>NW_027555514.1:139962247-144762247 GCF_003287225.1 Phascolarctos cinereus
ATGGAAGGACACATGATAGGCATAAATAGGCTGGAACATATTACCAGAAATGTAAGTGATATTTTAGGAAATGAAAATAGTGAAGGATAACTGAAGGACCTCCCAAATGCTGCACTGGTACTCATAAGATAGATAGATAGATAGATATAAATACACAGAAGAAGAAGTCCTCTAGCTTGTTGCATAGATCATCAAAATTCAAAGCAGAAAGGGACCTCACTGGTCCTCTAATCCAACCCCCTCATTTTACAGGTAAGGAAAAAGAGTGTAAAGAGAATAAATTATTTCCCCAAAGTTACACAGCTAGTAAGTGGCAGGGCCAAAATTAGAACCCAGGTTTTCTGATTCCAAATTCATTGTCCTTTCCATTGCAGATCCTCTACAGAGGATTTGTGAGCCTGCATGGGTATATATCACAGAAAATGGAAAAGTACAAATGGATTAAAATCTGCATTGATAGGGGAAGAGTCCATATTGAGGAGATTAAAGACCCATTGACATATATAAGGGTAAAATCACCCAACCTCCTGCTATTTTTTTCACTTAAATAGGATAAGCTCAAAAATTCATAAATCTAAGTTGGTACTGCCTTCCACTAGGCAGCTAAGTAGCACAGCTGACAGAGTGCTAGACCTGGGGTCAAGACCTGAGTTCAATATAAGCTCAGGCATTTACTAGCTATATGACCCTGTGCAAATTACTTGACCTTTGTTTGCCTCAGTTTCCCCAACTGTAAAATGGGAATATCAATTGCACCTACTTCACAGGCTTGCTGGAAGGAGCAAATCAGTTAATATTTGTAAGAAGTGCTTAGCACAGAGTATTGCACACATAGTAGGTATTATATAAATGCTTATTCACTTATTATATCCATTGTATGGATGTGGAGAAGTAATGCATACCTAAGCTTCTCTAAAGTTTCCTTCAGCAGCTTATATTAGCTAGTTCTTGATTAGTTTCAGTGACCCCTAGGTGCCCAGTTACCAATCATTCTAAATTAATGGTTTCTTTCATGGAAATTATATTAGTAGAGCTTTGAGAGTGGGGTATGACTCATCCAAGGGAAATACTGCAGCTTTACATTATTTCTTAGTTTTGAACTTCAAAGAGATCTCTGACTTGATCAGCATGGCTACTTTTCCCACCAATGCAGATCCCAAAATCTCCATGCCTTAGTAAACAGTTTTGTGAATTGATATATTTTTAAAAAATCATCACCTGGTAGCCAAACTTCTGATGGTGAAACTCCCCAAATTTACTTAAGCTGGTCCTCAGACATCTAACAGACTGATACTTAAAGCTATTACTTGGTAGGATCTGCCAGAGTGTGGGTTCCACTGAACTCCCAAGACATGATGAAGATTCATGAGTAAAACAGTGGGTTCATTTTCTACAAATGTTGTCTGTATGTGAACTCTACAATTTTACTAATGTTTTCTATCTTACATTGTACCAAAGCTGACATCTGAAAGACTGACCTCAATAATGAAATTAACTTTATCATTTATTATTTATTTTCCTTCTGGTAAGAGGAATGGAAATTGCTTATTAGAACTGCAATTGGAAAACAATATACATATTAATTTTAAATTATTTAAATTGCATAGAATTCTTTGCAAATGATGATTAGAGGATTTGTTACCATTTTAAATTCTTAGTAGTTATTTCATCTTTTCTTGAAAAACCACATATGTGATCCCTGTATTTTTTTTAATATAATTGTTGGGGTAGGATTAGCTTTTCTTCATTGAGTCCTAGAGAATCTCCTGAGTATATTTCTAGGGATTTAGCTCTGACTAGCTTACACTTCCCAGTAGTTTTCCCTTTTTTATGCAAATGACTAGTCAAAACAATTCATTTTTATTACCTATTGTGACTCCATAGAATTCATTTCTTTAGAAAATAAACATTACATTGAAAAGAAATTTAAATACTGGATTGAAAGAAAAAGAAAAGAGCATTCTTAAAATAAAACTTTGCACACCTTATTAGCCATGTTTTTATTTTCTTGATGATTGGATGAAATTGTTTTTCTAGGTGAGCCTCCAGTATTCCCAAAGCATAGTTTCTCTATTGTACTGCCACAGAGTCAGCATTATGATTTTTATCTTAAAAGAAGCAAGAAAAGAAGGGAAAAGATTATCTGCTGTGGAAATAAAACATTTTATGTTTTTCTTGTCTCTTGCATTGTTTATGCTTCCATCTCTTTCTGATTCCCTTACTGATGTAAGAACATTCAAATTTCATGGTTTCCTCTAATGGACATAGTTCTTTCTGCTCTCATTTTCCACCAGTGTCGGAAAGATGTGGCAGATAGCTTATTTCCTCAGAGTTCTTGAGCTGGGTGACACAAATGTATTAAAACTATTTTGATAAATATTTTTCATTACAATTGGTTTCCTTTTTAGTCCTAGGGATTCTATTTTATGCATTTAAAATATTCTATAAGAATATGTATAGAATATCTGTTCTGAGGAGATTCACTCTGGCTTCTGGCTCTCCCTATTTGCAAGCATAGGATATATGTGAAAAAATTATCTTTCTTCTAAATAGATGTTTATGGTAAGGTTAGCATCTGGGATATTCCATGGCAGCATTCCATGAAAGATGAATTGATTTAATTTAAAATTATATATTTTAATGTCTTACCCATTGAGATAGTCTCCTTCAATACTTAATAAGGTCAAATTAACACAGGATGACAGTATACAATCAGAATGTTCTCTAAAGAAGTACTTTTTTTTCTTTTTTCTATAGATTTCTTTTAGCCATGTCTACATAATGACCAACAGATGTTTTAGAAAGGAATAAATTGGTACATGGGGCAGTAGTTTCTGAATAGTGAGGCTTGTTCCCAGTGAAACATTTTATGAAAGCCCATATGCCCTAATACAAGAAGGAGGTTATTGGCCAAAATGATTAATTAGTCACTCCTTGGGGGACCACAGGCTTTGTTTTTGCCTTATGATTGGTTGTCAATTTGATGTATGTAAATGACAAATAAGGTCATGTACTCAAAGCTAGATCAGGCTCCTGGCCTATCTACACCAAGTTTGCAGATAAAGTGATGTAGATAATAGCTTTGAGGTAAAGTCAAAGATAATACTGGAGTCCTGGATCTACATACTCATTTTATATTAATGTATATCATGTAGTTAAGGGGTCTACTATGTATATGAGGTGAAACAACATTATATTGTTCTAAATATTTGCCCAATGTAGACATGGCCTCAAAGATTTTTTGTTTGGTAGATTGTTTTCTGGGGTTGTTTTTGGTGTAGTTTTATTTTGTTGTTAATTGTTTGGAGAATTTTGCTTAACATTGTGTTTCTGAAAGAAACTATAATATTATTCTCAGTACAGGCCTGAAACATATTCTCTTGGGACATGGTGACTATTTAGTTTATTTGATTGAATAAGAGTAATCTTAATTAAAAAGTGACTAGTACTTAGGGCAGGGATGGGGTTAGTAGGACAAAAAGGAATGGTCCAAAATATCCTGGTCCTCAAATCTTTGTCTTTGTGTTTCCCTCCACTCCAACTCAATTAGCAACTTCAAGTGCTTGAGGCCTAAAAAGTAGTGGTCTCTGTACAAGTTCATTTTCAGGATCTGCATGAGACTAGACCTATGATTTCATTAGCATAATTTCCAAATGGAGAAATTCACTCTTCCATGCAGGTTAGCACCCTCTCTGCAACATAGATATAATCTTAGAAAGGTGCCTAAAATTCTGAGAGGTTAGGTGAGTTCATTTTATGAGGAAAAAAAGGTTCTTACAACTTATTATACCTTTGTTTACATAATGTAAAAAAACTATGGGAATGGAAAAATAAAATATTGAATCAACTTATTACTTTGATGCTTAGCAGCAAATTGGTTTGACTGATATTTACCCTCATTAAATTGACCAGATTTTTGACATCCTACAAATATAATGTTTGAAAATTTGGGGTGACACTTTGCCAGAGTCCTTACAATAAAGGATGTTGGACATTTAATTCTGCATCTGAAATGTTTTTTGAATAAGCTTTCAACTAACTAAGGCATATCATTGGATTATTTTGATGGGGTCTTTTTTGCCCTGAAATTTTCCAGATGAGCAGATACTCTCATGTCATGACTTTACACTGCCTTAGTTTTGGGTACTTTACCTTTCTCCTGTCAGTCTTCTCTCCATCTCTAGGTCTTCCATCCAACCCATACCTATGCACTTTGTGGAAGATGTTTATTTCCTTGTTAGCTAATCCCTCTTGAGGTACTGATCATTGCTTTAGTGACTCACCTTCCATTTTAATAGTTGATTCTGTAAGGTAAAAAGCTTAAGGGGGTACAAAGGAGTCTAGTATTAGGAATTCACTGAGTGGGTCTGATATTTTTGTGCAGGGGAATGTTTCCTGTTGCCCCTCAAGTCACACCACCTATGTACCTGTAAAGCCACCCCTACCTAGATTATAACTTTAGTGATGGAACTTTAATATGACAGTAACAAAAGTATGTTTATTATTAAAATATACTCATTAGTAATGAAGATTTATGCCTTGAGCTTCCCTAGGGATACTCAAATGGAGGATTACTGTTATGAATTCTAAATGAAATGGACTCCCAGAGCCTTAAAACTATAAGGAACCTTAGAGATCTCCTGGTTCAAACTCCCAATTTTATAAATAAGGTAACTGAGGCCCAGAAGGTGAATTATTTGTTCAAGGTCCCAAAACTCATTAATAGCTGATGTGAGATTAGAACCAGGTCCTCTGAGTCACAGTCCTGTGCTTTTTCCATGATTTCTATGACATTATGATTCCACAAGAATTTAATTGTTAAATATTTAATTTCAGATATGGTAGTTTCTTCTTTATTCTGAGGCTTTAGAAAAGGTTAAATTCAAACAAATTGCTGATGGGTGAACCCAAATAATTCATCTTAGTTATGAGTAATATCCTTAGTTTCCTAGATTTGAAGTTTAAAATTCTAAAATAATATTTATTTGTCAAGTTGAGTTCCAAATTCCACTAGCAGAAATAAAGGGTACTTTAGCCCTAGATTACCTTTGAACCCCACCTCCTCTTTTTATAATGAAAAGAAATGCTTTCATCTCCCTTGTGAATGAACAAATGTAGCATTTGTATTTGGTAGAACTTCTATTTACAAAGAACAGAAAGTGTTCTCAAAGTCTTTGTGAAGTATGTCACTATGAGCCCTTTAACTTGCATCCTTGTGAAGTGAGTATCCTCATTACAAACACATGCTTTGTTTAGTCAAAAGTTAATCATAAGTTTACAAAGGCTGATTGGGCATTTGGTCTGTGACTAATTTCTGGCACCAACACAGAAGAGGCTGTGAGGAATTAGATCAGCCACACATATTTTAAGTAGAAATGTTATGCCCCCAAACATCATATATTTGCCTAGTTCTCACTTTTGAATTGAAAGAATGCATTGCTTTAGAGGTGACCACGCTAATTCCAAGAAACACCAAGGTTTCTGCCAAAGCCACAGCTGTTTTTACAGTGGCAAGAGGAAGCATAGAGAATTATTTGTGGGAAAAAATGTAATATATTCTCTGTAGATGTTCAGTAATCCATTCCTTTTACCACTATACAACCACAATGAAATAGACCAATTAGAATTCAGGCATCTTTGCTATTTCTACCTAATGGGTTTTGCGGATAATAATATTTGTTTGTTGGGGTTTGTTTTTGTTTTTTGAGCCTGGGTCTCTCCATCTTGCCTAGGCTGTAAGTACAGCAGCTAATTATGAGCTAGATCCCAATATTAATTAGTATGGAAGTTTTAACCTGTTTCATTTACCAGTGTAGGCCATTTTGTCCATCCTTGTACATCCTGGTAGTGCTTTCCTCCTGATGAGAGGATGATGAGAGGTCACCATATTGGTGCTGGATTTAGTGCGGACACTTGGCTTTAGTCCTACTGTGTTCAGAACTGCTGAACTCATGTGATCTACTAGCCTCAAATTTCTCATGCAGCAAGCACTGCAGACTTGGGCCACCATGCCCAGCTGAATAATAAAATTTGAAACAGGAGTGGTTTTTTTTTAAACTTTATTATCCAACATCAGAGTTGATCTCAGTCTAGGCAGAGTAAGAAATTGCTTACATGCTGTGGTTCCAAGGGTAGTGAGAAGGGTTGTTATCCCTCAAAGTACATCCTCCATTTGTCATCTAGTGTCTGAGATACTGCACTAGAATTTTCTTTAGCTCAAAATTCCAACAAATGTAACCTCTTGGGTGAGGAGGTTTTTATTGTTGTCTTTGTCTCTCCAACTGTCCAGGACAGGGGCTTACACATAGTAGGTGTTTAATAGATGATTTCTGAACTGGATTTTGATCCCTAGGAGTGATTGAATTGAACCATTTGGTTATTTATATTTAATTTTGAACAAGCCTGAGCTATTTTTTCTGGAAAGCTAGGCACAGTGCATAGAACCCTAGGCCTAAAGTCGGGGAGACATGAATTTAAATCCAGCTTCAAATACTTAACTAGCTGTGTAACCTGGAGTAAGTCACTTAACCCTGTTTTCCTCATTTTCCTTAAGTACAAAATGGGGATAATAAGAACACCTTTCTCCCAGAGTTGTTGTGAAGATCAAATAAGATCAAATAAACATGTAGTAGAAGCTTAACAAATGCATGTTCCCTTTCTTCCTTATGAGCAGGGTTTACTAAAGAAATAGGAGAGTCCATGAGTTTTTGTTGTTGTTGTTCTTGTTGTTGTTGTTGTTTGGTGAGGCAATTGGGGTTAAATGACTTGCCCAGAGTCACACTGCTAGTGAGTGCTATGTGTCTGAGACTGGATTTGAACTCAGATCCTCCTGACTCTAGGGCCGGTGCTCGAGTCCATGAGTTTACTAGGAGAGAATGGTGAATTTTACTTTGGAGCTACTGGTTTTGAGGCAAAACCATAAATAGGTAGATTTATCTAGAAGACAGTAGCTTATGAGGAATGGAAACTCAAGAAAGAAATCAAAGATAGAGATACACATTTGGGAATCATTGCATAGAGGCGGTAGCTGAAACTATGGGAGTGGATAAGGTTGCCAAGAGAAACTGGACAGAACTCAAGAAAGGCACATGTTTACCTACATTTAGGGGCAAAAACCCAGACCTTATAAATCAGATAAAGAAAGGACAAGGCTAGTACATTATAGAGCCTGAAAGCCAAGCATGAAGAGAGTTTCAGGAACAAAGGGGGTGAGGAACAACATCAGATGTTTCAGAGATTGAAAGGCTTTTTAATCCTGAAAGTAAAACCTTTGGGGGGTAAGACATCAAATGACTAAGCTTAAACTTGAACAAAGCCTTTTGGGACAACCAGTATTTAAAGATGCTACTGACCCACTGTCAGAATGCTGGAGGATTTTCAGTCAGCAATAGTAATGATTTCCCCCTAATCTAGATGACCCAACTTTTTTTTTTGTAATGGTGAGCTGCTTTCCATTTTCCTTAATCCTTCAGATGACCAGGGTAACCAGCAGCAACCTGTAGGCAAGCAGCCAGATGAGGCATTGAGAGCCTGTTTCCTGGCTGGGAAGCTCTACTCAGATTTATCTAGACTCTCTAGCCCTTTCCCCCTTTGTGGTCAATAGCAGCAGTTAAAGCAGGATATGAAATGGTCACTTGGGGTTCATACTGAAGTCATTGGTAGAGCAAGATGCAGATATGTGAATTGGCTGGAGCACATGCCTTGCAGTCAGAAGAGATTTGAGTGTCAGCTCTATCTCACATGGTGAGCTTTGTGACTGGGGGCAAATTGTTTAACCTCTCCCCATCTCAGTTAATAATGGGGGATAATGATACCTGTAATCTCCACCTGATATTGCTGCTGTGAGGATCAAATAAGACAACAGATTAAAAAAAAGCGTTTTACAAACCTCGAACTATCACGTGAATGCCAGAAATCATTATCATTATTATTATTATCACCATTATTGTTGTTATTACTATGTTTTTGAAACTCCTGTCCTCAAGACCAGCTCTTAGCTCCAGTTTCTGCACTTTATTTCCTCTGGTCTGATTAGAATCTAGAAAACATGGCAGTGGGGATGGCTTTCCCAGGAAGAGCCAAATTTACTGAAAATTTAGCATTGCTAGAAGGGAAGAGGTATACTCATAACTGGCAGGGTAGGCACTTTCCCATAGCACTTATGGACCATACCACCTTATTTCATCTTTGCACAGTTCTGTCTTAGACTGTAAGCCTAAAGGGAAGAGAGGACTGAGCATCATTTTTCTTAAACAGGATGTCCCAGAATCTTAGTTCAGTCAGAAGCTTTCATAATTTCTTCAAAGTAGAAATTCTACAAACTTACAAAAAAATCCTTAGAAAGGTTATTTCTGTTTCTTTCACACTCATTTAATTTTTGAATTTTTAACAATACATTTTTCATCTTAAATTTAACACAGTGTCTTTCTGTAGTGAGTATGTGACACTTTATGGATGACTCTCAGACCTGTTGCTCAGTAGATGAAATCCTCCTACTTGGTCACTTTGGTCTCATGATCTGTCTCCAATGGACTTTTTGTTTTGAGGTGACATCAAAACTGTCATGTAGGCATCAAAACTTCATTCTTTGAGTGATGATAAGGCCAGGATTACAAATGCAATCCTTTCAGTTATTGAGTAGCAGCTGATGAAAATTTTTACAAAGTTCAGAAATCAACCAGAGCAATGTAAGATGGTAGTTATGTTGGATTTTAATTTCTTCAAAAAATCAATACTTAAAAATTTTAAATAATGGAAACTTCAAACTTTCTTTTTTGTAAGTTTGTATCATTCGTACTTCTGAAGTCATTAAAGCTTAAAACTGCACTAAGACTTTGGGGACACCTCATATATTTGTCATAAAGCTGCTGCAAATAATGATTTATTATTTATTGACAACCATATTGAATTCACTGCTTAATAGAATATTTATCCATGTTATATGCTTTCAGTAATTTGGGTTTGCAGTCAATTTGGCTACACCTTGGGTCCCATACTCACTGCTGAGTTAATCAGATGCTAATCAATGCAGAGAAAATACAGTGTAACATAGCTTTATAAAAGGCCCCTGCAGATGCTTTATAAATTTTTTTTAAAGTAACCATGTAGCATAGGATGTATGAAGAAGCCTAAGCTTATCCTAAGTTCATAAGAAGGCATTATTTAGTTAAGAGAAAGGGACAGAGAGGTGTCCAGGAGTTTAGTAAAGCTTTGAGCAACTCCTCTTCCATGTGTCTGGTCAGAAGACAGGCAGCTGGGCCTGCTTAGCAGTCCAGGAGGGAAGGATACCTAGCCTCGGGTTACGCAAATGAACTTATTAAGGAGATTTACAAAGTAAGTCTGGTTAATCAAAAGGGAGGAGAGTGAAAAGAGGCTTTCTTACTCAATCTTCGGTAGCATGCTGGACAATTAGAAATGTCATTTTCACTCTGCCATTGTAGCCCTCAGTTGGGGTCAGCCATATGAACTAAAATACAGCTGGTGGTTTGAAGCAATAAGACTGTTAATTAGCCAACAGGGAATGGAAACTCTGGGAAGGAGATTTTTGTGTTCTCTAGTTCAGCCTGGTGCCTGTTCCATTACATCGACCCTGATCTTCTGAACTAACATACACTAGATTTCTGTAGCTAGGTCCAAGACTGTGACCAGATATGTTCTTGACTTTTTTTTTTTAACCAGGATACTCGTTTGACCTAATAATGGTCTGGAATTCTGTCTTTTTTAAGGAGAATATTAGTTTCAGATAAGGACAGAATTTGTTTGAATAAACAGGATTGCGTGCTGTGTCATTAAGGGAAAGAAACTTGACAGCTGTATCTTCATAAAAGGTACTTTTTTCATGAATTTCAGTATATACATATGGTCTCCATTCTGTGAAAGGCACAATGCAGAGATAAAAAATGGCACATACCTTCTCCCCTTAAGGAATTTATTATTTAATAAGACAGATACATATAATATGTGCAGAAATAAGGGTGACGTGAGATAGAATGAGGAAAAGCATCATGGCATAGTGGAAAGAGAACTCGCCTTGAGCCAGGAAGACCTGAGTTCAAATCTCACCTCAATCACCTACTGACTCCATGATCCTGGACAAGTCATTTATCTGCTAGACATTCTAGGCAACTGAGACTCTAGGTTACAGAGCAGGTAGTAACATGGATCAGTGAAGGAGGTATCCTCCCCTGGAAGTGCTGCTTACTAATGAAATCACAGGTCTAGTCTCTATCTTCTACCTCCATCCCTATGATGTAGAATCTGGTGAAGTGAAAGAAAGATCCAGACAGAATGCTCTAAGAAAATTTGAGGAGGGCGAGAAAACTTCCAACTGAGGTGATCAAGGATCATAAGATTATAAATTTAGAGCTGGAAAGGATCTTAGAAGCTGAGTCCAACTTCCTCATTTTACAGATGAGGAAACGAGGCACAGAAAAATCAACTGACATGCACAAGGACACATAGCCAGTAAGTACACAAAGCAGAATTTGAACTCAAGCCTTTGTGACTTCCTGTCTAGTGCTCTATCCATTCTGCTACCTAAACTGCCTAAGGATGACCTGACATTTGAGCTAGACCTTTTCAGAAAATGCTAATAGACAGCGATGAGGAGCGGATGCACTCCTGTTGTGAAAGGTAACCTCCATAAATGCATGGACAACAGAGAATGCTTAGTTTGGCTGGAATGCAGGGTCTATGATATGGTGCATGTGAAATATAGCTGTAGGTGCAGTTAAAGCCTGAATGTGGTAGGCTTTGCCAGTCAGGATAAGGAATTTTTGTTTTATCATCTGGGCAATAGGAAGTCATGCTAGGCTTTTGAGCAAGAGAATGAACTTACCGCACTTGTAAATTAGGAAGGATATTCGGGCAGCTACACGAAGTGTGGATAGAAGCAAGGAAAGACTAGAGTCAGAGGAACCACTTAGAAAGCCTTGAAAGTAGTCCAGGGAGAACCAGAGGCAAGAAAAACAGTTAGAATACTATGACATTAGTCCGAGTGAGAGGTAGCAGTGGAAATCAATAGAAGAGGACAGATTAAAAAGATTTTGTGGAGATAGAATTGACAGGACTTGGATGCTTTTTGGATGTGAGGGAGGAGAGAGGGAATAGGCAAGAATAACTCTAAGGTTTTGAACCTCAGTGCCTTGGAAGGTGGTGATTCCATTAATAGAAGTAGAGAAGTTGGGAATAGGGGCAGGTTTAGAGGTCAAGTTAATGAGTTTGGACAGTGTTGGCTTGAAGATCCTGGCAGCACATCCAAGTGGAGATTTCTAATGAAGATAAATATTTGGGTAGGGGACAGGTTGAGGGGTTTGTAGATATACATTTGAAAGTCTTTTGCTGAAGACTGGTCATTAACACTATTGAAGTAAATGAACTCACTAAATGGAGGAATATACAGAAATTTTACTTTTGGTTTGATGATTGTACTATGGACAGAACACTGAATTAGCACTCAAAATTGGAAACCTAGCTTCAAAATTTTCAATGGCTTTTTCAATAAAATAGTTGTGCAGCTGCATGGTTTTCATAATCAATGGTTATTGATATTTTAAAGAAAAAAACAAGTTCTTTAAATATCAAGTACTTATTTCACTACTTCAAAATTTCGTCATGGTGGCTAGGCCCTCCACCAACATAAACCTCTACTCTTCCATGACTTAATAAATACTTTTTTAGCAAGTACTATGGCCAAAACAAGTCATGATCTCATGACTAACAGTGGAAGTAAGCCTTTCTGAGTGGGCTATTTAAGTCCTGAGGGAAAAGCCTATCCCTGGCCCTATACTTAATCAATAAGCCTTTATTATATACCTGCTATTTACCAGGTACTAAGGATACAGTTGTTGATGATGATGATAATAATAATAGCTTATAGTGCTTTAAGGTTTACAAAATAGTTTACATATGTTACCTGATTTTGTCATCACAAAATCCCTGTGGGGTAGGTGCTACTATAATCCCCATTTTATAGATAAGGAGACTGATGTGAACTGAAAACAGTCCATGCCAAAGGATGGACTGGGTAGGGGGAAGATAATGAGTCCTATTTGGACTCACATACTCATTCTCAAATTTGAGAAGCCTATGGGACATCCTACTCAAGATGTCTAATAAATGGTTCATGATGTGGGACTCCAGTTCAGGAGAGACACAAGGATCTTGGAGTCACCAGCATAGAGATGATAACTGACCACATAGGTGCTGATGAGGTCAGTGAGGTCAATGATGCTCAATGAGAGAATGCAGAGAGAAAAGAGAAGGTGGCTAAGGACAGAGTTTTGTGACATACCTACAATTGGTGGATATGACTTGGATGATGACACAGTAAAAGAGACCAGGAAGAAATCATTTGACAGGTAGAAGGAAAACTAGAAGTCAGTGTCATGAAAACCCAAAGATGAGAGGATACTTAGGAGAAAAGAGAGGCTACAGAGAGGTCAAGAAGGATGAGGACTGAGAAGGGACCATTAGATTTGGCGACTAAGAGTCTATTAGTAATCTTGGAGAGAGAAGTTTTGGTTGAATGATAAGGTCAGAAACTAGAATGCAGAGGACAGAAAGTGGAGACATCAAATGGAGATGCTAAATGGAGAGGAAGTAGATGGAGCAAATTTAAATGGCTTTTTCAATTAGTTTCAGAAGGGGAGGAAAGAAATGTGATAGCTCATAGGGATGATAATGTAATGAGCATTCTTTAAGGTAGAGGATGGGCATGGTTGTAATCAGCAGGGAAAGAATAAGTATGTTAAACCAGTACTTGAAACCTTTTCATCTTGGAATGACTGGCTAAAGTTTGTGTTCCTCTGGCACAGTCTTCAAGAATCTAAAATTACCTTTGTGCCACAGTGAAGCATTAGAATAAGACTTTCAATTATATTAACAAAAAAATTAAGTATTTACTATGTCCCAGATGAAATGGGTGCTGTGGAAGGAAAGACAAAACTCAAGACAGTCCTTGCCTTTGGGAACTTCACATTCTACTAGGGGATGCAACATTTACACAGATAAATAAATTGAAAGTGTATAAAATGAATACAAAAGTAATTCCAGGATACAAGAGAGACTCACAACTACAGAAATTGCTGAAAGTCTCTCTTCTAACTCTGGTAATCAATGTATCTATTTGGAGAGCCCTCCAGGGTACAGAGAACATAAGAAAGCTCTTATCCCTAATATTATCCTTATCCAAAGGTCAAAAATTGCTTGTACCTCATATCGTTCACCCCTCCTCCCTCGAAGAGTGGAAGCACCCATAAAGTATCATATTTTAAAGAGCTATTTAATATATGTGGCAGAACATATTAGTCATTTAGAACATGAACAAATGATGTTTAATCTGTTCATTTTAATAATATTATCAGATTGAAACTTCTATGTTAGGGTGATGAAGTTTTAATTCTTCCTTGTCTATTACCCCAGATTTTTCCATTGGAAAAAGCCAGTTTGTTTGAACTTAGTTTTCAAAGGTGGTCAATAGAAAAATTTCTTCATGTTTTCTTGGATGAAATGCAATAAGTTTATACAGAGTGTGGGATAATGGAAAGAGTTCTAGATTAGACAGAAGCTTTGAGTTCAAATTCTGACCCTACCTGTGTTAGACATTTCATCTTTGCGTAAAACACCTTTCTTAATCTTTATACTTCCCTTAGCTACAAAATCAGGGGACTGGATGAAATGACATGTACAGTTCTTCCCAGCTCTAAATCTATCCTTTATCATCCTGCATATCCCACACAGTATTTCAAAACTGATGATATGGTTATTTACCAGTTCTGACCATTCATTTCACATAGTTATTAAGGAATACAACAAAATATTGACAATACTTTCCTTGGTTTTATGTTTCATTTTATATTAAAAGTTATAAGAAAGGAATCAACTTTATTAATAATTAACATTTTTTCAATTTACACAAGAGAAGACATGAGCTATATGTATTTTGTAATCAGTCTCGTCATTATTATTCAATAAAAACTGCATAATGAAAATGCTATCACCCATTGTGATAATGTATTTTTAATTACTCAAAAGAGAGACTAAACCAAATAGTAACTATCTAAAACAAACAAAAAAGGATAATAAGCCATTTCCACGACATGTTTAATTCAAGATACTTGGCTAGAGTGTTGAGCCTGAAGACAAGAAGACCTGAGATCAAATCCAGCCTCAGACACTTACTAACTGTGTGACCCTGAGCAAGTCACTTAACATAGTTTACCTCAGTTTCTTCATCTGTAAAATGAGCTAAAGAAGGAAGTTGCAAACCATTCCAGTATCTTTACCAAGAAAGCCCAAATGGGGTCATGAAGAGTCAGACACAACAGAAATAACTAAATAAGAGAGAGTAGAAGAATGTTCCTAGTGAACATGTTGACTTTCATTTGATGTATTTTTGAGATGTTGTACTTTCTGAAACTGCCAAGCACTAATGGGTCTGGATCCTGGCTTAGAAAGTTTAGGTATTAGATCATTTGTAATCAGGCTAATCCTGAACTTTTGTTCATGCTCACTTACATATTGTTTCCTGAAACTGCACAGATGTGAGAACTGTAATTCCAGCCTCGTAATGTCATCTATCTGGCAACAGCAACCCTGTCTGCAATAGTTAACTGTCTCTTTTTTATATTTGACATGGTCTAGTAATGTTGCAGAGCTTTGCTGCTTCAGTTGATGACTATCAGCAGTTTCTAAAGCCTTTTCAAAAGGACTAGAAGAATAGATAATGATAGTGCACAGTGCTGGAATGAGAAAAGAAAGAGTGAATGGATATTCAAATGTTGATGCAATTTTTATTCTCCCAAATGATTACAATTCATTTGGTTTGATTGGCTTTTTCAGGCTTGGGTTTTAATTCTTTATTGTCTAACTTCTGCAAAATGCCATTCAAGAAACATATGTCCTAATGAAATCCATCAGAAATGTTTAGACAGATGAAACTACAAACAGGAGAAACATATACTTCTGTTAACATGGGTGTCCATTTATCTGTCCTACATCAATACTTGCTTACCCTAAGTGTTTAAGTATTTGGTTTTAAGTATTGAGTATTTAATTATTAAGTATTTAAGTATTAAGTTTGAGGAAAGTGGTGTTTAGAAAGAGACTGTATCTTAGAATGACCCATTCCTGCCATATGCTAGATACTGTAGGGGAGAAGGGTAAAATACACATTTTAGAACACTCCCGAGGACCACTGAAGCCAGATTAAAATGTAACTGGCAAATATTGAGCAAAATAAATAAAAATGCAATAGATCATAGATATTGCGAATATGTGATTTTTTATAGCAATGTGCAACCTTCAGGGATCGTTAGGTACAGTTCAGTGGCCCTGATTTATATTTGAGTTTGACACCACTGCAGTAGGGGATACCAAAGAAAACTATGACATGGACAAGCAAAACACAAATATATCAAATGAAGGATGTTTATACATTTAATTACACAGCCTATATCATACCTGAAAATAATTATACTGAAAAGTTTTGCTGCCTTATATACCACTTAAAACAGAAGTTTCATTGTAACTATTGATGTTAAGAAAAAAACTATTATTTTTCTCATCTTTACTGCATTTTTCAATGATTAATGTTGTCATATGAAATGTCAAAGAGGTTGTATGTTCCAGATCAAGGATGGGGAACCTGTGGCTTCGAGGCCACATGTAGCCTGTTCTAGATAGCTAACCTGAGTCAGGATGCACTAGGTTCAAATCCACCTTTGAAACTTGGTAGTTGTATGATAAGGGAAGTTATGTAACTGCTCTGAGTCTCATTTTCCTCATCCGTAAAAATGGAAGTAATTAAACTTGTAGTACCTAACTAATAACAGTGGTTATGCTTCAAATGAGAAGATAGATTTGAAGCACTAGACAGGGTATCCCAAAAGTCTTAGTAATTTTATTTAAGCTTTAATCACTTAAAACTGCATTAAGACTTTTGGGGCACCCACTATAAATGTTAGTGATTATTATGTCATGCTCACTCTTTGATGAGATTAATTTATAAATCTGTCCATCTTCTAATTTGCTAAATCTGTATTCATTAAACAGAAATATGATATTTTTATGCTTCCATACTGGAGCAGAGGTTCTTGTTAACACCATTAGTGAGGAAATTTATTCATGTCTTTCCCAGGCACTGGCGGGTCCTCACAACCCCACCCTTTTCTTGCTATAACTAGTATTATCCATTGTAAAATCTATACTCCTCTTGGTGAATACTATCTTGGCAGGGCTTGGAAGCCCTACTGGGACTCAGAAGACAGATTGAATTTTTAATCACTAAGTTTCTAGTTCAAATCTGTAGTTAAGTGCAAAGTTTTAAATTCAGTTATATATGTCTAGAAATAATTTTTTAATGAAACAAGCTTTCTTACACTCGAAATCCCAAAGATCTACTGCCTTGACTGAAACAAACAGAATACATTACATGACTTTCAAGTCTCTACTAGTATTATTTCTGAATTCTAGCAGAAATTACACTGTGGATATTACTACAAATAGGGTGCTTGTTTCACCTGAGAATGGCAGATTGACCTCCCTGCCGCTGAGATTAAGAAGGGAAGAAACCAGTCTCTGTTAGTGAATAATATATCCTTATAGCCTAAGTTATAACCTTGGAAGCCTATGAAACAATTAGAGGAAGAAGTGACTCAGATATCCTCCCTCCCAGAAAGTAAGCCACTCTTTTTTAAAGTTTAAAATTAAGCAACAAGCAGCTACTATAATCCAGCCACTTTTCTGATGAAAGGGGAATATTGATGAGCTCTTTTCTCTCCCATTCTAGTCTAGGAGAGCCTAATGAAGAGCTATAGGGTCCTGTTAAGCTCATGCCATTAAGATGGCCAGTGTAGTGCTTGAGTGAAAAAAAGATTCACATTTTCCATTTTAAAGCAAATCGTTAAGCCAAGAGATGAGTGAGCACAATGACCAAGTAAATCCACATGAAACTATTTTCTAAAATTTATCCTTTTGAGTATCATAGTTGTCCATTAAAATTTTTTTGTGTTAATTTATCTAGATTTCAAAATGTGCTACCATGCCACTATACTGAATTGTTGAAAATTCAATTGAATTTCCCAAGTGCTATTACATGGATATTTTGTTCTTATTTAAATAAAATGTATTTGTTAATAAATATGAGTAGAAAAGTCATTTACCTATTAATCGTTATTTATTTAAACTTTCCACACCTTCGAAAGTTTTCTTGAGATTTGAAATTCAAATCCATGAGAACATTTTATGTAAGCTATAGCTATAATAGACACTCAGATCAATGCACATATATCCAAACAAGAATGTCCTTCAAAGTAATAGTCCCTTTGAGAGGCTAATAATTTATTTTAATGTTGTGGCTGCCATTGCTTAGTCTAGGTAACTAGAAGGGTGGTGGTACCGTTAAGAGAAACTTGAGAGTTAGGAGGAAGGGCAGATATGGGCAGAAAGATGATGAGTTTAGTTTGAAAATATCTAAATGGAGGTATCAAGCAGGCAGTTGGAAATATGGGATTGGAATTCAGGGGAGAGGTCAGGGCTGAATAAATGGATTATAAAATTTACAGCTGGAAAGGGCCTTCGGGATTATCTAGTCCAACTTCCTTAATTTATAGAGGAAGAAACGGAGGCCCATGAAAGATTAAATAACTTGCCTAACGTCATACTATCAGCACACAGCAAGTAGAAGAGCTGGAATTTGAAACTATGTCAGTGCTTAGTCATTTCAATTGTGTCTGACTCTCTGTGACCCCATTTGGGTTTTCTTGGCAAAGATACTGGAGTGGTTTGCCATTTCCTTCCCTAGTTCATTTTACGGATGAGGAAACTGAGGCTAACAGGATTAAGTGACTTGCCCAGGGTCACACAGCTCAGATAATGTCACAGTAAGTGTCTGAGGCCAGATTTTTACTCATGAAGATGAATAAAGTGGAACTTTTGGTAGTCACATCAACTCCTAACTTACTATCTTATCAAGAGATTTGGTCAGATCAGTCTTTTACTCAGAACCCTTCTGTAGCTATATATTGTCTACCAAGTAAAATTTAAATTTTTATGATATTTGAGACTTTCTAATAATTTCATGACATCCTGCCTTTCCAGCCTTATCTCACACCAATCCTTTCCATATCCTTTAAGACTGGGTTTTTAAAAAATATATATTTATTAGGTACCTACTATGTGCCAGGCACTATACGCTAAGCCCTTTATAAATATTATCTCATTTGATCCTCACTACAACCATGGGAGGCAGGTGCTATTATTATGCCCATTTTACAGGTGAAGAAATGGAAGAGAAGAGAGGTTCAGTGACTTGCTCACAGTCACACAGCTAGTAAGCGTCTGAGGCCAGATTTGAACTCAGGTCTTTCTGACTCCTGGTCCAGCTCTCTATTCACTGTGTCACCAGCTGCCTCAAAGTTCCAACCCAAACTGGATGGCATGGCATTCACCATGCAAACCCTGTGCTCCTGTTCCTCTATGCCTATCCCCCTTTCTGGTATTCCCTTCCCTAGCTTTTACCTCTTAAATTTCTACCCATTCTGTAAAACCTGCCTTAAATGCTGCTTCCTCCACGAAGCTCTCCTTGATTTTCCTCCATCTTCAAGGACATTTACATGTCACCTAGCATTTTGTACTTCCTATGTACCTACAGTGTATTATTTTGCATTACGTAGTATATCTCCGTATATTGTATTTCCAAACTAGATTGCATGCATGAAGAGGGCAAGTATCATATTTTTGGCTAAATCAGGTATGGGGAAACTGCGGCCTCAAAAGCCACACATAGCCTCACCCCTGGATATCTTATTTCTATCCCCACAACCTAGAACAGTGCTCTGTACATAGCAGGTGATTAATAAATGTTTGTTGAATTTAAAGAGGAAATACTATTGGTTAATAGTGTGAAAAAGTATTAGTCAAAAGAATTAGACAATCCCTTAAACTAAAAAAGAAAAACTTAAAGCAAACTTTTTTCAGAATCAGAGTAGCTTATGATACAGAAATGAATAAAATGGGACTCAAAGTATTTATTTTCACGGAAATATCTGTTTTCATCTATAGAGTTGCAGTCTACCTAGGAATGGGGAAGGAGAGTGGACCACTTAGGCTAGTTAGACTGAATTATACACTGAATTAATTTTGAAGGTTTCAATAATCTTTTTTTCTAATCATTGACTGTGACTCCTTTGAAATATGTGTGGGTTATGAAGCAGTGAACAAGCACAGCAGTGGATAGAAGTTTGTTTTCAATTGTAATTGTACCCCTCCTTCCTCCACCTTCTTTCCCCCTCTTCACAACTCCCCACACACACTCTTCATGAATGAATAATCCTCAAAGGATGACCTACCAAATTCCAGACTGCCAGGAAAGAAATGCCAGTCCTTTCATGGATTTGCTACTTTGGCCAGTTGCCAATAAACCAACAAAACCTTGGGTATATAAAAGCTTAGTATGTAGGTTGGAGGAAAATCGCTTGGCTTTATAACTGAAATTCTGAGAGAAATCTTTATTGCAATTAGTTAAATTCATGTTTTCATCAGAGGTCATCCTTCATCTTCAAACTAAGGAAAAGTATCATAAGAACAGATGGTTATATCACCACTTCCCCCACAGAAAGCATTTCTTCAGTAACTGAGAAAAGAATTTTTTGGGGTAAGATTTCTTTCTGAATGAAAAAAAAATAAAGGAAACTAAGCAATGTAGTACAGTACACTTATTTACCCTTTCTACAGAAACTGGCAAGTCATCTCCTGCTTAGGTGAAGTAACACGTTACTATTTCTAAGAGTAATATACGCTTAAAAGGAATAATGATTAGATTCTTTATTTCTCTTTCCTTTTTTTTAACCCTTTTAAAGGTCACCAAAGTTTTACTTAAAAAAAAGAGAGAGAGAGAGAAGTGATAAATTTGTGGTTGTTTAAACAGCAGCAAGGTATAGTGGATAGGATAACCTTTGGGGTCAGGAAGACCTTAGTTCAAATCCTGCCTCTGACTCATATTTTATGACCCTGGGTAAGTTACTTAACTTTTCAGTGCCCCAGGCGACTCTCTAAAACTATAAATTGTAGTGTAGTTGCTAGCCAGCATAGGTGGAAGAAATTTCCGTTTCTGGAGAGTTCTTTACTGAAGAAATTAAAGGTCTAGAATCCCTTCCCCCCAAAAAAATTCTATATTGCCGTGGCTTTGCCTAAATATCTCTTTGTGGAAGGTTGAAAACCTTCAACTAATTGACTGCATGTTATATTTAGGATGTGTTTCTTTTTATTGCATAATATTTTATTCTCTAGCATAATATCATGTCACTTCTTTACAACAGATATGATTAGTGTGAAATTGTTCCTGCTGATAATTTATGGAATTATTACATGGCAGTAATTTTATAAGTATTGCATAGGTGACAGATTATCCTGATATTATCAATGTTAATCTTCAAACTGTCTAGCTAACAAATTGCCATCTGTGTGAAGAAGCTCTTACAGATACAGGCTGTAATTTTAAAGATGAGAAAAAAAACCCAAAAAATGTAGTTGTGCAAATGGAAAAATGTAGTGGGTATGAAATGTGAATTGTAGTTACTGAAAAAGCCTACTGATTTCATTTTTTAAATTAAGTAAGATATAATCATTTGTTTGATTATTCTTGATGGAGATACAGGAAGCTGACCAAAAAAAAGAAACCTATTAAACGGAAATGTAGTTACATAGAAAACTTATAATTCGTTTACAATGCAAGGTAAAACAACCCTTAAAATAGTACATTGTAAATCTCATGCATTTTTTAATATTTTACTTCAACTTCTATGTGTTTTATTTCTCACTTCTCACCTTGTTATATTATAAACTCCTAAAGGGTAAAATCTATGTCTTATTCATCTTTGTATCAGCCTAAGTAGAATACTTTGTCCATTAAGTGCTCAATAAATGTTTATTGAACTGAATTGCCAAATAAAAGAACAAGCAGTGTGAAAGAGAAAGAAGCTCACATAATATTCTTCTTTCAACAAAGTCCTTCAATGCCTCATCATGGTAGGTAAATGACTTTGGCTTCCTACAAGAGTACAATCTCACATTCTGCAAGAGGCCTTTCCTAGTTGCCCTCCCACCAGTTCCTTCCCTCTGAGATCACTTCCCCTTTATACTGTAAAATATCTTTATTTATTTATTTGTTTGTTTGTTTGGTTTGTTTGTTCATTTATTTATTTATTTTTTATTTGAGTGTAGATTCCCTTATTAGGATGTGAGCTTCTTGAAGACAGAGACCTGTTTTTGCCAATCTTTGTATTCCCAGTGCTTAGCACAGTGCTTGGCATATAGTAAGTACTTAATAAATGCTTGACAAGGATGATGATGATAATGGCTATGATAAGTGACAAGAATGATAATTTTGTATTCTGAAGGACTGTACCAGTGTAACTTGAGCTGTAACTGGTCCTACCATGCTAAAAAGGTTACCAGTATGGATCTAGCAACACTATATGCCTGTCACCCCCAGCAAAACTAAGTTTGGAGAAGTCCATAACCAGGTTAGCCACAGGGCAATGAATATTTTGGTCTCATAACTCTTGATGCCAATCTATCACATTATAGAAAGGTTATGGTATATGTTATAGGAGTGAATGCTCACACTGATGAAATTGTGAATCCTAGAGGTAAGTTATAATTATTGTTCTTTTACTAAGCTAGAATAATTTTATATTAAAGATGAAAAAACATTTGCAAAAAAAATTTTTTTATGATTTTTCAGAAGTATTATCCAGGAAGCAAATAAAAATATTTAAAAGAAAATTAAGCTGATCATGTGAGTAACAAGTTGGAAGACTAGACATATTCTTTAATCCCCATGTCCTCTCAAATCTCTACAAAACAGAAATTACATAGCAAATATAAAACAAATTCAGGTGTCTCCATGGTCTAGGATACCCAGAATCTAAAAGATGGTTAAAAAAACCCAACAACTATGAACTGATGTTCACTGACCCTTAGCTCATTTAGCAACATCCTCACCCACCTCCCATACTACTGGCATTAAGGCTGAAGTAGCAGGCGCAGGAATCTGACACATTGGGCTTACAACGGAATCCATCCCCACACCACAGTCTCCTCCCCCTCTTTCCAGTGCTGTGGAAAACCTAGCTCCAGGTTGTGAAAATTTGCTGTTCAGTAGCAAAAGGGGACTGCAACCCTATAGCACCAGTGCTACAAAGCTCTGAAGTGTCTGTCCTGGGATGGACAGCCTTGTATCACCAGCACAGTAGCTCTCTGAACTGCTAGTTCCAGGCCATAGCACTAAGGAACAGAGAGAACAGTTCAAGAAACCATGTGTGTGTTTAGGGTGGGAGAGTGTGAGGGTAGGAGTAGGGTTGTACAGCACTCTATTAAATCCAAGGAAAAGAGCACAGCACCCAGCTATGGCCAGTTCTGACCACCCAAAAGTCTCTTGGGCCAGAGATAGAGGCTGGTGAACCATGAATTGCTCAGTATGGGAGGATACTGAGACACTTTGAGAATCAACCCACAAGGAAACAACCATCAGAAGAGAGGGAATCAGAAAGTGAATATAGAAAAAAAATAGGAGAAAAAAAAGACTGAAATTGCCCCATATCTTAGGAAGAAGAAAACTTGAATACTTTGAACATGAACAGATGAATCAAGAGGGAAAATATTAACAATATGGCCTCCACATCTAGTAAATGAGTTCAGGCAATTATAAATAAATACTGAAACACAAATAAAAAATTAACTAACATTTGATGAGACAAAGGACCTATGGAATATGAAGAGAATATAGAGCCACATGTTGTTTCTGAATTTCAAAAACATTTAAGAGAAAATATTCTAATGATCGATCATTTTCTTCATCCAATGATTCTCTTATTTCCAAAAGAGAAGTGAGGATTGTGAAAGTAGAATTTATGGTCTGCACAGAAATAATAATGGGCAAAATAGAAAAACTAGAATTTGTGATGGCATGTTTCAGTAAAGAAATAAAAGAGAAAACAATAGATTGGGATCACAAATTCACAGAAATGAAAGACAACCTAGAAGAGAAGCAAAATAATAACAATAACAATAATAACATAACATTCAAAGAAAGTATATTCACTATGCAAGCTAAACATACTGAGCTCAAATACAGGTGCATAGATACAATCTAACGATGATAGGTCTCCCAGAAGAGCAATACAGGATAAAAACCTTAACACTATAATACAGGAAATAATAGAGAAGAACTGTCCAGAACTCCTAAACATAGAAAATAAAATATCAATTGAAAGAATTTCCAAATCATCTCCACAAAACAAAACAAATGAAAACAAGGATACAAACTTCAAGACACAAAGCGATTACATTTGATGATTCAGTTCAGAGACAAGTTCTGCAAGTCATCAGGAGAAAGACCTTCAAATAGAAAGGAAATGAAATTCAAATAAAGCAAGATCATTCTTCACCCACCAGAAAATGTAGGAGGGAATGGAATAAAGTGTTCTGAAGAGCAACAGAGCTCAGGGTGCAGCCTAGGGTGACCTACCCAGCAAATCTAAGCTTAAGAATAAATGGGAAAAAAGTGGCCATTTAATAATACAGAAGAGTTTGAAAGAATTTTAGAAAGAAAATGAGAACCTAAGAGATTATGTGCTCCTGAAACACCCCCAAACAACAGAAATGCAGGTGGAGTGAGTAAATGCAGTAGCCGGGATACAGTAACAACAACAGAGTGACAGCACAAAGAGCAGGAAGAAAGTTCTTTCTAAATGTATATGAGGAAACAGGGGTGAAGGCAGAAGTCCAGTGGAGGCAGGAATGGGACATTCTGGACAAAATCTGGAAACACTGTGGCAACAGATGGATTAGTGTTTTGGGTTTTTTTGTGGTACTACTTTTCAGCATAGGAGGACACAAGAAAATAGGGGAGAGAAGGGAGATGGAGAAGAATGTGAGATGTTCAAAGTCAAATCAAGGACTAACAGTGAGGGAAGATGAAAAGGGGAAGAATAGAAAAAAGGGAGAAAGAAAGGAGGCCTTGCTTTGGTGGTAGGAGAGGATTCCACTGATCAATGCTCCTATGGGTGAAAACAGATGGTCTATGGAAGGGGATGGGAACCTGATACTGGGTGTGGCCTGGGGGGGATTTGGTACTTGAAAAGTCTACATACCCTACCTCAGGAGAGAGGGAGTCAGAAATCCTGTGGAAATGAGATGGAGTGGACCCAGAGTAGATTTTGAGGCCAATAGAGAAAAAACGTAAACAAGGGAAGATCAGTGAAGATCTAAAACATCAAAGAAATGGTGGAAGAGGGTCCCTTCCATGGGGAAGTATCCTCTCTGGTATCTGTAATAATTGGAGTTGTTTGAGAATGGGGCAGAATAGAAAAGAGGAATCCATGGGACAAGTTCTTACAAAGCAAGGGCAGAAACTCCCTAAAGGGGAAGCACACAATGAATTCCTTGAAGGTTTTGATTGCATGAGGAATTTGCTAACTTTCCTGTGAGGCCTCTTATCCAAACACCAGTGCTTTGTGTATGACCCTGGATAAGTCATCTGACCTTTTTCTGTTTGCTTCTCTGTTATCCTCTAATCTTACAGTGGTATATTATAAGTGTATGGGTGTTAATATTTGGAAAACACTGAAGTCTTTGGGGTTTTTTTTTGAGGTAATCAGGATTAAATGACTTACCCAGGGTCATACAGCTAGTAAGTATCTGAGGCCAGATTTGAACTCTGGTTCTCCTTACTCCAGGGCATGTGCTCCATCCACTGTGCCACCTAGCTGCCCCCGAATTCTGAATTCTTGAACCTAAGAGCCACAATATGCTACATATTGTTGAATATATAGTTAAATGTAATAGTTATATTGTCAACATATGGTTGATATCAATATAATTATATATCATGGAAATCTCTGTAAGCCCCCTGGTGTAGGAATTCTATCTTATCTAAACTTTGCACCTTCCCACGTTGACTGCCATAGTTCTTTGTCCACAAAGTAAAATTCTTAATGGTTTGAATGATAACTGAATGAATGAATGAATGAATTCTAAGGTCTAAGTCATTGTGATCCTATGGACAGAGTACAAGGACTAAAGAAAAACAGTGTTAGAAGCATTGGGTGACTCCCTGACAAATAGAGCTATCCAAAGTGGAATATGCTGCCTAGAGAAGTAAGAGATTCTCTCATTAGAAGATCTTTGAGCAAAGACCGTATGACACTTGTTCAGTCCATTTGTGGTAGAGGGAATTCTGCAATTCCATGAATACTATACTATAGACCATATTTTCAATCTTTTACTAAAATTCAACCTAATTCCTTTTAGTCTCAGACCAATTTATATTATGCTTGGGGCTCATTTATCGGAGTTTCTCTCATTTATCAGGCTGGATAATATGTTGTTCATAGCATGTAGTTCATTAAAATTTCTTCTGTTTTTATTTTCACTGCTGTACATACCTAGAGTCAAAGCAATTAATTCCTCAGTGTGAAGAACAAGTGGGAGACTTTAAACCTTCAACTTAAGTTTGAGTAGGGCAGCCGGCCATTCCATCTATGAATAGAATTGTTAGTTTTTTCATTGTGTTGCTCCCATATTCTATTTGAATATGGAACCAAGGGAGATGTATATAACATTAATGTCTAAGACAGAATAACTCCTAATTCTGATGGGTCTACAGGATTATTATTAACTCCCTCACTCCCAATGAGAAATCCTCTCCCTCCTTCTCCCCATATCCTTCCCAATCAAATATTCCTTTCTTATTCCCTACTTGAGCCCCCATTCTCCCTCTCCTCCCCCCAGCACTATAGTTCTCTAATCCAAACAATAAAATCTATCAATCTAGGTTTAGTGGGTTTCCCAGATCTCATAAAACATTTTATTCTCCTAGAGCTTTGGGGGCAACTGTGACCTGAGAATCATTAGGATTCCATTCATCTTCAGCTGCTCTTGACTACTTTGCGCTAATTCATTCCACCACGAGAATATCATTCAAAAATTAAGTTGATGTTTATATTTTTGTTTCAGTTCAGTCTTACAGCTAATGAATGTCATAAATTATATAATATCTTCCTTCTTTGTCCCTCATATTTTTACTCCATAATATCTGGAAGGAGGGCTGGGAAAAATGGAAATACCTTGGTCACCTCAATTAAGAGAGAAAATTGTTGCTACATGAATTGCAGAGGATAAAGTAGAATTGTGTAAGTTCTGAATATTCAGTTATGTCATCTGTTGCACTGTCTTGCACTTTTTATGAAGTTTGGTAAGTTTTTCATATGCCATTTTAAAAATAGTATTTATAATATTTCAATTATTTCTCTTGATTTATTTTCTCTAGTATAGGTTTTCATATAAATGACAAAGTGATTTTTTCCATAAAAGGTCATTCTTCCATTACATTTCACAGTCAGCCACATCAAGTAATCATTCAACAAGCATTTTTTTAAAATGCTGTTATGTGCCAAATCTTGTGATTAGCAACCTAGAATTGTTCAGCTGTTTTCAGTCGTGTCAGACTCTTCAAAGCTCCTTTGGGGATTTTCTTGACAAAGATACTGGAGTGGTTTGCCATTTCCTTCTCTAGCTCATTTGACAGATGAGGAAACTGAGGCAAACAGGGTTAAGTGGCTTGCCCAGGGTCACATAGCTAGTGTCTGAGGCCAGATTTGAACTCAGGAAGATGAGTCTTCCTGACTCCTGGCCTGGCACTCAATCCACTGAACCACCTAGCTGCCCTACGTACCTAAGATACCAATAACAAAAATGAAATAATCCCTGTCCTCAAAGGAGCTCACATCTTTTGGAAGAAAATGTGAAGCCTTACTCTTCAAGATGTAAGACCAAACTTGAAATACATTCCTAATGTAAAGAAAGGCTACATCCTGCCTCTAACAATACATCCTGGCTATGTGACACTGAGAAAGTCTCAGCTCACTAAAAAACTCTCTAGGACAGTAAGTTGCAGAGTTGATCCTGACTTGCATTGGTAGGAGTTTCTTTACCCAAAAAATCTCTGTACCAGTGAAAGCACAAGTTCAGTCCTTATCCTACTCTCCATCCTTTTCATTCTCCTTCTGAAAAAGAATAAATATGTTTCAATAAAATAGTTTGCTCTGTGGTTCTGCTCTATGAATAAGGACAGTAGTGTATTTGTAAAATTGAGTTATATATAGAATTCTGGGTAAATAAGTATTTCTTTTTTACTAAAATATATTGTTTCCTAATGCAATAACTGCTCCAGGGAAAATATTGTTATGTTAGGGAAGGAACTGGCTTCACCTCATGATGAATAAATGAATCCTTTTTTTTAACCCTCAAACCTTGAATTAATAGCTTATAAAATGGTTTTCACTTGGTTAGATCCTGGTAATTGGTATTTTCCTTGCCTTGTTACAATATGCCTAAGATTATATGTATGTTATATGCATATAATAAATTCACAAACAACCTGTTCTTTAAAACTAAGTAAACTAAATGGTTTTGGAGTATAATACTTTAATTACAAAAATATTATCAGGGTAATGGAAAGATCTTCCTTTAAAAGTTTATATTTTTTATTAAACTTTGCAAAATGCCACCAAACTCTTAAAATCCACAGGGAAACATGTAATTATAGGAAAGAAAAAAAAAGAAGAAAGGCAAGAAGGGAGAAGGAAGGGAGGGAGGGAGGAGAAGAATTCTATTTATGTAAGTGTAACCACGCATCTTTGTTAGACTCAGTTTCCATATGTATCTTAGTGAACCATGGGATATCCAAAATTATTCCCAGCACTTTATATGCATACTTAATATGTGCCCCTTAACTCCATAAGCTGTCATATGAAGAGGAATTTGAGACTTAAATGAATAAAAAAATTTATTATTATTGATAGCTAACATTCACATAGCCCTGTAAGGTTTACAAAGAGCTATACATATGTTGGAGCAGCTAGTTGACTCGCTGGATGGAGCACTGGGCCTGGAGTCAAGAAGACCTGAGTTCAAATCCAGCCCCAAATAATTACTAGGTATGAGACTCTGTATAAGTCACTTAACTTGTTTGCCTTAATCCACTGGAGAAGGAAATGGCAAACTACTCCATTATCTTTACCAAGAAAACCCCATGGACATTATGGTCCACAGGGTCCTGAAGAGTCAGACATGACTCCATGACTGAACATACACACAGACCTGTATCCTATCTCACTGGATTCTCACAATAATTCTATAAGGTAGGTACTATTATTTCCACTTTACAAATGAGAAAACTGAGCCTAACATTAAATGACTTGCCCAAGAACACAGCTAAATAAGTAGCTAAAGTGGAATTTGAATTCAGATTTTCCAGATTCTAAGTCCTGTGCTTACTGTATTAAGAACTAAGGTCGCAAACACAAAAATGAGATAGTTCCTGTCCTCAAGCAGTTCACATTTTTGTAGGAAAGATAGGAAGGAAACAGCATATATAGGCAGTGGTGGCTGTGGAAGAGAATTTTGGTCAGAGAAATCATAAAAGACAGTGAGTGGAGCAATAGGGCAGTCAACCGTCATGCCTTTTTAAGAGACAATGGAAGGGTTGAGTTCCTTATAATTCTCAGAGCAAGAAGTGAGGGAGGTAAAGGGAGTGGGGGCCTGTGGGGTACCCATCAGGGTAAAGGGAAAGAAAGTGACTGTAGTAAAGATGAATCTGTATAGTCCTAGAGAGTGAAGAGCCACATGGCTCAGCTCCTCTCAGGGGTGGTCTCTGGTGGTCTGCTTTGGAGTACGCAGCAGTAAGAAAAGCAGTGTGGCAAATGACCTGAGTGGGTGACCTGGAAGCCCCTGGGTGGGCCCCCAAGAGTACACAGTCAACTCCTTCAGCTCTTCCCAGGCATAGTCTCTGTTGGTCAGATTTGGAAAGTACAGTGGCAGCAGCACTAGCGACCTGACATTGGACAGCTCCAGGAGGGAGTGACAGGAGGGGGGGCAGAATAATGTGTGGAAAGTGTACTGGATTTGGGGTCAGAGGATATGAATTTGATTTCTTGGCTCTGCTCCTCATTACCTATGTGACCTTAGCCCCTCTTCACCTCAGTTTCCTTCTCTTTAAAGTGAGGGGAATGTCCAGGATGATCTTTAACCCTCATCCTTCCTGCCCTCTTTTGAGAAGGGTACATACACCCTGGGGTAGTGGGGATAAGAACCTAGCCTGTAGAGGGGGCAGCCAGGAGTGTAACACCGTGTGGCATGTCAGCTGGGCTTGCTTTCCTAAGTCTGGCTCTAGGAGGGCACAAGCTAGTTCCAGGAAACAGCTCCAGCTGCCCCTCAAGGGCCCAACAATTGGGAGCCGGACCTGGAGAATGGAGCTGAGGACTGCTGCCCCTGCCCCTGCTGCTGCCCCTGAGCCAAGAGGGGACAGTAGTGAGTCCTTCCCCATGCTCCATCTCCCCACTCACCCCCCACACCTTTCAGGAAAGAAGGTCACACATGGATAATGTAGCAATAGGGAGGATGGAATGAGGGGTTTTTCCCTGTTTGGTGGGGGCTTAATTTAGTCATATTCCCTGGGGGAGAGGAGAAGAAATAATAGATTTAAATCACAGTGCTAGGAAAGAGGACCCCTGTTAGTAAAGCTGGTGACAATAGTAATAGTTAGCTCTTGGAGCAGGCAGAATTTGGAAATTTGTCTTTGATATTGCTTGGCAACTCTGGGTTCAGTTGTTTTTAGAGTGATGGTTTAAAATAGGGTTTAATTCAGCTCTAGTCCTTCAAGAGCCCTGATTCTGGGGTCAAAGGAGCTAAGTTCAAATCCTTCCTGTATAATTTTTGTCACGGTTTGGGCCTTAGTCTTTCTAATCTGTAAAATGAGGGGCTTGGATCAGATGGCCCCCAAGGTCTCTTGTAGTTCTATGTGCATGATCCTACAAAAATCTCTGGACAGTGTGTTACATTATTCTCTCAATATGGTATAGTGGACCATTCCCAACTCTGCTGTTGCCATTCAAGACAAGTTGCTGGCCACTGCCCCCAGCCTCAGTCTAGCTACTGCCCCCACTCCCAGCTTCCTCACTATCACTTACTATCTGTGTGACTTTGCTTAATTTACTTAGCCTCTTTGGGCCTCAGTTAGGTAAGACAAGGTACTCTCCAAGGTCATTTTCAGCTCTAAAATCTATAAGCATATAATCTCTTGACAAAGCTAAGAAAACATGAAAATTAATTTATAGGGAGGAAAAAAGAATAACACTTCCTCCACATCATTAATCCCCCCCACCCCCACCAGGAAAAAAACTAAATTCATTTTCTAAGTTTTATCCTCCTTGATAACTGAGAAAACAAATTTAAATATCTGTAAAGTTTTAAATAAAGATGATAAATTACTTTATTATATTTGTAAGCCTGCTCTCAATATGATATAAACTTCATACTCTAAATAAAAGGAATTCAATATTTAGAACTACATATCTTGAAAAAAATGAATGTATTACAATCTTCAGAAAGTTCATATGATAATCCAGACTTCTTTTGCTGGTAATGAGGTGCTGTCAGGAGTGACAGCCTGGATCTAGTGTCAAATGCATCTGTCTTGTTTGAATGAGAAGCAGAAGACTTAGAATCAGGAAAAATCTGGATGTAAGTCTTTTTTTTAATTCTTTTTTTATATAAATTTATTTATTTTTAGTTTTCAACATTTACTTCCACAAGATTTTGAGTTCCAAATTTTCATCCCATCTCACCCCTTCCCCCACCCCAAGATGGCACGCATTCTGAATACCCCTTCCTGTAGTCTGCCCTCTCCTCTATCTCTCCCCCCCTTCTCTTATCCCCTTCCCCTTCTATTTTTAGGTAAGGCAGGATAGACTTCTGTACCCAATTTCCTGTATTTCTTATTTCCCAGTTGCATGTGAAAACATTTTTTTTAAACGTGTGTTTTTAAAACTTTGGGTTCCAAATTTTCTCCATTCCTCCCTCCCCACCCACCCTCATTGAAAAGGCAAGCAACTCGATATAGGTTATACGTGTGCAGTCACGCAACACTTCCATAGTAGACATGTTGTGAAAAATTAACTCTATTTCCCTTAATCCTATCCTGCCCTCCCATTTATTCTATTCTTTCTTTTGACCCTGTCCCTCCTCAGAAGTATTTGCTTCTGATTACCCCCTTTCCCAATCTGCCCTCCTCTCTATCATCCCCCTGCTCTCTTGTCCCCTTCTCCAACCCCACCATTTTTCTGTAGGGTAAGACAGATTTCCATACCCAATTGAAGGTGTATGTTATTCCCTCCTTAAGCCAAATCCTATGAGAATAAGATTCACTCATTCCCTCTCACCTTCTCCTGTTTCCCCTCCACTGTAAGAGCCCCTTCTTTTCTGTTTTTATTTTGTGAGATAATTTACCCCATTCTACCTCTCCCTTTCTTCCTCTGTCATCCCTTAATTCTATTCTCCAGATATGACCCCTTAATCTTCAATTCACCCTGTGCCCTCTGTCTACCTATCTATCTATATACATACATATAATTTTTTTCCTTCACCTACCCTAATACTGACAGAGATCTCATGAGTTATAAATATCATCTTTCCATGCAGGAATGTAAAGAGTTCAACCTTAATAAGTCTCCCATGATTTCTTTCCTGTTTGCCTCTTCATGTTCCACTTGAGTCTTGTATTTGAAAGTCAAATTTTCTATTCAGTTCTGGTCTTTTCATCAAGAATGCTTGAAAGTCCTCTATTTCACTGAATGACCATTTTTTCCTGGGAAAGATTATACTCAGTTTTGCTGGGTAGGTGATTCTTGGTTGTAATCCTATCTCCTTTGCCCTCTGAAATACTATAGTCCGTGTCCTTTAATGTAGAAGCTGCTAAATCTTGTGTTATCCTGATTGTGTTTCCACAATACTTGAATTGTTTCTTTCTGGCAGCTTGTAATATTTTCTCCTTGACCTGGGAACTCTGGAATTTGGCTACAATATTCCTAGGAGTTTTCTTTTGGGGATCTCTTTCAGGAGATCGGTGGATTCTTTCAATTTCTATTTTGCCCTCTGGTTCTAAAACATCAGGGCAGTTTTCCTTGATAATTTCTTGAAAGATGATATCTATGCTCCTTTTTTGATCATGGCTTTCAGATAGTCCCAATAATTTTTAAATTCTCTCTCCTGGATCTATTTTCCAGGTCAGTTGTTTTTCCAATGAGATAGTTCACATTGTCTTCTATTTTTTCATTCTTTTGGATTTGTTTTACAGTGTCTTGATTTCTCATGAAGTCACTATCTTCCAGTTGCTCTATTCTAATTTTTAAGGAAGTATTTTCTTCAGTAATCTTTTGGACTTCCTTTTCTTATTTGGCCAATTTTTCTTTTTAGGGCCTTCTTCTCCTCATTGGCTTTTTGGACCTCTTTTGCCATTTGGGTTAGGCTATTTTTTAAGGTGTTATTTTCTTCAGTATTTTTTGGGGTCTCCTTTAGCAAGCTGTTGACTTGTTTTTTTTTTTATCAGTTTCTTGTATCACTCTCATTTCTCCTCCCAGTTTTTCCTCTACTTTCCTTACTTGCTTCTCAAAATCCCTTTTGAGCTCTTCCAAGGCCTGGGAATGATTCATATTTTTCTTGGAGGCTTTGGATGTAGGAGCTTTGACTTTGTTGTCTTCTTCTGGTTTTGTGTTTTGATCTTCTTTGTCACCAAAGTAAGATAATATAGTCTGACTCTTTTTGCGCTGCTTGCTCATGATTCTGGCCAATTACTTGAGTTTTAAACTCTTTGTTAAGGTAAGAGTCTGCTTCCAATGTGGAGAATGTACTGTCCCAAGCTTCGGGGGTTTGCACAGCTGCTTTCAGAGATACTTGTAGGGACCTGTAAATTTTCACTTCTTCCAAGATGGTATGATAAGGGTCGAGGTGTTTACTCCTTTCCTGGTCTGTGCTCTGGTCTGTTAGTGACTACAAGCACTCCTTTCTGTCCTGGAACCATGAGGAGGATATCATTTTTATAGCCACTACAAGCTCCACCATGCCAGCTGTCCTCCATGCCCCAGGACCACCTCCCAGAACTGTGACCCAGATCCAAGCACAGGCAAAGCAAGAGATTCCTGCCTCAGCACTGGCAAAGAGATCCCTGCAATCCCTCTCTGATCAGCCACCTGATTTCCCCCACAGTCTGTGAGCTGGAAGCTCAGGAGGCAGCCTTGCCCTGGGCTGTGCTCAGAGAATGGAGCTGAGACCACCTTGCTTCTCTCTCAGCACTGCAGAAACAGACTTTTCCCACTGACCTTCTAAGTTGTCTTTAGTGTTTGTGGGTTGAGAAGTGTGGAAACTGCCACAGCTGCCCGCGATTCAGTCCTGTGAGACCTGCTCCAAGTTCCCTGTGGCCTGCGCACCCACACTGAATTGTGTTCTTCTCCTAGCCCAATGCAATATACCTTTCCCATCCATCATCCAGGTTGTCTTAGGCTGGAAATTTCCTTCACTCTGTCTTTTTGTGGGTTCTGCTGCTTTAGAATTTGTTTAGAGCCATTTTTATAGGTATTTGGAGGGGTTTGGGGGAGAGCTCAAGCAAGTCACAGCTCTCACACAGCCATCTTGGCTCTGTCCCCCCAGATGTAAGTCTTGACTCTTAGAGGTGTGTGACCATGGAAAAATCACCAAATCACTGCTTCTCTAAGGCTCAGTTTCCTCATCTGTTAAAATGTTATATCTACCTGAGGATAAAGAGAGATAAGGAATTTAGGCATTTTGTAAATTTCAAGGGCTATAGAATAAGCGCTATTCCTATTATTGTGTGTTATAGGCAACATCAGATGTGACAATGGGGTTCTCTAAGATAATGGAGCTGAAAGGAAATTAGTTAGGACATCTAGCCCAGCACCTTCATCTGACAGAGGAGGAAAAAACTGAGGCCTAGAAAGCTAAAAATGACTTGCCCAAAGTCACAAAGGTAGCAAGTGGAAGAACTGGGTAAAATCATTGCATAGGCATTGAAAATCCGTGGGCCTATGAGAGACTTTATAGGGAAAGTCCTGTATTACTGATTGATTTCTTCTAGTTACCAAAGTGTCTGTGACAGGAATGCTTATGTAAAGAAGGAGGGGAGAGGAAGGGAGATGGAGAGAGAAGTAAAGGGAAGTGGGAGAGACAGAGGAAGGGGAAGAAAAGGGGGAGAGAGAGAGAGAGAGAGAGAGAGAGAGAGAGAGAGAGAGAGAGAGAGAGAGAGAGAGAGAGAGAGAGAGAGAGAATTAAAAAAACCCTTAATTCAAAGGTAATTTTGTGTGATTTAATGTATCTTTCCATCATTTAAAATACCAACAGCTACAGATTACTGCTGGCATGATGTATTTGGAGGTGGGCTATGCCAATTTTGGCTCTATCTAATTTGTAAGTTCATAGTAAATTCAGAGTTTGGACAGTAATAGCAATATACCACCACTACTACTCCCAAAAAGTCCTGTAAAATATTAACAAAACTCAGGGACCATTATCAAAAATAAGCTACAGAAAGACTTTAAAAGAATTGCTGGCACTACAGCAAGAGGAGAGATCTAGGAATAGCAGAGTACTTTGGCAGTCCTTTCATCACAATGTAGTCCCCAAAGCAGAGGGTCATTCAGCCCACTTCTTAACTGTACAGTGAGGGGAGGGGGGAAAAAAATCTTTCATCAACTGAGAACTCTTGATTTGGTGAGTCTTTTCCACCTCTGGTTTCATGACTTATTTTTATCTCTATAAGATGAGCATGAGTCAAAATCTAACTTAGCATTTCTAGTTTTAATAACTCAGTGACTGATGAATGATGTGGAATCAAGGAGGGGAAATAGTGACTTTTGATGGGAAGAAGAACAAATGGATACATTCAGTCTGACTTGTGTGGGCAGCATTTTCACCAGCCATTACTAAAAGATGAAATGGAAATAAAGATGAAGCTATAGACAAATTAGAATTTGAAGTCAAGTTAGGTGTAAATGATACCTTTATTGTGGCAGAAAGAAAGTATAATGAAGCATGGAAAATTGTCACTAACTTCAAGAAAACAGTTCTTTCAAGTGACAATAAAATTGTTTATACAAGAAAATGACAAATGTCCCATAAAAGTTCAACACTAACCTTTTTTACTTCATTTATTTTTGTCACAATAGTCTCAGCCTCATAAATTTCTTCACTCTGAAATTCCCCTCGGAAGAAATCAAGCTGCCTCACAACATAATTTATTGTTCATTATTCACTTGGAGTCATAGCATAGTAAAGTGAAATGGGCCCTGGATGGGAAATCCAAATCAAACAATGAGTCTGCTACTTACTACCTCTGTGGCCTTGGACAAATGGTTTGGGTCCTCTAAGTCTCAGTTTCCTTTTATGTAAAATGGAGAGTGGGAGAAGAGGAGAGTTGTATTAACTGGTGTCGAAAGTACTTTCTCCTTCTAAACCTGTGACATAGTGAAATTAAGTAAATTCTTTTCATTTTAATTAGTTTTTTATATGTAATAGATATTCACACTGAATTCCCTATGAGCAGGGAAAGTCTTCAAGACATGGTTTTTGTAGAATTCTGAGAAGTATAGTCTTGGACTATGGATTTATTCCATATTCTTGCACTATGATTTTATCAGAAGCCTGTAAAGGTGAGGTAGGGATGTTCCTGAGTGGTATGATTATTCTTTCAAAATTACAGGAATGTATAAAAATTATTAATAGAAATTAAACCCCACTGAACCTAAAGAATCAAGCAACATATACAAAACTCATTTTCTATGTTGGTATATCTAATCTAAGCAAATATGAGGAGATGCTTATTAAGAGGAGAATGACTGAGCAGCTTATACTATAGTATATGAATGGAATGGAATATTATTGTGCTATAAGAAATGATGGATGGGATGGTTTCAAAAGAAACCTGGAAAGACTTGTATGAACTGATTCAAAGAGGAATGAATAGAACCATATGAATAGAATAATTTCTACAATAACAACAATATTGCCAAGATAATCAACTTAGAAAGACTTAGTAACTCTAATCAATATAACTCTTTATGACCCTGTGGAGAATACTGCCCATGGGGTTTTCTTGGCAAAGATTGTGGAGTGGTTTGCCATTTTCTTCTCCAGTGGATTAAGGCAAACACAGGTTGATTGACTTTGCCCAGGGACACATAGCTAGTAAGTGTCTGAGGTCACATTTGAACTCAGATCTTCCTGACTTCAGGGCCAGCCACTGAGCCATCTAGTCAACACAATGACCAACCACAATTCCAGAGGACTCATGATGACATATGCCTTCCACTTCTGGATGGAAAACTAGAGATGGCCTCAGAATACAAATTTAAGCACATTTTCTTCCCTTTCTTTTTTGTTTTCTTCTTTTAAGGACATGAATAACTTAGAAATTTGTTTTACATAGCTATACATATTTGTAATGGAGTTCATTTTTCTGTCTTTCTTAATGGATTGGGGGAGCAGAAGGAGGAAGAAGAGAATTGGGAACTGAAAACAAAATTGAATTAAAAAGATTTTTTAAAACACTGTCACTTTAAAAATATAGAAATGCAATTGAATTAAATATCTGAGACAGTATGGTACTTATAGCTCAAATGCTAGACCTGAGCTGAAGTCCCACTTCAATTAACAACTGGACTTTTCTTTTGACCGAAAGCTTCTCCATTGTCTGTGATGGAGAGGCAGCTCTATGGGAGTTCTGGGTGGCTAGTTCCCCACAGGAACCTCCATTTCATCTTGTTTGAAACAAATGTTTTTACAGCCTCTTCTCAACTCCAAATGTCTGTACACAAGCTCCCCTGAGTCTGGCAGGGTGAGGATAAAATAATGCTATCTATCAAAGAGTCCATGTCTCTGAAGTTCATGCAGTCAAATCTCAGAACTTTTTCCTGCTCACAGGAAAGTAGATCTGAATATCTGGCCACGTAAAGACTATATTAAATTTGCCATGAGTTATAACATTTACCAAAGGAAATATAATTACAGTAAGGCTTCATTTGGATTAATGATAATAATAGTTAACATTTATATAGTGCTTACTATGTGCCAGGCACTGTGCAAAATATTTTATCTCATTTAATCCTCACAGCAACCTTGGGAGACAGGTACTATTATTTCCATTTTACAGATGAGGAACCTGAGGCAAATAAGGTTAAGTGACTTGCCCAGGGTCATATAGCTAGTGTCTGAGGCCCGATTTGAACTCAGATCTCCCTGAATCCAGGCCCAGATCTCGATCTACTGAGCTACCAGTTCCATTGGAATAGAAAGCAAATCTCCATTTTTAAATGAAGTCTATATTGCATCATTTTAAAAACCTTCAGTTTTTGTTATTTTCAAGTGCATATAGTAAATGGAATTAATTTAACTGGACAAGCTGGGAGTTCAAACAGTTTAGTTTATGATAGTAATAGCCATAATAAAAATCCTGGTGGAATAACCAGGAGGCAACCTGGTACAGGAGAATGAGCACTGAATTTGAAGTCAGATAACAAGTTTAATATGGATGCTGACTTTTTATATTAGAGTGACCTTGGCCAGGTATCTTAGTTATCTTGCTTGGGCCTTAGTTTCCTCATCTCTAAAAGGAAAAATTAGACTAGACGTAAGTGTTTAATCAACTATATTCAACTATATTTCACACTGCTCCCCTAAAATCTTTCTTCTCCTCTTCCTCCTCTTCCTCCCCCTCCCCTCTCTCCCTTTTCTCCTCTCCTCCTTCTCCTACTTTTCCCTGAATTTTTATACCTGAAACAATGCTTACCAGTGGGCAACTGTGATTTGTATTTGACATAAAATTGCCTTACGCTATTTAGGGGCAGCTAGGTAATATAGTGGATAGAGTACTGGGCTGGGAATCAGGAAGACATCTTTCCAAGTTCAAATCTGGCCTCAGACACTAACTAGCTATGTGATCCTAAACAGGTCACTTAACCCTGTTGTCCTCAGTTTCCTCATCTGTAAAGTGAGCTGGAGAAGGAAATGGCAAACCACTCAGTATCTCTGCCAAGAAAACTCCAAATGGGATCATGAAGAGTCACACACACCTGAAACTTCAAAACAAAAACAACAGCCTGAGGCTAGAGTGGAGTTCTAGCATTTAATTTAATTCTAGCAATTTAATTTTTAAAAAGCATTAAATTTCTACCCTCTCCTGCCCTGACATTGACTTGAAAAGACAACACTTCATATTTTCTCCCCTGTGTCCCCTGCTTACCTTAACAAAATATACCTTGTGTAATCAAGATTTCAATACTCCCTTACATAGAAATCCATTTTAAAAAGGCATTTAATTAAGGTGATCAGGTGGCACCCCTCTGTGTATACACAGAGTGAGTGATTTGGCAGTGATGGGGGAGAAAAAGGTGTCTCCGGCCAACCTGCCTTAACCAAAAAAAAAAAAAAAGACCAGAGATCTGAGATTCATCCCATCTATCTGTAATTCCAAATCTACCTCCCTTTCACACATTCCATGGTCTTTTGTCACTTTTTTCCCTTCAAGGCTACCTTTGATACTCATATTGACTAAATTTCAACTGTACAAAGATGCATGCGCACGCGCACACACACACACACACACACACACACACACACACACACACACACATCTAATGTTGAGGGGCAGTAGGCAAACATACAATGTGATATGTTTCAGACCCTGTACTGGGATAGTGGTAGTGCTCTAAACCCCACCTGGAGGGATGTTCTATGTAGGCCCACACCTTCCTCAGGCATAGCTTCAGCAGGAGTCAAAAGTGCTTCAAAGACTTATGCTTTGGGAAAGCAAAGCATTGACTCAGGCAGGACATTAACTTTCAGGTTGGCCTTAGTTAAAAGCTCCCTGTGACTCTCTCCCTATATACATTCACAAACATACATCTATGTTGTTGAGTCATTTCAGTCATATCTGATTCTTTGTGATCCCACTTGAGATTTCCTTGGCAGAGATATTGCAGTGGTTTGCCATTTCCTTCTCCAGCTCATTCTACATATAAGGAGACTGAGGCAAACAGGGTTAAGTGACTGGCCTAGGGTCACCCCTGAGGCCAGATTTGAACACAAGAGAATGAGTCTTCCTGATTTCTAGCCCAGTGCTCTATCCACTGCTCCACCTAGCTGCCATACATACAGGTATACGTGTGTATATATGAGATGAGATCTATTTCGGTTATTAGAATTCTGTTGTTTAAAAAAAAAAGAGAAATGTACTCCTAATTTATCTTGGGTTTTCCAAAGAGATGCTAATAATCCTATGATGGTATTTAATAGGAAAAATACCCCCAAAATAACAGATAACAGCAAAATGCTTCCATTAAAATGACTGCCACCTAGATGTATTCCACTTTATTTTTTTTCTAGGATGATGAGTGTAAGGATAACATTTAGAAAAGTCAGCTCCCATGACAGATTTTTTCCTGTTGAAGTAGTTTAATAATTACCATTCATTCCTCATACCCTCTTGATGGAACTTCCAGAACCTCCCCATGACCAAAAGGCAAAGTAAGCCAGAGCTTGGAAAAATGATTCATCCTGGGTGTTAGAAGCTAGTATCAAGGGCCAAGTTCATACAGTAATCGAGGAGTTTCCACTTCTCAGATCTGAGCTTTGGAGTAGCTTTCCATTTCCTACTTTAGAAATTAGCCAATTGATTTAATTTAGTTTCTGCTTCACAGAGTGGCTAAAGTAGGTTGAGTAGGGGAAGAATCAAGATTGTACTTTGCTTTGGCTTCCTTTCCTATTTTTCCCCAGTGAACTGTTTTACAGGACAGTGAGTAGAAGCTAAGGCTTCATGCACTCAGAGATCAAGTCTAATATTTGACTCTTAGTGGTTGGAAGTGGAAGAGGCTATAAATCAGAATCTCATCTTTAGTCTTTGTGGTATTTCTTTGTCCTATGACAGTTCTCTCTAGGAGCACCAAAACCTCATTTATGCTCAGGTTTTATGTTCTACCACATGGGAAATCATCAAGAAGGAATGCTTAAGATGGTGCTTAGCTGGACTCCACCAACCTCATTTTTCAGTTTAATCCAGTTTGCTAGCAGTCAAATAGAACCACCTGATACCTTTCATTTTTCAGAGATATAAGTCTATGTGATGTATTAAAAACCACTTGTCAGATTGTTGATCCTCCTGTGGAAATGATATGTCCACAAGGAAGCTGCAGCCACACTAACCCAAAACAGATCTGTTCAATTAAAAAAGAAAAGAAAACAAACAAGACATGATATTGGTAATGTCTTTTTTCTGGGTCTCAAAAAAGGAAATCTCTGCAGCAAAATAGCTAGGCACCTTCTTTTCAATGTATTGCCTCAGAGAGCTCAAGAGATTTCAAATGAAATAATATTTGTAAAGTGCTTAACACAGTGCCTGGCACGTCGTACCTATTATTATTAGAGTTGTCTAAAGCACTGAGAGATTGGGACTTGCCGAGGGTCACACAGGCAGTACTGTTAGAGATGGGACTAGTTTATTAAAGCACACACCCTTCCTTTCTTTTAACAAACTGTGAACAAAGCAAAGTATAAGGCTGTATGTACTATCTGTCCCAATCACTCTTTTTATTCTGTTTTGCTTAAATGTTTTCAATTGTGATTCATTACAAGGGATTGAATTGTGAATTTGTTTGGGTCTGTATGCTATATTGAAAAAAAATTCACAATAAGAAATATTCTGTAAGAAAATAAAAGGGCAATTCAGTGGAAACAAAACCCCAGTAAAACTGATCGTTTGGTATAGTGTTTCCTGAGATTTTTTTTTTAGATGGGGTGTTTCCTTAGATTTTTTTTTTCCTTTTCAGCTAGTGATTTTTGGTTTGGTCTTGCTGCTGCTTTAGTATCTTATGAAAGATTCCATAATTGGTTCTCTTGCAATGCTAGTAAGAATTCACATTTACATAATAATATTTTAAGGTTTGCAAAACACTTTTTTTTTATAACAACCCACTGAGGTAAGAAGTATATGTGTTGTTCCCTCTTTACAGATGAGGAAACCGAGATTCAGATCTCAGTGCTCAGAAAGAACACTCTGTAGTTAGAGAATCTGAATTCAAATCTAACCTCTGCTGGTTATTTGTCTGTGACTTTGGGCAAGTCGTTGAACCTCTTCCATTTCCTCATCTATAAAGTGAGGGGTGTTGGATTTAATGGCCTCTAAATTTGCTTCAAGGTCTAGCTCTATGATCTTCAGAAAAAACTTCATATATTTTACATAGACAATGACTTGCCTCTGACCACAGAGCTAGAGTCTGGTAAGCATCCTGGTTCCAAGTCAATCAGTCACTCTATCCACCACACCATACTTCTTTCAAATACATTTTGATTAGTCACCAATATTTGAAGCAGGAGGGACAAATGAACAGAGATTGTTTGAACAAGAGTTTTCTCTTATTCTAACACCTCCACTGTTTACTCTCCCACCTTCATCATCATTGGCCCTCCAAATCCCTTGGGCCTGAAGATGAGCCCAATAACTGCCAAGCTGAAGAGGAGACAAAAGAACTGGGGATGGTGGATAAAGCACCATCCCTGTGTATTAGGAGAAAGGGGAGAGGATCAGCCCTTTTTAAAGTGGCTTCCTCTTAGGTCCACATCCTTACCAACAACTCGAGCACCATTAGTCATCTCCCTGTGGAATGTTATTTACAATGTCCCATTCATATTCTTAAGGATTTCAAATCAATTGTCATCTTATTCAAGAGAACTTCATTTGTTGAGATCACCATGTCAAGTAAGAAATGTGTGGGGGAAAAGTTGACATCCAGATAGAAACATGTGCATTACAATTAATTACATCTTTTTTTTCTTTTTTTAAAAATTTTATTAATTTATTTTGATTTATCAACAATCACTTCCATATGCAATTAATTACATCTCTTAAAAATTTTTTCTCCCTCCTCTGACACATGCTGGCTCTGTTACTCTGGGGAAGTCTCTTGTATTCTCAGTTCCCCAGATATCTCTCAAAGATACTAAATTGCAGGACAGCTACAAATATGTATTAATAAAGAGAATTTTTTATTGGGCTTTTCCTAAAAAGTCACAGATCCAATAAAAAAAAAAAACACTTGCAGTTTTCAATACTCTCTTTTCTTGTCAGAAACTCTCCCAACATCCCTGAATCTAAAATTTCTTTAACATGAATCTTGCATAGATTAGCCTAGTTTTGCAGATCTTTTGAAGTGTCTCTCATAGATTTTTGCAGACCAAGATTTCCCTTTTTTTTTTTACATCAAAGACTAAAATCATTAAATCCTTTTGCTTATTAGACTAAAGGCTGAATGAGAGAAATGGGAGGAAGTGATAGACTGGGGAGGGTGAGGTAGGAGGGAAAGAGTGTCCAAGACATCTCAACAAATAAGACATAATCTTCTCTTTGTGCCCAAACAATCACTGGAAATCACCCCTCCACACATGATATCCCAAGGATCATTTTTCTTTTTATTGTAACATGAAACCTTAAGAGAAGCTGCCAAGGACCTTGTAGAAAATGTTCTGTGGAAGGTTCTATTTTGATACTTACTATAGTATGAAACTGGAAACAGGCACCTTAATTCCTCAAAAATTCTCCTTATTTAAAAAAAAATTACTGTAATTCAATTCAGACAATACCACAGTCAATTTTTTTAGGCTTATTCTACAGTTATAGATATACATAAAATTCATGGCTTCCTTCATGTATGTTAATTATGTTACATTTCTCACCTTCATTGCTGTCCTGTATAGATATAGCCACAAAATTTATGATTGGTTAGCTCAGCAATAATAAGGGATTTAATATTTTCATGTTTAAAATTGAAATGTAAACAATAAGTCATGCCATGTAAGTTCAGTTGCTGAATAAGATTTCTAACATCATTCACTATGTGAATGATCATCATTCATTCATGCCACCCACTGATAGGTTGTCATCAAAGTAATTAATGTGTCAAAAGGACAGACCATCACATAAGAATATTTATCAGCTTAGAGACCGAGTAGGTCATATTACTTATTATATAGCCCTTAATGTTAATCACCAATGTATGACAATGGATACAAACCAAAGAGGAATACAAGTAATAAATCAGATGTACTTTTAAAGAGCTTTTACTCTTGCCTTAGAAGAAACGGTAAGTAAAATATTACTTTCCAACTGGGGATAAAGTGCTAATTGTTTAAAGAATCATCATTTGAAAGTTGTGCCCAAGAGTAAACATGGATAGTTTTTGGTTTTATTTTTTAATAAGTCTGTTTCATTGCTACTTGAAATAGGTGATGGTGCCTTTGTTTAGAAAGGCATGTATTACCTTGAAATACATAAACAATGTATTTATTTATTTTATGGTTTTATGTACATTTATTTTATGGTTAAGTTATGTACTGTGGGGGTTTTTTGTTAATAAAAAGGCTCTCCCTCTCTTTGGAATTTCTATTTGCAGTATAATAGATATATAACTTAAAAGATATTAAAAATAAAATAAAACGTGAAGTAATATTTCATTTTTCTACAGTAACCCTTTTGTGGATTACTATTATTCAGTGAGGCTTATTGAGGTCTACTTTTACTCTGTGAGGTTTTTATAAGTAAGGATATATTATATTAACAATTTCCTTTTATTTTATTCAAATAAATATTATTACTTTAATGTTACCTATATTTTGGCAAGTAATGTATTAAAAATTGTATGTCATATTATGTCTCACATGATTTTAACATTAATTTATAAGGAAACTGTTTTTTAAACAGAAATCACATTAACTCATTTTTGGTGTTTTAAAAAAGAATTTAATATGATTTATTGAAACTCATTTTACTTAAGTACAGACATACATTATTTTCCAAGGTGAAGTACAAAGCAGATGAATTCCCATGGGGAGAGAAAAGACATTTCCACAAATATTATGTGAATAAATAAATATATACATGCATAAAAATAATAATTTTTCTTTGTGAGCAATATAAGCATCCCTCATTCCTACTAAGTGAAAGGCACAACTTCCTATGCTGTATTGGCTTTTCATTATGATTGAGTGTGGAGGACTTAATCCTATCCACAGGTATCACCCTCTGATAGCCTGAAAAATTAGGTATGGTACAGATGCATGGGGTGTGGGTGATTTTGCATATGATCTATACAGGAGTCAGACGATAGAGAAAGCATTTGCTTTCTGTTTGCATACAAATGGAATCCACTTCATGGCTAATGATGCAGCTAACATGGTACTACTGAGAGACCTCCCCCTGTCTTTGTTCATTTAAATGCATCGTTGTGGGAATTTAGTATCTGTCACAGTATGTAAGTCTTATCCTAAATTTCGTATTTTAATTTTTAGAGTCTTATTTTTAAGAACATTTAGATATTATAGGAAAGGTTTTAGATGAAGAGACAGGAATCTAATGCAGGAGTCACTAATGAGTTCTGTGACCTCAGGCAAATCACTCTTGGCCTCAGTTTCTTGATTAGTAAAAATGAGGGTCGTGGACTGGATGACCTTTTTTTAGTACTAACTCTGCATTTATCACTCTTTTTTTTTATAGATTTAAAACAGACCAGTACCTAGCCCAGTGCCTTGCACAGAATAGGTATTTGATAAATGCTTATTGAACTGACCACCATTTTGTTTAAAATTATGTTTATCTGGTCTTTGGTTTTCAGGATTTCTACTTTTGTATTAATTTGAGAGGTTATTAATTTGCTAATTTTCTAAGATTTTTTTAAATTGCCTGCTTCATTCATTCATCTTCTCATTCTATGTTTATTGAATTTAAAAGAATACTATTGTGAGTTACTAAATTAATTTCTCAATCATAAAAGATGGAGAGGTAAATGTGTGAAGGGAAAATTAAAAATGCAATACATTTTGAAGCTGGCATATATATGTATATATTTACATATATGTGTGAATATACATGTATATGTATATCAGTCTGAACTTTTAATATTGACACAATTTAATATGAAAAATTCAGGAAGGTCTGTAGCTTTAGAGTTTTAGCACCTCTTTTCAATCCTAAGCACTTGAACAAGAGTGCTACATTAGCAGGAACCAAAAATAGCAGCCAACGTGCCATTTCTTTTCTCTGCTGTTAGATCTGTTTTGCTTTCTTTGGACGTGCATGGTATGCTTACAGCCAATGTAACTTCTTCTAGATAAAACTGCAGAGGTAGATAACTTGTGCTATGCTTGATCCGCTCCTCCAAGCTTATGCTTGAGTTCAGAATCAGTGTTTCAGTGGGAAAATTAGGAGGTGTCTGCATCAATCAGATCAGGCAGTATACAGTTATCTCTTCCACATTACAGGAGTTAGGGGCACAACGCCCCTGCTATCTGGAGAATCCAGGTAAATTTTTTTGGCTCTCCCTTCATACTGGAGAAGAAGTATGAATTTTTTCTTTATCTTTTATGGATGTTCTTTATTGTAAAGTTTGGTTGTTTGTTTGTTTTTGTTAAGTGACTTACCCACGGTCACACAGGTACAAAGTATCAAGTATCTGAGGCCACATTTGAACTCAGGCTCTACTGGACTGGTGGTCTATCCACTGCGCTACCTGCCCCTTTAGCATAAAATTTGGATTAAGTATTTGGTCATAGGCTCTATGTTATCTGTTGACCTTCACATGTCATCTGCGCTTCCACAAAACTCCCAAAAAATTCCCATTTAATTTCTTATGCCAACCTGTGACATATCAAAATCATGATGGGGAAAGTCACAATGTGAAAGGGATAACTGTAGATGCCCAGAGAATTTTGATGCAGTTTGAATATGCCAACATGTAGGATGATTTTGATTTAGTTTGGCAATATATTGATATAATTCCATCCTCATTTTCCATGTTGAAGGTATCATGGACTGTTTCTGTTACTGTGTCCCAAAGAGAAGAAAGCAAGTTCATTAGATATTACATAAAATACATGAGAAAAGTTTGTTAGGCAAAATTAGAAGGTTTGTGTGGGTCTTCTCCCTTGCCATTGTTTATGTACTTGTCCTCTTAGTGTCTTTGTTTAGAACTAAGCAGTATTCTATAGCAATCTTGGTCAGTTGGCCGCTTATTAAGCACCTACTTGTGCCGAGCACTGTGCTCTGTACTAGAGATATAAAGAGAAGGTAAAAGACAATCCTTGCTCTTGGGGAGCTCACAGTTTGATGGGGGAGACAACACATACACAAGATATATACAGGATAAATTAGAGATCAACCACAAAGGGAAGGTCCTAGATTCTAGAGCAGGTTCTCCACCCCTGTTCTAGGGAATCAGGAATGTTTGTTGTTTTGTTTTGTTTTGTTTTTTATAGAGGTGGCATTTTAGCTGGGACTTGAAGGAATCCAGGGAAGCCAGGAGGTGTGCTAACAATGCAAATATACGTAATGGTGGGTTTCAGTTGTGTATGTAAGCTACATTTATCCTCACACACACACAGAATATTTCAACTGGTTTGACAGAATTGATTTCTGTTAAATCAAACTGCTTAGTGACTGGCTAATGATTAGTCAAGTCAATTCATTCCAAATGTAAAAGCTAGTTTGTATATTATTTATAAGTATGAACATATATATAGGTCATCTATCCAAATCGTCCCTGTACTTCAGAGTAGCGCCTTGAAAGAAGTAGCCTGGTTTAGTGAGAAATGTACTGGATTAGAGATAGGTGTCATAGGTTCAAATCATTTTTGTTTCTCTGGACCTCACTTTCCTCATTTGTAAAATGAGCAAACTTGAACTAGGTCACCTCTAAGGTAATTTCCAGCTCTAAGTTCGAAGATCCCTAAGGACATCCTGCACACTGCAACTTCTTCTGATCTCTCTCTTCTCAATTCAATTGAACATATTTTAAGTCTTTGGCAAGTTCCTTAATACCCAGCTGTTAAGGTGAAAGGGTTGAACTAGATCAGAGGTATCAAACATGGGTCCCCCATATGTAGCCTGAGTGCGGCTCATAGGGAAATATTAAACAAAATAAGTAAAAATACAATAATACACAGATAATGTTAAGTTGTAGTCTTCTAAGTCAATATACAGTCTGCAAGGATCCTTATGTATAGTTCAGTGGCCCCATTTTTATCTGTGTTTCACACCACTTGACCTGATGACCTTTGAGGTCTTTTCTACCTCTAAACCTATAAGCCTATAAGTCTAACTATGTTAGACATTGACAGGCAAGAACAAAACTGTCCCTATTCTCAAGGAGTCTACATTCCATTGAGGGAAGTTTTTCTGAACTGCTATGAGACCTTTTTCATCACCCATTGGGTTGTTTATACTGTTCTGATTAAAGCAGGAAAAAAAATCATTAAAATTGGTACTATGATACTGGACCAGTAATCAAGAGTCCAGTTAAATGAAGAGTCCAAGTAGTTAGAATACAAGCAACTAGGTGTTGAAATAGATAGAGCATTGAGCCCAGAGCCAGGAAGACTTGAGTTCCAACCTGGCCTCAGACATTTGCTCCTGTGAGACCCATAGGCAAGTCATTTAATATCTACTTGTCTCTGTTTCCTATTTGTAAAAAAGGCATAATAATAGCACCCACCTCCTCTAGTTATTGTGAGGATCAAGTGAGATAATATTTATAAAAGCACTTTGCAAACCTTAAAATAAGTGCTGCCTATCATATAAGGGAATGAAGGGAGAGAAGGTTAAGCAGTCAGATCATGGAGGGGAATTCTTGAATTCTACTTTAACAACTTTCAATTTTATTCAGTAGTCATTGTGTACCTATTGAAGATTTTGGAACAAGGGAATAGAAAAGTATATGGTTCTATACATTAGACAGTGCTATCTGATAACAGTGTATGATACAGATTGGCATACAGACAGATCCGAAGCAGAGAGGTCTGTTATAGTGGCTCAGGCAAAAGGTATCAAGGGGCTGAACTAGAATGGTAAATGAGTATTTTGTAGTCTGAATCAAAGTTTTCTATTTTGAGGGAAAATTCAGAGTATTCAGTCATTCAATAAGCATTTATTAAGTACCTACTATGTAGCAGCCACTGGGACTACAAAGTAAGGCAAAAAAATAATTCCTGATTTTAAGGTGGTCACCTCATCTAATGGAGGAGTCAAAATGAAAACAACTGTGCAACCAAGCTACAGACAGGATAAAGTAGTTAATCAATAGAGTGAAAGCACTAGCAATAAGAGTTCAGGAAAGGCTTTTTATAGAAGGTAGCATTTTTAGCTGGGTCTCAAATGAAGCCAGGGAAGACAGGAGGCAGGGATGAAGAGAAAGAGTAATCCAGGCATGGGGAACAGTCAGTGAATATGACTAGAGTCTGGAGATGGACTGTCTTGTTCTCTCTTCCCTCTAGGTTGTAGAAACACTGCTTTCTGCTCTTTTTTAGAGCTAGGGCTTTCTGAACCAAACAGAAAACACAATAACATCCTGAGGCACTTGTAACACAAGTACTTTAAATGAAATAATCATGATGATAAAGATTAGAAATGTTGTGTTGCACAGATAGGTACAATAAACTACAGAAATTAAGGGTTTTCTAAAGACTTTCATTCACAGCTAAATACACAAAAGTTGGCTACTCAGACTTCATGTATAGTATAAAAATTATATTTTGAGCTTTGAAATTCCATTGCTGATTTCAATCATATTAATACATTAATATATTCGTCTTTTATCCTTCTCTTCCAGTCCCCTGCATGACACTTACTTAAGCATTGCCCACGGATCCATTGTGGCAACAAGGAAAGGAAATTCAGTTTGCCTGTCTCAGCAGGAATTAAACTAATGCAGCTTAAAATCATGCCCCCAAAGAAGAGCTTATCTGTATGCCGAGCTTCTTTGATTCTCTTCCTGTGCCAGGTGATGAATGCCCTGGAAGTCCCTCTTGATCGTAAGTATTAATGTTTTAAAACTTGTAGACTGAGAAGTCAGAATATCCCCAGCGTTAGCTGTCCCTCTGAAATGTGTGGAGTGAAGAAGATCTGTGTCACATAGAAAAGTGAAATCAAAATGAATTTGCTTGTTACCTGAGCACGTGATATTTTTTAACACTAGAAGGACCAGTACACCAATTAATGCAAAAATAGCATAATTTCAAAAAAAAGAAATTTTCATCCAACTATCTCTATTTTCTTTGCCTTCTGGATTTTTAAAAAATGTACTGTGTCAATTAACACATCTTGCTCCAAGGCATTCTTAAATTCTGGTCCTTTTGTTAAGGGAAGCATGTTGTAGAAATCGGCTTGCATAATGTCCTCTCCGACACATATTTTTGCATGACTTTCTTATAGGGGAGGAGTGTTGATAGTGGGTGCCCTTGGCCTGCGAAGTAGTGGGTGGTATTACTCCATTGTTTCTCCTCCTTCTAGCTCTTTGGGGGTCTAGCTAAGATTCCATCAACCTTTTCTGCCTCTTATCTCTTCCTGTGCTGGCAATGCTGTGGAAACAGTATGGTGTGGTCTTTGACCAACTCATCTCTCCTCTGTGCCTAAAAAGAGGGCTAAGGAAAATGGATTAAGAATCTTAAAATAAGACTGTTTTTAACATGTGATTCTAGAACTAGGAAATGCATTATTTATGAAGTTTTATGAATTAGTCATCTTCTATGAAGAATTTAATTAAAGAAAAAGTTGGAAACTGAAAATAAGATAAGTGATTTGTGAGGATTCTGAGCAGAAGGGAGTAAATGGTAGTGACTACATTATATCTACTCTCTCTGAAATGGGGAATTATAGGCTATATAACTAGGTCCTGATTAGTACGAATAATGAATCCTGCAAAGTGATCCTATTATTCAAATTTTCATTGCATATTTATACTGGGCTGAAACCAATTGCCTTATTTTACATATATTTATACTTTGAATAGTGCAATCACTTCATAAAATTCCTTATTCCCACTAATATTAATCTGGACCTAGGTATACTCTCTCTCGTATGTGTCACCTCTAATAAAAGATTCCAGGTTATAACTTGGTCCCTTTCTTGAAACAGAAAACAGAATATTCAGAAGCTGGACAGTTATAACTCTAGCATATTGATTTAGGCCTTATCCTTAATCTGCATGACCTTCTTAAATCCATTAACTTCTTGAATGGAACATCTCTTTAGCAGTGTTTTCAAGGTGAGGGAAAGATAACGTTTTCCTGAGGCTTTTCAATTTTTAAAATCATTTTCTGCCACAGAGGCTGCTACCAACAGTGAAAATACCAATACGTGGGCTTCCAGGAGGCAGCTTGGTTTGCACCTCGCTCCCTTTTTCTCTGGCACTAGAATCTAAATCAAAATTCGAACCCAGTATTTTTCCAACTTATTTTCAATTCCTTTTTAGTCCACATCCATTTTTAATGACATGACCTTAATTTCAATTTTTTTTTCTTAAATGAACTAATGCTAATATTGGCTGCGGTGGCGATATGTGGCTCCTAATTAAGCACATGCTGAAACATGGGGGGACAGAAATACTCTTGAAAAAAATGCTTTTGTTCATTCTAGTGCTAAAAGTCTTCCTCTAATCTAACTGTTCACAGTCTGAGGGAAATAGTCACCTGCGGCTAACCCAATTATCTTTGCTAATGCAGAAGCATAATTACTATGAAAGAAAGTAGATAAACCCAAGGCTTCTGTCTCAACCTTTGCAAGCCCTGATAACAGGCAGCAATGGAGACTAATGTACATTTTGCACTGATTTAATTCCTTCCCAGCTTCATAGCCCCTTGTCCACCTTCCATCAAATCCTGATCTTTTCTTTTGAGTAGTCGCTGGTAAAGGGAGGAAATAGCCAGATAGACAGGAAAGGGAAAGGGAGACAAAGCTTAAAAATATTCCCCTAAATAGAGTTTTGACCTTTGGCAAAAATCTTACTTTACAACAGAGCTTTCAAAGCAATAATTTTCTTATGTTCTGAAAAGACAAAGCATGCACTTAATGATTAACCCACCGGACAGAAAAATCCTAGTAAGAGACTTTGCAGGTCTGGCCTGTTTGATCTAGTATTAGACTGTAGCCAAATGGATGCTCAGTGGTGTTTGTCACCTTGTTTGGTGTTAGCACTGATGATGACACCATATGCATAGTGGTGTCTGTGCTAATAGGATCAGAGACAGACAGCACAGTATGTGACAATTCAGATTAATTGTAATTTTCAGCTATTTTTCAAACTGAAAATAATTACTTGTCCAGTGCAACATGTATAGAATGGAATTAGCTTCTTGAGTCTCCAGAAGACTCAATTTTGCCTCGAGCATTTCTTTTGTTCTTTCACATGGTTATATGGATAGCTACAGCAATAGTAAAATGCATTCAATTAATTCAAGTTCCTGCCACTTGGAACAGTACTGGGTCACCCTCTTTGCATAGAGTTTGAGGGATCAAACTTAAGACTGGAATTTGCTCCTTTCATCTCTAAGGTTCTAACTTTCCTTTTTACTAACAACTGATTTTCTTTAATCCTTTTTTGCCCACTTACCTGCTGATACTGATGGGGGAAAAAGAACTTGAAAATTGTAAGTTCCTTTTTTATCTGGTGGACAGTGTGAAAGTAGAATCAATAACGTTTGTAATGCTGAAGTCACAAGTTATAAAATCCGAATTTCGTGACTGTGGTTATTTGTGGAGCATGTGTGTTTGCTGTGGCTAACTACTGCATTCATAGAATACAAAGAAGCCTTAGTATTTGTATTTTACTAGGGATTATTATATCTCCCAACAGCCTTTTAGAACACTTTTTTTTTACTTTTACTAAAGTGACACTTTTTTTTACTCATGTGGATTTTATTTACATCTGATGCAACTTCATGAGAAAATTCTCCGACATTGGGAGAAAAAAAGAGAGAACCTAACCAAAATCTTCTAAATGAAATTAGCTATTCACTACCTGTTGCAATAAAGACTCATCTTTTTTATATCAAGATGTAAAAGTGTTTTCTGAAGATTCATATGTGTAGTTTCAAGTAATGAAAGGCATCAACTCGTGTAGCAGATGCATTCAGTTTTTCATGAATTGACTTTTCATGATTGTGGAGACAAATGCATCTTACTGATGCTAAGGTTAAAAAAGGAGTAAGAAATCAAAAAATTTTAATGTCATGGTGGCTAACATAATGTGTTAAATGCATCAGAAATGTAAATCAAGTTAAGAATTAAGAAAAGATAATATTTTAAGGAAGAATCAGCTGGTGAAAGAGTGGTACAGCGGGTAGAGCATTGGGCTTGGAGTCAGGAAGATCTGAGTTCAAATGTGACCTCAGACACTTACTAGCTGTGTGACCCCAGGCAAGTCACTTAACCCCTGTTTGCCTTAATTCCTCAACTGTAAAATGGGGGCACACTGGAGAAGGAAATGGCCAACTACTTCAATAGCTTTGTCAAGAAAACCTCCATGGACAAAGGTCCATGGAGTCGCATAGAGCAGCCACAGCAACAAGAGGGATAGGAAAGGCAGTGGGCAGGGAAAGAGGAGATCTAGGTTCGAGGCTGAACAAATCATTTAGAATCTCTGAACCTTAGTTTCATCATATATAGAAGGAGAGGCTTAGACTAGATATTTGTGCTTCTTTCTAGCCTCAAAAGCTGTAGTTTCTCCAAAACAGAAAGTATTTGTTATCTTAGAGTGAACAGTTTCAATAGAGTAATGGATATAGAAACAAGCTTTCTTCATCTCAGACTGAGACATATGATGAAGAGTTTTTCTTTTAGCCATACAGAAAAAAACCAATGTGGTTAGGTAGCAGTTTATCATCTCACTTTGAATACTGTAATGGAAATATTGAAAAGTAAGATTTGGGGTTTTTTTTTTCAGTTGTTTCTGACTCTTCATGATGCCATTTGGGGTTTTCTTGGCAAAGATACTGGATTGGTTTGCCATTTCCTTCTCCAACTCATTTTACAGATGTGGAAACTGAAGCTAACTAGGTTAAGTGACTTGCCCAGGGTCACATAGCTAGGAAGTATTTGAGGCTGAATTTGAACCCAGGTAGTCCTGACTCCAGGCCCACCATTCTATCCACTGGGCCACCATTAAGAACATCCCTAATTTCATTCCTTTTATCCTGAATCTGATTGTCTTTATTCATAATTCATTTACCTTCTACATCTAATTCAAAGGTCACTGTGTAAACTCCATGCACATATTTCATTTTCAGTATTTTAAAATATATTTTCCTTCCATCTATGCTCCAGACACATTAGTGAATTTATCTTTTCTATAAGTAAGATATAGTGAAAGCTTGCCTCAACTTGACTGTACTGAAACATTTTCATCCTAAGTCAGAGGAATTTTTCATTGTTGCATCAGAAAATAAACTGACTTTGTCTTGTGGCTGACAAAACTTTTACTAATCACTATTTTCCTAAGCATTTTGCATGGAAATCAACATATGCATGTCAAGAATCTGACAGTGAGATATGTATTAACTTCATAGTTCCAGGTAACTTGATTTAGTGCCCACTGAGAGCTATTCTCTTCATAAGAAATACTAGGGATTGGATAAAGTTTGTGAAATTTAGTGTTTATCTAGAGAAAATGACTGATTAATATATTAAAACAATTGTTCATTGCTCTACATCTGTTTATTCTATTCAACAATGAAGTGGTGCAACCTCCAACCATCATTCATCAATCTCCGAAAGATTACATTATTGACCCCCGAGAAAATATTGAAATCCAATGTGAGGCAAAAGGAAAGCCACCTCCCAGGTTGGTATGCTTTAAAACAATGTTTTGCAAATTGTAATAGAAAGCAAGAACATTTCCAAGCATAAGAACAAATATTAAAAATAAATTTAAATTAAAGCAAATTGGGAAAAAAAGCTATTCCTGCTTGGATGTTTCTATATATGATGTCCAAGCTGCCCTTGGTTAAGATTTCATTAGTCTCTCTGGATTTTTCTACCTTTCAAAGGTAGTATATTAAATGCTGTAATTTTCTCTAGGTTCATTGTTTGTTTCTTCTATTATTTATGTTCTTTCAAAGTGGATAACACTGGAGTTGGTTTCAAATGATCCAGAATAGTTCTCCAAACTCATACAGGATCCCATGGTTAGGCTTCTACATATAGAATGTAACACAGGGGCAGCTTGGTGGCGCAGTGGATAGAGCACCAGCCCAGGATTCAGAAGGACTTGAGCTCAAATCCCGCCTCAGACACATAACACTTACTAGCTGTGTGACCCTGGGCAAGTCACTTAACCCCATTGCCTAGCCAAAGGGAAAAAAAAGAATATAACACAGACATTACTTAAAATATTTTTAATAATAGTGTTAGATTATGGCTTGATGCAAGCTGGAAGAAAATAAAAAAATTGCAACAATCCAAGCTGCCCCTAAATAAAATTAGCTTCTTCCAGAACTAATAGGTTTTCCATCATTTGAGGTCCTTATGTGGTGACTGGATTGAGGATGTTTGGATATTATGGAAGGGATTGCTATTTACTTTTGGATTGAGGTAAATAACCTCTTAGGTCCAATTATGAGATTCTGTAATTCTATGACATATGTATTTTTAAGTGAGAAACAAATGACACTCCAAATATTTCCTAGATTTTGTTCACCATTACAAACCTTATCTCCATCACAGTAGACAAGCAATTGGAAGTAACGCAGTTCATCAGACATTTATTTAGCATAGCTTACAATATAGGGCCCCTGCATTCTAAGCACTGTTCTAGGTGATGGGTACGTGATACCCCTGCACTCATGGAATAATTAGTGGGAGGTACAACAAAGGTCTGTAATTTCAGTGATGCATGATATTGAAATCCACAGAGCCATGCACTTTAATGTAGTAGATGATCTTTGAGGGTTTCTCTGGCAAAAAAAAAAAAAGTACATCACCCTGTGGCCAATTTGGTTAGGAATCTCTTTAAATTTAATCATGGTGGCCCATCACCCAGCCCTTCAGAAATAGTGAGAGTTACCAGAATTTGTGTTCTTCTGGCATAGCCTTACCTACCCAGAGTCACCACCACATTGGTAATTAATCAAACAACAGGCATTTATGGAGGATATATTACATGCTAGGGGGACAAAGATGCTAGGGATGCAAGGACTATGGCAAAACAGTCCCTGCTGTCAAAGAACTTACATTTTAATGGGGGAGATAAATGCATTTATAGGTATATTCAAAACACATACAAAGCCAACACAGGGTGTTATAAGACAGTAGCAGCTGGAGAGACCAGGAAAGGTACTGGGGCTGAGTCTTAAAGTAAACAAGAGATTTAAGAATGTAGAGGTAAGAAGAGAATCTATCTGAAGCAAGCATAAAGGGATTTGCACATGGTAGGATTTCATATAATGAACTATGTAAATACGGAGTTCATACTAAGTGTATAGAGAAGTACAAAATGCTAAATAAAGAAAGCCACTAACTAAGTCAAAACATTGATTTGCTGGTCAGTCATTCAATCAATAAATATTTATTAAGCAGCTACTATGTGACAGGCACTGTTAAGTACTAGGAATTCAAATATGAAAACAAAAACACACATACAAACAAAACAACTCAGTCCCCAGCCCTCAAGGAGCTTAAAATCTAGCAAGGGAAGAGAACACATAAAAGGAAGCTGAAAAGGAGAGGCAGAGGCACCTGGCCCAAAGCCATGAAGCCAAAAAAGTCAAAGGAAATTTAACAGTTCAAATTTTTAATTAGTAGTTTGCTTCAATTTGATATGTTTTGCTCTATTGCTTCAGAAATTTTATTTTTTAAAAATCCTCTTCTCTAGCTTTTGTGAATTAAATTTATAGCTACCTTTATTTTTAATACCATCTATAATCCTGTATTAAAGAAGGGAAACGTGCTTAGAGTTAAAAAAAATAAGTACAAGTTGGAAAAACATGCTCTTGTATCAGCACGGTCATTGCCTATGCTGTAAATATGTTTCTAAATAAAGAGTTGAATTACATGACCGTTATGAATGCAAAGGCAATGAATTTGTTAATGAAATAAATCACTGTATGCACACATCATCAGAATCTCATTTGACTTTTTGGATAGCTCCCTGTGGAATTTACTAAATTAGCCAGGAACCAGCAACTTGCAGAATATACTTGCAGAATCCCACCTCTCACTAGCAAGAAATGAAATATTAGTCAACCCCTATATGGGATTTGCTATATTTCCATAACTTAAAGCTGCCCTAACCAATTAAAAGACATAGTTCTAGCTGACGCTTTCAATGTCACATTTCAGCTCCGAGCAAATTTTTACAGACAGGTTACCAACCCTCTGAACAATGGCATCTATAATAAAAATGCTAATGAAGCTCTAGGAATAGTAAGACTGACAGACCAGCTTCCTATGTTTTCTTTTGAAAAATGACAGGCAATTTTCGTGCTTGATTTCTCCACTGAGTTCTATTGGTGGTTAGTTATAAAAAAGACATGGACCTGAAAATGGATAACTAATACTTTATTTCTAGGTCATCATTCCAAAATCAAGCACTTCATGCATGACTAATTTTCTAAAATTGTGGCCTTTTATATTGGACAATTTGTTCTCAATTAAAATCAATGTAAGTCCTAAGATTACATATACATACATATATATATATATGTATACATATATATATGTATACATATATATATGTATACATATATATATACACACGTATATTTATACAATGCAAGTGTCTAAATATTCCATTAGGATGTATGTATATATGTATGTAATATACATCTAAATATTCTACTACACATATACTTATATTTTAAAAGCAATTTTTAGAGTGATATGACTTTTCTAACTTTTTAGCATATTCTGATCTCATGTCTTTTATTTGATGGTAGCTTCTCCTGGACACGCAATGGGACTCATTTTGACATAGACAAAGATCCCCTAGTGAAAATGCTGCCCAACTCAGGAACCCTTGTCATCAGCATTACAATTGAAGGGAAGGCAGAGGCATATGAAGGAGTCTATCAGTGTACTGCAAGGAATGAACGAGGGGCAGCAATTTCTAATAATATTGTCATTCGCCCATCCAGTAAGTAAAGCTTGTAAATCAAACCTGCTATTTCTCTTTTTGGGTGTTCCTCTTTTTGTAATTCTCAGCTTTTGTAAAGCTCTGGGGATTTTTAAAATCATCAATACAATCTCCTTCAAAAATGAAGATGTTGTAATAATAAAGCTTCTCATGTTCTGCCTTTGAGTTGCAAGAAAATCACTCTCTTTTCCAGTTTTCTCTAACAAGTTCATTATCTAAATCTTTTCCCAATATGATTTTTTTTGTCTTATGTGTATTTTAAAAAATAGTAGTAAATGGTAATAAGGCATTATGAAAAGAAAAATATCATTTTTCAGAACCAACCTATTTATCTGTTCCTGAATTATCTTCTATACCAACAAATTTCCTGATGTCAAGAGAAATTTTATCCAATATATAAGGCATTTAGAGATATGTAAATAAAATCTATTTGTATTTTTTCTTTAGTGTTACTTTTTTTTCCAAAATAGTATGTGCTTCTTCATTCCTTACCTTACATAAAATAACATCTGATAACAAGCTTTGATGTTTTGTATGGTATTTTTTTGTTAGTGTCAAATATTGGCCAAGATTGTCTGATACAGTATTTAATAAGTACTATTTGCATTTTTAGTAAATCATATAGAATTAACTTCAAATATTTTCTTTAAAGTTCAGCTCATCTTCTTTCCATAAGGATAAATGGTTAACATTTATAAATTGAATTGAGAGGAATGGGTAAGACTATGAGACATTTTCCTTTTACTGTATCTTTTTTAAAAGATTTCCTAGTAAAGGGTTAACTTAGGAGTTGATATTGTATTTAATAGGATCTCCCTTGTGGACCAAAGAAAAACTGGAACAAATCACAATTCTGAAAGGGCAGTCTCTCGTACTTCCTTGCAGACCCCCACTCGGATTACCACCACCTATTATATTTTGGATGGACAATTGTAAGTTGTAAGAAGATTTGAAGTATGTCATTTTGTTGTTTTAATGTGAGGAGCTACTTTTTTGTGAGTTTTTTTTAAATTGAGTTCCTAGAGGAAAACTGATGCTTATAAAAATACTGTAAGTTACATCGTATTTTAGATTAATTAAGAAGATAGCTCACAAGGTCATATGTATTGAATGCTGACAACAAAACTTCCTCAGATATCAATCAGAAACATTAGTCTCTGAAGGAGGAAAAAGACTCCAAAATTTTGATTTCCAGTGATGAAATTTTGTTATTTGGGAAAACATGCTGAGAATACACCCCAAAAGAAAAAATACAAAGCAAACTTTCTGTGTCTCCTTATTTGTCTCTCTATCTCTATTTCTTTGTCTCTTTTTGTATATATATCTCTCTTTGCCTTCCTCTCTGTCTCTCAGTCTCTGTCTCTCCCTTTCTCTCTCTTTTTTCTATTTTTTAATATGCCACCAAGGAATCTACTTTTACTACTTTTACATCAATTCTTGCTTATATTGATACATGACAAAATTGCAAGAATAATCTGCTATACCTTATTAGTTTAATTAATAATATAGCAATTATGTTAGAACACATCTCTACAGGGATGATTTCAGATTTTACAAAGTGCTTGCTTCATCACCACCCCGTGAGGATTGATTGAAGGAAGTACAGATGTTTAGTGTGGACAAGGAAAGAACTAGAAAGAACATAATGGCTATTCTGTCGAATATGAAAAATTGTCAGGTGAAAGAAGGATTAGATTTATTTTGCTAGACTCCAGAAGGCAGAATTAGGAGCAGTGGTTGGAAGTTGCAAGGAAGCTGATTTCAGCTCAACGTAAGGAAAGATTTCCTAACACTGAGTGATGTTCAGAAGAGGAATCAGTACCTCATTCTCTATCATTGTAGGTCTTTAAAAAAATCATTATTTCTCAGGGATATCACACTAAGAATTCCATTTCAGCTAGAAATTGGACTTGATAGTATCTGAGTTCCCTTCCAATTCTGTAATCTTATGGCTCTGAGTTCTATCAGACACTAGCTCTTTAGTAGTCTTTCCCTTCCACGAAAGAAGGATCCTAACCGTTCATCCAAACATTCATATTCTGTGAGGGTAAGAAAGGACACATACATATTAGATATTAAAAATAATACATGACATTGATTCAGCACTTCGAAATTTCCAAAGTTCTTTACACACATAATCTCATTTGAACCTCACAACCACTCAGTGAAAAGTGGTTTTGGTTTTGGTTTTAGACCTATGGTTTCATTGGTATATGTACCCAGATAATGAAATTCCCTCTGCCAACACAGGTGACCATTTTCTCCTCAGTTTATGTATTAGTAAGTCTCTGGTGCACCAAGAGGTTAAGTGACTTGCCCACGGGAACTAATAAGTTTCAGAGACACTATTAGATTTCTGGTTTTCCCCCTCAATTTCCTCTGGTTTTCAAGGGGGATTCTTACTGAATTGAAACTTAGGTTTCATGATTGATTTGGATATTCATGAATAATTCAAGTATGTATTCAATTTCCAAAATGTATATTTCAGTCAGGTTTAATAATATAAAATACAGATGCATATGTATATATGATATACCACCTATATTGAACTAAATAGGTTTATTGAATAAGAAATTATCTATGTATCCCAATAAAGTATTGTGATAAGTATTATAAATGTCAATAGCTGCCCTGGATACCTTATATATTTTTAAATTTGCATTATAACCCAACACTCTATCTATTGTCTGTGCAAACTGTGTCTATGTGACACAGCTAATTGATTGGACCTACGAAGGCTTTCCTAGTAGTAAAAATAATAACTCTCCTTCATGTTGTGGACTTAAAGTTTTAAGGTAGGAGTTTTCTTCACAGCTCTTTGAAATCGTTTCTCTCTGTCTCTTTGTCTCTTTCTCCTCCCTTCTTACCTTCTCTCTCTCCCTCTTCCCCCTCTGTCTCTGTTTTGGTCTTCCTTGCTGTCTCTGTCTCTCTATCTCTTTCTCTCTATTTTTATCTCTCATTCTCTCTTTGTTTCTTTCTCACTGTGTATCTGTCTCCATCTCTCTCTGTCTCTCTCTGTCTCTCTGTCTCTCTCTCTCTCTCTCTCTCTCTCTCTCTCTCTCTCTCTCTCTCTCTCTCTTTCTCTCTGTCTGTTTCTGTCTCTCTCTCTCTCTCCTAATAGAATATAAGATCCTTAAGGACAGTGACTGTATTTGTGTCTTTTCTTTGTATCCCTAGTGCCTATCATAGTGCCTTGCACATAGTAGATGCATAATAAATACAACTTGAATTGAACCTAATTGAACTAATATTCTGACAAGCATAAGGACTTTCCTATAGTCATACAGCCAGTAAGTGTCAATTCTAGGGGCCCTGGACTGAAATGCTTTACATAAAAATGTGTGTGTATATATACACACACACACATATACACAATACACATATACATATATATTATACATACAAATTTTCGAGACAAAATTCTCTGTGAAATAATTTTTCAAGGGGGATTCTTACTGAATTGAAACTTAGGTTTCATGATTGATTTGGGTATTCATGAATAATAAACTGATTTATAGATTCACTCATGAATAATTAGTCATTTCTCTCTAGGCTCTGGTGTTAGTATGTTTAAATTCAGTGATGCAATGGATAGAGAACTGGGCCTGGAGTCAGGAAGACCCGATTTCAAATCAAGACTCAGACTCTTATTAGCTATGTGACTCTGGACAAGTGGTTTAACTACTGTATGCCTCAGTTTCCTCAAACATAAAATGGCACCTACCTACCAGAGTTGTTGTAAGGATCAAATGAGATAATATTTGTAAAGTGCTTAGAACGATGCTGGTCACATGGTAGGTGCTTATTAAATGTTTGTTTCCTTTCCCTTCACTCAAAATCTTGATCATGCCTTGACACCCCCATCTAAATCAAAGTTGGAAGTCAAGTAACAAAGCACTATATTTAAATATAGCACATATGGAATTATGGGGGTATTTTTAAACTATCACCAACCTTTGTCTACTTTGCAAATGATTTTCAGCCACTATGTAAATGCAGTTTAAGCATGTCACCCTTAGAAATTTCATTGATATAACTTCCACAAATAGTTACCATACAATTGGGAGTAACAAGCCTTTAGATGATCTGTCAAATTGTGCTGAGTCAGTGGGATGCAGTGAAAGAAACCTGCCCTTTGAAGTCAGCAAATCTCTATTCAAATCCTCATTATGATGCTCATTAGCTATGTGAATGTGGCCTGCTCACTTAACTTCTGAGCCTCAGTTTCATTATCTGTAAAATAATACTTGCAATTGCCAACCTCAAAGAATTGTTGTGAGGTTGTAAACAGAATGTGTGTGTAATATGTTAGGTATTAAATATACTGATAATAAAACCCTTGGGACCTATGTGCTGACTTTTTCTTCACTGTCCTCTTTCTGCTTTTTCCCCTCAATGAATTATTAGCATCTTTGTATTGCTGGAATTTCCATATATAAATTTTCACAGCCATCCCCTCTTGTTAAGTAGTCATACAGGAACACATAAAAGGACTTAAAGGAAATTTTCAAGTGGGGAGAGGGAATGGAAAAATCAATATTTATGAAATAAATTTTGAAGTACCTAAGAAGTTATCCTGCTAGTGTTGAAAGTGGCATTTTTCAAATGGTATGATTATGTATTATTTTCCTGCTTCCCTGTCCCCAGCTTTTCAACGCCTTCCACAAAGTGAAAGAGTTTCCCAAGGTCTAAATGGAGACCTTTATTTTTCTAATGTGCTACCAGAAGATACTCGTGAAGATTATATTTGTTATGCAAGATTTAATCACACTCAGACCATCCAGCAGAAGCAACCCATTTCTGTGAAAGTACATTCAAGTACGTATTAAATTTCCTAAATGTTTTTTCAGTCAGGTTTACTAATATAAAATACAGATGCATATGTATATATGATATACCACCTATATTGAACTAAATAGGTTTATTGAATAAGAAATTATCTATGTATCCCAATAAAGTATTGTGATAAGTATTATAAATGTCAATAGCTGCCCTGGATACCTTATATATTTTTAAATTTGCACTATAAACAATGATTGTATATCTTTGTTACTGTTTCATCAAGGAACATGCTATCTAATGCTTAGTTTGGGTACTATTCATATTTATAAAGTATGATTTATCACATCCTGAATTTTAATCATCTTCTTCAGATATGAGTTCCAAGTTCACTATTTTATTGGTCAAAAGTGATCACATGACAGTGATATCTACAACTAGTTTTTATTTGCTAGAACTGACAGGCTACATAGACATTATCAGTTTGCTTTTTGTTGCCCAATAGTTTTAATCCTTCCCCCTTATCTTTGGTGCATTTTTCATAATATTCTGTTTATTTCAGTGGATGAATTGAATGACACTATAACTGCTAATTTGAGTGACTCTGAGTTTTACGGTGGTAAGTTATGGTGATCATAACTGCTCTTGTCTCCATTGTAGAAATTAGTAAACTAACTCCACCTCCATAGCTACTTAACCATGATTGCTTTTTAAAAAAATTTTATGTAGTCCTGTGGATAGAAACCTTTAAAATTGTGTTACTAGAAATTTTTTAATGTTACTTATATTTTTCACATTGTGAAAACTTCCATTCTAGCTGCATATGTTTACCTGGAGAACCATTTCACATGATCTAGAAATTATTTTAAAATTTAACTTCTCTGTTCTTTTTTTCTTTTCACATTTTCCTGTGCATTCAGTGAAATGTTGAAGGGCATATTAATGTTCACTCAGACTAACCATTTGTTTAAAGTAACAGTAATATCTTGAGGCATTATTAGTGAATAATCCCAGCAATTAATAACTTGATAGATGCTTTTAAAAATGACTGCATTTCCCTCATTTTATCTATTTGCATTTCATATAAAAGGCAATATCCTTTTTCTTTTAAATCACTTGTGGATCTTTTAGATGAAACCATTTTCCTTGACATGTACACAGATGAGTTATTATAATCATTCCCTTTTGTTCAAGTAATCCTATAGCAAGACATAAAAAGATTTTGTAAAGTTTTCAGGGATAAATATAAATATCTATTTTTATTAAATAAAATTTTAAGTACTTACTGAATGTTTATATTAAGTGCAGTGTGATATAAGTAGATAGGCAGCAAGCCTTGAAATCAGAAAAACCTGGGTTAAAGTCCCTCCTCTGCGACTTACAAATGGGACCCTGGGCAGGTTCACTTCACCTCTTAGTCTTCATGCAATTCTCTGAAACTGTAAGTTGGAAGATATGTGCTGTTCTGCATTGCTAAAGAGTTCTCTCACTGGGTGGGCCCTAAATCAATGAAACCTTAGAACCTATAAAAAAAATTATGCAGCTGATGTTGAAAGAAAAACCAGCTATTATACCCTATTAATATAATCATTATGCCAAAGTATTTACCTTCTCTACACTGTACTTTTAAAACAGGTAAGAGTTTGGTTTTATATTTTATATACATTACTGGCCCCTGAAATCCAAGTTTTATCAACAAAAAATGTCCAACATTCCTGTTAATTAGCAGTTGAAGGTGAACTAAAAACTGTTAAGGGGCAAATTGAACATATGCTATTCAGTTACAAGGAATATATGTTTGCTGCACGATGGCCTGGTTTTTATTTGATTGCTGTCTCTGTATGCTCCATCAAAGAATAGATTCATCTGCATCCCCACAGAACTGCTTCCCATAACTTCAGCTAGGTTTACATAGAGGCAGCCTCCTCACAATCCCTGAATCCTCAGCAAAGTCCTGATTATTCTCTTACAATGTAAAATCATTCCCTTCCTGCCCTCCTCCCCAACCTTGTAAGATTGGGTCTTCCTCTCTCAGTAGACAAGAAATGTTGGGGCTAATCCTATGTTCCTTCTGACTACTAATCATCATGGGAACTTTGACCGTCTCTATACCCAACTATACGGGTTGGCCCCTTCTTAGGTAGCCTACTGCCAACCCCCTCCCCACCACCACCAGACTTATTGATGTCAGACTTAGTGAGGACGCCTGATCAGTTTAGTTTACTGCAGTGCTGAACTCCTGACCCCACAATCAAAAGATCTACCAGTCTCAGCCTCCTGGTAGCTGGGATTACAGGCCTATATCGCTATATGTGGCTTCATTCCCTTTGTTAACTCAAATGCCACAGAATGACCATCTATTATCAGCTAGTCCCTTTTCAAAATGTTCAGTCACATTTTTGATCAGATATAGGTATGTGTGTATGTACACACATACATATACGCATTTATCTTTGGCATATATGACTATATATTTAATATACGTATAAAATATATCTATCTGTATTTTCTATGTGTATATATACTCAACATAATAACTTATACTAAAGCTTAGTAAATACATTTTAAGAATACATAAACCTATAGATTGTTTTTAAAAGGCTTCCTGTTTCTAGGAGATTGGTGGATAGTAAAAATAAAAGTCTTAAGTATGCAACCAACATAAATCATTGCTAGGTCTAGCCGAATAAGTCATTGGCTATTTGTAAGGCAAATAAGTATGTATGTGGCCACCAATATTTAACTTCCAAACTGAAATGAGTATGAATATAGGCTAGGATATTTAGGGGAAAGAAATTGGAAATGTGTGTCTATGGCTACTTATAGATGTGATTCTGTATTTATTGACTTTCTTCACTGCAGCCAAGTCCTATATTGAGAGGCCACCAAAGCTTTTAACTCCAGAAGGCCAAACAAGTCATAAAGAAGAGTTACGAGAAAATGTTCTTTCCCTAGAGTGTATTGCAGAAGGCTTGTGAGTTGATTTTTTTGTCCTAATATATATTTTTAATAATAAAAAAAATCAAAGTATACTTATTTAGAGGTATTTGTACTATAGGCTATGAAAGGTGGTCCAGTTCAGGCTATGCATGTGTCAAGGAAACATTGCTAAGTGTTTTGAAAGTAGGCAGGATGAGTCACACATTTGTTAAACTGCTTAATTTACAAGATAGGCATAAATTCATATTTACTTATTTTATCCTTTGGCTTTTAGCTCAGTTGAATAGATACTATTATTGTTCTGTGACTGTTAAGACTGATTGACTGACTCTTTTTTCTGAGATCCTTCAGCTACTTGGCTATTCTGACATCAAAAGGGGATTCCATTCTAAATTAATATGGTACAATTTGGAAAAGTTAAACCCAGACAAAGCTGTTTACTCTGATGAAAAATGACCCCCTATCTGTATTTTATCATCCTTTCCCATGCAGGTAAAGTAAGGGACTATAGCCAGATAAACCTTAATCTATCACCACTACTAGGAAAACAAGATGGAGTGTAAGCCCTAGTCACACTATTAATAGCATCCTCATATTAAAAAAAAAAATAGCATGTTGTACTTTTTATAATACTTGTACATTTCAATACATTGCTTCTTATATTTCTTTTCTTAGGAGAAGGCTTAATTATTTGTATTGGTTATAACTCACTATCAAATTTGTTTACTTAAGGATTTTATGAGTCTTAGGATGCTAGGAATTGGGGATCTTATAAATCAGATGATCCATGGCACTCATTATACAGGTGGGAAAGTTGAGGTTTTAGGCTGTTAAAGGACTTACTCATTGGTGCACAGCTAGTTACTGACAAAGTAAGACTTGGGCTAAGTCTCCTGACTGCCAGTCTAATATTCTTTCTACATCCTGTTGTCTCTTCTAATTCATATAGTTACCATGTTTAAAATACTGTTGTCACCTTCAAACCACAAGTGCCAAATGATCCTCAAAGCTCCCTTTATTCTTTCTTAGTTCTCTATGTCTTACTATTTTATAGATAGTTATCAATAATAGTACTAACTTTCTTTCTGTGAGTCAGACACCCCATCTTACAAATGAGAAAACTGAGGCTCAGACAGGTGACATTATTTGCCTGTGGTCATACAGCTAGTATAAATGATCTGAACTTAGTAAATATTAGCTGTGTGAACCCCCCCCCTTTCTGCATACCACAAAACTCCCATAGCATCAGGGCACATTTACCATTCAGGAGCCATCTAGTCTGCAGACAAGTTTCAGGACACTGGAAGGGAAATTTGTGGTACATATTTTTGTTGGCTCTTCCATTAAAATGTTGACTGAAATCTCAGAAACAAGAGTCTTTGCAGGCCATATCAGTGTTTTCCCTGACCTCACAGCAGTTGTGTGTGGGAAGCCACTGGGCTCACATTCTAATTCTGCCCCCGACTTTCCTAGAATAGGCTTCCTGGTATTCTTTTACCTTCACCAGGGTGTGTTTGGAGGCCTCTCCTGGCCAGTGTGGGAAATCACACTGGCATGGTACTGCTGAAGGAACCCATCAAACCAGTCCTAATATCCACTTTCTTGTATTCTTTGTGACATCCTTCAGATCTACTTTTGCTTGATTTTAAGGGGAAGAATAGGGTACAACCCAATGATTCTCAGACTTTTTGGAGTTGTGCCACTCTGATAGTGGAAAGGACACTAATCTGGAAATTCTGTGACCCTGGGCTAGTCACCTTGACTTCTGTGGGGACATCTATACAATGGAGAGAGAAATGTTGGCCTAGATAATCTTTAGATTCCTTTCTCTCTCTTAATATATGAATTTATTACACAATATAACTACAGCTTTCCCCCCTCCATACTATTTGGCAGTTATTTAATTATGATTTATTAAAATAGGATTTAAAAATTTTATTTAATCCCTTCAGATGATCTGGCTCCCTGCATGTATTGCAAAACCAGTTTTGGAAAGCTCTGGTCTGATCTTTTACAAGTAAGCCTGGCACTAGGGACAAAGCATCCAAAAATTCCTTATTTGCAAGAACTTCCAACTAAAAGAGGAGCCAGAATAAATTTAGTACTGTATAAAATGTGCTTATCCTTCCCACTCTCCCTATGAGATTTTATGATCACTTCAGTCAGTTTAGTCTATAAGTCTATGTTGTAAAATAATAGAAAGCTGATGAATGCCTTCTATTTATATGATGCCTTTAATTTTTCTTTATCTTCACAGATTGGGTTTATTATAAAAGGTGTTTGCATGGTTGTAAAACATCAAGTACTATATAAATGTTAGCTATTATTATTTTCCTTTGAGAAAACATTTTTTCACAGTCGCTCAATCCAATATTTTATGAAAAAAGCAAATGCAATTTTTAAAAAATGTTGACAACAACACTGTAAGGTCAGGAAGGCAGATATTATCTCCCTTTGGGCAGATAAGAAAATGGATGTATGAAGAGTTTAAAATAACACGTGTGCGTACTTCCCACTAGTATTATTAACTAATACCAGTAATTCTTCCCACTAGTATTACTAAGTTCCAGAAATAAAATTAGGAACAAATATTGAAACTAGAAAAACAGCCCTAACTTCCACTCTAGACCTTTAGTATTAGAGATAGGTAGAGAGAGCAGGAAGATACACACACACACACACACACACACACACACACACATACACACACACATTATATATGTATACATATATATATACATATATATATACATATGTGTATATTTCAAGATCAAGCCAAAGGAGTCAATGAGGGTTGATAAGAAGAGAAAGGTTCCATTTGATATCATAAAATACCTAATATTTTCATATTATCTATGTTTATTTTGTACTGTATTTCCTCAGGAAAGTGTAAGCTCTTTGAGAGGACTACTGTGTTTTTGCATTTCTATCACCTTGTATTTGTCAAATTGAATTGAATATAGAAATATATGTGGAGATTCATGAGAAGAAGTGTTTATGTCAGTCAGTTAGTTCATTGTAGATTGATGGCTCCAGTTGAGGGAGTATCATTTTTTGTGACCATTTTGTGATCATTTTTGTGACCATTGCTTTGACATAACACCTTGCAGAAATTTCAAAGATCTTTTCGTTGGTCAGAGATCAATTTGCATAAGATAACTGAGTATCATCCTGGAACTAGCTTATGCAATACGGTTTTATAATTTCTTTTAAGTAAATAATCAGAATATTGACAGAAGTAACCCAAATATTGACTATATGAGGTCACCACAAATTCTAATGTGAAATGTTAGCACTTGTACAATGAATTTGGAGCTTATAAAATATTTCATGATAAACCATTTAAATGCTTGTATGAAATGAAGGCACATCTGTTTTTACAACATCAGTATTTTTTTTTTGTCACATCAGGCCCACTCCCTCGATTAACTGGACAAAAGTAGATGGAGAGCTACCCGTGAACCGGACATTTTACAAAAACTTTAAGAAAACTCTCAATATCATCCATGTTTCAGAGGCAGACTCTGGAAAATACAAGTGTACAGCAAGAAATTCTTTAGGCTTTGTTGAACACACCATTTCAGTCACAGTCAAAGGTATACTAATGTTTAAAATATATTCATCTTATTTAAATTGAAGGTACAATCAATTAAATATCAACTTTGATGCAACAAATAGTTTTGTACAGTTTGGGCATGTACAATGTGTCCCAAAAGTCTTAGTGCATTTTAAGTTTTGCTCATAGTGGTAAAGCTTTAAAATAGCACTAAGATTTTTGGCACATTCAGTATAACACTTAGAAGGGCTCATTGGCAGTGGAGCTTATATCAAAATAATAATGAGTTACTTCAGTTTAAAAAGGAACTAATGATCAAAATTCATTCTTTTTTAGTTCTTTATGTACCTCTTGGTTGTCCTATGACACATGACAAATCAGTCCTGCTTTTAATTCTTAATTACTATTAATGTCAAATGAAGGGAATCACACTGAGAACAAAAAAATTATTAGAATTACTCTCTAGATATCCTTTCATAACACCAAGGTATTAATCTGAAGTAGGGTAAAGTGTGGATTAGCTTACTTCTTAAAAGTGAAGCCTGACCAAACAAATTTCTTAGAATATATATCAATATTTCAGTTGTTTTAGAAATATGGGCATTCTCCCTATCCATACACGCTGCAAACCAGCCTCCACCTAGGCAGATTTTTTTCTTGAGTTATTGTGACCAAAAATATTCAGTTAATCACTTGGTGGTCAATATTATGGTGATAAGCTTCTCTATGATTCCTTGGCTGATCCTTGAAAGAAAGAACTACAGGCCCTTATGGGGTCCATGCTCAAAGAATTTCTTTTGTGATAGAACCTGCTGGCAGATCCTTGAAGGACCCAGTGTCATCTCCATGGTAAACTGATGCTTCTGAGTGGAACTTCAGTAGAGGATTTCAGTATGCATGTGCAGAGTATTAATTTTGAGAGAAAGGGTCAAGTCATTTTCTCACCACCGTATTGTAATTATTGTTTGATTCAGATCTTTATTTTTGTCCTCAATAAAGCGGCCCCATACTGGATCACAGCTCCTAGAAACCTTGTACTCTCCCCTGGGGAAGATGGGACTTTGATCTGCAGAGCTAATGGAAATCCCAAACCCAGCATTAGCTGGTTAACAAATGGTGTTCCAATCGAAAGTAAGTTCTGTTGGTTTACTTTGCTTATGTTTTATATATGACTATAGAAATACATCAAAACTAATAAAAGCATCATTAGATGCTCAGGCAGGACATAGAATTTAGTAGACTAAAATAGACTAAAAAAAATTCCCCAACACAAAAACTTTGTTTTGTATTAATATTTTATTTTTTCCCAAATGCATGCAAAAACTATTTTAAACATTTGTTTTTTAAAATTTTGATTTCCAAATTCTTTCCCTCTTTCCCTTCCTCCTGTCCCTCCCCCAAGACAGTAAGCAATTTGATATAGGTTATGCATGTACAATCACAACATGAACTTTGTTGAATACTTAGGACATATCATGAGATATAATATGGGTTATGTGCTATAGATATGATATGTATTGATGGGAGGTTGTTAATATTTTCTCTTTCACATGCTTAACTCACTCTGAAATACCAACTTCTTTAATTTCCAAGAGTCTTAGGTGTTTGTTTGCAGAAGGTCTTAAATGTTTATTTGAAGAAACATAGGGAAGATTCTTAGAGAGTCTTAGAATATTAGAAATTAAATTGCTCTACAATATGATGAGCAGTAAAGAGAGTGGTTAGAATGAGCAGGAATGGACTCAATGGATCTATCCTCTTTTCTTTATTTTGGGTAGTCATTTCTTTTGCTTTTTGTTTTCACCTTCACTTCATTCCCTGCCTCCAGAAGATTCATTCCTGACTTGAGTTCACTTAAAAAATACTGCTATATAGTATCATTGAAAAACCAACAGATTTGAATTTAAAAAAGCAGAGTTTAAATCTCAGCCCTGCAACTTGTTATCTGTGTTCCATCAGGGAATTTATTTAGCCTACCTGCCTCTGTTTCCTCATCTGTAAAAGAAGAAGGTTGAATTAAGTGGCCTCCAAGGGCCCTACTAGATGTAAACCCATGATCCCACAGTGTGATCTGATGATTGTGAAGTTAGTTAAGCATTCTACTTATTCCCCTGACACTATCCATTCCTATCTCCTCTGTGACCATGCTCCATCAGTCATTTCATTACTCACATGGATTTTCAGTCTCTTCCTCTGGCTCCTGGCTCCTGCCTTTCCAGTTTTCTTACACTTCACTCCCCAACACATACTCTTCGATCCAGTGACACTGGCCTACTTGATTTTCCACAAAGAAAACATTCCCCATCACTTGGCTTTGGGCATTCTCTCTGGCTGTCCCCATGCCTAGAATGCTCTCCCTCTCCACTCTACCCCCAACTTCCTTAGTTCCTTTAAGGCCCAGTTAAAATCCCACCTCCTACGGGAAGCCTTTCCCAACCCTTCTTAATTCCAGTGTCTTCCCTCTGTTAATTATTTCCTTTTTATCCTGTATATAGATTGCTTTTATATATGTATAAGTTGTGTCTCCCCTCTCCCACCATTAGAGTATAAGCTCCATGAGGGCAGGGACTATCTTTTGCCTTTCTTTGTATCCCCAGTGCTTATCACAGTGCCTGACACATAGTAGGTGCTTAATAAACGTTTTCTGAATTGGCTCCTTCTCACCAGGCTACAAACATATTCAGGTCTTCCCTAAGATAGGGATAATAATATGGAAAGGGGTAGGAATAAGGAATATGTGTGTGTGTGTGTGTGTGTGTGTGTGTGTGTGTGTATGTATGATTTTATTTGTACAAGGAACTCCCTGATGAGAAAACTCCCCTCTGCCAATGCAAGTTCATCTCTTCTCTGAAATTTGTAGCATTAGAGAGTTGCCTAGAAGACTGAGACGTTAAGGGACTTGCCCAGGGTCACACAGACTATATCAGAAGTGGAAATTGAACCCAAGTCTTCCTGGTGCTAAGGCCAGCCCTTTATCCATTATGCCACAGTATCTTTCTCTTTATCTTCTCTCTACCCTTAAAGAATTTTTTTAAACCTTCCTTTAACCTTTGCATCTCAAGTTATCATTTTTCTCTCCTGTTCCTTACTAAACATCTAAAAGGTATATGCTAATTTAATTCTACTAACTGTCTCTACTTTCTCATCACCCTCAGTCCCCTGAAATCTGGCTTTTATCCCTACTTCTTCACTAAAACTTTTCCTTCCAAAGTCACCAACAACCAAGAAATTGCCAAATCTAATTATCTTTTCTCAGTCCTCAACCTCTGCAGCATTTCACAATTTTAACCTACTGTCTTCTACCTTGGTTTCCATGACACTCCAATTTACTGGTTATCCTCCTCTCTGTTGATCATGTCATCTCAGTGTTCCTTACTAATCCATCTTCATCCTCCAGCTGCCGAAGCAAGTGTAAAGCCTCAGCTCTATTATTGGTCTTCCCTTCTCTCCCTACATTCTCTATCTTGGAAATCGCAATCGTGTGCATGTCTTCAATTATTTTCTCTATGCATATGACTTCCAAATCAATATCTCTAGCCCTGACTTTTCCCATAAGCTCCATATTTACAGCTACCTATAGGACATCTCCATCTGCTTGCCTAGAATGTTCTGAACCCACGCCTCAAAAAACCTTATTCAAAATGCAGAGTCTAGCACTGTCACAGTTTTAGAAGAAGAAAAGAAATATTAGTCCAGAGAATCATTCAAAAGTTCCTATCATTAAGTCATTCCAGCTTTATTGGACTACCTAGAGCAGGGGTGGGGACCTGTGGCCTCAACGCCTAGAGCCTGTTTTTGATGCCATAATCTTTAAGATACCTAACATCACTTTCCTGCCATGCCCAGAAAATGGAGGAAATAAGTGGCTAGACATGTAAATATTTTGCACTGATTGATAATTTATAACCCATCCAAATTGGTGGGGGAGGAGGTTCTTTAGAAAATATCCCTTTGGTGTTTTAAATAGTTCTTTAAGATAATAAATTTAATTTATTTAAAGGTTCATCTTCAAAGTAATTATAGGGTTTGGATATCTGCTTCTGAAACCTATATGAATGAAAGATGGTAGTAGCAAATCATTACCTTAGAATATACAGGGAAGCTTAGAAAAGAAAGGAGTACTAAGGTCTGGACTTGGGATAGAAAATTTTCTATTGTAGGCCCAACTCTGTCATCTAATAACCACACAAGCTTGACCAAGACAGTATCTCTGTGCCTCAATTTCCTACTCAGAAGGAAATAGTAATAACACCTGCTCTGTCTACTTTACAAGGTTGTTTTGTAGGTCAAGTGAGGATATATCTGAAAACACTTTGTAACTTATATAAAATATTATAAAAAAGTAAGATAGTATTTTGCAAGAGGCAATAGGATGAAGAAAAAATGCTAGCCCAGGTAGCCTCTTAATTCTGTTATTAAGACAAAGGTTAAAGGAAAGGAGAGCTCAGAGAAATCCCCACTGCCTCACTCCCTTCCCCAGCATCCCCTTTCTCTAGGGTATGATAAATCAGACACTCATCCCTGGCCTTGCTTGGGCTAACACCTCAACTTGGGCCACACCCCAAGTTGGTATAGGATTAGTCCATGGAGTGGAGACTGAGAACTGGGGAAGTACAAGAAGTGCAATCTGCAAATTTAAGTAGTGAGTCATCACTCTAGGCATCACCAGGCAAAGCTCTGGCTGTCCCAGCTAATAAAAGTTCTGGTAGTTTACTGGTTTATCTGGATGAAAATGGTGCATTGTCTCTTTGTTACAATAGGGTCACTGTATTCATCAAAGTGAATCCTAACAATGGATAATCTGCCTACCAGCCCATTTGACAAAGGAGAGAGAATAGAGTTCCAGCTTCATCAGCTTTTGGTTTAAGGCAGTAGGACCTTTAAGGCATTCTTTAGTGGTCTTATAGCCATAATGACAACAGAGGGGAAGGAGCAGGTGCCACTAATCTGGGAGCAGAGATACAATAGTTGTACTCTGCTGGCCAGGGATGGATCTTCATCTTTTGACAATGAAAAACTAAATGAAAACCTTTAAAATGTGGTGAAAGATGTTAGAACTGGTAGTCTTTAGAGGTCACCAACAAACACTGCCTACCCTGGAAAAGGGGCATGAGTAGAAACAGTTTAAGAAGCCCTGATTCTAATTCAACCCCCTAATTTTACAGGTGAAGAAACTGAGACCCAGAAAGGTTGTGACTTGCCCAAGGTCACACAGATAGTAAACAAACATCTGAGGTGTGTCTTGAACCCACATACTTCTAATTCTTGATCCAAAAAGCAGACAGACACAGGTAGGACGCTAATGTAGAATAACTTTAGGAAGGAAAAGGAAAAAATAATCAGTAGTGGAAGAAAACAAAAACAACTTTGTTCTAATACTTTGGAGATGATTTTAAAAATATTCCCTGTGAGTCTTTGTATAGCAAAACTTGAAAGGAGGTAACGTGTACATCATCATCATCATCATCATCACTAATGTTTATATAGTGCTACAGTATACAAAGTGATGAGGTCTAGAGGCTTGGGGGTGCTGGAACCCCAAAGTCATGACACATGGGTCCTGTCTGAAAGAATTCAATCCAAATCTTCTTTCAGCCAAAGACACAGTTTATTGGGGATAGGCCATACAGGCCAGACTCTTAAGGAATCTGAACACTAGTGATGCCTGTAAGGACGAGCGGCATGAGAAAATCTCAGCATGTAAGTGGGGGCTGTGGTGGATCTTATATACACTCAAATAATTTTGGTTGTTTGGAGAAGAAGCTGGTAGAAAGATCCCAAGTTGGAGTAAGTTTAGGGAGAATTCCAATTGGAATGTCTGTCTGAAAAGTTGATTAGACAATGGGAATAGATAATGAAAGAAACTGGAAGGAAGAGGTTTGAATGGGGTCTGGATGGGATCAAAAGTGGAAAATATGCTAGGGCTTCATTAGGTTTTCAAAAGGAGATAGAAGGAAAAGCCATTGAGTAGAATATAGCCTCAGGTAACCGTTTGAGACCAGAATGAGTTGAAGGGTTTTCTGGAGCCTGTAGACAAATGGACCTAAATTCTTTTGGGGGCAAGAGGCAAAGGTCTCGGCTTGGGCCCATACCCCATCACAAGGTACTATACTAAGCATTTTGTACTTATTATCTCATTTTATCCTTACAACAACCCTGGGAGGTAGGTACTATTTTTATCCCCATTTTATAGATTAGGACAATGAGGCAAACAAGTTAAGCAACTTGCCCAAGGTCATACAGCTAGTAAGTGTTTTAGGCTGGATTTGAACTTGAGTCTTGCTGACTCAAGGGCCAGTGTTATATCCACTGTGCCACCTAGCTGCCCCTATATCTGCCATATCCCATATCTGCCATATCTGCATTTCAAGGAACCAGAGAATTGAGTTTAAATAGTATAAGTAGCAATCTTTAATGAGAGATGAGATTTGAAAATGGGATGGAGAAGGCATTCAATTATCTTCTATCAGGAAGTTGTCCCCACCCTTGAGGCACTTTGAAATAAGGTGAGAACTATGAATAAAACTGAAAAGTCAGGGAGCCTAAATGGAATGGTTATTGGTTAGTCTACATTTTGACTCTAGACAGCTACATTGTGTAATGAAATACAGCACAAGAACATGGACCAGCATTGCCTTTCCTTGCAGCTACTCAGGAGTTCTGCACAGATTTCCCTGAACATTTTAAAAGAGCAGAGTTGAGCTAACATCAGCAAAAGTAACCGACTCCAAGCAGTCTTTCATCTAGCCTATCAGTAGGAAATGTGTTTGAACCAAGGCATCCTTAAGAGATAAATCCACTGCCTAGATATCTCAAAGACACCCTCAAATAATGAAATTCTAAATATAGGGTACTTCAGAGGCAGAAGGCAAAATCAAAAAATGAAAGGGATCTTGCCTTTTGATTTAATATTCCATGCCTTCTCTGAGGTGATAACAAAAAAAATGTCTATTCCATATAAGCACTTTTCATCTATAGTATGAGGCCATTTATAAAAAAAAAAAATTAAAAGATGGTTCTTGAAATGTAATGATATTATAAAGCATCTGAGAATGGCTTTCCCCCCACCCCATCTCTTCCTATTCTAGAAATCCCATATAACAATTCAAATGGGATCTCCTAACCTCTGCCCCACAGGAGCCTTCCAAATCAATATTTGCTCAAACTTGGGCTCAGCAGACAGGTGAAAGGAGTGGTGAGGGTCAGACTGAGGCTAAAGTAACTCAACAGTAACTTCACCAGGGGGGAAGTCCTTGGTTATTCATTGTCAAGACTTAAATAACCTCTAAAGAGACTATTCTTTTATAGCCTATCCAATAATGAAGTGAAAAAATACAGTCCATCACCCAGATGTCTGCTATAGATAAAAATAGGAAAAAAGAGGAGGAGGAGGAGAAACAAGTAACATTTACACAGTGCTTTAAAGTTTGTAAAGTGGTTGGAGTCATCAGATAATTGTCTAAGTCAGGAGACCTAAGTTTAAGATCTGGGCTGTTAGAAAAATCTGAAACTAAAATCTATTGAGGAAGTAGGTGAATGAAAGCCTTCATTACACTTCTCTCAAGAGAAGCGAGCACGTGGATGCTGGTTCAGTGGTACAATCAACTTTTAAATGGTTAATAAGATCCATACTTCATCTAACAGGGTTAGATTGGTCTAGTTCATCTGAGTTACACTCTTCTTGGACAGCCCATCTCACGTTCCTCTATGTTCTGTTAACTCCTCATACTTCATGTGTCCTGTGTTCAAAAATGTCGGCTATTTCTGCCCTTGGGGTGTGTCAGTTAATATTCAATAAGCTTTTTAAGCAAGTGCAGTGGAGAAAAGCCTTTGACCTGTCAAGGCCCAATGCTTGAACCAGACAGATTGCAACCAGTTTGGCCTCCAGGGCTGTTTCTTAAAGGAACTAGTTGTTTGCAGAATGTTTGAGGCACTTTCTGATTGGTTGAGGGACTATCCACAAGGTCTTGGAAGTCCTCAGAATCCCCTTGTTCTGTTGTGGAAGCCTAACTCCTAACTAATCCTTTCTCACATGGGCCTACCACACCTTAGCTGTATGATCCTGGTGAAGTCACTTAGAATTTTTTTTTTTGGCCTCAGATTCCCCATCTACAAAATAGTGATAATGATAATGATAATAATAATAATAATGCCTCCTTCTTAGGACTATGAGGAGAAAGTGAAATAATACAAGCGAAAAGGCTTGGGAAATTTTTTTTAATGCCCTATAAATATAAAATATCATTATTACTTGGTATAGTAGAGAGCTGGCCTAGAAGCCCAGGAAGTCCTGGTTTTAAGTCCTGGGCTCAAGCCCTGCCTCTGACCCATATTGGCACTGGGACCCTGGGCAATTCATTTAACCTCTAGTATTCTATCTAGGCAGCTCTCTAAGTTGAAGAAAAGGTGCTGACTTGCATTGGTAGTGAGTATTTTCTTATTTGGGACTTCTCTATATCAATGAAATCATAGGCCTGGTCCCTATCCCAAACTTTTAAAAAATAACATCATTTTGATGTTGGACAAAGTTTAGCCATCACTATAAAGTGGTCAGGGTACAAGAACAGAGAGAGAAAAAGGTGATTAGTGAAGGTTTGTTGATTTTACACTAAAAAAGAAAAAAATTCCTCTAAAATAGTTGAACTCAAAAGACCTGATCTTGCCCCTGGGTCTTTGACTCTGGTCCTCTGAAGTGCATGTGGTGATTTTATTGCTGAGGCCTCTTTTTTTTCATTGTTCATTTGAATTAAACACACTTGACTTGGATCACCAAACTGTCCCTTTGGGACACATGATTTGGGTTGCTGGCAAGATCCGTACAACACAGAAGCCTGCAGGTAGTTGCTTAATAAGGCCATACATTTTCACTGGTGTAGCACAGTAAGTGGATTTCATACCTTGGACAGGTTCCAACTGGACCTCCTTATGCTGCTGTGACTGTTACTGTTTTCTTGGATTTAGTGGAAATGAAGCTTCTGCGCCCATGGAGAGATCAGCTTGTTCACTGCTTTTTTGGAAAATATTTATTTTTGCTGGGAAATATCTTGCCAAATGCAAATATTGTGAGACCATTTGATTAAGATGAAATGGGGAATTTTCAGCAGGATGGCTTTTAGGTAACAGAAAAAGAGTTCAGACATTCTGATAAGCTGATAAGGAAAAGGGCCACATAAAAGATTTTTAAAATGTTTTCTGTCTGAGATGGAGATTTTTAAAATGCAGGAACAGTCTCCTAGTTTCAGTGACCATCTAACACTTGACTTTCCTTTCTCGCTTTGGTGGCGTTAGGACTTGAGCACCTCATTGAGGTATTTCTCTCCCTCAGCATGTGCCACCAAGCAACATAATTCAGACCCAGAGCTTCATTTTGGCTTGAGGGATGGAAATCAGCTCTTGAAAACTCCTAAAATTGCACTACTGTAAGTCATATTATATTTTAACAAAGTAATCCTGAGACATAAAGCTCAAGCATTGAATCAAGAGAAACTGTTCAAATTTCCATTTGTAATGAATGAATTGAGGCAGCTAGTATATGCCAGCAGACTTTGTAAAAGTCAGGAGATTCAATTCAACAAGCATTGATTTAATGTCAGCTATATGAAATGCATAGGCAGTTAGGTAGCGCAGTGAATAGAGTGCTAGGCCTGGAGTCAGGAAGACTCAGCTTTCTGAGATCAAATATGGTCTCAGACACTTAACTAGCTATGTGACCCTGGACAAGTCACTTCATCCTGTTTATTTCAGTTCCTCATCTGTAAATGAGTTGGAGGAGGAAATGGCAAACTACTTCAGTATCTTTGCCAAGAAAACCCCAAATGGGATCACAAAAAGTAGGACACAACTGAACCAAAAAAATATAAAATACACATCACACTAGGCCCTGGGGAAAAGAAGATGAAAAAAAAAGATTATATAATCCCTGCCCTCAAGGAGCTTACAGTCTAAGAGGAGTGGAGGGTATATGGCATAGACACAAGTATGGATGATACTCCAGAGAAGCAAGAATGAGGGAAAAAACCCAGACAAAGCACCTAAAGAAAATTTGGGAGAGATCATTTTCTCTTGGGATGTTTATAAGCCAGTATAATGTAGCAAAAAGATCACTGAATTCAGAATTTTAAGGTCTCCATTCTAGCTCTAACTCTGACCTTTTCCATATCTACAAGTACAGGCAAGTCATTTCAGCATTCTCAGTTTCCTCATATATAAAATAAGAATAATCTCTGTACTACTTACCTCATAGGAGTGTTGTGAAGAAAGTACTCTATAAATCCTAGAAAGGTGGTAGGAAAATGAACCTTACTGTGATGAAAGAGCAGGTGGTACCTGAACTGAACCTTGGAGGATGAGGATTTCAACAGGAATAGATGAAAGTGTGTGCATTCCAGGTATGGAGGAACATATAAGGCAAAAGAATCCATGGCAAGATAATGTAGTAGCTAATAGTCCAGTTTGACTGGAATGTAAAGTATATGAAAGAGATTACAGTGAAATTAGGTTAGAAATGGAGCCAGATGGACCAGGCCTTGGATGCCAGGATGAAGAATCTGTTTTTCCATAGGGAGCCACTGAAGGTTTTTTTAAACTGGAGAGTGACATAGACCTATGTAATAGGAAGATTATTTTCTGTGTTTTATTTATTTTTGTGATGGTTTGGAGAGTGGGGAGGCTAGAGACAGGAAGGTTAGTTGGAAAGTCTCACAGTTGTCTTCATGAGAGAGATTAAGACCTGAACAAGGATGGTCGTAGTTTGAGAGGAATGTGAGAGGTATTATGAGGGTAGAATTGTCAGGACTTGTCACCTGACTGGGGTGTTAGGAGTGAGGACAAAGGAAGAATAAAGGATGTCTGTGATTTTAAATATCAGTGATAAGAATGGACCTTAACCTGAATGCCTTTAAATCTAGGATGATTTATTCAATTCAACAATTCATTTTTAAGAGCAAACTTGTAAGATGAAACAAAATTCAACTTAAGGTAAAATTAAGTGAGAGCAATTCGACTTCCATAGTTCTTTCTTTGGATGTGGACAGCATTTTCCATCCCGAGGCCTCTGGAGATGTCTTAGATCCTCGTAATGCTGAGAAGGGTTCAGTTTAACATTCTTAGCCATTGCATAACATGGCTGCTATTGTATACAAAGTCCTCTGGGTTCTGCTCGCTTCACTCAGCATCAGACCATATAAGTCTTTCCAGGTTTTTCTGAAGTCAGCCTGTTCATCATTTCTTATAGAACAATAGTATTCCATTACATTCATATACCACAACTTGCTCAGCCATTCCCCAATTGATGGGCAACCTCTCAATTTCCAATTCTTTGCCACCACAAAAAGAGCTGCTATGAATATTTTTGTACATGTGGGTCCTTTTCCCATTTGTTTGATCTCTTTGGGATATAGCCCTAGAAGTGCTATTGCTGGATCAAAGGGCATGCACATTTTTGTAGCCCTTTGGGCATAGTTCCAAATTGTTCTCCAAAATGGTTGGATCATTTCACAACTCCACCAACAATGTATTAGGATTCCAATTTTCCCACATCTCTCCAACATTTATCATTTTCCTGTTTTGTCATGTTGGCCAATCTGATAGGTGTGATGTGGTACCTCAGAGTTGTTTTGATTTGCATTTCTCTAATCAATAATGATTTAGAGCATTTTTTCATATGACTATAGATGGCTTCAATTTCTTCATCTGAGAACTGCCTGTTCATATCCTTTGACCATTTATCAGTTGGGGAATGGCTTGTGTTCTTATAAATTTGACTTAATTCTCTATATATTTTAGAAATGAAGCCTTTATCAGAAAGACTGGTTGTAAAAATTCTTTCCCAATTTTCTACCTTCCTTCTAATCTTAGTTGCATTGGCTTTGTGCAAAAACTTTTCAATTTAATGTAATCAAAATTATCCATTTTGCTTTTCATAATGTTCTCTATCTCCTGTTTGGTCATGAATTCTTCTGTTCTCCATAGATCTGATAGGTAAACTATTCCTTGTTCTCCCAGTTTACTTATGGTATCAGCCTTTATATCTAAGTCCTGAACCCATTTTGACTTTATTTTGGTATATGGTGTGAGAAATTGGTTTTAATTTTTACTTACAACTTCACTAATGTGAAAATATGTTTAATGGGTATGTAATGTAAAGCCTATGTCAGATTGTGCGCCATCTTGGGGAGGGTGGGGGGGGAGAAAAAGGGAGAAAAAATTTTCAAATCAAAAGCATATGGGAAAAAAATTTTTTTAAATAAATAAATAAATGAATGAATGAATGAATAAATAAAAAAGAGCAAACTTGTAAAACCCAATGGTTTCAAATGCATATGTGTAAATGCAGAAAATATGGCTAATAAATGAGATGAACTAGACTTCATTACTCAAGCAGGCAAATTTGACTTCATAAATACTACTGAGACTTAGTGGGTAGTGGAGTGGGGAAGACAAAGCTGACTTGCAGTCTCCCTAGCCCTCCTAACGCCTACATTCATCCTTAATAACTTCCCATTCATGCTGATAGCCTGTAAAGCATCCTGGTGTCTCAGGACATACTTCAACTTTCTTAATTCCCATGACCTCTGGCTCCACCCTGCTACAACTGCCCTAAATGCAATTATATTTTAAACTCACCATTACCAAAAAAATGTTCCAGTTCCAAGATTTTGAACCCTGAAATCGTCATGATTATAATTTCCTATCCTTCCACCTCTCTTATTGACACTAATACTAAACCTATTCTTTCCTCTTTCCATGACCTTAAATCCTAAGTCCATCACCTTCATTCTGGTCTTCTTTTACCCAGTGCTATCTACTGTTGAATACTTTGCACCATTAGCCTACTGTTCAAGCCTCAAATGTGGGTTACCCCCACCATTTGTTTTCTATGCTTCAACTTCAGAACAAGGGAGAAGAAATCATGTAACCATGCTTGGGTCTCCTCTGCCCTTAACACCACCCCCTTAACTCTGTCATTCTTCCAAACTATTATCTTATATTTCTACTCTTTTTCACCACTAAACTCCTAGAAAGAATAGTTTATACTCCCTGCCTTTTCTTCTTCACCTCCAATTTGCCCTTCATCCTTTGCAATCTAGATTCTAACCCCGTCACTCAGTTGTAATTGTTCTCTCAAAGATTGTCAGTCGCCTTTTCTCAGTCTTCATCTTCCTGGATATTTCTGTAGCAGTTATTGCTCTGGATCGTCCCTCCACCTGGTCGCTCTCTCCTCTCTTGTCTTCTGTATTCTCTTAGTGTTTTCCAAGAAAATATAAACTTCTTGAGGATAGGTATTTTTGTTGTTCTTCTTGGCTTTGTCTCCCCAGGGCCTCACACAATATCTTGCACACTTTAAGATCTTGATAAAGGTTTATTAAATGGAATTGAAATTTGTGTCTCTGGTTCCCCTCCTACCTATCTGATTTTACCTCCTCAGCCACCTTTACTTGTTTGTTATGCTCTACTACCCCAAAGTCTGGGCATCTTCCAAAGCTCTGTCTTCTTTCTCTCCCTTAGTGACTTCCCATTCATACTGATGACCTATATGGTATCTTGGGTCTCTCAGAATTGGCATCAGCTTCCTTAATTCCCATGACTCTGGATCCATCTGTTCCCATATGTTTAGCACCTTTCTGCAAACAACTTCCTTATCTTTAAAACCAGTCCTAATATTTTCCCTAAAGTCCATTCTCATATCTCCAACCGCCTCCTGGACAGCTGTACCACCAACGCCTCAAACTCAACACATCTAAAATTAAACTCAGCATCTTCCCCCTAAAGCTGTTTATTCTTCCCAACTTTCCTATTCTGTTGGTGCTACCACCATACATCCAGATACATAGACTCAAACCTCATGATCATCTCGGAATCTTCCTTCTTGTTAACCTGCCGTTTCTAATTAGTTGCCACATCTTATTAATTGTCAATCCGTCTCCTCCATTCATATGATCACCATCCTACTTCAGACCATCATCACCTCTTACATGGCCTGTTACAAAAGCTTTCTAACTGGCCTTCCTGATTCCATTACCTTCTCTTTCCCATCCATCCCTTACACAATTGCCAAAATAATCATATGAGTGGATAGGTCTAACCATATGTGTCACCAATAACCATTAGTGGCTCAAAAATCTTCCATGGCTCTTTATAGACATGATAACATATATATATTAAGAGAAGTGAGGAGGATAATAACACCCCCCATTCATACAATGCCTGTAGTTTTGAGTTTTGAGCATCACATTTTAGGAAAGATAAGATTTAGAGGTAGAGGCGGGGGTATGTGAGCTTTTACACCCAGATATCAGCTAACGCTACAAACCAGGGCTTGATTTGTTGTTTTATTGATTGTCTAGACTTAAGAAAGTGATGGGGAAAAGTAAATATTGCAGGTTAAACTTGTCATGTGCGTCATGTGCACCTTTCTCCCTCCCAGAGAGCTGGTTGTTAAACATTTACCAGCACACATTGAGTAGAGGTTACCTTAGAGGTCATCTAATTCATATCTTCATTTTACAGATGAAAAAACTGAGGCCCTGCAAGGTGAACTGATTTGTCCAAAATCAAGCAGGTGCCACGAACTAAGTGTCAGAAATAGAATTCAAATCTGTGTCCTCAGATTCCAAAGTCAACATTCTTTCTACTGTACCATATTGTGCCTATATGGGATATTGACATTATATAATATGTTTAGAAAAGTTAATTCAGGGTCATGAAGAGCCTAGAGAATCTTCCGTTTGAGGATTAATTGATGGAGCTAGGGATATTTAACATGGATACTTGTGGAGGGAAGAGTAAATAATGTCAAGTATCTTAAGGAATGTCATATGGAAAACTTAGTCTTCTTTGCCTCAGAGGGCAGAATTATGAACAGTGCATTGAAGCTGAAACAAGACAGATAGAGATCTGCCCTATATGACCAAAAAATGCTTCCTAACAATTGGGGCTAACCAAAAATGGAATGGACTGCCCCAGGATGTATTAAATTCCTTCTCTAGAGCTCTTCAGGTACAGGCTTCTTAACCACTTACAAGAGTTATCAGAGAAGACACTCCTGTTCAGGCATCTGTTAGATTAGATGGCTTCTAATGTCTCTTGCGACTTTGAGATTCTGTGATTTTCTGAAAGGTAACGAAAAAGGTGTGTAGACCATAGGTGAAGATGTACAGGACCCTTGAAAATGTTTCTGGGTTTGCATTGATTGCTTACAAAAGATATGACAAATCTGTTCCTTGGTCATTTATTGTTCTCTCTCATTTATGTTCATTTCTGCAGTTGATAATAACCTATAACTTGTTGAGAAATCTATGAAAATATTTTATATGTGAGTGTGTGTCTATATTTCTGTGCCTGTGCATTTGCTTTTTAAAGGCATAACTTATGGCTCAGGCCTGATTTAAAATGTTAGGTTCACAAACAGCAGGTGTGGGCTAAGGGTTCACTTCAAAATATTTTAAAGCTCATCCATCATCAGGATTTCATTCATATTGTTATATCAAGTGGAACATTTCATATGATTTCAGAAATTAGTTATTGATTGTGAGTGTATTGTAGAATAATGCCCTTTTAAAGAACATTTGTATTATCCATGGAAGGTTGCCTGATATGAAAGAGGCTCAGAAAGGGACTCCCTCAGTAGGGATTTAAATGGCCCTTGGGTATTGATAATTGGTATTGAATTTCCAGGATAACACAGACTAGTCTTAAAAACGTTAGAGATTTTTATATTATAAATATGACCACAACATTTTGGACTTGGTAAAACAAAGAAAGAGTGAAAGACTACCATTTAGTTTATTTTGATTCATGTTACATAGTAAACTCAATATGAACCATGTGTTAGAGATAAGAAAATAATGAAGGATTTTAAGGGAAGGAGTAAAACATCTTTTTTTTTAATCATTGGAGAGCAGCCCTACCTGAGGTGGAACTGAGATTTTTCACAATATAGTGGCCATTTACTATAGTTAGGCATTTACTAAGGCTATTTACAGTGAGAACTGAGGATAACCTAATTGATTTAAATGCTACTGGTTACTCGTTTTTGAGATTCATTTAGGCATCTCTATGTTTGAGAGGAAATTTTTAAAGACAGTATAAGAATTTGACCTAAGGTTTGGCACTCATCAAAAGGGTATTCTGTCCAATAGCACAGTAATGTCTACTGCCTGAGGTGACACTGATGTATTCTCATGTATCGTTTAGTGTATTCAGTTACATTCTATTTCAATAGGAATAGGTAGGAATAGATTTGTCCTCATTTTTTATGATTCAAAAGATTTCTCTGAAAATCCAGTCATCTTAAAGAGACATTTTATTCCTATCTATTCTTTCTTTATTATTCACAGTTGTTCCTCACCCACTTCCTTCCCCAGTAGAGACTTTCTGAGGTCAGAGTTTACTACAAATAGTTTACTGAGCTACGTATGTCTGACTAAGAAGTGTGGGTACATATATAGGCCAAGACACATAGTTTCTACCTAGCATTTGAGCATAGGACATTATCTTCATTAAGTAACTTTCCTTTTTTCTCCCACTCCTCGGGGATTTGAAGGGATCATTCCTCTCTTTCTCCTCCCCAAATGTCACTCAGTCATTTCTTCCAGAGCTCTCATCCCAGTTACTGTTTATAATTATTATTTGAGAATTAATATTCACCCTTTTAACTCAACTATGCCTCTGGGCCACAGTTAGCTACATAAGTCTGTTCACTTCTTCATTTGTGCTCTTGGTGTTCTCAACCTTTGGAATTAGCTGTAATTCATCCTCATTGTCCTTTTTTTCCCCTTGTACCTAGGCCAATCTAAACAAGTCATCAGTCTTTAGAATGTAGAGCTATCTCTTACCAATCAAGGGTTAGAGAGGAGGAAGAAAAAAATAGCTGGTACAGGTTCTAGTTAGCACCGAATGCATTATCAAGCCCATATCCTTAGCCTTAGTCAATTCTATGCCCAGGCCTAGAATGTTCCAGCACTTAACCAAATTTAACCCTTGGCCACAATAACAGAAACTCCAAAGAATATACAATGGAGTAGGAGTGTTGTGAATATAGAAATTTCTAAAGCAGGAAAATGTTTCTCATTCTAATGTATCAATTTTGTTGATGAAGATATTCTCATTAAAAACATATTTGGATAAGAGCTAGAGTAATTCTGTATTTGTTGAATTAGCTTTGGTTTCAATTTATATGCTATATTTTCTTGCTATCAATAGAATAGGTTTAGATGACCTCAGATGTCATCTCAACCAACCCCCTCGTTTTGCAGAGACAGAAACCAAGATCTACAGGGATAAAATGACTAGTCCAAAGTCACACAAGTTGTCACTAACAGAATCAGAGTTGGACTTGGGTCCTTTGGCTCTAAATCTAGCATCCCTTCCACTAAGAAACTTTAGGGGAGGAGGGGAAACAGAGGAAACTGGTGCTTGAGTCTGGTGACATGTACATGTTTAGGAGGAAGGAGCTCTCCTGGTGGTGCAAAAGAAGCCATTAGGGTTAGAATGGGCAAGGCCATCCCACAGGTTGTAACCCGTCCTTTAGCATGGCATACTTTCTGTCTAAAAATCAGATTCAGACTCTGAATAAGCTCCTTAATTTAAAAAACAAAAACAAAACCTTGAGTTTTTCACACAGTCTCATTCCTTCAACACCTACCTAAACTCTGTGTTTGTATTTTATGACTGCATATTTCCACTCTCATAAACTTTTTATTCATTTTTTCAAACAGTTAAGTTCAAGCGGAATCATTTTCTTTTTTTACACCCAAACAGTGGCTCCTGATGATCCCAGCAGAAAAATAGATGGTGATACTATTCTCTTTTCTGATGTTCAAGAAAGCTCCAGTGCTGTTTATCAATGCAATGCTTCCAATGAGTATGGATACTTGCTGGCAAATGCATTTGTGAACGTTTTGGGTAAGGTGTTTCCTCATAGTTCATGAGTAGGGTGAATAATAATCTCTTTACAAATATTATCCCATTTTATTCTCAAGGGGGGGGGAACGGTTTGGTGCTGTTATTATCCCCATTTTGCAGTTGAGGAACCTGCGGTAGAAGTTAAGTGACTTGCCCAGGGTCAATCTAATCTAATAAACATTTATTAAGTGCCTACTATGTGCTAGGCATTGTGCTAAGGCAGAGAAACAATTAACAAAAAGAAAGACAACCCCTGCCTTCAAGGAGCTTACAATCTAAAAAGGCAGATAACACACAAAAGGAGGCAGAAAAGTAAAGTTGGGGTAGCAGCAGTGGGTTTCTTGTTCTGTGAAGTTGAAACCAAGCAGAACAACAGGTGTAAAGTGGAGCAGGCTGACAGTCTCATTTCTGCCCCCTCTAAAAGAAGGCATTGGAAGGAGTTTGGTGCTCCATCTGCCAATAGGACAGGGCTGAGGGAGTTTGTGTCCATCAAGGCTTGAGTTAGCAGCATGATAGTGAGTTTAGAAGTGAAACCTTTATCATGGGAGGAGCATCTTGTTTCATGGAGATGAAACCAGGCAGTGCAGAAGATACAACACAGAGTATGTCTGTGTCTGAGGCCAGGTTTGAACTCAATTCTTCCTAATTTCAGGCTCAGCACTCTACCCTCTGTATTACCTACCTGCCTGAGTAACTATCTATTTAATTCATAATTGCTGTTTCTTTCATTCATATCTCTTTGGTCTTATTTTTTAAAATAAGAACAAGTCAACCCAACATTTTAAAAACAGTATTTTTAAGTCCTCTTATTAGTTGATTGATAGGTTGACTCCTTGGTCGATGGAAAAGAAAAATAACATAAGATTGAGTAGTAATTTTAAAATCTAGATTTTACTATAATTCTGACTCTAGGCTTAGCAAATTTTTTAATTATCCTATTACTCCAGTTCTTCATCTGTAAAATGGGACTCATATCCTTGACCTTTACTTAATTTATGAATATATTCAAAAATATATACTTCTTATTTGTGGTAAAATGTAAGATAACAATGGAAGAAATGTGTGTATATAGGTACTTAATAAGATCTCTATTTCATCTATTTCTAATATCCGATGTTCTAGGAAAGCAATTAGCTTATTTCTAATATTCAAATTACCCAAATAGCAATTTTTTTAACTTATTTTCTGTAGAAATTGTCTCATAATAGCAGAAGATTTTTTTTTCTTTAACTACCTAAGGAAGGTGTGTCTCTTTTCAAAACAAAAACAAAAATCAGGAATTTTTGCCAGTATTTGAGATACTTTAAAATGGGGGTTCTTAACCTGAAGTCCATGAACTGTTTTATTTAAATATAAATTTTGACAATTGAATTTCAATATAATTAGTTTCCTTTGTAATACTGTATATTTTATGTGTTTAAGAAGGGGTCCATTGACTTCATCAGAATCCCCAGAAGGGTTCACAACCCTTTAGAAATTCATTAGAAAGAAAGAATTAAACATTTAACTCAGGAAAGATAACTAAGCCCCGAAAGTCTTAGTGAAAGTGTTGGAAACGAAGATATCTTGTCATCTTAATGTCCTTTGTGCTAATTTCTCAATAAACACAGAACATATATAGAACTCTGCTCTTTTCCAAGCTGACCTGCCAACCTGTAATAGAGCCAGTACTAAGATGGCAGGATTTAACATGAAGCCATGCAAGAAAATAAAAACAGATTACTAGGGATGACTGTAGTTTTGAGTCTTAAATGCCTCTCTTTATTTTTTCCTATTTTTAGCTGAACCACCACGGATACTTACTGAAGCAAATTTGCGCTATCAGGTCATTTCAGACAGGCCTGCTATGTTAGATTGTGCTTTCTTTGGTTCTCCCATTCCTACCATCGAATGGTAAGGAACAGTACCTGTTTTTAAAAAGTTAAGACATATTTTCCTTTATTTTTCTTTTTTTATCTCTTTTCCTCTTTTTATTAGTTTTTAATGAAAAAAGAATGTTTTATTAATATACAAACCAATCTTTAGCACAAAATGAAAAGAATGTAATACAAAGACAGAATAACAGCTTGTAAAAATAACCATTTTAATAATCTTAATGCCGTAGGTATGTTTTTGGGTGCAAAGCTTCTTAAAATGTGTTGTTCTTAATCTTTCAAAAGCTTTCATAGATTGTATTGCCTCACTTATAAATATGTTGTTCTGTTATTCAAAAAATAAAGGGGATAAAAAAACTAATGCTGAATTTTATTCCAATACTGTATGTAGGATAAGAAAATGGCCAGCTGTGTAGTCAAAACAAAAGATAATCAAATGGAAAGTTCTCATGTTCCATTGGTTTCTTCACAGTGACAAGAAAATGAGGGGAAAGCCCACAGCACATTGATTGGGTAAACACCTTGTGGTAAACTACTTAGACTACCTGGCTAAATTGTATAGGATAGGCAGATTATCCTGGATGTGTTGTGACCTTTTCTCTTGGAAATGAGTGAGCTCTCCCATTCAATGAAGTGCTACATGTGGACAACCCCTTGGAAGTAACCTGGGACTTTTTTGCACTAGTAGAGCAATTGTTTCCTGAACAAAGATTTGGCTATTTAAAAATAGTATTGTCTTCACAAATGTCCTCTTCTGATGCCTGATCATGTCATGGAGGTAATCTTGGGTTCCCAAAGGCTAAGCCAACAGACTGACGCTTCTGACAGAAAGCTAGAAATGTTTTAATTAACATCCTAGACACACGCTGTGTCTGCTGTCTGAGTACCTGCCTAGCTAAAATCAAAACAAGCTTCATTACCATTGGGGATGGTGTTGTGGTACAATGGAAGGAGCACCAGCTCTGTGGTCAGAGAACCTGGGTTCCAGTGTCATCTCTATATTTATTTGCTGTGTGACCTTGGACGAGTGAATTAATCTCCCTGGGCCTCAGTTTCCCCATCTATAAAATGCAGGTATAGGATTAGATGGCCTCCTGGATCCTTTTCAGCTCCATATCTGTGATCTTCTAACAAAAGAATGGTCACTAAGGACAAATTCTTGGAGCATGTCAACTCATGAAAAAAGGGTGGTGAAGAGTTGGAGGAGAGAAGGTGCACAACCAGGAGGGGCAAGGCGGCAAAGTCTGGAGAGTCAGAATCACAGCTGGGAGGGGAATGGAACATGGCCAGACTGGGCCCATCCCAATGATGTAGACCTGGAAGGGAATGCACTAATTAGAGAAGGTGGTCCTAGAAGGCAGTCAGGCTTCCTGCCCTGAGCTGTCACCTTTTGCAGAGCCAGCCAACAGATTCTGGCCACACCATGGGTGTCACCTCCCTCCCCAGGATGTTCACAGGAAACTATTCCCTCAAGAACCAATGAATGGACCTCTACTACATGCTTTCCAGCTCTGGGCTCTGTTCCTTATTGTCAATGTCATTATCTGAGGAACAAAGATTTGAGGGAGTTGAGGAAGAGGGCAAATATGATACTGAATTAAGGGTGGGGAGTGGAGGGTCGGGGAGAAGTCATCATATAGAGGCAGCTAGATGGCTCAGTCGATAGAGCACTGAGCCTGAAGTCAGGAAGACCTGAGTTCAAATTCAGTCTCAGACACTTTCTAACTGTGTGACCCTGGGTGAGTCACTTAACTTCTGTTTGCTTTAATCTAGTAGACAAGGAAATGGCAAAACCACTCCAGTAACTTTGCCAAGAAAAGCCCATGAACAGTATTGGTGTGTATGGTCTGACTCTACAGGGTCACAAAGAGTCAGATGTGACTGAATAACTGAACAACAGGTATCGTTTAGAGCTGGAAAAGACATTGGGAATCATTTATATCAATAGAGTCACTTAAATAAAAGCGGAGCCCTGTGGGCTGCATAGTGACTTAGATAAAAACCAAAATTAACAGTAATAATAATAATTATAGTAATAATGATGATTCCAGCTAACATTTGCTTAGTACTTATTATGTGCCAGGCGCTGTGCTAAGTGCTTTACAATTATTGTCTCATTTGATCCTCATAACAACCCTGGGAGGGAAGGGTTGCCATTATTCCCATTTTACAGATGAAGAAACTGAGGCAAACAGAGGTTAGTGACTTGCCCAGAGTCACACGGCTAGTAATAGTAATAATAATAGCTGATTTTATATAGCACTCACTGTATTCTAAAGGCACATATATAGGCACAGCTAGTAAGGGCTGAGGTCACATTTGAACTCTTTTGAACAGACTGCCCATTACCATTATCCATATTATATTGTATTTTTTATTTATTTTGTTAAACATTTCCTGATTATATTTTAATCTAGTTTGGGGCATGAGCAGTAGTTGGCTCTGAGTTTATCACTTCTGAATTAGATAAGCTCCTTCATTTTACACTTGAGAAAATTGAGACCAGCAAAGAAAGATGTCTCATCCAAGGACAAACAGGTAGTAAGTAGCAAAACTGAGATTCAAACCCAGATCTCCTGATTCCAGATCCATTGCTTTTCCCACTGTACCACACTGCCCACAGTTGCCCAACAATGGAAGAAGCTGCCCTATGAGATAGGAAGCCCCTATTGGTTATGCTGTAGAAATAATGCAGCAACATTGAATGGGAAGATGGACTAGATTAAACTCTAAAATTATTTTCACCTCTAAGATTCTATGGCTGTGATCTTTCACTCTCCCACGTGCTTCCTACTCCCTCCTTCAACTATTTACATTTACAGCCTCATATGCTCATAATCAAGACTGTCACCACCATTTCCCCCTAAATATTTTGGCCTAACTAAAGGCAGACAGGAGAGTGACAGCAGTTGTTCCAGAAAGGGAAGGAACAAAATAACTAAATTAGGGGATACAGAGGTCTACTACCACACAATAGAAATTGGAAATAGTGGGCTCCCCAATAACTATGATTATGACACTACTGCCACATCTATGTTCACCCTGTCTAGTTCTCCTTCTCAGTTATCCATATCATCTCTCCAAGGCGGCCACAATTCTGGGATCTGAAAGAATACAACATGCCACTTCCTGTCATTGATATTGCCTCACTATTCATGCCTTCCCATGCATCCTTTCTATCTGTCTTGTAGTTGAAATCTCTTAGTTACCTTGTCCCTAGCAGGGGAAGTTATGTATTAAACTAGAGTTCCCATTTTCTTTTAGAAACTGAGTGGAAATGACCCTTTAGGGAGAGTAGTTTTCATTTTGCCGACTTCATAGCCATTTTAAAATTATTGCTAACATGCTCATGGTTATTTTTTTTATGTACCTAATTGCACATACAGTCAAGCTGTCTAATGTACTCACTTTCTTTTCAGAGCTTATTTAATTTTACCTGTAGCACACGCAGACTTTTATGCGTAAAGAAGCAAGAATGCTCCTAGGCATCGTAATTGTACCCAACTCTACAATTCACACTGAAATGCAGATAATGTTTGCCTTGACCTTTAAAACCAGAGCATTATGTGTCTGAGTTTAAATGAATGTTAAATATTTTCTCTTCATATTCTTTTTGCTACATAGGTTTAAGGGAACAAAAGGAAGCGTTCTCCAGGAGGACACATATGTGTTTCATGACAATGGAACTTTGGAAATTCCAGTGGCCCAGAAGGACAGTGCAGGCACATACACGTGTGTAGTAAGGAACAAGTTAGGGATGGCGAAAAATGATGTTCATCTAGAAATCAAAGGTAAGACAGATGGCCTTGGTTTCTAAACGGCATGTGTCATCGAGCAAGTTTCCTACTTTTTCAAATGGTTAAAAATAACTTTACAAATTTCAGATCCCACCAGAATCATTAAACAGCCCGAATACAAAGTTGTGCAAAGAGGTGGCAAAGTTTCCTTTGAATGCACAGTGAAACATGATCCAACTTTAATAACTACTCTCACTTGGCTGAAGGATAATGGTGAGCTGCCAAATGATGGAAGGTATTTGCAGAAGATTTTTTTCTCATGATTTTCCAATCACTTTCTGTTCTCTTTTGTCCCGTGCTCTTAAAACTACCTATTGGCCCATGTCTTTTGTGTAGTTATTCCACAATGGTTTATTTTTTGTGTTTCTAATGACTGATATCCCAAGAATATATAAATATTTATTTTATTATGTATTATTATATTATGTTTATTAAATCTCTCTTCTGGAACATTTTAAATCTTGGAAGAGGCACTGAAACAGGATGTTCAGTTTGTCCACTTCTTTATGTCTGTGTATCTCTTATGCAGTTCAAGATGGGGCAGAGGTAGAATATTTAAGTTCTGGATATTGATCTACATTTTTTTGTGTCTCATCAAGAGCATGGAACTCTACATAATGTTTTTATGATGATTATAGTCAAAGAATATAATACTTGAAATTACCATAGGACTTCCAAATCCTCACCAGAAATTTCAAAGGACTCATGGTTTTTTATTTGAGGCAGAGGTGGCTACCTGGATAGAGTGCTGGACCTAGAGCCAGAAAGACTTGAGTTCAAATCCATCCTCAGACACTTCCTAGTTGTATGACTCTGAGCAAGTCTCTCTGTATGCCTCAGTTTGCTCCTCTGCAAAATGGGGTTTAAAAGAGCACCTACCTCCCAAAGTTGTGGTGTGGATAAAATGAGGTCATATTTGCAAAGCAATTTAGAAACATTAAAGAACTGTATAAATGCTAACAATCATCATGATCAATGGCACACAGGGGAAGGTAATAAGCCAGGATCTGATGTCACATGTTATAATATCTATCTATCTATCTATCTGTCTATCTATCTATCTATCTATCTATCTATCTATCTATCTATCTATCTTTCTATCATGTGTGTGTGTGTGTGTGTGTGTGTGTGTGTGTGTGTGTGTGTGTGTGTGTGTGTGATGTCCTTAACAAGTTAATGGTGAAGAGTAAAGCTCGCTTTGGGACAGTTATTCTGTTCATTAAAAACTGTTTTTCATTTTGTGTGAGTACCATTGCCCTCTTCTGGGTGGAACATTGCCTCCCTTTTAGACGACTGCAGAAAATGTAAACCTGTGTTCCTTGAATGAGACCTGATAACACTTATACTTGTTCTTAGTCAAAAGGCAGAAAAGTCTACTAATAAGCTCCAAATTCTGAGATACTTTTGAGCATGGGTGCCCTGCCTGGCTCTTTCTGTATCTCAGTGTCCCTCTCTCCCTCTTCCTCAACTTTTTATGTAAGAAATCTAGTCAGTGATAGAAGAAAAAAATAAATGATTAAATGTTTTAAAAAGACAAACCTAGTAAGTGTGAAAAAAATTTAACTTGAAAAAGGTTTTAAGTACACGTGTGCATATGCCATTGTTTTCAAACCAAAAAGAAATTCTAAGAAAATATTTAGCATACTGGGCTCAAATTTTGGGGGAAACTAGTTGTTACCACTGATATAAACTTATATTTCCATCCCTCTTGCTGATAAACCAGGTTTTCTTTTCTTTCCTCGCTTTTTTTTACTTGGGGGGGGGATATGTACATTTTGACTATCACTCAAGATAGGTATAGTAAATAACAAGTTCTTAGTTGACAAGCATTTAGTAAGCACCCACTATGTGCTAAGCACTGTATTAGGCACTAGATATAAACTTACAAAGGTGAAGCCATATAACCGTGTTTATATATCTGTTTTGTAGGTTTTGATTTTTATTTATCAGGGGTTCTTAAATTGATCCATACTCTGGAACTGCATAATTAAGATCATGGGCATAGAACCATCTTTGAAAAAAATACAAAAATTATTGCTATAAAAACTACAATGTTACAATAATGTGGAAACATCATTTTTCTGTATTGATAGTGGCAAGTTATTTCTGCAGAGCTAAGAATGTACCTATAAATAATAATGTAATATGTAAAGTGAATGAGCTTTGGGATTACTCTGAATCTGTTCCATTTGTAGGTTCAGTGTCGATAACGACCATCTGCTTATAATGAACATAAGTGATGAAGATGATGCAACCTACACTTGTGTAGCAAATACATCTCTGGACATGGTTTCTGCAAGTGCTATGCTTAGAGTTGTTGGTAAGAAGACAGTCAAACATTAAACAAATACAAGACAACTTATACATAAAGTTTCTGAGCAAAGAATAGAAAAACTGTGAATACCTCAGTTTTATTTTAGGAAGAGTATAATAATTCAACCAATAACTATTGTCTTATTTTTTGTTGAGACTATGTCTATAATACAAACAAACTCAGCAACTAGTAGTGTACATACATAGTGAATAACTCTTCCTAAAGTAGTTTAGTGAGCAAATAGGGAGATGATGGAGTGATTTTTAGACAAAATCAATTTTTTCTACATTGCTGCTGTGTGATTATTAGTGCCATATTTCCATAAGTAAACTTCATTTTATAATTTCTATAGTATGCAGTCTCTGCTTGTAAAATCTTGTATCTTTCTATTACTAACTTTGAAAAAAATTCTTTTATATTAACGTCCTTCTGGCTCCTTCTCCAACTCCAGCTCCTGTTTACGGTAAACTAATTCAAATCTTTTTCTGTCTTCTCTTCAACATGCTTCACATCTCCAAATCAGTATTTTTTTCCATTACATGCCACTTATTGATTGTTTATCTTTAAGGAGAAATATGTCAAATTTTTATTTTGCTGGGCATTTACTATCATAAGTAGTTTCTTCATTTTATCATTGGAGTTTCTTTTACTCAGCATGGCATCATTCATTTCTAAAAATTTTATGGATGATTATACAATCAATTCATTTGATGAAATTTATGTAATTTGACAAGAACATTATAAAAATGACATATTAATTTAAAAGAATATCCTTTATACTTGCAGAGTGAAAAAAACTATTTAAGATGCATAACTCCACAAATTATTTTTCATTTCAGTTCTTTAAGGGTTATGTCTGGTTTCTATTTCTGGAAAATTGTACCCTTCCCCCGAAAAAAGAGCATCAAAAGAGATTCATTGCCATCATTCTTGCATTTCTGTTACAGAGTTAGCTTGATTTATGTTCATGTGATACAAATCACTAAAGAATGACAAATGATAATGCATTTATGACATGTGATTTTTCTGACACCTGAAAATGAAATCAGAAATGACTTTCTAGGTTATTTTCCATTTATCAAGGCTGCTTTTTTATTTAGCACTTGAATAGCAAATCTAATTTTGCACAGAATCCCTTGGGTTTTAATTTTGGTCATATGTAATATGGTAGTGGGGCTTTAATTTGTTGGCATCTTTTGTTTCTACTTCTGCATGAATAAACAAAAATTTAAAAAAATATCTTTTCGGGCTTTTTTTCACCTCCAAGGTCAAAGTCATTCCCTTAGGTGGGTGTTCAGGTTGGCACACTAATTCTATGGAACACTGAAGGACCATTTTCCATGTTATTGCCTGGGAGTTGTGGGAATCTGATGGAGAGGATATTTTGTAACATAATGATTATGTTAAAGCATATTTTGATGTCATACAAGGGTAACTGTACCTCCCCAAGTCCCTAACCCACTGCAGTTACTAGGCAATGACTTTAAGCATCTGGCTTAAATATGCATGCTGAAATTAGTAAATTCCATTGTATTTGTCAGACTTCATTTCTAGAAGTTGCTCTTATTCATTTTTACTTTGGTAGAAATGAAGTTTTGATTTCTTATACAAGCATACATTCGCATTTATGAGAAAACTCACAAACTGAAAATGTTGGTGATCTGTGCATTTCAGTTTCCATTTTTAAAATTATAAATGATTGATCTTCACTTGAGAAACAAACAAGTGGAACTCAGCAATATTAATTCAATGGAAGTTTTCATCTGTGGCTTGTGGTTCAAGAAACCTCAGTTATTTCCATTTCATTTCAGTAAATATCATGTTAAGACTGAATTGTGATATGTCTGTAAGATTTCCTTCCACCCTATTCCTCTTTGAATAGTAGAATGAATAACTGGTGGGTCTGCTTTACTAACGTGATTGATCATAATGGATGTGTTTGACCTGCAGATCGTCCAAATCCACCCTTTGATTTGGAACTGACAAGTCTTCTTGAAAGAAGTGTTCAGCTGTCATGGATACCAGGAGATGAAAACAATAGCCCGATTACAGGTGTGTTCAGCCATTTCCTGTATAGCAATTATTCTAAGACTGATTTTTTTTTCCCAACTTCTGAAGCACTTTGGATTTGTGCAACATAATTTCCCATCAGGGATCTGTGCTGCCTCTCATCTGACTGAACCACCAAACTGATCTACCTACCAGACCTTTCTGTTAATGGTGGAGTGTTTTCAGTTATAGGGTGCTTTTACGCTTTTTCAAAGCATAGTTATATCTCATTTCATTGGAACCTCATGACAACTCTCTGAGGTAGGTAAAACAGATATTCTTGGGATAAGGAAATATCCTTGAGAACAAGGATCACTGCTTTTTTTCTTTTTTTTAATCCCTAAAAGTTCCTTGTACATAATAGAAACTTAATAAAGGTTCATTGAAATAAACTGAAGCCAAGTAGATAAAGTGATGCTCTTAGGCCAATCAATCAATCAGTTAAGCATCTGTGGTGTTCCAGGTACTGCACTAGGTCCTAGGGATACAAAAATATAAATGAAAAGTCCCTTCCCTAGTAACTCACAGTCTGGCTAGGACAACATGTACATATATTTGTTGTTGTCATTGAGTCATTTCAGTCACGTCTGGCTCTTCATGACCCCATTTGGGATTTTCTTGGCAAAGATACTGGAGCATTTTTCCATTTCCTTCTTCAGCTCATTTTATAAATGAGGAACTGAGTCAAACAGGGTCAAGTCACTTGCCCAGAGTCAGGCATTTAATAAGTGTCTGAGGTCAGATGTGAACTCATGAAGATGAGTCTTCCTGACTCTAAGCCCAGCTCTCTCTCCACTGTGCCACCTAGCTGTCCTATGTGCATATATAGATATATACAAAATAGATAAAAGTTTATGAGGTAGGAAGGCAGAGAGTTAACGCACTAGTAGCAGCAGGGAATCAAGACAGGCCACTGTGAAACGCAAGATGATACTTAAAGGAAACTAGAAATTCTGAGAGACAGAGGTGTGGAGGGAGTATATTCCAGGCATGGGAGATAGTCACTGCAAAAGCAGGAGATGAAGTGCCTTTTATGAGGAACATCTAGAAGGCCTATTTGGCTAGGTAATATAGTTAGTGAGGAATCTAGGAATATAACTCTGATCTCTTAACTCCCAGCCCAGAGCTCTTTCTAATAGGCCATACCATAGTGGAATATAATTAATTTAGCTTTATGAATTAACCTGAGCCCAGAGAATTAATTTGATTAGGGTAAAGCCTTAAAGAAATTTTACTATTGCCAAGCGAAGACATTTAAAGAAAATTTGAAAGTATTCCCCAGAGCACAAATATTATGTGTCTTTACATTATCACTATTAAGAGCAGTACCCTTGATACTTTCCTGTCTCCTCTAGGAATGGATCCTTTCAGCCATCCTCTTCCTCACTCTAATTTGCAACCTCTCTTTATCCAGTGACTTCTTAACAACTGCCTTCAAACACACCCAGATTTCCCCCATCCTTTAAAAATTCAAAAAACCTACATTTGACTCTACCAGCCTTTTAAACTATGGTGCTATAATTTCTCCCTTCACAGCCAAACTATAGAGAAAGCTAGCTATGCTCTGAAGTCCCAAGTAATTTTACTATTATTCAATACTTTTCTTTTTCTTCTTTGAATTGTCAAAATCCTTCATCAACTGGCTGTATTATACATTACTCCTAATTAAATCAATCAGCTAGATTTAATCATTTGTTTAGAATAATTTGGCAGTTTTTCACATTTAAAAGCTATCATTGGATGGTAAAGCTGTTTGCCTTACAGTTTTGTAGATGTCATTACACTTTACTTTCATGAAATAGCTTTCTATTAACAAAAATAGTATCTTTGAGAAGAAATCTTTTGTCAACATAATAATTGATGTACCCTGAATTCATAGGCCCTGGTTTCCTGATTAACAATAGTCCATGGAAGCCAACTGTTAAAGGTCATTCTATTTAAAATGAGATTTTGAGAATGCAAACTGTTGCATTTCGTTAAAATATGTGGATGCTGAAGGAGAATGTATGTATTTATGAAGTATATGCCAAAATGCAATAATGTTTATTTTTCTACATGCTGTTTTACCCAGTCTATTGTCATTTGAACTATTTTAATGAATTTTATTAGAATGCAATTCAGTTGCTAATTTAATAGCATAAAGATAGCAATGGAAATATTAAAGCATGCTAGTTGATGTCTTTTAAGTGTTAGTGAAAGAAACTTCTATGAATTAGTCAAATATTTAAATATACTACGTATAACATTTCAATAGTCAAAGGGCCTGAACTTCATCACTGTGGACTCTATTCTGATATAGTTTACAATCCTTCAGCTCCTTAATCAGGCAGTCTTCACTAGCTACTGTGGCCAAAACATTTTGTTACCTGGTTGCCAAACTTCTGGTGATGAGTCTCTCTGGACTTGAGCTAGTACTCAGATGCCTGGCATGAAGTCTGGTGCTTTGTCGATAAAGCTAGTCACTCTTTGAAGTCATAGTTATATAGAACAGAGTAATTGGTTCCAATCCATTGTAAATATGCAATGCAAATCAAATAGCATGGCCATTTTGTGGGAGTCCTTATTCATGCTGATCAGGACCTGACTATTTAAAAAGTTTTCTAGTTTGGTGGACTACTAGAGCTGGTATTCTTCTGGCAAAGCCTTTAAGAATCTAAGACTTCTCCATGTCACAAAGAGCCGTGTGAGCAGAGCTTTTATGGAGGGATATATGTGTGCCCCCAAAATAAACATAGACTAGGGGAGTGTTGCTTGTCATCCTAGTAGTTGTTAAGAGTTCTCTCCAGGTGAGAGATAGAATTTCCTTGCTATATGTACAACAAAAGAAAGTGTGGCCAAGTGGATAAAGACCAACCTTAGAGTCAAGAGGACCTGGGTTCAAGTCCTACCTCCAACACTGCCTGAGTGACCCTGGAGCAAATCACTTAATCTCTCAATGTCCCAGGCAACTCTCTAAGTCTTTAAATTACACGCAAGTTGCCATTCTTTGTTGGTAGAGGAAGCTTGCATACTAGGAGTTCTCTATATTGGTGAAATCACAGGTCCAGAATACTCCCCCTCCAAAAAAATGAACAAAAAAAACCACCCTACACAAATTGTAGGATGTATTTTGAGTAGCTTATACATGCTTGTCTTTATATCAGTAACAATAAAACAAGAGAGCTTTACCATATGCCAGATAGATAATGAGGATAACTGGCTGAAGAGGTGCAGAGATCACTGGGCTTAGGAGGGCTGGCTTCTGGTATCAGTCCTACTATCAATTGGCTGTATGACCCAATGCAAATCAAGCCAATTCACATCTCTGTGTCTCCACTTCTTCATGAATAAAATGAGGATGGTGCTTCCAGCTCTGAAGCCAATTATTCTATAATCCTATAGATGCAATGTGCCTTAATTAAGTGCATAATGTGTGCAGACAATGGCACTAAGGACTGAAGGAGATACATCATTTAAATAAGACTAAGACCCTGTCCTTGTAAAAATTACAGTCTAGTAAATTGTTTGAGGAGCCTTTCAGATCTAAAATTTTTAATTCTGTAATTAGGATTTTTAAAGTATAATAGGGGAGCATAATGGGATTTTTTAGTTTTGGCTTAATCTTTAAAGTCAAGTTATTAAGTGATTGGTGGGGGCAGAGGGGACAAACCAGGAGATGAAAGTAATGGCTAGAGAGAGAAAAAGAAGTAGCTAAGAGTAGGGGCACTACTGAACATTTCTCTATTTCTCTTTCTTCCTCCTTTTTCTATCTCTACCTCTTCTCCCTCTCTCCTCTTCTTCTCCTTTCCCCCTGCCCATTCAAAGCAATGTAGACTTGTCTACATCAGGGTTCCCCCCCCCAACCACCCATTTGCAAGATAACTCTTATCTAGGAGAATAAGCCAAAACTATCGTCTCAAGATGCTAAACTATCCTTAAAAATATACTTGCCCTTTGGAATCTTTAGTAATGACCCCAGAGGGTGGGGCAAGGCAGCATTAAGGCAAAGCATTTATTACGTATTTTTCCAGAAGTGTATAATACTTCTAAGCCAGAGCAACACACATGCATGCACACACACACACACACACACACACACACACACACACACACACAATTTAACATTTTCTAGAGATTTCCTGATCAACTCCACACCTTTTTTAATTTGCTAAACCTCATATAGACTGGGACGTTTAAATATTTATAATAATGGTTGCTGTAGGAAATAGTAGCTATTTAAATGTGATTTTTCTTCAAAGTTAGGTAATTCACATTACCAGACAGATCAAATTATAAAACTTATGTAAAGCACTTTGTAAGCCATAAAGCCTTATTAAAATGTCAGCTATCATTAACATTATTAGAATAGCCCATTCATTTTTTCATCCTTGGCAACCAGGTCTCTTCTGTGGGTGAAATTCACTGGGGATCTTTTTGTTTGTTTTTCATTTTTGCTAGATTTCATCATTGAATACGAAGATGCCTTGCATGAGCCCGGCATATGGCATTACCAGACTGATGTTCCTGGAACACAGACAACAGTAGAGTTGAAACTTTCTCCTTATGTAAAATATTCTTTCCGTGTAATTGCTGTCAACAGTATTGGTAGAAGTCTGCCCAGTGAAGCATCGGAATATTATATGACGAAAGCAGCAGGTAAATTAATGATTCTGTTTTTTAAGAAGAGTTGCCTGTTCAAAAGCCAAAAGTCCAGAATGAGGGTTTCCTCACGTGTTACTATTTAACTTCTAGAACCAGAAGAGAATCCTACTGCTGTTGAAGGAATAGGATCAGAGCCTGATAATTTGGTGATTACATGGCAGGTGAGCTGATTAGCCAAACAACCTCATCTTTTAAAATAAATTTTATTGACATATTTTGTTTTTACATCACCTAAATCTCCCATTTGACCCCTTCCTTACCCCTCCCAGAAAACCATCTTTTATAACAAAGAATTATTTGAAAAGGAAAGAAAAAGTGAAAGGGAGAAAAATCAGCAAAACCAATCAATACATTGAAAATATATGACAATGTATAAAATATTCACCACCCATGGACTCTACCATCATTGCGCAGGAGCAGAGGATAGAGTCTTCACATGTGTCTTCTTTAACACTTTCATTTTTAAAATGTAGTAACAGTCATTTGCTATATGCTTATGGGAACATTACACCATTTCTATGAACTTCAGTTTTCTCACCCCTAATATTTAAACTACATACCTCACATAGTGTCAGCAAAGTACCCTGAAACTTTAATGCTATATAAATGTAATCCTTGATGATTATATTTATCAAATGATGGATCAAATCAACAAAAAAGATATTTGACTTCTCAAAATAAAATGTAACAAGTCAATTTTCTCATCCAAACATGAGGAATTTACTTAGATCGCCAAGGTCCCTTGCAACTATAAATTCTGTGATCCCAAATCCACCTTAACCATAGCCCTTCTGTAACGAAATAGAAATGACACAAGTTAGCATTTGAATGAAGTAACATATATAAAGAGTGTAGTCTGTGCTGGTTTGGATAGGACTCCGCATGCCTTGCATTAGTAGTTTGTGGGAACCAGCACCCGCACCGGGTATATCTCCAGTTGTCTTGATCTGTATCTGGTCATTGGACCCAGATGGCTCCAGAGGGAGAGTGAGGCTGGTGGCACATACCCCCGAACTTAAATCCAATTCACTTGCATGTCATGGCATCACCTTCCTGATGTCATGGTCATCTTTGAGAAGAAGGACAAACAACACCTACACTGGGCAGGTAGAAAGCTATCATCCCTGGGAGATTTGGTAAATTCATATATTCCATTCCCTGCCCCACTACCAACTAACTGTACAACCCATTTCAAAACATTTAACCTCTCTGGGTTCAATTTCCTCATCTATTAAATTGAGGGGATTGGACTAGATCAGAGGTTATTAACCTAGTCCGGTGAAGCTTGTGGACTCCTGTTCAGAATAATGTTTATTAAATGCATAAAACAAAGTACATAGGATTACAAAGGAAACCAACTACAGTGAAATGTACTTTAAAAAATTTTTAAAGTCCCCAGACTTATGGAAGTGAACATTGAAAACTAAAAATAAATAAATTAATTATTTTTTAAAAATAAATAAAATAAAGTCCCCCAGACTAAGAATTCCTGCACTAGATTGCCTTTTAAGGTCTCATGCAGTTGTAGCATTCTGCAACCCCACAAGTAAATGGGGAGGAAGGGGGGTGTATGTATGTGTGTGTTAGAGTAAGGATTGTTAGTGAAACAGTTATTAAGCCAGGATGCAGAGCTAACTCTTCTTTCTCTATTACTGCTTACTCTTTTGCATGTACCCATGTAGCTTAATTGTTCACTCCTCATTCTCAGATGTTTTCCCTATATTTATTATATTGTAACAAACAGTCTAACTTTTTGAGACTCTGGTCTCCAATAAACTTTGTTTTCCATCACTGTTAGAAAAGAAGACAGTTCCCTGAGAAAATTGTTTATGCTGTTGATTTCAGTGTTTTCTGTATTTACTGATTTTATTTACATTTAGGAACTGAGTTTATTGTAAGAGTAAAGTGTTAGTGTGGTATAATTGATGCAGTCTGACTTTGAAAGAAGCAAGTTGATTTGGGTTATTTCTTGTGGTTTGATTTTTATGTTGTTATTGGTTTGTAATTTGTTTGGGTTTTTTTTCTGTAGCCCTTAAAAGGTTTTGATTCTAATGGACCTGGTCTTCAGTATAAAGTCAGCTGGCGCCAGAAAGATGGTGACGATGAGTGGACATCTGTTGTAGTTGCAAATGTATCCAAGTACATCGTATCAGGCACACCAACCTTTGTTCCATATCTGGTGAAAGTACAGGCACTAAATGATGTGGGATTTGCTCCAGAGCCAATGATAATCATAGGCCATTCTGGAGAAGACTGTGAGTGTCTTGTTCTTTTTTATTTATGCTCTTTTTTTGTAACTGGATCCTTGGAAGTGCAGGGGTCACCCACAGTCATTATCAGTGTTGGCCAATTTTGAAGCTTCAGCCTATTCTGTTTTCCAACGTGGGCCAGCTCTTAAAGCCTGAGGGCTCTCTACTTCTGTGGGGCTTGCCATTTTAGCTCTGGACTTCGTACAGACATCTGTTTAGTACCTGAGTTCTGCAGTTCAGAAACCCCACACTCAAGTAATCCACCAGCCTCAACCTCCCCCAGGAAAAGGGATTGCAGGTGTGCTTCACTATGACTGGCATTTTTATGCTCTTCTGAGAAAAAAGTAAATATGGCTGCCACTCAAATAGTCATGCAGTGTCTAGAGCCATTAGAGGGGAGGGAAGAGGCCAATATTTCACGGCAATATTATTTCTATGGGCAATGCTTGGAAAAGAATTGCTTGGGGAGCCAGAATTTTTAAATATATGTCCTCAAAAAAAGTGTCCAGAATGCAAGAGTAGAATTCTATTTTTTTTAATGTTTTGCTCTGCTAAAGCAGTAACCAAATGGAGATATACTATCTTTCAGTCTCTGACAGCCTTTAGAAGGGGACTATTAAAGTCTATTTCTAAGCCAAGAATTTCATAAATAAAACCCAGAGTAAATAATGTGATAACATGCTTGTAACTCCTGCTCCTTTCATTTTTCCAGTACCTATGGTGGCTCCCAGCAATGTGCATGTGAATGTGGTGAACAGCACTTTGGCTGAGGTGCACTGGGAGCCAGTACCCCCAAAAAGTGTTCGAGGACACTTGAAAGGCTATCGGGCAAGTAAAGGAAAACACTTCCCCATCGTTTCCACCACTATCACTTTTTCCTTTGTCTTTTAATCAAAGCTTTGAGAAAGACAAAGTTTGCCATACTGAGCTAGATCCACTTTGAGTATCAGTTATAGAATCATAAGTTTGGGGATGCTCAGAATTACTGAACTTGAAATCAAGAAGACCAGTGTTCCAATCCAGTCTCAGACATTTATAGGCTTCATTGGTCAAGTCACTTAACGTTTCTCAGCCTTAGTCTCCTCATCTATAAAATGGGGAAAATAATAGCACCTAATTCACAGGGCTATTATAAGGATCAAATGAGATAATATATCCCAAGACCTTTGCAAATTTGAAAGTACTATATAAATGCTAGTTATCAAGTATTAGGAGTTTGAAAACTAGATTTGATAGAGTTAATATAGAATATGTTAGTATATTGATATAGAACATATAATAGAAGCAATCTAGAAAAATCTAGATTCAGATCTAGAAAATAGATTTAAGAATCTGATCCATTCTAGATGCTTTCAGTTATGACCCACACCTAAACAGTCTCAGAATTTCTTAATGCCATACAATAAATAAAATATTTTTGATAAAATATTATATATCATATTATATATTGCATATTACATATATAATATTATATATAGAATATAAAATATTCTACTTGGCCTAAAATAATCAAATATTCTGGAAATTAACATTCTACTATATATGGATTACCAGCTTTCAAAAAATGGTAATATGTTAAAATGTACTTAATACTAAAATTAGAGAATCAAGGGAGTGGTACATAGAGTACCATTCTTGGAGTCAGGAAAACATGAGTTCAAGTCCCAGTTATGACACAGAATTAAGGAGCCTGTGGACAAGCTGTGTGACCATCTCTTAACCTCTCAGTGGCCCAGGCAACTCTCCAGAACTATAAGTTTGAAAAGTTTCCAATAAGAATGAGTAGAAATGTTCCACACCTGATGAAATCACAAGGCAGGACAAAAGCTAAAACACAATTTGGTCTTTCTTTGATAATTCATGTGGCACTTTGAGACCTTAGAGTGCCTCAGGGTCTTTCTTATTAACAATGTCCATTGTTGCACTGACAAAGCATAGAAGTTCTGATTAATGGAGATTTAAGGGTGATAAAATGTCTAGTGACTGTTTTAACTCTACTAAACATCCTGGCTTGTTCATTCTGACTCCAGGAAGTTAATTTTTAAACTGTTATCATGCTCATTTTATTGAAAATTAAATGTGGCAAAATAATATGCACACAAGCAATGATTTATCCTCGGCACAGCCTAGTTATGCCATAAGAATGCTGGAGAAAACAACAAGTAATGGTGTGATATGTTGGATGGCGTCCAAAGCCAAGAGGAATTTTTCTCACCTACATCATTTCGTATCATACATTTTCTACATTATATCCTAGAATTAAATATAACCTGTACCCAATAAATAATTGTTGATTAATTGATTTAATGCTAACTGATAGTCCTGGAGTAATCATGAAAAAAGTTCCTCTTTTCTATTTTGCTATTCTGTTAAGGAAATAAAGCAAGCACAAAATATATTAAAGCTGCCATAATCAGTTTTTGATTCTCCCAAATATAAAATTACTGGGTAGTTAAAATTTACTCTATCATCAGATTATCATTTCTATAATCACTGTATCCTTCTTTACCAATGATTTTGAGTTTAATCATTATTATCCATTTCCTGGATGTACTGGAGCTGACTATTACTTTTATGTCTGACTAACAAAATGTTTTTGTTCAGTCATTTTCAGTAGTGTCAGACTCTTTGTGTCTCCATTTGGGGTTTTCTTGGCAAAGATACTGGAATCATTTGCCATTTCCTTCTCCAGTTCATTTTACATGTAAGGAAACTGAGGCAAACAGAGTTATGTGACTTGCCCAGGGTCATATAGCTAGTAAGTATCTGAGGCTGGATTTGAACTCAGGAAAATGAATCTTCTGACTCTAGGCCTGGCACTGTATTCACTGTAGGTATACCATTATATTATTTATAGCTAATTTAATTTTCCCAGTGATCTGTGGGCTTCAGATTCCTTTTACTCAAGGAGCCATGAAGACATGAGTTCAAAACATATCTCAGACAATTATTAGCTGTGTGACCCGGGGCAAATCACTTAAGCTCTCTCAGACTCAGTTTTCTTATCTGTAAAATGAGGATGTTGGACCAGATGGCCTTTAAAGTCCCACCTAGCTGTAAATCTAGGAAGTAGGAATTTTCCTGAAAGAAGATAAATCTACTATGTTTGTTTGACCCCAAACCCTTAAGTGTTCTCTCCTTCATATGTTGCTAACTTTCTTTCTCTCATTTTAGATTTACTACTGGAAAGTGAAAAATTCATCTAAGAGAAACAGGCGCCATGTTGAGAAAAAAATCCTCACCTTCAGTGGTAACAAGACCCATGGCATGTTGCCAGGCCTGGAGCCTTTTAGCCATTACACGCTGAATGTTCGAGTTGTCAATGGGAAAGGGGAGGGGCCTGCCAGTGTTGACCAAGTATTCAATACTCCAGAAGGAGGTATGAGATTAACATACTAGAAAGAGTGAGGACTTTAGCCATGGAGGTACCTTGGAGAGCTCTGTACAACAGAACAGTCTCTATTTTGGAAGCCAGTATTCGCTTTTCCTACACGGGTACACACCAAAACCCAACAAACAGAGATAGCAAAGCACACATTGGCAGAGCAGGCAGTCACCTACCTGATGTGTTTTTAGGGAAGGCAATAAATCTACTTCTCCATTCACCCCTCTCTGTACTAGGTATTGTGCATCAGACCACAGTAAGGAACCTGTGTCATCCACAGTGTTGTTAGCTCTGACCATTAGGAGACAATAATCTGTTAATGCTTAAGGCCTAGATCCAACGTTCTCTGAGAGTGAAGGGCTCCCTAGAATATAGATACCTCTCCTGCTCACTTCTTCTAGCTTTTTTTTAGGTCTAGAAGAAACATCTTTTTCCCCCCACTGACTCCTAACTGGAGATATTACAGGGTCAAATTAAACGTTTATAAGTCAAACGTAAGGCACACTTCAACAAAGAAACTGAAATGAAACAAATATAGCCAAGTAAGACATTCAGGGTTTCCATGGAAGGTTGACATGCATCAATTTTTCTCTGAGACACTAAGTCATCCATTTCTTCACAATCTATTGTTTTCTTAATGCTCCTCTTTTCTCCTTTTTACCATATTAAATAAGTATTTTAGAGGGAAATGTGTGTTCTATTTAAAAGAAATAGCAGTTTCCATTTAATGGTTTAGAGGAAGTATTTCACCAAGGGGAGATATTTTTTACTCTTGTTCAGATGCCATTTTCAACTTGTTGTAGAGAGTGACACCTGAACAATAGAAAAAATTGGGCCCATGTGTAGGTATGGTCTTAATGACTTTAAAGGTGACTTTTAAAAATAAAAAAATTAAGATGTTTTAGAATACTACTTGATAAAACTTTACTAAATTTATTTTCAACAACATAAATACAAATATGACAAACATTTATCAAACACCTTTCATGTGTAGAGCACCATGCTAGGCTCTCGGGTGATATAAAGTTTAGATAAGACATATTCTCTGACCTCCAGGATCTTACAGTCTAGGAACAGGTGAAACACCAACATAGATAACTATAATCAGAACTATACTAGTAAAGGTTTAACAACTGGATCTCCAGGGGGAAAAATTATGCTTGATAAACTTTTAAGTTTAATCTATATATTAAGATTTTTTTTCTGATACTGTCTTCAGTGATCAGTCATCAAAAAATAAATCAAACCCTGGCTTGTAGCCTTTGCCAATTTTTGTGGTATATATACTCAAACTGAAATTTTAACAATCATCTCTTGAGAGCCTGTGAGCTGGTTTTAACACAATATTACATGATAAGTGCATTAGAGAATTACCATACAATGTGCCTATGTTAAGTCTGATAAGAGAATTCATTATCCATGACCTGAGAAGAGATAGCATTTGAATTGGGCTTTAAAGGTTGTGTAGGAGTTTTATAGGTGAAAATGCAATGTGAGGACATTTCAGCACTTAAATCCTACTAGGTTCCAGGTGCTGGTAATACAAAGACAAAAATGAAGTCATCCCTGTCTTTAAGCAGAGAGGCACATATATACATAAGCATGTACAGATTATTTACAAAATAAAATCAAAGTAATTTTAAGTGGGAAGGTCCCAGGAGTTGGGGAATCAGGAAAAGCTTCACATAGAAGGTTGGGTTTGAAATGAGTCTTGAAGGAAACAAGGGTTTCTAAGATTATTGGCTGAAGTGAGGAAGTGCATTCCAAGCATGGAAATGCAAAGATAAGTGAAAAAAAAGGGGGCAGGAAATGAGATGTCATGTGTAGGGAAGCGCAAAAGCCAGATTGGTTAGAACATAGATTATAGGAAGAAGAGTAATGTATGTATACGTAAGGAACGATGTGAGCAAAGATTTGAGTGTGTGAGAGTATGTTTAGGGAAAGAATGGTCCAATTCATATGGAGTATACAGTACATGGAAGATCTATAAGGATTAGGCTATAAGAGCAGATGATACCAATGCCAGACAAAATTTAAACTTTACTACTTGGGCCATAGTAGCCAGTGAAGATTGTTGAGCAGAGGAGTGATATGGTCAGATCCTTAGTATCTTAGGAAAGTTAGGCCTTAAGAAGATTATTCTGGCAGCTGTATAAAGAAAGGATGGAATGGAGCAGAGAACAAGTTAGATGTGAAAGACAACTGTGATGACCTCAGGCAGTGGTTCTCAAAGTGTGGTCCATGGACCCCTTAAGGTCCCTGAGCTTTGAAAGGATCCCCAAGGTCAAAACCATTTTTGTAATAATGCCTAGATATAATTTGCCTAGTAAAATACTCCTCCATTTTCCAACTACATATCTTCTGAAGCCCAATTTTCTTCATATATTTCCATCAAAATAACATCTCAATAGACTGAATGTTGAAGCAAATACAAGAATCTAGCTATCTTCTACTAAGCCAGACATTAAAGAGATTTGCAAAAATATTAAAATCAGTGCCACTCTTCTTCCTTCATCTTTTGTTTTGGGAAATAAAATTTTTCATGAAATGTTATTTATGTTAATATATCATGGACTTATTGTTATTTTAAATGAATTTATTAACTTTTTAATGTATCTGTTTTAATTTCTAACATGGTAAATATTGATAGATATAACCAATGTAAACAAACATGCTTGAGAGTCCTGAATAATTTTTAAGAATATAAAGGGTCCTGAGACCAAAAAGTTTGAGAATTGATGGTCTAGGGAGATGGCAATGAGAACCTAAACCAGGATAGTGAATGGGAATAAAGAGAAGACAGATTTAAAAGATGCTGTAGAAACAGAAATGACTAGAACTGGATAACCCTTGGCAATAACTCTACCAAGCAAAACAACTAACTTGAGGCTTTAAAATTGGAAGTATTGTATGCTATTGTGTAGTGTGCTATTTTCAGTATAATATGCAATGTTTGAGGAGATTATTGGTACTGACCCTATTTTGTCATTACAAGTTCCCAGTGCTCCTCTTTTTCTGAAGATTGTTAATCCAACCCTGGATTCACTAACTCTGGAATGGGATCCACCGAGTCATCCGAATGGTATTTTGACGGCATATACCCTGAAGTTTCAGCCAAGTAAGTTACTAGCAGGAGTGGGAAAGAGAGAAGAAGGAGGAATACAAACCTGTCTTTTCACATCTTGGCTGATTGATATTTATTTTAATATTTCATATTAATATTTATTTTTAAAAGTGTGTATAATTGTCAAAATATACTCTCAATATTTCCATTTGAAGGGAAAGATTATGTACGCTATAAAACAACAGATTTAGACCATGTAATTTTCCATCATTGGTCGAAACAATAAAAATGAGCATGCCGCTATTAGCTAAGTCAAATAGAGTCTTTAACTATGATAAGAACAAAAATAAAAACTTTGTACCAAATTGATGTTGCCTCTGAGCTAATGTTTATGAGTTAGTATTACACACAACTGTAATTTAAAAGCAGTCAAGAAATCATATTGTGGCCCTCACTGTAGGACCTTCCAAAATTTTTCATATTGGATTTCTCAAACCACCACCCCCCACCTCTATCTTTTTTTCTACTTATCACATGCTTCATTACAAACGTCCTAAAAGCTTAGTATAATATTAGCCCCATGAAGCAGAGGATGAACAGGACTGTAGAAAGAACAGAATAGAAGTAATCTGGGTTTGAGCCTTTAGTTGGCTATTTGCAGTATTGCTGATTGTGTTCCTATTATGAAATGATATCAGCTAATTGTGAATGTGTTGTTTTCCCGTAACAGTTAACAGCACACATGAATTGGGCCCTTTGGTAGATTTAAAAATTGCAGCCAACATGACAAGTCTGGTTTTAAGAAATTTAAGTTACAGCACGCGCTACAAGTTTTATTTCTATGCACAAACCTCAGCAGGATCTGGAAGTCAAATTACTGAGGAAGCTGTGACCACTGTGGATGAAGGTAAGATGGGTATGTATAAAGAAAGTCTTCATGTCTGTTCTGAGTCAGTGTGCTTTCCTTTTAATAACGCTGTTTTTTTCTCTTTTTAAGGAACATCCTCATATGTGTCATGTAAAGGTTTTTAGTGACTGTTTATTATTTTATGTATTTTAAACCAGTGCAAACTAGTGCAAGTTTAGCATGAAAATTGGAAAGTGTAAATTACAGTATTAGGGGAAAAAATAAAATGTTTCTCTAGGTGGTTGAATTTTCTTTCTTTCTTTTTCTACTTCCTTCCTTTCCTTCCTTCCTTCCTTCCTTCCTTCCTTCCTTCCTTTCCTTCATTTTTTTCTTCATTCCTTCCTTTCTCCTTCCCTCCTCTCTGTCTCTCTTTCTGCCTCTGTCTCTGTCTCGGTCTCTATCTGTCTCTCTCTATCCTCTCTTTCTCTCTGTCTCTCTCTGTCTCTCTGTCTCTCTTTCTGTCTCTCTCACTCTCTCAGTCTCTCTATCTCTTTCTCTGTGCCTGTCTCTGCCTCTCTGTCTCTGTCCCTCTATCTCTGTCTGTCCTCCTCTCTATCTTCTTTGTAACAAGACAGTATAGTCGGAGAGTTCATGACTTGTAGGCTTCACTATATATGTGTCAAGTCACAGCTTCTCTGGGCTTGTTTCCTCATTTGTAAAATTAAGAAACTAGATCAGATGATTTCTAAAGTTTCCTTTTCCCCTTAATCCAATTATTCTAAAGGCTAATTAAATAGCCCTTAATTTTTCTTTGGGTTGGACAAGGGCCTTATATTTATTACTCTGACTATGAAAAAGAAGCAAAACATTTCATTAAAGGATCCAGAGCAAAAAGCAATACTTTAATGGAGCCAGAAGGGTCTTCTATACTTATTTTAGGTTTTATAACCCTTTGGAATTTTTCTGATTATTTGAATGATTAATACTTGGGGAATTTTATGGAAATGATGATGACACCATCAAATGTATTGTATTGTTTGCGGATCTCTAACTTCTAAAGTTTTTTAGAAGTTACTCATTTAATCTTGAGAACTTTTCTTAAATGCAATAATTGGTTACTATATTTTCTAAAAAACTGAAATATCCTCAGTCTGCATTGATCTTAATCTTTAGCGCAAAGCACAAATAATATAGCTTTAATGATGTGTGGATAGTAATTTTGTATTTGCTTCTTGGTGCGTTTGAAACAACAGAATATCTTAGTTATTTCATTTCATTATACTTACGTGCATTGGCATTTTAATAAGCATTTTTTCTAATCTGTCTGCATGCACTTCCATCTTGTCACTAACTTCATAGTGTCCTATTCTTGTTTTCTTTCATTAAAGCTGGTGTTCACCCACCTGCTGTAGGTGCAGACAAAGGTAAAATAAATCACCTGCATGACTTTGTAAATATAAAGATCGAAACTTTCAGTGTTATGCATGGGAAATTTCAGCATGGATATGGAAAGAATTATCATAAGGCATGCTTTGAATACTTAATAGAGGGAAATGAAATATAAAATAAATCTAAAAAATGCCTAAGAAGCAGTGTATATATCCCTTGATTTAAATTCTGTTCTCATGTATGTGAAATCCATGAATTTACCAAGAAAATTCCTTTCTTAAGAAAGGTTAGTTAGAAAACTCATCTTAGTCTACTTTGATATGACTATGGTCAAATTGGATGAGCCCAATATTTATGCCTAATCCTTTTTCACCTGTCTTCCCTGCGTAGGTAGGTTCCCGTCATAGTCTTTTTTTTAAAAAAACCCTTTAAGGATCCTGATCTTAAGGCATTTTATCTTTTGTACAGAATGACAATGAATAGTAATTTCATTGACGATAACCCCAAGTAATGAGAATGATAAATCATTTAAGAACCAATAGCTTTTCTATATGGAATCCTCATACTTATTACTTAGATATTATTTGTCCATGAGGAGTTACTGGTATTAGAGCTTCTTAGAATAGATTTGGTTTTGAGGATTGAATGAGATCATGAGATGTACTTTTTAAAATAATCTTGGTTGTGTATTATCTTTATGTTTCTTCATTATGAATGAAAATTTAAAGTATTACATAGTATTTTAAATTAAATTACAATTGTTTAATTAGCCTATAGTTTTGTTAGTGCAAACAAACTTCAATTAAATTTCTTGAGTGTGTTAATATTAACTTAATACCATGCTCAAGTAGCAAAAAAATAAAATAGACCAATAAGGAATATTATCTTGGCTCACGTTCTTGTTCCATTACCTTTCAGTGAGAATGTTACACAGGTGTCTTTGGCTTAGTAGAACTGATACATTGTAGCAACATTTGTCATAAAGTGTATTTCTTTTAAGTTAATGCTATTTTAGTGATGATTTTTCATCATAGTATTGGATATATATTCTACTAGGGGAAAAAAGTTAGACCTCAGTCCCAGTTAATACTTCCAAACTTTTAAAATGATATTTAAATAGGAAAAAACAAACTTTTGTGATGAAACAGAATTATATTAATTAAAATGATCCGCACTTTAAATGTCACAAAGTAAAAATACTTAAATTAAGAATATTATATTGATATGTAAATTCCTTTCCTGGTAGCCTTAAGACATTTTTATACGTTGCCCATCACTTGACCTTACTGATTTACAGCCATTCTCAAGGGAAAATATCTTGTGTGACAGCTGGTAGAAGCAGATTAAGCTAAGAACTGAAATAGTCAAATTTTGTTTGGAATTAGGAACTGGAGGCTGACTGATATCTACAACTCAGAAACAAGTTAGGAAGTTGAATTCCTTTTCTTAATTGTAGTTTATTTAATTTATAAATCATGCTTAGTGTACCAGTATACTATACAACCTGACCAAGTGATGGTCCTTCTCAAATATAAGCCAGTTGTCAAGAGGTCTTACACATGACAGCTGATGATAATGGCATGCTAATATGGCACATACAAGATCCTAGTATATGACTTGGAGAATGATGCTCCTTGAAGTGAATACATAACCTAATTCACTAATTTCTTCAGTTTGGGATTCTATTAGATGAATTTCTAACTGTAAAAGTATCAGCCTACTGTTTGATGCACAAATGCACAGCATCTTCAAGGTCTTACCTCTTTACTGGTATTCCTAAAGTTCCTTTTCCCTCCTAAATTATGTCAATAGTTTGCTAAGAAGTCTTTTCCCACTTCCTTTTACTAATGCTCTACTGTATGAGATATTGAATAGCTATGAAGGAAAATAAGCAGGAATTATAAACATTAGGTAGATGTGAAATGATATAATTGAAGTAAGGTACATTTACAATGAACTTTCACTAATCACCCAGGAGAGATATCTAGGTATTAAATAATTCAGCACTGGTCACATATTTATAGTATAAATGAAGGAATTTATTTACTTGTAAAAATAAATTGAAAATATTTTTATGGTATATTTTAACAAGGTATGAAGTAAAAAACTACATTATTCTCTATAAAATGTATCCCTAAGTATCTTAAAGAAATGAGTATATTTGACAAAAATATTCTTATTTTAAAAAGTATCATGGATTGGTCATCTCTGATTTTACTGCAATGTACCTGTATACTATTAACTGAGTTATAGATTATGGGAAATGGATTTGGTCATCAAAAAGACCCTTTCCATCTCTCCTAAGTCTAGTACCTATAAGGCTAGGGGGGCTTCCTAAAAAAGGCAATCATTTCATGTAAACTGTTGACCTTGATCTCACTTGGGGACTTTACTATTCATATGAATTACTTCTTCTGTGACTTCATTACCTCTCTATAAGGAATGTCTTTAGATTGACATTTCCCTTTTGTACAAGTTTTATTTTGAAAAGTGTTCCACATCCTGTATTTTCTTTGATGTCTTGGCTCCAGTTTAGATTCATAACTAATTCTTGCCAAAATGTGATGATGCATTCTGCATAAGTAAAAATGCCTGGGAAAGGCCTCTTTCCAGAAAACAAGAATAGATTAGTGGTACAAGCCAGATATTATGGCTACAGAGCCCAAGCCTCTCCTAACCCAGCCATGACCCAGCACAGTCAGTTCAGTAAATTTAAAAAACAATTCCCAACTGAGTTTTGCTCATAGTTACTTATTCTTTAATAGAAATTAAAATCCAGATTCTTCTAAATAAAAGGATCTTTCCCAAATATGATACAATTTCAGAAGAAAAAGGAATAGAGATAGTATGTTAATAATTGAAATTTTTTATTCTGAATAATCATATCCATATGATAGTAAAATATATACATAGAAAATTAACATTGTTGAAAAGGGTGTGTGTGTCACAACTTCTGATCTTAATGAACAAAGTGTGGTTATGCTTCAATGAGAATGACTATTTCAATCTTAAATGAAGCTTTCCATTAACTTAAGAGAACTGTGTTCAAAATAGCCACAATTAAGAATTTAAAGCAGAGGGGCTGCTAGGTGGCACGGTGGATAGAGCACTGGCCCTGAAGTCAGGAGGACCTGAGTTCAAATCAGGCCTGAGACCAAACACTTGACACTTACTAGCTGTGTGACCCTGGGCAAATTGCTTAACCCTAATTACCTAAAAAAAGAAAAAGAAAAAAGAATCTAAAGCAGAGATTCTTAACTTTTTTTGTAGAAAAATAATTTATTTCATCATAAGCACTTATAGTCATGGCAGTCTGATAAATTCTTTGTATCCCTTCTCAGAATAATGCATAAATGCATGAAATAAAATATATAGAATTACAAAGGAAACCAATTACATGGAAAATATAGAAAAACAATTGTCCAAACTTTTTTAAAAAAAGTTTGTGGACTTCAAGTTAAGAATTTCTGACCTAAAGGAAATGAGTTGCTGTGATTTGAAATAACTGGTAAGTAAAAATAATAAAGATACAGATAGCAATTATTAGTTTAATGATGATGTAAAAGTAAAATATTGTTAGCAGCAAGTTCTAAGTAATACCCTTTCTCAAGTTACTAAATTAAACTGACAAAGGCTGATGATGGAGTTTATAGAAATAAGCAGAAGACGCAGCACCTGGAAATTAATTTAGGTCCCAACATTAAAATTCAATTTCATTTAATTTCATTAACAATTAATAAGCAAGGGGCAGCTAGATGGCGTAGTGGTTAGAGAACCGGCCCTGAAGTCAGGAGGACCTGAGTTCAAATCCAGCCTCAGACCAAACATTTGTCATGTTACTAGCTGTGTGACCCTGAGCAAGTCACTTAATCCCAATTGCCTATAAAACAAAACAAAACAAAATTTAAAAAAATAAGTATCTTTTCTATGTACCCAGCACTACATTAAGCCATTAGGGATTGAGAGACAAAAACAGGACAGCCCCTGCCCTCAAGGAGCTTATTCTACTGATAGGAAACAGCATTAATGCAGATAGGGAAAATATATAGATATAGATGCTGCACATACGTGTGTGTGTGTGTGTCTGTGTGTGTGTGGAAAGGAAATACAAATGCTGTTAATGATGTTAGCCTTTTTGTCGTTCATCAAACAATCTCTTGGTTCTGGGAACTTTCAATCTGTCTCTCGTGCCTGGAATGCACTCCTTCCTCATCTCTGCCTCCTGGCTTCCCTAACTTCCTACTTACTGGTCTGAGATAAAATCCCACCGTCTACAGGAAAACTTTCCCAACCTCTCTTAATTTTAATGCCTTCTCTCTGTGGACTAGTTCCTGTTTATCTTGTATATAATTTGTTTGAATATAGTTGTTTGCATGCTGTCTCTGACCCTTAGGCTTCCAGCTCCTTGAGAACAGGAATTATCTTTCTTTCTATCCCCAGTGCTCAGCACAGTGCCTAGCACATAATAGGTAATTAATAAATGCTTATTGACTGACTAACACTCTATACTGTACTAAACAATTCTCTGATTTTTTTGTAAAAGATCAATAATTAAGCATTTCTCGTACAACTGATCATTAAACTTTAATATGCAGTGACTTTAATTACACAAGAGCCTTCTGTTATTCTTTTATTCAAACTTTTTCCATTCAAGAATGAGCTCTATTTCTACCTCCATAGTGAGTGATCCAGGCTTCCTGAACCACAGGTCAAAAGACCTTTCTTTAACATCTTCTTCCTTTTGGCTTGCTGTACAGATAGTTCACTCATTCATTTGCACTCATTCACTTAATCAGTCAAGCTGGGGGTATGACTTTTCTCTTTTGATTTAAAAGAGGAAGAAGAATAACAGATAAATGATTAGGAGAAGCGCTATTAAAAATATTTATCGGCAAAAGATCTAGCTTCCTTATGTTCAGTATCTAATTTACACTGATATAATATACAAATAGAGATATGTGTTTGTATTTTACAGTTTTCAACCATAGTTTCCAAAATGTCTTAATGAAAACTGGGTTTTCACATATGTAATTATAGAAGACTCATTTCATTTTTGATGTAAATAAATTAATCCAGGGCAATGAAATTTATTTCCCTAACCAGTGGTACTTTTTACCTTCATCCCGAAAGTGTTTGAGCAAAGTAATGAATTAGAACTTCACTTCTAATTATGAATCTGTTGATCCATTTGGTAAGGGCTTTCCTCAGGTGTATGAAAATTGTGCATATTTAGCTAATTTAATTCATTTTTTCATCTTACTTTAGAATTTACAAGAACTTGAATAAAATAGCACAAGCATTATATGTGATTTGAGCTGCTTTACTGGATGCATTTTTCCTGGTTTTTAGCAGCTCACTGAGTCTGCCTTTTTTTTGGCAGTTAGGTAGCATGATAGCTAGCATAGCTATTGAATTTTCACATTCCTCTGTACTAGTAGTATCTGCTGGGTTTGCGACAGGGGCAGTTTAGGAAGATATAAATGAATTAGCTTCAGAGAAGGAGTCTTTACCTTGTCAGCTATATGCATCATTTTTGGAAAAATTAAATATTCAAGAAGATTAGGCTTGAAATCATCTTTGGAACATTTATCCTTGTTGGCAGCAAGGGTCAAGTGGTTCTGCTTTTTCTTCTTCAAGAGAGGCTTTTAGCTTCTATCTGGTTCTTCTGCAATGATGCAGTATACTTCTGAATTTAATTTCAAGGTTTGAATTAATACATTGCTACTATATAATTTACTCTCATGGAGGAAGCTTTCTCAGCATAAAAAGATTATGGCTGGTTAACCTAAAAAGATAATGTTGGTGCCTTTTTTTTTAAATAAACCTTGAGTCAAAATCTGCTGAATCCCTTAGTACAGGCTGTCAAGGTTGAGATAATTGTCACCTTAAAGTTAACTTTCAGGTTTTGCTGTAGTTGATTTAGTAAGGCCTTTAGTTTCCAGAGTCATTTATGTTTTCTGTGACTTCATGTTTTATGAATAAAGCATAAAATGCTGTGGAAAAAACTGCATGAATTTTAAGTATGCATATGTAATCAGAAAATCTTGACAGGTAAGGTTGTTTTATTGTCAGTAGTGTACCTTATGAAAAATTTTTTACTCTTTCTTCTTTCTTATTTCTTCTGCTAAAGGATATTCAGAAATCCATTTTTCAACTTTTCCTGCTATGCATACTAGCCGTCCAACGTTCTATAAGGGTACCGTGAGCTTCTTTCTCATTACAAATATGGTAGGGATAGCTACAAAAGCATATTTTCTGTGAGGCTTGCATTAAGGGATTGAAGTAGACTCAAGGAAAAGTTGCATTATACTGAATCAGTCTATATTGTAATTCAATAAATGAATACTGTGATGTTTCCTATGACTGACAATCCAGAGATGGCAATTTGCATTATTCAGGATCTTTATGGTAGAATTCATGGACTGAGCTCTACATTTTTCTATGATAGTATAGAGGATTTAATTGTTAATTTATTTATTAATGTTGTAATTTTCCAATCAGTATGGTCTTCTATGATTTTATTTTTCAATGGACTAGGAAAGAACCTTATATTTTAACATCATATTCCAAATTTACTATGTTTTAGAAGTTTCAAAAAATGGAACCTTGTTTTATGCTTGTATATTTGGAGCAGCAATTTAATATTGTGTTTGTGTTTTCTGTCATGTATTTAGTTCGACCAGTTAATCCAAGGATCCGAAATGTTACTGCAGTTGCCGCTGAAACCTATGCCAACATCAGTTGGGAATATGAGGGACCAGATCATGTCCACTTTTATGTTGAACATGTTATAGCAGGGAGTAAGGAACCATTTCATTCACTGATTCTGACTTCTAAAATAAATGTAAAGATATTTTAGGCATTAAATATCAAATGGCATTAATGGCATTTTAAAGGCCATTTTGGTTTGGAGCATCTAGAAATATTTAATTTAGGGAATGATCCAGTTATTAAAATGTAAGTGTATTTTGAGCCATCAGATTACATATTTGATTTCTAAATAGAAAATCCTTTATATTTCTTAATGCTGTGAAAAGTAAGTGATATAATTGATTTCTATTTTGGTAGGCTCTTTGCTAGCTTGGTGATGCTGCAGGTGGAGTGCTGGATTTGGAGTCAAGGCAATCTAAATCTGCTTCTGCCTGCCTCAGTTTCCTCATCCATATGGGAATAATATTAGTACCTACCTCTCAGGGCTATTAAGATAAAAAGAGATGATATTTCTAATGCACTTTGCAAACGTTCAAATGCTAGCTATTACTATTATAATTAGGATACCAGATTTCAATATTTGGCACAAAAAGTTGGATCTAAACCCCATACTACATTCAATTCAATTCAGTATATTTTTTATTAGATGCCTACTGTTGCACAAGGCATTGTGCCATTTGGTAGGGATATAAAATGGAAAACAACACAGTCCCTGCCCTCAAGGAGCTTACATTCTAGTAGTAAAGATGAGGCTTGTATGCAAATAGTATAAATCACATTTAAAATATTATAAATGCATCATCAAGGTGGGAGTAGATTTTAAGGGATTGTTCCTAGCTGTAGGAGCAGAGAAAGGGTAATGGTAAATGAGGTGCCATTGAATGCACCCTATATATTACTGAATATCTTGTTAACAAATACACTAGAGTGTACTAGATATTAAATAAGAGAGAGGGTTGGTTCAATTGGGCAGAACAGCAGAATCTGAATAACTGATTTGAATTCAGTTATTCTTTCATATTCCAATTGCTGATATGTAGTAAATAAAATGAGAAATTTGAAGAACTTAAAAATTATTCATTTGGAGAGCCATCCAATATATTTCAATGAGATTGTATTCCCAAATAGGCATTTAAGAAAAAAAGCCCCTTTTAATTCTAAGCCATTTATAATGTTCTCCTAGGAAATTGGTATTTATACAGCTTTTACTTTCTGTTTAGGTTATGGTAATAGATTTTTTAAAGTAATAAGATAGATCTCTGAGAAGCAATATAGCTTAAGGGAAAGAAATCTTACCTTAGAGTCAGGAAGGCCTTGGTTCAAGTTTGACCTGATATATACTGGCTCCACATGACCCTGGTTAAGTCACTTAACTTGTGCCCCAAGCATATACTCTAACAATACAAATTACAGAGCAGCTATTGATCTGTATTGATAAAGAAAGTTCCTAACCTGGAACTCTTTACCCTATTTAAATCACAGATCCAATTTTTTTTAAGGTGGATGTCCTTTTAAGAAAATTCTGTAGAGAAAATTCTCTAACTCATAAAACAAATAAACTTGGGGCATTCATTTACTTAACAAAAAGACTGGCCACAGACTTCTCTGAAATAACTAGTTCCCTAGTACATTTAAAATATGCTTCAGCTTATAAAAAGTTCTTTTTACACATCTGTTAAACACATATAGATTACATAAAGCAAGGGATACAGACGTAATTGTCTTTAATATTAAGGAACTATAAAATATAACAGATATAATCTTTAAGTCCAAGCAATTTTTTTTGAGTTTTTTAAACTCACTGAGAAAAACACTGATTCATAAAACAGGGCAATCATTTTCAGCATGGTATTTGCTGTTCTTGATGTTCCATTCGCTGAAGTATTTGCCTTCAGCATTGGGCTTAAACCATTGATATTTCTGAAGCAGGTAGATCTAAAAATGGTAGAAAACTATATATCCTAGGTTTTACCGTTAGCTTGTAAACTTTTTTTTTCCTTTCTAGATACATGGAATGACTCCCAGAAGTTTAAAATATTCAAATTAATTGTTTTTGAAAAATCTCCCTAGGCAAAGAAGAATGGCGAAAAGAAATTGTAAATGGTTCTCAGAGCTTCTTTGGGTTAAAGGGTCTCCTGCCAGGAACAGCATACAGAGTTCGAGTTGGTGCTGAGGGGGACTCGGGTTTTGTGAGTTCTGAGGATATGTTTCATACAGGTCCAGGTGAGGTACCCATCACCTAAGGTGGGCTCATATTCAGAAATCAGAAAAAGAAAGTTGTTGTTTATTTGTCCTTCATTCTCGAAAAGGACCATAATATCAGGATGGTGATACCATGAATTGCAAGTGAATTGGATTTAAGTGAGGCCTTGCTGAGCAAATACTCAAATAGTAAAGTGATGTTAGTGGAGCCGTTTTTGGTTTGGAAGTACTTTTCCTATAAACCTTGATTTCCTCAGTGTTTTAGTAATTTGTATTACAAATAACCACATCATATAAGTAGAGGTTAATATCATCATGCTGTTGATTTTTAAGAATAGAAAAAGAACACTGGTCTTGAAGTCAGAGGATATGAGTTCTAGTTCCAGTTATGCTATTAATTAACTGTGTAACGTTGAATAATTCATCTTAATCTCTTTGGGTTTTAGTTTTCACTTCTCTTAACTGAGTAACAGACAAAATAATCTCTAACACAGCATTTTGTGATTCTACATACAAAATGTCTGTATTTATTGATGAAAATGTAAACGCATTTCCTGCTCCTTTGAAACAAAAACAGTTGTTACATCTGCTAGTATGGTGATGCTTAGCATTATGTTCCATCCCAATCTGTTGATCCCAAAAAAATGTTTCATTCTAAGCACATGACCCATACAGCTTGTTTGTTTGTTTTTTTAAATCTCAGGTCTTTTTGATTCAAATATTATGATTTTGAAAAACAAATGATACCTCGGTGTGTGATATAAAAATTGTCAACAGTAATGTATGGTAACTTATTAGTATTTTATTTACTTTCATAAATCATAATGTTTTGTCACATTTCATACTTTTTTCCATGAAAATATGACCCCATTCTCCTAGAAAAGCATTGAATAAGTCTTAGAATGGGAGTACTTATGCAATATTCATGATCATCATTCATAATTTTTTTTTCGGTCTTTGCATCTGCAGCACCTAACTTAGGGCCATGAATAGAAGAATGGTTTAGCAAATGCTTTTTGGGTTGTATTCGTTGGTTTCTGTCATAAGGATTCAGTTTAGTCACTTTGAATTTGTGAGTCTCTGCATTTTCACCTGTAAACAAACTAATCAAGACTTCTGAGCCTAACAATGTTGTCAAGGGGACAACATAATGCAATGTAAATTTATTAAGGCTCTTCTTTGTTCAGGGTACTCTGCTTGGCTCTGTGGGAGATGCAAAATTTAGATAAGGCATGATCCCTGCCTTCAAGGTACTTGTATTATATTAATAGAATAAAAAACTATCATAGATAGCCGTATTATACAATAATTCGTGATAAATCCATTAGGGAGTCATAAAACAAAAGTGCTATGTGAGGTCTGAGGCAGAAAGTCATTAGTGACCTAGGAGATCAGGAGAAATTTCATGGAGGAAACGGCATTTAAGTTGTGGACTCACTTCCTGTAGATCCGAAGCCCTAATTTACTCACTGACCTAACCAGCCTTTAGGATTTTAAAGTGATCGCCTGGGGCTGTCGTAGAAAGAAAGTTTAAAATTCAGTAGTATAACCAGAATCATTTAGCCTACAAGATACACGTGTGAAATTATAGAGTTGTAACCGCTAGGAAAGCATTGCACAGGTTATACAATGGAATTTGACATTTCCAGCTTCTATAGTAGGACTTTATCACAATAGCTGATCCCATGGTGTGAATAACTGAGGAATGTTTTTAAGCACATTACCAAGGTGATATTGGATTTTCTATTTTAAAAAGTAACATTTTAAAAAAGAGAACATCTGTTAATTATAAATATATGCACATGTAAAATTAAAGAGAAATATTATTTGGAGTATGATTTTTAAAAACATAATACTTAAGTATATATTGGCAACTTCTCTCCCTAGAATTCATTTTTATCCATTCCTCTGTATGTTAATCCTACTCTGCTGTTTCAGACACAGCTAGTCGTTATATTGGGTAGAATCCTGGGCCCAGAGTCGGGAACATCTAAGTTCGAATCCAACCTCAGACACTTCTAAGCTTAACCTCAGTTTGCCTCATCTGTAAAATGGGGATAATAATAGCACCTACTTCCCAGGGTTGTTGTGAGGATCAAATGGGATGATAATTGTAAAGCGCTTAGCACAGTGCCTGGCACATAGTAAGTACTGTAGAAATGTTAGCTATTATTATTATTTTTTAAATTTTTATTGCTACTACTGTCTTCAGGGATGCAAAAAAAAAAGCGTGTAAAAGGTTTTTCTCTTACCTCAGTCTCACCTCCATTTCTGAACCATTCTTTGAAGCACAGAGAAATCAGTGCTTGCCATGAAAGTTTGTCCTCCTGGCTAATTACTTAATTCCCTGTGTGATCTAAAACTTGATCTGTGTAAAATCTGCCAGTCCCAGGGGCTTATTGTCAAAAGTCATTGTACTTGCTTTGACCATCTTCTACTCTGTGTAGTCTTTATATACAAAAATATCCTTTTAGCCTTTTTTTTTAATTTGCTTTTCCTTCATCATCTAAGAGGAAGAGGAAGAAGGAAGGAAGAGGGAAAGGCTTCAGGGCATTTTGTTTTCATTTGGGCCAGTTTGACAACTGTTCTCTGTCTACACACCCACAAAATAATAATAATAAAAACATGAATACCTTAGCCAAAAAAAATCTAAATCATTCATCTAATTTTGCTTCCTTTTTTCATTAACTAATTAGCATTGAAAGTTTTTTAAAACCAAATCAGGCCTCCTATCATTTATTTTCCAATTTGAACTAAAAACTGTACTGTTTTTCTTTCCAATTTAATCTATTTGACTATGATGGTTTCAAAAAGTTATATAGTGGTTTCCTCAAATAGCATATTGATCAAATAGCGATTAATTACCCTTACTCCATTTTATATTGCACTTTCTCTTCAACCCACGTCTTCCAAATTGTGTTCTCTAGTCCCTATGCTGTCTACCCAAGCACTCACAAAAAGCCTTTACTGTATGGCAAAGTTACTACCCAAGGAGTCCCTGCACTGTTTGTGACCCATACCAAGAGCAGAGACCTTCATGATGCATGATGATGGTGCCATGTGGGAGGGATGGAGGAGTAGAGGGTTTGCTTTGTTGCATGGTGTTTAATCTCATACATTTCTTTTCCATAGTACTATTACGGTGTGTGAGCTAGTGGTATTTCTATGAAGAAAAAATTTTAAGAACTGACTCTTAAATGAATTCTTCATAACACTTCCCACATACACAGTTCTCCCCCAAACCAGCAGTGTCGCAAAACATCTGAACTCTGTTTGGTCCAGGACTCTGACATCCATTAAGGCCAGCTGCAGCCAGAACACTCCATAAAGGAGCAAGCACGTCTCCTCAGAGTCGTGTTAAAAGTTCCCATATACTCTGGGGAAAGTAGAGAGAGTAAGGATAAGAGAGCATGAGGGAATTCAAAACTATAGGAGAAAATAGCTGCAGGTGTCAGACTAGAACTAAAAAAGGCATCGGTTCTAGGCCTAAATTTGCAACTAATGGCCCATTGGCCAAACTATTTAACTCCTCAGTTTCCTTTTATGTAAAATAAAGGGATTGTACTGGATGACTTTAAGATTACTTCCAGCTTTGAACTTGTTCTGTTTTTTTTTCCACCCACTGTCCACAGCTAGCTCATCAGCCCTGCCATTCTGTAGAGTTGTGTTAAGACTCTGATGTGAAACTGATTTCCAGGATTATGTGGTAGCCTGAATCTCTGGTAAAATAGCGTAATTACCCATGTATCCACAGGGAACATTAATATATAGCAGGCTTAGAAAGGAAAATGAAGAAACAAAATCCCAACTCCAGATCTCTGTAAAATTTTGAACCATCTAACTCTGTTTTTGCCCTTGCATCATAAATTGAATCTCTACCATGAAAGTAATGCTTCAACTCTCAGATATTAGGAGTAAAATTTTCACCTGGAAACCCCTGGAGGGAAGATGTTATATAACTCCCTCCCTTATGTTAGATAAAGTGAAGATAGATTTTTGACATCTTCCCTACGCAGGTAGGAATTCCCCTGGTGAGAAAAAAAAATCTGTGGCTGGAGTTTCTGTATAAAACTAGAGGGAACAAAATATTTTTTGCTTAAAGCAAATAGCAAAACTTTAGAATTTGTCTCTTAAAGTTACCTTGGGTTTCAGAGCTTTCCTTACTTGATGTAAAGTCAGACAAATACAAAAAACTGTATGGGCTCTCACTTTATTTTTGTCACATTGTACTTTTTAATTCATTCATCTTTCTGTTGTAATCATCTGTTCCGCTTGCTCTTCGTTAATTTACCCATAAATATGATTACATGGTATGATGATACCATATTGAAACTTCTATCCCTAGGTGTAGGTGCAAAAATGCAAAGCCTCAAGGAGCACCATTTTAGGGTGTCCCAAGAGATGCCTTTTGCGTTTAATGAGCAATACCATGTAGAAAATTAATGTTGGTCTGTCACACTTTGTTGATGTCACATACCACATGCCATCTCCAAACCTATCAAAAACCAGTGTGCCTTCCCTCCTCTTGATATAGAGGTAGGTAGACTACAGGTGTGGAATGAATGATGTATACACTGCTAGACATGGCTGCTATCTCAGTTTCCTCAACTGTAACTTTGTTACAAGAAAGAGTTTGAATAGATGGTGTGGTGGGCCTCACAATGATGTTAAAAATAAAAAGTATCATCAGTAATTTTAAAGTATGCCACTCTAACCCGTAAAATTGTAATAAACTCCATGGGAGAGAATTCATTCTATTCCAATCCAACAGGCTTGTATTAAATCCCATCTGTTTCGTGTGCTAAGAGGCTTGGCTAGGTGCTAGCCATACAAATACCCCCCAATTTTTTTTATGTATACATTTATGCTCCTTGAGGACAGGGATTTATATTTATAATTATTTATTATTTATAATCATGCTGTATAATATTTATGTTTAATATATTTTACATATATATTTATTATTTCATATGTCTATCCATATATGTATACATGTGTATATCTATATTTATATTTATATCTATATCCATGTCTATATCTATATCTATATCTATATCTATATCTATATCTATATCTATATCTATATCTATATCTATATCTATATCTATATCTATATCTATATCCCTCTCCTCCAGGAGCTTAAATTCAGCTGGAGGGAATACAGATCCTTGCATGAAAATTCCTGAAAAACCTCCCTCAGTAACAGGGCCAGAATGTAGAACAAATAACTTTATTCCACTCAGCTATTTCTTTTCTAGTTGAAAGACCTTATCCTTCAAAGACATTATTGCATTGTAGGGTGTGTAACTATATACACATAGGTAAATAAATAACTATAAAGATAGATAGGTATACATAACATATTATGAATACATGTGTGTGTGTGCATATATATATATATGGGGCAGGTAGGTGATGCAGTGGATAGAGTGCCAGGCCTGGAATCAGGAAGACTCATCTTCCTAAGTTCAAAATCTGGCCTCAGACGTTTACTAGCTGTGTGATCCCATATTAGAACTACGCTTCTTTTCAGGATAATCAAGCATTTTACCTTGCAAAGAACCACAATAGTTCATTGAGGTCTGTCCCTATTTTGAACATTGGGACCAATTATAAAAATAAGGATCTACATGGTTTAAACTGCAAGACAGTAGAGATAAAATTTGGAAGATGCCAGGTCTTCAAGGAGAAGAAGAGAATCAGGAGAGTGGGAAGGTAAAGGACTGGGAGACCATGGGATATTTACCATCATGTGGCAAATCTGATGTACTTTTGCTTTTGAGTAATAGGGTACCACACCTCAAAGCCTCACAGTTGTTTTTAGTTGAGCATTTAAATGAATTGCATCCACATCCTTTACATCAGTGATCACATTTATTTGAGTAGCACCAGATGGTACTTTAAATTATTCTAATTGTCATTGCCTGGGCACCTATTTGTGTCATTTGAGCTTCAGTGAGCAGATGGTTAACTAAAGATCCCTACTTGTGATGCAGACCAAATTCCCTTCTGACCAAATATAGATCCTGGGTAGTGAGGAGAAAGACTACTGGTATTTGATTTGTAATACGATTAAAATAATTTCATTTCTGACTTTGTTTCCTGAAAAAACATGTCTTTTGTTCTATTAATCATACTTCACTTCAGACATTGTATTCCCTATCATTTTGTATAAAGGAGGACAGGAAATGAGACATTGGGCATGTTGTAAAACTAGGGCCAAATAATGTTTGCCAGAGCACAATTTCCTGCATCATCCTGCAAACCAAGGATTATGGAAGCTAACCATGCCTGGTTCATTCAACGCAGATTAAATAAAAAGCTTGACACAGCTATTTTTTATGAGGCCAAGACGACATTCTCTCTCTTCTTCTCTCTGAATAGATTAGGAGGATGAGTGCATATTCCTTTAAAAAAATTAATTGATATTAGTTAATGTTCATTCAAATGCATTTATTTGTTCTTGGGCATGTCTGACCAGTATTTGATGCTATGCTTTTTCCCATGTGTCCCTTTGAATGATACATTAAGCCAGCCACATTAACCTAAGGTATCATGGGAGATTGAAAAATGACCAATTAAGTTAAAAGTATTGTATTCCTTTAAAGTAGATTACAGACTGATTTTATTTAAAAAAAACTTGCCAGAATTCATCCAATCCAAATAAGTTCTATATTCTTCAAAGTAGCCACCTGGGAGGACTACTCCCCAACAATGTTTTCCTTGTTCAGAACTCTTGGAATTCCTTCTTTAGAATTACTTTCAGAATGTTCTTAATGGTCTTGAGTTTCATCCCTTGATTGGGTTTTTTTTTAATGACCAAAAGTAATTTGCAGCTAAATATGATAAATAATATCAACCTGTATTGTAATGTTGGACAGCCAGAAAATATAAAGGGAAATACATGTAACAGATATTAACCTCTAATTTCCCAAAATTCCATTGACTTCATGTAAGGTCTCCTGTGGGGAAGTTTGATACTGCTGATGTTTGTCTCCAGGTTTCTTTGCTCAGCTTATGCCTTCCTAATGACTGTTTAAAGATAAAAATGAAGTGTGAGGGTAAAAAGACTTTTTTTCTTACACCGTTCATAACTGGCTCGGAAGGTAATTACACAAAGGGAAAATATATTTTCTGCAGCAACCCCAGAATAAATATGCATCCTCCAAAGGTGCTTTGTTGAACAGTACTTATTTGAGTTTATAATAAAATTTGGTATGTTTATTTAAAAATCAGTCTCAATACCTATTATTGTCCCACTTCATTTGAATATTCCTCTTCAAACATGGCAGGCATTTTTTGGGAATGTGCTGAAATTGAGAACAGATATTTACACAAAAATTGAGAAGGAGGGAGGGGTTTAAGCATCAAACATTATTAGTACTCAATCTCTACTTGGAAAACTCACGTTGTAAATATGACTGAAGATTTTTTTCGAAGTATAACAATCAAATCACTCTTGGCTGTTACATTCTGGTTTTATAATATGGAATTTTATTAAATGATGTAAATGTTAATACTATAATATTCTCATGCAGATATATTATTTTATTATTAAAAGTTTTTTTTTTCTCTTTCTAATCTCTGCTCCCTTTCTCTTATTTCTCAGCAATGGCAAGCCGGCAAGTGGACATTGCAACTCAAGGCTGGTTCATTGGTCTGATGTGTGCTGTTGCTCTTCTCATCTTGATTTTGCTGATCGTTTGCTTCATCAGAAGAAACAAGGGTGGTAAATATCCAGGTAAAAGAAGATATACATGTTGCTAATTTATAGTTGCATTATTATACCTTAAAACCATGATCAGTTCATTAATTGTAAAGGAGTGGTGCCCACATCCTCCTAAAGCCAGTATTTCAAAACTTTTTCTTTTGGCCCAATGTACACAATAACAATAGAAATATTTTAAAAAGAACAAGTTGTTGTGGGTAGGCCTATCTGTGTTCAAAAAATGTCAGTAGTCTCATCTCCTCCTAGTGCTCTGAGTAATTAAGAAGTTGTAAGGAGCAGCCTAGAAAGCTTTTCTGGATCCTTACTGTCCAAAGAACAGCATTTATATAATCTCTTGAGATAAGGGTTGTTTATTTCTGCTTGTATATAAGACATAGTCCAATAAACCATCCCTGTAACTGACCTGACCAAAACACTATGGCATAGTAGATAGAGTACTATATTTGGAATCAAGATTTTTTTTATCAAAACTCATACGCGTTCAAGTTGCATGACCTTAATTAAAGTTACTTAACCTTTCTTGTCTTCTATTCTTCATCTACTAAAGGGGGGGGGGGCGGGACTAGACTTCTAAGCCTTTTCCAGCTATAAATCTGGGATTCTATTGCTCTTCCCTGACCACTATTCCACACTACATGTAGCTCCTTGAAGCTAAAGACTGGCTTATTTTTTTTTAAATTTGTAACCTCAGTAATTATGGTTCCTTGTACATAGCAGATAGTTAACAGATGCTTTGTATCCACCCATTCATTCCTAAAGTCCTATTCTGATGCCTCTTTGTGGTGTAGAGGTGACCTTGGATTCTTAAAGGCTATGCTAGCTATGCAGGTCCCAATAAACTAGAAAGATTTTAAGACAAATGAAAAGCCCAAGAAATGGAGTTTCTGGGTAATTAATAATCAATGTATTAATTATGCTAGCGAACAGTCAATAAGTTGATGGTCCGTGATCTCCCTCAGTAACCAAAGACAAAACCATGGAGATCCCTGAATGTTTAAATACCTTTGGAAAAGGAGGTGTTCCTGACAGGTGAAAATCATTCCTGATTGGTGAACAATTAATGAGGGGGTAGGCAAATTAATGAGGAGGAGGTGGACTAAAAGTCATTAGTTTCTGCTAAGAATGGGACTTGATCATGAGACTCAGCTGCCTCCAGCAATCTGGAAAAAGGAATCCATCGCTACCCAGACCTGTTTGATTGATTTTCTTCTTCATAAGCTGGGTCACCCTAAATTCTAATGAAGGGTTCCAAGGACAGGGGCTTATTTACTAAGGGCAAGAATTCACCTAGATTACATTCTGTTTGTAAGGTCTTCTAGTTGAGTGGGGTCCCACCCAAGATCACAGAGTATGTACCTGGAGGATTTAGGTAATATCATCTATCAGCAAAGTCCTTCAGAGACTGACTGAATGACCTGCATGGGCTGGTCCCTGAATGAGGAAATGAAAGGAAAAACCTCAATCCTAATTTAATATTTTGTTATTAATATAATAAAAATAATCATTTCTCTCCATTTTAAGTATGATCTTGATGAAGGACCATATCTGTAAGTCTGAGGACCACCCTAGAAAAATTCACAGGCTCATTACCTTTGTTATCACCCCATAATGGATTTTTTGGTTACATCTGCTCATGAAGACAGTCTAATAAACTGACACAGTTGTGATCTGCATTGGTAGAGTAACCATGCCAGTGAAATCATAGATCACATCTAAGAGCTTTAATGGTTTTGAAGGGCCCTGTGTGTTTCTCCAAACTGGAGTGAGACCTATGTGGCCAAATCTGCAAAGTGGTCAATTTCTAAATATGAACTATTAACCTGGTGAGAACATGTGAAAAAGACTAAATATAAGCCCTTAAATATTTTACTTCATTGTGAAACATAAGGAACATAAGGCTTCCACATTAAGTGAAACCTTTTCACAAAAATACAAATGTTTAGATGTTGCTAAGTGTTCATTTTCTTAAGCTCCTCCACAATTTCAGGGAAATAAAAGGAAACTTACTGCCAATTTCTGTATACCTTGAAAATCTAGTACATCCTAAAAATAATTATGATGATAACACTGGGAAATCAAAAGTACCAAGACGACTAAAAATCTTGAACAGGGAGATGCCAGCATCAGTGGTTAATGATGCCATTTTGAATGTTTTAGTCAAAGAAAAAGAAGATGCACACGCTGATCCGGAAATTCAGCCTATGAAGGAAGACGATGGAACTTTTGGAGAATACAGGTTAGCACCTACTATGTATGCATCATCATTCTTATATTTTCTGTCAGTCAGGCACTCTATTTAAGCACCCACAACAGAAAATTTTTCTTTGCCTAGAAAGTTTCCTTCTTAACATTTGGCACTTTTCTCAAATTTCAAGTACAAACTTAGTTTAGAAAATGTGTAAATTCCAAGTCCTTTACTGTTAAAAAGTATTTCTGCTCTTCGTGAAATGTTTCTATTTTTTTATGGGGGTTTGGAGGTAGGATATTGATGGAAGACATAGCTCCATAGAGGTCCATGGGTATTCCTCCATATTTCTGAGAGCTATTTGACAGTATTTGTTCCCAGAGCCTTGTGATCCCCTTGTGCCTTCCTACTGCCTTGGAGTTAACGGTTGTTTTTTATAGTATGAAAGGTAAAAGCACTGCATGATTTGAGAGCCCCCATTCAGTACAAAGACGGGGTAGAGAATAAAAGGCTTTTCTCTCCCCCTTTCTATTATCTTTTGATACAGAAATGGCCAAGAATACAGTTCTAGAAATTGAGCACCCCATAGCCATGATTACACAGACTAATTAATTCAGCGTCCCCTTGCATTTCCTCCTTGCTCCTCCATGCACCTGGTATGTAGACATTCCCTCTACCACCATACACATACTTAACAACCTAATGAAAAGATTGGAATAATATTCATGGTACTTGGAAATACCCTTGCCTCCCCTCCTGGAAGAGTAGCTGTACCCAAATGTCCTTATTTTACAAAGTTTAATTTTTTAAAAACTGCTGTTACTTGCCAAATGAATGTAAGCATTCATTTGTAAGAATTTACATTTCAATAAGATATCAATTTTAGCCTTAAATGAAAACCCTAGAAATAATTTTTACTTTTTAAAAAGTATTTAATCCTTATGAAGAGCATGCATATGTCAGATCCATAGTGGTAAAGTGTTTTTTTTTTCCCACCTGAAAAGATTTTATATGGCAACATCTTTTTCCAAGAATATTTCTAACTTGGTAACCAAATGCTAAGATTAAAAAAATCACCATGGCTAGGCCACAAAATTGACTTAGAGGAGCAATCAAGAAACTGCAGTCAATTTTTCTCCCAAGTCACCAGCACTGCCTTCTACACAGGCTCCGAGTGATAGCCACTGTAATTCTCCATTTTATTGTATTCTCCAGTGGTATATACTACCATAGACAATATTATGTGGCCTTTGCTATTTTGTTGTTTTTTTAAATGCCAAGAGGCTTTTAAAAATAATTCCAGCAAATATGCCTGGCAAAACTCATCTAATTTTTGAGGTTTTTCCTTTTTTGGGAGGTGTGGCAATAAATAAATAAATATGATTCAATTAACATGTGTTTATTTAGTACCTGCTATGTGCTAGGCACATTGCTAGATACTGGCGAAACAAGTAGAAAGGAAATCATCCTACTCTTAAGGAGCTTGATTAGAATCATAAAAATCCCTTCCAGTATAAAACTAGAAAGTGACACAGTAGTAATTTGTCAAACAGTATACTTAGCCAATATAGAAAGAGCCTTTGTGATCTTTGATTTGAACTTAATTTTTAAAAAAAGTAATGGCTATATCTATACCCAATCCATTAGCCATATACTCATGACTAGAGTGTTGTATAGACTTTTGATGGTTAAACTTCTTATGACCCTCTAGGCAGCATTTCATCTACCAGAGTTTTAATGATTTAGTCTTGGCTTGGTCCCATCATTAAAGAAATGCGTTCCTAATCTGCTATTTATGCAAATATGTTCTTGCCCAAATATATTTTAAATAAAGATTAATGACTTTGTTAAGCTTGTCTCAGTACAGAATCGCGGAGGGCATTCGTTTCTTTAACAGGTGAAAATTTTGGTAGTCCAAAAGAATGCTTTTGAAATACATCTATATGATGTATTAAGCCCTTTTTACTCTGTCTCTGTAGGCCTCTTAATTCAGGATAGGGACAAAAAGACTTGTAAACAACTGTGAATTGTATACTATGGCACTGAAACATTTTTCATACCAAAAGAAAAAACTGATTGTGAATGCCAAAGGACGGTTTCCATTTTATTTGTATGGGTGATACGATACACTGGCAAATTCTGGAAAATTTGCCCATCCATACTCCTCAATTTGGTTATTTCTTTTTCATTATAATTAGGGGTAAGTGTGCTACCAAAGAAGTTCAAAAACTTGAGATCTGAATCTGGGACAGAGCCTTCACTAAGTTGTCCCCCACATCTGGAGACATTTTCTTTCTAATTCCTAGCACCCTGCCTCTTTTAGTTCTGATTTTTCCCTACAGCAGAAACTTCTTAGACTAAATTTTTTTTTGAGACAAGCAAGTTTATAGTAAGGTTAAGGGGTTTACAAATTCTTACTTAAATTTCTTCAAATTTCCCCAAAACAAGGCTAAAATTTCTTGAGACTTGCAAATAGGTAGCAAGAGTGAAGGACTTAACCAAATTCTTACTACATTTCTTCAAATTTGCTCAAAAAAGACTTAAAATTTCATGAGACAAGCAAAGATCTAGCAAAGGTGAAGGAGTTAACAAACATATTCAAATTGAAGCTAAGACTCCTGTGTTGATTTGGTGACCTTAGTACATGAACCCTCAAACCTGCCCATTTGAATAGTTTTTCTGGCACATAATAATGACCTTATAGAAGTCTCTAGGCATTCCCCTCCTCCTCTGCTTAAAGTAGGTGACAGCTTATCCCAGGTAAATGGTCCACAATGCTGATTCTATGTGTTTTACTGAATGTGTCCCTCTCAGCTCCCCCGCCCAAAAGAGTGGCCATTAACTACCTTGGCAGTTATTTTTAAAATTCATTTATGTACAGATTATTTGGTCTAAAATAGGCCCCCTGTTGTCTTATTTATCTTGCTGGAGCTATGCTTCATTATCTGCTGACAGTTGATATTACTTTTGTATGCTTGTCAAATAAATGATTGACCTTCATTTTATCAGTGCTTTTCTGCATACTGCTTCTTATCTGCTTGGTTCTGTTTAAATATCCTTGGATTTTCATGCAATGAATCTGGCACTTGGTCTACTGCTCCATTTTGGCTTCTCCACCAACCGTTTGCTATCAGAGCTTTGTGAACCCATGATCTATTGTTGAGCAGGCCTGAAAGGAATGCTGACCTTTATTCTCACGCCACCAAAACACTGTGGGATTTAAATCTGGCTTTCCAATGGTGATTGAAGGGACTAAGCAGACGATTCAAAGGGAGTGTGGTCCTGCTCAAGTCTATCTGCTCATCACTTCTAATGTTTTGGGATTCCAAAGTGATGGATAGCAAGGGCAATGCTAATGCTGGCGTAATCATAGTGCTAAAATCATGAATGTTTACAGCCATCTGGTCATGTTTCTTTGACTCAAAGTTAATTCATATGTGATATGTTTGCAAAACATTTCAAAGGGGGGGGTAATTTTGTGCATACATGTATATATACATACCTACATACATATATATATAAAATTATATATGTATTATATATATGCATTATATATATGCATAATATGGTTTCTCAGTCAAGGAAAGTTACATTTCTTGACTTCTTAAGTGATAAACCAGAATTTTATAAATGAAACTGAAACACTTATCACATATGTGATTACATTGTTCACTCTGTAGGGTCCTAAGGGAGTTAATGGTTCTGATGAGTGTCTTAGATTTTTTTTTTAATAAATTGTTTAATTTTTCAAAAGAGGGTGAAAACTCACAAGAGTCCACAAACAAAATGACTTGCAAAAAACGGCCACCAGTCATTGCAGCTTCATGACTATTTTTTATACTTCAGTGACGCTGCCTCAGAACTTTCCCCTTTGGTTGATTCTGCTATCATGTAATGTATTTAAAAGACTTTTTCATGCCATGCTTTATGGGAAAAAAAAAAGATTCCAGGTGTTGCCTGTTGAATTTATTCATTTATTTATTATTCCTTTTTGACAACGCGTTAAAATTCCATTCCCTTCCCTGGATCACCAGGGTCCCTTTCATACTTTGCACCCCTAGGGAGCCGTAAGCATGACACTTTTCATCAAATTCATGCTTTCCTAATTCTAAATCATAGGATGCTGACCATGCCAGGAGGCACTAAGTCAAAGCTTCTGTCAAGACAAGAAATTTTTTAAAAAATTCATTCTTCCTTTATTCCTTCTAATCCAAGGAGTGCCAGCAGCTCCCTGGGTAATTCAACTCTTGCCTAGCCAGAGTGTAGTTTACAAGGTGCAAAAAGAGGGAAGGAGGGACTTCCCATGGCTAAATTTGTTTTGTACACGCTACCACCTCCCACCCTTGCTCCAATACCCTGCAGGTACCTCTGGTGGAAATCTGCAGTTCTCTTTGTTTATTTCTTTGATTATACAGACATTAGAATCTGCATCCTTTCTAGCATATAGAAAAATCAGAGAAACAATGCAACCAACTGTGTAAGTATTTTTTCATTCTTTAGATCAATCTTTTGTTAAAACCAAAAAGAACCTTGATCAAAAGTCATACCATTGATGGTCAATTAAAGTTATTGTCTACTACACTGACCCAAACTCCCATTGTATGAATCCTGTAATTCCTGTGACTAGGGAGCCTATGTCACACATTCACTAACACATACTATATGAGATGAAGATGCTTATTTTGTAGTATGGGGCAATTACATAATCCAATTGAGGAGAGAAATGTATTCAGTAGAATACCTTATGATGGATATTTGTTTTTTCTTAAAGAGTCAAGGTAATACAGGAAATGGTCAGTCACTTTAGCTATATAAGAGAGTAACTAGGACATAAGATTCAGAAAGTATCCCAACACATTCTCCATTGCCGCTGAGTTTCACTCAATAGACACTTACTGAGCATGCTCCACTGTGTATAAATCATAATATCCCCCTGAAATTAATTATTTAGGTCATGGGGAGGAAAAAATACAGACCAGAGCTTTGCTATAATGTTCTACTGAGGTTCTGTATAGCAGAACTGCCTTGTAAGTGAGGAAATTCAGTAACTAAATCCCTCTAGATGGAAATCACATTAAATCAAAGACCATTGAATAGCAAACACTATTATAACAAGTTTCCAGTGCAAAAGAAGATATGCTTCAAAGGAACAGGGAATTCATCAGGGAGTGTTTTCTGTACTGATACATTCCACATCTTCATAGTCAGTCTTCATGAATTGTTCTGTGCAAAATAGCAGGATAATAGAAATCCCACCCAGGGAAATAATGTATACAAAAGCATCTGGAAGAGTATAGTGCTATATGAATCATTATTATTGTTATTATAATCATTATTAATTACAGTATATATGAGCATCCAAATGAATAAATTTGAAAGGTAAAATTACCAACAGACAGCTTTTATCAAGAAAGATGCATTGCTGAAAAGTTTGACTTATCCATCTAGTACATTGTTAGAACAGTTTAAAGAAGATATATTTTTACTTTTCTCTAACTGAACAAAGCTTCAAAATTGCCCTTCCTTCTTCCAGCATGAGATATTGTGATATATGTTTTTTTTCTACTATATAACCATATTATCTCCCTTACAGGTTATGAATGTTCTTAATGAATGACTTAATGAATAAAGTGTTTACTAAGTACTTCCTATGTGCAAAGCACTATGCTAAGCACAAGAGATACAAATAGAAAGGCAAGACAGACCCTGCTTTTATGGAGCCCATGTTGTAATGGGGGAGACAATACATATGGAAGGTTTCAGCTGCAAGTCAATTCTGTTTAAGATAATGTGCTATGAATTATTTCAGCATAAAAGGAATTCTAATCTTTGAAGCTTTGGGGATGTTAAACATTAATACTTAATATTGCTGTTCATGAAATGAGTTTTCCATTTATTTATGGTTTTTAAAAGCATTTATAACTTCTATTTCTTACTTGTAGAGCCCAGAGATAGACAGTAGAGTATAGCCAAGTTGGATCATGGTTTTGAAATAGTCTCTCCTCCAGTTTCTAAGTACACATTTATGTTGAAGAAGAGACTTTCAAAAATCAGACTCGGCAAGGTACTTCTCCTTGCCAAGTTACTACCCCTTGGGTAGCTTTAAAGAGGGGAAAGCCAAAGACTAGTGTGTTGTTCTGGGCTTCAGACTTGTAAGCTCTCACATTCTCCACCAAGAATACAAAATTCACACTCAACAAGGGCTTTTTCTGGAGCAGCTAGGTGGCGCAGTGAATAGAGCAGCAGTCCTGGATTCAGGAGGACCTAAGTTCAAATCTGGCCTCAGACACATAACACTTACTAGGTGTGTGACCCTGGGCAAGTCACTTAACCCCATTGCCTAGCCAAAAACAAAAAACTAAAAATAAGGGCTTTTTCTTTGTTCATCAAAGAGTTATTTCTTGAATAGAATCTCTCTAGCCTACTTCTGATTCTTGAAGTAAGCTGGATTGCTGTTCTGTTCTTCAAACCTTGTCCATTCTCTTTTTGTCTGCCTCTTGCTTTTGAATAAGGGTTAAATTAGAATGGAGGTTTTTAGAAGCTAATAGACGAATCTATGCTTCTTATCTGACAGATTAGTTTCCCTCCCTCCTTTTCAGATTAAATTCATTTTCCCTTGTATAGATGTACATTTTTCTGACAGAATAAAAAAAAGAAATCAGGATGATCAATCTTGATTTTTGAGTTTGCAGGGTGGAGTCTAGGGTTAGGAGGTAGGAGGGGAGTCATGCAAAGAAATGAATATAATACAGATGAAAAATGCAATGATGATCTCTTTGGCGTACTAAATGAGCCCATCACAAGTTAATTTCAACAAGACATTTGACAAATTCTCTTATGTAATTTTTGTAGACAAGATGGTGAAATGTGGGCTTCTTGATAATACAGTTGGGAGAATTTTATAACCAGTTGAGCAAGCATATCTTAATATTGTTCATTCATAGATTGATATCAATCCGGAAGGAAGTTGGTATGCCACAGGGTTATGTATTTGTTCCAGTCCCATTCGACATTTTTATCAATAACTTGAATGAAGAAATAGAAGGCATGCTTACCAAATTTACAGATGACAAAAAGTGTGGAGAGCTCAAGATTCAAAAAGATATAAAAAGGCTAAAGTAATGTCTGTCTGTCCCCCCAACCCAGCAAAAAAAAAAAACAAAAAAAAAACAACTATAAGATGAAATATATCAGGAATCAATATTAAGGCCTGTAATTACTTTCAGAACATAAATTTCATTATTATGGGATTAAAGACACCTGGCATCAGGACTTAGTAAAAAATACATAGGGGAAGGAGGGATATGGGAGTATTAAACTGCCAACTCAATATAAGCCAACTTTATGATTTGGCTACTAAAAAGTCTAACACAAACAGACTACATAAATAGAAGCACAATGTTCAGATGCAGTGAGGCAATAACTCCACTGTACTCTGCCAGTGGGCAGGTGACATCTGGAGCACCATGTCTTAGAATGAACATTCATAAAATAGAATCGTAATTGGAAATCATGTTATATGAGGAGCAGTTGAAGGCACTAGAAGTGATAACCAGAATATAATTTACAGGAAAAATGTCAATTGCCTCCACATATTTGAAGGCCTATCATTTGGAAAAAGAATTAGACATGTCATATAATAGAATATGATTGATGGGCAAAAGTTATAGGGAGACAGATAATAATTCATTATAAGGATGCATTTTCTAACAAAGCTGTCCCTACAAGGAATGCACTGCCACATTGAGTTTCCCTTTATGGGGAGTGTCCAGACAAAAGCTGGATGACTATTTGTCAGAGATATATCACATAAGAGATTCTCACAATGGTTGGATACCGATGACCCCTAAAATTCCTTCCCACTTTAAGATTTTATGGTGTTTTCCTAACCACTACAATTGGTTTCTCGGGGAAGAATCTGGTTCAATAATATTGTAGCAACTAAAAATATTGCATTACAGAAATAATTTCTTCATCAAATATAAATCCCTACTACTACTGAATTAGAGAAGGTTATTTTCTGAAGATTCCTTCTTGGAAAAAAGTTCTGATGTGAATTTCTGGATAATGAGCTAAAATGTTGGTCTTGATCAGAGTACATTGTTGGGAAGGAAATAAAAGATGTTCTAAGATCAATAGACTGCCTTTTTTAATACCATACACAAACTTCCTCTTTTCCCTTATTTCCATTCTTTGAAATAGAAAATAAAAGTATATTGTTGTTGTTTTTCCTTCATTCTTGAAGATAACCCAGGTCATAAATGGCTATCACAATTCTGCGCTGTTGAATTAGAACACACTCCCTGGTTCACTCTATCCAAAGAACATACTGAGACCTTTGAGCAGAGATGTAAGCAAACTTTGTCTTGCAAAACATTATTGACTTATTTAATCTTCAGATTTCCATCAGAACTGAATTATTAAAAGGAAAGGTGTTGTAAGCATGTGTGGTTTGGGGGCAGCAAGTGAGGACTGGAAGGAAAGGAACAGTTTTTTAAAAGGTTTTTTTTGAATTTTCCATAGTATCACTCAGAATATTCAGAATATATCAATGTGAGAGTAATTTTACAGACTTAATGCTCAAGCAAAATTTTATCTTTCCAACTTAATGTATCTTCACCTCCATTAACTGGCATTCTTACAGGAAAAAAATAAAGTACTGTACACTTTCAGGATATGGATTTTGCTTTTCTTCTTAGGCTATTTTCATTTGTTTCTTCTGCACCCTTTTAATGGAATGTGTAGGTCTCTTGAAAGGTAAGGTTGAAGTTTGTAAGCCTGGCCTGCATTCTATAACCAAAATGATTTGAAATGCAACACTTTGCTTCCTTCTTCTAGATCAGAAAGAATCAATATTTTTCATTTAACCAAATTCATTCTTCATTCATGTTCAAGGAATCCAAGAGATTAAAAGGTTTAACAGACTAACTCCACTACCTATCATAAGCTCTCCTCCCCACTTTGGGAATCAAAACAGTGGTTTCTCAGTGACATTTCTACCCCCACCCCTTATTTAATGCTTGCCATTATTTCTAAATTGCTTTCAAATCAGGGATTAAATCTCTCATTAAAAGGAACATGCACCATAGACAGTCCATTCTCTCTCTCTCTCTCTACTGAAGAGTTCATATTTAAACCATCACTGTACCTGATTTCCATGACAACCACATCATATTAATTTGGTGACTAGGTTTGGCTAGGGGACTTCGAGACTGCATCAGCTTTGACATAATCTGCATGCACGTACCCTTTTGTTTAATAGTTTCAAAAGAAGTCTACACAAAAGATAGGTTTCAACTGCAGTGTTTTGCTGTCTTGTTTTTCTCCTCCAGCGATGCAGAGGATCACAAACCTTTAAAAAAGGGAAGTCGGACGCCTTCGGACAGGACTGTGAAAAAAGAAGACAGCGATGATAGTCTGGTTGACTATGGAGAAGGGGTAAATGGCCAGTTCAATGAGGATGGTTCCTTTATTGGACAATACAGTGGTAAGAAAGAGAAAGAACCAGCTGAAGGGAATGAAAGTTCTGAGGCTCCTTCTCCCGTCAATGCCATGAACTCCTTTGTTTAATCTTTGAATTCACTGCCGACACACCCGTGTTCTCCGTGATATTTTTTAAAAGCACTAGTATGTCAGCCTTCTCACACTGTGAACATGTAGGTAGAAAAGTTACTTTCTACTGTGTGTTTATACCATGAGACAGATAGATCAAACATTTACACAAATGAATAACTCAGTAAAAGTGGTACATTAGTGTCGATTGGAGTACAAAATGCAGACTTTTCATTCAAAATGCGTATCTTTTAGAAATTTCTTCAGAACTGACAAATAATACAACAACAGACAATGTTATTTCCTGGTGAAGATACAGTGCAATGCATGAAAAATGCTACCACATTCTACAAAAAAAACCTGTATATGTTATTAAAACAGGGTTTGATATTTTGTAATGCAGTCCTTGGCTGAATCCCTAGATATGAATTCCATTTTCATTGTCAAGAGTGTTATCGTAGTATTATCTAGAACTTCAATGTCTTTGTGGACATTGTTGTGAAATTGGTGACTTAATGTCTAGCTATCATAAGTCTTCTTGCAAGACAATTAGGAACAGTATATACAGTATAGAATTGCTAAATGAGTGAAGTATGACACTTGCATTTGCTTACTGAGATTCTTATTACCTTCTCTTTGCTCCTATTACTTTATCGCCTTCTAAATCTATCGAGTATTACAGCAGTACAGTGTTCTGTTTTTTTTTTCCATCTAGACAGTGGATTGTTTAGGCAAAAACAACATGCATTTCAGTGCATTTTGAAATCAGTACAGTCCTGAAGCAAATTGAAAGCAAACCATTTAAAATTTTCTTCGAACAAATAAAAAAAAAATCCAGAAAACACAGAGCAAGATACATTCAGTGCCTTCATACAATATGCATTCCATAATATGCTACCCTGCTAAAATCAGTTGGTGTAATAAAAGTGGATCAGTGGACTACCATCACTGCCAAAAAAAAAAAAACCCACCTTTTTAAACAACCTAGAAGCAATGAAAGTCTTTGTGCTGCAAAATGGAAACACCATTTCAAAGGCATGAAAGTACTGTGTGTTTTGAGGGTTTGTTTCTTGAGGATTGAAAAAAAAGCTTCACAACCAACCAGAGCACATATCATGATTGCGTAGCCTTATAGGTTTTCCAAAAACAAAACAAAACAAAATAAAAACAATCAAATTCAGCTAGGGAAGCAAGAGATCAACTTGGTGGCAAAACATAAACAAAAACAATCTGTTTGCTCCAAAAGGCCATGACACCATGCCAACAGCTGTACATGATCCTCTAAGTCTTTACTTGACCCATGTGGCAGCTTTTCGAACCATGTACAGCATTAAGCAATGTGTATATAAATTGTTATGGACAACTTCAGAATCTGAGAACTCTGACAAGTGCTAATAAGGCCTAGTGGTTAAAAGGATTACAGTTATTAGTTTAAAAAAAAAACAGCATTCTCTCACATTCATGAACTCTATCAAATGGTTTACCTCCAAATATGAAATTTTATAACAACCTATGGTTGAAGGAATGCTCAGTTTCATTTGCCAATAAATTGGTTTCTCATAACTTGCATCAAGTTTAATTTTAAGTAAAGCTTTTTATATGTAGATATTTTGTTGAATTTGTAAATACACTTAAAGTGTAGATGCTATATGCTTATAGGTGTTACATACAAATAAACACAATCAAAATGTTTATGTTGTACTGTGTAAGAAGTATGATAGCCGGTGGAGTGCATGGGATTTGAAAGCATCTACTTATACATCTTTTTTCTTTTCCTTTTTTTTTTTTTTGCTGTGAAACAAATAGTGAACTGTTTAATGTATCAACAGGAGGTTTCTAGATAAAATCTTCAGAGCTAATGCCTGTGGGGTACAATAGGCCTTAGTCATCTAGCCGCTTTTATGTGTGTAGGTAAAGCACAGTCTGAAGGAATCCCAAATGAAGATGGCCACATATTCTTTCATAGCACTGCATTTGCTTCTCCCAAATCAGCCTTCACATTGATACTAAAAAAAAAAAAAGACCAGATTGATCAGAGAGCACAAAAATAAGTGTTACTAGGGATTTACCAATGTTCTTAGTAACAGAAGGAAAACAAGTACAATTTTTACTCTTCTGTAATGGTAGATGCTAAATTTATCTGTGCATGAAAGGGTCACTTCTGTAATAGTGCAACAGATTTTGTAATTAAAAAAATTAAATGTGGTTTAAAATTTCCATTCTTGGTTGTCATTTGTCAAGTTCCTTGTCGATTCTGCATGGCCCACAGGGAGGCTATGATGACCTCCAATAACTGGATCCCTGACTTGTTACTCTGTAAATCTGTGTGAAACTTCAGGTGTTCTAAGAACTAAATTTCTTATACCTGAGTCCTATTTTCCATGATGCCTGACTGTTATGGTTCCCTAACACTGACTCTCCCTCTCTGCCTCCTTCATTCCTTGGATTAACACCTAAATCTTTGACTTAATTCAGCTAATGGTATTAGTATATCATTTATCATTCACATTCCTTTATCTCACCTTCTCTCCCTCCCAAAAAAAGACTGATTTCCCAGTGTTCAGCCTCCTTTCCAACTTTCACCTCTGTGGGATCATCAGTCCAAAACCCAGTCCTTTAGCTGCACTTACTCTGTCATTTGGTTTTTTACCTAATTTGGTGGGGGAGGATTTGTCTAGTCTCCCAATCACAGCATTCCTTGGCCTAGCCTACTGCACTGCTCAGAAATCAAGTTCTGACTCTTTGCATTGGACTTGATTTCCATTTCCCTTGGAGCTCTGAAATGTTACCTAATCTGTTCTGTGAACATTTATTAAATATAATGAAACCTAAAATGGGCATCTACAAGGTTATTTCTCTGACAAAATGTCTTCAGACAGGCAGATGAGGGCACTCTCTCTCCACTCTTCATCTTCCCTTTATTCCACTTCAGTCCACAGCAGCAGTCTTAAAACCAAGGAACTGCTAATGCAGTTTCTCAGAGTCGGAACATGTTTTTGAAAGTGAGCCAAGTGCACGTTAATTATCCTCAAGACACACAAGAAATTTTAGGCATCACCACCAGAGGGCTCCCAAATTTTCCAACCAATGCAAAGGAAATAGGTACATAAAAAGGAATATCAGTTTTCAGTGATTCTGATGCCTGCTATAACTCAGCCTAGTAGTGAAAAGAATGAGTTTCCAACTAGGAAAGATGAAATTTGGAACATTTTTCTTGAAAAGCCTAATGGCAGAACTATGTAATAGAGCAATTGATTTGGTTTCAGAGGAAAGAAGAGGATCTGAGTTCCAAATCAGCTCTGCTCCTTACTACCTGTGTGACAAGTCATTTTACTTTTCCTGGCCTCAATTTTGTTATAGGTAAAATTAGGGGTTGAACTAAACAATCTCTAAAGTCCCTTCTAGGTCTTTATCCTTTGAAATGTTATTGGTTCTGTGGACCTCATGGAAATCTTGTTAGGTATTACTGTCGTATTCATATTAAAAGTTAATTTGTATTGACATATTTTGTTATCCCATCACCTTCATTTCCTAAAATTTCCCAGCCCAGTGAGTCATCCATTTGTAGCATAAAGAAGGGGAAAAGGGAGCTCACAGTTTAGCAAAAGCAACCAACACATCAATAGAGTCTGACAGTATGTATGACGTCACACACCTTTAATCCTACATCTCTATAAAAAAGGGAGGAAGATTTAATTTCTCATCTCTTCTCAAGGACCAATTTTGATCATTATAATAATAAGGCATTCAAAAAAATTTTTGTTACTGTTTTTTCCGTTTTCATTTTTGTAGTCATTGTATATATTGCTTTCTTGGTAGTTCTTACTATACTTTGCATCACTTCATATATCTTCACATGACTCTGAACTCCTCACATTCATCATTTCTTAAAGCATATTAATCCATCATATTCATGTACCACCATTCAAGTTTAGTTACCTGCCAATCAATGAGCTTCTACTTTGTTTCTGTTTCTGTGTTACCACAAGAACTTTTGCTATGATTATTATCCTTGCTATGGGACCTTTATGTCTTGACAAATACACGTAGCTGTGGGATCTCTGAGTAAAAAGGTATGGACGTTTTAGTTATTTTTTAACATAATTCCAAATTGCTTTCCATAATGGTTGGACCAATTTAGAGCTCCACTAACTGTGTTTCAGTGCTTCCCTCAGCCCCTTCAGTATTGATTATCTCCACCTGTTGTCACCTTTCATGTGCTTTCCACAGCCCTACCTTAATTCCTGAGTTCTGGCTCAGGAGGACAAGATCCCTAAGCCCATCTAACAGTTTGCTCTGTTTAACTGCCTGTACTTGTTTTTATATTGTCATTCCTACCTCCTCAAGGGGAAACCTCTATTCCTTAAATAATGTCCATAAGCATTTTCAAAGTGACATATATATACACACACATACATATACATATATATGTATATATATATATATGTGTGTGTGTGTGTGTGTGTGTATGTGTGTGTGTGTGTGTGTGTGTGTATTTGGATTAGCCCTGCCTAAGTTCCCTTCTCATAGATATAGCCCCCTTGGGGATAGGGTTTTTAAAACATTCTTCTACTCAGTGAGCATGAGTAAAACATATGAAGACTTGTGAAGTTTGGCTAAAGATTGTTCACTTTGGAGACAGCTAGGTGGCACAGTGGAGAGAGCAGTGGCCCTTAAGTCAGAAGGACCTGTGTTCAAATGTGACCTCAGACACTTAACACTTATTAGCTATGTGACACTTACCTCCAACTGCCTCTCCAAAAAAAGATATTGTTCATTTTCATGATATTTGAGCAAAGACTCACTGCTCTCATTAATAATAAATTCTCATTGCCCATTAATATTTGGCTATATTGTCCTTTTTATTAAAAAAAAAAGAATCCCCTATGAAAGAATTCCTTACTCTTTTCTCCCTATTCCTTGTCAAAGAATATTTTCCATTGTCTATACCTTTTTCTTTCCTTCCTTGCATTTGTATAATGTCCACTATGCCATCCTTAAATCCCTTTCCTCTTGACCTTTCAGCATTCCCATCATGCTAACCCTTCATCCTGGATAGATCTTATCATTTGTTTCCTCCCCTTTTGCTCCCAAGAGACCAAAAGGGGGAAGAAATCACAAAAACAGAGTCTACTATTCATTTTTGCTATATTCCCTCAACTCGCACTCACTCTTGCACAACTAAGCTATTTTTAATCCTGTATTGATTTTATATCATATTCCAAACATCATTGTTCTATACCTTCTCTTCTTCAGTCAAACCCTCTTATATGGAGGAGGTGGAAGTACATTAAAGTGGGAAGTTTGTTGTTTCTGGGGAAGCAGTATTCCTGCTGTGATACAGCCCCGTTCAACCAGAGAATTAAGGAACAGAAGGAACAAGGGCAGAGCAGCAGCCTGATGTGTGTGGTAGGGGAGAAGCTTTATTAGGCCATAGGTAAAACTGGCATCCAGCTACATCCAGTTCTGCTCCCCTAGAAGTCTCTTGGGGCAGAGATTGAGGGCCAATGAAAAGTGTGGAAGGAGACTGCAACAACTTTGAGGTCCAACTCTCAAGAGATCTGGCATCAAAGAGGATTCAGATAATGAGCGACAGAACAATATAAGGTGGGGAAAAGACTAAAATTACCAAGTTCTCAGTCTAAACCTTGAGCACCCGTAGAGAAAACCAAATAAGAAGACATGAATAACCAAAGAGAAATCTGGCCTCCAGATCATCTAAACATGTCCATACGTCTCTGAATAAATATCGCAAGACAAAGTAAAATTGAATCAATACCTAATGAGGAACACTCTATGAATCCCCAAGACAGCATGGAACTATGGCAGAATTTCCTTACTGGTTCAAGAGAGAAATAAAATGCAAAAGCAGAATTTATAGCCTTCACAGCAAAAAAAAAAAAAGCAAAATAGGAAAACTTGAATCCACAATGATAAATCTCTCCAGAGAAACAAAAAAGAGAACTGATTAGGAGTGAAAATACACAGAGGTGAAGAACAATTTGGAAGAACTGAAGGAGAATTTGGAAAAAGAGAAGCAAAAAGCATTAAAAGAAAACATGATCTGTATTCAAAGAAAACATATTGATTTCAAAGGCAGGATGAATACAGACAACTCACCGATTATGGGTCTCCTAGAAGAACACAAGCCAAAAACCTGAATGACATAAGGCAAAGAAGAAGGAGGTGGAGGAGGAGAAGAAAGAAAAAGAAGAAGGAGACTGCCTAAAACTTTTGAACTAATGAAACAATATGCTAATTGAAAGAATCCATAGGTCACCTTCAGAAACCAATGCCCAGAAAGTCAAAGTGTCTTGACTTTCACAGCAGCAGAGCCAGGAACTTGAACCTGCTACCTCTGTCTCCTGCACTTTTGTTGACTCCTAATCCTCTTCTCACACCTAAATGTGGTCATCCTTCATGTCTTTGCTCTATGTCCTCTTTCTTCTCTCAGTACTCTCTTCCTTAGTGATCTCTTCCTCTCTCTCCTGGCTTTAATTATGATGGCTACATAGATGATTCCCAACTGTATATTTCTACCAAACTCTTTTGATGTCCAGCTTTTCCATCTGCCTGCTGGACATCTCCACTTGGATGTCCAACTGGCACCTCAACTTTAGCACACCCCAAACTGAGCTCCTCATCTTTCCCCATATGCCCCAAGCTACTCTCTTCCTCGCTCTATTTCTATTAATAACACCATCTTTCCAGTTCCCTTGAATATACCTCTTGAAGTCATCTTTATCTCTTGTCCTTCCCTCACCCACTATATCAGATGCCACCCATCAGTTGCCATCAATTCTACTTCCACAGCATCTCACATCTGTCTCCTCATGTTCATCCCTCCCCCTGCAACTAACCTCATCTTTTATTAACTATACTTACTACCCATAGACTAAATTCAGCTACTGGCCTACCCTTTTTCAGCCTGCAAGCTCAGAATGGTTTTTACATTTTTCAATGTAATATAAAAACCATTCTTAGCTGAGGCCATACAAAGATGACAGAGGGTTGGATTTGGACCTATAGAATAGTTTGCTGACTCCCATTGTAGACTGTGGTAATTGCCTCCTAACTAGTCTTTCTGCCTTCAGTCTTTCACCTTCTTAAGCCATCTTTCATATTTCTACTCAAATAATCTTTGTAATACAACTCTCTTATTCTTCTCTGCCTCTATTCAAAAATTCTTAGTAGCTCTTTCATTGTCTATTAAATAAAATTTAAACTCAATCTGACCCTGGCATTCAAGTCCCCCACAATAATGCTCTAAAGTATATATCCATATTATTGCATAGTATTCCCTTCGTATACTCTCTGTCCTACGCAAGATTCTCCATCAGTCATTCGCAACCTGCCTCTTCTGTCTCCATCCTCAACTCCCACCCCAATTACTGGAATGACCAACTCCCCCTCTCCATCCCTTCTTAGCATCATCAATTTAAAGCTCAAAGGGATCTTAGAAGCCATTGACTCCAACTCTCTCTTTTTAAAGATTCGGAAACTGAGGCATAGTGAGATTCATTAACTTGCCAAGAGTCACGTAGCTTGTAAAAAAAATTGAAGACAACGACTTCTTGACTCCAAGCTCAATACCTTATGCACTATATGACACTGCCTCTCTGGAGGTTTCCTCCCTTTCTTCATGGGTCCAATTCAGGAGTCATCTCTTCTAGAAAGCCTTCCCTTAATCCACTTCCAGATAAAAGTAACTTCTCCCTCCTTAAATGTCTCCTGTCATTTTGTCTGGTCTTCCTCCTTGAACTTTTTCACATTTTCCGTCATAGCAAACTTAGCTGCATATATTCCTTTTCTATCCAATTAATTTATAAGCTCCTTAAGTTGGGAGTACATGTCTTAGTATGCAGCTAGGTAGTTAGTTGCTAGGGTACTGCACTGGCAGTCAGGAAAACTTGAGTTCAAATACTGCCTCATGCACTAGCTGCATGACCGTGGGCAGAGATGCTATTTGGGCCTACATTTCCTTATCTATGCTTGGACTTAGTGGCTTCTGAGGCAACTTCTAGCTTTAAATCTATTGTTCTATTATTTTTCTACCCCCAAGACACTAACATGTTCAAAGTGGGCACTTAAAAATGTTGAATTGAATTGAAGTAGGATGGAATCTCATTAGAGGTCACCTACTCTTCACCCTTCCTCTGTTGCTACTCCTTTCAATGGATTAAGCCTATCTACATCTTCAACAGGTTAGCATCCAGCCCCTACTTGAATACATCTAGTGATGATGAACTTGCTAAGTAATCTATTCTCAGACAGCTCTAATTGGCAGGAATTTGTCTGGATTTGTGTGTGTGTGTGTGTGTGTGTGTGTGGTGTGTGTGTGTGTGAGTCAATCAGGGTTAAGTGACTTATCCAGGCTCATACAACTATTAAGTGTCAAGTGTCTGAGGCCAGATTTGAACTTAGGTCCTCTTGACTCCAGGGCCAGTACTCTATCCACTGTGCCACCTAGCTGCCCCTGGAATTTGTTAAAGTCTTTTGAGATACTATCTGGCTTTCATGAACTTTTTTTTTTACACACTCCCCTACAACATCAAGTTTTTGAGATTTCTTTAAGTTCCCTTTAACACCTTGTTCTTCAAGATTCCTAATGACTAAAGAACATGCTTATCAACAATTAATGACAACCCAAGGGTTAAACTATTTATACTGGAGGAGACCTGGACTGGAAATCTGAAAAACTAAGTTCTGATCCCAACACTTCTATTAACTGGCTGCATAATCTTGAACAAGTCCCTTAAAAACTGGCCTCAGTTCCTCATCTGTAAAACGAGCTGCAGAAGGAAATGGCAAATCACTCCAGTGTCTCTGCCAAGAAAACTCCAAATGGGGTCACAAAGAGTAGGACATGACTGAACACACAACAACAAAATAAAAGTTTTATCAGTGGTCCTCAAGCTTTCAATAAGAGCTCCCAGTTTAGCCAGACTTTCAAAGATATCAACACTTTGCTGGCAGATTCTATAATCAAAAGGTGCTTGGTTTACCTCAGCAGCTAACCCTCAGGCCCAGTCCATGCAAGGCCTTGTGACTCTCCCTTCTTCCTCTTTGAGGAAACTGTTAAACATGGCCATGAGATGGGAACTGGAGAGTAAAAACACTCAACAAACAGGCCAATTATATCAAAGGGCAGGACATGTTGATCTAATTCAAACTTGCCTTAGATTATTGAGCCTATTCACAGTCCAGTTAGCTCCCCCAGGACTTCATAAGGTGGGTCTGGGCCCTTCAGTCCTTTCTGCGCCTTGAACAGAAAAGCCATCCCTAACTAAGATTGTGATTTCTATAAAGCATCCCACTCTTTAACTTTATTCAGACTTACCTAAGCTCACTAAAGGCTTGTTAGCTGTTTTGGTGTCTTGATAACACTTGCTCATCACGACTTCTCATCCCCAGCAAAGGCTTGTTAGCCCTTTCTAAAACCTTGTTAAAACCCTTTTTGAGTGGCTTGAAGCCTCATTAATACTGGGCCAGTCTCAGTAAGTTCTGCTCCATTAGACTCACAGTTGGGAGAGCCTAATAAGGGAGAAAGCACCAGTAAACCGTCAAGCAGACACCATTTAGAAGGGACAGGTAACTAAGGTGAGGCTTTGCTAGGCAGCAGCATTTATGAGAAAGTAGTCTGTGACTTAAATGATCACCTTTCGAAAGAAAAAGAGATCGTGGATCTCCTTTTGACTCCAGTTCTGTCACTTTCAATTCAAACTTTGCTGCTGAAATTTCTGAAGTGATTGCAAGGTGGTAAAGGCAGAAAAGCTAAGTAAGCTTATTATAGAGGGCAGGCTTGGAGGATGGACCAGATTTTTCTGATACCCCACCCACCTGCTAGTGATTTCCCCCCTACCTTAGCTTCCATCTGGATGTATCTATTAATATGCATGTTGTCTTCCCCATTAGAATGTAAGTTCCTTGAGGGCAGGAACTTTTTTATTTTTTTTCCTCTTGCTTGGTATCCCAAGTGTCTGGTCTCCTATCTAGTACACAGTATGTGCTTAATAGATTTTTGTGGATTTGGTTGATTGATTCTGTCTGAAAACCTGATTTGCTAAGTTCAAACAAGCTCCTGGCCAGGTTGGCCACAGTGTGATCCATTGTTTAGACATTTTTGTTACTGTTGTTGTTGTGTTGATTCAGTCGTGTCTGATTCTTCCTGACCTCATTTGGAGTTTTCTTTTCAAAGATACTGGTGTGGTTTGCCATTTCCTTCTCCAGCTCTTTCTATAGATGAGAAAACCAATAGGGTTAAGTGACTTACTCAGGGTGACATACCTAGTAAGTGTCTGAGACCAGATCTGAAAACTCAGGTCCTCCTGACTTGAGGGCTGGCACTCTATCCATAGCAGCACTTAAACACCATCTGCTAAGTTACAGATAGAGAGGATGCTCCCTGGGTCTGTGGAGGAAGCGCCTACAATGACAAAATTAAAATTGCTTCAAAATGGAAGTTCAATTCAATTCAATAAACATTTGTTAAGCACCTACTATGTGCCAGGCTTGCTTTGCTGGATAGACAAACATTATTCTGATTCAATGCAACAAACATTCATTAAATATCTACTTTTTGCAGAGCTACAAATACAAGGATAAATTAGTAGGTTCTTCTCTTTTTTGTAGTTTATAATCTAAAAAAGGCTTAGTAGATATATTTCAGCAACTACACGTACACAAGTAACTAGACAGCATGGAACTGAGTACATCTGATCTACAGTCCAAAGACCTAACTTCAAACCTCACCTCTGATACCACCTGTGTAGTAAATTAAACTTCCAGGGACTCAGTTTCTTCAGTGATAAAATGAGGACGTTAGACTGACCTCTGAGTTCCCTTCCAGCTCTAGCTCTCCTGTCCTATCATCCTGTGAACCATATAAAAATATGAATAATTAAGTAATAATAATAGAAAATAGAAAAATAGAAAAAAATAAAAAATAATAATGTGAAATAGAATATAAATAGACAAGAGAACAACAAAGAGCTACAAGGGTCACAGTAGAGAAAGGTCAATTTCCAATTGGTGAAACCATCATAGAGATGGAAGCATTTCAATTCACTTCAATTAACATAATATGCCAGTTGCTGAAAACACACATGTATACACACGCACGTGCGTGCCCCCCCCCACACACACACCCCAACCCCCAATTTCTGACCTCAAAGAGTTTACATTATATTAATGTATTTGGAATTGGTCTTGAAGAACGGGTGAGATTGCAAAAGACAAAGACTGGAGGAGATGGCATTCCAGGGCTCATCATGGAGGTAGAAAAGCCCAGTAAACCTATGGAGTAAGTAATACACTTTGGCTACTGTAATGTTGTCAAATTCATAAAATAAAATATATAAAATTGTTAAGGAAACCAATCATATTAAAATATGGTTATTAAAGTATTTTTTAAAAATGGTCATAGACCCCAGGTTAAGATTCCTTGTTATAGTCCAACCCTTTCATTTTACAGATAAGGAAATCAATTTAAAAATGACTTTTTATCCTTATTCCTATTTTGAAGAGCCTGACTTTTTTTTAAACCAAAAAAAAGAAAGAATATTTTCTGCTTTGCTCTTTACATATGCTGAGGTAAGGGTGCAGCACAATAACTGTACACTTCTTGAGCGTTAGTCATGTACCTCGGGGAGAGAATGCTTGACACGGAGTCAGGAAATCTTGGGTTCAAAACCTGCTCAGACACTACCTAGTTACATAACTATGGGTGAGTCATCCTGTCTGGCCCTGCTTCTGCATATAAAATGGGGATAATAATACTTATGTTACTTACTTCACAGAGTTATGAGGCTTAAATGAGAGAGGGTAATGTGTGAAAAGCACTTTAAAGTGCCTTAGAAATGAACATTGTTATTAGTTGAAGGAACATTTGGATCCATAGGAAATGGCAGGAGAACTCCCTAGACAGGGAGTAAGTTGGTTGGCTTGGGGGATACAAGAGCCAGCAACAAGTGACCATGTAAGTTTTACCTGTCCTCAACTATTTGAAAGTTAATCATATGGAAAAGGGATTAAATGTCTTTTACTAGGCCCCTGAATCAGTACTAGGAGTAATAAGAAGTTGCAAAAGGGCATAATTAGGCTTTGTCTTAGGAAAATCTTCCTACGATTTAAGCTATCTAAAAGTGCAATGAAATGCCTTAGAGAAGGTGATGGGGTCCCCTGAACTGGTGATCTTCATCAAAGACTAGCTGACCATCTGTCCAGACTATTGTGGAGGGTGGGGTATCTTTTTCATCTGTGGGCCACACTAGATGACCTGTGAGGTTCGTCGGAATCCAGATTCTATGATTCTGATCTCTGCCCCAACTTCCCGAGTTGGCATTACACAAGGATTTAAAATGTGGGACAAGGTCCTTTAATTAGAGAGAGCTATACTGCAGAGATAATGTTTCAAACTGCCCAAAAGCTGGCATTGCATCAAATGTCTCTATTAGCAAAGAAAATCATTTTTTTGATTCTGCTGCCTAAATAAGTCCAAGTCGAACTTCGACCTCTAAATCTGTGATTCTACAATCAATCTTCAGAAAAGCAGACAAGTAATTCTGATGGAGAATAGCAAATGCAAAAGGCAGCAGCATTGCAAAGGGGATTTTTGTCACACTTTGAAATTCCCAGTGAGACAATAGTCTATCCTGTTTTCCCATTGATTTTCATTATTAAGTTGGAAATGTGCATCACGTCATAGGGGGAAAAAATCAGGCCTCGTGATATAGTAAAAATCATACTCAAGGATGCAAAAATTAACCTTTTAAATCCCAGATTAAAAAAATTACTATTGTATCAGAAAAGCATTGAACTGTCATAAAATATTAATGTAGAATAGTGGTTTTTAGATTTGATGCTATCATTAAAGATCCAAAAAAGGAAAAAGACTACTCACCTGGGCAGACCTCAGCCTGAAACAATCAATCAATAAACATTTATTAAGCCCCTACTTGTGCCAGGCACAATGTTTCACATTGGGAATACAAAAAGAGGCAAAAGACAGCCTTTGCTCTCAAGGAGCTTACAGTTTAATGGGGGAGACATTAGGCAAACAAATATATACAAAGCGAGTTATATACAGGACAGATACGAAATGACTAACAGAGGGAAGGCAAGAGAATTAAGAGGGGGTAGGGAAAGCTTCTTTTAGGAGGTGGGATTTTAGTTGGGACTTAAAGGACCAGGGAAGGCGGTAGGCAAAATTAAAGAGATAGAGTATTCTTGTCATGGGGGACAGCCAGAGAAAATGACCAGAGCCGAGAAATAGTGTCTTGTTTGTGGAACTGTCAGGAGGTAGGTCAGTGTCATTGGACTGAAGAGTACATAGGGTGGTGTAAGGTATAAGAAGACTAGAAAGGAGAGAGCTAGGTTATAAGGGACTTTGAATGCCAACCAGAGCATGTTGTATTTGCTCCTGAAAAGGATGGGGAGCCATTGGTGTTTACTAAGTAGAGGGGTGACACAGTTGGAAAGCACCCAATTTCTAACAAAGCACCTCCCTAATTCCTATAAAAGAAGAAAATTCAAGGGGCAGCTAGGTGATGCAGTGGATAGAACACTGGCCCTGAAGTCAGGAGGACCTGAGTTCAAATCCAACCTCACACCAAACACTTGACACTTAGTAGCTTTGTGACCCTGCGCAAGTCACTTAACCCTAATTGCCTTTAAGAAAAAAAAAAAGAAGAAGAAAATTCAAGTTGTCCAGACCCATTTCCTAACACTTTGTAGAAGTTGCTTGCTTTCAGAAATGAACAAAATTATTTGGACTGATAGGAAAAGATAACATAGAAGCAATGATTTACAGGGCACAAACAAATGAGTCGTATTCAGTGAATGAACTAACTGGTTAACACATCTATGGAAACTCACTAGAAGACCTAAAAAATTACATAAAGTATATCTTTGGGTAATGTATATACTGAATTGGTTATCTGACATAAAGAGTAAGAATAAATATTTGCACATTCCTTTTTTATAGATAACTTATTTTCTGCTTCCCTGGGAGTTCACACAAATTAGGGTTTAGTTTGTGGAGGTCTTTTCAGTTATATGCTTTAACTCAACTGGTATATCAACTCTCCTGTTTTTCTGCCCCTACACAATTCAGCTGAGGACTTCTGAGATCAAATGAATTCAGTTATTACCATGCTAGCAGGCCAAGCAAAGAACATGAATTAAAATAGTAAAGCATTTAATTGAGACTAAACCATATAGTGGAATAAGTTCAGTTTCTTTCATTTCCTCCCAGAATGTTCTGAAACCATCTCTCCAAGATTCATATGCCAGTTTAGAGGGGAGGTTTTAACCATCGATGGAAGTAGCCTTCTTGTCAGTATTTGAAAATTATTCCATATCACTACTTCTTTCCTTCCACATCTCCATAAAACTCCAGCACAACTGGTCCTAAACACTACCCATTCTAACCATAGTCATGTCATGTTCTCTGGCTAATCTCTCTTTCTTCATGGGCAAGGACAATAGTAGTATCCACCATACTCTCATATCTCCAGTCATCCCTCCATATCGCTGTTGACATAATCACCCTCTAGGCCCACTCACATTCTGGGAATAATTGAAATCCTGGGATATTCCCCAAATAACAATCATGTTCTGGGCCCAGGCATTATGGGAAATAGTACTCTTCCCATCAAACATGCCTCCGTTACATGTAATGTAAGATTTAATTGTATCTATGAGTGTACTTTCTTGCTACAGAAATTCTTAATATTTCTTTTGAAGTTACTTAGAAGTTTAGGTAGTGAAGTAGCATTAGAGATTTACAACTGATATCTTAAGATGAGAGAGACAATGTAGATGGAGTGCTGCATTTGAAATCAGAGGGCCCAGTTCTACTACAGGCTGGCTTAGACAAATCATTGCTTCTTTCTGAGCCTCAGTTTTCTCTGCTATATGGACTACATCGGGAGTTCTTGAGTTTTATTTGTGTCATGGATTTCTTTTAGTAGTCTAATAAAGCCCATGAATCCTTCTCAGAATAATGTTTTTAAATGCATGAAATAAAATACATAGAATTACAAAGAAAACCAATTCTATTGAAATACAGGTATTAATTTTTTTAAAAAGTTCACAGACCACACATTAAGAACTCCTGGAGGATACGTTGTTCCAAAACTTCTAGTGCCATTTCAAGCTAACTTTAATGGCTTAAAACTGCACTAAGACTTTTAAGACACTATGATCATTGAGGTCCCTTTTATATCTAAATCTATGATTCTATGAAAAATAGTGGATGGGTGGCTAGAGGTGCCATCACAATTTCATTCCTATCCTATAAATTTTCTTTGTCAAGTCAACAAGCAAGTCAAAAAAACAAGCATCTACTAAGTAAATGTCTATGTCCCAGGCATTGTACTAAGCACTAGAATACAAAGAAATTCAAAAACTATCCCTGTTCTCAAGACTGTGTTCGCTCCCAGTCCAGTGCATTCCAGTAGGAGAGACAACATTCAAACAACTACAAACAAACAAAATAGATGTAGGATAAACTGGAGACAACCAAAAGAAGGAAAGCATTAGTACTTAATATACATGTTAGGGAGAAACACAAAACCACATTAAAAAACTGAATCATCCAACCGTCTTTTGGTCATAAATTGAAGCACAAGCCAAAAAGAAACAATGTTGAGAAATTAAAAATCAGTGTTAGCCAGTTAGAACTTGTCAGAGCACTAGAAACCAGGTTAAAGAAATTGTACCCCCCAGCCCAGTTTAGAAGTTGTCAGGGAAGAAGGAAAAGAGATCATAGATTTCCCTGAGATGTCAATCCCTTGGAATTATCACTTGGTGCATTTTGTGTCTAGTGTACTGCAAGAAACCTAAAAGGGAACTATTCCTAAAAACTTTTAGCTATCTTTGAGGGCAGCTAGGTGGCACAATGGATAGACTGCTGGGCCTGGAGTCAGGAAGGCTCATCTTCCTGAGTTCAAATCTGGCCTCAGACACTAATTAGCTATGTGACCCTGGGCAAGTCACTTAACCCTGTTTGCCTTAATTCCTTATCTGTAAAATGAGCTGGAGAAGGAAATGGCAAACCACTCCAGTATCTTTGCTAAGAAAAGCCCAAATGGGATCACGAAGAGTCAGATGTGACTGAAAATGACTGAACAACTGCAACAGAATGGTATAAAATGGAGTGCATCCTGAAAAAAGTGCCTCTAGTGGGAAACAATATTACATAAGAAAGTCAAAGGAAGTTGGTGCAACTGGAGAAAAGGCACAACACAGTGAGAACACCAAACTCGGAATCTGGAGCTCAGTATCCTATCCCATCTCCACCATCTACTAGCTATTTGACTGCAAGTACAATTAAAATTTTCCAAATCACAAATTTCCAAATTTACACACTCACACACATACACACATGTATTTATCCCTAATATATCTATATTATCTATCCCACATAGATAGATGTAGATATAGATATGTTAGAGGAAAATAACAAATTTAATACTGAAGTACTTCACAGAGCTGGTATGACAATGGGCTAAGATAATGGATGTGAAAACACACTGAAGCTACAGAATCTCTGAGCTGGAAGAGACTTTAGAAAGCATTTAGATCAACTTTTCCCTGATTTCACGAATTCTCTCCCCAGCGTCTCCAATAGTGGTCATCAGCCTCGGATTTAAGACCTACAATGAAGGGAATCCCCCCACATACCCTTGTGAGGCAGCCTGTTCTATGAACAGCTCTAAGTGTTGGCAAGTTTTTCCTTACATTATATCTAAATCTGCAACTTTCTGCAACTTCCTGCAACTTCCATTTATTGCTCCCAGGTCTGGTGCCATAGAATGCTATATAAACGTAAGCTAATATTGTTATAAGAAAGATCAACTCATTTAATAATACCTTGCAAAATGACTAGTTAGTTGAAGCTTGTCATTCCATGTATTATGCCCCTCCAAAGCTATATAGAAGGAAGAAAACCACACATTGAGTTGTGCTATTGTGGAAAGAAAGGAATTCTCCCATGACCACAGTATTAAATTTTTTTCTTTTTCACAGTATCATTATGCAATGTCATTTTTTTGGTTTGCATGTGAGTCTAAAGTTTTTATTGCTTCATTATTTGCTGCAAATTTCATTATGTTATGATTTATAAATGTAACAAATAGACTCTCTGCTTTTCTATGTATACCTATATATTATTTCTGTCCCAGCATGTGAATTCTTCTTTAAGTTCCATGAACTCTGAAAAAAAGGTTTATTTTTTGCTTTTCCAAATGAGTTTTCTCTATGTATCTATTAGATCTAGTTTTTTCATACTATTTAGCTTTCATTTTTCTCTTATATTCATTTTTGTCAAATTTATTACATTCTGATGGTCTTAAATATCATACTATTATTGCTTTTTTGGATGGCTTGGAATGGAGAGGCAATTGGGACTGAGGCAAGAAGAACAATTAGGACACAATTGCAAAGTCCAATCAGGAGGCCATAAGAGCCCAAACTAGGATAATGGCCATTGTTATGAGAGTGGGAAAGGTCATCTTCCATTCCAGGTATACTTGGATGAGGGTCTGTCTCCACCCCCCACTCCCCCCCCACCCCTGCCACTAGAGTATAAAAACCAGCCAGAAGCCTCCTCAGATCAGAAAATATTAAAGAAGATGGAGTCTCTTAGCTTCATGGAACTCACCTTTCATGAGGGGGCTGACAGCTATCTAAATGACACCTGTATAGTACACAACTGAAGAGCTCTGTGCATTACAGAGAAGCAAATTAAACAGATGCTCCAGGTTATAAATTTTTTTAATTCAAATCTCTTCCTTCTGTTTCACAACTATCACATATATATTTATGTGTGTATGTATATAAAAACATGTGTGCATACATGTAAAAGATTAATTTACTATCAAGCTATATAAAACCTTTTAGGATACTATATTATCTTTTTATGGCACTTAATACGTTTTGGTATTAATTCAACTTTATCTAAAAACATTAGCCCTACTCTTCCCTCCCCAATTTTGCGACTTTGCAGTAGCATGACAAATTTTAGATCAGCCTTCCATTTGGAATTAAAATTTGTTTTTCTGAATTAGATATTTTTCCTATAAATATTATCTTGTTAGTATCAGCCTTTTAATTCATTCTGTAACTCTCTTTGGTTTTATTGAGAGGATTAATACATTTGATTATAGCATTATAATTATCAGATTTAGTTTTATTCATTCTAGCAAAAGGGAAAGTTCACCTTCTTGCTTTCATTATTTCTATCATTAATTAAAAACTACCTCTAAATGATTTTTTTTCCTGGAATTATCTTGTCCCTCTTTTCCACCGTATTGGGTATTTTCTTTTTTTTTTCCTTGTGTTTCTCTAAAACATTCTTCTGAAACCTTTGATGAATAGTCAATACAATGCTCTAAGACTTCTCACATATTGTTAGCAACTGGCTTATCTTAAAATGAGAACTATAAATTGCTTTAAATATTTATAATTTTGGCCTGCAACTCTTGTAAGTTGTTTGAAGAACTGAGAAGTGTAAATTGTTTTAAATAGTTATCTTTTTTGCCTGGGACCCTGGCTTATTATTTAAAGTTTTCCTAGAAGTGCACACGTGTCTCTGTAATCTTTTCAAGGCTGTTTGCTTCTCCAATATCCATCTTCTGCATTCAGAGAGCATAATGAGTTCTGTGGAATAGATAATTCCAGGCTATCTGAATTGTGTGCAATTCCATTTCCTGCTATAGCTAAGCCTGTTGTTGATTATTTCTGTGGATTTTTGGAGGATTTCTAATGTATTTTCCATATTGATGATTTTCTTTATTATTTCCTTTTAATCTTTTTGAGCATATTTTAACTCTAGTTTGTTTTTCTTCTGTGATTACTTTTTTTTGTTTTACTAACTTCAAACTCTTATTTGATCTTGTGGTTTTCTTTAATGCCAATTCTTGAATATGTCATGTATCTATTTGAGGACATCTCTCAGGATATCTTGTGTGTTTTGTTTTTTCATCTCTATTCTGAAATTTTAGCTCATTCAATTGATTCCATAATATTTGCTCTGATGTATCAGTACTATTCTTTGCTTTTCTCCTTTTTTATGGAGTTTACATTTATAACATGTGATAGCATAGATTTGGGGCTAGAAGGGACATCAAAGGAGCCATACAGTCTTACCCCTTTCTTTTTACCTATGAACAAAACTGAAACCTAAAGAAGCTATGTGATTCACCCAAGATCACATATGTAGTAAGTGACAGAGGCAATATTTAAACCCACACCCTCCAACTCTAAATCTAGGGTCTTTCTAATTTACGGCTAATTTACATTTAACTCTGTTCTTTCTTTTAAAAAGAACATTTGTTTTCTCTTTGAAGTCTCTCTTTTTTATGTGGGTGTATAATAACAGAGAATACTTTGTTCGATGCTCTGATTATTAATACTGAGCAAGGGAAATGTATACTCACAAAAAGTGTTTATCCTTGCCATGGAAGATAACCTATGTACAGCCAAAATCAACCAGGATTTCTTTATATGTATGGTGAGATTCTCCAGATAATTTTTGTCCCCAACCTGAATAACAAGCATAGGATACAGACAATTTCATACTGACTAGACCATAGATGCATTTCAGGCAGACCATAGATGTATAAAGCAACAGGCATTTTATTATACAGACTATTCTAGCTCACATAGGGGAAGGCTCAAGATCTAAAGCAATGCACCTGGGGAAAGGATTCTGAGGGAGAAGTAGCAATAAGGAAAGGATCCAGTCAAGGCAGTTATTTGCATCCAATGGTAAAGATGTGGCAGGAGAAGGAAGGTGGGGTTGGGGGAAGAGAGGGAGGATTAGCTATTGTCATTTGGAGAGGATATCCTTGCACTTGGCATACCCAGCTGTTTCAGGTTGGAACTGGACATCCGGCTGCAGTCACTTCCATACATGAGCAGCTCTCCAAGGCCTGCTTGTGTCACACACTGGGAAACATTAGGTTTTAGCTAATGCAAAAGGCCTCTGTTTAACCAACTAGAAACTACAAGCATGGGAAATGGAATTTTCCAAAAAGGAACTGGAAGACGGAACATTTCTATTGTCTAGAGGAGAGGAAGCCTGCTATAAGTAAGACTCCTATGTCTCATAGAAGTACATCTGCTCCAGGTTTTTGGACTATACTCCTGTTTCTGAGGGTAGTTAGGTAGTGCAGTGGATAGAGTACCCAGGCTTGGAGTTGGGAAGGCTCATCTTCTGAGTTCAAATCTGGCCTCAGACACTTACTAGCTGTGTGACCCTGGGCAAGTCACTTAACCCTGATTACCTCACTTTCTTCATTTATAAAATGAGCTGGAGAAGGAAATGGCACTTTGCCAAGAAAACCCCAAATAACAGGGAATATCCACCCTGATAAGATCACAAAGCCATCCAAACACTAAAGACAATGGAGTAGCCTGGAACAGCACGGTATGCACCTATGGCCCATCTGTGAGCAATCCCTAAAAGTAAAGGTGCATAAATAACTTGTTTTAGGCCAAGAATTTTTGGAAGTCCTTCACCTACCAGGAGAAAAATTCTAAGGCACTCCACATGTGACATGGGGCCTCCTCACTTCCTCTATTAGAAATATGTGACTGTCAAAGTCTCACACACCGGTTGCAGCAATTGTGGTCTTTGACACCCCTGATGGAATGAAAGCAATATGATGATACCTTAACCACTGTATTTGCAAACCTGTGGCATCTATCAATATAAAATCAACTTGAGGCATAATCTAGGGAAATCCCCATGCAGGAACAAAGGGTAATAATGCTCACTGGGTCAGAGGAAGCAAGGTTCAGGAAGGAAGAACAGCATAATCTAAAGGTCAGATCAAGGCCAATTATATATGTGACTAGGGAGCACTGATTTCCAAAGAGTAATGAGCAGGTGAGTCAGTTATAAGACTGAGAGAGGTAAAAATCCAGAGGAATATGCCCAAAGCTTAGAAGACCAAAAAAAAAAAGCATAGCAGGAGATATACATTGTTTAAACAAAAGCTGCTTCCTGAAAACTTAGGGATTTTTGTTCCAGAGGAGTGTGCCCCAGTACAGCGGACATTAATGGTGATGCCAATGCACTGTATGATCTTTGGCATTTCCCCCTTTCTTACTACCAAAGTTCAATGACTTGCCCACAGTCACCCAGGAGTGACTACCTCTGATGAATCAAGGGCTTATACATTGTCTACCACCACTAAAATGACAAATTACTGGGATAAGATAAATCTGTGAAAGAAACCAGTATCAGTGCTATCCAGAGACAAAATAAAATGGGAAAAGATTTCAACCAGTCTTCCCACAGGGTTCTTTTCCCATGAACATACTTCACAAGACTGAAAATATTGGAAAAATTACATCATGATCTAAAACGATGTAAGGTGAAGAAACCTCATGCAAGGTTTTGAACAGTCCCATGTGGTCTGTTTTCAGACTGTATTTGTCAGAGACAAATAATTGTCTATTAAATCTCATCAGGGGGCACGTATTTGTGAGAGTTGAGGTGCAAGGATCAATCAACATATGCTATTCTTCAAGTTTGGGTGCCCCAAATAAATGTAGACTGAAGCTGCTGGTGGTGGATCATAACTAGGAGGTCTGGTTGAGGTTGAATGGTTATAAAAATCTATGGTCCAGCACTTAGCTCAGTTCCTGGCACATAGCAGGAACTTAATAATGGTGACTGATTGATTGTTGTGAGAGTGGGGCTTCATCCACCAAGTGTTCCAATTCTGGTTTGTGCAGGTCCATCAGCCTAAAGATTACTCTCCCATGGCATGTAAGTTCTAGTAAAGTTGAACCTAATAAAAACTTATTTTTTGCTTTGGTTTTTGGACTGGACCAGTGATTTTAATTGTAGGTAATACCTAGTAAGGAAACTAGCTCTACCAATGCAAGTCACCACCTGCTCTGCAAATTCTATGCTTTGAGAGGGATCTGAGGCAGCAAGAGATTGGTGGTTTTCTCATAGTCGCACAGCTAGTATGTGTCAGAGTTAAGACTTAAACCTAGGTCATAGGGTTTTAGATTCATAACTCAGAGGAACTTTAGGGTCCATCAAGCCCCACCCTCATTTTGCAAATAAACTAAGGTAGAGAGAGATTAAGTAATTTTCTCAGGGTCACACAGCTAAGAGTCTGAGGTAAGATTTGAACCTAGGTCTTCCTAATTCCAACAATAGCTCTTTAGCTATTACACCGTTTTGCTTCTAATTAAAAAAATACTCAGCAAAGCTGACATTGTTAGAACTACTATCTGATCTAACAATGTTGTTATAGGTCAAGGAAGATAGTTTTGAGATGCCACATTCACTCAAAATGATGCTCTCTCAAATGTGGCCCATAACTCCTCCTGTCTGGCATGGTTCTTTATGACCAATTTGTGGAGGAGGGCAGGCAACAGGATCTGTGGGAGTACAGCTATCATTGCAATGACATAAGCACTGCTCTGATGAACTGTGTTAAAGAAAATTGAGCCTTCGACTCAGAAGATTATGCTTAGAAACAAAACGTCTCACTGAATTTGTAAGGAAGAAAAACCAAGAGGCTAAGATTTAGAATTCTGTCCCCAAGGACTAAGTTTCACAGAGAGGGCTTTTTATAGTGCTTATGCAGACGTAAAAGTGTTATCACTTTAAAACAATTTACAGCTTACAGAGGAGCCAGGGGTAGCACATCTCCAAAGGAAAGGAACATCAAAGATGTAGCATTCTTTTTTTTTTTTAAAGATGTAGCATTCTTTTCTTCCAGGAACTATTTCACATTCTTATGATTAGAAAGGTCTTATAGAGTTAGGACAAACAGTCTTTCAAATCCAAAATAATATTTTGGGTGCCTGACGCCATCTGCCACTGCCTCAGTTAAGAATGAATTCTTGGGGCAGCTAAGTGGCACAGTGGATAGAGCACATGTCCTGGAATTGGGAAAACCTAAGTTCAAATCCAGTTTGAGAACTGGCTAGCCATGTAACTCTGGGTAAATCATTTAACTTCTGTTTGCCTCAGTTTCCTCATCTATAAAATGGGGGTAAAATAGCACTAGCTCCCAGGGTTGTAGTGAGGATCAAATTAAATAATGTTTGCAAAGTGCTTAGCACAGAGCCTGGTACATTTGTTGCTATTCAGTCATTTCAGTTGTGACCCATTTGGGTTTTGGGGTTTTTTTTGGCAGAGATACTGAAGTGGTTTTCCATTTCCTTCTCCAGTTCATTTTATAGATGAGAAAATGAGGCAAACAGGGTTAAGTGACTTGCCCAGGGTCACACAGCTAGTAAGTGTCTGAGGCCAGATTTGAACTCATGCAGATGAGTCTTCCTGATATCAGGCCTGGCACTCTGTCTACTGCATCACCTAGCTACCTGCCTGGCACCTAGTGAGCAGTATATGTGTGTTAGTATTTATTATTTTTCAACTTTATCAATTGCCTAAAGTCCAGATGACTAAGGTAAGCCAGTTCTTCTGATCATTAAATGGCCTTTCCCTTTCCAGTGTTCACTAGAAAGCTTTTGGGAGTTTTAGCAGGACAGTTAACAGACAATGTCAGACTTCCTTGAAGGCCTTGAAGCAGTATGGACACTGGATGACAACTTCTCAAACATAGAGAGAAGTCATTTTGAGTATGGGTTGGACAGGAAATCTCTTCCAACTGTTTTGTGATTCTATGATTGGTGCACTTGGCAAACCAGCTACTGGGGTATAGCCTAGGGTAAGAAATATGCCCAGAAGGAAGCATGAATGGAAAGTTAATCCTATGTACAGAGTGATTATAGTGGTGCAAGTAAACAGTAGAGGGTATTTAGAGAGGGATGTGAAAGTGGGAGCTAAGAGCCTGTGAGTCAGTGCATGTATTTGTGGGTGTTTTTTCAGGTATGGATCCTTAGGCAATTTGAGGTGTGTTTAGGGTACAGATCCCTGGATGTTTATGGGTATTTGGGAGTGTGGTTCTACAAAGACTTTAGCTTATTCCTTAGGATGAACCTCAATTTATGAGCCAGGAGGAAAGTGAAGATTGGAACAGGATGCAGAGGCAGACACCCCCAGACCATGCATCTAGCCAGCAGGCTCTGGTGTGTGATTTATCCCAGTGCTAATCCCTACGGAGATATTCTAGCCTCTGTATTTGCACCATCAACCCACATTCCTGAAATGGTGACTCTCTCAGCTCCACCTCTCAGAATCCTTATCCACTTTCAAGACTGAGCTCAAGTACTATCCTGTGTGGAGAAACCTGACCTGATTCCTTTAGTTTCTAAAGTTCTCTCCCTCCTCAAATAACCTTATCTGTGTACTGTGGATTTCTCTTTACCTATGGCCACTTTGTTATTTCTCCCAAACAGAGAGCAAACAAGAATTATTTCATGTTTTCCTTGATGTCCTCACTGTGTAGGCACAGTGCTTTACACATGGGAGAGATTATATAAATGTTTGTTGAATTGGATCTGAGGACAGTGATGACAAACTGACAAATACAATACCTGAATGGCCCAGTCTTGAACCTGCAACAATGTTTATGCAGGAATAAGAAAGCATGGTGGGGGCATGAGGGGAAGATAAGTGCATGGTGGCTGCGCAGTTGATGCAGAAGCATGGGACCACGGTGTCAGCATTAGTGTGAGTGGGGCCATGCCAGTGTGCATGCCTGAAAGCAGAAGAGCACGGGATAAAACTGGGAAGAATGGTTCCTTGTGGTTGCCCATGCGAGTGTCGGAGGGCACTAATGAGAAATGAAGTAGGACAGGTAGGTTGAAATCAGATTTTGGAAGGACTTAAGTGTCTGAATAAGGAATTTATAGTTTATCCCAAGGTTCATAAACAGGAAGCCAGCCAATGAAGGATTCTGAACATGAAAATGGGATCAATTAATCAATCAAGCAATTACTAAGTTATCACTACGGGTCAGATGGTATACTGGGCTACGGGGCCACAAATACAAAGAAGGCAAAAATCTGTTCTCACGAGCTTACGTTCTAACGGGGAAGACTCCAGTACAAATGTACCAGCGTCACCTGAGGCTCCAGGTCATTGCATAAGACTCTCCTCATTGGTCCTTTTTGAGAATGCAGGACAAACAACAATAGTCCTCATTGGGGGAGATGCTCTGCATTAGTGAAGGCTCTGAACCTGTGGGAGGAGCAGGGGCGCAGTGAGTCAGAGCTGAGAAGAGAGCGTCTGGGGAAGACCCTGGCTTCCCAACTGCTCCCAGGTCCGGATTCTGTTCCGGGAGAGGTCCTTACCTGGGAAAAGAGACTCTGGAAAGAAGCCAACATGTAGAACTGAAACTCGAACCTCTCTCTATCCCCCGGCGACCTACGCCAGAGACTTCAGGACCTCTAGGTCCTCAAGTGCGGCGGCCGTACTTGACCTAGAGGGCCACATGTGGCTTCAGGAGCAGGTTTCCCACCCCCCACCCCCGCCGTGCTTGAGGACCTAGAGGGCCACATGTGGCTTCGGCAGCAGGTTGCCCACCCCCTGCCCTAAGGCCTCAACAATCTCCCACAGGTGTGAAGCATTGCGGGGTCAATCTCCACCAATGAGGACATTCCTGTGGCCATGAGGTGATGAGTCTTCTTTGAGATGAAGTTACACAAGTACATAAAGAGGAAATTTAAAAAGAATGACTACCGGCGGTTAAATATGATGTAGTTTGGGAAGGAGAGAAGGTGGGCAGACCCTAGTGGTTGAGGGCAACAGGAAAAGGCTTCATGTAGAATAATAACTAACATTAATATAGCAAGCACCTACACTAAGCACTTTACAAATATCACTCATTTGATCCTGGCAATTACCCTGAGAGGTAGGTGCTATTATTATCCTCCTTTTACAGATGAGGAAACTGAGGTTAAATAAACATGTAGGGGGTCACACAGCTAGTAAATGTCTGGGGCTGGATTTAAACTCAGGTCTCCCTGATTCCAGGCCTATCCATTGCACCACCAACAAGGTAGTGTTTGAGATTCATTCTGAAAGAAATTTTTATTTTTTGTTTTCTTTTTTTTTAGGCAATTGGGAATAAGTGACTTGCCCAGGGTCACACAGCTAGTGTCAAATGTTTGGCCTGAGGCTAAATTTGGACTCAGGTCCTCTTGACTTCAGGGCCAGTGCTCTATCCACTGTACCACCTAGCTGCCCCTTGTTTTTGTTTTTTTCTAAAGGCAATGGGGAGCCACAGAAATTTCTTGAATACAGGAATTAAGTGATCAGACTTGTACGTAAGGATTTTCAGATTATTTTAGTAGTTGTGTGAAAGGCGCACTAGGAGGAAACTCTGAGTAAGGACTTTTGCTACAGAAGTTGTCTAGGGCAGTGGTCTCCAAGTTTTTTGATTACATACTCCTTTAGTAAAAGGTTTTTTGCATGTATACACACACACACACACACACACACTGCACATATATGTGAATTTACTTATTCACAAGTTACATACATGTACTACTGCACTAATAATTATGGACATTATACAACTTTCATCAGAAAAAATGGAAACTAAAACGTGATGAGTTGATATTTGATCTTAGAGGCGATAGGGAGCCACTGGAGTTTATTGTTAAAGTTTAGATGAAGGAGCTAAAGAAGTATCTGGTTAATAAGTAGGTAAATTTTTCATGTAAGAAATGGAAGAATGGGGCAGCTGGGAGCTAAGATGGCAGAGAAAAAGCAGAGGCTTGCCTGAGCTCGCCTCAAAACTCCCTCAAATAACTTTAAATAATGCCTCAAAACAAATTCAGGAGCAGCAGAACCCACAAAAGGATGGGGTGAAACACTTTTCCAGCCCAAGACAACTTAGAAGGTCAGCAGGGAAGATCTGTTGCACCAGAGTGAGAGTGGAGCATGTGCCTTGTCCCAGGAAATGCCTTTGGGGTGACTGCAATGGAGGCTTCTGGACCCTTCAGCCCACAGAAGTCAAGGGGGGGTTGGAAAACTGGTCAGAAAAAGATTACAGAGGTCATTTTGCTAGCATTGGAGGCATGACTCCTGCATTTTCTATACTCTGATCTGGATCCCAGTTCCAGAGTGAAGAGGAGCACTAGCACACCAGAGCTTGTAGTTGCAATGGAGCAGGGACTCTGGTGGCACGTTCCAGGGCTGAAAAGAGTCCTTGTGGTCACCCACAGGCTAGGAGAGTGGTAAAAACACTTCTCTTTAGATCATACTATCTTGGAAGAATTGAAAACTTACAGGGCCCTAGAATTAACTCTGAAAACAACTGCACAAAAACCCAAAGTGAACAGAGAAAAAGGAGAAGGACCTATATGTACAAAAATATTTGTAGCTACTCTTTATGTGGTGGCAAAAAGTTGAAAATTGAGAGAATGCCATTGACTGGGGAATGGCTAAATAAGTTGTGATATGTGATTGTGATAGAATACTATTGTGCTATAAGAAATGCTGAGCAGGATGCTCTTAGAAAAACCTGGAGAGACTTACATGAAATAATACAAAGTGAAATGAGCAGAACCAGAGGAACATTGTACATAGTAACAGCAATATCATATGATCATATATGAATGATTTAGCTATTCTCAGCAGTACAAGACAATTCCGAAGGACTTACAATGAAAAATGCTATCAATCTCCAGAGAAGGAACTGATGGAGACTGAATGCAGACCGAAGCATTTTTTAAACTTTATTTTTCATGGGGGTTTTTTGGTCTGTGTTTTCTTTCACAACATGACTAACGTGGAAGTATGTTCTGCATGACTGCACATGTATAACTATATCAAATTGCTTGCCTTCTCAATAAGGAGGGAAAGAAGGGAGGGAGAGAATTTGGAACTCAAAATTTTTTAAAGCAAATGTTAATTGTTTTTACATGTAATTGGGAAAATTAAAGTAGTAATTATTTTTTTTTAAAAGGAAGAAATGGAAGTAGGGCTTCAGTATGAAAAAGAGAGAAGAGAGCCTCAACACTGTAGAGATGAATCCTAACCTGAGAGGCACCCTAGGGTAGTGGATAGAAAGCCAGCCTCAAAGCCAAAAGGACCTGGATTCAACATCCGACCGGACTACATGACCTGGAGCCAAGTTACTTAACTTTTTGGTGCCCTAGGCAACTCACTAAGATTATATATTTCAGAGAAGGTGCCAACCTGCTTTGGAAGAAGGAGCCACCTCACCTGGGAGTTCCCTACATCAATGAAATCACAGCTCTAGTCTCTATCCCTTGGAAGCTTTAGAGGAAGCAGTTTGAGGGGAATGATGAAGTTGCAAGCCTGGGCTGAGATCTAAGGAAGAAGCTGCTTGTCCTCAAAGGAGTGATTAGTGAATCCAAAGACGCTGCCAGTTGAAAGATCATCCTACGAAGTGAGGAGAAAGAAGAGATGAGTAGCGTTGGTTGGAAACTTCCTGCTGAAGAGAAGTGAGAAACTAGAACCTGATAATGGAGAGGGGAGATGGAGAGAGGGAAGAAGACATATATGTGTGTGTGTGTGTGTGTGTGTGTGTGTGTGTGTACATATATATGTGTGTGTGTGTATATACATATATACATTGATGTGTGTACATGTATATATACACATGTATGTGTATACATATGCACACATGTATGTATATGTACATATGTATGTATATACATACATATGCTGGTTTTTTGGACTTTGTAAGGACCTCCCAAGACTTGTCCAACAAGAAGAATATTGTACACTTCTGGTGATTTACGTGGACGGTGATGATAGTGCCAGGAGGACTCTAGAAAGGATGAGAAAGAGTGCAAAAGTTTCAGCAAGAAAATGGCATAGATGGTCAAAAGTGACTACTTCATCTTAGAATTCATGATAGAGGAGGAGAGGAGAGCTTGGTATGGTCTGAGATACACCTTTGATTTAGGAAAAAGAGATTTCACAGTTTCCAAAGAAAAGATGGGTAGGATCACATGACCTAAACTCCTATGAGGGAAGTCAATTCAAGAAGGATTTACAATTACAAATAAATACAGATAGGATGTCATGTATAGGGCACAGTAAGAGAATCAATTTGGCTAGAAAGTAGAATGTGTCAAGTGTGATAATAAGCCTGGAAAGGGAGTCAGCCAGCTTGTTAAAGGCACACCAGAGGAGTTGTTATTTTATTTGTATTTGTTTGTATACACATTGTTTTCCTCACGTGAATGTGAGTGGCTATAGTCTGTTTTTGTCTTAGTGCCTCCACAATCCAGTATACTGGCTGTCAGTTTGCAGCTGCTTAATAGATGTTATTGACTGTTGAGATTGCTTGGCCTCAAAACAAAACTGAGAATTGATTGGCAGATGTTAATAAGGGGGAAGATTTCAATTCAATATAAGGAAAACATAATATTATTTAGAGCTGGCTTCTCCTCACCAGCTCTCTTCCCTTCCCCAAATGGAAAGGGCTGCCTCAGTAATTAGTAAGTTCTCTCTCCCTAGAGGGTGCTAAGTGGTAACTAGACATTGTAAAAGGGATTCCTGCTTTAAACCAGAATCAAATTTGGTAACCTGAGTCTTTTCTCATACTGTTTCCATATACATAGAGGATATGTTATTTCAATAGCATGGGGATCTCCCTCCAACATCAACAGGTCTCAACCTATCCATGATTTAACAGTTAAGTTCTAGGGAGGTGCCTGAGGTCCACAAAGGTTCGGTGACTTGCCTAGGGTCACACAGCAACTCCTTGTCCAAGAAAGGATTTGAAAAGCAGTGCAATTTAGTGAGAAGTATCCTGGATTTGAAGTCAGAAGACCTGGTTTCAACTCCTGATTCTGACACAAGGCAGCTAGGTGACTCAGGAGATAGAATGCTGGACCTGGAGTCAGGAAAAACTGAGTTCAAATCCAGCCTCAGACAATTATTTAGCTGTGTGACCCTGAGCAAATCATTTAACCTCTCCTTACCTCAGTTTCCTCATCTGTAAAAAGAGGATGAAAATAGCACCTACTTCCCAGGTTATTGCAAGGATAAAATTAAATAATATTTGCAAACCTGAAAGCACTGTATAAATTCTGGTCATCATCATAGTCATCATAATTGTCTCAGGCTAGTCATTCACCTTTTCTGACGTCAGCTTCCTTTCTATGAAGTGAGGGAACTAGACAAGACGGTCTCTCAGGTCCCTTCCAGCTTTAAATCTATGATACTCTGAACCCAGGTTTTCCTCATTCTGTGCTCCACAGTGCATTTGCTATGCCTTATTATTTCTACACATACTAAATGAAGGTACTTGGTGACATGCACAGCAGTTAGAGCTGCAGTCTGCAGCTCCCATAAGCCATGTTTGTTTTCATCTCCTCAGGAGACAGGGGTCATAGTCATTTAAATACACTTATATTTGTGGAGCTGGTAAGATGAGGCAGAGAATTCCCCACCCCCAACAAAGCAATTTATCCTTTAAGAGGGCATGCATGTCACCAGAGACTTGGAGCATAATGTCAACCTTCCCTGTTAACCCATTCTTCCTCCTTCACTCTACACTATTCATGCAGTTGCAACTGTCCTGGACCTTTTCTAAATGCTGGAACAACATAATTGTTTATTGCCATATTCAAAGTAGCATCTCCTTTTTTGTCTGTGCTTTGCAAAATCTAGGAAGTCAGTGAATGACTTTTTCTACCAAAGCTATCTCTTGCTATCTCTATTTGAAAAATATATTCTCTGGAGCCTTAAATCCAAGGTGAATGACTTCATAAATCACCTTTCTGGCAAGTTTCAGGATACTTTTTCTTTTCCTATACACCCAGATGCCTGGGGGTATTCTGGTTAAACTAAAACTCTTGCTCATAGGTATGTCTTTACATGCTGAGTTCATTTCCCGAAGCTCTTCTGTAGATGCCTGATTCTCACCATTCAGGTAAGGCTTTCCTTATCTTTTCGAAGCAAATTGTGACATTGTGGATTTAGCTGAGACATTAGCAAACACTGATTGTGATGGGCCCCTAGAGTAGCCCAGCATAGAGGGTTACCATTAATCTTCTTTCAATTTATGGAAGGTCTAAGCCCCAGATTAGCCAAATGCAGACAAAATTATAAATGTGGTTATTGTGGCTTAGCTCAATAGTCAACAGTAAAGCTTTTGCTGGCTATAGAAGGATTTCAATCTTGAATTAGCAAGATGCTGAGAATGTTTTTATACTTTATTGAAACGTTAGCAAGATTTCCAAATTATGCCATGCCCAAAAAAGTAATTTCACATGTTGTGTATTATGTAATTGTCCTCAAACTTTCATTATTTTTGCCCCTTTGCAACTCGTGGCAACACAGTTATTGTAGGTTTACTTTCTATATTGTGATTATCTTCATCCCACATCCCATATGTTTAAAATATCATTCACATCTTAAGGTAAGCACATGTAAATATTCTTAAGCATTTGAAAAATTCACACAATTTAACAAACCATTGCTTTGCCTTCTGTTTTCTTATTCTGTAAACGCCATTGTGATAGCATTGAAATATCTCCTAATTCCCCTGATAGTTATGTCATCAGATCAGTTTAGAGAAAGCTTCTTAAAATTATCCTTTCTTGGCTGATGTAGGATGAATTACTAAGGGTTAACTTCTTAACAATTATCCCAATTATCCCATTGCTCCTTCATACTTATTTATCATTTGGGGAAGCAGGGCAGGCAAATTCAGGCGTTGTCACTTAATGTATGTTTTTTTTTTCCTCTAATATAGAAACATAACTTATTAAGCACTGTTCAGGCACATTGGGGCTATGAACTAGGAAGTTTGCTATTATGTGTGTCCATGGTAACTTCATTTCTCTTAAGGTCATGGAAGTGGCTTTGACAGCAATAGGAAGGGTGACAATTCAAGAGATGTTGGCCAGTGTATTTGAGAATTTGAAAAGTCATTACCAAAGAAAAGACTGATTGTTATGAGTTCTATATCTTTTTGCTAGTCAGGGCTACAGCTATTTAGCACTTTTTATTAATTAATATATTTTTAGTTTTCAACATTCACTTCCATAAACTTTTGAGTTTTAAATTTTCTCTCCCTCCCTGCCTCCCTTCCCAAAACAGCATGCAATCTGATATAGGCTCTACATATACATTCCTATTAAACATATTTTCTCATTAGTTATGTTGTAAAGAATTAGAACCAATAGGAGGAACCACAAGAAAGAAGAAACAAAATGAAAGGAAAAAAAGCAAATAGTATGCTTCGATCTGCATTTAAACTCTTACATAGCACTTCTTTATGAAAAGCTTCATTTGTTTATTAAGCAGCGGCATCCCTGGGGCTAGCACTGACCAAAAGCATCTATTGGGTTTATCCCACACATATACAAATTTTCACATGCATCTAAGTGAAACACCAACTTGGTTACTAGATACATCCCCCAATTAAGCATGTAAACCAAACCCAAACCTAGAAGTGAATTTGACAAGAAAATAGCCCTCTCTGTGGAATGCCAAATATGGGCTCTGTCTGATCTGCCCATAGATGGATCAAAACTGATTCTTTAGCTTTGTGGATAGACAAAGGAAAGGTATATACAGTATTTACACCTAGCTTCTAAAATTGGTTCTTAAGTGAATGTTGGTAAGGGCAGTTAACTGGTTACATAAGATCTGGGTGGATCTTAGATTTCAGGCTTCCTGGGAATTTCCAAATTCTAATTATAGCACCAGGTCTGGTCTGAAGCTCCTTACGTTTAGAAAAATGGGGAGATTTGAGAAAAGGAGGGAAGAAAGAAAATAATAACAGCAAGTGCTTGTTTCCCCATCAATCATGTGAAATAAGAAGAGCAAGTACTATTATCTCCCTTTTACAGATGGGGAAAATTGAGGGTTAGAGAAGTTTCATGATTTGCCCAGTGTGAGAGTTGCATGAAGTAATACGTCTAGGATTCAAACTCAAGAGCTCTTACTGCAAGCCAGGTGTGCTTTCTACAGTACTAGCAAATGTGAATTTAAAGTGGTTGCTGATGTGCCTGGCACATAGCAGGCATTTAATAAAGGCTCGTTGATTGACTGCTGATTAAATTAAAGGTGAGAAGGCTGAGAGGTGCTTGATAGTTGGGGGGGGGTTAAGTGTGCAAAGTGTGCCAGCTTTAATCTTTGCTGAGAAGAGAAGCAAGAGTGAAAGCTGACTTCCATTGGAGGGGGTAGATCTTAGGCCAGATGTCTTCTGATTTAATTCAATTCAACAAAGTCATTAAACACCTACTATGCAGAGCACTGTGTTAGGATTTGGGGGAGATATAAAAATTGGTAAAACTTTGGCCAGAGGTGAAATGATAAATATAAAAATAACTACAAAACAAAATAGAAGGAAAGCAATAAATTCCTAGGAAAGATACCAAAGTGCTCTCTGAGTTGTGAGGAAGGAAAGGTCATGTATTACTGGAGGAAATCAGGGAAAGCTAGGTCTTGAGTAGCAAAAAGATGTAATTCTGCACAGTAAGATGAGACCTGTAAACACAGAATGAAAGAACTAAGGAAAAAATAATAATCCATGTAAGTTCTCTCCTTATTTCTTCTTCCCCAACCTGCCTATCTCAGCTTTGATTTTATTGATTTATATCAGGGGAGAATTTTCTTTTACTTTTTGTATCCTAAATTATCCAGATTCATTCAAATTCATTTCACTTTACTAATATCTGCCAGACAAAAGGGCACCAGTATTGTACAAAAATGGTACATCAGTACTTTACTATAGACTAGAAGTCTCCTAGGCCACCCAAAATGGAAAGGCTTGGAGTACAATCCCAGGGATGGGCTATAGGCCTATTGTCTAAGGATCGGTCTTTGTCAAAGATTAGCTAAGTTTAAAGAAGTTCAGCACCTGATGGACTATAAACTGATAAAACGTTTGTCCCTTAAAGCAATTCTTTAAAGACCATTTACCAAGTTGAAGAGGAAGTATGACCGGTATTGGTGGAGGAAAGACTATACCAATAAATTACACTTCCTTGAGGTATTGAAGAGTTGAATCACTATCTCTCTGTCTCTACAAACTCAGTTAACTTGAATGAGATTGAAAGATTTGTTATGGACCATTAACACAGTTTGACTACACAGATGGACCATACAGCTGAGTGCCACACATGCAAGTCTCCTAATAGCTAATGGAGAATGAGATGGGTAAAATATTTCAGTCCCATGACTGCTTTTCTTATACCACGTAGATGGTGGCCTCAGAGAAGTGTAAATTCACCTTCACTGGATATATTTCATAAGAGAATTGATCTTCAGATGTGTCGAAATGAATTAAGTACACTTAAGTCTCTCCCAACTCCATGAATTTAAGAAATTTCACATTAAGAGTCATGGATTTTTAGAGTTGGAAATTATCTAGCCCAACCCCTTCATTTTACAGATGAGAAAACAGGCCTAGAAAAGTGATTTGTTGAGCGTCATGTAGCTAAATATGTGACTCGAATAATAACTAACATTTATATAGCATTTTGCAGATTTTTGCAGTGCTGCACAGACACTTTCTTTTTTGCTTCACAATAATCCTATGAAGCGGGTCTGCAGCGATCATTATTCCCATTCTGCATATGAGGAAAGTGGGACCTAGAAAGGTTAAGTAACTTGCCTACAGTCACCCAGCTAGTGAGTGTCCCGGAGGGGATTTGTACCAGGGTCTTCCTGATTTCACAGCCAGCCTTCTAGACACTATGACAATGCTGGATTTTTATGATTCTGAGGCCACTGATCTTTCCACTAAATCAAACTGCTTCCCTTGCCTGTTGTAAATTGGCAACTCAATTAATATTCCTTCTTTTATCTCGAATGTTTACTGACCAGTTCCGGAAAGTAACAAAAGGAAATGTCATTTATGATCCAAGGGGAAATGGTAGATCACAGCAACAGGGCAGGAAACTGGGTGCAGGCAAAGTTGTGTTTAGTAATTAGGCCTGCAGTCCGGGAGCACAGCAATGCCAAAGGTGAAGGCAAGGTGAGAGGTTGGAAACCAGGGAGATAGTCAAGACAGCAGCCATAAGGAAAACACTGAAACCAAAGAAACTCCTACCTTAACCAAAAAGTCTTCTATGTACTTCCCACTGGGGCTCGAGTTAGTTCCCATGTATGTCTAATCCTCTTTTGGCAAAATTATAACTTGGAATTTTTGTGCCTCGGACAAGCCCCTCACAGGGCAAATGGCAAATAAAACAAAAAGCACCCTTAGATCTGGGGGAAGAAGAGAGGGACTGATTGTCTCCTCCGGGAAGAGACAGCTTTCCAGGACAAAACACCAAAGACTCAAGACCACTGCCAGAAAACCCACCCTAAAGGGGAGAGGAAGCTTTTTATTTTAACTAATTGTCCTCAATAACTAGGCGCTAAGGGCAGTTGTTTCTTCATACTTAGCAAGTAGGAAGCCGGATTACTGGGCAGAAGGGGTAGAATCTTAATTCCTAGAGCAAACATGCATTTTTTTTAAAGAGAGCTAAAAGAAAAAAGGCTTGAAGTCAAGTCTCTCCAAATCTTCAAAGTATCATCCCAACATTTGAGTTTGTAAGCAATAAAAGTTCAAGACGCCATTGGTGAACCAAAAAACATTATAAACAGCCTAGCAAGGTCAGGTATCCCATGTGTGGGCACACCTTACAGAAGGGAGAGTAAAGTTTTTTGTTCCTAGGACCAAATCGCAGTTCTCCCCGCCCCCCCATATCCCCATTAGCTGGGTAATGCAGGGTTTACAACCTATCTGGTGTGCCTAATTTCCCCATGTGAGTCTCTGCCCCCCCAATTACATCTCCCATTCCCCACATTTCCTTGTCAACAGCCTACAGCTGTCAATACCCCAGCAGCTACTTATCACCCTGATAAGTGATATGCAGAAGCAACATACCCCACCACATTTTCCACAAGTTGGAAAGGACCTCAGGGATTATCTGGTCTAACTCTCTGATTTTATAGAGGAGGAAAGTGAAGCCAGAGGAGGGAGTGATTTGTCCATGATCAGCGGTGAAAACTCATTCACCTCTTACTGTAATCAAGGCTAAGCTATGGCAGAGTCAAATGTAGCCCCAGTAAAATAAACCCACCAGCAAACTGCTAGAGCAGTAAGAGGCTTTAGAACCCCTGGTTTTTACAGAGGAAGAAAAAGAAGGCCAGAATGAGTGTCCCTGCAGGGACTGGAACTTCATTCCCATTGCCATGTTTTGTTTTGTTTTTTTCACCAGGTTGTTATGATCTATGATATAGCCAAAGCTTACTCAGTATAATCAATCTGCCAATCAACCTATTATGTTCCAGTCATTATGCTACCTGCTGGGAAAACAAAGGCAAAAATCAAATAGTATCTGCCTTCAGGGAGTTTACATTATATCAGGAGACACAGACACCTATACACATATAAGTATGTTGAAAATAAGTATAAGGTATCTGATTAGGGTTGGGGAGAGAGGTAAAGAAGGGGAAGAGGAACCTGAGAATCAGCAGTTGCTGGAAGTTGGGGGTGGGGGAGGAAGTTACTCAAGAAAAATCCAACCTTTTGCTCTCATGACTCAAATGAGCAATACAATGGTAAGCAACATTTTCTTCTCTTTCTCTTTCCTCTCTTTCCTCTCCTTCCTTCTCCTTTCCTTCCCTCTTCTTTCCCCCTTCTCCCCAATCCCCTCTTTCTTCTCCCTCTCTCCTTCTCTCTTCCCTTCTCTCCCTCTCAACCACCTAGAAGAGGACAGCCTAGAAAACTTCTTCAAGGTGAGTAGGGGCCCGGGCCTGCTTCAAGCCTATGGCAAGGTAGGGGGCAAAGTTTCTCTGCCCACCACCTTCACTCATCCTGCTCTCCATCTTTCACATTTGGAGAGCTGGATTTCATCTTCTCTCTTCCTTACACTTGGGATTTGAACCCAGGTGTTCCTGACTCCAGGTCCCGCCTTCCATTTAGTATACCAGGTTGCCTCCTATACTGGGAATATATCTACTGAATTTACTTGGGAGAGCAATCACACCATTGACACCTTGGATGCTTAATAAACATTATGCAAGGATGACAGTGACCGACTATGGCAGTGACTGATTCTAACCTTAATGTTTTCTGTCACCTAGCAGCATTTGTAATAATCTTTTGGGGAAAAAAGAATGAAATTTCAGCTGACCTTTTTAATGCACCTCGGTAAGTACAAAGATTACTTTCAAAGCTCATTTCTCTGGTTTTCCCCACAGTGCCTCAAATCATTTAGGAGAAATTTCCAAATTTCCCTGCATTTTTCTCTAACCTACATGGTTTTTACATGACAGCCCAGCTGCATAATTATTTCACATAGTCGGAAACTCTATGCAACTATGATCACCATCAAAGCAGCAATTCCTGATAGTCCATGGTCAGCCCTTTTGAATCATTGATTTGTAAACATAATGTGTTTAAAAATATAAGCTAGTTTTAGATAAAGTGGTTGTCCCAATGTTGGGGGTTTGGGAAAGTTTTGACAGTGAGAAGGCAAACTGTCTTCTCTAGGTAAATGAATGCTTTGTGTTGAGGTGTTAAGTTCACTGTACTTCTCTTATTTTTTCTAAAAGTTCAATAACATTTATATCAGTCATTGTGAAGGATATTTTCCAAAATTATTCCCATTGATCCCAAATTTTCTATAATATCAATCAGTACCATGCCTCTACTACTACATAATTACAATAATACCAATAATGACTGATATCCTGTGTTCCATTTTTCACTATCCACACAAACATGCAAACATACTCATAATCAAACACAAACCGTTACTACCTTCAAGTAAGTTTTGAGAATTAAAATGTCCTTAATTTCACCATTTTCCAACTTTCATCCAACCATTATACCCCTGTTACAAATACCAGGTGCTTAATGAAGAGTATCAGCCCAGTATTCTCAGCAATTAAGTGGTCAGGTGGCACAGTGTATAAAGTGCTGGATATGGAATCAGGACCTGAATTTTAAACCTGCCCTAGATACTTATTAGCTCTGTGACTCTAGCCAAGTCACTAAACCTCTGTCTATCTCACTCTCCTTATCTATAAAATAGGTATAATAATAGTGTAATAATCTACCTCACAGGGTTGTTATAAGGATCAAATTAGATAACATATATAAAGCAAACAATTTATAAATTTGAAAGTGTTATTTAAATGCTGGCTGCTGGTGATGGTGGTGGTGGTGGTGGTGGTGGTGGTGGTGGTGGTGGTGGTAGTAGTAGTAGTAGGGCACCTTGCTGGCAAAACTGTGTTTTGATTCCTTCCCAAAGCTTCCAGACACCTTCTGAATGTCCACAAGACATCAAGGTCTGGCTTATCATCACCCTATAACCATAATAGAGCCTTCTACTTATAACCCATCCCCAGGGTAATTTCAGAAACTTTGTGATTGTTCACAGATTATGAGCTTCCAAGATGGGAAAAAAATGCTGTAAGCAACCACAAAGAGCTCAAGTACCAAGGAGTTACCATCAGAATCACACACACACACACACACACAACACACACACACACACACACACACGTGTCAGCTTTTGCAATCAAGAGATCATGGGTATCCCTTCCTTCTTAGCTCACGTTACTCAATTGTCTTCCCCTGCTAACTCCTCTCTTATCCCTGTCTCACATGAAGAGGTAACAGTTCTGGCCAAGGATTATCTCTCTATGCATAAGTGATTCCATTCCATCCCATCTTCTCCAACAAGATTGTCTCATCTATCATCCCCTCTCTCACTTTTCTTCAACCTCTCCCCATCTATTGGCTGTTTCCCAACTGCCTACAAATATATTCTTGTCTCCCTCATCCTCAAAACCCCTCACTTTGCCAAATCAACTGTGTAAATCCATGATTTAAAAATAATACAAATATATGAGAAAAATTCAGTATAGCGGAGGAAATTATCTACAGTAGTGATTAACAGATGGGTGTTATTAATTACATGCTATACTCAGTTGTTTTCACATTGCTAAAGGAGTACATGTATTAAAGGCTGTCTTAAAATCAATTTTATTAGTGTTTTTTTATTTTATATTACAGTCATTTCTAAAATATCTCCCCCTCTCTTTCTGCTCAGGAAAGAGTTCAGATTTGAACTCTCTTACAACCAAGAAAATTTGGCAAAACTGAATTGTATATACAAAGCTTTAACCTAGTAATCCCCTGACACTCTTCTCAGAGGAAGGAAGTAGGTTTCATTATCTGTTAACAGGACCAATTTTTAAATTACTCAGAGTTTAGTTACCATTTAGCAATTTCTTCACTTATATTACTACTATAGTCTTTTTGTATATTTTTTTTGTTCTAGTCATTTCATTTACAGTGGTTCACACAAAATCTTCCCACATTTTGCTAACTCATATTCATCATTTCTTACTACATAATGATATACAATTATATTCCTATACCATAGTTTGTATAGCCATTTCCACCAATTGATTGATACCTGTTTTGTTTCTGGTTCTTTATCACCACCAAAAAAATGCTACTGTGAATATTTGGGATATGGATTGTTGTCTGTCTTTGACCTCCTTGGGTAATATCCCCAGTAATATAATTGCTAGAAAAACTGATACTAAAAGTGTAGCCCATGTGTTAAAATTTGAACCTTATGAATTTCAGTGCTCTGGGACAAAGTCCAAGTCACCCCCACCCTAATTATTCTGCTCCCAGTCAACCAAATATCCATCTAAATGCTTAAATAAAAATGGTAGCGGGGAGTTTGCCATGCTCTGGGGGGAAATTTCTGGATTCTTTTCCAAAAAGCTGGAAAATTTTGTTGTCAGAAATAAACTAAATATTGAAATACTTCACTTGTTCTACATTTTGACAAGGTCATAGTTGTAGCCTTGGAATGCCAAGAAAAATGAAAATAAAGTACAGAAGAAGCAATAAAAAATTTAAATGTACTAGGCCTCCTTGGCTTTTGAGAAACTAGATGAAGAGCAAAAGCTTCATTTATTATCTAGCAACACATTTTGTGCTATTCGGAAAGCTAATGTATTGTGTGTTCCTGAGGTGAGCTGCAGAGAGATAGCCTTACTTTTGTGTGTGATGTATTTTGTTTCATGAAAATTAAACATTAAAACAGACATCCTTAAAAGTATATAAATTTATATTTTTTTTTATTTTGCAAAAGGGTTCATTACTATGTCTTTTAAATACCTACCTCTTCAAAGTGCATTTGTTGGAACACTAGATACTTTAAAACACCACCAAAAACACAGTTCACATGCAATTTCTCTGTAGCACAGGCATATATGTATGCTCTAGATAAAACCCAAGTCATTGCTGACATTGGGGGGAAAAAGCCAAATGCTTTAAAAAAAATCTGAACATAAAAGTCATGACTGAGCGTATGTTAGGGCTTAAAGCTTTCACTACCTATATTCACTTCTCCCCCAATCCCTATCCCAAACAATATTGTATATCAGTATTTCACATAAATACTCATAAACTCATGTATATAATGTTTCAAGTTTTCATCGTGACTCTGGTCTAGTTTCATTTCTGAGGCACAAACATTTTTATCAGAGCAAGTTTGGCCAAGCCAAGTTATAAATACGGGCAAAGCCTCAAAGGCTCCCATTCCAGCAGAAGAATTCAGGATAGAACTTGCCTAAAAGGGCAAAACCCTGTCTTATATAATCTCAGTGCAGCAATAACCCATTTGCTCTGCCTGAACCTTTTTGAATAGCCCTGTCCAAATGGATCTCCCACCCCACCTCCTAGCTTCTGGCTTAATATATCCTAAGTGCTCACTCAGGACAATGAAAGGAGGCTCAGATTAGAATTGGCTCACAGATAATGGTGCAACACAGAGTAGCGGTCATTTATGACAGCACAAACAACACAGGGAAATTCAGTAGGAAGAAAAGGTTGCACTGATTCTGAATAAAGATAATGTGAACTTTCTTCATATCCTTAAATCTCAAAACAGATTTTTTTAAATCAAGTATAGATCTGTAATAAAAATATTTAGGGAGAAGATTAAAAATGAAAAGTTCAGCCCACTAGGCTACCATTTTGGAAATGTATGATGGGGATTAGAAGCAATTCAGTTTAATCAACAAGTATTTAAGTACCTACTATATGCCAGGTATTATGGTAGCCGTAATGTAAAGAATGGTGAACTTGGACTTGAGAAGATCTAGATTCGAATCCTACCTCTGACACTTATTAGCTATGTGACATTGGGCAAATCACTGAACTTCTTGGGACTTACCTACTAAGTCATAGTCCTATTGATGGAGAAATTGAATAGAGCCATCTAAGAACATGTTAATGTGTAGAAGATATCCATTTATGTGTATATATTATTTTGCAATCATTAATTTTCAACATGAATTCACTTACACACAGAAAATAGAATACCTCAGTGTCAATTCATTTTTTTACTCTTGAAGAAATGGAGGTGCAAAAAAAAAAGACACCTTGTTTCACAATCTCAATTCCTCTGTGCAACTAACTACCCTACTCTACTCACCTGCTCAGAACACCATTCCCCATAAAATTGCAGGACTCTACAAGTAATATAAAAGGCACATTGTCACATTGACCAAAACTCAGAATTAAAATAGTTTGCTATGACCATGTGATCTTTGCCATTTTTGTTGTTGTTCATTGTTTCAGTCCCATCCGACTCTTCATGATCCCGTTAGGGATTTTCTTAGCAAAGATACTGGAATGGTTTGCCATTTCCTTCTACAACTCACTTTACAGATGAGGAAATTGAGGCAAACAAGGTTAAATGACTTGTCCAGGGTCACATAGCTAATGTCTGAGACTGAATTTGAGCTCCTAAGCTTTCCTGACTTCAGGCCTGTTACTTCCACTGTGCCACATAGCTGTTAGTCATATTTTCAGTTTTGTGTTTGCTTGGTTTCTAGAGGTTATCCTATCTTCTTCAAGTTTCTATGTTTACAATTCAGTTAAGTTACACCATGTGAATGGCATTGCCTTGATTGTAGATTCATGATATGAAAGGATTGGTAGAGGGTAAAGTTCATTGGCACTAGAGTCAGAGGACCTGTGTAGACTTGAGCAAATCACTTAATTTCAAACCCAAGTTTCCTCATCTGTAAAACAACAAGATTATTCTATATAGCTTCTAAAGTTCCTTCTAATCTAAAACATCTCCAAAATTCTCTTGATGGAAAATGCTTTCCACAACCAGAGAAAGAACTATGGAGTTAGAATGCAGATCAAAGCATACTATTTGCTCTTTTTTCCCTCTGTTTTGTTTTGTTTCTTATTTCTTGTAGTTCTTCCTATTGGTTCTGATTCTTCTTTACAACATCACTAATGTGAAAATATGTTTAATAGGAATGCATGTGTCAGCCTATGTCAGATTGTACACCATCTTGGGGAAGGAGGTGGGAGGGAGGGGGAGAAAATTTAAAACTCAAAAGCTTATGAAAGTGATTGTTGAAAACTAAAAATAAATTAATTAAGAAAAATCAATAAAGTTCCTTCTAATGCCAGATCTCTGATCTATAAGCATCATTAATTGGGTTAAAGATGATAATGTGCTTTTCCATGTAAGCATGCATTTTTAAGTAAAAATATAACTTTTTGCTTAAATAAACATAATAATTGAGATAGAACCAGAGTACTGTTGAACCTTAAATATCTAGTCCAATCCCTTCACCTCATTGATGAGGTAGCAAAGTCCCAGAGAACTTGAGTGCTGCCCAAGTTCATTGAGTTATTTCAAATATATCATTTTGAGTGAGAGTTTAAGAAATATGAACACTTAGGTACCATCATAAATCTTTATTCTCAATAATAACATAATCTAATTCTGATTAATTCTCTCTTTTTCTTTTTTTATACCTCTCGTGATTTCATCAGCTTTCATGGTCATCTCTATGCAAGTGATTTCCAGATCTATATATCTAGCCCTAGCTTCTCTCCTGAGCTCCAGTATTGCAGCACCTTTTTATTGAACATTTCCAATTAGATGTCCTACAGACATCTCAAACTCGATATATACAAAACAGAATTTATCATATTCCCTCTCGGTCCCACTCCTCTTACTAATTCATCTATTTTTGTGTAGTCACTCAAATTTTTGACCTCAGAATGATTTTTAACTCTTTACTTTCCCTTGCCCCTGTGTTGAGTCAGTTGACTGGTCTTGTTAAAATCTGCCCCATGATGTCTCTTACACACCTCCCCTTCTCTTTACTCACATGACTAACATCCTAGTTCAGATAAGCATTCCCCTTCACTTGGATTATTAAAATAGGAAGGAAAGAAACAAGCATTTATAAAGTTCCTGCTTTGTGCCAGGCATTGTGCTAAATACTTCGCAATATCATACTTGATTTTTACAGCAACCCTAGGAAGACGGTGCTTTCATATCCCCATTTTACAGTTGAGCAAACTGAGTAAACATAATCATTCTTAGTAAACTAAGTAAGACAGAAATTAAGTAAAATTGTTCAGAGACACAAGGCTGGATTTTAACTCATGTCTTCCTGATTTCAGGCCCTGTCTCAGGTCTCTCTCCTTTTCAGTCACTCAGTTTCCAAAGTGATTTTCCTAAAGCACAAGTGTGACCATATCAATTAGCAAACTTCATTGATTCCCTATTGCTTCTAGGATCAAATATAAACTCCTTTTTTGATATTTAAAGGGCATCCCAACCTGATTCCATCCAATTGCTGATATTGGTTCCTTTTACTGTTCTTCTCCCATGACATTTCCTCTCCTATCTCTGCATCTTTGCACAGGCTTCCCTATGCCTGGAATGCCCTCCCCCCCCCTTACCTCTCCCCCTTAAATCCCTAAATTCCTTTAAAGCTCAAATCAAGTGTCCCCTCCTAGAAGAAACCTTTCCTCATTCCCTCCTTCCACCCAGCTGCTAGAGCTTTTAATTGAAATTACTTTGTATTTACTTTATGCATTCTTTGTATAGCATTTATGATATATTCTATTTCCCCTGAGGGCAGAAACTATTTGGATTTTTTTATCTTTGTATTCACATTGCCTATCATAGTGCTTCATATATAATAGGTGATTAATAAGTATTTAATGATTAGTTGGTTTTCTCTGACATATTAGAAGGACAAGGCACTCAAAAAGTTTATAACTTTGCTGTAATTTACCATAATTTCTTCTATCCTTGCACAAGCATTTTAAAAACAAGAATAATTTTACTTCAAAATTTTTCATCCTATAATATCTATTTTCTTTACCCCATGGATAAAAAATAAATCACTGCATCACACTGATACAGTTTGGTCCTTCAAGTTAGTCTTAAATTCTCTGAGCAAATTTCTCATTTACCCAGAACCTTTTATTGGAATTGAAAGCTAACACTTCAAGCTATGACTTCAGGAATTTAGGACAACTTGTCACCAAAAAACAATTTTAAGTGCTTTTCTCCAGCCTTTGAACTTTCTTAGTGAGGAAAAAATCTTGAACTGCATAGCTATAATTTATCAAGGTAAGGCCATGTTTGCATTCCAAGTTCTTTACTAATATCTACTGCTTCATTAGCCCTTTATGACAAAGAAAAAATTATAGTCATGAGGCACATATGTATAGCAGCAGAATAATGAATACCTTCATTTTCTTATTTCATTTGGTAGCTTCTAAGTTGCTCCACATTAACCACTTCCCTCATATCTCTGTAAATTAACAATATGGCCTTCAGTAAAGATGTACCAAGGGCAGCTAGGTGGCTCGGTGAATAGAATGCCAGGCCTAAAGTCTGGAAGACTCATCTCCCTGAGTTCAAATCTGGCCTCAAACACTTACTAGCTATGTGACCTGTGCAAGCCACTTAACCCTGTTTACCTTAGTTCCTCATCTGTAAGATGAGCTGGAGAAAGAAATGGCAAACCACTCCAGTATCTCTGCCAAGAAAACTCCAAATGGAGTCACAGAGAGCCGGATTCAACAGAACAACAACAATGGTGTACTATCACCCATTTCTGATTTTTAAAAGGCTCTTATCTTTTATTCAGAACATAATATTTTAAAACATACTTAAGTAGAATATAGGTTTAGAAACAAACATGCAAAACAATCACTTATAGGTGAACACTTCAAGTGAAGATGCTGATATTGGTTCCTAATTCTCTTACCTCAATTATAAAGGAATCCTTTTGTGGCAATGGTATTGGGTTGCATGTGAATGCCCAAATAATATCGACTAAGCCCTATGTAGCTTTTACTTGATGCACTTTTCTGATTCAGGGAACATGAGTTGACCCATGGTATATCTGAGTCTGCATAATAAACCAATGTATAAACGGATCCTATTTGTATATTTCAGGAGAAAATTCTATATTCAATTTTAGAATATAAACTCCTTTAGAGAAGAGATTATTTAGTTATTTGTGTTTGTATCACCAGAGCCTAATACAATGCCGGAACATGGTAGGTGTGTAATAAATGCTTAGATTAGAGGTTGCTGGATGGCTCAGTAGATAGAGTGCTGGACCTAGAAACAGCAATGCCCAAGTTCAAATTTGGTCTCACTTACTAGCTGTGTTACTCTGGTAATACCCTTAACTTTTCTTTGTCTTAATGTGCTAGAGAAGGAAATGGCAAACCAGTATCTTTGCCAAGAAAACCTCATGAACAGTATGGTCCACGGAGTCATGAAGAGTCAGACATGACTCAACAACAACAAATAAATGCTTACTGACTGACTGATGATAAACACACTAACAACTTGTATAATAGAAGGAAACAAATATCTCCTGACCTCTCTATATTTTTCAGTTGTTTCAGTCTTGTCTGACTCTTTGTGAGCCCATTTGGGGTTTTCTTGGCAAAGATACTGGAGTGGTTTGCCATTTCCTTCTTTTTACAGATGAGGAACTGAGGCAAACAGGGTTAAGTTACTTGCCCAGGGTCACACAGCTATTAAGTGTCTGAGGCCAGATTTGAACTCAGGAAGATGAGTCTTCCAGACTCTAGGCCCAGGACTCTATCCACTGTGCCACCTACCTTCCCTGAGATCTCTGTGTTAGTCCCCATTGATCTTCCTACAGTGACACTGAAGAACTAATTCCCAATTGGTCAAGATTTAATTGTTGAGTAAAAATAGAATTAAAAAGAACCAGTCTATTAATATCCCGTATTACCTAGCTAGCCCTTCAGATTATTCTGTCCTTCAGTCTGTGTTCTGTTTACAGCTTTGTTTCTTTTGGGTTCAAGTGCTGTTTAGACTCGCAAAAGCTCAAGATGACTGCAACAGTGGCTCTTGTCATCCAATCGTTGGTGATCTCCTAGTGGGTCGCAGTGCCCAACTTACAGCCTCCTCTACCTGTGGATTGGACGAACCACAGAAATACTGCATCATAGGCTACCTGGAGGTAGGTTGATTCTATTTTTTATGGAGAAAGTATTAGTGAAATGGAGAGTTTTTCCAGGATGCCTATAGACATTGCAGAGAAGACAAAAGTAAACAATGCGACCTTCATTCAAGTGGAAAGTAAATGTTGCCAGGAAACATCAAACTGCAATACAACTTTGATTAACCAGAATGTTTGAGAATCAAATCATGAGATGATAGATTTAGAGATTAGAAGAGCCTTAGCGTTTCAACCCAACCCCAACATTTTATTTAATTTTTAGTTTTGTTTTAACATCACAGACATTTACACATTGCCCCCTTCATGAAATGTCTTCTTGTAACAAAGTAGAATGGTTAAATAAAATTAATAATACAATAATACAATGAAAGTCCTCTATTTTTTTTAATTAACAGACATCTACTTATTTTCTCTCTCTCTTCCTCCTCACCCTATTGAAAGAAAAGGGGAGAAAAGCAAATTTCTTATAACAAATATGCATAGTCAAGCAAAACAAATCCCCCCATTGGCTGTACACAAAACTCTATATGTCTCGTTCTGTGCACTAAATCCATCACCCCTCTCTAACGGATAGTATATTTTATCATCAGTTGTCTGAAATCATGAATGGTCATTGTACTGGTCATTGTTCTTACAGCTTTCAAAGTTGTTTGTTTTTACAATGCTGTATAAATTTTTCTCTTGTTTCTGCTCGTTTCATTCTTCATTAGTTCACAGAAATCCTCAAAATTGTTCATTTTTATATCATTGATACAAAATTGTTCTTATTTGGCTTCACTCTGCATCAGTTGGTATAAGTCTTCCCATGTGTTATTGAAATCATCTATTTTCTCATTTCTTATAGTACAATAATATGCTATCACATTCATCTACCACAACTTATTCAGCCTTTCCTCAACTGTTAGACAACTCAGTTTCCAGTTTTTTGTCACCATAAAAAAATTTGCTCTAAATATTTTTGTATATATGGGACCTTTTCCTTTCTCTCTGATCTCTTTGGAATACAGCCCTACCCACTATGTACCTCAGTCAAAGGGAATAAACTGTTTATTGACTTTCTGTGTATAATTCCAAATTTCTTTCTTGAATGGTTATATTCATGCACAGCTCTACCAACAGTTTATCAATGTGCCTGTTTTCCATAGCCCTTCCAACATTTATAATTTTCCTTTTTTATAATCTTTGCCACTCTGATGGGTGTGAGGTGGAATCTAAGAATTGCTCTGATTCGCATTTCTTTGATTAATAGTGATTTTGATATTTTTTTTCATATGGCTATAAATAGCCTGGGTTTCTTCCCTTGAGAACTATCTATTTATATCCTTCTACTATTTGTCAATTGGTGAATGGTTCTTTTTCTTATAAATTTTAATCTGTTTCTTATATATCTTGAAAATAAGACTTTTATCAGAGAAACCTGTAGCACAGATTTCCCCCCAGTTTATTGTTTCCCTTTTTAATCTTAATTTTATTGGATTCATCGTGCAAAAATCTTTCAGTATTATGTAATCAAAATTATCCACTTAATCATCTATATCCCTCTCTATTCCTTGTTTGGGAGTTAACTTTTCTCCTATGCATAGCTCTAATTTTTCTACAATGTTCCTTCCTGATATCTGCTCAATTTCCATTTCTGATTCCACTCCCTGAGTGGACTTGAAAATCTTTTTCATGTGAATCCTTGTTAAAAATTCTTCTTAAATCCACTTCTCTAATTTACTATCTTAGTGAGCCCAGTGAAGTGAACTTAATTAAATCTTCCCTTAATGAATGATCTTGTAGTGCCTCTGTGTCATCACAATGGACAGTAGTTCTCTGTATTCCTTTCCTCTGATTACTTTCCATCTATTCTGCATATATCTTGTATGTATTTAGTTATTTCCATGTTCTTTTCCCCCATTATAATGTGAGTTCTTTCAGGGCAGGGACTGTTTTTGCCTTTCTTTGTATCCCCAGTGCTTAGCACAGTGTAAATTCAAAATGCTAGTTGACTAACTGATTATGTAGCAACATCATGGAGATGGGAAAGATTAGATTTATTGTATACTACATTGAAAGGTCATTTTTGCTCTATTCCTTTCTATTTTTTGTTGTTTTTTTTTTTTGCTTTACTTTGTTTTGTATTTTGGCAACTAGATGGTACATAAGATAGAATGCCCAGGCCTAGAAATCAGGAAGACTCATCTTCCTGAGTTCAAATCAGTCTCAGACACTTACTAGCTGTGTGATCCTGGGCAAGTCACTTAACCTGCTTGCCTCAGTTCCCTCATCTGTAAAATGAGCTGGAGAAGGAAATGGCAAACCGCTCTAGTATCTTTGTCAAGAAAATCCCAAATGGGGTCATGAAGGGTCAGATATCACTGAAAAATGACTCCAATTAATTTATTTTGTTTTGTCCAATGAATCTCTGGCAAGAGTTGGTTTTTGTCATCATCTATCCCCTTTATCACAAAAAAAAAATTAGTTCAGGAAAAACAAAAGCCAGGTAATTAGGTAGGCAAAGGAAAGGTTAATCAGTTGAGCAATCAAGCAAGCATTCATTAAGTGCTTACCATCAAGCACTGTCCTAGGTGCTGAGGATATGAAGACAAAAATGAAACATTCCCTACTCTCTAGGAGATCATGGTGTCAGAAATAAAGGCATATATAATATGTGCAAATAAATACATAGGAATGGTATTAACATTTGGGAATATTAGGAAAGGTGGAACTTGAGCTGAGGTTTTTTTTAAATAGTTTTTATTGATGTCTGTTTTTAACATTACCATAATTTTCCCTAGTATCCCTCTCTCTCCCAAAGAGTCATCCCTTATAAGAAATGGCATTTTTAAAAATTTTTATTTATTTATTTTGATTTGCAACATTCACTTTTCTTAGAGTTTGAGTTCTAAATTTCCTCCCTTCCCTCCCCCTTCCCCAGGATGGCCTGCAATCTGATATAGTTTATACATGTACAATTATAGTATATACATTTCCACATTAATCATGTTGTGAAAGAAGAATCAGAACAAAAGGGGAAAACCACAAGAAAGGAAAAAAAAGAGGAAAAGGTATGCTTCAATCTGCATTCAGACTCCATAGTTCTGTCTCTGGATGCGTACAGTATTTTCCATCATGAGTCTTTTGGAATTGCCTTAGTTCATTGCATTGCTGAGAAGCACTCAGTCTAGATCACCCCACAATCTCGGTGTTACTGTGTACAGTGTTGTCTTGGTTGTGCTTACTTCACTCAGCATCAGTTCATGTAAGTCTTTCCAGGTTTTTCTGAAATCCTCCTGACTTGAGCTGAGTTTTGAAGGAAACTAGAGATTCTAATAGGCAAAGGAAAGGAGAGAGTGCTTTCCAAGCATTTCCAGCCAATATAAAGATATAGATATAAGTGATGGAGTATTTCATCTGAGGAACAGCAAGGAGGCTAAGTTGACAGGATCGTGGAGCAAAATAAGGGGAATAAAACAACAAGGCTATAAAACTAGGTTGTGAAAGGCTTTAAATGTCAGAGTTTCTATTTGACCCTAAAGGTAATAGGGTGTGAATCAATCAGACCTGTGCTTTAGAAATATCACTGGCAGCTGGATGAAGATGGCTTTGTCAAGGTACTCAAGGGATATGTGAGGAGGGAGAGAACACTTTCAGATGGAGAGATTAGAGAAGCCTAAACACAGGAAGTGGTATCTGAGCTGAATCACTAATTGAGTTTCCATAGTAGTCTAGAATTCAGCAGCAACAGATTGCTTTGCTGAGCCTGTTTTTTTTTTTCATCTAACATCAGAAGCATTTAAGATCATGGAAGGTGTTCTTTTTAAACAGAATTTTGATTTGATCATCTTTATGCCATTTGCATGAAGGGTTTTTCATCAAACACATTTATTGGACCCTACAGAAACAGCAAGAATTTGTATTTCTAAAGCACCTTAAAGATTATTAACGGCTTTCCCCATAAGAGTTCCACAATATAGGTAGTGCAAAGATTATCATCCTCACTTTACAGATGAGAAACTGAAGCTCAGGGAAGTTAAATGTCTTGCCCAAGGTCACACAGCTAGCAAATGTTTGGGCCAGGAATTAAATACAGATCTTCTGGCTCTAAGACCAGTGCACTTTCTACCACACAACACTATTTGGATACTTTATTAGTTTGGCATGAGTTTCTTATTAAGTTTCTATGGTTCTACACTTCTGTTGTGAGTTTCCCCATTACCAGAACTCTTCAAATGGAACCTGATTGATCACTTATCAGAGATAATAGAGAAAGTTTTGAGGGGAAGCAGGGATTGAACCACTCTTAATCATAAGTAGCCAAGACAAAGGTCATTCATTTTTGTTCATGAACATTTTTTTTGCCAGTACAATCATCTTATGAGAGAGGGGAGGTGTGGGGAGAGGGAGAGGAAGAAGGAGGGGAGGGAGAGAGAGAGAGAGAGAGACAGAGAGAGAGAGAGAGAGAGAGAAAATAGAAGGTAATTTCAGAGGAAAGAGTATTAGCAGGGCACACTGCTAGGACCAGCAACCTCCACTTCAGTCAAAGAGTCAGGGGAACACAACATTTATTACTGAGTTTTGGTGACAGGAATGTACACTTTCTATCTGAAAGAATAATAATAATAGCTAATGTATATAGTGCTTTAAATTTTATAAAATACTTTATATATAGTATATTGTTTGAGCCTCACAATAACCTTATGAGATATAAGTACTATAGATACAGTTATGCCTATTTTACAGATGAGGAAAATTAAGTCCAGGGAGAAAAAGTGGTTTATGGTGATCATACAGCTAGAAAATTATTATTGTTCTGACTCCAACTCAGTGTTCTGTTCATTACGGTTTGTTGCTTTTTGTCAAAGTCCCAATCCCCCATTGGTACGAGGTAGCAAGAGGTAGCAATGGTCCAGCTCCTGAAAAGAGCTTTGGAAATTAAAAATATTTTTTTCTTGTATTTCCCTTTGAAGTAACATGAAATTGTATATTGTTCCCAGAAATTATGGGCAACTTAAACACACACACACACACACACACACACACACACACACACACACACACACAATTCCATAAGGATGATGCACGTATCCACAAAAGGCAGTAATCTGTGCCAGATGGTGAAAGTTTCCTTTTTATGAGACTATAAACACAAACCATTCTCATAACAAAATGAACAATCCTAACTATTTAACTTAGAAACTCTGGACTTCAGAAATCAGGACCTTCAAATTGCTGTAAGCCAGAAATTGGGATTTGTTGTGGTTTACAAAGAACTCTACAGACCCGAAGAATGGGAGAAAAGATTTGACTTGTTGTGGAACAGAACACAGAATTATAAGCTTCAGCAACAAATGGAATCTGGCAGCTGGTATAATACAGACAAGCATTTGCTTGTCTTTCTCAGAATAGGAGGACTGTTTACGTAGGCTGCCTATATATAAAGTTAAGGCTATTAGTCAATTCCTACCTGAGTTTCTTATCATTTCAGTCATTGATATAATTTTAACTCTTGGTAAGTTTAGGGAAATGGAGAACAATTCAATGTATTCCATGTATCCTAGGCTGTATTTTACCCAAAGATCCTCAAAAGGACCTCTGGGAACCTGGTTTGTCCCCCTGACTGTAGCATTATTCTGGCTTCATTAGAGTTGTCTCCTGATAGATGAGGCTTCTAGGTCATTATTGAAGATGACCAGAGAGATAGCTACCATATTTCTCACTGCTTATTCTCCTGTGCATTTCACACACACACACACACACACACACACACACACACACACACACACACACCCAGCTCCCATGAAGTAGTCCAATGGGGTGTGTGTGTCTATGAACCCATGACTACATGTGTTTGAATATTAATAAAGAACACAAAAATTCTTTATGGCAAATCTGTGACAATGAAAAAATTTCAAAACCCCACTGCACCCCCAAGTGGGACTAAAAACAAACCACAACTAAATAAAGCAAAGCCACATAGAGGAAGATGCTCTACTTCAAGGGTCCTTAATTCCTTTTAAAATTCTGGTGAAGCCCACAGACCCTTTCTCAGAATCATGTGTCTAAATGCAGAAATAAAATAGATAAGATTGCCAAGGAGCCAATTATGTTGAAGTACAGTTATCAAAATTTTTTAAAAATAAGTTCATAGACCCCAGGTTAAGAGCTCCAATTCTACTTGGTAAAATAAAGGCCACACATTTTAATTCTGTTGCTTTGATTTCTTCTTCTACAACTGGCATGCTGATTGTTTTCCCAGCCTCATACCCACATTTGCCATGCTAGGTAAGAATTCTGAAATTCCAGGTCTTGATTAGGTTTCTTAAGAGCATGGCTGTGATTAGGAACTCAGTAAGGTGGAGGGAAAGAGGCAAGAAATAAATTCATCTTGGTTGTTTCCCCCTATTATATCAAGAGCCTGTCATTCAGTAATGGTGGAAAAGTAAACCATTGTTTACATGCCTTAGCATCCTGTCATTTGGTCCATCTGAACTAGTACCCTTGTAGGAATTTGCAAATAGGCTACATGCAGAACTATAAAGAAAAAAGTCATGAGCTGCTCACAGAAATTTCCCTCATAACTTTATCGTGTATCGTTTCTATTTCTTTTTTGGCCATGTGCTTTTCAAAATTAACAGTGGCATATACATTTATCTCTCATATACCATTATCTTCCCTCTGCACCTTTCCCCTAAGAAGTGCTTATCAAGGCCTTCAGAGGGAGCAAATTTGGTGCAAGAAATGTGTTGTCACAGCAATGAGTTCTATTCATGATGTAAATATCTTTAACACCTTTTTGCTATAGTGGCATTATTGCCCTTTGTAATTACCTAGAGTGTCAGTATGATAGGTATAGTTAATGCAAAACATGGAACCAGGTACAGCCCAGTGTGCTTACAGTTTGAATAGGCAAGGAGTCACCCACATATTGGTAGGGTTGAGGGGAAGGGGATAAGATGCCCTTTTTTTGGCTACCATACACTGGGAGCAGAGTAAAACAGAGGTTAATAGGGCCAGAGGCTATCTGTATGTGATCTCATACCTGCATAAATGGCTTAAGGCAATCATAGCAACTCTATGAAATGGAATATGGGCAGGAAGGAACCTGCTTCGATTTCTAGGAAGCTCTGCTTTGAAGCAGTTTTCTATTACTGTTAGTAATTGAAAAGAGGTCGTGCCTAGATTGATCTTTCTCACCATTCTCATGTTGGAAAGTGCTTGCAGCTGAAAGGAAGAATAGGGCAGAAACACATGTCTACCTTCAAAGAGGTACCCCAGTCCACATGTTTTTTGCTCTGCCCCTTCCAAATCATATGTCTTACCCCATAGATCACCAAATCCATGAGAGAATCAGGCATGGATCAGGCAGCTCCCTAATCATCCCTGATATATCTTCCAATCACTCTTGTTACAGATCTATTAACTATATCACCAAAAGGGGTCTCAGTAGATCATCTACTTCATCTACCCTCCTTAAGGCAGGTAAGGTACTCTTTATTAGAGCTCCACAAGGGGGGACTGAAGAACCATTCACTGGTGATATTAAGGGGACAATTTATGCTTCAGGTTGGATGACCGCTGCAGTTTCACACCTTATCACCACTCACCCAGGTTATTACAATAGTCTCCTAATTGGTCTCCCTGGTTCATATGTTTCCCCACTCTCATCAATTTCACACACTACTGCTCAAACAATTTTCCTTAAACATGTATCTGAGTGTGGTATTCCCCTATTTTGCCAATCCCAGCAGTTTTCTATTGCCTCTAGGATAAAATATATACTCCTCTGTTTCATTTTTAAAGTCAGCCTGGCGCCATCCTACATTTTCAACTTCATTGGACATCACTCTCCCTCCTACACTCTTCTATCCAGACCAGCTGGCCTTTCTGTTCTTAATACATGCCACTCTGTCTCCTGACTCTGTCTTTGCACTGGTGGTCTTCCATGCATGGAATACATTCTTTCCATATCTCCATCTCATAAGTATACCTCTATTCCTTTAAGATGTAGCTCAGGAAAGCACCATCTGCTGCATCAACCCTTTTCTGATTCCCTCAACTGCTAGTGTCCATCCTTAAAAACTGCCTTATAGTTAACTGTTCTGTTAATTTTTTACATTTATGCTACACATATTTTACATGTACTTGTCTCCTCCCTCCCCCTTAGAATGCAAACTCATTGTAAGTAAGCATTGTTTTATTCTTTATACTTGTATCTCCAAAGCCTAGCACAGTGCCTGGTACATAAGCAGCTGCTTAATAAATGCTTGTTGACTGACCAAACAAAACCCCTCAGAATTCGAACACTACATTATTCCATAATCTCTGTTTTATTCATTAGGAGTTGTAGCATTCTTTCTTATAATCACCCTCACCAACATACTCAAAACCAAATAACTCATGAACCACTGAAAGTCTTTAGAGAACTACCCATGTAATATGAAGTATAATTACAAATGGAAACAACCTACTAAGCAAACTCCAAGTCAAATGTTGGCTGTAAACACTGGAAAGATCCTTCCTAAGGAAAAGTAGTTCTAGTTTTCCAAATGTGGTCATTTTGTTTGGGTCTTGTTCTGTGAGGGTAGGGATTATCTCCTCTCTGAATTTCTGAGTGGTCATCTAGCACATCATGCTTGATTAATAATTGCCTAACAATAAGATTTGGGGATGATAACAAGGAGCCTTGAGGAACATTCCAAATATAGGCACAGATGATGACAAAAAGAAGACTCATTTGCAACCAGACAAAATATTGATCATACAAGCAAGGAGACAAGGAGCATAGGGCCCAAGTGTGAATGCAAGGATGATAATGGCAGCCACAACAATGATGATGATGAAGAAATAATATTAAGATAAACAGTTGTCCCAGGACTATTCCATCTGAACTTCATTTAAAAAAAAAAAGATGAGAAGAATGAAATGATCATGGGGATAAGTAGCTTTTATTGAATACTTCAAGGTCTGCAAAGATAACACTTGATATTTATTACCTTATTTAATCCTCATAATAACCCTGTGAGGGAGGTACTGTACCCATTTTACAGGTGGAGAAGCTGAGGCTGAGAAAATCTGTAGAATCAACACATTTTGGGGAAAAATACCAGTTTTCCCCCTAAAGGAGTGATCTCTCTTACTCCCTTCAACATCTAGGTTACTAGTCCTCTAATCTTCTGAAATAGCTTCTTTGCACCAGGCACCAAGCTTTTTAGAACAAAGAACACAGGGAATCTTAGCTAAATAGCTAGTGCCCTCCTGTTCAAGTATATCTTTCTAACTCTGGGGTTCTTAACCTGAGATCATTTACTTGACTTTTTAAAAAAAAATATTTTGATAATTATATTTCAGTGTAATTGCTTTCACTTGTGATTATATGTATTCTATTAATTTAAAAGCATTATTCTGGAAATAGTTGCATGGGTTTCACCAAAGAACTGAAACAAAAAAGGTTAAGAATCCTTATTTTTAACCAAACTTCCTGGTGGGAAGGGTTTAATTTTATCTGTTGGATAGCTCATTCTAGCTTCAGGTGAGCATTCTCTTTTCCTCTTTATTTTAATCTCTGAAGGATATATAACACCTAGTCATCATCCATGTAGAGGTTAATCATCCTAGAACTGTCAAAATCTGTAAGGTTTAGGGGTCACTCAAATGATCAATTTCAAAACTCATTGCAGTCTCCTGTGTAGATCAGTGGTCATGGAAAGGCACAGAGACAAAGCTAACACCAGAGAACCAGGACACTGATTTCTGTGGTAGTGGAAGAGTACTACTTCTGGAGTCAGAGGACCTGAGTTTGAATCATGAATGTGCCACTTACTGTCTAAGTGGCTTTGAGCAGGTCACTTCTCCTCTCTCCCTGTCAGTTTCCTTAATTGATAGACTAGATGACCTGTCAAATGCCTTTTACTCTAAAGCAATGACTCTATGATCATACTAGCCTGTCCATATTCCCTTCCTTTTATATGTAAACTCAGGAGCAGAGCCTTTAAAAGGCTTTGAAACAATAAGGGCAAGACATCCACGTAAGGGCTGATGAATGGTGGACTGACTATGGTGAGGAGAATGGAGCTTAATAGCTATAACACCTTGTGTTCCGAAGTAAAGTTAGAATTGGCTGTATTTGCTTTACTAGTTAATCCCCGTAGCTATTTCTGGAGTCCTCTGGTGTCAATAAATGCATGTGTATTTGTTCATCTGAGACTTTAGCAATATTTTGATACTCCCAGGGAAAATTTTGGGTGGGGACATGAGTCAAAGAGTGATGTGTGGGATGCTCCAAGACTGAGCCTGGGTTCCTAGAGTTCTCTGGCACTGGCTAGAACAATGGTTATTATTATTATCATGCCCTACATTTGAATAGTGTTCAATACTTTCCAAAAGCCTTTTATATCCACTATCTCAATGGTCTCTCTGGTTATTGGGGCTTTTTTTCCTTACTCAAATTATCTTGCATTTATTAATCTATTTTCATATTATATCTTTCCTCACAGTAGTGAGTTCCAAAAGAAAAAGGACTCATTTTTTTGTTTTTGTCTTTACATTTCTAATAACATAGCGTAGTAGGTACTTAATCAATGTTTATTGACTTGAAATAAAAAGACTTGAGACCCTTACAGAATATAGCAGAGAGAAAGGCCTCTGGGAACAGCTCCCAGAAGCTAACAATAAGAACCGCACACATTATGTAAGAACATTAGTTTCAAAAGCTCTTCTTCGAAATGTTCTGTTTGAAAGATCTGAGATAGAAAATATGAGTTGTTTTGACTACCTTTCAAGTCAAATTACTACAGTCAAAAATAAAGGAAGTGATTCTAGAACTGAAAATACATGTTCTCTTTTTAAAAACACATTTGAAACTTCTTTCCTTATCTCCTAACTATTGTGTCTGGGATAAACAGTTTCATGTAAATTTACTTTTCAGGCAAAATTGCATAAAACTATAAAAATGCGAAAGTTGGATTTGAGTTCACTTTGTTATTCTAATTAAGCAACCACTGGTGGAAAAATGTTTTGCTACTTCCTCTCATCTTTGTATTTTTAGATGGGTCAGAAGACAATAAACATAGACACTGCTTGTTTTTTAATTTAGTTCTACAATAAGTAATTATATTTCTGTACTTAATTTTGACTTATTTTGTTTTCTAGGATGAACAAAAATGTTTCATTTGTGATTCCAGATATCCATATAATCCATATACACAAGCCAACAGCCATACAATCGAGAATGTCATTACAACATTTGAACCAGAGAGAAAAAAGAAATGGTGGCAATCTGAAAATGGTATTATTCCATTATGTACTTTTCATTTTTTCATATTTTAATTATTAATCAACCCTCATTAAGACAGATTTCTTTTGAAGTAATTTTAATGATGTTAACTTTGAGTAGAATAATAGAGGCAAAAATCAAAGAGCCACATATAAATAGAAAACTTACTTTCATTTAAGGAAAGATTAGTTTCCATTAGAAAAATAGCTCTTTGAGAATAGTGACTGCCTTTCTTATCCTTTTGTATCCCCATGGCTTGGCACAGTGCCTGGCACATTGTAGGTCCTTAATAAATATTTATTTATTGATCAGTTCATAGCTGGATACATTCAATTATTTGTATGTTAAAAGAAATTTTGTATGTAGCACCCTCTCTGGGTTCACTCACCCAGTTTGGAACTTGCAGTCACAGCCTGGGGTTCCCAGAAGATTGGCTGCCTACTACTCCCCTCAGTATTCTAAAGATAACCCTGATGGGCAGGGTTTCTAATGCAGTTGTTCATGAGATCCAAACAGTGTGTTCCCCATTGAATTAACATTCACAAAAGTTATTTACTAAACAGTCATAGCATGAACAGTTGGTACAAAAAAAACAATCTCTCCCAACTTGAGCCACCCTCTCCCCCTGCACTAGCAGAGGTGGTGGAACACCGTGTAGGACTCATATGTGGCAAAGGAGTCTCTCACACTTCTGGTTAATGAAAATTTTTTTCTCCTATCATACCATCTTCACGAAGTTCCCCTTAGCTTTCTTTTGGGCTCTAAGGGTCATGCATTTCTACAATCCATAGCTGGTATTCTCTCTCTGCTATGAAAGGTCGATCTGGGTCCATAATCATCCTCAGTGTATCTTTTGTTAGTCCTGTCTGCTACTGGTCCAGTATACTCAATTATATGGTCAATAGAAGAGGGACGAGAATAAGGAGTATAAAACACTCCCTCTTTATTCCTCTCAACCCTCCCCTCTGATGCCGTTTGGTTCAGGCATAAGGGTTCTCTAGTACTCTACCACTGCAACTGGCCCACTCTGATTTGAATCGATTGCCTTGTAATTTAAGACCCCCAGGGCATGGTTAACTTGTTTCAATCACCTATTAATGATTTCTTTCTTGATCCAATCAAAAGGGTTCAAATATGTTAAGAAATTACGAGGTCTAACCCATCTGCTTTACCCATTTCAAATTTCATCATCTTGTACTTACAGTAATTAGAATGGAGGTAGAACCTGATCCTTACATGTGTATCATTTTTCTTTGAAAATAATAGAAAAATGTTGATAAATGCCCCATGTGAAATGCATTGCTACATACTGAATATACCTATGAAATTCTATGGAAACTCATAGAATCAGTGTATATTATTGTCTACGCAGTATATCTTATTCACTACCCCTTTTTTCTGACTTGATGACATGGTGGGGTCAGTCAAGAGAGAGACCAAAGGAACAATGTCACTTTTTTCTTACTAACCAGAGATCTTAGATCAAAAAAAGTGAGTTGGATAACAAATGAACTAATCATGAAACTGTAGCTTCACCTTGATTAATGACCCATTACATCACGTCCAATTCAGACCTCCCACTTTAATATCAGCACAGAACCTCAACTATTTTTTTCCAGTCCTTTCTAGAGGCTACTAATTAGTTTTTGTCTCACACAGTTCTCCTTTCTGTTCCACAAGAAGTCAGTATGGTATAGTGGAAAGAACAGCATCTCAGACTCTGGGTTCAAATCTTGCCTTTAACACTTATTGCTCAAAGCTTCATTTATAAAATGAGAGAATTGGACTAGATGACCTCTGAGGTCCCTTCAAGCTTTATACCTCTAATTCCATATCCTATAACCTAGTTTCATTGGCCTGAAACTACAGCTGTCTTTTTGGCAATCCTAAGGAATGTTCCCGCATTACCTAGATCCTTCTTAAATCATACCCCTCTGCTTCAGTTTCTAAATTATTTTCAGATGCTGAAAATACTTCCTCTAGAGCAAGAGTTTGTAATCTGGGGTCCATCAACTTTTTACAAATATTTTTATAACTTTTCTTCAGCATGATTGTTTTCCTTAGTAATCTATTTATTTTATGCATATTAAAATACAATTCTGAGAAGGAATCTGTTGGTTTCATGAAATTGCCAAAAAAGTCTCCCACACACATGCACACACACACATCCTAAATTGCACACATGCATTTCAAGAACCCCTTCTACAGAGGTTCAGGATAGGGCTTATTATAACAAAGCCATCCAGGATAAGCATAAAAATGAGAGAGTATATGGTTTGGTAGTTATTTTATTTGTTCCTCAGCAACTTTTTGCAACATAATTTTGGAATGCCAATTTTAAGCCAATATTTGAATTGTTCACATCCTAGGTCAGCATCTCTTCAATAAAAATTTGTTCATTCAGCTTTCAAAAAAATTATGACATGGCTATTATGTGCAGAGCACTTCAGCTAAGCTCTGGGGAGGATGTAATGTTTAGGTAAGACACAGTCCCTGTGTTAACCATTTATATCTAATTAATCGGGCCTATCTCTTTAGAAAACAGGAAAAATACATCCAACTTTCCCACCCATGAAAGAATGGTCCTTCCTTCCCATGTGTTGACAATACTGCCACACAGTGGTGTTCTGCCACACACATGGCCTGAAGCCAGACACTGGGCAAGACCAGCAAACCTTACATTCAGAACTTCATTCCAGGAGCACAGCTGGGGCCTTAGCAATGCACTCTAACACTATTTTAAAATAAAATAAAATTAGTAAACTGCTTTAACTAGCAACCACATTATTTTTTAAAAGATATTACTATATGGCAAAAGCGGTCCAAAAAGCCAGTGAGGAGAAGAATGCCTTAAAAAGCAAAATTGGCCAAATGGAAAAGGAAGTCCAAAAGCTTACTGAAGAAAATACTTCCTTAAAAATTAGAATAGAGCAATTGGAAGCTAGTGACTTTATGAGAAATCAAGACACTGTAAAACAAATCCAAAAGAATGAAAAAATAGAAAACAATGTGAAATATCTCATTGGAAAAACAACTGACCTGGAAAATAGATCCAGGAGAGAGAATTTAAAAATTATTGGACTATCTGAAAGCCATGATCAAAAAAAGAGCCTAGACATCATCTTTCAAGAAATTATCAAGGAAAACTGCCCTGATATTTTAGAACCAGAGAGCAAAATAGAAATTGAAAGAATCCACCAATCACCTCCTGAAAGAGATCCCCAAAGGAAAACTCCTAGGAATATTATAGCCAAATTCCAGAGTTCCCAGGTCAAGGAGAAAATATTGCAAGCAGCCAGAAGGAAACAATTCAAGTATTGTGGAAACACAATCAGGATAACACAAGATTTAGCAGCTTCTATATTAAGGGACTGGAGGGCATGGAATATAATATTCCAGGGCAAAGGAGATAGGATTACAACCAAGAATCACCTACCCAGCAAAACTGAGTATAATCCTTCAGGGGAAAAAATGGTCATTCAGTGAAATAGAGGACTTTCAAGCATTCTTGATGAAAAGACCAGAGCTGAATAGAAAATTTGACTTTCAAATACAAAACTCAAGTGGAACATGAAGAGGTAAACAGGAAAGAGAAATCATAAGAGACTTATTAAGGTTGAACTGTTTACATTCCTGCATGGAAAGATGATGTTTATAACTCATGAGACCTTTTTCAGTATTTGGGTGGTTGGAGGGAAAAAATTGTATGTATGTATATATAGAGAGATAGATAGGCAGAGGGCACAGGATGAGTTGAAGATGAAGGGCTGATATCTGGAGAATAAAATTAAGGTGTGAGAGAGGATTATACTGGGAGAAGGAGAAAAGGGGAGGTAGAATGGGGTAAATTATCTCACAAAAAGAAAAGAAAAGGCTTTTCAGTGGAGGGGAAATGGGGAAGGTGAGAGGAATGAGTGAATCTTATTCTCATAGGATTTGGCTTAAGGAGGGAATAACATACACATTCAATTGGGTATGGAAATCTGTCTTACCCTACAGGAAAATAGGGGGAGAAGGGGAGAGAGCAGGGATGATAGAGGGAGGGCAGGTTGAAGGAGGGGGTAATCTGAGGAGGGACAGGGTCAAAAGAGAGAATAGAATAAATGGGAGGCAGGATAGGATGAAGGGAAATATACTTAGTTTTTCACAACATGACTACTATGGAAGTGTTTTGCATGACTACACATGTATAACCTGCGTCGAGTTGCTTGCCTTTTCAATGAGGGTGGGTGGGGAGGAAGAAGGGAGAAAATTTGGAACCCAAAGTTTTAAAAACACATGTTAAAAAAAATTGTTTTCACATGCAACTGGGAAATAAGATGTACAGGCAATGAGGTATAGAAATCTATCCTGCCCTACAGGAAAATAGAAGGGGAAGGGGATAAGAGAAGGGGGGAGAGATAAAAGGGAGGGCAGATTAGGGGAAGGGGTATTCAGAATGCATGCCATCTTGGGGTGGGGAAGGATGGATGAGATGGGGAGAAAATTTAGAACTCAAAATCTTGTGGAAGTGAATGTTGAAAACTAAAAATAAATAATTTTTTTTAAAAAAAATTTAAAAGATATTATTATAAATTCCAGACACAGAAATTACCTGGTAAGTAATTATGTGTGGCTGTCACTGATTTTCTCTTTCTTAATTTCCCTTAGGTCTTAATAATGTCAGCATCAGACTGGACCTAGAGACCCTGTTTCAGTTCAGCCATCTTATATTGACCTTTAAGGTATAGATGTCTAAGATCTGGTCCTTCCCTTATCTTGGACAATAATCAATGCATACTTATTTCATCTATACTATTTCCTTTTAGTTTATAGTGCTGCATATAAATCCAGACCTAAACCATCTTATTCTTTATATTCTCAATTAAAGGAAGAAAACTTAATGTTAAGGAAGAGGCATATGTGACTTGGGGGAGGAATCTTTAAAATGTGCTGTCCAAAAGGGATAGATATGGATATGGATGTGTATTATTGTAAGAGCTTTTATTTTCCCCAATGGGGAAATGAGAAGGCAAGGTCAGGGTGAGGAGGAACAAAGAAAAGGAAGAAGCAGAAGGAAGAAAATCACTGAGGCATCTTTAAAAAAAAAGCAGGGAAGGGAATAGAAAGAAGGCAAGAAAGAAGCATAGACAAGCAGGGCAGCTTTGAAAGCTGTAGGCTGAATTTACATACTTAAAAAGAAAAGCAAGCTATACATAATTTAGATCTGCAGTTTCATGCACAATCCTGTTTTGCTCTTCTTTCATGTATGTGGAAATTTTATTTGGTTTTTAATTTCAGAAATGTGTGTTTATAGCCAGCAACCCTGGGGATTGGAACTATAGAATATTTAAGCTGAAAGGGGTTTAAGAATCTACTCCAATCCCTTCATTTTATGGATAAGGGAAATATGACTCAGAGAGATAAGGAGACTGTGTTAAGGTGATAGATCCATTTATTGGTAGAGATGGGACTAGAGGCCAAATCTTTCAAGTATTAGTCTGGCACCCTACTGCTCCTATGTGAGAAGAAAGAGGGCCTGACAGATGATTAAGCAAAGGACATAGGAATGTGAATGTAAAGAATCAGTGCTTCTAAGTATTAGGAGACAGAAGATGAAAGGAGATTCGATAGATTTAGTCAGAGTCCCTGTCAAACTATTGTGATGATAAACCTGATTCCTAGAGTCCTAATCACAATCTTCCTTTGCATTTCTAAAGCATCTTTCTTACCAAACACTCAAAGCTTGAGTTTAATCATCAACTCGCCTATAGCCCTCACCACATATAATTTTGCAATTCGAAAACACCAGGATTCAATCTCAGATTAACACTAAATTCCACCTTTCTGAGGAAGGTTGTCGAAATCCTCTTTCACAGACTTTCCGACCCGCAGCCATGCTAGTTGAGCGTTCCGTGGACTATGGCCAAACATGGAAAGTTTTCAGGTATTTTGCAAAAGACTGCGCTGCATCTTTTCCCAACATCCCATCTGGCCAGGCACAAGGAGTAGATGACCTTGTTTGTGATTCCAAGTATTCAGATATTGAACCCTCTACTGAAGGAGAGGTACAATTCATTTGAATTTCTTTTGTTGTTGTCGTTTTTCAGTCATGTCCAACTCTTTGTGACCCTGTTTAGAGTTTTCTTGGTAAAGGTACTGGAGTGGTTTGCCATTTCTTTGCTCTGGCTCACTTTACAGATGAGGAAACTGAGGCAAATGGGGATAAACAACTTGCCCAAGGTCACATAGCTAGTAAGTATCTGAGGCCAAATTTGAACTCAGGTCTTCTCGACTCCACACCTGGCACTCTACCAGGGGTGGGGAACCTGCGGCCTTGAGGCATGAGTGACCCTCTGGGTCCTCAAGTGTGGCCAAATAAGTGATTCCAAAGTTCAAAGAACAAATTTGTGGTGTAATTTGATGTCATTTGTCCTGTGAAGTTTGGATTCAGTCAAAGGGCCACTCTTGAGGACATAGAGGGTCACGTGTAGCCTCAAGGCCACAGGTTCCCCACCCCTGTAGCCATTTCACTACCTAGCTGCCCTTTGGATTTATTTTATTTAAATTTAATTCTCTTTTCTGCCTATATGCTTGAGGTAGATCTGGGGAGAAATATTTGATTTGATGCTATTGAAACTTGGAAAAACATGAAAAGTTTCTAATTTTATATTAATCCTGAAATCATCTAAAACACAAACAATAAATGTATTGTAAGAAATAATCTCGGAGGCAAAGGAGGAGGGGGAGAAACACTGGGCAAAATCTAGGCAATATAAAAATAGAAGATATTGGTAAAACATATTTTAAAAAATTAATTTAACATTGGTAAGGAAATAGGCAAGTAAAGCAGAGCTATCTTTATGCTTCTCTATATTCTGGAGTTCTCCAGGGCTTCTGGATAAAAATTCACCAGAAACTTAGGAAATCTTTGCAGTGTATTCACCTTCCCCCTATCAGTTTTCAGTAAAGCCTTTATACTGTCCATGCTATATACTGCCCATAGAAGCAGTATATCTATGGAGGGCAATGCTCTACCTGAGACAGAATTGGAGCCCTTTCGGCAGCAAAGGTTAATATCCCAACACAAGAAAGCCTAGGTAATAATAGCACACACTGCTAACCAGGAGAGGCAGGGCCACGGGTTGCTACTTGCTCAGATTATAGCTCTTACTGGTAAGGGGGTCAAAAGGAAGTGTAATTTTTCCCAGCTGGAAGTGGGACTTGAAGCATCATCGGAAACAGAAACTACACAAGAAATCTCTGGAACTTTTTACTCTCTATGGAGAAGAGAGAGGCCAAGGACTTGTGGTAAGCCACTAGCAAGGAAAAATGCTGCTACCTCTAACTGAATATAATCATGTGCAGTTAAAGGTTTGTCTGGTTCACTGACCCACCTCAGCCATGATCTATCTGGACAAAATTTGCTATCTATACATTTTATTTATAAGAGGTTTTATGTGCAGATAAAGAGAAGTTTTTGTTATATTCTGAGCAAATATTTGCTGTGAAGAGTGGACTTAGGGATAATTAGGTGGTGAAGAGTGCTGGGCCTAGAGAATCAGGGAGACCTGAGTCCAAATTTGGCCTTCAGATACTTACTGGCTACATAACCCTGGGTAAGTCACTTAACTTCTGTCTGCCTCAGTTTCCTCAACTGTAAAATGAGGATAATAATAGCACTCATGTCCCAAATTTGTTGTGAGAATAAAATAAAATAATGTTTGTAAAGTACTTAGCACAATGCCTGGCATATAGCGGGCACTTAATAAATGCTTGTTTCCTTCCTTTCTTCTTTTTATACCACACTGCCTCTTATTATGTTTACAAAACATTGACCATATAAATTTCACCCTCTCTGGCATTCTGAGTAACTGAGTTGCAGTGAGTAGGCATTTTTGTGTGTTCAGATATATCTTCAATTGTGAATGTGAACTAAAATGTTGATAATTTGAACATATTTATTTTGTAGGTTGTTTTAAAAGCTTTGGATCCCAGCTTTGAAATAGAAAATCCCTACAGCCCCTACATACAGGGTATGAGCAACTTCGAATTTTTAATCCTTATCTTTTTGGTAGTGTTATGGTCTTGCTCTATTGACGCATCTTATTCTTCTATATTCCCTATTCCAAATTCCAATTTGATGGTATGTTTAATTGGATCTTCCCTGAATATTTAAAAAGAGGTTTGTCTTTTGCATTATTCATTCTGCCCAGGGCCCAGTGGAGCTGGTTAGGCTGTATTGTATTAGTCACGGAGACCCCAAACTAGGATAGATTCAATGCACCAAGGCCCAATTTTGGATGAATTCAGTATAAACCATTATCAGGGAAGGAAGGGGAATAAATGCCTTAATTTTATAGTAATTGTTGTTACCAAGTGTTGTATTTTAAACTGAATAGTTAAACACTTATCATTAATAATATACAGGATATAAATTGGCAGGCAAACCTTATTTTATTTTCTTTAAGCTTTTTAGACTCAGTAGATTTTTTTATTCCTTTTTGGGTTGTTGTTGTTATCAACTCAGGTGCACCATGGTTGGTGGGGTGCTAGAGGCTTTTGCCTATCACTATATATCCTTGCTAAGTGTTTGTATTTGGTAAAAAGGGTGTTGTTGTTGTTGGTAATATTTGTCTCATTGATTCAAATTGTCCAAATCTTGACCTTGTATTTGGGTGCACTCAGCCTAAATCCCCATTGATTAAGGATGATGTTTTGCATAGATACAGCTTATATGTCCTTCTGATTCATTTTCGTCGTTTTAGATCTAGTGACTCTTACAAACCTGAGGATAAACTTTACCAAACTACACACTCTGGGGGATACCTTGCTTGGAAGAAGGCCGACTGATCCCCTGGATAAGTATTACTATGCTCTTTATGATATGGTTGTTCGGGGAAGATGCTTTTGCAATGGCCATGCTAACAGATGTGGCCCTGTGCAGGATGTCCGGGGAGATGTCTTCAGCCCATCTGGAATGGTAAGTTCCAAACCCTCCTGATTTATTTCCTTTCATTATCCTGATAGGTCAGCATTGAGACGAATGCATGTCACCACTAAAGTGTTCTGAAACCAGCATGAAAACGCCTGTTCTTTGAGAAGGCAGATAGAATTCAACTCAGTTATGCAGACTTAATTGGTAACTCCATTGGGACCCATTTTCCTGCTCCCAAATGCTCCTGCTAATACTTCTGTATGCAAGAAGTAACTTCATAAAGTTCTTTTCCCCCTTGTTTCATAAGCATGAGAACACTCATACCTATACACATACACCCCTCAATTCTTTGCAATGATAACAGTTCTGAATCAACATGAGAATAAAAGAACAGTATTTCAGGACTAGAACTGATCTTTCAAGGGGAAGGGGGATCTTCACATTCATTTAGTCAATCATTTAATTCAACAAGTATTAATGAAATGCTTATGTGTTGAAGAATTGATTACCTGGAAAGTTTTTATTCTCACCGTAAATTAAGAAGTGGGTCTCTAGGGGGCAGCTACTTGACACAGGGAATAGAGAACCAGCCCTGGAGTCAGGAAGACCTGAGTTCAAATCTGGCCTCAGACACTTGACACTTACCAGTCCCTTAATCCCGGTTGCCTTGCAAAAAAAAAAAAGTAGGTCTCTAGTTTATAAATCAGCCCCTAGTTTATAAATAGTCAAAAACTAAAACAAAAAACAGAGCCTAGTGACCCCAGCAGTGTGCTGCCATTAGCAGAGGCCCTACCTATACTGCCCAGAGAGTTTCCTCCTGACAGTCTTCTCTTCTGTAGCAATTACTACCAACAAGTGCCAGGCAAAACAGCTTTCAGGGGTAAAGTTTTCGTTTTTTTTCTATGTTGTGGATCTTCCTGGTTCTTATCATTTGTCTTGAAAAATTGCCAGTATTATCGAAGTACAACAATGTGTTTTTAAGCTTGTCCCCAGGCTGTATGGCCCATACGTCAGTATCCAACAGCTTCTGGTTTCAATGGTGTAGGAAGCATCTCCAAGAGCACCGATCACAACCCATCTCTGACAGTTGATGATATTTGAGAGTTGCTATATCTGAAAAATGCAGTGCCCTGAAGCCTACCTGTCAATAAGCCACTTCATACTAAACTCAGTTGGTCCTCAAATGAAAGAAACACAAGAAATACCCCTGTCACTGGGGCTGTACGCAAAGCCTTCATGGCTTGAAATGGTCTGATAGGACCTGCCAGAGTGATAAATGTCATTGGAGTAGGACTGAAATGGAGGTTGCTGGTCTTAGCAGTGTGCCCTGCTAGTACCTTCCTCTCTGCCCTCTGAAATTACCCTCCATCTCTCCTATCTCTGTTCTCTGTCTCTGTTTCTCCCCCTCTCCCTCTCTCTCTTCCCCCCACCTCTCTTCTTCATTCCCTCCCTTCTCTCTCTCTGTCTTTATCTCTTTGTATGTGCTTCTGTCTTTCTCTCTTTCTGACTCTCTATCTTTCTATATATGCCTATATGTGTGTATATATTTATGTGTGTGTATGTGTGCATGTATATATATGTGTGTGTGTATGTGTGTACATGTAGGTGTGATATTTACATACACAGGGACACAGGTGTATGCATGTATACATACATACATACCTAACATACACAGGCACATACATATGCACACACATCTTGTTTGTGCCTAGTTTTTTATGTGATATTGCCCTCATTAGAATATGGAGCTTCAGGAGGGCAGAAAATGTGTTTGCTTTTATATGTATCACCAGTGCTTATCACAGTACCTGGCACCTGAGAAGTGCTTAATTAACCCTTGTTGGCTTGTAGTTTGAGTGAACAGGTCTTTAGATAGGAAGAAGCTGGTGCCTTATGCTGCTGATAAGCAAAGGAAAAATCACAGTTACTCACATTTCCTCCTCACAGGAAGAGAGGAGAGACAGAATTTGGGTGACTTTGGTAGTCAATCAGTAAGTGTTTCCCAGAAGAGAGACATGAGGAGAGGAAGATGTCCTGGTGTGGTACTTGCGTTGTCTCACCAAACATTACTCTCATCTCTCAGTCACCTGTACCTCACAGCTCAGCTGACTCCATCCAGAAACAGCAGACCACCAGCATTTCTGAAGCAGAGGATAGGAAAGCAGGTATCCAAAGACCAAATATGCCACTTGACCTTCCTGTCCATGAGGCACAAGAGGGAGAATGAACTCTCTCCTTCTGGCTTCTCTCTCCCAGAATTCTCCAAAAAATAGATCCAGAAAACTGAGTTCTGAAGACATCACCACACTAGTGAACTGTCTTCAGGTCTCTAATCTTCACTTTAGTGTCTCATTTCCAAAGCTGCTCTATTTGAGCTGAGAACTAAGAAATTCAGAGCTATGAGCAGAATCACAGAATTTTACATAGGGTTTTCATCCCACTGTCCATTCAGTCCAACTCATACCTCCCGCAAAAAGAACCCCCAATACAAGATACATAATAAGGGATTATCTAGCCTCTACTTTAATACTTTTAAAGAAGAGGAACCCACTCCCTCCCAAGGTAGCCTATTTTACTATTTAATAACCCTAATAGTTAACTTTTACTAATACAAAACTTGAATTTGCCTCTTTGCAAATTACTTCTTACTTCTCTCTGGGGCCAAATAGAACACTTAAAGAATACTTTGGGCGCGGAGCCAAGACGGCAGAATAAAAGCAGTGACTGGCTTGAACTCTCCCCCAAACCCCTCCAAATACCTATAAAAAATGGCTCTAAACAAATTCTAAAGCAGCAGAACCCACAAAAAGACAGAGTGAAACAAATTTACAGCCCAAGACAGCCTGGATGGTTGATCAGAAAGGTATATCGCTGAGTGGGGAGAGCAGTACAGTTTGGCATGGGCGCACAGGCAAGGCAGGCCTCAGTGAACCTGGAGCAGGCCTCAGAGGACTGAATCACAAGCAGCTGTGGCGGTTTCCAGACTTCTCAACCCATCAACACCAAAGACAACTTAGAAGGTCAGTGGGAAAAGTCTGTGACTGCAGTGAGAGAGAGAGAAGAGCAGTCCCTGTCCCTAAGCTTGAGCTCAGCCCCAGGGTAGCAGCTGCTTCCTGAGCTTCCAGCCCACAGACTTAGGGGGAATCGAGTGGCTGATCAGAGGGGGATTGTAGGGATCTCTCTGCTGGTGCAGGATTCTCTTGCTTTGCCCATGCTTGGATCTGGGTCACAGTTCTGGGTGGTGGTCCTGGGGCAAAGAGGAGTGATATAGTGGTGGTGTAGAGATAATCCTTCTCACAGTTCCAAGACAGAAAAGAGTATTTGTGGTCACTTATAGACCACAGCACAGGTCAGGAAAGGAGTAAACACCTCGCCATTGATCATATACCATCTTGGAAGAACTGAAAATTTACACTTCCTTAGAAATATCTCTGAAAACAGCTGCACAAAACTCCTGAAGCTTCGTATAGTACACTCTCCACACTGGAAGCCGACTCCTATCTTAACAAAGAGTTTAAAACTCAAGTAATCGGCTGAGATCATGAATAAAAAAAGGTCCAAAAAAAGTCAGACCATAGAACCTTTCTTTGGTAACAAAGAAGATCAAAAACACAACCAGAAGAGGACAAATAAAGTCAAAGCTCCTACATCTAAAGCCTCCAAGAAAAATATGAATCAGTCCTAGACCATGGAGGAGCTCAAAAAGGAGTTTGAGAAACAAGTAAGAGAAGTAGAGGGAAAAACTAGGAAGAGAAATGAGAGTGATGCAAGAAAATCATGAAAAATAACTCAACAGCTGGAGACCCAAAAAAATACTGAAGAAAATAACACATTAAAAAATAGCCCATCCCAAATGGCAAAAGAGGTCCAAAAAGCCAGTAAGGAGAAGGATGCCCTAAAAAGCAAAATTGGCCAAATAGACAAGGAAGTTCAAAAGCTTACTGAAGAAAATACTTTTTAAAAATTCAAATGGAGCAAATGGAAGCTAGTGACTTTATGAGAAATCAAGATACTGTAAAATAAATCCATAAGAATGAAAAAATAGGGGCAGCTAGGTGGCACAGTGGATAGAGCACCAGCCCTGGACTCAGGAAGACCTGAGTTCAAATCTGGCCTCAGACATTTACTAGCTGTGTGACCCTAGGCAAGTCACTTAACCCGAATTGCCTTAAAAAAAAAAACCTAAAAAAAAGAATGGAAAAAATAGAAAACAATGTGAAATATCTCATTGGAAAAACAACTGACCTGGAAAATAGATCCAGGAGAGAAAATTTAAAAATTATTGGACTATCTGAAGGCCATGATCAAAAAAGGAGCCTAGACATCATCTTTCGAGAAATTATCCAGGAAAACTGCCCCAATATTTTAGAACCAGAAGGCAAAATAGAAATTGAAAGAATCCACCAATCACTTCCTGAAAGAGATCCCCAAAGGAAAACTCCTAGAAATATTGTAGCCAAATTCCAGAATTCCCAGTTCAAAGAGAAAATATTGCAAGCAGCCAGAAAGAAACAATTTAAATACTGTGGAAACACAATCAAGATAACACACAATTTAGCAGCTTCTATATTAAGGGACCAGAGGGCATCGAATATAATATTCTAGGGCAAAGGAAATAGGATTACAACTAAAATCACCTACCCAGCAAAACTGAGTATAATCCTTCAGGGGAAAAAAAATGGTCATTCAGTGAAATAGGGGATTTTCAAGCATTCTTGATGAAAAGACCAGAACTGAATAGAAAATTTGACTTTCAAATACAAAACTCAAGTGAAACATGAAGAGGTAAACAGGAAAGAGAAATCATGAGTCTTATTAAGGTTGAATTGTTTACATTCCTGCATGGAAAGATGATATTTGTAACTCATGAGACCTTTGTCAGGATTAAGGTAGTTAGAGGGAAAATAAGGGGGGAAGGGGACAAGAGAGCAGGGGGTTGATAGAGAGGAGGGTAGATTGGGGGAGGGAATAATCAGAAGCAAACCATTAATGGCAACTAGATGGTACAGTGCATAGAGCATCAGACCTGGAGTCAGGAAGAGTCATCTTCCTGAGTTTAAATCTGGCCTTGGATGTTTACCAGCTGTGTGACCCTCGACAAGTAACTTAACCCTATTTGCCTCAGTTTCCTCGTCTGTAAAATGAGCTGGAGAAAGAAATGATAAACCACTCCAGTATCTTTCCAAGAAAACCCCAAATGGGGTCATAAAGAGTTGGATATAACTGAAACAACTGAACAACAACATTAATGACTACTCTTTGAATCCACTTGTTCAACTAATTTTTAATTCATGTGATCATACTGTCATCTAGCCCATACTTTCCCATATTTAATTAAATTTGAATGATTTACTATTTATAATCATATCAGACTAGATGATCTTATTCACTGTTAGCTCCATTTATTAGTCACCATCAGTAGAGTTGTTGTTTAGTCATTTTTCAGTGTTGTCTCACTCTTCTTTTGGGGTTTTCTTGGCAGCGATACTGGAGTGGTTTGTCATTTTCTTCTCTAGCTTACTTTACAAATGAGGAAACTGAGGCAAACAGGGTTAAGTGACTTGCCAAGGGTCACTCAGCTAGTAAATGTCTGAGGCCACATTTGAACTCAGGAAGATACAGTAGAATTAGCAAGACTTTATTTGCACTTTGAACATGTTCCACTGAGGGGCCTAAAAGGCTCTACTCTCCTGTTTCCACCTTTTCATCCATCTTGCTAAGTATTTTGTCAACACTCATAAACCGAAGTGCTATGTTGAAAATCTTTTTAAACTTCATCCTATTTCAGACCCCAAAAATGGCAAAATACATAAACCAAACCCAGGCTGAGAACAGGAATCTTAATAATTTTTTTTTAAATGGGAAGCAGGGAAGTAAAGACTGGAAAGGAGATAAAGATGTTTTAGAAGAAAGGCCAACTGTGACATCCTTAGAAGGGCCTGAGTAAAAGATAACTTTATGAAGCTAATGTGGAATTACCTCCTTATTCCTTCAGTTAGTTGCACATCATTTAGTTCCTTTCTTTCTAGATACTGTCTCATCACAAATAATTTCTCTGGGAGAATCATTACACCTCAGACATATCCTTGACCTTGGTGGAGGGTAAAGTAGAATCGGTTCATCAGGTTGTATATTGATTTGGCATTGATTCTGATGGCTCAGTCACATTGGCAGATAAATATTCTTCCTCTACTATACTCCCTAGAGTAATATGAAAATGAACTATTTAAGGTTTAGGTAGGTCTTGACCATTCTTATGAGATAAGAAGGGATAGGTGGAAAAATCTATAAAAAGCATTTTGCAAACCTTAAAGTGCTATATAAATTTAAGCTATATAAGTTTATTATTGTTGTTATTCTCTTCCATCTTAGATATAGGAAAACCAAACTATCCAAAAGTTAAGTGGCTCCCCAGTCTAGAACCTCAGTCTTCTAATTTGCGATCCAATTCTCTATCTTTTGCTGAAAATGGCCATTCACTAGGCTGGTTCCAGTGCGTCTTCACTGTACGCATTAAATGGGCCACAGCTTTGAAAGTTCTGTCAAAAGATAATATATTTTTTCCATAAAAAAAAGCCACCAAGGACAATCCATTTTTATAAAATACTTGTTTCTTTCTCTAAACCAGGTTCACGGTCAGTGTATCTGCCAGCACAATACAGATGGTCCAAACTGTGAGAGATGCAAGGAATTCTTCCATGATGTTCCCTGGAGGCCAGCCGAAGGTCTCCAGGATAATGCTTGCAGATGTAGGTGAAAATATATACTCAGCCTATGTTAAGGGTAGTATATAGTTCATTTGTATGGTACTACACAGGGCAATGTTGGTATAATTCCATGACTCCCAGACATGGTTTTTCAATTTCCAATTGTTTGGAGTGCTGTTTTAAATTTCTCAAATCTTTGAAACAAGATGAACTTTTAATTCAATTCAATTTTTTTTTTGTGAGGCAATTGGGGTTAAGTGACTTGCCCAGAGTCACACAGATAGTAAGTGTTAGGTGTCTGAGGCCAGATTTGAACTCAGGTCCTCCTGACTCCAAGGCCAGTACTCTATCCACTACACCACCTAGTAATTCAATTTTTTTTTAAAGTCATGCTAGGGTATCTAAGTGGTACAGTAGATAGAGTGCCAACACTGGAGTCAGGAGGACCCGAATTCAAATCTGGCCTCAGATGCTTACTAGCTGTGTAACCCTGAGCAAGTCACTTAACCCCAATTGCCTCTTAAAAAAAGGTATGCCATCTTGCCCTTTTAGGAGAAGGAACACAGGCATTATACAACTGGAATAAATGATGGTAGGATGTCACAGGTCTAAGAATGCACACACTGATCCCAGCTCCTTCTTCAGATGCCATGCATTTACCCCATCCAGCTGCGTGAAACTGAGCTTGCCTCACTTCCTAACAGCAGGAGATAAGAGCTCAGCACATGAGCAAGACAGGCTTTGGCATTTTACTGTAAATAATGCTACTCTAGAATTATGATGAGCATGCAAAACAAAGGCAAAGGCTTCCATTCAGCTTCCCAAGAAATTTAAACATAAAAAATGATCAGGCAAGTATTTACATTGCAAAAGTTAAAATATGTTTAATCCTGTTTTGATTGGACAGAAGGATGGACTGTATGAAATGTATAACTCTTCCAAAGTATTCAAAATATGATTGAGAAGTGTTAATTTAATATTTTACTTATTTGATATCTATTGGGCACAACCTAGACTTAGAATCATAGTCTCAAAGATTGCTAGGGCTAGGAGAGACCATAAATATGATCTAGTCCAATTCCTCAAATCTTCAGTTGATCTCAGTAAGGAAAGCGGAGCAACTAAATGCCTTCTAGAGATGGAGGAGGAAATTGCAGTCCAAAGGTTTTTCTTCTAAGTCAGGCTTGTTAGTTAATTAACTGGGACCTTAGATAAGTTTAATTATTTCTTCTTTTCTTTCCATAGCATGTAATTGTAACGGCCACTCTGAACGCTGTCACTTTGATATGTCACTGTACCTCTCAAGTAATGGTGTCAGCGGTGGAGTGTGTGAAGACTGTCAGCACAATACTGTGGGACAACACTGTGATCAGTGCAAACCCCTGTTTTACAGGGACCTCCTCAAGGCAATTTCAGACCCTCATGCTTGCATTCGTGAGTGGACAGTTCTTTGATCATCTTCTTTTAAGAACTTGTTAAGCAAGCATTCCAAACTCTACTGTATCAGAACTGTAACTAGTGTGGAGAAAATGGGGCTTTAAGCCAAGGCTCCAACATTTGAAGGGTACAAAATGTTAAAGAATGTGCTCCAGCTGCATAGAAACCACTTTGGTCACTAATCTCCCCCTCCCTCTCATTCAAGCGACTTATTAATTGTTTCTTGTTTTATTTTCACATCATGAATTACAAAACTGATTTGAGAGAACAGTTCATACTGTTTGCCCAAAGTGTATTTCATGCAGCTTATCCTGAGTGCCAAATTTACTAGTTATGGCAGCTCTGCAGAGGATGAGAACATATTCTTTGGAGACTTTCCTTCTTCAGATAGTAAATGAAGTGGGAATGACTTTGAGCCAAACAATATGGTTTCATAGTGGTATGTCCCAGCAAGGCTATTTCTCTCGGTAAGTCCTAATCTGTACTGACTTCAGCTTAAGGACAACAGTTAGTTTCAGAACAATCAGCATGAACCATAGAGACAGTCTGTAGACCCTTCAGATGAACTCAGGAAAGTACCTGAGAGTTTAAGTGAAACATTGTCTTTGGATGATCCGTTTTTCATGTTAAGGTACTGCCAAACCATAGCTTTTTTTAAATTTTGTGTTTATTATTAGCCAGTTTTTCTTATCATGTAGCTAAAGTAGAAATTCTGAGAACCCCTTTGACCACAGTGATTTCATGCAATCTTGGCTGGCTCCTCCCCACCCCAACCCCCAGCTGTATTTACTCATTCAGTTTCATATATGTGAACAGTTTGACTTAAATTTCAATGGCCTCATAGGTTACTCCCCAGACATTCATAAAAGTGATTGAAAAATTACCTGCTGGGAATCTCAAATGTCAACTGTTCTTGGCTAGGTGTAATTCAACTCAGCAGTTTAGGTTCCATATTGGTACAGCACTCAGCAAAAGGACATTTACTTAGCCATAGCGGGGGAAGAATATTCAACAAGGGTATACATTGAGGTATGAATTGACTCAGCTGAGTAAAGCTCTTCTGCCGTTGAGTTGTCCATCATCGTCAAGCAGCCAGGCTTCAGAGCATGCCCAGAGCTCCTCATGGCTATTCTGTACTCAAGTGACCAGGAAATGATACCAATAGCATGAGCTTTTAGTTCCTTGAGCCAATTAAATCTCAAGGATGGTTTCAATATTTTTTATGGAAAAATTTACATAGTTTGCATGGAAGCAGGTGGTTAGGATTTTGCTCCCACCATACCAACTATAAATCAGTTTCTTCATATGGAGGAATGGAGACAATCATTTTTATACATTTACTTTATGGAGTTATAAGGAAAAGTATACGTGAGTTAATATCATCATTATCTATCAGTTAAACTATCAACAAGTATTTCTTAAATACCTACTATGTGCCAGTCACTGTTCTAGTGCTGGGGAAAAAACTTAATATAAAACTGGTACAGAGACTGGACCTGTGATCTCATTGATATAAGGAACTGCCAAGTAAGGAAATCCCCTCTATTAATGTAGGTCAACCTTCTCAGCTACTTATAGTATTAGAGAATTTCCAAAAGTGAGGAGACATTAAGTGACTTGCCCAGAGTCATACAACCACAATATGTTAGAAGTGAGTGAGTCTTGAACCAAGGTTCTCCTGGCTTCAAGGTTGGCTCTGTAGCCATTCTTCTGCCTCTGGCACAGAGTAGGCACTTACTGAGTGCTTGCTGATTTATTAATTAATTGTTAATTAGTCAGTTTCAAAGTCATGCAAGGATTGATCAAGAGAGTTTGAGTTTCTTCAGTAAAGATGAATAACAAGCTAGCGAGGATTCAGTCCCAATTCTAAATCTCCTAGCCTCTATTACTATTAACCTAAGGTAACCTTGTATGTGTTTGAGAAAAAATATGTTGACATTAAGTAATAATTTGAAGGAAGTGGGGTTTTTGTTGTTGCTGCTGCTGCTGTTGCTGTTAGAGCCTAGATACTAGTTTGATTGGGTTTCAGATAAAAGGTTAATTGATTTCCAGTTTTCTGGGAGGACCACTTTTGTTCAAGCTTAAACAAGAACCAAGGACTCCATCAGTAGCCTCATCTGTAATAAATGTTCCTTCGAATAATGTCATGTGGTATTGATAGACATCTTTGGCCTTGCATCCTTGTCTCCATGTAGGAGGGTTATTTCTAAGTGAAGTTAATCCAAAAAACTTCCAAACTATTTTCTTCTACATGGGAATGAAATGACCCCCTGGAATTCAATTCTGCTGTTTTTGTGTTTCTCCAAGAGGAGTTGAGTCTGCTTCCTTTCGGTCATTCCTAAAATGAATTCATTTTGATCCTCCTATTCTGGAGACAACTGGATTGAATTAGGAGGAAGTTGTGGTTTTGCAACTCTAAATAGGACCTGGTGCTGTTTTTCCATATTTTATTATGTCTAGAGTACATAACACCATAACAAAGAATGAAGTAAAAATGTAGTCATTCAAGTGAATGGTTTGTTTCAGTGATACTAAGATAACTAGCCCAAATGAAGGTTTCCACTAAATTGAGTCATTGATGTATAAACAAAACCTTGGATTGCCTTTTTTTTTAATTAAGCTGATAAAAACCAAGTTTCTATCCATTTAAATTCATTTTTTTAAAAAGACAGTTCTCTGGGGCTACACAAGTTTCTTTTAGGGAGACTTGAGGTTACTTTCCCCTGAGAATAATGTTCACTACCTAATGGTCATGGAGTTAAGGAACTTTAGCCCAATTTCCAAAATCCTATCATCTCACCTGGCACCTTACCAGCAAATTCTCCAAAGAGGTCAATGATTCCATCCTTCTAAAGAGTGAATTCTCCTTTCATTCCCAAAAATAGTTCACTTGAGTTATATAAGTTTCTTTTGGAATTAGCGAGTGGAGTGATATGTGTACTGACCTTAGCAAATGACAACTGTTTTTGATAGGGAGAAAAGATTTTCTTAATATTCCATTTAATCCAATTTACCATTTATAAAGAGGCCTGGTACCTACAAGGTACTTACTATAGGTACCTACCTATAAGGCATTGTCCTATGTGGTTGGGCTACAAATAAAAAAAACCCAAAAATACAGTCCCTGCCCTCAAGGAACTTATATTCTTCTGAAGTTCTTAAAAGGTCATAAACTACATCTGTTGCCATCAGATTTGTAACAAATGGTACCAAAGCAAGAAAGGTACAATGTTAGAGAGGCTGACAGAAATGCATTTAGATATCATTGATCATGAAATATTCACATTCTGAACACATTCAGCAGAAAAAAAGTAGATTAATAAATACTTAGAATACAAATGCATTACAAATAATCAGTGCTTTTGAAGGACCAGTGACATGTGAGGTTTCTCTGTAAGACACCATACAAGTGTAACCCCAGTCCCAAACTCTACTGTAAAAGCTCCATTGTGATACAAAAGGGGTCACCCTTGACCACTTGGCTGGCCATAAAGGAAGGTGCACAAGGGAAAGGACAAAACACATCTACTTCATGTCTTTGTGCAAGTAGCTTTAAAATCATTGTGCACATATCTGTGTTTTCAGCTTGTGAGTGTGATCCTGAAGGGTCACTGTCTGGTGGCATGTGTGAAAGTTATCCAAATCCAGCCCTGGGAATCGAGGCTGGTCGATGCCTTTGTAAAGACAATGTTGAGGGAGCCCAGTGTGATCAGTGCAAGCCTGGCTATTATGGACTGAATGCCAATGATCCTTTGGGTTGTCAACGTAAGTAAAGAACTGAGTTATTGTTTTCTTTTAATTACATCTCTTATTGCCAATGGCTATACCTCTTGGAGAACCATGTTCTTAGCTAACCAGTCTCTGAATTTCTCTGTCTCTGACATTAAAGGGAATTCTTGGTGATTTTTTTAACTTAACATAAAAGGTCAGCATGCAAATTTTATTCTTTCCTTTCCCTAGTAAAAGAAAAAAAATGGGAAAATGTCCAGATATTTAATGCTAAGCTTCAAAATATTTAAACCAGTGGGCTCCTTTGGAGTCTTCCTGAGAGTTGTACCAAAATTCATGGAATATCTAGAAGGGCCACAAATATAACTGCACAAAAATCTACACACAATTTATATATATATATATATATATATATATATATATATATATATATGAAGTACATTCTCAGGGAGCTTTGAAATCCCAGTTTCATAATTAGATCAAATGTAACCATTTATGTAAAGCATTTTGGTATCTAAAATTTATTATTATTATTACAACCTTTAGGCTGTTTTTCTTGATTTGTCCTCCCTTTTTTCTCTTCTTTCCTATTCACTATTATTGATGCATAGAAAAGGATGTGGCATAGTGGATAGGGAGCTGAGCTAGCAGCTAGGAAGATCTGGGTTTGTCTTGCCTTTAAAACACATTGGCTGTGTGAACTTGGGTGAATGACAACATTTCAGTGTGCAAGGAAACTCTTTAAGACAATAAGTTGCAAAGAAGGTGCTGGCTTGAATTGGTAGAAGGACTTTCCTCATCTGGGAGTTCCATATGCCATTGAAATCACAGGTCCAGTTCCTATCCCTATTTTAGAAGCAGTTAACCTATACCTGTGGTGACAGTACATCCCACATTTTTCAACAATCTTGATATCAAAAGAGAAAGGTTTTTTTTAATGTATTTGTCAGGTATCCTTATTGATAGGGTTATTATATAGTACACATTCCAATTATACATTTAAATCTTCTGCATTATAAATATAATTGGCATAGAATGCAAAACTTATTACATGAAAAGAACATTATTCTAAACCCTATATTAAACATGAGAAAAACACAGCACATTTGTGAAAATAAATTTGCAGATAAATTTGCTATTTATAAAAATACTCAAGTATTTTTAATAGCTGTTTAAAGCTTGCCACACTTAAAGTTTAACTGTGTGGCTTACCTTAAGAAGATGCACTTTTAACAAGGCTTTACAGAAGGAATATCCGTTGTCAGAGCATGTATCCTGATTTGAAGTTTGGAAAATACCTGTGACAGAAGTCTATGCCAAGAAAGGTAAAAATTAAAAGCCAGAGATACAGCAGGGGAGGTAATGAGAATCATCAATCACAAAAAATAAGAGAATGCTGATTTGTAAGCACAGAATTTTAGAACTAAAAGAGAGCTTTATGATTAATATTTATTTAATAAGAGTTCACAAAGCAAACAATTTGTATTTGGGCACTGTTTAACTCTCTAAATTTTGCCTATATAAGGAAGAATGTTATTTGAATCTTTAGAAAGCAATAAGCTGGAATTTTGTATTTAGTGAAAACCGAATTTCATGGAAATGAATTTTGGCCAAGCCATTCTTCTATCTCATCTGTATCAACTCACCTGTCTGGTTTTCAGTAACCTTAGGAGGAATCTTACACTTTTCTTACTTCCCTGAGCCTTAGGTTCTTTATCCAACAGCAAAGCAGACAAGACTTAAGTTCATCCTTCCTAAATATTTATTTCACATGCAGTAGAATTTACAGGGCTAGTATATGTCTTTCCAAGACAGGGTTTAGTGACCTCTTAGCCCTGACGGCCAACACTGAAGCTTAGGAATACTGAGGAGAAGGAAAAATGGAAGAGAAAGAAAGGAAGGAAGAGAAGGAGGGAGGGAAGGAAGGGGGAGAGAAAGTGAGAGAAAGGGAGGGAAAAAGAAGATATATCTAGTGAAGAGTGGTAGACAGTTGCCTACAGTTGATTGCCTACAATTTTCCCCTCAGTATTAAATGACAATATTTATAAAAGTGCTTAGGAAGAGTAGGTGCTATATAAATACTATTCCCTTCTCCCTTCCTTCCCCTTTTCCCCTTTCTCTTTCATTAATTTAAATTACCTAGCCCATCAGTCATTTTTCAGCTGCAATATATCCCTAAATTCCTCTACTCTGATCATTGGTTAGTTATCTAAGAGCTTTGAGGGTGATTGCCATTATATTTCCTGCATGGTTTTATTCAGGACTCTAATCAATGCAGATGGTAAATTTGGCAAGGCAGATTCTATTTTTATTTAATGTAAATGTTGATCATATTTATAAAGATAGAAAAGTAAACAGGAGAATGATTGTGTATTCCATCCTTTCAGCCTGCAACTGTAACCCCTTCGGGAGTGTACCATTCTCCACCTGTGATGTGGTTACTGGCCAGTGTTTTTGCCAGCAGTTTGCTACTGGACTCCACTGTGAAGAATGCCTCGTATGTACTTTTATATAAAAGATTTTCCTATGATTTCTTTCATTACCAACTATGTATATTTCTACCTTAACTGATAGAATAGCAGAATCTTCTTTATACTTTACACCTGTTTACTTACCTCTTATCTGTTGTTTTACTTCAGATTGGGTGCCACTGGAAGTGATTATGTTAGAGTATTTGAGATTTGCTTTTACGTGTAAAAATACACTTAAAATTGTTTCTAACACCTTTTTAGTAAGCTAAAAAGTGGTCTTGTGTCAGAATGGGCCAGCCTTGCCCTTAGGGAAAATGAGATACTGAAATGGCATGTATATGGAGGTGGGGGTATATGTGGAGATAAGTAATGAAGTGGGGGAGGAAAGTAATAATTCTGCTGAAGGATTTGCCTTCCTATCACAAGGTATTGGAGTGGAAGTCATCATTTGAATTGACTTGGGTCAAGAGTTTCTAGTTTTCTAGGCTGGGTCAAATAGAAGAATCAGTTTGGAGAAGAAAGACTGGCCTTTCCCCTTTCCCTAATCCAGCCCTATACTACCACTTTAAGAACAATAACCTTCCACATTCCTGACTTTTGAAATGGCACAAAATGCCCCCTGCAAATTAAATACAAGTTTTCTTTTATGAAATGAACATCTGGGTATTTTCAGATATTCACCAAATGTGCATAGTATAGCAAAATAAGTGGAATAAAAAGTATTTTTCAGGATATAAGTATTTTGCTGTGGTTCCAGTAAACCTCAAACTGGCTTTTTTTTTATTCTTTCCAATGTGATAGCCTGCCATTATTTTACAGAAAGAAAAAAGCTTAATCCCCCAAAAGGAATAGTGACCTTAATGTGTCTGAATAAATTTGGTTGATAAATAAGAAAAGTACGCCTGTTTGGAGAGAGTTGTATGTTAAATATTGAAGTGGAATCACATTTTTTAACAAGAAAAGAATTCATGGGAATAAATGTGAAGGAACATGATGGAGAGGCAGGAGGGGGGAAGGTGGGTGTTAAGGTAAACACTGGAATTTTTTATGGACAAGCCATGCTCAACATATTTGCTTACCTTAGAAACTCATGAAAAACATTTGCTGCAACTATGTTTATAAAGCACAGAATTCAAAATTCAGAGAATTTGGAGCTAGAATGGATTTTAGAGATCATTTATTTTGAAAGTTCTTAACCCTTTGTGTGTGTGTGTGTGTGAGTGTGAGATGTGCCCCTTTGAAAGTCTGATGAAGCCTTTGGACCCCTTCTCAGAATAATTTTTTAATGCGGAGTATGTAATATCTAGACTCAAAAAAGAAATCAAGTATATTGAAATATAGTTAACAAATAATATTGTTTTAATTAATTGTTTTTAATTACAGACTCTAGAACCTACCATTTATTCTAATAGTGTCATTTTATAGATGAAACTGAGGCCCAGAGAAGAGCAATTAGGCAACATATTATACAGGGTTGGATTTGGGGTCTAAGTACTTAGGCTCACATCCTGTAGTACTTGTTACTTAGTAACTATGTGTTGTCAGTGTTCAGTTGTGTCTGACTCGATCCCATTTGGTGTTTTCTTGGCAAAGATATTGGAATGGTTTGTCATTTCCTTCTCCATTCATTTTACAGATGAAGAAACTGAGGCAAACAGGGTTAAGTGACTTGCCCAGGGTCACACAGCTAGTAAGTGTCTGGGGCCACATTTTAATTCAGGAAGCAAAGTCTTCCTGACTCCAGAACCAGCACTCTATCCTCCATGCCACCTAGCTATCCCTATACCTTGTAGTCTTAAACAAGTCACTAGACCTCTCTTGGCCTGTAAAATTAGAAGATTGGATTAAATCTATAAGGTCCTTTAGGAAGACGATCAATGTTTGTGATTGCATTGATATAGAGAACTCCCATTAAAGAAACTCCTCCTTACCCATGCTGGTGGCACCTTCTCTGAAACTTAAGAATCTTAGTCTTCTAAATCAGTGAGAAGTTGAGTGATTTGCTCAAGGTCACACAGCTAGTATGTTTCACAGACAAGACTTGGACTCGTGTCTTCTTGGCTCTAAGCCCAATGCTCTATCCATTATACCACGCTATCTCTCATAAGGTCCTATAAAACTCTGAATTTATGATCCTATGATACTAAGAGGTATCAAAGTCACACAGAAAGGTAGCATAATCAGGATACATAATCAGGTCTTTGAATCCCAAATCCACTGCTCTCTCTACTTGCCAAAACTACCCAAATAAAGATCTGGCAGATATTAGATTTTTTTTTCACATTTCATTTTCTTTTTTAAAATTTGTTGTGTCATGAACTTGATGAACACCAATAAACATGAATAAATAAATATGAACATTTTCATATACAATGAAGAATAGAAAAAGAGGATTTTACATGAAATGGTGAATTGAAATGGTGACTATTGCATACACCTTGGACTTTAAAATATTATATATGTATATTTACATGGTTTCCCAAAATTCTTAGTATAGATTTAGCTTTTTGCAATACCCTGTATAAAATATAAAATGTATATTTTGTTATGTATTATTTATACAAAATATATTAATACATGTTCTATATTAATACAATACAGTTTATGTTATAGACTATATTATATTAATAGTATTTATTAGACATAATAAAATGTTATATAAGTTACATATAATATATAAAATAATCCCAAAATTCTTCATGTATTTTTTAAGCTTTAATATATAGCATAATATAGCAATATGATACAACATAATAGCTGTGTGATGTTATATATAGATTATTTTACATATAGTATGTTATGCAAGGTGCAGTTTTAATCTCCCTCTTTATTCTGAAGTCAAGCAGCAGGGATGGGAAAATGTGTCAGCACAGATTAAAAATGGTGTTTTAAGGGGCAGCTAGGAGGTGTAGTAAATAGAGCTCTGGCCTTGGAGTTAGGAGGACCTGAGTTCAAATCCGGCCTCAAACACATAATACTCACTAGTTGTGTGACTCTAGGCAAGTCACTTAACCCCAGTCACCTCACCAAAAAAAAAAAATTATGGTTTAAGAGGTGTTCGGTTACATTCCATACTATAGTTTGTTGACATTGCTTGGCTTTTTGATGCTTCCTTACTGAATTGCAAAGACTTTTACGTGATAGTCCATAATAACAAATGTTTATATACCCAAAATCACCCCTTCTTTTTCATTCTAGGTTGGATATTGGGGACTTAAAAATAATCTACGTGGTTGTTCTCCTTGTGACTGTGATATTGGGGGTGCTTATAGCAACCTGTAAGTTAATGAAACGGATTATGGCATTTCATTATTATATTCTTCACCCACATTCCCACATAAAATACATGTTTTGTACAGGTTATTCAAACATTACTATAACCTTGAATGTCACTGTATTGGGAAAGAATTAATTGATCTAGATTAGTCACTAACTTAATTGATTGATCTTTATTATTTTCAGTTGTGTGTGAACAATTGTACTGACCAGATGATGGTCATAGTGCAGGAGTGGGTGGGGAGGGAAGAAAAAAAGAAAGAAATTTACATAATTTTGTTGTGCATTTGAAAAGAGCAGCAAGTCATGTATAGTAGATTTGAAGTTTCATGCATAATCATCCTTTTTATGTACTATGTTATGGAAATACTTATTTTATTCCATAAATTAAAAATAAAAAGTTTTAAAAGTTGATTGTATTGATAGCCAAAAATAGGGAGACAACGCTACTTCACACATTCCATTAAAATGAGGAAATCTTAGCTTCCCTGTGTAAAGGTAAAGAAACTGAGGCATAGGAAAGGAGCCAAGGTAGTTTCTCATAGTCACTGAATAAGTAACAAGGCTTAATTTTCATTTCAAGACCCAATCCATTGAACCCCATAGTTTCTATGCACTGTCCCATACATCTATTATTTCTTCTTTATGCTGTCAATGAGCAATTCCCTTCTTTTTCTTCCTTGCTTTTTCTATTAGGTGTTCCCCCCATGACGGGCAATGTGAATGCCGCCCTCATATTATTGGCCTCCAATGCACAGAGCCAGAACCCGGCTACTTCTTTGTGCCTTTGGATTTCTATATCTATGAAGCTGAGGATGCCATGCCCATCTCTGGATCTGCACCTTTGGTCTGTACTTTATTCTTACCATTGGAATGAATGTTAGTAAATATATACCCACCCATATACACACCAGCATGCCCTCTAAAACTGTATTTGAAATATATAGAATACAATCATTTTTGCTCCATAATGGAGGTTTATTTGAAATCCATTAAAGCCTAAAAATAAAATTACTTTTATTCAATTAAATATTTGTTAAAACTTACTGGGTGTAAGGTGAGATATAAAAGTTTTCATAGTCACTGCACTCTCATAGACAGACAAGACCAGTATACTCATAACAGATAACACTATAAGGCACATTATAATAAAATCCAAAATGTTTTTTATTCAGATGTTAAATGCTATGAAAATTCAGAGAGAGATGAATGGAGGTTGGATGCCTGAAGAGATTATCCTTGAACTGAGATTTGAAAGATGGGTAGGATTTGGATAAGCAAAGAAAACCAGAAAGAATTTCAAGGGTTGGGTCACAAACTAAGCAGTTTCCCAAAGTTGTTTTATAGATTTTTTTTTTGCAACTAAGTCTTCCTAGATTATACAGTGTTTCCCCAAAACATAAGTGTAGTTTTAAGTTTTAATAGTTTTGATAATTTAAAACTGCGCTAAAATTTTTGGAACATTGCATTTTTCTAAGGACCTGTGTTCTCATCAGTATGGGTATTCTCTCCATTGGTTCAGATTACAACCGATCTATTACTTCCCATTCTCAGCAAATCTTGCTCATGTTGTTCCATAGATTCTCCACCTATTATGCTGGGGGTAATTTTCTTAGTCTTTTGGCATTTCTAGGAAGTAGTGAAACATGTAGGCTATCTACAGATTTGGAGTCAGAGGACCTAGGTTCAAATGCAAGTTCTAACAAAGGCAGAAACTGAGTCACTATCTGTGTGATGTTGGGCAACATTTCTGGGCCTTCTTTATTCATTTATACAATAAAAATGCTAGACAAAATAGCCTCTAAGGAGGTGACTGCCAATTTTAACTCTATCATCCTTTGAACTTATGATCGGTTATCCCTCACTCCCATTACACAATTATCCCACCTTTTTTTTCTAGCCATAGTTTTTTGGAATGATGGCCACAATTTCATTTCTTGTGCATATGTCATTAATGGAGATACACTGCAGCCTAATTGCTGCAGAGGGAAGAAAAGATTGAGGAATTCTGTAAAGAACTTGATAATAGCCTTCAAAACAGATAAACATTTATGCTAATATTTGATGATTTCAATGGGGAAGACACAAAAATTTTATTGGAACTACTGCATTGGAAAATAAAAAAGTCACTAGGAAAAGTCTGTGACTGCAGTGAGAGAGAAGCTTGGTCCCAGCCCCAGTCCCTGCATGTGGCCCGGGCACAGTGGCTGCTTCCTGAGCTTCTGGCCCATAGACTGAGGGGGAATCAAGTAGCTGATCAGAGGGGGATTGCAAGGATCTCTCTGCTGGTGCAGGATTATCTTGCTTTGCCCATGCTTGGATTTGGATCACAGTTCTAGGTGGTAGTCCTGGGGCAAGGAGAAATGATATAGTGGTGGAGCTTGTAGTGGTTGCACAGACGATATCCTCCTCATAATTCCAAGGCAGAAAAGAGTGCTTGTGGTCACTCATAGAGTAGGACTCAGGACAGGAAAGGAGTAAACATCTTGCCCCTTATCATACCATCTTGGAAGAACTGAAAATTTACAGGTCCCTAGAAGTATCTCTGAAAATAGCTATACAAAACCCCCAAAGCCTGGGACAGTCCATTCTCCACACTGGAAGCAGACCCCTACCTTAACAAAGAGTTTATAACTCAATTTAATTGGCTGGGATCATGAGCAAGCCTCACAAAAAGAGTCAGACTATATTTTCTTGCTTTGGTGACAAAGAAGATCAAAACATACAACCAGAAGAAGACAACAAAGTCAAAGCTCCCACATCCAAAGCCTGTAAGAAAAATATGAATTGGTCCCAGGCCATGGAAGAGCTCAAAAAGGATTTTGAGAAGCAAGTAAGAGAAGTAGAGGAAAAACTAGGAAGAGAAATGAGAGTGATGCAAGAAAATCATGAAAAACAAGTCAAAAGCTTGCTAAAGGAGACCCAAAAAAATACCGAAGAAAATAACACCTTAAAAAATAGCCTAACCCAAATGGCAAAAGAGATCCAAAAAGCCAATGAGGAGAAGAATGCCTTAAAAAGCAAAATTGGCCAAATGGAAAAGGAAGTCCAAAAGCTTACTGAAGAAAATACTTCTTTAAAAACTCAAATGGAGCAATTGGAAGCTAGTGACTTTATGAGAAATCAAGACACTGTAAAACAAAACTAAAAAAAATGAAAAAATAGAAAACAATGCGAAATATCTCATTGGAAAAACAACTGACCTGGAAAATAGATCCAGGAGAGAGAATTTAAAAATTACTGGACTATCTGAAAGCCATGATCAAAAAAAAGAGCCTAGACATCATCTTTCAAGAAATATCAAGGAAAACTGTCCTGATACTTTAGAACCAGAGGGCAAAATAGAAATTGAAAGAAAATCCACTGATCACCTTCTGAAAGAGATCCCCAAAAGAAAACTCCTAGAAATATTGTAGCCAAATTCCAGAGTTCCCAGGTCAAGAAGAAAATATTGCAAGCACCCAGAAAGAAACAATTCAAGTATTGTGGAAACACAATCAGGATAACACAAGATTTAGCAGCTTCTACATTAAGGGACCAGAGGGCATGGAATGTAATATTCCAGGGCAAAGGAGATAGGATTACAACCAAGAATCACCTACCCAACAAAAGTGAGTATAATTGTTCAGGGGGAAAAAATGGTCATTCAGTGAAATAGGGAACTTTCAAGCATTCTTGATGAAAAGACCAGAACTGAATAGAAAATTTGACTTTCAAATACAAGTCTCAAGTGAAACATGAAGAGGTAAATGGGAAAGAGAAATCTAAGAGACTTATTAAGGTTGAACTGTTTACATTCCTGCATGGAAAGATGATATTTGTAACTCACGAGACCTTTGCCAGTTTTAGGGTAGTTGGAGGGAAAAAAATTTTATGTATGTATATAGATAGATAGATAGATAGATAGATAGATAGACAGACAGACAGACAGAGGGCACAGGGTGAGTTGAAGATGAAGGGGTGATATCTGGAGAATAAAATTAAGGTGTGAGAGAGGATTATATTAGGAGAAGGAGAAAGGGAGAGGTAGAATGGGGTAAATTATCTCACATAAAACAGACAAGAAAAGGCTTTTACAGTGGAGGGGAAATGGGGGAAGGTGAGAGAGAATGAGTGAATCTTATTCTCACAAGATTTGGCTTAAGGAGGGAATAACATACACAATGGGGTATGGAAATCTATCTTACCCTACAGGAAAATGGGGGAGAGAAGGAGATAAGAAGGGGGAAGAGATAGAAGGGAGGGCAGATTAGGGGAAGGGGTATTCAGAATGCATGCCGTCTTGGGGTGTGGGGAGGAATGAGATAGGGAGAAAATTTGGAACTCAAAATCTTGTGAAAGTGAATGTTGAAAACTAAAAATAAATTAATAAAAATACAACTACTGTGTCTATATCCCAAAAGATTAAAAAAAAAGGGAAATAAAAAGGTCAGTAGTTTATAGACTACTCAAGGGCTCCATACATACAATGAATTCTCCAAGAAGAGAGTCAAAAGGTGCTAGATATATTATTAGCATCAAACATTTAAAAAAGAAATTGATTTTATCTGAACATTCAGGAACTAGTTACTGAAGCAAGAATCATATCAAAATCAGTTGTATTCAATCAGATCATCTATTAATTGGAGCAAAGGCTAAAATCAACATCAAATTTGAAAAAAAAATGAGATGATATGATATACATTTGCAACAGCTTCGACCTGATTTATTCAAACAAGTTATTGATACCCAAAAAATGGAAATGAGAAATGGTAAAGGAATTGATGTTGGTTATCACCATTTACTGCAAAAACTTAGCCAATGTAAAGCAAATTCTATAACAAGGAGGTTAAATGGCCCAAAAAACAAATTAACCAGCAAATATTTAATTTCCTTGCTAAGTGGAGGCAGACAAAGGTAACATCAGTTTAGAATACAAATTCCCATTCAGATGGCCCAGGTTTGCTACCAGCAACTACAAATCTATGACCCACAGTTTCAAATCTGAGTTAGGTATACTACCACTGTATCCAGACTCAATGGGATCTCCTTTGTATCCATGTACGGTAGAAAAGGGCTGCCTCCGGGTTTAATTTTCCCTGCCTCTTTTAACAGATGATACTTTCTGATATTCTAATGGGTACCAACACTCAGTTTTGTCCTCATCAGTATGAGAAAGCATTGATTAGTTACAATCTGCATTATTAGAGGGAATATCTTATCTTTAGCATATAGTAAACACCCAATAAATGTTTTTCATTCATTCATTCATCGATAAGATCACATCCTTCAAAATATAAATATAGGTCTTTATAACATTTTCACATGCAAATAAGTCAATGACGGTAATGTATTCAAAAATGTATTATTCAAAAAAAGTATGTGTACAGGGGCTTGTTTTGAATAAAAGATGTATGTGACCATACAAATGTGATTTACTACAGAAAATCATAATATTTCTAATACTTTTGTTAAGAATATCCCCATGTCACAATAAGACATTATTGTCATAATACTGTAGAAATAACATACTAAACATATGGGTTAGCATTTTCCAATGTCTTCTTCATAAGATTTATTTGGTAAAAGTGTAATCTTTGATCTTTTAAAGTTACTTTTTTGCAATATCTTGAAAATTCCTCAGTGCTTTTATCATCATGAACGGCCTTCTGGGCTACTCCTCCCTGCTAGCTTGCCCGTTCTCTGTTTGGGTAGAGGGTACACTGGGTGGGGCACCCTCGACATTTGTGTTTCCACTACTGGAATGTTTTTGACACTTTCCCTCTCCCCAGATGGACTGAGTTGGAAGGGATGCTGTTGTTCCCTTTATAAACTGAGTAACTTGGAAAACTTTTTTAATGATGATTTACATTTTCAATGCCCAGGGACCAGTGGCACCTACATGCATTTTTGTATGCTTAATAAATAACTTATTTTACAATTTACTACTATTTATAGATTTTAAATAATATATACTATAGAAATATATAGTATCTAGTAGGCTACACTATGTAAAATCTATACTATAGAATGCTATATTGTATATTATATATTTATGGTCTGTAGTTATTTAGTGAGTATAAATAGCAATTATTTTTCTGTTCTGGACAGAAGCCTTAAGGGTTTCCCCCCACTCCAATTGATAGTTTTGTGATGGTAAATTAGTCCCTCTTTTGTCTCAGTTCTCACCTAGCCCTTAGTCATTGAACTTCATTGCCTCAGATAAACTGCCTAGGAAAGACCTTAATTTAAAAAGACCAATGTCATTTACTGCATCCTGGGCTATTGGCAGTCATTTTGACTTTTATCTTGCCACTGGACATCGATGACTCTGGAGGAGTGAGGCTAACAACTTTGCTCAGATCTGCCTCACTTAAATCCAATTCACACACAAATCAAAACATCATCCATGTGATGCCATTGATCCTCTTTGAGAATGAAGGACAAACAATAACCACAGATACAATTGATGATTTCATCATCTTAAATTCCCACTTCCTTTTCTTCATTTACTACATTGGATACTAAAGTGGTAGAGTTCAAATATGGAGCCACTGTCATGACTGATGAGAATAGATTGCAAAGAAATGCCACTGCATCTGTTCTTCATGCTTGTTCGTTGTTCTTAATCCAGTACTGCATTTAAATTTTCTTGGTATAATTTAACTTAGCTTAGTCTCATACCAAGCTTTCTTTAGGCTCTTTTCACTTAACTAGTTTGTGAAACAACATTACTCATAATCTTCCATCTTTTTATTCTGTAATACATTGTAAATGAGTTTGGACCCTATATAATCATCAGTTTTGGCTTCCATGTTTTTATGCTTGCCAAAGAAATTGTGTTTGCTGGCTGAAGTGGTTTCCAAGCCTTTCAGACTCTTTATCGTGGCAGCTTTTTGGCATCAATAAAAATTTCTCAAAGAAATGTTGATAGAGTCTATGCCATCCCATTTGTCCACTTCCCATTTTTCCAGGTTGACAGCTTATTTAAAGAGGTACTAGAGTACCATGTTTTCCAAGATAGTTTAGGAGACTGCTTTGAAATTGCTTATTCTTTATAGTAACATATATGTAATCTCTATTTTCAACACATTAAAATTGACACTGATGTTTCCTTACTGGATCAGCTTCTCATATGCCCACTTTCACATTGAAGACATCTGGTAAGGTATCAAAGAATGTGTTGATTTCACTCTGAGGATCTTGTCAAATTCTTCATAGGAATTTTCTACTTGATCCTCTGCCATAAATGTTGTTGACACATAAGCTGCTATTATCTTCATGGTGGTCTATTTGCTTATAATTATCATAAGCACTTCAAAGTCACAGCTTATTTAAACCAAGCATACCACAGGAGAATGTTTTCTTATTGCCTTGGGGAGCACAGTGAAACTACCCTCAACAACTACTTTATTCATCTAAGGAAAGATAGTAAACTGTCCTATTTAACTACAACTTTTAAAATTTCATCTTTTCTTACAATGATAATATCAATTTGAATTTGGTTCATTTTCTCCAGTAGAATGGAAAAGCACTGGTTATTGGATAAAGAAATTTAAAGTAACATAGATAATTTAAGAACTGTTTTATTCTAAACATGTTCTGTCCCACCTTTCAACCAGTCTCCTACCATCACTGCAGAAATAGGATTGAGTTCCTGGTTTGGTTTGTTTCATTTCCATTTAATGGTTCTCATGATTTAAAAAAAAATCATTACCTGGTACCTAGTTAATCTTCCCTCACTGAGCCAGCTTCCAGCATGGAAGAATCAATCAATCAGTCAAAAAACACTTAAGTGCTTAGTATGTGCCGGGTACTGTTATAAACCCTGGTGATGCAAAGGAAAAGCAAAACATTCACCACCCTCAAGCAGTTTATATTCTAATAGGAGAGACAATATACATAACTCAGCATATACAAAATAAATACAGAATAGATGGAAAGTAGCCAATCAATCAATTAATCAACAATTATTTATTAAGCCCTGATAGGTTTTTTTGTCAGGCTCCTCATCTCTCATGGATTATGATTTGAATAGCTCTTGGGAATTTAAGGCCACTTTCATGCTGACAAAGTATGAGTCAGACTTTGAAGTTATCAATGTGGGCCTTAAGTGGTTAAACTATCTTTCTTTTTTTCTTTTCAGATACTAGCAACAGCTATACCCCACTGTGAAGTTTATTTCCAAAAGCAAGGAGGTGGTTTCACAATTGACCGTGGAAATATAATATTGGAGAGGAATAAAATACAAAGTTCACAGGAACAGAGTGAAGTAAAACATATTTTTATTATTATCCTTTGGCTCATTTTGTCATCATAAATTGAAACTGCAGAAAATAAGGAACCAAAGTTGAAAATTGCTTCACTATGTAAATATATAAACAACTTGCTACTTTTAAGAATAGCATCCATTACACAACACTGGAAAAAATAGTATAATATTATCTGCAGGCATAATCTTTGAAAATAGAGAGTCACCGTGGTCAGGGAGAGTAAGTGCAAAGGCTACTAATTTTTCAGTGAGGGAACATGGAGAATCATGGAATGGTTCTTTTTGTAGCTAGCTGGAAAGGAAAAGCAACAAGTTGGTTTCCTCTAAGATATCTATTACCCAATTTCTGATATTGAAGAGCATGTCTTTGTAGTTAGTCAATGCTGGGATATTCCATATTCTCCATAACCTAATGATGCTTGCTTGTTATGGGTACCACAAGGCTGTACCACTGCCTCAAAAAAGACTGTTGGTCTCTAAATCAGTTTCAAATCCTTTTTTTGAGACAGGGTCTCTCTGCAGCAACTACTCATAGTTCATTTCTGCTGTTGATAAGCACTGAAGCTTTGACCTTCTCTTACTTAGGTGGGTTCACCCCTCCTTAGGGGGCCCAATAGCTACCTCCCCACCCTCCTGGTAGCTTACTATATTGGTGCCAAAATTAATACAGCTTTAGTATTACTACAGCTCAGAACTCCAGGCACAGCTTCCAGGTAGCCAAGATTACAGGCATGGATCACCACACCTAGCAGTTTTAAAATCTTCGAGGGTTTGGGGTAAGGTGGAGAGATGGCTTTAGCTTTCATTAGCCTTCAAGACTCTCTAGTTATGTGTGTTCCTCTAATTCCATGTTGACTTGGCATCTTGAAGACCCATGCAGGTAGGCTAATTATGAGGACACCAAGGATTCAGAAGTAGTAGATAGTGACAAGGAAGAAACAAAGAGGTACAGTTCAACCCTGGATTTTTCTCTGGGAACAATAAAATAACATGGATGTTTCAAGATTTACACAGAAGAAAGTTCTAGTGAGTCATTCCGCATGGATTTCCTTGTGGTCATATTATAGGATATAAAATAGGGGAAGAAATTACATACGATCGTGGGAATATGCTCTCTATTGCTTTCTCTTCTGCTATTTTGGCCAGAATCCAAGTCAACATCTGAGAATATTAAACCACCATTATGAAACCTGCTAGTTTCATCATGAGTAAAGTATTTAAGTTAGAAGTAGCTCTCAATGGGAATACTTTTAAACTGGTCATTCTATACAGTAGTATATGTCCAAGGTGCATTTTCAGGCCATTCAGATTGCCACAAACTATTTCCAAGGTATAATAGTTTACCTGGGACCCAAGCTCAGATTGAGTATATGGGCATAGGCAGCCTGTCATAGAAGAAAGCATGCTGGCTTTGGAACCAGGAAGGCCTAGGTTCAAATCCCAACCACATCAACTCTTTTAACTTTTATAAACCTCAGTTTCCCCATCTATAAAATGAGGGGGACTTGTAATGCCCCTTTCTGCTCTTAATCTATGATCCTGTGATTCCAGGAAAGACTTTTTTTCTAAGCTCTTTCTATCGACAGTAAGGGTAATTGTTTGTACGTATTGATCTTTCTAGGTCACTGTGACTTTTGATCATGCTTATCAAAGAGCCTATTCCTGGGAAACCTGTTACATGGACAGGGCCTGGATTTTCCCAGGTTCTCAGTGGGACCAGCTTGAGATTCACCATCAACAACATCCCCTATGCTATGGACTATGCTATTGCAATTCGTTATGAGCCTCAGGTATCAATTAACTCTACTCTTATGTGGAAAGCTGATATGGTAGCATTCTCTAACTAAGCGCTTTTAATTCAAACTTTTGAAATTATGAAAACTAGGACAACTGGATACTACTACAAAGTTAAGAGGTTGTTTAAAAATATCAAAAGAGAACAGCAAGTCATAAGGTTACATTGTTCCAGAGACAAAAACTGAAGTAAAAATTTCATGCTTAAAGTACAAGGTTACTAATGAAGTGGTAATTCAATATCTGAATAAGAGCATTTTATGAATTAAAGAGAGTTGCCTTCTTCTGACTTTCCATATAGTAATTAGATGAGCATGCGTTTAGGGTTACATGAAGCTTATATACAGATTTAGCACACCTAAAGGGACAATAAAGAAATTGTACCTTGGCTTTAGCCTGACCATCATATGGAATGGAATAAAGGCAGGCTATCAAAGTTTTTCCTTTCTTTATCAAAACGTCTTAGGTAAGAGTACCCAACCTTTTTTAGCTGCTATTCCTCTTGGTTTTTGGTAAAATGTCCTGTACTCTGTATCCAATAGGAAAGGAAACAAACTCTGGAATTATTCACACATGGTCACATAAGAAAAAAGTTTAATTTCAATAAGAAAATGTAGGGTTTTTTTTACCAAATATTTCCCAATATCCTCTCAATGAGCTTCTCACAAGCTAGAAGCCCTAGTTCTAATTTTTTTCATTTTTTTATTAAAAATATTTTTTCTCTTCCTGCCTTTCTCCTTATCCCATTGAGAAAAGAAAAGGGAAAGGAAAACAAACCCTTATAACAAATATGCATAGTTAAACAAAACAAATTCCTGAATTTGCCATGTCCTAAAGATAAATATCACAAGTAGTACCCTGAATCTACTACCTCTCTCTCAAGAGGTGGATAGAATGCATCAGCATGGCACCTCTGGAATTAGGATTGGTCTTATTGTTGATCAGAGCTCTTAAGTGTTTCAGAGTTGTTTGTCTTTACAATGTTGTTGTTATTATGTAAATTGTTCTCCAGGTTCTGCTCATGTTATACTGTCTCAGTTCATACTAGTCTTCCCAGCGTCTCTGAAACGTTCCTCTTCTTCATGTCTTGCAGCACAATAGTATTCCATTATATTCATACATAATGATTTGTTCATCCATTCCCCAACTGATGGGTATCCCCTTTGTTCCTAGTTCTTTACCACCACACGCATAGAAAAGAGAGCTGCCTTAAACATTTTTGTACATATCAACCTTTTCGCAATTGTCTTTGGTCTTTTTGGGGTTTAGCCTTAATGGTATTGGTGGTCAGGGCAAGATCATTGGCATAAAATCAAGTCTTAGCCTTGAACATCCTTTGAGTGATGCTATCTCCAATCTATATATGATAGAAATGGCAACATTTACAGGTCAATGTGAGCCTAGTTAGAGTCTAAAGAATTCAAGTGTCCTCCATTTTAAGTCATATAGTAGGCACTTTTCCACCTGTCCTAAGACCCCAGATTCCCTAAATAAATGACAGGATGTGTTTAAACATTACAAAGGTCAATACTAAGTCAGTAGAACTAGTGGGTGAAGTCTACTTTGCACAATTTAGTAATGGGGGAGAGGAGGATAGCTCCAGACTACTTTCCAGAATGGCTAGCACAATTCACAGCTCCACCAAGAATGTATTAATGAGACTGTTTTCCCATAATCCTTCCAATGTTTGTCATTTTCCTTTTTTTGTCAGCTTTGTCAATCTGATGGGTATGAGATAGAACCTCAAAGTTGCTTAAATTTGCATTTCTGTAATTTATTTGTGACTTAGAACATTTTTCATAAGGTATATATATAGATAGCTTAAATTTCTTTCCTTGAGAACTGCCTGTTCATATGCTTTGACCATTTATCAATTGGAAATTGCTTTTAGTCTTATAAGGGAACTACTGTTTTGAGGGAAAAGGGTAAGCCAGAGAAGGAAAAAAAGTTATCTAGAGCACTGGTGTCAAACTCAAATAGAAACAGGAACCACTAAACTGTACATCAGGATACCTGTGGGCACATATTGACTTAGAAAACCACATATTAACATTATGTATGTTTTACTGTCAGGTAACCAGGTGGCACAGTAGATACAACACTGGACCTGATATCAGGAAGACTCATCCACCTCAGACACTTATTAGCAGCTTTGTGACCCTGGGCAAGTCACTTAACCCTGTTTGCCTCAGTTCCTCATCTGGAGAAGGAAATGGCAAATCACTCTAGTATCTTTGCCAAGAAAACCCAAAATGGGATCACAAGGAGTTGAACAGGACTGAACAACATCAAAGTTTTATTATATTTTTATTTATTTTGTAAAATATTTCCCAATTAACTTTTAATATGATTTGGCCCACACCCAACAATGTTTGACACCTCTGTTGCAGAGGTTACCACTACTGAATCACATGACCTGAGTCACAACTAGGAATCCTTGTACCTGGGTCAAATTCAGTTAGGCAAGGAAAGTAGCAGTAGGAGTAGAAACAAATAAATCAATCAGACCAAAGGTGTAGGTATGTCAGGACAGTAGCCAAATGCCTGTTTTCCAAAGAATCTAGCCCTGCACCCACTAGAATTTGGGTAAAAAAGCAAGCCTGGGGAGGGTGAAGCCAAGATGGCAGATTAGGGGCAACCACCCAACTGAACTCCCCCAACATTCCCCTCCAAACAACTTTAAAATAACACCTGAAATCAAATGTTGGAGTAGCAGAGCCAACAAAAAATAGGGTGAGATACCTTTCCAGCCCACACAGGGTAGAGGTCCAGTGGAGGTCTGTCCAGAGCAACAATGGCCACAGACGCAGTACCTTTAGGAGCTCTCAGCCCAGAGACATTCTGGGTCAAAGTTACAGGGCAGAGAGGAACACTGGTGGTCAGTTATGAGGAAGCAGAGGCCCTGGTTCCACTGCAAAGAAGAGTACTAACTCATGGAGCTGCAGGGAACCAGGGGCTCTTCCTTGTTAAAGATCAGAACATAGACCAGGAGAACAGGGACTAGGCTTCTCCCAGGATCACACTGCCTTAAAAGCACCAAAAACTTGTAGGCTCCCCCAGAACTAGCTCTACCAATAATAGCACACAAAAGCCTAAAGCTTGGGACAATCTCCCTTCTTTCCCCTCCACCCCAGGTAAGCAGAACTCAACTTTAACATAAAGTTCAGTCAAGAAATAGACTGGGAAATTGAACAAACAACAACAACAAAGAATTTGACCATAAAAAAACTACTCCAAGACATAAACTCAGAAGAATACAACAACATAAAAACCTTAAAGAAAACTGTTGCTTGGACCCAAATCCAACAAGAATTTCTAAAAGAGTTAAAGAAAAAGATAAGAGTAGTGGAGGAAAAAATTAGGAAAAGAAACGAAACTGAAGCAAGAAAATTATGAAAAGAGTATATAGCTTTGTAGAAGGGGCCCCAGAAAAATGCTGAATAAATAATTAAATAAAAATACTTTTAAAAAGCCAGAATTGGCCTAATGGTAAAAGAAGTACAAAAATTTAACCGAAGAAAAGAACTTCTTAAAAAGCAGAATTGGTCAAAAAGAGAAAAGAACTTCAAAATCTCACTGAAAAAAATAAATCCTTAAAAATTAGAATTGGGCAAGTAGAAGCTAATGACTTTATGAGACATCAAGAAACTATAAAACAAAGTCAAAAGAATGGAGAAAAATAGAAGAAAATGTGAAATATCTCATCAGAAAAACAACTGACCTGGAAATATATTGAGGAGAAATAATATAAGAATTATTGGACTATCTGAAAGCAGTGATCAAAGAAAGAGCCTAGATATCATATTTCAAGAAATTATCAAGGAAGACTGCTCTGATATCTTAGATCCAGAGGGTAAATAGAAATTGAAAGAATTGACCAATTACCTCCTGAAAGAGATCCCAAAATGAAAACTCCCATGAATACTATAGCCAAATTCCAGAGGTCCCAGGTCAAAGAGAAAATACTTCAAGCAACAAGAAAGAAACAATTCAAATATTGTATAGCCACAGTCAGGATCATGCAAGATTTAGTGGCTTCCACATTAAAGAAGAGGAGGCCTCGGAATATAATATTCTACCATGCAAAGGAGCTAGGATTACAACCAAGATTCACCTACTCAGCAAAATTGAATGTAATCTTTCAGGGGGAAAAAGGATATTTAATGAAATAGAGGACTTTCAAGCACTCCTGATGAAAAGATCAGAGCTGAATAGAAAATCTGACATTCAAATAGAAGATTCAAGAGAAGCATAGAAAGGTAAATGTGAAAGAGTAACCATAAGTGAAGGTGGAGCCAAGATGGTAGAGAAAAGGAAGCAAGTCATCTGAGCTCTCCCCAGAACCCCTCTGAACACCTCTAAATAATGTCATAAAACAATCTCCTGAATCAGCAGACCCCACAAAAGGACAGAGTGAAATAATTTTCCAGCCAAAGAAAACTTGGAAGATCGGAAGGAAAGGTCTGTTGCACCTGGATGAGAGTGGAGCACCATCCCAGCACAGGCCGTTCCAGCATAGAACCAGCCCCAACAAACCAGGAGCAGGCCTTGGAAGCCATTGATTCAGCAGTGGCAGTGACTGTTTCTGGAACTATCAGTCCACAGACTGTAAAGGAGTTGAACAACTGATCATAAGAAAATTACAGGGGTCTCTTTCCTGGCACTGGTGGCAAGACTCTGTTGCTTTACCCATACTCAGCTCTGGATTGCAGTCCTGGGTGGCAATCCCACAGCTAGGAGGAGTACTAGCACACCAGAGCTTATAGCTGCAGTGGAGCAAGGAACTCATCACAGTTACAGGGCAGAAAAGTGTACTTGTGATCACGCACAGGCCAGGAAAGTAATAAACGCACCTCTCCTTAGCTCATACCACCTTGGAAGAACTGAAAACTTACAGGTCCCTAGAAGCATCTCTGAAAACAGCTACACAAAGCTCCTGAAGCTTGGGACAGTAAGCCCTCCATCCACTTTAACAAAGTTAAAAGTCAAGAAATAGACTGGGGAAATGAACAAACAACAGAAAAAAAAAATCTGACCATGGAAAGCTACTATGGTGACAAGGAAGATCAAAACATATACTCAGAAGATAAAGTCAAAACTCCAATATCCAAAGCCTCCAAGAAAAATATAAATTGGTCTCAGGTCATAGAAGAGCTCAGAAAGGATTTTGAAAATCAAGTAAAAGAGGTAGAAGAAAAATTTGGAAGAGAAATGACAGAGATGCAAGAAAATCATAAAAGAGAGTAAAGAGACTGGTAAAGGAGACACAAAAAAATACTGAAGAAAATTACACCTTAAAAACCAGAATAGGCCAAATGGTAAAAGAGGTTTGAAAAGCCAGTGAGGAGAAGAATGCCTTGAAAAGCAGAATTGGCCCAGCGGAAAAAAAAAAGGGGTACAAAAATTCATTGAAGAAAAAAAGAACCCCTTAAAAAGTGGAATTGGGCAAATAGAAAAGGAGATACAAAAGCTCACTGAAGAAAATTATTCCTTAAAAATTAGAACTGATCAGACCAAACACTTGACACTCACTAGCTGTGAAACCCTGGGCAAGTCACTTAACCCCAATTGCCTAAAAAAAAAAAAAACATTAGAATTGAGTAAATAGAAGCTATTGACTTTATGAGAAATCAAGAAACAATAAAACAAAACAGAAAGTATGAAAAAAATAGAAAACAATGTGAAATATCTCATTAGAAAAATAACTGACCTAGAAAATAGATCCAGGAGAGATAATTTTAAAATTATTGGACTACCTGAAAACCATGATCAAAAAAAGAACCTAGATATCATCTTTCAAGAAATTATCAAGAAAAACTGCCCTGATATCCTATGACCAGAGGGCAAAAAATAGTCCTTGAAAGAATCCACCAATCCCTTCCTGAAAGAGATCCCAAAATGAAAACTCCCAGGAATATTATAGCTAAATTCCAGAGGTCCCAGGTCAAGGAGAGAATATTGAAAGCAGTCAGAAGGAAACAATTCAAGTATTGTGGAGCCACAGTCAGGATAACACAAGATTTAGCAGCTTCTACATTAAAGGACTGGAGGTCTTAGAATATGACATTCCAGAGGGCAAATGAGTTAGGATTACAACCAAGAATCACCCTCCCAGCAAAAATGAATATAATCCTTCAGGGGAAAAAATGGGTATTCAATGAAATACAGGTCTTTTAAGCATTCTTGGTGAAATGACCAGAGCTGAATAGAAAATGTGATTTTTAAATACAAAATTCAAGAGAAGCATAAAAAGGTAGACAGAAAAGGGAAATCATAGGGGACTTAATAAGGTTAAACTGTTTACATTCCTACGTGGGAAGATGATACTTGCAACTCACAAAAACTTTCTCATTATGAGGGCAGTTAGGAATAGATGTAGACAGAGGGCAGATGTGAGTTGAATATAAAGGGATGATATCTAAAAAAATAAAAATTAAGGCGTAGAAAGAGGAATGAACTGGGAGAAGGTGAAAGGGAGAGGTAGAATGCAGTAAATTCTCTCATATAAAAGTGGTAAGAAAAAGTTTTCACAGCAGAGGGGAAGATGGGGAAGGTGGGAGGGATGGAGTAAGTGAACTTACTCTCATCAGAATTTGCTTAAAGAGAAAATAACATACACACTCAATTGGGTGTAGAAATCTATCCTACCCTATAGGAGAGTAGGAAGGAAGTAGATAAGAGAAGGGAGATGACAGAAGGGAAGGTATATTGGGGGAGGTGGTAATCAAAAGCAAAACACTTTTGAGAAGGGACAGAGTGAAAGGAGAGAGAGAATAGGATAAATGTGAGGATATAGGATGGAGAAAAATACATTTAGCAATCATAATTGTGAAAAAAATTAAAGCAAATTTCTCTGATAAAAGTCTCATTTCTCAAATATGTAGAGAACTAAGTCAAATTTATAAAAATTATAAAAATGATTCCTAATCAAGAGATATAAACAGTTCAGATGACATAATCAAAACTATCTATAGCCATATGAGAAGGTGCTCTAAATTGCTACTGATTAGAGGAATGCAAATTCTGAGGTACTACCTCATACCGATTAGATGGCTAATAGGACAGAAAAGGAGAATGACAAATGTTGGAGGGGATGTGGGAAAAATGAGATATTAATGTACTGTTAGTGGCATTATGAACTGATTCAACCATTCTTTGGCAAAATGAGGAACTATGCCCAAAGGGTTATAAAACTTTGTATACCCTTTGGCCTAGCAACGCCACTAAGGTCTTCGTCCAAAAAAAGATTAAAAACAAAAGGGACAAGGAAATATTTATAGTAGCTCTTTCTGGTGGCAGGGAGTTCAAAATTGAGAGGATGCTCATCAATTAAGGAACGGCTGAGCAAATTGTGCTATGTAATTGTGATGGAATACTATTGTGCTATAAGAAATGGTGAGCAGGGGACATCTAGGTAGCACGGTGGATAGAGCACCGGCCCTGGAGGCGGGAGGACCTGAGTTCAAATCCGGTCTTTGACCAGACACTTGACACTCACTAGTTGTGTGACCCTTAACCCCAACTGCCTTGCCAAAAAGAAACAAAACAAAAAAACAAAGGAAAAAAAAAACAAAAAAGAAATGTTGAGCAAGATGCTCTGAGAAAAACCTGGAAAGATTTACATGAGCTGATACAAAGTGAAATGTATGTGTATAAAGTAACAGCAATAGTGTAAGATGATCAGCTATGAATGACTTAGCTATTCTTAGCAATATAATGATCTAAGACAACTCTGAAGGGCTTAGGATGAAAAATGCTATCCATCCCCAGAGAAAGAACTGATAGTGTCTGAATACAGAATGAAGCATACTTTTTTTACTTTGTTTATTTTTCCTGAGTTTTTTGGTTTGGTTTGGTTTGGTTTTTGTCTATGTTTTCTTTCACAGAATTATTAATATGGAAGTACGGTTTAAGGGGCAGCTAGGTGGTGCAATAGAGCACTGGCCCTGAAGTCAGGAGGACCTGAGTTCAAATGTGACCTCAGACCAAACACTTGACACTTACTAGCTGTGTGACTCTGGGCAAGTCACTTAACCTCAATTGCCTTAAAAAAAAAAAAAAGAAATATGTTTTGCATGGCTACACATGAATAACTTATATCAAATTGCTTGCTTTCTCAGAGAGGGGGTAAGGAAGGGAGGCCATAGTACAGAATGCTGATTTACAGCTCTGCTCACAGTCACCTTCACTGTTGCAGCTGGAACTTAGAGCTCTGGTTATCCTGAAATGATGAGCATGCTTATCTTCCCACAATATCTTAAAACAACAAAAGGACTTTAATGAATTTTGAGTTGGCAAATGCATACAAAAGCCTTCACAAGAAGATAAATTTATGCATCTGTCCATAGACTAGACATATCTCAAACAGCTTTGTAAGCTGTACAGCTTCCAGAATGTGGTCAATTAGCCTATGTTTGCACAATATCATTTAACAATCCCAAAGAGTCTTCCAAATTACAAAACTCTGTTCCCAAATCCAGAGGGTGTTGTCAAGAATTGTTTTTGTTGTGGGAGGTGATGGTTACGGTTAAAATGGTCAGCAGTGTCAAGTTTTGCTAAGTCTTGAGCGCAGCTACAGCCACTAAAAATGTACCTTTTCTCTACTTCATAATTCAAATGAACATAGGTTACAAATTTAGTTCCATCTCCAGGTTAATGTTATAAATGTCATATGTCATGTCCATTAATGTCATATGCTTAATCAAATTCTCCCCCCTCACCAATACAACCTGTTGTTTGTTGAATATTTAGTCGTCAGCTGACTGGGAAGCTCGCATAGTGATTAACCCTTCTGGAACTTCAAGAGGTGAACATTGCAGATATAAAGTACTCCCACAAGAGCCTCAGACTCTGGCCTTACCAGCTTCTGTAAGGTAGGACGATCAGCCTTTCTTACATATTCCAGCTTTACATAGTCGGACATTATTGGAGTGCTAAAAATTTGTAGGTAGGAGTTGCTTTGAAATGTGAGAAATTAAAATGTGACTAGGATGAAAAAATAAAATGTTCATTTCATTTTTTTGTGTTCCTTTCAGCTCCAAACACATTAAGGTAATAAATTGTGATCAGTGATTCCATCCCATCAGGGACTTTTAACAAAGCATAAACATAAGCCATTATGACAAATAGACCACTAGATCAAAACATTTGTCCCATACTATTCTGTAAGAATGTAAAATCAACTTGTTTTAATTCTCTAAGACTATATGCAGGGCTATAACTAAAGTAGGGCAACTGGAGCTTTGTCCCATGGTGCTAAAAATGTAGAGGGCACTGTTAACACTTGTAGAGCCTCTGTAGTATAGAAATACCTGAACATGGTGAAAATAAGAAGCTGCCAGATCCCAACTTCTTTCCCTACCAGTGTTTGCACCCAGGGAAGCTCCCAGCTTATGTCTCTCCTTCTCCTATTCCCAATTTACCATATACATTATCCTTCCCAGCAACAACTTCATGGCATTCCTTCCTCCCTCATTTGACTTGCCCAGGCACAAAAATGTTTAGTTAAGCTTCTGTTTATATGATAGTACCACATATCAGAATATTGGTTGTGTTACTAATATATTGGAGCAGTTTCCAACACATTACCATGTGGCATATTGAGAGAGATCAGCCATGGAAAAGCAGAATAAGGTGATTTTATAATCTGTTATAATCCAGGTGCACTAGAATAGATCTGGATCAGTCCTAGACACTATAGCCCTCTCCTTCATGATGGAGACAGAATGCAGCCCCCAGAAGGACACTTAGGATTATTTGGTGGCTATTTTCAGAAATTTCTGTGTGAACTATCCCTTCTACCTTTAACAGCTAGAGAAGTTACATCAATGGAAATTCCATTGATATCTACTGTGGAGAATATTATATATGCATTTTAATTGAAAATATTTTGGGCTTTCCACAACTAATATGAAAATATGTTTAATAGGAATGTATCTATAGAGCTTATATCAGATTGAATGCCATCTTGGGGAGGGAAGTGAGAAAGGAGAGAGAGAAAATTTAAAACTCAAATGCTTATGGAAGTGAATGTTGAAAACTAAAAATAAATTAATATAAAAATATTTTGGATTTTCTTCATAGTAAAATCTACATACCAGCTTCATAGAATCTTGCATTTCATTGTTATTGTTGTTCAGTCATTTTTCAGTTATGTCTGATTCTTCGTGACCCCATTTGGGATTTTCTTGGCAAAGATACTGGATAGGTGTGCCACTTCCTTCTCCAACTCATTTACAGATGAGGAAACTGAGGCAAACAGGGTTAAGCAACTTTCCCAGGCTCACACACTAGCAAGTGCCTGAGGTCAGATTTGGACTCAAGAAAGAGTCTTCTTGACCACAGACTTAGCACTCTATCCCATGCGCTACCTAGTTGCCCTGCCTTGCATGTAGTGGTTGTTTAATAAATGCTGGTCAAATGAATAAGGGAGGTATCAAATGAACGAATGACAATTTTATATAACAGTAAGCAGGAATGCCTATCACTGATCCAGGGTCTTATTCATTTTGAAACAGAATTGCACTGCTTGCCACACCAGTCTGCCTAGAACCAGAAATGCAGTATTCTGTAGATGTTCATTTTTCTCAGTCATTTACTACGGATTCACAGGCTCATGGACATATTTTGATTGATTCGGTAAGTGGCCATGTGAATGATGTTTCCTTTGGACCTGATTCCCTCGGTAGGTTTATTTATAGAATATGTGGAGAGAATATGTTCCATCCTTAATAAATTTAAAACAATTATGGGCTAGAATTATGTTATAATACTTATTGCTATATATTTCATCATTAGGCAGGTCCATTTTGTACCCCAATCTAAAGAATTTAATGATTTTAATTCCCAACTATTTTAATACCTTAGACTATGAAAATATCCTAATAATAATGGGTTTTCATTTGTAGGATAATATATGGTATGGCACTTGAGCACAATTATCTTAAGATTATAGTATATTAAAATTATATTAAAGCAAAGTTAGGGTAAAAAATAAACAGAAATACTTTCCTGACTTTCCTATGCCTAATTTTGGATCCCACAAAGGAACCAGTAGGATCTACTGGAAAGAACACTAAACATAGATTATTGTTAGATTAGATCACGGATTTTTAGAGCTGAGAGGGACCTTGGAAGTAATCTAGTCCAATACTATTATTAACTTTTTTACAGGTTAGGAAACTGAAACCTAAACAAGTAAAGTGATTTGCCCAAGGTCACATAGGTAGTAAATGGCAGAGCCAGGATTCATATCCCTGTCATAGGACTATGAAATTAGAGCTGGAAGGGATCTCTAAAGTCATATATTCTAATAACATCTTTTTTTAAAAATATGATGAAACTGAGACCCAATGACTTGCCAGAGGTTGCAAAGGTACTAAGTGTCAAATTTTCAATTGTTTTCAATCATATCCAACTCTTTGTGTCCTCATTTGGAGTTTTCTCAGTAAAGATACTGGAGTAGTTTGCCAATTCCTTCTCCAGCTCATTTTACTGATGAGGAAACTGAGGTAAACAGGGTTAAGCCCAGGGTCACACAGCTAGTAAGTGTCTGAGGTCAGATTTGAACTCAGGAAGATGAGACTTCCTGAATCCAGGCCTACTACTCCATCCACTGTGCCACCTAGCTGCCTCCGAGTGTCAAAGGTTAGATTCAAAACCAGGTTTTCTGACTCCAATTGAAAGGCTCTCTCTGCTATAACATGCTGACTCATAGATCTAGGTTCTAGTTCTGCTTCTAACAGTTATTGGGAGGTGATATTAGGCAAGTTCCTACTCTCTGGGCCTCAGTTTCTACATCTGTAAAATGAGAAGGATGTGCCAGATGATCTCTAAAGTATCTGCTAACTCTTACAGTTTATTATTATTGGACTTCTTTGCAGAAGAGCATCAAGTGGGATTCTGTTGATGAACAAAGTTGGGGCAGAGAGCAGAATGAAAAGGAAGGAGGCTAGTCTAATATATCTAATCTAGAAGATTATTATTTATGGGGGAAATAGGGAATGATATAATTCAAAGTCTAGATATATTGCCCCTTAAAAAAAGTTTAAATCTTCTGCTTGTGTTTAAATCTTTTTCTTCCTTTCCTTCTCTTCTTCCTCTTCCTCCTCCTCCTCCTCCTCCTCCTCCTCCTCCTCCTTTTCCCTATCACTTAAATGGCACTTTAAAGTTTGTAAAGCACTTTATATATCATCTCATTTGATCCTCAAAATAACTCTGTGAGGTAGATGCTATTATTGTCTTCGTTAGAGTATAATAATAGCAATAATGAGCAAACAGGCTGGCAGTTAATTGACATAGCTAGTAAATATCTGAGGTAGGATTCAAACTCAGGTCTTTGTAACTCCAGGCCAAGCACTCTATCCACTGCACCATCTATCTGCCTAAGCTGCCGCTATAAGGCTAGTCCTTATCTTGGCAAGCTTCTGGCCCATTAACCAGAAAGCTTACGCTTGTTATTTGTCACCAGGCCAATTTTATATGCATTGCTATAAAAATGTGTTTGGTGTCCACAAAGTGTTTTAGAATATAAAACTGTCATCTCTTCATAAATCAAGGGATGGACTTGAATTGGCAAACCTATAAACCTGAAAGTCATTAGAAAAGATAAATGGTAGTCAGATAGAATAGGAGGGTTGAAGAAGACTTTAATGTCATTTAGTCCAACTGTCTGGTACTGGGAATCAATAAATTAGTGATTTATTAACAACTGCTATATGCCAGGCATTGTGATGAATCTAAACAGTTCACATTTTGAGAGGTGTTAAAAAAAAAACCCAAGAACTCTTAAGCCTTGATAGCTTTCCCCCTCTCATCCTCCTCTTAATTAATCAATCCATCACTGTGCCAGACACATTCTTGGCAATTGGGACTATCTTTTTTTTTAATTTTATTAATTTATTTTGATTTATCAATAATCAGTTCCATATGCTTTTGAGTTTAAAATTTTTCTCCCCCTTCCTCCCCACCACCCTCCCCAAGACGGCGCACAATTTGATATAGGCTATACATTTACATTCCTATTAAGCATATTTTCACATTAGTGGTGTTGTAAGTAGAAATTAAAACCAATAGGAGGAACCATCAGAAAGAGGAAACAAAACTCAACAGAAGAGAAAAAAAATACCAATTCAACTTTCATAGTTCTTTCTTTGGATGTGGATAGCATTTTTCATTATGAGGCCTCTGGAGATGTCTTAGATCCTTGTATTGCTGGGAAGAGTTAAGTTTATCAATATTAGTCATCACACAACGTGGCTGTTATTGTGTACAACATTCTTTTGGTTCTGCTCATTTCACTCAGTATCAGACCATACAAAGGACTATCTTCTTTTAATATTTTTTCAATGAACAGAAATCTATTTTTTCTCCTCACCCCCTCCTCCAAAATTAAAAAATAAAAAATTAATTTAAAAAATTAAAATAGATTCTTTGTAATAAATTTGTATAGTCAAGCAAAACAAATTTTAGCATTGGGATAACAAAAAAAAGTCTTGATTAACATTCCAAGTCTATCATCTTTCTGTCAGAGGTCCTCTCGAATTGTGACTTGTGTTGATCAAAGTTAAGTGCTTCAAAGTTGTTTGTCTATAATGTTGTTTTTATCGTATAAATTGTTCTCCAGATTAACAAGTCTTCCCAGATTTCTCTAAAACCATCACCTTTATCATTTCTAATAGTACAAAAGTATTCCTTTATATCCATATATCATATAGTAATTTGTTCATCCATTCTTCGATTGATGGATACCAACTTAATGTCTAGCTCTTTGCAATCACAAAAAGAGCGGCTATAAATGTTTTTGTATCTGTGGATCCTTTCCTCTGTCTTTGATATCTTTGGGGCATAGACTTATTGGTAGCATCATTGAATCAAAGGATATACACAATTTAGAAACTTTGGGGATCTCATTCCAAATTGCTTTCCAGGGGGCAGCTAGGTGGCACAGTGGATGGAGCATTGGCCCTGGAGGCAGGAGGACCTGAGTTCAAATCCAGCCTCAGACACATAACATTCACTAGCTGTGTGACTCTGGGCAAGTCACTTAACCCCACTTGCCCTCACCAAATTGCTTTCCAAAATGTCTGGACCAGTTCACAACTCCTACTTGGGATTATCCTTAAAAGATTGATAACTCCTTGAGACCAGCATCTTATTTCTCTTTTTATTTTCCCGTAATTTTAGCATGGTACTCTATACCTGGTGCATACTTAAACACATTTTTGTTATGAATGCATAAATAAATGGATGAATGAATAAATCATACAGAATCCCAGGATAAGAAGCACCTCAAAATCCATTTAATCTAATCTATGTCTAAGTATCTTAACACACAAGTTGACATCCAACCTTTGTTTGAAGACTTAGAGGAAAGAAAACCCCATTGCCTCCTGGAGTACCCAATTTCAAGTTTAGATAGTTGTATGGATACTATTTTACCCCACTGTCAGTATTGTATGCTGGAAGGAATTTGATTTAATATTAGCCTAAGCAAACATTATTTGGAAATTAAGTGTTCTGGAGAAAAAGCTATAAAATACATCCCACATTCAAATCTAAATTACATTTAATTTTCCAGGTCACTTCTCCCCACCATCAGCATGAATTACCAAGGACTGATAATCATATTTGTTTTGATACTTCAAATACCTGTGATTTCATTGGTGTCTCTACTCCCTTCAGTGCAGTAGAAAGGGTACTGGATCTTAAATTGGAAGAATTGGATTCAAATCCTATTTCTGCTACTTATTACTAATATTAGATTGGGCAAGTCATTTAACCTCTCTTGACTTCAGTTTCCTCATCTATAATTTCAGGAGTATGAACTAGATACATCTCTAAGTTCCCTTTCAGCTCTGAAGCTATGACATCATGATACAGCACAGAGTATAATTTTTCTACCACCTTGTAAAAGGTCACCATGAGTTGCTGCGTCTGAAAAAAAGAAGTCATCAGGTGCAGGCAATCTTCTGATGATGACCTATTTGGTACTTAGCCAAGCTGGTCTTGGGATGACAGACCATCACCAGAGCAATATCCACACCCTTTCCAGCTTAATAGAACCTGCCAGAGCTTCAGTGACACTGCTATAGCCTTTATAAAGCCCAGGTGATCACCATGTAATGATGAGGTATTGTAGAACCTATTAGTGGCCGTTAGAGAACTACATTCTTGTTTATATGTCAATTTTATTTCTCTCTCTCCTGAAAAAAAATACTACACTAAAGTATTCTTATTGTAGGGTTCATGACGACCCTCAGAACATTTTTCTTACACGCAAATGTATATCCAGTCTATCTTGATCTTATATTGTTAGAGTTGATTCCATGATTTAATTTTTTCTTCTTGTGTCTACCATCTTCTCTCTCTGTATTTGTTTTTGTCAAATTAGAACCTGTTTTGTGGGCTTGCTTTCTGAGCTGCTCTATTTGCTACACTTCATGACTAACTTAGGACAATAATGCAACATAACAAGTACATTCTCTTTAATATTTCACTCTAGTCATTGATAAAAATTTAAGATAATTAAAAATGGAAAATTGAATGGTACTCCTCTGCTTAAGAATTACCTTTGGATAGCTTCCCTAAAACTTAAAAATTATCAACCATTCTTCAAAAATAACCCTCTTACCAGTTATGTACCCATTAAAGTTATGTAGTTATATAGTCCAAACTATAGTTTATCAATTTATTTTCATTCATTCCTTCATTTTGAGAGGCAGTATGATATTGTAGATAGAGTGATGGATTTAGATGAAGGAAAACCTTGGTTCAGATTATGCCTCTGATACTTATGACTATAAGCAAGTCACTTAAATCCTCAAACATGGAATGAAGAAAATAATAACCATAACACCTACCTAATAGGGCTGCTGGGAGGAGCAAATGAAATAAAGTGCTTTGAAAATATTAAGGTGCTATATAAATTTCAATTATTCTTATTTTATTAATGATAATTCTAAATTGCCTGAAATTTCATCTGGTTGAACAATTTGCGTGCTTGAGGTCCTGCCCAGTTCTGATTTTATTATTAGGAGGGATTAAGTTTTCTGACTGAACTTAAGAAGCATCTTCACCCGGAATGAAGTATGCTCAGTTTTGTAGATAAATAACCTTAAGCATACAGGCCGGTTAGTTTCTTGGTATGTTTTATTTTAGGTACTTCATTCATTTCTTGTCTTCATTGATTAGTCTTATGCAATTTGAATTGGTTCTTGTTGACATGTAAGTTGCTTCCTCCTGGATACTTGCAAGACTCCCTAAAAATGAAGCTCTGGAACATGGTTATTATGTTTATGAGTGAGTCAAACCAATAGTTCCTTTGTCAGCTTGGATTCTTTTGATTTGTACTCTGCCCTCGATTGTCAATATTTATGGGCAATCTTATCATATGATTTTCTGGAGTATGGTATTCAGATTCCTTGATTCTTCATATATTTTCTAAGAGGCTAATAATTTCTAGACCATTGCATCCAGACTCCATGCTCTAGCTTTGCTGCTTTGGGAAGATCTGAGATATCTTACAGTCTTGCCACTTTTTGTTTCATTTTGTTGATTTTTCTTTCATCTCCTCATTTTTTAATTCTTCTTTTCCCTCTCCAGTCTCATGAATTCCACTGTTTCATTAAGATTTTTCACTATATTTTCTACTTCTTAAAAATTCTCATATTCATCTTCCTGAACTCTTTATTCAACAATCTTATTAACAGTTTTGCAGATATTATCTTCAAATTATGAGATATTTATATCTCATTATTATTTTATTCATCTCTGAAAGTTTTTATGGTATAAAAACCTCCAGAGGAACAACCATTGTAGTCTTTGTTCTTTCTTTCTGCCTATTTCTCCTCAATTTGTTTTATTCTATAGTCTCTATTAATACTATGTATTTGGACCTCTTTTTTTTTTTACTCATTTCTTCATTTTGGGAGGTTAGTTTTCCTGTGAGATTTTCCCTGTAAAGGTTTCATTCTTTTTATCTTTTCTTTGTTGTCCCTCTTGTTCAATTTGTGTATTTGTTGCCATATTCATGTAGTACAATATTTTTGCACTCTACCATGAAATCTAATCACAGTAGCTCTCAAAGGCTCTCTATTAAATTTTAGATATCTTAATTGGTACAGGAAATACCCATATCAATGAAATTACATATCCTCGAAGTATTGACATGTTATAGACTGTGTTATATTTGGCATGTATTGTAGAAGTGGTCAATTTAAATACTAAAATGTGCTAAACAAGTCATGTAAGTATTTGTATGCTTAATAGAACCCAGAACAACAGATTATTGAATGTTTTTAATTATCTATTTATAATTCTTTTTTATCAAAAGCTTGGCCTTATTCCCCAAATTGATTCAATAGAGAATTTCTGCAATAAACAACATTTAGATGAGCACCAACTAAACAACTGTATCGAAATTGCTTCCAAACCACATCCTCAAATTTTGCCTGACTGGTGTGAAAGACTTATAGTTAGCATATCTGCAAGGATACACAATGGAGCAGTTGGTAAGTACTTGTTTGATAGATTCTGCCTAAATGTTATCTTGATGTGCTTTTAAGAGAGAGCAGGTAGAATTTCTGTAACAACAGCTCCAAATATCCAAGTACCATCATCTTCCCCCATTGTACCTATCTCCCAGCTTCTCTCAGACTTCTCCAAAATTCATTCTATTTCTTCTCTAAGTACTCTACAACCTCATTTCCTTACCTCTATGGCCAATCTCTGCATACACTCAAACCACTCAAAGACCAATGCCCTTCCTACAACCCGGGTCTTATAAGTACCCGAGAAGAAATGAAGAAGCAGTAATTCACTGCCTACTTCATCCATTTTTTCAGCAGCTTTGGAGGAAGCATCCTATCACAGTGTGCCCAGTATTATCTACTAGCAGTTTCATCACATAATATCCCAAGTGTTTATAAATTTGTCTTAAATTCTTAATTGGTAACAATATTTAATTCTGCACTCATGAGTTTATTTCTTAGAATTGTAAACTATCCATGTTAAAAGGCACCTTAGAGATCATCAAATCCACTCTCTCATTTAAAGAGAGAAAAGTTAGAGGAAGTTAAGGAACTTTCCCACGGTCATAGTTAATGTTAGAGCCAAAACTAGAACCTGTATCTCCTAAAGTCCAAACAGATATTCTTTCCATTACAAGGTACTATCTCTGGATACCTTTATATAGATCCTTTAGGCATAGGTGGGTAAATTGAAACAGGAAGCTAAGAGACATTAATATAGGCTAATTAGACAAGGCCCTTTCCCCTAAGATGGAAGGGGACTGTAGATAGAAAAAGGTAGAATGATTGATGAGTCCCTGAATTCTGTTCCTGAAAACAAAGGAATTCTACCAACCTTTTGTTTCTTACCTGATCTGCTTACAATTGTTTTTTTAAAGGTATCTTGGATCAAGTCTTGGAGGCTAGGTATGAATTGTTAGAGAAAGTGCAAAGGTAAGGGACAAGTTAGACTAGACAACTTCTAAGGTCCTTTCCAACTCTGTGATTTCAAATATCCCTTGAGGAAATTAAAAATAGGGACAATTTTTTCTGATAGCTAAACAAAAAAAAAGTATGTTCCACATAATATTGAACACTTTCAAAATCCAAAGCATTTTTTATAAATTAACAAATGGTTCCCCCCGCCTCAATTCTTTCCATTCTTTGGAATCATGACCACTGATGTGCCTCTTTCCAAATTTTAACTGTGATTATCATGGTTTTGTTATACATGACAGTAAATTTATATTTTAATGAATTATAGTTAAAATAATATTTTTATCTATTTCTGTCAGTTACCCCATTCTTCATGAGTAGTCATTCTACCACAGATGTCCAATAGTTATGTTTCACTGTGTCATTCAAATATTTGGTGCATGGCGGGGGGGGAGGGGGGAATACTGGATTTGGGCAGAGGACTTGGGTTTTAATCCCAATTCTGCCATTTATTACTTATGTCACCTTAGGTAAATCATGTAGATTCTTTGGGCCTTGGTTCTTCATCTGTTAAATGGAGGGGCTTAACTAGATTATTTCTGTTTCATTCCAGCTCTAAATCTTTGTTCCTATAATCCTACTTTCTACTATGTTCATGGAAGTTCCCATACGTTGACCAAATGGACCTGGCCCACCAGTGGGCAACAGGAAGGCAGACTAGGATCACTTGCTACCACTGAGTGAAGTTATGACCCTATCTCTTCCCTAACCAGTCCTCATTGCCCCATTGAGTAGTCCCCACCAGATTCATAATACTTAATTGTCAGGATTTTAACTCTATATCCTTACCTTTGGTGTATATATCCCTGAGCTCCACTCCATGCTAACCTTTGAACCTACCAGCCTCTGTTTGGTGTTCAAAGCCCTTCAAAACCTGCTCTCCTTTTCCACTCTTATTACAGCTCCCCCTTACTACGTGATACAATAACATTGGCCTCTTTGCTGTTCTTTGCATAAGATACTTCATTTCCAGACTCCAGGAATTTTCATTGGCTGTCCACCATGCCTACAATGCTCTCCCTCCTCACTCCCTGGGCCTCAGTCAACTCCCAGCTAAAATACCCTTTTCTGCTGGAAACCTTTCCCAGTCTTCCTTAATGTTAATGCTTTCCCTCTTTATTTCCAGTTTATCTGGTATGTAGCTTGTTTCCACATAGTTATTTGTATGTTGTCTTCCCCATTAGATTGTGAGGTCCTTGAGAGCAGGGTCTGCTTCTTTCCTTTCTTTGTGTCTCTAGTGCTTAGCAGAGTACCTGGAACATAGTAGGTGCTTAATAAATGTTTATCAACTGACTGGTAAGGTGTCCCATGCTCTGCCACTACTCCTGAATGTCCTTCCGGCTTATCTTCTGCCCTACTCCTTCCCCAGCTCAAATATTACCTGGCCTTTCCATCTGTTATAAAAATGAACTCTCCTTTTTTTTGTCTCCTCCAGTTAGATTACATATTCATTGGGAGCAGGGACTATCTCAAATTTCTATTTGTGTTCTCAATACTTAGGATATTGCGTGGCATAGACTGAATGCTTAATAAATGTAGGGGTTTTTTATTCTATTTAATATCTCCATGTTCTATTAACCATACTTGTCAACTTGACTATTTGGTTACATCAAATGCTGCTTCAGTGTTAATGAAGTGGCTGTATTCCAGCTCCTCATGATCAGGGAGTTTTTACTATCATTTCATACTAATTCTGCCTCATACATATCATTAATGAAACAGATCCGAAAGTCAGATGGACTATGTGAGAGGCAGCATGGCATAGTAGATGGCGTTCTGGACCTGGCATCAGAAAGACCCAGCTTCCAACAGGGAGGAAGATGACACTGTCTGGGTGACCCTGCACATGTCACTTAACCTCCCTGAGTTTGAGTTTCCTCATCTGTAAAATGCAAATAATAATACCTATAGTACCTGCCTCTCAGAATCGTTGCAAGTTTCAGAAGAGAATATATATAAAGGGTTTTGCAAGTTTTAAAGCACTGAATGGATGTTGATGACTGTTATTATCTAAAGCAAGTTCACGTCTTAAAGCCACTGAAGTAAGACATGCCAATTGTTCCATCAGTTCTGAATTTGGCATAGAGTTTAACGCTACATTAGGGCCAAAAGACAGACTCATTAGGACAACAACAACGACAAAGATCTAGTTCCATATGACTGCTTCGGAGTAAAACCCCACAGACTGTAATTCCCTCAGGCCACTGTCTCTAGTCTGGATAATAATGATAACAATAGCTAGCATTTGTATAGCATCTTAAGGTTTGCAAAGCACTTTACAAATATTATCTCATTTTATCCTCACAACAACCCCATAGGTAAATACTATCATTATCCCCATTTTTTACAGATAAGGAAACTGAGACTTAGAGAAGTTGCCTATTCCCATACAGTTAGTAAAACATGTAAGGCCATAGGTGAACTCAGGTCCTCCTGACTCCAGGCTCTGTCTGCTGGGTCATGGTTCTGTGCATAGCTTCATTTTCCAGAACCAGACCAAGACTGGAATTCAAGAATGATGGTGAAACAGAAAACTATGTTTCCTTGCATCCTTTGTGAGTGAAGGAATATTCCATTGGTGCTTATATATTCTCAACAAAGACTGTAGTTAGATGAAAGGTAGACATGGTTTTGTTTCTGTTCCTTAAGATCCAGAACTTGGCTGATGCAGGCCTAATTCCTGCATAGTTTGCACCTGCTCAGGAGTTTGTGGATCTCATCTAAAATCACCCAAAGAAGAGCCCCGATGATTCTTTTCCTCATTGCCTCCTTCTCCTTTCTTTTTGCTTACAGCATGCCAGTGTCACCCTCAGGGTTCCATAGGGTCAAGCTGCAGCAAACTGGGAGGCCAGTGTCAATGTAAAGCCACGTGGTGGGGTGCTGCTGTGATCAGTGTTCTGCGGGAGCCTATGGTTTGGGGCACCATGGTTGTCACTGTAAGTACCAAAGGACAAAGGTTAAAAATCAGGCCTAACACCTCACACACACACACACACACACACACACACACACACACACACACACACACACATTTTGAATCAAATACAGTCAAAGTGTGGTTGAATATTTTAGGAATTGTCTTTTTTTTAAAGTGGGATGGATGATTTAGGTGAGAGTGAACTAAATTACACATATAAGCTAGCTACATTGGTCAAATTTCTATTTGGCTAGAGACTTGTAACTAGGAACGTTTGTACTCAGAGAAAGCTCCACAAACAAGACTATGAGAGACCTTCCCTCTCTGTTAATTATTTCCTATTTATCCTGTACCTAGTTTATTTGTCCGTATTTTTTACTTGTTAGATCTACATTTGATTGTGAGCTCCTTGAAGGCAAAGACTGTGTTTTACCTTTCTTTGTATCCCTAGCACTTAACACACTGTTTGGCACATAGTAGGCATGTAATATATGCTTATTGACTTACTGATTGGCTGCCTCAGTTCTTAGGGAACAAATACAAAGCCCAATTGGTGGTGGGTAAATGGAATGGTGACCCTGGAATACTGGCAGGAGATCATTGCTTGGGAGTCCAACATTTCGTCAAAGGCCTTCAAATGTTGTCAGCACCCTCCACGGTGGAGAAAGGAAGAGCTGTGGAGAAAAAGTCTTTATAGAAAAAAGGCATTATAGGAAAAGTCTGGGAGAGTCAGGAGCACAGCCTCAAAAAGAATGAAGACATGGCTAGCTTGGGACTCTTCCTTAAAATGGAGGTTCTTGATGAAACCAAGCCAACCAGAGGGAGAAGCCAAAGGGGGAAAGGTGCTTCCAGTGTATGAAATCCAGAGGTGGAGAGAGCTTCTAAAGTGAACAAGTTTCTAGGGCATTGTAGAGACAGTCCAGAGAGTCAAGAGAGCAGCTTGGAGAAGAATGAAGAAGTATATGAATGTAAGTCCTACTAAACTTTAAGCTCCTTGAGGGTAAGGATTGTTTTTTCTTCATTTTTGTGTTTCCCCTATATGCAATAAATATTGTTTGACTAAATGATTATCAAACATAGCTCTCTGTTAAAAGCTTTAAAAACTTCGAAGGAATGGTCTCTATTGTAACTTACACCAGAGTCCATCTAAGAACTTCAGTTAGTTAAATTCCCCTTTGGGGTAGTAAGAGGATGAGTAAATGATTCAGGGAGTTGGTGTACCCTTCTGGTGATTTTCTACTTAGGTAGAACTTTCTATCCAATTGAGGACAGTTTGGATGAATAGTGTTTTTTACCCTTTTCCTTTTGGGGAATGGGTGGAATTGATTGTCCCTGATCAAATCTCCACCCACAAAGCCTCATTCTGGGTGTGACCATTTCTTGAGGGCTCTACTTCTATTCCTCCTTTCCTATCTCACCCTTCAGGGTACAGGGTAGAGGAGGGATAAAGAAAACCCAAGGGTCCCTGGTACAGAGCCACATGTTTACTTGGTGATAATGAGATTAGATTATGAAGCCTATGGAGAAGTTCCCAGCTTCATGTGGCTTCCTTTCTTTGTCAGTTGGAAAGCTTAGAAAATACAAATAATAAATAAAATTCATAAAACACTCTGAGCCCCTAGGCAGTCTCTTGACTTCCAGGCTGTTGGGTTGGTCTCTCAGCAGTTGAATTTGGTATAATCAATTATCCACAGGTCCCATGACACTCTTAATCACACTCTACATATATTCTTATTTTTGTCTAGAAATCTATTGTTTAAAAAAATAAAATAACCAGCAAGCAAAATTTAAGATGGCAGAGAAACACTTAATACTCAATGATGCCACCAATTATATGCATGTGACAATAAAATAGAAAGGAGAATAAAAGGGTAAATTCACCATTGTTCCAGTGATTTTTCCAAATAAGCATAATTCCTTGACCCCCTGCTGAATTTTCTTAATAAGCTAAGCAGTGTGCCAGGGAAAGAAAAACGTTTGAGCCGATACATAAAACTTAGGTGAAGCCTTCCCAAAAGTGTCTTATATCTGTTACTACTGCTGCTGCAGCTACCTCTTACTCTCTTTGATTCTGTTACTGTGTCTCTCTCCAGAGAGATTTAAAAACCACCACTGCAGCAGAAAACCTTGCCCTCAGATACCTATCACACGATAACAGTTCTGTTTTTTTCCAAGATGGGAAGAAATACAACTCCCTAGAGTCTGTAGTGATTTAGGAACCCTCACAAGCCCTATCGTAATGACTGTTACACAATAAACTTAACGGAGTCAAACAATCATATTATTCAAATGTCATTTTATCAAATGAAGAATTGTTTCATTTGCGTGTATGGAAATTCACTCAGTCAACCAAAAAGCATGTGGGTCAGGCACCGTATTAAGTACTGGAGATATAAAGAAAATACAGCTCCCTACAGGAGATTCAAGTGATTTTTCGGTTACCCCTCAAAAAAATGAAAAAATGAACACAAAGAAGTTAGCACCCTCCTATACCAACCTGGAAAATTTTGTATGTAAATTGAAACCTTCCTAGAAGGCTTATTCGTATGTAACATTCATCAAGATTTTTCAGTGCAAAGAAAAATAAAATATCTAGAAAATTTGATTAACTCGGATTACCTAGAGGAAATTTTAAGTCATAAAAAACTTTTTTTTCTTGTTTTCTTTTGCTGAATCAAAAGGTATTGGATGTCAGCTTTGTATACAGCATTGTTAAGACTTTAAGCTTTAACAATTGTTACTCATTTTGATTACAAAATTATTTTGCTTTGCCTATGTCCCATTGTTCTCCAAAAAAAAGAAAGCAGCAAGTGAGACTACCCTCCACATTGTTTCATTGCTTTTTCTAGCATGTGAATGCCATCCTCAAGGCTCCAACAGCACCATGTGTGATCAGGTGACAGGACAGTGCCCCTGCCACAGAGACATCGAAGGTCGCCGCTGTGATCGGTGCTTGGCTGGTTATTTTGGATTTCCCAATTGCCGTCCTTGTCCCTGCAATGGGTTTGCGGAACTTTGTGACCCAGAGACTGGGTCATGCTTCAACTGCAGAGGATTTACAGCTGGACATAATTGTGAAAGGTATAAAATTGGGACAAACTGGAAAAAGCATCTGTTTCATTTTGCCTTTGAGTAACTTCTCTGAAAGATTACCGAGTAGATACTTACTTACTCAACAGTACAGCGGTTAAAACACCTGTTCTAGAGGTTTTTGGCAGTCCAATAGTCCACCATTCAAATCAATAAACATTTACTGAGCAAACAACTGTAGGCAAAGAACTGTGTTATACTTTGCTATATAAAAGAAAGACTAGATATAAATATAAATATATGTGTGTATGTATATATACATATATTAATGACCCTATCAAAATACTTTGTTTTATAACAATAAAGATAGGGCCTGGACCTATGATTTAATTGGTACGAGAAGCTCTTAGATGAAGAAATTCCCTTTACCAATGCAAATTGGCACCTTCTCTGCAACTTAAAGTTTTAGAGAGTTGCCTAGAGTGCTCAGCTTAAGTGACTTGGTCAGGGTCACACAGTCATTACATGTCAGAGGCAGGTTTTGAGCCCCAATCTTCTTGACTTTGAGTCCACCTTTTTATGCACTATACTATGGTGCCTCTCTTTATGATAATAGCTCACATTTATATAAGGATTTACCATTTACACAGTGCTTTCTCCACAACAACCCTGTAAGGCAGGTACGTGATCAGAGTTATTATCCCCCTTTGACAGGTAAAGATTCTGAGGCTTAGAAAAGTTAAGTGATTTGCCCACAATAAGTGTCTGGTAGAATTTGAGCCCAGGTCTTCCAATGCCAAGTTTAGTGCTCTTTTGACTGAACCATGGCCATGCTATATTGCATATTCCTAAAAAGTGGTATGTAATGAAAATGTTTGAAATTGAGACACTTGGAAAGCACAATTATTTAAAGGACTCTACAATGAATATATTTGTGAAATGAAGAATCTTTTAGCAAAGTAAATAGTCATTCTCTAATTTATTACATTTTTGGATCACATTTTCTTAAGGCAGAATTACAACTGTGTTTGTGCATGTACTTCTCAGGTACATATTTTGATCTATAAGGAAATTTTCTTAATAGATGCATTGATGGTTACTATGGAAATCCTCTCTCTGGAAAACCATGTCTTCCTTGCCAGTGTCCTGATGCTCCTTCAAGTAATCAGTATTTTGCCCATTCCTGCTACCAGAATTCTTGGAATTTAGAAATAATCTGCAACTGCCAAGAGGGTTATACAGGTATGGAATGTATTTTATCCTATGTGCCTTTTCCCTTGTTCCACAGTCCTTGATTGTAGGCTGACACATGACCACAATTTCATCATTTACCTGACTTACACAAATCTGCGGTAAAGAATATAAAATGAGCTGATATGAAGAGAAAATTCATCAAATTTCTACCTTATTGAGTTGAACAATTGTATGAATCAAGAAATTAAGGGAAATTCATCTTCCTCCAGTGTAGTAGTTCTATAGCTAATATGCACCAAAAGACAGAAAACTAACTAAATTATATTTGAGTCAAATAAAGTCAATTTGTGTTGGTACTTCATTTGTGTGAATACCTTTTTATGTGACATAGATTGAAATCCTTCTCTGTCTATTATCTTACATGATTTTATACATGTTTTCCCATATATATCTGGAAAGAATATGTATATTTCATGATTGTTCTTTTTAGTAGCAGAGGTATAGCAATATATTCTTCAGACTGCCCATCTAATGGTCTACAATTCTTGCTATATGACTAAACCATCTCCTTTTCTGCTCAAATTTTTCAATAATATGTTTTATGCTGATGCTCACATATAAGTCATCAGACTACAACTTATTTTCACCTGCCACAATCTTTCCATTGTTCTTTGGATTTATCTTAGGCTCTTCTGAGCTAGTGGTTATTCACAGCCATATGCAAATAACCAGGAGAATATTGTATTAGTATTGGTATTGGTATTGGTAAATGACCTTTTATGGCAGTAAACAGACTGGGATCGTTTAAAGCAGAGAACAGTTTTCCAAATATGATTAAATTTAATCTGTCATTTCCTCCTATTTGGTTTTGGGCTAATATCATTGTTTCTCTGAAGTATCTACTCAATAGGCATAATATAGATGAAATAATTCTGTAGACTATCTACTAAGCTTAACATCATAACCTGGGCAATATGCGTTCTCCAACCACTTGGGTTTTCCAAGTATGAATTCATAAATAATCTTTGCTCTGACAAGTTCAAAGTCTGGCTGTACATAGACAACTGGTTAAGAGGATGACAAAAGAGGATGACAACAATGCTACCTGGCTGCAAATCCTAGAGCACAATATTCTGAGAGGGATCCAAATTACAAATAGCCCAAAGAGCAATTGAAAGATGCCAGGTGGGTAAATCAGGCTGTAGCATTTTACCAATCATAACTCGTGCATCAGAATCATTATAAGATCATTAAGGAATCTTAAGTAAGTTTTTTTAAAAGGCAGCAAACTGATTGTGTTGGGGAAAATGAGAAACAATATGCCAATAGCTAGAGTGATAGCATTGATACAAGGTATTGAGGTTTGCAGATGTTATCCACATATTAGTTCATGTGAGTCTCACAACCCCATTAGGTATATACCACAGGTATTATTACTCAAATTTTACAAATAAGAAATCTGAGGCTCAGAAAGTTTAAATAAGTTGCACAGAGCCCATTAAGTATCAGAGGTATGATTTGTAGCTTTTTCTCTCTCCAAGTCCAACAGTCTGTCCATTGTACCATATTGCAATAGTGGTGTCAAACTCAGATTTTAAAAAAATCCCTGTAGGCCACATATTAACTTAGAAAACCACAAATTCTCATTATCTATGTCTTATTATATTTTTATTTATCTTGTTGAGCATTTCCCAATTACATTTTAATCTGGTTCTGAGCAACCAAAGGAGTTTTTTTGGCTGCATGAGTCCAGCCCCCCCATGAATGAGTTTGACACCTCTGTGCTCTGTGGAAGCTTAATGGGCTAACATGGAGAAGGATTAGCACGTGAGAAGGAAAGTACTATGATCTGTGTCAATGAAGGGAGTACCTAGGCCAATAAAATCATAGTTGCATCAAAATATTCTATCGGGACAGAGTTGGATAGCAATTTCTCCATCTGTTACCAAAGTCATATCCTGGTAAATGCTTCAGCCCCATCCCTGAATTCCCAATGTCACAGGAAACAAGCCTTGGAGAAGGTATTTTCCTCCAAGGAATTTTTGTTCTAAATAACTATTAAGTATTTTAACATGTTTGCAAATATGTTTAGAGACTACAGAGTAAATGCAGATGGATTTATATTTCATGTCGAAACATTTTTTCCTTGTTTACTCTAATGTGCAGATGCTTTTTATAGTACCTGAGGGAGCTCTTTCACTTTCCTATTCAATTTTTAAGTTATTTCCTATACTTCTAACCACCCCATTCTCTTTTCTTTCAATCTTTTCCTCTTGCATAGGTATTAAATGTGATGAATGCTCAACTGGTTTTTATGGAAATGAGAATAACAGGAGGCCTTTGTCTACCATGTGTCTGCAATAACAATATAGATAGAACAGATCCACAATCATGCAACAGGGTAACAGGAGAATGCCTTAAATGTTTATATAACACTCATGGACCCAACTGCCAGTTCTGTAAACCAGGTTACTTTGGATCAGCACTCACACAAAATTGCAGAAGTAAGTTGGTGGTGTAAATATGGTCACAAAATCACAGCTTGTCATTTTCACGGCAGCACACAGATGCTCTCTTGAAGTAGAACTTGGCATGATAATAATTAACATATATGTGGAGCTTTAAGATTTTCAACACATGTAAAACCTCACTTGATCCTCACAAGAAACTATGAGGAAAGTGCTATTATTATCCTCATTTTTCACATGGGGAAACTGAGGCTGGCTGCAGTTAAATAAAATGCCTAAGGTCACACAGCAAGTAAGTGTCTGAGACAGAAATCAAACTCAGATCTTCTTGACTCCAAGTCCAACCATCTTAATCTTCTATGTCACCTAGTTGCCTTTTATAAAGCAAGCTATAAGCAATGTTCTTTGGAAGCTTTTTTTTAGTAGCATTAATATTGCTAAGGATTCATGAAATAGCATTAATTTAAATTAATATTTTGATTTAATAATTAATTGAAAGAGAAAGGCTGGGTGAAGTGTCATTACAGAAGTTGTAGTCATAGGCATTTCTTCTATAGTATTCCTGAGTTTCACTTTTGGTGGTTAACATATCAATGTCATTAATGAAAATTTTCCTAACAGATTTAGTGGAAGACTATGGCCTATTCCTAAAACAATAAATTGTTTACCTTTGGGGGAAGTATAAAAACTTTAGAAAAATTGAAGTTGAAATGAGTAACTATTTCAGAGCAATCAGATGGAATTCAGTGGGCTCAAAAAATTAACATACTTGGCAAAAAATTAGCACCTTCCTCCCTAATTGTAGAAAGCGATTTTTGGTGTGTCCTACTATGTCTGAATTAGAACATATTAAGACTATGGGAAATCACATCCCAAAGAAAAAGTGGTTCTTCTTTGAGCTCTTTGGAAAAAGGGCACACTACCCATTCCAAGTTGGGATTGTTTCATATTATTAATAACTAACAAGTTTGTTTGTTTTATCTAAGGTTATGGTTGTCTTTTTTTCCCTAGAATGTGATTGCAATCCTTCTGGGGTAAACCTTACTACCTGTCCAGTGGGTGATGGAGCATGCCTATGTGACCCAACAACAGGATCGTGTCCTTGCTTGCCAAATGTCATAGGTTTGGCCTGTGACCAATGTGCCAAAGGATACTGGAATCTGGTCCTTGGTAGAGGATGTCAGTTCTGTGAATGTGACCCCCAACATTCTCATAATAATCACTGTAACCAGGCAAGATCCCTTTTTTTTAATAGCATACAGTGTGTTAGCTTTAATGGTGAAACACAGTAAGAACACTCTCTAGTCCAAATCATATTAAATGCTTTTTGCTTTTGCTAATAATCACTTCTGAATGATGTCTTCATGCTGAGACTAAGCTAGAAGGGGAAAAAAGAGGGGGAAGAAGGGAGCAGGGAGAAACAAAATCTGCCAGCTGCATCCTTTTGTCTAGAGCCAGCCCACTTCTGGAAGGTAAACATGAAATGTAGCAACAGAGATGATTTTCCTTTCATTACCTGATAAATGTTATCACAGGAGGACCTTGAAGTAGAATAAACCACATATGGCAATGAACTTGAGGCCTTCGGCTATGGACTAACATATCAGATTTATAATCTTATTTTTTATTTAAATCAAAATGTCATTCCCTTAGGCTAGACAAACTACTTATTGACAGAGTAAAATCAGGACTCTTTACTATAAGGGTTAAATATAAGCCCAAAGACAGCCTATGTGTCTTTCATCAGAAAACTAGTACTTTAATTTCAGAGAGGCTCATTACCAAATCAAGACAGAATTCTTTGGTCACAGCAACACTGGAAGACCCTCTGAAAGGCATGTTGTTATGTAAAGCAAAATGCATTGAAGGTCAGGAATGTCCATTCAAATACCATCCCAGTCACTTACTAGCTATGTGACCCTGGGCCAGTGTTTAATCTCTCTGGACCTCAGTTCCTCATCTATAAAATAAAGGGGTTGGATTTGATAGCATCTAATATCCCTTCCTACTATAAAGCTATGCTTGTATTATCTCTGACATTGTAGAAGGATTATGATGTGTCAAAAGGGGGAGTACCCAATGACAGCAGTGAAAGAACCCTTGAAACATTGAAGAATTAACTGTTTACCACCAAGCATCACTGGGAAATATACGCCAGTGACTGTTCTACAAAGTTGCATTCTTTCATTGCATACTCAATTATACTAAAGTATATGAGTGATTTTCAGTGCCCATTGAAAGAAAGGGAAAAAAAATATGACTGGCATGATCTATTTAGGGAAAAAAAAGTTTAGTGTTTATAAATTGTATAATGTGTTTTGGTTTTTGCCTAAGGAAATCTTTTTTGAAGGCTCGCCTATATCTCTTAGCAGTTACTGAAATATATACGGTACTGTAATCCAGTGGGAGCAATTAGAAATAGCAAGACACCAAGAGAGGGTCATAATCAGAATTTAATGACCTGGGTCCAAGAGAATCAAGATAAAACTGGGATTATTAAACCCTATGTAATATGAGTTAAGCATATTAAGGTTTTAGACTAAGGTATAGCTTACGTACAGTTACATCATAAAATGTCTGATTATCCAGCAAACTATTCAAAGGTTGAATACCTGACTAGAGAAGTACTACAGGAATAAATAGTAGTAGAAGTTAGAATAGATGGAAATTTGACCCTGAGACTTAGTATAAATACCTGACTCCTGGATACTGAAAACTGGAAGGAATTGGCATGCTGTTGATATTGCATCCTTGGGATTTCATGAGATTCCATGGATTCCATGGAAATCTGTGAAAGGAAGGGCCTGGGGTTTTTGACAGGAGTGCCTAGAGAGTGCACCCCTTCATAAAATTTAACTTGGCATCCTGATTTTTTAACTTGGGCCGCTGCCAAAGATTTTCAACCCTCTACATTTAGGGAATAAATGTCCTTAGAATTCAGGAGAGTAACGTGGGAGTAATTATAGTATAGATAACTGGATTCAAAGCTGTTTAAATAGCCATGATGAAAAAATATTGGTTAATATCTCCAAGTCAACCTGGAAAAAAGTTCTTGAATTGTATACTCAGGATTCTGAATATTTTAACCTTCCTCAATAGTTGTATTTTGATTTGTTGTAAATTTGTAAATTTGTTGTTGTAAAAATGTTGTAAATTTGATTTTAAAAAATGGAAAAGAATTGCTGGTCAGATTTGCAGATGACACAAAATAATAGATCATTGGATAGATGGCAAAGTTATGGTTCAAACTGATTTTGCCAAGCTGCCAGAGGAGCCTAAAGCAGCAAGGTGAAGTTTAACAGGAGTAATTATGAAATTCTGCATTTGGTTTAAAAAAAAATCAGTTGCACAATAATAGCATAGATGTAGTTTGGCAGCAGTTTATGTGAAAAATGCACAAGAGTTTTAGTTGATCTCTGGCTTCATGAGAAACAAGAGTGTAAGACAGCTGATGGCAAGGTAATGCACCCTTAGACTACATTAATAGAAGTATAGTATCTGGGTTATGGAAGTAATCATCACACTGTACACTTCTCTGGTTGAACCTTGTGCATACTTTTGAGAAGACAGCCTATTTTAAAAGGATTATTGACAAAGTAAGGTTCATCCAAAGGATCATGGGATGTCAAGGAAACATAAAAACAGATCATATGAAGAAATCAAGATTATTTAGCCTGAAAAAGGGAAGGCTGAGGAAAGTTATAATAGCTGTCTTCAAATATTAGAAGGACTGAAAAGTAGATGATGGTGAAGACATTGTGTTGCACTGACAAAATGAGTATTAATGAACTGAGATTTGGGTTCAACAAAATAAGGAGCTTTCTAACATCTAAGGATGTTAGATGGTAACCTATCACTAAAAATATTCAAGCAGAGGATAGATGACCATGTTTCATGATATCATGGAAGGGATTTCTCCATTGAGTAGAAGGTTGATGTAGATGAGGTCCTCAAAGGTCCTTTGTAATGCTAAGATTTTGTGATTTCATAATTCTATAAACTAGAATTTATATCCATACAGGAAGTAATTGGCATCAAAAGATGAAAGAGAAGGTAGATAGCCTTTTATCATTTTTGTTAAGTCACACATAGTGTTGACTGCATGTAGAGAAAAAGTGGAGGTAAAATAGAATATACCTACACTCTGTCTTATTTATAAAATGGGCTAGAGGTTACAAAGGGAAGGCAATGATGGGAAAACATTGGATTTGGTGTTAGAAGTCTTAATCATACCTAGATCACTACCTGTGTGACTTTGAGCAGTCACTTAACATGTGGACTTGGCTTCCTCATCTGCAGAATGAGAGTGTTGACTAGATGACATCTGGGGTCCCTTCTAGCTCTAGATCTCAGATCTGGGTTCAAATTCTGGCTCTGTCACTATCTGTGTGACCTTAGATATACCACTTAATGTCTGGACCTCAGTTTCCACATCTGTAAAAATTAGGGAGGAGGACTAGATGAGAGAATCTAAATCTTCCAGCTCTTTAGCTATAACCTTATGACTAAGTGGTATTTAAAGGTCTTCCAGTTCTGTCTTTGATCTTATAAAAAATTAACTATACTTTATTTTCAACATTAGGAGATGTTACATCAGAGACATTTCCTACTTTTGGATGTGAGTGTCTTGCTTTTCTCTCTGCTCTTGCCTGTCTGCCTTGCCTTTTAAGCACCCTCATGTTTCTTTCAGTTACAAAGCTCCATATAAAGACTCCTTTAACATACCTTAGATAAGAATTTTATACATTCCATTTCTACTCCCACTCCTTGGAACAAGACTTAAAAAAAATTGCTATCAATTTAGGTTGATGATGACTATATTGTAGGCTTTCAAGGTTTCTCTCATTTTTTAACATATTGATATATGTAACCTATCTTTTAATAGTGTGATGGAGTCTCCTTGTCTGTTCCCTCCCCATTTTTTTTACAGGCAAACTAGCAACCATTTTTCCAATTGCACACACACACACACACACACACACACACACACACACATTATTGAGAGAGAGAGAGAGAAGAGAGAGAGAGAGAGAGAGAGAGAGAGAGAGAGAGAGAGACCTGCTATGAAGCAGCTATATATTTACCAAAGGCCAAATATGAAAGAGTGCAGGAATGAACTTTGGGTGCATTCTGGCCTATAAGGTATGAACTCATCTCATATTGGTGCCACCAAGTCTGATGTTCTTAATTTCTTTTAATATTGAATAAATATCGCCTTAGCATTGCCATTTTAACCAATATGCCTACTTGTTGTATGACCTAATTCCCTACAGATTTCATTTTTGGAAGATACAGACTAAATATTTTAAGGCAGTGACTTGTTTGGACATTTTTAAATTCTATAGCTATAGTTAAAAAACTGAATGAAAGAATACCAAAAAAATTTACTGTGTGCCTACTGTGTGCAAAACTAGAGGGGGAGAGTCAAAGTTTTGTTAACTCAAGAAGCTCTGCCCTCAAAGAACTTGCAGTCTAGCTGATGATTATTTTATTTGCCAAAACTAATTTAAGTTGAGGCATATGCAGCCATTGAGAGAAAAACTATGTTCAATTTAGTTGGTAAATTATGGCTATTTGGAGGAGGTACACACACACACACACACACACACACACACACACACACACATATACACACACATACACACCTGTGTTAATGATACAATCATCATCACCAAAAACAAGAAATTATATGTTTTATTGAACAACATATTTATAGAATCTGGATATTTTTCTTTAATAACAATCACATAAAACTGACTCCACAAATAACACATTTTAAAACTTTATATGTAAAATTTGATTTTTAAAAGAAGAAAAATTAACTAATGTAAATACCATCAATTAAAGAAATGTAATGTTATTGGGTCTTACAATAATAACAGCACTGATATGGCTTGAAGATTTGCAAAGCACTTTATAAATATTATCTCATTTACTGCTCACAGCAACCTTGGGAGGAAAGTGTTATCATTATCCCCACTTTATGTATGAGAAAACTGAAGCAAGCAAAGGTTAAGTATCTTAGCAAGGGTCACACAGCTAATGTCTAAGGCTGGATCTGAATTCAGGTCTTCTTTAATCTAGCACTCTACCCACTGTTATCACCTAGCTGCCTCATACAGCTAACAGACTTTACTTTCTTTTTCCTGTTTATTCAAGAATCTGAAAGGAAAAATGAGTTTATCTCCTTTTACAGTGTTTACACAATTTTTTACAATCACATGAAAGTTGTTTCAACTGATGTTCCACTTAGCTAAATTAGTTGGGCAATAGGATATGCTGGTTTACTGAATTTTCTGGTTCAATGATTCAACACTTGCTTATTAGGAAAAGCACTGGGCTGGATGCTCCATTGGGTGGGATGTGGTAGGGAGACAGTCTACAAAGACATGGAAGACTAAATGCCTCCCATCTGGAAGCTTATAGTCCCTCTTATCAAGGATAAGAGAAGGCAGAAGAGTACCACACAAGAAGTAAAGACTGTGGAAAATTGGAAGAAGAAAAAAGCACATCTGGACATGAAAACCAAGGAAAGTTTCAGGAAAGAGATAACATTCTAAATTGGTCCTTGAAGGATGGGTAGAATTTAGATAGATGGAGATGGTGATGAAAACCATTCCCAGCAGATAGAACAGCATGAGCAAAGATGGAGAAGCAGAAAGTCAAGGGCCATTTTCAGGGAAAAGATTCCATTCTGACTGGAATATCAGATACCTCTAGGAGAATAGAAGAAAATAAGACTGGAAAGGTAAATGGGGACAAAAGCATGAAAGGCCCTAGGGACCAAATTAAGGTGTTTTTGTTTTCTTGGTAGCCAATAGAGACCCATGAAAGGTTTCATAGTAGAAGTATCATAATCATAGCTGTGTTTTATATAGATTAATCTGGAAGCAATGATACTAATATGTAATCAGTCGATATGAAGAAATAATAGAAGAGGAAGTGAAATTAATTAGGCTATTTAAAAAGTATAGATGATAGGTAATAAAATCTTGAATGAGAATGGTGGCAACGAAAATGGAAAGGTGACATATATAAAAGAATTAATTGATAGTTACTTAAACTGTCAAATTCAGACTCTTAAATTATAATAATACACTAATAATGAGGATGATAACAAAAACTTATATAACGTCAGACATTACGCTAAACACTTTACAATTTTAACTCATTTGATCTTCCCAACAATCCTAGAAGGCAGATGTTATTATCCCCATTTTACATATGAGGAAATGGAGGGAGAAAAAGGTTTAGTGACTTTCTCAAGGTCACACAGCTTATAAGTGTCTGAGGCTAAATTTGGACTCAGGTATTCCTGACTCCAGGCCCTCTATTCACTAAACTGACTAGCTGTCTTCTTTATAGAATAAGAATATAATAACATATACTTAACACTAAAACTACCCTACATATAATTATTCTTTTTTCAATAATTCAAAAGATTCTTAGGATCTCATAATGCTACCAAAAATGCTTTAGTAATGCAAGCTTTCTTCTTGTTTTGATCCTAGATGAAATCTTGTGGTGGAATGATTGTTGGATAATCATATGAACAGTTTTCCTTCTTGTACCAATTATTAAAATTATTGGCAAGAATATAGTCCAAAGTCTATTGTTTAGAAAAGTCACTCCAGAAAGAATTTTCATATTGGGTAGGAAGTTTGAGTAGGTGACCACTGAGGTACTATCTAATCCTAAGATTCTAAAGGATCTGACCATAATGACTTTTTCTCCCTTTTTCTTTGGGTATATATACATATATGAGTGTATGTGTGAGTGTGTGTGTGTGTGTGTGTGTGTATGTGTATGTGTATGTGTATGTGTATGTGTGAGAGAGAGAGAATTTTCATTTCCCTCCACTACATTCAGAAACAAGGTACAGAATTCTATCTATCTATCTATCTATCCCATTTCTTGTCTTTATCCTATGTAGATTTGCAAACAAAACTACTACATTTAAATATTTTATCTAACTTTTTAAATTAAAAATAAATCTATTTTCCCCCTCCCACCTCCCCCATTGGAAAAAGGGGGAAAAAGCAAAGCAAAACCCTTATAGCAAATATAACTGCTAAACAAAATATTCCCAGGCTAATTTCTAGAAGCTGCAAATTGAGTGTATAAAATTTTCTACCAAACGAGACATTGAGTGTTCTACCAGATCCTTGGACTCTGTTATCCTTATGGGGAAAACTCCCACAATTATATAAGAAAAGAATCTGGCCCACTTCCCTCTATCTGTTTTGTTTTCATTTGTATCTGTGTATGTCTCTCAGTTGGGAACCACCTGTCCCAGAGCAGCTGGGAGCAGACAGTATATCAGAGATGGGGAAGCCAGAACACGTCTGCGCCATCCTCCCCTCCTTGTTTCTTTTCTATTGCTTGCCCTAAGCCATGGGAACCACCCCTCTTCTGTCTCTACACAGCTGTATAGGTTAAATCACAGGAGAGGGGAAAAATGGTTTTTGTTAGAATTAGTTCTTCTTGGATTATAACATACTCATCAGTTCCTCATCCATGACTGTTTTTACAGTTTACGGGCCAGTGCCCTTGTAAATTGGGATATGGCGGAAAACATTGCAACAAATGTGAGGAAAATTACTATGGAGATCCCCAGATGCAATGCATTGGTAAGTATTGGCAGTTACTCTAAAAAACTACATGGTTAGTTATTTTTTGTCTTAAAAAAACATATCCTTATTTTCCACAGCTTTGCCCTGATGAGGACACCATTCAAAAGATATCCAGTTTTATATGACTATTTGATGAGTGGTTTTAACAGTGTGGATTTAATTAATAACATCATGTGGTTTGGTCTTCTGAAAATTTCTTTTTATAACCTTAAAATAAATTTGAATTCTCAAAGGAGACAGAAAGAAGATAGAATGACCACAATGGACCAGACCCTTGAAGGCAATGCAAATATGCCTTTGCATTGATTTCCTGTTGTTTTAAGGATGCACTGAGAATGAATGTTAACCTCACTATGAGTTGGGGGGGAGCGGTTCTCTGGGAAGAGAATCAGGGGCCATCAGCAGGGTAGGAAAACTTCCAAGACTCTGTGTCCTCGAACTATCATACTCCTATCCCGGCTGGAGTCCAGGAGATAGATTTCTCTTAGTCAACTCCCAAACAAAGCTAATCCAGAATCTAAAGAAGGTGAAGAATTAGCCTTTTGATAAGGCTAGCAATGACATGTGTCATTTTGGCAGTCAAAGGACCTAGGGAGGCTTTTTCTGCATATCATAAGAATGTTCTCATGTGTCTTCCAATAAGCTCTTAACGCAAGTGTTTCCCAGTTGCACTCTATTTAAAGCTTTGGGTTCTCAATAATTCCTCTAGTGTGTAAACTACTCCCTTAGTTTTAAAATTGAAATGCTCATTTAAAACCCAGGAATTGTTAGGACATCTGGAAAATCTGGTTTATGGTGTCCCTTAGGGTGTGGCAACTCTTGCATTTCAATGACAAGAGACTTTCATTGACTCATAAAATGATTTTCATCTCTTATACTGAGGCAATTAAGGAGAAATTGCAAAACTGTGGCCCTGAGCAACAGGAGAATAACTGTGGTTAGAGATGTGACTAATAGAGACTCAATTAACAAAATGACCTGCTTCTTGAATGAAGTTGCTAAAGATGAGGGTCATTGTAAGAAAGCAGAACTTGCCACAAGCTGCTGAAAATAACATAATGCTGACACCTAGGGGGTCCTGAGGAGTCCTGTGGATCAGAACAGAAAGCATCGGACAGATGGCATCTGCTTGGGGAGCCTAATTAGTTCATCAGTCCTCATTAGTATTTGCCATTATTTTTACTCCAAAAATCAGTTATGTTTATTACTTCTTGATCTTTACTGTAACTCCAAGGAGACAGTGGCAGCACATATAGTTTAGTGGCTAGAGTGCTGGAATTGGAGTTAGGAAGGTCTGAGTTGGCATCCTGCCTGGGTAACTCTGGGCAAATTATTTAACTTCTCTCACCCTGTTTCCTCATCTGTAAAATGAAAGTGATGTCTGTAGTACTTATTTTACTAGGTTGTTATGAGGACCAAATGAAATAATGGATATTAAGTACCAATTTAATAAGTAGAGGATTCTACAAGAAACCTTCCCCAACCCCTCTTAATTCTAGTGCCTTCCCATATTAATTATTTTCTGTTTATCCTGTATGTAGCTTGCTTTGTAAATATTTGTTTGCATGTTATTTCTCCCATTAGAATGTAAGCTCCTTGAGGGCAGGGATTGTCTTTTGCCTCTTTTGTATCTTCAGTCCTTAGCACAGTGCCTGGTACCTAGCAGGTACTCAATAAATGTTAATTGATAGTGAGACAGGATAGGCTCATATTCTGATGGCATAGATTTAAAGGCCCAGGTTCATCGTAATTCTGCCTTTGGAAGTACTCTGAAACATGAATGGCTGGCAATGATTCTCCGGTTAGAGAAAGAAAACTCTGAAAATAAAGTGAGGGGTTGGGATGGCTGCCCTGCTGTGGTAGGAAAGGGCTTCCCTTGAGGACCTAGAGGGTCACATGTGGCCTCAGGGCTGAAGGTTCCCCACCCCCGGCCTAACCTATCCAACCAGGGCTGGGACTTAACTAAAACAAGGTACTTCGGTGGGGTCACAGACACAGAGACAAGCCTTAGAACTAGAGCAGCTAAGCAATTTGTTCAAAGCACTTTGGGAGTCACTGATAGCAAAGGACTAATAGAAATCACAGGCTTGACCCTCCTGGTCAATCTTGGCCATGCTAAGAGGACACGTTCCCCTCCTTGAGAACTTATAAAAGTAATCTAATCTTTTCAAGAATTAAAACATTAGCCAATTTCCGCATATTTTAACCAGTAGACAGATGTTGTATACTAATAGCCATTGCACTATTCACTAAGTTTAAACTTATTTAAAATATTTATTGGATAGTTCTGGGCAGGATTCTGATGGGAGGGAAGGATGAAGGGTAAAGAGGGTTGGGTGAAAGCCTGGGCAAGGAATTGCTTTATTTTCAAGTTTCTCCCAAGCTATGAAATATCTGCTTCATTTCTCTCTCCCTCTCCCTCTAGAATGTAAGTGTAACAAGGAAGGGACACAGAACCCATCTGTGACCAGGAAACTGGTTCCTGCCTGTGCCGAACGGGTGTCGTGGGCCAGTTCTGTGATCGTTGTGCCCGTGGTCATTCCCAGGAATTTCCCACTTGTCTTCGATGTCACTTGTGCTTTGATCAATGGGACAGTAAGATTTCTTCCCTCTCTGATGCTGTACAAGGGTTAATTAGATTGGCTGCAAACTTGGAGGATAAAAGAGAGACCCTGCCTGGCTGCAATGCAGACTTCAAACGCCTAGGAGATAGCATGTCTGAAATAGAAAGGATTTTGAAACATCCTGTTTTCTCATCTGGGGAATTCTTAAACGTCAAGGATTATCATGACTCAGTTAGGTAAGACTGTGCTCAAATAAAAGAACCAGACTCACTGTTAACCAGGACTCCTGCTGTGCTTTTAATCTGAACGGCTTTAACCGAATTTGGAAATATACCTATACTAATGTCAGAGAAACTATCAGTTAACAGCCTGAATTACCCAATTAGTCATCGTGTTTGCTTGCCTCTTTCTTTCTTTTTTTTTTTGGAGGCAATCGGGATTAAGTGACTTGCCCAAAGTCACACAGTTAGTAAGTGTCTAAGGTCACATTTGAACTCAAGTCTTCCTGACTCCAGAGCCAGTGTTCTATCCACTGTGCCACCTAGCTGCCCCTGCTTATCTCCTTCTTAACCTACTTGAAAGCAAGTTTTTCCCAGATGCAAATACATTTTAACTAACAGTTGAACTTTTTAGATTTTAACCTAGATTACCAACTTCAGGGAAATGATAAGAATAATAGTAGCAACTCAGTTCGATGCAATTCAACAAACTATTACTACCTGTGACATACCAGGCATTGTGCTAGGCCCTGGTGAAACGCAAACAAAATGGAAACAGACCCTCCTCTCAAGAACTTTGGGGGAGAAGAAAGAAGAGAGAAGGGGAAGGAAAGGGAAAAAATATACACTGATAAGAAAATATAAAATATACAAAATAAACACAATCAAATTTCAGAGAGGAGTTTTAACATCTGGGAGGATCAGGAAAGGCGTCTCAAAGAAGGTAGCATTTCAGCTGATTCTTGAAAGGAGCTAGCATTTCTGTTTGGTTTTTTGGGGTTTTTTTAGGCAATTGTGGTTAAGTGACTTGCCCAGGGTCACACAGCTAGTAAGTGCCAAGTGTTTGGTCTGAGGCTGGATTTGAACTCAGGTCCTCCTGACTTCAGGGCCAGTGCTCTATCCACCGGGCCACCTAGCTGCCCCAGGAGCTAGCATCTCTAAGAGGCAGAGGAAAGGAGGAAATGCATTCCACATACGGGAGGCAGCTTTTGCAAAGGCATGGAGACAAGAGATCCCAAACCTATCCTTCCTGCTATGTCCTCCCTCGATATATCTGCTTGTTCATATGTTCCTTTTGAATCAGGTGCTGTCCCCTCCACGAAGGCTTCCCTAATCCCCACGACTGAAAATGACTGGATCTCAGAATTAACATAGAAAGATGTCTCATCTAGACCAGAAGTGTCAAACACATGGCCCACAACACTCCCAAATGTGGCCCAAACCAGATTAAACTGTAGTTCCTACCTGACTTTAATGATGTTGTTGTTGTTTCTATTGTTGTTATTGTTGTTCAGTCGTTTCAACTATGTCCAACTCTTCTTGATCCCATTTGGGAGTTTTCTTGGCAAAGACACTGGAGGGGCTTGCCATTTCCTTCTCCAGATCATTTTACAGATGGAGAAACTGAGGCAAACAGAGTTAAGTGACTTGCCCAGAGTCACATAGCTAGTAAGTGCCTGAGGCTGGATTTGAACTCAGGTAGACCTTCCTGATTTCAGGCCCAGTACTCTATCCATTGCACCACCTGGCTGTGCTTATTTTAATATAATATACCGATGTTTTAATAAAAAAATTTCTAAAAAAGAAAAAAGAAATACATAAACATGGTTTTCTAAGTTAATATGCAGCCCACAGGGATCTTTACGTGTGGTATAGTAGCCCTTCTTCCTATTTGAATTTGGTACTTTGCTTCAACTTGTCCATAAAAATAGCAAGATGGCCCTTTTCATATAATTTGCTGACATCCAAATAAACCACATCCGTGGAGACTGCCAAATAGATCTACTCTCAGAACTCTTCCTCTTCCCATTTATCATCACTGCTTTTCTTTTATCATATTTCATCTGTTTATTTTTTTAAACATTTCATCTTGGGGAAGCTAGGTGGCGCAGCAGATAGAGCGCTGGCTCTGGAGTCGAGAGGACCTGAATTCAAATGTGACCTCAGACGCTTGACACTCACTAGCTATGTGACCCTGGGCAAGTCACTTAACTCCACTGCCTAGCAAAATACAAAAAATAAAAATAAAAAGTAAACACGTCATCCCCCAGTTAGACTGTAAGTTCCTTAAGGGAAAGACTGTAAGGTTGTTGGGTTTTTTTCATCTTTGTATGCCCAGAACCTAGGATAATGTCTTGCATATAGCTTGCACCAAATGAATGCTTGCTGAATTGAACTGAATATAAATAGCAAATCAATAAGCATGTATTAATCGCCTACTGTGTGCCATTCACTGTGCCCTTGGGCTATTATAACCATACTCCAATAAAGTTTATTTAGTTTTTTCTAAACTTTCCAATTTTGCCAAAAATCCATATATTACTAAGGTTACTTGAAATTCAGCATCAGAAGATTTGGAAATAGGAAAGAACCTTACAGGCCATTTAACCCAGAATGTACGTTTTACAGATCTGGAAATGGAGGCCCAATGTTAATTGGGTCACGCTCAGTCAGAGCCAGGATTCAAACGTGGATTCTGTTATTCCAACTCTAGTCCTCTTTCCATGCTGCTGAACTGTTTCCCCTTGAAATTTGTCCAGCTAGTGTGTCTCAACATACAAGACTAAAGGGGCTTCAATTTCACAACCAAAACAATGTGTTATTATAGCAAAACATCCTCCTCTCCCAAAAGTTATTAGAAATTGAAGGATGATCCAAACAGATTTCCTGTTAAAATGTGCATGTGGACATTTAGAAACATTTTAATGAAAGGCAACAGGAACTAGGAGTAGAGGGGACATTATAATTGGCCTGTACATGAATACCCTACGTTTAAATGTATATTTATGTGTATCCCCTAAAAAGTAGCCTAAGATAAGCATAACCCAGAGCTATTTTGAACTAATGGGGGAGGGAAGAAGAAGTTGAGAAAAAAATGCTCACTACAAAAACTGGCAGTAGAAGACAAAATTCTATTCAGTCACCTAAAGGAGAGGGTCTGGCAAAACCCTACAAGAAGGGCCTTACAGCAAGTGGTGAAGAAGAAAGGAGTTTCAACTAGGATTCTAGAGAGTGGACCTATTTTTCCAGGCAAGAAAGGAATGTATTCCTCCAGAGACCAAAAGAAATAGCTTGGAGATAGGAAGTAGAAATCAGGATGACAATAATATTTTTCTAAGCCAAAAGTCAGGAGGACGTAGAAACTGACAAAGAATATTCCTTTTGCAAAAACCTTATTGTAAGAGAAAATGTTATGTAGTGGGCAGAGTAATGGTCTTTGAGAAGACAGCATCTGGGTTCAAACCCTGCCTCTGATGTGTACAAGCTCTCTGACCTTAAGCAAGTCTCTCTCAGTTTCAGTTTTCTCATTTACAAAATAGATATTACAATACTTGCATTAACATGTTTATAGTGAGGAAAGCATTTTGTAACCTAAAATGTGCTACAAAGATGTGAATTTTCTTTATCATTAGTAAGATAGTTCTCACTTTAGGTACATTTGCAAATTTTAAAGAATTCTCAAAGAAATCGGCATTCCAGAAAAAAAAAAAGCTATGTTAACTTTACTATACAGTACATTACTGTGCCATTTCTCTCTGCTTCTGCCACTCTGCTTGGCCTTCCCTGGCCTCCCTCCCCACCCTCACCATCCCCCCACCAAAAATTTAAAAAAAATTAAAACCCTCCAGATGAAAGTAGAACTGAAGCAAAGAGACTGGCAGCCAATTGGGACTTTGCTTGAGACCTCCAGTACCCCTTGTCACCTGCCCACATGTCTGCCCCTGCACATCTGTTCTCTGTCCAAGCTCAGATATCACGTGTCTATCCCCACCTGCCCTGTCACCAATCCTTTCCTGTCTGTGTCCGCGTCCGGTTGGCCTGGCCCAGTGTGTTCCTCCTGTTCTAGCTTCTCTGTCCCCTCCCTCCATAGGTATAGGCCTCCTTCCTGTCTCCCTTCCTCCCTTCCCACATCCTCAGGCAAATTCAGGGTCTGCAGACACAAGAACTGTCTCTAGTTAATCTTTCTCCAGAGCTATTACTTAGAAACCAAGCTGCCTGATAGACATTTCACTTCCTCTCCTTTCTTCTGCCAGTTGTTTGGTGGTCGTTCAAATGTGCACTAGCCCCATTGCTTAGCACACAGTATGTCTTTAATGCATGCTTTGTATTCATTCAATAGTGGGCCTCCGAGACTGAATGGGACCACAAAGGGTCAAGATGATTCATTAACTGAAGCATCAGTCCTCAGATAATAAAAATTAAGGTTAACACAATAATCCTAATAGCAAACATTTATGTAAGACTATACCATTTACAAATGGGTTGTGTATTTTTAAATTATCCCCATTTTAAAAATGAGAAAACTGAGGCTCAGCTAGGTCAAGTGACTTCCCCAGGTCAAAGAGATAGGTGAGTTTTTAGCACCCAAGTTCTCAAACTATAAATCTAATGCTTCTAATCAAGAGATGTTGGACAAGTCATTTCACCAGCCTAGGCTTCATATTCCTCATCTATAAAATGATGGCTTCAAAGGATCCTTCCCATTCAAGATCCATGGTCCTTTGTACCCATCTGTACAAATTTCATATTAGCTAAGAAGATATATCCATGCACAGCAAGTCCCAGAAGTCTTAGTGCAGTCTTAAACTTTTGCACTGAGACTTTTACAACACCCAATAACTTTTACATACATTGATAGACATAAAGACAGATAGACAGACAGGTAGGTAGGTAGATTAGACAGCTATATTAGATGGGTTAGAAGGATAGACAGACACAAAGAGATGATGACAGAGAGAGCAATGGGGCATAGCAGAAAGAGTTCGAGATTTAAATTCTAAGGAACTACATTTGAATCCTTACTACTTAAAAACTACCTGACTTTGGGCATTTGGCTTCACTATTCTTGGTCTCAGGTTCCTCATCAGTACAATGAGAGGGTGGGACTAAATAATTTCTTAGTCTCCTTTCAGCTCTAAATCTTTGATCCTGTGAATTGTTTTGTAGCTCCCATCTCCCTAAGGCCTCAAATGTATTGCAGGTTTAATGAGATGTAAAGGATCTTTGTTAAAATCAAACAAATATGATAATCTTCTCTAGAACACAGGTTGATCAGATAGCCCAACAACTGAATAGAGCTTATGATTTCCAAGACCTGAATGGAACTGTGGTGGGCATTGGGAAAGAAGTGGATGATCTACTCAAAGACCTGCAGAAAAAAGTGCACTTGGCCTCCCATGTCAGCAATTCCAGCATCAGGGGTAAGAAACCAAATGCATTTCAATCATCTGGTGAACTTCCCTCTTGGCAGCTGATGAAATACCCATTGCATTCCATCAGTTACTTATAGTGTGCTATTGCCATAGTGCCTAAGTGCTTTAGAAAGCAAAACCACACCCCTTAAAAGTATTATTTGCACACGAATGTTTCAGCTTTTGAACATTTTTGGGATCCTAGACTATGCTTTCTATAAATGAAGAACTCAGCCAACAATGTATAACCTAAACATATACTAGAGGTTAACTAAAGTGGTATCTAATTATAAACCCATGAGGGGTCTGGGATAAGGAAGAACCCCAAGGTTAGTGGGCCTAGTGTAGCCTTGGGGAAATAACAGAAACAGCTCTTAGCCATATTCTAGTCTTTGCAAGCTACATTCTCATCCCTTCCTTAACACTAATAACTAAGTTCTAATGAACTTTGGATAAGAGAGAGTATGAGAGCTTGGCAAGATCCCTGTTTTATTACTCACCAAAAAACAGTAAGTAAATTAAAATTCTCATAAGACACTGGGAAGATTCAGTCACTTGTAGAGATTAAGTCCAGGTCTGGGTAATCTGAACTTAAGAAGTTTGGAAGTAGGGAGGAGAAGACAAAATTCTTGGATTCCCAGCTTCCTAAAACCTAGAATTATAATTTATAACTTATACAAAAATTTAGGTAACTATTATTAGTAATATTCGTAATAGTGCATTAAAAAACTACATAACATAACAAAGAGAACTGGCCTCAAAGCCAGGAAGACCTGGGTTCAAATCATCCCTTTGACATATAGTGACTGTGTAACTTTGGACAAGTTACCTGAACTCTCAATTCCCCAGGAAACCCTCTAAGATTACAAATTGCAGAGAAAGTACTAACCTGCCTTGGTAGAGAGCTTTTCCCCACTTGGGAGTTCCCTCTACAAATTGAATCTGAGGTCTATTCCCTTTTTGTACCAGTGTATATTTAAGGCAATACTTTATGGTTGCAAAGTTCTTTTCCCTTTTCATTTACATGATCTCATTTGAGCCTTACAAAAATCCTGTGAGTCAGATAGTGCAAATATTATCCTTATTTTATTAAGTACTAGGAATCATAGAGGCTAAGTGTCTAACCCAGATCATACAGTTAATAAGCAACAGTCAGGAACCCAAACCCTTTTGCTTTCTGTCCAAGTTCATTTGGTTTTTCATTACGCCACACTGCTGAATCTTTGCATTGCTATGTTAAATATAATGACTTATAATTTTACATACATGAATCACATATGTGTATGTATATATAAACATACATGTATACATATGTGTGCATATTTGCACCTATAAAAGCCACGGTGAACATGTGATTTCATAAATATAGGGAACTCTAAGTGAGGAACTCTTCCCACCAAGGTATTACAGTATCTACAACTTACAGCTTTAGAGAGCTACTTGAGGTCAACGAGAGCTTAATTACGATCAAAGGTAGGATTTAAACCTAGGTTTTCTTGAGGCCATCTCACTATCCACTACACCACATTGCCTCTCATTTTATATGATTATTCATTAATTATTTAATTATTCATGATATAATTATGTCATTCATTATTCAACACCAATAAGAGCAATAAGAGACTTCAAAATTCCTTGGGACCCAAATGCTCTTGGGACTCAAATTGATTTAATTGTAATGTCTGCTACTGTCACAGGCAAAATAATAGGATCTAGCAAAGGAAGAAATCATAGTCATAGTTACATCTGCAGACCAGGAATGCTTGCATTGCCAATGACAAGGAGACATGGTGGAGAGGGGCACAAAAGGTGGATGTCCTTCTCTTCATTCTGATCTATCTCTTTCATAGTTTTTAGCGGTGGGGGGAGGGGTAAGAAGGCTTTCTCAGAACTTTTTGCACAACAGGAAAGAGAATATGCAAAAATTAAACTGTGGCTTGTGGCAGAGATTAAAAATATAACGCAAATAAAAGCAGAAATGTGTATCTCTAAAGAGTATTCAACCAATCAATATGCAATATAAATGTAAAAGATATGTAAGATAATATAATATAATATAACATATGATATGATATGATATGATACAATATGATACAGCATTATAATTTAATATAATATAATGTGATTAATATAATATAATATAATATAATATAACACAAATAATATGTGTTCAAGGAGCATGAGGACATGGCCAGAGTGCTTTCTTTCCTTCCATATAGTTTCCTATGAGGTGCATCATACTACTAGGCAAACTTGCTCTGAATAAGTGGGCAGTCTATAGTTCTACAGCTTTAAATGTAAATTCAAAGAGAATGAAAGAACCAATGTTGCGGGGAGGGGTTTTATTTGAAGAAAAAAATAAACACATCATAGGACTATTGTCTTTAATTTATCAACCAACAAACATTTATTAAGATGTGACACAGAGAAACAATATTAAACATGGAGTCACAGACCCTAATTCATATCTCACCTGTGATGATTACTACTCTGTGACGTTGGTTAAAGTTATTTAACCTCTCTGGGACTCAGTTTGCTCATCTGTAAAATGAAGGGATTAGACCAAATGATTTCTAAGATCTCTTCCAGCTCTAAACCTATAGAATGTGATCCTTTGTATACTTAGAGCTATACCAAGTTCTGGGGACACAAAAGCAAAAGTGAAAGAGCCCTGCCCTCAGGGAGCTTACAATATAGGAATGTATGTATGGTAAGGGAAAAGCAACTTATACAGGTACTTGCAAAATAGATTCAAGATAATTTGAGGGGAAGGCACTGGCTGCTGGAAGGGATCAAGATGGCTGATACAGAACATGCTGTTCTCTCAACTATCATTTTCACAATAATTTACATTGATACAGATGCCTCCAAGATCAAGAAATATTATCAGATGTCATTATCTGCAGAACAGAAAATTAATGAGACAACGCTTATCATAAAACATTCTGAAAATACTAGGAATGATATGCTTACTATGATAGATGGACTAACCTCAAAAGCAGACTTCTCACTGAAAAAATTAAAACAGATTCAGACTCCAGATATCCAAAAACTGAACGAAAAGGTAAACAGAAAACACTGAATGTTAAAATTGTCCTGTGATTCCTACTTCATTATCTCTTCAGTTTTTCTTCCCTCACATTTTGTTTTCCTTCTTGAAAGTCTCTCTAGCTAGTTGTAGTGGTATACATCTGTAATCCCTGTCACTGTAGAAGCTAAGGCTGGTAGTTTGCCTGAACTCTGGAGTTCTGAGCTGCAGTGGGCCAAGCCCATGGGGTGTCCACCCCAAGTCCAACACCAATATGGTTATTCTTTCCTTCACTCCCCAGGAGTGTGGAAACAAAAGGCTGCCCAAAGGAGGGACAAACCAGGCCAAGTCAGAAATGGAGCAGGTTGAAACTCCTGTGCCAATCACTAATGAGATATCAGGTCCTTGAATGTGGCCACTGCACTTTCAGTCAAGGCTAGACTGACCCCCAATATCCAAAAATGTGGTGGGGGTGGGGGGCTTTCCTTTTCAAAATCCAAATGACAGAGATAGTACCTATTAATCTCCTGGTCTACTATTGTTTCTGAAACCATGGGTGTTTTTTCATCACTTACACTTGAATATATTGCTATAAAATCTGGTAGCCCTGAACATTTTAACTTTGTCTTACCCTAGTTAATATTTTTTATTTTACAAGTCAGCGAGAAATACAAAATACATTAGTTGATGTAATGCTCTTAAAATATGATCATAAAAAATTAAAAATGCTTAGGTGCAATAAAATTTGGGACATCAGACCATGTGCAGTGATTGCTTTCAGGCAAATATTAACATTGCTGTGCTTATTCATAATTTCATTAAATAGAATGTTTAATATATCCTGTTTCAGCATCAGATTTCTGAGCTTTTGCAGTTCAAACAATTTGCTTCTTGACAACAAATTCTCTTTTTAGGTGTGTGGAATACCAGGAAACTTGTCATGTGTTCTTGCGCCCTGTGGGGGAGCTCTGTGTAAAGATGCTTATGGGCACAGGATGTGTGGAGGTCCAAGCTGTAATGGTTCTCTAGGCCTTTCAGAGGATGCTGTCAAGAAAGCTGAAGAAACTGAGTCTATGATTAATAATCTGACCAACCAGCTACAAGTATCAGAGAATCAGGTAATTAAATGCCATGTCATTCCATCTTGCTTTAACAGTAAAATGATAAATGTGACATTCAGAAAAAAAAAATAGGTAAATGAAAACAAAGCCATATAATGTTCCTGTTATTCAAAAATTAAATTTATCAAAGTTAAAAGAAATTGACTCTCCGGGGTTTGGCTGTGCTGTGTCATAACAGCTCAGTAGCTGAGCAGCCATTGAAGGGGAAGGAATTGCATGTGTGTGGGTGTATGGAGGTGTGTACGTGCGCACACATGCGAGTGTATGGAGAAGGCGGTGGGGACATTGAGTATGAGTCCCAACTCCTCCGATTCTATTTGCTGTTCTCATTCCTCCCCCCCCTTCCTGGTGGTGATTGGTGTAATCTTTTCCCTTTCTATATCTCTTCATTCTTTTCCTAACCTTTTCTTATTTGGAGGTTGGGGGTGGTTGAAAAGGGAAAGGAAAGAGAGAAAGAGAAAGGGGAAGGGAAGAGTGTGAGTAGTGGTAGAGGAGGAAGAGAGAGGACATGGAGATGAAGATGAAACGAAGATTAACCTGGAGTTAAGGAACAGAGCTCCCAAAGAGGTGACACAGTTAGTCCTTGATAACTGTCATTCTGTCAACGGGGAAATTGAAGGTCTCAATGATACTTTCAAAGAATTAGAATTTCTGAGCATGGTCAATGTGGCGCTCACCTCTCTGGCTGGGCTTCTCAGCTTGAGTAAACTTTGGAAGTTGGAACTTAATGTTAATATTATTTCTGGGGACCTGGAGGTCCTGGCAGAAAAATGCCCAAATCTCACCTACCTCAATCTTAGTGGCAACAAAATCAAAGATCTCAGCACAGTAGAAGCTCTGCAAAATCTTAAAAGCTTGAAAAGCCTTGACTTGTTTAATTGTGAGATCACATATCTGCAAAATTATAGAGAAAGTATTTTTGAACTGCTTCAACAAATCACCTATCTAGATGAATTTGATCAGGAAGATAATGAAGCAACAGATTCTGAAGAGGAGGAAGAAGATGAAGAGGATGATGATGAAGATGAAGATGAAGAGGAGGATGAAGCAGGTCCACCAGGAGGATATGAGGAAGAGGAGGAAGATGAAGATTAAGCAGGTTCAGATTTGGAGGAAGAAGAGGAGGTGGGTCTCTCATACCTAATGAAGCAAGAAATTCAGGATGACGATAATGATGATGACTATATTGAAGAAGGAGGAGATAAAGAGGAGGAAGAAGAAGGTGTTCAAGGAGAAAAGAGGAAATGAGATATTGAAGATAAAGGAGAAGATGATTAAATGGACCAGACTCCATTATTCTACAGTCTACAATAGAGTGATCTTGTCTATCTCTGTTTCTTTATGTACCATGCTGTCCCTACAGAAGATAACATGTAACTTTTTATAACAAAGGTGTGGTTTTTACTATTTTTGCCTTTGTTACCTTGTTAGTGATCACATACAGTATCTAGAAAAAAAAAATCAGTCCTATATAATGATTGACCCCATTATCAAATTCCCTAGCAATTCATTTGAAATCTTAATTTTCTTATTCAGGCTCAATGTTTTGGTCATAATTAGTTCACAATTAAAATATGGCAGGTTTTCCACATGGCACATTTCATTCATAAGGTTTTAAAGTTATTTATAAACTAGTTGAAATCAAAGTTGCTATTATATGCTGTAATGTGAGAAGTCAACAGTCTCTCTTTGAGATGAAAAAGTTGGTTATATTCTTTAGAGCTAGCTAGAGGTCTAGTTAGAAGATAGTGAGTTTTTTGATGCTAATGGTTTTTTGTATGGTTACATAATTAAATCAGAAGCAGAATGGTGAGGGTTCTGTTCAGAAATAGCATTTTTGTGGTTTATTGTTGGAGAGGCTGCTAAAACCTGTCTCAAACCAGGTGGCTATTTAGGTCTTTGTGTTTAAAAAAAAATTTCATGTATTCCAAGTTCTGAGCATATATGTGAACCCTTTCTTTTTGAGGCTACAAGTCATGGCATGACAGGGTTCTTTAAGGTGTACATTTTGCTCTTTTAGCAGTTTCCTTGCCCTTTCTGATTTCTATCCCCCCAAATGGAAGACAGACTGCAAAAACTTTAGGCCCTTCCCTCAACCCCTTTTCTTGCTTTGCTTGGATTTCTCATAGGCTATCCTTGAATGAGAGGATTGACTAAAATTGTCTCAAATACAGACAAGATTTTTCACATAAATTTGTTCAGAAGTTTCTGCTTACCCTGAATCTCTTCTGGTTGATATTGTGAATTAAGTGTATCAGGGTGAAGTCAGAGGGGATTCCTTAGATGTCAGATAGCTGTCTGTGAATGTTTAATGAAGCATTCTATCCATGGATAGAATTTACATTTAATATTTGCTTCCTGAATCAAGATTTGGACATTGCAGACTGGAGATCTGCAAAACATATTTTATATTCCTGAATGGAATCTTAAATTATTTTTCCCATTGGTATGAAGCATAACCAACTTTTAAGACACTTGAATAGGGGCAGTTAGGTGGCGCAGTGGATATAGTACCAGCGCTGGAGTCGGGAGGACCTGAGTTCAAATATGGCCTCAGACCAAACACTTGACACATAACAACTGTGTGACCCTGGGCAAGTTACTTAACCCCAATTGCCTACCAACAAAAAAAAACACATTTTAATGGCATGTATTAGGCAGTTGGCAAAAATACTTGAAACTAGCTTGGTTTTAAGGTAAAGATTTGTTTTAAAATGGATATCCATAAAGAAAAGAATATGGGGAAACTTTGCAATTGTATGTGTGCACCTGTGTATGTTTTTTCCTATTAAGTTTCCATGTTTTATATGAATTCTAAATTTTAAAAAATTGAAAAATATATTCCCCACTTTTATCATGAAGGCTCAATTTTCCAGACAATTGCTCTTTGTTGATCTTGACTATCTCAAGAATTTTCTTTCCTATAAGTTTTTAATATTTGTAATTCAACTTTTTAAAAATCAGCACCAACAAATGGTGACCATGTCTCTTTGAACTGAAGTCGTACTTCTCTACTGGGCCACATTTAAATTACTTAAGACAGTAGTATTTTTATCTTTTCCCCTTGAGGCACAAAGAATGTGACTAGTAGCTCTGGGGTTCCTATAGAAGTATAATTACAGAGTTATCTGTAGAGAAACCAAATTAACAAAAAGCTTGACTGGTTAAGTGAAATCAAATTCTTGAGACAGAGTGGTGGAATGATGGGATGCTTGACTAATAGTTTACTCATTTTTAACAGCTGAAATGCAGCATTTTGGGCACTTGACATTCTTAAATTCCATATATTACTTTAGGCTTCCAAAATACCTATTTGAAAATTAATCTACACTTTTAAAAAATCATCTTACTGTGCAATCAGATTTAGTACAGTTCTTTTATTTTAAAAGTTAATACCTAGAGCCTCTAAATAACTTCTAAAACTTACTTTGCTTGGTGGGTGGTATTTTCATGCAAATATGTAAGGGAAGGGTTTTATATTTTGTGGAGGCTTTTGTCCTATTAATGCTCTTTGTAAGGCAGTGTGTATATAGTGTAAGTCCTCTAAGAATTTCTCTCCTAAAAAACTTTGAAGTTATTAATTTTTCGCTACTGTGTTTTGAATAAAGCCATGACAGTGTTAAAATTTTTTTTAAAATTGACTCTGCCTTCATGCAATTTACCTTCCAAAGGAAAATGGCTAACTATGCACACAGATTATTTCAAGTAAACATCTTTAAATTCAGAAAAGGCAACAGTGATTTTGAAGTGGATATTCTCAAGAGTAAAAGATTAAACTTTTGATTTACTACCAATACTTTAGATTACAGGAGTGTGAATATTTCCTTTTTAGGCACTGTACCTGTGTCATGCATTCTTTCAGTCAGGCAACATATGGAAATTTACAAGAATCCTACCCCCTAAAGGGATATGACTCTAGGTCTCTCTAAGCAAAAATAATAATAATAATAATAATAATCTTCTAGGAATTCAAGTGTTTATTAGAAACCTTATGTAATATACAAATTTTAAAATGTTAAAAGGAATTTTGAATGAAAGTATCAATTTTTATATTGTTAGCCCATACTGCTATCATTTGATAAATTGCTTAACCTTTAAACCAGTTCAATTCAGTCAATATTTATTAAGTACTTGCTTGTGCATGGCATTGCACTAGATTGGAGTGTTGGGAGATTAGATAACTAATATTTCCCCTCCCACTCTAGAGTTTATAATCTAATATACAGATATGACAAATAGACATAAATGCTTGTGCGTGTGTACGCACACACACACACACACACACACACACAAACTATAATGCAAAGGATTTATTACAATTTAATAAATAAATAATAAAATAATTAACGATAAGAACATATGAAAAGTATAAACAAAGTGCTATGTGGGCTCCAAGGCACAGAGGTTTCATGCAGAAGGTGGCATTTGTACTAGGTTTTTGAGGTAGTGCCTGAATTTATTTTATTCCTCACTCTATTTATCTGAATTCTATACATTCTTCAAGTTCCAGCCAAAGTTTTACCTCTCTAAACCTTCTCAAACACTACAGATCAAAACAATCTCTTTCACTTGTATAGCTTACCTTGTATTCTCAGTTTTTACTCTCTGAACTAAACTATAAACTGCTTGAGAGGAGACTCCACCTTCAGTCATTTAATACTTACTTATATCTCACATTACATACTCAGTTTTCTTTGTATGCTTGCTCTTTCCCCACCTAGAGTGTAAGCATCTTAAGGAGCATCTTTAATAATTTTTCTTAGCAGTTTTGCTTAGCACAATTCTTTTTTTTTTTTTGTGAGGCAATCAGGATTAAGTGACTTGCCCAGGGTCACACAGCTAGTTTCAAGCATCTGAAGTTGGACTTGAACTCAAGTCCTCCTGACTCGAGGGCTGGCTGCACCACCTAGCTGCCCCTGCTTAGCACAATTCTGAGGGACAAATTAGGGATTGAGTTAATTTTCGCTGATTTATTTGAAAAATTAAAAAAATGCTAATCCAACTCCCAGAGTTGGTCAGAGTATATTATCTTTTAAACCAAAAATGTGGGCCATGTCCCTAGGCCAAGTGCAAAGAATATAAGTAGAACTCTGTGAAATGTGTACACAAGGACTTAATTTGGGTTCTTAGTTGCTCAGTAAGCAAAATATTCTCAAAACTTTATGATATGGCCCAAGGGATACAGGCCTGCCATCTGTTCAATAAGATGGACCTGAATTTAACTAGTGAAATACTTTTATAGTGAATATGTATAAATATGGAGAGAAATAGATATCTATCTGTATTTCTGTCTTTATTATAGATATGTCCATCTATTGCTCTTTAAAGAAAGATAAGAAGAAAGAAAGACAAAAAAAGAGAAAGAGAATGAAAGAAACACCAGGGAGGGAGAGAGGGAAGAAGAAAGAGAGGAGAGGAGAGGAGAGGAGAGGGGAGGGAAGGCAGGGTAGAGGCAAAAGCAAGGGTGAGGGAAATCTGAGGATTCTCTCCATAACATGCAAATAGATAAATATTTGTGACATCTTAGTTACATATACATTTGTTAGCAGCGTTCTTTGGGGAGATGTCACAGAAAATGACCACTCAGGGCACCTTACATATGTGACTTCATTTGATCCTCCCAATAACCCTGGAAATACTATTATATTCTCATTTTATAGATGAGGAAACTGAGTCTGAGAGCAGTTAAGTGGCTTGCCCAATAAGCTAGTAAGTTTCTGAGCCAGGGGTTGAACTTGTTTTCCTGTCTCCTAATCTATCTAGCTATTCATTATGTCACCCAGCTGCCAATGATATGAGAAGCGGCTAAGGATGTCCTAGTCTAGATATATAAAATATTCCAGGGCTGTTCCCCTGTCAGCAGGACAGCCTGGGAAGTTCTTTGATCTCCTGGTAGAGACCTGAACTATGTTTAGAATCCCCATCAAGCATAACCCTGTCTGACCTTTATCTTTTGCATATCCAAGTGAACCCAGAAATGTGGGACACTCCTGCTGCCCCCAGGAATGTGAGCTTTTGGAACAGCTGACTTACATGCTTCTTAATTACACATTCCATCTTCATTGGGCTGTTCTCAAGGATCATACCACTAATCTCTGATAGAGGTATGATTGTGCCATAACACGGTCCTTATAATATTTCTGACACTCAACCTTCTTTGGACAGTGTTTATAGACAAGTCTGTGGTTTCATCGATTATGTTAAAGTGATGTAAATATGGTACATGGCATATTGTACCACAGGAGGTGTTAGGGCATGGAGTCCAGCAGCCAGTACTAGAAAAGTGCTAGACCTGACAACCCACTGTTCTGGCCTCTCCTCCCTTCCCTAGTTAGTATGTAAGGTTATAGGATACACATATAAATTATATAGGTATAATTTACATCTATATATTATATACATGTAGGAAATATGCAAGGATACAATGTATATGTAAGATATACATTTTATATGTGTGTAAGATATACATTGAGGGGCAACTGGGTGGTGCAGTGGGCTTGGAGTCAGGAAGCTCTAAGTTCAAATTCAGTCTCAGACACTTACTAGCTGTGTGACCCTGAGGAAGTCACTTAACCCTATTTGCCTCAGTTCCTTGTCTATAAAATAGAGATACAATGGAGAAGGAAATGACAAACCACTCTAATATCTTTGCCAAGAAAACTCCATGGACTTTTGTCACATAAAGTTGGACACAACTCAACAATAATAAAGATATAAATTATGTAGGCTATACCATATATACGTGTGTATATATATGTAATAACTGTCTATCTGGATGTTTACCCGTGTATATATAGATAGAGGATGTAAGACAGGTTTTAGAGATGACAGCAGCTGTAGTTGCAACTGATGGTCACCACTGAAGAAAGCCATCAATAGTCACTATAATCTGTCCCACAGAGCTACAAATGGCCCCCAAACTATCAATGGGAAAGGAAGTAAATAAGTATTTATTAAGCCCCTACTATGTACCAGGTGCTCTGCTGAGCACTTTACAGATATTACCTCATTTAATCTGCTACACAGATTATTTGAAAAAGCTGATATGCTACAAAAAGTGACCACCTGCTGTGCAGCCAGGCTCTTAATGTCTTAACCTTTTGTCAGGAAGGAGTGTCACCAGCAGCATAGCATTAAAAGAAAGAGGCATGTTGGTAGAGTAGGAAAAGCAATAATAATAATAAGCCTTCACATTTCAATAACACCTAACAGATGTTAAAAGCACGTTCCTCACAACCCTTTGAGGTAGGTAGTGCAAGAATCCCATTTCACAGATGATGAAATTGATGTGTATGTAGAGAAGCTAAGTGGCTTGCCCAGGTTCACCCAGCTAGTAAATGTTACAGGACTCAGATCTAGTTTTTTTGACACCAACTAATCAAGAAAGCTGCCATCTTGGGCAAGTAAGTTAGTTGACCTCTCTGTTCCTCGGTTTCATCATCTCTAAATGAAGGCTTAGACCAGATAACTCACCTCTGAACTCACTGAGTGCACTTCCAATATTCTATGATTCTCTAGAGCTGATCTTCCAACTTCCAATCTTAAAGAAAGCTATTAATTTGAACTGCCTTGGGCTAGGCAGTGTCCCTTGCATTCTAGATTTACATTTCTTTGGAGAGTTTTGAAAAAGCCAAGTGAGAAAAAGATAATGTGAGAGAAAGAGGACAATGAGAGACAGTAAGTGAATAATGACCATGTTAATCAAAAGAATGTCTAAGTGTTGGACTTTAGGAAAGAGAGCTAAACTGGGAAGATTCCTCATTCAGATTGCCTAGAACCACAGCATGCTGAGGAACCAGGGCCGAAGGACAGTCAGATTATCCATATATGTAAAGTGTATTGCAAACCTTAAAGAGCTTATATAAGTGTTTATCATCATCATCATTATTCCACCTAGGATGGTTGCAGTAGAAAGAAACCTAGCAATATAGTCTCATCAGTACCTTTTCTATGGTGAGTTCTAGCCCATTGTTGTCCTATGGAAGGGAAGGAGAGGGGCTTCACATGTTCGATGAAAAGAAATGAGGACAAGAATTAGGAAGAACTCGTGTTTGAATCTATGTGATATGGATGCAGCCTGTCAAGAAACTACTTCTACTCTGAACCTAGCATCAACTGGGCAGGCATGTAATATCTTTATAGCCTCTTTTGAATGCCAAAGTATGGATGAGGATAGAATTAGTCTTACTCAGCCCTGTGGTCAACTAACTGGATCAAAATAGTTAGGCAGTCACGAGATGAAGGAATGATGATTTTTTAATCCCAGTTGAGGAGAAAGACTTGGAGTGGAGTGGGAGAATAGAATAGTTTTACAGTAAGAAGATTAGACTCAAGAAAAAAACAACACTTCTAATCTTCCCAGAAAAGTGATGAAAAACATTAGAGTATCTGATTAATTATTCTAGAAGTAAATAATTAAAACAGGCTAAAATTTTTTCTCTAAACTGTTGTTTGGTACACTTACCTCATTCCAAAACTAAAGATATTAAATTCCCCTAAGGTGTGTGTCAAGAAAGAATGGCCTAAAAGACCTTATCAAAAAACATATATGTGGCTTAAGAAGGGAATAACATAATCACTTAGGTATAGAAATCTAACATGCCCTGTAGGCATTCTCCTATAGGGGAAAGAAAAGGGAGGTGGGACTGAGGAAGGCCGGTGGTCAAAAGCAAAACATTAGTGAGGAGGGCAAAGAAGAAAGAAAGGCATAAAGGCAGGGGGGGAGAGTAGAAAGATACAGATAGTAATTATAATTGTGAATGTGATATATGAATGTAATAGAATACTCTTGTACTATAAGAAATGATGAACAGGCAGACTTCGCATAAACCTGGAAAGACTTGTATGGTTTGATGCTAAGTGAAGTGAGCAGAACCAGGAGAACTTTGTACATGGTAACAGCCACATTGAGTGATGACTGACTTTGACAGACTTAACCCCTGTCAGCAATACAAGGATCTAAGACATCTCCAAAAGCCCCATGATGGAAAATGCTATCCACATCCAAAGAAAGAACTATGGGGTCTGAATGCAGATTGAAGCATAGTGTTTGCTATTTTTTTTCTTCCATTGTGTTTTGTTTCCTCTTTCTGGTGGTTCCTCCTATTAGTTCTAATTCTTACTTACAACATCACTAATGTGAAAAATATGTTTAATAAGAATGTATATGTATATCCTATATTAGATTGCACGCCATCTTGGGGAGGGAGGTAGGGAGGGAGGGGAGAAAAATTTAAAACTCAAAAGCTTATGGAAGTGATTGTTCATGAATTAAAATAAATTAATTAAAAAAAAAAACATATGACCTGAAAGGTAGGTGGGCCAGTCAAGAATGAGATACAACAGGATAACCTGAGTACATTTTTAAATTAGTACATTAGTACCTATCAATCAATAAATATTTAAGTGCCTACTATGCACCAGGTATTGTGCTAAGCATTAGGGACACAAAAAGAAGCAAAAATAAAATAGCTCCTGCCCTCAAGGAACTTACAGTCTAATGGAAAAGCATACAATCTAATGGGTAGCTTACCAAAAAAATCAATCAATGAGTTTTTATAAAGTGATAGGTAATATAGTGGATAGACCACTGGACTTGGAATCAGGAAGATACTTTGTAAAGTTCTTTTCAAATCTTAAAGTGCTATATAAATGCTTGTTGTTGTTGTTTGTGCTAGACACTGTGTTAGCCACAGGTGATACAGAGTCAACAATGAAACAATCTTTGACTCCAGGACATGACATTCTCAGGGAAGCAAAAACAAGAAAAGGTCCTCTATTGTATCAGTTAGATCTTTGATAGAAGATTTATGGAAGGACATCGTCATCATCATCACTTACATAGCCCTTTAATGTTTTCAAAGTGCTTCAAATATATTGTCATTTGAACCTCACAAGAACCTTCTGAGGTAGGTGCTATTATGCCTATTTTACAAATGTCAAAACTGAGGCTGAGAGAGGTTAAGTGATTTGTTCTGGCTCACAAAGCTAGTTAGTGTCTGGGCTTAGATTTGAGCTCAGATCTTCTTAATTCCAAAGCCAGAGTTCTGTAAAGAATAAGCCGACATGAAAAGTTGTTGTCTGTATCAGAGAAGAGAGTAACCACATCACAGAAAAACATAGTTTCACTGAAGTACCAGTATGTGAAAATAAGTGGCAAGATCACTATGTCCTCACAAACACCATTGTTTGCAATAAATTTATGAATGAGAATGGAGAAGGAAGACAATAACTTTCTGATAAAATGTATCTAAACCATTCAGAATGCCAAGGGATGAGTTTGGCCCTTAGTTGTTGCATCACAAACATATAATTTGGTGATTCAAGTTACTTCTTAGTAACCATTTCTAAACAATACATATGATGGAACTGATACTAATTTGGGTCCATTCTATTTTTTCCCTCTCATTTCGTTTACAAAAGAACAATATTTAACTTCTTGTTTTTCTTTACTTTGATTCTTTAATGGATTAGTGATCTCCTTACACCAGTGGCCATCACAGACCATCCATCCCTCCTCATCCTATCCTAATTTTGTCCATATCCTTCCCTAAACAATCCATAAAGGAATTACCTTTCCTTCAAAAACCTTCTTCCCTTTCATGAGTACCAATCACTCAGACTGTCTAGTTCTTATCCCTCCCTTTTCTTACGTGACTAGCCCACATTCTTTTCTTAGTATACCTTTCCAAAATGATGTCTTCTGAACCACTTATTGTGAGTAAATCATTATGTGTTACAATCTACTTACACAGCGTGTGTCTTTACGTTGCCCTTAGAGTCATTCATAATTTTGGTGGTTCAGAGATCATGATATTCCATGATTTAAAGCTATATAGCATAACCCAGAGAATATTGGTCTTAAAAAGCGAGGGGTGTGTGTGTGTGTGTGTGTGTGTGTGTGTGTGTGTGTGTGTGTGGTGAGAGAGAGAGACAGAGAGAGAGAGTCAGAGAGTCAGATTATTGAACATACTAGGTAGTTTCCAAAACACAATCCAGTATGTTCTCTTTACTCAGTCTCAGTTCATGAGCCATCTCCAATGACTGTCCAAATGTATACAGACTGATGGTCTAACTCAGCAGTTTACAAACTGTGGTCCACCAAAATCCTTTCAGGGGGCCCACAGAGTCAAAACGATTTTCACATTAATAGTAAGGTATTATTTGTCCATTAAAGTACCCTCCTTTTTCCAACTACATATTTGTATGAGACTAGATTTTCTTCATATATTTTGACCAAGCCACAACAAATTGAATGCAGAAGCTGATCTGAGAATTCAGCTGTCTTTAATCAAGCTAGCCCTCTAAAAGAATTGCAAAAAATAAAAAGTAAGACAGCACCACTCTTTTCACAATTTCTTTGTTTCAGAAAATAGTTATTTTTCATTTAAAATGTAATCTCTGTTAACATAATAGGTTTATAGTTATTTTAAAGGAATAAATTTTAAAATGTTATCAGTTTTAATTTACAGTATGGTAAATACTCCTTGGGGTCCTTAATAATTTTTTAGTTTAAAAGGGTCTTGAGACCAAAAAGTTTGAGAACTACTAGTATAACCCAATGGGCTGACCACACAACTCTATGTCATACATGGTCTGGGCAATAAAAAGTTCTTTATCCATTTGATTTGGCTTATATAGTAAGGACAATCTCATCTGAGTGTCCAAGAACCTAACTGAGGATAACCTATAGTATTTCTGGGCTTGATACAATCAACACAAAGTCATCCACATATAGGAGCATCTGGAGAAGCCCATTTTCTTTTCTAACCGAACTCTGTTCAGGAGATCCTTCACGAAAATGATGAGTAGCTGTGGCAAGCATCAGCCTCCTTATTTTGTGCCTCATTTTATATTGATCTAAGGATCACTGAATGAGGATATCTTGGTTGTTTAATTTATTAAGGATTTTTTAATGATCTTAACAAAAGCATGAGAGACCACATGTTAACCTTTGGGATTGATTTTCATATAATTAACAAATAATGGGGTCTTAGGTTTGCCCAACTTTTCAGTCACTCCTGTGACTGTGAAAATCTTCTGTAGAAAATAATTTACAGGGCAGCTAGGAGGTACAGGGGATAGAGTACTGGCCCTGGAGTCAGAAGGACCTGAATTCAAATCCAGCCTCAAACACATAACACTCACTAGCTGTGTGACTCTGGGCAAGTAACTTAACCCCAATTGCCTCACTAAAAAAAAAAAAGTGTATCAGGATGACGAAGTCACATAAGGGGCAGCTAAGTGGTGCAGGGAATAGAGCACTGGCCTTGGAGTCAGGAGGACCTGAGTTCAAATTTGGCCTCAGACGAAACACTTGACACTTAGTAGCTGTCTGACCCAGGGCAAATCATTTAACCCCAATTGCCTTTTAAAAAATAATAATAATTTACAAAAACCTGCTGCTCCCTCCTCCTATTTTTGAGATGCCTGATTTTCAGAAAGATGTTATGGAGATAAGAAAGTAGAGGTATGGATCCACAGTTGCCTCTATTGATATGAATAGCACCTATGCTTTTTTCCATTTATTTAATATCTTCCTTCTTTGAGCTTTCTTGAAAATTGATCTCTGAGAACCTTCAAAATTGTGGTGCTTCCAGCCCACATTGCTTCTGTTGCACATTTGGTCATATTAGCCCCTCTTCCTGATTTTATCTTCTTAAATACCATTTCTACTTTCTATCTAGAATATCTGATATTGGTAGTTCCACTCTAATCTATGAGAAGGATAAATCAATATAAAAACATTGGCAAATTTTTTCCATTTTGTGTTTATTTGTTGTCCATAAGATTTTGAGGTGATCAGAATTTAGTAGAGTATCACACAAAGCTCTTTGGAGAAATCTTTCCCTTACACATATACACATACTGCTTTTCTCTATTTTGTGATTATTTATAATCTTCCATTGCAAACTAAATGTTGCAAATTAATATTTAAAATCATAGTAGCTTTGCATTTTTTTTAAGTATGATCTTTGTTTTATGCTAAATCTATTTATCCCTTTCTTAAGGGAAAAAAAAAAGATTATTCTGATATAGGCATAATGAACCTTGACTTTTATCCCATACAGCTAACCTTTGCTATTTCTTTTGTGTTCAATAATTTGTTTTAAGTGATAATCCATAAAGGTCATATTAACAGTCTTTAGTTCCACTGCAATAGAATTGGAGCATTAGAAGAGAAAAATAGGGAGAAAGCTATCTTACTGTTAGAAATGTCCTATCTTCTGCTTGATTAGGAAGGAAAATAGGTAACCTTAAAATGATAATGAGAGAATGACTTAAAACCTATTATGACAGTCATCAGATTACTGAGAACTGCCTATTCATTAAAACCATTCAACAATTTCTTTTGGTAACAGTACCCACTGAGCTACACTAAAATGTTACCTACATCAGTTAGGCATTTCCTCTCCATTACCTTTAGTTCTATCATTCTGACTTTTTATGATTGATATGTAAATTCTTTATCCTGTTCTTAGAATGAGAAAAAATGTAGGGAATTGAGGAAAATATTTCCCAGGAAAGATAAAATTAAGACATATTTTTTTCTCACTCAAAAATTTCCTCTTGTTTTGAAATGCACTGTTTGTCATAATTTAAACTGTGTTGAACTAAAAAAAAATTAATAAATCAGTCTGTATACATTTGGACAGTCATTGGAGATGGCGCATGAACTGAGACTGAGAAGGAGAATATACTGGATTGTGTTTTAGAAACTACATAGGATATCCAATAATCTGACTCTCTGACTCTGACACTCACTCTCTCTCTCTCTCTCTCTCTCTCTCTCTCTCTCTCTCTCTCTCTCTCTCACACACACACACACACACACACACACACACACACACACACACCCCTCACTTTTTAGGACCAATATTCTCTGGGTTATGCTATATGACTTTAAATCATGGAATATCATGATCTCTGAACCACCAAAATTATGAATGACTCTAAGGGCAATGTAAAGGCACATGCTGTATAAGTAGATTGCAACAGATAATGATTTACGCACAATGAGTGGTGCAGAAGACATCATTTTGCAAATGTATACTAAGAAAAGAATGTGGTCTAGTCACGTAAGGAAAGGGAGGGATAAGAACTGGACAGTCTGAGTGCTTCATTGGTACTCATGAAATGGAAAAAAAATAAAACAAAGCCTTTTTTCAAATTATGTCTGGGGCAAGGGTAGTGTTTGAATTCTAATTAGCCCTACTTCTGTTGACAACTGATTTGCATGATTAAATTCAACTTGATGGCAGCATTGTTCTATTCCTACCTAGTTTTGTCTCCATGTAGCACAGAGAAAAACGCAAGAACGTCAATCTAAAGTCACACTTTTAAAGATTAGGATCTTATTTTCCAGACTGCAAACCTTTTACGACTCTAATTTCGATTCTAAGTGTACCAAATATTTGGAATTTATTTCTATAGCCGACTCACAGATAAAACTCATTTACTAAAAGGTTGAAGGTTTTCTTTTTGACTTTGAAAGAATGTGCATTAGTAGAATTTGAGAGATTAGTAGAGTTTGAGAGAAGAACAGAGGAGTCAACTATAGTGAAAAAGGCACATGCAGCCTGTATCCAGCTCTGGAATTGACAGTCATTTAAACTCTCTAGGCCTGAGTTCCCACATCTGTAAAATAAGGAAGTTTGACAAGATGACCTCTAAGGTACTTTTGGGGTCTAAAGCTTCGTCCTCTATTCTGAGCTTTTTAACAAAATCAAATAAAAATTCCTCAATATGTTATTCATGGTGAAAACTTTAGGATAAATAGTCCCAATTATTTCCTACTAAGACTTGGATTGTTGTTGTTCAGTCCTTTCAGTCATGTCCAACTCTTCATGAACCCATTTGGGGTTTTCTTGGCAAAGATACTGGAGTAGTTTGCTATTGCCTTCCCTAGATTATTTTACAGATGAGGAAATCGAGGCAAACAGGACTAAGTGGTTTGCCCAAGGTCACACAGCTGATAAGTGTCTGAGGCCAAATTTGACTCCTGGCACCAGGTACAGCACTCTATTCACTACACTACTAGCTACCGCTCTTGAATAAAGTCTTATAAAAACAAAAATATCCCTTAATCGCTATATCCAATCAGTTGCCAACTCATATTGATACTCCCTGTGTAATAGCTCTTTCATACATCTCCCCTCTATTTGCATAACCTCTACTCTAATTCAGGCCCTCCTCACTTCTCATCTGAAATATTAGCATTGCCCTCTATGATCTGGTCTCCAATCTCTCCCCTCTCCATTCCATCCTTCACCCAGCTGCCAAAGGAATGTTCCTAAAACAGATTAGAACATGTTACTCCCCTAGTGAAGAAGCTTTAGTGGCTCCCTAAATGCTTCTGTTTGGCATTTAAAGCTCTCCACAATTTAGCTCCAACCGAACTTCCAGTGTTATTTGTTATTGCTTCGCCCAAAATGCCCCTCCCCTCTCCAGTCAAACTGACCTGCTGACTTTTCCCCATACATTCCCCTATGGCCCAGGTACCTTTACATTGGTACCCACAGGGCATGCCTGACTGATACATGTTCTCTCTTCAACCCCCATTTTAAAATCTCTAGCTTCCTTCCAAACCCAGCTCAGGTAACACCTTCTATATGAGGCCTTCCTGAGTTCCCTGGATCACTCCCACCAGTAATTAGCATTTTCTCCTTGTAATTACTTATTATAATATCAATTTATTTTATATTGATTTCACTTGTGTATTTGTGTATTCTCCCTTGTAGAATTTAAGCTCCTTAAGGGTTGGGTCTGTTTCAATTTTTTGTTTATCTCCAGGGCCTTGCACATAGCAAAAGCTCAATAAATGTTAGATTAAGTTGACTTTATTTTAGTTTATTAGAAAATATGCTTTATGTTAAATTAGTACTTTTTTTCAATATTGGTTTTAATCATAGAAATATATACCTAGATCTGGAATATGTTTCAAAGATAATGTTGCCACAATACAATAATACATGATAGTAAAAACTGATGACGATTATTTTCCAATAATAGTTTTTAAAAGTTCCACAACAAATACTTATCAAGAGTCCAAACATTCATAGTTTTGTACTAAGCACTTTGATTCCAGCCTCAGAAACTTAAGTTGCTTAACTTTTCTCAGCCTCAGTTTCTTCATGTGTGAAATGAGATAACAATAGCACCAGCCTCCCAGAGTTGCCATTAAGATCAAGTGAGATATGTAAAATGTTTTGTGAACCTTAAAGTACTATATAAAGATTAACTAATATTATTAGGTACTCTGGATACAAAGAAGAAAAACAACGCAGGCCCTCCCCTAACGGGACTACTAAAATGTGACTACTCAGCTTTCTACTTTGTCCTTAATGAGTGGTTTTATTCTATTCGGCAAAACTGCTGAGTTCAGCAATTGTGTTTTTCTTTCCTCTCACTGTGTACTTTTAAAATCTCTTTCCAGATAAGAAACATAACAAAACTAACTCAACTCACTAAGACCAAAGCTTTGCAGCTAACTGAGAAGCTAGAGAATATGAAAGACCAAATAGAGCTGGAAGAACAGAAGACAAAAGCCCTCCTCCACAACGTGAAGGACTTTCTGCTAGGTAAATGATCTGTGAAAATGGTAGGCCTGCTGCTGGTGGTTTCTCTTCTCGGGTTCATTTTTATTACCCAACTGCTTTTGCTTCATAAGAAAGCAAATTTATATTGGTTGGAAACTACATATGTAGTTCAAGGACAGGAAACGGCCCATCATGTATTGTCTTGAAATAATAAACTGTTGCTTACCCAAAGGACCTTACAGCTCATCTGGTCCCACCCCTTCATTTGACAGATGAAGAAACCAAGGGCCATGGAGGTTAAATTGCTTGTTCAAGGTCATACAGCTTTCCATGGAGAATATCTCAAAAAGTTAATGCTATGATCTTATTTATGGTTCTTTGAGTAAGCATCATTCACTAATAAATCTTGGAATGTAACATACAACCCACACAAATGAACTCAGTGTTTTAAGCTTACTTAGTTTAAAAAATATCTTATGTTTTAAAAGAGGAAAGTCCCTTGGGTTCAGTCTATGAGATCTAATATTTGGGTTTCAGCAATTTACTCTGGGACTGGAAGGTGATGCAATAAAACTTTGCATAATAACAGAAGGGAGATTAATCTGATTTCACTTTGATCAGTATCAAAACACATAAATACTAGGCTGGTAAAATATAAGCTCTTCAAAAAGAATGTAAGCTCTTTGAGGGCAGAGACCATTTCTTTGTATCCACAATGTCTGGCACATTGCCTCGCACAAAGTAGGTACTCAATAAATGCTTGTTATATTGAACTGAATGGTAGCTGCTACAGAAATAGATGGGCAACTTTTTAACTTTATAGCAACCCACCCCGTTTTCTTAGTTCCTCGACAAGGTTTTATGAGATAAGTGATGAAGGGGACCCATTTATCTCACTATCCACGGTGCCTTATTTGGGGAGACCTACCACAGAAAGAAAAAAATATATCTCAGCACTTCAAGGATTTGTGATTTCATAAGTTAGGGTATTCCCTCCACCAATACAAATCACAACTTTTCTGTGACTTAGTAGATGGTCCTGGAGAGTTTCTGCATTGAAAAAAAAAATCAATCAGCATATAGACAAGGTAGTGATGATCCTCTATATTGGATAAAATAGAGTTGCTTACAAAACTCTGTGAGGATGACCATGCAGCAGAAGGCAGGCTAAAACTAAAAGCCACAGAAGCCCAGAAACTTTTAGCAAAGTCTAAAGAAGCTGAGTAAGTATTTTGTTTCATAATGTTGCTCTTAGGGAATCATAGAACTGGCAGCAGAGTTCAGAGGCCTTCAAGTTCAACCTAAATCTTGAAAGTAAATGCCCTTCACAACATCCCTGACATTGTCTCTTTGTTGATCTCCAGTGACAGGAAATTCACTACCTATATCCTTTATCATTGAACTTAAACTCAAAGCTTTACAACATAGAAAGTCAGAGCGGTTGAATATTAGCAGGGGTGGAATCAGAGCCACCATTCTTAGTGTTCTGTTCCCTGTCTAGTTTATTGGATCACATGTTCCAATTTGTGATTGGATCACAATATGATCACAGTCAAGTAGCATCTATTTTCCTTGTTGGTTACTCAATTGATAAATAGTCCAACTTTGCACGTTATTTAACCCAAGAGTTTTAGAGCCCTTTGACAATTTTAATTTTTAGGAGCCTAGATTTAAAGCTGGAAGCGACCTCAAAGGCCATCTAGTCTAACTCCTTCATTTTACAAATGAGGAAGGCCAGAGAATTTAGGTGGCTTGCACAAGGTCACCCAATTCCTCTGACTCCAGAGTCAAGGCTCTTTCCAATGTACGAATGCTAGTCCATATATAGGGGAAATAGCGAAGTTCATTTGTAGAGGCTTCCCTACTAATCATACCTCAGAAGTTATTGCCAACTAGCACATTCGTTTGGTAGTAACTTTTCCTGTTTAGCCTTTCTTTTCACCACTTAGTAGTATTTTTTTATTCACCATTTAGTAGTCTCTTGTTTTGTTTTGGAGATGGGGAAGGGAAGACTTTGAAACTGCAAACTTGGTAAAGATTCTTTCTGTCCAGCTCAGCTGTTTCTCTAGCAAATAGCTTTCTTCCCTAAGAATTCTTCCCTGAGCTCTTTTATCAGTGACACAACTATGATATAACCATGTTATCGTTAATATTCATTTTCACATTTTACTTACACTTCTTTTTGAATGTGTTATGCGGTTTTCAAAAGCCCTAAAAGACACACAAATTACGTCTGTACACACGCACACACATTTTGTTTACACACATTTCTTTGTGTCTTGTTTCCCCATTAGATGTTTCTTTGCATCCCTAGAGTTGAGCACAGGGCCTGGCAAATAGTAGGTACCTGATCAATGCTTGTTGACTTGACTTCAACATGTTTAAGACACTCTGTGTTTGGTAAAGAGCCACCATTAACGATGTTTTACATTCTTATTTAAGATGAGAACGTTCCACCAGAAGACATAGAAAAGGTCGCAAATCATGTCCTGGACCTCCACCTCCCAATAACTTCACAAAATCTAACTAAGGAGCTTGATAAAATAGAGCTGCTTACAAAACTCTGTGAGGATGACCATGCAGCAGAGGGCAGGCTAAAACTAAAAGCCACAGAAGCCCAGAAACTTTTAGCAAAGTCTAAAGAAGCTGAGTAAGTATTTTGTTTCACAATGTTGCTCTTAGGGAATCACAGAACTGGCAGCAGAGTTCAGAGGCCTTCAAGTTCAACCTAAATCTTGAAAGTAAATCCCCTTCACAACATCCCCGACATTGTCTCTTTGAAGATCTCCAGTGACAGGAAATTCACTACCTAACAAGGAACTTCGAGTCACTGCTAATTTGGAGGGAGTTTTTCTCTGCAACAAACTTAAATCTGCATCTTTGTGATTTCCACCTATTGCATCCATTTCTGTCCTTTGTAGGTAAGCAAAACAAGGCAAAACCATCTTCCATATGATAGACCTCCAAATATTTGAAAATAAATATCATGCTACCCTTTAGACTTCTCTTTTCCAACCTACATATCCCCAGTTTCTCCAACTGACCCTTAAATGGCATGGTTTTTAGCATCCTTCCCCCACCCCCAACATCTAATAAGCAGTTGAAAAAGTGTTGGCCAAAGGGCATCGTGAAATCTAAATGAAATTAGAAGTACAGCATCCAGAGCTGCATAACAAGTGCCAAATTCTTGAACAAGGTGACTCAGTGTGCCAGGCGATAATAAGAAGACAGAGAGCAGGGAAGCTTGTTTCCTGTTTTCATTAGTGGCTAGGTTCCTTTCTAATGGCCTATTACCTCCTTATACATCAGACTATGAACAATTTAACCAGCTCTGGATTTCCTTTGTCCTTGCTGACTTAGCCAAGCAAAAAGGAACCTCCATCCTGTTGTTTTTATGAGCTTGGGAAGCTGTGGTTCATTCACTACACAAGCTCCATCAGGTGATATGGATGGTCACATTGTCAATGACAAGATTAAAAGCAAACATTTATTGAGCATCTATTCTATAAATAAACCTTTATTACAATTTTGTTGGGACTCAATTGAAGATATAACCCCTTTATGTCATATTGGTTTATATTAACATAAAAAATTAGTGTAATTAGAGATGAAATGAGCAATGAAAAATAGCCCAGAAGGGGTTTAGGGAAATTGAACAAAAAGGGCACAGGAAGGACAAAACTTCATGTAGTTCAATATGTTGCACCAAGTAGGTACCGGATAAACTCTTGTTGAGTGAGTGTCTATTTAACTGGTGAAAGAAAATTATTGGAATTTACGCAGGGGGAAATGATAGAGTTCAGGGGCGAGAGAGAGGAAATTAATTCTGGAAAGAGATCCAGCAACATGGTTAAATAAGGAAATTGTGGCATGGGGCTGTCTAGGAAGCCCAAATTGAATTCTATCTTCACCTAATTTCCCTATTGTTGTTGTTCAATCATCTCAGTCATTTCTGACTCTTCGTGTCACCATCTGGAGTTTTCTTGACAGAGATACTGGAGTAGTTTGCCATTTCCTTCTTGAGCTCATTTTACCAATGAGGAAAATGAGACAAAGAGGGTTAAGTGACTTGCCCCGGGTCATATAGCTATTAAGTGTCTGAGGCCAGTTTTGAACTCAAGAAGATAAGTCTTCCTGGCTCCAGGCCAGGTGCTCTAGCCACTGCACCACCTAGCTGACCTTCTAATTTTCCTAAAATTTCCTTCAAAGAGCAGCTCAAGCACTACCTTTGACCTAAAACTTTCCCTGATCCCCAGATGCTAGTGCCCTCCCTCCCAGAATTACCTTATGCCATTTGTATATTATGTATGGTGAGGTGCAGCCTGTGTAAGATTTGTATACGCAGCTGAGTTGTCGAACTGTGGCTCAAAAAAGGTGAGCCTGCATGATAGCTGGAAAGCAGGAGCAGGTAAACCTCTCAAGCACCACTAATCTGAGCACTTTTTTATCTAGTCTCCAGTGTGATTCTAGACTAAAATTATGCCTATCTACACACACACACACACACACACACACACACACACACACACACACACACATTAAATATTGCTGGTCTATGGGTACAAAAGGTTCAAAACTAACAAACAAAAATCATCCTCCCTGATCTCTCTTAAGGGGAATGGTCGCCCCAAGCTTATACCTACCAGCTTGGCCCCTTGCCACTAATGCTCATTACACAAAAGATCATCACATATAGTGAATAGTGAGTAAACCTATTTATCCAAGCAAATAGAAATTGGAGAATTTATAGAGATTATAATAGAAAATGCACTTTGGATAAGAGGGAGATGGGATCTCACATCAACCAAGATCTCATCCCAGAAAAAATTCTCCCAAGTCTGTAGGAAGGCTGGTTAGAAACCAGGAATGTATCTAGGAACCAGCTTCCCCTACTCATCTGCAGCTTCCAAAGTCTATCTCTCTTGCTGTCTCCACATGTCTGGGGTCAGTCCCCAAGTTAGTCTGATATCACACACGAACCCTCTAGAAGAAGAAATGTGTCTCCTCCCCAAAGCTCTCATATTAATGCTTGACCTTATTCAGATGCATCATCGAATCAGCATTTTTTCCATCAATTAAGATGTTCCAGGTTTGGCTGGAAGCCAAATACACACACACACACACACACACACACACACACACACACACACACACACACACACACACACACATATATCACATCCCTCATTAGAATGAAAATGTCATAGGGCCAGAACTGTTTCACTCCTGTATCCTCTGTATTTAGCACAGTCCCTGGCACTTAATAAATGCTTATTCACTGACTGAATGACAGGAAACTATGCTTGATTTCTGCATACATATATACACATACACACCACCACCAGCAGCTGCTGTTGCCTGCCCCCAATTCTCAGAATTACCTTGTGGATATTGGATATTTATTTATAGACATATTTGTTGTTTCCCCAGTAGAATATAAACGGGAACTGTTTAATTTTTATCTTTGAATCCCTAGCACCTGACAGAGCTTCCGGCATATAGCAAGTTGTTACTAAACACTTTTTGACTCTATGATTGATTGAAGGGGCTGAGGCTGAAGTTTACCTGATTTTGTCCTGGGTACAGAAATCTCTAGATATGCTAACAAAAAAGTTGTTCTAATTTTCTGCTACAGTTTTATTATATTTCTCCTTCCTATAACTCTGAATGCTCAGTTCTAAGTATCTCATAAATGTTGATGTGAGATGAAATCACCGAGAGAGACAGACTGACAGCCAGACAGACTGGTATTACTTGAAATGCTTTTCATTTTAACCTCTGACTGGGCTGCTGAGAGGGTAGAATTTCAGTCAGGCTCAAATAAACCTGAATAAACAGAGCTTTAAAATATTTAGCCTTAAAAAACACACTTTCTCTCTGTGAAACCTCTTGACTCTTCCACCCCCAACCCCCATTCCAGTAAAGATTTGTTAACATTGCTGTTTAAAGCTTTAGAAATTAGGGAACTTAGTGCAGCTAGGTGGCACAGTGGATAGAGCACCAGCCTGGAAGTCAGGAGAGAATGAGTTCAAATCTGGCCTCAGACACATAGCATGACCCTGGGCAAGTCACTTAACCCCAATTGCCTCATTTTCCTCTTCTGTAAAATGAATTGTAGAAGGAAATGGCAAACCACTCCAGTATCTTTGCCAAGAAATCCCCAAATGGGATCACAAAGAATTTGAAATGACTGAACAACATATGCATATTTGGTGAGCCTGTTTCTGGGCATATGTAATGGAAGTCCCTGCTCTCCACTTCAGAGCAGGTGTAGATGTTTTATGACTGTTTCCTGCTGCTAGCCCACAGCAATTCATCCTTCACACACACACACACACACACACACACAGAGAGAGAGAGAGAGAGAGAGAGAGAGAGAGAGAGAGAGAGAGAGAGAGAGAGAGAGAGCGCAAGAGTGAGCCAGGGAGGAAAGATCAGTTTGTCTAATTAGTGTCTTTTGCATACATACCTTGTTCCAACTCAGCTGCCAATCAAAAGACTCCTATCACCACATAGTAAGAGAACAGGAAGCAGTTCTATACACCTTGGTTCAACATCCCCTGTGGGAGACTGAATCAGAAAGTACACAGTGCCCATTTTTCTAATTTGGAGCAAGGAGTAGGGAACTGAACTTAGGACTCTGTCAACATTGGGAACTCACAGTGAAGAAACTCCCTCTGCCAGTGAAGATTAGTAACAGTTCTGCAGCTTAGGGTATTAGAGAATCACCTTGGGGGGGAAAGGGGGAAGGGAGCCACCACAAAGTTAAGTGACTTGCCCAGGGTCACAAGGCCAGTCTGGGTCACAGGAAGCACTTGAATCCATCTTCCTAATTATGAGGCCAGCTCTCTATCCGCTGCTTCTATTAAAAAAAAAAAAAAGAAATATAAAATAAACGAAAGGCTATTTTGGAGGTGTAGGCAGGCACTAGAACCTGGGGTATGTATGGAGTGGAGATAGGGGAGAGATTTCCATTTCATGGATGAGGGAAATGAGGCAATTACATATGCCTTTCCAATTTCTTGACATATAACAAATGAAATAAAAATGAGACACGTGTCCCTAATTTCGATTCACATGTATATTTACGTATGTACACACTTTGTTTTGGCTTGGGTCTGTTATTTCTTTGATATAGGGAGCTCTCCATGAGGAAACACCCTCCACCAGTGCAGAACAGAACCTGTTCTGCAAGTTGTAGTCTTAAAGTGATGTGGGGCCTGAGAAATTAAAGAAGTTATCTAGGGTCACAAGCCAGTACATGTTAGAATCAGGATCTGAACCCAGAGGAAGCAAGGTGGTTGGGTGGACAGAGTTCTAGGTCCAGAGTCAGGATGGCCTGAGTTCAAATCTAGCCTCAGACATTTACTAGCTGTGTGATCCTGGGCAAGTCACTTAACTTCTGTCTCCTTCAGTTTCCTTAACTAAAAAATGGGGATAATGCTTGCACCTACCTCTTAGAGTTGTTGTGACAATCAAATGAAATACTACTTGTAATGTGCTTAGTACAGTGCCTGGCACACAGTAGATGCATAATAAATGTTGATGCCCTTCCCCTTCTCCTTCTCTCCTGACAATGGGGCCAATTCTCTATCCATAATACCATATTGCCTCTCATATTTATACTACACATATATTGTATATATACCACATGCTCTGATGTATATGTGTGTGCATGTATCTCTAGGTTTTGTCATATATATGCAGCTTTCAAAACACACACACTTTTAGCATTTTCCTTTGCTTGAGAATAATCTAAATTTACCTTATACCCAATTCTATCATGTTTTTGATTAAATGGAATGGAATCAGAATGAATCAAAATATCGGCGTTTTAGATTCACTTAAATCTGATGTGTTATTCTCTTATTTTAGGGAAGCAGTAAACACCCTACTGAACCTGGAAGAAATGCTGGGAAACTTGCAACACGCTGAAGGTGTCCAAGGGCGAGCAAACTCTGCTGTTAAAAATCTGACTGATGAGATACAAAAAATTGAAATGACCATACTGAAGGTATTTTGCATCTAATCTGAAACTGTCCTGAATTTTCCTGTAGGGTGGTAATGTGAATAGAACGCAAAGACAATGCCTACTAGTTATTCTCTGGATAGATACACACACACACAGAGCATTTTAAAATACGAGTGATCATAGCTGTCCCACCTACTTCACAGAATTGATCTGCGAATAGGAAGAGATAATGATATGTTGAGTTTATGTAGACTTTTATACTTTACAAAGCACTTTCCCATATTCTGTCTCACTTGACAATCACAGTACTAGAAGGCAGGCCTAGCTCTCACTACAATTCTGTTTCACAAATAGGGAAGTTTAATTCCCAGTTGGTTAAAGTGATCACTGGTCAGGCTAGTACCTCATCACCACTTGGCTGATACACAGGTGGTGAATCCTTCGGTCCTGGCAACCCTTGAAACTCTAGAAAAATTAAAAACGTCTCTTGTTCCTCTGTGGTCTTTTTCACTTCTGCAGTAAAAGTATCAGCATGGCAGGAAAAGGAAGAAAGACTGAGTGTTCAGGATCACAGTTTTAAACTATCCACACACATTAATTTAACAGTAATATAAATATGAGACCCTAGCCCAATGGCCAACAAGCACAGATGCTACTGAAGTTGTTGAATCCTATCCATCTTGCCAGTCAGTGAGGGACAGTGGGAAAAGAACACTGACTCTGGAGTCAGAGGGCCTAGGTTCAAATCCAACTCTATATTTATGGCCTGTCTAGCCTTGGGCGAGTCTCTTTGCCTCCTACACCTCAGTTTCCTCACCTGTAAAATAAAAGGGTTGGACTTAATGGATTCAGTGGTCTAGCTCTAGACTTGTGATTTTATGATCTCACTCTCACTAGCATTAAGGGAGATTTTCTTGTAGGAGGTAGACTTTTACTGAAATTTGAAGGAAGCCACAGAAACCAAGAGATGGAGATGGAGTGGGAGAGAATCTGAGGCATGGAAACGAGTGAAAGATGCCCAAAGGCAAGAGAAGGAGCATCTAGTTTGAGCAATAGAAAGGAGACCGGTGTCACTGGAACAAGCAGAGAAAGATGGCAGCTAACAGCACCACTTTATAGCATGTGCTCACGTGCAGAACCTTATAGGTTTGAGATGATGTGAAACACTTACCAAAGGTGCTTGCCAGTATCATGAAGGATGTCCAGCAGAATCAAATAAAAGAGAGATATTCTTTTAATATTGAATTAATCCAGATGTTCCCTTTTAAAAGATGACATTGGGTTAATTGCATCAAACCCACAACACTACAGTCTCCTAAATGAGAACCACAACCATTGAAAACAGTTTGGCTTAAGAATCCACTCAGGAAAAACCAGGTGAATAAAGGATGCTAATTGTCCACACTAGCATATGAAATTAGCAGCTAGGAGGTGAAGTGGATTGAGTGCTGAAACTAGAGTCAGGAAGATTTAAATCTGTTCAAATCTGGCCACAGATACTTACTAGCTATATGACCTTGGGCAAGTCATATAATCTCTTTCTATCTCCATTTCTTCATCTGTAAAATGGGAATAATAGCACCTGCTTCACAGGGTTGCTGTGAAGTTCAAATGAGATATAATTTGTAAAGCATTTTGAAAACCTTAAAACACCATATAAATGGTAGTTATTGTTTTATTATTATTAAATAGATATATATTGATACATATGTTTTGTGCAGACACCACAAATTGATAACGAACTATGTCTGGAATTGAATAGGAGGAAAATATCAGGTTAATCCATCAGTAGGCATGCATTAAGTGTCTAATACACATCAGACACCTTGCAAGGTGGTAGGGATAAGAAGATACAAATGAAACAGCCCCTACCCTAAAAGAGTTTTGATTCTGTCAGGAAAGACAACATGTACACATACAAGTATATCAGCAATGAACATGAGGCTGTATTTCATTTATGAAATTTCCCAGAACTTTTAATAATCTCAAACTTCTTTTTAAAAGAAAAAAAACAGTCTTTTTTCTTTTTTAAACACCGGTATTCTTCTAGTGATGCTGTATGGCTGTAAATCATAGAATGCCATACTTGGAAGAGTCAAAGTCTCAGGTTGCCCAAAGGGCCATGTAAAGACATAAAGGGGATGTAAACGGCTGTTATACATTACCAATGATGGCTTCTACATGAGAGGTAATGTAAAAATATCTCCCAAGATGGGTATCACTGGAAAAGGGGATGGGTCAGTCATATAGCAAAAACAAAGAATAACTAATGGAAATTCTGGGCATTGCAATTATAATCAGGTAATGTTAAAAGATCTAGAGGAAGGCTTCCAGCACATTATGTTGGTCCTCTACAGAGGATTTGTGGGAAAACAGGAACAAGAATTATACAGAATCAAAAAGGTTTCTTGGATTATGATCTATACCAGTGGATGGAGCACCTGTAATGCTGAGGTCAGAGAGCCAATGAAATACACAGTATTGCCAGTTGACCAAAGATATATGTGTTGTTAGAAAAGTCAATAGTCAATAAGTTGTAGTGGATAAACATTTATTAAGCACCTACTATGTGCCTTGCACTTTGCTAAGCACTAGAGAGACAAATACAAAAAAGAAAGACAATCCCTCCCCTCAATGAGTTTATAATCTAACGGAGGAAGACAATACATATGAAAAAGCTGGAAAATGGTCAAGGGAGAGGTACCTCACAAAAGGACATGGTGCAAAAGCCAAAGAAGTCCAAAAATAAGTGCAACTGGGTGGAAAATGAGGAGATGCCTGAGGGGAAAGTATCTATTTTATATATTTCACCCATTTTTTTCCCCCAAGTTTCCACCTTGGAGTATTTTGACCTTATCAGATTAATCCTGGGTTATTGCTCTGACCCTCATCCTAATTTCATTAAGATGGTAAAGGGCCTTGAGATTATGCTATGTGAGGACTGGTTAAAGACAGTGAGGATGTTTAGCCTAGAGAAGATAAGACTTACTGGGAACCTACTAGCTATCTTCAATCATGTGAATGCCAGTGATGCAAAGACTTCTTCAGCATGACTCCAAGACACATAACTAGAAGCCATGGAAAGAAGTTGCTGAGAGGCAGATTAGATTCCTGAAGATCAGATCTAACCCAGAGTGGAATGAGCTGCCTTAGGAAGTAGTGGGTATTTCCTAATCCACCCTAACTAGAGATCCCATTTGTCGGGTACATTGTAGAGGGGCTTCTTCAGGTTCAAGTCAGACTAGAACACTCTAAGGCCCCTTCCAACTCTGAGATTCTGTGATACTAAGTGTTTTTCTTTATTGCATAGGTTGCCAAGGCCAAGGAACTCTTCATAAGGAGGCCAGGCTACTCCAGAAGAGCTCTGTGTGTATTAGACTGGTCCTTGGAAATCAGATACTGTTTGTACTCAGTCGACAAAAAATCAAATGCAAAGTGGGAAAAAAATGAAAATGTCATATTAATTCATTCTATATCATCTCTGGGGCAGCTAAGTGTAGCAGTGGATAGAGTGCTGGGCCAGGAGTCAAGAAGATTTATCTTCTTGAGTTCAAATCTGGCCTCAGACACACTCAGCTGTGTGACTCTGGGCAAGTCACTTAACCCTGTTTGCCTCAGCTTCTTCATCTGTAAAATGAGCTGGAGAAGGAAATGGCAAACCAATCCAGTATCTTTGCCAAGAAGACCCTAAATGGGGGTCACGGGACCTCAGCTCAAGTCCTAACTACTACTTACTAGGCGACCTTAAACAATTCACTCAACCTCTCTGGGCCTCAGTTTCCTCATTTGCAAAATGAGGGATTTGGACTAGATAACTAATAAAGTACGTTCCACTTTTAGATCTTTGACCCTATTGTCTCCACCTGGAGGAAGATCTTTCAGGGTACACTGTAGGGCTCTGCTCTTAATGATGTACCAAATTATTTTACATTAAAATGGTTTGCTCATACTTGAAAGATTTGGGAACCAGGGCAATAGGCTTGTTGCCTCAGATTCCATTTGTTTCACATGGCACAAATGGAGTTTTGCCTTTTTAATCTTTCCAAAAAAAATAGGCTGAAAACTTCACCAGTAAGACTAATGATGAATTGGAACACATATCAAGCCAACAGTCTACACTGGAAGATGAAATCTCTACCTTGCAAACCAAGATACAAAGGACTCGAGACGGTGCTATCAGTGCAAAAGCCCAGGCAGAATCAGTCCAGGATCAAGCTAACATCACTGAGAAGGTTAGTTTTAGTCCTTCAAGAGCTAACCAAGAGAAAAGGAGAAGTTTCCTATTAAATAACATCTTATTGAACATTGACAAGAGGCCTGGCATATAGTAAGTGCTTAATGAATGTTTATTACTGACTACTTGTTCTGCAACTTTAATCCCAAATTTTTCCCTGTTGTTTTATTAACCTATACTTTAGGACCATCAGTATCGTTGAATTTTAGGACCAATGTCTGCAGCCAAACAGTATGTGTCCATCTGACCCTCAGAGGGTGTGTGTGTGTGTGTGTGTGTGTGTGTGTGTGTGTGTGTGTGTACAGGGGAATTAAAAGAGAGAGTAGAAACAGTAGAAATGAGGAAAAAGGTTGGTACTCAGAAGCACTTTGTAGAAGGCAAGATCCTCCAGATACATCCCATCAGGGACCTTCCTTTTACCCCTGTCCTGAAAGGAAGGAAGGAAATAAGCATTTATTAAGTGCCTAATATGTGCCAGGTACCATTCTAAGTGCTTTACAAATATCTTACTTGACCCATGAATTTCATCCTTGACCTGGAACCACCAGTCCTCCTGATATTTTGGAACATGTCCTTTACATACACTCTCTATTTCAAAGCCTTTTTGAGCTTCCAAATTCAAATGAATGTCTTCATTTAGGTAACATTCCATTTTATACATTCATTTATGTTTCAAAATAAAATCCCAAAATCTCACCTTAGACGCTATTCTAATATAGTTACAGTGCCCAGCTTGTGGTAGGCACTCAATAAACGTTTATTGACTGGCTGACATGATGCAGAAACAAAGCAGCAGGGGAGACAATCACATGTCCAAGAGACACAGATCTAGACATGAAATCAGAGGCAGAGTTACTGTTTAATTAAGCAGATGTGGAAAATCAGCCATTAAAATGGGTTTTGGCAGTTTGAGTGACCCAGGAAAGCCATTCTTTACGGGAGCCAATTTCCTTAAAAGCTATTTTCTCATCTTTGGGTTGTTTCATTTTCTTCAGAGACAATCATCACCAGGTAACAAACACCTTTTAACCCACATTTTTTAACGTGAAATTCTGAGTTGTAGCTGCTAGCTTTTTTTTCTGACTTCAGGATAATTTCTGAGATTTTCTGTGAAAATAGAAAGGCTCAGAAATGAAGGATCTTCTCCCTCTTTCTTTGTTCAATCCATTCATTGAACGACTATTAATTGATACTTTCTGTGTGCATGGCACTGTACTAGAGCAGCTAGATGGTACGGTAGATAGAGTGCCGAGCCTGGAGTCACAAAGATTCATCTTCCTGAGTTCAACTCTGGCCTCAGACGCTTATTACCTGTATGACCTTGGGCAAGTTACTTAACCCTCTTTGTCTCAGTTTCCTCATCTGTAAAATGAACTGGAGAAGGAAATGGCAAACCACTCCAGTGTCTTTGCCAAGAAAACCCTGAAGAGCCAGACGTGACTGAAAAATGATTGAACAACAAAACAAAAGCCCTGTACTAGATCTTAGGATCTTGGGTCTGGAGCTGGAAGCTGCCTTAGAGGTCACTGAATCCAACTCCCTCATTTTACAGTTGAGGAAACTGAGGCTTAGGGAGATTAAGTCATCACACAAGTAGTATCAAAGGCAGGATTTGAATCCAGGTCTTCAGACTCCAGATCCAGTTTTCTTTTCTCTGGGTAGTTTTCTCATCTGTCAGGTGATTCTAATAATATGTGCCCTGCATACCTAACAGAGGTGCTATGAGAAGGTAATAAGATAATGTATATGAAAACACCTGCTATACAGTAAAACATCACAGAAATGAAAAATGTGGTCAATAAAATATTATCAATATCATTATTGATAGGAAATAGAAGTAAAAGATACAGCTGCTCCCAAAGAGCTCATATCTGAGTTGCAGAGGCAAAACATAGAGAATAGTAGCTCCCATTTATACAATGCTTTAGCATTTACATAGCACTTTGCTCACAACAAACCTGTGAGGCAGATAATATATGTATGACTGTGCTTGTTTTAGAGAGGAGGAAACCGAGGGTCAGAGAGGTAAAATAACTGTCCCATAGTCACACATTTAGTGGGTGCTACAGCAAGGATTCCAACTCCTTTTTCACCACCACACTGCCTCTCTCTATAGGGTGGCTTCACTTAGCCCTACTACCCCTTCGGTCTATCATCTTCTAGCAGTATAATGGAGAGAGAACCCACTGGCCGTAAGGAAGAAATCCGAGTTCCGGCCCTGATGCTAACCATGTATCTATTTCTCTGAACCTCACTTTCTTCATCTGTAAGACCTGCATTACTGGGGTCACAAAGAGTTGGACACAACTGAAATGATTGAACAACAACCACCTTCGTTACAGGGTTATTTCAGGGAAAGTATTTTGTAAATCATTAGATGTATAAGTAAGCCAATATTATTGTTTAGTATTATTATTATTATTCCCTTCCTTTCAGCCGAACTCCTCAGCCAAATGATCTATAGCCCCTGGTTCTAATTCTTCATCTACTATTCCCTCTTAGATCCTTTTGTTCTAAGTTTCATACCCCTTACCTTCCACTTCAGCTGCTACCTCAGAGGTAACCTATCTAGTCTTCTCTCAGTCTTTATTGTCTTCAAAAGCTTTGCCATGTTTATCACTACTGTAGCCCCTCTTTTCCTTTCCCCCCCACTTTTCAAAGTTCTTTTCACCCTTGACTTCCTTTACAATACATTCTACTGGTCCTCCTCCTCTGATTATTCCTGCTTCCTTCACTGGCTCCCTTTCTTTATTCTTTTTTTCAACAAAGGTTGCTCCCCAAAGTCTCCTACATCAGCTGACTTCCTCTTGACTCCCCTTCTAACCCCTCCTGTAGTCAGAATGATTGTTCAGGAGAGATTACTCATTCCCACCTCTGTCTAGGAGAATTTCCTGCTTTCTTTCCAAAAGACCAAATCCTAGACTTTTTCAAGTCTTAGCTTAAGTCACCCAAAGCCTTCTCTGACTACTCCACATTGATCTGTCCCTTCCCTGAGCTTCTACAGAGCTTGCTGTGCTATACATTTTAACAAATGATTCAATTAACTAAATACTAAGTACCAGACATGGTACTTAGACCAAGGGATACAAAAACCAGAAATGACTCAAGGAGCTAACATTTTACTGGGGCAGGGGAGGACTACAGGATGCTTGTCTTCACAAAGATAAGCATATACAAGATGATCTGAAAAGACTGAGAGCATCAGATAAAATTTAAGGGAGTAGAAAAGTAAGGGAAGAGAGAAGGAAGTGAATCCCAGGCCTGGGGAACAGGCTCTCCAAAGGCACAAAGATAAGAGATGGAATACAGATGGAATTCCAGGAACAGCATTAGGTCAGTTTGATTATAGGATCATAGTGTCATAGATTTAGAGTTGAAAGGAACCTTGGAGTCACAGAGTTGAACTCTCTTGATTTACAGAAACTAAAGCTAAGAGGGGGTAAATGGCCTGCCCAGAGTCTCTCAGCTAGTATCTGAGATGGGGTTCAAACCTACATCATCCTGACTCCAAATCCAGCACTATATCCACTATCCCATGCTGTGTCTCCTACTGTCCTACCTTTTATGTAGGAAATACCGGATTAGATTATAAACTCTAAGAAAACATCCATCCTTAATTCAAATAGGTAGCTGGGTGGCACAGTATATAGAGCACTGGACCTAGAGTCAGGCAGAACCAAGTTCAGATTTAGCTATATCACCCTGGGCAAATCATTTCGCCTAGGTCTGCCTCAGTTTCTTCATTTAGTAAAATGGGAGATAATAATAGCACCTATCTCCCAGAAATGTTATGAGGATCAAATGAAATAATATCTGTAACCTGCTTTGCAAACTATAAAGTAGGTGCTAGTTATTGGCTATAAAACATTCCCTATGCATTATCTTATTTTATTCTTACAATAATCTTGTGAGGTAGGTAATACAAGTAAATTCATTTTATAAATGAGGAAACTGAGGCATAGAGTAGTTAAGTGAATTGCCCAAGATAACTCAGCTAGTAAATACTAGGACATATGTCTTCTGACTCCAAATCCAGGGTTCTTTCCATGGTATCACAGATGACTCATGTAAGGGTAGTTCAAATAGCACATTAATTAGAGCGTTGTTTCCCTTGTGTCCACTTTCAAATCATAGCAAAAGGATGATCAGCTACCAGTAGGTGGTTAATAAATACTACATGATGATGACTGATGGTGGTCTTTACTCTGTTACAGGATTTCATTGACCTAAAAAGACAATTTACAGTTCTTCAAGATAAGGCAAACTCTAAAGGATCCATGAAGGGAACACTCAGTAAAGTAAAACAGCTAAAAGAAGAAGCAGAAAAATTGGCTGGGGAGACGGAGGAAAAAATGCAACGAATAAAAGGTAGCCATACTCCATTAATATATACTCATAAGTTAGTTCTTTCTTTGACAATGGACAAAGTATGAATAAAACCATAGTAACAAATCTCTATCATGCATGGAACATATTCCTGTGACTTTTTACACCATTGATTCATTCAAAAATCATTTATGGAATTCTTCTTATCTACAAGGCATCCTGCCAGACACTGATGGAGATAAATGATGAATAAGATACAACCTCTGCCCTTAAGGAGTTTACAACCTAGTAGGGGAGATAAGATACTTACACAAATAACTATACTACAAAGTAAAACAGGATACCAGCAGGAGAGATATAAACAGAGTGTTTTGAGAGTACAGTCTCTATGCCTTTGGACAGGCTGACCCTCATGCCTGGAATGCTTGTACTTGTACTTATTTCATATATATATATATATATATATATATATATATATATATATATATATATATATATATACACACACACACACACACACACATATATACACATATATGTACTGTATTATACTATATTTACAATGTATATTATATAATATACTTTACTTATGCTGCCTCCTCACCTCTATCACTTAGAAATCTCTAGTTTTCTTCAAGACTCAACTCAGGTACCACCTTCTCCATGAAGCCTTATCTGATCTGCCCCCTGCTGCTAATGGCCCTCCAATAAATTACTTCATATTTATTTTTATATTTTATATGTACATTTGTATTTGAGGAGAGTTGGTCCATGACTCCCTAGGTTGATCCCTATCCCAGATGATGAAATTACAGAAAAGATTGTAACAGAAAGATAAAGTGTTGATGTGGGTTTATTTTGTGTGTACATGTGTGTCAGGAACCTAAATGTTCTATTACCCCAAATAAAATGTTAAAGAGTTGTTCTTGATGGAATTAGAGGGATAGCTTGCCAAAGATTGCCCATGCTCCTGGTAGCTCTTAAAAAGCCAACCTTGATAGTCTTGAGAGACTACTGAGGTGGGAAACAGGTTTGTGAAGTGACCTGTCAGAGAGAGGGAGAGAGAGAGTGTTGGGGTAAGAAGCAGTTCCTCAAGGAGTACCCTTGGCAGTAGAGAAAAGAGCCAATCATGGACTCAAGGGGGAATTAGTCCTGGCAGTTGGGAATTCATCTGTGGAGAAGAATGAGCCCAGGGAACCCAGCTGATTAATCCACCCAGCAGACACACTGTACCAGACGTTAGCTTCATAAGAACACAAGGAGAAGAGAGAGACAACATATCCCTACCATGACAAAGGCATGAGTTGTCTTACCCACCAGTATTCTCTACGTGTATTACCAGTGTACTATAAGTTTGTGCTCACTCTTCTCACTGATGCTCTTTGTATTTGTGGGAGAATGTACCCCAAGTTTTTAGGGAGAATATTCTATATCTCTTGTTCTTAATATGGCAACTTTGAGCTAATTATGTCCAATCTGAGCTACTTGTAGCTGACCATTCAAATAAGCATTCTGGTAGGGCTTGTGGTTTATAGTTTTAGGACTCACAGATCACCTTGAACCTATGATAGTAGTCTCTACCTGGAGACTTATGGGTACCATGATGTTGGGGTGACAACCCAAAAAGGATACCATACCTTATTATGTGCATTGTTCCCTCTATAGAACATACGTTTCTAGAGAGTAGGTATTGTTTCATTTTGTCTTAGTATCCCGGTGCCTATCACAGTGCTTGGCATATAATAAGTGCTTAAAATTTATTTGTCTCCCTGCTCCCCCCAGTACATGATGTACACCATTGGTTTGTGAACCATAGTGTTGATATAATCAGAGTTGTACATTAGGAAACCGACAGCAGTATGTAGGATGGATTGGATAGGGGAGAGACTGGAGACAGAGAGGGCAGTTAGGAGGCTAATGAGATATTTGAAACAAGAAGTATTATGTTCCAGGACTTTGGTGATAGCGGTGGGAATAGAAAAAAATGAGACATTACAGAAACAGAATCAATAGGACTAGATAATATATTGGATGTGGGAGGTAAAAGAAAAAAAGAATCAAAAATGATTCCAAAGTGCCGGGCATTGGTAACTAGAGAGATGATCTCTAATAAAGATAGGGAGTCATTCACATAGAAGTAACAGTTGAAACTTCAGGTAATGGAGATTACCACGGGAAAGAAGGCTAGAGAACGTTGAAGAAGTAGAGAGAATAAGTGGGGAAAATCCAATATTTTGGGCAGGAATAAGAAGAAAAGCTAATGAAGGAGACAAATAAATGTTCAGAGAAGTAGGAGGAAAACCAAGGGAATGAAGCATCATGGAATGTTCAAGATAGGAACCAAGGAACAAGAAAGTATCAAGAGGTAGAGTGTGGCTAAATAATGGTCCAGGAGGATGAGGCCTGAGAAAGGGTCATTGACTGTGGCATTTAGGCAATGGTGACCCTCAAGAAAATGATTTCAATAGACTGCTTAGGACACAGGACAGATTGGAAGAAGTCACTCTTTCTAGAGTTTGGTTGGGTAAGAAAGGAGGCAATGGTTTGAAGAAGTACCCATGCAGAAGTCACACTCCTTCAAGTCACCATCTTTTGTGTGGAAACAAAAGTTTCATCCCAAGATGTCTACGAGGATTTTTACACTTGGGGAGCTCAGAGCAAAATCCTCATCTTGGGAACTTGGTTATCAAGAGATTAACATCAATCAGGCTTTCCTTGGGCATATCCTCTACACAAGCAACCAGAAAGCTGTCAGTGCTCAAGACAGGGGGAACAAGAAATGAATATACATTTAGTACTAGAAGGGACATTTTAGGCCATCAAGTCTAATTCCCTCATTTTGCAGATGAGGCTCAGAGAGTTTGAGTGATTTCCTCAGGGCCACACAGCAAGTAACCATCTAAGGTAGGATTCAAATCTATCCCCAATGCCATGTTGCTTCTCAAATAAATTGATTTAAATCTTTCTCCTAAAGATTCTAAAGCTATTCCACTTAAATTATTATGACTACAATATACCATCCCACTGCTTTTTGCTTTTTCTCCCAGTTGGAGCTCTGAAAAGGTGACTAATGGTACACTTACAAATAGGGTAGAGCAACTGTCCACTCGACCTCATCAATAAGAGAGGCTTAAATTGCACATGCCTGGCTCTACCTCTTCTTGTTAAAAAGAGATGCCTGTATAAGCCAAGTTGGTAAAAGACTAAAAGAAAGGTTGCATATACATTAAAATATTTCTAGCAGTACTTTTTGCTTTTGCAAAGAATAGGGAAATGGCCAAACAAATTGTGGTTAATGAATGTAATGGATCATTGCTCCATAAGAAATGATGAATATCAAGAACTTAGAGAAGCATGGGAAGACAGGTGAACTGATGCAGAGGAAAGCAAGCAGAACTAGGAAAAACACACACGACGAATACAACAGTGTAAGTAGAAAAGAACCAAAATAAAACAGAACCTGGAAACTATGTCATTATTTTGACTAAGCTTGACCCCAGAGAAAATATAAGAAAATACACCACTCTCTCTTTTTTTTTCTAAAAGTGGGAATGTAGAATATTACATATGTTGTCAGACTTGATGTATTATTTTGCTGAACTGCTTTCTCTTTTATATTCTTTGTTGCAAGGGATAGCTTATTGGATAGAGGGAAAGATACATTCATAAATGAAAGTGATATAAAAACAAGAGATATAAACATTTTAAATTTGGATAAAGAAAGAGATATCATTAAAACCCTAGGAAGGGAAACTTGGAAGTGCTGAATTTGAATGTGTAGAGCTAGAATGCACAGCAAGTACACAAATCAGAATCAATCAATAGATCTCAAAACTTAAGCCATACATCTCTCTTCTGTTGCAACCACTAAGCCTCTCAACCCAACCTCCACCCAAACACCAACAGTGTACTTTACCCCCTCCCACTATAATCATACTCTCCTCCTCTGATGAATCCCCCTCTCTTAAGTTTCCAGGGATTTCCAATAGAGAAGAAAGAATAACCAATAACAGCAAAGTACTCCACTCAGGCACTTCATTGTCTAATTTGGTCCTAGAAGCACGCATGTCCCCTCCCTATTACTTACACACACACACACACCCTGTCCAAAGAATTAAGAGAATGAAGATCCAAATGCATAGACAAAAATGAACACAAATCCACTGAGAAGAAAATAAATTAACTAAAGTAAAAATAACTAGAACCTTGAAAATTTTTGTCATGCTGTCCTAGCTACTCACTGCAATCCAGAGTCATCACCTGTTTTCATTTCCAACTTATTTCTAACAACAGAAAATATATTAGGCTGTAAATGATTAATGTCCCTGTAGAGATTTTATTATCTGAGGCCAAAAAACTTCAATGTCGATAAAACATTTGCTCCAATTTGCATGATATCCTTGAAAATTTTAATAAAAAAGATTAGATTAGATGGCAAAAACAATCGTGTCATTAAGAAGTATATAAATCCCCACCCTGGCAAAAATGTGAAAGCTGAGAGGAACCTTTTTTTTTTCAAATACATAGTTTCATTTCATTTTTTTTTCTTTCAGATTTAGCAAAGAAGATCCAGATCTTAAATCAAACCAAGCAAGAGAAAGTCAATCAACTAAAGCAACTAGAAAATCATGTCATAGCTATTAAAAATGAAATTGCTGAACAAGAAAATAAATATGCGACCTGCCACATCTAGGCTATTTTAGAGGATTAGAGTTGCCTCCTTATATTCTGGCTGCTGATTAAAGCCCCCTGCTTAGAATTATAGAGTCCTGGAAATTGGAATGGCTCTCAGAAGTCATTTGTCCAACTCCTCCCCAAAGCAAGAATTTCCATTTACAACCGCCACCAGAAATGGAGATCAGAAAAGCTATTGTGATGTCAGGTAAGCAGGGCTGGGGCTGTCTCTGTAACATCAGTCTGTCTGTAGTTTCCCCACCCTCTGTACTACTATTTCTTGGTATTGAAGTAGACAGAGGAATTAGAGCCAGGAAAATGTCACTTTTTCTGAAAATAGGAAAGGAAAAACAAAAGGTCTTCAAGCATCTTTTTCCTCTTCACATTTTTCTCTTCTGTTAGTTTAAAAGGGGGAGGTGGGGCAGAAATTAGGTATGCAAAACAATTCTCTTTAAATAAGCATAGATTCAGGCTTATGCTATTTCTGTCAAATGAACTTTAATTTTTATTGAATTACTATATTCTGGATGGAATCAATATTCCATATATAATTACCTAGAATGTAATAGATTTCCTGTTAATTTCTGTTTTGAGTTTATTGTTCACTTTTATCCTAACAAATGCAGGGTATCTAAATAAAATGTTTGTGACTTAAACAGGGTGACTTACTTTCATGATGCCTTTTATACACAATCATTTTATCAACTAAAGAATTCTTATGTGGTTCCCCTATACGCACACCCCTCCAGTTCCATGGGGTGATATGGAAGTTGATCTTATGCTTATCTACTAATCAGAATGTGTTTGCATGTAGCATTGCTATAAATCTTGGCAATGATAACATCTGTAGACTTGCAATCATGTTAATATTATTTATTATCGAAGATCGATTGTCTCATTTTAAACGAAGACTATGGTTAAACATTTATTATGGTTCCACTTACTAATGCAATTTAACTTAATTTGCTTACACTATTTGGAAAACATCATATTTCACTTGCATTATTTGGAAAGTTATCCTTTTGCTGAATTGTGTTTCATGGACCTGATCCCATATTCTCAAATGAAGAACATTATGTACAGACATAAGCATATGAAAGACAGGGAACAGCTGGATTCCATCTCTACTGGGGGTGGAGTTAGAGGATATCCATTTAAAATGCGACATGGTTAGATACAAAGAAGAAATTCCTTACAGTGAATGTAGCTTAAGGAAACAGAGAACCAACTTCCCTTGAGATCCTGAATAAAATGAAAATATGTAAGTTTCCTAGGGAAACTTCTCTGAGAGTCTATGGTAATAGTACCCCACTAACAGCAGTTGAAATTCCAGGAGCTTCAAACATCTGGAACCTAGCAATTAACCCGGAAGTAAACAAAAGTGTCTCTGAGTGGTTTGGAAAAGAGCTGTCTCAAAACCCACCACTTTACTCTGCAGGAGAGGCATGGAACTAAGCTGCCAGCGTTCTTAGAACCATGAAAAAAAAGTTAGCACTCCCTATTGAGTAAGTGTGGTCAGGCTTCCCTGGAAAGGTTCGTCTTTTCTTGGATTGCAGCTGCACGTTTCAGCAGATTAGAAGCATCTGGGAAGAGAGCTGGCTGCCCCGAACCGATGCACCAAGAGGTGACAACCCATCATGAGAGATGACCTAGAATAATATCGACTGACATTTTTGTAATGCCTTAAAGTTTGCAAAGTCCTTTCCATCTGCCACCCTCATCTGATTCTCACAACAGGCCTGTGAAGGAGGTGCTGCAGATATTTTTTTCCTGTTCCCATTTTATATAGGAGGAAACTGAAGTTAAGAGGTTAACAGCTATTACATGTCAGAGATTGGATTCAGATCCTCATGAATGCAGGTCCACACCTCAGTATCTACAATGCTTGACTGCCTCTCAAGAATTATTAGGTGCTAGGCGTCCACTAAAATTCACTCAAAGGACAAACTAAGCTTAATTGTGCTATTTAGCACCCTTTATGTTATGCTGTCATGTAATATAGTAATTGATATTCATAATAAACATCCAGAAAAGTTTAAATTATTATATTTCAGTATCCTCTGTTTATTAAGGCAGGGAGATGTGAAACGCATTTTAGAAAAGTTTGCATCATAAATGGTTAACATTTTTAAATATTCAGTGCATGAAGTTTTTAAAAATTCAGTTATTTGGAAAAATCCGTTTTTGTGGAAGCCATCATTCTCTAACACTGGATAAACATTTGCTGTTATTGTTATTGCAATTGTGATCAATAAACAAAAAAGAAACAAAGGGATCATATGCTCAGAGACACACGGTAGCCAGTGAACGACAGGCAGCATTTCCCCCTCCCCTGCCCCGAAGCTCCCAGCAGCTCTTCCTACCTTGTAGCCAGAAAGGAAAAGCCCAAAAGGGCCAAGGAGGGCTTAATCATTGTTCATGCAAATCCAGTTCTAGCCCAGTGACTCCGTGGTCACTGGCTCCTCCAGCTCTTCGGTCAATCAGAAGATTGCTTGTCACCATACAATATCAGCCCCTCTATCTCAGAGGACCAAAAGTAGGCTCACCAAGCCTGCGTGTGCTAGATTGGGACCAGTCAAGGAATATTGCAAACGCTCTGTATAAGGCACCAGGCAAGGCAAAGAATGCTATAATTAGGCCCTTCTTTGCCGGTATCCCCCCTTCCCCTTGAGCTTAGCAGGTAGTCTGGAGCCCAGAGAATATTCGATTTATTGTCCCTATGTATTTTTAATGCGGGCAGGTAGGTGTCTCAGTGGAGTGCCTGGCCTGGAGTAAGGATTGTTGTCATTGTTCACCATTCCTTCTCAAAGAGGACCAGTGATATCACAAGGCTGCTGTCTTGATTCGTGAGCGAGTTGGATTTAGGTGAGGCAGAGCTGTACAAAATCATCAGCCTCACTCTCTCCTCCAGGGTCATTGGAGTCCAGTGGCAAGACAAAAGTCAAGATGACTGGCCATGGACCTGGAGTCAGGAAGATTCAGCTTCCCAAGTTCAAACCTGACCTCACGCTAGCCGTATGACCCTGAGCAAATCCCAGCTCTGTTTGCCTCAGTTCCTCATCTGTAAAATGACCTTGCAAAAGAAATGACAAACCATTCCAGTATCTTTGCCAAGAAATCCCCAAATGGGGTCATGAAGAGTTGGACAAGACTGAAAATAACTGAACAACAAAAAATTTTAATGTGCAATAGATACTATGAGACAGCATAAAGCTCTAACAAGCTAATATTCTTTGGGAAGTTTACAAGTGCTAAAGTGTGTAGCTTGATTCTGCTATTGATTTCTAGAAGTAATGATCCTATCATATTGTTAGGACCCCAAAGACATTGTTTACATAATTGTGTTTCACTGTGCTCTTTTTTATTAATAATTTTGGGAGCTCTAGACCTCAATCAATACAATTCCAATCTGTAGCCTCTATGTGTTCGATTTAAAGGAAGACTATTGGTACTGGGGTGCTGGATTGGAAGTCAGAGGATATAGATTCAAATCCAAGTTCTGCTTTCTACCCAAGTAACCTTGGGCAAATCTCTTCACATCTGTGGCCCTCAATTTCCTCATTTGTAAAATTAAAGTGATGAACTAGTCTGAGGTCTCTCCACCTCTAGCATCATATAACAAAAGAGATATCCATCTGAAATCTTTTATTGGTGTTTTGGGTCAGGCTTATTTGAGGCCAGTCCAGTGGTTCATGTTTGGGATTGTAATGAAATGAGACACTTCTAGACTGCATAACATTTATCAAAAAGAGTTTACTTAACAATCTCATTAAAGGCTATTAAGCAAGCATACAGCATTGACTAGGACGTATGAAGCTCCCCTTGACTTAATAAGAAACTAGCCTTATGGTGGGGAGGAAGTCAGAGGTTGTCTTTAGAAGTGATTTTGTTTGTGAATACTTTACATATTCGAGTAAGCCTATGCAACTTACTCCAAACACAGCATATAGACCAAAAGGGAACCAGTCTCAAACACTTGTATTTGGGAGGTACAAAGAGCATTGGAGTCAGGGTCAGAATACCTAGGTTCAAATCCTCATTCCTCTGCTAGCTATCAACATGATTTTAGTTAAGTTGCTTCAGGTCTCTGGGCCTCATGGGTAAAATGGTGATAATAATAGTTTCACTACCTACTTCAAAGATTGTTGTAAAAGTCAAATGAGGTAATATATATATATATATATATATATATATGTATATATATATATATATACATATACATATATACATATATATGTGTATATATATACATATATATATGTATATATATACATATATATGTGTGTATATATATACATATATATATGCACATGTGTATATCACTTTTTATCTATAAAGAACTATAAAAACATGAGTGATGGTGATGCCAATGGTATTTAGTAATTGCTTGTATTTCTTCTGATATACACTAGGTGGCAATATACTAAGTACATGTTAAAGTTTACTTTAGGGAGTAGGGTATATTCAGGGAAGACTCCTCTGAACTGCTTTCAGGGCTGCTTTCCACCTTTGGTGTCTACCTGATCCACCTAACTCTCACCTGTGGCATGTGCAATGGCCATGCCCTGGAAAACCATTTCTGCAGATAGGCTAAAGTAGGTTGAGGCTAACCGAGGGGTCTCAAACCTGTCAGTGAGTTAAGGGGATGTCTACCCCAAGCATGTGAAGACTTCCCCTGGTGGAATAGGAGGATGATAATAATTTGTTCCAACAGTCGTGAAGGCAGATGAAGCAGGCTCTGTGGAGTGCTTAGAGAGTGGTTAGACATCAAAGACTCCAAGGTCATCGACTGCATCTTGAGCCATCACTAGCAGTCTTGACTCTGTCCTGCCACTGGACTATGACTCCTCTGGAAGAGAGAGAGAAGAAACCGATGATTTCGTTTAACTCTGCCTCACTTAAATGAAATTTATGCACAAATCAAAAGACATCACCCAAATCACTTTACCATTTTTACCTATCTCAAAGTGCTGTGGTGACAGGCATGATGAAAACAGAAGGTGCAGATACACCAGAAGCTGTAGTCACAACCTTGCACATAGGTGGCCCAGGCCACAGGGTTATATTCTCACTGGAAGCAGCAGTAGGATTTGGCAGCCCCCTGTGTGTCTGAGAAGCTTTTTAAGGACTGCACTGCTTACCTCCTGGTATGAGGAAGGGGCTAGAAAAGGTGCTCTAAAAATTGTCTGTCTACCCAACCCTGGCCTGTTTACTGTGGCAGTTGGTGATCCTACCCTGTGGTTGAAACACATAAAAAAAAAAGTACCAAAACCTCTGCAAAGGCCATTTCCCACCCTTAATCCTAGCTAGGCTCCATTTCCCTTGGCCATGTGGTCCAGGTCCCAGGCATTCTGTTCACCCCAGCTTACTGGCCACTCCCATCCAGATCCTCTTTAGACCCCTCCTCCAGTCACCCTAAACTACTTGGCCACTCCTAGATCCCTCCCACATTCTTCCTATATATAAGGTCCATCTTGTCTCTATTAAGGTGCTCAGATTCTTATAATCTAGCCACTGCTCAGATGTTTACAATCTAGCCAATAGCTCACAGGTGCACAGGTTCCTTTAGAGTCTGGCTAACATGGCAGATCTTTAATAAACCTTGTCTTTGGCTGAAAAAAAAAAAACTTCTGCAAAGATGATTCCACTCACCATCGGTATATGGAATGTGCACACACTTATAGACAGCACAAAATCCAGTTGACCTGAAAGATGAACAGCTCTTGTTGCAAGAGAACTCAGTAGGTATAGTGTCCAAATAGCAGCCCTGAGTGAAACAAGGCTGGCATATGGAGGCCAGATTACTGAAATTGCAGCTGGATACACATTTTTCTAGAGTGACCACAGTGAAGGGGAGCATCGTGAAGCTGGAGTATGTTTTGCAATTAAAACTAATCTAGTCAGCAAGCTTGTATGCCTACCAAAAGGAGTTAATGACAGGCTCATGACAAAGCTATTGCCACTTGCAGGAAAATGCCATGCCACCATCGTTAGTGCCTATGCTGTCACCATGACACACCCTGATGAAGTCAAAGAAAAATTTTATGAAGACCTGGAGACCCTTATCATCAGTGTGCCAAAAGAGGACAAGCTTATGAATTCTGGGTGACTTTAATGCTAGAGTAGGCTCAGACTACCAAACGTGGCAGGGAGTACTTGGGACGATTGGAGTTAGAAACAGCAACAGCAATGGTCACTTACTACTGAAGACTTGTGCATCTCATGACCTTCTCATCACCAACATTGTCTTCCATTTACCTAAATACAATAAAACTTCATGGATGTAACCCTTGCATCGAACATTGGCATTTAATAGACTATGTCATTATAAGGAGAAAAGACAGACAAAATGTGAGACTGATGAAGGCAATGTGTGGCACAGAGTGCTGGACTGATCGCAGACTTATCCTCCCCAAGCTAAATAATCTCCTTCAGCAAAAGCAGTGACCCCAAAGCAAAATGACTACCAGAAAACTTAATGTCAACACATTAGTGCGCTTCTCTGAGCAGGAAGAATCCCTTGCTAACTTGGAAGGAAAGTTGAGCCAACACACGACTGGCAATAGTGGAGCAGAAAAGGAGCAGGCAGCTTTTAGAGATTTGGTGTACAGCACTGCATTGACTCATCTGGGCCAGAAAACTCAAAAAAATCAAGACTGGCTTGACAAAAATGATGGGGAAATTCAGAACCTGCTAAATGAAAAACGAGGACTCCACAGGATTTACCAGAAGGATAGTTCATCCATCTCTAAGGAGGCAGCATTTAACTCCATCCAAAGTAAAATACAAGTGAAACTTAGAGAGATGCAGGATTCTTGGCTCAGTAAGAATGCAGATGAAATTCAGTTTTATGCTTATAATAACAATCCAAAGTGCTTTTATGATGCCCTGAAGGCTATTTAAGGGCCAACGACATATCATACACCTCAACTACTCAGGGCTGATGAAGCCACATTGATTAGTGATAAGGACATGATCTAGAGAGAAGGGCGGAACACTTTCATGGTGTTCTCAACAGACTGTCATCAGTCAGTGCTGAAGCCAGTGACTGTTTACCTGAGATTGAAGTCAGTCCCTCTCTAGCCAAATTTCCAACTGAAGAAGAGGTTTTGAATGCTATTAGGCTCCTCTCCTGGGACAAAGCATCTGGTGCTGATTCTATTCCAGCTGAGATTTACAAGATGGGGAGGTCCATTGCTCATACAAAAGCTGACTGAAATTTTCTGGATTATATGGCAAGAGGAGATTATCCCCCAGGAGTTCAAGGATGCCTCCAATGTCATCTCTATAAAGGTAGAGGAAATAGATTGTCCTGTGACAATCACATCTTAGTCATTGATCTCTTTCTTAGTCATTGCTGGCAAGATTCTTGCCAGAGTCCTCTTTAATAGGCCGATCCTTCTCCTCTAAGATGGTCATCTACTTGAGAGCCAGCGTGGCTTCAGAAAGGGCTAAGGAACAGTCATATGGTGTTTGCTGCCCAGTTACTTCAGACGAAATGCCAGGAGCAGAACAGAGGTCTGTACACAACATTCATCGATCTAACCAAGGCCTTTGATACTGTCAGTTGTGAGGGCTTGTGGAAAATTATGTCAAGATTTGATTACACAGAGAAGTTCATCAGTATTGTACATCAGTTTCACGATGGCATGCTTGCCTGGGTTCTGGATAGTGGACAATGCTTTCGTGCTTTCCCAGTCACCAGTGGAGTGAAACAAGGCTGTGTGCTTGCTCCCATGCTTTTAAGAATGATGTTTTTACCTATGTGGTCAGATGCTTGCAATGAGGACAAACACAGCATTAAGGTCAGCTACCATACTGATGGTAAATTATTTAACTTGAAAAGGCTACAATCCAAGACTAAAATGGAGGGAAAGTTGGTGCGTGATTTTTTTTGTTTGCAGATGATTGTGCCCTCAATGCAGCCTCTGAAGCTAAGATGCAACAGCTTGCACTAATTTTAGCCTAACAATTAACACCAAGAAAACACAGGTCCTTTGCTTACCTTGTCAGTATACTTTCTAGGGATATACACATTGACACTGAGGTTGATGCACACATTGCCAGAGCTAGCTCAGTGTTTGGGAGGCTCCAAAGGAAAGTGTAGGAGAGAAGAGGTAGTAGACTGACCATCAAACTGAAGGTCTACAGAGCCATTATGCTGACCTCATTGTTGTATGCCTGTGTAACCTGGAGAGTATACAATGCCGTGCCAGGAACTGAATCACTTCCATCTGAATTGTCTTAGGAAGATTCTGAAGATCACCTGGCAGGATCAGGTACCAAACACTGAGGTTCTGTCTCAAATTAAACTGCCAAGCATCAAACTCCACTGCAGAGATCACAACTTCAATGTGGTGGTCACATTGTTCAAATACCAAATCTATGCTTGCCTAAAAACCTATTTTATGGAGAATTCACATGAGGCAAGCTCCCACCTGGTGGTCAGAAGAAGTGATACAAGGACACTCTCAAGGTCTCTCTTAGGAATTTTGGAATTGATTACACGAAATGGTAGACATTGGCACAGGACTGCCTAGCATGGCATGCCCTCATCAAACAAGGTGCTGTGCTCTATGAGAAAAGCAGAATTGAAATAGTTCAAAAGAAATGAGATGAGCAAATTTAGAGAATTCACCACAAATGTTCACATGGATTACTTGTGCCTGACCTGTAGCAGAGCCTTCCAGGCTCGTACTGGTCTGATCAGCCACAGTCAGACACACTATAACCTGACTCTAACAGAGTTATGTCATTTTGGTTCCCTTCAAGAACAAAGAACAGCCAACCACTCAACATTTTAAAGTTCTTTTAAGCCATACAAATGCAACACAATTAACTGCACAGTAATGTTTGATTTACTGTGTGGCTTCCTTCTGATCTAGGTTCCAACAAAAGTTGGCAGCAAATTTTTCATAGAACAAAGCATCTAAGCAGCCCCAAAACACATCATTTCAGATCACTCTAAATTGGGGCATGGTAGAGTGAAAAGAGCGCTAGATTTGGAATCATGAGACCTGGGTTCAAATCTAAGCTCTTTTGCTTGCTATCTGCATAATGTTAGGCAAATCACCAAAGCTCCCTGAACTTCAGTTTCTTCAACTGCAAAATGAAGACGATGTATTAGATTCTCTCTAAGTTTTCTTCTAGCTCTACATCTGTGGTCCTATGGAGGAAAAATAATCCAAGCAGTTAAAATTTGCCAATGTAAATTTAAAGGGAAAAAACCAGTGTCAGAGAAGTGACTACAAAATGGACAAACTTTAAAAGAGGAAAAATAGTAATAACTTGTATGCCATTGTGTATGGATAGGTGGAAAGAGTATTAGATTTGGAGTCAATTAACAGGCTTGCCATGCCTGGAGTCAGGAAGACATGTGCCCAAGTTCAAATCTGGCCTCTGACACTTACTAGATAGGTGACTCTGGACAAGTCACTTAACCCTGTTTGCCTCAGTTTCCTCATCTGTAAAATGAGCTAGAGAATGAAATGGCAAACCATTCCAGTATCCTTGTCAAGAAAACCCCAAATTGGGTCATGAAGAGTTGGACATAACTGAAATGACTGAACAACAACAAATATTTATTAAGTGCCTACTCTGTGGTGGGTGCTGGGGATACAAAGGCAAAAGATAAAACAGTCAGAGAGCCTTCATTCTGTGGGGTAGACAATATGTAGGCCCATAAGTACGTACAAAACATTCAGAGAGCCTGGGTTTACTTTGTTGTTCCGACAAGAATTAACTGTGTGACCCTGGGCAACTCATTTAATCTTTCGGAGCCTTGATTTCATTTTTAAGATGAGAATATGATATCCATAGTACCAGCTCCTTCACAGCATTGTTGTGATTAAAGTGTTTTGAGCCTTAAACCACTATGTAATTGTCAGTTTTCATTTTTCTTATCCAAATTGTGACATGAAGGGTAGTGTATTGAGCCGGCCCATTAGTACATGTATCTTGGACAAACATGGAAGGTAGACAATCAACTTGACCCAGGTTTGAATAGGAAGAAGAGAGGGAATTGGATTTCATTTAGTTGTTCAGTGTTTTCAATGATCCAAAGTTACTCCTACAAACTAACACAAGAGCCTATCTTTTTATCAGCTGTTATCTCCTAATGGCTAAATGGCTACCATGAGCTAGGAGGAATCAAAATTGTAGGTGATGCAAAGGGAAGAAGAAAGACTGAAGGCAGGTATTAATAGGAGTAGCATATTACCAATGATGACTTGCCTGCAAGAAATGGTATAAAACATCACCTAGGATATGTGAGATCTAAACGAGCAAACAACAGAAGTGGACCAGGCGTTGGATGGCTCAATTGTTGAACTAGTATCTGTGAAATATCTACATACCAAAAAGAAGACTGTCACAATGTTAGGTAGATTCCCTTTGGAAGATTTGTGGAAGGACTTGGAAAAGAATTATACAAGATCAGAAGACATGGTTATGTTGTGATCTGCACCAGTGGAGAAAGTGACCATATGAGTGAAATGAAAGATCCATAGAACTATTATTACTACTACATATTTTTGCTTTGATATTGAAAGAAGGCCCAAGATTCCTACAGTTATTATAATAGCTTAGAGATGAGAGAGGCATTAGAGACCACCTTCATTACAAAGAGAAGGAAAGGAGGGTTAAATATCTGGCTCAAGGTCACATAGCTAGTTAGTGAGAGCCAGGATGAGGCTCCAAATTTCCTGACATCCAGAGCTCTGTACATTGCACCATGCTACTCCAACTAGAAAAAACAAATGTTTTTGTTTAACATTTCCTATGTCTTGTTTAAACACAGCTGTAGCACTTCTTAAAATGACTAAGCTGTTCCTTCCGTAAACTGGTCTGTTTTATAAGCTAAACATTTTGGACTCTTTGTTAGTAAACTTTTTATAGAAAATCACTGGGTACTTAGAGTTAGTTGTACATTTAACTTGAGTATATGTCGTGTCTCAGGTGGGGTGCTACAAACAAAGTAGGGCATAAAAACCTCCCTGTCACGAATGTCTGTGTGTGTGTGTGTGTGTGTGTGTGTGTGTGTGTGTGTGTGTGTGTGTGTGTGTATGTGAAATCACTCTCATGGGGTGTATTACTCCATTCACTCTCAGGTAGGCTCACTCACTCCAGCCTTCTCACACACTAGCAGGTCTAAGTTCCCAGAGATAGACCACCACTGCACGGTTATATTCAAACTGTCTCAGAGTCTTATGGGAAATCCTGTTTAAGGGAAATTCTCTTCCCCTACTTACCACTCTAGTGTTTCAGTCTTCGTCCAGTGCATTTTCTATCAGCATAACCAGTCATTCACCATTAATGAGACTTTTAAAATCTTAAATATACCCATTTATGTAACAACAAAGCAAAAGAAACTATAAATATTAACAGTTTAAAACAGTGCATAAATAATAAAATACATCACAATACCCATACAAACCCAGCTCATACTTGCCTACCAATACACTGAATATCTATGGTGAGGAGTAAACACATTTGCAGTGATGCACATGATGGAAGAAGAGACTTTTACTTGGGATAACTCACAACACTGGAGTTCAGGTTTCAATATTATTGGTTTATTCAGGAGTAAATGCACTAGATAACTGCTTCTCTGCTCAGTGCCTGACTGCTGAACCTCATTTCTTTTCAACTAGGGAAATTCTTATCTGAGATTAACTTGAATATATCATTTACAAGCACTTTCAATTAATCACCTTTTAAAGGATGTTTAGAAAGTGTTAGTTCTTAATGCGAACAGCAGTTTTCTTTAAACTAAAGAACTACAGTGCTCATCAAACCTCCTTCCTCTGACCGGACCAGCCAGTTATTCACTAAACTGGAAGATGCAATTGTCCAATCACAATAAAGCTCACAGCAATACAGTTCAGAATGACTATTAAAGACAGTTTACTACAATACCAAACCAGCTGTAAAGGTCCCTGCCCCTACCTGCTTTTCCTCCTCAGGCCAGAGATAGCAATTCTTATTAAAAAAAAAAAAAAAAAGCTTCCCCTCTCTCCAGTTCTCATTAGTACTCATGGGCAATAGCTCTCACTGAAACTCTTGTCCAAGAAAGTCAATTTGCTCTCTGACCAATTAGGAATCATAGTTGAAGCCTTCTATCTAGAAAATGACTGTTTCTAACTGACATAGCGTTCACAGAGTAGCTTTTCAATCCAACCCCTTCCCATGTCTTTAGCACTTAAATGAGAGCCTTCTGGTTCTTAGTAATTCACCTTTCACTTAAAAAGTCACAATTTCCCATATTTCCCCACCAAATCAATAGTCTATTTAGTCATACTTCACTTTCTAAATGTTTATATGATTTTTTTCTTTCTTTCTTTCTTTTTTTTTTTTTGGCAAGGCAATTGGGGTTAAGTGACTTTCCTAGGCGAGTAAGTGTCAAGTGTCTGAGGCCAGATTTGAATTCAAGTCCTCCTGACTCCAGGGCAGGTGCTCTATCTACTGCACCATCTAGCTGCCCCTATATGATTTCTTATTTTGGAAAAAAAAATTACCCTCTTTATAATAAGTACATTAATATAGAACAAAACAATTTAGTTTTGTATGCCAAAATGCTTTGTACCTTTAATGTCTTCAATAAATTCATCTGTCTCTTTGGTGTCCTTGAAATCCTGTTTTTTACACTCATATTTGTCTATTTTTTTCATTATAACCCTTGGCTCAAAGGGCCAATTGCATAAGACTATCCTCAGGTGGAGCTTGATTACTCAATGCTCCACACCTGTGTGAGGAGTAACGTTGGTGAGAGCTACAGAGAAGAAAGATGCTTGGCTTCTAATTTCCAGCTTGAAGAAAGAAGACACATCATTCCAACCTCTCTTCAAATCACTGAAGGGAGAAAAAGACTGGGAAGAAGCTAACAGATAGAGGAGCCAGCACTTCCATAATGTCTCTGTTCCCAGCTTGTCACACTAGAGACTTCAGGGAATTTCCACTTGGTGAGATCTGAGATATTCTTTCTTTCTTGGTTGAACTGAGTAACCCTACTCCCAATGAGAGAGCTCATTTACTTCATATAGTCTGATATGTATTCTCCTATTCATAGTTTCTCTGATTTTTTGTTTTACTATTGACTTAGACAAATGGGTTTATTTGCTATGTATCTTCATTGTGGAATTGGCATCTGGTGGAGAGGGAGTCAAGCTTTGGATATATAGCTTGAGACACAATTTCCCTCTTAAGGGGTAGTGATCAGGATACAGCTTGAACATAAAAATTATTTCCCTTAGACTAATAATATTTAAGAGAGTAATATATATGTATGTATGATAAGCATATATATAATATACATATGTTACATATTATTGTATATTATATATATTATGTGTACACACACACACACACACACACACACACACACACACACACACACATATATATATATTCTAGCCTTATATCCCCTCTCTCTCTGAGGAGAGCACAATGGCCAGCTTCTGGCACCAAACTTCTGCTTCCATTCCTGGCAAGAACCAACGTTTCCCTTGGAAAAGGGTGGGGAGAACAGATTCAAAAGACATCTATTCTTGCATCCCTGCAAGTCACATCTAGACAGACCCACTTGGACACATGTAACCAAATGAGCCAAATAACATCACACCCCCACACAGCCCTTACAGGATAAATAGAAGTTCTTTCTCTCTGTATGGGGTCCTATGGGGTCTCTCTTTTAGGGGTCCTAGGTTTTAGTATTTGGAAATTTAGTGACCAAGCTTGTATTCATCCCTTTCTAATTTCACATAATTTGAGTCTATCCTTCCTTTGCAGTCTTCTTTCTTTGAAGAAGATTCAAGTTAGAGCTGGAAGGAACTTTGACATCTGGAGTGAATTCAGTTGAGTAACGAGAGAGTGTGGGAGAGGTCCTAGAGCAGGGGTGGAGAACCTGCGGCCTTGAGGCCTCATGGGGCCTTCTAGGTCCTCGAGTATGGCCTTTTGACTGAGTCCAAGTTTTACAGAACAAATCCTTTTATTGAAGAGATTAGTTCTGTGAAGTTTGGAGTCAGTCAAAGGGCTGCACTTGAGGACCTAGAGGGCCACATGTGGCCTAGAGGTTCCCCACCCCTGTCCTAGAGTATCCCCACTCCTGAGTGTGGTAAAGGTGGACTGGAACTGGAAGAGACTTATTTACTTCAACCTCTTAATTTTATACATATAAGTAATACCCCCATCTTTATTCTTTTGGACCAAAACTATGATTTCTTTAGTACAGGAAACTCTCAGTGATGAAACTCCCTCTACCAGTATACTCTCTTGCAACTTACTATCTCAGAGAGTTGCTTAGCACCCTGGGAGATTAAGTGACTCACTTGAGATTAAAGGCTGTATTTATCAGAGCAGCGACTTGAACCCAGGTGTCCTGACACTGAACCATCTCTCTATTCTCATGCCATGCTGCTTCTTAAAGAACACCATTTAAGAATAAGTGTAAGCCTAATACATTGTTGGTAAAACTAAATTACTTCAACCACTATAGAAAGCAATTTAGAATTATGTTAAAATCAATAAAAAACCGTTTATATTCTCTGATCCAGAGATCTCACAGCTGGACACTTCCCCCAAAGTAGGCTAAAAACAGGTCTCAGAAAAACAATATTCACAATGACAAAATATAAATCAAAAGAACAATCACAGAAAAAGAAACTGAATGTTGCATAATTGCAATGACCAAGAAACTCAGCCCTAGAGAACAGCTGAAAAAATTTAACTCCTTCCCTTCTTTGCAGAGGTGGGATGTGGAAAATTGCTGGTATTATCAGATCTGGTTAATATGTTGATAGGTTTTGCTGAACTGCTTTCTCTCTCTCTCTCCTTCTCTCTCTCTCTCTCCCTCTCTCCCTCTGTCCCTCTCTCCCTCTCTCTCTCTCTCCCTCTCTCTCTCCTCCCTCTCCCTCTCTCCTCTCCCTCTCTCCCTCTCTCCCTCCCTCCTCCTCCCTCTCTCTCTCTCTCTCTCTCTCTCTCTCTCCCTCCTCTCTCTCTCTCTCTCTCTCTCTCTCTCTCTCTCTCTCTCTCTCTCTCTTCTCTCTCTCTCTCTCTCTCTTTCTCTCTTTCTCTCTCTTTCAGGAATGGTTGGCTGGGAAGCCATTCTTTATAAGAGATGTTTGAAGGGATGGTTGGAGGGAAGGGAGAAGGATATATTCAGAAATAAACATGATGTAAAAATAAAAGATACCAATAAAATTTTAAAAGGTATATTCTAAGCGTAATATGCCAGAATAATTAAGTACGAAGATCAAGTCCCTTCGACTTGCCTCCCCCAGACTCAAAACTCCTTTGTCTTTTCACTCATCCACTTTTATTCTGTCTCTGAAGAACCAATTTTCTTCTTCCTTCCCAAGGCTAACCTGTCCACCTGTTACTTTGATTCTATGCCTCATGTCTCCTTCAGGACTTCGCTCCATCAATCATATCCTCTCTCTTATGCATCTTTAACCCGACTCATTCTACTATCACCTCCTCTGTTTATTAATAGGTTCACTCTTCTTTGTTCTAAAATAAACAATCAAAAAGCATAGTGCTGATGGGTCCCCTTCCTTCCCACTTTTTTCCCCCCTATCATTATCCTTGAGATTCTTAACCTTTTGTTCCTCCATATGAACTTCATTAATTTTTTTCTGGGGCAGCTAGGTATACAGTGGTTAGAATTCTAAGCCTGAGTCAGGAAAACTCATCTCCCTGGGTTCAAATCTGACCTCAGACGCTTACTAGCTGCGTGACCCTGGGAAAGTCATTTAACCCTGTTCACCTCAGTTTCCTCATCTGTAAAACGAGCTGGAGAAGGAAATGGTAAACCACTCTAATATCTTTGACAAGAAAACTCCAAAAGGGGCCACAAAGTTGGATGTAACAGAAATGACTGAACAACGACAACAAAATTATTTTTTCTAGTGCTACAAAATAGTCCTTTGGTAGTTTGATTGGTAGTTAAACCTTATCATGTCTTTCGACGAAGAAGAATCACAGAGGGCACAGAGGAAAAAACATTGACTCTCAAGTTAGAGGAGTCAGTTTTCATACTTAGTCACCTACCTTCTCTAGTCCTTCTTTTCTTCAACCTTTCTCTCTGTCATGGACCCCTTCTCAGAATAATGTTTTTAAATGCATAAAGTAAACCATATGAGATTACAAAGGAAATAATTATATTGAAACAGTTAAAACAGTATCCCAGACCCTAGGTTAAGACCTCTGCTCTGTAGAATGAGTGGGTTGACCTGGTAGCTTCTGAAGTCATTACCAGTTAGGATCCTAAGGTTAAAACTGGAAAGAATTCAGGTATTTGAGGCAAATTGAATTGAGTGAGGTGGAAAGTAGGAGATTACCAAGGCATGATCCAAGATTGGCTATCAAGTAATGAAATTGTTTAGCCACAGTGACCCATAAAATGATACCTTTAAATACAATGAAAGTATATTTGTTTACACAGGAAGACACTACTAAATCAGAAATTAATAATAAAAAAAGACGATTTGGTCTCAAACAACCATATGCTATGTCTTTGTATTGGCAGCCCAACAGCTGTCCAGATTTCTCATCAAATTTTATCCTTTGAAGTGAGTTTTTTAATTTGGCTCAAACCTCTATCTTGACTCTCAGCTTGTTGATCCAATTAAAGGTATCATATTTCTGTGAATGTTCCAGGCAGGATTAGAGATGGAAATTTAGTTGAGCCACTGGGTCTAACAACCAAACCAGTGTGTAAAAGAAAATTCAAAAGTTTCCATACCATGAAATTTTTTTTTAAAAAACTTAACTTTTATAGCTGTTGTTCCTGTATCAAGGAAGTGCTGTGTAAACATCCCATGCCTAAAGAGAAACATTTTTTTGTGACCCAGAGAGCACTCTGCTTTAGATCTGGGCTGTTTTCAGGAGCGCTTAACTCCAGGCAAGCTAGGGAAGAGGGCTAATGGAAAAGATCAAATGTTCAAGGTAAGAGCACAATTGTTCCCATTGTGAAAATGTTGGTGTCTAAAATTTCTTTTCATTAAAGGTAGAAAGGTGATGTACTTAAATATGGCAGTTATATATTAACTACTACTATTCTTCAACACAGAAGAAGCACAAAAAGGCATTTTTATAAATGATTAGACACTGAATAGAGAGCAATATGTAAACTGGGTTGATTTTTCTCCTTAAAAAACAGTTTTCTTTCAACCCAGTTCAGGGTCAGTTCTGTTTTTCTTGGATCATTTAAAGGAATTAAGCTGTTTACATGAACCAATTTCTCTTTATCTAGGAAAAAAGCATTCAGCTTTCAACTTTGGACACAGCCTATGGTTTGGGTTTTTTTTGGAATCCTAGCAATAAAAGTGGCTGTGCTTTAGTAAATAGTAAACAGCATTACATTAGAATGTGAAGTAATAGAAGGTAGTAGATAAAGTGCTGAACTTAGAATCAGAAAGACCTGAGTTCAAATCTTTTTTCTGATACTTATTAGCTATCTCACCATGAGCAAATTATCTAATCTTTTTGAAGCTTCAGAAGATTTTCTAAAGTGACTTAGATTTAAGTTGCAAGCCATTACAGTCTGCTTTTCATTGGAACTCAGGGAGATGACTGCCTGCATACCGAATGTACTCAGCATTGGGGCCCAGGCAGATGAAAGTCTGGGACACCTAAAGGGTTATCAATTCAAATAAAGTCAAAATGGTGCACAGTCTCCACACTCGACCATTGTTACTTGACATTAACATTTTGCTCACACTAACTCAATTAAGATTTCAATGTAAAGGAGGGAATCCAGAGGGAGGGAAATGATATGACCATCTGTCTTGATCAACCATACCTAGAATCTTATGTTCAATTCTGGGTTCCATAATTTAAAAGGTGCAATGAGAAGTTGGAGAATATCCAGAGGAAGAAATCCAGGATGGTGAGGGGGCTTATTTTATGCCATATGATCAATTTAGTAATAAAAGTAAAGATAATAATAAGAATGAAAATAAACTAAACAGTTAATTTATCTCATGGAATCTTTCTCCAAATATCACTTCAGTCATTTTTTTCTAGTCATATCTAACTCATCATGACCCCATTTGGGGTTTCTCATTTTTCAGAAGAAGAAACTGAGATAAACAGGGTCAAGTGACCCAGGGTCACACAGCTAAGTGTCAGAGGCCAGATTTGAACTCGGGGAGATAAGCCTTCCTGACTCAGGCCCAGCACTCTATCCACTTTACCACCTAGCTGCCCTATCAAAATATCATTTGGACTAAAAAAGTGTAAAAGTCCAAATGTATACCAAAGGAGGATAAAGACTCAAGACTTTGAGCTCAGATGTAGAGATCACATTGACCTAATATATGAAGGCTATACCTACATAGCCTATCTATCTTGATCTCCTCCAGACATGACATGTTAAGGACAATGATATCAAAGAAAAGCTGGTGGCTGAATATGTTAACATTCAGCTTCTGAAATCAAAGCTAAATGGCAAAAACACATTTAAAGCAGTTAACCTCTGTGTAATACAAATCTAAGGATACATCTTTAGAATTTCAAAATGGACCTCAATAGACTTTGAAAGTATCTTAACAAAAACCAATATTACATTAATAAGGCATAAGGCCCATCATCCTAAGACAGCTCTGAAAAGATTAACACTTCCTCACCAAAAAAAAAAAAAAGAACTGATAGACATTCTTGGGGCACACAATAAGCAAGTCCAAAACCTGTAGAAATACTTTTGGATTAAGCAGACATCATCAAGCAATAGTAAATGCTACTAATATAGCTATGCCCTTGAATTTGCTGAATTCAGCTGAAAGGAGTTTACTTCTGCACTGAAGCTCAGGCAACAGCTAAGAGCCTTGAATGGAATGAAAAGGTTCTGCCTACATGGGCTGTGCCTACATGATCTCAGTCAACAACATATTGACAACAAAGTGCCAAAGACATGCTTGAGTGATGTCCATATGTTTGTTGAAACAGGGAAGTTTATGATGGCGATTCAGAACCAGGTCATTGCCACTAGAAGCTATAGAAGAGCTATACTTAAGGAGCCTGGATTTGATGATCAAGGTAGATTATGTAAGGAAATGGTGCAACATATACATCACTCTAGGCTGCTAAAGTTTAGCACCTACCCAAAACCTAGCAAGACATGATCTGGTGGCTAAAATTACATATCAGGAGTTTGTATTTTTCATGGACTGAAAAATGACAAATCCTTATATTACAAATATAGACCTTAAAACATCCTCGAGAACCTGACAAATTGTTCTGGAACTGGACCATTTTTTTTAACAGTTTATATATTTGTTTGTTTGTTTTTAGTTTTGAACATTCATTTCCATAATATTTTGAGTTCTAATTTTCTTCTTCTCCCTCCTTTCTTCCCTCCCCAAGACAGCATATAATCTGATATAGGCTATACATATACGTTCATATTAAGCATATTTTCACAATAATCATGTTGTAGAAAAGAATTAGAACCAATGCGAGAAACCACAGGAAAAAATAACATCAACAAAAAAAAGAGCAAACAGTATGCTTTGATCTGCATTCAGACCCCATAGTTCTTTTTCTGAATGTGGATTTTCCATCCTGAGTCTTTTTGAGTTGTCTTAGATCCTTGCATTGCTGAGAGGAGCTAAGTCTATCAAAGTCATCACACAATATTGTTGTTACTGTATACAATGTTCTCCTGGTTCTGCTCACTTCACTCAGCATCAGGAACTGGACCATTAATCACCAACTGAGCTGTTGCTCATAATCAACCAGACATAACATCAATTCATAAAAAGTTAAGCCTGACATGTACAACCTATATTGAGTTGCTTGCCTTTTCAATGAGGGTGGGTGGGGAGGGAGGAAGGGAGAAAATTTGGAGCTCAAAGTTTTAAAAACATGTTTTAGAAAAATGTTTTCACATGCAACTGGGAAATAAGAAATACAGGAAATGGGGGTACAGAAGTCTATCCTGCTTTACAGGAAAATAGAAGGAGAAGGGGATGAGAGAAGGGAGGGGGGAGAGATAGAAGAGAAGGCAGACTAGGGGAAGGGGTATTCAGAATGCATGCCATCTTGGGGTGGGGGGAGGGGTAAGAAATTTGGAACTCAAAAACTTGTGGAAGTGAAAAAAAATAAAAACAAAATCAAAGGCAAAAAAAAAAAGTTAAGCCTGTTAATAGATGTTGCCTTCCCAAATATTCATAATCTGTGAGCTACATAGAATGAGAAACTTTCAAAGCATGAAGAGCTGGCCTAGGAGATCAAACTAATGTGTAATTAAAGTGAGGTACATATCATCTCTGTTTCTCCCTAGGCTATTAGAGTCATTTTGAGGATACTCTCAGTCAGCCTACAAAAGATGAGCTTGAATCCTAACACTCTTATTCAACTATAAGTAGCAGTTACTTTATCTACCTAAGTAATTGGCCACAGGCCATAAAATATGTAAGAATATATAGATCTGCAAATTTAGAGACATCTCCACTCCAAATGCTCATATGGACTATTTGTGCCTGACCTGTGGCAGAGCCTTCAGAGCTTGTATTGGTCTGCTCAGCCAGTCAGACACACAGTACCTTGACCTTAATATAGTAAGGTCATTTTGGTTTTCCTCAAGCCTAAAGGACAATGACCACATAAGAATAATAGCAGGAGAAAATCTTTTACCAGACTATTTCCACTGGCATCCCATCTAAAAGGCCAAAAAAATAAAATACTAATAATGATCGTGATGATTTATGAGTTCCATAGAAAAAGATGAGAATGAGATAATAACAATAACAATAATAACCCCTTCAAAATCTTATCCAACATGCATGATATGAGAGGGAGGCAACCACAAACTAGGTGAATGCCAGCCCAGGTACTGTACAGTGAAGACTTGATATGCCCTGTGATCACTTCCGTAGCTGAGGAAGCTAATTAATGATAACATGTTTACATTTTAACACTAAGTAATTGTATTTTGAAGCAAAGATCCAAATTCAGTCAACTGTGCTATTGACAGAGGTATTCAAAGTATGCCAGATATTTATCCTTCACAACAGAAGTATAATCAGAACCCTAATTAGGATTCATTAGCTAATGCCATTGTTCTTTTTTGTTTCCAAGTATTATTCACCCATCCATCCATCCATTCATTTGGTATTTATCAAGTGCCTATTATGTGTTAGGCACTGTGCTAAGTGCTAGTATAAATATATGTGTGTATGTGTGTGAAAGGCTGCACACTTAAGGAACTTAATGATACAATAAGGGGGAAAGATGTACACAAATGTAAGAAGGGACTGACCAAGTATTCTTGTCTCCCACCCCTTGGCATTCAGGGCCAAGTGTTCTTCACATGCCCATAAAGGCTGAGCTTGAACAGTCCCCATTCCACTAAGAACTATGACACAAGGAACAGGTCTAAGTATCCTGCTATGTGGAATTTGAGGAAGGAGAGATCACTTTCAAGTAGGGTAAGTGAAATGTTTTCTGGGAAGGCTTTATGGATGATATAGCACCCTACTTGAGCCTTGAAAGAAGGGAGGAACTTCAACAGATGAATATGAGAAGAATGGAGTCTATTCTAGACATGGGATTGGTTAGCTCAAAGGCATAGACACAGGAGGGAGCAATATGAAAACAAGGGGCAAAGAAAAGTTCAGGAGGCCTAGATCATAGAATGTGTGAAGCGCCTATTAGATTTGCCAACATGACAAAACAGAAAAATGATAAATGTTGGAGATGTGGAAAAATTGGAACACTAATGCATTGTTGGTGGAGTTCTGAAATGCTCCATCCATTTTGGAGAGCATTTTGGAACTATGTCCAAAGGGCTATAAAAATGTGCATACCCTTTGACCAAGCAATAGCACTTCTAGGGTTATATTCCAGAGAGATCATACAGATGGGAAAAAGGACCCACATGTACAAAAATATTTATAGCAGCTCTTTTTGTGGTGGCAAAGAATTGGAAATTGAGAGGATACCCATCAATTGGGGAATGGCTGAACAGGTTGTGGTATATAAATGTAATGGAATACTATTGTGCTATAAGAAATGATGAGCAGGCTGACTTCAGAAAAACCTGGAAAGACTTGTATGGCCTGATGCTGAGTGAAGTGAGCAGATCCAGAAGAACATTGTACACAATAACAGCCATATTGTTAGATGGCTAATACTGATAAACCCAACCCTTCTCAGCAATACAAGGATCTAAGACATCTCCAAAGGCCTCATGATGGAAAATGCTATCCACAAAGAAGAAAGAACTATGGAGTTTGAATGCAGATTGAAGCATACTATTTGCTATTTTTTTTCTTCTGTTGTGTTTTGTTTCCTCTTTCTGGTGGTTCCTCCTATTGGTTTTAATTTTTACTTACAACATCACTAATGTGAAAATATGTTTAACAGGAATGTATATGTATAGCCTATATCAGATTGCACGACATCTTGGGGAGGGAGGTGGGAAAGAAGAGGGAGTAAAATTTAAAATTCAAAAGCTTATGGAAGTGATTGTTGATAATTCAAAATAAAGTAATTTTAAAAATAAATTAAATAAAATACGTGAAGGGCAACAGTAGAGAAGGAGATGACATTTGGGTCCTGATTGTAGGAGCCTTGAATGTGAAAATCAATAATTTTTTGTTTTGTTAGTCAATGGGGAGCCACAAAAGGTTTATAAATAGAAGAGTGACATAATCAGAGTGATAAGCTGGGAAGACAGCTCAGGCAACGGAGTAAAAGATGGATTGGAGAGGGTACAGATGAATTCAGGAGAACAGTTTAAAAGGCTATTTCAATAATAGTCTAGGCATGAAGAGATGAAAGCTGGAATGGATTTTACTCTTCATTGATATAAATAATACTTTTACTTATCAATGTGCATATAGCACACTGGGCCATAATTAGGAATTCTGGCACCTAGGGCAAATCGAGATTGGAGTAGAAAAAAATCGGAGAGTGAGAACCAGACACTGAATTTATGGAGGAGGGATTGAACTTTCAACAGGATATATTGAACTTTGACAGTGAAGAGGTGGTTGTTGAGGGATGGGTGGGGAGGAGAGGTTGGAAAATAACATTGGAGAACAAGGAGTACGCAGCATCCTCCTCCTGGCCCTGAATGCCAAGAGGTGGGAGACGAGAAGCCAGATCTGCAGAAAGGGTGCCAAGAGATGTGGTATCCTCAGGAGAAATCAACATTTCAGGGGGCAGCTAGATGGCGCAGTGGATAGAGCACCGGCCCTGAAGTCAGGAGGACCTGAGTTCAAATCTGGTCTCTGTCACTTACTAGCTACGGGGTCCTGGGCAAGTCATTTAACCTCTGTTTGCCTTAATCCACTGGAGAAGCAAATGGCAAACCAGTCCAATATCTTTGCCAGAAAAAAAAGAAAAAGAAAAAGAAACCCACAGACATTATGGTCCCCAGGGTCACAAAGAGTTGGACATGATTCAACAGCAACCAGTAGCCTTCTACCTACTTTGTATGTACTATGTATTTACCTGATTACTGTCGCGTTCTCTTACTACCTACCTACTACTCTCACTGCCTACTTACTATCATGTATCTCTTCCATTAGAACGGGAGTGCCCTGAGGATGGAGACGTTTTGCCTTTCTGTATATTCCCCTTAACGCTAGTGCCATCCATCAGAAGTAGTTTATCCTGCATGTATCTTGTTTGTACATAATTGTTTGTATTTGTCTTCTGTCTTAGACTGTGAGTTCCTTGAAAGTAAGAGCTGTGTTTAACCTTTTTTTATCCCTAGCACTTAGTACAGTGCCTGGTACATAGTAGTTGTTTTATATACGTTTGTTGACTTAACTTTGTATCCCTCATACTTAGAACAATGCTTGCCACAGAGTAAATGCTTATTAAATAATTGTTGACTGACTGGCTACTTCAGCAATAGAAGTTCGGTAGTTGCCTGGAAGATGGTGAATGGTAATGATGCTGCTATATGACAGAAAGACATGGAACACCATTGCCTCTGATGAATTCAATATGAGTGTCTCATGGAGAGCGATAGAAGAGAGTGTGATAAGTATAAATAGGCTTCTCCATGTAATCGACAAGGAACTCCAAAGAAGAAATGGAATAAAAGACATTATCAGCAAATTGCACGATAAGAGAAGATGGGCTGGTAAAGTGACAAGAACGAAGGATGGAATGTGGGCAGAGTGTTCCATTTATACCATCTAGGTGGAAAAAAAAACCATGAAAAAGAGAAGATGTGGAGTAAAGTCTCACAGAATATAGTATAGAAATTAGGGTTGAAATTTGCATCATTAAGGAGAATGGTAAGCACAATACCCTAACCTCTGTCCCAATGAGGTTTTTCTTTATTGGTATTTCCAAAAAAAATAGTATTTCCAGAGAAATACCACTAGAATTTTTTTATTTTCATTATTTATCTCAAGGATGGTATTGAGACCATCTTCAGTATTTGACTTTGAATCAAGAGACTAATGGCTCGGGCTGATGACATCACTTCCTGCTCACCTGAGTCCAAAGCAGTTTTGAGGAATTCCAGGCTTGCTTGGATGTTTAGCTCCTGGAATAATGACTGACATGCTCAAGGGGTCTTTAATATCCCTAAAGAATTCCTGAATCTATGACATCATAGATCCATTTGAGCATTTGAGTTGATGATGGATTGGAGAGAGGAAAGGCTGCATTTAAGGAGACCACATAAGAGGCTACTGAAATAGTCTAGTGAAGTACAATTCCTTGGGGAGTCCAGAATAGGGTGTTGAGCCTGTAAGACCCTGATGGAAAAGTAGGTCTCATAAGAGAAGAGAATAGTTCTGATCTTTTATGCACTTTTGTGAGTATTTTTTATGTTTTCTGCATTCATTCATGTACTCCTGGGAGTCCTTCAGATTTTCTGTGGGATGAAAAACAACTTATCCTGTACCTCATGTGTGTATGTTATTATGAGTACTTGTATGGCACCTGGATGCCCTGTTACTTTTGTTCAAATAAGACATAAACTAAATTGTGTGATTTTCCAGAGTGAATTAGATCAGGCAGGGGAGGGCAAGCCAAGCCAAAGTAGAAAATGATCATGAGGTTCTAGATTATAGAGTATATTACATTAATTTCATGGCCTATGGGATGGAATATTGTTTAGCTTTTTGAGTAAAGAGGCAAATCAAGAGCAGTATGGTGGTAGAAAGATCAAAGTTCCATTTAGAATTAAAAATAAGGATGATCCTCATTTACACAGCAGGCTGGCTTACAGTGTGCTTTCCTCACAACAACCATGAAAGGGGAGTGTATTCATTTTACAGATAAGGCAATTGAGGGTCAGGGATGTTACCCTTGATTATACAGCCCAGATTCCACCCAAGTCTCCTGACTCCAAGTCGAACATTCTTTCCATGACATCTCACTTTTTATGCCCCCTTTTGTGATTCCCCAATCTTAACTTCAACATAAAAGTCCATTCCAATTTTACCTGATAAAATTCTTTCTCTCTTGCTGATCAGTAAAGAGAAAAGCCAACAATTAGAAAACAATCTTCTATTCTATAGAGAGAGAAATCTCTAGACCTTGAGCCTTATGTGAATGATGGTTAATACTTGCCTCTCCTCTGCCAGCTGCATCATGTTTCTCCATCAATCTTCAAGTGAGCAAAGACATTTTACAACATCTATGTCTGGCAAGCAGCCCGATATCCAAAAGCACTGCCTAATCCTGGCGTGAGACTCCAGTGCTGACTTGCCTCCAATGAGGCAAGAACAGCCATGGGTGGGATAGACTCTTTGACACTGATGTAACTCCATGGCAGCAATAGGAGTGAGAGTTTTGATGAAATGTTCTTATCTACAAAATAAGTTTTAGCCTCTTTTTTTTTTTGAAAAAAGCTTTTTTTCCTGAATGCTTAATCATCTGAAACTTCACATGATGGGGGAAGGGGACAGAGCTCAATTGGGGTTTTGGGATGCTTTTGGGCTATGCCTTTATTAAAAGGAACACTTTTCTAGGATAAAAGCATTGGATTGGTAGTTAGGTTTCTTATACTGCTTTCGTCAATAAATCATGGGGTGGCCTTCAACACATGCCAGTGTAACTCTGGTTTCCTGATTCCTCTTAGGTAAGAATTGCCAATTCTTGATACTCTAATGCAGGGATGGGGAACCTGTGGCCTGTTAATGTGTGTTAATGAGGCTATAGATGAGGCTATCAGGGAAATGCTCTGAAGCCCTTGGGGGGAAGGTGGGGGAACAGAGAAGATTCACCTTGGCTTCCCTGGTTGTAAAATATCAGCAAAAGCAACAGACAGTTGATATCGTGTCCAGAATATAAGTGACTTGTTGTGAGCTGGGTTTATAATGTCAAATTAAGAGGAACAGAGGGAAATATGGAGAAGGAATGCAGGAAAAGGAGACTAGAACATTAAATTGATGGAATAAAGACAAGTTTCCTCCTCCCTTTACCCCCTTCCAGTTTTATAAAATTAGCTTGTGTAGCTGGAGAAAACAAGAAAAGCAGCTGAACTAGGAATTATGGGATTTTACCACTGAAAGGGACCTTAGAGATCTGTAGTCCAATTATTTTACAGAAATATCTGAGGAAAAGCGATTTGCCTAAGGTCAAACAGTTCTAGGCGGCATGTCAAATAGAAAAGGAGAAGTAATAATAAAAGGAGATGAAATTTCCTGTGCATGAGAAATCCCTCTACCAAATCAGATCATAACCCATCTATAACTTAAGAGATAAGTCATAAAGAGTTGCCTGAACTCAAGACGAATTAGGCTTTTTATCCATGACAACACAGCTAGAAGATAGCAGAGGAAGTATTTGAACTTGGGTCTTACTGATTCCAAGTCCACCCTACTATCCACTACACCCAAGGTATCAAACTCATAGCTTACAGGCAGAATGCAGCCAGCAAAACACCCAAGTGGGGCCCAACCCAGACTAAAACGTACTTAAGAAATGTTTAATAAAATAAATAAAAATATAACACAATGTAGATAATGCCGATTTGTGATTTTCCAAGTCAATATCCAGCAGCAGGCATACAGTCCTATTTGAGTTTGACACAACTACACTTCACGGCTCATTTATTCAATCTACGTTTATTAAGCACCTACCATGAGCAGGCACTATGCTAAGCGCTAGAGAGACCAAAAGGGGCAAAAGATGGTCCCTGCCCTCAAGGAGCTTATAATCTAAGGTAATATTTATACAGTACTTTAAAATCGGCAAAGTACAACTACAATGCATCATTTGAGCCTCGTATTAAATTTTAATGTACATCCTAAAGATTATTATTATGCCCTTTTTACAGATGAGAAAATGGAAGCTCAGAGACTTAAAATGACTTCCTCCTGGTCATACAACTGAGAAGTATCAGAAGTCAAATTTGGACCCAGGTCCTTCTAACTCCAATTCTAGCACTACCTCTGCTTTTCCACACTGTATCCTGTGTTTGGAACCAAAATAAATATATTTTTTCAAACCTGAGGAACAAGGATCAGGTACTTAATTGTTTATTTCATTTAACTTCACCATTTTCAGTAAACACTTCCCCTGGGGAGGGGAGGGGTCTTCAAATTTCATTCCTAAATCAATCTTTTACAACGTGGTGGTTGTTAAATACCTCAGTGGTGATTCATTCTATAATCAAGGAGCAGGCCATGGAAATATTTAGTAGATTTGAACAGTTTAACTTGGATTTGTAAATTATACTTAGGTCTTAGAAGGAGCTTTCCTTTTTCTTTATTGACTTCATTTAAGTTAAGCCTGCCATGAACTTGCTAAATATTTCCTTTAAAAGAGCTATTCCAGGGCTCTCTAACTCGTTGGTTAGACTTTAATCTCTAGCCTTCGAATTTTCAAAGTTCCACATTAGCAACCAGGTGCTGAACTCCACTGAACACAACAACAATGAAAATGAACTCAAACCTTTGCTCCATTTGAGCTGCCTCTCTGCAGCATGCCTATTAAATGCAGAATGCAGCTATAAAAACATTCAGAATATGCTGGCAGAGAAGTGGAGGAACAGCTTGCCGCCATATCTTCTCTTAAATCTAGGGTATCACCTTGCTGCATACTTGGAAGGAGAAACAAAATGGTTTTGTAACCCTAAGGGTAGGTCTAAATGTTCTCTGATAAGAGATCTTCCAATTCCATTTGAGTAAAAACTTTGAAAAAAATCAAATATAAATTTAGAGATTGCTTTGTTTGCTTTATGACAATTGAAAATTTCTGAGATGGTTATTTTTTTTCCAGGATGATTTAAATGTGGTCCTGCTTATAAGCAGGGGAATGGATTCAATGTTGATCTCTAGACATCTCTTATACGAGAATTACCTTCAAGCAGCAATCTTAACCAGGGGTCTATGACCACCAGGGGATCTTTGAACTTGAATGGGAGTGTGGGATTACATCTTTATTTTCATTGGGTGGCGAAATGGATAGAGTAGCAGGCCTGAAGTCACGAAGAGTTATCTTGGTGAGTTCAAATCTGGCCTCAGACACTTACTAGTTGTGTGACCTTGGACAAGTCACTTAACCCTGTTTGCCTCAGTTCCTCATCTGTAAAAAATGAGCAGGAGAAAGAAATGGCAAAGATACTCCAGTATCTTTGCCAAGAAAACCCAAATGAGGTCCCGAAGAGTCAGGCATGACTGAAAAAGTAAAGTCTAGCATTTCCTTCAGTTATTTAAAAATATTATTCCAAAAGGGGTCTATAGCTTTCCCCAGACTGTCAAAAAGGTCCACGACACTTTCTTTGCCTTTGGGGGGGGGGCCGCGGAGTGAGGCAATTGGGATTAAGTGACTTGCCCAGGGTCACGCAACTAGTAAGTGTCAAGTGTCTGAGGCTGGATTTGAACTCAGGTCCTCCTGACTCCAAGGCCAGAGCTCCATCCACTGTGCCAGTTAGCTGCCCCTGGCTCTACGACATTTAAAAAATCATTTAAAACCACTGGCTTAAAGGAATCCTATTTGTTTTTCACTCTTCTTCTTCAAAACCCACATTTCATTTACATACAGCTAGGTGGTACAGTGGGTAAGAGCCTGGTACCTAGAGTCAAGAAGACCCAAATTTAAATCCCTCCTCAGATGCTTGGAGGGGCTAAACCTCAGTTTTCTCATCTTTAAAATGGGGATAATAGCACCCAGGATTGTTGTGAGAATTAAATGAGATAACATATGCTTGCTTAAGATTTTGTTAACGTTAGAGCATTATATAAATTTGAGCTATTACTATACCCTCTTGAGTCAGTGCTGAAACTGATCACAGAATCATGAACTCTTAGGGTTAGAAGAACCCTCAAAAGCTTTGAACTCCAACGTGTGCCTGAATAACAATTCAGCCAAAATACAGCTAACACATATGCAAACAGCCTTTGCTTGAAAAGCTCTGAGAAGAGATTTAAGATTTCTCACCATCCTGGACATTCTCCAGCCCATTACTGCCCTTCCTAAAATGTTGCACCCAGAATTGAACACAATACTCCCAATTTGGTCTGACCAGAGCAAAGTACAAACTACAGAGTGACTCATTCCCGTGTTTCTTGACAAAGGTGTATTGTTTTGTTATCTGTTTTAAAACGCTTAATCTCTGCTTGGAACTCAAATCTGATTCAGGCTCTTATTTTTGCAGCCGCCAAATCAGGATTGTTTTAGCTAATTTTTTTTTTAAGTTTCCAAAATCTTAAGTGCTGAAGATCCTCCAGGTTTAAATCCTATTGGTCTATAAATTTTTCTATACTGTTGATCCTAATGTTAAGGAGTCATAGATTTAGAGCTGGGAAAAAAAAACCAGAGAGATTGTCTAATCCAGCCGTTCCATTTTACATGTGAGAGCCAATGAGGCCCAATGAGGTTATGTGCCATCCAGGGTTACACAGAGAGTACTTGGAGGCAATGTTGCATACTGGACATAATTCTGGACTTGGAGTGAGGCAGACCTAGGTTTATATCTTACCTCTCACACTTTTGTATGAATATGGATAAATCAGTTAACATTTGTAAACCTGAGTTTCTTCTTCTATAAAATAAGGGAAATAATACTGTAGTACAGGTATCCTTACCCATGTCTCTGAACTTATTTTTAAAAAATATTTTAATAACTGCTTTTCATTATAATTGGTTTCCTTTATAATCCTGTTATTTTCTACATTTAAAACTATTATTCTGAAGAGTCTAGAGGCTTCACCAGACCACCAAAGGGGTCCATGACACCAAAAAAAAGGTAAGAATCCCTGCTGTAGTATCTAGCACTCAGGATTGTTTTGAGCCTTAACAGAATTAATAATTAATTCATAGTGTTTTAAATTCTACAAAGCGCCTTACATACATTATCTAGTTGGAGCCTTACAACTACCCCGAGAATACAGGTATTGCTATCTCCATTTTATGAATAGAGAAACTGAAGCTCCAAGAGGTTAAGTGACTTACTGAAGTCATATTTTGAACTACAAGTCCAGCGTAAAAGAGAAAGATAGCAAAATCCCACAGGCCACATTTTGTGTCTACAGAATAAGACTCAACTGGCCAGTTACAGTAGAACAATGCAGCCCCTCCCTCCTCCCTTCTTCTTTCTCTTCCCTCCTCTCCCTCTGTCCACATAGGGTATCATATACTTACCTGTGGGTACTCTGCCCAAAGGAATGTAAATTTTGATTGCTAAAATCTTGCAAATTATATTGGGTTTTGCAGAGTAGAAATTTTTTTTTCTCAAGGATCATGTCCTAACCCTAAATCACTCTGGTTCTCATGGATTGACCAGCAATAGGTCTTAGGCCAAGCCCCATGTGGTTATTACTTGGGCCTTGATTTGGCTCCAAGTAAATATAAATAGCAATTGTTTCTGTTTTGGCCAGAAACCCTGAGGGTCTTCTCCTCCTAGATTTTTTTTTTAAACTAGGTAAAAGAGGCCATTTTTTGCCTCATTTCTTGCCTAGCCTTAAACACTGAATGGGCATTTTCCTCAGTCAAACTGTGACCTGGGAAAGACCTTAATGTAAAAAGGCCAAGGTCTTCCACTGCATCCAGGTCCATTTCCAGTCATCCTGATCTATATCTTGCCACTGAACCCAGATGGCTCTGGAGAAGAGTGAGGCTGGTGACTTTGCACAGTCCTGCCTCACTTAAATCCAATTCACTTTCAAGTCATGGCATCACCTTCCTGATGTCATGGTCCTCTTCGAGAATGAAGGACAAACAACAACAACCTCAAAAATAGATCAGTTCCCTTTAAGGGCAATGGGGGTTGATAGACAATTTAGAAGTGAGAAATGCTATTTGGCATTCTAATATTAACCCCTGGAAGGATGGGAAGTTAAAAAGACCTCAAAAGACCAAGCTGCATCTATTGATAAGGACACATGTTTAAAAATCCACAATGCAAGGAAAATAAAGGTGAAAATGTTTATTTCAAAGCAAAATTATTATAAAATGTTGCATCAATTGACACACCCTGTTCTTCTAGTATTAAGATTAAAGAAACATTGAAATTCTTCCTAGTCTATTAAAGTTTCTTCTCACAGAAAAGAATTCCTTAGGGGACTAATATACATATCCTCTCTCACCTAAAAGCAACCAAAAGTTTGTGATCCTTTCTCATAATTATATAAGTTGTAAAATTCTTCAGTCTTTTAAATGAAAATATTGTGTCACTATTAGAGAGAAAGCTTATGCCAAAAGAACAGAAGGAAAGAAAAAGAAATCTGTGTAATGAGCTAGAGCACACCTGTTGGAGAAGTTTTAGTAATAAAGGCATAGATTATTTCATCATTTTTTCATTGTTCATTATATTTCATTATTTCATTACATCCACTGAAATCAGTGTCATGCTAATAATAACTGATTTGTATAGGACTTTAAGATTTGTGAAACATTTTTCTCACAAGTTTGTGAGGTAGGTAGTATAAATAGATATGGTTTTAACTTTACAATTTTTAAAAATATATTGAATTGATGTATGTTTTCATATCTCCATAGTTTTCCCCGATATCCCTCCCCTTTCTGCTCCCAGAGAGCCATATCACATAACAAACAGTATTTTTTAAAGAAAGAGAAGAGGAAAAAAAACAGCGTAACTGCTTAATACATCAACAAAGTTGGAAAATATGTTTGATGTACTTTTCTGCAAAGGGAGTAGGGGTAGAATGGAAGTATCTTCTCATATCTCTTGTCTCAAGACATGCTTTTTCTTTATCATTCTTCAACTTCTGATTTCGTGTGTGTGTGTGTGTGTGTGTGTGTGTTTCTGGAAGCAAGCAGAGCCAAGAAAATCATATACACAATGACTACAATAAGGTAATGTAAATATTATTATCCCCATTTTTTATTAGACCTCTAATTTCATTGCTATATGTGGGTAATCAGATCCCCTTTACCAATGCACATCAGCATGTGCTAAGCAACTTATAGCCCTATTTGCTGGGGGGTCACTAAGTGACTTATCTGAGCTCATACAACCAGTACTTGCCCCAGGAAGAACTTGAATCAAAATCTTCCTAACTCCAAGGCAGGCTTTCCGTCCTCCAACCTGTGTTGCCTGTCCTTATTTTACAGATGAGGAAATTGAGACCTGTAAGGGTAATAGGATTTGCCCAGGTTAGTAAATATCTGAGGCAGGACTTGAACTCAGATCCTACTTCTCCATATCCTGGGTACATTCCGCTGTGCCATTCTGCTTCTCAGGATATAGCTTGTAATTGAGAGGTAGAAATTTGGTTCAAAGAGAAGAATCTGGAAAATCATTCCTAAAATGAACTTGAGCCAACAAATGTCAATGCTTCTTTGCGATTATGGCTAGGAGAAAATGTGCTTTAAGTAAAACCTGGGTACAACTTGAGCAAGTTAGATGGAGGGATATATTGCCTTCTTATTAAATTTGCAAGTGACACAAAACTAGTCAGGATAAACTAACATATTAAATGAGAAGTGTGCCTAGCTAAGCCCCCACTTCAAGCAACACAGTCCCATCTCTCAAGGACTTTACATTCTAAGGGGAGGGGGGTTGGGGGAACAATACATAAAGCGGAGCTAGAAAGGGGTAGGGAGAAATGGGCTATGCCCTGACACACGACATGGTATGGAGATGGCTGGGAGGTGGTATAGAGGAGGTCTGATTGCTAGCAAAGTGAGTCAATCCACCTATCAGAGTTATTTGAAGAAACATTCACACAAGGCATCATCTTCTCTTTCACCTCAGACCATCTCATGAAACCCAGACTGCCTTTCCACCTTGCTCACATATAAGTACTTTCCCAATCCTTCCCTCCGTTTTTGGCTCTTTTTTATGTGTTATCTTCCTCTCCTAGAATGTAAGCTCCTTGAAGGTAGAAACTAGCTTTCTTTTTTGCTTTTATTTGTATTTCCAGCCCTTAGCACAGTGCCTAACACAAAGTAAATATCTATCTACCTACCTGTCTGTCTATCTCTTTCTCTCTCTAGGAATTCTAACAGTTATTATTTCTTAAAAATGTCAACAAGCTTAAATGATGGGCCAAATCAACTGAACAAGAACAGTTATGGCTAGACATATGGGGGAAAAAAAAACTAGAGGTATTAGTGGACTGTATGTTCAATCTGAGTCAATAGCGTGATATGGCTGGGAAAAAAGCTCCAAAACCTAATGTGAATTTAGGCTTAAGTATAGGAACAAGGAAAGTATTAGTCCGTTTCTATTCTGCCAGACCAGATCTAGAATATGGTCTCAATTATGGACATCATATTTTAGGAAAGACATTGAGAAATCTGAATACATATAGAGAAGGGTGATCCAGAGGACATGTGAAGATTAGTTGAAGGAACTGGTTTTTAGTCTGGAGAAAAGAGAAAAAAAGGTTAGGGATGTCAATATGATAGTTCTTTTCCCACACACGTAAAGAGTGGCCTTTAAGAAGAAAGATCCATTTCGTTCTGCCTGATTCCAGAGGGCAGAGTTAGGAAAAATGAATGGGAGTTATAGAGAGGGAGAGTTAAGCATGATGTAAGGAAAAAGTTTCTAACAACTAGAGTTGTCTAAAAGTGAAATAGGTGAATTCGAGACTTGGCCACGGGCTTCTCTTCATTACAATCCTTCAAATGGTGGCTGGACAATCAACTGCTAGGGGTGTCATCAGATGTCTTGTCAAAGAATACCTATTCAAGTACATATAAGATGCTGGACTAAGTGACCTATTCCATATGCCTTTTTTTTAAACTCTAAGATTTGTGGAAGTTTCAGAAAAGAAGATCGCTTTAGCAGTGAAGGAAAATTACTAGAATGAGAAGAGGGCAAGACTGACAATGTCATGGCAAAATGATAGGACCATAATAGAAGTTGAACGGGATGTTGGCGATCATTCAGTCCAATTCCCTCCTGTTACAGATGAGGAAACTGTTACAGAAGTGTCAACAGAAGTTGACACTTGTCCAGGTCTCCTGAGGAAGTCAGGGAAGGTTCTTTTCCTTCTTTTATCCTTTAAATCTGGTTACAAAGATGCTAGTGATTATAGGCATCTAAGGATAAGAAACTATAAAATGCAAACTTGGGACCCTAAATCGGGTAAAATCCTCAAGATCAAAAGTTTACAAAATTATAGATTGAGAGTTTAGAGGGATTTTAGAGATTGTCTACTTCAATCCCTTCGTTTTACACATGAAGAAACCAAGACCAAGAAAAGTAAAGCAGCTTGTCCAAGCCAAACTCTTTTTACTACACCATTCTGATGTCATCAATACGTGCAGTTCAGGACAGTCACTCTGTTTTGATCTTTTTTTTTATTTTTATATTTTTAATTTATGGGATAAAGTAAGCATTTCTATAACATAGTATAATAAAAAAAAGATTGAGCATGAAACTGAAAATCTATTATGTACAACTTGCAATTCATTTACATATATAATAAATTATATATATATATATATGTTATTTATATATAATAAATTTCTTTTTTTTCTTTTTCTTTCTTTTTCTTTTTTCCTTCTCTCCCGCCCTCCACCTTGGAGATGGCTACCATTAGACACAAATAGGTATATATATGTAAAATTATTCTATACATACTTCTATTTATCAGTTCTTTCTCTGGATGCAGATAACTTCTTTCTTCATATGTCCTTTGTAGTTAATTTGGGTATTTGTGATAGCCAAAATGACTTATTCACGTAAAGTCTTTCTTAAAAAACAATATTCTCTTGGTTCTGCTCATTTTGTTCTTCATTATTTCACGCACATCTTTCCATGTTTTTTTAAAATCATTGAGCTCATCATTTCTTATAGCATAGTAGTATTCCATCACAATCATATACCACTACTTGTTCAGCCATGATCTTTTTTGTTTGTTTGTTTTAGTCTACATGAGCTGTCAGCTATTCAACATAGAGAACTCTTGGTATGGAAACTCCTTCCACAGATCCTGATGAGGGATTCATCCACAACCTAGTTGCCTCAACGTTGAAAGGTTATGTAATTCATCCTTGGTCCTGGAGTAAGTATTTGTCAGAAGCAAGTGAATGCTGGTCTTCCTGACTCTTGGACCAACTCTCTCTATGACAACATATTTACTTGGAACTTGGTCCTCCGTATTAGTACTTTGAGTGTCTCTATAAATACTCATTGATAAAGAGAGAGACAGGCAAAGTGTTGATATAGTGAATAATTAACATCTTATCACTAGTTTAGGTGTATCTTCAGACAGCTGCTTGTGGACATTTACAAATGAGTGAAACTTTTCTGTTAGTAGTAGCCTAACTGTGTTGTCTAATGATTAAACCAGCCTGTACCCCATTCTGCAGCTGCAACCCCAGCAGTTTAATGATTAGGTCAGAAGAAAAAGTCACAGTTAAAAACCGACCAATTAGCCCCTCAACACCATCTTCCCCAAGTAATTAATGAGCAGAGAAGCAAATTGACTCTTGTTGGAGACAAAAAACAGACACATTTACCTTCTCCACAAATGCCCTTAGCAATACACCACAGGAGGAAAAAAGGTACATGAAATGTAAATGAATTTTTATGCTTCCCTTGAATACAGTAGCAGAATTCAGTCAACTCAGCAAACAGAAAAATCAGCCTCACTCCACCCACTCTGAGGACCTAGCTAAAGGTCAATAGGTAAGCACAGTCCTTCCAGAGAGCACTTGGTCATCAGTGACCCATCACCCTCTCCATCGCTATTTTCATTCTGAGAACTACCATCCACAAGAATTGGCATTTTTAAGTGGCAGCAGATTGAGAGCTGGCCTGGCAACCAGGAAGACCTGGGTTCAAATCCAGCCTCTCCCACATACTGGCTATGTGATTTGGGCAACTGCTTGGTACTCTGGCCCACTAAGACTTAAGTGGCAGAAAAGGTTTCCTTTCCTGGGAGTTTCTGGGAGTTAAACCAACGAATTGTATGTCTAGTGTTTATTTCCTAACCTACCCTTCCCAAGGAGGAGTGAAATTCAGACTTATTCAGTTTACTAGCAAGGTACATTTCCCCATAGTTGTGTCAACATGGGTTGAAGAGAAGTGGAAAATAGAAATAGTTATCTAAATGAATTTAAATACTTACCTGAAATGGGGGGGGGCTAACAAATCCACTTAACTGAAATAGCCAAGTAATCCTATAATTACTTAGAAAGTATAATATTTTTATTAAATTATCTGGATAATGTTTTTCAGATATCAGTGGATAGTACCTTTTAAAAATGGAAACAAATGAGGCAGCTAGGACACTAGCCCTAGAGTCAGGAGGACCTGAGTTAAAATCCGGCCTCAGACACATAACACTCACTAGCTATGTGACTCTGGGCAAGTCACTTAACCCCAATTGCCTCACAAAAAAAAAAAATGGAAACAAAGTCAACAAATTTTTACTAAGCACCAACTGTGCAAAGAACCCTATCCTAAGCCAAAGGGAAGCTATAAGACAAGGGAAGCTAAGACATGGTCCTTCCTACCCTCCTGAAGCTTATAGTCTGGAAGGGGGAATTCCACAATAAGTGTTATACACAACATCACAAAAGCGAATTTGGAGAGGTTTTAAAGCATGCAGCTAAAAGTCACTAACTACAGAGGGATATCTGGCTGCATGAAGGATGAGGTGTTTGGGTTGGGTGTTAAGGATGGTCAGGAATTCAGCTGGTAAAAAGGGCAAGAAGGAAATTCTAGACATAGAGGGCAGGGAAGAGGAAAAGAACTGAGTTGGGAAAGTGCACTAGTGCTTTTAGAAGAGGATAGAAAATCCAAATTGGCTGGTTCATACAGTGCATGATTGGCAATATGCAAGAGAAGGTTGCAGAAGGGAAGGAAGGGATGGCACCAGCTTGTTGAAAGTTGAGTCCAGTGCCAAGTAAAGAAGTTTTTACTTTATTCTATACATAACTGGGAGCCATAGAAGATTTCTGAGCAAAGGATTAATAAAAAGAAGAAAAATCTAGCAGCTGTGTGAATAGATTGGAGAAGAGAAGGAAGGCAGGAAGACCTGATGGAGGCTTTTGCAGTAGTCCAGAGAAGCATGTTAGAGTGGTGGAGTGGTGTCAATGAGAATAGAAAGGAAAGATGCAGAGGTGCCTACCTACATCAGACACTAGGACTTGATGACCGATAGGATGTTAAAAAGGCGAGAGTAGAATTACAGATAATGTCGTTATTAAAAATTCTCTCAGGCTCATAGGACACAAGATTTATCTCCCTTAAAAATCACTGTGCTCCATCCTTCCTCTAGAAAGGTAAGGAGGAATGTCTCAGGGAGGGTTATGTGTTTGGGAGGCTTTAGCTCTCAGCGGGTTTTTTTTTTAAGTGACTCACCTCTTACAAATGTAAATGGATGAGTCCGTGGTAGGTCTTCTCCCCCACCCCTCCTTCTCATCCTAGGACCTAGCTCCTAGATCAGACAGTGCTCATTCCTGTCCCAGTTCGATTGTCTTGACCCCTTGGGCATCCCCAGGGCGCTCAAGCTGGATCTGAAACTGTGCACCAGGTAGTTGCAAAGTCCTAGTCCTCCCATCCCCCATCCTCACCCCTATAGCAGGGCGCACCTATAGCTGAAGTACCAACACCACAAAAGGGGGGAATACTCCAGCGTGGGAACACAACTAACCCTCCTGCTTCTCCAAAGACCTCAGCTACCCGCCAGCCCGCCCCCCACCCCCCACCTCCCACCTCCCACCGTGTGCGCATGAGCAAAGGCGCCTCCCTCTGTTCCTCCCTGGGCTAAACTTTCCAATTCCCTTCTTTGGGCTCCGGGGCTGGAAGGAGCTGGGAGAAGAAGCCTTTGAGTTTGGGGTAAGAAAGTTTCTGTGCTCTTTCTTTTTACTCCCTTTTCCTCCTCCTCCTCTCTTTTTTTCCCTCCCATTTCTTGGAAGCAGCGGGTAGGGGTAGGGGGAGGAAGAGCAGCCCCTTCCCCCCCACGCTAATCATTTAATTTGTCTTCTGCTTCCCCCCACTTCTGCAGAGAGAAAGCAAGCAGATCCACAAGCGGCTTTTTTTCTTTCTGTCTTCTGCAGTTCCCTCCAGCAGAAGGGAGGAGGAGATGGGATTACTCCAGGTGCACCTTTTCGGTTTCCTAGGTAATTCTGAGTGGTAGTACCTGGTGGTGTGGTCTTGGGTTTGGAGATGGGGGAGGGAGAGAGGGAGCGGAAAGGAAGGGAGAAAAACCCTTTCGCAAGCCCTTTGCTGGAAGTCGAAATGAATCAGAGGAGGAATTTGGGTTAGAAATTAAATTTTTGTTCTAAAATGCCATTCGCTCTGTCCTGGTTAAGGGAGCTGCCGCGAGGCGGCGGGACCTGGGTGTGGAGAGGTCGTGGCTATAGCCAGAGCTCTGGTTCTCTGGTCCTCGGTGCGTGTGTCTCTTCCTTTCACCTTTAAGCTCCTCACCTCTCCTAGATTTGCTCCCTTACCCTGCAGGAGCTAAGAAAGCCCAAGCCACCGAGGTCTGGTCCCAAGGTCGATCTCTCTGTCCTCCGCCTGTAATCTATTTCCCTGGGAAACTGCTTAGAATTGAGCGAAGAAGGCTTTATCCTGGGAATAGCGTGGCGCCCCGTATGACTTTAATTAGCGATTGATGTTCGGCTCTGGATAGTACCAAAAAGGCAACAGTAGACGTTTCCTTCTTCGGATTACGTCGAAATGTTAAGCAACCAGAAAGTTGCGAAGTTCATTCCCCCATTTTTCCCACCCCTTGGAAGTCGCACCCCTCTGGGTCAAAGGGAGGGAGCCGTGCCAGTGTGCACCCCGGGACATCTCTGGGAGACACACACACACACACACACACACACACACACACACACACACACACTTCCTTGCGTTTTGCAGTAAGCAAGCCGAACTAATGAGTTGCAATTAATATCCTTTCTGGTGGGAACTGGGACTCCCCAGGATCGGGCTTTTCCCCAGGGACTGGAAGATGGGGGTCAAAAGAGTGTGTGAATGGATGTTTGGGAGGTGGTGCTCAATGCTGATCTCTTGTTTTATTTTCACTCTATTATCTGTCTCAATGCCCCATCCGTCTGTCTGTCCTCTTCTGCTGCTCCTGGACCCCACCATTCCTAACCCCCTGCTCTCTCTCACCTCTCGCTTGTGCCCTCCCTGAATGCCGCTTCCCTTTCCGTATCTTCTTCCTTTCTCCATCTCTTGTCTTACTCTCTCGTGTGCCCCTCCTCCTCTCTACATTTATCACCTCTGCCTGCTTAACCTGGGCCTGACTCCCCACTCTCAGCTATATGGGGAGTCAGAGTGCACGCCCAAGAACCCGAGTACAGTTATGGCTGTGCGGAGGGCAGCTGCTATCCAGCCACGGGAGACCTGCTGATTGGCCGCGCCCAGAAACTCTCAGTGACCTCCACGTGCGGACTGCACAAACCTGAGCCCTACTGCATCGTCAGCCACCTCCAGGTGAGGCTGGGGATCTGCCAGGTGGCTCTGGCTGGGCTGGGCATCCCATAGTCGAAGGCACTGAAAGGGCCAGATTTCCTGCCCCTGCCAGTTACCTAAATAGGAAGCTGGAGGCCAGGGAGGCCTCCAGAGAGTATGACTGGAAGCCTTTCCTTTTGCCCCATCTCAATGTGTTTGCACAGTTGTATCCGCTTAATGTTTCCTGTCCCACTGGAAAGACAGCCTAACTTCGTGTTCCGTGCCTCCCTCCTTTTCTCTGAATTGGGAAACACTGAGAAACTTGAGTAAAAAAAAATTGTGGATTCAAGTAATTTCTTCCATCCTCCTTACCTCTGACTTGGGAGGGGAGAAGGAGCATAGTGACTACACTGATAGTTTCATTGGTACCACATCTCATAGAAGCTTTTTCCTTTCTTTGGGTGTATCACCAAAGAAGATAACCCACACTAGGATTCAACTCAGCCTGTATTTAGATGGTGACAAGGTAGTGATGACATGGGCTTTTGATGCCTCATTTTTTCTTCATATTCCCTCTACCCAAGTTAAATATTTCATCTTCACACCCCAGATCTTTTGCTTTTCCTACTATACCCTGACTGAAGACAAAAGGACCCCACTCTAACAAGGAATAAAAAAATGCAGCCAGGAATCTGCTTCTAAAGGAGCTCTCAAACTTTAAATTTCAAACTTCCAAATTTCTAAGTTAAGGAAATGTTTTATCTCTCTCCCACCTCTCTCTTCATCCTCTCCCACTGGAAAAGAAAAAAATATTATTGAAACAAACATGCATAATCAAGCAAAACAAATCCCTTCATTGGTTGTGTCCAAAAAAAAAGCCTTATTCTGTACCCTGAGTCCATCTGTTTATTGAATTTTCTGTCAAGGCGATGGGAAACATGCTTCTTCATCAGTAGAGGTCACATTTTTAGGTAAAATTTTTTAAAAGTTTAAAACTTTCAAAAAGCAAAAAAAAAACCCAATGTAATTGTTTTCATCATCTTTGAAGGGAAGGGAATGGAAGGTAACAGTAAGTAAATGATGCTTGTTCCAAATGTAGAATAAATTCAATCCTGAGCTATCACTACTAATTTTAGAAATCCACTCCCTTACCTACACATTATGTTAGCTCTTCAGTAGGACGAACAGATGCAACAGCTTTGGACTGAAGTCCAACCTTTTAAAGGAAGAAAAAACCCATTCCAAAGACCTGAAAGAATGTGGTAAAGTGGACTCCATTCACTGGCTTCCAGGTTTATACAGAGATGTCTAGACCACTTCCTGATTAGAAGTGAGGCTATAATTAACCCCTCCTTTTTTTAAAGTTCTGGTAATTGTTCTCCATTACTAATTTCCTTGACTGCATGGTAATGACTGTAACTGATGTTGACTTTTTTAAAATAGTATTCAAATTTGGGGTAAAAGTAAGTTTCCATGGGAGGTATCTCTTGTTTTATTATGATAAAGTAAACTAGCCTCTCCTAGGCTGCCTGTGAAAAATTCCCATCCCATTCTAAAACAAAAAGTAACCTTCTCCCTAAAGTTCTGCCATAGTCATTAGAGTCTGTGTTAAATGAGAGTCAGACTCTACATTTGACATGGTAAACCTTGAAATTGTGTGAATTTTTTGCTATTTTTAAAACCATTTCTACCATATGATTGCTGAAAGGCAGTTACTCTCAAGGAGATTACATTTGACCAAGGACAATATACAAAACATTTCCCTAACCTCACTTCTTTGTTCATACTCTTGATACTCTTGCCTCAGCTGCCCTGGTGACTAAACATCAAGGGGACCAGTGGTGCCCCACTCTAGAACATGGAATTAATTTCAATTCCAGTTCATGTCTGGGCCTTTCCAAGAATGAACCCCTTGGTAATAGTTATCTATGGATGGTAGATCCTTTCCAAGGTTACCTTAACCATTTCATCTATCTTTGAGTTTTAATTTCCTTCCCCTAATTCCTATAACTCTTTGTAATGGAGCAGAGCATTGTTTTTCTAAAGTTCCCAGCCTTATCAAAATAGCATCACATGAATGTAGATCTAGAACTCAGAAGGACCCCAGAGGCCATCTGTTCCAAATCCTTTATTTTTCACTTTTGAGGAAACCCTGAAAGATGAACTGACTTGTCTAAGGTCACATAGGTAATAAGTTTTAGAAGCAGATCCTCTGAATTTACAGGCAATGCTTTCTCATTCTTCTACTTTGCTTCCATATGGATTTAAGCTCAAGGAACCCAGTAAATTATTCCTATTATGCGTTTTTTAATTTAGTTGCTTTAGTATTTTATGTCTACATTGTTGTTCCGTCTTGTCCAGCTCTTCATGACCCCATTTTGGGGTTTTCTTGGCAAAGATACTGGATAGGTTTGTCATTTCCTTCTCCAGCTTATTTTATAGATGAGGAAACGGAGACAAACAGGGTTAAGAGACTTGCCCAGGGTTACATAGCTAGTAAGTGTCTTAGATGAGTCTCCCTGACTCCAGGACCAGAACTCTGCTCCACCACCTAGCTGCCCCCTGTGTTTACATACATATATGTGTGTATGTATATATACATGCAAATGTATATATAATTTTTAAAAATGTTTAATTGTTTATTGATATTTGTTTTATAACATCACTTACTAACAAATGTCTAATATGTTTATAAAATCTCTTTGTGAATTGTACTGCTGAGTAAGACTTCTTAGGTTATTTATTAGGTTTAAAATTTAAGCCAAGAAATTTATTTCTAATTAAATTAATAGTTTGTGGAAATTATGTCCTGTTCTACTTTTAAACTTTTATTTGCAAGGAAAGGAGGCCTTTTCAGCTGTTATTTAGAGTAAAAAATGCAGCAGCTATGAAAACACATGACTTTAAGGTGCAAAATAATATTGAATCATTCACTTTTGTTATTGCCTTTTTTAAAAGAATATTGAATTCTACCCAACTGTTGTGCCCACTTAACTTTTTTTCAGGAGGACAAGAAATGTTTCATATGCAATTCACAGGATCCTTACCATGAGACACTCAACCCTGATAGTCATCTCATTGAAAATGTGGTTACAACATTTGCTCCAAACCGCCTTAAGATTTGGTGGCAATCTGAGAATGGTATGTGGTTGATGTGGGAACAAGTTCCATAGAGAGAAATTGGTAACCTTTGGTTTGGATGGAAGGGCTCCTGTGTGTTCATAATTATTTGTTGGTTTCTCTGTCCTGTAATTATGGCCTTTAGCAGATTTATTGCCTTGAGTACTAACATGTCTTAGTAAAATCAGATTCCTCCGCCCTGGAGCCTTCATTTTCTTCAAGAAAGCTGTCTTTCATGATAGAGTAAACAAATTCATGCTATCTGCTGCCCTCAGTCTCACACAGAGCATTGCAATTTAAAATGGATAGAGTGACTTTGGGGGGAAGAGAGAAGGGAGGGGAAGAATAGAGAGAGATTGGCTGGAAGAAAAAGTTTTTTCTCTTTTCATTTAGAATTTTTAATACTGGAAAGCACTAGATAATTTTAATGATCTGTCTTCAGTGACGTTTACCCCTTTGGGGCATTTTAAACTTTAGTTTAAAAGCTAAATTTATTTTTTAGTCATCATAACAACAATAAAAATAATTTTCATTTAGATTAACAAAAAAAAGGTTTGCCTAGTATTTTATGTCTATTATCTCATTAGAGTTCTTAACTCTTTTGTGTATCATAGATGAAATGTATGAACCCCTTCTCAGAAGTGTTTTTAAATGCATAAAACAAAATTCATAGGATGACTAAGACAAACAGTTATATTGAAATTGTTAAATTAAAAAAAAGTATACAGATTTCAGGTTAGGAAGGAACCTAAAGTGAAGTATTGACCCCACTTTACAGACAAGGAAGCTGAAGCTTTTAGTGAGAGGCTTGCTCAAGGACAAATAGCTAGCAAGCCTCTGAAGGATTAGAACTCAGATCTTTGTGGCTCCTAATACTGCATTTTATTTGCTTCATCACACTAAAGAAGTATCGTTATTATGAAGAAAATACACTTTAATTTCAAACATGATAAAATGGATAATAGCAGTAAATGAGATAATAGTGGTACCTTTTTGATTTGGGGGGAGTTGTTTCTTGAAGAAAATCACATTAAACCTTAATAAATAAAGTGTTTAAGAAAGCTAATACATGGACAAGGTTTTCTGTGATCAAAAATGCTTCTGGGCTCTTCCTGATTTAACTGAGTGCCTGTGTTACAGCCCCCACACCTCAGAAACTGTGAGATCCAAATAGCCATTTATCATTATGGGAGAGAAGCTACTCCCTAAAGAAAAGAGCCTGTAGTTGAGTGTTATGTGACCCCTGTTTGCTAGAAGTCTGAGTTCCCAGGGCAAGAAAGCAATGTAGCGTAGTCAGAGCTTTAGATGAGAAGTAAGAAGACTTGGGTTCCACTCTGTCAATAACTTATCAGTTCCATATGACTTAGTATCCCCTTGGGACCCCAGTTTCCTCCTCTTGAAAATGAAAAGTTGAACTAGATGATTTCTGGCATGCCTTCTACCTCTTACATTCTTTCTTCTGTGATTGTAATTCTATCTGGAGAAGGAGGTGCATTTCGTCATCTATTATCTGGGATTGGGTTTGGTCTGTAGAGTTAATCTGCATTCCAGACTTTGGCTGCTTTTCATGTTGTTTTCATTTACATCTTTGTCATTGGGCCTATTGTTCTCTGATTTTCTTTATCCCAGTTCTTATCCTGATTCTCTCCGTATCAATTCATTACCGCCTGCTTCCCATGTTTCTCTCAATCCCTCAGGTTCCTTGTTTCTTATGGCACAGTAGTATTCCATTGCAGTCCTATGCCCCAATTTGTTTAGCCATTCTTCATTCGGTTGAGTCACCAAGGATCTGTTAAGTGCTTACTCTGTGCCAGCACTGGGAATACAGAGAAAGGCAAAAAGCCCCTGCCCTCCAGGAGCTCACCATCTAATGGAGGAGACAAGATAGAGATAGGATACATTGGAGATAAAATGTACCAAGTTTTTACTGCCTCAAAAAAAAAAGGCTACCATAAATATTTTGGTGTATATGGAGTCTTTTCTGTTTTTGTCTTACTTGGGATATATTCCCAGTAGTACAGTGCAGTACCCTCAATGTTTGTTCGTGAAATAAACAGTGAACTAGTTTGCCATTCTCTCTAGCCCTCTCACGAGAAAGTCTTGCTTATTTGCAGCTACATGTGAGAGGCAGCCAATGTTTGACGGTTTTTGCAAGTTATTAGGGCAAAGGGAAGCCCCTATAACAGGAGTAAAGGAGTATAGAATTGGCAGGGTTGGGTCACTATCACAGGAGATTAGATAAGAAAAACAAACAGCATTTGTTATTTCTACAGAAAGGTTTATTTTTTTTTACTAGTACCTGATTTTCTTCCATATAATTTGAGAGATTACATTTAAGGATCTTTGTGAACTTTATTTTTATTTCATTTCTCTTGTCTTGAGCAAACATTTTTCTTGTTTGTGATAAACTAAAGCTATTGTGGCCAGATGCTGAAAGTAGCTTTGAGTTATCCTGTGTAGTGGGCTATTTGCAGGTCTGGAGGAAGTTTTGAGAGCTATAGAAGACCAACTTTGTCTTTATTTCTCAGATGTTTCCCTGATTAAAAAAAAAGTTCTTTAGTCTTTTCTGGGGGGGAGGTTGGGAGGGAAGGAAGGGGAGAATGGGAAGGAGAATATTATAGCTCATGTACTTTACTGGTACTGTTTTGGTATCTCATGACTTTTAGCTAATGTTGAAGGTTTGGGGAAGCTAGCCACTCCTCCAATGTTGGATGTCTTGAACAAAGTGGTCCCATAATGCTTTTAACTAACACCTTGCCCAAGAAGTGAGTGTCTGGAATAAGTTTATATTAAGACACTTTTAATAAGTTAGATAAGGCTAGTTAGAAAGGATTAGAATGCTTTTCTTTGGCATTCCAACTAACTCATATCCGTTTCAATGACCGCTTCCCCCCCCTCCTTCTTTCAATAGACTTGGCAATTTCCCAATGCAGAAAGTTTATTCCAAAAGCTCCTAGTGATTTCCTGAAAACCAACCATGCTGTGACTTGATTCATTCTGACATGTTGAGATCTTCCTGCCTTTTGAGACTCCTTAGAAGTATTGAGTAGATCTCCAGGAGCACTAGTCAGATATAGGGTCTTTTCTTCCTCCTACATCTGGGGAGGCATGATTCTGTAGTATGTTCTCAAGGGAGACTCTCTACCTCTGGAATTCAGTGACCTTTCTAATGCATTAAAGCTGGAACTCGTTGACCTTTAGGGCATAGGGTAAAGGTCAATTTGTTCAGGCTGTGGTCTGAATGGGGATACTTTAGTATTTGTTCAGGATGGTTTTATTTATTTGGGTCTCTCTGATCCTTTGTTTAATTTGACTTTGGTTTTTAATTGTGGAAATGCACCCATAGCTTTTTCCAGTTTTGTAAACTAGAAGATAACTAACATGTGTGGTAGATTTTATTTATTTTCCTTGCTCTTGTCTACTAAAAGAGGGAACTATCTGTGTTTCTTTTCCAGTTGAGGGAGAATTATTATGTCTTGGTGCTCCAGCATGCAAGCTGACCACCTACAGTGGGCAGGAAAGAATTTTTCCCCTTTGTGAATATCTTGGCACAGATGGTTGGGAAGATGTTTCGATTTTCCTCCTAAGCAAACAATGACGGTCCTGGCAATTGCTAGAGACTGGATGCCAGACTTCTGTCAAGCAGTGATCTGATTCAGTATAGCCAACTGTAGAGTCAAAAGCGGAATGATGGCCCTGAAAACCAGAAGAGACAGAAGATTAGGGTTTTGCCACCTAGCAGCACCGTGTGGTTGTTAGGTTCCTTCCGTTATTGTTGCCAAGAGCAAGAGAACAGAAAAGAGCTAAATTGCTCTCAGACATTCCTGCTTACCTTTCCTTCTTCTTCTGTAGGTGTGGAGAATGTTACTATCCAGTTGGATTTGGAAGCTGAATTCCATTTCACTCATCTCATCATGACTTTCAAGGTAAGGAATCCATAGATTTCTTCCATGTGAAGAGAGGCCGTGATTTAATCCCCCTTTCCAAACTGATGGCCGCTCTGGGCTTACGTGTTACTGTTGCCGTACCTTGAAATGTCATTATAGCTTTTAAACCAAGGAATGTAAAAAGGAGGCTTAACAAATAACTTTCTGGTAGGCAGAGCAAACTACATTTTGAAGGTAATTCAGTCAAAACCTTTTAATTAGTTATCTCTATTTGCACATGGATAGAACCAGCTTTGACTCTGCCCCAAACCACAATAAAACATCTGGAGATGAAATCCCTGTTCCTGCTCTGTTTACATTTTAATGTTGGGTTTTCTAACAGAAAAGGATCTGTTGTCTTCTTTGATTCTCAAGATTCTGGAAGGTTTTGAGGAACATTTTAAAAATTCTTTTTAAGCAGATATGTGTGTGTTTAAAAATATAAATTCTCTCTTTACTTTCAGTTTGGAAATGTAAAAGTGACTCCACAAGTAGAGAATGTCTATATACAAAGTGCCTTTGTTTCTCCTTGAGCAGCTGTCTGGTAATGACAGATTTCAGCATGGCTTAAAAGTACATTTTGATGCACATGAAACCTATAATTTAATTATATCATAGATTGAAATCACTTTTGAGTTGTTTTCCTTTGGAATTAGGAGCCTTCACTCTACCTCAGGTGTATTGATTTTCTTCATGGGCCAGTAGCCGTAGACATCAGTCGTGTTCCCATGACCTGTGCCATTGCCTGGTGGCTGAGGGAGACTAAGGCCTAGAAGTGAAAGCCGTACCAGCTAGACCAGCAGACTGTGCCAGTTTTTTTTTTTTAGTCATAAGCTGTTATCATAGGTAGCCCCTCCTCTGACCTTTCCCCTTCCCTTACTCCCACCCTAATAAACGTCTGCTGTTGCTGGCAAGTCAGGAGGGGGCTGAATCATGGCATTGCTCACCAGTGTTTGTGACAGAATAGAGAGGTGTCATGGGATAGCCTCTCAGGGAAACTCTTCCATCTCTATCCCACCCCCATGCCTGCTCCCCGTCTCCCAGAAGCACCTGATCAGTTCTCCCCATCCCCCCACTTGCAAACGCATGTCCATACTGGGTGACTAGAAGTTAAATTTAAACTTGGGTCCCTGAATATTGATCTTTATGGCAAGTGAAGCATAGAAGGTGCTTTCATTAGTTCTGTTCTACAAAGGCTAGAAATGTTTTTATTACCATGGTGACCTTTTAGTTTGGCTTTTTGAGGGGAGGGAAAGAAAGTTTCCTGATTATAAATGCATCTCAGTCTGAGCTCATTTTTATTTAAAAGTCATCTGGGTGGACACTCATCCAGTTGTTCAGGTGCTACACACCTAGGTATGAAAAGTTAGGCAAACTGAAAAAATGATTTGGGAATATTAAAGTCCATTAAGGAGAATAGTATTTGACCAGGACATCAGCAGTAATAGCCGACACACCTTAGAGTTTACAAAGCACCTTACATCGATTATTTCATCTCTGCCTCACAACACTGTGAGGGATGTACCCTATGGCTATTAACCCCATTTAACAGATGAAGAAATTGAGGCTCAGAGAGGTTGAGTACTTTGCCTATGGCTCTAAAGCTATTAAATGTCACAGGAAAGATTCAAACACGGGTTTCTCCTGGCTGAAAGTCCAACACTGTAACCTTAATACCATGAGCCAACAGTTTTCTGTTGTAAATGACCTGCATAGGGTTGGTTCCCTGACCTTGAAATCTGAGAATTGTTTTTTTTTTTCAGGTAGAATGCATAGCATGGAACTAGGCAGCGAGTCATTTATGTTTAAAACTTCACAATTGAAAGTAACACATGAGGTGTCAGATTTTTAAGAAATGCTTTGAACAGAGACAGTAAAAGAAGGGAAGGAAAGTGGACTGGATTTTTTTCCTTGAAAAAAAAAACCGTAATTTAGTAAAAATCACTTTTGAGGTGGCAGTAGCTTCTAAAGTCCCTTGGAGAATTTCTAAGTTCTCAAACTTTTTGAAGTCAAGGCAGATTGAAGAATATTTATAGCACTTGCTACTTATCCACAAAAGCTTCTTAACGTTTTCCTTTGTTTTATACTTTAGAGAAATTAGTGGTTTATTTGTTCACACTTAATTCTCATTAAATAGCTTAGGGTTGGGTGATGGTTGTTTTTTTTTTTTCTGATAAGAAATGAGATTTTAAAACATCCAAAAATTGGTTCTCAATCAATCATATGATTCTAGGTTAAATTAACATATTATGTTTATTTACAGAAACTGTGTTAATTTTTTAAAGGAATTAACTGTGTTCAACTTAAACAAGAAATGGGTTGGTGAAGTACTTTTTTGCTCTACTTTCTTGGAACATCCTCGTGGCCCATCTGGTCGTGATTATGTAATATTTGTTGTCAAAGGGGAAATCTTATGAAAACGAAGCCATTTTCGAGAAAAAAATCATCTAGGGATTTAGTCAGTTATTTAAAGCTTTCTGTTTCTTTTTTTTGTTATTCTCACTGCTTATATTTTAGCTGTTTCATTGAATAGGTCAAAGCTAATGAGTATATAATGGGATCGTCATTTTATTGTATTTCAGTTACCCAGGTCTTAATTAGCATGGGAAATAAAAAATGAAATGTCTATCATTAAACTATGTCTGTTTAATTGCCGTTGATCATTTACAATAGTTTTTGAGTTGTCTTTTTTTTTCTGTTTGCAATACCGGATATGGGGTGTACAAGGGTGTGCTGGTTATATATATCTATGTGTGTACATACATGTATATGTATATATACACACATACACATAAGCTCACAAGGAAGGGGGAACATGTTTGGAAGGAAGGTAGGTTCATTCTTTTATTCCTCTGATCCACTTGAGTCTCATTCACATCCCAAGGGATTTCAGGCAATGGTGGACAGAGGGTCCTGGAAGAGGGAGCGATGGCAGATATCCTACCAGAGCTCTTATTTCACTAGTTTAACATTTTAATAATACCAAAACTAATTATACTAGCCAAAATTTAGATCTGCCAAGTGCTTTATATGTATTTTCTCATTTGAGCCTCAAAAACATTTTGTGACATACATACTTAGGGTTATTATCCTCTTGTTATAGATGAAGAAACTGAGTCTCGGATATCTCAACTGACCCACTGTCATGCAGCTAGTAAGTGTTGGAGGCAGGATTCAAACCCAGGCCTCTTGACATTAAGGCCAGCACCATGGCATGTCATGTAACAGGAACACTAGGCCTGGACTCAGAGACTCAATTCAAATCCTATCTGTGTGACCACGGGCAAGTCACTTAGCCTGGTTAGGTCTTAGTTTCCTCTTCTGTCCAATAAAGGGATTAGATTCAAGGTCTCCAAAGTCTGTATCTAAGATTCTCTGAACTAGACAGATCAAGCTCCTTCCTGAGGAATCCAGGGTTGTCTTCAAGGCAGGGTGAGCTTTCAGAATAGGTATCAGATTTAATGGAGTTTTCAAATCTTATTGCCCAATTATTCATTGTAAATGTTTTAAGAAGGCTCCGTGTTTAAACACACCCACCCATTTTAAAGAAAATATTTGTCATTTTTCAGTCATGTCTAATTCTTTGTGACCCCATTTGGAGTTTTCTTTTGGAGTCGCCATTTCCCTTTCTAGCTCATTTTACAGATGAGGAAACTGAGGCAAACAGGGTTAAGTGACTTGCCCAGGGTCACACAGCTAGTAAGTATCTGAGGCTGGATTTGAACTGACTCTAGGCTCAGCCTTCTATCCCCTACTCCACCTAGCTGCCCTAATTAAAGAGGATAAAGCTGAGGCAAATGACTGAAAAATTTTTTTATAGTAGACACTTGGAGATGGTTCCGGTTTCCAGCACTACATTACGCAAGAAAATTGACTTCTGAGCAAAAACAAGGAAAGAAGAAACAGTTGTGTTTAGCTGCAAAACTCTGCATTCCCTTCTCCCCCAATGACAAGTAGTCTCTCCGATTCCTTCTCCAAAAGACACAATGGAGAATTTTCTTAGCTTACTGGGCAAACCAGATGCTTTCCATTCAGGGTTTTGTTTCTTTGTTTTAATTGCCTGGCTACTGCTCTTACTAGTACAACCTAATATCTCAACCAGTATCAAGCTTAATTTGATGCAAAAGCCAGTGCTTCCATGTGTGAAGTAGCTTTATGATTCCTAGAGGACTCAACAGGTGAGTTTAAAAAAAAATACTGTTTTTAAAGGGCCATTGTCTAATAAATCTAAACAGGTGTTTTTTTAAGTATGTAAAAATAGCAGATAAAGGTGAAATAGTGTGTAAGATACAAAAAAAGGCATGGAGGTGGGATAATATTCAGCCCTCTGCATTTTGCTACCAGTGACTTCTCTTGTTGAAGAAGAGAAGATTAAAGAAGATTGAAAGAACATATAAGGAAAGGAAGGAAACAATGGTTATGTTGTCCCCCTTAGATTAATTTATATCATCTTGTCAACTTTTTGCCAAGTTTGTTATAATTAAGAAGTGAATATGTTTATTCACATTTTATTTACTGCATTTGCTTTATACGTTGTGTAAGATTGGAATTAAGAACTGGCCTTGGGATTTTATTGGTCTAAGGTACTTCCGGATGAGGAACCTCCCCCTACCAATACAGTCAGCCCCTTCTCCAAAACTGAGTCCTAGGGAGTTGTCTAGAGCACCAGGAGGTTCAATGATTCCCCCAGCCTCATAAGGCCAGTAGGTGTCAGAGATGAGACTTGAACCCTGGGCTTGCTGACTTCAAGGCCAGTTCCTTGGCCGTTATGCTTTGGAGCATCAGGCCAATCCATCTATACACCAAAGTCTCTCTACCTTGTGTATGTGTATGTGGCAACTCTTTGCAAATAAAAATTTCTTTAATGGAAAAGACTGCCTGTAATCATGGCTTCTCTAAAGAGAAACAGCTGGTTTATGTGGTAGGGCTCGGAACTACATGCTTTCGCTGCCCGGAAGAGGAGAATGTTTAAATTCTTGCCAGATAGCCTTGGTAAGTCATAACCACATGTAGAATTTGGGGGGCAGGGGAGATGGAGAAGAGGGAGTTGTGAAGCATTAGACTATTGAATTTGGGGCTATTTCAATCCAATATTTGACAGAGAGACTTAATATTTCCAACTTTTGAAACGACTTTTTTTTTTTTAATTCCTTTAGACATTTCGCCCAGCGGCAATGCTGATAGAAAGATCATCTGACTTTGGCAAAACCTGGGGAGTGTATAGATACTTTGCATATGACTGTGAGAGTTCATTCCCAGGTGTTTCAACTGGACCAATGAAAAAAGTGGATGATATAATCTGTGACTCCCGCTACTCTGACATCGAGCCCTCTACTGAAGGAGAGGTTGGCCCGTTGCTTTGGTTCCTATTTGGAGTGGGGAATTGGAGGAGGGGGACAGTTGTCTATTTCAGAAATGACCTTCAGAGTTTTATTATGCTAAGTATTTGGACAATTCTTACTATTTCACTCCTCACCTTTGCTTTTTTTAGGTGATATTCCGTGCTTTAGATCCTGCTTTCAAAATTGAAGATCCTTATAGTCCAAGGATCCAGAGTAAGTTTGTCTCAAAATAAAAGGCTTAGACTGGGAACACTGGGGGTGTAGGGAAAGTAATAAAGTATTTGCTTCTTAGTCCAACCTGATCACTTCCTTCCTCCTCCTTGAGTCCATTCAAATGGCCACCATGAACAAGCCTCCCATTGGTGGGGAAGAGTTCTTGTTAATGGAATGAGAAGGCTGGGTCATTCTGTAGAACTGGAGTGACCTGCTCCAGTATTGTTAGGAAAGACTTCAGGCCATTGTGTTACTGCAGGAAGTGGAAGAACCTGTACTTGGGTAACATCCCTGGAAATCTTGACTCCCCACCAGCTGCAACGTGGGTCTTAAAACATCTGTGTTTATCCAGGGAGCTGAGTCTCCTCCAGAAGCAAAGAGCACTGATGACAGCGGAGGGTGGGGAGCAGATATCCTCATTTATATGTAGATCTTTTTAAAACCATAGGTACCCCTAAAACATTTTGGAGTATAGAAGGGGAGAAATGGGCTGAAATCTAGAAAATATAAGTACAATTTGGCCATTTCTAATCTATATAGAACTGCCTCTGATTTCCTTTCATTCTCTCATTTATTCTTTGGATGAGTGTTTATTGAACATTTTCTGTGTAGCTGGCACTGAACTACAAAGCCCCCTAACATTTTGAAGCTTCTATGATCTGACTGTAGAGGATGATTATCTCACCCCACCCTATCCCCCCTCAAAAAAGAAAAACAACAACCCAAAACAAAACAAAAAGCATGCTGTGCTGCGTATTGGGCCAAGTTAGCACCTGGTCTTTGGAATGCATCTGAAGTAACTTAGGTAAATGGGTGATCTCTTATTTTCATGACAACTATAGAGTTTTATTATCACTTGTTGATCTGTATAAAAAAGGTTATTTAGTGTTAATCACAATTTTGAATGAAAACTTTTGACTTACTTTGTAATCAGGGGCTGAGCTTAACTTTTATGTTTCTCATTCTCATTGTGCTCATTCTTAACCAGTTAACAAACCCTTATAACAAGAGTCCACGAGGGAACATAGTGGAAAGGGCACTCACTGGATACAGAGTCAGGAAAGTCTGAATTTGAATCCTGCCTCACACCCTTTCTGTCTGTTTGACTCTGGACAAGTCTCTTAACATCCCTTAGCATCAATATCCTCATCTGTAAAACAAGGATGATAATACTAGCACTTACCTCACAAGGCTGTTGTTTGAGTCAAGTGAGATAAATTTACATAGCTCCCTCTACAAATCTTAAAGGGCTATATAAATGCTAGCTATTATTAAGTGTCTAGCATATGTGCCGAATACTTGGCTAGGGACTGGAGATACAAAGATAGAAATGAAAGTCACTGCCATCACAGTCCTTGCTTTCTGTGGGCTGGAGGTTATTAGTAACTGGGGTGACCAGGAAAGCCTTCCTATAGAAGATAGAGAGGAGAACCCCTAGGTGGAGGTTTGAGGGAAGGCAGGGGTTCTAAGAGGAATAGATAAGGAAGGTGAGCACAAGAGATAAGTAGCCTGTGCGTTGACAGAGCTGCAAAATAAGGGGTCCTGCAGGAGAAACAGCAAACAGCCAAGCTGGCTGGTTCAGAGAGCATAAAGGAAAATATTGTTTAATAAGGCTGGGAAGCTGGGTTGGAGCCTGGTTATAAAGGGCTTTACATGCAAAACAGACAAGTCTGGTCTTAATCCAAAAGGTAGTAGGAAGCCGCCTCTCAGATTTCTGAGTTATTTGGTCAGACCTTGTAATTTAGGCATATCACTTTGGTAGCTTTGTGGGAGATAAATTGGTTAGGGGAGAGCCTCAAGGCAGGGAGACCAATTAGGCTATTTCGATAGTCAGGGTGAGGGGTGGTGAGGGCTTGAACTAGGTGGTGGCTTTGTGAATAGATGGAGAGGGGACCACTGGGAAACATATTATGAAGACAATTCTCTAGACTGGGCAATATTTTTTTTAAGCTTAAAAAAAGCCATCTTTCCATTAATACTAGGGTCAAATGTGAATCTGTTTTCTAAATTTCATTAAACACAGGTGGGGAAGGAGGCAAGGGAAGCTCTCTTGGTCTCCTCAAGCGTTTCCACAAGGGTTAACTCTAGGGCCCCTCAAGCACTCAGCTGCTCTTCAAGTTTTTATACCATTCATTGTCCAGCATTTCCTCAATGGAAGCTTGTGTGTGCTCAGTTTTATGCGGGACAGTGTTTCTCCAGGTTGGTTTTTAGAAATTCCATTCAGTGGAGTAGTACCAATGTTTCTTTGTTTAGTTTTTGGATTTGCATAGCCCCATTCATACAAAGAGCTTAAGTTTGTCATATGCACTTTCTCCCTGAATCAGCAGCCAACTTCTCTACCATCTACATGGCAAACCATGCGTGCCTTTAAGGCACTTTTGTGTTTGGAAAATACCTTTTGTACTCACCCAAGAGTAAAAGTGACTCTTGTGTTCAGAATTATTACTCAAGGGCTCTAGCAGCGTCCAGATTGAAGCATAGAACCAATTTGAGGCCACAAAGCTAAGGGATAATGACAGGGCAGGTGGGCTAATCAGTCCTTTGGAATCCAGCTTGAGTACCAGTGAGTTATTAATTTATGAAAACTTTGATGGAGATGATTGAAGGTAGTGGTAGTTATTTTTAAGAGTTTTTGTAACAAGCAGTTAATATCATTGTCCTAATTAGCATGAGTGTATAAGCTTTAGAATTGGGTTTGTATATTGGGCCAATGTGGAGAATTAGGATAAAAGAAGTAGGAGTAAAAGCAAGTAAGAATTTAACAAAAATAGAGAATCTGCCCCTTTATAGTAATAACTGTGCCTCTTTAGCATTATGCTACATTAAACTCCTTGTGAATGAGCAGTATGGCATAGAAGATAAGGGCAGTGGACTTATAGTCAGAAGACCTGGGTTCAAATCTTATTTCAGACACTAGCCATGTTATCTTGGGCAAGTCATCTAACCTCTTGGGCCTCAGTTTCCTCGTTTGTAAAATGGAGAGTTGGGACTCAGTGACCTCTAAAGTTCCTTTCAGTTCTGAATCAATGATCTTAAGATTTTTTTATTCTTTGTACTGGTATCTCCAGTACCTATCATAGTGTCAATGCTTAATAAATACTACCCTTTGACTGACTGATTATACTGGTAAATGTGGGAAAAGCTAATGAAAATGTTAAAATCCAGTACAGAATATTTTTAAGCTGACCGCTTTCAAAAAAATCTCAGTATGCCAGTCTGGAATAATTTCTAGATAATTTCTTCTACTGTGCTATGAATCTGTTTTAAAAATACCTGAGTACTTCCAAAGAGCTAGGATGTTATCGGTGAAAGCACTCCCTCCACTGATTGTAACTTTCCACACCTCTAGTACATGGTGTTATGAGAGGCTGTGGCCAAAAATATATCACCTGGTAGCCAGGCTTGGTAACTGGCCTCCCCGAACTTAGACCAGTTCTAGATGACGAAGTTCATTGTCAGGCCTGTGCTCAGTAAAGTCTGCAGAGCTTACATACCATGCCCTGGTGAGTTGAAGGATAAAAATTCAGCAGAAAATTTTCATAACTCCTTTCATTTGATTATGGGATGGGATAGAAAATTTGCAAATTGTAGGTATCATGGACTTTCTTTTACGAAAGTAGGTTTAGAATTGTTTATTTTTTGTACTGCTGCAATAGCAGACCTGGATATGTTTATCTTACTACATACACATTCCAGCATGAATGAAGTTTTCTCTGGTGAGAATGGATGTTGTCTGCTTTGTGATGCCTATGTAGCATTAGGGCACTGGTTTAAATCATTTGTATGCTGTTCAGTGATGTGCATGTTAGGGTGTTTAGGACCTCATGTTACATTGCTGTGTATCTCAACCTTTGCCCCTCTTCTCTTTATACTTCTTTTTTCCCCCCATATCCATACATCATAGAACAGACATTTGGATTTAGTTGATAAAATGATAATCCCTCCTTTTGCCAGCCAATGAGAATTTATGTTATGCTTTTCTCACAGTGTACATATGAATTATGGGAGAAAACTTAAAAGTCTTAATAGCAGTTTTACCTTGCTTGTCTTTCTTTCCAGGTACAGGAAATTGGTAGCCAAAAATGTGGCGCGCCCCCCCCAAAGGATTCTTATTTCTTTTTCTCTTTCTAATTTTATGTCTTAACCAAATGAATAATGTATAAGATAATTTTGTAAATTATAAAAGTCATAAATGTCAGATTAATATATCACCATCAACCAAATCTTATGTGTTTTTTGTTGACATCACAGATCTCTTAAAAATCACCAACTTAAGAATCAAGTTTGTCAAATTGCATACTTTGGGAGACAACCTGTTGGATTCCAGAATGGAAATCAGAGAAAAGTACTATTATGCAGTTTATGACATGGTAGTACGTGGAAATTGCTTCTGTTATGGACATGCTAGTGAATGTGCCCCAGTAGATGGTCACAGTGAAGAAGTTGAAGGAATGGTAAGTGCATGTCTGCCATTTTAAAAAATTCAGTTTTAAATAGAAAATGGAAATACTCTTTTGTTTAAACCTTATTACAAGATGGGTTTTATTTACATCCTTTAACTAGAATTTAGCTTAAACTTTTATAGTGTTTTCCAAGCATTTTACTTTGTAGGTTTTAAATCTTACCTTTGGTCCCCTACAGCCAGATAGGGCTAGTGGTAGATGGTGTGTGTTTTATTTTTTAGCATTAGCTTTTTATTAGTGGATAAAAGCAAATTAACTTGTTGCTTCAGCCTACAGCAAAAGTAGACATTTTTAGTCAACAAAGATTAGAAAGATAGTGAAATTACAATAGTGTCTGCATCTATGTTAGGGAGGATTAAAAACCACAGGCATTCCAGTCTCATTGCTGGAGGCCATAAACTGATCATCCTTTGAAAGGGAAAGGACATTTAACCTACATGAAAATACTACAGAACTGGTACAATGGACTTCTTTCCCTCATCTTGGTTTCATCTTCTCCTTATTTTATTTTTTCTCTCTTTCCATGATATTTTAACATTATTTTCTGAATTGGCAGTTACTGAGGTTTTCCAAATTTTGATGGATAGAAAGTGTGGTGAGGAGATCGTGCACATAAGACTGTGTTGCTATGTGGTAATGTTTGGGTTTCAATTGTTATTTTTTAAAGAGGGTTGAATGAAGGGTCAAACATATATCAACTCTTTTCTGACTTAATGCCTTTCTCTTTAGTTCTATCATAACTATTATTTCAGAAATAAAGGTATAAAATATTTTTTGGAAATTCTGAACTTAACGAACACCCAAAAAAAAAAAAGAGCATTTCTATATGCAGAATAGAACGCATAAAGAAAATTGTGTATGAAATGGAGCCTCTATTTCATACCTCTTGCATTTTTAAAAAGTATATAATAAATTCCACCTTACTTTCAAAATTGCTTTACTTGTCTACACTTCCTTGTGCATTTAAAAAAAAATATTTCATTGGCCCTCCTTTTTTTTCTTAACTTTTTTTTTCTTGGCATTACCATTGCTACCCTCCTTTCACCTCTAATCCAAAATAGAAGAAAAGAAATGAAAGACTTGTAACAAATAAGCATAGTCAAGAAAAATAAATCCGAACAGGAGCCATTTCCAAAAGTTCATGTCTCCTGTACTTTGAGTACATCACCACCTCTCTATTGGGTGGTGGGTGATGTGCTTCATCATAGGTCCTCTCGAGCTGTGGCTGGTCATTGCTTTGATCAGAGTTCTCAAGTTTTACAATATTGTCATTGCAAAGTTCTTCTGATTCTGCTCACTTTAATCTTTGTCAATTACTACTTCCCAGGATTTTATGAAATCATCTCATTTCTTATGGAAAAATAATATTCCATTACATTTATACCGCAGTTTGTTTAGCTGTTTCCCAATTGTTCTGTCCTCCTCCCTTTGTTTTCAGTTCCTCTCTCTCTCTCTGCCTTTTAACTTTTAATTCATCCTTTGGAATCAGGAAGTTTATGAACATTCCCTCCCTAGTATTATTTTCCTTTTTTACCTATCCTCGTTCCCTTAACCTATTCCCAGCTGTTTGCCTGTTGAGTTTGATGTATTTCTACACCCAGACCCTGTGTGTTCAATCCTCCTTTGTCTATTTCATGTAAGAGAGAACTTCATGTGATGTTCACTCTCCCCTACCCCTTCCTCTATGTTTGTATACACTTCTTTTCACATATTCCAAGTTATAAGAAATAACAAGTTGTACTCCTTTCTTCACTAGTGTATTCTTATTATTTTCTCTTTAACTTACCATCTTAAAACCCTCGGAATAGAACCAGTCTATCCTCAGATCCTGTTTTTTTTTATTTAACACCCTAAGTACCCTTTGAAAATTTAAAATTTCTAAAGAGACATTTGTTTTTTTCCCCCACCAGAGTGTCATCCCATATTCACATACATTAGTCCCTTGCAACTGATAGAATAATTTTACCTTTCTAGATTTTTCTGGACCATCATATTTCAACTCTGGTCCTTTTGTCAGGAATGTACAAAAATACTCTATTCCATTAAAGGCCTATTTTTCTTCCCTACAGAATTATATTTAGCTTTGCAGGATAACTTATTCTTGGTTGTAAGCCTATAGCTTTGGCCTTTTGAAATGTATTCTAGGATCTCTTGTTTTTAGTGGAAACTGCCAGGCTTTGTGTGTGATCTTGACTATGGTTCTTTGACACTTGAACTCTTTCTTCTTGCTGCTTGAAGTCTTTTTTTTCTGGATGGTGGTTATGATATTCCTGGAAGATTTTCTTTTGGGATTTCTTTTAGGAAGTGTTGGATGAATTCTTTCTATTTTTCCTTTGCCCTCTGGTTCTAATAGACTGGGCAGCTTCATTTATGATTTCTTTAAATAGAGTGTCTAGGGTGTTTTTTTTTCTTAATTATGATTTTTCAGGAAGCCTGATGGTTGGATTTGGAACTTTCTCCTTGGTTGGATTTTGAGGTGTCTCTGGATCTATTATAGTTTTTTATTAGTAAGCCATGTCTTCTTGTGTTTACTTATCAGTTCCTGAATTGGGGTGCTTTGTTCCAGGGCCAGCTAGGCCTTGCCCCCTGCTGTTTTGGATGGGGTGATTGGTTCTGCTTTTTCTTAACCTCTGATCACCTGAGTTCCTCCTCCTGAGGTCGGGTCCCCCTGGATCTTTGAAATTAAGAGCACTGGATCTTCAGAGCCATCTATGGCATCTCAGAACAGAGTGCTAGGGACTCAGAACCCCTGAGCCTAAGGTGTCTAGATCTGGAACACTGCCATATCTGGACTGGTTACAACCATTTTGATCATTTCCAAAGATCCTACTGCTGGTATCCTGCTCTCTGGGGCTTTCTCAGGGGAACCCTATGCTCTTGCTGCCTTAGGGTACAAGAACCTTGCTGGCTCAAACTATCTCTGGGCAATGCCTATGGGGAGGCTTATAGGAGATCCCTTTCCTATTGTCTGTGGGGTCATGGCTGACTTTTGTGCAGTTTTAGGATGAAAGAATCACTAACTTTAGTTTCTTATTTGATTTCTTAATCACTATTCATTCTGATGTGATTTTTAGGTTTTTGCTGGAATAGATTTGTTAGCAACTATTCAAGCAGCCATTTTGTCCAGGATTTTAAAGTTGATGTCCTAAGACTAATGAGAGTTGTGGAATCTTTCCATTGCCATGTTCTTTAAATTGATGTTAGAGCAAAGGTCCTTAACCTGGGACCCATGTACTCCTAAGTGGTCCATGGAGAAATTTCAGGGGGTCCATAACATGGATGGGGGAAAAAAAATTACGTCTTTCACCAAGTTTTGGTTTCCTTTATAACCTAAGTATTTTACTTTATGCATTTAAAACATTTTTCTGAGAAAAGGTCCATAGGCTTCACCATATAGTCAAAAGAAATCCTTGACACAGAAAAGGCTAAAAAAAACCCTAGCGTTAAATAAACTCTATGTGTGTTCCTCTGTAGCAGATCTTGAGTCTGCTTGAAATTTCTGCAGAGAACGATCCATTTTATTAGGATACATCACAGAGTTTACTAATGTGATGCTTAACATATATTAAATACCTACTATGTGCCAGGCTTTGTGCTAAGCATTAGGGATACCAGTACAACAAAAGAAAGACAGTCCCTGCCCTCAAGGAGCTTACAGTCTAGTGGAAGAAGACAGCACCCAAAAGGAAAGTGGAAAGGAGATGAGGAGAAAGGTAGTATTAGAGAGATATAGTGGGGAGCAGCCTGGTGGGAAGTGAAGAGATAGCTGGCCTGTGTACCTCCACAAATGGGGGTTCTGAGAAGACGTCTTCCCAGTGCTCTCCAGTCAGAGGGTCAGAGGGTATTATTGATGAGGTGGGAGTACCAAGCCTGACTCAATCTGACCAGATCTTGTGGTTTCTACTATCGAGATTTCTGGGGGAATGGTGGAGAGCTCCAAAGAAATACATTTGAGTGTGAAATGCAGAGACCCATGAAGATACATGAGAGCCTTCCTATAGATGCGATCTTGTAATTGCCTGCACATATTAGGTCAAGCACTCTTCTGAATAGAGTCCAAGATGAACCTGCCCCCCCATCTTGAATTCGTAGTAACTTTTAGAGGCAACCCAGGTCCTGTGCATATAATACATGCTTTGTAGGTTGCACTCATATCTGTGGTTTAAAATGTGCCTTGCTGCATCATGATACTACAGCACAAGACTTCTCTCTTCATAAACAAAGTGAACTCCTTTATACTTTCCAAATGACTCGACTTTAGAGATTTTTGGGTCTCTTCACTGTACTTAAGATGAATTTCTTTTTCAACTACATAAACATGAAAATGGCAAGTGTATAATTTTAATCACAGGGGTTTAGAGAGTTTAAAAAAATATTCTCCACGTTAAAATTTCCATGGTATTGTGTGAGGCACAGTAGTAAGTCTAGAAATGTGAGAGCTCTAAGGAGAGTTTGAGGTGCCTATTCTACGGGATATAGATATACATATACATATACATATTTGAGCCCACGCACTTGTATCTTTTGGTTTTTCAATTCATTTTTGCCTGAGTTTGCTTCCATGTGTCAGAATGGAGAATAATTTGAGAAAGTAGCTATTGCTGTCATGACTTCTCATAAACACTGCCCTCTGAGGGATTCCACTGTAATGTTTTGGTTTTTCTCTCTCATTTTATTCCAGGTACATGGACACTGTATGTGCAGGCATAATACCAAAGGTTTAAACTGTGAATTGTGCATGGACTTCTATCATGATTTACCTTGGAGGCCAGCTGAAGGTCGCAACAGTAACGCATGCAAAAGTAAGTTCTGAAAAGAAGGGAGAAAGAATAGATGAAAGTTTTTGTTTTTATTTTTGTTTGTTAAATGATCTTTATTATAAGCTTCAGAGGTTCCCAGACTTATTTGGCCTACTACTCCCTTTTCAAAAAAAAAAAAAAGACTCAGCATATCCCGTGGAAATCTACTTTCTTTAACCCTTTAATGGTTTTTTAAAATTTCTATCACCTGAGGCTCTTACCAACCACTCCACCCCAGCACCCCCCAGGGGATGGTATCGCCCACTTTGAGAACCTATGCTTTAAACCAGGCCTGCACAACATTTATCCTGCAGGTCATAAGCAGCCCGCCAAAGATTTCAGATGGCCCACAAAAAATGTAGAGGATGTAAAACAGGCCTCAAAAAAAAAAAAGTCAAAAGATCCAAATGGAAACTGATATAATAATATAATCAGGACAATGACAATATAATAGAAATTTAATAAAAAATATTTTGACTAACATAACATCCCCTTTATGTTCCCTCTTGACTTTTGTCTTTGTGAAGCTATACGCTTACTTTTCTTTACATAACAATAATTATAATAATGATAATAGCTAACATTTATATAGCATCTATTATGTGTTAGGCCCTGTACGAAGCACTTTGTAATTATTATCTCTCACAACAACCCTAGGAGGTAGGTGCTATTATTATCCCTATTCTACAGATGAGGAAACTGAGGCAAAGAGAGGTTAAGTGACTTGTTCCCAGTCACACAGCTAGAGACCATATTTGAACTCTGGACTTTCTGACTGTGGGCCCAGCACTCTATCTACTCTATCACCCAATTGATATATATACTTTTCTGTTTCTATTTACTTTGTTCTTTCATATACATCTTTCCATTTTTATAATATATTATTCCATGATATTAATATGCTAATAGAAAGATAATGTCTATAATGGCTAGAGAACTGGCTGGGAGTCTGGAAGCCTTGGACTCCAGTTCTACTTCTGATGAATAATGGCTATATAAATTTATTTGACCTCCCTGTGCTGTAGGCCGGAGGGATAATATGAGAACAATCCCTGCTGAACTAGATTAAAATGTGATTGGGAAATGTTTAATAAAAATAAATAAAAGTACTGTACATTATAGACGATGTTACTCTGTGGTTTTCTAAGTCAAAATGCAGCCCATATGGTTTAGTGGCCCCATTTCTATTTGTGTTTGACCCCCACTGCTTAAGGTTGTAAGTTGCAGAGACAGTGCCAAACTTGTATTGGGAGAGGGAATCTCTTCATCTGGGAATTCCCTATATCATTAAAATCAGAGGTCCAATCCTTATCCCTTATTGAGAATGCAAGGCACTGTGTTAGATGCTGAAGGAGAAATAGAATTCCAGCATTGTGACTCCAAAGCCACACCCCTCAATGGAGTAGGCAACCTGACACTCACATGTCCTCTTTGTATAATTCTGCAAGGTGACTTTCTGATAGCTCCCTTCTCTCTCATCCAGGGGAAAAAAATGGAGCTGACTTTGTACTTTGTGTGAGAGTCAGTATAGTATAGTAGTTGGAGTCCTGGTCTCAGAGTAAGGAAGACCTGGATTCAAGCTGCTTCTCTAATGCATCCTGGCTCAATGAACCCTTTGGGGCCCCAGACAAAGACTGCAGTACTTCCAAACCATTCTTGGTCATCCACATTGGTAGAGAAAGTGTCCGTTCCAGAGAACTCCCTACACCAGTCAAACCACAGGTCCTAAACAAAACAAAACAGATTTTATGTTTTTTAAGCTTTTCCAAAGTAGTTTGATTTTTATTGTGTTTGAAAGAGAAACAACCATGTAGGAACTCAGTTTAACCGTTAGAATTTTAATAAACTCTTAGGTGGGTGCTTTTTTTTTTTGCCTCTATCTAATCCCCTATTTCAAACACAGCCCCTCTTGGTTGACAGGTAGGGAAGAGCTTCCCTCGGAATTTGACTTAAAACACATTGCTATGGAAGTGAAATCTTATCTTCTTATTGGTCTTGTTCTGCAGAGTGTAACTGCAATGAGCACTCTGGCTCGTGTCACTTTGATATGGCCGTTTACTTGGCAACTGGCAACACCAGTGGAGGAGTATGCGATGATTGCCAACATAACACAATGGGACGGAACTGTGAACAGTGCAAGCCTTTTTACTATCAGCATCCAGAGAGAGACATCCGAGACCCTAACATCTGTGAAGGTAAGTAGGGGAGTGTCAGTTCTCTGGGTTTATCTTCCAGGTGTTCTTTCCTTTTGAATAATCTGGAAGTCAGCAGTGGATTTAGCCCAAGGGAAAAGCATATTTCTGTGAGAGCCCTAGGATGAGTTCCAAATACTGCTTTGCTCCCCTTTTTCAATTGTTTTAAACCCTAGTGGCGAAATTCACACTTCAGGAATCCCTATTTTTAGGCCAATCGTTTGGAAGATTTGAAGAGGCAAAGGGGAAGTATGTATTTATACACAATTGGTACACAGGGTTTCCTGTAATTAATCATATTATCATGTTTTGGGGTTGTTGTTTTTTTTAGCATGTACCTGTGATCCAGCTGGTTCTCAGAATGGTGGAATTTGTGATCGCTACACTGACTTCTCTGCTGGCCTTATCGCTGGTCAGTGTCGGTGTAAATTATACACAGAAGGAGAGAAGTGTGACATTTGCAAAGAAGGGTTCTATGGATTAAGTACTGATGATCCATTTGGTTGTCAACGTAAGTACATTATGCAAAGGAAACAGAAGTTTCAGATTTGGAATAAATAACATTTGCTTAAAATATTCTTGTTCTTGGGCTACTAAAGTTCTAATTCATTCGTCTTATTGGTTTTATTTTGTTTTGTAAAGCCTGTGCTTGCAATCCTTTGGGAACTATTCCTGGAGGGAATCCTTGTGACTCTGAGACAGGATATTGCTACTGTAAACGTCTTGTGACAGGACAACATTGTGACCAGTGTCTGGTAGGTTTCTGCATTTTTAGGAAAAATGTAGCAAATTGTGCAATTTATGAATTTTAATTTGGAGCGTTTTCCCCCTAAAAAATCCACTGGCATCAAATGTTATACACATATAATCATAAGATTTAGAGCCAAAAGGGACTTTAGAGATCATGTCTGTTCACCTAATCTTACAGAAGAGGAAACTGAGGTTTACTTGGCCAAACATAGCAACATAGCACTTAAAGATTTGCAAAGCACTTCACAAATATCTCATTTTATCCTCACAAAAACAATGCTAGGGCATGGGTGCTATTATTATTCAAATTTTACAGATGAGGAAATTGAGGCAGATGGCAATTAAGTGATTTATGCCCAGGGTCTCACAGCTAGTAAGTTTCTGTGTCCAGATTTAAACCCAGATCTCCCTAACTCCAAATCCTGTGCTCTATTCACTGCACCACCTCTATGTTGTAATTGGTGGAATTACTAAACCAGGAAGGTAGCAGAGTCGGAGAAGGCAAAAAGGGAAGAAGCATACAGTGTAATGATAATAGAATTAGACTGCGAATCAGAAAACTTGGTTTCTCGACTCAGCTCTGCCCCTCATCATGTGACCTGAAACAAAGCACTTAACTTCTCTTAGACTCAGTTATTAACTCCTCTGCTGATTAAGGGTTTAGACTAGAAAACCTCAGAAGTCCCTTTCATCTCTATAATTCTGTGTTATCCATGTACCAAATGTGGTTTAGTCTAGTTTAGAACTGGGCTAAACCTTTCTTTAGAATCTGGAAGAAACTAAGAAACTGTTAATGAGCCCATTTGCCCTATTCACTAGGAAGGGAATCATTTTTTCCTTCCTAGGCTCAAAATTGCCTCTTTTCGTATCTGGATTTTATTGAATGATATCCTGCTTCTAAGAGGTGATGCAACTACTCTTTGTTTTAAAGCATGCCCCTTAAGAAACACCAAAAAGAAAATTTAACTCTGAGCCTTGGAGACAGTTCCTCTGTACTTGGGATAAAATTCAAGGTCATGAACAGCCCTCTCCTCAGCTTGAAATTAGGAGAACAAAGGAGCTACCTGCTGTGGTTTAGGAAGGACAGTTCTCTTCTATCTGAATTCAGGCTCCAGATGAACCGGTAGATTGATTCTTATGTGTCCTCCCTTCCCTTACCACATGTCTGCAAGTCAGTTGAGGTCAATGAACATTAAAAAACTTAATCAGTTCATCAAATTCTTACCAGCTTTTCCTTCTCCCTAAAAGGAAAACAAGTATAAATGAATGGAATTCACATCTTTATTGCTTCTTCAGATTAATTAGTTCATATCAGTCAGAAAAACCACTCGATATAATTATACAATTAGGCATAATCTGGAATTCATTGGTTGTTTTTCCCCTTAATGTTAACAATAAGTCATTATTTTTGTTGACTTCCCACTTTCACAGTGAAAATGAACTGGGAGGACAAGCAGAGCATATCATGACCTGTCTCTTGATGAGTCACTTGTGTGATTACAGAAACCCACCTTTAAGCCATATAATCCTTTTGTTCTACAGCAAGAACACTGGGGTTTAAGCAATGATCTGGATGGCTGTCGACCTTGTGACTGTGATGTAGGGGGATCATTAAACAATAAGTAAGTAAAATTTCATTTCTATTCCTGTAACCACCCGTAGAGAATTATTGTATGTCTCTATTTTTGTGGACCTTCGCAATAACAAGGGACCCATCACCTGATAGGAAAACATTTTAAAACTTTGAATCTATTAACCAACTATTAACTCCCATTAGACTACCAATTAACTTTTTGAAATCTTAAACAATATCCAGTTTTCTATAATTCCACGGGTACAGGGTGGACAGGGCTCATCTCAGGGTGCTGACATGGGGTAGAGGAAGGGCGTGGAGAAGGAATGCATCCTCCCCAGGAAGGTATGCTTCTGTGCTTCATCCACATACCTGTGGCCCTCATGGAGTCACAGAATTTTACAGTGGAAGTGACCTTAGTAGCTAGATAGTCTTACCCCTACTAGGAAAAGAACCCCCAATAGAACATCCATGGCAAGTGTTCATTTAGGAGTTGCTTAAGACCTCAATGAGGGAAGTCTCCACTAGTTCTCTTCCCAAGGCAACCCATTCCATTTTCTGTAGCTATAATTTTAAGAAATGGGTTTTTTTTTCTGTATCTCAACCTAAATTTGCCTCCTTTTTGCAGAGTTCTGCTTCCTAAAGCCAGACCAAAAAAAAAAATCTAATCTCCCATTTAACAGGTTTTGAAACACTTGAAAATAACTCTCACCTACTCTTACTGCCCCTGTGTCTTTTCTAAGATAAACACCCCCAATTCTTTTAACCCATCTTCATATAATGTGGACCTTTGCCATCCTGTGCCTCTAGAAGCCTGGGGAATAATGGGGGCTACCCCCGCAATGGAACTGTCCTCTTCATAATTATTGGACCTCACCCTGTCTCTGTGCTATACTCAGCCACCCCCTCAACTGAGTTTGCTCCAAGTACAATTAGTTTCAGCTCCGAATATGAAACCTAACCTTAAATATTTTTCTCTTAACTCTCCTTTGACAACCATTATCCCGTTGGTGAAAATTCCGTCCGGAATAATTCACAATAGCCCTGAATATTGATAAAATTGGGTGTGAACATGCGTAAGCATGTCTCTTTTAAATTTTAAATTACCCAAGATCTATAGCTGGTGAATTTGTTAGCTTTGTAGGAGTGGTATTAACTATTTCTGGGTCAGTTATCAACAGGGATTTTATGAAACAATACTGTGTCAGGCATTGGGCTAGGTTTGAGAATATTAAGACAAAAAAATGGAATAGTCCCTTTCCTTAAGGAACTCGCATATTACTGGGAGAAAATATGTACAAATATAAGTCTATACAGACTCTGTATAAGATAAATACAAGGAAAGATTATGATGTCCACAAAAGGAGAGATTTCCTCTTGGAAAAATCAGGGAAAGTGTCACATAGAAAGGGGTACCTGAACTGAGTTTTAAAAAAAAAAAAAACAAGGGGGTCTAAGAGTAAAAGGGAGTTTCCGTCTAGTCTGTGTCTTGCTGGAAAACACAGCAGAAGCATCTGGTAAAGATAGTGTAAGTGACTGATGAGAGAATAAACAGATGTGTATTCCCTGTTGCTCTGGAATCGTCTCCCAGGAGGCTTCTCTATTCATTGAGCAGGTTTGACTTACCCACAAAATCTGACTCTCCTTTGCAAGTTTATTTTTCAGGCTCATAGCAATCCAGTGGAAAGGGACGCACTTGTTCTATCTGGCTTCTTAATTAGGGCTTGCTCTATTATGGATGTGGAGTATTCCTGAGTACAGCGTGTAGCATCTGAAAGTCCAGTGTGAACTTCTGTTCTTCGAAAACCACAGAGGGAGAGAAAGAATGGAGTAATCATGTCCAAACAAAGAAGGGAGATCACAAACTTGTTAGTCTACTCAAAGGAGCATAGCAGCGTAGATTTTGGAACTGAAAGGGATCTTGGAGGTCATCTGGTCCAGTTTTCTTATTTTACAGATGTGGAAATTGAGACCCAGAAGGCTGAGTGCACTCCTTATCCAAGGTCATTTAAGGTAGCAAACTATCAAACTGGGATTTAAACTCAGCCTCTCACTCCAAAGCCAGTGGTCTTGCCACTTCTCTTCACACTGGATGCTTTCTCTGGCTTTCTTTCCTTTGAGACTCCCAGAACACATGTTCATTAATTTAGTAATTGATTGCCCAATATGAAACGGCTTTCTCATAAAAATCTTCCTACTTAAAGCACTATATAGAGATCTTTCAGAGTCTTTCATGACAACAATTTCTGTTATCATTTTATCCCAAATAGTTATTTTTCCCCTCACTGTCTCTCCTCTCCTCTTTTCTCCCTTCTTGCTTCTCCTCTCTCCAGTCTTCCACCTCCAAGCTCCAATCCCTTCTCCTCTGCCCTTTTCACACCCCAATTCTGTATCCATCCCCTGGTCTGTTCTCTCCAATGAAGAACGACACTTGATTAACAATGAAATTTGTTAACAAAGCAAAATTGTGAAAGAAGTCTTCCTGTAAAGATCCTGTAAAGCAAGGAAGAGTTTTAACTCTCTAATATGATTAAAATGAAACCCCACCTTTTAGGCAGATAGAAGACAGTTGTTGAATCCTTTCAGATTTTTTCCCAGCTATGTGATTCTGAAGTTTATCTTTATTGATGTTATCTGTTCCAGAACACAGTACTGATTCTTTTAGAATGAGGACTTTTTACTTGGTCTAGGAGCCAGGTGCCCCAATTTAAAAGAGATTCTTCCCAGACAGTCAATTAATACTGTTTAATCTACAGAATATCCTAGTGACATATGGCTTTTTTTTTTAACCAAGATTCTTTGAGAGAAAAATGGTATTGAGGAAGGGAAACACCCAGGATGGTGGTTTGTACATCCCATATATAATATGCAGGCTCTAAATAGAATCCCAGACTGCTGCTTGATAGTTTGATTTGGAAAAAAAAATTTTTAAATAGTTTAATGTACTGAGCTCATTGTGATTTTTCTATTATAATACAGTGAAAGCTCACTAGTTGTGGAGAAATTAGTCTCAATTATGGAACATTTTTAAAGGAATACAAATTTTTTTTTTAGGCAATTAGGGTTAAGTGACTTGCCCAGGGTCACACAGCTAGTAAGTGTCAAGTGTTTGGTCTGAGGCTGGATTTGAACTCAGGTACTCCTGACTTCAGGGCCGGTGCTGTATCCACTGCGCCACCTAGCTGTCCCAGGAGTGCAATTTTTTAAAAAATCTGAATAAATACTGTGCCTGAACTAGGCTCACAAAATTTTTCCTAGTACAACTTTAATGAATAAACAAGAATTACTGGAAATTAAGCTATTGATTGTTAGCATAGAAATAATGTTTCTTAAAATGCCTGGCAACTATTTAAGTAGTATAAATACCTTCCTTCTAAACTACTGAGGTCTAGACTTAATGAGGTATTTACTGTACTTTGATACTAGAGCCAGTATCAACACGTACTGTAATCAGTTAATATTTATTGAATGCTTACTACGTGTCCTTTGATAATGCCATACACTGTAGAGCAGAAGAGAGGAGTATTAAGACATGGTCTCTTCCTCCAAGGAGTTTTCAGTCTAATTGTTGTAAAATGGGTCAAAATGCAAAGTTACAAAGCAATAGAAAACAATGGATCACTCAACTGTGTGGCACTAATTCCAGGTCTGAAAAGGGAGAGATTTATGTTAGAGAAGCTGGAAGAAACTTTGTGGGATGAAGTGGAAACTGAGATAATAAAATGAGTATAATGAGCAGTGGAACTTAAAATGGGACAAGGTTATATAAGACCTTTGCTCTAGGTAGGAAGCTTGGACTGAATGCAATAGAAAATAGGGAAACAATGTGACTAATGTGAAAATATGTTTAACATGAATGTATATATGTAGAACCTTTATCAGATTGCACTTCTTGGGGTAGGGGGAAGGGAAAGAGGGGGAGAAAATTTGGAACTCAAAATCTCATGGAAGTGAATGTTGAAAACTAAAAATAGATTAATAATTTTTTTAAAAAGGGGAAAATAGGGAAACAACGAAGATTCTTAAGCAAGGTCCTAGCTTAATGAAAGTGATGTTTTAGGATGATTATTCTAGCAGTCATCTATCAGAACGATTTGAAAATAATGGTGAGATGGAATGGGATTTGTGGATGTGTGATTGCATGGACATAGGGAACTCTCAGTGACGAAACTCCCAACCAATACCTTCTTTGTAATTGATAATCTTAGAAATTTTCCTGATGCACCAAAAGGTTAAGAGACTTGCTCAGGATTACCCAGCCAATATGTGTTGAAGACAGAACTTGCACCCAGGTCTCCCTGATTCCAAAGCTGGCTCTCTCTCTGTTCTACCAAACTGTCTCTCTAATAATAATAGTTCACATTTATATGTTACTGTATAGTTTACAGAGACCTTTCCTCAAGACAGCCCTATTTCGTAGGTAGTATAATTGTTATTATCCCCATATTGCTGGTGATGAAGGTGAGCCTCCCAGAGGTACCTCTACAGTCACATAGCTAGTCATGGTCAGAGTCAAGATTCAAACTCAGGTTATCTGACTCTTAAGACTTGTGCTTTTTCCACTTAGAAAGCTGCTGGAATAATATGGTCATAAAATGAAAACAATTATGGTAGTGATAATGGAAAGGAAAGGATGAATCCAAGAGAAGTTTTGAAGGGACAGATAGAACTTGGTGATAGAGAGGTAGAGGCAGTTAGGTGACGCAGAGGAATCAGGAAAACTCGAGTCCCAATCTTGCCTATGAGACCCTGGACAAGTCACATAACCTCTCTTGAGACTCAATTTCCTCATCTGTAAAATGAGGGGGTTTGACTTTACTGGCTCTTCCAGCTTCAAATCTACAATCCTGTGAACCATATTAAGTGTTATCAATGCCAGAAAATGGCACTGTTGAGAAGGTTCAACCCATCTGGGATAGATAGGTAAGAATAAATTCTGTGTTGGGCCATCTGAGCTTGAGGTGACAGTAGAAAATCCAAGTGAAGATACTGGAAATAAAGAACTAGAGTTTACATAAGAGATTGTGGCTAGAGATGTCAATCCAGGGGTCATCTACATAGAGATTTAGCTAAAGTCATGAAACTGAGCTTGAGTTCACTCAGAAGTCTGTATTAGTTGACTTGAAAGTATGCCCTAATGGACAATGACTTAAGACTATTGATCCTTAGGAAATGGGAGACTACTAAGACACATGCAATTGATTTATCCAGTGAAGATTCCTTGGTTCTATCCTTGACCAGCCATCCTCGTCCACATAATCAAGTTCTCATGGCTTATGCCAGCAGTCAATCATTAGGGAAAAAAACAACCAGAGAATTCTCTTCCATATTAGGTAATTAAGTGGCACAGCGGATAGAGTGCTTGACTTAAGATCAGGAGCGCCTGTGTTCAAATCCTACGTCAGAAAGAAACTCACTAGTTGTATCACCCTGGTCAAGTCACTTAACCTCTAGCCTCAATTTCCTCATCTATAAAATGGGAATAATCATAGCACCTACCTCCCAGAGTTGTTGTGAGAATAAAATTAGATAATATTTGTAAAATGTTTTGCAGATTTCAAGGGACTACATAAGTGCTAGCTAATTATTATTGTTGTGCCTTTATTCTAATAATGTCTTTCCCTCTTGGTATTGCTTATGGAGGATTTAGTTGCTCTTTTCTTCTCTTGAATCCTTCTTTCTTTTTCATTTGCACCCTCTGTACACATCTGCTGGGAAGGGAAATAAGATTCTGTCTTGTACTTATGATGTAATGTCTAATGCCTGAACTGTTAGAAATGTCTTTTGTTGGGATGCTGTGCCAAAAGAGGCCCAGGTTCTAATTGGAACAAGCCTCCCTCTCCTGAGAATTGGTTAAGGGTTGTTAAGAACTTGTATCCCTTTAGGAAAACAGCCACCTACAGTAGTGCACAGGAATATGAGCACAGCTGGAATGTGGCAATGCTGTTTTGGGTCATTTTAAGGAACCACAGTTATAAGCCACCCCATGAGCAGGAACTTGTCCTAACTGCTTAGTCTAAAACATATCTTGAGAAAGGATCTTAAGGTTTTGCTTCTAACAGTTGACCTAAATTTTTAGATGGCATTTCCAAATTACATCTTTAATGGAGTTTTAAAAAAGAGAGAGATGCTGGTCACTGTGGCCAAAAGAATTATTCACATAATGACCAACTTTTTGGGTTGGAGAACAGACACGGCCTGTTACCAGAGCCTGGTGGAACCTGCCAGATCTTGCCCTCCATTGGCATAGACTTCAAAAACTCAGGGTCTTCTCAGCTCCATGGCAAGACATCAGAGTAGAATTTTTAGGTGGTGTGGAGGGGAGGAGGTAAAGAAAATGATCCAATTTTACTTTGTTCTTGGAGTAATAGGGATAAACGAAGGAGTATATAAATGAACAAGCAGAGGCAGAAACTGATGGAGCACCACTCATCCAGGAGCCTTACAAAACAAATTCTTAGAAAAATGGAAAGTTGGTGAATAGCTGGTATTTTTAAATGTGTCTTTTCCTACTTTTACTAGCTGTGTGACCCCAGGCAAGTCACTTAACCCCAATTGCCTCACCAAAAAGCTTTAAAAAGTCTTTTCCAATCAGTTTTACACTGGGCATCTCGGTGGTTTGGCGGATAGATAGAGCCTAATTAGAATCCCAGAAACCTGAGTTTGAATCTTTCCCTGGATACTTAGTATCCATATGGCCCTCACTTGTGCCTCAGTTTCCTCATATTTAAAATGGGGACAATAATCACACCCACTTCCCAGGGTAGATATGAAGATCTAATGAGAATAATTGTAAAAGCATTTAGCACAGTGCCTGGCACACAGTAAGTACTATATAAACATGTTAGCTCTTATTATTATTAACCTTTCTCTGCTTCCATTTCGTCATCTGCAAAATGGAGATAATAGCACCTACTTCATGGTTTTATTATGGGGATAACATACATAAAATATTTTGCAAACCTTAAAGCACTATGTAAATGCTAGCTATTATTATTGTTAATAAGAAATATAGAGCCGCTTTTAATGAACATATTTCACCATCTGAAAATCTGTAGGAATTATAGCTTTCTTTTTCTCTTTCAGCTGCTCAGCCGAATCAGGCCAGTGCCTATGTAGGCCCCATATGATCGGTCGACAGTGCAGTGAAGTGGAATCTGGTTATTACTTCACAACCCTGGATCATTACATTTACGAGGCAGAGGAAGCCCATTTTGGCCCCGTAAGTAGGAAAGTGCTCAACACATGGGGGAGAAGTCCATGGAGTCTCAGAGGGACCTTAGTGACCATCGAATATAACCCAGAGGGGATAGATCTGTGATTTCTTTGGTGCAGGAAACTTTCTGTACCAATGCAGGTTGGTACCTTCTCCACAAATGGTCTGCTTAGTTGCCCAGAACACTGAGACATTGAGAGACTTGCTCTTAATATCAGGAGGCATATTGGCAAAGCTGTAAATTTCAGAGGTGAGTCTCGAACCCTGGTTTTCTTAGATTTGAGGCAGGCTCTATCCACTACCCTCTCTACTTGTGTTGCAGAGCAATTGGTAACATAGCACCCCAGATTCTGGGACAGGAGAGTTGGCAGCAAAAGAGGCATGTATAATTGTGCAAAAATTACATTTGTGTTCATGGGTTTCCCATAAGTGTCGTAAGCAGGTTGTGTTAACCAGTGGCCAATTCTTCTGGTCCAGAACTTAAATTGTCACTGGGTTGAATGGAATCACATCACCCTGTTCCCACGCTGTCCTTGGAGAATTAAAGATGCCAGTCATGAAGCAAGATATAGCCTGACTCAGCATCAGTCTGGTCCAGTTGGAAATCAGACAAATGTCCAGTGACTCATAAAGTAGTTTATAGGGTAGGAGTAGGGACGGGGACTGTGATTACATTTCAATAGCAAACTCTTGGGTAAGTCTGCTCCCTCTGCTGATGCAGAGAAACTCCCTTCTCTGAAACTGAGGGACTTAATAGAGTCACCTAAAGCAGAAGTATAAAATATAAGGCCACACATGCAGCCCATGACGCTTTTCAGTGCAACCTGAACCAGATGAAAATGTAGTTCCTGTCTAATTTTAAGGTATTGATCTGTTAAAAAGAGAAAGATAGATAGAAAGAAGTGGGTGGTTTTCTAAGTCAGTATGTATTCCACAGGGAACTGTAGGTACTGTGTAATGGCCCCCGTTTTTACTTGAGTTTAATACCGCTGGCCTAGGACCCTGAGAATTCAAGTGACTTGCCCTGGGTCATACAGCCAACAGATGTCAGAAGCAAGAGTAGCTTATATTTTTCCGAATTCTTATTAGAGGAGACACATTGACCTCTTGAGTCTTCCTGGCAGCTGAGTTCTCCTTCTGTTCTTCCTTTAATTATATTATCCTATTTATATTATGGGAGATGTTGCCAAGCACCACCAAGTCCCTTAGAACCATTGTAACTACGGATTTAAGGACAAAATTTTTTTCATTACACAAGCTGTCCCAAAAGTCTCAGTGCTGTGTAAGCTTATTAAAGCTTTAAACTGCACTAAAACTTTTGGGACAGCCTGTATATGTAAAGGGTTTTTCCCCAGCCAAAAGGAATAAAAGACAATATCTGAATGGGAGGGGAGAAGTATAGAAAAAAACGTGGTTTAGTGACTTAAAACTTTTCTGCCCTCCTTCAATGTTTCAACTGTTACAGTTTCTGATAGAAAGTTATTCTTTATTTTTTCAGGGAGTCAGCATAGTGGAGAGACAGTATATTCAAGATCGCATACCCTCCTGGACTGGAGCTGGGTTTGTCAGAGTCCCTGAGGGAGCCTATTTGGAATTTTTCATCGACAACATTCCATATTCCATGGAGTACGACATCCTTATTCGCTATGAACCACAGGTAAAAGACTGGAAGTAAAGGGGGAGATACTATTAGATCTGCGAATTGTCCTTCTGCTTATAGAGTCATGGTGTTCCATTGGAATAAATGAAACTTACCGACTCCCCTGTAGGTGTCTAAAAATGTTTATCTTTCTTGATTTGGCAAATGATTGTTCAGAGCGTCCTATAAATAGCACTGGGCTCATGTGAGTGTTAAAAATTATTCCAGTTGCCAGATCACTGGGAAAAAGCTGTCATCACCGTCCAGCGTCCTGGAAGGATTCTCACGAGTAGCCGATGTGGTAACACCATTCCTGATGACGACAACCAGGTTGTGTCGCTGTCACCAGGATCCAGGTCGGTCTGACACTGCTGCCATTTTTTTTTCCCCATAGAATTGTAACATACTGGTGCATTTTCTCCCCCTAATTCCCTTGTGGTGGAGTCTGTCTGGTTATTATTTTCATAAGTAGATTGGAAGCTTATGGGTCGTTGTTTTAAATCCTGAAAAACTAACATTTGTTTTCTTCTTGGATAGATATGTGGTCCTTCCACGTCCTGTGTGCTTTGAGAAGGGGGTGAACTACACGGTGAGGTTGGAGTTACCTCAGTACACCTCCTCTGATAGCGGGGTAGAGAGCCCATACACCCTCATTGATTCGGTAAGTGAGAGGTTGTTGTTGGTTAGTCATTTACTTGTATCTTGGCAAAGATACTGGAGCGGTTTGCCAGGTCCTTCTCCAGCTCATTTTACAGATAAGCAAACTGAGGCAAACAAGGTTAAGTGACTTTCCCAGGGTCACACAGCCAGAAAGTGTCTAAGGCTGAATTTGAATTCAGGTCCTCCTAACCTCAGGGCTGGTGCTCTACCCCTGTGCCACCTACCTGCCCTAAGTGAAAGATATTTCTGGCAAATGGAAAGGAGGCAATACAACTTGTTTACTTCAGTTACAATAGAGTCATACAACTGACAACATTCTATGGAATTGTTGTTACTTTATATTTCCCTTTGCTTCAGAAATCCATTTGATTATTCATTCTAAAAAATCTTTCTATCTTATGGAAAGAAATGGCATGCCTCTTCCCTTGTGGGCCCCACACACCATCCTTTGTAACTTTCTGGACTAAAATACCTCTCACTGGCTCCTGGGCCACACTTTCCTTAATTATGTGGCTTCCCTTATTAGAATGTAAGCTCCTTGAGGTCAGGGAGATGATATTTGTATTCCTAGAGCTTCCTTTTGAATGGGTATTCCCTTGTCTTGGCACAGTATGTGACTTATCATAAATGCTTAATAAACAATAATAATAGGTAATACACAATACTTGCTGCGTGCCAGACACCATATTAAGTACTTTACAATTATTATCTCATTTAATCCTTGCAAAAACCCTGGGAAGTAGGTGCTATTATTATCATTTTACAAATGAGGAAATTGAAGCAGAGGTTCAGTGACTTGCCCAGGGTCACACAGGTAATACGTGTCTGAGGCTGGATTTGAACTCAAGTCTTCCTGACTCCAGGCCCAGCACTCTGTCCACTGAACCAACTAGCTTTTAGTCATTCTGATGCCCTAAGCATATTATAGTTAATTTCTGTGCAAACATGGGGCCCGTGAGAAAGATATTTCATAAGTATCTGCGATGTAGGGTCAACTAGGATTTCTGTAATATGACATTACATAAACTTTGTTTGCAGTGGTCTATTGCAATTATATAATATTGCATATTATAGATCTCAGTGTTAGACTGTAATATTCTAGAGGGCAGGACTAAGTATCTCATTGAACTTAATATCTCTCCTTGTGTCTAGCATAGCATAATACTTTGCACACGGGAGCACAATAAATGTAGTATTGCATTGGTAAAAGATATTTAAAATGAAACAGGAAGATTTTGTCATTGGCTGAAGCAAGATTTCTGTTTTTCTCTGCTGGAAAAGCAAAATCTTAGAAAACACTAATATCATGAGATAAGAAAGCCCTTCAAGTATTATTTTTCCCCCCACAGCTGGTTCTCATGCCATACTGTAAATCCCTGGATATATTCACTGTTGGAGGCTCAGGAGATGGTGTGGTCACTAACAGCGCTTGGGAGACCTTTCAAAGATACCGGTGTTTGGAGAATAGCCGAAGTGTTGTGAAAACCCCCATGACAGACGTATGCAGGAACATTATCTTTAGCATTTCTGCCCTACTACACCAGACAGGACTGGGTAGGTGCAAGTTGTTTCATTTGCTGAGCTAGCAGACACATTACTATTAGCTGAAAGGAAGTAGCTGCTGACCATGCTGCTGGTGAAAAGTACACTCAGCACAGTGAGGTCCCTACCAGGGAAACTGCAGCCCTCAGTCTCACAGGCTTAATGCTGCATCTGTCACTTGTTATCAGCACAAGTCACATATCAAATGCAAAGGTGATGGATTCTCGGGGCACCAGGGTGTTTTTCTATGTGTATCTTTTTCTTTCTTTTGGTTCTTCATGTCTTTCAGTGGTTTAGTACCATTGAAGAACTTTTCAGAAGTGAATTTTAATGGTGAATTCTCAAAGATTTAACTTAAGTCTACTGGGAAATGAGAGAAAAAGACAATAAGAGTTTGGGTAGGGTCAGAAGACCAACCAAAGACATGGAATCCATTTTTTTTAAATACAGGGTCAGAGTAGCAGATCATAAGGTTTTTGGCCCAGTGATCTATGGGCTAATCAATGACGTGTGTGTGAGCTTTATGCAGGATAAGGAAGAAGCAACCAGGGACCTGGAAATGCTGCCCTTATGGGGATTTTCCCAGAATACCTTGTATCGTTCAGCCCTGTTTCTCCATCCTCTTCATCAGGGAAGAGGTGATGTCATCAAATGTAGCATTCTAACAACACCAAAAAGGCAAAAGAAAATCAGGGCAACCTAATGAAGGGGAATGGTGTAGAAAGAAAGAATTTGCAACACAGTGTGCTGATTTCCTTGGTAGCGATTCATCTGTTTTATAGAGTCTTCCCTCTCTCTGCTTTTCAGCTTGTGAGTGTGATCCTCAGGGGTCCTTAAGTTCTGTCTGTGACCCCAACGGAGGTCAGTGCCAATGCCGTCCAAATGTTGTTGGAAGAACATGTGACAGATGTGCCCCTGGCACTTTTGGATTCGGCCCCAGTGGTTGCAAACGTAGGTTACTCGGGAAAGATTTAAATTTCTTTCTTAAATTCAGTAAGATTGAATGATGCCAGATATTGTTATCAGTGTATTTCCAAAAGGCCATTTTTCACTTCCCAAACAGGCTATTTGTTTCTATTTCCATTTAAATCCATATTCACAGCTTTTGGTAGAATCATAAAATAATTGGGAGGGACCACAGAGTCTAACCTCTGCCCAAAGCATGAATCTTCTCTACAAGATACTCAGAATTGATCATTTAGTATCCACTTAAAACCGTCCAGGGCCAAGGAATTTCCTAGGCCAGCAGACAGCTTATTTCATTTTTGGATAGCTCTAATTGTTAGGAACCTTTTTCCTTATGTGAAGCACAAATCTATGTGACTATAATTTCCGGTCATGGGGCTTAGCTCTATGTCCACATTTAGTAGAACATGTCTAATGACTGCTATGTGACAACCTTTAAAATATTTTCTCTTATTCAGCCCTCTCCAACTCCCCCAAGTTGTCTGTTTTCCACAGTAAAAATACCTTTGATTACTTTGAGGCTGATAGGTGACACAGTGGATAGAGTACTGGGCCTGGAGTCGGGAAGAACAGAGTTCAAATCTGGCCTCAGACACACACTAGACTTTACCGCTGTGTGCCTCAATTTCATCAACTATAAAATGAGGATAATAATAACATTTCCCTCAGAGGGCTGTTGTGAAGATCAAATGGAGTAACATTTGTAAAAGCATTTCGCACACTACTTGGCATGTAGTAGGTGCTTAATAAGTCCTTATTCTCTTCCCTTATTTTAATGCATCCTAGTATGGCATTCTAAGGACAGTGGTGATTGATTGGTAGCTTTTCTATCTGCTTTATTCTTTCTGGATTTTTTTGATTCTTCATTTTCTCAGCTTGTGACTGTCAAGTGCAAGGTTCCATCAATGCCTTCTGTGACCCAGTTACTGGCCAGTGTCACTGTTTCCAAGGGGTCTATGCCCGGCAGTGTGACCGATGCCTCCCTGGTTACTGGGGTTTCCCCGGCTGCCAACCTTGTCAGTGTAACGGGCACGCAGATGATTGTGATCCCATTTCGGGAGAATGTTTCGGCTGTCAGGACTACACTTCGGGTCATAACTGTGAAAGGTACATGAGAATTGCCTGTTGAACCAGCTTCAGGAATGATTAAATTTTACTGACATACTGATTAAATCCAACTTTCTGCAAATGGTGCCTCCCTGCAGATCACAGAATTGATTTTCTATTTTCTGTTTTATTGATTTCTGTTCTCTGTCTTTAACAAACCTTGGGAGAAATAATCCATTTGGAAAAAAAAAATTATTTCCAAGATTTTGGGCCTAGGAAGAGATAATAATAGTGATAGCTATAGCTAGCAGTTATATAGTGCTTGAAGGATTGCAAAATAATTTACGAAGATCTTGTTGTATCTTTACAACAGCCATAGGAGATAGGTACTGTTATTATACCCATTTTACAGATGAGGAAACTGAGGCAGGCAGAGATTAAGTGACTGAAGCAGGATTTGAACTCAGTTCTTCCTGAGTCCAGGTGGAGTCCACTGTACCTAGTAGAAACAACCTAGAGCTAAGGATGACCTCCTGCCTCCACTCTCAATGGTTAGTAAACTAGGTAAAAGATGACTTGGTATGACTCCTTACCACTGTGGAGTATGCGGAGGAAAGCCTAATGTATGTGCCTTTTGGTCTGTGCTTTTGGCTTTATATAGAAAAGGCATTGCTGATATTTGGCAGGACTACTTTCTGAGTAAAAATTTTAGTAGAAAGAAGTAAGAGCTCCCTGTGACCTTGGCATCTGGAGCTATTTTATAGGGGACCTAAGAGTCATATAAACTAGGGTAACAGAGTAGTGTGGTGATGTGGAATAGAGTTGGTCTCAGAGTCAGAAGGACCTGGGTTCAAGACCTGCTGCTGGCCTACCAGCCATGTGACCCCGGGACAGTGTTTAAGCTCTCGGTGTCCCAGGCATCTCTGTAAGAGTAAGTTGCTATAAGATGTTTTCACGGAAAGAGTTTCCTTCCTGTGAATTCCTGTATAGCAGTGCAATCATACCCATTTTTCAAAGCAAGTCATACAAGGAAATGGATCTTATTGTATCTTTCTTAAAATTATGTCAGAGTTGGCTTCTGACTTTGACCCTGAATTATTTTACTCTAGGATTTTTCGTTCAACTATAAAAGCATTGTTTTGTCTTGTGATTCATCATATTGTGGTAGGTGCTTCCTTGGACATAGCAGTGAAGTTCAATTTAAGAGCCCCAAGAACTGGTTCTCCCATTTACTGGCTATTTGATCTTGACAAGTCACTTAACTCATCTAGGCCTCAATTTTCTCATCTCTAAAATGGGAACAATAATCCTTCCTATACATATAGGGCTATTGTTACGATCAAATGAAATTATTTATGTTAAAATGCTTTTTGGGGAAATAGGAACTAGGGGAGCTCTGTGTGATTTTGTTGGTATAAAGAACTCCGGAAAGAAACTACCAATTCAAGTCAACTGCTGCTTACCTAGGGTATTAAAAGGTTAGATGATTCACCCAGAGTCACCCAGTCAGTATGTGTCAGAGACAGGACTTGAACCCACATCTTCCTGACTCTGAGGCAGCTCTCTGTCCAGTGAGCCATGTTGCCTCTCCTCTGGTGGCACAGTAGATAGAGCACTAGACTTGCAGTCAGGAAGACCTGAGTTCAAATCAAGTCTCAGACATTAGCCGTATGATCCTGGGCAAGTCACTTAACCTCTGCCTGCCTCAGTTTCCTTATATGAAAAATGGTGATAATAATAGCACCTAGCTCCTAGGGTTGTTGTGAGGATAAAATGAGATATTGTAAAGTGTTTTGCAAACCTTAAAGTGCTATGTAAATGCTAGTTATTATCATCAACATCATCATTATCATCACTATTCTATTCCCTCAAAAATGTGTACAAAAGCACACGTACACCTATAGCTAATTATTTCTCCATATCCATAGAGGGCCGGATGAGGAAAACTTCTGTTTTCCATAATTTCCTACATGTGTTTCTTTCATTGTTCCTATTTTATTGAGAGATGATGAAGAGCAGAGCATGATGGGGCAGATGGGAAAGGGGAGTCATGGGATACACAGAAAGGAAAAACAGCAATAACTTTTCCAAGTCCAGTTCAGAGCCAGTCACATTGTGAGCAACATATGAAAGGATATCCTGTGAGAATATTTGCAATATTGCTATTCGTGCTTGCCATTTTGTGTTTAAATAATGAAGGGTTTTATTTTGCCTAGGGGAGAATGGGAGTGGGTGTGAGAGGAGAGAAGATCTTAGCCTAGGCCTGGATAAAATATAATTTTAATAAATGTTTGGAATTCTGAGATCTAGTTTGAGCCAATTTCTCATTATTTTTTCCCTCATCTCCAAAGTAAATCAGAGTTCAAATCCTGTGAACTTGACAGGGAAGCTCTGATCTCAAATTTCCCTGTGGGGCTGCAGGGAATCCACCTTCTATTTCTGCCAGACTATTTGAATGGATTTCACTTAGGAAATCTTAGGAAACCCTCTTTAAAGTAGTTTTGAAGAATATAAAATTACAGTATCTGTGCAGATTTTCCTACCATATAACCCTGAGTGCCAAGGAAAATACCTTTACAATAGCACAATTCATGATCTTTTGGAACAACGCTTAATTTTATAGAATGTTTTTTATTCTTTGAACCAGCCTCCCATCCTCTTCTTTTTCTTGGATAGTTTGGGTAAAATATGCCTTTCTTTCAGAAAAAAACTGTACTGAGTATTGGCTAGTTCTTAACTAGTTGTTAACTATGAGAGCATTGGATCAAAGGATCTTAAAGGCCACTTCTTTCTCTCAATTTCTGTAATTCTATGTTAATTTTCCTAACTGGTTCATGCTTGGTTTAGGTGCTTGCCTGGCTATTACGGAGACCCTATCATTGGTTCAGGAGATCACTGTCGGCCCTGCCCGTGCCCAGATGGTCCAGAAAGTGGACGACAGTTTGCTAACACCTGTTATCAAGATCCTATTACTTTGCAGCTTGTGTGTGTTTGCAATCCTGGATACCTAGGTAAATGGTGGACATGTGTTTTTGTAGTTCAGAGAAGGTAAAGAGTGGGCAAAATGTTTGAGCATTGGATTATCTGTGAAATAACTCTCCAAAAAAAGCCATTTTCATGGATGACCAGACAGTTGCATTTTCATGGTCATTAAGTAAAAGTTAAGAGCATCTGAAGTTGTTACAGTGTTCTTCCACCATTTTTACATGTGGAAATACATCCAGTTCTTGATTGTACATGGTAATAATGGATAACAGAAAACAGGAGTGAGTCCCCACATCCATCCAATATTTTGCCATGGTTACTAAACAACAGGAGGATTTTACTTTCACTTCCTTTTCTTACCTCTATCCAACCTTTGGTAAAGGTAACAAGCAATGAAATGGTCACAGATATGCAACAGGAGGCAAGAAGAGGAAGAGTGAAAGACTGGGACCATTCACACTCATATTCACCCACAGTGGGTCACATATATTGCATTTTCTCATTGTTTTGGGACCTTTGTTTTATGTGTCTTGATGGAAAGAGCACAACTTCTGGAGGCAGAGGACTTGAGTTCAAATCTCACTTGGGATACTGCCTGGGTGACCTTGGGCAAATCACTTAACATTTCTGGGCCTTGATTTCATCTCCAAAATAAGGGGATTAGACAATATGGTATCAGAAGTCTTTTCTGGCTCTATATCTACGGTCCTTTGATCTTTACCCAATTTGTCTACCTTACTTAGAATAAGACCTATGCTTAGCTCACTCAGTGTGAAAATGCATCCTTCACTCCCCTCCTTTCCCCATTTTTCATTTTTATGGCTATTTTCACCCAGCAATTTTGTGCTTACACAGCCCTTGGCAAATATTTACACTAGTAGCTTCAAGATACCTGTGGGGAAACACTCAGCATCAATGTCACTTTTCCCTGTTAACACTCCTGAAGTTTTTATGCAGAAATAAGTTTTCCCAGTTACTTGGCAAGTCCATGGATTAGAATGTTGTCACACCTGATCCTACATCTTCTAACCTTTACCTAGTCCCCGTTGCATATTTGTTGAAAGAAATGCAACGGTCCAGCGTAGACAACACTACCCATAGCAGTAGAATGGTATGGTTAGGCCATATTTTTTCCCTTAACAATAAGAATATTATTAGACTCAATTGGAGGTCTTTCCCCCTCAAAGTATGATCAATCCAGGGTATTAAATATATGATCAGATTAAAAATATTAATTGAATAAATGATTCAATTAGTTATGGGGATATAAAAACCAAGATGACACTCATCCTGCCCTCAAAGAGCTTACACTCTTTCCAAGTTACAAGGCCCTCTCTATATCTAATTTCAATCCTCAGAACAGCCCTATTTTAAGTAATAAAGTACTAGAATTCAAAAATTTTTTTAAATGTTGAGTTGTTTTATGTGTAATTGGAAAAAATATTAAATATTATTTAAAATAAAAAGTATTAGATAGTTAGATGGTACAGCGAATAGAGTGCCAGGCTTGAAATAGGAAAGTCTTAAGTTCAGGTGCAGCCTAAGGCACCTACTATCTGTGTAAGCCTGGCAAGTCACTTAACCTCTCTCTGCCACAGTTTCCCCTTAGTAAAATGGGGATAATAGTCATATCTACCTCCCAGGGTGGTTATGGTAAGAATAAAATGAGATAATATTTATAAAAGTGTTTTGCAAACCTTCAAGCACTATATATATAAATGCTAGGTGTTATCTCCATTTTGCAGATAAGGAGACTGAGGCTCTGAGAAATGATGCAAGGTAACAGATATTAACCTAGTTCTTCCAACTAAGTTTTCCCATTATGCACATTCCTGCCATTTCTTTCCTCCAGTGTCTCACTGTGGTGTGAGTGACTGAATTCTCAAAGGCCGTAAGAGTAAAATGTACAATATGGCAGGTCTGAACGTAGTTCCCACGACAGACCCATGTGTCTGTTGGTCCAAGGACCAGATTTGCCATCTAGCCAGGTTAGTCATAAACTGACAGTTTTCAGCCATAACAGCTCTCATAAATCATCTAATTTGCAGAGAGGGTGAAATCAGTGTATAATAGGGTCATAGATTTAGAGCTGGAAGAGACCTTGTAAATCAACAAGTCCATACTTCTTCCCCTCATTTGACAGATCCAAGCCCCAATCTGCTAATTGACTTGCCCAAGGTGACTAGATACTAAGTGGCAGGAGCTAGGAGTCGAACCTAGGCCCTCTGACTTCAAATCCCCTGCTCGCTAAATTCACTTAACAGTGTTCTTACACTGCCTCCTGCCTTAGTGGAAGGGAATGTTCACAGTGACAGAGTGGAAGCTCCTCGAAGCGTGGAAGGAAGTATGCCTCTCAACCTTTGTTCGTATTTCATCATTGTACAATCCTGACCCCTGAACATTCGAGAGAACCAGCTAAAATGCCCTTGATTGTTTTCTCCAACAGGAGCCAGATGTGACGAATGTGCCTCAGGCTACTTTGGGAACCCTGGAGACGTTGGTGGGGTGTGCCAGCAATGCCAGTGCCATAACAACATCGACACGACTGACCCCGAAGCCTGTGAAAAAGGGACTGGAAGGTGCCTCAAGTGTTTGTATCACACCGAGGGTGAAAGCTGCCAGCTTTGTAGATTTGGGTATTACGGAGACGCACTTCAGCAGGATTGTAGAAGTAAGAGACCAGGGGACTGTGATCATCTCTGCTTTTATTAAAACAGTCACCAATGTGGCCTCGGGGATTGGGGCTGTCCAGTACTGATGGTCCTGATTCCATTCAGGGAATGTTTGCCCACGTGTACATCAATACCCCTCGTAGCTTCTCTTTTAAATGGGAAGGATCATGGGGCTCACATCTTGCTGTTTTTTCACCTTGATTTTCTGGTCTACCTCAAAGACTCCAGAATCAATCGGCCCATTGGCTGCGCTAGACTGCTTGAAGGAAGGCATCACCTATCCAGCTATCTAATATGGTGATAACCTATTCCTACAGTGCTTTAATTTTGAGTTATACCTATGAGATAATAGCTACTGATAGAAGTTTTTGGACTATAAATGTATGAGTAATCATGGACCGGCCATGAGACAAGAATGAGAGATAATTGATGGATAACATGAGGGTTCTAGTTGGTGATATGAACAGAAGGCTGGATACTCTTACTTGCTTTATGCAAAATGTGCATCGCTATGAATCAGTGAGTGAAAAAGCATTTATTAAGTGTGTACTATGTACAAGTAAGTATCAGACTTACAGGAAGACAGATAAAGTTTAAGGGCAGCTAGTTGGTGCAGTGCATAAAGCACCGGCTCTGGAGTCAGGAGGATCTGAGTTCAAATCCAGCCTCAGACACAGTGTGACTCTGGGCAAGTCACTTAACTCCAATTGCCTCACCAAAAAAAAAAAAAAGACATAGATAAAGTTTGTACAGGCTGGGCAGGAAGGAAGGGGTTGCAAGTTCTTGAAGTAAACAGTCATATGAATGACTAATAATAATAATTCCAGATTGGTTTGAGTGTTGGAGACGCAGAGCCACTGTTGATTGTCAGTCAGTATGAAGTGTTTACTATATGCCAGGCACTGTGTTAGGCACTGGATTGGTTAGGAGTTGGACAAATTAACCAAGTGGAAGAATTTTAAGTTTTCTGACATCTCATGATTTGGAATCTTTCAATTGAAAGGGCAAACCCCGACTGCCATCCACGAAGAGGATCAGGCTCTGTACCTCTTGGATCTCTTGGAATTTACTGTTTTCCTCGTATCAAGAGATTATCCATGGTCATTTCCTGTTGCTTTTAAACTCAAGCCCCTGAGGCCCTAGCTTTTAGACAAACATCTCTGGTATGTTAAGGAACAGCAGGACTGGATTCCTTGAAGATGTGGAGCAAAGCACACTTAAAAATGAAGTAACTTGAGAGGTTTCTATCTACCTCAACACACTCTCATTTTTATTCTTCCCTTCTCTACGTACAGCCAAGAATTCACAATTAATACATGTTTCAGAAGTCATTTTGCTTGTTTTTGATTTGTATCCTCCGTTCTTTGTCTCCTCTGCCACAATGCCTGGAACGTCATAAATACTTATTGACATATTGGTGATGGTGCAAAACCAGTTTCTCAAAACTGTATGCTTTGTTTATGGAAAAAGTGCATTGCATTGATGCCAGGCATAAATCTATCATGCCAACATCTTCACCCTATTGAGCAGCATGAGGACATCAGAAGGACTATAATGTTAAGAACAGTCTCTCTAATACCCTAGTCCTTGTCTTATTTCTAGGTATCTTTTATTTATTGTCTTTACTTCCCTCCCATCTCTTGTTACAAGTTAGGGGGAGCAGGACAGGAATTGGAGTACTGAAGTTCAGTACGCTTCCCCATTGCATTGCTCTTGCTATTCTTATCTTGCAGAGTGTGTTTGTAATTATCTGGGTACGGTGCAGGAGCACTGTGATGGCTCTGACTGTCAGTGTGACAAGATAACTGGGCAGTGCCTGTGCCTTCCAAATGTGATTGGGCAGAACTGTGATCACTGTGCACCAAACACCTGGAACCTGGCCAGTGGTACAGGGTGCGAGCCCTGCAGCTGTGATGTGGCCCATTCTTTTGACCCATCCTGCAATGAGGTAAGGAGGGAGAGGGTGTTGACCATTGCAGCTCAAAGGAAGGTGCCTGTTTGAGCCATCCTTGGGGTCTAAGTCACAATACCAGGGTGACTGCTGTGTATTGAAGAGCTAGGATGAAAGCTGCTCCTCATTTTGAGTGGAATAGAGCTGCTTTTTGATCCAAGGCAGGTGAATCAAATTTCCAGCACAGCTGGAAGGAGGACAAAACATCTGTATCCATTGTTATGCCAAGTGGTGTCATGTTTCCTGGAGACACACTGAAAATAAACTCTCTAAGTCAAATACAGTCAGAGGTGACCTTGAGTTCCAGCTTTGATTTATGAGGATAAAAGCATGGCAGAGAAAAGATGTAAACACAAGTGCAGCATGCCAGAGAAAGACTGGCTTGACCATTGAGATCCCATTTGGATTCCTCAACACTTACAGGAAAATAACCTTTTTTTTCTAGGCAGCTAAGCCCTTCTTAGGAGGAGAAAAGCATTCATGCTTTTGTATTTCATCAATAAATTAACAAGTATTTATTAAGCAACCATTATGCATCTAATGGAGAAGGCAATGGCAAACCACTCCAGTATCTTTGCCAACAAAACCCCAAATGGAGTCATGAAGATTTGGACACAGCTGAATTAACAAAAATTGCTTCTAATACTGTGTTAGGCATTGGGGATACAGGGGCCAAAAAAAAAGAGAAAAAGAAATAATCCCTACTCTCTGGGAGCATAAATTCTATCTTGGGAGATAATATGTTCATATATAAATGTGTTAGTGTAAGTATAATAAGTATTTAAAATGACATAAATAGTATAAATACTTGTAGGGTAAATAGAATGAAAAGTAAATTAAATATACTTAAATTAAAAATAAATAGCAAATTTATTAAATAGATGAAATAATATTTTATTAATTGATTTAATTTGTTAAATAATAAATTAAAATGCAAGATAGGTTGGAAGCAGAGCACTAGAAGGTGGAGAGATCAGGAAATGCTTCATAGAGAAGATGATGCTTGAGTTGCATCTTAAAAGAAATGAGGGATTCTGTGAGACAGAGATGAGGAGGAGAGTACTTTTGATGCATGGAGGGGTACCTGAGCATATCCAGAGATGGGAAATGGAGTGCTACATGTGAGGAACAGAGAAAATGGCAGTTTGACCAGACTGTAGAGTGTAGGAATGAGAGTAAAATATAAGGGGCTTAAAAGATAGGTTGTGGACAGAGGAATTTACATGGTGTCCTAGAATCAATAAGTGGCCACTGGAGTGAGGAAAGAGAAGTGTTATGGTCACTTTTGTTGTAGCTGTTCAGTCATTTTTCACTTGTGTCTGACTCTTCATGAGCCCATTAGGGTTTTGGTTTTTGTTGGGTTTTTTGTTTTTGTTTTGTTTTGTTTTGTTTTTGGCAAAAATACAGGAGTGGTTTACCACTCTCCAGCTCATTTTACAGATGGGGAAACTGAAGCAAACAAGGTTAAGTGACTTGCCAGGGTTACGCAGCTAGTAAGTATTTGAGGCTGGATTTGAACTTATGTCTGCATTTAAAGGAAAATGTTTTGGCAGCTGTGTGGAGCAATGGGTAGAATTTTGTTGAGGCAAATCTAGAAAACAAAACACAAAAACTTCTTACAATTAAGCCAGCCAAAAGTGAAACAGGCCACCTAGAGAGATGGTGGGTTCCTCCTCCTTTCAGGTCTTCAAGTAGAGACTAGATGACCATTTACTGGGGAGGTTATAGTGGAGTGTCTTTGTGTGGCAGGGTTGGACCAGATTGTTAGGATACCTTCAAATTCTCAAATTCTTTGATTCTATGGAAGACAGATTGTAGTGGAAAATGCAGAAAGCCAATTAGAGGGTCAATGCAATAGTCTAGGCAAGTGGTGATGAGGATCTCTATGAGGTGGTGGCTGTGTGAGGAGAAAGAAGAGGTTGAATGTAAGAAATATGGGAGTAGAAATGGCGAGATTTGGTAACTGGTGGGATATTATGGGGTGGGGGAGAATGAAGAGTCAAGGATAATATCAGCATTACAGACCTAGGAGACTGAAAAAATGGTGGTGCCTTTGATAGATAAAAAAAGAGTTTGCTGGATGGGTGGGTTTGGGGAAAGATAATGAGTTCTCTTTTGGCTGTGGTAAGTTTGAGATGTCTTTGGGATTTCCAGTTCAAAGGTGTCCAGCAGTTGATATGTGGGACTGAAGCTCTGGAGAGAGATTGGGCTAGGGCCATTTATTCATCAGTAAATTAACAAGATTTATTAAATGTTTGTTATGAATCTGTGAGTCATCTGCATAGAGATAATTAAGCTCAGAGGAGTGGATACAGTCACCAAGAGAATATGTAGAGACACCAGGGAAGGGGTTCCAGGACTGAGCTTTGGGGTACACCTATAGTTAGTGAGTATAACATGGTTGAATTGGCGAAGGAGGCTGAGAAGGAGCATAGATAATAGGAAAGTCAGGAAAGAGGTGGCAAGGGCGGGGGGGAACCAGATAAGACAGAATAGCCAGAAAGGAAGGGTAGTCAGTAGTGTCAAATGCAGGGAGAAAGTCAAGAAGGATGAGGATTCAGAGTAAGTTACCAGATTTAGCATTGAAGAGCTCATTGATAATTTTAAAGACAGCAGTTTCAGTTAAGTGAAGAGGTCAGGATGCACTTTGCAATATGTTGAGTAAATAAGAGGAAAGGAGGTAGAGACAACGTGAACAGCTTTTCATAGGACTTTGGCTGAGAAAGATAGGAGAGTTAGGTATAGGACAATAATTTGAGGGGATAGACTTGGGTGAGTTTAAAGGCAATAGGGAAGAGACCAGGAGATAAAGAGAGACTGAAGATTGAAGAGAGAGGGAGAATGATTGAGGCCTTCTTAAGGAGAGAAGACGGGAGGAAAGGGATTGGCCTTGGCAGGAAGGGTGACCTCATCTGAGACTGAAGGAAAGGAGGAAAAAATAGAAGAAGGGGAGATCTCCAGGGGTTTTGAGATGAGGAGAAATGGAGCTTGCAATTAGGGGCTTCAGTTTTCATAGTAAATTCAGAGGAAACATGCTCAGGTGAGAGGGTTGGGGCAGGGGAAAATTTGAAGAGAAGGTTTCAGAGAGAATTTGGAATAGCTTCTGTTGGGAATGAGATAGGGCATCAAGACTAAAAGGATTGCCTTGCAGTAGTGAGGGACAGGGCAGCTGGGTGGCACAGTGGATAGGGTGCTGGGCTTGGAGACAGGAAAATTCCTCTTCCCGAGTTCAAATGTGGCCTCAAACACTTCCTAGCTGTGTGACCCTGGGCAAGTCACATAATCCTGTTTGCCTTAGTCCCTCATCTGTAAAATGAATGGAGAAGGAAATGGCAAACCACTCCAGTATTGCTGCCAAGAGAACCCCAAATGGGGTCACAAAGGTTCAGACACAACTGAAACAACTGAAGAGTAAAAAGCAAGGGGCAAGTTGAAGTTAGATAACAGATCCGTAGTGGATCCAGTTAGCACAATTTTTGTGTGTAGACAGGTTAGTCCCCCTTCTCTCCTCACATATCTAACTCACAAAACTCAAAATCTAAAACATCCTTTTACAGTGAAGTCTAAATAAATCTTGTGTCCTTTTTTTTTTTGTGATTAACAGTTCACTGGGCAGTGTCAATGCATGCCTGGGTTTGGAGGTCGAACTTGTAATGAGTGCCAAGAGCTTTTCTGGGGAGATCCTAATGTGGAGTGCCGGGGTGAGTCCTCTTTCTTTTCCTTTGTGTTTATTGTGTTAACTGCCCAGTATTTGCCGCATTTTGTTTTCAGTGTTCATTGGTCTAATAAGGACACATTAAGTTGATATAAGATATCATATTATATCTGATTATTAAGACATAAAAGAGATTAGGGCGTTCTCCTAAGTAAAATGGGGTCATACTAGCACCTACCTCTCAGGGTTATTGTGAGGAGCAAATGAGATAATATTTGTAAAGCACCTAGCACAGTGCCTGGCACACAGTAAGTTCTATATAAATGTTAGCTATTATTATTATTATTCATTCAGATTTTGACACTTTCTTGTGTTATATGTATCTTGCATTATTGCTTGTTTCACTTTGCTCTTATTATTTTAACATTTTCTAATTATGAATGTTATGTGGCTCCATCAATCCACAAAAGCAGGGATTGTCTTTCCTAATTTTTTGTGTCTCCCATGGTGCTAAACATTTATTAATCACTTAATGAACATAAACATTTGTTGGATGGATTAGTTAATGAACTTCTCATCTCTGGCATTCAGTGCTTGAGCTGGAAAGAGGAGGAAGATTGATGAGTTAGACACCATCCTGTATTTATTGTTTAAAGGTCAGACTCCCTTGGCTTAACATTTATCTCTCTCCTTTACTCTTTTATGGCCTCCTCAACTCTTTCCTTGTCACTGAATTAGAGACTTGGTTGTATTGGTTTAGAGCTGCTATTGAGAGTAGAAAAGGATATTGGTTAAGACAGGAGCAGAGTAGTAGGGGTTTGTGCTCAAACCAAGTTTCTGTTTGTTTTTTACCCCTCGGGAACTTGTGTTTCTCCTACATGGAGAGTTTTTCTCATTATCTTGTGAATGAGTGAACTTTCCTAGAAGTGCATTGCAACCATGCAGTTTCTCATCAGTTTGCTAAATAGGGTCTTCAGAGAGTAGAGATCTGCCTACATGTGTCTGTCTATACAGGGGCAGATTATGGTGTATACAAAGAATACCGGTTACTATTTCCTGCCCTTTACTGAATGGAAATTTGTAATACTAGGGGCTAGTCTTAGCTCTGCTGTCAGCTAACTCTGTGATTCGGGGCCTCAGTTTCTTCATTAATCCAACTTTCTCAATTTACAAGATAATCATCAAGGTTGTTTCTAGTTGTGACATCCTTTCATTCTTTGGTTCAGATATTGCATGCTTTCAAATAAAAGGCCTTTTTGTTTTAGCCTGTGACTTTTGGCAACTGGTGTGTAGAGTATATTGTAAATTCAAATCTCCTGACCTGAATTGACTATCTCACCATTCCTAATCCCACCAGTCTTTGCCTGCTATGAGGACTGGCTAATAATATTGGGAGTTTTAGGCATCAAGAAGAAATATATGATGGAAACACCAGGTCTGTCAAATAGGAGTACAGCCTAGGCTTTTCTTTTGAAATTTCATTTATGGCACCATAAGGGAGATGGGAAAGAGAAAAGGGTAATAAGGAGATAGAGAAGAAGAAAGCAAAGAGAGAAAAGAGAAAGGGAGAGAAGAGAGAAAGGAGGGGGATACAGAGAGAGGCAGAAAGATGAGAAAAGAGAGAGAGAAAGGATGGATATATTTCATAACCAGAATGGCACTTTCTCAGGAATTAAACTTATTAAAGCCAAATGAATCACAATGGTTGCAACAGCATAAGTATTAAGCAATTTTATTTTGTTACCAGATTAATTTTCTATGATAATAGCTTTAAGGAGAAACATTTATGTTAAAGAATTAAAGTACTTGTAGAACTTCATTCTTAAGTAAAGTGTAAGTCAAAACTAGATATAGATATTTTCTTTAGTTTCTCATACTTTTGTTGCATTTTCTTCTGTTGACCTTTATTGGGAAAATGAGCTTTTGTTTTTGTTTTTTGGTTATGAGTGAAGAAAGAAAAAACACAGACTCATACTAGCAAAACATTTGTGATCCCTTACATAATGCCAAACTGTGATTAAGATGTGATGGTTAGAAATGTGGATACTCTGTGTTCTTTTGTTTTTTTAAACCTATCTCTTCATTAACAGCAGGACCTCTTCAAACAGTGAATGAGACCAGAACTTAACATCTGATATGTTTTAAAAATTGAGGCTTAGCCAAGGGTGTTTATAGCAACATCTTAGATTAGATTAAGGCTTTTTTTTTTAAGAGTGAAATGTGTTTTCTATGTCTTTAAACAAATCCCTTTTCATGAATCTCTCTCTTGTGGAAATGCTGGTGTGTTACTAGATAGAATCTCTCAAAAACCCAGTTACTACTTCCAATGGAAGGTTGGTTACAAATGGTACTAGTTTCTCCAAGAGGAGAGGAAAAAATCCAGCTTGCAATCTAGTTTTAAATGTTTGAACCTTTCAGTGCCCCCAAGGACATGCTTTTCTCCTGGCCCTTTCTCCATCACTACTTATTTCCAGATTCTATCGGCATGTGTCATTAGCAAAATTGGGTTCACTGCCAGAGTTTTCTGACCTTTTTTGCTCCAGGTCGACTTTTGTTGGAAAGCATGAAAACCCCATTACCCCAAGTCAGATTCAATCAGAGAATTGTTCATTTATTACTCAGAATTCTTTCCCTCTTTTATCTTTGCTTTAAACTTTCTGCTATAAATTCATCAGAAGGGTGACATTGTAAAGGAACACTGCCAACTTGTTTAGGTCAAAAATTATAGACCTTCTTTTAGGAACTTTGACTTAGGGGCAGATCTATGGTACCCATGTAGGCCTCTTTCTTTTACTTCTCTCAATCATTCATTCTTTCCATTTGGGAGAAAGGTCAATCCATTATGTAGAAACTGAAAATAAGGCTAAAAAAATCTGAAATCGTAGGAGATTAAAGCCGAAAGGGAATTTTGAGATCATGTGGTTCAACTTCTTCATGCTGCAGATGTAGAAACAGATAATATTGAAGCTCACACAGTTAGTTAATAAAGGAGCAGGAACTAGAATACAGGTCTACTGAATGCCTCAGCAGAGAGATCTTTTGTTCCATAGTGGCTCTCTTCTTGATTAATAAAACAATTAATGCATAAACCAGAGAAAGAGAAAAATAACCCACCAGTCTGTGGATCCAGGGAGTGCTTTGGCTTCTGCACGTTTAAGCTGAATCATGTGTACGCAATCACTTGATCACCTAGGGTGGTTTGTGATTTTGAAAGTCCAGTCTGGTTGAATTGCAGTGGGGTGGCAAGGGAATGGCAGCAACCCAGTAAGGCAGCTCACAGGGCTACCAGCAGATGCTGAGATCATTGTATATAAAATCAGTCAGCAAGAATTTATTAAGCACCTACTATATGTCTGGCACCATGCTAGGTGCTAGGCATACAAATAAAAAAGTCAGTCTCTGCCCCCAGGGAGCTTATATTCTGTTGGAGGAGGCAATTAGACATATTTAAAGATTATTAAGTCTGGGACATAAAAATAAAACAAAAGCAGGGGTGGTGGGTGGGTGGCTAACAGCGTGGGGAATCAAGAAGGGCCTCTGAAATGAGGTGGCGCTTGAGCCCCATGTTAAAGTGAAGAAGGGAGGCAGAGCTGGAGAGGAAAGTCAGTCTGGACACGGGACAGTCTGTGCCTAGGTACAGACAGGAGATGGAAAGGCTTATGTAAGGAATGGCAGGTGAACAGGTTCAGCTGAAACATAAAGTAGGAAGAGTAATGTGTAATCAGCTGACTAGAGCTAGGTTTAAGGGCTTTAAATGCCCCAAACAGGAGTTTAGATTGGATTCTAGAGGCATTTGGGAGCCATTGAAGCTTCCTGACCAGAGGAGTGACCTGGTCAGAATGATACTTTAGGAATATCACTTTGGCAACTATGTGAAAAAAACAGGTTTGAGATGGGGAAAACACATGAATGAAGCAAGCAGACTGGTTAAGAGGCAGGCAGAGTCGAGAGATGCTGTAGGCCTGAACTAGGTTGGTTGTGGTGTGAGTGGAGAGAAGGGGATGGATCTGAAGAAATGCTGTGGAGGTGGCATAGACAAGACTTGGTGACTGATTCAATATCAAGGATGAAGGATAGTAAAGAGCGGAAGGCAACTCAGATTTGGCACCTGGATGACTAGAAGAATGATGGTGCTGTCAACAGAAATAGGAGGGGGGACGTATGGCTTTCAGGGGGAAAGATAAGTTCTGTTTGGACATGTTGAGTTTAAACTGTCTATGGGACATCCAAGTGGAAGTGACCCATAGAAAGTTGGATATCTGTGCTGGATGTATAGATTTGGGACCCATATACCTAGAGGTGATTGGTATATCTGTGAGAGTTAATGAGATCACTAGGAGAGACAATAATAGAAATAAAAGAGGGCCCAGAGTACACCCACCCAAGATAGAGACATTGGGGTACACCCACATTTAGTGGGTCAAAGGAAAGTGATAATTCAGTAAGCAAAATCACAGAAACCCAAGTTGGAAAGTGTTTCTAGAAGGTGGATATGGCCAACATTATCAAAGACTGAGAGAGATCAAGAAGCATGATGCTTAAAATGAAAGGTCTTTGGATTTGTCAATAGAGAGATCATTGGTAATCTTAGAGAAAGCAACGTCACTTAAGTTTGGGGGATAGAAGCCAGACTGGAAGAGCTTCAGGAGTGAAATAGGGTGGTAAAAAAAATGGAGGCAAGGGATGGAAGTAGCATTTGACTAGAAGTTTGACTTTGAAAGGGAGGTAAGATGCAGGATGATAGCTTGAGCATATGGTAGGGTCAAGTGAAGGGAGCTATGAGTATGTCTAACGGCATCAGAGAAGGTGTCAGTGCTTAAGGAGAAGTTGAAAATGAGGGATAAAGAAGAGATGATCTAGGGCAGCTAGGTGGCGCAGCGGATAGAGAACCGGCCCTGGAGTCAGGAGGACCTGAGTTCAAATCCAGCTTCTGACACTTGACACTTACTAGCTGTGTGACCCTGGGCAAGTCACTTAACCCCATTGCCTAGCAAGAAGAAGAAGAAGAAGAAGAAGAAGAGAAGAAGAAGAAGAAGAAGAAGAGATGATCTCTGGGAAGTTTCTAGGGAAGACAGGAGGGAATGGGGTCAGTGGTTTACATAGAGGGTATGAAAATAGGATAGGACGGGGAATTATGTCAAGATCATTTGAAATGTAGAATCACAGACGAAAGGGAGATCCTGATGGGTGGCTTCAAATTTTTCTGTTAAGTATAACATGAGGTGGTGGTGTAGATGGCTTGAAAAAAAGACTTGAAACAACCACTTGGAAGAATGATAGTCAGGGAAGAATAAAAGAACTTTCATGTAGCAGCGAGGGTCCTTTTGAGGTTAGATAACAGAAATTTGCAGGGGACCCAGCCAGCTTGGTCGCATGTTTTCCTCTAGGAGTGTTCAGCACCAGATCAGAAATGAAGGCAAACCTGCAGAACCACACTGTCTCCCTTGCACATTCCCTTCATAAGATTTGAGCTCTTTCAAGGCAGGGACTGTCTTTTACAAACGGTGCCTGGCATGCAGTAGGTAATTAACAAATGCTTATTGACTGACCTTCAAGAATGACTTTCATGTTCATTTTAGCCAATTTGGGTGTTGAAGTGGGGAATCCATACCCACTGTGATCAGCTTTGATTGTATTCACCCTTGTGTTGGTCCTGGCTACCTTAACAATAATAAGGGGAACCTGGTATTTTCTATGGATAGAAATCCTCTAGATTAGGATGAGTTTGTGACTTTTGGTATAGTTATTCATACTTCCAAGAGCTCTTTAAAACAAATGGTCAAAACCTGCATTTCTAGGTGGCTCAGGAGTTAGGAAGATCTGAGTTCAAATTTGGCTTTAGACATGTAGTAGTGTGGGGCAAATCACCTAATCTCTTTCAGGCCCACTATCCTCATTTTTAAACTGAGGATAATAATAACACCAACCTCGGAGAGTTGTGAGGATCACTGAGATAATACATGTAAAGTGCCTTTGCAAATCTTAAAAAGTGGTATATAAATGGTAGCTATTATTGTTGTTGTTATCATTATTTCTAATTACTTCAAAAATTGGAATCCAGCTGGAAGTTTTTATGTTATTATCTTTTCCTGTATCATAGGGATGCCTCATCAAAGCCCGGGGTTTTGATTCAAGTATCAGGAGATTGCCAGTCATGACTTTCCCAATGGTGGAACAATACATAGACTAACTAACTAAATACATACATAAATACGTAGAGAGCTAACTAAAGCAGAATTTTGGTTTTGGGGTTTTTTCCCAAGATACACTTGAAGATGAACAGAAGTGAATATTTATATTTTCTGACTTACTTTAATGACTAGGCAGTCAGTCTTTTTCTAGAGAGAGAGAATGAAGAGAAGAATACTTTTTTCCTCTAAGTCTATCACAGGAAACCGAAGTCTAATATTTGAAGCAAGTGAAACTCATTAGTGAATGGTGTCAGATGAAGTGAATGAGATGCAACTGTTGGCAGTGACCAGGCGTCAAGCACAAAATAGAATTGGAAGTTAATGGAACTTTTTCTTTTCTATTAGATTACAGTGAGATTTGCCTGAAGATGGTAGACATTGTTGTAAGGGGACTTAGTGAAGCTTGACACCAAATCTATAGGTCTGGCCACTTAGATCAGCTTATATTTTGTTTGCTTTAAGCATGCCTAAATGGACCAAATGTAGAAGTGGCCTGATGATATAAGAAATTTCTATTTGTATATTTCTTTTTCTGGGCCTGTGCATGTGACTTGATGTGTCAAAGGGGACCCAGAGAAGTCTTAAGATTCCACATTCCAGGAAGAAGACATATGTATATATATAACTTTGGCCTTGATGCCTTCTTAGCCCAGTACTCTTGATCTTCTTAATCCTCATCCCACTCCTAGTTCCAAGGCCCGTGAGGCACTGTGGACCTCTCCAATGATACTAGCGTAGGCTAGAGAATATTTAGAGTTTGTCTTCCACTCTGAGAACACTCCCAGACATCCTGTCCAGGTTCTAAATGGGCTATGAGTCAAGAAAATCCTCTTCCTTCATACCTTAGAATTCAAAAAGCCCTTTCTCTTCTATAAAGTATGAGAATGAGGATGTACATAACTAGATCATTTAGGAGCTTCTGTGCTATAATGCTACTACTGATAATAATAACTAGTATTTATATAGCACTTTGAGATTTCCAAAGTGCTTTACAAATATGTTCACATTTTATCCTCAAAACAACACAGAGGTAGGTGCTATTATTATTTCCATTTCACTGATGAGAAAACTGAGGCAGACAGAGATTAAGTGATTTGCCCAAGATTGCACAACTAATAAGTATCTGAGACAATATTTGAGTTCAGGTCTTCCTGATTCTAGGACCAGCATTCATTGTGCCACTGAAATGATTCAGCCACTCTTTGTGACATTCCACCCTGCCTTTTAATGTCTGAATTAATACAGTATGGTAAGGGCGGGAGAGTGAGAACTAAGTCAGTGGGTTTCATTAACGGCTACTGCAAACAAATCTTTTCCTTATGATTAGATGGAATACAAAAGGAGAAAGAATAGTCCTAACTGGTCATGAAGAAAATGCAGAAGACCAGAGTGATCATGGCTTACAAGTCTCCACTGGTAGTTGGAATGTGACAATAGGAGAAGGGGAAAAGATAAGACCCTTAAGGGAATGGAAAAAAATGTTAAAGATCACAGATTGTTTGCCTAAGGAATGATTCCTGTCATAGACAAATTAAATAACAGTTTGAGGCAAGAGGGTGAAACAGGCGAAAACATAGGAGCAACACTTGTTCTTGAATTGTTGAATTCTATGATTAATTATGAAATTAAGCTCAACAGAGCTTTTACTAACGGCTACCTGTGCCAAGGCATTCTCACATATAATCCCCTGTTCTTAAATCTCAACCCCTAGTCTTTATTTCACCTTAAGTATTTAACATTCAAAACTTAAAACTTCTGATGCCACAGAGTTAACTTTATGTTTATAGAAGAATTTAAATCAATAGTTGATTATTCTCTTTTGGGGGTGGGGAACAGAGCATAGTTATTCAAAATGCAAATACGTTAGACCTTCAACTTAAAATTGCTGAATGGTATTATTGTATAAATGGTTTAGGATTTTTGGACAGTCGTGCCAAGTCTGAACAAAACTCATCTTGTGCTACAGTAGAGAGAATTTTATCCACCCACTATTCAATGTGCTAAAGAAAGAGCTTAGCTTAAGGCCTTTTACTTTATTCTGCCTTCTTAGGAGTCAAGTGATTAGATTAAATAATCCCTCCATGTGGATGAAGAGGTAGTAGAAGGAAGGCAGAGTTTAAAGTGCACCATCTAAAAAGTCTCACCATATGAGTAAGCTGATCTCATTTCATCATCTTCCCTCTTCTCCTCAGCCTTAGGCTTCTTCCAGACTTCCCAATTTCTGTTGAAGGCACCATTACCCTTGTCATCACTCAGGTGTGCAACTTTGATGCCATCTTTGATTTCTTCCCCCTACATACCCAGTCAGTTGCTGAAACTTGTCCTTTCTGCCTCCACAATATTTCTCTCATCTATCCTCCTCTCTCTGTTTGTACAATCACCACCCTAACACAGGTCTTTATCAATTCCTACCCAGACTTTTGCTATGGTCTTCTATTTCTCTCCCTTTCTCAGTCTTCTCCCCTCTCCAATACGTCTTCCACACAACTGCCCAAGTGACTTTCCCAAACTGCGAATCTGACCATGTTACTCCCCTACTCAGTAAACTTCAGTGGATCCCTGTTGACCTTAGAATCAATTGTTATTTTATCTTTTTTAAATTCTTATTTGTGATTATATTTTATAATGGATGTTACTATTAGTACAGCAATACTTGTACAAATAAGTTAAATATACAAATATTAAGGGAACACACTCAATTTTTAAAAATTATTGATGTGGTACATAATCAAAAAAGTTTGGAGAACAGTGGTCTGTATAGTTTGTCCCTAGACATTAGTTGGTTTTTTTTTTAATGGCCAGGTTAGGAATGATTTTGGCCACAGTGACCTATAAAACAGCCAAAAATATACAACGTGTGCCTTAGTCCTATTAATATCTTCAGTGATGGTCAAATGGCAGAAAAGTGGGTACAGAGAGTACTAAGAATCACAGAGAACTTAGACTGTCTATAAGCTTCATATTACTTTTAATATATGATCTTTGTTCCAACAACTGATGTGATAATCACCCTAGAGAAACTTAATCATAGTCAAAATTAAATTATTATTATTATTATTATTATTATTATTATATATGTACTATGTGCAAGACTCTGTGCTAGAAGTGAGATACTGTTTTTGTTGTTGTTCAGTCATTTCATCTGTGTCCTACTCTTTGTGACCTCTTTGGGGGTTCTCTTGGCAAAGATAATGGAATGGTTTGCCATTTCCTTCTCTAGAGTGTCCACATTTTACGTATGAGGAACTGAGGCAAATGGGAGTTGAGTGATTTGCCCAGGGTCATGTAGCTAGCAAGTGTCTGAAGCCAGATTTAAACTCAAATCTTTGTGACTTCAGACCACTACCCTACCTAGCTGCCCCCAGAATCGAGATATACAAAAACAAAAAATAGAAGAGTCCTTGCTTTCCAAAAGCTTACATTCTATTGATATATCCCAATCATGAAATCAGAAGACACAATGAATTATGGCTAAATAGAAGATGGCTTGAAGATTTCCAGGTAAGTAAATAAAGGAGCTAGTGGAATTTGCCTCACTGAATGTCCAAAGGCAAGAAGAAACTACCTTTCAGTGCTTATGATGACAGTAAGCTAGTAGACCATCATGGAAATAATTGCAGTTTATGTTCCAATGTCTGAAGAAAAAAACAAATCAAGAAATTTTATGAGTCAGTCAATAAACATTTATTAAGTCCCTTCTTATGCCAGGCACTGTGCTAAGCGCTGGAGATAAAAATATAAAAAAGAAATAGTCCCTGCCTTCAAGGAGCTTACAATCTAATAAGGGAAGACAATACTCAAAAGGAACCTGAAAAGAGAGGTGGAGTGGGGAAGGTAACTGTGATTCAGGAGCATGATGGAGAAATCTGGAGCGCAGCTGGTGTGAAATGAAGAAATGGCTGGCCTGGGCACCCTGCTGACATGGAAGTTTTGGCAGAGCCAAACTGTGCCCTCCAGTCAGAAGGACGGAGAATACTAATAAGGTGTGAGTACCAAGGCTGAGGTGATCTTGCAGGATGATGAGGTTCTCAGGGGTATGATGGCGAAGTCAACAGTCACAATGAATTCAAAAGGATACTCTAAACTAAATCAACATATACTTTGGTACTCAATGACCTTGATGCAAAAATAAAAATGGAAGAGGGCTATTTAAACTATGTTGGAAAATATAGTTTTGAATTAAGTCAATGAAGCCCATAGCATATATACATTATTTAGAAACCTTGCTCCTGTTCATCATGAATACTTTATTCGGAAAGAAAATCCAACTGAACGTGGCAAGCACCTAATGATATAATTAAAAGTGTGATTGTCTTGACAAGAAACAGGTAAAGAGATAGCAGTTATTACATAAATCAGCTTTCAGTGTGCAGTCATACTGCATGTACTATTTAGAGCAAAAGTCAAAATAAGCCCCAAATTAATAGAAAATACAAAAGTGAAAAGAGGTGAGTGCTTTTGATTATAACAGCTGTTGAAATGAGGTGTCACTTATGGAAAATGGACACAATTAAAGATGTCAACTACGATTTTCATTACTTCTTAGGGAAACTTAACCACAGCCCAAAAGGCCCCCAAAATGAGGCAGAAAGTGCTTTTTAAAAATTCCTTGGCCTCACATACTTAATCACCTTGCCAGAAAGAGAAAGATGGCAGGTAAAACAATACTTACTTATAGTACAAGTTCATTCATAAAACATTAACAGAGGATGAGAGAAGCTGTTCTCATTAGTGGTGGGGATGCCACAATGGAATGCTGTCATCTCAGTACCCCATGTACTCTATAAAGAAGGGGCACATAAGATGATGGAGTCAGGAAGGACAACTGGAGATAACCAAATAAGTCATTATGACAAAGAAATCTGCTAAAGGGAACACAGCACAAGGATTCATTTTCAATTTAACTCAAAGAGGAAAAGGTTTGAAAAGAATGAGAAAACTCATATGGTAATTTAATCGGTAAGTGGTAGCAAAGAAGACAGCGGCAATCCGTGCATTCAAATGTTGTAGTGGATGGAGTGCTAGACTTTTAGTCAGGAAGACCCAAGTTCAAATCCTGCCTCACACACTTACTATCTCTGTGATCCTGGGCAAATCGTTTAACTGATTTCAGCCTCAATTTGCTCATCTACAAAATGGTGATAAGGGCATTTCCTTCACATATAGAACATATAAAAGCCTTTGCAAACCTTAAATATTAGCTATTGTTATTATTATAAAAATTTGTATGGTAATGGTGTGCATAGTCATGGAGGGTTTCTTTGGTGAAAACATGAAAAGCAAACAGTTTTTTATAGTTAAATTTATTTCTGTGTCAAACAGCTCTTTTTTTGGAACAGAACTGACCAAGAGGTATAAAGAATATGAAATCCTGTTGTCTTTTTTTTTTCTAAACTATTGGTCTTATTAAACAAAATGTAACCCTGAACATTGTCTTCAGACAAGATGTCTTCTCTTCATTGCTGTTCAGTTGTGACCCCATTTGGGATTTTCTTGGCAGTGATACTGGAGTGGTTTGCCATTTCTTTCAGCTCATTTTAAGATGAGGAAACTGAAGCAAACAGGGTTAGGTTACTTGCCCAGGGTCACACACCTAGTAAGTGTCTGAGGCCAGATTTGAACTCAGGTCTTTTCTTACTCCAGGCCCAGGGTGCTATCCACTGTACAGGCCAGAGAAAAGAAGGGTTCCCCTTGGTGGATGGCAAAGTTCTCTAAATGTCTCAGATGACATTATACCATTTGAATTGTGCTCTGGGAATTCAAAGCCTTTGCAGTAAGAAGTGTAGAAGAGATTAGATGGTTAAACCATCTATACTCCCAACAAAAAAAAAATTAGACTTGAAACAGAATGTAATTGATTTCAAATCTGACAATGTGCAACAGTGGTTGAAATACTCAAAGCTATTTGATTTTGCCCTAGGTAATTTTGATATATCTACTGAAAAAATATCTGAAAAAAAAAGGCTCCAAAATATCTCAGAAATGGTCAAATGTCATATATGTCACCACACTTTTTATTAGTAAATGACTAACTGAATATGAACCAAGCAGGAATAGTAGATGACGTACTTTAAACAGGAGTTACCATTGGCTCTAAAACACAAACGCATTTTTATTGCTGTCAGTGAGCATTCTTCATGCCCAGTTGTGTATAACTTGATAAGATTACAGAACTGGAGGATTCAGGAAAGGTCCAACTAGTTATTGAACTAATTTTCTTTTTTCCTAAAGTTTCCCATGCCTTCCAGAAGGTAGGGGAAAGACATGAACAAGGCAAGACAGTAATTAATGTAGTTTAAGAGAAAAAATACACTTACGTTGACAAAAAAAAAAAAAGAAAGAAATTTAAACTTTTGGGATTTTTTTTGTTACTCTGTAGATCTCCAAAATGGCAAACATGGCTTGACTTGGGTGTGAGGGCTGGCGAAAGGTGGCAAACATATTTTATAATATATTGATTGTTGATTAAACATTACTGGGTAAGCTGTTTGACTTTTTTTGGCATTCCCCACCACCACCACTGCTCTCTGGCCTTGATTTCTTTATGTATTTCTTTTTTAAAAAGGTATAATAACCTCTGCTGATCCATGTCGCAGGGGTAACTTTTTTTTTTGGTGATTATGTTTGAATACCTGGAAATAACTAATCAGAAAATTGAAACCTTTTGAAAAATTTAAGAATATTATATGACATTTATTTTATTAATGAAATTAATTTTTGTATATTATATCTGAATAATTATGTTTATTTTTGTCAGGCCAAGATTATGTATAGGAATACATAGACCTGAGATAGACTGGATACAACCTCAAATACCCTGATTGAATTTCCAGATTCTTAGGCCAATATTTCCATGTCCTTTAAATATAATGACAACAGACTGAGTCCCTATGGTTTATTCATTTTGATACTTCTACACAGCCATCTTCCCTACTTGGAAATAGATATTCTGGCTTTGTGTTCTTACATCATTACATAAATGTCTCCCAACTCTCCTCTCCAGTGTCTTGCATTAACTCATTTGGTGAAACTAATTAGCTGACTACTGATCACCCTAGATGTGTCATGTGTAGAGCAAAACCTACATCAACTCAAGACACCTGATAACATACTGCTGACAAACATTTGTTACTATAACATAATGGATTGTAAGTTCCATAAGGACAGATAACCATATCTTACCTAAACTTTGTATCTCTCTCAGTACTTAGGACAGTGCTCTGCACACAATATGTTCTAATTAAACGTTTGTTGAATTAAATTTGTTGAATAACATAAAAACATAATCCTCTAACAAAAACAAAAGGAGACATGAGAGGCAGCATTGTAAGAACACTAGATTTAACAGTCAGATGACTTAGGTTCAAAATCTTAGCTCCATCATGTGTTACCTGTGTGACCCTGGAGAAAAATCACTTAAACCAGGCGTGGGGAACACTCGGCCTTGAAACTTCACATGAAGTTTGGATTCAGTCAAAGGGCCGCACTTGAGGGCCTAGAGGGCCACATGTGACCTTCAGACCACAGGTTCTCCACCTCTGATAAACTCTGAACCTCAATGTCATCATCTAAAAATGTGGGAGTCGGACAAAGATCTTATAATGGAGGACTAGTCTCTTCCCTTCCATCACCATTGGGCCAAGGTTATATCTTATTGAGCTTCCTTCCTACATGGCTGTAATCACTAGCATCTTTGTAATCAGTTTTAAAGATGAAAAGCAGAAAGACAGCATCTGCCCTGACTCCTTTGTAAAACTGGTCAGCATCTGGCATCATGATGTCAGTTTCTTCATCTATAAAATGAAGCCTATGATCTGACTTCCCTTTCGGGTGTAAATCTTTGGTCTGGAGAGACAGTCTTCCGACATTTATTAGCTGTGTGATGAAGGGCAAGCCCAGTATCTGTCTCAGTTTCCTCAGCTGTAAAATGGGAGTCATAATAAAACCCACATCCCAGGGCTGTGGTGAGGATCAAATGAAAAGCATTTACCACAGTGGTTGGCACATAACAGATGATTAAAAAACTTCCCTATTTCCTTTCTTCTTTTCTTCTTTCCTCCCTCCACTCTTTTCTTTTTTTTCTTCCTTCCCAGAAACACTTAGAGAAGGATTCAACACAGTTCCTCCTTATCTACTCATTATCACTGTACCCATTGTTTCCTCTTTTCTTTATAATAGTTACTCTTATAGCATCAATTTAATGCTAATAAGCAAACCCAAAACCTCTTAGTACACAAGGAACAACAAAAAAGAGAATTGTATATGGAACTCATCCCCATTAGTTTCCACCTAAACGCCTGTCCATCACATCTAAGTGGCCCTTTCTCAGGCAACCCATGGGCTATGCTCATATTATAACCACATTTTCCTTTTTTCAAAGTGAACAGATTTAATAATCCTTTCCCAAATAACCCCACTCTCTTAAAGCAAGCACCCTGCTGTGTATTAACTTACATTTATCCTGCCTTTACCCCTTTTGTGAACTCCAGAAACAGAAGAACATCACTTATGTCAATTATTCTACTTATGGCAGCCCATTTACAGCATTTAGAACCATTGCAGCAATATTTTCTGTATAATTTTAGCGTCTGTGGGGTATTTGAGCGCCAGCTATAAATTGAGTGTTCCACTTTAACTGCCTGAATATGGGATTTTCATTGAAAAGATCTTTGGTGTTCATTCCTCTTACAAAGACTACTTGCCCTCCCAAGTGACCTGATTGGAAAGGCATTTCTAGAAATGGGATAAACAAAGAAACACTTCTGTGTCTGTAATAGCTTTAGCAGCACCCTTGTCCCTCATGATATTAAAGTATGATACTTTTTAGGAGAGTCATTGGGTCACCTCTCAAACTAAGCCCAAAATCAGCTGTTAACATTAGTTGAACTGTGACCCAACCATCTGCAAAATATGACTCTTGCTTTTCAAGTGTGAAGTCCCAGGGAATTCAGCTGCCTCAAGAGGCTCTTAGTTCTGGCTTTCCTTTGGAATACTTGCCTAGACATATCTTCCTCAGCAGATGCTGCAATAGATCCTTGATGCTGGCAAGTGAGAGCGAACATGTTTCTCAACGGCATTTCATGGGAGGGAACCATTCTTGGCAAGTAATCCTTGTCTTTAAGTCCCATAACGTTGAACTGGTATTCTCCCACCAGAGATAGAATTACAGCTTCTAGAGAAGTTGACGGCATGGAAATGTGAAGCGATGTAGCAAAAAGAGTTCTTCTATGGGAAAATTCAAAAATAAAATCAACACACAGACAAACCCCATAGGCTAATATACAGTAAAAGGTTGGGGACAGGGACTAGATCTGTGATTTCATTGGTGTAAGGAATGGTTCCTATACCATTCCCAGATAAGGGAACTCCCTTTACCAACAAAGCATGTCCATGCCATCTCTGCCGCTTAGAATAAGAGAGATGCCTTAAGGCCCTGAAAAGTGTCTGAGTAAGTCACATGGCCAGCATGTATCAGAAGCCCAGGCTTCCTCTCTCAACATCTGTCTATTGATATCTACTCATTTGAATTCATAGGATCATAGATTTACATCTCTTGTACCCAAAGGTGTTAATTGACTTGCCTAAGGTTCACACAGTTCTTAAATGTCTGAAGTGAGATTCAAATTCAGCCCTTTCTGACTGCAGGTCCAGGGCTCCATCCACTGTGCTACTCTGCTTCCAGAGGTTACCAAATATATTTGGCCTACCACCTCCTTTCAAAAAAAAAAATTACTTAGCACCCACCCCGTAAATCTACTTTCTTTAACCCTTTAATTTTTTTTTTAATTTGCATCATTTCAAAAAAATACTGCCCCCCAGGATTGGTCTAGCATCCCCCAGGGGGCTGTATTGCCTATTTTGGGAACTTATATAACGACAGATCGTGTAAATTGGAATTTGTGACATTGATCAGGGAGTAAGCTTCCCAGAAGCTTAACTTTGCATTATCTGGGGAAAGAAAGAAAAAGAGGCTGTTTGCTGTGTAAATTAATAGTGTAAACAATTTATAGATGGAATAAATTATTTAAATTACTTGATCAAATTTCATAACCACTTTAGAAATCTTGATTCTATCGCTACTTAGATATATGTTATAAAAACCCTTTAACTTCATCTGTAAAATTGGAGTTTGAACTCAGTAATCAATAAAATTCCTTCCAACTCTAACATTCTGTGAGATGTCCATCTATTTTACATATTTGCCATTTAAATTATAATTATAAATTCTGATACGTTCATAAAGCTGATACCCTAAACATTTATATGAAACCAGACTTTGTTAACCTAGTTTTGGTTTCTGCATATGTCTGAAAGTAATAAAACTTATTACTGTGTCAGCTAGATGGATAGAGTGCTGGGCCTGGAGTCAGAAGACCTGAGTTTATGTCTAGCCTCAGAAATTTACTAGCTATGTGACCCTGGGCAAGTCATTTAACCTCTATTTACTTTAATCCACTGGAGAAGGAAATGGCAAACCATGCCAGTATCCTTGCCAAGGAAACCCAATGGACAGTACTGATGTGCTATGATCCATGGGGTCACAAAGAGTCAGACATAAATGAACAACTTAAAAGCAACAACAGATAAAACCATATTTCTTTAATATCATGCTCTAGAGATTTTTCACTAGTCAATAATTCTGTTCCTTGAAGCTGAGTTCAAATTCAGGCTCTGACACTTACTAGCTGTGTGATTATGGACAAATCATTTAACATCTCTCAGCTTTCATTTCCGCATCTGTAAAATGGAAGAATAGAGGAGTTGATAATAATAGCACAGCATAAAATGAGATAATATTTATAAATCACTTTCTAGACCTTAAAGTGTCACATAAATGCTAGCTACCATTATTGTTACTGTCATCAGTGAGGCTTTATTGTAGGTAGAAATGAGGAAAGCAACAGGACACTGGGGATAATGTTGTAATTGGTGTTAGATCCCATCACATTAGATGTTTGTAAAGTGCTTATCACAGTGCCAGCATGTAGTAGGCATCTAATAAATACTTGTTCTCATCTCTGTCTCACTAATTATATAATCTTGGACAAAGTACTTACCCTTCCTTTCTGAACCTCACTTTTCTCATCTTTAAAATGAGGGTTATTGTGTAAAGCTCAAAGGAGATAATGACCATGGTCCATAAAGATCTAGAGCTAAAAGAGATCTTTGAGTCTAGTCCATGTACAGATAAGGAAATTGAGGCCCAGGGAGGTCAAGGGTCAAGTTCATGTCAGAGATAGGATTTGAACCCCAGTCCTTTGACTGGGCCAGTCACTTTGAGGCAGTACTCTCCACTGTACCATGCAGTCTGTTATTAATGTATGGAAAACAGTTTGCAAATTTAAAGTTCTATATAAATATGAGCTGTTGTTTCATCATCGTCATTCTTCTTATTATCAGAGATTATTTTATTCTTTATACAAAGTAAATAAAGAAATAGGCCTTGACCTCCCCATTCCTCCAGGTACCGGTATGTCATTTTCATTATTCAGGTGTTTTTAATCAAACGCCAAGACCTTTGCACATTTCATTGCCTTTTCAATTCTCATATTTTAAAAAATCCTATCTAAGTACTGTCACACTTGAGAGGATGATTTCTTTCAAACTGCCAGGGTGATGTATTGAGTCATTCTCTCAAAGATGGGTTTCCTTTGGCAAGGGGGCTCCAGCATCCTAGATTCCTGCTTAATCACCAAAAGACTATCTATACCATGACTGAATTCTGTCATCCTCCTCCCCCAGTGAAGTATGACTAGGGGTCTCCTCATCTTCTCAACTGATTAAAAGTATCTTCCACTCATTCGCTTGACTTGTCCAAAAGAAAAAGGCCGTGTTTGCTGTGGACTGTGTAATCAGGTTTGAAATCTGTTCTTTAATCCACATTGGGAATGTCCATTCCCCAACACACACACACACACACACACACACACACACACACACACACGTGTTGCTTTTTGTTTTGTAGAGGGAAATATGTGACCTGAGAAAGCTGACAGGGAAAATTAACCTTAAAGAACCAGAAAAGTGAGAGGAGAAGAGCTTTTTAGTTAAAATCTGTCAGCTTAAGAAAAGTGATTTTCAAACCTTGAGGTTAGCTGACGTTATCCACCAAGATAGAGGTCTCATCATGTGCTTTACTCTTGGCAGAAGACTGGACTTTCCCAGGTTGCACATGTGTTTGTATTCATAGGTGCTTGCTAGGAATACAGAAGGATAAGCAAGGAAACATGGTGGCCTTGTTTCCTATATAGTAAGGCAAAAAAGCCCCTTTTCACTAACGTTGAAACTGACCTTTGACACAGATACTGGTCTTGATAAGGCAAGCATGTTAAAATGAGAAGTACTGATAAAAATATTTTGGTCACCTAAAACCTGGCTGCTTGGTATAGAGAGGGTGTTCTGTAGTTTAACGACTGATAATATCGTCTGCAGTATGTGTACACAGACCTTTGACTCACCCTGAATAATTTGATTCTTCAGAAGACAGCAACAATACTTGTCAAATGAGCAGATTAGATTAGATGGTCCCTAATGTCTCTTCTACCTCTTAAGTCTGTAGCTGTTCAGTGTCAAGGTTGGCTGCAAATTTAGACACAAATGGGGAAATGTAACCTTATCATGAACCAGTAAATCTAACACTTAAAAACCCTGTTACTTCATTTGTCTCCTTTTTTCCTATTAAATCAATCAGTAATTGCTTGTCTGGGGTCATAGGATAATAGGTATAGAGCTGGGGGTGGAACTTAGAGGTCACATAATCCAATCCCTGCATTTTACAGATAAGGAAACAGAACCAGAGAAGTCTTGACCAAGATCATGCTGTGATTATGAATCGGCAGGGCTGAAATGCATACTGTAGCCCTTCATCTCCTGCCCTATTTCTGTTATACCCTTTACAGCCGTACATATAGGATGGACACAAGGAGGGCTTTTTTAACCAAAATAAGGGTTAGGGCCTAAGAAAGGAGAGTCGGTGAACATTTTGTGGAATATGATTGAATTGCTCTGGGACCCTTTTGATCCAAATTCTCTGTGTGTGGTATCCTCTGCTACTGGCCAGGATTTTAATAGAGCCTTCTCAGTTTACTCATCTTCTCTGGAGGAAAAGGTGGGTTTAACCTGGCTGTCTGGCTCTCTAGAGTTTTCCTTCTACTTAGCTCTCCTAGAGCTGTTTGGGTATCTTTCTGTTAGGCTTAACATTTCCCAACAGCAAAGTATGCTGGGGGAAATCCATCTAGATTATCAGGTTGGCACTTCTAGTTGCCTTTTAATGCCCTAGGCAGCCCTTCAACCAGATATTCTATAGTCAGGTAAAGTAACATAGCTTTTCAGTGTTAATTTGTTAACATATATATAGAACTTCGTGTGTGCCAGGTACTGTGCAGCCCTTTATGATTTTTATCTCATTTGAACCTCACAACAATCCTGAGAGGCAGAGACTGTCATTCCCATTTTACAGGAGAGGAAATTGAGACAAAGAGAAGTTAAGTGACTTGCCCAGAGTCACATAGCTAGTAAGAAGAGTCTGAGGGCAGATTTGAACCCAGGTTTCCCTGATGCCAGGTTGGGTACTCTATACCCTGTGCCACCTAGCTGCCCTAACTGAAGTACTTTAATTTTGTTTTTTTACCTCAATCCTGTTGTTTAAAAAAAGCAAAACTCAAATCACTTTGCAAATATGAGTGTCCATCAATTTGAAGGCCACTTAAATTGGCAGTACAGGTGTTCACCTCTCAGTTGGTAATTAAAGGATGAGCAATATGGGTGAGAAGTTATATTGAGCATTGAAGAAGATATGGCTTCAGACTTCCCTGATTATGTTTTAGTTTGAGGGCATCAAGGGGAAGAGAGGTATGTCTCTTGACATGTCTGTCTAGGCAGGATTCATTTCCCCAAATCAGTTTGACCCATTTCTTCTTATGGCCCTACTCCTAGACCATCCCTCAAAAGAAAAGTAAAAGTAAAATCAGACCTCCTTACAGAGGAGGACTCAGAGGCTTCCTTGGTGGAAATTTACAAATGATTTGCCTAAGGAAAATTTATGAATAATCGACAGATTTGATGAGCAGAAAGCTTTCATCTGGGCAACAGCCATCTGGTTAAATAATCTTTAAAGGAAATGCTTGCTAGGCTGGGTCACCTGCCTTTTATTCTTAATGACCATCCTCTTAACTAAATGATTTCCCTTTAGACTTTTGTCTCTGCCTTCCCTTTTTCTTCTTAAAGAATGACTTGTGTGGGGGAATAGAAGGATCATTTTCCTGAGGTTGGTTTGTTCTTTTGAATAAGAGAGATCAATTGGAAAATAATAAAAGAGATGTATTGAAAAAAATCAGAAGCAAAAAAGGAAGGGGAGGGGGGCATTTTCCTCTTTTGCAAAAGGCTATCAGAGCTATCTGAAGACATTTTACTAACCAGTGGACTGCTTAGGAGAATTTGAAAGAAACTTGACTCCACCAGAAATCAGAGTAGTGCTCTCAGGATAGACTCTTTTTGTTGTTCAGTCTTTTTTCAACTGTGTCCAACTCTTCTTGACCCCATTTGGGGTTTACTTGGCAAAGATACTGGGAGTGGGTTGCCATTTCCTTCTCCAGTTCATTAAGTGTCTGGGGTAAGATTTGAACTGAGGAAGATGAATCTTCCTGACACGAGGCTTGGCACTCTATCCCTTCTGAGCCACCAGCTCATTTTACAAATGAGGAAACTGAGGCAAACAGGGTTAAATGACTTGCCCAGCATTATACAGCTAATAAATGTCTGAGGCCATATTTGAACTCAGGTCTTCCTGACTCCAGGCCCAGCGGTCAATCCACCGAGCTGCCCTATATAGCTCTTTATACCCACCCTAAGCCATTTCTTGACTTAGAAATACAAGTTGTTTTGTTTCTGTTTTAAGATTTTTGCAAAGCACTTTATGAATATCTCATTTTATCCTCATAACAACCCTAGAAAGTAAGTGCTATTAATATCCCCATTTTCCAGATCAGGATACTGAAGGGCAATATGCAAAATGAAGCCAAAAGGGAAGAGGAGGCAGGTGGGAAGATATTCAACACAGGCGTGATGAAGAAGGCCCAGAGTAGGGCAGCCAGATGAGAAATGAGGTGTTTGAGCTGAACTCCCCCTTAAATGGAGGTTTTGGAGCACCCTCCAATCACACAGGCAAAAGTAGTGGACCAAGGCTGATGGGATCCAGCTTTTCTCAATAGTGAACATGGTGGAGAAGTCCCAGTAACTGAAGTTCTGGTTACGAGGGGTAAGGATGGGAGAAATTCAGATACTTGCTGACTGGTTGGATCTAACTATCCTATGCATTTCTTGAGCAGAAGGCAAATGGTTTTACATAATGTTCTTTTAATATTGCAGTCAAGGAGAAAGGCAAGTCTTTGCAGTTTTTAATGTTCAAATAGTTTCCTTCATTCCAATACTAATATTATCCTCATATTCATAGTTCTGCAAGCATGCTACAGTAGAAGGAAGACCAGATTTGAAGTCAGAAGATTGGGCTTCAGATCTTGGCTCTCCCCTACTCCCAATGTGGCCTTGAGCAAGTAACTTAATCTCTTTGGGTCTCAGTTTCTTCATCTGTAAAATAAGTAGGTTGGACTCAGTGGCCTTCTTAGATCTTAGGTCCCTCGCAACTCTAAATCTTTATGATTCTCTGATCATAGAAGAATGCACTTAAAATGTTAAAAAAAAAACAAAACAAAGTACCCAAGTCCCCAGGGAAAGGATTTAACTTTCTCTCATGTCTCCTAATTAACTTCTAGTTTTTAAATTATTCCAGGAATCCTTTGTTGTTCATTATTCTTTATCTGGTCCTGCATCCAGCCGTTCCCTGTAAAGACTCTTCTTTCCTGTGGGGTTTCATGTGGTATGGAATTTCACTGTCGTACAGACCTAAATTTTGATACCTTTCTTTCCCTTTGTAGCTTGTGACTGTGACCCCAGAGGGATCGAGACAAGTCAGTGTGACCAATCCACAGGCCAGTGTGTTTGCATTGAGGGTGTGGAGGGGGCACGCTGCGACAAGTGCACCCGTGGGTATTCGGGCGTCTTCCCTGATTGCACTCCCTGCCACCAGTGCTTTGCATTGTGGGATGTCATCATCTCTGAGCTGACCAACAGGACCCACAAATTCCTGGAGAAAGCAAAGGCTTTGAAGATCAGTGGTGTGATTGGGCCTTACCGAGAGACAGTTGATTCTGTGGAAAGGAAAGTCAATGAAATAAAGAGTATACTTGCCCAAAGCCCAGCTGCAGAGCCCCTGAAGAACATTGGAAACCTCTTTGAGGAGGCAGAGTGAGTAGTTTATGAGTGGTGGGAACAGTTCATACCATTACTTCAATCTTAAAGACCAAAAATTTGCCAGGGTATTCCTTACCTTTTTTCTTTTTTTAAAGAATCACAGTTTTAATAGATGCCATTCTGTTAAATACATATTGTCTCCAAAGTACAGGAGTAAAAAGTTTTTAAAAATGGACTGACCTAGTAGAAGAGAACCAAATCATGTGGGAATGGGATAAAGTACATATTATCTCCATCATCCTGTCTGCTAACCCAAGATATTTTCAGATGAGATGACAACCTAAGATTTTTATTTAAATATTTAGATATTTATTTAAGCATCTACCATTTTTCCACCTGCTCAAAAGTCCACTGACCATTAAGTATAAAGGAAGAGGATGAGTGCTGTATCCTAGGGCCATTTCTATCTGTACTCCTAAACAACCATAAAGATTGAAATAATTCATCAATCAGTGAACAAGCATTTATTAAGTATTCATATGCCAGGTAATGGACAGTTCGTATTTATACAGAGCTTTTAAAATTTTTTTAATGTTTTTTGCGGATCTCATTTGAGCCTTACAATAACCTCATTTCCTTATCTATAAATTAAGTATATTGGACTCAGTGGCCTTCTTAGGTCCCTCCTATCTCTAAATCTTTATGATTCTCTGATCATAGAAGAATGCATTTATGAATTTTAAAAACCAAATACCCAAGTCCCTGGGGTAAGGATTCAACTTTATCTCATGTCTCTAAAAAGTTGTGCCAATTAACTTTTGGTGTTTAAATTATTACAGGCTGGATGCTATCATTATCTCCATTTTATATGTGAGGAAACTGAAGCTCACAGAGATTATGACTGCCCAAGATCACTTAGTTAAGGTAGTCTTCCCGACTTCAGGTGCTATACTCCATCCATCACACCAATCTGTCTCTTAGGTGATTAGCCTATGTGTACCGGCCAAGAAGTACAGAGATAGTTAAATGAAAATGACATCTTTTATTACTCATATGGCCACAGGCTTTACTCTGGATCCATAGGCAAAATACAGTTGATAGAACTGTGTAAAGCTGGAGCCTCATTATAAAATTCATCTCACCAAGAAAGTAAAACTGATTTATTAAAACCAAGTCTTTTTTATCCTGTTACAACTAAATCCCTAATTCTTCCCTGTAGTAATGTTAAGGCCCAAATATTTGTGTAACTGGTTTATTATCATTTCACTTCACATTCTTTCTTGGGTTCTTTGTGACCAGGCCATTTTCATGACCCAGTGAATGAGTGTCCCAAAGGAATAGTGCTATGTTAATTTGGTTACAACAAATACTGTACAAAAAAAATTCACGTGCAACACATGCTTTCTCCAGCCTCTGCCTGGGTATTTGTCTCTCTGATCATAGTGAATATATTCATAGGAACAAAGTGGAGAGAAAAGTTAAACTGAGTTATGTTGAGTATTGGCAGTGATGTTTTTCTTGCCATTAATTAAAAATTTTCACTTCTCCATAAACATCTCAACCACTGTCCCACGGAGATTTCTCCTAAAATCTTCTATAATTAACTATAAAAACACTTTAAAAAGCAAAGAAAACAAACAGAAAGTCCTTGAGCAAAGAGAAAATTGGGGGAAGATAAGGTAGATGTATGATACATCCTTCCCTTTCCATTTGGAGTTAAAGCATCTTATTTTCCTTGGCTAATTCACTACCAAGAGGTCAGTCTTCAGAACCATTCCATATCTGGATCATTATGACAAAATAATATCTCAGTAAAACCAAGTTGGATTTATGGGGAGTATATTATAATGGGATCTTACAATACCAGGGTCTCCAAGAAACTAGATGGGGATTTGTGCTTCCCGTCTGAGTCAGACAAAATTATCTCCAAGGCTCATTCCAACTCTGCTGTGCTTTGATTCTGTAACCTTTCATTCATCTTCATACAATGTCTATAAAGGAAAAAGGGAGTAAATTAAATATCTGTTTAATAAGAGAAGAAACTGAGGCACAAAGTGAACAAATGACATGTTAAAATATCATATGACATGCCAGAGACCCAGGAATAGAGCAGTGATCTCCCAGTTAATTGCCAGTTTAGAATTCTGTCCAAGGGGCCAATCAAGGGAATCATCAGATATTCTGTGTGTATTCTTAATGCATTTAACAGAGAAATTTACTTGAATGTGGCTCCTAAAGTGGGTTTTACCCTTTGGAACATAATAGTGAGAAGTTTTTCGAAAAGCAGCATTCCCATTGCCAGCCCATGAACTCAAAGATTCTTCAGTGATTTCTAATTTTCCTTTGGGAAAGAACAAAATCTGTTGTTCTTTGAGAGGATGCCAGGAGGTCTGTTACCAGACTACATTTTTCTAACAGCTATAATTCTACATGCTGTATTTGCCTAATTACTTATGGTCTGATCTTCTCAAGGAAAAAAAAAATTGCAGTGATGTGCTTCAATGCTAGACTGCCAAAGATGTATCTTTTGGGCACTAAGGCTAATTTTTCATTTAAAAATAATTAGTTCTCACAAAAACATGCTGCAAAGACTCATGAGGCCCCAAAAGGAATATATAAGCAGGCTTTTGGTAAAGGTAGCTTTCTGAATATATGTGCATACATACACACAGATAGATACATAGCTACCCTAGGCCTGGCCATTCCATTTCAAATTAAAATAACACATTGGGTTGTTGTTGTTTTGTTTTGTTTTTTTTTTAAGGAAGGATCTTGGTATTGTAATCTTTTCATCATCCTTTTTGCCATCCATATCTCAATATCTGAGAACACTACATTCTTTTCTATGTAAAGTCTCAGCATTCTTCTCTAAAAGGGCTATTTGTTTGGGGAGGAACAAAAGAAGTTATATGGGGCCCTGTTTGAAGGGAGGGAAAAAAAGGCCAGTCTTACTGGCACTTGCTGGTCTTCCTGGAGGTGGGATGTGTGGCTTCCTCCCCACATGCTCCATCTTGAAAGCACTGTTGGCAGAAAGGAGATCTCAGGGAGCTCTGAGAAGAATTTTTTTGGGGTGGGGGTAAGAGTCAACAATGGAGCCTATTATGTCCCTTGAGTTTGCAGCAATAAAAAAAAAATGCATTTGTAATTATGTGGGATGTGAAACAAATTATGTATGGTATTGGGTATTCCACACTCTGCCCTATGCTGTTGCTATGGTTTGAGAGTATGACAGTAGTATTTTGGAATTTGTCTTAAATAGTTAATCTTCCAGAAGGCAGCTGGGTGGATCTTTTTGTTTTGCTTTGTTTTTTCTTCAAAGAAATGGCATTTTTTTCTTGGAAGAAAATAAAACCATTGAAAGATTAAAACATAATCCTATATGATACCAAGGCAGGGTGGTATAGGGAGAGAGCCAGCCTCAGAATCTGGGATTGTTGGACAATATTTAGGGCTAGAAGGGAACGTGGACACCATGAAGTCCAACTCTCTCATTTTACAGATGAAGAAACTGAGGCACAGAGCGGTTAAGTGACTTACCTAAGGTCTTACCAATAGTAAGCATCAGATGTAGGATTTTAACTGAATTCTAACTCCCAAGTCTAGCACTCATCCAACTGTGCTATCTAGCTTCCTGACTTTTAAGTCCTGTTTCTGACCCACACTGGTTGTATGACTCAAAGCAAGTCCCTTAACCTATTAGTGTCCCCAGGCAATTCTCTAAAATGGTAAATATCACGGGGCAGCTTGGTGGCACAGTAGATAGAGTACTGGACCCGGACTCAGGAGGACCTGAGTTCAAATCCGACCTTAGACACAAAACACTCTCTAGCTGTGTGACCCTGGGCAAGTCACTTAACCCCATTGCCTAGCAATAAAACACACACACACACACACATACACACACACAAATAAAATTATAAATAGCAGAATAAGTTTGATCTTTGCATGTAAAGGAAGCTAGTCCTCACCAGAATTCCTTAGAGCAGAGGTGACAAAGACACCATCTACAACACTCACAAAAGAGGCCCAAACCAGATTAAGATGTAATTGGAAAATATTTAACAAAATAAATAAAGATACTATAAAATATAGATATAATTAATATGTGGTTTTCTAAGTCAGTATGTGGCCTGTAGAATACCTATGTATGGTTTAGTGGTCCTTGCTTCTATATGATTTTGACATCACTGCCTTAGATAAATGAAATTATAGACCTAGTCCAGAAACTAGAGAGAGAGAATATAAAACTGCTATTTACAGGAAGGAGACATTGTTTGCTGAGTTGGTTTTAATCCCTATCAAGTTGAAAGAGCGTCATCCCTAGGAAATACTAAAATGGTCATCAGAATTTTGGCAGGGCCATGATTACTCATCAGTGTGTATACCCTCTCTCCCAATGCAGACCACAGCCCCTGCTCATCCTGCATGACTCTTGGCCATGTTTTCTAAAAAAAAAAAAAAGCCTCCACTAAGAGAATCTACCACAAAAAAAATCAAATTACATCTATTTTGCTTGAGCAGACTTACCCTTCTGTCCACAGGAAGCTAACCAAAGATGTTACAGAAAAAATGTCGGAGGTTGAAGTGAAGTTATCTGACACGGCCTCACAAAGTAACAACACAGTTGGAGAGCTGGATTCCCTGCAGATGGATGCACAGAGCTTGGACAAAACAGTGAAAGAACTTGCTGAACAACTGGAGTTTATCAAAAACTCAGATATTCGGGGTAAGCATATGGTTTGTGGGGTATCAGGAAATTGTTATAAAGAATAATCCAGCTCAGAGAATTTGTTTAAATACCAAACTAATCTTTCTTTTCAGTGACTCACCTCCCCACCCCCCACCATAAAGAGCTTTCTGTTTTCTTAGCTCTTCTCATCAAGTTTATGGTTTAGATGAGGATGACAAATTCCATACGCCAAATGTGGGAACTGGGGCCCAGCAAGTCCAAATGATTTCTGAGGTCTCACAATGACTAAGTAGTGGCATAACTTCTGCAGTAAAACTTGCGTTTCCTGTTTTTCTGGTGAGTGGTTTTAGCTCACCCCTTAGCCCCCTCCCCCAGCTTCTCTTGGGTAGGTATCCTCTTGGATAGCTTTGGAATTAAGTTGATACTTCTACAAGTCACTTTAAATTTAAGATGTTGCTTAGTCAGGAATTTTTTTTTCCCCCAAATCCTTACCTTATTGACTTTTCAGGCCAGTTAAAGGAGCCAAAAACAGCAAAAGAAATCCCAGACTATGTTATATCACATTACCCATCACTGTTGAGTACACAATCAGCCTCTACAAATGTTAACTTTGGCCCTGTCTACCCTACGGCAGAACATCTGGATGAAAAGTGAAACGTTAAGTCAACCACCCGGATGTTTTATCTACATAATGCCAGTTCTCCAGATGCTTCCAAATGTTCAGTGTCTGGCATCATATAATAAAACTATTCCAGATAACTGACTTAATTTTTCACTTTTTATTCAGATGTTCATCATCATGTGAACCCAGCTTGAGAATTGTTTGGGGCAGGGATAGAATGGGATGAAAAAATAAATTATATTTGGGAAAGGGAAATTACATGGTCCTGTTTGCTCCTTGGGATTTTTTTTCTCTTCCTTTTTTTTTTTTGTGAGGCAATTGGGGTTAATTGACTTACCCGAGGTCACACAGCTACTAAGTGTTATGTGTCAGAGGTCAAATTTTAACTCGGGTCCTCCTAATTCCAGGACTGGTGCACTGTGCCGCCTAGCTGCCCTTTCTCTTCTTTTTTCAAATAGAATTTCATTTCTTTATAAGAAGTGTAGAGCAGGATAGTAAAAAAAATTATCTATTTGTTAGTAGAAGGGGAGTGGAAATCAGCATTAACTTTGAGTGTTTTCATCTAATATTGTAGGAGCCTTGGACAGTATTACCAAATACTTTCAGATGTCTCTTGAGGCAGAGGAAAGAGTGAATGCCTCCACCATTGATACCAATAGCACCGTAGAACAGTCAGCCCTTACTCGAAACAAAGTTGAAGACTTAATGATGGAAAGAGAGGCCCAGTTCAAGGAAAAACAGGAGGAACAATCCCGCCTTCTAGATGAGCTTGCGGGCAGATTACAGGGTTTGGATCTTTCTGCTGTAGCTGAACAGGTAAGCTTTGGCGGTTTGGATTTCATGGCTGTGGTGCTTAAGAAGAGGAATTCACATCAAGTCCACAGACAAGCGCCTCCTTGTGCCATGTTGTACTAGGTACTAGGGATAAGAAGATACAAAGAAGCTATATTCAATATGGCACCTTTCATGAATGAATGAGAGGCCTTGAATAAATTAGCTCCTAAATCGTTATAGCAACCACAAGGTAAACAGAGTAAAATCCCCTTCCTCACCTCCCTCCCCCACCCCACAGCATGAGGTGCTTAAGTGCCTTGGCCAGGGTCCCCTATGTCCATAACAAAGGGAGATGAAGGAACCAGGATTCTTACTTTCAGCCTCCTTTTTCTTCTAAACTAACCGCAATCACCCTCATGCTTCTTCTCTGAGGTATAATTCTCATTCCCTTGTTCTTATCGACTAATGACTGACTTTGGATTTAGATTCGATCCATTTTATTCATCAGCTTTTTCCATAGATATTGTTCACCAAGTAGTACAAGCCATCCAAAGGGAGGAAGTCTTTTCATTGCCAAAGGTGGTTCCCAAGAGAATTATAAAGGGATAGTTTTTCCTTCAGTGGTTCATTAACATGTTCTTTTCCAGGCAGTAATTTTACCTGGGTGACTATCTCATTTTAAATCTAAGAGCAGCCTGGAAAATTATCATATTCTCAGAACCTAAACAATATTATGTGCTTGAGGGCAGCTATGGAATGAGACTCTTGAAAATCGGGTAGCAGGCCTAAGAGCTCATACAAACCTTACTTCAGCATAACAGCACAAGCCACTGGAAGGTAAATGGACCCAAGTAAAAAAAAAATAATGGTTTTGCCTAGGGATAGACATATAAGTACAGATGAGATAGAAGATGAAATCCTCAAAAGATATATCCCTTTATCAAGTGCCTGTTTTGTGACAGCTGAGATAAAGATAAAAATGAAATAAGCAGTTTACATTGTTGGAAGAAGCAAACATGCATATACATGTGTATAAAAAAACTGTCGAATTTTGATGAGGAAAACATTAGCATCTGGGGACTCAGAAGAGGCTCCCTGTGGAAGGTGGTGTTGGAGCCAAGTTCTGAAGGAAGCTGGGGATTTTTAATAGATGGAGGTGAGGAAGGAATTCGTGTGAGAAATAGCAAGAATGGCTGTTGGGCCAGGTCATGGAGTATATAAAAGAGGGTAATGTGTGATCAGCCTGGAAAGGTCAGCTGGAGGCAGAAAGATTGTAAAGACTCTTAAAGCGGAGGAGTTTGCATTGCATCCTGGAGGTCATTAGTAGGGAGCCATTAAAGTCTATTGATCAGGGTCAGACCAGTGCTTTAGGAAGATTACTTTGGTAGCTGTGTGGAGGAGGAATGGGAGTGCTTAGAGACTTGAAGTGTGGAGACCAAATAGAGGGCTATTGCAGTAATCTAGGCAAGAAGTGATGAGAACTTCAACTACAGTAATTTGTTAGGAATAGACAGAACAGTACCAGTGTGAAAGAGAACGGCAGCAGAATCGACAAGATCTGGCAAGTGATTGGAAAAATGGGGTTAGGGGTAACATGTATGGTGGATAGCCTGCTAGATTTGGAGTCAGAAAGACTTGGGTTCAAATTCCAACACATTCACTCACTACCTTAGTGACCTCGAGGTCCTATCTGGACCTCAATTTGCTTATCTACAAAATGAGTCTGGACTGGCTGGCCTCTGAGATCCCTTCCAACCCTAGCCCTATGATCTTATGAGGTTCCTACCAGCTTTTAATCTATGATTTTGTGATCCAGAAGAGAGTAAACTGTCAAGGGTGACTCCTATGCTGAGAACATGGATGAGTGGAATGATGATAATGCCCTTGACAGAGATAGAGACATTAATAAGAAGGATGAGTTTGGGAAGAAAGGTAATGAGTTCTTTGGGGCATGTTGGGATACAGTACATCTAGTATGTGTAGAGCACTGTGCTAGGCACTGAGGATGCAAAGATGAAAATGAAAGCTCTCGTTCTGGTTTTTCCCCCCTGAGGATGTCCCCAAGCTCTACAAACATTAGTGCAACATCCAAGCGAAATAGACATCCTCGTTTCATAGACAGGAAAATTAAGACCTAGAGTATTTCTGTGAAAATTGCTGAACCCAATAGACTGGTTATGTTGTTCTATACTGCAACTGAATATCAGCTCCCTGTTTCCAGCATCTTTGTTGACATTTCAGTATTCAGGAAGAAGCTCCCTACGTCACTAGAATATGTTAAGGATAGGGACTGGACCTGTAACTTCACCTGTACAGGGAATTACTAGGTGGAAACTCCAAGCAACATAGATCCTTTGCATCACAGAGCTTCAGAGAGCTGACTAGAGTATTGAGAGAGGAAAACAATGTGCACAGGTTTACAGTAGATCTGTGTCAGAGGCAAAGTCTGACTTTGAGGCTGGCTCTCTACTGACTGTGCCATAACATGTTTAAAAGGAAAAAAGTCTGCTGATTAAAGTCATGAAGAGCTACAAAACATTTGGGGAATTTTTATTTTGACATGTATCATACAAGGTCTCTGGCTCTAGACTATATGTTATTTTCTGCTGCCTTTCCAATCTAGAAAGTGACGATGGAAACACCAGTGAGTGTTATCTCTACTTTAAAACTCCTTATGGGGTGTGACATTCCCCACTTAGAAATCTGGATTCCTAGGGCCTCTCATGGAACTCGGGAATATGTGTTCCTCTTGGTTTTCCAGGTACACCCTGTCCTTTATCTCTGCATATATTTAGCTAGAGCAGAGCCGTTCTGTTACTTTTTCTCCCCCTTACCCTTGTCTCACAGGGTCTCTTGAAACAAAACAGACCTCCTGGGTGAGCTCTTCAGCTGTCAGGCTGTTTTCCAATAAAGGATCCTGGTGCCCCTTTGCTCCTCCTGAATAAAGCTAATGTTTTGTGTAGTGTCCGGAATTGTACTACTCAAGCATTTCATGTGAAAAAAACCAAATGTATTTTAAGGCCATTTGTTCAGCTTGAATACAGGAAATAAAATATGCTTAGAAATTTCTCAAATTTAATTGATTGGAATGAAGAAAGAATAGTTCAATGGAGAAAGAAGAGTTCTGCATGCTTTTTTTTTGACGGAAATAGAATCTTCTATTACCTGTTTTCTATCATCTTCTTTTCAGTGTTTCCCATCTATCATCACTTTCTCTTTTCCTACTACTTATCCCCTCTACTCCTAATCCCCAAAAGAGTGAGCCCATATTATCTTTCAGAATCACACTTATATTAATAAAGTGGCTTAAGAAAGGTGATAGCACTAGAATAGTGCTTTCTCAATACATTCATTGCTGAATAGGAGTGGCAGTCAAGGTGAGCCTCATGGTCACTGCCCTTGATGGTGGCTGATATAGATGGGGGTAGGAATAAAAGCAGTCCTTTGAAAATAACATATTTGACTATATAGTGCTGTGGAAAGAGGACTGGCTTAGAATCCCAATTCTGTCACTATTTCTGTGACAATGGGCAATTTGTCTGGGTCTTAGTTTCCTCATCTGCAAAATGAGAGGGGTTGGACTAGATGACCTCTCTGTTCTCTTCCAGCTCTGAATCTATGACTACATTACCTATGAGCCATTGCTAATGTTATTTGCCACAACCTTCCCAACCCTACCCTGCCCCTTGCAGACAGTTGTGCCCACACCCTGGAATGACCTTCACCTAATCAAGTCCTACCTAGGCTCATAGTAAAATCTCACTTCTTCTGTGTAATCTCCCCCAAACTACAACAGTCTAAGTCAGGGGTGTTCTGTGAAGTTTGGATTCAGTCAAAGGGCTGCACTTGAGGACCCAGAGGGCCACATGTGGCCTCGAACCCCTGAAGTGTTCTCTCATTTCTCCAATCTCCATTGCATTTAAAAGTACCAAACGATGACATTGTCTACTCAATGGCTGGTTGAATGATTTATAGGGGTCCAGTTCTTTTTTCACTTAGCCATCATAGTGGGGAACCCTCAGTCACAGAATACAGATTGTTTGCTTCTGAGGTAAACACTTGTTTGGGTTCTAAAGTAATTTCTTTCCCTCCTCCCTCAGATTTTCTGAAAGTGCCTTTCTCATATCAGCAGTATACCTACTTGTTTATTAATTATATACCCCTACCAGATTGTAAGTTCCTTGAAGGGAGGGGCTGTCCTTTTTCATTTTTGTATTCCCAAGCTAATGTTTAAGTGGTAGGCATCTAGTCACTGTATATTGAATTCAATTGAATTTGTTTAGGGTGGTGTAAGATGGAATATGAATTGACAACAGGGCTAGAATGTGGGCCAGAGGAATTTCATTATCCTTCATTGGTGGATTTTAGGTTTACTTCTAGAATGTTTGAATATATCCTTTCCTTCTCCATCCTGTTAGCTATGTTTTTCTGTACACTATTGGATATAACCAGTGCTCTGAGGGAGCCACCCACGATTTACACAGCTGCTCTGCAGCAAAATCAGTATCTGAAGTATTCTACCTGACCTTGACTCACTGCAGACTTGTGGAACTCCTCCGGGGGCCTTGTGTGCCGAAACGCCATGTGGGGGGCCAAACTGCAGGACAGATGATGGGGCAAAGAAGTGTGGTGGACCTGGTTGTGATGGCTTAGTCACCGTGGCCCACAACGCCTGGCAGAAAGCCATGGACTTCGACAGAGACGTCCTCAGTGCGCTGGCTGAGGTGGAACAACTCTCACAGACGGTAATTTAGCATGAGCAGTTTCTTGCCATTGTTGTTGGAAACATGGGAAAAGATGGAGGCAAGGGAGAAATACTGTTTAAATGATGACTGATTAAAATAGGCATTTTTCAGCCATGTGCCAGGCTCAAAATGAGAGAGTGAATGTGGGACCTTTACTCAGACAGCTGAAGAAGCTTGTGTTTCTGGGCTCAAATGTTATTCTTAAGTGAACAGTGTTGATACCAGAACAGGCCAAATCTCAATTCTAATAATTTGAGGCAACCCATGTGATTTAGCATGGGCCCAGCATCCACCAAGATATTTAGCTAGGCCAAAAAGAAACTCAGTTTTTGCCCAGCTAATCCTTTTTATAAAGGAGATCATAGCTATACGTTAAACCAGACAATGTGGTACAGTGGAAATACACAGAGCAAGGAACTCAGGTCATAGGAGCCATAGCACACAAAAGTGAAATCTCTGTTCTACTACTACCTTCATGACATTGGGCTTAAACTTTCTGAGTCTCAGTTTCTTTATCTGAAAAATTAGGGAGTTGAACTCCCTCTAACATGTCTTCCATGTTCCTACGATGAAAGGCATCTAAGGAATGCCTTCTAGCTCTAAATGAACCAATGACTAGGTCACCTTTGATCTACTAATAATAATAATTCCTGTCACTTGAAGTACCATCTCCACAGAATTGGTATTTATCTGCAAGTTAGGCACCAATGTCTTCTGTTGCTAACTTAAAAGTTTTGTTGTTTTTTAGTAACTGAAAAAAACAGGTATTGAAGAGGGGCATAGAGTAGCTCCTTGATCATACAAAAACCTTTTAGAGAGTCAGGGAATATCTGTTTTAAATGGCCTGAGATTCTAGAAGCTGATATTGTAAGCATTATGTTTTGACCTTCCTTTCCAAACCCCACTGTAAATCACAAGGAGCAGCAATTCCAGAAAATATTTGTTGAATGACTGAATGAAAGGAACAATGAAGGAGTGATTTTTTTTAATTTTATGTCCCATATTTAGGTCTCTGAAGCTAAACTGAGGGCAGATGAAGCAAAACAAAGCGCCCAGGCAGTTCTGTTGAAAACTAATGCCACCAAAGAAAAAGTGGACAAGAGCAATGAGGATCTGAGGAATCTGATCAAGCAAATTCGAAACTTTCTGACTCGTAAGAAAAATGTTTTATTATTCCCTTGTTTCCATTTTGATGTTGAATAGGAAATGAGTGAGCCAATCCTAAAACAATAAATCAAAGAAATAGGACCTCATGATTGAGATGGAAGATAAACCTAAACCTGCATTTTTTTTTAGAAGAAATAGATTTCTGACAAGAGACTTTTTAGTTACAGAATAGTTTTTTTTCCCCTTTCTCTAAAATGTGTGATAAGATTCAGAAAGTTACTTAGCATTGATATACAGATGTGAGGCCTCATGATGTTAGGGAACCAACCTCAAGAGCAAAGGAGACCCATGTAACTGCAAGTCTTACCTCTGACTGGCTACGTGGGGTTAAGCCACTTAATGCCTCAGTGCCCTAGCTAATTCTCTTAAGTCTCCACAAGTTGCAGAAATGGTGGCAGTTGTGCATTAATAAAGGAAGCATTTTCATGGGGTTTCCTGTGCCAATGAAATACAGTCCAGCCCAAAGAAACATGCAAATATACAAAGGCAAACTTACTAATTGGGATAGTAAGCAAACTTTCTGTTCTGAAATATGCCTTTGTATATTGTCCTAGAAAAGGAAAGTGTGTACTAGACGAAAAACTAGAAGTCAAAATAAGGTTCTACAGATCACTCACTGTTAGAACTCTTCTCTCAGGGTTTTTACGGGGTCATTACAGCCTATCTGACAGAAAAGAGGTTTGATATGTAAGAATAGCTCCATCACTTAGCATAGTGCTCTGAGTAAACAGCATTTGTCCTGAAGGAAGCCTCAGGATATAGTGGGAAGAGCAGTGGAGTCACATGGTCTGGGTTTGAATCCGGCTGTTACTTGCTGCTTTCTCTGGGCCCTCAGTTTCCTCCTCTATAACATGAGGAATTGGACTAAATTATTTCCAAGGGCCTTTCCTAGATTCAAATTCTTGTCATTTTCCCTTCCCTTTGCCCTTAGGAAAAATATCTTTAGATCTTGTCTTTTATGTCACAATCTTCATTGGGTAAAAATTTTAATGCCAGACGGCCATTTCTAATGGAAATTAGATCACTCTTGGCTACTGATTCAATCCAAAGGCACTTACTTATACAGTACTATGTGCAAGACACTGATAGTGTTAGAGAAATCAAGAAAAATTGAAAAAATTCCTGCCTTTAAGGAGGTTACATTTTATTGACTATTAGTAGTTCCCAGGTTCTCCTCATTTCTTGCTAACTGAATTATTCAGGGTCCATTTTCTTAGATTCTTTGTTCTTAAATTTTAAGAACTAGAACCTGGGCCTCTTTTAACTCCCAGGTTAATGTTCTGTCCTTGTTCTTCAAGGCCCTCCACTATTTGGTCTCATCCTGGTCTTCCATTATCCTTCAGGGTGGGGAGGAGATGGCTAGAGAGAGAGATAGACACACTTTAGCTATGACAGTTACCCCAGACAACTCTTTGAAGTCTATCATTTGCAGAGTACTTGCTTATCAATATGGGTACAGGGAGTTCAGGGAAATCAGGTTTGGGGATATATGTAAGATGTTCACTCCAAGTCTAATGCTGTATCTACTGTATAGTAAAATTAAACAGGATCATAAAGTTAGAGGTGGAAGGGCACCTTAAAGTTTTAGTACTATCACATCACTTTATAGATGAGAAAACTGAGGCCCAAAGCAATAAAAATAACCAAAGCTACTTGCCTAGTCACTGGGCAGTGTGAAGCAGGATTTGAAACTTAATTTCATGGCCAGTTTTCTATCCACTATGCAACTAGTTGTCTTCTTGTAAGGCAGGAGTTCTTAATCTAGAGTCCACAGATCCCAGAGTTCCACGGTTAGACTTCAGGGGGTCCGTGAACTTGGACAGAAAAAATTATAATCACTTTCACAGACCTCTAACTGAAATCTAACATTTCTTTCAGTTATTTAAAAACATTCTGAGAAGAGGGTCTTATCACAAAAAAAGGTTAACTTCTCTACAACCCACATATTTAGAGAGTTGGCATTGGGCATTGAGGGGTTAAATAACCAGTTTGTGTCAGAGGTTGGATTTGAACCCTTGATTTCCTGACTTTGAAGCTATACCTCTCTTTATACTAGGCCACATGACCTTTCTAATTGCCATACAGTGCCATATAGTAGTACATATAGACTCACACACACATATACTCTATAAATACCGAATGAATGAACCTCATAGTCACATCTATTCCTGGTCCATCTTTCCTTTTCACAGAGGACAGTGCTGATCTGGATAGCATTGAGGCTGTTGCTAATGAAGTACTGAAGATGGAGATGCCAAGCACTCCCCAACAGTTGCAGAACCTAACCGAAGATATTCGGGAACGAGTAGAAAGTCTTTCCCAAGTAGAAGTTATTCTTCAGCAAAGTGCTAGTGACATTGCCAGAGCAGAAATGCTCTTAGATGAAGCAAAGAGAGCCAGGTAACTAGGGCTATTATGGCATCCAGTGGAGTGTTTGAATTTCTGGTATGACTACCATGGTGTAGCATAGTCTATAACCCATGGCATTTCTAATAACTTCTGGATTTCCCCTCCCCCACAAATGTATTTTCAAGCTATTGTTGAATATTTTCCATTTGTCCTGAGAAAAAAATACATATAAAGATCTGATATATTGACTTTTTGTTGTTTCAGCAAAAGTGCAACAGATGTTAAAGTCACTGCAGATATGGTAAAGGAAGCCCTGGAAGAAGCTGAAAAGGCTCAGATTGCAGCAGAAAGGGCAATTAAACAAGCAGATGAAGACATTCAAGGAACTCAAAACCTACTGACTTCAGTAAGAGAATGAATGCAATTGTCAGGGGTTTTATTTGGAGGGGGGAAAGCATTCATTCCATGAAGCAAGGGTTTTAGGTAGTGGGCAGGTCATTTTTTAATGCCTAAAATAGAAATAATACCATTTAACTGGGAGGCTGTCTGTGCCAACAGTGAACAAGTAAAACACTGTTAATATAACAGGTCTTTGGTGACAGTGGCATTGCTCTAACTTTTCAAGATACCAGAGCAGAGAATGTTTAGGTTGGCCCAGCCCCTTTTCTCTCAGGAAATTTTTTTTGAGATTAAGTTCAGGAATAGGAAATACCATACTTTCTTAAGAGCTAATTTCATAAAAGTAGGCTATGCAATGGCAGTGATAGGCCAAGGCACTAAAAATGCAACCCACAGGTTAAAAAAACATCCTCAGGTCACTTGTGAATGATTGATAAAGACCAAAATATCTCTCCACCAGTTTCTTAGGTCCCATCTTTGATGGACAAAATGTCTAGCCAGTAAGGTGCTTTTGTAAACAAGGATATAGCATCTGTTCCATTCATAAAACAGAAAATAAATGGATATTTCTTTAAGCATGAATTTTTAAAATAAAAAATATACTTTGATAGATAACTATGCTAGTGGGTATTAAAATTCCATAATAAAGCAGTTTTCACACAAGCTTAGCCTCTCAATCAGTTTTACAAAGTACATTCCAGAAGTGATGAATACCAGCATGAATCTACTTAATTGGGCTGTTACTTTATGAAGCAGTTCTGTAGAACCTTTTTTTCCTTCCAAGAGGGTGTTAAAAGCATGAATTGACAAAGTCCAACACCTAGTGGCCCTCATCTATGGAGGATGAGCCTCCTCAAATTCAAGTCTTCTGATGGTAGAACTTACTAATGTATGATACTCTGAAAGAATAATCTTTGAGAACCTAGCCTTAGGGTCCTTTCCATGATGTATTAAGCTGTCTAGAGGAACCAGAGTGGAGGACATAGAAACTGGCTGTCCCTCCACACCCCCAAGTGTTCACCTTCAAATCAACTAACGGCTCATAGGCTGCAAGGCACTACCAATCATCTCTGCCAGACATCTTTCCACCTATTTCATGAAAAGTCTCCAGAGATTTATGTATATTAATTTATATATTTATTGGATTTTCATAACTTATCCCATGATTTAGCAATCATAAGAATCTTCCTTCTGCCCTCAGTGGAAATGAGTAGGTCTCATTATCAACCATATTGTATTCTTCACATGCTTGTTTCTGTCCCAAGTTTCTGCCAACAGAGAATTGTCTTTACTTGTTTTGGTCACAGCAGGGCAATTAAAAAAATGTTTGGAAAAGCAAATTCTTGTTAATTGAATCAGATGGAAATGGATGGAATCTGTTGGGAGGAAGGGATTGTTCTAATATATGTGTATATATATTCTAATGTATGTGTGTGTGTGTATTTCTATAGTTCTACAAAGGGCCAGGATAGTTTTATAATAATGCTGTAGACTGAGAATCTGAAAACCTGAGTTCAGCACAGTTAAAACTTCTCTGAACCTTGGATTTCTTATTTTAATTTCATATGGTTACCAGGTACAATATGATTTGTAAATGGTAAAGCACTACAAGAATATTATCTATAGTAATGATACTGAGTGTCTAGCAGAAAGGAAGCAGTAGAGTCCAGAAGAAATCTGCCTTATATATGTTAAGAAATGAGCCAAAGAGAAAACCTGGTTTCACAATGATTTATTAAAATTTTGCTAAATTTTACATGTTTAATCACTTTAATGTGTATATCAGTGGATAGAGAGCTAGCCTCAAAAGTAAAAAAGTCCTGGTTTCAAATCCTTTCTCTAACATATTGGCCTCTAACCCCTCGGGTGGCCTCCCAGATGCTGATCTGCAGTAGAGGGAATGAAGGAGCCTCTCTGGGAGCTCTCCAATATCAATGAAAGCATAGGTCCAATTTTTTTTAAAAAATAGCATGTCTATAGGAAGCTTTGCGGCTATGATAACAACAGAATTTTGCCATTGAAAGAGAACATGCTGTGTATGTATGTGTGTGTGCTACTCAGTTTGTAAAAATGAAATATATTAGCAGTAACTAGCCAGAATACTTCAAGTTTTTATATCATATCCATACTGGCGAAATAACTAAGGATTTCAGTGCATATAATACTGGGACAGTATTTACTCTTTAGTTTTAATTGATTAGAAATCTCTAAGGAGTAGCCATCTAAAAAAAACTCTCACCCCCTTCCCCCCACTAAAATGAACAATGCAACAAACTTATCATTTAAATGATAATCCCAAGTTTGTAGGTGTTCTCAGTGTGGTTCTACCATACTGGGAATTTCAGACTCAACCATCAGAAGTCCCAAATAAATTAAAGCCATCCTTTAAAGATAAATAGAAAAGCACATTGAGAACTTTTTTGAATATGGAATTTAGTTTTAGTGGATAACTTTTACCCAACAAAGACCACATACTAATATCTGAAATCTACAAAATGGATTATTGGTGTCACTGACACTTAGAATTGGATAAACTCAGAAACCATTTAGTCTAACTGAAGTGCTAGGAAATTAAATGACTTGCCCAAGGTCACACTGTTAGCAAGGTGCAGAGCCTGGGATGTCAGCCTAGATCTTATTCCAAATCTAGCACTCTGTGTGTGTTAAGTTTAAAAATTATGTAAGAGATCGTGTTTATACTCCCTACCACTTATGTTGATGAATGATGAGTCTTAAACTATTATGTTTTCATTATTAGATTGAATCCGAAACTGCAGCATCTGAAGAAACCTTATACAATGCCTCTCAGCGCATAAATGAGCTAGAAAGGAATGTGGAAGAACTTAAGAGGAAGGCTGCCCAGAACACTGAGGAGGCAGGCTACATAGGGCAGGTAGTGGATATCGTAAAACAAAGTGCAGATGACGTTAAGAAGGTAAGTGAAGTTTTACATCTGCATAGCTTTGGTGACAATGAAGTAGCTATCACCCAGCAAGCCTTAATAAATAGAATCTAAAACTCAAGGCTATTTACTTAGCAGAACTCAACTTAATCCCTTTCCTACTTTAGCTATGTTTTTGCAACAACATGGTCAATGAAAGATTCTAACAATAAGGTTTAGATGCTGCCTTAGTTTTATGTTCAGCAAAGATAAGTAACTTTTTTCTAATATTTGAGGACATGTTTATCACCAGTAAGTCCTTAATTAAGGAAGGAAATTAGGTAATTACAAGAATCATAAGCACAATGTCATGCTGGAAAACAAATGTCTTTTCTAGTTGCTTTGTCTTAGGTTGTTTTTATTAGCAGTGTCACTGACATATAGAGGCTTCACATTTTGGGCTATCCCTAGACCTTTTGGAAAAACTAACACTATGGAAAAAAGCATAATCTGAAAGTTATCTTCTCCATTGTACTTAGTTTCCTGCCAGGTGCTGCTATGTTAAACATAACAGTCTGCTCAGACAGTATTTACGTAAGATGGTGAAGAACAAAGCCCCTTAAAATTAAATTTCCATATACCTAGCTATCGCTTGAATTATATTTCTCATAGGAGTAATTTGTAATTAAGTCATGTGTCCTTCTGACTCTTCAAATGTTGTGTTTCAGTCTTATCTGTGCCTTTCTATAAGTTTAGCATTAATGTGATGTTTGAATTAAAGAACCACTAACATGGAATTTGAGAAGCACCCATTGGTAAAGAGGCCCAATGACATAATGAGGATGATGTCTTGGCTTTCCTGTAAATTGGATTTAAGTCAGACAGAGCTGCCCAAAGTCATCAGCCTGACTCTCTTCTCCAGAGTAATCAAAGTCCAGTGGCAAGACAGAAGTTAAGATGACTAGCAATGGCCCAGGATGCGATAACCTTGCCCTTTTGAATAAAGGCTGGCTTATCTAATGTCTAAATCTAGAGAAGTCTGAAAATTGATGGCTTTCATGTTGGCTCTGACTCCCAAATTCACTACTTAAAATCATATGTAACATATATAGAGTTGGACTAGATCCAAACATCTTTGGTTTATAATACAGGATTTGGCCCCGACTTACTTTTACAGCTGAAAAAATTCAGGGCCAGAGAGGTTGAGTCAAAGGAGGCCATGAGCCCAGTTTTTCTAACTTCCAGTCCAATTCAATTTCCATATAATTACAAGTAATTCAAAATCATCAATTATTTTAATGTTCATTTCATAGTAATGTCACCTTTACACAGCATTTACATACATTAAGCCATTTGATTCACTAATGTCAGGGTGGCCAGCTAACTACTCATTTTATAGATGAGGAAATAGGTTCAAAAAGAGTAGAACCTCAGTTTTACCCTGATTCCTCCTACCCAAGAGAAATTTCAGTGTAAGCTGAATCCCCTTCTCTGCTCCTATCTGGGGCTTGTGTTTGTTGCATGACTTTGCAACTAACTACCATCTTGTGTCTAAACTTGGTACTGCAGGTCCTCGACAGTGAACTTAGTGGAAAGTATAAAAAAGTAGAAAACCTAATTGCCAAGAAAACTGAAGAGTCAGCTGATGCCAGAAAGAAAGCAGAAATGCTACAAAATGAAGCTAAAATGCTGCTTGCCCAAGCAAACAGTAAGCTCCAACTGCTAAAAGGTAAGTCTTGTTTCTAGAAAAATGGCTGTTTGGGACTATGGGAAGTATAATTATTTTTCCCTTTTGCTTAAAAATAATTAAATTAATATTCTGCTTTAGATATTAACAAATTAATACTCCATTTAAATACAAAATACTGTATTATTAAATTCAACATTTAGGGAAAATACCATTTTTTCTTTCATTTCTGCAGATTTAGAGCAAAAATATGAAGACAATCAAAAATATCTAGAAGATAAAGCTCAAGAACTAGCAAAACTAGAAGAAGAAGTCCGTTCACTTCTACAGGATATAAGCCAAAAAGTTGCTGTTTATAGCACTTGTTTGTAACAAAGCCAGAAGGGACAGCAATGGATGAGACCAAAGTATTAAATCAATTGCATTTTTTAAAATGTAGTTAATGCATAGATGTTAAAATGAAACAATGTCCACTTTTGCTTATTTAATTTTTTTTAATTACCAAATGTTTTTTAATGAAGTTACAAATAAAGTACAAATGCACTTTTTGTATAGAGGTGCATCTAGTTAGATCTGTTATTTGTTTTATAAAATTTACTACAACAATGAATGCTTCAATGATGGGAGCTTGGTTCCTTAATTCTTTTTCATTTTGTTATCTCCAGTTTCAAAGGAAAATAGCACTAAGAATTTCTGTGCTACAAAAAGGAAAGTCACACTGATCTTTCTTTCCACTCTATAAGGGGAGCAAAGGGAAAAGCAGATAAAGTATTAAAAAAAAAAACTACTGACTAACATCCAGGCTACATCAATGGATCTTGAGGATCAAAACTACCTTCTCGTACCAGAGACACCTCAAATAAGGCAGTGGCATTGAGGTATGAAGGTCCTGTCAGAAAAGGGAAGTCTTCCTATCCATTGCAACTGAATAAAACCACGACAAGAAAACAAAAATGTGCTAGATGTGGAGTCAAAGAACCTGGGTTCAAATCCAGACTCTTCAGTTTATCTGAATGGCCTTGGCCCCTATCAGTGATGTCAAACTCAAATAGATGTTAACCACAAATTGACATAGAAAACCACAAGTTAACATTATCTAGGTTATATTTTTGTTTTGTTAAACATTTGCCAATATCATTTTAATCCAGTTTGGGCCCAAGTTTGACACCTCTGATTTCCTTTTTCATGCCAACTCTCTTCCAAGTAACTAACTCCTTTTTCCCCATGGGTGTATCAATTTGGGGTTCAGATTTGATTTGGTGATGTTACAGTAATAGACAATAATTAAATCTGAAATTAAGTCCAATACTCTTTACGTGGCTGAAAGTTTAGTAACCCTTGGTATATTGCTAAAAGGACAAGGAGTAAATCCTTAATAATTATGACATCTTACCTCTTCATGTCACCAAATAAAATCAAGAATTCCAGAGGCACCAACTCTGCTGAACAACTAAATGAGCTAAGCCACAAAAATTTAAGAGTTAAACCCACCCTGAGTACTTATATTTGAGTGATGGCATATGCAAATAATCTAGTATCTTAAACATTTTTATATTTCTTTTAAAAATAATGTGTATGTATATTCATTCTGACTGCATTTAGTAAGAATTTCTGAGCCTCCACTACAAATTTTTTCCCCTTTAGGAATTTAATTAGCTTTCTTAACCGAATATACCCCAAAGTTAATAAATGCCTACTGAACCATCCCATAGTAATTTATCTCCTTTAGTACTCAATATATAACAATGCATAATTTTAAGAGTAACCATTACAAGAGGAAAATGGTCATTCTATTTTCATTAACAAATATAATTTTATAGCATTTTTAGAAACAATTCACATATTATTAGAAAAACACTTTATCTGCCTATTTCCTGGATACACTGGAGAATGAATGAAATAACTAAATAAGAGAACAGGCAAGTTCAGAGTTTCGCTAATGTCGTGGCTTTCTCCAATGCATTGTCTACTTTCAGATCTGTTCACAGAACATATATCCATGTATCTAAAACGGCTTGCCATTTTCCCAAAACATAGAAAATACTGAAGATACGACCCATTTTGATTTGAAAATTGTTCTTTTTCAAGACTGAACTGGAAAATCTTAGACCTTATAAAAATTACATTCCAGAGATAGTCATACCCCATTTTAGTGAATAGCAAAGTCCCAAATGCACGATATTAGATTGTAGCAGTGTCACCTGAATGTACTTAATACCTCTCACTCATTTACAATGCTATGACCTTAGAAATTCCATCACCCCCCCCAAAAACATTTCTATCTCTGGATTGTAAAAACTCAATGGTTAAGTAAAAATTAAATGATTAACATTTATTTCCTATATTTACACTATTCTATTATACACTTCTGAACTTTTTATTCATTTTAATTACTTGTTTCCAATATGAAAACCAAGTATAAATCACTAGATCCACCTATCTTCAAATGTAACTCACTTCATATGCTGTAGTCCAGGTACACCAATGTAAGTACATTCAACTTGACTGAATCAGGGAAAGAAATAAGTGTTTTGGGGTAGAAACTAGTAAAGTATAACAGTTGAGCAGTTCTTATAATGCTACAGAATCTAGCTTATGTAATTCTTACCAAATCTGTAGATTCGTAGTTACCTGCTATCCTTTAAGTTTTACTTCTGCAGTACTCAATGCACAGAAAATGAATGATTGTTAAATTTATTTAATATATAGCTGCTGGATCATTCGGCTTCATCCAAACTTGTTTATTAAATATTTGCTGTCTGAACAAAAACATTACTTAATTCAGTCTTAGAGTCTCAGAGCTGTGAGCCTTTCACATTAGAAGCCCTCCACAAAAATCTCTCAGATATTTCAGAAGAAAAGTATATAATATTATTTCATTTTAAAAGTTGATTGCTTTGCCAAAAGATGCAGCCAGGTTGGCTTCCCTGAAAGCTTCTGATACAGTCTGTAAGGAGACAAAAAATATCCAAGTAAGACACATTGGTAGCAGAAAAAAAGTTCTAGAAATACATTCTATGTCGAAAATAGTTACCGGATGGGCATGACAAACTCTTGCAACATCTTCACAGGATGCTCCATACTCCAAGGCAAGGGCAGCTTCATTTACCATTTCTCCAGCACCCTTTAAAGTAATAAGCCATCCTGTAATTCTATTTCTATGGCAGTAATACATATGCAAACACGTGTGTGTGTGTGTGTGTATATATATATATATATTCTAATTTTTTTGTTTCCTATTAAATCCACTGGTAACTTATTTTATTTGATCTTTTTACCAATATCCTCTGAGCTCACAGAGAATTATCAGTCTTAGGAGCCTTGGTACCTATCTATCCACTAGCTGGATTTTAAGCATCTTGAGGGCAGGGCAGAGACCATATTTTAAACAAGCCTATGTCCCTAAAAGTGATTACAGCACATAGTAGGTGTTTAATATGTTCACAGAATCACACATTTAGAGCTCATTAAGTACAACCCCCCTTTTCATAGATGAGGAAACTGAAGCACTGAGCAGCTGACTTGCCTAAAGCCATACAGGAATGAAACAAGAATTCAGACTCAGGTCCTTTGATCTCAAATTATGCTGTTAAATAATGAATCCTGTTACAAATAAGATAACATCCTATAATCAGTGTTTATAAAGTCTGTATTTTTATATTCAGTTTAGAAAAAAAAATTTATACCTGAAGGGTATAAAATAAGAAATACAGAAACATAAGAAAGAGCAATCTTCCCAATTATGGTAAGCTGTACATCTGTCAACTTACTTTATGTATGCTATAAAAACTATTACCTGCTAAAACTTTTGAAGAAAAAGTTCAATGTCAATATTGTTTTCTTAAACCAAAACACTGAGTTACATTATTTCAACTGAACCATCTTTCCTAAAACCGATTCCCTTTGAATTATAGAATTTGAGAGGTCAAGGGAACCTCAGCAGCCATCTAGTCTAACACACACAGACAGAACTCTTGTATTCCTTTAGGGTTTATACAGCAATAAAGGTGAGAAAAAAAGAAAATATTACGATGCAACAGTTGCTTAGTGAATGTATTCACTAAAAGCGCTGGATCTGAATTCGACCTGCAGGACTTTGGGCACATCTCTGAGCTTCAGTTTCCATATCTGTAAAATGAACCAAGTTGAACCAGAGGACCTCTGAGGTTTCCAGATTTGAAGCTATGACCCTCTGCAATACATTCTGGCATTTAGTTTCTGCAAGGAGGGAATAAGAAAAGGGGAGTGCAAAAGCAATGGAAATCAAGGCCCATTGTTTGCAGGCTTAGTTCAACCTCTGCTCACTTTCACTAGTAGTTTACAACAATTCTGGTTAGTTTTTCAAAGCCACAGAACAATTTCTCCATCTAAAAGTGTATATATTGTCTCTGACTTTTTACTAACTCATAAAAACTGAACTGCAAAAAAATAACTTCAAAATCTTGGGTTTTAAGTTAGCTCTGCTAGGCAAATGTCAAATAAAGTAAATAGGACAGAGAATGTTTCTATGGTCCCTATAATACCTTATCTTTCCCCCAAACCCTTTGCTCTTAGGAATTTCCCTATTGCTACTGGGGGGTACCATAATATTCCCAGTCATCCAGGCTTATAACTTGGTGTCATCCTCAACTTACTCAAGCTTACAACTTTCTCATGCTCACCCTTCCATGAAGCCAATCTACTGCCAAGTCTTACTGTTTTTACCTTCATAACAACTCACATACATCTTGTCTCCTCTGACACTGCCACCAGCCTCACCACTTCACACCTGGACTATTGCACATCACTCTTTTCACGTACTCTATGGCTGAATCCAACTGGACTTCTGGTTCCTGTATATAACATTCCCTCTTCCACCTCTATACCTTTGCACAGGCTGACCTCTATGCCTGAAATATTCATCTTCTTCACTGCTCTCTGGAACCTCTACTCCACTCCCTTCAATAGTTAATCCAAATGCTAACTTCTTCGAGGTCTTTCCCAATTTCCACTATTAGTTCAACTTGCAGGGAATGTCTCAGTTTTTAACTTTTTATTTATAACATCTAGTCAAATGCCTGGTACATGGTAGACACTTTAAAATGTTTCCAAATTGACTGAAAAATTAAACTGCAATGAGGCTATGCTTTGCAAACAACTGGAATTTCTCTGGTTTCACAATACTCACGGCTCCTAGAATATGTGCTCCCAGTATTCTGTCTGTCGATTTCTGACCAAGGATCTTCACCATGCCATCTGTGTCAGCATTAGTCTTAGCTCTGCTATTGGCAGCAAAAGGAAACTTTCCAACTTTGTACTCAATGCCCTGTGAAAAACAGATAGTGAGTAATGCATATATAAGCATTATAAAACCTCAATCCATTTGGTGGAACATCTACTAGTTGGTTCAATATATTGCTCGCAGAGAATATTTATTCACAAATGACTTTTTAAAAAGAAACAAACTATCAGTAGAAAAAGTGAGTGTGACTATAAACATAATCACAGAACAATAGATCTGGAATCAATCTTAATAAACATCTATCTAAACTAACATTTTACAGAATGGAAAACTCAGGTCCAAGTGACCGCACCATGGTCACACAGCAAGTAAAGCGCCAGAACCAGAACTTCCTTCCCATCTAGCACCTCTCCCTCCCTTTCCCTGCCCCTCCCTCATCCACTGGGCCAGTGCTTCTTCCACTATTGCTCTGTATTGTGTTCTACACTCTGACGCTCACTAGGTAAACACAAGTATAAATGACATTTGGATAATTTAGTGTTTTATACTATGTGAAGTAAATTAAAAACCTACTGGTAATAATTTTTAAAATGCTGAAAAAACAATTACAGACCAAACTTTAACAATTTTAATAAAATTACTCAAAGGTGACACCCATAAATAAGGTAGATAACCATAGCTGCTGCTTCTAAACAACAGCTATCTAACCCAAGTATTGTGATTTTAGTTTAGTTTATACATGTGGCCCAGAGGACCTAAGTTAAATTCTCATTACCTCCTCTTTCAATTGCTCCTCTGATTTACCAACCCATGCAACTTCAGGATGTGTATAGATCACTGAAGGCACACAATTGTAGTCGATATGTACAGCGCCCCCGGCCATCCCTTCAACACAGATAATACCTTCATCTTCTGCTTTGTGAGCTAACATGGGGCCAGCAATTACATCTCCAATAGCAAAGATACTGTATCACAAAATAACAAGAAAAACAGTGCTCAGTGAAATCTTAGGCACTAAATACCCAAACAATAAAAGCAAATCATACCAATTTTTAAAAATCTACAGGTTAAGTCTCTAACTCCCAAATCTCACAAAATCGATAAACCCACATCCCAGAACTTTAAAGTTTCATATATTCACCCACAGTTGACTCCCCCCATAACCCATTACAATTTTCTGTATATTATAAATCTCACTTTCAAAATAGGAATATCTGAAATAAAATCTAAAAAGTTTATTTAAAATGTTTACAATTATCTGACTTACTTTGGAATTTTGGTTTGGAATCTGGAATTGACTGGGATTCTACCTTTGGGATCCAGCTCAATTCCAAGTTCTTCCAGTCCCAAATTTTTGGTGAAGGGTCGTCGGCCAACACAAACCAAGAGTACATCACAAGTGAGAACTTCAGCTTTTCCACCAGAAGCAGCTTCCACTCTAAGCAAAAGACAATACAAAGTCTTGGTAAATATGAGCCAAAATATACTTGAAAGTAAAGACATTAACTAAAACGTTACTAATGCCCAGAGATTAGTTTTTTTTTAAGTTCTGTGACAACAAAGACATTTCCAAGAATAAGAAAATTAAGTAGTATTGAAATGCTTTCACAAGTTTAGAATACAGTTCACAATCTGCTCATAACTCAATCACAGAAAGCTGACTGAAAGGGGCAGGCAGGTGGCACAGTGCATAGAGCTCCAGCCTTGGAGTCAGGAGGACCTGAGTTCAAATCTGCCCTCAGACACTTGACACTTAACTAGCTGTGTGACCCTGGTCAAAGTCACTTAACCCCAGATGCCTCACCAAAAAGCAAAAAAAAAAAAAAAAGCTGACTGAGGCTCACAAAGGTTGAGTAAGAGCAAAACTTGAATGCAGGTCTTCTTCCTAATTTCAAATTCAGCATTTTATCCATTATGCTAGACTGTTTTTCTCTTCACATATCAGAGCAGTTAATGTGAGATGATCAAAAATGAAATTCTTGCTCAAAGTTATCTACTACAGATCTACCACTAAGAATTCCTGGGCACACACACACAAAAATTGGTTTATTTTCCCTCACACCTCATTTAGACATTTTGAGGGTTTTTGTTGTTGGGTTTTTTGTTTTGCTTTTTGGTGAGGCAACTGGGGTTAAGTGACTTGCCCAGGGTCACAGAGCTAGTAAGTGCCAAGTGTCTGAGTCTGGATTTGAACTCAGGTCCTTCTGACTCTAAGACTGGAGCTCTATCCACAGCACCACCTAGCTGCCCCTCATTTTGAGGTTTTAACTTTCTAAAACAGAATGGTTCAAAGTAAATTATTTTCTATAGTTCAATATAAGTTACAAATTTATTAGTTTCTAGTGAATTTTACAAATACTTCAACTATTTAACTATCTCCTAATTTCATTTAGTTTCTCTTTTTAAAAATCTAACGCCTTAATTGCATATCAAAATCTACAAATACAAAACAAATTTTGTCTTGTTATTAAAACACTAAAGTACAAAGTTCTTTTAGGAGATAAAATAATCTTTAGTTGGAGTTCAAATCAACACTTACTAAAATGCCTTTAAAATCTCAATGTCTGACGTATACACAAAAATCTTCGTAAAAGGATAATACACATAAAAATAAATGCACCACACTTACGCAACATCAATTTTTCCATCTGGTTTCTTGGTAGCCCCAGTAACTTTGGTATTTAGTTTAAACTTAAATCCCTGTTTCTGAAGGATTCGCTGAAAATTTTTAGAAATCTCCATGTCAATTCCCATACCACCAACATGACCTAAGAATTCGATTGCTGTAACATCTGCACCAAGTCGTTGCCATACTGAACCCTGCAAGTAACACATCATGAACACAACTATGAAACTAAAAAAATCTACATATTTCAAAGGTAAAATAAATTATAAAATAATGCACTGTGCTGTTTAAGAAGCCCAAGCAGTCTTAATTTAGCATCTTATTTTTTGATCCTATGCAGCATTTCTAGTTGATAGTACACTACCAAAGTGAAATTATACCTGACAAAGTAGCCTATGATACAGCATGTTTATTTCCTCAATGAAGACTGTTCTAGAAAATATACATCTTCCACTCAAAATCAGTTCCCAAAGCTAACTGTTTATGTTCAATTTAACTTAGGAATACAGTACAATTTTTTAAATTATGCTCATCTTTTTTTTTTAAAAGAAAGATTCCCCCCACACACTTTTAATAAGGAATAGTTATAATGGATAGAAATTATATTTTAAAACAATTTCACCCAGAAATGTGAACAAATGTGTAAGAAATTATACATAAGAAATAAGAGGAACATAATTCCTTATAGCATAAGTAAACAATTAGAATAACAGGAACAAATATTTTGAATTCATTATTATCCTCTAACAATCCAAAAATAAACTGCAAGATAAATAAGTTTTATTTTTCAATTAAATTAAAGAAAAATATTTGTTTAAGTGTGTCAATTTATGGAAGTATTTATAAATGTTACAGAATGTGATCAAAGATTTTACTAATGGAATAGTAATAAGAAAATATCAGCTTCGTACAGATTTCATTACTAGTGGTAGAGACTTCAGGTCTTAGAAGACTCTTTTTACCCTCTTCCATAGTGAAAACACCCAATTCAGCTTATATGAACCAACAGATCTTCCTATCTTCATGACTAGCATTTTCTTTTATTTCAAATTGACAAATATTGTTGACCATTATATGTTAATAGTTAAGGTTCATATGAATTCACATATCAAATTATTAAACTCTAATTCCTAAGAATACTGATATACACATACACACACACAAAAAAACTTCAACATTCATAAAAAATTTCCCTAAGAAAAATACTATGAATGATACTTTCGCAAACTCATATTATAAAACTGACCTAGCATCAAGCAGTCAAAAAGGATTTCAATAATCTATTTTTTTTTGGAAGTCTCATTCTGCTAAAGACAGAATCATTTGAAAAATTGTCATGCCCTATTTTAACAACTCCATTACTCAGAAGGTAACTGAAACAAGGGAGCCAATCATTCCCTCAGTCAGACTTAGTTCTCACCACCACCACCAACAAAAAAGAACTGGCTGGGGATGTGAAAGCGACAGGAAACTTGAGATAAGTGGCCATATCATATTAGAATTCAAAAGAGCTGAGTGGAACACTAAGCTTAGTCAAATATGTATCTAAATTATAATTAAGACAGTATGTATTTTACATAAACATTCTATCACCTGCTAAAAGAAATAGATTTATATATCTTCATAAATCAAACTATATTTCTCAATAATACAACTATACATATAAATGTGAGCATGAATATTTCTAGTCATAAATAACACTGCAGTAATTACACACATCAAGCCCCAGAAAACTACAGTATCTATACTGATATCTACCCTAACTATGCATACCTGAATGAAAAACAAAATGCATGAAAAAAATCATTAATGCCCAGTTATAAAATGCAGCTCAATTGGTAGAGACCCTGAGGGGTGTGTGGATGTGGGTATATTGAAATATGCACAGGTGCACTCAGGCCCTTAAGACGAGAAAACTAAACAGTACTTTTCAAAGATCTCAAACTTCTCAATGTCACCAAAGATCAAATCTTTAACAGTGACCAAATATTCTTCTTGAGACATTACACAGCTATCAATCAGAAATACGACAATCTACGAAAACTCAAAATCAGAGGTGATCTAAATGGAAAATTTAAATTTAAATATGTAAAATGTAAATATGATGTAGGATACTGACAATAATGTCTTGCGTATATAATCACATATACACATAAATATATGATTAATGTTTACATATAAGAAGAGTTGGAAGAAATAACAACGGTCATCCAGTTTAACTCCCAAGCAAGATCAAGAATCTTCTTTACAATACAATATAGATGTGTCGTGTGTACTTGCACGCTTGCATGCAGACACCCCCTTTCCCCCACTTACCAATTCCACACCTATTACTCCTGCACCAATGACAACCATCTTTTCTGGAACTTTTTTTAAGCATAAAGCACCTGTAGATGATACAATTGATTCTTCATCAATCTATAAAATCAAGCAAAAAAAGATACTGAATTAAAAACAACCTGTGAAAAATTAGTGGGGTTCTATAAACTGTAGCTACCACTTAACACCATCACTAAAATGTCTTTTTTTCTGAAACCTTACCTACACTGTCAAATTTTACTGAAATATATTAGAAAAAGCTCATTTGAAAATTTGTATCAGCTATCATGTTTGGAAACAAAATGATAAGTTTAATCTTAAGATGAAGCTAAAACATTTTATGGATCAAATTTGTTGAAAATAAAAGAGAATAATTTATGAAAACATTTCTAATAAAAGTAACCAGTAATAGTTATAAATTATACCGTGATTCCAGGGAAGGGAGTAACTTCTGAACCTGTGGCTATGAGAATGTTCTTTGTATTGATAACCTGAGAGCTGCCATCAGATTTTGCTGCTGTGACCTGATTTTTGCCTGTTATCTTTCCATATCCTTCCACACGGGTGACCTTTGGAAAAGGATAACATTTACAGAAGAGTAAACAAACTTAACATGAAGATACACTCAGTAGAAAATAATAATGAAATAACATAATGCTAGCTGAGACTTATTATACATAGTGATTTAAGATTTGTAAAGTACTTTACAAAATTATCTCATTTTATCCTCATAACAAACCTAGGACACAGGTAATTTATGATCTCCAGTTTACAGATGAGGAAACGATAGCTTGGAGAAGGTAAGTGACCTGCCTAGGGTCACACAGCAGTCTGTGGTGGTATCTGGATGCTGGTCTTCCTCACGCCAAGCCCAGCACTCTAACTACTGTATGACACTATATACTTATCAAGTATGAAATTCTGAAACAGTGTTTTTTTCATTAAACCAGCTTTACTAACTTTGCAAAGATTTCAGAGGAATCACTTTGAAGCTAGATTAAATATTCCCTAAAATGGAAAATTATGCTCTCATATATCCTATGTTCCAAATAAACTGTACTACTCTTTATTCCCAATATGGAAACTAGGCTTTCTCACCCCTGTGCCTGGAACACCTACTCCTTGACTTGACATCTAGGAATCTTTCAAGATCCAGCTCAAATGACACCTCTTCTAATAAAGCTTCCCCTAATTCCCCTCATCTGGAAGTGTTTTCTCCCGTCATATGATAACAACACTTTTACTTATCCATGTTTAGGTCTATCACTCCTACTAGACTGTAAAGACCTTAGGAACAGAGACTATGATTTATAGTATCTGTCCTAATGCCTAACACATAGTAGACTACATACACTAGATACTTGAAAATTTTTGAATCCGTGAGTTAAAATTCCAACATACTATTTGATGCCATGTTTTATGAAAAACTAAACTACTGTCAGAAAAAATATTTTACATGAAATTTAAAAAAACTTGCATATAAAACAAACCTTATTTTGCTTAAATAAGTGAGCAATTCCACCAGTTAAAGACTTTACCGCAGAATTCTTTTGCTCCATCATCTTCTCTAAATTCAAGTGGATTTCTGAAACTGTAAGTTGTTAAATGGATACTTAGATGAGTCTTTTAGTCATATTTAAAGACAAATGTTAAAATAATAATTCCTTTTCCTAAAACCATGTTTCCACTTATCAGACTTCTAGAATAAGTCAGATCACAGAACACTATTTTTCAGCTATGCACCATATTACAACTACCTAGAGAACACTACGCATCCAGAAGTCAGCCTATTAATGACTTTCTCGAAAGCTATGTCCCTCTGGTAATCTCCTAATTTCTCTTCCCACTTGATGGGGAATGAACAAAATAAAGATTTGAAATCCTAAAAAAAATTAGCTCACTGAGGTAAAAAACATTTTAAAAAGGCAAAACTGAAAAGCTCCAAAATATAGTAAAGATTTATATAAGTGTGATCAATTATGTTTTAATCACCACTCACATGAGACTCTGGGACCCATATATGAAAAAGGCAAAAAAGAGAATTGCTTAAACCTAGAGGAATTTTTAGCTGTATGGTATATAACGAGGAAAGAGCACTGGATTTGGAGTCTGAAGACTCTTGTTTGAATATGGACTCTCTCATTTACAAGCCGTATGACTTTAAGCAACTTAGTTCACCTCCCGGCTCTCACTGCAACTATAAAATGAGAGGGACAGGCTTAGTCTCTTAAGTTTCCTTCAGTTCTAAATTCCTAGTATCCTAAGGTACTTGCCCCAGGTCACATGCTGAGGCATCGATGTAGAGCTGGATAAAGCACTGAACTTCAAAGTCAGAAAGACCTAGGTCAGCATCCTGCCTCAGACATTTTGTAGCTGTGTTACAAATCATTTAACTTTAGCTGCTGCTGTTTAGTCATTTCAGCATGTCTGACTCTTTGTGACCCCATTGGGAGTTTTCTTGGCAAAAATACTGGAGTGGTTTGCCATTTCCTTCTCCAGCTCGTTTGACAGATAAGGAGACTGAGGCAAACTGAGTTAAGTTACTTACTCAGAGTCACACAGCTAGTGATAGAGGCTACACATGAACTCAGGCCTTCCTGACTCCAGGTCCAGCACTCAATCCACTGTAGCACCTAGTTGCCCAATCACTTAACCTACTGGCCATCAAATCTCTTATCTTTAAAATAAGAGTTGGACTCAATGACCTAAAGACCCTTCCAGCTCTAAAACTTCTATGTTACTATGCTACTTATTCGCTATATAATCACAAGCAAGTCACTGAAGCCCTGAGTCGTTTCTTCTATTAAATGGAGATAATATTCATACTATCTGTTTCACGTGGTTTACTCAAGAAACCTTATGGTATCGTATAAATGTTAAATTATATTTACTATATTCATACTTGAGAGTCACGACCTAACCTAAGGTCTCCTAACTCCATGCTAAATGCTCTTTCTGCTACAGTATGTTCACGTTTAATCATGTTGTAGGTGAAATTTGCCTCCATCCTTACAATTCTCCACCACCATGGTTTGCCTAGATTGTAGCCTTTTCTTCTGGAAGACTACTGTGATTAACAGACAAATGGAAGCAAGACAGTAGGGGGCTAGTTGGTTTTTCCCTCTGGGAGACACACTCCTCCTATGTAACAGTCTTGTCAACAACACTAGCTAGAGAGAAAGAATGGTGAAGACAAAGATGAAGAGAGAAAACTTGATGAAAACGTCATTCCTCCGTATAGGAAAACCACTCCCTGCTCCTCTTCACGGTCGATGCATTACCTGAGGTTCCTTGTTTGTCTACATTTTACTTTCGAGTCCTCAAGGCCTAATCTACTCTGGTTGCTGCTACAAGAGAAGCAGCACAGCCTATACCAGAGGTCTCTACTCAGATGTCAGAACCTGGCCTAGTAGACTCCACACTGTTTGTCTTTCTACAATACTATCTCTCTAATACGTGTCTGAATTCCCAGGCATCAGTGCTCCCTCCCCATGCTGCTTGGTGACTTTATTGTTAACATCCATTCGCCTCTCTAGAGCTTAAGATTTTAGGAAATGAAAACCAGTTTCTCCTCAAAAAAAAGCTGTGGAACCCTGGACTAAGTTTCTAAATTTCTCCATCTACCCTTTCCTAATTCAATGCTCCCTTTCACAAAGATCCTATTATCATCTAGACAGTCTCTCACCATTTGCCTAGTGCTATGGAGATAGTGCAGGAAAAGACAATGGCAAAGGAAAGAAGGACTCCTGAAGGCCACTGTTCTTTCCAAGCCAAAATTTCCCCATATTTTCTTTAATTCTTAACTTTCTCTATTATAGAAACATGTTTTTTTAGAAAAGTTTGTCAAACTGTGTCAACTTTTAACTATGAATTGTATACTTACTTTCAATTCCTCTAGAGGCAAAATCTTTATGAGCCAAATGATAAAAATGTGAGTTATTCAATAAAGCCTGAAAAGAAAAAAAGAAAAAGAAAAAAGAACAACTCAAAAATCACAGCACTTATAAACAAAGGTGAGGATAGAAAGCAATTATGGATGTCTTTATCCATAACTGTGCTCAACGCACTTATCTTATTTTATCTTATGTTATTTTAATAACAGCTTTCTGAATAGACTTATTACTTGGTCATAGGAAACAGAGTGTAAAAAGAGAAAAGACTCAGAAAGGGAAGTTGGATTCAATTACTCAGTCAATTCAAATTCATTTAGTACATTATTATAGATACTTTGGAGAACACAAAGTGAATAAAAACACTGTCCACGGCTTCAAGGAGCTTACCAAAAACTAATTGTTGGAGGAGATATGGGAAGACAGAACTGACAGGGTTGTGCTGATTAACTCATTCTGCATAAATTTGGAATTATAACAAGGAAAGTTATTAAAATTTAAATATCCAATGACTTGAAATTTCATTACTAGGACTGTATTTTCTAAGGAGGCTGAAAGCAAGAGAAGTCCCATCTATCTATCTATCCATAAATTAGATAGATAGATAGATAGATAGATAGATAGATAGATAGATAGATAGACAGCAGCACTATTTGTGGTTTAAAAAAAATACTTCAAAATGAAGTATGTACCCAACAACTGGAAAATGGTTGCAGAAACTGTGGCATTTGAATACAACATAATATTACTGCATATTAAGAAATGAGAACTATAAAAGAATTCAGAGGTAGATTTGCAGTTAGTGATAAAAAGTGAAAAAAGCAGAGCCAAAAGAATACACAATGATAACGACAACGTGAATCAATTCAATGCCATACTGGTAAAAATCTACTTTTTTTAAAAAGTCAGACTCTTCAGTTTTCCCAGCAATTTCTGTCAAATAGTGTTTCCTAAACCCGAGACTGCCATTTATGTTTTTCTATGTGCTGGTTATCTAGACCATTCCACTGATTTCCTTTTCAGTTTTTACCTAGTACCACATGGTCTAAACAACTCCTCCTCTGTAATACCATTTGTAAACTGGTTATGGTAAGTCCTTCCCTCTTCCTTACTTCTTTTCATATATACCTTAATATTCCTAATCCTTATGAAGTTAAGAAAGCTATAAATTGCCTCAATGAAATTTTTGATACTGATTCCACAGGACAGTTCACTCACCCAATTAGTAAAAAAATTTTAAGCATGCACTGTCAATATGTACACGTATTTATAAACTATGTGAATGTACTACTATACCAATATTCATGTGCATAAGAACATATAAAAACAAATTTTAAAGGATGAGACAGATTAAAGACATTTTAAATTTAAATTTTTTGCTTTATTAAAAGAGCTTTGTTATTATTATTAATATTTTTAGCAAGAACAACATAATTGAATATGTTTTTTTCTAAATCTTGGGTTTTAACACTTTGTGCTACACTGATTCATAGGTCTTTTTATTTTCCCCAATAAGTGGTCTTAATGGCTTTCACAGCTGGAAAAATATCTCACAACTAATCACAGTTCCAAGTGGAAGAAGTATATCTCTAGCAGTACATACTAAATCACGGTCTTTTTTCATCCCATCTGACGATTATGCAAAGGTTTTTCGCTGAAATTCAGCAAATTACTATTCCCTTCTTTCTCGCTATTAATTGGTTTTAAAAATCACAATGAAAGACTTTGAACAGGTTAGAAAATCGAAGTTTCCTCATCTGTAAAATGAAATGGACAAGATCAATTCTAAGGTTCTTTCTAGCTCTAACACGTTTATATTATGATTATGGGTGAAAAGTAAGTCAAAAAGATAACTAAAGAATGCCTTCGAAATGGACTTAAGTTTCTGCCTCTTGGTAACTGGACTAACTTAGTCAAGTTTTTGAAGTAAGGATTCAATGAAAACTAAACAATGGGGATCAAAGTGAAAGAATAATACTCCAGAGCAGATTGGTGAATTTGGCAGGTGGAATAAAACACAAAAGTGGATTCAAGGGGGGTTAGTCGACACTTCAAAAGTAGATTACCACTTCTGATAATTAAAGTTATTAATGGAAGCAAACAATATGAACTATTTAAATATAGTTTCAATGCCTAAAACTCAGCCACAGGCATCTATATGTATCATTCTTCTTGATTAGGTACCCACAACTTACTTGTCACGTAGCCCTAAATGCCTATTCTTCCCAAGGTTCTGAGTTGTTACCCCAAACCGCAGGCAGTGCCAATTTCCCTTTTCTTCCAGAAAATATCTCACCACCTCAAAGAGCAAGGGGCATTTGAGTTAAGTGAACATCCTGGCCCCTATTCTGATCAATCTGATTCAACCTGTTTCTTTAGTAGTGGCTTTACTTAATTTGTGGCTTAGGCTGTATCTTCTGAAAGCAGAGCTTTAAAAGCACAATCATCATATTAAGATTTAAGTTCAATACATTTGGGGGAAGAGAAAAATAATAAACCCTTTAGCTTAAAACAATATTTTCATTTCCTGCCAGCAATTAGAAATTTTAATGTGAAGTTCATACAATAATTTTTTTAAAAATTAGCTCAATTATTCTGTCTCAGTACACTATTCCAGAGATTAAGGAATTTACTGTATTGTACATAATTTATACTCACCTTAGAAGGAATACAGCCAACATTTAAACAGGTTCCACCAAGTGTTTCATTTTTTTCAACACAGACTGTCTACAAAGAAAGAAAACAAACCATTCATGATTACAATTATAATATACAATTCATATTACTAAAATACTAACTACATAAACTACTCTGGAAAATCAGATTTTCATTCTGTATATCACATATAGTGAAACATAATCCTTATCTTGAATATGTAAGTTTTTTTACATAAAGAACTAAAACTGATCATTAAATTTTAAATTATCATCTAACAACTCAGTACTTCTCAAACAAATTAATTTGAGAGAATAAAGAGGACCTGTGACTTCATCACATGGAGATGGTAAACTCCCACTGTGAAAATTTCCTCTGCAAACACAGAGTGGCTACTCATCTATAACTTTTATTCTTAAAAGAGCTGACTTGGGCAATGAGAAGTAAAATGACTTGTCCATGGTGACAGAACTAGCAAGAGTCAAAGGCAGGACCTGAAAGAACCTAGGTCTTCTCAACTTCAAAGCTATTTATTTATCAACTATGACGTGGTCTGAAACTGTTTCAACAAATTAGCCCTTGCCCTTTTTTAGTTAACTATTCCGTGAACTCTATACCCTTGTGATCTAATCTACGTACAAATTTTAAGTTTCATATTACCCTTCAACATCATAGTCATAAGCCTACACGAAAAATGTTCTGTCAAGTCTATGAAACATTTATGATATTAACTTGGAAAGGGCAGAAAAGAGAATGTCTTTACTTTATCATTTCCCTAGCATATAAACTTTATTTTTAGGAGCATCACCTCAAAACCTCCAATTTACTTCATAAGAATAAAGATGTTATTTATCACAATGTCAATTTCAAAGCTTTTTATCACACTAACAATTATTACTAAAGCTGAATTGGCACTTGACATGAACCTGAGCCTTACTTACCTTAAAGCCCAGCTGAGCAGCTTTAATAGCAGCAACATATCCTCCAGGACCAGAACCTACGACTGTTACATCAGCATCAACTACAATAAGACCAAATGGATATAAAAAATTGAGGATTGTGTTTTCTTTATTTAACACCATAAGTAAACATTCACCTAACTCTTTTTTAACCAGACAAAGTACTTTCATGGGGGTAAGAAGCTCCTGCTGAGGAAATTTCTAACAATGCAGGTTAGCATCTGCTCAGCAACTTCCATCCTTCTGAGAGTTGCTTGAGGCACCCTGGGTTCATAGGCTGAAAAGGCAGGACCTTCTGCTTATCTAGGATTACTATTGACAGCTGGTCTTCATAATGCCATTAAAGCTCTATAAAAACTCAAACTGCTTTAGAGAAATTTTATATTCACCATATATATGTATTATATTCTGATTCTCTGAAAACTGGTAATTTATGTCTGGCATAAAAATTTCAATAGACCAAAACACTCAAATAACAAGAATATTCTATTCAATTCAATAGCCATTTATTAAACACCTACTTGCCTCAGACACTTACTAGCTATGTGACCCTGAGCAAGTCGCACAACTTGTTTGCCTCAGTTTCCTCATCTGTAAAATGAGCTGGAGAAGGAAATGGCAAACCACTGTAGTATCTTTGCTAAGAAGACCCAAAGGGGGTGGAAAAGAGTCCAACACAACTAAAAAGGACTGAACAACAAATGTGCCAAGCATTCTAGATTAAGAGGGATTTGTTATGTGAAGTTTTATATAGACCACAAATTAGAAACTGTTTATTTTTAAGATTCATGGTAATCAATTAATTAAAAGCTATTTGGTTAAGCTCCTTCAGTAGTCCTCCCTTACCTGCAGTCTTACTTTTCCAGGTTTCAGTTAACCACCCTCAACTGCAAATGGTTAAGAGGGAGGCACGAAGAGGGCCACATGTATGTGGAAGGAGGGGAATGGCACACAGTTTAAAGGCATGTAGAGGCCAGGGACAGAAATTCAGGACCCAAGCATCACTGGAAGGAAAGAGACACCCAGGAGCTGGATAGGCAGGTGGACAGAGCAAGGCAAAAGTGTCCTCTCTCAGTACCAGAGGTTTTGAGCCAACCCCCCCCCCACCCCCCATCTGGAGCAGATCTGTTCTTCTGCTTTCATTTGAAGGGTTTAAGTTTTTTTTAGGTTGGGGGTTTTTGGGGGGTTTTTTGGTGGGAGGTGTGGTAGGCCATGGATCGCCACACTGAGGAGCAGGAACAGAGATGGAGAACACAGTACTATACAGTCAAGTTGACCTAAGTGTTAAAAGTTAAAGGTAAAGGTATTACTTGAGGTTTCGGGTATCCAATGGAGATCTTAGAACATATCCACCTCAGATATAGGGAAATTATTGTATTATGTACCAGGTACTGGAGATATAAATACAAAAAAAAAATCAAACAATTCTTACCCAAGGAGCACATATCAATGCAAAATATTCCCATTCTCTTCCTCCAAAATGGACAAAAATACAATCTCTGAAGCTGGAGAGAAGATGACTCAGTACTTCACCTCACAAGTCTCTTTATAATTCTTTTTAGGGGGGAAAGAGTCATTCTGTTAACCCTGTGCAAGTCTCTAAAATAGGGGCTCTTAGTCTTTTTTGGGTCACAGACCCTCCCTTGGCAGTATGGTGAAGCCTATGGACTCATTCTCAGCATAATGTTTTTAAGTATATAAAATAAACTACTTAGGATTAACCAAGAAAACTATAATGAAAGAATTATATTGAAGTAGCTATTAAAATATAAAAGAAAAAAATCCATGCACTCCAGATTAAGAATCCTTAGTGGATTTCCTCTACATATTAAATGCTGCCTGACTGCTGACCTACAGATGATCATTTAATTTGCCAGAAATGCTAATAAAGCATTTCACTCAAGTGAAAATAGTTCTATATTCCAAAAACTTATGTAGTAAATGAAAGCAACTAATTTCTCCCATTATACACAACACCATAAAAAAAAACCCAACAACTAGAAATCACATCATGGTATCATAGAAAGTTTGGCTAAAAGAGATGCTAGAGATCATCTAGTCCCATCTTTTTATTTTAAAGATGAGAAAAATAAGGCCTTGATATGATACTTATCCAAAATCAGTTCCAGGAATCAAACCAATGGTCTTCTGACTCCAAGCTCAATGCTTCTTCTACCATACCAAACTGCCTCCCCCCTTCCATGAATATAAGAAAAATGAAATAAACAATATACCCTGGGGATGAAGAGAGAGTTAGGGAATCCTAGACCTGTGATTTCATCCTTACACAGAACTCCCAGAGTTAACCACAGCTTCTACAATTACATTTTTGGTCTGTACAACAACCTGTGAGGTTGTTCAGTTAGGTATTATTCTCACATTAAAAATGAGAAAATTGAGGGTTGGAAAGGTTAAGTAATTTGCTGAGGCTTACAGAGTCACATGTTGAAGACATGTGACTAGGATCTATGTTGATTCCCTATCAGTCTTCAATCTTTTCACTGAAATGGGTACATATAGTTTCATTTGCAATCAAATAACTGAAAGCTCTGAAAAATATCTTCCTATTGAGAGAAAACATGTCCTAGTGTATAAAGTACTTGACTAGCAACAGACTCATAGGTTTATAAAACTAGTTAGAAGAGACCTAAGAGAACATTTAATTCAACCTCTCTCATTTTGTAGATAAGGAAATTGAGGCCTGGGAAGAATATAATTTACCCAAGGTCACACAAAACTAGATAGCAGCAGAACCAAGAATAGAACTCATAACCTCTCCTGATTCCTATCCAGGGCTCTTTGAACTCTTCAATACTGGTATACCAGGTCACCATAGCTGTATGACTTACTAGTTGATTTTGGATATACTATTTGAATTTTCTGAACTTTATAAATTCTTTTTTAAATAAAGTTCCCACTGTCATTGGGAAACACATGACATACCATCCACTGCCACACTGATATTCCAGAAAGCATAAAGACAGAAACTGAAGACAAAAAAGGAATCTTTAGATAACTGACTTGTCAACTACAAAGGACACAAGAGAACATGATTCCTCTGCCCAGTATCAGTCCTTCTTGAAAGATGTGTCTAGCCTATTCCTATCTACAGCCTGATATAAGATCTCAAATCCCCTATCCTTCCCTAGTAATTTTTAACATTTTCCCAATTAAAACTCAACGATATTGAAAAGGAAGAGATTAGAATGAAATTCATTTTATTTTAGCAATGTGTGAGGAACTCATCACCCAAGTTTAATACTATCCTCAACTTTTCAGACTAGATCTACGATAAAGGAAAAAAATACACAAAATATTGATAGCATGAGAAAAATAATGTTCAAGGTAGCAAACATTACAGGATTAAATGAGGTAATGCACACTTTGTGCCTTGAACTTAGATATCATGAACGATTTATTATTTCACCTGTATAAGCAGATAATCCTTTCATCAATAAAAACCATGAGCCTGCCACAAGTGCTCATAAGACTCTTAAGCTGTACCATAAATCCTCCATAGGATGTACCTAACATTCCAAAGGCCTTTTTCTTGTTCTTTTGGTAACCTAAGGACACAGTGTTATCACCTGAGTTGTCCATCTATCCATTTTCTCTCATCCTCAATACATGACCATGTCTTGTATGCACGTCTCTTTGGTAACACACTGTACCCTGATTCCACCCACCAGGAATCTTTTCACTGTCCTTTGAGTTGTATGTCTTGTTAATTACATCAGAAGAACACTCATCTTAAATACTGCAGCATCAAGCAGTTTGAGAGCACTTCACATTTTCCCAAATGAAATCTAACCCAATTAATTCAACAGGTTATCTGGCCAGCTCTTTATCACAATCTATGAAGTGCATGTTTTTCATCTACTTTGTTTTCCCAGGCTAGATAAAAATCATCTCTTTTCCATCAATATGAACTAAACAGATTTTGGAATGTTCAATTCAAATTAATATAATGTTATCTATGACTAAGAGCATTTAGGGAAACCCAAGTCCTACAATATAACTATGTAAATTTAAACTTTAAGTTTCAGATGGCAATGAGCCAACAGAAGAAGCTACTGAAATAAAATATGCAAGCAAAAAAAAAAGGTGGGGTAGGAGGGGGAGGAATATTTTAAAGCCCTGGGGATAAAACTGAGAATGATCCCCTCAAATGTGGCAACTAAAGCCACGAAAATAAATAGAATCCATGAGAGGAAGCAAATAAGAGTTAAAGAAAGTATACACATTGTTCTCAGTAACTGTGCCATTGAAAAAGTTTGTTCACTAACATTACATTGAAACAGACAGCTTAGCAAAAAGTAAACCAATAGATCCAGATGACAGCCAACATTATACAGGTATCCTTCAATGACAATTTTCTGGCATTTAAAGAATCTCAAAGGGACAGGAAGCTATTCTAGCAACTAAATCAAAATCTATTTACTGAACATCTAGGAAATAAAAATTCAAAAAAGGAAAGAAACATACAGTCTTAAGAGATGGTACCTGACTTAAAGGAATTTACAATCTGACTAAGGGGAAACAGAAAATACATGAAAAGTTAAGTAGCAAATCATGTATCCATACTTTTCTAAGTTGATTTACTTCCTCTGCTGATACAAATCACAACTAAACAATGAACCTCTCCAAAATTAGGAGATACTTGGACAACAGACATAGTCCATTATCAAGCCAGTACAATACAAAATGTAAATAACACTGCAAAACAGCAATAGATGTCAGAAAGGTATATGTGACTTCTGACAAATAAACAGGACAGTAAGTGCTACTGGAATCTGGACAAAGAAGTTTCCCAATTCCAAAGGCAAATCAAGAAAAACAAAACAGTAAGGTTTAACACAGGGACAAATAAATTTAAATCTGGCATGTATTTCCATTCATATCTTAGAAAAAGTAACCTAGTACACTCAATTTGTACCAAACCCAGCGCATTCAGTTTGATATAACCTATGAATGGTTACGTACATAGATGATCTCTAAGCTATATGACCAACTCTAACATTCTAATCTATAAAATTCAGTAAAAGAGCAATTTTTCATTGCTCAACTCACAAAACTGCTTTACATTACATTGAAATTAAATGAGATCCAAGGCTATAAAGCTAAAGACAGAGTTGTTAATCTGTAACAGTTGAAGGAGTCCATATACCTAGATTTCCCTATGAAATCATATGTCTGGTCCTATACACATACGCAAAATCCCTTTATTTAAAATAATGCATTCATCTCACTTTTTATATTTAAGCTCTAATTTATCACTCACCTAAATAGGTCTATAATGTGCTCCTAACCCTTGTGCTTGTAACTTTTCTCCCTAATATGTCATCCATATATAATCCGCAAATATCTGCACATATATACACACGTCTATAGATATACACACACACACACACATATTTATCAGTTTATTAACCTTAATATACTAGGTAAATATCAGTTATTACTATTATCATATATTTCCATTATATATTATGCAAGGTACATTGAGAAAGAATCAATAATATCCCACCTTAAAGTCAAACAAACCAATCACCCTCTAAAAACCCGGCCCCAAAATTATTCTGATGTATATACAACTATGCTCTATCTTTCTTATAATATCCATTTCTGTATCACCTGCTTAAAGTTCAGTATGTGTTTAATAATTTAATTTCGATATCCTGAAAACTATGAAATAGCCAACTCTATACCACAGAATGATTCCTTTGTTAATAATCATATATCATTTCTTGTTTTTTATTTTTAGAACACACGGACACTATCAATTAATCTGACATGAAATGAATTTACCAGAAAAAGCACTTACTTGGTTGATCTGCATAAGTCCTCAAAGGAACTGCAGAAATACCCTGTAGACCATGAGGCATTCGACTGAAATGGCCTCTCTTGTAGACAAAAAAAAAAAGCAAAAATGAATTTCACAATATGTAAATAGTTATCTCGAACACAGTTCAAAGTTGGTAAGATTACTTACACGATAAACTTATCAATCACTAGTTGCTAATATATTTCCAACTACATTGTAATATAATTTCCATTGTAATGTAAAAGAAAAACAGGGCTCTCAAAATTTTTAAAAGGAAAAAATGCTCATTGAAGTATTTCTTTTAAATGTTCAGAAAAGAATAGCTGAGAAGTTCAGTAGGAAACATAGACAAGCCAAATAGCTTTGAAAAACACTATATATAATGCATAGTCACATACCAAAAAAGGTGAGAACATATTTAGTGATATATTCTAGATTTGAAGTATTGTTCCATTTTAAACAGTAAACCATTTATAAACTGTAAAAATAATACATTTTCCTTCCTGTCACCTTTTTCAGCTTCCAAGTTAAATTAAAATTAAACTTTAAATTTCTCCAAAAAAAAAAAGACTATCACACCAACAGTTTATTTGCATTAACATCTGGCTTCAAAGTTTCTGAAAGTCTGTCATCCTGTTTCTCATTTTTATTATGAAGGGCTGACACAGACTCCACATAATGCTATCAAAGAAATACATGGTTTCTCAAATGAGAGTTTTAATTAGTTTGTATTTACTCTGTATAGATCTATATCTGTGCATGTTGTCTTCCTCAATAGAATATAATCCTTAAATGTAAGAATATGTTTACCTTTGTATTCCCAGTACCTAGCACAGTTCCTTGGCACATAGTAGGTACTTACTTGCTTAGTGACTGGCAAAATTTCAGAAAATACAACTAAAGGTCCTTTTAATGCAATTATTTAAAATAATGCATTTATTTAATTTTTAATATTTTAAGCTCTAATTTATCACTTACCTCAATAATTCAATAACATGACCCTAACCCTTTTGTATTTGTGACTTTTCTCCCTAAATGTTATTGATATACAATCTGCAAATATTTGCTAAGAATATAACACGAAGATATGTCTTGGTTGACTGGCTTGAAACAAACATTAAGTTCAAATTTTGTGCAAAGCACTATACTAAACCCCAGGGGAAATTTCAATAAAATATGGTTCCTACCTTCATGGAGCTTTCAGTCTAGTTTAGGTTAAGACACACAACTATAATACCATGTTACTTTTAACAGGCCATTAAAGAGTGGCAAAACAAAGAGGTATGTGAATTAGGAGGAGAATCTATAGTAGAGGAGAAAGGATTCAGGATCTATCTATCAGTCAATCAATTAAGTACTCAGCAGTGTCTAGTATGTCAAGTACAGTATTGGGTGTTAGGGATATAAATACAACACATTAAACAATCCCTGCTTCAGAGGGCTAATGGAGAAGGACTGGTAATAAATTTAACCTATAAAGAGAAAGGACATTTCAAATATAAGGAATGTAGTTAAACATGTAAAAGGAGTATGAAAATAGTGTAAGATGAAGAAAAAGAAGCGTGAAGTGGAAGGGGGAGGGTTGTAATACAGTTTGGAGGAAGCATAAAAAATGTGGAGGACAGTAATGAAATAAGGTTGTATTTATCTGAAATAACCTAAGAAAAAATAAGTTAAATAGTTAAATTTTACATTTCTAGGACAATTCTTCAGAAGAGTACAGCATTGACAAACTGTATTATAACTTTCAAAACATTCTGTCAAAATGTGTTAGCTAGTATTTTATGAATGCGGACACTGAGGCACAAGAACATCAAGCTAGTGAGAGTTAGAAGCAAAACAAAAATTTTAACAATAACCTCTCTACCCAAAAGATTACTTATGATAAGGGAAAGCAACTAGTGAAAAGAGTAATAATGACTTTCCCAGGAATCTGAGAAAAAACACAACCTCTCCGGACCTCACTTTCTTTACCTGGAAGATAGAGTGTAAAGAAATTTAAGTCCCTCAAGCAAGGGTAAGAGGATGTCTATTTGTTGAGATTGTCGTGGAGTGGATTTCAGTCGGGCTAGATATCTGAGATGCCAACCAATAGTGAGACTCTGGGATCTCTAAAGTTACCTCCAGTTCTAAAACTATACCTAAGATTAATATGATCCAGTTTAATAATTCTACCAGTTCAATTCAATAAACGTTTATTAAGCGCCTACTATGTGCCAGGCACTGTACAAAGCGCTGAGGATACAAAAAGAGCAACGGCGTCCCTAGCCTCAAGGAGCTTACAAACTAGCATGCAACTTGTGTATACCCGGGGACGGGGCATGAGTCTTGAGAATGATGGGCAAAGGAAGCAAACTGAGGCTGGTTCTGGTTCCTGAGGTACAGGTAGCAGGTAGAGAAACATAAATGTAAGAACTCGACTTGGAGTGGAGCAAATCCTATCCGGCTGCAAATCCTCTAATTTCAATTCCCTAAGCCGCCTCAGTTTCCACATGTGTAAAATCGGCATAATGGTGCCTCTTCTGCCGTGAAGAGTGTTTTGTCGATAGTTTAAGGGAGCTGTGGTGAAGAGGGTTTCCCAAGTCTTCCAAAGGAGCCTCTTCCAGCCTAAGAAAGGCTGCTCCGGGCCACCTGTCCCGGCTCGCCAAGCCCAAAGCAGGAGGCGAGCAGCAGGATCCGTTCCGGGTTCCTCCGACACGCGTGACATTTAAGAGAGGAGGAGAGAGGTGGTGACCCGCGTGGTGGGGGTCCCAGGCGCAAGGACTGAGGATCTTGGCGGCGCGTGGGAGGGAGAGTGATGGTGACTCTGAGTAAGCTGGGAGCCGGGCCCAGGACAACTAGGCCGAAGACAAGCTTTCTTCCCCCCCAGACTAGGCTAAGCAGGGCCGGGTGAGAGACCAGCCAGGCCGCGGTCCTGCCCCTTCGGGCTTGGGGCCTAGTCCCGTTAGCTGGCTGGCCTCTCCCCCCGCCCTCACCTCCTTCCTGACAACCCCCCACCCCGAACGCCCGGGCTGCCCCTCACCTTGGCCAGGGCGCAGGACACCCTGCTCCAGCTCTGCATTTTTTTCTTGGATGACCCCGCTGCCGGGAGCTTTCACCTCCACCGAAAGCTTCCCCCACAGCACCAAGGACTCGGGGCGCTGCGCCTGCGCAGCCGGCACCTATTCCCCACGGCCCGCTGCGAGCTCTCGGATTGGCTGAGACGCCCGGGGCCTCGCAGGCGTGAGGGGGTGGGGCTAAGAGTCCTTAAATGAGCCACTCACTCTTCCCGACTAGGCTGGGCTCTTAAAGGGGCACCTCAGCGCTTACTCCTTAACTTCTTCTCTATCCAGCTAATTCCCTTTCTAAGGGAGGGATAGAGTGCCGCACCTGGAGTCAGGAAGACATCACCTTGAGTTCCAGTCTGGCCTCACACCCTTACTAGCTGTGTGATCCTGGGCGAGTCACTTAACCCTGCTTGCCTCAGTTTCCTCATCTGTAAGAAAAGCCCAAATGGGGTCACAAAGAATGGGACACGACTGAAAAACGATTAAAAACAACCGAAACAAAGAAGGGATTAGTACGAAATGGGAAGCGTGAATCTCTTGTTTGGGAACATTGATTTTTTTTTACATACTGTTTAATTCAGGGAAGTAATAAATGGCTTTAAACTCCCTGAAATTACAGTTTTTTAAGACAGCGGTTCCCAAAGAGTTGTAGACCTTTTACAATCCTTTGACCCAGGAGATCCAAACAATAGTGAAAATAATATGATGTTTTAATTTCTAATACTGTAAATATCACTAGTCATAACCCACATAATCAAATAAAGTACAGGGCCTAGCACATAGTATGCACTATATAAATGTTTATTCCCTACACTCTCTTCCCTAAACAAAAGCTCTTTTGGGTTCTCAATAATTACAAATTTGACAACAGGAGAAAAGAAAGGAAAAATCAGATCTCTGCTTTACAGATTTCACTGCCTTCTCATTCACTTGATATGCAGGGACTGTAATGGATAGAGAGCTCATCCCCAGCCAGTAAGACCTGAGTTCACAGTCCTATATCAGACGAGTACTGGATGTGTGACCCTGGGCAAGTCACTAATCTCAGGCCCCCAAGAAAACTCTGAGACCTATAAGTTGCAGAGAAGATGATGACCTGCACTGGTAGAGGGAGATTCTACCTAAGAAATTTTAAAACAATTATAAGTTCAGTCCAAAAAAAATTAATTCACCTTTTCACCTTACCACACATCCTTCTCCAACCCTATGGCACACTCTTCTCAATTCCCAGTTCGGAATCTCTAGTTTCTTTCTAGGCTCACTTCTAATGAGGATAGATAGATAGATAGATAGATAGATAGATAGATAGATAGATAGATAGATAGATAGATAGATAGATAGACAGACAGATATACAGACATATATACAAAACAATGGAACATTTATTAAGCAACAGTTCCTTAAGATATGTCTGACATATCACATGCACACACATATACACACATATACACACTCTCTCAATAAACTGCCATGACTCCTATTACCTCCAGGATCAGAAAGAAAATCCTCTGTTGGGCTTTTAAAACCCATCCCCATTGAAGTATGGTGAACTCCTTTTTAGGTGTACTAAATAGAAGAAACAAATTGTAATTGTGAAAATAAACCCTTGCAAATGACACGTTTCCTTAGCTGGATGAGAGTGTGATTTGGAAGTAAGATGACATGATGTTCTTTAGTTATGTGGGAAGCTAATTGGCAGAGAGCCATAAATGTCAATATTAGGTCCTTTCCTGTGATTCGGACACAACTCAGACAGTATGCAGAGGTATGAAGGATTGCAACTGATCAAAAATTCAATTGACATTAATTAGGTACCAGGAAATTTCTATTTATTGGTCCATTAATTCTCCTAAGTGAAAGAAAGGGCAGTGAAGTCTCTGCAAATCAAGAGGTCTGATCTCCTTTCCTTTCTCCAACATTGTTTATTCTCTTTAAAAGAAATTGGGGTGAGGTGTTTTGTTTTATTTTAATTAAGGTCCTATCGATACAAATCTGAACAGAACAAGTCAGTTAGATTAAGTCCATACCCCCAAGATAGCCTAGCACATTTATTCCTAGCTTGATCCCAATATCATGGATTCAAAACGTGGCTCGAGTACTCACTAGTTGTGTGATGGCAGGCCAGTCTATAGCAGGCATAAATTACAATGGTAGGAAGACTCCTAAGAGCATTAGTTTCCTCACCTGTAAAACGGAACTAATAATACTTGTGCTAATTATCCCAAGGTTGTTATGAGAAAAACACTCTATAACTCTGAGCCACTCTTATTAAAAAAACATTGCTTGGGACTGCCAGGCTTAATGGAGCCTTCCCAGACTCTTTTGACTCTGCTATTCATCATCTAGATAAGCTTTAGGGCTAAGGGGGCCATGTTAATTATTTCCTCTGCAACCCTTCTTGATGTCAAGTGTCTAACTACAATAAATATCAAATGGCTGGTAAATAGAAAAGCCTTTGGCCTCTTTTTTATATCATCACAAACCATATTTCCTCTTTAATTTTCATCATCTTGCCCTGTGCTTACTTTAGAATTAAAGTACTGAGTGTCAAAGGATAGACTGGCTTAATTTGAAGAGTCTTGCTAAGTTCTTCATGGAATTTCTCCATCTCCTCATCCCCTGCAACAAAATGAACAAATGAATGGGAAAAATGGGAAATGGGAATGGGAAAATGAGAAATGGAAAAAGGGAAGGGAAAAAAATGAGAAAATGAGAAATGGGAAAATGGGAATGGGGAAAATGGGAAAATGGGGAAAATGGGAATGGGAAAAATGGGAGGGGGGGAGAATCTGTTAAGCAACTTTCTATGCAGAGGGCTGTGCTGAACACTGGAAATACAAATAGAAAATGCTACCTGGTTCCTGCTCTAAAGGAACTCACTCTCACTACAGTAGATATAAAACATCAAAGAAAGATCAGCTGCCAGGTCAATTGCAAGGCTGTACACCTGATGAGTAGCAAGGCCCAGGACTCCTTAGGTTATATCAGAGGGTCAGATAACAGTGCCCGAGTAGAAGAAGAGCCAGGGCAGATAGAGAGCTCTAGAGGAACTTAGAAAGCAGAATCAAGGCAGATGGTCCTCCATTTCAGCAGAAGGAATAGAGTTGATGATTCCCATCTCATCCATGTTTATCCACATGCAAGCATCTTAGATGGGTTCTGGGTGGCCCTGACCAAGGGTGGATCTTGGTCCACCACAAGAAAAGGCAAGAGGTAGGTTTCTCCCAGCTCCCACAGTGAAGAGTCTTCCTGCTGCCTGGCCTTCCTAAATGCATTGTGGGACAAGACTGGGTTAGGTTAGGAAAGGGAGCAAGGGGGTTAGGCAAAAGGGGGAAGGTCAGTCCCTGGGACAGTGAAATGAAAATAGATGAGGAGGTGCCAAATATAAATGTCACCTAGATTTCAATTTTTGCCTAGGGTCAGCTCTGGCTTTACACGTACATAAGATGAATAGTACCTGATATAAAGATATCTCAGCTATTCTGCCCCAGTTTACAGGGGCTAGCATCTTCCATCTTTGAATGAATTAATTAAAAAACATTTTTTTAATTTTATATATTTATTTTTTAAAGGCCAACACATATTTAGACAACTTAAATACAGTTCCAACAGAAACACTCCGACAAAAGCAGCAATGGTCTCACAATGTGTTCTCACATTCAGACGCTCGCTGGGATCATCCGAGTTCTTTGATTTGAAAAAAAAAACCTTTAATGGTACACGTCTTTCTTATCTGCAATGTAATCTACAATCTCTTGTGGACACATTAACTTTTCAGCATCTATGTCAGGAATTTCAAACCCGAATTCATCTTCCATGGCCATCATAATTTCTACTTGGTCTAAACTATCCAAGCCCAGATCTTTCATGAAGTGGGAAGATACTGAAAGCTTTTCTGGATCAATCTTATCATATAGTTTCAAGACATAGAGGACACGGTCCTTAATGCTCTCCAGTGTCAGAGGGGGCAAGTCACTACATTGGCGGCTCAGCTGTAGGAATATCCCTGAAACCTGCATGTGCGCAGCGGCTTGAAGCGCCGCTGCCGCCCCGCCACTCTCCTTCTCAGCCCCGCCACCAGCGCAGGGACCGAGCCGAAGCGGCTAGAGCAGGGCGAGTGAGCGAAGGGGGGGAGGGGGCGCGCGGGGGCGGGGGGGCGGGGGGCCGGGGCCTGGACGGCAGCGCCAAGGCCGCGGGCGGGCGGACAGAAAAAACATTTATTAAGGTCTGCGCTAGACACTGAGGATAAAAATACAGCTCCCAAAAAGGCTTTTACTTTATTTTCATTTCTTATTTTTGCATGAGAATTTCTTGGGAAAATTAGATAACCGTATCTAGATAAGTGGTTATTGATTTCAATTTCCTCCACCAAGGTATATCACAACCAGTGTATATACTGGTTAGTAACAGCGTGCTGTGCTGGCCATAGGACCCTGTCACTAAAGATAAGCCAATTATTCCTGACCAAAGTGGCCTCCAACCTGTCCCCAAATGGCAAAATTGAAATCAGGGTAAGACTTTTGCCCCTACTGCTGAGCAGCTGCATCTTTATGAATATGACTGCCCACATCAGGTGTCCAGCTCCCAGAAGCTATAGTTGTGACAAATCAATGCTACGCTGGAAAGGAGAAGAATTCTCTTGTCCAGTGGTTTCTCGGATCCAGTTTTCAGGAATACATCCGATAAGAATGAACCATTTTTGGAAATAGTTCTAGCTGATCCTCTCCTAACTTCAAAGGCCTTGCCCCTTCAGACTGCTCCATATACCCTAGAAAAGTAGCTCAGGTCTCCATCAATTGGCAGACTTCCTTTTCTTTGGGATAGTTTAGGAAGTTCTTCCCAGAAAATGGTACTATTGGCGTGTCTTGCTTTCTACAAGCATGAGGGAAATGAAATTGTTGCTATATCATTGTGGTGGATGTATACTTACCGGGAAAAAAGGGGATCCCTTTGTTGACTTGGTGGTAATTCTGACTCACAGGATGAGCTTGAGAGTCCTTATTCAGCTTCCATGGAAGAAAAGGGCAGCACCTCCAAGAAAGCCTCTAAGACACGCAAAGATCTGTATCATTCCCCTGATGTAGATTGCATCCATGTATCAAGCCCATTCAAAATTTCTTAGAAGATATAAACAAAACAGATAATCTTATTCAGTGAGCCTCTGATAATAAACAACAGTCAAAGAACATATCAGGTAGATGTTACATTTTCCAAAGGTATTTGCTACTGTGATTGAAGAGTGCAGAATCCAGGTGAGAAAGAGATTTACTGAATTTCAACATACATTTAAATGAACACCCTAAAGTACAATTGTGTGTGTGTGTGTGTGTGTGTGTGTGTGTATAATACCTAGGACAGAGTTGTTGTTGGCCTTTTCAAGCTAAGGTCTTTCCCAGGTCTCAGTTTGTCTCAGGTAATGCCCATTCAGTGACTAAGGCTAGGTAAGAAATGAGGCAAAAAATGGTCCCTTTTATCTAATTTTAAAAAATCAGCCTGGCAGGGGAAGACCCTCAAGGTTTCTGGTCAAAACAGAAACAATTACTTTTTACATTACTCTGAGCCAAGGGGGTGGGGGTGGGGAAGCCAAAACAATGACCACTAAGTGGTGCTTGGGCTGAGACCCATTGTTGGCCAATTAATGAGAACCTAAGCGAATTGGGTTTAAAAGTATGGTGCTTAAGAAAGAAATCTAGATCATAAACCCCAAAATATCTTGGGAGGTTTCAGAGATCAAAATTTATATTCCTTTAGGCAGAGCACCTGCAGGTAAGAGGAGAGGAGCTGTGTTGCTCTCTGGAACTTGTCAGTTGGGTCCCCAGTGGTACAGCTTGTACTACTCACAGGTACTCACAAATTGTTGTTTGTCCTTCATTCTTGAAGACATCAGGAATGACTTACAAATGGCTGTGCAAAGTTACCAGCCTCACTTTCTCCTCTGGAGCCATCTGGCTCCAGTGGCAAGACATAGATCAGGAAAACTGGATGTAGTGGGAGACCTTGGCATTTTATCAGCCCAGAGCTGAGCAGGAGAAGGAAAGTGAGTTGGATTACTTTCAGGAATTGCAAAGCTCATTTACTGATCCCAGGCTTCCCATAAAAACAAAGGCTCTTCCCTCCCCCTTCTTCTCCCCCCCCACAACTACTAACATTTTACTAGTGCTAATATATGGTAGTGAGACATGAAACACTACTCCCTATCAAAAACTAAAAATGAGTACCACACAGAGGGCAATGAAAAGACACAAGGTGGATGTGAACAGGCTACTACATGTAACCAATGAGAAATTCCAAAAAGCAGAAATAAAGAAAGGAGTTGCTTGCCAGCAAGAAGATGGGCTGGTCATATGACAAGAGGGAGGGAATGACAGGTGGACAACCAGAACGCTCACTTGGTACCTTACAATGTCAGAAGAAAGGGAGGAAAGCTATCAACATGTTGGGCAGACCTCCTGTGGTGATCTTTTGGGAGGAGAAGAGTCACACAGGATAGGGCAAGAATGAATGAATTATAGACTGCATTGCTGACTTCTTAATTAATAAGATCAGAGATTCATTTGATTATCTGAGTTTTAAGGCTTACAAAGTGCTCTATACATATTGTCTAATTTGAACCCAAACATGAAGACAATCCCGTGACATATACATATTATTATTATCATTTAATAGATGAAGAAACTGAAATACAAAAATATAAAGTGATTTGCCCATGGTACGTAGGTAAGAGGGAAGGAGGAGAAGAGAGAAGGAGAAGAGAGAAGGAGGAAAGGAGATATGGAAGAGAGGGAGTAAATGAGGGAAGGAAGAGAGAGAGGAGGGAAAGAAGAAAAGAAAGAAGTGAAGGAAAGGAAAGAGGGAGGAGAAAAGGAGGAAAGGGAAAGAAGGAAGGGAGGGAGGAAGGGAAGAAGGAAAGGAAGAGAGAAGGAAGAGAAGAAAGTAGGGAAGGGAGGAAGGAAACAAAGGAGGGAAGAAGGGAGGGAAGGGAAAAAGGGGGAAGAAGAGAGAAAGGAAAGAAAGGAGGGAAAGAGGGAGAGAGGAAAAGATGGAGGGAAGAAGGGAAATAGGGAGAGAGGGAAAAAGGAGGAATGGAAAGAGGGAGAGATCAAAAGAGGGAAGAAGGAAAAGAGGGAGACACAGAATCAGGGAGGGAGAAAGGAGAAGGGAAAAAGGGAGGAGGGAAAAAATAAGCATTTATTAAGCACCTACTATGTGCCAAGCCTTGTGCTAAGCACTTTACAAATATCTAATTTACAAATTTAATTTAATTTATAAATACAAATATTCATTTGGTCCTTAGAAGAGCCCTCGGTAGTAGGCACTGTTATCATCCCCATTTTACAGATAAAGGGGGACTATTTGCTTGATGTGATGCAGCATAACAATTCAGCTAAGGTCCCAAACCACAAATTGCTTCACTTAAAATCAGATGAAAACAAGTGTGTTTGGCAAACCTCACAGTGCAAATACCTGGCACAGAACTGTATCTGTTGCTTCAGAGGTTTGAAGTAGAACCAGGAATACCTTGAATTATTCTGAGTCCACATCTATCAAGGAATTTTTCCTTAGAATGCTCCTGTAAAATCAATGTGGATTGGATTTAGGATCATAGACCTAGATGTGGAAGAGATCTTTTTTTTTTTAGGCAATTGGGGTTAAGTGACTTGCCCAGGGTCACACAACTAGTAAGTATCAAGCATTTGGTCTGAGACCAGATTTGAACTCAGGTCCTCCTGACTTCAGGGCCGGTGTTCTATCCATTGCACCACCTAGCTGCCCCCAGAAGAGATTTCAAAGGCCATCTAGTTCACATGTAATAGGGGGCAGGGGGACTGGACAATGAGAACCCAGTCTTTTGAGCATGCCCAAACTGCTCTGCTCAGAACCAAACCATGGGGATGCTTGGGAACTTGTTTCTGGTAACCCACTTTTTCAGAGAAGAGAACAAGCAGCTGCGGTCCTTAGAATCTGTGAAGAGAGTCCAGGAAATGGATGCACAGACCATCGCAGACTTAGAGCAAGCTTTGTTTGAAGTGTCTGGCACAGGGGAAAATGAGAAAGGTAAAGACAATAGAGGGGCAAGAGGGTCTAAGAAATAATGTGCATGTCTGATCATGTGAAGTGGAGGGGGCTTCTCCCTGATTCAGAATTTGTATCCTTTAACTCTTCTGTCCACTTAATGTGAGGTGAAGAAAAGGGCTTAATTGGTTGCTGAGCCAGACCTGAGTATGCGTACAAAGGGTTTCAACAGGTGAACTCAATCTTTCTCTTTTCCCTATTAATGAGTAGGAAGAATTGCTGCAAGCCTGCAGGTGGGGAGAAGAGATGCACTATCTGTTGACACGGGGACCATGAATTTGTGCTAGGACCGTCTCTTCCGTCTCTGTTATGTTTATTATTTCCTCATCTTAAATGAAGAAGTAATGGAGATAGTATTACCTCATGAGCTTTGTGTGAGGCAATCATGGGTGAAGTGCTGAGAAGGAATACAAGGGCCCACAGGATCACAAGTCTAGAATTGTATTAACTATACCCATACAAGTATGCATCTCCCTAGATCAGGAGTGGGGGATCCTTTGGCCTCAAGGCCACATGTGGCCCTCTAGGTCCTCAAGGGCAGCCCTTTCACTGAATCCAAACTTCACAGAACAAATCCCCTTAATAAAAGGATTTGTTCTGCAAAACTTGGACTTAGTCAAAAGGCCTCACCCGAGACCTAGAAGGTCCTGCCCTAGACCTTTGCTTCCACAGGCAAGCACAAAGTCATAGTTGTATGGTGGGATACATGCCCCAATTGAGAGCCTAGAACACTGGGTCTTCGTACTTACGTCTAATTGTCATTGTTGGGCAGATTCACAAAGAATAATAATAATAACAGTTGCATTTACATAGCACCTTCTATGTGCCAGGCACCGTGCTGAGCACTTTACAGTTATTATCTCAATTGTCCCTTACAACAACCCTGGGAGGTAAGTACTCTTATTATGCCCATTTTAAAGATGAGGAAACTGAGCCAGATAGATATTAAGTAATTTTCCCAAGCTAGTAAATGTCTGAGTTTGAACTCAGGTCTTCCTAACACCAGGCTTAGAATTCTATCCACAGTATTACCTTGCTGCTCAATTGGGAATGGGAAAGGGACCTTGGGGGTTGGGGGGGGTGTTAATCAGTGGGTAGTCCAGACTGCAACCTATTGGGTTACCTATTGATCTTCCTACCTATTGATCATGAGGGTATTATGATTAGGAAGGTTTATTAACCTTGCATACCTGGCTTAACAAGGTTTGCTAAACAAATTATGATAAGGAAAGCCTTTCATTTCTTGCCTAAACGAAACTTACTAAACCAATTATTGGGTCCACAGGAACTTCCCAGTGCTTAGATGCCTGCCTGTGTCAGAAGCACAGAACAATTAACAGGGCCTGAGATGAAATACCCTTCAGGGGAAAAAGGCCTGGGTTCAATCATCGTCTGTGTGAAGATGACTCTCAGAACTACACATTCAGTCCCAATCCCACTCCCGAGCTTCAATCCTACATCATCAGCTGTAGATTGAACATCTCAAACTGAATGTCTCACAGGCATCTCAAACTCAACCTGTTCAACAACTCATTAACTTTCCCCTAAAAGCATCCTTCTGCCAAATTTCTCAAATACTTTCCCTGCCTGACCTCTTTTAGAAACCCAGGCTTCCTTCGAGGGTCAGCTCAAGGCCATCCTCAGAAGAAGGCCTTTTTCAGTATTCCAGCTACTAGGGACTTCCCCTCCGAGACTACCTTACATCTATTCTGTGTGTCTTGTTCATATTATCTTATATGCACACTTTCTCGTTGGAGTGTAAGCTTCTCAAGAGCAAGGCCTACTTTTGCCTTTCTTTGTATCCCCAGCACTTATCACAGTGCCTGGCATATAGTAAGTACTTCATAAATACATGTTGATTAGTTGATTGATGTGAGTAGAGAGAGTAAAACCACTATGACAGGTAAAGCCAGAATTTGCCTGACTACCAAATTCAAAAAGCAAGATGGAAGGTAGAAATAGACTTTAAAGTAGCCGTAGTCTAAAGTGGAAGACAGAAATCAACCAACAAGCATTTATTAAGCACCTACTATGTGGCAGACACTGCACAAAGGGATACAAAGAAAAGCAACAGCAGGGAGACCATCCTATGAAGATGAGTAGGAGGTGCCAGGGAATTGATGGTTTTTCTCATGCAACTTGTTCAAGTTGAAGATTTTTGTTTTTTTGCAGTAGCATCCTAGCTACATCCCTTCCTCACTCTGCTTATGCCAGGTTGCTGGGTCATTGTCAGTTGTCTTGACACAGGACTCTAGTGACTCTGAAGGAGAAAGTGAGGCTGATGACCTTGCACAGCTCTGCCTCACTTAAAACTGATTCGCTTTCAAGTTAAGACATCAGGATCATGCTGTCATTGGTCCTCTTCAAGAACAAAAGACTTGGGGTAGCTCTGTGGCACAGTGAATAGAGCGCCTGTCCTAGAGTCAGGAGGACCTGAATTCAAATGTGACCTCAGACATTTAACACCTACTAGCTGTGTGACCTGGGCAAGTCACTTAACCTGTTGCCTAGAAGAAGAAGAAGAAGAAGAAGAAGAAGAAGAAGAAGAAGAAGAAGAAGAAGAAGAAGAAGAAGAAGAAGAAGAAAAGACATATAACAACAACACATCAGGACTGCTGTGGTCCCAAACATTATCCTTTCCTTCTTGGTCACCTCCTGAACAAGGGTAGATGTCACTACACTAAAGAAGCCAGATTGGTTGAGCTGTAGAACAGGCATACAGCAAATGTGGGCAGTTGCTCTGAGGATTGTATCAGCTTCTCCTCCAGTTGGAGGCTGCCTTCAAATAGAAGATAATAGGAGCCACAAATGTAACTTTGAACTGGTATTTGTCGAGGGGCTCATTCTATTGCTATAACCCACATGTTTTTCTTGGCGGGAGGGAAAAAAAAATCCCAGCTTTGGAAGTCTCTTGTCCCTTAGTGGTTTTCCCTGAGTCTTTCTTTCTTCCTCTGTGCTGTGTTCGACCTGGGAGAAGACTTTGTGTACTGGGCCATGCTATGAACTGCCTGAGGCCTTGGACATAGAGAACCAAAAGTGTTTGGGGCAGCATTGACTCTGTCATAATACCAGCTCCTTCCATTATGTAATCTGACCCTTTCTGTATTCTTTTTGTGTGCCAGTATCACAGGACTGGGGATAGAATTAGGAAGACCTGAGTTCAAATATGACCTCAGTATACTTATTAACTGTGTGAACTTGGGCATGTCACCTAACGTCTGTCTGCCTCACTTTCCTCATCTGTAAAATAGAAATAATAATAGTACCTGCCTCCCAGGGCTATTTTAAGAATCAAATAAGATAATTGTAAAGCACTTAGCATGGTGCCTGGTATATAGTAAGCACCATATAAATTTTAGCTATTTTTTAGAAAATTATTATTATCATTAGCAGTCACTAGCTTTGGCAGGTGATGTGACCTGACATGTGCTAACCTTATTTAGAGTCTTTTCAATATCAGAATCAATTATATGCCACCAGACATAACTTATACTCAATGTTTTCATCCATCAAAGATATAACAAATGCCTTCTATAATAACAATGCAATTTTTCTATAAAAAGCATAATATAACTAATGCTGATGGATTATGAATGATTTGAAATCATTACATAGTTTGCCCACTGCAGGGGTCTTTAATCTTTTTTGGTGTCATGATTAGTAGGTTAGTGAAATCTATGGAATAGTAGAATAATCAGAATACAAACGCATAAAACAAAATACCTAGGATTACAAAGGAAACTAATTATACTGAAACATAGTTTAAAACATTTTTAAACAAGTTCAAAGATCCCAGAGCAAAAACCACTGGTACTGGGCATTCTCTCCACATCTAGTTCAAGACGAGGGTCATTCTGGGATTCCGAAATGAGATAGTGTACGTCAAGTGCTTTGTGAACATTAGAACACTATATAAATATTGCCTATTGCTACTATGAGTAATAGTATCAACTATTTAATTTGATCAACTTAAAAAAGATGTCAGGGAAGTTCTTTTAATGAAGTATTGTAAACAAAATTAAAAATCAATGAAAATGATTATTCTTGCTTTGCAACTATTTCCATATAATTAAACAAATTTCAATGCATAAAATACCATAACAACTTGTCAATCACTCTCTTTAAGGCTCCATCATGTTCTTTGCTCATTCATTTCTATTTATCTTTCCTAGTTTAAAATTAAATTTTATTGTTTCAATTGTCAAGGATTTATTTTTTTCTCCCTTCCTCTCACTGGAAAAAGGAAAACAATAACAAAAACCAAAAACAAAACCTTTGCAGTAAATAAACACAGTTAAACAAAACAAATTCCCACATTGGCCATGTCCAAAAATGTCTGTCTTATTCTAAGGAAACATTTATTTCTTATCTCCCTATTAAAATGTAAGCAATTCATCCTCATCAATTCCCTTTCAATTATATAAATGCATACCTTCCTATGTTTCTCTTGGTATTTGCTTTTTCATTTCCAGATTTTTATTCAGTTATTGTATTTTCATCATGAATGCTTGAAAATTCTCTATTCCATTAAAGATTAATTTTTTCTACTTTAGGATTATACTTAATTTCACCAGATAGGTAATCCTTGGCTGTAAACTTTTATCTCTTGTCTTTCAGGATATCATATTCCAAGCAATATTTTTTTTAAATTGTGGTAGTTACTAAGCATTAAGTAATATTTACTGGGGCTCCTTAATTTTTTGAACTCTTTCTTTTTTGCTTCTTGTAGTATTTTTTCTTTGACCAGGAAGCTCTGGAGTTTAGCTATGATGTTATTGAGAGTTTTAATTTGGGAGTTTTCTTAGATTCTTTTCTTTTCTTTTTTCAGAGGCAATTGGGGTTAAGTGACTTGCCCAGGGTCACACTGCTAGTAAGTGTCAAGCGTCTGAGGCCAGATTTGAACTCAGGTCCTCCTGACACTAGGGCCAGTGCTCTATCCACTAAGCCACCTAGCTCCCCCAATTTGGGGATTTTTCAGAAGATGATTGTTAGATTCTTTCTATGTTCATAGTGCCTTCTGGTTCAAAGAAGTTTGGGCAATTTTCATTTATAATTTCCTGACATATAGTATCCAGACTTTTTTTCTGATCATAATTTTCAGATAATCTGATAATTCTTAAATTGTTTCTCCTTGACCTGTTTTCCAGGTCAGTTTTTGGTTTTTGATTTTATATTTTCTTCTATTTTTTTCAACTTGGGGATTTTGTTTTGATATTTCTTTTTATTTTGTTGTGTTATTGTTTTCTGTCTAGACCACTCTAATTTTCAGGACATTCAGTCTCCTCCCTCCCCATTCCATTCTATATCTACTTTCCTACCTCTAGGTACTCTTGCAGTCCCACTGGCCAAAACATTTTTTTTTCCTCTGAAGCTTTATCTGGATTTGTTATTACCTTTGTGAGGTCACTATCCCTTTCTGGGGGTCTATCCCTTGGATAAATCAAATCACAATCTCTCCTCAGTCACATAAGTTTTCCTTGGTTTGTTCAATTGGCTAACATTAGGTCCCTGGCATTGTTTGTGCCCTGATTGATTTTTTTTTTTTTTGGACTAAGTTAAGGAGGCCATTCTTTGCCTCATTTTTTTTACCCATTCTTAATCACTAAATGGGCTTTGCGTCAGTCAAACTGAGACCTGCTAAAGACCTTAGCTTTAAAAGGCCAAGCTCCTGGGGTAGCTAGATGGTGAAGTGGATAAAGCACCAGCCCTGGAGTCAGGGGGACCTGAGTTCAAATCCGTTCTCAGACCGAAACTTGACACATACTAGCTGTGTGACCCAGGGCAAATCACTTAACCCTATTGCCTAGCCTCCCCCTCCCCCCCAAAAAAAGGCCAAAGTCTTCTACCACATCTGGGGTCATCTCCTAAACACTGAACCCAGATGACTCTGGAGGAGAAAGTAAGGCTGGTGATTTTGCTCAGCACTCCCTCACTTAAATCCAATTCACTTGCATGTCATGGCATTACTTCCATGATGTCATGGTATTCCTCTAGAGTGAAGTTCAAATAACAAATGGAGTAGGGATTGAGCTTTAGTTAAGCTCTGCAACTGAACTGCCTAGTGCTGAGTAGAGTAGACCTGACTGGGGCCCTCCTTTAAGAGACTCTGAGGCTGAGAGGTCCCTCTGTTTCACAGAGCTGCATATCTTTTTTTCTTCCTGTTGTAGGTTCCACCTATGGTCTCTCCCTCCTGCTGCTGGGCTCCTACAGGTTTCAAGAACTGCTAGGGATGGATTTTGTCTAGGGTCATTCTCTTGGGCCCACTGGTGCCTTTCTGGATCTTTCCCAGAAAGCAAAAAGGCTGCTCTTTGATGGGTTTTGAGAAATGCTGATACTAAGTTAGCACCAGGGTATGTTTCACAGAATGTTTCGGTAAACTTACCTGTATGTGGGATGATCCCAGAATGCCTTAAAGTCACTCTCAACAGCCACAGGCCTTAGAGACTGAGCTCAGGCACTACTGAGCTCAGGGAAGGAGGGCTGGAATTATCCTCTGAAGCTCCAAGGACCTTCTTGAGCTCAGTGCTTCAGACCTTCACCTGACCTGGCCTGTCTATACCAACATCTCTGTAGAATTGAACTCTGGAGTTCCCTCTATGGATTCCTTTATTGAGTGGGGTGCAGAGAGAGGGTGATTCTTTTTATTGCTTAACAGGGTGGCGCATCTGTGGGCCTGATGCCATGTTTGTGAGGCATCTAATATTTTCTGTATCCCAGAGTGAAGACATCTTCCCATCTCATTCTGCATATCAGTTCATCACTTCTCTCTCTAAGGGTGGGTAGCCTTCTTCATCTTTGGTCCTCTGATTTGGTCCTGTGGTCCATGGTCGATCATTGGGCTGATCATAACTCTTAGCCTTTCAAAACTATTCATTTTTACAAAGTTGATGTTGTAGTATAAACTGTTCTCCCATTTCTGCTCGCTTCATTGTGCATAAGTTTATACCAGTTACTTTTACTTTCATATGTTCAGTTAATATGTATAATAATAATAATAATATATATAATAATAATAATAATAATAATATGTATAATAATAATAATAGCTAACCTTTGTATAGCACTCACCATGTGCCAGCCACTGTGCTAAGCATTTTATAATCATTATCTCATTTGATCTGTTATGATTTTGTTTTTTATTATCCTTTGCATTGTTCTATAAAGGTCTCCGAGATTTTTTTCTCATATTTATCAATCTTAAATCTATGGACTTAATTTATTCTGTTATTTTCTGCTTCCACTGATATTATTAGTTTTGAAATTTTACTTTTTGGAATGTTAATTTGGCAGCGGGAAGAAGGACTAGAGATAGAATATATTGGAAATAATAAGGAGGCTATTATACAGTTGAATTTTTCCTTGCTATTACTTCCATCCTGTCCATTGATATTTGAACTTACATTTCTAGAGAAATTTTATTCTTTGGGTCATTCATGTTTCCTTATTGTGTCCCAATATTCATCTTCCTTCAGCATGAGAATGATAGAAGAGGCAGATGTTTCATGAGCTGGTGATGCTGTGGGGCTGAAATAGATAGATAAGCAGGTGTATGCGAGACTAAGGGGGAGAAAGTAATACTTGCTAATCAGCAGGCCTGTTTAAAAACAAATAAGGAACCCCAAAACTATTTTTTGGTCATTGTAACCAATCAACAACATTTATTAAGTGCCTGCTATGTGCCAGGGACCGTGTTGGGTGCGAGGGACACAAATACAAAAAAATCAAATCAAATCCCTACTCTCAAGGAACTGATATCCTATCAAGGAAGACAACACATACATATATAAGCACATACAGTATAAATAGCGAATAAATAAATACAAAGTAGGTCAGGAGGGAGGGCACTAGAAGTTGGAGAGATCTAGAAGAGTTTTGTGTAAAAGGTAACATCTGAGCTGCATCTTGCAAGAAGAGAGGGATTCTATGAGGTGGAGGGGAGGAGCGAGTGCACTCCAGGCATGGGAGGGGCCTTTAGAAAATGTCCTGGGAGAGTAAGAAGCCAAGAGGTAACTTGCTATGATAGAGTTCTGATTGGAATGAGAGAATGTAGAAAGATACTTGGCTTAAGGGAACGTAGAGAGACACTTGGGTTAAGGGGAATGTAGAGTGAAGGTTGACTGAGAAAAGTTGGCATGAGTAAGAGTACATTGGTTGCTTAACAAGTTTGAGAGCAATGTGGAGTGGGGGCTCATGGGAAATTGAAGATGCATATTTATACTTAGAATCTTGAAAGCTTCATACAACAGGGGTTGTATTGGGGTGAGTAATTGAGTCAGTAAGCCTGGGAGAGCCAGAGCAAGTGAGGAACCCAAGCAGGAGAGCCTTCAGGTGCAGAGCGAGCCTGAGTTTAAGAGCAGTCAATACTAGGGGACAGAGCAGATCTGAGTTCTGATAACTCTCCTCCCTCCAGTTAGTATAAATACTGGTGTAACCAGCAGGTGTTGTTGCGAAAGGGAATATCTTTTTGCTTTTGGCTGCTTATGCCAGCAAAATGTGATCTGTTACAAAAGGCTGCCAGATGATACAACCAATCTGAATTATAGCTCTCTGAGCTCTTACTAGGTCTATTTCTGTAAAAGGCTGGTGGGGAGGGGGTGGGACAGGGTGATCCAGGGTGCTCAGAATTAAAAGAAGGAGGATACCGAGATGGTTCAGACCATCAGCCTGCAAGACTGCTCTCCAGGCTTACGGACAAGTCACAAGTACATAATGACTTAAATTAAAGATGTAGCCTTCTCCTTCTACAGCCAGATTGTAAAGACACGAGAATATAGGTGGCTGTGGAGATTCCTGATATCTGTGAGAGCAGCAAGGGCTTCTTCATTATTGTGTATGGTTCTGTCCTGTACATGGTTCTGTTCTTGCATGGTAAGTGGCTGGTGCCTCTCTCTACCATCTATCATTTCTGACTTCTAGCTCTAACTATACCACATTGTGTCCCCCCAGAATGACTGAGATAATCTCTAGGTTCCCTTCTAATCCTTGGTCCTCTGGTTCTTAGTGACTATTTACTCAGAGTCACACAGGTAAGTAAGGAGGAGAGTCATTGTATCAGATGTACATATAGCACTAAGGCTATCTAGCTGCATTTTCAAGAAACCCAACTAGGCAACCACTTCATTTTACAGATGAGGAATTTAAAGCCCAGAGAAATCATGACTTGTTCAAGATTACAACAGGAAGTAAGGGGCAGAGCTGTGAATTGAACCCAGGTCCTTTGATACCAAAGTCTATGTCCTTTCCACTGTGCCATGCTGTTTCCCTGGTGTGCTTTTTGAGACATCATATGCTCAGAGATCTAGAATGGGAAAGGACTTCAAAAACCATCCCATATAGCCTTCTCATTTTATAGAAGAAGAAACTGAGGCCTGGGGAAGTTAAAGCCATACAGGTAGTGATGGAGGCAGCTAGGTGGCTCAGTGAATAGAATGTGGGCCTAGAGTCAGGAAGACCTGAGTTCAAATTTGGCCTCAGACTAGCTGTGTGATCCTGGGGAAGTCACTTACCCTTGTTTGCCTCAGTTTCCTCACCTGTAAAATGAGCAGGAGAAAGAAATGGCAAACCACTCCAGTATCTTTGCCAAGAAAACTCCATGGACAGTATGGTTCATGAGGTCACAAAGAAATGGCTAAGACTGAACAACAGCACAGATAGTAAGCAGAGGAAGGATTTGAACCCTTTTCTTCTGATTCCAGAATCAGTACTCTTTCCATTGGACCATGCTCTCTACCTGGCATGCTCTTTGAATAATTTTTGTTGGATTCATTTGCACTAAGCTATTCAGATTTCTTTTTCTTCCTCTCCTCTCTAATTTATCAAAGATAGCTAGGTGGCTCAGTGGTTGGAGGGCTGGACCTGGAGTCAGGAAGACCTGAGTTAGAATCTTGCATTAGACAGTTACTAGCTATGTGGCTCTGGGCAAGTCAATGAACTGCTGTCTGAATCAGTGTTCTTATCTGTAAAATAAGGATAATAGTAACATCTACCTCCCAGAGTTGATGTAAGGGTAAAATAAGATGATATTTTAAAGCATTTTGCAAATCTAAAGCACTCTATAAATGCTATCTATCTATCTACCTATCATCATCATCATCATCATTATTAATTGCAACATATAAGAAGGCAATAAATAGGCCAGGATCTGCTATCACATGGTGCTAAAAAATAAAAAGAGGCAATAATTGAAGTTTTGATCTTTGTTTGGATGGTTAGCTTGGCATAGAGAAACTGTTCCATAGTTATAAATCAGACTGCTACCCCTAGGAAGGCAGAAAAATGACACCATTTCAGCTATTTTATATAAAGGTTAATTCCTGGTTTATTTGCATATTCTTCTTTATAAATTGTAATCAAATTTTACATGACCTCTTTGTATAACAAACTAAGTATATTCAAGCAGATTAGTTACAAATAATTTCTAAGAAACAATATAGTCACTTGGTTGGTGTTACAGTGAGTATCCTAGTGAGTCATCCTTTCCAGGTAATTATTTGAGTGATTATGAAATAAAGTTCTCTAAAGCAGTGATGTCAAACTCAGACAAAAACTGAGGCCACTAATCCACATCTAAGGATCCTTGCAAGCCATGTATTGACTTAGTTTTAAAATGAACTGTTATCTATGGTTATTTTATTTTTATTTATTCTGTTAAGTATTTCCCATTTACATTTTAATCTGGTTTGGAGAGCACTGGAGAGCAGCCACTAGCAGCAAATATGACACCTCTGGTCTAAAAGATAGGCAGATATGATTTATTACTAGTGGATTTGTACCATAAACTTAATACAGTGGAAAAAACTCTGGTTTGGGTGAAGGACTTGGGCTCAAATTCCATTTCGGACATGGGTTTGACCTTGGGCCAAGTCACTTAAACTTGCAGAGACTCAATTTCCTGATCAAACAGAGAGAGAGAGAGAGAAAGGAATGAGGTCGAATCAGATGGCCTTATCTATGATGCTACAATTCTAATACATCATTTCAATGGTATGCAGTTACTAGCATAATTGGGGAGGTTTTTTTTCAACCTAATGCTAGGCTGACCATGTTAATATCATCACTCAATTCTGAAATCTCCAGTAAGATATTTCTACAGTTTATCATAAAGCTTTCCTCCTCTGAATCTCTGAACACAAAATTAAAATTTCATCACGAAAACATGATGGTTAAGATTTTAAGTATGTGGGAGGCAGAGGGAAACAGACCTTTCCAGATTTCATTTAATAGTCATCAAGCTGAAGGAATTCATCCTACCCACTTTGAATTAGAAAGACAAAAGATAAAAATGTTCCAACCACATCTAGAACATGGATATATACCATTTTCACTCTTTTGTTTACTGATTATTCTTTTATGTGTTCTGGTTTGGGGTGGAAGTATGCTACCTGTTTTAAAGGGTAATGAAGAGGAGGCAGCAAAGTGCCACAGAGGAAAGAGGGCTGAACTTGGAGTCATGAAACTCTGAGTCCAAATCCTGCCTCAGATACTTCTGGTTATATGAATGTGGACAAGTCATTTAACTTCTCTGAATCTCAGTTTCCTCCTCTGTAAAATAGGTTGGACTTGCTGACTTCCAAGATCCCTTCTGTTTCTAAACCTACACTCCTATGATAATATGAGACAAAGAAATGGAGTCAAATGACTAGCTTTGGGCAGAGCTAACAGCAAAGGATAGTAAGCAGGTTTCTAAATGAGCCAAGGACTAAAAGAAGGAAGAGATTCAGAGGAAGAGAATGGTTATGGTTTGGGAAGACCACAGCAAGATAATAAAAATGTTCATTAGCATTAAGCAGAGCTTAATGTAAGCAAAAGCATAATCACAGGCTTTAGAGTGCACCGAAAAGAAAAGAGGCCCTAGAGTCATCATCCTGGGTTCCAATCCAGCCTATTCAAATCCTGTATATCCACCCTATTTGTATGCCTTTAGTCAAATCATTGAATCTCCCTGGCTTTCAGTTTCTTCACCTGTAAAATGAAAGGGTTGGTCTCTATGATCTCTTCCAGCCCCATACCCCATGATCCTATGAACTATGGTCTTTTGAACATAGATGAATAATTTCTTTGTTCTTTTTCCTAGGTGGCTAATGGAAATATATAAAGAGATAATCTGTGCCTTCTTTCTTCCCCTGAACTCTTTCAGGTTTATGCTGATATTATTATAGATCATAGGATTTTAGTTCTAGAGTTATAAGGTACTTTAGAGGCAAATTAGTCTAATCCCTTCATTTTACTGATGAGGAAACAGAGTCCCAGTGAAGTGACTTGCCTAGGATCACAAAGCTCATAAATGTCTGAAGAAAGATTTGAACCCAGGTCTTCCTGATTGCAGGCAGCTTGGAATCCCAGCTTCAGACACTTCCTAGCTGTGTGACCCTGGGCCTGGGCAAGTCACTTAACCCTGTTTGCCTCAGTCTTGTCATCTGCAAAATGAGCTGGAGAAGGAAATGGCAAACCACTCCAGTATCTTTACCAAGAAAATCCCAAATGGGGTCACAAGGAGTCAGACACAAGTGAAATGACTCAACAACTCCCTGATCTCAAGTCCTGTGCCCTGTCTATTGTACCATCTATATGCTCCCAAGCTATTGTTTGATTATTAGAATAACTCTTTGCTTGTTTATCTAAAACTTGTGCCCTTCTAAGTCTTCTATGGGAATATCAATCAATCGATAAACATTTATTAAGCACCTACTATGCACCAGAACTGGAGATACAAAAAAAAAAGGCAGAAGACAATCTCTGCCCTCAAGGAGCTCACAATCTAATGGAGACAACATGCAAACAAATATATACAAAGCAAACTACATACAGCATTAAGATTAAGAGGGGTTGGGAAAGGATACTGGTAAAAGACAGGATTTTACTTGGGACTTAAAGGACGTTATATCAATTGATTAACAAACTTAATTGATTATTAAGTGCCTACAATGTGTCATATACTGTGCTAAAAAAAAAAATGAAACAGACCCTGCTCTTAAGGAATTTACATTACATCTGGGAAATCAACACATATCAACATGTATACATATAAGCAATATAAAACGTGGATAGTACAAACTAAATAGAAGTTAGTTACCAGGGAGGGGTAGCAGCAGAAAGGAACAAGAAAGTACTCATGTTGGAGGAGACACTTGAGCAGAGGTTTGATGGAAAGTAGGAATTGTAAGGCAAAGGTAGGGAGGGAGTCCATTCCAGTCAGTCATGGAGAGCGGGGTCGGGGGGCACAGCCTGGGCAAGGGCACAGAGGTAGGAGATGAAATGTTCAGTATGAAGAACCACAGATTGAATAGTTTGACTAGAACATAAAGTGTATAAAGAGGAGCAATATGTTATGAGCCTAGAAGGTAGGGGGGAAGCCAAATTGTGAAGGACTTTCAAACCCAAACCTGTAATTTTATTTTATCCTAGAAGTAACAGAGTGTCACCAGAGCTTTTTGAGGAGGGGAATGATATGGTCACATCTCTGTTTCAGGGATGTCACATTGACAGCTAAAAATGGACTGCAGAAGGGACACGAGGCAGAACAATTAAATTATTGCAATAATTTAGATGACGAGGCCCTGAACTAGGGTGGTGGTCATGTAGATGGGGAGAAAGAGACAGATTTATATGCTCCTGTACAGAAAAATATTGACAAGATATGACAACTGATTGGATTTGTTAATGCAATCTTTTTTTTTTTTTTTGGCTAGGCAATGGGGTTAAGTGACTTGCCCAGGGTCACACAGCTAGTAAGTGTTATGTGTCTAGGGCCGGATTTGAACTCAGGTTCTCCTGAATCCAGGGCCCATGCTCTATCCGCTGTGCCACCTAGCTGCCCGTTGTTAATACAATCTTAAAAAGAATTTGTGTATGTATGTATGTTTCCTATGGAAATGCTATTATGCATATTGCATGTCCTGTGACAACAATCAATTAGAAGGTATATGTCCCATATAAAGGCAGCTAGTCTAGTAGATAGAATGCTCCATCTGGAGTCAGGGAAGACTTGAATTTAAATACCACATCTCACACTTACTAGCTGCATGACTGTGGACATGTCAACTAAAAAAAAAACTAAGCCTTTTATTTGTTAAAGCAGGAGTTTTTAACATTTTGTTTCATGGACACTTGGCAATCTGGTGAAGCCTATGGACCCTTTTTAGAATAACATTTTTAAATAACTGAAGGAAATACTAAATTTCTATTAGAATTCAGCGAAAATAAAGACGCAATTTTTTTCCCATCCAAAATTACAGACCTTTTGAAATCTATCCCTGTATCCCTTTGGGGAACATATACCCCTCTTAAAGTTATAGACTAAGGTTGGTATAGATTTAGGTGGAGTGAATTCCAGTACCAGGAATTCTCCAGATAAACAAAATTATTTGTCTTTTTCTTTTTTTAATATTGTTTTTTGTTATATTTTAAGTTTTAAAGTGTCTCCCTCTCTCCCCACCCCACACTAAAGAAGGCCACCATTTGACACAGATACAGATATATGTTAAAAACCATACTACATATACTTCTATTTATCAGTTCTTTCTCTGGAGGTAGATGGCATCTTCCCTCATAGGTCCTTTATTGTTGATCTGAATATTTATAATACTCAGAACAGCTTGGTCATTTACAGTTGTGTTTTTCAAACAATATTGCTGTTACTGTATAAAATATTCCCTTAGTTCTTCTCATTTCACTCTTTGTTATTTCATGCAAGTCTTTCCATGTTTTTCTAAAATCAACTTACTCATTATTTCTCATAACATAGTAGTATTCCACCACAATCATATACCACAACTTATTCAGCCATTCCCTGATTGACGGGCATCCCCTCAATTTCTAATTCTTTACTACCACAAAAAGAGTTGCTATAAACTTTTTAGAACATATAGGTTCTTTTCCTTTTTCCCTGGGCACCTTGGGAAATGGTGGTATTGCTGGGTCAAAGGGTATACATAGTTTTATAACTCTTTGCGTATAATTCCAGATTGCTCTGCAAAATGGTTGGATCAGTTCACAGCTCCACTAATAATATATTAGAATCCCAAGTTTTCCACATCCCTTCCAACATTTGTCATTTCCCCCTTCTATCATTTTAGCCAATCTGACAGGTGTGAGATATCTCAAAGTTGTTTTCATTTGCATTTCCCTAATTAATAATGATTTAGAGAATTTTTTCACATAACTACACATAGCTTTTATTCCTCAACACAAAATTTCCCATTCATGTCTTCTGACCATTTATCCATTGGAGAATGATTCATATTCTTACAAATTTGATATGAGACCTTTATTTGAGAAACTCTCTATAAAAAAATTCTTCCCCTATTTTCTACTTTCCTTCTACTCTTGGCTACATTGGTTTTCTTTTTACAAGACCTTTTTAATTTAATGTAACAAATGAACAAAATTAAAGACCCTTTAGGTATTTACATAGCTGCTCAGCACTATGCTGGACAGTATGGAATATAAGGAAGTGTAAGATAAAGTCCTTACCACATGAAATCATTAGAGAATAATTTGGGATAACCTACATGATATTGAATTTAAATTCAGGGAAGGGAGAGATCAATGTAGGTTTCATTTCAAGAATCCACAAGACAGATTTTTTTTTTCAACTGCAGAGGGAAAAGATCTCCATTGTGACTGACAAAAGGGTCTCATGATGTCACTCCCTCCCTCAAGAATCTTCAGTGGCTTCTTATCATCTCAGATAAATATAAATTCCTAAACTTGACGCTTAAGGACCTTTATAATCTGGCTCTAACCTACCTCTCTAGACTTATTTCGCATTATGCCCTTTTGTGCACTCTATTTAAGATTTCCTGAACTATCTATTCCATCTCCTTCCAACTTTGTACGTGATGTCCCTCACACCTTGAACATACTCTCTCTTCACCTATGCTGATACTTTCTGCTATGGGAAATCTTTTATGATCCTCCTAGTTGTAAATTCACTTTCCTCAGATTATCTTCTATTTACCTATTTGTGTACATGATGTATCCTGTCTGCCTAGGAGACCATAAATTCTTTGAGGATTCAGAATTTGTCTTGGAATTCTAAGTACTTTATATGTATGCTTGTTGCATTTTATTGGATCCCAAAGAACACTCCCAGGAAAAATACCATGCCTTACTAAACCTTCATTTTCTTATCTGTCGAAGTAGAGGGTTGTACAGAATGATCACCAAGTTTTCTTCCAGCTCTAGAACTATAATCCATCTTAGCTCTGAGAAATTAAAACCTATTTTTCTGCGATATATAATGTGACCACTAGGTGACAGCAATATGCCAACAATACCAAGTAATGAAACATTGTATACATACCAAGCACGTTGGAATTCATACTTATGATTCAAGACATTAGTGGACCCTTGATCTCATTGACTTCCAACTCTCTCTAGTGGTACAGATCCCAACCTATCATTGTCTTTCCAGCTGTATCACAAATTGTCTGGACTACCGCAATACATTCCTAATTGGACGACTTCATGTTTCTGTCCATTCCAAATTATCCTTCACACAGATACTAAAGTGATTTTTCCTAAAACACAAGCCTGATCATGTCACTGCTCCCCTCAATAAACTCTAACGATTCCCTGTTACCTCTAGGATCCAATATAACATCCACCCCCACACACACACACACACCTTGGAGACATTAATAGTTCTTTGCAACTTGGCCCCTTCCTATCTTTCCAGTCTTCTGGAAAACTTCTATAGCCCAGGTATGAACAATAGGTGGTGCTGTGGATACCTTTCCAAGCCTAGAGTCAGGAAGACCCGAGTTCAAATCCAGCCTCAGACACTTACTGGTTGTGTGACCCTAATCAAATCACTTAACCCTGTTTGCCTCAGTTTCCTCATCTGTTCAATGAGCTGGAAAAGGAAACGGCAAACCACCCCAGTATCTTTACCAAGAAAACCCCAGTTGTTCAGTCAGATACTACTGAACAACAACATAGTCCAGTCATACTGGACTTGCTGCTCCTCACATAAGACACTTTATCTCCTATCTCTGTGGCTTGACAATAGCTATTCCCCATTTCTCGAACTCTCTCCTCTTCATTTCTGTCTCTTAGAATCTCTGACTTCCTTCAAAACCCAACTCAAAAGCTACAGAAGTAGAAAACCTTTCCCAGTCCTCCTAACTGCTGTAGCTTTCTCCTCCAAAGTTACTGCATATCTACTCTGTATGTAACTCATTTATGCTATTTATGTCATGTTGTCTGCCCATTAGAATGTAAGCTGCTTGGGGGCATGGACTGTTTCCTTTTTCTTTGCCTCTTTAGTGCTTAGCAAAATGCTTGGTACATAGTCAATATTTAATAAATACTTGTTGATTGATTTATGTCCTTCCATGAATCGTCTGTTAAGGATCTATCCAATCCAATAGAGTCCTTCTTCCAGAGCTCTTGACATCCCGTGAATGTATAGCACTCTGACTAATCATTCCCACACCTGCTAATTGACTAGCTTACAACCTATTCCAACCACACATCTTCCAGATGGTATTTTCTGTTTATACCCACCATGTAATTCTTCACGACCCTTTATGTCAATCTCAATTTTAACTCTTTAGAAATTAGAGGGTTCCATGATTCATAGTCATATAGTGTCTCTAAAAAAAATAAGAGATAAGGACTGGACCTGTGATTGCACTGATAAAGGGAACTAACTCCCAGGTGAGGAAGCTTCCTGTACAGAAGCTTCAGTACCTGCTCAGTAACTTATAATCTTAGAGAGTTATGTGGGGCTCTGAGGGGTCAAACAACTTGCCCAAAGTCACACAGTCAGTATGAGTCACAGACAGGACTTCAACCCAAGTATTCCTGGCTCTGTGACCACTTCTCTATCTATTAGACCACACTGCCTCTGGACTAAAAGAATCTGGGTGATTAAAAAAAAAAAAAGGTGGGATGTCAGGGAGAAGCTCAAACTCAATAATTTCCCAAATGTAAAAGGACCTCTTGCTCTAGCTGAGTTCTAACCCAGTTCTTTGTTCATTTTCAAGGCCTGCTCTAGATACATGTCCTGATGGACTAACCCAGTGGACAATAGTCATCCTTTTTCCTGTATAGATTGTAAGACTAACCTTAAGTACAAGTTGTTGTGGATACCTTTTAAGAAGCTCTAGAGCAAGAGTTCTTAACCTAGGGTCCATGGACCCCATGGACAGATTTCAAGGAGTCTATGAACTTGGATGGGGGAAAAAAATTACATCTTTATTTTCACTTATCTCTAACATCTATTTTCACTTACCTCTTATCTTATTTCTGATTTATTTTTTATTTTCTTTGATTATAAATGTAAACAACAAATATTCTCAGAAAGCGCCTATGGACTTCACCAAACTGTTAGAGGTCCCTGATACCTGATTTCCTCTAGAGCATTTAGGGCAGGGGTGGGGAATCTGTAGCCTTAAAGGCCCTCAAGTGTGGCCCTTTGATTGAATCCAAGCTTCACAGAACAAATCCCCTTAATAAAAAGATTTGTTCTATAAAACTTGGACTCAGTTAAAAGGCCTCACCCAAAGACACATGTGGCCACACGTGGCCTCGAGACTGCAGGTTCCCCACCCCTGATTTAGGGCCTCTGTGTGATCAGCATAATATTATCTGCTTACAGGAGCACCTGGAGGAACCTACATCTATACAGAAATCCTGTTCTGATTGAACTCTATACAGACAACGGCACGCACCACTGGCTAATACTCCCTTATTATGCCTTGTTTGAGGCTGATATTTAGAGGATCTTTGAACCACATTATTTTTGTGTTTGCAACTAGGAAGGAATTTTCATAGGAGTGAGGATTCAGAACTGCAGGGGGTTTCAGAGGTCACCTAGTTCAACCTCCTCATTTTACAAATGATTAAACTGAGGCCCAGAAAGCTTCAGGAGCTTCCCAGGGTCTGACAGTGGTAGAGCTGGGATCCTAACTCAGGTCCTTTGACTTCAGATCTAGTACTTTTTCTACTGCACCACTAAGAGCATCACATACAGAGACAGAAAGAGACTCCAGAGGTCATTAATAAGAGTTAGGCTCTGGTCTCATAACATAGGTGTGGGAGACACCTTGTTGGAGGAAATATTCAAGGTTGCATTTTACCCTTTGAGCCAAATTTTCTTTTAAAATCTATCATCATGGTGGAATACTACTATGCTGTAGGAAATGATGAGCTGATAGATTTTAGATAAACACGGAAAGACACATGAAATGATGAAAAGTAAAATAAGCAGAACAAAGAGAGCATTATATACAATAAGTGCAATATTATTCAAAGAACAACTGTGAATGATTAAGTTATTCTATTCCAAATACTCAAGTCAATTACAAAGGACACTTGAAGGAAGATGCTATCCACCTCCACAGAAAGAACTGAGAAATACAAGTATGCATGGTATGGTTTTACATATGTGTGTGTGTGTGTGTGTGTGTGTGTGTGTGTGTGTGTGTGTGTGTGAGTGAAATGGCGGCCTTCTCTAGCATGGCTGGGGAAAACAGTTTGGAACTTAAAATGTAACCAAAAGATAAATAAAAAATTTTTTTTAAAAATAATACAGAAAAAATAAAATCAAATCATCAATAAACTATAAACGCAGTAGAAGTTAGTTGTTAGTTGTGTGAGGGCAACAATTAGGTCTTCTATAGAATGCAAAAGTCTGTTCCCTTCTCATATTTCCACCAAGGATCTCATCAGTATGCATGTTGATGATTCTCAAGAAGATTTTGAAGAGATGAAAAAACACACATATAGATAAATAATTATTGCTGTCCTTGCTCATCTTTTGGGGGTTATATCTTCTGTGATTTTCTCCAATTGCTTATTTAGTATCTTGCTCTCTTTCATATACCTTAAAAATTAACACTTTCTATAACGGGTCATCTTTCTTCTGGATGTAACTCTTGTGTTGAGAGTTACCTTCCTGACACGAGGAACGAAAATATACTTTAAAGACTTCTCGGTTATCTGGCTCACTGTCTTCACCCATTTGGAAGTCAGGAACTTCAGTATATGACATTACCACAAATCAGCTCCCCTTCTAAGTAATCAAATGGTGTTGTTTTTGTTCAGTCATTTCAGTTGTGTCTAACTCTTTGAAACCCTATTCAGGGTTTTCTTGGCAAAGATAGTGGAGTGGTCAGCCATTTCCTTCTCCAGCTCATTTTATAGATGAGGAACTGAGGCAAATAGGGTTATTAAGTGTCTTGCCCAGAGTCACACAGCTAGTAAGTGTCCGAGGCCAGATTTGAACACACAAAGATAAGTCTTCTGACTTCAGGCCTGCCGTCTATCTACCATGCCACCTACCTGCCCAAGTAATCAGGCTTACAAGGGTTTTAAAATATAGAATGGCTTCATTTATAAAGTAAGGATCAAGAAAGGAAATGGCTTTCCCATTGAAAGTCAAGAGATCTCTCTCCCTCTTCTAGTGGGCCACCCTCCTCTAGAGTTCTGTAGAGTCCCTAAAACATACAATATTGCCCTACATAGGGCCCCTGCAAGAAGAAGACCTATATTGCTCATGTACTACAAGCTTCCCTCCAAGGCTCTGGGTAGATTCTATACCCCATTAACATTCCATTGTTTCTTATTCCTCTCCTATCAGCTCCCCTCCAGTGCCTTTCATTGCATCACTCTCCTCATCTCTGGATCATCTGCCAGGAACAGTTAGGCCAGGCTGTTCTTTTACCACCTTGTTGCTTCTCAGAAGATTCCCCAAAATGGGAAGTGAAGGTCAGAGCTATCTCCTGCACAAACAGGACCAGTACTGAAGGAGAAAGGCCTGCACCGTGAGGCATTTTTGTAGTCTCTGAGTCTATTTGGATAAATCAGCGGCTCTTCTTGTCTTTGTCTTTATAGTTGCCTTCCACATTCATGCCTTTTAGCACATGAGGCACTGAGCTTTTTGAGCTCAAGTGTGATGGCTCTACCATCATCAATGATTGTTTTTGCAATGACATAGGTTAGTTGGGTCTCATACCAAGCAGACTCATTTTCCCCTCCACAGTTCTTCACTGTTTAGTGATGTGATACTGCTCATAATCTACCATCCTTATTTGTAACATTTTGTGGATAAGTTTATATTCAAAACTAGTGCTATCCTGAGCTGATAATCCTCATTACTTGTCAAAGAACTCAAAGATTTGCTGTCTGAGGCAATTTCTGAGGGATTTTAGCTCGCTCCTTATGGCAACTGCTTCACATTGGCTAAACCTTGTGCAGGAAATGGGCAACTTCTGTGTCAGTATCTTTTCCTTTACCCATTTTCCTCTTTTTGATGTTCATTTGATGTTCATAAGTCAGGTTGGAGCTATTATGATTGTATGAAAGGTCTTCTCATTTTTATCCTTTCTTTGAATTTGCTATTGATTCTGACATTTCTTCTAATGAATTGATAGTCTGGCTGCTTACAGAGAATTCATTTTGAAATTACCCCCCTGTTAGTAGTCATGTTTCCTGTCTGTTAATATATAATCAGTTTCGATTTTTGTGATGTTGTTCAACACTTGCTATGTTCAGTGCCTTTTGAGTCTTCTTTAAGAAAGTATTTATGATAAGCATGGAGTTTATGAGTGGTCTACAAACCTCTTTCTTTTCTCATTCTTTAACCATATTTTCCAACATATGTTTTTTCATCCTTCCCGGTACACAATGAAATCACTGAGTACCACTGAGCATGTTGTTTCGGATTGTGGGGTCTCATCAACTTCTTCATAGAATTTCTTTCCTTCTTCATCCTCTGCAACAGATGTCGGTAATTTGTTCACAGAAGAGTGAAAAATGCAAATACTGATTGTATAACTGGGTTTCTAAGGGAGATTGAAAGAAAACCAGAACACTTTAATCATATAAATTAACCATAATTAAAAAGCCATATGTTGAATTAAACTCCTTTCATTGAAATTAAATAAAAATTCAAATAACAAAGGAAGCAACTTGGTACTTCTATTTAAATAGGTCCCATTTCCATTATATCAAATGAAAAAAATAAAAGTTTATTAAAGCTGTATGCTGACTTCATCACTTTCTCCTCTTCTTTCTCATTTATTAATCTATCAGCCATAAACATTTATTAAGGGCTCACTGTGTAGAAAGAAATACTGTATGAGGGACAATGAGAACAGTGGTAAGAAATGCAAAATGGATTCCCTATCCTCAGGACTTTATAATTTCATTAGGAGTCAAACCTGAAGTAACTTTTTTTTGTCGTTCATTTTTCAGTCATGTCCAACTCTTTATGACCCCATTTGGGGTTTTCTTAGCAAATATACTGGAGTGCTTTGCCATTTCCTTCTCCAGCTCATTTTTATAGATAAGGAAACTGAAGCAAATAGGGTTAAAAGATTTGCCCAGGTTCACATAGCTAGTAAGGGTCTGAGGTCACATTTGAACTCAAGAAGATGAGCCTTCTTGACTCCAAGCACACTCTATCCAGTACACTACACAGCTACCCCTTTAAATAACTTTAGAGCAATTAATTATAGGCTTATGGTAACCAAATCTCCAATAGATTAAGTGACTTGCCTCAGGTCACACAGCCAGCTAAATAGCAGAAGTGGGATTCAAACCCAGGTTTTCTGACTCCAAAACCAGTGTTCTGTCCATGACACCATAACACTTCTCAGTCTATCAACTAATATTTATGAAGAGACTATGTCTTTACACTGTGCTAGTAATAAGGGATAGAAAAGTAATCTGATATGTTGAAGAGACATCATAACATAGTCAAAGGGAACCAAGTAATGAACATTCATGTATTCATTCAGAGAGACAGAATCATATAGGAATGGAAAGAGTGCTGGAAAATCCTCATTCAGTTACTTCCTAACCCTGTGACCTTAAGTATGTCACTTAAAACTCTGAGCCTCAATTTTCTCACTGGTAAAATGGGAGAATAACATATGCTCTGCCTACCTCACAAGGATTGTTTGAGGATCAAATGAGATAATGTATGGGAAGACATTTTTAAAATTATGAAGTAGTATGCAAAAATAAGATTTTATTTATAATTAGCAAACATTTATTGAGCATTTACTACATGCTGGAGAGGAGGGAAACAAGGAAGAGGGGAAGAAAGGGACACCAAGATGAATCAGATTCAACTCTTGCCCTTCAAAAAAAAAATTGTAGAGTGATAGTACTCAGACAAGGATCTGGAAGGTACAGTGGAAAGAACATTGAATTTGGCATTAAAGGTCCTGAGTTCAACTTCTGACTCTGCCTATAGACTGCATGACCTTGGATAAGTCATTTCCCTTCCCTGGGTCTCCCTCAGTCTCCTTTATCTATAAAATGAGAGGGTTAGATTAAATGACTTCTTAAGGCCTTTGACCTCTGAATCTATGATTGTATGATCTAATGCTGAGCGCTTCTTGCCTCTGTGGCAGGGAATAAAATGGAAGACGGAATAGTTATTGTTGGTTAGGAAAAAAGTGGTATCATTAAAAGGAATCAAGTCTTTTATTAAGACAAGGAGGCAGAACTCCCTTCTTTTCCTATCTCTTCACCTAAAAGTATCTTTGCCTTTTTACCCATTCTTTCATCCTTCCCTCCCTTCTTTCTAAGATTAATGCTATGGTCTGGATGAAATCCCTTCCATGTTCCTCTAACATGTTTATTTCTCAACTATCACCTCTTTTCCCAAGATCCTCAATCTCTTTCTCTTTGCTAATTCATTTCTTTCTGTAATCAAATACATACAGGTTTCCTTTTTCTTGAAAAATATTTCATTTGGCTCTATTTCCCCCCCAAATTGCCATTCAATTCTTCTCTTTCCTTTCACCATCAAATTTCTTATGAATGACTTATGCCCACTATATCTATTTCAGAATATAATCTATCTATACCTTGTCCTCTGGAAAAATGGCTAGTGACATGACCTGTTGGGAGCTGTAGTGATTTATAGGTAAAACAACATAAGAGGGATGGAGATCTTCAAGTATCAATGGCTCCCTTTCAGCATAGTTGCTGCAGGAGTCATAATGGGTGCCATCTTCCAGAAACTGTGAAGAACTGCAGTGGATGCCATGCATTGAGGACAAGAGGCAGTGTGGCCTGCTGGGCGCCCTGACTACTGCACGACTGTAAGTGGCTACAGGTAGATGGGTCTCTGAGGAAGGGCTTCTCGTCATGTATTGCTATTTTTTCCATGAGTTCTGATAAGAGCTCAATTTGTTTCCTTTGACCTGTAAATATTTTTTTCTTTTCTTCTCTTTTCTTTCTTTTTTTTTTTTTTAGCATTGTAATCTGTGTGCATCTAAGCACCATAGGTTTTGTCATCCTGTCATAATTGGGTGGTGTTGTAGAGTAAAGTTTCCAGATTTTCTGTATGGGAACAAGTCAGAAATGTAAGAAATCACCCTAAGAATACCTGGGAACCTTTGACATAAAGGTTATTTACCTTTATAATAATGGCAACTAAAATTGGTCTTGGGACCCATTCCTGGGTGGTTCCTGTTGTTGACAAAGAGAAGTGCCACTATAACCCTACCTTTAATTTGTTTGGTTTTTTAATCTTTATTATGAACTTTATCACCAATAGGCATTTTAATATACTAAGGATAGCAACAACAACAAAAAACATTGCATATGAAACTATAAACTTCTTTTATAGAGTCTTTTTTTAAAAATATAGATCAAATTTAACAAAGTACTAATAAGATTGCCCTGTTTGTGTCTCTTTCTGAACTTTTGCTTTCTTCTGTGAATTTTAAAAATATTTTGTTGATGCTATTTTTTCTTTTTTCTTTTTCTTTTGCATCTAAGTCACTCTTTGTCTAATAGAAGTCTTCCTTTGCAACAAATAAGGTTTTTGTTTGTTTGGTTTTTTGCTTTTTGGTGAGGCAGTTGGGGTTAAAGGACTAGCCCATGGTTATACAGCTAGGGTCAAATGTCTGAAGCTGGATTTGAACTCAGGTCCTCCAGACTCCAAGGCTGGAACTCTATCCACTGTGCCACCTAGCTGCCCCAACAAATAAGTTTTTTAAAAAATCAACTTTGGCCATGTCTAAAAGTGTGTGTCTCCTATCATTAATTTTCTTTCTTTAAAAAAAAATATTTATTAAGAAGGTATTGTTACAGCAGTCATATCCCACTCTCTGTGACACCATTTGGGGTCTATCATTAATTATCTATCTCTAAGTCCAGGGAAATATCCCAATCTTGTGTTAATTTTTTATTTTGACAAAAATTAGGTGTTTAAGAACCATGTATGATATCCAAGTGAGAAATTTGATTTTACTTCTGAATTACCCCCTGCCTCTCTCCCCACATTCTGGAGTACTTAACTTTCACTGCAATGGTTAATTACTCTTCTAGCATTTTCTTTATTTTTGATATGATTGCTTTGAGATTTCTGGTTAATGAGACTTCTAGAAAACGGTCTGGTTCACAGTCTAGTGGTACAGAAGGATCCAAACTATGAAAAAGCTGTGAAGAAATGAGTGCTTCATATACATTGTATAAGTTTAAGTCTTTTGAACGATTCTGAGCTGCTTGAAGTAGCTGATACTGCGATTCTCCCTGACTTCTAGTGGGTGTTAAAGCAAGCCCAAATGTGTATTTTTTGTTACAGAGCTGTGCTTTATAACTTTGTAATAAAGTTTAAATATGATTGAAAATAATATATATATATTTATAAAATATAAATAAATATATATATATATATATATATATATATATATATATATATATATATATACACAGAGAGAGAGAGAGAGAGAGAGAGAGGAGAGAGAGAGAGAGAGAGAGAGAGAGAGGGAGGGAGGGAGGGAGACAGTGAGTGAGTTTGGTTAAAGTACTATAATGATGGGGCTGAAGTTAAGTGTTTGATTTCCCATTCAAGTTAGCTAGTTATGCTGGTTTTTGCTCATGACTATTGACAGAGACCCAGTCCTGCTCACTGGTCTCACAAGTACTAGTCAGTAGTTTCAAGGGGAACTGAGAAAATAATTCAAAGCACATGCCTTAATAATAGTGATAAGTATACTCTCTGATAAAACATTTCTCCTTTTCCTCAGTAACTCAAGCGCTTATGACTCCTTCCCCCACCAAAAAAAAAAAAACAAAACAGGTTCTTTGGCATAAAAACTATTTGATGCCTTTTGGAAAGTGTCAATCAAGTATACCTAGTTCTTCCTTATACATATATCTATTTGCTTCTTTAAAGAACTCCAATGGCCAAGAAGACTAACTAACATAGCTTCTCTTTATAAAAACCATGTTGTCCACCCCTGAGTAGATTACATTTATGTATGTGTTCCGTACATAATTTTACCATTTTGTTGCAGATTCTGCATTGTCCACAGAATATATACTGCTGCCTTTAATCAATCCCTGATTCCTTTTTCTCCAAGTATATTACATGCTGGCTGCCAGCTCAGTCCAGGAACCCAAGCTATCAACCTTATTGAATAAGAAGATTTTCTTCCCTTTATTGTTCTGCTAGGTATACTACTGCATTCTAAATACTCAAATGATCTGTGAATCCATTGATATGGCTTTTTTAGTGAATGGCTGAACAAATCATAGTATATGAATGTAGTGGAATACCATTGTGCTATAAGAAATGAAAAGATGGTTTCAGAGAGACCTAGGAAGACTTGTATGAACTGATTCAGAGTGAAGTGAGTAGAATCAGGACAATACTTTATAAAACTGTACATCAGTGTTATGAAAATGAATAATTCTGAAAGATTTAAGAACTCAGATCAATGAAATAATCAACCATGATTCCAGAGGACTAATAAAAAGAACATTGGCTACCTCATAATAGACAGACAATAGACTAATATGGAGAACGAGAAATGCGGGGGGGTTTTGGATGTGGCCAACACAGGGACTTGTTTTATGTGACTATGCTCATTTGATTCAAGGGTTCTATATTTCTTTCTTCCTTTTTCAGTGGGTGGGGGGAGGTGGGAGAGAAGAAAATAAATGTTTGATAACTGAAAAAATTAACATTTAAAAAAAAGTTGACCAAAGGCCCCAAGCACAATGAATGGACCCCCTTCCTTACTTTCTCTTGACATCAGGGGGATATGGAAAAGCACATAAGCTGTCCGTTGTTTACCGCATCCCCTCACCATGTGAATTTTTTTGATCGTCTATTTCTTTGATGATATTCTTTATTCTGGTTCTTCTTTATAGTTCCTTACTTGTTATACTGTTGCATAATACCTGCTATGCACCTCCCATAGTCACTTTTAATTCTTTGTAGATTATAGTGTTTCATGACTCATAGATACACAACAGTAGTAGAATTATAGGTATTAAAAAGATAAGTCCTTGTCTCTGAGATATATTGAAGGTCATTAAAGGAACTTTGTGATTTTTCCAAAGGCAATCCAATCTGTTCTCCTTTCTGATTCTGGGTCTAACTTACCCATTTGCAGTGTTTATCTAAAATCTGTCTGTCATGCATGAGTATCATAGGTTGTCCACTTAACTCCATGTCATAATTTTGAAAATGGGTATTCTTCATCCGTCTGGTTTTTCTTAATATGGATGGTTAAGCTAAACTCTTGAGTAATTATGGTTCTCATCTGTGAGTCTTTGTGTTGGTATGGTGCTTGATGAAAACAGCAGAATTTCAGCAGCCATGAGCAAGCAGAAGTTTCCAGAGGACCTTACCAGCTATTAGAAATTCTTCTTAAATTTGGACTGTGCTCTGAATTTGCTCCATCTTAGTTACCATCAATTTTGGCAAACATGCATCTTTCTGTTCTAATGCCTCATTTAATATTAAAATTCCAAGAATCATTGAGCAAGATTACTTTTATTAAGGAATCTTGAATAATTTTAATATTTGCATGAGTGACACCTTGTTGGAAGAGAGCCTTTAAGGTAACCTTTGGCTTTATTAAATCAAAAGCTTATTTATGCTCAATAAACAATAAGCACGGGGGACTTTGTATTCTAAATATCTTGTAGCCAATTCCGTAACAGTAAATATATGTTCTGCTATGGGCTATAACTTATGAGAGCCTGTCTATTCTTAACTAACATTCTCATCAAAGATGCCCTTGATTAGTATGTATATTACTTTATAAAACTTTTATATAGACTGAAAAACACACAAATTGGTTGGTAGTAATTGATGCATCTTAAGAAGAATACAAAATTTGAGGTTTTCCATAACCTGGCTTCAGTTCACCTTTATAGTTTTGTGTCATGTTACCTTTTCTCATGTGGTCCACATCATAGTGGAACCCAAGTCCAACGACAGCCAAACTCACAATTTCTCAAATTCACCTTTTCTCACATCTATTCCTTTGTTCATGCTGTCCTCTATCCCTGGAATGTCCCCTTTAAACTTGTTGAAGTCTACCCTAGCCTTTAAGCCTCAGTGCCACGAAGTTTTCACTGATTCCCTATCCTAATCCAGGAATAATCTCTCTCTCATCAGCTCTCTTAAGACTAAAGAAGACTAAAGACTAAAAAGCATCATTTGAGCACCTGTCTTATCTCCCATACCAAATTCTACATTCCTTAAGTTGGGGGCCATATCTTATTCATCTGTGCCTCTACACCTCCCCTCCACCCCCCCCATGCAAATGGTAGGTATTTAATATTTATTAAACTTTAATCTGTCAAAATAGTAAATCCCAAATTTCAGAAATGAGAAAAGCTATTTAATTTAGTTTTCATTAACTGTCTAGTTCATCTTGTTTTTCCTTAATAGGGTCTATTCTACCTGCTGAACTGCTGTGTGTATTCTGGAGTTTTCTCAACCTTTATCCTTCATTAAAGTCCTTCCCCAAAGGCTCACTGAAGAGAACTGAGATGTTTAAAGGCCATGACGATAGAGCAGAAGCTTTGGCACCTGTAGGAAATCTATCATCTCTAAAAAGCAGCTCATTTGCACTTTCAGACTATTCAATTATGAGGAAGTTTTTTCCAACATCAGGCCTAAATTTCTTTCTTTGCAATTTCCACCTGTTGCTTCTGGTTCTAACCTCTGGGAACAAACTGAACAAGCCGTGTCCCCCTTCCATATGACAGCCCTTCAAATGACTGAAGGCAGATATCACTTCCCCTCTTCTATAAAGTCTTCTTCTCTATGCTAAATATGCCTACTTTCTTCAATATGGCCCATATGGCATAGTCCTTCAAGAGTTGCTGCTATAGTATCGTCTTAAGGCCCTGCATCATTCTGGTTGCCTTCTTCTGCATGTTTTCCAGATTATCAATTCCCTTTCTAAAACTGGAGTACCACAGAGCAAGGGAATGAGGTCTGATGAGGGCAGTGTACAACTGGACCTTCCTGTTCCTATAAGCTGTGGCCCTCTTAATTCAGCCCAGGATCACACTGCCTTTTCTTTTTTTTTGGCTGCTATATCACACTACTAACTCAGATTGATTTTTGTAGTCCACTAAGATCCCTAGATCTTTTTCAGAGTAAATGCCATCTCTCTATCTATGCTTCCCCCATTTTATACTTGTGGAGTTGATTTTTTTTTTTTGTATTCAAGTGTACGATTTTACATTTATCCCCACTGCATTTCATGTTCTTAGATTCAGCTTGGTGCTCTAGTATGTCAAGATCCTGAGGATACCTCCTAAATCTTTATCTAAGACATCGATGAACATGGTAAATAGCATAGAGCCAAGCACTGATCCCTGGAGCACTCCACTGAAAATCTGCCATAGCGAACTATTGAATCATTAGACTATTACCAATAACTCTTTGAACCCAGCCATCCACCCAGTTCTGAATCCACCTGATTGTATTGTTGTCTAATTCATATCTTCCATCTTTTTCTTTCTTTCTTTCTTTCTTTTTTTTTAGGCAATTGGGGTTAAGTGACTTGCCCACGGTCACATGGCTAGTAAGTGTCAAGTGTTTGGTCTGAGGCCAGATTTGAACTCAGGTCCTCCTGACTTCAGGGCTGGTGCTCTATCCACTGTGCCACCTAGCTGCCCCATATCTTCTATCTTTTTCACGAGAATAGTATGGCAGCTAAGTGGTAAACTGGATAGAGTGCTGGGCCTGGAGTCAGTTCAAATCCAGCCTCAGATATTTACTGGCTGTGTGACCCTGGGCAAGTCACTTCACCCTGTTTACCTCAGTTTCCTCATCTGTAAAATGATCTAGAGAAGGAAATGGCAAACCATTCCAGTATATTTGCCAAGAAAACTCCAAATGTGGTCATGAAGAGTTGGATGTGACTGAAACAATGAGAACCAACAAGAATGTGACACTTTAGATAAAGTTATACTTTATGTAATTCATCAGAATTGCTACATTATTCATTCAGCTGTAGCTAGTGCCATCATTTAAAATTCAAAGCACCCTAACAAAAGTTTCAGAAAGGATCTGTGATATCAGTACTATAGGGAAACACCTAGAATAGGAACTCCTCGGCAGATCTCAACTCATCTGTGACTTAGTAGGTTAAGTCTAAGGAATCACTTAAGGAAATTAAGCAACTTACCTAGGATCACACAGACGACTCAGAGGCAAGATTTGAGCCTAGGTTATCCTGACTCTAAACCCAGTACACTATCCTCTACATCATGCTGCTTCTAGAAAGATGTACTCTACCATTTAAAAGTTAGTAAATAAAAAGATCTTGAGGAAAGGAACTTGCTCCTTTCAGGAAATATGGGCAAGTTAGGGATTACATCGGCAGGATTGAAACCTATAATACATATAGGTACACTGAAAGTATTTATTGTTGTTCAGGTGTTGAAGTTGCATCTGACTCTTTGTAACCCCATTTGGGGTTTTCTTGGCAGAGACACTAGAGTGTTTTGCCATTTCTTCTCCTGCTCATTTTACAGATGAGTAACTGAGTCAAACAGGGTTAAGTGACTTGCCCAGGGTCACACAGTTAGGAAATGTCTGAGGCCAGATTTGAACTCAGGGAAAAATGGGTCTCCCCAACTGCAGGCTCAGTGCTCTATACTGCACGACATAGCTGCCCTACACTGAAAGCATGTACCCCAGTAAACAAAATTCAATAGCTCTGTTGTGTTGTTACTTGTTTTTGCCATATATACACATATTCCTGGCCCTGATTATAGTAGTAATGATAATGATAATAGTAATGATGGCTAATATTTATATAATTTGTATTTGCAAAATTCTTTATGTATGCTTTTTTTATTTACTCCTCACAACAAACCTACAAAATAGGTACTATTAATCCCATTTTATGGAAGAGAAAACTACGCCTGAGAGAGGTTAAGTGATTTGCCCAAGGTTACACAGCTAGTAAGTGTTCAAGGCAGTATTGTAACTCAGGTCTTCCTAGCTCCAAAATTCAGGTTCTCTATCCATTGTGCTGTTGCCAAACCATGCAAAGTAGAAGAGCAGGGGAGAAATGCCATGCCAGACTGGTGTGAGAGCTAAAGGCTTAGCAGGATGTAGGCCTGGATTTCCTAACAGCAAATTACTTTTTGCTCAAAGCGAATTAAAGCTCTTAAATCTTCTTCCCTCCCAATACTTTATCAAATGACCATTTCAAACTCTTAACTCACTTCTTTTAAATTGTTCAAAGGTATTTGTGATTTGCAGATGTATTTTATACATCTTTGCATATGTATCACTAAGTGACTTATCTAAGAACCCAACCCTTTCCGGTACTTTCCAAAAGTTTCCTCTTAAGCTTTCTAGGTTCTGGAATCTAACATTTGTCCCCATGTCCATACATTGGCAAGTCAAAGTCCTAGAAATGGGAACCAGCATCTTCTTTTAAATTATTATTTAATAGTATTTATTCTTTTCCAATTACACTTAAAGACAATTTTCAACGTTCATTATTTGAAAGATTTTGAGTTCCAAATTTTTCTCCTTCCTCCCTGCCCCTCCCCAAGACAGCAAGCAATCTGATATAGGTTATGCATATGCAATCATGTAAAATATAATTTCATATTAGGCATGTTGTAAAAAAAGAAACAGACAAGTTCTTTTTTCTTATAACAAAGATATTTGTTTCCAGATTTATCCCTATTCTTTACTGAAGGAACTGAATCCAAGGAGAACAACAAATACTCTCAGGATCTGTAATCATTCACAGCTCCATAATGTTGCATCTTTTATTTTGTCTCCAATTTGCTTCTCTGTCCTTTTTCCCTGGAAATTTTTTTAAAATGAGATTAGTCCATAATGATTTAAGAAAGGAGAAAGAAGGCCTAGGTACATTAGTAAGCCCCTTGTATGTGTGATTCTACTGAATTTGCTTATGGAGGTGAGGGGCAAAAGGGGGTGGAGCCTTTTAGTTTATGCTGAAAGAGCAAAAATCAAGTCACCAAAGGGCCAAAGATTATGTTATAGAAAGAGCAGCACTAAGTAGTCACGTGTTAACCTCAGGGCTGACCTTCTGTATAATTTTATTTTACTTAAAATAGGATCAATAAACATGCAAAAAAAATTCATTTGTTATTGTACTACACACCTACATACGCCCTGAAAAGTCACAAAAGTTTATTATTGTTCACATATTAACAAAGTTAAAATAAAGCAGGAATCTTAGGGAGGTTGTTTTTTTTTTCTTTATGAATCTATCTTAGTCAAAGTTGAAGATAAGCATTACCCATTTTTTTTTTGATCAGCCGATCGGAGTCAAGCAACTCTCCCAGGGTCACACAGCTAATAAGTGTCATGTGTCTGAGGCCAGATCTGAACTCAGGTCCCCCCCCCCACCTCCAAGGCCGGTGCTCCACCCACTGAGCCACCCAGCTGCCCCCTAGCATTACCCATTCTTGATCTATGGAAGGCTTGATGTTTAGGGAGTAGGTAGGATCATCCCGGTACCAGGACCTTAAGTCCTTCAGTCTTAGAGGAATGCTAAATTGCCTTCTTTTTGAGAAGTTAGAAAATGTTACAATCCTTATTGCTTAACAGGAGAGAAAGAAACTAGCATAAGCACCCAGGGACAGAGTCTAAACTCCATTGTTTAGCCTAAAAAAAAAAATCAGGCTGTAGACAAGTCAAAAATCCTTTGCAAAACGGAAAAATGCAGTTGATAGCAGGTATCATATTTGTCAAGGTTAAAGCAGTTCATTGTCATCAAAGGCATCATTCGTAAGACTTTAGTAAATGTAGAATAAATTAAAACAAATGAAATCCCAGGTCCAGTCCCTTTCCCTATGACTGGGAATATGGTACCATCCACAGAAATAGAGAAGTTGACAGAGGAGAGACTCATTGGAGGGAGGGGGAGGGAGGAAGAGAGTAAAGGATGATGAAAAGAAAATGTTCAAATTAAAATATATTGACAAATCAAAACCCTAGAAATGAGGACTAAGTTCTTTTTTTTTCTTATGACAAAGATATTTGTTTCCGAAGGAACTGATTCCAAAGAAAACAAACTCATATAAATTTCAGGAATCCTAATCATTTATGTCTCCAAAATGTTGTGTCCATTTTATTTTGTCTTCTGGAACAACATAAATTCACAGAGCAGGACTTAGAAGTGTATAGGGGGCTGGACAAACAATGTCAATGAATGTAAGAATTTACGCCTCTGGGACAAATTTGATTGAGCTGGAATAGGAGAGAATGAAGATGTAATCTGAAGAATGGATGTGCCATTCCTATACAGAGTTGAAGTAGAGTGAAGACAGGTGTCATTGGAATTGAGAAGGCTGAGGAACTATAAGCCAGGATGCTATTGGGGGTGGGGGTGGGGGGGAAGAGTTAGAATGGAGAAGACCGTGAGCTAGGTACTGAACTTGGTAAGGAGGGAGATTCACTTGGAGATCTATAGATAACACCAACAAGGACCAATTGATCATTAAGTATTATGCACCTACTATATAGCAGGCACCATGCTAGACTCTGGGGACACAACTACAAAGAATGAAATGACTGATACTCACAAGGAACTTGCATTCTAATGGGAGGGACCAGTAAATAACTAAGATTATACAGAATATATATAAAGAGAATACACATCAGTAAATACAAGGTAGTTGGGAATGGAAGACGCTAGAGGTTAGGGAGAGCGGGAAAGACTTTCAAAGATCTGGACAGGGGTGGGGGGAGAGGCAAGTAGGTGGCAAGTAGGTGGCAACTAGGTGGCGTAGTAGATAGAACACTGGCCCTAGAGTTAGGAGGACCTGAGTTCAAATCTGACCTCAGACACATAACACTTACTAGCTGTGTGACTCTGGGCAAGTAACCCCACTTGCCTCACCAAAAAAAAGACAAAACCAAAAACAAAGATCTGGACAGGCTGTAGTGAGCTTTAAGGGAGAGGTAATTTCTGAGTGATGAATCTGGAAGTGACAATGGAGAGCAGAGAGTATGCCAACTCCTCTTGGCAGAGCTGGAACATGCAAAGGGCTGTATCCCATATGTCAATACCGAGATTCCTCTGTGCAATTCCCTACCCTTCTCCCCTCCACCCCTTCATGATTCAACAACTGGTACAATGGATCTGGAGAAGGAAATGGCACACCTCTCCAATATCTCTGCCAAGAAAACCCCAAAGGGGGTCACATAGAGACAGGCACTGAACAGATCAAACAATAACAACAATGGATCCCTCAGAACCCAAATGTTCAAACAATCAATCCATTTAATAAAAACATATTCAAATACCCTTAGGTAAAAGCAGTTCCCAAGCCAGTTAAGACACTTCACAGGAAGTTCAAAGCTGCTGGCAAGGAGATTAAAATCCATAAACAAGGAAGTTCACTGATGTCTTAAGAACTCACAACTAGAGTCTCTCAGCTGACTTTATATTGTCCTTGCCAGAAAGACCCACAGCAAGATTCTGTATCAATCCACCTAGGCGAAAAGCTATCAAAAACCGTCCCAAGTCGTCTCCATAATTTCTTTGTCTACTTTAGCCTTGGCTGGTGCTGTGGAAATGTTCTGTTAGTACCCTGGCCCACAACATGACCCTCACTCCACCCCCTTCCGGCATTAGCCACCTAACAATCCTCCTTCCCTTGCCCATGAGGTTGCTATTTTACCCACGGTGGGCATGATATTGCCACAGGATTAGCTACTGTGATTACCAGCTAGGGGAGTTCCTGGTTTGCCAAACCTGCTGCTACCTTCCTCTCTCCCCCATAGAAAACACAGTTCTACCCCTCCCCTAGTCACCATCTTCCTGTATCCTCCCTTTCTACTGTACCCTCCTCAACAGTGGAAAGCCTGTTGAAGTTAGAGTCAGAGATCCCAAGTTGGGGTGTTGGCTCCATCATGTTCAGCAATTCATTCCACCTCTTTGGGCTTCCACTTCCTCATGTATAAAGTGGGGAGTGGGAGTGGGGCAGGCTAACTGGGTGAATTTCAAGTTTTCTTCCAGTTCTAAATTTGAGATCCTATGATCATTATCTCTTCCTCCATCTCCTGGTACTCATTGAACCTTAACTTTCTCTCAAATCTTCATCACATTTCTTGTCATGTACTGGGAGTTGTGCTGCTCCTTTTCTAACAGTCCTGGACACCCAGGGCCAGGAGAAGGAGTTGGCATATTCCTTGTTCTCCATGGCCACTTTCAGACCCTTCACTCAGTGACTACTTCTCTTCCTTTAACGTTCATTACACTCTGTTTGGATCCATGTTGCTATTATCCATGGCCCTCCAGAGCCCTCTTTCTGTTCACCAATAAGTTTGGTACCTAGATCACAGTCTTCTCTACCCACCTCAAACAACCTGGCCTTCTGGGTCCTCACTCAGCCTCTTCAACTCCTGTGACTTTGGTCTCCAGTCTACTTCAACCAAGCACAGGAATGGCCATGCTTTAGACTCTCTTCTCATTTCCCCTAAACTAGTTCAACTGATGGAAGGGAGGGAGGGAGGGAAGGAGGGAGGAAGAGAAAGAAGGAAGGAAAGGAAGGAAGGAAGGAAGGAAGGAAGGAAGGAAGGAAGGAAGGAAGGAAGGAAGGCAGGAAGGAAGGAACGAAGGAAGGGAGGGAGGGAAAGAAAGAAAGAAAGTAAAAGAGAGAAAGGGAGAAAGAAAGAACTGATAGGCTATTCAGTTTCCTACATTTGTTTCCAGGACCTGTGTTAGTACAAATCTAGGAGAAAAGTTGCTTTTTGACACAAAGCTTGACATTGTCTGACGTACCAAAAGTGGAGATTGATTTGCTCTGTGTAGACAGATAACCTGGATAATTCAGGCCACAAGATCCATGATTCAGGGCATAAATTATCCAGATTTAATGTTGACACCATCAAATTTTAACTTAAATTTCCAAGTCTTTGATGACTTTATGTTGCATGCACAACAAGTACCCAAAGTCATAATATATCAGTCCCCCAAATTAATCAATCAATAAAAATTTATTAAGCACTTATGGTGCTACAATGAAAGGATGTTGATTTGGTTTCCAAAATAAAGGTCACAGAAAGGAATCTATCACGATGAGATCCCTCTGGTGAAGTTCACTGGATTGTCATATGTCTGATTTTTTTTTTTAGTTTAGAGATGAATAACAATATGATAAGCAGTTAGAAATATAGTATCCTCTAGATTGCAGGGCAATAAATAATTATTTTTTAAATTCCATTCTTCATATTTTGCTGTGACTTTAATTTCCCCTTCTTATATCTTTCATACATTTTATATCTTATATCTTTCTGGTATCTCTCTGAACTTGGCTAAGGCCTCTCCCAATACAAACCATATATGCTCTATCATGGAGTTCTATGGTCTATTAACATTTCCAATCCTTCAGTCCTATCATTTTGATCCCTAAAGAAGGCCACCATTTTTTTTCCAGCCCATACCACTCTTTCTCAGTAAATAAAATTCTCAGTTCAGAGGATAAAAAGGAGTCTCTTTTATGGAGTGTTCTGTTCCTGGGACTGTTCAAAAGATTTGAGGGCTTTGTTTTGTTTAAAAACAAGTAATGACCCTTTTCCAAGCACATATCCCTAGGCTTTCAAGAGAAATTTGGCAAGAAGTCAGGCCTGTGAAACAAAATGGATGGATTATGTTAGGTCAACTCTGTAATTTTGTTTTCCAATTTTCTTCCTTGTTTTGTATTTTTGAGATTTCTTTTTGCCACGAGCCTCTTGGTTTAACAACAAGGCTGCAGTCAGAAGTTACAAAAGTCTAGAGGCAGAGATAGTTCGGAACAATCTTTTAAAGGTAGCAAGTCTTCATTTATACTCATTCATTGGTGAGCCAGAGTGAGAGGAAGGAGTGGTGACCACTCTTCAAGCTAAGAGGCCGCCGTAGTAAAGCTTGGTTAAAGCCTATTGGGATGTATGGTGGCAGAATCAGGGCTGAGGAGGCCCAGAGGAATATCTCCCAGAGTCTGGACAGTGACAGTGAAGAAAAAGGAAGGGGATGGGAGTGGTGCAGCTGAGAGCCTCAGGTCTGCTTACTTTTCCATCCTTTGCTCATCACAGTATTTTAGAATTCAAAGAGGCCTCAGGAACTATCTCCAACCTATAGAAAGGGAATGGCCACTCCAAGATACCTGAAAAGGAGTGATCCAGACTCTTTGGGAAGACCTCCAAGGAGGTAGAATCCACCACCTGCCCAGGCTGCCCAATCTACTTTAAGATGACTCGAATAGTTAGAAAGTTTTTCGTGGCTCAATTAAGTCTAAATTTTCCTCTTTGCACCTTTCACCCATTGGTCCTGATTCTGACCTCTGGAACCAAAGAGAACAGAACTTAATTCCCTCCTTCACATGGTAGCCCTTCAAATACCTGAAGACAGTGATCATGCCCACCCTGTCCTCCCTTTCCCCCAAGCCTTCTCTTGGGGAATATGCCTACTTCCTCCAACTGATCCTCCCAAGTCATGGACTGAAGGCCCTGTACCATTCTGGTTGCTGTCTTTGCACACCCTCCAACTTATCAATATCCTTTTTAAGTTATAATGCCAGGGGAAGCTAGGTGGCTCAGTGGATAGAGCACTGGCCCTAGAGTCAGGAAGACCTGAGTTCACATATGGCTTTAGACACTTACTAACTGTGGGCAAGTCATTTAAACCCAATGCCTCAAAAACAAAAACAAAAACAAAAACCAATGATGTCCAGAACTGAACACAATTCTCCAGATGAGATCTAATAAAGGCAGAGTAAGGTTGGGATATTGCCTCCCTATTCCTGGAGGCTACACCCCAAATTCCCAAATTGCAACTTTTTTTTCATTCAAAAGCTACATTTTTTAGAATAATTTATTCAGGAAAGCTGCAACTGCACATAGGAAGAGACTGCATTCATAGTGTTGAAACCTAGAAAGGTACGTTCCTACAGAATTGGAAATAACAGAAATGCTCAATTCGTGGCATAAGTTCACAAGTTGTTATTTAAAATTGCACCTGCATTCAACGTGAAACGTATATTTTGTTAAGAATTACATTAAGGTATCATTATATTCTGGTCTTAATATATAATGAGTAGTTTTTTGGTTGATTAGAGTCTTAGACTAGCTGATGACTAACAATTTTATATATCATTTTACTTTGAGATTCACCATTTTATAATGGATGTTAACAATAAATGCCATAATCATACTGCTAAGAAGACAAAAATATATTCAACATACTCTGCCCTGGGATCCCTGCTCCTTCCTAGACTCCCAGGCCCCAGTTTATACTAGCTTCTTCTCCCCACATCAGCCAGCCTTGTAGTCCACTAACTTTCCTAGATATTTTTCAGAGAGATAATCATTTTTACCCCTGTGAAAGCCACAACCTACCTCTCTCTCATTTGGCCTAGTGAATTTCTGTTAATCAATTGCATTTATTAATCAAAAGCATTTATTAAGCACCCACTGTATGTCAGGTCCTATGCTAGGTGCTTAGGCTAAGAAGAAAAGAATTGAACAGTTTCTACAATCTTGCATACGATGAGTATCTAAAGCCAAACTTAGCCAACTAGATAAAAAAGGATGACCCTTATCCAGTAAATATCCACCCATCCCGGGCAGTTCTATCATTATAGCTTCATTCTTCTGGATCTTAGTTTTTCCAGCCTTTAAAAGTTCACTTTTAAAAAGCAAACACCCTTGGGAAAGATCAGACTTTAAATTTACCAGTTAATTATTAATTTAATTAAATTTTTAAAAGTGTATTAAGTTCTACTATGGGCAAAACACTAGGTTAAGCTCTGGGGACACAGAGCCTAAACCAGGGGTGGAGAACCTGAAACCTTGAGGCTACATGTGGCCTTCTGGGTCCTCCTGTGGCCTTCAGTCAAAGTGCCTCAAGGCTGAAGGTTCCCCACTCCTGGAAACAGTCACTCCCTTCATTCTAATGAGGGAATACAACATGTAGACCAGTCATCAAAATATGATAATTTTAAGTGGAGGAGAGCACTAGCAAACACTTTGTACAGAAAGTTACGATTAGATAAATCTTGACGGAAGCTAAGGATTCAAAGAGGTGGTGATGAAAAGAGAGTATATTCTAGACATGGGAGTAAGCTTGGAGGAAGACAAAGTTGGAGCTGCCAATAACAGACCAACTGTGATCAAACCGGGAGAAGGAGAATGAGGAAAAAGCAATGTCACAGAACCCAAGGAAGGAGAATGTATTCAGGAAAAGGATATGATTGCCAAAGTAAAAAACTGCAGAGAAGTAGAAGGAGGACTGAGATAGAAAATAGGTTGTTGCAATGAGGAGATCCTTGGAGACCCTTAAAGAGAAGAGTTTCATTTGGATCTTGGGATCAAAATCCAGATTGCAAGAGACTGAGTGGTAGGAATTAGAGACTGCAAGTACAATAACTTTCTCTTAGAGACTGGCTATGAAGGGAGAAGGGATAGAGGATCAGGGCTTGAAGGGACAGCAGTGTCAAGAGGTTTTTAAGGATGGGTAAACACGCATGTAAATATGTCTGTAGGACACGACAAAAAAGCCAGTAGATAGGAAATTACAAAAATGTTTCTAGTTAATACCTCATTGGGGATTACTATCTTCTTAGCTCCTGCTCTATAACATACCTGGGGTATTGAGAGGTTGAGGCTTACCCAGGGTTATGTAGCCAGTGTGTTTAAAAGAAGGGACTTGAACCCAGGTCTTCTTAAGACCAGCTCCCTATGCATCATACTATCTGCCTCTCACACGTATCCTGAACTCACTTATGTTCTAATATGGTTATCTTCCTCGCAGATGAGCTGGATGAGGGCAGGGACAATTCTTTGCTTTGTTCCCTCTGCTTCCTTCGTTCTTTAACACCTAGCACAGTGCCTTGCACACAACAGCCAATAAGTGTTTGTCAGATTGGATTGAAACGATACGCTAGATTGATGCTTAGCGGCAGGGAGTTTAGGGCAACAGATTTCACAAGCGGTCATGCCACGCAGGGGAAGCTAGGTGGCGCAGTGGATAGAATGCCAGGCCTGGAGTCAGAAGGCTCATCTTCCTAAGTTCAACTCCAGCCCCAGACACTTATTAGCTATGTGACCCTGGGCAAGTCACTTAACCCTGTTTGCCTCAGTTTCCTCATCTGTAATATGAGCTGGGGAAGGAAACTGCAAACTATTCCAGTATCTTTGCCAAGAAAAAACCCCAAATGAGGTTACAAAGAGTCAGACAGGACCGAAACAACTGAATAACAACAACAACAACGACATGCAACATCATCCCTGGAGCCATCCTTGCCATGGATACATAGTCTGCCAACTTCTGATGCAAAAGCTGGTTAGCCTCTGACCTTTGAGCTTGAATTACTCGCACTCTATGGTAAAAATATGTTAAAATACTAATAGCTATACCCTTATCAGAAAAATAGCTCCTTCCCATCTTGGCAGATGTTAACTCAACTTTAGCTTCTGTAGAGTTTTGTTTTATTGTTTTTCTTCCTTTTTCCAATTATTACTTCCCTGAATTTATGCCATAGTTTATACACTAATTTTGACTTTCTCAGACTGATGGAGATCACAGAGAGATGTTTTGAGTTCCAAAGCTGTAAAGTGTCCTTACAGGATAAAACAAGAGACAGTGTAGTCCAGTGGAAAGAGCGCTAGAAATCTGTGAACTCCAGTCTCAGTTTTGCCACTACCTGACGATATGACCTTGGGCAAGTCTCTACCTGTCTAGGCCCAAATCCCTCATCTGCAAAATGGCAGCACAGATGATCCCTGACTTCCCTTTTAGTTTGAGGTTCTATAATTTGATGTCTGTCCTTCAGTTAAGAGAAATAAAATACACTACACAGTTACCTTTTTTTTTTTTAAACATCCACCCAAGGCTATTTACTGGCAATTCTGGCGCTTGAGGTAGATTTGTTGTTGCTGTGCCTGAATTGTTTTAGTCGTGGCCAAGTCTTTGTGACCCATTTTGGGGTTTTCTTGGCAAAGATACTGGATAGGTTTGCCATTTCCTTCTCCAGATTATTTTACAGATGAGGAAACTGAGGCAAACAGGGTTAAGTGATATATGCCCAGGATCACACACCCAGTAAGTGTCTGAGGCCAGATTTGAACTCCGGTCCTCCTGACTCCAGGCCTGTCATTCTATCCATTGCACCACCTATCTGCCTGGGGTAGACACCCTCCAAAAAGCTATGGGTCAAGGAGCAAGAAAGGCACCCACAAAACAACTGACAGCTACCAAATCATCATTTCCCGTTTCAGCTAATTATTCTAACTAAACAGGTTTCAGGTTCAGGTTTGGTTGGTTGTCGTTTTTGAATCTATAGAAGGGTACCCTTTAAATATCAAAATGCTAAGATAAATTTCAGATTCTCTTCACCCCTAGTTAAAGCGTTGGACCCGAGTTAGATTCTTAGCTATGCAGCCATCTTTTCTGAACAGGTTCTTTCTTCAGCTCTAGAGAAATCAGGCTCTTTACCTGTCTAATACATAACCACCCACCTGCCACAGGTTCAAGGCGGTGGTGGGGCAGCAGTATAGCTATTTCTCACAATACTTGCTAGGGAAGAAGGCTACTTGCTAGCAGGGGATAACTGTAGTTTCTCAGGCATTGAGTAAATACTGAGCTGGACATTGCCAATATTTATTAGGGGTGTTAATGCTTCAGTGAATGCTATGAGATTAGGATTACCACCTCCATACTCTCCTGGGAGTTCTCCAGAGTTCTAGATCTCTACTCTGGACTTTAATTCATGCACCTATCTCTGCAACCCAAGCCTGAAAAGGAAGCACTTTGCAGATACCCAGAGGCAAGAGGTACCAATTGGCTGTTACAGCTGTATGTATCACTGGCAATGGCAGGTATGTAGGCACGGCTCTTTGTTGACCCTGGACACCATTTCTCCATCTCTCTCTTTTAAACTCCTTGGGCAATGATATTAAGGCTTCTTAAATCATGTCTACGAATCAGTCCAATCCAAGTTAGGGAAGGGAATAAGCACTTAATCAGGGGTGGGGAACTTTTGGCCTCGAGGCCACATGTGGCTTTAAAAGGATTTGTTCTGTGGAGTTTGGATTCAGTCAAAGGGCCACATTTGAGGACCTAGAGGGCCACGTGTGGCCTCGAGGCTGCAGGTTCCCCATCCCTGATTTAAATAATTCCCCACTAAGTGACAGAGAGCAAGACCAATTGAAAATTATCTTAGTCTTACCCCTACGGAAACACTTTTCCCAAGAGACAATCTTTCCTATCCTTAAATAGAATTACCTAAGTTTATTTCTTATATTTATCATAATCATTGGATTATTCCCCAATCCTCAATTGATGTGTTACACCAGTCAACTAATAAACAGTTATTAAGTACCAACTACATACTGAGGGGCAGCTAGGTAGAGCAGTGGATAGAGAGCTGGGCCTGAAGTCAAGAAAACTCATCTTCCTGCCAGACACTTACTAGCTGTGTGACCCTGGGCAATTCACTTAACCCCACTGCCTCAGTTTCCTTATCTGTAAAATGAGTTGGAAAAGCAAATGGAAAAGCAAATGGCAAACCACTCCAGGATCTCTGCCAAGAAAACTCCAAATGAGGTCACAAAGAGTCAGACACAACTGAAAACCAATGAACAAAAACAAAACTATGTGCCAGGCACTGTACTAAGCACTAGATATATTCATATTATAACAGTTTAAAATTTACAAATCAGTTTCCTTATAAGAAGTCTGAAACAGGGAAGGCAAATATTATTAGCTTCATTTTATAATTGAAGAAACTGAAGCTCAGAGAGGTTAAGACACTTAACATAGATCACATAAGCAGAAGGCATCAAAGACAGCTTTTCTGACTTCAAGATGGGTGATCTATCCACCACACCTTGCAAAGAGCATCCTGTGAGATAGCATTCATTCTTTTATTCAACAAATATTCATGAAGTACCTACTAGTCCCAGGAGATACAATGAAAACTGTAATCCATCCTCTGCTCTTAAGGTACTTAGAAATTTTTCAAAGCCAGCTAGGCAAATATGGCTAAATTGGAGACCAATTAATTAGAACAGTCATGGTTATATAATCAATGATCAGAGTCTGGTGGAGAAAGTTGCTCCTCCTTTGGGCTTCTTGACAGTAGAGACTATTTCATTCTTTTTATTTGTGACTCCGGTGCCTAGCATACAATAGGCACTTAATAAATGCATGTGGATTGATTGTTGATTCCACATTCCTTTTGATTAAGTCTCTCTCTCTCTCTCTCTCTCTCTCTCTCTCTCTCTCTCTCTCTCTCTCTCTCTCTCACTGTCTCTCTATGTCTTTTTCATTCTCTCTCTCTCTCTCTCTGTCTTTCTGTCTCTGTCTGTCTGTATGTCTTCCTCTCTCTCCCCTCTGGTAGTTGTGTCCATACTCTTTTAACATTTCAGATCTCAAGATCATAGGTTCATAGATCTTCAGCTAAAAAGGGATCTCAGAAGCCATATAGACCAACCCCCTCATTTGACAGATGAGGAAACTGAGGCTCAGAGGGGCTAAGCAATTTGCCCATGTGCCAGTAGACAGACTAGGGGCCTCTTTGCTAAAGACCTCCAAAAAACTGTAATGTAATCTGAGTCCCAGGTACCCTGGCTTCTCAGGGCTTCCATGACAGATTGGCTGGTTGTACCATTCTGCCTACAATCCTGGCTCAGATGTTGCCATGGCTCTAATGATCACTTTGGGCACTTGAGATTGAGAACAAACAATACAGGCCAGAAACAAAAGTCCCCAGACCCATTCCTTGGAGCCAGGGTCAAAGAGAGGGAGCAGCAGAAAGATGCTTCTCCCCCTCTCACTGGTTTAGTTTATGGTGGCCACACTGGGTGCACCAGAAAAGATTTGCAAAAAGAATACAGCTGAAAAAAATGATGGAAAAGAGTGAACAGCTAAGCCTCACCAGTTTTAAAGATTCAGGCAGCCAATCAAAGGAGGCTACCCCTACTCATGTGGTAGGGAATGCAGTGAGTTTGATGTTAGGCAACTGAAGATGCTCAAAAAAGTCCAGGTTACAGTATATTTCTATTACTGGGACTTGAGAGGAAAACATATTCAGCTAGGTGAATAGAGTGTTGGACTTGAAATTAGGAAGATCTGAGTTTAAATTCAATCTCAGAAGTGACTTAATTTCTCTCAGGCTCATTTTCCTCATCTATAAAATGAGACTAACACCAACCTCACAGGGTTGGCTTGAGGGTCAAATGAGGCGACTTACATAAAGCCTTGCTAAGGCACGCCAAGCACATTGCTGAATACAAAAAAGGCCAAAACAATCCCTGCCTTCAGGAATTCCCATTTTAATGAGGGAAACAACATGCAAACAACCATGTACATATGTACAGGGTAAACTAGAGGTTGGCTCAGATGCAAGGCCCTAGCATTGAGAAAGACCTGCAAACCTTAAAATGCTATCATCATCATGATTACTTATTTGGATTCTTCTTACAAACAGATTCTACATGGAGTCATTACTCAAACTCCAGGCTTTGCCTAGATATGTTTAAATCTTTGGTTAAGTTTTTCTTTAGTTCCTTCCTAGTCAACTCCAATGCCACCTAACAATTACTCTAAGCCAGTAACACAACGTCCCTGGAAGGCCTCAGATAGATTCAAATGAACCCTTGTCAGTCTTTCCACAGGGTCCTACTTGCCTAGCGAGCTGGAGAGGATGGGGTTTTGAAGGAGAACTGTAATTTGAAAAGGTACAGAATGAGGCAAATCACATAATCTTCTATGAAGTATTTAAGGAGTCCAAGAAAGAAATGAACATAATAGCAAATTACCCTACTATGACACACACAGAAGTAGCTCCTGTGTAGCAAAAACAGGAAGTCTTCTGAATTAGTCTTTATTTCCAGTTATTGCCACAAAATACCTTTGATTCTACTGTGCCTACAACTCAATGAGTAGTTATGGGTCTGTCATCTGTGAGTTCTGTACCCACTAGGGACACACAATACATACCTAAGGGATGTTGGAGCACTGACAGATTTTTAGTCTCAAATAATTCCACATCTCTTAGAACCATATGCCTGTGGCCGCTAGGTGGCGCAGTGGATGGAGCACCAGCCCTGAAATCAGGACGACCTGAGTTCAAATTGGGCCTCTGACCAAACACTTGATGCTTACTAGCTGTGTGACCCTGGGCAAGTCACTTAACCCCAATTGCCTAAAAAAAAAAAGAAAAGAAAGAAAGAAAGAAAGAAAAGAAAGAAAGAAAGAAAGAAAGAAAGAAAGAAAAGAAAGAAAGAAAGAAAGAAAGAAAGAAGAAAGAAAGAAAGAAAGAAAGAAAGAAAAGAAAGAAAGAAAGAAAGAAAGAAAGAAAGAAAGAAAGAAAGAAAGAAAGAAAGAAAGAGAAAGAAAGAAAGAAAGAAAGAAAAATATATGCCTGTGAAATACCATCTATTAACTTTTGAGTGGATTGTCTTGGACAATTTGGCACGGAGAATCATGATGCTATTAAAATCTTGTTAGGTTAGTCTATTAGAGCACTGTAATTATTTTACTCTACTGATAAAGCCAATAGGATCATAGATTCTTTGCTCTCTCCTATGGCCAAACGTATTCTCTTTAACCAATTGCATCCATCCTGTTGATCACAACTGGGAATGGGTGAAAGTAGAGGGAGATAAGTAGAATAATGATGATGATGAGGATGATGATGATGATGATGATGATGATGATGATAGCTGGAATTTATATAGCACTTATTTAAAAAGCACTTAACAAATATCTCATTTTATTCTCACAACAACCCTTGGAGGTAGGTGCTATCATTATCCCCATTTTACAGATGAGGAAACCGAGTCAGGGGTTAAATGACTTGCCCAGGGTCACACGGCTAGTAAGTGTCTGAGGCACATTTGAACCAAGGATATGCCTTGATGCAGCCACCTCTATGTACTGTGTCACCTAGCTATCACTGAAAAAGCAATTGAAGGGGCACTTAGGTGACACAGTAGATAGAGTACTAGCCCTGGAGTCAGGAGGACCTGAGTTCAAATGTAGCCTCAGATACTTACTAGTGGTGTGACCCTGGGAAAGTCCCTTAACCTTGTGTGTCCCAGTTTCCTCATCTGTAAAATGAGCTGGAGAAAGACATAGCAAACTACTCTTGTACCTTTGTCAAAAAACAAACCAAATGGGCTCATGAAGAGTCAGACATGACTAAAAAGGACTGAACAGCTTCCTTACTCCAGGTCCAAAGTTCTATCCAGTGGCCAGTGCTGCTTCAGAGGGACTTGGTGGTGTCAAGGATAGAGGGGAAAAAACTCCCTAAAGGGAGTTTTCCTGATTAGGAGTTTCCTATATCATTGAAACCAGGTCTGGTCCAATATTTATCCACTTATCCCCCTCACATACAACCTTCATTTATCGTTATTAATGAATAGTAGTGATTCTATAAGAGCCTAAAGTTGACAAAGTGCTCTCTTCACAGTACCCTGTGAATTGAGTAGAGCCAGGTTTATTATTCCTCATTTTTCAGAAGAGGAAACTGAGACTCAGAGAGGTTATAAGTGGTCTTCTGAGCCAGGACTTAAAACCAGAGCTTCCAACTACAAGTTCTGTGGATCTTTTTGGTGCCTGGAAAAGGATGTGTGTTGGAGGGGAACAAAGTATGTGTCTCAGGGGGAAGCTGATGTTTCTTTTAGGCCTATTAAATACAGTGATCGACCATCATTCTAATAATAGCTCGTATTTATATAGCACACAAAGGCATGCAAGATATTTGTATTGGGCCTAAAAGGAAGAGATGTGACCCCACCTGTAGCAAGTGGCGAAGAATGCACACACATCACACACGTAGCAAGGTTATAGAGTGCTGGCTTCGACCACACTCACTTGTAAGTCTTCCAGTTTCAGCTTGCCATTTCACTTGGTACTCTATAATTAATTTTTACCATCCCAAGTTCCATATCAAATCTAGGAATATGTTTGGATGATTATTTTTTTCTCATTAGCAGACTTGTAATCTCTTTCTCATTTAGGTGATTCACCAGTTTGAACCCCCAATACAGCCTAGGGAAAACCTTTCTCAATAGTACTCTTATTTTTTATATTTAAATAAATATTAAAGAGACTGAATGTATATGTAATTCATTAACAAATAAAATAGATAATAAACATAGACATGTATACATACACACAAAAATCTGAAACTATTTACAATTCTTTTTGAGGCACTCAGAATTAAGTGACTTGCTCAGGGTCACAGAGCTAGTAAGTATCTGAGGTCACATTTGAACTCAGGTCCTTCTGACTCAAGGCCTGGCACTCTATCTACTGTACCACCTAGCTGCCCAACTATTTACAATTCTTTAGCCATGTCCAGTGTCACAGCTCAAGTCACCTGGAAAATCTGAAATCATTCAGCTCACTCCAGATAATGATTAAAGAATCTTAAAGCATCTTCTTTGTGTTTTCTTCTCAGCATTAATCCTTTCCTTCTTTGTAGTCTCTTTGGGCATCATAGGAAGCAATGTTTCATATTCTCTCAAAATCTTCATAGAATTCTCACTATAAACTTTGCTTTGTAGGATTTCCTCATAAACTAACACTTAAGCCAGTTCTCCTAAGAAAGAAATTTATCATCACCTTCTTTTTCTCTGTCATGTAAATTTTTATTTTTAGCTTTTACTTAGTATTTTACTTTTCCCCAGTTACACATAAAAAAAAATTAACATTCATTTTTAAAATTTTGGGTTCCAAATTCTCTCCCTTCCTCCCTCTCCCCCCCCCCCGCCCATTGAGAAGGCAAGCAATTCACTATAGGTTATACATGTGTCACATAGATTCTTCATAAATCCACAAATGAAGCACACACGTAGCTTGTCCTTGACTTCATAAGAAGGGGGATTTCACATTAAGCCACTTTCTCATCTGAATGCATAAGACATTTGACAACTAATTTTTTAAAATGTCAGCACAAAACTACTTTTTTCCCCAACAGCCTATCTTAGCTCTCTTCTTAGACTATATAGTAACGGTAACTGCAACATCTTTGAGATAGACATTAGAAACAAGGGTTATGCATATGTTATCTAATTTGAGCCTCAAAATAATCCTGTGAGGTAGGTACTGTTATTAGTTTTATTAGTTTAATATTAAAAATGAAGAAAGCAAGTCTTGGAGACATTAAGTGAATTGCCCAAGATCACACATTAAATAAAGTGTCTGTTGTAGAATTAAAAACCCAGGTCTTCCTGACTCCTACTTCAGCCCTCTGTGGAGTTATATCATGCTGCTTGGAATGTTTATGTAAATGCATGTCCACACAGCACAAAATTCAAGCTGAGGTCAGAATATTAGCCGAATAATTTGGCCAAAATGGGCGATTAGACCCAGAATATATTTTAAGACCTCAGAAACATCAAACCAGAGAAATCTGAGTCGTGTTACTGAGGGAAATGACCGAATGCCAAAATACCCGTCTAAAGGCTATCCTCAGTCTAGGGGAAACCAGAAAGACCAGGTAAATTCAAAGGCTGTCTAAAATCCACTGTCTCCTGAACAGAGAATGAAAATGTATATACAGACTCTATAGGCTGATAATTCCATATTTCCAAGGTGATCCTGTTTAGTACAGGACCTTGGATATAACAACAACAACGATGGTAATAACTCAAGTTTATATAGTGCAAGTTTACAAAGCATTTAAAAAAATTTTTTTGGAGGCGATCAGAGTTAAGTGACTTACCCAGGATCACATAGCTAGGAAGTGACTGTGGCTAGATTTGAACTCAAGTACTCCTGACTCCAGGGCTAGTCTGCTATCTACTGCATCACCTAGCTGCCTCTTGAAGTTTACAAAGCACAAATATTATCTAACTTTATTCTCACAACAGCCCTGGGAGATAAGTGCTTATTGTTATCCTCATTTTATCTTTGAGGAAACTGAGGCAAAAAGAGATCAGAGGACCAAGGCTGGGCTTTGCCCAGCATGACTAAGGCTAGATTGGAATTCAGTTCTTTCCAACTCCAGGTCCAGTGCTTTATCCACTGCAACACTTAGCTGACTCCAGAACTGACCCAGACCGTGGCATCACTCAAAATGGGGATGACCCTTGGCCAAACTGTATTCAAGGGCCCATATAAGCCAGGGCAAAAATAGGCTTTCTGGAGCCATTTGCCACCCAAGTTATTTGCTTCCTGGTATTCATCACTGTGACGGTTGATATTCCAATACTTCAGTTGAAGCTATGATCTCATTGGAGCAGGTATGGCCTCCTCCAGTACTGCTTATAACCAAACCACACTCTTTTCATACACTGAAATTCTCATTCAAGTCTTTCCATAAATCTTCCACTGAGGAGCTACCCAATGTGTTGGAGGACTATACCTTGTAAACAGTTGATGGGTACAAATGCAGCCCCATCTCCTTTTCTGGCTAAATGTTCTTTTCATTTTTTTAAAAAATCTTATTTTTATTTATACTTTTTTGTTTTTATATGATCTTCATTTCCAAAAACATCTTTCCCCTCCCTATTAATTTATCCCTTATAACAAAGATTTTAAAGAGCAGTTCAGAAAAACCAACCAACACATCAACAGTGTCCAATAGTATGTTAAACTATTTCATATCCACAGCACAGAAAAGGGAGAGAATTGTAAGTTACTGCATAGCATTTTTACACAAACTGCTAAGAAAATGGGTAAAGTCCCCATGCGCAGTATTGCGTTGCATGCCAAGGGTACAGGAATCAAAGGAAAGCCCACACAATGCAACCTCCCTCCTCAAATCTTCCTGTTTTTCTATGTTACTGCACTTGTTAACATATACTACATTTATGTAACTCCAGTTCCAAAGCCCAAGGATATGATGCTCTCCCTTTACTGGTGGAGATCAGTGCTCCAGAGTTACTCATATTTAGGATGTCTAGGAAGGACTCAGGGGAGCTAGGTGGCATTGTGGATACAGAGCTGGGCCTGGAGACAGGGAAGACTCATGTTCCTGAGTTCAGATCTGGCCTCAGTCACTAGCAGTGTGACCCTGGACAAGTCATTTAACCCTGTTTACCTCAGTTCCTCATGTGTAAAAAGAACTAGAGAAGAAAATGGCAAAGCACTCCAGTACCTTTGCCAAGAAAAACCCAAAGGCGGTCACAAAGAGTCCAACACAACTGAAAACGATTAAGCAACACCAAGAAAAAGGGAGAATTCAGATTTGAAGATAAATCACCCTCTCTGGTCTTCATTTCTCTTGCTTATAATCTAGGACTGCTTTATTTATTTATTTTTGGGTTAGGCAATGGGCTTAAGTGACTTGCCCAGGGTCACACAGCTAGTAAGTGTTATGTGTCTGAGGCTGGATTTGAACTCAGGTCCTCCTGAATCCAGAGCCAGTGCTCTATCCACTGTGCCACCTAGCTGTCCCCTAGGACTGATTTAGGAGGCTGTTTTAGCCAGCCCTAAGGGTTTGGTGAGTTCCCAGGGGGAGCTGGTTATCTGATCTCCTGCCCTAGACCAATTCCCACACTGAGCCAAATGGATGCTCTATTAAATTTATTCCAGTCCAGCTCAACCTCCGTCATTCTAGTCCTCGCCAAATAATCACATGACCAAGGCTAGCTCTCAAAAAAAGTTTTATGTATGAGGGAGAACAAATCAGAACAGAAAGAAGAAAGCAAACAACACTCAGTGCAAAGGGAAGTTGATCAATGCAGTGAAATTGTGACATCCAGAGACTTTCTGCTTCAGGGAGTAGGAAGAGCTTCTTACTTAGATACCAGTTCATCAACGTCTTCCCCTCCACTCGGAGCTTCACAGAAATGGAAATGTCTGATGGAATTATCCTATCCAAACTTGCTTCAGTCTACAGCACAAGGACCCTCCTTCCCACTGCTGGCCCTTTGCTATCAGGGTTCTAATAGTCCTGGATGCATGCATTGAGGATAGAACAAGTACATGTATGGGGAGGTAGGAGTGGAGAGATATATATGGTACCAAGGTGGTCTCACATGTTTTTTTTTTCCCCTGCAGATTGAGAATATGCGTAGTCTTCCCAAATTTGATGCCTCTTTTATCTTCTGCCTGTTTCCCTGAATTTCAGGAAATTATACACATGGCCTCAGAGACATTAACTTCAAAACATTAGTACTATGCATTCTGAGATTGCTATGCCTCTAAAGGAAGGACTCCAAAAAGAAAAATAAATTCTTAATTCATTCTTAATAACCCCAGGTCTACCCAGTTATTATGAAAGAAAGATGAACCTCCTTCCACAACTATGACATATTTAGTTCCTGAATGTGATTAATATGGCCACAAGAACATAGCCATTTGCGGTAGAATTTTGTAGATAAATTTGACTAATATTATACTCAGAAAATACTAAGCTTCATGGGTAAATTTAGTATTTACTGGGGGCAATGGGAAAACTGAATTAGCTGTGACTAATTTGATACCAACTGAAGCAGTAGTTTGATTGTCTGTACAATTAGTCAAGTTTACAAACTTTTATTAAGCCCCTCCTACTTGCTAGGTACTGTACTAAGCCCCAAGGTCACAGAGAAGAGCAAAACATAGTCCCAGCTCCCAAGGAATTCAGTTTAGTGGAGGAGATGACTTGCAAACAACTGTGTACAAACAAAATATACTGGGTGGGTGGGGAGAGGAGGGAGCCAAGATGGTGGAGAAAACGCAGCAAGCTGCTTGAGCTCTCCCCAAAACCCCTCTGAACACTTTTAAATAATGCCATAAAACAATTCCTGGAGTATCAGAACCCACAAAAGGATGAGGTGAAATAATTTTCCAGCCAGACAACTTAGAAGGTCAGTAGGAAAGGTCTGTCACATCTGGGTGAGAATGGAGCACAGTCCATCACAGGCCGTACCAGCACAGACCAGGAACAGTCCTTGGAAGCTACTGAATCAGCAGTGGCAGCAGCCGCTTCCAGAGTGCTCAGCCCACAGATGGTAGGAGGTTGAACAACTGGTCAGAAGGAGATTATAGGGGTCTCTTTGCTAGCACTGATGCAGGATTCTGTTGCTTTGCCCATACTCCGATCCAGGTCACAGTCCTGGGTGGCAGTCCCAGGGTGAGGAGAAGCACTAACACACCAGAGTTTGTAGGCCAGAGTGGAGCAGGGACTCTGATCACAGTTCTAGAGTTGAAAAGAGTGCCTGTGGTTGCTTATAGACCAGAGCACAAGCCAGGAGTAGCAAACATACCTCTTCTTAGATCATACCACCTTGGAAGAAGTATCTCTGAAAACAGCTGCACAAAACCCCTGAAGCTAGGGACGGTGCACCCTCCACCCTGGAAGAAAAGCCCTACTTTAACAAAGAGTTAAAAGTCAAGAAATAGGCTGGGAAAATGAGCAAACAACAGAAAAAAAATTCTGACCATAGAAAGTTATTAAGGTGACAAGGAAGATCAAAACACACACTCAGAAGAAGATAACGCAGTCAAAGCTCCTATATCCAAAGCCTCCAAGAAAAATGTGCATTGGTCTCAGGCTGTGGAAGAGCTCAAAAAGGATTTTGAAAAATCAAGTAAGAGACATAGAAGAAAAATTGGGAAGAGAAAAGAGAATGATGCAAGAAAATCTTTAAAAAAAAGAATTCAAGAGCTTGGTAAAGGAGACACACAAAAAATACTGAAGATGAGAGAAGGGGAGGGGGGTGATAGAAGGGAAGGCAGATTTGGGGAGGAGGTAGTCAGAAGCAAAACACTTTTGAGGAGGAGTAGGGTGAAAGTAGAGAGAATAGAATAAATGGGGAAGGGAGAAATAGAATGGAGGAAAATACCGTTAGCAATAGTAACTGTGGAAAAAAAATTTGAAGCAAGTTTCTCTGATAAAGGCCTCATTTCTCAAACATATAAAGAACTGAGTTAAACTTATAAAAGTAAGAGCCATTCCCCAATTGATAAATCATCATAGGATAAGAACAGTTTTCAGATGAAGTAATTAAAGCTATCTATAGCCATATAAAAATGCTCTAACTCATTACTGAGTGGAGAAATGCAAATTAAAACAATTTTGAGGTACTACCTCATACCTATTAGATTGGCTAATAAGACAGAAAAGGGAAATGACAAGTGTTGGAGGGGATGTGGGAAAAATGCATTGTTGGTGGAGTTGTGAACTGATTCAACCATTCTGTAGAGAAACTTGGAACTATGCCCCAAGAGCTATAAAACCATACCCTTTGACCTAGCAATACCACTACTAGGTCTGTATCCCAAAAGAAATAGAAAGGGAGCTATATGTACAAAAATATTCATAGCAATTCTTTTCTTGTGGCAAAGAATTGGAAATTGAGGGGATGCCCATCTATTGGGGAATGGCTGAATAAATTGTGGTGTGTGGTTATGATGAATACTATTGTGCAATAAGAAATGATGAGCAGGATGCTGTTATAAAAACCTGGAAAGACTTACATGAGCTGATGCAAAGTGAAATGTACTGTGTACAAAGTAAAAGCAATAATAAAAGATGATAAGCTGTGAATGACTCAGCTATTCTCAGCAATACAATGATCCAAGACAACTCTGATGGTAAAAAATGCTATCCATCCCCAGACAAAGACTGATGGTGTCTGAATACAGATTGAAGCATCCTTTTTTCACTTCTTTCATTTTGTTTTGTTTTGTTGGTCTGTGTTTTCTTTCACAACATGGCTAATATGGAAATATTTTGCATGACTACACATGTATAACCTATATCAAATTGCTTGCCTTCTCAATAGGGGGAGGAAGTGGGGAGGCAAGAAGGGAGAGAATTTGGAATTCAAAGTTTAAAAAAAGTTAAAAAATTGTTTTTACATGTAACTGGGGACAAATAAATACTAAATAAAAAAATTTTAAAGATATACACAGGACAAATTGGAGATAATCTCAGCTGGAAGGCCCTTCTTTCAAAGGGAACCAGGAGAGGCTTATTGGAGAAGCTGGGATTTTAGCTGAGACTTAGAGGAAGCCAGAGAAGCCAGGAGACAGAAACAAGGAAAGAGTACATGCCAGGCAAGGGGGAGAGCCAATCAAAATGCACAAAGTAGGCAAATGGTTTGTCAGGTGTGAGGAGTAGCAAGGAAGCCAGTGCCATTGAATTCTAGAGTACATGGAGAGGAATGAGGTATAAGAATCCCAAAAAGGTAGGAAGAAGCCAGTTTGTGAAGCACTTTAAAAAGCAAACAAAGGAGCTTATATTTGATTCTGGAAGTAATAGGGAGCCACTGGAGATTACTGAATGAGACAAGGAGGGGTTGACACGATTAGACAACTAGCTGGATTACCTTTTCAGCAACTTGATTCAAACCTAGGGCTACAACAGGAGAAATAACTGTAGTGTGATGGACAGCTCAGCATAATTACAGTTAGGGGACCCAGGTTTGAATCCTGACTGCTGACCTTGGGCAAGTCATTTTACTTTTGTGGGCCTCAGTTTCCTCATCTGTAGAATTAGATGGCCTCCAAGATCCCTTCCAACTTTAAATTTATGCTCTGTAGTCTATGTTTATGGTTGATAGATATATATCTATACACACATATATACATGTTATATAACACATATATACAAATATAAATATATATATATATATACACACACACACACAAAAGGATATAAATATATGCACACATACATGGTAAAACGGTGTGGGTGATGTCTTTTGATTCGTGTGTAAATTGGATTTAAGTGAGGTAGAGCTGCACAAAGTCATCAGCCTCACTCTCACTTCCAGAGTCATCACAATCCAGTGGCAAGACAGAATCAAGATGACTGGTGATGGCCCAAGATGCAGTAGATGACCTTGGCATCTTCCATGTCTAATCAAGCTCTAAGCGCCCCACAGTGCCTGCTTCAGCTGACTTCATGGCTGTTGGGACAAGTAGTTCTCATCTGCCCATTCCACTAGGGAAAGTTTTCAGGTGTTTGGGGTACATACCCCCCTAACTCACCAATGGGTTGGAGACCCCTCGATTACCCTCAACCTCAAGTTTATCAGGGTATGGCCACTGTGCATACTACAGCTTCTTGGAGTCATAGATGAGAGTTAGGTGGCTCACGTGGACACCAAACGTGGAAAGCAGCCCTAAAAGGGCTGGGCAGCCCTTATACCAGAGGATTAGTCTTCCCTGAATGCACACACACAACACACACACATATATACATATATTGCCAACACAAATTATGCAAAAGGATACACTATGAAGAAACTGCCTTCTCTGCTATAAAAGGACTTCTAAGGTTAAGTCCTTGGGGTTTGGGTGGAACTGAGATACCTGTTGTACACCAGAACATAATGGTGATTTGGTTATGTTTACAGTACTATTGCTTGGTGTAATTTTTCAACACTAAAATCATATACCATTCAAAATATGGGAGTATTGCATCTGAAAGATAAAGTAGGCAAAACCTTCCTAGAGCTGGTGACTGATTAATAAGTTAAATTCTCTTCCTAATAAAAGAAGCAATTAGGACAAGCAATAACTCTACTTAAAGCAGAGCTTGGGAGTCATATATTGATTCCTTCTCTGGTTATTACAGTCAGAAGTCTAACGTCTAGGCTTATATATTAACTAAAAGGTGGTTTTTCCTCCATCAAAGGCTGTATTTATACAGGCCACCAAATTTATTGGTTCAGTTTTCTTTGGCTATATTAAGTCAATTTTCATATAATAACAAGATTTATATAGAACTTTGAGTTTTAGAAACCAATATACATATATTATCTTATTGATCCTCTGAACAACCCTGTGAGGTAGCTGCTATTATTAAACACACTTTACTGATGAGGAACCAGGTGCCAAGAGAGGCTAAATGTCCTATTCAGGATAACTCAGCTAGCAAGTATCCAAGAGTCAGGATTCAAACTCAGGTCTTCCTGACTTCAAGTCCAGCATTCTACTACCCATCTGCCTCTGCCACATAATTCATTAGATTAACAACACAGTTTTAATTTCAGTCTGCTAAAAGCACAGCGTCAACCAGATCAACAGCCTGTGGTTTTTTTTCTATAGCTGAGCAGAGTGAGTTTCTTGATTGACTATTGTGATAATATAGAGTATGGTAATAACCTGGTGAGTCAGGAGACTTGGGTTCTAGTCCCAGCTTTGTGACTTATTAACTGCTTGGCCTTGGGCAAATCACTTCTTTTGGCTTCAATAATTTAATCTGTTAAAGGACTATAGTAATATTTGCGCCAACTTCTTCACAGAGTTGTAATGAGTCAAGTCCTCTATGTAACTAGATCTTGGAACGGGGGAACAAAATTCAGCTTTCCCTATTCATTCCTGTAAAACTTGACTCACATGTAACTAGAAGACAAGTAATTTTAGATTTGTCCTTTCTCCTGAAGGAGCAAAGGATCAAAAGGGAGAAAGTAGAAGAAGCCAGCAAGAGAGAATGTGAGAGGATTGGCAATTAGTGGACAAGAATAGTGAGTCGGAAGTCAAATTAAGAGGAAAGGGAGGGGTTTGTAAAAAATGAGGCTGGTCCCACCTCCAGCATAAGGCAAGAAGTCAGCAGAACTTCAGCCTGCTGGACAACCCCAGAGTGGGATTCTTATGGGAATGGCATTGGTGTTGGGTGTTGGAAATAGAGGGAAACAAGGAAGTCCCTGCATCCCTGGTCTAGACAAAGGATTTCTAGTAGCATTCCCTCCTAGCAGTGAGGTAAAGCTATACCAGAGTGAATGCAGTACAGTTTTTTTTTTGGTTTTGGTTTTGTTTTGTGTTTTGGCAAACAGCAATGGGAGAATACAATGGGAATCCTAGCAGGGGTACTGAGACCCATTTCCAAAATCAATTATGAACAAGGAGATGATGATACTGGCCGCCATCTGCTGGGAACTGACAAAAGTTGCAGGCCAAGAGAGAAGATGAACCCATATAGTTATTATCATATGTCAATACATTAAGGATCTGTAATTTCATCAATGGGGGAATTCTTTCCTCCAACCTAGGTTGCCATTGGTTCTAATTTAATAATAAATTAGAGCTGCCTGAGGCTCAAGGAAGTTAAATGATTTCACTATGGTCACACAGTAAGTATTAATGTCAGGATTTAAACATCTTTTTGACTTCAGAAGTCCAGCATCCACAATGCCATGATGCCTCTGTGATTATTCTTGTAGTGACCACAAAACTAACACATCATAATCAAAGCTATGTTGCTCTGCTTAAGAAAAGCTGAACAATGGGGCAGCTAGGTGGCGCAGTGGATAGAGCACCAGCCCTGGATTCAGGAGGACCTGAGTTCGAATATGACCTCAGACAACATAACACTTACTAGCTGTGTGACCCTGGGCAAGTCACTTAACCCCATTGCCTAGCTAAAAAAATTAAAAAGCTGAACCATCAAAATCTCCAGTTATAAAACAGATACCTCAGGGTATAATTACTCAATTATTCACATTTAAAATAAGTATTATTTTACTTCAATAACATCTCACATTTATATATTACATTGTCATTTACATTACCCATGTATCAGGGGATCCTAAGCATACTTTGTGAAACTTCTCACTTCCCAGTCTTCTTTCACCACCCAGACAACCTGTGAAGTTCAATATTTGAGACGATCATTTCTACCTCTCTAGAGCTATAGTAACCAAATCCCCTTACAAAAATGCAGAATCAGGGGCAGCTAGGTGGTGCTGTAAATAGAGCTCTGGCCTTGGAGTCAGGAGGACCTGAGTTCAAATCCAGCCTCAGACATTTAACACTTAACTAGCTATGTGACCCTGGACAAGTCACTTGATGCCACCCCCAAAAAAAAGAAAGAAAGAAAAAAGAATGCAGAATCATACACTTAAAACATGAAAAGGTTTATTTAAAAGTTGAGAAACTCTAATAGAACTCATATTATACACTGTAGAAAATAACAATACCTGCCAATTAGGATACCTTTCCCAAAGATCTACTCAGTCAGTTAGACTGAGTCTGACTCCAACTTTAAATCCATTTGGAGTTTTTCCACTGGAATGTAGTTTACTTGTTCCTAGTGATTTGAACTCCTCATGGCAGCCAAATATTCTCTTAGGTTCTTGCTACATATCTGCAGAAGTAACTGCTTTTTGCCATTTTTGTTCTGCTCTTTCTAGGCCAAAGATCATTCTCCTTGGTAAGGAAAACTAAGGCAAAATGAGAGGTAGACAACAATTCTTTCTCTCTGTCACTTGCTCTCATTACTCTACCCCACCCCCATCATCAGTCCTATGCCTTGTATTTCCCTTCATCCCCTATCTCCATGTAGCTAATTTAAAAACTCTTTTTGTTGTCCTAATTTTTGTTCAACTCATTCTGAGCTTTAGCCTTCTCAACACTATTCTTACACGACCTTAATACACTTTTGTAGTAATCTTTTTTTTTTTTTGGTGAGGCAGTTGGGGTTAAGTGACTTGCCCAGGGTCACACAGCTCGTAAGTGTCTGAGGCTGTATTTGAACTCAGGTCTTCCTGACTCCAGGGCCAGCGCTGTATCCACTGCGCCACCTCGCTGCCCCGCTTTCGTAGTAATCTTTTATTGCCTTTCCTGGTTTCCATCTTCCTTACATGTTTCTTTAAAATATGAGCTCATCAACGAGACCCCTAGATATTCTTTAAACATTCCCCCTTTCCCTGCTCAGGATTATGTCCTTATGTCTTCAGCAATTCATTCTTAAGGGCTCTCAATCGCCCCATGGCTGACTTCCCCTATAGGATTTTGGTCCATGGCATTCTACTCATCCTTTCTCTGAACCTTCTGAAATATGCTTTCCCAAGTTTTAGGGTGCATATCAAACTCTGCCCAGTTTTCTTCTCCTCTATCACAGATTTTAAGATGGAACGGTTATTGCCCCTCAAGGTTCCCATTATTTGATTTCAAAAAGCATTTCCTTTTCTGTGTCATCAGATCCAGAAGAAAAATTTCTCTTATTGTTTCCTATATCTTTCAAAGGATAAAATTACTGTTGACATGTCAATAGTAGGTGCTTTGCTTTAGGCAAAGAGAGTACTTCAGCAAATATTCAGGTAATACCACTACTATCTATTGCTTCCATGGCAGGCTTTCCCAAATTCTTTCTACATAGCCTATAGCAAAATCCAATGATATTGTTTCTTTTTCTGCCTTCATTTGTCTTCAACCTATTAGAGTTGCTCTCACCTGGGATCTATACCTTTCAATGAGATTCTTGAGCTAAAGAAATGACATTCAGAGAACAGAATTTTAAGCATCATCAAGGAAATGAAGAGGCATTTGGAGAATTGCGCAATTTGGGTTAGACTGGTTCAGTTCTCTCAGAGAAAGACAAGGCAGGTAAATAGACAACTAATACAGCTGATAACTATCTATGAGTGTAGACCCTGGTGCCAAGAGAATTCTACCAATCTCTGTGTTTAGCTTCATTTCACCTACTGATGATCAGTGGACTAATGGTACCGGAGGTCTATGTACTTCATGTTGATGCACTGGAGTGAAGCTCCAGCTCCTTTTGTCTACATCAGTATGAAACCACATATTCCCTAACCACTACAGACCTTTCATAACCAGTCTTTTAACCCTAACCTTAGCTAGTTATATGTGTGCAGAGTTGTAACCATGGTGGAGCGACTTAAAAATCCTTAAAAGGATTTCCCCAAACACCAAAAATTGAGAGGGCACAAAAACTTTAAATAATGATTTTTAAAGACTATGCAATTTTTAGATTTGTTACACTTACTTTTAACATCACGTTCTCTCCTTCAGAGGCAAAGAAATGAAGTCTGAAGAATAAGTGGTTGAACTAGAAAGCTACCAGATATTACACTTTCTCCCTCTCTAATCTAACATCCAAAGGCCACAAGCCACATGAGCTCGTCCCCAGGTGGTGGCCTTCCCTGTAGCAGCCTCAAAGGTATCGCAGAATCTCTGTCTCTTCTCCCCTCACAGTTGATTTGACAGCATGTGTTTCTTGCCCTGGGCGCCAAAATTGCTAGTTACAGTTTTGCATATATTAATTTCCTCGAGCCAAGTCAAAGCTTGTCTTGCATCCTCAAGTGGCTGAGTATGTCCACTAAATTGGCTGGCATATTATGGCATATGTCAAACCAAGTTGGTTTGCATATTATCAATAAACTCCATAATTAGATAAACGGAGAGTTTCTCTTCCTTGAAATCCTTGACTTGACTAGTATAGTTCTGAGTTCATAGGATAATATATTAGGTCTAGAAGGGAACTTAGAGGTCCCTTATTTTTACAGTTAAGGAGCTGAGCAAAGAAGTTAAGTGATTTGCTCAATTTTTCACACATGGTAAATAACAGAATTGGGACTGGAACCTAGGATCACTGATTTCTTCTTACTCCAAATACAATGCTGCCTCCTTCTCCAAAATCATACCAATAACTAGTCTCCTACAGCAACTACAAATAAGACCAGTCCTAGGCTTTGTCAACAAAAGCCTTCATGACCTATACAATTAATTTGTGTTATGTGGCTAATCATAGACCGAACCTCACAGAGGTCTTAAAAGGATAAAATAAAATCACATAAATGAAAATGCTTTCCATTTCCAGGAGAGGTGCTATAAATATCCAATTATTTTTCATCATTCTCCCTCTTAGTTCTAATAATAACCCTCTTGAAGCTCCCAAGGGGAGAAAATTCCCCTGTAATATTCCTTAGAAATTCTTAGTTCACATCAGGTACTCACTATAGTAACATTCTGGATCCAAGACTACCCTTCCAAACATATGACTCCCCTTTAAGTATTACAGTCAATCAAACTGGCATTTGGTCACCTGTCTCTGTACTTTTGCCCAGGCTGCCTCCCATACCAGGAATGCCTTCCCTTCTCATTTCTACCTCCCCTAAATGTCCTTCAAAGCTCTGCTCAAGTACCACTTTCTACGTTCTTCAGGTGTGACCCCACATCACACACACACACATACATTAACACACACACACTATCCTATATTTATGTACTTTGTATGTATTTTACATTTTATATTTATTTCTCTGCATATATTTTGTTTCCCCCATAAGAGATAAGCTTCATGAGGGCAAGGACTTTTGCATTTTTGTCTTTTTGTCTTCAGTACCTAATATAGCATCTAGAACATAGGAGTCAATGAATGAATGAAAAAAAGCATTGATTAAGTACTTATTATGTGTATTAAATGCTGGATATAAAAGTAGAAACACGTCTTAATTAAATGATCGAATGGTGGCTTCAGCTGCCCCAAATTAATACCCACTTCTAAGTGGCCTTGAAGATGCTTTGGGAATTTGTTTGAATTCTCTCCTCCATGGGCAGAATTTGCGTTGCAGTTTAGTTTCTGTCTTGCCCTTCATGAGAAGACATTGTTCCTGACCTCTCTGACTCCCCATGTTTACTTGTCCTATGTGTCATACCTCAGGGCTTGTCTCTTCTTAAAGCTGCTAATCTGTTAAATTAATCTGAGAGAATGTGTCAGTGAGTGCTAATGGTTTTAGGTGCTGGCTTTCCTGGGTCATAGTTTGCTTATTCACACGAGTTTTCTGGACACAGTGTCTTAACCTAAATGACAGTATGAATTTCAAACAGTCAGTAGGGGAACTGTTTTTGACAGGGAGACTTTTGGTGCCTCTCGAATAAATTTACATTCCTACATATGCTAGTAAAGCCAAATGTACAGTCTGGCAATAGAAAAATGCCCTGGAGAATACTGTATATGTTTCCCACTGGCTCATACCCACCTTCAACCATACTCCCAAATGCCATGGCCTGGAACGCGTGCACCTCTATTTTATTATGTTATATTAACATTACATGGGAACACAAAAGAAATTTTCCCCTTAAAGTGAATCCTGAGAAACTTCTCTCCACAGACTGATAAATACTCAGTCTCTATCCTATAGGTCAGAAAATCAAGTATATCATTATTATCGTTACAGACGCAAAGATAACTAGAATTGACCTTACAACTCTGTATAACATTGACCTCTGTGCCGTGTCAACCTTTCTCTTTCCCTTCAATATTTTCTTCTCCTTTCTCCTATGTTTATAGCTCAACTTTCAATGATAGATTAAGGACCTGTGATTTCACTGGTGTGGGAACTCCCACCATAGACAATTGGTTGGTCTCAGAGAGGTTAAGTGACTTGCTTGTGATCGCATGGCTAGTAAGCATTAAAAGTGGGGTCATATATTTGGAGAATAAAATTAAGGGGTGAGAGAGGATTATGCTGGGAGAAGGTGAAAGGGAGAAGTAGAATGGGGTAAATTACCTCACATAAAACAGACAAGAAAAGGCTTTTACAGTGGAGGGGAAACGGGGGAAGGTGAGAGGGAATAAGTGAATGTTATTCTCATCGGATTTGTCTTAAGGAGGGAATAACATACACTCAGTTGGGTATGGAAATCTATCTTACCCTACAGGAAAATGGAGGGGGGGAGGAACAAGAAAGCAGGGAGATGATAGAGGGGAGGACATATTTGGGAGGGGGTAATCAGAATCAAACACTTCTAAGGAGGGACAGGGTCAAAAGAGAGAATAGAATAAATGGGGGGTGGGATAGGAGTAAGGGAAATATAGTTAGCTTTTCACAACATAACCACTATGGAAGTGTTTTGCATGACTACACATGTATAACCTGTATTGAGTTGTTTGCCTTCTCAGTGAGGGTGGGTGGGGAGGGAGGAAAGGAGAAAATTTGGAACCCAAAGTTTCAAAAACAAATGTTTAAAAAAATTGAAAAAAAAGTGGGGTCACAAATATATACTCAATAACTTAATCATTGATTCGGAAGGTACCCAAAGAAGCTCTTTTCAAGATACAAAATGAGTAGAAGTAGAATGAAGTGTGTTTATCTATATTTCTGTATGATGTTTTGACTTTTAAAAAATGCATCTCATTTTTTTTTTCATTTGTATGATTCCTTTTACTAACAGACAGTTTTGGGTTATGTAATATAATATGAAAATTTAGATCTCATGTTAAAACAAAAAAGTAGGGTCACAGATTTAGAGGTGGAAGGAACCTCAGAAACCATGTAGTCCAACCTTTTCATTTTAAATGGAACAGGGGACTGGCCAATGAGGAAAATGCAGTCATGGAAGCAGGCGACCCACAAGGATGGTTGGTAACCCTCCTTCTGGAAGTATGTGGTGATGCAGAATGGAGAAGCCTGGCTCTCCTCCTCAGAGCTTGTGTGGGTACCCTGTGACTGTTTCCTGCATGCTAACTGCACAAAAGGCACTAACCAACCAAATCTCCTCTTTCTCCCTGGCAGTCTGAGTGAAGACGAAGACACGTTGTGAGCCTCTGGGGTGCCCTTCTCCCACCCAGTCATCATGTAGCCTCACAACCACACAGCACCTCTGTTGATTCTGCCCCGGTCATGTTTACTCTTTCTTGCTCCTAGATGAAGGAGCACTGGAGGCAGACTGACCTTGTGAGATGGAAAAGTTAAGAGAAGACTCTGCAGGTCCAGCGCCGGGAGTCTATGCCAGAGACCTCTGCTGCCACACCCTTAATACAAGGATCTGTTGTGTAAAACTTGGACTCAGTCGAAAAGCTACACCCAAGGACCTAGAAGGCCACGAGTAGCCTCTCAGGGAGTATGCCTATAATTCTGAGGGGGGATATGTAGCTGCCCTTGAAGGATTCAATGGTAGAAGTGGGAGTCACATGCTCTAAAAGGGTCTCTCAGTTCTTTGTCATCATGCACTGCTAAAAACAGGCTCAACAAATATCCACAGGGGCTCCTCTGTGCACACCCCCAGGACTAGGCCCTCAACCAGGCCAGTTACATTACAGATGCAAAAACTGAGGCCCAGAGAGGTTAAGGAACTTGCCCAAGGTCACACAGGTGGTGATAACACAGGAGAAATTCGAACACAGGTCCCTTGACTATATCAGACCACCTCTTTCAGCTCAATCTTTCCTAACTCTTAAGTATGCCAAGGTGCCCCTTAGGCCTCATCCCAGATGCCAATGGATCTATTTGGCTGTGGTATGGGTGGTGTGGGCATTTTGTTAGGAACGATACAAATTACTTTCATGTGTGTTATATATTGACATCAAATAGCACTTTTACAATTACAAATCCGTTAACATAAATTATCTAATTTGATGATAAGCAGCCAAGTTTTATTCTACAGATAAGGAAGCTGAGGAGGGAAGAGGTTAAGAAATTCTAATAAGTTCAATAAAGCTAGTAAATGGCAGGTCTGGGACTATAACTAGCTTCTTATAGTTAGTTCCAAGGTTCCATTTGTTACATTCTTGGCCAGTTCTATTAGCACCTTGGAGGGAGTATACTTGACATAGATTCAGGTATTTCACTTTTCTCTCATAACTTCACTAAACAGGTAAGAACAAATTTCACCTAGGTTAATTAATAGATGGATTGATAAGTGAACAAATGAATAAACAAGCACATAAAACTGCTCTGTTAGTAGTTTGCATAAAAAGGGGAAAATTCTTTTTTGTGTCTAAAATCAATTTCTGTTACAGTATCAAAAGGTTTGTCCTTTGGTGAGATTTTTAAAATCTGTCTCTAAGTAAATAATGATTTTAGATGTTTCAAAAAGTAAATGTGGAAGATATTCCTTGAAAATATCTATTAGACAACAAATCCCAGATTAGGATAAAATATCATATTAGGGAAAAGAATGAATTTCTATAGTGTTATTGTTCTTTGATATTGTGATTTAATTTAAAATATCAGTTTGGTGTAGTTTCAAAAGTGCTGTTAATCACTGGTCCATGAATCTCTCTATATTTTTAAAAATTCCACATTTAAGGAGATTTACATTTTATATGGGGAATCTAGGTGACAAAGTGAACCAGGCCAGGAGTCAGGAAGACTTATCTTTCTGAGTTCAAATCCAGCCTCAGACACTTACCAGCTGTGGGACCCTGGGCAACTCACTCAACCCTTTTTGCCTCAGTGTCTTCATCTGTAAAATGAGGTAGAGAAGGAAATGGCAAATCACTACAATATCTTTACAAGAAAACCCCAAATGCGGTCATGAAGGATCCGACATGACTGAAAAATTACACAACCACAACGACAATATATTTTATACAGTAAAACTGAGTGCTACAAGACCTTACCCTCTTGAAACCCTGTCCACAGATGTCTGTCTTTAGTGTTCTCCCTCTGTGGTCTGGCATTGTGAAGGCAGTCAATCAAGCAAGCAGCAATGAAGCACTTACTATATACCAGGCAAGAGGTAGTGTGCGGGAGTAGATTGAGAACGGATGAGCAGGAAGACCCAGGTTCAAACCTTGCCTCTGACACATACTAGTTGTGCATCCTGGACAAGTGGCTTAAGCTTTCAGTGTCTCCAAGCAAATCTCTAATAAAACTACAAGTTGCATAGAAGTTGCTGACAGTTTTTTGGTACAGGAAATTCCTCTCCTATGGGTTCCTACACCTTTGAAATCATAGGTCTAGCCCCTATCTCTACCTTATTTGTCAAGCATTAGGGATAAAAAGAAAAAGCAAAAATAGCTCCTGCCCTCAAGGAGCTTGCATTCTAATGGAGGAGACCACAAAACATAAATAATTACATTCAAGATACCTACAGAATAAGTGGAAGGTAATCTTAGGAACTAGTGATCAAGGATAATAATAACAATGCATATTTACAAAGTATTTTAAAATTTGCAAAGCACTGTCTTCACAATAACCAGTGAAAGCAGGCAATTCAAGATCCTTATTTCTCCTTCTACAAATGAAGATACTGAGACACAAAGAAGTGATTGGCCTCTGGTCACCCAGTTATTGAAGTGTTAAAGTGGAGACTAGAATTCAGGCCTTTGGATGCCAAGACCAAAAATCTTTCCATCAAACTCTGAAGGATGGATAAGGTGGCTTATTTGGCCTGGATTTATGTACTGAGAATGACCTGTTGGTAGAAATCTACCATTCTCCACTTGTAGAAAGAGCACTTATGGTTCAGGTTCTCTGGCCATTAAACTAGAAAGTTCCTGCCACGTAGGTAACCTTTTCCCTAAAAAAGCAATTAAACCACCCTAGAGACTTAATTTATCTAGGAAACTGAGGCTCAAACTACTGAGAAAGCTTCCTCATAGCCTAATGTATAACACTCTAATGCCCAGAGTGTTATGCATTACATAACCTCAGGCTTGCTCTCACTGTCATTTTCAGTCAACAAACCCTTCTGATATGGTATTGTTGCTGTTCAGTCACTCCAACCCTTCATGACCCCATTTGGGGTTTTCTTGGCAAAGATACTGGAGTGGTCTGCCATTTCCTTCCCCAGCTCATTTTACAGATGAGGAAACTGAGGCAAACAGGGTGAAGTGACTGGTCCAGGGTTATACAGCTAGTGAGCACCCGAGGCCAGACTTGAACTCAGGAAGATGAGTACTCCTGATTCCAGGCCTGGGACTCTAGCCACTGGACCATCCCGCTGCTCAAAGCAGATAGGATATGCACTACACCAACGATGAAAAACTGAGGGATATCGGATAGAGGTGGTGATTTTCCCAGGCTCACACCTTAGGGGGCTTGGACCCAGGTCCTCCAACTTAAAATCCAGAATGCCTCTGCAACCTTCCCTGCACTTCCCCTCCCCTCCCCCCACCATAAGATCTATGGCAAGATTCCTTACACCTCTTAGCCAACTCAACCTTTCACAAAGAAGGTGACTAGATCAGATATTCAGTAATAATGTTTATTGAGTAGTTCAAAGCTGGCTAATTTGTGACCAGGAAAGAGATAAAAGGACTATTTTAGTATAGGGTAAAACACTTAGAAAGATATTCATATCCTTATCAAGTTAACATGACTTGAGGCATTAATGCATCTATGATTAAGCTCATTCTCTCCCAAACACTGCAGAAAGTGTTTCCTAGCTCCAAAGAAGAAAAGACTTCTTCTGGAGCAGAAATTCTTAATTTGTGTTCATTGACCCCTTCAGCAGTCCAGTGAAGCCTGTGGACCCCTTCTCAGAATAACGTTTTTAAATATATAAAATAAAATACATAGGACCAAAAAGGAAACCAATTATATTGAAATATAATTTTCAAAATATCCTCCTCTACCCTCCCACCAAAAAAAAGACAACCTCATGGTCTCTGGGTTAAGAAACTCTGTTCTAGATTCTCTCCTTTCAGTATTTACTCCCAAAACTCAGCTGTATAGTTCAAATGACTCTCAACCCGTGAAACTGGCGACTACCAAAGTTTTCTACCAGTAGTACAAAGAAAGCAACCCAAGATAATGTTGGAAGGGAGAGCTGGGAACTCAGAAGGGTACAAGGGTATAAAGAGCTGAACAGTCTAGTGGACTAGGATGTATAAGGCTGCCCTGCTCTGAGGGTGAGGGAAAAAAATTCTCCCAACCCCTGTGTGACAAGCCCAAGGTCATCTTTCCTCCAGGGATTTATGAGCCCATGGTCCAACCTCTGAACTTTTAATAATTAATTGAGTTGAATTACTTTGGGGATAGGGGCTGAACATGTGATTTCATTGATGTAAAGAACTACCAGGTGAGGGAACTCCTACCAACGCAAGTTGGCATCATCTTAGCAACATACAGTCATAGAGGGTTACCTAGAATAGTAGGGTCAAAGTCAAATAGAAACAAGGCCACCAATCTTAACATAAGAGTCCTACAGATCCCATAGTGACTTAGTTTTAAAATATTATATATATAAATATATAATATAAAATATAATAATTAACTATGTTTTATTGCATTTTGTTAAATATTTCCTAATTACAATTTAATCTAGTTTAAGGAGCACAGGGCCTCATTGACACCTCTGGCCCTAGGGTACTAGGAAACAAAGTGACTCAGCCAGGATAACACAAACCAGTATGTGTCTAAGGCCAGACTTGAACCTAGGTCTTCCTGGTTCTGGGACCAGATCTCTATGCATTGTATCCTCACTGCTTCTCATAAAATTATGAAGGCTAATAATTTTTAAAAATAATATGTATCTAGCTGAGAAGGAATCTTATATGTATACATCAATCAGTCAGTCAAAAAAGCCCTTTTTAAGTGCCTGTTATGTGCCAGGCCCTGAGAAAACAGACATAACTGACATAGCTTTTGCCTGTACAGTCCTTTCATTTCAGAACCTAACTTTTCCGCTTCCCCTACAATCACAGCACAAAAACACAACCTCCTTAGGGATGCAAAGTTTTGCCAGAGTCCTGTGTAACATATCAAAGCCAAGAGGTTTTGTTAGTATTAAATTAAACTTCTGATCTCTCCTGGATTTCTCTTGGGATGTTGTTTTAATCAACACCCCTCCTCAGATTCCCAATCTAAGTGCCAAAAGGCACTGATCTTTTGAAACTATTTCAAAGTTAACCATTAAATCATTAGGCCGTTCAGAGCCACTCCTAGGATTGTTTTGGAGAAAAGAAGCAGACTACATACACACAATCTTCTTTCAAAATGGTGCTCCATATCAGGGCCCCAAGGAATGATAAGATGACATTATTTAGGCAGAGTAACCAGGAGGTTTACATGCTGTTGGTGGCATCATCCGATCAATGTACCCCTCCCCAGGCACATGTTATATAGGGCTCTGATCCAGCCTATTAAAGATAAAGTAAATCCATCAACAACAAGCTGTTATTAAGCACCTACTAGTACTGTGCCAGGCAAGAGGACTGCAAAGACAAAACTAAAACAATCCCCACCTTCAAGGAGTTTAATGAAGATTTCTTTTCTCCTTTTATTTTTTTCTTCCCTCCTCTATCTCTCCCTCTTTTCTTTTGATTTGCCCCCTTTTCTCCTTTCCTCTCGCCTTTATCCTTCTCCTCTGGCCCATGCCTTAGGTCCTCAGTAACAGGCAGGAACACTGCTTTGTTGTTATTCAGTCATGTCAGACTCTTCATGACCCCATTTAAGATTTTCTTGGTAAAGATACTGCAGTGGTTCACCATTTCCTTCTCTAGCTCATTTTATAGATGAGAAAACAGAAACAAACAGGGTTCAGTGACTTGCCCAAAGTCACACAGCTAGTAAGTATCTAAGGAAGGATTTGAACTCAGGTCTTCCTGACTCTAGGCCTAGCCTTCTATCCACTTCACCACTTAGCTGCCCCTGCAGCACTGAGGGATAAAGAAGCAATTGACTCCTGTTCTGATACAGGAGGTACATCAGTTTAACTACGACCCTGGACTCCAACATGAGAGACATACTTTCTCCTCAGCTGAAGCAGCCCCTGTACCTTACCTAACAATGCTTCACTGGCCTCTGCTACTTTGTTAGTGTGATTGCACTCAAGGCTACCACCCTGATTCCAAATGCCATGGCACCCCTTTCTTCTTCCCTTGCCATCTTCCCCAACCGGTTCCTCTGAGATTTTGAATCCCTCTGTCCTCTGAACCACTGCCACAACTCCATCACTAAATTTGCCCCAAGTACCAGGATTCCTAGTTATGGTTCTCATCTCAGGTAGGAAATCTGACCAGAAGTCTTTTAGTAACTACAAAGAAGGGAAGGACTAACCTCAGGCAGCATCTAAATCTCTGTGAAACAAACCAGTGTAAACACAGTTATAACAAGGTTGACGTTGTTGTTGTTTAGTTGTGTCCAACTCTCCATGATCTCATAGACCATTACACGCCATCCTGTCCATGGGTTTTTCTTGGCAAGGATACTGGAGTGGTCTACTATTTCCTTTTCTAGTGGATCAAGGCAAAAAGAAGTTAAGTGACTGCTAGTAAGTGTCTGTGGCCATATCTGAATTTTGGTCTTTCTGACTCCAGGCCTAGCACTCCATCCACTGAGCCAGCTAGTTGCCTATAACAAAGTAACTCTTCTCTACTTCTAGATGATGCAGTAGATTGAGTATTGGAATTGGAGACAGGAGGACCTGGGTTCAAATCCTTCCTTAGATACCTCATCTACTTTCTATGTGACCCTAGACAAGTCTTATAACCTGTATCCATTTGTTTCCCCATCCGTAAAACTTTGCCTTCCAGGTTGTTAAATGAGATAGCATATGTAGAATGCTTCACAAACCTCAAAGTAAATGCTATCACTCTTATCATTTTTATTCTCAATTGCTATACTATAGCTTGCTTGAGTGAATAACCAATTCAAGTAAGTTATTAACCAGGCTGGAATAATGAATGGGATGTCATAGAATTTTGATTTTTCTCAGATTGGATCTCATAATTTGGCAACTGATACGCTAGCCAAACTTTCCTCCATCTTGGCCCTGTCCTCATTCAAAACCCTAAACAGTAAGCGGGTAGCAACAAAGGTGGGCAGCTAGGTGGTACAGTGGATAGAGCGCCAGGCCCACAGTCAGGAAGACCCGAGTTCAAATGTGGGCTCAGACACTTACTAGCTGTAGGACTCTAGGTAAGTCATTTAACCCTCATTGCCTCAATTTCTTCATCTGTAAAATGAGCTGGAGAAGGAAATGGCAAACCACTCCAGTATCTTGGCCAAGAAAACCTCAAATGGGGTCACAGGCCTCAACAACAACAACCACAAAGCAACAAAGGTGTAGCAATGTTCCCGAGCAGCCTTTATTTGGTATGGAAACCCAGAGGCTGAAGGACACTCCAAGAGACAGGTCCAGTTATCTGGAGCCTCTTCAACAAACAAAATGAACAGAATGTTATCAGTGATGCCTAAAGCTCCATAAAACACTGGGTTTACATAAAATACTCATTTCAGCTAAGCCTTCTAAAAGTATGGGAATTACTCAATGATTAAAAGTCAAAGGCTCAGCATTTTGAAGGTCGATGATTCATGTAGTTGTGGTCTGCATGGAGAAAGTGCCAAAACACCTGAAGAACAAGACAGAGTCATATCAAGGAGAATAGTATCTGCCAGCTACCTTGTTTTTCTCCAAAGGAAACCTGAGGCAAGTAACCACTGCATTTCAGCTGAAGAGCTATGTATTCTGCTATTCACAAAGGGTAATGGGAAATTTCTGAAACTTTTGCTTTAGGGTCCAAGACGCCAAACTATAAGAATGAATAGCTCCATTATTAAATGTCCATTTTACTATTTTAACAATCTTCCTAGCTGGAAGAAATTACACACAGATATCTCACATCAGAACTAAATTACCCATGGAGAATCCAATTCAATTCAATTCAACAATCATTTATAATTTGCTATAGGAGCAAGGCACCCTTCCAGGCCCTGGGGAGATAAGGTAGAAAAATGATACAACCTTTACCCTTGAGGAATTTACAGTCTACTAGGGAGGCTGTAACATGTATTCCCAAAGAGCAAAAGAGAGATATAACCAAAGTGCTCCAGAAAAAATTGGAGAAAGATTATTCTTACCTTATCGCCTCTATTCGAATGTATGCTCCTTGAGGCCAGGGACCAGATTTTTTCCTTTCTTTATTTCCAGCACTTGGCAATGTACCTGGTACATAGTAAGTACCTAATAAATGCTTGTTGACTGACTGACCTGGGGAATAGAGAAGGACTGACTCACAGAGGCAGTGACACCTGAACTGGGCTTTGAAGAAAAAGAACAATTCCAATAGGTATGGATAAGAACATAGTGTGTTCTATGTATAGGGGACAGGCTGGATGAATGCACAAAGGTAGGACAATGCAGGGGAAAGAACAAGGAAAAATCAGTTCAGTTTGGCTCTATACACAAAGGGAAATATGGAAATCACAACGAAATAAGTCTGGAAAGTTAGCTTAGAACTACATTTTGGAGGATTTTAAACGGCAAACAAAAGTATTGGTGCCTTACCCAAAAGGCAGTAAGCAATTCCTGAAGGCTTTTCAGTAGGGAGACTAACATAATCTGCCTTGTACATTAGATTATTTTGGCTTAAAGGATATACCAGAAAGGCAAAAGTAATAAGTATCTAAACTAGGATCATGGTGGTATAAGTGGAGAGGAAGGAATGGATTCAAGAAACATTATAGAATAGAAAGGACAGGACCTCAAGGACTGGATATGGAGTGAGTGAAAGGAAAGTTAGATACAGCTCTAAGGTTCTGAGCCTGGGGTACTGGAAAACTGTGGTACTGTCCCCTCAAAATCAGTGAGTCTGGGAGAAAGATGGGTTTGGAGGTGGAAAGATACCAAATTCAGTCTTGGACATTCTAAGTACACAGTGCCAGGAGACATTAGATGCAAATATCTCATAGGCAAAGGGACTAAATGTCAAAAGAAAGATGAAGGCTAGATACAAAGAGTCAGGAGGCCTCTGCCCAGAGGCAGTAACTTAAGCCATGGTAACAATGAGATCACCAAGAAAAAGGGCATAGATGAAAAAGAAAAGAAGGGCTAGGACAGAGCCTTGGAGAACATGGACATTGAGAATGGAAGGAAGATGATGAGCCACACACACATTATGCCTATGTGAGAGGCTCCAAGATTAAGTGAATAGAGAGCCAACCACAGAATCAGGAAGATGTGGATTTAAGTCCCCTACAACCGAGTCCCTTGTGTCCCTGGGCAAATTATTTAACCCCTCAGTGCCCTGGGCAACCTTCTAAGACTACGAGGTGCAGAACTGTTGGGTATATGCTTTGATAGGAGCTTTCTTACCAGAAGGTCCCTACACCAGGAAAATCATAGGTCTCAACCAAAAAATTTTTTTTTAAAAGTCTAGCACAGTGCTAGGTACTGGGGTTGCAAAGATGAAAAATGAAACAATTCTTGACCTCAAGAAACTTACATTCTATTGGAGGAAATAAAATGGGTGCATATAAGTAAATATAATATATAATGCAATGGGGGGGTGTCAATCAGAAAGGTCCTCCCCTCCAAAAAAAATGTGCTCTAGCTAGAACACAACCCATGGAACATGTGTGGCGCTAAGCCGGGCTCTCTTGATCACTTCCAAGTTCATACACTCGGCAATGAAGGACTTTGGGATGATTCAGCAATCCCTTAATCCTACAACGATAGTGGGGGTCCAAGAAAAGATAATATGTCAAAGAGAATCAGCCACTGAGCCAGGAACATGCAGCCTACTCAATAGACTTTAAAGCATTGACCCAACCAGCTAGACTCTAGAGCTTTTACTCTCTCTCTCTCTACTGTGAGGGAAGGAAGTGCCCCAGAAACTATAGGTGACCCAATAGCAGACTGAGAAGGATACTTCCAGCCTTGGATGTAATCTTGTGAGTTTGAGAGGTGATAAACTCCCGGGTCCTTCTGTCACTGTCGGCTGCATCCTGGGAGAGGTTCCCTGCAGGTACTGCAATGCTTCACTGAAGAGATTATTACTACTAGGACCTGGTCCTTAAGGAAATTGATCAGAAAGTATGGAATCCAGTTAGCAGGGGAAATGGCTATTCAGCAGACCCACAAAATACCTCATGAGTTAGTATTTGAAGAATCAACCTCTTGGGAAAGTAAATTATAAGTTATCTGTTATTGTTTTCTGTTTTTAAGTCTTTGTCAATGAATGTTTATGAGTCCTTTGTATTTTAGACATTTCCTTTGTGTATAGGAAATACATAGTACTCTCTCATATCTGACATACATTGCACACTGAGTACATTTCAACTCACTTTTGGGAAGACTTTAGACATGAGCCAACCTAAGCTTTAAGTGATTTTCTCTGGGACTCTGGGGTATAAGCATAAAAAACCATAGACGCCCCCCCCCCAAAAAAAAGATAAAAAAAAAGAACCTGACCCTTCATGGGACAGCCAGCAGGATATGTTGTTACATATAAAGTAATTTGGGGGAGGGGAGGGTAAAGAGTTCTAACATCAAGGATGATGCTTGAGCTGAGTTTTAAGGGGAGCTAGAGGGTCAAAGGCAAGGGTAAGGGAGAGTACTCTAGACATAAAGCACAGCTTATGAAAAGGCAAATTAGAGGCAGCATACAGAATGCAGTCTGGACAACAATAAGTGGTGCAGTTTGACTGGAACTAAAAGTGAATGAGAAGTCATGAGAATAATCTGGAAAGATAGGTTGAAGCCAGATTGTGAAGAGCTTTAAATGATAGAGATGTTTAATCTTATTCTAGGAACAATGGGGAGTCTTTGAAGTTTCTTGAGCAGAGGAATGATATGGTTAGACTTGTGCTTTTGAAATATCAGGTTAGCTGCTGTATGGATTAGAGAGGGGAGAGATAGGAGGTAAGGACATTAATTAGTAAACTATTACAATAGTTCAGGTGAGAAGTGATAACATACTAACTAGGATGATGGCCCTGTGAGTGAAAAGAAGGGGATGGATGCAAGATATGTTGTGGTCATAGAAATGACAAGACTTGGCAAATGAGTGAATTTGTACAGAAAGAAAGAGTGAAGAGTAGAGGATAACTCCAAAGTGTCTAGAGTGACTGGAAAGACGGTGCCCTGGACAGAGATTAGCAAGGTAAGAATCAGCTCGGTTTCAGGGGAAAGATGAGTTCCAAAATGGGTACCAAGGTTCTAATTAGGACTAATTAGAATGTGTGTGCCAGAATAAGAAAAATATAGGTACCCCAAAAGCAGACTGGAAGTGAAATGTTATAGTATTAGAAAACAGATACTACCACTGTATTCAATTTAGTCACCATTTAATTAAATATATGGTCAGGCAGCTAGATGGATAGTGAATCCCCATGGACCCCAGGACCTGAGTTCAAATCCAGCCTCAAACACTCAAACTGGGTGACCCTGGGCAAGTCACCTAAACTCTAGCTGCCTCATTTTTCTCATCATAAAATGGGAATAATAAAACCTAAATTCCAAGATTGTGGCAAAAATAAAATAATATTTCAGAAGTGCTTAAAGTACTATATAAATGCTAGGTTTCATCATTATGAAGTACTGTGTTGGGCACTAGGAGAGATATTAAGTTTATGCAAGGCAGAATCTCTACCTTCACGAAGTTTGTAGTCTAGTAGGAGACATACATAAATCTCTCTAATATCTATAGTGGCTTTATTTTTATTTCATTTTATTTTCAGTAGCTAAATAATTGGAAACATGGAATATTCTGCTGCATAAATTGGTTAGTTTATTATCTCACATGATGGCCAGGGAAGAACCAATTCAAGAGATTATGGAGGTCTTGCAGAGTTACAGCTAGGGTAGGACATTTTAAAGGAAACTGACAGGACATATACTCCTTTTGTATGAGGCACACACGAGTACAGCACCTTAAATAAATAAAATAAATAAAATTGGAAGTTATTTGATCTTGGAAGTTTCCCATCCCACACCTGATGGAAGTTTCCCAAATGAGTCCTTTCCTACCAGTCTCTTACCACCACTAATCTAGTGCTGACCTGGGCTCTTTATTCCTACCTCACATGTTTTTGTTCTCCACTCAACAGGATAGCGTCCCATATTAGATAAGTCACTGAATTTGGAGTCAGAAAGAACTATGCTCAAATTCTGCCTCAGACACTTACTAGCTGGAAAACCCTGGGCAAGTCATTTAACCTTTACCAGTCTCAGTTTTCTCCTCTATAAAATAAGGGGGTTGGACTTGGTGACCTTGGAGAGCTCTTGTAGCTCTAAATTTACAATTTTGTGTTTCTGTGATCCTGAGGTGTGAGATTTCTCCTTGAAATCTCTTCACTTCTTGGAGTAGGTGAGAAAAAGGTTGGAAAGGAAGGGTGGTGACAGATGTGTGTGTGTGTGTGTGTGTGTGTGTGTGTGTGTGTGTGTGTGTGTGTGTGTGTGTGTGTGTTGGAGGGGAGGGGTCAATGTGTCCAAATGAAGTTTGAACTTTACTCAGTGGAAAAACAGAATCTTTAAAAGATTGTGAGCAGAGGACAGAAATGGCCAGACCTGTGCATAAGGAAGAACAATTTGGGGCAGTGATTTTAAAGATGGCTCGGAGGTAGGAGAGTGGAAGGGGGAAAGAACTATTAGAAAGCTATAGTAAAAGTCCAGGCAAATGATAATGAGGACACTTATCTGTACTAGAATGGTGGCAAGAGATATGCAGAAGTAGAATTGACAGAAGTTGGTAACTGGATATGAGAAGTGAAGGGAAGGAATATTCAAAGATAATACCAAGATTTCCAACATGGGAGACTGTGTATGAAGGAAGGCATAACTAGCACAAATCAAAATCAGAAGGAAGAGCAGGGCTTGAGGGAAAGAGAATAAACTCTCAGCTCAGTTGAGAACATGTGGAGTTTGGGGTGCGTGTAGGTGGAGAAATGCTTGCTATATGCAGTTGGTGATGTGTTTCTGGGAAATTCATAGAAAATAGAGAAAGTCTGGGCTGCATCTGGAGACAACAGACCCAAGCTCACATCACAGCTCTACCACAAGCTGAATGACTTTAAATAGGCTATTTACCTTCTCAAGAACTCAGTTACCTTGCCTGTAAAATGAGGCAGATGATATTTAAAGTTCAGCTTTAGCAGGCCAAATGTCTATGAAATGATCATTGAGGCCAAGAAATGAGGTGAGATTGACAAAGGAAAAAGGAAAAAAAAGAAGAAAGTCAAGTTCAGAACCTAGAGGGATGCAAAAATTTATGGTATTAGAAAGAAGAGTAGCTAGTAAGGGAAAGAGTAAAGGAATTAGCAAAGAGGTAAAAAGGAGAACTAGAATAAGATGGTGTCTCAGAAGGAAAGGAGAAAATATCCCATTGGCTCTGGAGGCAGAAAACCTGGGTACCCATACTGCCTCTGATACTTATTGTCTGTGGAACCTTGAGTAAGTCTCTTAGCCCATGCGGGCCTCAGTTTCCTCATTTTTAAAATAAGGAGGTTAGACTAGATGGCCTCTTTGGAGTCTTCATTTATAATTTGTAGCTCTACATTTATAATTTGTAAGGAATAAAGAGAAATAGGATGGTAGTTGGATGGGGTAGATGAGTCAAGAGAAGGTTTTTTCTTCTTTTTAAGGACTGATCATATTTGTAGGTAGATAGAAAAGATATTGAAGATTTATGAGACAGAGGGAATGATTGTTGCAGTAAAATACTAGAGGAGGAGGAAGGGGATGGGACAAAGACTCTAGTAAAGGGGTTTGCCTCTTTACTAGAGACAGGAGAGAATGGATGAAGATGCTGAGGAGTTTTAAAGATCAGAGTTGAGTATGCTGCTCTTTTGTGGTATCAGACTTCTCAGTGAAGTAGAAAGCTAAGTGATCTGTTGTAAATATGGAGTCTGTAAACTGTGGAATTGAAGAGGGAACATGGCAAGGTTTAAAACAGACATTGTGGGAATGAGATAAAGAGTCAATAAGAATGGGCTTTTAAGGGGATTATTAACCTTTAAAGTCAATGATACCAGATACCACTGTTAGCACATAGATTTGTAAGTTTTAAACAGTAGGGAGACAAATCTCAGAATAATATCTTTGAGAACACTGACAAATGTACTGTGCCCAGAAGTTTTGTTGTTGTTGCTGTTGTTTGTTTGTTTGTTTGTTTTTCAAATTACCACTTCATGAAGCTTGTAGTCTAGTAGGAGACATACACAAATCACTCTAAGACCTGTAGTGGCTTTATGGAATTTCAGTAGCTAAGTAATTGGAAATATATGAAATAATCTGCTGTACAAATTGGTTAGTTTACTATCACAAGTGATACCTAGGAAAGAAACAGTTCAAGAAATCATCCTCAAGTCGACTCCAGTCTTGAAACTAGTGATTTAACAGAAAAATAAGATAGTCAATTTTATAATAACTTAGGGTTGGTGTTTTTCTTATTGTAGCTGAGGCTGGAATAAGTTTACAGGAGCCAATCCAGGAAACATGTCCCATGAAACCCAAAGTTCCCAGGGACTCTCTAGTGCATGATCCCTAGGAAAGCCCCATAGGCCCATTCCTGCATATATTCTTGCCCCCAGTACAGTATTATTTTCTTCCTACTCCCAAATTAACATGAGTCTCTCAACAGAAAAAAAAAATGAAGTTGCTATTTAGCCAGACAGTTCCCTGCTACACGATGCCTAGAATTCAAAGTCATGAAAACCATTTACTGTACTATTCTCATTAGATGACAGAAAGACAACAGTCTTCTGATAGTGCAAACTCCTTTCAAAAGCCTTCACAGTCAAGCTATTTCACGAAGATTAAAATAGGAGTAGACAAGGAGCGTTCTTGTTAAATGTACTTTCTTCATATTAATGAGATAGGTCTCATGCTCATTCCACAAATGTCCTACTTGGATGTTTCACTGTAGTATGTATATATCCTTAGGTCCTTGAAGTCCATGCCCGTGGAACATAAGCTCTGCCAGCTTCGCTCATGCTAGAAAAAGCTTCAAGCATGGTCCCAGCAACAGACTGTGCCCCCTATCTGAAAACCAGACCAGCTCAATAACTAGAGGCTCATCAGCCAGTTGACCACTAGTTGCTGAATTCTTTGACCATGACAATCTAGGACACAAAGACAAAACTTACATGGCCCTCAGTTCAATGTGTGTCCTTTGCTTTTGTAGTAAATGCGGCAGAAAAAAATCAGAAGGTGCTACGAGTCACGTAACTTTTCGACCACCCCTAAGCATCAAATTGGCCTGCTAAATCAATGAGACCTTTGTCCAACAACTGAGTTGATACAGAAGAGGAACTAGGCCACTTCAATATGACATTATTACTATATATTGAACAAGCAATCATATAGAAGTTGCAGCTAAATGGTTGGACAGCTTTCATTAGAGAAGTAGATAAAACAGTTGACAAAGCTCATTTCATCATGTGCCCAAAGGCAACAAGAAGTATGTGGAATACTTGTTTATCAATCTTGATTGGCATCTCACTCATGATGAGCTTGAGCCATCAAGATAATGGTAACTAATGCACCAAATCTGGAAGTAGAAAAATTCTATGGAAAATTTTACAACAATCCTACTTAAAAAACAAGCCAGCATTACACATTGACAGTTGGAGACTTTGATGCAGACATAGTCACAAAAAAAGGATGGAGAAAAATCTGTTGGAAACCACAATTTAGGATTATGAAATGGAAAAAAGCCAAAGGCACATAAACTATTCAAAGCCTCATTTTTATGTAGGATGAATCCTTTCTCCAAAAAGACAGTTGGAAGGTGCTGGATGGAAGTGATGAGCACCAAATATCATCATAAAAAATGGAATTTAACAACAGAAAATTACTAATGTGGGAGTCAACTGAGAATCACATTCTATGCACATTCAATCCATCTAGTAGTCACAGCAAAAGTCAAGATGAGTCCCAAGTCTGGGAAAATTATAAAAGTAAGATGATATTGTGTATAATTACAACAGGGCCATCCCAACCTTCTTAAACAAGCTATTGAACCTAACGAATTGAGATCATAAGATCATTGGTTTACAGCTAGAAGGGATCTCAGTCCAACTGAGGACCATCTAGTCCAGCTACTCATTTTACAGATAAGAGAACATCTGTAGGGGAAGCAAAACTATACCCAAGGTAACAAATCTAATAAGTGGTGGCGCTGACATTTTAATATAGATCTTTACATTCCAAATCCAGTGTTCTTTGTAATAAATATTAACCAACTTACTTCCAAAAAAAAAGACAAAAACACAGACTATCCCTATTTCTCAAAGCAATTTATCTTCCTCTATTGGCTTATCTGCTTGTATTCAAGATCTTTAACCAAGTTTCCCCCCTCTTGAGATTTTAAGGCATTTCGATCTTTTTTCCTTGTATTCTACTATAACTCACTTTCAGACATGATGGTTTCCCTTGAATGCTGGGGCACTCATAGTTCACTGGTCTCAGTGTCTGCCCCAACTAACTTCTAGGGAGACAGAATTGGCCCTAGCTATATGCCAATATCCTTTACTTCAGTTTTGGTGGATCTACATACATAACACTGGCATCCTGCCCCAGTTCCCTTTGTTCTTCAATTCTCTGTCTGAGTACTGTTGCCCCACAGAACACTGCTATACTAGAACTCTAGCCAGAGCAAGCTCCTACTTTTATATTTTCTTTGAGGGAATGGAGGAGCACAGAGCTGTATTCTATTTCACTCCCATGGATTGCCTTGTACTTCCTGATTGAGTGTGATAGCTAGTAGGGGAAAGACTGTTGAGTGAATGCTTTAAGGATTAGAGAGCAGTCTTCTCTGCCTGTAGTTCATTGGGTTGTTACCTTGCTTGGGTTCTTGGTATCTTAGACCATGAAGGCAGAAAAAATGCCTTATCTCATGTATAATTCTTATTATGGAGAGGTTTGAGAATTCTCAAGTATCAGAAAAAATATCGATTCCCCTAGCTTGTTGGTCATGAGACAGAGACTTCCTAACATAATTTAACCAATCTAAAGCAGGTTTCAAAATACCCAAAGAACCTGAGGCAGCAAACATGTGACCTTTTTGCCAGGCAGGGAGAGATGGTAACCAAAGGCAAATCCAGTTTAGAGGACGAGTTCATTTGCAGACCAGTATAAAGGAGAATGGTGGAAGACTGAAAACAGTATTTCCTCACAAAGCAGCAAAAGCAAGTAGAGGGTAAAGCAAGTCTACAGAAACCTTGGCATGATATCCAACTAAGCCAGAGCATCCCAAGAATATTTATACATAGAAGCAGGAGGACAACAAACAGAAGCAAAACCAAATATATTTACCTGTGTTTGTTAGGATTAGGGCAAGAACTCATATATAACAGATTGAAAATTAGATTATTGTGGGGGCCAGAAGGACAGGAGGGAATGTGATCTAGGGCACAAGTGGAGGGATTGGCATTGGCAAGAAGTGTCACTTGACTCTTTGAAACTGAGACAATGGAGGAGAGGATTGGAGTTAATCCTGAAAAGAGAAGATCGTCATGGTTGAACCCAATTTTTGAGTGAAATTTTAGGCAAGTTTTTTTGCTAAGTAGAAGAGGGAAGTGGTTGGATATGAAAAAGGAAAGGGAATGGAATGTTTGAAAAGGCCACTGTGAGAAATGTCAAAGACAGAAACAAAATTAAAATCTATGCTAAAATATTCATAGCAACAGTTTTTGTGGTAGCAAAGAACAGGAAACAAAGTGGGTAGCTATCAATTGAGAAATGGCTGGATAAACAGTGGTATAAGAAAGTAATGAAAAATTTGTGTAGTATAAGTTGATGCAGAGTAAACGAATAGAGTGGCAGAATGTATACAACGACCATCATAATTCAGTCACTCAGTTTTGTCCAACTCTTCGTGACTCTGTAGACTACATTGTCAATGGGATTCTACTGGCAAGGATACTAGACTGGTTTGCCATTTTCTTCTCCAGTGGATTAAGGCAAGCAGAGGTTAAGTGACTTGACCAAGATCACACAGCTAGTAAGTGTCTGAGGCCACATTTAAACTCAGATCTTCTTGACTCCATTCTATCCACTGAGCCATCTAGTTGCCTCTATAATGACCACAGCAATGCGTTGGTTTTTTTTTTAAAAATCACCAAAAGGAATTCTGATAACAGTGCAATTAAAAAACTAGCAATGATCCAAGTGAACAGATAATGAAAGATGACCTCCTTCCTCTCAGCACAAGTTGAGCACTACAAAATCAGAACATTGCATAACGAAGACATCATATCATTTGTTTTTTGCTTAACTGTTTTTCTTTGGTTCTAGGGACAATTCAGTGATATGGGGAGGGGAGAGGAGAAGAAAATGGGGAGATACATCCAGAAATAACTGTGATACAGGAGCAAAAGGCAGCAATTATGCTTATTTTTAATATGTTATATGAAACCATCTTATATGACAAATCATTTAATAGAAAAAAGAGGAGGAAAAACAATGAGCAAAACTGATTAATATATTTTTTAAAATCTGAAAACATATGGAATGTTACACACCTATAAACCTCCCTCCTCTCTGAAGGAGTTGAGTTGAGGGAAGTACCTTCTCATATCTCTTCTTTGGGGCCATGTTTGTTCTTTATAATTTTGCAATATTCACTTTTAACTACAACTTTTAACTTTAAAAAATAAATGTTTATGAAGTTGGATCTCTTAGCCTCCTCTCTTCCAAATTTTCTTCACACTGTTGAGGGTACCATCATCCTCCTAGTCACTCAAGCTTGTAATCTAGGGGGAGTGATGCTCAACTCCTCACTATCTCTCACCTCCTATATCCAATCTGTTGCTAAGTCCTGTTGATTTTACCCTTGTAACAACTCTCACATATGCCATACTTCTTTCCCCGGACACTGAAACTGTTTCAGGGGAGGTTCTCATCACCTCACTCCTGGGCTATTGAAACAGCCTTCTGGTTAGTTTCCCTGTCTTGGGTCTTTTCCCACTCCAGTCCATCTTACACACAGATGTTAAATTGATCTTCCTAAAGTGAAGATCTAACCATGTCACACACACCCCCATACAATAAACTCCAATAGCTCCCTATCACTGCAGAAAAAAATAAATAAATTCCCCTTCTTCCCCTCCCTCCCCCATACATTCTGCATTCTAGTGACACTGGCCTCCTTGCACAAGAGCCCCCATCTCTTAACTCATTGGCCTTCTGCCATGCTTGGAATTCTCTTCCTCCTCCTGTTCTTCTCCCTATCTCCTTGGCTTCCTTCAAATCCCAGTTACAATCCCATCTTCTATGAAAAGCCCTTCCAGATTCCCCCTTAACATTGGCCTTCCCTCTGTTGATTATTCAATGTATCCTGTATATATCTTGTTTCTACATAGTTGTTTGTGTTGCCTCCCCATTAGACTATGAGCTCTTTGAGAGCAGGGACTGGTTATCTATTGTTTTGGGGTTTTGCCTTTCCTTGTAACTCCAGCATTTAACACAGTGCCTGGCACATAGTAGGTGCTTACTGACTGACTAGATTGAATTTTGCAACAGACAAGCATATATTTTTTAACACCAGGGTTCTCAAACTGATAAGAATCATAGAAAACCATGAACTCCAAGGAATTAAATTTATAGATAATTTAAAGGGCAATGAAGATCTGCCTAGTAGGGGTAACTTAGCTAGAGCATATGATGATGATGACTCAGACATAAAACATATTATCAAAGAAATGGATGATCAGAAAAAGTGGATCATTCATGCAGCAAGAGCAAGGGAGAGTGGGCAAACACTCCAAACACTACAATGGTATTCACAAAATGTTCTTTAAAAATAGACCCAGAGGTCATCCTTCAGCTTTTCGGATAAATCCTTTTTGGAGAGCTACCTGATGATGCAACTAACAGAGCACTGGACCTTAAATCAGGCATGCCTATGTTTAAATCCTTTCTCAGATATGTACTTGATATGTGACCTTGGTCAAGTCACTTAATATCACTAGACCTCAATTTCCTAATCCGTAAAATAAAGTGGTTAGACTCAATGACTTCTGGGGGGCCCTTCTAATTCTAGAACTATGATCCTCTAATTTACTGGGGAAGTGAAACATGAGTCAAAGACATAGACGGCTAGCGATCTATATTGATGAAGGGAACACCCATAATGATGAGATCATAAATACATGAAAATACTGGGCTTTTCCCTGGGATTGGATCAAGATCTGAAATCACAAAATGAATCACAGACTTATGATACAGAATGGCCCTAAGCAGACCAGCATTCCCTAGTCCTTCCCTCCCTCCTTCCTTATTCTAGGTTGGACAGCTAAGGTAGTATGGTAAAAATCCTTGAACCCATGTCCTAATTTCATGAGTCACAAGAGCACAGACCTGCTTAGGACCAATGTATTGAATAGAATGCTGGACTTGGAATCAGTAACACCTAGATTCCAATCCCACCCCAGAGATTCATCCTGTGACCCTAAACAAGTCACTTCATTTCTCTAAACTTCAGTTTCCTCATCCACAAAATGAGGGGATCAGACTCAATGACTCTAAGGTTCCTTTTAGCCCTCAGTCTATGAGGAACTAAAAATGCTTAAATGATGGCATTTGGTAGATCACAACAACTGTTTGTTGAATGAATGAATGAATGAAGTTACTGTAATGTGCATTTTAATTTAATTAGTTGCTATTCATTTCTTCATTCAACAACATGACTAAGCTTCTTCTATATGTCTTACCATATCATGCTTGGTGTATAGGGAAATTCAAAGATAAATACTTGGCACCTGACCTCAAGGACACAGGAAGGGCAAATAATTTACTAGCAGCTAACAGATTAGCAGGGACCAATCAATCAAAAAACATTCATCAAATACCTACTACGTACCAGACACTGTGCTAAATGGCAAATTTAAAGAAAAAATGTGACAAATCAGAGGAAATTACATATACACAGAGAGGTATGAAAAATAGACACAAGGTTGTTTGCACAGTAAGGCCCTAGCAGCTGGAGGAATTGGGAAAAACCTCATGCAAAAAAGTGGTGCTCATGTTGAGTGCTGAAAGAGGCCAGGGATTTCCAAGGTCAGAGGAGAGGGTAAGAGTGCTTCCTCATCACTGGGAAGGCAGGGAGATGGAGATGAGGGACTCTTACTGGCTGTGGGTTTTACTGGTGCGCCAGTTTCCACCTCTGAGCTTCAGTTTCCTTGTTTGCAAAATGAGAATCATAATACCTGTAGTAACATCTCCCGGAACAATTGTAGGGAATCAAATTAAATGCTTTGAGAATATTTTGTAAGCTTTGAAGTATGATAAATTTGTGAGCTACCATAAATGCTATCGTATTAATAACTGTTGTTACATAAGAGCCCGAAGAGAATGGGCCAAAGGATAGTAAATTTTAATTGCAGAGAAAGGTGAGCCAATTCAATAAATGTTTAGTGTTTCCTATGTGTAGAGCATTTTGCTGAGTACTGGGGAGCTACAAAGTCCCTGTTCCCTCTCCCCTTCAATCTTTCTTCATTCTCCTATGCATGTACCACATTCTAACATATTATTGTTATCTGTGTGTTTACCAACTAGGCTACCAATTCCTTGAGGGCAGGAACTAAAGCAGGAGGGAGGGAAGAAGGCATGTTATTTAGTTAGGAAGTGTACCACTGTAGGGGATCTCAGAACCTTCAAGGGGCAGAGTGAGGTTAGTTGGGGGGAAAGCAAAGGGAAGGGTGATGATACCCCCATTTGGAGTTTTCTTGGCGAAGGTACTGGAGTGGTTTGCCATTTTTTTCTCCAGTTCATTTTATACCTGAGAAAACTGAGGCAAACAAGGTTAAGTTACTTGCCCAGGCTCACATAGCTAGTAAGTATCTGAGGTCAACATTTGAACTCAGGTCTTCCTGACTCCAGGACTAGCAACTCTATCCTGGCACTACCTAGTTGGATTTACCTTATTCTTATTTTTCAAAAATTGCCTAGAGATATTAAAAAGAATAACAAAAGCCAAAATGAGAATTCAAGAAAAGAACAGAACATTTAGAATTAATGATTATAGGACTGTACCTCCACATGCTTTTGCTGATAGCAGGGCTTAGCTGCACTGATTCATAGTTTGCACATTTCTTCCTGACTTTGACGTAGACACGTGAGGTATTCAAATATAGCCTTTCCAACTTCCCCAAGGACCAGAGAACCTAGACTATAGTAGTTTACAGTTACTCTCCACAGGTCCTTGGAGAAAGAACATTCAATAAATAATAACTCAGTGGGTGAAATTTGGACCCAATTAGGTGACTATTTGAATACATAATGCCAACGTGCATAGAATCTATTGCAATCTCTTTTTCCTGGGGGGCTCTTGCCTCTTTGTATTTTCACAAAGAACAGTAAATCTGGCCTTTAGGATGGTGAAAAAAATGTTATTTAAATGTACCTCATGGCCCCTGTAAGTTGGACCCAGGTGGGAGGTCAGACAGAAGACATTTAAAGCTAAGGATCTTGGCAGATGAGGTAATTAGAAAGAAACTGCATGAGCCAGTAGCTAGAAGATGATGAAAGATAATGATTTAACAAAGAAGTAGAGTGGACATCCAAACTAGATCCCTTGGCTTTACAAAAACCAAAGGAAGGAGTGAGTGTAAGTTTGTGAGACTTGGGCAAATGGCATTCCAATATAAAGGAAATCTCAATAGTTTGGTTTTATGATTCCTTCATTAGCTGCATTTCCTTATCTGCTCTTTGTAACAACACAGTTGATAGTTCTCAAGCAAGTCAAGGCTCTTGTGCCTTAACTAAGTGGAGAAACTTTTTAAAAAATTGAATCAGGCAGCCAGAACTAAGTGTGAACAAGGCCTGTAAACCTCCTTGAATCAATCAAAGCCATTATGTGTGAGACTGATTCATACCCTGAGTACTTTGTAGGTTAGGGAGACATTTCTCAAAGTAGGGGAAGAAAAGATTCTGAGCATTTGGATTTGAGACACTGGACCAAATAGAAGACTGGGCTATTGAAGGGAAGAGAGGTATTTAGGACATTTTTTGGCTCTTTAGGCATCGCTGAGAGGAGCATCTAAACTGAGGGAAGTCCCAAGAAAAGGTCAGCTCTTTCCCCAACTTTCCCTCCAAATAACTGTCTATCCTCAGACATAATCTGCTGTTTTTGTTACCCAAATGTTTCCAGTAAACTAAATCTTGCCTTAATCACAAAGACACCAGTTAAGAGATACATATCAATCTAAGGTGAGGTAAAGAACCCAACTTTGACTTTAGGATTAATTAAGTCTAAATTCAGAACTTTCTGTCTAAAATAAATACCCCAAAATGAGAAACTAAAGAGAAGGAAACCAAATATATTTCCCACTAGACTGAAAACAAGTGAATATTTGTACCAGCGTTTATGCCTATCATTGAGATGCCAAAAATTAGTGGAGTGAGAGCCATAACTTTCAGTTTTTGATGAACTTGTGTTAACGCTATTATCAAGAGTGCCCTGTGTGTGACCTCATCAATGTCAATATTCCCTCCAACAATGCAGCTTGTATCCCATCCCTGCCTGCCCATGCCCCACAACTCTTGTCCATATCTTCCCATAAGTTCATCCCTGGATAGGGAAGGGCAGAGCTGAGGAATGCCCAATATGTGAGTGGTCTTCCTCACTTTCTCCTGACATCATGAGGTCCATCACCTTCAACAATCTTCCTTATTAATTACACATTTCCCTAATGATAGCTTTTGTTCTTGTTCCTCTTCAAAGCTCCTTATTGATTACATATTGCAAGCTGATTGCATCCACCACTGACCTCTGCATGATATTGTCATTTTCTATTTTTTGAATACTGACATGTTCCATGCCTCTATAACCATACAACAATTTCAATAAGGCATTGGTATTAAATGTTTGAGTCCTTGAAGGAGACTGGCACTTTCCTTTAAGTAATCAGCCGCTCTCCTTTTCCTGTTTAATCCTATTGTCTTTTTGTTCTGTCTCTTGTAGATATACAGAGTGGCAGACCAGTGAGGAGTACGCAAATACCAGATTGGTCAGGGTCTGAATATGAATGCAAAACTTCTTGCCTGGCAGAGAAATCTATGATCTTTTTCCTCTCCACATCTTCATCAACTGACGTGTTAATGTCTTTAAAAAGACCACGGTGGTTAAAGTCAATAATGATGGTGATAACCCAGAATGTCTTCTAGCTGGCATCCTCAAGCCTTTCCTTATGTAGACAGGTACTTGTGGTCTAGAAATTTCCTTCTGGAGCATGTTGTTTCTATAATGCCTTCAGGATTCTGTCATTCTTTTTCCCTAATGCTTTTAGGTGACACTGTGAAGCAGAAGAGGGCTGTCTTTGGTATTTCTACCTGTCAGTATATTGGCCTTTTCCTCCCTCCCTCTTCCTCAGTGGCAGGCTTTCCTTCCCTAGACCCCAGAGTGATCATGCTCACTCCTTATCAAAACCTTTAAAGCGTAGAAATTTATATTTTTTAAAAGACCAAAGACTTATATGAAAAAAAAAAGAAATTCAATCAAAAGGTGTAAAGTGTGGGAATTTATATTTTTAAAAGGTTAAAAAGTCTTATGCTAAAGCAATTAAAGTTCCAATGGTAAAATTTCAGAATACACCGAATTGGCAAAAGAAATTTTGCAGGGACAGAGGGACTGTTTCATTACCCCTGAAATAGCAGAAAGGTAAAGTTGTCATCACTCTGACTGCTTCTTGAATAAGCAAGAGAATTATCTGAAAAGAGGATAAAAAATCTGAAGGATTAGCCCTATTAGATATTTTGTGGTGGATCTGGGGAGATTTGTAGTTGATTACATGAATAAACCACACAGAATTCTGTGAATAGTCTGCTAAAATCTACAGAATACTCAGCCATCCTGTAGTACATAGAGAAGTCTCTTCTATGCCCCATCGCACCCCCAGCATAACCTCCCACTAAATTTCCCGGACTTGAGATAAGAGAGTAAAATGATTTTTTAAAAAATAATTACTTTATTTATTTTTAGTTTTCAACATTCACTTCCATAAGATTTTGAGTTTTAAATTTTCTCCCCCTTCCTCTTCTTCCCCCTCCCCAAGGTGGTGTGCAATCTAATATAGGCTCTACTTATACATTCATATTAAGCACATTTTCACATTAGTCAGGATGTGAAGAAGAATTAGAACTAATGGGAGGAACCATGAGAAAAAAGAAACAAAACAGAACAACAAAAGAAAAGGAGAGCAAATACTATGCTTCCATCTGCATTCAGACTCTATAGTTCTTTCTCTGGATGTGGATAGCATTCTCCATTGTGAGTCTTTTGGAGTTGTCTTAGACCCTCACATTGCTGAGAAGAGCTGAGTCTATCAAAGTCAGTCATTGCACAATATGGCTGTGATTGTGTATGATGTTCTGGCTCTGCTCATTTCAAGAGTGTGAACTGATTCTTTGTTATATTTAGCTGGATGACTCCAGGTGAAATCTGCAGTGTCATCCAAACTAATAAGTCAAACTACAGTCAAAGGTTATAGTGTAGGGTTTTACCTGAAAATATTTTACAATCCAGGTTCTCAGCAAGTTAAGCAAAGGCAAATGAAACACCTTCATTGATAAAGGTGGCCATGAAAAATCGGAATGCTGTTACACATAGACTGAAAAAAAAAACCTGATAGGAAGCAGAACACATAAAAGAAAGGTTTAGTAAATTATAGAATAATAAGTTCACAGGGTGTCCATTTAACTGAGCTTAATCTTGAATGCAGACCAACTCGCTAATTAAAGAATAATGTGCTTAGTCCTTGAGATGTGGGGTGATTTTTTCTGGTTCTATACTGTACTAACAACATGCTTCCCTAGGAAGTGTTACATAAGGCAAACAAAGAGATGGAAAGAATGGGCAGGTGGTAGTCGCCTCTATAAAATCAGAGAATGAGACAACTGGACTTGTTGATTCCAAAAGTCCCTTCCAGCTCTAAAATGCTACAAATCTCTATTACACTTCACTTTTCTTTGGTGGGTGTGTGATATCAAGCACGTACTGTAGCCCTGAACTGGGATTCTCCATAAATTGGAGGTTATTTTGTATTGGCTCCTAATGGGCCTTGAGATATACAGACTAGTTAGTCAAATTTTAACTCTTGGGCAAATTAGAAGAATCCAAAATAAAAGACTGTTAAGAAATTGGACGTATTGAAGAAAGGCAACACACTTGATGTGACTTCAGGTTCTCTGAAGGGGTAAATGAGTAGAAGGACAAAGAGGAATTAAGAAGCATGGATTTGACTTTTTTGAAATTTTATTTTTTATCAATTAACTTTGGCTAATTAATGCATTATTGATAATTAATGCATTTTTTCTTTTCTACCTTCTACCCTCCAAATTGAAGAAAAACCAAACCGTTGTAACAAATATACATACTCAAGCCAATTCAGAAATTTGTTTTCCTTGACTACGTACATTCATTTCAATTATGTGTTTTATTTTGCACCCTGAGTCCACCATGTCTCTGTCAAGAGGCCTGCAGCATGCTTCATTATTTGTCCTCTGAAACTATGGTTGCTCATTATTTCCAGCAGAGTTCTTAAGTCGTTCAAAGTTGTCTGTCTTTACATTGTCATCATATAAATTGTTTTGGTTCTGCTTACTTTAGTGTATATTGGTTTATACAGACTTCCCAGGTTTCTCTGAAACCATCCTTACATTTCTTATAGCACAATAGTTAGACTTATATGCCATGATTATTCAGCCATTCTCCAACTGACGGACACCTCCTTTGCTTCCAGTTCCTTAATATTACAAAAAAACTTCTATAAATATTTTTATACCTCTTTCTCTGATCTCTTTGTAGCATAGGCCTGCTTCTGGTACTGCTGCATCAAAGAATATGCAGAGTTTAGTAGCTTTTTGGTCATAGTTCCAAATGGCTTTCCAGAATGGCCAGACCAATTCATTGTTCCACTAACAACACATTAATGTACCTATTTCCTATAGCCTTTTTTTGATCTACTTTGTCATTCTGATGGGTGTGAGGAGTAACCTCAGAGTTGTTTTAATTTGCACTTTCCTATTCGTTAGTGGTTTACAGATTTGATTTTTTAAAATAAAATTTTATTAATACATTTTATTTTGTATTACCTACTCTTTCCCTTCCCCCTTTTCCCAGGGAGGAATTCCTTGTAACAAAGAATAAAAAGGAGAAAAAACAGTTCAACAAAACTAACCAACATATAGAAAAAAATATTGTAATGTTGCTCATCTATAGTCCCTACCACTTATTTGACTCTTAAAATACATTTTATAAGGTTTTAAACCAAAAGGTTGGGATGGAAAGAGGGGAGAATATTTTGAGAACCACAGGGAACAATATTAGAGAAAGTACTTCAAGAAAGGGAATAATGTGACACCTGGAGGACAGGGACCTTGTTTTTGCTTTTCTTTGTATACCCAGTGCTTAGCAGAGTGCCTGTCATCTAGTAGGTAAGTTATAAATAGGTGTTGACATTTTGACCAAACAAACAGGAATTTCTGTAGATGGGAAAGGACTACCTTCAAGATCACGGAATCTATTTGTTAGAAGGGATCACAGAAGCCATCTAGCCCAACCTGTACCTAACAGAGAATCCGTTCAACAGTCTCTTCAACAAGAGATCATTCAATCATCCCTCGAAAATCACTGGTAAAAGTAACTCCATCCCTCCTAAGGCAACTGGATCTAGGAACAGATCTAACTGGTAAGAAGTTTTTCCTTATGTAAACCAACAATCTGAATCTTTGCAACTTAAACCTATTATTACTAATTCTATTCTCTGGGACCAAGTAGAAAAATTCAAATTTATTTTTATAAATGGAAATGTTTGTAGGAAGTATGGAAACAGCCAGTAGACAAGAAGAGATTGAAAATAAATGATAGAGGGGGGATAACAGAGAAGGCAATTTGTTGGAGGAGAAGGGAAGGAATGGGATTGTTTAAGCAGGTAGAGGGATTAGCTTTGGTAAGGAGTAAGGACACCTTATCATGTGGGGCAAGGGCGAAGAAGGAGATAGTGGCAGCAGGAATACGTGCGAAATTAGATGAAGAAGAGGGGAGAAGAAGAAGCTCGCATTGAATGACTTCCTTTTTTTCTGTAAAATAAGAGGCAAGGATCTCAGGTGAGAGGGTGGAGGGAAGGAGAACCATGGGAGGTTTGAGGGGGATGAAAAGGTTTAAAAGAGCTGCTATGGAGAGGAGGATAGTGAGTTGATGAGGGAGATACAGTAGGATTATCTAGCAGCGATGAAGGCCCAGTTAAGGTTGTGTAACACAAATTTGTAGTGGACTTAATCAGAATTGATTTTCTCCACCTTCATTCAGCAGTACAAAGGTGGAGAACGGTATGAGGGACCCAACACTGCGGCTTGGCAGGGTACAATCAGCAATATGATAAGGAGGGTAGGGACTTAAGAGTACAGTTTAAAGTTGTAGAGGTCAAGAATGGAGGAAAAAAGGAGAGAATGACTATTGCAGGAGACATGGCCTGGGAGAAAATTAAGGGGTCAAAGGATTGGAGGTCTTGATGTGGGTGAAAAATAAGGGTAGGTAAAGGAAGACAGAGAGAGAGGTAGAAAGCCAATAGATTACAGTGAGATTAGGGAATTCGGGAATTCTTGAACATGTGGTTGATGACAAGGTCAAGGGTATGACCATCTTTGTGTGTGACTGAGATTAAGTGGAGGAGGAGCTCATGAGAGGTGAGTAAGTTGAGGTATTGACCGGGTAAGATGTTTGAGGAAGAGTCAATATGTATATTAAAGTCCCCTTAATGGAAGGACAGGAGTTAAGGAAGAGATAAAAATTGTGAGCCATGTACATAACTTACTGAAGAAAGAAGGGGAGTGTCCTGGGCTGGGGGATGTGGGTCGGTGGGTGGATGCGTAAATGACAGTTACTGGAATCTTGACTGGGTGGTAGAGGTGAACATTAACTTCAAAGGAGGAAAGGTTACTGAGTGATGAAGGTAGGAAGAGAAACTGGAAGTGGCAATGAAGAGCAGAGCATTCCAATTCTCCCACCTCTACCAATAAGCCTAGGGGAATGTAAGTGGATTCAGACATGAAGTCAAGTAACACCAAACCAAGCTTTTGGTTGTTGTTCAGTCCTTTCAGTTGTGTTCAACTCTTTGTGAGCCCATTTGGGGTTTTCTTGAAAAAGATATTGGATTAGTTTGCCATTTCTTTCTCCAGCTCATTTTACAGATGAGAAAATTCAGGCAAACCGGTTAAGTGACTCCTGAAGGGTCATACAGCTAGTAAGTATCTGAGGCCAGATCTGAACTCAGGTCTTCCTGACTCGAGGCCCAGCACTCTGTCTACTGTCATGAATCCTGCTATAATAATAACTCATTTATTGAAAGACGAAGCATTATTAAGTGCTAACTACGTTCCAGGCACTGTGTAACCTGTTTGTATAAAACATTATATTACTTTTTAAGGTTTACAAAGTGCTGTCCTTGTGACAATGCAGTGAAGTGGGTTATATAACTGTTATGTAGTTATTTGATCTCCTGAACCTCATTTTCAATGCTCTAACCCTCCCCCAAATTACTCTGTATTTGCTCTGTATGCATATTATACACAATTATGTATGGCCTATAGTAAACCTTTAACACTTGCTCTAGCCAGCCACTTACATCCATATTGTTTTCCCTACTACAGGGGTTTTTAACTTTTTTTATATATAAATTTATTTATTTTTAGTTTTCAACATTTACTTCCACAAGATTTTAAATTCAAAATTTTCACCCCATCTTTCCCCTCCCCCCACCCCAAGATGGCATGCATTCTGAATACCCCTTCCCCTAGTCTGCCCTCCCTTCTATCTCTACCCCCCTTCTCTTATCCCCTTCCCCTTCTATTTTCCTGTAGGGCAGGATAGATTTCTGTATTTCTTATTTCCTGTATTTCTTAGTTCCCAGTTGCATGTGTAAACATTTTTTTTTAAACATGTGTTTTTAAAACTTCAGGTTCCAAATTTTCTCCCTTCCTCCCACCCCACCCACCCTCAATGAAAAGGCAAGCAACTCAATACAGGCCATACATGTGCAGTTATGCAAAACACTTCCATAGTAGACATGTTGTGAAAAACTCTATTTCCCTTAATCCTATCCTGCCCTCCCATTTATTCTATTCTTTCTTTTGACCCTGTCCCTCCTCAGAAGTACTTCTGATTACCCCTTTCCCAATCTGCCCTCTCTCTATCATCCCCTGCTCTCTTGTCCCCTTCCTCCCCTATTTTCCTGTAGGGTAAGACAGATTTCCATACCCAATTGAGTGTGTATGTTATTCCCTCCTTAAGCCAAATCCTATGAGAATAAGATTTCCTCATTTCCTCTCACCTTCCCGTTTCCCCACCACTGTAAGAACCTTTTCTTGTCTGTTTTGTGCGAGATAATATACCCCATTCTACCTCTCCCTTTCTCCTTCTCCTAGTACAATCCTCTCTCACACCTTAATTTTACTCTCCAGATATCACCCCTTCATCTTCAACTCACCCTGTGCCCTCTATCTATCTATCTATCTATCTATACATACATATAATTTTTTCCCTTCCCACTACCCTAATACTGACAAAGGTCTCATGAGTTATAAATATCATCTTTCCATGCAGGATGTAAACAGTTCAGCCTTAATAAGTCTCTTATGATTTCTCTTTCCTGTTTACCTCTTCATGTTCCACCTGAGTCTTGTATTTGAAAGTTAAATTTTCTATTCAGCTCTGGTCTTTTCATCAAGAATGCTTGAAAGTCCTCTATTTCACTGAATGACCATTTTTTCCCCTGAAGGATTATACTCAGTTTTGCTGGGTAGGTGATTCTTGGTTGTAATCCTATCTCCTTTGCCCTCCGGAATATTATATTCCATGCCCTCCAGTCCCTTAATGTAGAAGCTGCTAAATCTTGTGTTATCCTGATTGTGTTTCCACCATACTTGAATTGTTTCTTTCTGGCTGCTTGCAATATTTTCTCCTTGACCTGGGAACTCTGGAATTTGGCTACAATATTCCTAGGAGTTTTCCTTTGGGGATCTCTTTCAGGGGGAGATTGGTAGATTCTTTCAACTTCTATTTTGCCCTCTGGGTCTAAAATATCAGGGCAGTTTTCCTTGATAATTTCTTGAAAGATGATATCTAGGCTCTTTTTTTTTAAGGCAATTGGGGTTAAATGACTTGCCCAGGGTCACACAGCTAGTGAGTGTCAAGTGTTTGGTCTGAGACCAGATTTGAACTCTGGTCCTCCTGATTTCAAGGCCGGTGCTCTATCCACTGTGCCACCTAGCTGCCCTTTCATGGCTTTCAGATAGTCCAATAATTTTTAAATTCTCTCTCCTGGATCTATTTTCCAGGTCAGTTGTTTTTCCAATGAGATATTTCACATTGTTTTCTAATTTTTCATTCTTTTGGATTTGTTCTACTGTGTCTTGATTTCTCATAAAGTCACTAGCTTCCAATTGCTCTATTCTAATTTTTAAGGAAGTATTTTCTTCAGTAAGCTTTTGGACTTCCTTTTCCATTTGGCCAATTTTGCTTTTTAGGGCATTCTTCTCCTCATTGGCTTTTTGGACCTCTTTTGCCATTTGGGTTAGGCTATTTTTTAAGGTGTTATTTTCTTCAGTATTTTTTTGGGTCTCCTTTAGCAAGCTGTTGACTTGTTTTTCATGATTTTCTTGCATCACTTTCATTTCTCTTCCCAGTTTTTCCTCTACTTCTCTTACTTGCTTCTCAAAATCCCTTTTGAGCTCTTCCAAGGCCTGGAACAGATTCATATTTTTCTTGGAGGCTTTGGATGTGGGAGCTTTGACTTTGTTGTCTTCTTCTGGTTGTATGTTTTGATCTTCTTTGTCACCAAAGTAAGATAATATAGTCTGACTCTTTTTGGAGGTTTGCTTATGATCCCAGCCAACTACTTGAGTTTTAAACTCTTTGTTAAGGTAAAAGTCTGCTTCCAATGTAGAGAATGTACTGTCCCAAGCTTTGTTTGGGGTTTTGTATAGCTGTTTTCAGGGATACTTCTAGGGACTTGTAAATTTTCAGTTCTTCCAAGGTGGTATGATAAGGGTCGAGGTGTTTACTCTTTTCTTGGCCTGTGCTCTGGTCTTTGAGTGACCGGCCACAAGCAGTCTTTTCTCTCTTGGAACTGTGAGGAGAGTTTTCTCTCCACAGCCACTACAAGCTCCACTGCACCAGTGCTTCTCCTCACCCCAAGACCGCCACCTAGAACTACTGTGACCCAGATCCAAGCACGGGCAAAACAAGAGATTCCTGCCTCTGCACCAGCAAAGAGATCACTGTAGTCCTCCTCTAGATCAGCCACTTGATTCCTCCTCAGTCTGTGGGCCAGAAGCTCAGGACGCAACCACTACCCCGGCTCCTGCATCCTGCACTCTGCGCTCTGCACTCTGGAACTGGCTCTGACCTAGCTCCTCTCTCACGGAAAAAACAGACTTGTCCCACTGACCTTCTAAGTTGTCTTCAGTGCTCCTGGATTGAGGAGTCTGGAAACCACCACAGCTGCCTGTGATTCATTCCTCTGAGGCCTGCTCCAGGTTTGCTGTGGCCTGAGGGCCCACACTGAAGGAGAGTCCTCTCCCCACCCTGCATGATATGCCTTTCGAATCAACCATCCAGGCTGTCTTGGGCTGGAAATTTGTTTTATTATGTCTTTTTGTGGATTCTGCTGCTTTAGGATTTGTTTAGAGCCATTTTTTTTATGGGTATTTGGAGGGGTTTTGGGGGAGAGCTCAAGCAAGTCACTGCTTTCACACCGCCATCTTGGCTCTACCTCCCCGGTTTTTAATTTTTTTCTGGACCCCTTTGGCATAAAACCTATGGATTTTCAAATAATCACATTTCCACATTTTCAAACAATTGGTGAACTGCTCAATTTCAGTTTGAAGTTAGTAAGAACAAAGACGTAATTTTTTTTTTCCATCCTGGACTTCCCGAAATCTATCCACAGGTCTTTTAGGGTCCCTTGACAACAGGTTAAGAATATCTGCTCTAGTAGAATGTAAGCCCCTTCAGGTAGATCATTTCCTTTTTCTCTTTGTATCTCTAGTGCTTAATACAGTGCCTAGCACTTAGTAGGAACTAAACAAATGCTTGCAATTTAATTGTTATATTTACATTGAAGTATTATTATTCCTGAGCAGTTAGGTGATGCAATAGAGTACCAGCCCTGAAGTCAGGAGGACCTGAGTTCAAATCCGGCCTCAGACCAAACACTTGACACTTACCAGCTGTGTGACCCTGGGCAAGTCACTTAACCCCAATTGCCTAAAATAAATAAATAAATAAAATAACAATAAAATAAAATGTACGTCATGTTTAATTCCATTGTAACAAAACTGCCCTGCTTGCCTATGTTCCTTTCTGAACTTTCTCCCATTCTCTTGTGTGTGTTCTTTAAAATTTAATTTATTCTCTATTTCACTTTAATTTCCAAACTGCTTCTCCCCCTCCTTTCCTCCCCCCTTTCCTCCCCACTCTTCACTAGAGAAGGGCTCCATTTAACACAGATATAATACATTATAACACAGACATAAATACCTATCTCTATCTATCTATCTATATATGTAAAACCATACTATCTATACTTCTATTCATCAGTTCTTTCTCTGGGGGTGGTTAGCATTTTCCTTCATAGGTCCTTTGTAAGTGATTTGAGTATTTATAATACTCAGAATTAATTATAGAATAACTTATAATTATTACAGAATACAATATTTATATCAATCAATTAACCAATATTTATAGTAATTATGGGATAACTTGGAATAACTCTAAATAGTTACTCCTTGAATAATATTACTTTTACAGTATACAGCGTTCTCTTGGTTCTTCATTATTTCATGCAAATCTTTCCATGTTTTTCTAAAAATCAACCTGCTCGTCATTTCTTACAGCACAGTGGTATTTTATCACCATTATATGCCACAACTTGCTCAACCATTCCCCAACTGATGAGTGTCCTCTCAATTTCCAGTTCTTTGCTACCACAGAGAAAGTTGCTATAAATATTTTAGAACATATAGATTTTTTCCTGATCAGCTTAGAAACAGAAATAATAGTGATATTGCTGGGTGAAAGGGTATGCACGGTTTAAAACTCTTTGGGCATAATTCCAGATTGCTCTCCAAAATTGTTGGATCAATTCACAATTCTACCAACAACATATTAGTGCCCTAATTTTTCCATACCCCCTCCAACATTTGCCATTTTGTCCTTTTATCGTTTTAGCCAATCTGATAAGTATAAGATGGTATCTCAAAGTTGTTTTAATTTGCACTTCTCTAATCAATAATGATTTAATGTGGGGCAGCTAGGTGGCGCAGTGGATAGAGCAACAGACCTGGATTCAGAAGGACCTGAGTTCATATCTGGCCTCAGACACATACCACTTATCAGCTGTGTGACCCTGGGCAAGTCACTTAACCCCTTTGCCTAGCCAAAAAAAAAAAAAGAATAATGATTTAATGCATTTTTTTCTACATGACTGTATATAGCTTTGATTTCTTTATCAATTTAATTTGCACTTCTCTAATCAATAATGATTTCAAGCATTTTTTCACATGACTGTACATAGCTTTGATTTCTTTATCACAAAACTGCCTGTTCATATCCTTTGACCATTTATCAATTGGGGAATGACTCATATTCTTATAAATTTAACAAAGTACTCCATATATTTGAGATACAAGACCCTTATCCAAGAAACTGTCTTAATGTTTCCCTTAATGTTCTGCTTTCCTTATAATCTTAGCTACACTGTTTTTATTTGTACAAACCCTTTTAAATTTAGTGTAATTAGAATTATCCATTTCACATCTCACAATGCTCTCTACTTCTTGTTTATCTGTAAAATTTTCTCCTATCTATAAGTCTGATAGGTAATATATTCCATGTTCTTCTAATTTACTTATGATTTCTCCCTTTATATCTAGCTCATGTACCCATTTTGACCTTATCTTGGTAAATGGCATGAGAATGGCCTATACCTAATTTTTGCAAAACTACTTTCCAGTTTTCCTAACAATTTTTTTTTTATCAATAGTGAATTCTTACCACAAAAGCTTAAATCTGTACATTTGTCAAACACAAGGCTACTATAATCATTTACTGTGTCTATTCTTTACCACTGATCCATTTTTTCTATTTCTTAGCTAGTACCAGATAGTTTTGATAATTATTGCCTTATAATATAGTTTAAGATTTGTTATTGCTAAACTTCTTTCCTTCACATTTTTTATTACTTCCTTTCATATTCTTGACCTTTTGTCCTTCCAAATGAATTTTGTTATTATTTTTCCTAGTTCAATAATTTTTTTTTCATAATTTAATTGGAGTGGCACTAAATAAGTACATTAGTTTAGGAAGAATTGTCATTTTTATCATACTGGCTCTGCCAAGCCATGAACAAATAATATTTCTCCAATTATTTAAATCTGACTTTATTTATATGAAAAGCATTTTATAATTATGTTCATGTAAGTCCTGGGTTTGTCTTGGCAGGTATGGTCCCGGGGATTCTGTGTTGTCTACAGTTATTTTAAATGGGGTATCTCTAACTATCTTTTTTTGCAGGGTTTTGTCGGCAATATAGAAATATCGATGATTTATGTGGGTTTATTTTATATCCTGCTACTTTGCTAAAATTTTTAGTTGTTTCAATTAGCCTTTTAGTTGAATCTCTAATATTTTCCAAGTATATCATCATATTATATGCAAAAAAGAGGTAGTCATATCACCTCATTGCCAATTCTGATTCCTTCAATTTCTTTTTTCTTCCCTTATTGCTATGGCTAGTATTTCTCATACAATATTGAATAATATTGGTGATAATAGGCATCTGTGTTTTATTCCTGATCTTAATGGGAAGGCTTCTAGTTTATCTCCATTACAAATAATGCTTGCTAATGGTTTTAGATAGGTGCTTCTTATTACTTTAAGGAAAAATCTATTTATACTTATGCTTTCTTTTTTTTTATTTACTCTGTCATCTTATTTTATTTTTATTAATTAAATTTTAATTTTCAACAATCACTTCTATAAGCTTTTGAGTTTTAAATTTTCTCCCTCTCCCTTCCTGCCTCCCTTCCCAAGACAGTGTGCAATGTGATATAGGCTCTACATATACATTCCTATTAAACATATTTTCTCATTAGTCATGTTGTAAAGAATAACTAGAACCAATAGGAGGAACCACAAGAAAGAAGAAAAAAAGGGCAAATAGTATGCTTCGATCTGCATTCAAACTCCATAGTCCTTTCTCTGAATGTGGATAGCATTTTCCATCATGAGACTTTCAGATACGTCTTAGATCCTTGCATTGCTGAGAAGAGATATGTCTATCAAAATTAGTCATCACACAATGTGGCTATTATTGTGTACAATGTTCTCCTGGTTCTGCTCACTTCACTCAGCATCAGTCCATACAAGTCTTTTCAGGTTTTTCTGAAGTCCATCTGCTCATCACTTCTTATAGCACACTAGTATTCCATTACACTCATATACCACAACTTGCTCAGCCATTCCCCAATTGACAGGCATCCCTTCAATTTCCAATTCTTTGCCACCACAGAAAGAGCTGCTATAAATATTTTTATACATGTGGGTTCTTTTCCCATTTGTATGATCTCTTTGGGATACAGCCCTAGAAGTGGTATTGTTGGGCCAAAGGGTATGCACATTTTTATAACCCTTTGGGCATAGTTCCAAATTACTCTTCAAAATGGTTGGATTAGCTCACAACTCCACCAACAATACATTAGTTATATGCATGCTTTCAAGTGTTCTTAATGGGAATGAGTGTTGTATTTTGTCAAAAAGTTTTTTCTGCATCTATTGAGAAAATCACGTTTTCTATTGGTTTTGTTATTGATGTTTATACATTTTTTATTATTTATTTATTTATTTGTTTATTAATAGTTTTCCTTATGTTAAACCATCCCTGCGTTCCTGGCATAAATGTCACTTGAACAGAATGTATAATCATTGTGACATACTGTTGTAGTCTCCTAGTTAGTATTTTACTTAGGATTTTTATATTCATATTCGTTAATGAAATTTGTCTATAATTTTCTTTCTCTGTTTTTGCTGTCCTAGGTTTAGGTAGAAGCCCCATATTTGTTTCATAAAAGGAGTCTGGTAGGACTCCTTCCTTGCCTATTATTCCAAATAATTTAATTTTGGAGTTAGTTGATCTTTAAATATTTGGTAAAATTCACTTGTAAATCCATCTAGTCCTAATGCTTTTTTCTTAGGAAGCACATTTATGGCCTGTTCAATTTCTTTTACTAAAATAGGCTTATCTTAGATATTCTATTTCCTCTCCTATTTATCTAGACAGTTTATATTTTTGTAAGTTATTTGCCCAGGGTGGCTCAGTAATTATCTGAAACAAGATTTGTTTTGTTTTGTTTTTTGTTTTGTTTGTTTTGTTTTGGCTAGGCAGTGAGGTTAAGTGACTCGCCCAGGATCACACAGCTAGTAAGTGTTATGTGTCTGAGGCCAGATTTGAACTCAGGTCCTCCTGAATCCAGGGCCAGTGCTCTGTCCACTGTGCCACCTAGCTGCTCAATGAAACAAGATTAGAACCCAGGTCTTCCTGACTCCCAGTCTAAAGCTCTATCTACTACTAAACACTGTTTTCCTTCCTTCACTTCAAATATTTTTTTCCTTTTTAATTCACTCAAGTCTTTTAGCTTGAGTCCTCCTAAATTTCTCTTCCCCTAATTCAACCTCTAGCCTTCTTTAAAATTCTCATAAATCCTCCAAATATCCTTCACAATTACTCCTCCTGCTTCTCATGTCCTCTCTCTCCTCTCTCACACAATCTTTCTTCAGTGAAGCCCCATGAAGATTAATCTGGAAGGATGTGAAAAAAGTATTAGGAAGGTATGAAACCTGAGTTAGAAAGATTGGCTAAGGAAGAGGTTATTCTATTTAGGCAAGAAATATAAATACTTGGAACAAGGTAATGACACTTAGCTATGCTACTTTGGACTTCATCGTGCCCACAGGAAACTCATCATCCGGCAAGATAAGTCCTGGTATTCATACTTCATCTGTATCCTCCACTTCTGGGACCCCTCTGAATGGAGGGGGAGGACCCCCATTTGAGGAAGGGCCCATATCTTCATTTCCCAACTGGCTACACTACTTTAGACTTCGTCATCCCTTTGTCCAGTGCCAGGTACCTCCTCTTCCTCCCTTTACCCCCTTTTCAACTTTCTTTATTTGTGTTGTCTTTTTGCATTAGATTGTAAGCTCTTTGAGGGCAAGGACTGTCTTCTTTTTTGCATTTGTAACTTCAGCATTTACCAGAGTGCTTGGCATACATTAGGAACTTAGTAAATATTTGTGGACTGATTGTTAAGGAGAAATTAATCTGAGACATTGGGAAAAAAATACTTGATTAGCTACCTGGAGACAAAAGGAGAGAGAGTGAGAGAGACAGAGACAAAGAGAGACTGAGACAGAGAGAGAAAGAGAAAGACAGAGGGAGAGAGAGACAGACAGAGACGGAGACAGAGAGAGCACAGAAGAGAAAAGAAAGAGTTCAAAAAGACTTCAAGCCTGGGACATTATTTGGAGGGTGGTGACATTGACCAAAAAAGGAGAAGCTGAAAGAGGAACTGGTCTTGAAGGGAAAGTCAAGAATTAGATATTTAAGCAACAGATGATGTTTTTGTTCAGTTGTTCAGTTGTGCCCGACTCTTCATAACCCCATCTTGGCAAAGATATTGGAGTGGTCTGCCATTTCCTTCTCTGGTGGATTAAGTGACTTGCCCAGGATCACACAGCTAGTAAGTGTCTGAGGCCAGATTTAAACTCAAGTCTTACTAATTCCAGGCCTAGCACTCTAGCCACTGAGCCATCTAGCTGCCTCTACATAGAGATATAGGCAGGTAGAAATAGGGGCTAGAGCTTTATGAGGGGTCACGGCTGAAGAAGCAGATTTAGGAAGAAGGGTGGGAATAAAAAGGGGAAAAGAGAGAGAAACGAGGCCTGGGGAACCACTGTTTGAAAATGATAGGAAAAAGGAGTACAACAAAGCAGATAGGAAAAGAGTGGTCAGAGGGAAATAGAGGTATAAAGTGACTGAGAAGCCAACGGAGAGAGTTTGAAGAAGAAAATCAACAGTGTCACATACCGCAAAAAGTTCAAGGAAAATGAGTAGAGAGAAAAGGCCTCTGGAGCTGGTGATAAGAATGAAGACTGAAAAATTCAGTTTTTCTCCTCTGAAAATACGAAAATCTTTAAATACACATGAAACCACTCCTTTATATAATGACAGTTCAAGTAAAAATGTTTCACATCTCAGAATATGGTGTTAAATGACCAGTCCAATCCTCCTATCCCATTGTTGCACGCTCCTTGTTTTACCAGAAGTTCTGCCTCCCAAATGAGTAATGCTGCATTGGGAGGGGGACCACAGCTATTTTTAAAAGAAGAAAAAGAAGAAAAAGAATTGATACTATGTTGTTATATTTTAAACATATAAAAGTTATTCCTTCATTTCATAAAACACCATACTTTAGGAAATAGTAAAATGAATTGAAGCAGCCATAAGCAATAAAAGAAATGTGAGTTAGCCTTGGGGTTATATCAAGAGCACTCTGTGACTTTTCAGCCTGTACATATTGTACCTGCAGTAAATGTTTGAGAATCAAGTCCTACTGCTCCCCACCACACCCTACCACACCCATTTGTACCTGTAAAGAACTTCTCTTCCATCACTTGACATTAGCCCAATCTCTTCTGCTGATTGGAGAATCAGGAAGTGTATGTATGTTTTAAAATTATATTCCCAATGGGTCTTTTCTTAATTTCTCTTTATAATCTTCCCTAAAAATATCATGAGTTCTAAGTTTGGCCAGAAGAAATGACACTTGACAGTTTGGGTTGTTTTGTATATTTTTCCCAAACTCTCTCTATTCTAGATTTTCGGTTGCCAATCCATTTCCTTCCATCCTTCTTTTTGTTAAGATCCTTTAGTGAAGAAATGTGACCATGGAAGAGAATTCTGCTTCTTGACAATTGGGATTTACTCTAGTGCCATCCCTCATGGTACAGAGAAGAGTAGCAAACTGTTATATTCCCTAATGGTAGTATGTAACTAAACAGAATCAGATGTTCCTTCTACGTGGCTTGTAACTTTTGAATATGGACTTTCAGAAAGATAATTATTATTTGGAATTCAAGGAACAATGTTATCCCTGATGAAATTATGACTAAAATAGTAGCTATTATTCATTTATTCTTGGTAGTCAAATCTAATCAAAATGCAGGGAACCTGACTTAATATTGCACAAATGACTCAGACTAGTGGTATCAAACTCAAACAGAAATGGGAGACACCAAACTGTACATATGAATCCCTAAAATATTGACTTAGAAAACCACATAGTAACATTATCTGTGTTCTGTTGTATTTTTATTTATTTTGTTAAATATTTCCCATTTCCTACATTTTAATCTGGTTGGGGTTACTCAGGAGTATTGTGGCCATATGTTTAGATAATAAAAAACTATCAGTTGACTTATATCATTTAAGTACATAAAGGCAAGAATCAAGTCTACTTATTACAATGTAGCAGATGTTATCACTGATCTTTGAATTCAAATATCTTGAAAAACAGTAGAGAATGGGAAATGTGCCACAGGACTGGAAACAGGCAAATGGAGAGAGAGAGAGAGAGAGAGAGAGAGAGAGAGAGAGAGAGAGAGAGAGAGAGAGAGAGAGATTGATTCTAGAACATCCTGGAACCATTAAGTGGCATTTTAAAACGGAAGTGGTTAATCATGATGAGACTACATAGGTACATCAAGAATAGATCATGGGGGCAGCTAGGTGGCGCAGTGGATAGAGCATCGGCCCTGGATTCAGGAGGACCTGAGTTCCAATCCAACCTTAGACACATAACACTAGCTGTGTGACCCTGGGCAAGTCACTTAACCCCACTGCCTAGCCAAAAAAAAAAAAGAATAGATCCTGGTTTTTTCCCAATTAGGGAAATGTATGCTTATGATATGCCTTAATTACAGCAAGACATTTAACAAAGCTTTTGATGACATGGACAAGATGGAGTGATGTGAGCTAGACGATAGTATTGGAAGGTGGATTTATAAATGGTTCATTGAATAGATCAAAACTGGTGATTAGTGGGTCACCATCCCACTGAGACCTTGGGACAGCCACCAAGATCCCCAAGGAATTTGTCCTTAGTGCTTTTCTGTCCAACAGTTTTTAATCAGCAACTTGTATGAAGTCATGGATAGCCTTGTACATCATAGAAATTTACTAAATATCTGTTGGATGAATCAATAAATTTTCTGATGAGACAAAGCTGGGAGGGATAGTTGATGGACTAGACATCTAGAACAATAGACTGAAGGTAATAAATTGAAATTAAATAGGAATGTTAAAATCAACTGCATAAGATCAGGATGGAGGAGACATGGTAAGAAAACATGTAAGTAATCTTGGCATTTTAGTGGACTGTTAGTTCAAAATGAACCAACGATATGATATGGCAGACAAAGCACTAATGTGGCCTTGTTCTGTACGAATCACCATATCCAGGATAAGCATCCCATTGTATTATAGCCTAGACCTACCACTGCTGTGGTTCTGGGTGCTATATCTTATTAATTTTTATTTTGCCCAATTTATAATTTCTACTTATGCTTTTTTTTATCAGACTCATACCCTAATATGCCACCTCCATTGAATTCTGCCTTGTAAAAAAGAAAAATTTAAATGACACAACCAAAAAAGTGACTTCATCTGACAATGACATCCTTCCGTACTGATAATCTCTTTTCCTTTCTATTGAGATGCTTTTTTTTTTCTTTCTGGAACTAAGAATGGTCATTGCAAGTAGTCTGAGTTCAACAGCATTTCAGTGGCAGACTTGTGAAATGGTTTAAGCATTCTAGAAAACCATTTGAAATTATACAAGAAAAGTCATCACAATTGTCATTTTCACCTAGCCAATCCGGTACTGAAAACAATCCCCAAGGAGGGCAATAACCAATGACAAAAAAAAAAAAGAGATATCATATACATAACCTGGGGTCACCTACTGGTTCACTTGGAGAAATAAGCCATAAGGAAGGCAATGACCAAAAAGAGATATAGATAGAGCTATATAATACCCAAGGCCACCTACCAACTCATAGAGCTGGACACACATAGAAGGGAAGGTTCAAGCTTTCTGTATCCAGCTCAAGAGTTCCCACCAAAGTGTTTACCTTTATTAGTCACTCAGCCAGAGGACATGGTTAGTTTAAAGCAAAGTCATCTATCTAACAAAACAACATAGTGAGAAAAGTAACAATAAAACATTTCCTCTATAAACCTAGGGCACACTTTCCCCCAAAATACACACACTTCAGGAGGAAGAATGGATGTACATAGGGAAAATATGCAACTAGAATACCCAGGTAGAGGGGCACACACATAGGGAACAGGATGGTCCTGGCCTGGTGATGTTTTCTGATGTTGCTTTTCCCCTGATGTGTTTTCTCTGTCAGGCATGATGTTTCTATCAGATGATACTCCACTGAATTTGTAGTTAAATCTGCTTTCCTTGCCGCATCATGTATTACATGTATCCTATCTGTTGGACACTGCCAGCTAGACACATGGTTATGAAATATCTCTCTGCTTCCAGCTTTTAATTTCATTCAATTTTATTTTATTTTCTGTTCCAAATTCTCTCCCTCCCCTATTCATTGAGAAAGCAAGAAAAGTAAAGACCATTACAAATATGTATAGACATGCAAAACAAATTTCCACATTGAGCTTTTAGTTTCAGTCAGAGGTCTTGACCATGATATTTTTTCTTCCTCTTCAGAAAAGCAGACTCTGACCTTGTATTTTACTGTAAGATCCCAAAGTGTTACTTAGCTCTTTAAGAAAAGTAGTCTGGGGCAACTAGTGATGCAGTGGATAGAGCACCGGCCCTGGAGTCAGGAGGACCTGAATTCAAATGTGGTCTCAGACACATAACACTTACTGGCTGTGTGACCCTTGGCAAGTCACTTAACCCCAACTGCCTTGCCAAAAAAACAAAACAAGGGGCAGCTAGGTGGCGTAGTGGATAGCACTCTGGCCTTGGAATCAGGAGGACCCGAGTTCAAATCTTACCTCAGACACATGACATTTACCAGCTGTGTGACCCTTGGCAAGTCACTTGACCCCAATTGCCTCACAAAAAAAAAGGTCAAAAAAACAAAACAAACAAACAAACAAAAGAACTAGTAGCCTTTATGCCCATCTGACTAAAAGTCTGGGGCAGAAGGAAAGAGGTAAACTTTACAGATTCCTGCCCCCACCCCCCAAGAAGCATCCTCTCTGCTCTTTGCAGAATTTTACACATGCCACCTTTTTCATATCCAACAGCAGATTCTTTGTCCTAAGTGTCAAGCTCCTTAGGCCACATGGCTAGTACCTCAGGCCCAATTCTATTTTTTTCACTCGACCACCTAATCATTTGGTAAATCTATATGGCTCCCTTTAAAATTTATATTGGAGACCTAGTATCCCCCAAATTCATTTCAATGAAATTCTACTACAAAAATCCTAGAGTTGTATGTCTAATTCTGACAACCCAACAAACTTTGCATCTATTTTGAAAACAAATCTAAGCCAGAAACACACACACACACACACACACACACACACACACACACACACCCCAAACAAAACAAGGCAAGGGGATGCTTTGCTGACCTAGCCATATTGCTGGCTTTTCCTTTGCATGTAGTGTAGCAAAGCCTCTTCAAGTCATCAGCTCTCATATTTATATCAAAACAGTCATAGCAGCATTTTTGTGCTAGCAAAAAAAAAAATGGAAACAAAGTGCCTGTCAATAGGAGAATGGCTGAATAAACTGTGATACATGTTTATAATGGAATTTTATATTCCATTATAAGAACATCATAAGAAATCAGAAATAAGGAGTAATTCCAAGAAACATGAAAAGAACTTAGAAATTGATGTGAAGCAGAGAGTAGAACCAAAAAAGAATACATCTAAAGGGCAACACATTTTAGGAAAGACATTTACAAACTAGATCACAAGCAGATGCCATAGGAAGAACCTGGGGATGTTTGTCTTGGAAAAAAAAAAGACATAGTAGGGCTGTGATCAATTGCTTTCAAGGATTTTAATGTCTATCATGTGTAAGAGGGATTAGATTTGTTCTGCTTGACCTCTGAGTGCATAACTAGGAATAATGAATGGAAATTTTAGTGAGGCAGAAACATTTCCTAACAATTACAGTCATTCCAATGTCAAATGGGCAGCCTGGAAACATAGTAGGTTCCCCATTACATCAAGCAGAGGTTCACTAAGCAGCCACTTTGTCAGGAATGTCATAGGATCTTAGATCTTGAGTTGGAAGGGACCTCAGAGACCAGCTAGTTCAATCCTGTTTTGTACTAGTTAGCCTCTGAGATCCCCTTCAATTTGGGTATTTTGTGAAGAGGCCACAAGGAACTATCCAAATTCTTTGTTTTGCTGAAATTATATTGTCATTATTGATTAAATAGGCATATCATTGAATGAGACCTGCAAATCATTTCATTATGGAGCACTTTTGCTTCAAGGTCAATTACTGTATCAGAATCTAAACTGTGTATACTTGTACATCTCCTGAGCATTCCACAGATAGAAGTGCCTATGGGATGGTGTAAGAACTCGGTTGAAATCAGAAGATCTGAGTTCTATCTAGCTTATCTCCTTATTACCTATAGCAGGTCGACTTCTATGCTCTAGGTCTCAATTTCCTCATCTGTAAAATGAAGCAGCATTCTAGATGGTCTCTATGGTCCCTTCCTTGCTATGAAATTCTCTGATCTTAAATTTCCCCTCCAAGCCCCTAATTTAATTTGTGATATCAGCCAGAACTGCACAAGATAAAGTATGGGGGATCTATATCTCTATTCAGAGCTTTAAACTTCTATATAGATATTTGTTATACAAATGTTTGGAAAATGATGAAGGCCATTCACAAAGATACATCAACCTTCAGTTTCACAGCCTTCCAGGGAACTCAAGGAGCCTAGTTGTCATCATCATCATCTCTACTTTGAGACCAGAGTCTCAAAGGTCAAGACCACAGTGCAGTCTCTCCATTGTTGTAAAAGTTAATGAAAGTTAGTTATTAAAGCTGATGGTAAGTTTATTTCCCCACAGTCTTGTGTCAGCTATATATATATATAGAGAGAGAAAGTTTGATCCATATAGAAGCAGTCAAAGTGAGTGGACACACATTGCTATGTACCTTGTGTTTCAGAAACACTGGCTCTGCTTTATCACGAGATTCTTGCTCTGTCTTTGATGACCTTCACCAAGGAAGTAACAGGTAGGAGTAGAATTTCTTTTACTTACATTTATCCTCTTGATATGCCTCCGAATGAAGATAGGAAGTTTTAATCTTTGAAGCACCTTGAGAAGTACACTAATTTCTTTTTTTATTATTATAAAAATAATTTACTGATAGGTTTAGCTCTTTCTTCTATGCAAGTTTATATGTGCTATAACATTTCATTATACTCTGGTGGACAGTGTTTGGGATAGTCAATCTACCAAAGAAGTAAATATTTGATCAATTACTCTGTGGATTGAATCCATGAAAACTGACAATTGGGATAGTTCCAGCTAAAATCAACTTTTTCAAACTTGGAAAGGTACTTGCCTGAAAGATTTCAATGGCTGTCTCAACTGTCCATTTCATTTTGTCTTTGTAGCTATATACTTTGTAGCACAGTAAGGAGTTCCAGGCTCTAGTCCCAGGCCTGCCACTGACTTTGAGCAAGTGATGTTAACAGATATCTTTGGCAGAACATAGAGAATAACAAATACTTTCTTACAATCTTGAAGGGCAAAATCTGTTTTTGCCTTTCTTTATATCCCCAACACTTAGCACAGTATCTGATCACAGTGGGTACTAAGTAAGTGCTTGACGTGACTTGAAGCTATTTGGGGGAAGTCTGCTTTGTTTTGAGTGATGTTTGCCGTGTAATCTCAGGTAAGTCAGTTCTTCTAGCTGGGCCCCAATATCCTTATCTGCAAAATGAGAAGGTCAGACTGTAATTTCCAAAGCCCCTTCTACCTCTAATATTCTATGACTTCAATGATGGTATAGTAGGAAGGCAAGTTAATGGAGTGAAAAGTTCACTAGACCTGGAGCTAAGAGACCTTAATTTGTGTCTCACCTCTGCCACCTATTATAATGCCTTGAAGTTGGCGTGATTATTTAAGTTCTGTGTATTACTTTCTTCTTCTGTAAAATAGGGATAATAGCTATTCATTTTTGAGCTGCCCAATACTCAGGTACAGTAATAGAGCAGGCTCTTAATTTCCAGGAGACTAGAAGGCTAACTAGAGACTTAGAAGGAATTTAGAGAAGAACTCTCTGTTTCAGAATTCATCATCTTTTTGAACCCTGAGTGCTACTTCCAGTGTTAAGCATTGTCCATGGATGCTACTGGCAGGCCTAATTCACTAGAATTTCTCCAGTGGAATGTAAGGTAGGTGGTGCAGTGGTTAGAGCTCAGCCCTGGAGTTAAGACCTCAATTCAAATATGGACTCAGACACTAACTATGACCTGGGCAAATCACTTAACCTCTGTTTGCTTCAGTGTCTTCATCTGTAAAATGAGGCTAATAATAGCATTGACCTCCCAAGGTCAGTGTGAGGATCAAATGAGATAAAAATTGTAAAGTGTTTAGCACAGTGCCTGGCACATAGTAAGGGCTATGTAAATGTTAGCTGCTATTATTATTATTGTTGTTGTTGTTGTTGTTGTTGTCATTATCATCATCATCATCCTTGGGTGGAGGCGACTGTTCCACTTGTGCCTTTGTGCCCCCATAGTGTTTGGAACATAGTAGAGGCTTAATTAATGCTTGTCGATTGACTTGTTAGATGAAGAAAAAACAAATGCTTCATAGAAAAGTTGGGCACGAATTGAGCCTTAAATCTGTACAGACGGAGAAAGAAAAGGAGAGGAAAAAAAAAACAAAAAAAATTTGTGAGCCAAGGAGGCTTACAAACCAACAGGCTGGAGAAAAGAGTTTGTTTCAGAGATAAATTTGAATGGGCAAAGGATTAGGAAGACTACCTAATAGCAAAAATACCTAATCTCCATTGGCTACCTTTCAATAAGAAAATATTTTCAGTGCAACCTACATTTATAATATAGGCCCTATCCTCAAGGAATGTGCCATCACATATAAATGAGAGTACCTACAATCTCCTTTAAGCCTCAACTCATGCCCAAATTTTCTATGAAGCATTTCCCAACTCTACTAGCCTCCATTCATCCCTCCCTCTGAACATCTGTAGCACATAGTGTCTACACATTTCATCTCGACACAATCATGTAGCATCTTGCAGTGTTACTGTGTGTTCTTATCTCCTCAAATAAATCCTATGCTTCTTGAGGGTACAGACCCTGTCTTTTGTAATCCCCATGCCACTAAACACTCTGCTGGGCACACAGAAAATGTGGCAGAGAGCCAGGCCTATAGAAGGAGAGATGAAAGGAACCGGAGATGTTTAACATTTGACTTGGAGAAGAGAACTGTCAATTTAATTAATATGAATTATCCAAAAGACAAAAATGGTAAACAACTACTTCTGGATCTTAGCCCAAGATGATCATAGAGATAAGCTACAGGGAACTGCATGTTTACCAAATATGCAAGAAGCAATGAGGCAGAGTAAAGATCCAAAAAGTCTCAATTGTCTAGAATGAACAACCAAAGAGTAGATGTAACAGTGATAAATGTAAAGTCATATACTTGGGTTAAACACACACACACACACACACACACCAAGTACAGGACAAGAGAGGTCTAACTAGGTCATCTGTATGGGAAAGATCTGACAGTTTTGTGGACTGAAAGTTCAATATAAGTCATCGGTGAAACATAGCTGCTCCTCCCCACCCCCAAAAACAAAACAAAACAAAAAAAAAACTCCACCTAATTCAAATTTAAACTGCATTAAGGGAAAGATTGTGCCTGGAACAAGGGATATCATATTATAATTTTCCCTGGTTAGATAATATCTGGGGTACTGTATTCAATTATAAGTACCACATTTAAGAAAGGACATTGACAGGCTTAAGCACATCCAGAGATGGGCAACTAAGACGTTGAAGGGATTGATTACCATATTATATGACGGACAGAAAGAACTAGGGATCTTTGACTTAGAGAAGAGAAGACTTGGAGTGAGGGTGACAGGGGTTGAGGCATGATAGCTGTTCTCAAGTATTTAAGATTCTCTCATCCTATGAATTAGACTGACGGCATATTTCAATCCTTATTGACATAGCCATCAACTGCGACATACTCACAGACTCAATCAACACAACTAAAGTGAAGTCCAGAATTGCAGCAGTCATCTGGGGGAATTGTGGCTAAAAGTCTCCAGTAAGCTATGCTCAATTTGATTATTAGTAGTTAAGATAATGTAGTGATGGTTATAGTTCAAATACTTCAAGATCTGTTATTTCACCAGTGCACATATGCCTTTCACTGACACAGAACTGTCACTTCACACCTTGGTGGAAGAACTTCATGAATTGCTATTGCCGAAATAATTCTTCACCCAGTAGCCAGTCTGACAGTAATGGGCTTTGCCAGACTCAGGTTAGTTAGCAGATGCCATACGTACAGATTGCTTAGCAGGACCCGCTGAGCTTATTCTCTGCTGTTGTACATGGCCTTTGAGAAACCAGGGTCTCATTCATCCCACTGTGAGACATTAGAGCAGAGCTTCAGCGGTAGTTTTGGGTTGTTTGGTTTTTTTCTTAAGCTGAGGTAATCCATGAAATAAACTAAAATAGATAAAGGTGATTGTAGATAAGCAAGGATTAAACAAATTATGTTTAGTAGTCTTGAAAAAATAATGCAGGAATATATATTTAGGGGCAGCTAGGTGGTACAGTGGATAGAGTGCTGAGCCTAGAATCAGGAAGACCTATCTTCATGAGTTCAAATCTGACCTGAGATACTTACTAGCTGGGTGACCCTGGGCAAGTCACTTAACCCTGTTTGCCTCAGTTTCCTCATCTGTAAAATGAGCTGGAGAAGGAAATGGTAAACCACTCCAATATCTTTGCCAAGGGTCACAAAGAGTTGGACACAACTGAAAAACGACTGAACAACAACATATCATTTTAGGTTTCACCAGCTGATTTTTTAAAAATAGATTTTGATCTAAAAATATTGTGATAACTATAATTGATAACTATAATAACTGTTTTGTAATCCTGTTTTTTAAAAATGCTATGCATTTAAGACCATTATTCCATGAAGGGCACCATAGGCTTCACCAGACTGCCAAATAGGTACATGCTACAAAAAAAGAGAAAAAAAGACTCTCTGACTTCTATACAAAATAGAAAACTGGGAAAACTATCTAGATCATTCTGGAAAAAAAAAAACCATTGTCTTTAGCCTTGTTCCCATGTGTCTCAGGGACCTGAATGGGTGCTCCCCAAGATTGTCTTCCTGTCTCCCCTCCGCCATCATGTCAAGTCTTGACTGAATTTATGTTAATTTCTCTCTTCCAATAAGTCTCATGTAATAAATAAACCCCCATTAAGTTTCCAAGAATGCTGATAACCATTTATGTAGAGCATCTATAAGAAGATATTTAGGGGCCTAAATGTGCTCCCAAGTGATAATGGGGGAAGGGAAGAGAACAACCATGAAGAGCCATGCCAGGCACATGCCAGCTACAAATATTATCTCATTTAACCCTCACAACAACTCCATGAGGTAGGTGCTGTTGTTATCTTCATTTAATAAATGAGGAAACTGAGGCAGACAGAGGTTAAGTGACTTGCCCAGAGTCACACAGCTATTAGGGGCCTGAAGCTAGATTTGATCTCAGGTTTTCTTGACTCCAGACCCAGTGTTCTATCCACTGAACTACCTAGAATAATTCACAGCAATAGGCGATTGGTTTTGGGGGGTCAGGTATAGGTTTGGGGGGGAAGAAGATAAATTGGGGGTAGAAGGGACTGTGAACCAAGAAACAGCTACTAATTTAAGTAGTAAAGATGGTTTAAGAGCATGAAAGGTTCACAGTTATTTCTCCTATACATCTCTCATCTCTGACACTGCCCTCACCCCGGTATAGGTTCTCATCACCTTACTCTTGGACTATTGTGACAAACAGCTTCCCTCTTATTCTCCCTGCCTCAAGTTTCTCCCCACTTCAGACTATTCTCCACTCAAAGTTATCAAAGTAATTCCTAACGCACAGGTCTGACCATGCCTCCCACCTTTTCAGTGAACTCTAGCATCTCTCTGTCACCACCAGGGTCAAATAGAATATCTTCTGTCTGATTTTTACAGCCCTTCGTCACCTGACTCCTTACCTTTCCGGTCTACTTTATTACCCTCTGTCTACTATTTTCCAGTGCCAGGGACCTCCTTGTTGTTTCTCCCAAGACACCGCATCTCCTGGCATTTTCACTGGTTATCCCTCAGGCCTGGCATGCTCACCTACCTCATCTCTGCCTCCTGGCTTTCGTGGCTTCCTTCAAGTGTTAGCTAAAATCCCACCTTCTGCAAGAAGCCTTTCCTGATCTCCCTCAATACTGCTGCTTTCTCTCTGAGATTATTTCCAATCCATTCTCTCTATATCAATAAATGTCTTATTTGTATATCATTGATTACATGTTGCTTCCCACATTAGGATGCGAGCTCCCTTTCTTTCCCCAGGTTTTAGCCAAGCGTCTGGCATATAGGAAATGTTTAACAAATGCTTGTTGACCAACTCACTGACTTCGAAGGGTTTGCCTGACATTATGAAGAGAATTCTTAACTCTGGAAGGATATACTTGTAGAGTCAAGGCCTGATGGGGGTGGAGGAGCTAGGCTGGCAAAGCCATTCTCACCACCTGCCTGCCATGTTCCCTATAATTTCCACCATTAGTTGAAGGCAGCTGTTAAAAATGTAAATATTATCTGAGAAAGATAACAAAGTAAACCATTAGTGGCCATTAAAATGGCAGTTAAAATTCATTCTCAAGAAAAGAAAGGAACCCGAAGGATGGTAGTGTCACAACAACTGTCACACAGAGCTTTAGGGTTTGCAAAAATAATTAGATGCTGTTATTATATGTTTACTTTACAGATGAGGAAAAGGAGAGGCAGAAGATCAATTATGTTCCCATAACTAGCAAATATCTGAAGCAGGATTCAAACCTAGATGTTCCTGGACTCCAATTCCATCTACATGTAGGGAGGAATTAGTATTACTTAATAACAGTCAAATTCCTTTTCTTGGCATTCACAGCTCTGTACAATATAGTGCCGTCCTACTCTTTATTATTCATTGGCCAGCATTTACATAATACTTTACAAACATCACATTTTATTTTCACAAAAACTCCGGAGGTTGTTGCTATTATTATTCCCATTTTATGGATGAGGAAACTGAGGCAGGAAGAGGTTAAATGACTTGTCCAGGTTCAATGTTTTCTCCACTGTACCACCTGGATGTGCCTTTTACAACAGCAACATCTCACATCATTCCCCTCCATGTGTTACAAACACCAGTCAAATTCTGTTATTCTCTGTCTTCCTTCCCACCTCCCCCAATACTCTCATGCCTTAAGGCTATTACACAAGCTGTTCACCCAATGTCCAGAATGCCTGTTTTCCTCTCTTTCCTGCTTAATTCCTACCTAACCTCTAAGCCAAACACACTGCCACCTCCACAAAGCCTTCCCTGTTCTCTCTAGTTTATAATGACTTCTCCCCTCAGATAAGTGTTTTGTACTCTGGGGTATACTTATCTGGTAGCTGGGTGGTGCAGTAGACAGAGGGCTAAGCCTAGAGTCAGGAAGACTCTTTCCTGAGTTCAAATCTGGTCTCAGACACTTACTGTGTGACCCTAGGCAAATCACTTAACCCTGTTTGCCTCAGTTTCCTCATTCGTAAAATAAGCTGTGGAAGGAAATAGCAAACCACTCCAGTACCTTTGCCAAGAAAACCCCAAATGGGGTCACAAAGAGATGGACATGATTGAACAAGTATACTTATCACGTAATATTGTGTAATATGGCTATCTCTGTTTGTGCCTTAACCCCTTATACAAGGGGGAAGTGATCAAGGCTTTACCCAGGATGCCAAATGAAAGGGACAGGGACTGAACTTGTGATTTTATTGCTAAGAGCTTCTTCTCCCGATACAGGCTAACTCCCTCTTGGCCATTTAGTCTTAGAGATCTGCCTAGAGCACCTAAAGATTAGGTTATACACCTAGAATCACACACCCACTATGTGTCAGAGGCAAGACTTGAAACCAGGTCTTCCAGTCTCTGAGGCCAATCTTCCATTCTCTACACCACACTGTGTCTAGCAGATTTTTGTTGTTGTTGAGTACAATTTGTCATGACCCTATTTGGGATTTTCTTGGCAAAGATGCTGCAATGGTTTGCCATTTTCTTCTCCAGTTCATTTTATAGATGAGGAAATTGAGGCAAACAGGGTTAAGTGACCTGCCCAGAGTCTAGATATAGAGTATAACAACTTGAGAAGGTGCTAACAGTTGGAGTCCTTTAGCAACATCAAACTTCATCAATAGTGTTTAAACCTATTAGTAAAAATAATTGATTAAAATAGAAAGCTCCCAGATGTCAGGCTGGAGGAAGCTCCATTCCTACTCTCTTCTGCTCCACTTCTCCTAACACAGGATGGTGGTGGCTTCACACAGGTGACGCACAGTCTCTGTTTCTCTTCTCCCTCAATTGAGTGCTTCATGCTGCTTGTCCCTGGGCAGTTTGAAGTGCTTGGCCCAGTCACAAAAATTCCTAGTTATGACTCTGTCTTTCCTAGATAGACTATAAGCTCCCTAAAAGTAGAGACCATGTCTTAGTTAAACTTTTATCTCCACAGTGCCTAGTATGCTCTGTATAAAGGAGGCCCATAATAAGTGTCTGTTGAATTGTACTGAAGTCACTATGAGGCAGTAAGTCTCAGGGGATTGAGGAAGGGACAGTATTGTACAGAGTGGTACCAAAGACATGTTTGGTTCATTTCCAAAATTTGCCTATTACTAATACTGGGATCACTTCAAGGAATCAACTGGAAGAATTAAGTAGTAAAGCCAGATAAAAGAGTAAGTTCTCTGAGCTTAAGAAATTGAAGTAGCTGTCAGAAAAAATGTTCTGCTCAGAAAAAGAAACAAAAGGGGATAACAAGACTAATGGGTGTGACTAAAGGATATCATAGTAACCATAGGACAGAAGCACATTAATGGCTCACAGAGCAGATTATCTAAGGGGTACATTGTGAAAAGTAAGACAAAACTGGAAAAGTATGAGAAGATCAGGATATTTAGAATTGTCCAAGAAGGAAGGATTCCAGTAAATGAATTTCCACCTGAAAGTCTCACCAAATTACAAGAAGCACTGGGGAACATCTGATAAACCAGTAAGAAGATGAGCTTAGTTAAGAGCATTATATTGTTATGTTATGTTATGTTATGTTATGTTATGTTATGTTATGTTATGTTATGTTATGTTATGTTATGTCATGTTATATTATAATCCCATTATAAGGATTCAGGATCACAGTTTTAGCACCGGAAGACACTTCAGAGACCATCTAGCCCAACCCCCTCATTTGACAGAAAAGGAACTGAGGTGAAGTGACTTCTCTAAGGTCACATAGAAAGTGGTACAGGGGGGATTCATACCCAAGTTCTCTGATCCCAAATCCAGCTCACTTCCCAATATACCATGCTTTCCACCAAGATTACAGATCATAAAGGGAACCTGGGATAGCAGGGATAAGAGTGCATTTTGCAGGAAAACCTGAGAGGAAGACAACATTCCTTCTGGGTGGGACTGGTAGGAGGAGGGCAGGTCAAATAAAATCCTTGCGAATTCCTGACTGAGGTAGGTCATTTTTAGCTGCTCTTTGGCAGGGGCACTGCCAGAGTGGTACCTTCAGTGCTGAGGGTGTACCACCTGGAACAGAAGCCAGGAACTTTAGAGGAAAAGATATGGCAGTGATATGAGGAAAAACAGTGAGTGGAATGTGTCTTGAAGGTCTCTTATTCTGATCTTTGGATAGACTTGTCTCAAACCTGTCTTTGATTCCTGACCTCTACCTCCTAACTTCTTTAGGATAGGTAGCTGTGGGTAGGAAAGAGGAGATCTACTTAACAAACTGAAGCAATGGGGTCCAGGAGATTAGTAAAAAAGCCTTTACTTTACCTTCAACCTTTAGAAATGAAGTCAGAAGGATACCAGAGAAGTTTTTGGAAAGGCTGTGGTGAGCAAGATACCAGAAACATGACTTAAAGGAGATAAGATCCTGTTTTCTTAAAAAAAAAAAAAAGTGCCCTAGTGATATGTAGAAGCAAAGCAACACGAATATATAATTCAATGGGGGGGGGGCTTTCTTCCTATTTATGGAGACATTTCACATTGATAAATATGTAAGTATAACTTCTTCTCAAATACGTGATTGGTGAATTCATCCTAAGGCTAGGTTGCCGGGAGCACCTGCGTCCCCAGCTGTGGTATGATGCCGGCAGAGTGTGAAGAGAGAAAGAATCACGGGCCAGGTGAGAGCAGTGAAGAACAAACTCTGTTTATTGATCTGAGGGTTCAGGCTTATAGAGTACTGGATCAAGCAATAGTAACATTATTATTCATGAAACGTACAAATCTAATTAAGTGATTTCCTGACTTCCTTGTACCTTGTCTGTTACATTCTTTCCTGCGTCCTGTCCTGTACCCCATCCGTTTCCTCCCTTCCTGCATCCTGTTCTCAAGAGACGGAACAGGGGGGTGGTGAGCCGACATCCTGAGTTTCACAGCTGTCAGGCTTAGTACAATCTGCAGGTAAGACACGGGCTGGCCTAAGCCCTCCAACTCCCCAAAGCCGGCCCTCTACACTAGGTAGGTTGAATAACAACAACAATTGACGGCTAACATTTTTATAGCACTTTAAAGTGTTATCCCGTTTGATTCTCACAACAACCCAGTGAAGTAGGTATTGTTTATTATCCCCATTTTACAGATTAGGAAAGGTCACAGGCCATACAGGCAATTAGGTAGCTGGTTGATGGACCACTACATCTGGGAATCAGGAAAACTTGAGTTCAAATCTGACCTTAGACACCTATTAGCTGTGTGATCCTGGGAAAGTCACTGAACATCTCTCTGCCTCAGTTTCCTCAACTGTAAAATGAGGCTAACAATAGCACCTACCTGCCTGGATTGTGGCAAGGCTCAAACGAGATATCTGTAAAGTACTTAACACAGTGCCTGGCACTTCCTTCCATCCTAATAAGTGGCAGAACTGGGCCTTTAACACAGGTCTCTGTTTCCAAGATTAATTAGTATGCTTTCCCTTTTACCATATGGTCTTTTATGCCACTGACATTAAGATGTTCAGTGCAGATAGTTATAAAGCTAAGGTAGGAACGAATAAAACAAAGGTCCTGGGATGCTTTGGAAAGGACTCAGATCAAAGATAGGATCATAGATTGAGAGCTGGAGGAGAACTTAGAAAGCATCAAGTTCAACCACCTCATTTTACAGATGACAAATTGAGGCCAAAAGAGGCTAAGTGCCTGAGAAAAGAGTAGAACAAAGGTCTTCCTGACTCCAAGTTCAGCAGTATCTACCTCCTTCTCAACTCATAAAGGGCAGCGGTAGGGAAGCCAGAAGTCAACTCAAAAGCACACAGGACCTGCCTGAATAGCTAAGATTTACACAGCACTTTAAGGTTTCCAAAAGATTTTATATAATGATTTCATTTGTTCCCCACAAAAAACTAGGTTGGGGTAGGTCCTACAGAGTATTATCTCACTTTACAGATGGTAAAACTGCAGTTCAGAATGACTAAGTAAAGTGCCCACAGTCACACTGCTAGTAAGTGTTGGAGGTAGGATTCAAACCCAAGGCTCTCCCCTCTCTTCATACCCAGTGCTCTGTATCTACATCTCTCAAATTTAGCCCCTTCTCTCTTTTCATAAGAGGGAACTCTAGCTCAGGCCTCTCACCTGGACTATTGCAATAGTCTCCTACTTGGTCTTCTTATCTCATGCCTTTCCTTTCTCTAATCCATCCTCCATACCTGCCAAAGTGATCTTGCTAAAGCACAGTAGGTCTACTCGTGTCATCTCCCTACTTGATAAACTCTGGTGGTTCTTTACTACCTCTAGAATCAACTATTGTGTCCCCTCCCTACCTTTTTAGTCTCCTTTTACATTATTCCCCTCTACACATACCATTCTCAGTCTCTTGTCTTCATGACTTTGCAATGGCTGTCACCCATACCTGGAATATACCTCTCCTCACTTTTGATTCTTTGAATTGCTGATTTCCTTCAAAAGCTCAGTTGAAGTATCATTTTTTACATGAACCCCTTCCTTATCCCTGTATGTACTAGTGCCCTCTCTCCTAAAACTAGTGTTCTATTCCTTTTCTAAAAAGTCTGTGTATGAATATGAAAAATGAAGTTGAAAATCATCCCATTTGGCTCTGATGCCTTGACTGGATGTAAATACTTTTTTCTTATTGAACCAAACAATCAGAGCTGAGTGTGAACAAGACCTGTAAATCTTCTTGAATCAATCAAAGCCATTGTGTGAGAGACATTAGATCACATCTTAACTACTTTCTATAAAAGTGAGAAATTCACTGGGGGGGGAAGAGATTCTGAGCATTTAGACTGAAGAACTCTGGCAAAGAGGAGATATTAAGGAAATTTCTGGCTCTTCAGGCATTGCTGAGAGGAAGATCTAAGCTGAGGAGAGTCCCAAGAAAAAGTCAACTTTTCCCCCATCTTCCCCTCCCAATAGCCCTCTATCCTCAGACACTATCTTAATGATGTACTATTTCATTGCCCGAATGTTTCCACATAAGCAGAATTTTACCTCATCCACAAAAAGAGCAGGAGTTAATTAGAGATACATGGGACTTCACCTCTGTCTTGGTTTTAGGTATTTTTTATTACTAGAAGCCTGAAGCAATTATGACTGAATTTAGAACTTTTCATTTAAAATGAAGTCCCTTAATGCCAAAGAGAAGGAAACCAAGTAGACTTTAGGGGCCATTATATTGCTCCCTAGACTGAAAACAATCTAATTACTGTAACAAGGTATTACACACACACACACATATATATATATATATATATATATATATATATATATATATATATATATATATATATATATATATGAGTTGTCTCCTTGAGGGCAAGGACTGTATCACTTTCATCTTAGAATGCCAAGAACTTAGCCATAATCAATGTGTATTAATGGTTAATTTCCCACTTTCCCACACTGCCTCTACAGTCAGATGTCTAAGTGGGAAGCAGAGCAGAGAGGCCATACCAGATTCAGACAGGGTCAGCATTGAGAAAGTTAAAGATGACTTGTGATGGTGGTCAGAGCAATGGAAGCAGTGGTTAGGTCATTCCAGAATGGAACAGGGGCAGAGCCTTGTAAATAATTCTTAGCTCAACAATCTTAGTATGGGATGTAATGTTATAATTCCTGGATTCACAATTCAATTAAATTCAACAAGCATCTATTGAGTAGCAACTATATACTAATCACTGGTGATTATATTATATATGTATTAAATTATATATGTGTGTATATATATATATATATACATATGTGTGTGTGTGTATATATACATATATGTGTGTGTGTATATACTCATATATAAAATAAGTAATACAAAGACAAACATCAAAATATCCCTACTCTCAAGGTACTTTCTACTGTGAGTCAGGGGAAATATGAAATGTACACAGAGGAGTGCATACAAAAAATGTGCTGAGTAAATGCAAAATAATTTCTTTGGTGGGGTGGAGAACCAGGTCAACTGGGGGAATCAAGAAATGTCTCTTATATGAAGTGGCACTTTCCCTGAATCATGAAAGGAGCTACAGATGCCAAGAAGCAGAGGTAAGGACAGAGAGCTTTCCAGGTATGGGGGGATGAACAGTCTGTGCAAAGATATGGAGGCAAGGGGCAGCTAGGTGGTGCAGTGGATAGAGCACTGGCCCTGAAGTCAGGAGGACCTGAGTTCAAATTCGGCCTCAGATCAAACACTTGACACTAGCTCTGGAACCCTGGGCAAGTCACTTAACTCCAATTGCCTTAAAAAAAAAAAAAAGATATGGAGGCAAGAGATAGAATGTTCTGTATGGAGAAAAGCTAATATACCATTTTTGCTGGGATTTAGAGCATACAAAGGGGAGTAATAAGTTTTATTTTTAGTGGGGGGACAAGTGAGGCCAGATTGTGGAAGGCTATAAATTCCAAACAGGTGAGATTTGTATTTTGTCCTAGAGGTAAGAGAGATGCACTGGAGTTTCTTAAATAAGATAATGAATAAAATTAACCTGAGCTTTAGGAATATCAATTTTGCAATGATGTGAAGGATGGATTAAAGAAAAGAGTCCAAGAGGAAAGTGACCACTATGTGGGTGGCTGTGCGAGTGGAAGGAAGGAAATAGATACTAGATACTGTGAAAGTCAAAGTGACAAGCCTGTCAACTGATTGGATTGAGGGCAGGTGAGGGATGTGTTGAAGATGACCATGTGGTTACAAACTTGAATAACTGGAAGGATGGTGGTATTCTCAAAAGAGACAGGCAAGTTAAAAGGGGGTGAGGGTTTTTTTTAAAGGGAAGGGAAGATAATGAGTTGAGTTATGGAAATGTTGAATTTGAGACGATACTGGGACATTTAGATGAAGATACACAGCAGGCAGTTGTTAATTCAGTATTATAGCTCACAAGACAAAGGAGAGATGAATATAGATTTCTTCTCCATAGAGATAATAATTAAACCCAATGGGAGCTAGTGGAATTGCTAAGAGAGAATATAGAGAAAAAAAAGGAAAGGATCTAGGACACAGCCCCGGTGAATACCTGCATCCAAAGAGCAAGACATGGATAATGATACAGTAAAGGAATCTGAGCTAGAATAGTCAGACAGGTAGTAGGAGAACCAAGAGAGTTCAATGAGTTGGAAAGAGAGAGAGAGAGAGAGAGAGAGAGAGAGAGAGAGAGAGAGAGAGAGAGAGAGAGAGAGAGAGAGAGAGAGAGACCGAGAGAACGAGAGAACGAGAGAACAAACATTTAGGAAGAGGAAGTGAATTTAGCAGTTAAGAGATTGATGGTAATCTTGGATAAACCAACTTTCAGGTAAGTGGTTGTTTGAGAAGTTAGATTACAAGGGTTTGAAAAGTAAGTGAGAATTAAGAAAGTATATGCAATACCTTAGGAAACTTATTTTTTTAGGAGTTTGGATACAAAAAGGAGGATGATACATATGCATATGTGCATATACATATATATGATGGGATGACAGGGATAAATGAAGGATTTTTTATAAGGATGGTAGAGATTTGAGTATATTTGAAGGCAGTAGAGAAGGAACCAGTAGCAGTAGAAAATTAAAGATCATAAAGAGGCAAGGAGTGATCAAGCTCCCAGAGGAGATGTAAAGGGATGGGATCAAGGACTCCAGAGGTTGCCATTGTTCCCTTGAGACTTAAACAAAGGGGGAGAAAGTAGGGAACATTGTTGAAGGAATTTGAAGTGCAAAAAGAACAGGAGGGAACTGACAAATAGTGGTTTTCTTAGGAAAAGCTGAGGTGGAGGTGGGGAATGATTTGAGAAGAGAAAGTTGTTCAAGTGGGCAGGCACCCTAAAAAGCATCTAGTCTAGTTTCATCACTTTATAAATAGTACTAGTCTAGTTTCATCACTTTATAAATAGTACACTAAGATCCAAAATGGTTAATCACAGAATTTGAGAGTTGGAAGGAACCTTAGTAAGCTTAGTCCAACCCATACACGAAAGGAATAGCCACTATAATATACACAACATAATTGACTTGCCCAAGGTCACAAAATGAGCAAAGTCCAAAGGTGAAACTAGAACCCAGAAGCAAATGTTCCAGACTCCTGCTTTTGACTCCACACCATGCTACCACCACCTTTGCTATTTAGTTATAGAGGTAATAAAAATACAATACAGTACAATATAACAATGCAGAATAAATGTGGGTGAGGTCAGGAAATAGAACACGGGGAATAAAGAGTAGAGATACTTAGATTCTTGGGTGGGGTTCACCTTTTAAGCCTTAAAACTTTGTATAAATGTGAGCTGTTACTATTAACATCTATAGTTTTTACTGGTGTGTACTAAATGCAATCCCTCCCCACCTTCTCTCCCGCAAAATTCTCGTCTTTGTCCTTTTGAAAGTTCTTCAGAGAGGATCCACCCAATTTATCGAAAGACTTCTTCAAATTCTTTTCATACCTTTACACTAATGGACCATGTTGGTTGGTCTTCATTCTCATTATATGATCAATTCACCTCTCTGACTGCTGTGACTTGGTGATGGCTTTTATGCCATTCATGTACAAATCCATGTTGGTAATTTGCTGTAATCTACTTTTATCCATCATGCATTTTTTTTTTTCATAAATCAAGGTGCATATAAAGGCAATGTGTTGTAGAACATAACAAACTGACATTGGAGAGCCAATGATATGGATTCCAACTGGACTCGGCCTCATACTAACTATGTGATCATGAGCAAGTCACTTATCCTCTCAGATCCCTAAGCAACATTCTAAGGCTACAAGTTACTGGCAAATAGCCAATCAGCATTGGTGGAGTGATTTCCCCAGTGATGATATCACTAATCTGGATTAAGTGAAGAGGTACTAAAATGATAAGGGAAATTGTGATTATAGGGAGTGTCTTATGCTAATAAATGATAAACATAAGAGAAAAAGTGTGCAATGGGCGAAGAGATAAAGATAAGAAGACAATTGTTTACACATCATCCACTTAACAGCTAGGGTATAAAGTCGAGTTTTCAATAAAACATTTAAGCAATAATTCAATTGATTGACCAAGATAGAGCCAAATATGTAAAATGATACAGATATTTGTATGCAGCAAGCTAAAGGAGTCATTGTGGGGTCCATTCAATGGGGAGAAGGAAAAGACTGTTGTTAATTGTTTTCAAAACATTGACTTGGTAGAGACTTAAAATTAGGATCCATTCTATAATTAGATGCCAAGTCCTAGGGCCCAAGCAACTACAAAAAAAGATATCATAAAAGAGAAGAGGAACTTATTTAGTGTCTAATCTAGTTCACTGGGAAGGGGTGTAGGTCCAAAGAAGAGGCAGAGTTTACTTCCGCAACACAAACATACGAGATAATGAAGCCACATTTCTTCTAGCTTTGTGCAGTGAGCTGGTTCCCAGAAATTCCTATCTTTTTGTTTCCTGGATTTCCATTTTAAATGAAATCTTTACTGATCACTTGTCATCTTGGTCAAGTCATTGGGCCTTTTTCTGCTCCTCATCTATAAGATAAATATAAAATGCAACCCCCCTCCCTGCTTCCGCTTCAACTCTCAGGGACAATAACAGGAAAATTACTTGAAAACTAATATCTTTGAGTTTTATTGATGAGACATACCTTAAAACGGAAAGCAAAGACATTGGAACATCTCTGGCTTGGGTTGGATTCACAGAGTTGCCTTTATGCCTATTCTGTTCTGTATCCCAACACCAAAACTCTGGAAAGTTTTCTATTAAAAAAAAAAAAAGGACCTTTCCTTGATGAAAAGGTAAAAAATTGACTCGTTGATGAGCAAAATGGGTCCAATTTTTGTGCTTTTTGGCAGTCTTTTTCAAAAGGACCTTGTTTGCTTACCCCAGAGCAGTGGGGTAAGCACTGCTCACTGGAGTAAAGAGGAATATCACTGTGGCAAAACACAATCTCAGTTCCTTAATCCAGCTTCTTTTGATCTCAAAAGGTGATAACATTTAGTTCGGAGTTCACTCATCTGTAAACTGCATCACATTTTCTCTGAGTTATTTAAGAAGCAGGTTTGGTTGTTTATTTTCAGGGCTTTTAACCAGCTAAAGGTAAGGAGAAGCATCCGAGACCAACTTCCAGAAAGCTCTGCCTTCAGCACAAGACAAGAAAAGCAAAATGATTGAGCCCATGGGGAATCAGTATGTCGTGGCCAGACGAGTGTACTCACAAAATGCTTTTAGTGAAGAACATAAGAAGATAAGACACCATAAGACAATTTTGGACCATTTCAGGAAACACTGTAGGTAAGGAATATCTTAAATCCCAGGCTTAATGATGGATGAGGGTCTGACTCCAAAATTCCTGAGCTTTCAGCCACTTTTTTTGGCTGTGACTCAAATCTTCATTCGTTTCCCATTGATTTTTTTTTCTTTTGGGCTCCCAACTCTCCCACCACCTGCTAGAGTTTCAAGGATAGACTCTAAAGTGAACACCCTCTTGGCTTTCAACACAATTTGTCCAAAGAAATAAACCAGTTGTAAGAGAATGATTATCAGTAGAGGCATGTTTCACTACTAGGAAGAAATGAAGTCTTGCTGGGAGAGTGGGAGGGGAGTGAGGACAGGGGAAGGGAGAGTTAAGATATGAGAGACAGCAGGAGGTAGTGCTTTTGACTTAATCTTTGGTATATTTTAATCTTTGCTAATACACTGGGCCTTCAGTTTGTCCAGCTGTGATCGGGATTAGCTATTACTAGACTCAGACTTTAGAGAAGCTCTTGCTGACTGACCTATGGCTTTTAAAAATATTTTCAGGTGCTCGTCGCGAAAGGCCAAGAAAATAGCCCTTTCCTTGCTCCCCATAGTCTCTTGGTTACCGGCCTATCGTCTAAAGGAATGGCTGTTCAGTGATATTGTTTCTGGCATAAGCACTGGTCTGGTAGCTGTACTGCAAGGTAACCGTCTATGAAGTCTAAATATCAAATACGTAGAGAAGTGGATGAGAGCTAGCCTGAGCTTCTAATTGTTGAATGTAACAGAGCTCCCATCTGTTGTGTGCTTACAGGTATGGCTTTCGCTTTGCTGGTAGACGTCCCCCCATCTTATGGGCTTTATTCAGCCTTTTTCCCCGTCATAATCTACTTCTTCTTTGGCACTTCTAGACACATATCTGTTGGTAAGTGAAGTCATCATGGTGATTGAGGTTGACCCTCCTTTGCTTTCTTGCATCTCTTTAACCATCCATTTCAGCAGCCTCCAGATCTGTCATTTTGTGCTCTATGGGAGACTGGGAGTTACAAATAGAAATTTGTCTTAAATTTTTTTTCAAATTGTGTTTGAATGATAATTATATTTTTAAGAAGCACTTTCTAATCATAATTCACCTCTAATGTTAATTAGGTCCTTTTCCAATTCTGTGTATAATGGTGGGAACAGTAGTTATAAACACAGGCTACACGGAAGACTCTGATAAAGCAACCGCAGCTGCCTCCATCACCGTTCTAGTTGGAATTATTCAGGTCAGTGTTATCATGTGAAATCTACTGACCAATCAAACTACTTTGAAGTAGAGTGGTCTGGCTGCTTGTCGCAAATTGTTGTTTTTCCCCCCTAGGGCTAGTTCCCAAAAATTGTCTATTCTCCACTTTCCCCTGAGTTTTATCCCTATGTTACTTAACAAAATAATTTTAGATCAGTTTTCAGAAGCTGAGGGGTGAGTTTGCAAACGCTATCTATGAAGTCAAGCTGTAATTGGTAATTCTGGCACCTGGGGACAATTTAGAGCAGGGCACACAATCCATCCTAGTTGGGAACAATCATACAAATCTTGGGAGAAGACAAATAAGAGGAGGTGGTAGGGTAGGGGAATGGTATTGGGGTAGGAAGAGGTATGGGACTCTGGGGCAAAAATTGAGCCTTGGGGAAAGGACAGAATTATTGTGGAGCCATGTGGCCCAGGGCCAAAGCAAGCATAAGGACCACCATTGGAAAGAAGTGTATCCTTACCAAAGGAAAAAAGTTGGTGCCCTGTGGCAAATGCCCAGTCACTTGGCCCTGGTAGGAATGGAAATGAGGTCCAGCTAAAGTTTGAAATCTGCCATTCAAAAAAACACCCAAGTAAAATTTAACATAACAACTCAAAAGTCAAATCATGAAATATTAAAGATGATACAGAATCATTGAGACTTTGCCCGAGCCTTTGGTTACTGTTATTAGGTAACGCATTTAGTGTTCTTTTTAAAAAGTAAATTTCTATAAATACATAAGCAATGTAGCCCCCAGGGAAACAATCATTTGGACTACTCGTAAAGACCATGTTCACAAAAATGTCCAATTTTTGTGTATCTTTGTGGCATGTATTTCATACTGCTTTTCAGGGAAGCCCAATGAGTAGAAGAGATGGCCATATCATGTCAGGAATTGAGAAACCCTCATTTGTCTAGTGCTTAATACGGATGCTTTGGGATGTTGACCATAGCAATCTGCAGTTAAGACCGAGCATTCCAGATGTCCTAGGATATGCAGCTTTGTACTTTTATTTAAATAGAGTAACTGGCTCAGGAGACTTTAAGAGGCACACATGCACTTGAGCACCCACACACGCACATGCACACGCGTACCCCTGATAGCATCACAACTGGGTTTTATGGGTATCCAAAAGCTTGTCAGCTAAGTAATACAATGGAGAGAGTGTTGGGCTAGGGATCAGGAAGACTTGAGTTAAAATCTCACCTCAAACATTTACTAGCTGTGTGACCCTAGACAGGTCACTAAACCTTTGTCTGCCTCAGCTTCTTCATCTTTAAAATGGAGATAATAGCACATACTTTCCAGGGCTGTCGTGAAGATCAAATGAGATAATATATACAGTGCTTGGTAAACCTTAAAACACTATATAAGTGCTAGTTATTATTATAAAAAATTATTGGTGAAAGATATAAAGACATAGTTACTAAACAAGTTCTGTCTTTTTAAACAATTTTCCTCTATTATTTTGAACTTAAGCATCAATAAATCTGAAGATTTCAAAGAACAAAATAAAGAGGATTGCATATAAAACCTTATGTTCAGTTTTTTGAAGTGCATCTTAACTTTAATTCCTGTTATCACTTGAGAATGCTAAGTTTCTGCTCCCATTTGAAAACTGTGAAATACACCAGGGGAGGAGGGCAGCATAGATTGGTACCATGCCCTGTAGTCAGAGCACCAGGCTCTGGATTTTTGCTTCAATTCATACCTTTATATTCTGGACGATAGTATTCGTTGATGCTTCAGGCTGCTGAGATAACCTAGTATTTCATACCGACGATGGCTTTGTGACCTTCCTTTTCAGCTGGCCCTGGGAATGTTACAGATTGGATTCATAGTGGCCTACTTATCTGCGTCACTAATTAGTGGCTTCACAACAGGTGCAGCAATTCTTGTTGTGGTGTCCCAGCTGAAATTTATGCTCCAGCTCTCAGTCCCTTCGTACACTGACCCTTTTGCAGTCTTCAAAGTAAGCATTTCCCCAGTCTTATTATTTCTTTTCCTAAGAAATTTCTTCCTACTCTGACTCCCCATATTTTTCCTAACGAACTGCCTGATCCTTGGGATTCTTTTTCCCCTCACCCTCACTGTAAAGGTGGGAAGCTTGTAGAGTTAATTTAAACCAAAGGATAGTAAGTATTGGATAAACAATGATAATTGACTCTACAAATCATACTGGAATAGATACTAATGGGAAAATGACATATATTGGAAAGAGCACTGCAGTCATTGGAGTCAGAAGACCTGGGTTCAAATCCTAATTTTGACACTAACTTCATGACCATCAGCAAGTCATTTAGCCTATCTAAGCCTTTACCGGGGATAATAATACTTGCGCTGCCTACTTTATAGAATTGCTGAAAAATCATTTTTAAATCTTTAAGTGTTATATAAGTGTGGGTTGCTATTATTAAGATAATAAAAGAAGAATCAGAGATGAGAAAGATGATTTTAAATTACTATGATTCACATTCTAACCATTAGTGAAATATTATATTATTATTAATAGAACATTATCCATTAATAACAGTAATTTAAAACCACATCTCTTGACCTCAACTCTTGAGTATTCTAAAAATGAGAGGGGGGGAGATTCAACATGCATTATTACTTTTCAAATCCTTATAATCTCTCCTATGTTCTTAAAACTTTATCAGACTCATTCAGTCAGTCTTTTTTTAGTCATGCCTGACTCTCCATGACCCCATTTGGAGTTTTCTTGGCAAAAATACTGGAGTGGTTTGCCATTTCCTTCAGCTCATTTAACAAATGAGGAAACTGAGGCAAACAGGGTTAAGTGACTTGCCCAGGGCCACACAGCTAATAAGTATCTATGGCTAGATTTGAATGAATCTTCCTGACTCCAGGCCCAGCGTTTTCTCCACTGTGCCTCCTAGCTAGCAGATTTCATACTGCTAATTTAATCATGTCAGAAATATTTCCTTCTAAATACCCAGTTCCTGTTCCCAAATAAAAAATGACTTCACTTTGACAGGTCTGATTCAACCACTAGTGTTCTCCACTGGAAGACAATTGAATTTGTTCTTCAGTCATCTTTTATACTTCAGTCAAGTGTTAGGGATTCAAGACTAAATTTTATTTTAGGATATAATTTTACTTTTGGTCAAGCAGGCCTTCTATGAATTAATCTAGTCACTCTTCTTCCACCAGAACTAGAAGCCAAAGAGGTCCCAGGGGTAGAGATGTGGGTTACTAATTAACTGTCTGCTTTTGGCTCATACTGTACCACCTAGGACACTGATTTCCAAATTTGGGGACCTGGGTATATTAAAGAGAGAAACTAGGGAGGATACATTCTAAGAGGAATTGGTTGGGACTCCATTTTTTCACAAGAGAATACAGACTAATTGTGTAACAAAGAAATATACCTGTGAAGGCATGAAAGCAGAGTAAAAATAAATGTAAAAATGTTGAGGCATGTCCATGGAATTTGCCATCTGTCAAAATGATCTTTAACAAGAATTACTGGAGCTCTGCTCCAGAATGCTGATTGAGCCTCACCAGGTGATTCCTGATGTCTTCTCCTGCCATCTACATACTAATTATCATCTAAATGAGTTCCCAATTAGCATGAGAGCATATTCACTGTCAATTTGTTGTCACTTTCGGCTCCTTTTCTCTTTGGAAAAAAATGTAGCTCATTGTGTTGGGTGAAGGTGATATGTTAATATAATTCCAGAGGTGGGTTTTTTTTTCATTTTTTTAGGTTCTGATATCTGTCTTTTCACAAATTCAGAAAACTAATATTGCAGATCTTGTGACAACCATCATAATTCTGGTAATTGTGTTCGTAGTTAAAGAAATAAATCAGAAATACAATAAAAAACTACCAGTACCCATTCCAATTGAACTCATCGTGGTAAGTGTTTATTGGAAAGCTTCCTTTATAGCTTTTATACATTCTCTATCTTATACATGCTTGCATGACCCTGAGGCATTAGCAAACCCAAGATCTCATAAGTTCCTTACATACAACTATCATACTTCAGAACTGTGGCATTAAGGAAAGTCTGCAGAGTGGATGAAGTCAAAGGACTTGGATTCAAATCCTGTCTCTGCTACTTGCTACCTTATATGACATTGGACAAGTTATTTGTCCTCCCTAGAGCTCTGTTTCTTCATTTATAAGAAGAGGGGGTAGTACTAGATGACTTCTAAGGTCCCATCTAGATCTAAATCTATCATCCATGTGCAATTCAAGGTTTAATAACTTTTTTTTCATGATTCTGGCAAAACTTAGAATTAAGGGGAAAGTTTATTTCCATATCAGTTCATTTTTTTAATTCTCAAATTTCAGAAAAGTTCTTTAAATGGTTCTCTGTATATGAACTAAGTTGTCTTTTTTTTTTAACAAAAAGTACATCTTTTGAAATGTAGTTTTATGTTTATAAGAACAAAACTCTTAATTCTGGCATCTCTTTCACTGGTCATATTCTATCAACTCTCTTAATTGTTCTCTTTAATCAGGGCTTTCTTTGTACCTTCAACGTATTTCTAGATACTGAGCTGCTTTTATGTCCCTCTACACGCCACAAATAAATCAAAATGTGAGAGAACCATCTGGTATGCAAGTTTGCCCATTTCCTGATTTTTTGAGCTTACTTTAACCTATAAAATGTAATTTCTATTATGTACTGTGCACAGTAATTATTGCATTGTGAACATTTAATAAATATTCAAATAGATGAAGGATCTGTGATTTCAGTAGTGTGAGACTCCCAGTATTGACACTTCCCCCTTTGAAGCCAAATCTCAACTCTCTGTGACAGAGCAAAGTACTACTGCATTGTGGAGGCTAAGGGAGTTGGTCTTGGTCACATGACTAAGAGTCAGAGACAAGATCGGAACCCATATATTCCTGTCTATCTATCTTCCTGATATATATAGATACATATATACATATTCCTGATTTTATTTTTATGTATATATAATCACTTTATCCACTAGACCATGCTGCCTCCCATTTAATAAATATTAATAATAATTTTTGCTGCAGTAGCCAGCAACAAACAAGATATAACAGAAATGCTTTGCAATGCCAGGGTTGAGAAGATAGAACTAATACTGTGTAGACTAACATTGCTAGTTGTTAGAGCACTATTTGCAGCCTAGGAAATTGAAGGCAGGAGTATTTGAAGGACCAAGTCAAAGAGCAGGGGAGAAAAAAGAAAGGATTTTGATGTAGCACCCCTAAGAGATTTCACCTTGGGAGGGCTAAGAATTTGAGTCCCATTATAAGAAATGTGGTTTTCTGCCCTTCCATGCGTCAAAGAGTAAAATTGCAAAGATGAGGATAGTAAGTGAAACAAGATGGGATAGAGCGTCTTATTTGGTTATAGGGTTTTTAACGTGTGTAATTTGTTTTGTGGGGTTGTTTTTTTTTTCAGACAATCATTGCAGCAGGTGTGTCCTATGGTTGTGACTTTGAAAATAGATTTAACGTGGCAGTGGTTGGTTCAATGGAAAGCGGGTAAGTGTATTCCTTTAAGAGAACCTTTCCAAGAACAATCCTTGGCTTAAACAGTAGGATTATTCACAGATGAATAATTTAAAATAGAAAACTATATTATCAAAACCCTGCCAGGGGTAGCTAGGTGGCACAGTGAATAGAGCACCGGCCCTGAAGTCAGGAGGACCTGAGTTCAAATCCGATCTCAGACCAGAAACTTGACACTTACTAGCTGTGTGACCCTAGGCCACTTAACCCCAATTGCCTAAAAAAAAAAACCCTGCCACCAGTCATTGCCTTATCATGACACACCCCTTGACCTCCTCCTCAATTGATTATAAGCACAGGAAGGAAAGAAGACATCATAAAATGTTTTTTAGAAAATCCCATTTTTTTATACATCAAGATTTCTCCTTGCAGAGGGACACACTGGCCAGCTGGATAAGAGCTTATTCAGAAACACATAAACAAGCAAAATTTGAAGTCATCTACGGAGTAGGAATAGGCAAAATAAACAAGCTTTTCATGAAGAAAAATCAAACAAAACCAGGTCCCATTAATAAATTACTATAAACAACATATAGTGTTTTGGTTAAGTTGCCAAAACCAAGTACTTCAAGTTCAAAAGAGACAAGTAAGAAATAATCTGTATGCTGCTTCGGCAATAGGTACAAAATGTCCTTTCTGGTGTTCCTTTTGAAAACATTAGCAAAACCATTCCAGCAGACTAAGGAAGGACCCACCTTCTGACAGAGAGGTGTTGGGATCAAGATGCAGAATGAGATGTCTGTTTTGGGATATAGCCATTGTGGGAATTTGCTTTGTTTGACCACACATTTGTTAAGGACTGGGGGGGAGGGGGGTGCGCATTTTTCTTTGTTTTGGGAGAAAAAGAGAAAATAAATTTTTCTTGAAATAAAAGAAAAAAACCCAAACCCTAAAACACTGGCAAAGCATTTGCTATCATTGGAAAGAAGTATGGAAGATGTAAGTTACAACCAGCATTTGGAATTTGGACATGTATTATATTTTATTCTGTTCATTTTACTAAGATACATGTGGTTATCAAGTTTATGCATTTTAAAATAATATTTAAGGTGGAACATGACATGACGGTAAGAGTCTTGAACCCAGAGGCAAAAATCTGAGTTCATTTTCTGTCTCTTCTGCTTGCCAGTCATATGAATTTGGGTAAATCTCTGCCTTTCTGAGGCTGAGTTTTCTCACCTAAAAGGTAGTTGGTAATGACATATCTACTGACTGCCTCCTAGGGTTTTGGGGAGGATCATATGAAATAATACATGTAAACTGCTTTGTAAACTAGTTGAGCAATATATAAATGTAAGCTAGTTAAGTGAAGGAAAAACATTCAGCATCCATTCTGATTTTTTCCTTGCTATCTTCCTTCCCTCTATTCTTTTTGGGGGTGGGAGGGAGAGAAAACAGGGTGGGAAGTGGGGGTGGCAATCAAGGTTAAGAGACTTCCCCAGGGTTCTACAGCTATTATGGACTCAGGTCCTCCTGACTCCAGAGCCCACGCTCTATCCACTCTACCTCCTAGCTGCCCCAATTATTAATAGTAACCATTTACATAGCACTCTGTGGTCTGCAAAATGCTATCTCATCTGATCCTCACAACAACCCTGTGAGGTAAGTTATCCCCATTTTACAGACGGAGAAACTGAGACATAGAGAGGTTTTGCCCAGGGTTGTATGGCTAGTAAGCACCTCAGACACGATTTGAACTCGAGTCTCCCAGACTCGAAGTCCAGCCTGTATCCATTATATCACTTGGCTATCTACAACAATTTTGTGTAGCAGCCATTTTCCTCAACTAATTGCTTGGCTTTCTGTTCTCACAAAATACAGGATGATTCCCCTAGATCAAGCAAAATTTCATTGTTTTGTTTTTCTCAGAATTATGGTGCTGTATGTTGTTGTTTTTTTAAGTAGCCCTCACTCGCCATATATTCTACTATAGGTATACCTTGTTTTGCAAACCTTAGACTCAAAAGCGAGAAGCAGTGTGGCATGATAGATAGGGAAGGGACCTTGAAAACCAGAGAGCCCTGAGTTCAAATCCTCTGAGACATGTTGTGTGAATCTTGACAGTTACTTAACCTTTCACTGCCCCAGGTAACTCTAAAACTGTAAGAGAGGGTATTGACCTGTATTTATAGAAGGTGTCTCCTCAGGTAGAAGTACCCTATGCGCATAAAATCACAGATCTGGTTCCATACTCAAAGGTGGGGTTTTTTTGTTTTTGTTTTTTTATTGTGCCTATCAGGATGTAAATTTAAGAGCATATTGCTTTGTCTATACCAGTTGAAAAGTATTCAGGATTATCTCCTGCCTTTGGGCCACATCTAGCATGTTTCATCAATTTCAGGCAGTGCTTTATGTTAATAAAATAGCAGATTCCAGTGCTTTTAGCTTTGCCAGGTTTTCATGGACTCATGCTCAAGAGATAAGAAATATCTTAACACTGATCTTCATTTCAGATTTAAGGCACCTTCTTCACCCTCTATGAAGGTTTGGAGAGATAACATCGGTGATGCCTTCTTCATTGCAATTGTTGGATTTACATTAGCATTTTCTGTTGGAAGTGTATATTCTGCTAAATATGATTATCCCATTAATGGAAATCAGGTAAATCTAAAACTTATACCATGCCTTGTTAAGACACTTTAAAAATAGTTTTGTTTTTTGTTTGTTTGTTTGTTTGTTTGTTGCCAAAAGAGCTATGATCACTCTTCTAAAAGACTGCCTCCTTGTTTTCGGTGCAGGAGTTAATTGCCTTTGGCTTGAGCAACATAGTTGGTGGATCATTCAAGAGTTTTGCAGCAAGCACTTCACTCTCCAGATCAGGTGTTCAGGAGAGCACAGGAGGCAAAACACAGGTATTTCAAAATCTTTGCTACTAAAGTACCTGCACATTAATCAACTGCAATATCACAGACAAGAAGACCGAGCGAATTTGTGATGAGAATCTTCTACTTTTCCAGATTGCCGGGCTTCTATCAGCTATTATTGTTCTGATTGTCATTATGGCAATTGGATTTCTTCTGGAGCCACTACAAAAGGTAATTCTCCACCCCCACCCCCATTCTCTGAGAGCTTAAAAGATCCCTCCTACTGTTCATGAGCTAAGGGTCCTAGTGCTTCATCAACACAAGAACCAAAAGGGAAAAGGAGGTAGCTAAAAGTTCTATTGTCTCAACAGATTCCAATATTTGGATTGACCAAATTGTTTTCATTTTTCCCAGCAACATTTTACCAATGTTAGGAATGCAGATGCCCAAACTACTTTATCATGTCTCCTCTGACCATGTCAGAGAGGCCCAAATCTAATGTGTTATGTTAAGACAAGAAGACCAGCTCTTGGCACCAGATCTTGATGAAGAATTGGTTGCTGTGAACTTCTTCCAGGACTTACTGCAATCAGTTCCTCGAAGTTAGAGGATGGTGCTACCAGCCACACAACTGTTTCTCACAGACACTCCCTTCCAGCTCCCCAGGGATTGATTTGCCTCCAAGACTAGCAGATACAAGGAAAAGGAGCTAGCATCCTGACTCCTGGCCCAAACAGGGATCTTAGATCTGAAATTCGAATGCCCTTCTACCCATTTCACTTAGGCTATAATGTTTCCCAGGGTAGCTAGATGTCACAGTGGATACAGCCCTCAAGGAAGTGTCAAGAGGTCAGGAAGTCAGGAAGACCCGAGTTCAAATCCAGTCTCAGACATTTACTAGCTGCAAGAACCAGGGCAAATCACTTAACCCTGTTTGTCTCAGTTGGAAAAGGAAATGGCAAACCTCTCCAGTGTCTTTGTCAACAAAATCCCAAATGGGGTCATAAAGACTCAGATACAACTGAAACAACTCAACAACAATAACAACAACAACAACAACAATAACAACGTTTCCTAGACTGCTCCAGCTAACTTCAATGTGACCAACATTTATCAAAGGGCTACTACTGTCAAAGGACTGTGCTAGGTATACAAATACATAAGTAAAATGGTTCCCTTTCCAAAGAAGCTTACGTTCTACTGGGGAAACAAAATGTGAATGTACATAAGTGAACGCTAAGCCCTAACAAAGTAGTAGAAAGTAATTTCAAGGAACAAATTTCCACTGGAAAAAAATAATAGCAGATCATAGAAAATATCTGATCTGTAACATACTATGTGACATCCAAATAAATTGCTAAGTATTTGTGATACTACTACACAGAGCATGTAATACAATGCTTTGTCACACGCAGCTAGGAGCCAAATGATACTGTGGATGGAGTGCTAAACTTGGAGTCAGGAAGACCTGAGTTCAAATCCAGCCTCAGACACTTACTAGCTATGACTCTGGGCAAGACATTTAACCATTGTCAGTTTCCTCTTCTGTAAAATGGGGGAAATAATAGTTTCCTCATTTGTAAAATGAAGGAAAATAATTTCTGGGGTTGTTACGAGGAAAAGACAAGATAACATTTGTAAAGCACTTTATAAGCTACTAATATGGATGGATTTATAACTGGAAAATTTTCACCTTTTATTATACTACAGCTAAAATGTGGATCTGATCTTAGGATACTCTCCCAATAGATTAATCTGTTTTAGAATAGGGTGCTGTGTAAGTTTTTACTCTGAGGATGCTCTGCCTATGGAATCTTATTGATTTCTAAAAGGTCAACATGAGAGCAAGGGAGATGATGGAATGAGATATTTGGACCTACCACACATCTCAAGGAAGAGAAGAGAATCAAATGCCTGCGAAATACAAACAATAACAGGAAAACACCACAAGGGCAGAAGCACAGATGTATACCTATATATATATATATATATACATGTACATCCATAAGCACACAAAGAAATATTAAGCTACATTGTTTTTTCTACAAACTGCATAACTAGGCTCAATTAATGCTAAAGAACCAGTCTAGTTGACATTAACTTTAGGAAAACTGAATAAAACCTAACCTATTTTAATCCATTTAGTTCCTCTTCCATCTTCTACTAAACAAGTGGAAGATTCCCATCCAGAAGTAACATTCTTACGATTCTTTGATGTTTAATCACCTGAAACAAAAGGATCTGCCTCTTCCAGCTCACAACACCGGGGACTGTTTTATACAAAGGCAAGGAATAAGTTTTTCCCAAAAAAAATTGAATTGCCTTGAATTTTTTTTTTCACTTGGGAAGTATTATTGTTCAGTCATTTTTCAGTCCCACCTGACTCTTCATGACCCCATTTGCAGTTTTTTTGGCAAAGATACTGGAATAGTTTGCCATTTCCTTCTCCAGTTCATTTTCCAGATGAGGAACTGAGGCAAACAGGGTCTTGCTCAGGGTCACACAGCTAATAAGTGTCTGAGGCTGGATTTGAATTCAGGAAGAGGAGTCTGGGCCCAGCATTCTATCTACTGTGCCACCTTGCTGCTCTGACTTGGGAAGTAATTAAATTCAATTTGAGCCAACAATCATTTATTAACCACTACTATATGTTAGACACTGTGAATGGCATAATACTAAGCCCTAGGAAGGAAGATAAAGACAAAAATGCGATTGATCTCTCCCACCTAAAGGAATCAACACTGTACTGGAAGAAGGAATATGTGTCAGGACAAATGAAGACAAACTATATACAGAATAATTTCAAGACCTCCTCTTATTCTAAATAACTTATGAGGCTAAATAAACAAAATCTGAGCTAGCTAAATTACTCAAACAATCCTCTGATACAGAATAGTTAGCTTTCTAAAAATTTTTAAATTTAAATGAAGGAGTACATCAACAGAGACTGCTTGATCAGGTTTCTGTACCGTAGTCATGAGCCACGTTGCTTATTAGCGACTATTAGGGCTATTAGGGGCTCTGAGATCTTCGGTTGAAATCTCTCTGGAATCTCTAGGAGTGGCACAGATTGAGTTGCTAGAGTCAGAACAAAGCTTCTGTACAGGGAAGGGCAAAGTCTCAAGACTACTATGACTCAGTTTATATCGGAAAAGCTGTTACTCTGTGACAGTCTATCTCCATCCCTTTAAAGCCCTCTCTTATCATTAACCTTCACCTTTGCATCTTGAAAACTTATTGCCTCAGCAACCTCTATCTCCTGTTTTTCTTTTTACCAGTCTGTGCTGGCAGCTTTAGCTCTTGGAAATTTAAAAGGGATGCTAATGCAGTTTGGAGAAATACACAGATTATGGAAAAAGGACAAGTATGACTGTGTGAGTAGAAAGTAACTTTGTACTTTAAAAAAAAAATTAAATGATGGTAGTCTTTTATGTTGTGCATATAAAATACAGGACAGGATTTATAATTTAAAGGGATTCTTGGTTTGTTACATTAATTTGCTAGCTATCTTTAGGTCATAAACGTTCATACATCTGGGTACCTGAGGTTTGTATTTAATTATGGAGGAGGGGTCATATGTCAATCTGGAAATCAGTCACATGAAACCCTTTTTTTATCCACTAGACACATAACTAGTTAAAAATATTTGAAAGACTGGTGTATGGAAGAGGGATTATAATTATTCTACATGTTATAGTTTTGTAGGCACATACTAGGACCAACATTGTTTGGGTTTTGATGGCTCAGAGTGAGTGTAAATAGCAATTGTTTCTGTTCTGGTTAGAAACCCTGAGGGTCTTCCCCTTCCAGTTTAATTTTTTTTTTTTTGAGTAGTCAAACTAGGCTGTCTTTTGCCTCATTTCTTACCTAGCCCTAAATCACTGAATGGGTGTTGCTTCAGACAAACTGAGACCTGGGAAAGACCTTAGCTTACAAAGGGCAAGGTCTCCCACTGCATCTGGGGGTCATTTCCAGTCTTCCTGACGTATGTCTTGCCACTGGACTTAGATGACCCTAGAGGAAAGAGTGAGGCTGATAATTTTGCACAGCCCTGCCTCACTTAAACCCAATTTACTTGCAAGTGAAGACATCACCCTCCTGATGTCATTGGTCCTCTTCAAGAATGAAGGACAAAAAACTAGGACCAAGGAATGGAAGTTACAGTCAGATTTCAGATCAATGTAAGACAAAACTTTGTAGCAATTAGAGTTGTCTAAAAAAAAGTGGAATGGGTTATTTTATGAAGTAATGAGTTTCAGAGACTGTTTGAATACTTGCCATGTGTGTTTCACATAGGATTTATATATCAGACAAGGGTTGCAGAGCTTGAAATAGCAATTTTTAAATATAATATTTATTTCATTAAACATTTCCTAATTACATGTAAAAAAAAATTTAGCATTCGTTTTTTAAAATTTTGAGTTCCAATTTCTCTCCCTCTCCCTCCTTGGGAAGGCAAGCAATTTGATATCAAATATACATGTGAAGTTATGAAAAACATATTTCCATATTAGCCACACTGCAAAAATAAACACACACCCAAAAAAGGAGAAAAATAATGAATGTAAAAAAATTATGCTTTGATCTGAATTCAGAATTGATCAGTCCTCTCTCTGGAAATGGATAGCATTTTTCATCATGGAAACTTTGGAACTGTCTTAGATCATTGTCTTGATCAGAGTAGCTAAGTCATTCACAGTTGATCATCATACAATAGTACTGTTATTATATACAATGTTCTGGTTCTGCTTATTTCACTTTGCATCAGTTCATGTAAGTCTTTCCAGGATTTTCTAAAGGCATCCTGTTCATCATTTCTTACAGCACAATGGTATTCCATTACATTCACATACCACAACTTGTTCAGCCATTTCCCAATTGAAGGGCATCCCCTGCATTTCCCATTCTGTGCCACCATAAAAAGAGCTACCTTAAATATTTTTGTACAAATAGGTCCTTTTTTCTTTTCTTTGATCTCTTTAAGATACAGATCTAGTAGTGGTATTGCAGGGTCAAAGGGTATGCACAGTTTTACAGCCCATTGGGCATAGTTCCAAATTGTTCTCCAGAATGGTTGGACTAGCTTACAACTCCACCACACTGCATCAGTGTACCTATTTTTCCACCTCCCCTATAGTATTTGTCATTTTACTTTTCTGGCATGTTAGCCAATCTGATAGGCATGAGGTGGTATCTCAGAATTGTCTTAATTTGTATTTCTCTAATCAGTGATTTAGAACATTTTTGTGACTATTAACAGATTTGATGTCTTCTTCTGAAAACTGCCTGTTCATATCCTTTGACCATTTATCAGTTGACAGATGGTTCTTATTTTGGGGGTGGAGGGGCTAGGCAATGAGATTAAGTGACTTGCCGGTCACACAGTTAGTAAGTGTCAAGTGTCTGAGGCCAGATTTGAACTCAGGTCCTCTTGACTCTAGGGCCAGTGCTCTATCCACTGCGTCACCTAGCTACCCTAGATTATTCTTATTTTTATAAATTTGTCTCAGTTCCCTATACATTTGAGAAAGTAGGCATTCATCAGAGAAACCTGCTCTAAAATTTCCCCCCAGTTTCCTATTTTCCTTCTAATTTTGGCTGTATTGGTTTTGTTTGTGCAAAAGCTCTTCAATGTCATGTAATCAAAATTATATATTTTGCTTCCCATGATACTCACTGTCTCTTGTTTGGTCATAAACTCTTCCCTTATCCATAAACATGACAGGTATTTTCATACTCCTCTAAATTATTTATGTCTAAATCATTTATTATCATAATTATGAATATTATATATTAATATGATTATCATTACAAGATATGGAATTTATATAGTTGTTTATATACTATTATAAGTTAGTATTGTTATCACCCTTTGTGTCTAAATCATTTATCCATTTTGATGTAATCTTGGTATATGGTGTGACATGATGGTCTATGTCTAGTTTCTGCCAAACTGCTTTCCAGTTTTCCTAGCAATTTTTGTGAAATGGTGAATATCCCAATTCTTGGGTTTATCAAACCTAGATTTACTTTTTTTTTTTTACTATGGTAATTACTATGGTTATTTACTACTATTATATTATGAACCTAATCTATTTCATTATTCCATCACTCTGTTTCTTGGCCAGTACTAGACTCTTCTGATGATTACTGCTTGGTAACAGAGTTTGAAATCTGGCAATGCTAGGCTGCCTGCCTTCACACTTTTTTTTCCCACTGATTTCCTTGATATTCTTGACCTTTTGTTCTTCCAGAAGAATTTTGTTACTATTTTTTCTAGCTCTATGAAATAATTTTTCATAGTTTGGTATGGCACTGAGTAAGTAAATTAACTTAAGTAGAATTATCATTTTTATCATATTGGCTTGGCCTACCTATGAACAATAAATATTTCCCTAATTGTTTAGATCTGTCTTTATTTGTGTGAAAAATGTTTTGTTATTATATTCATATGGCCCGTGGGTTTGTCTTGGGAGGTAGACTCCAAAGTATTTTATATTATCTGCAGTTATTTTAAATGAAATTTCTCTATCTCTTCCTGTTGGGTTTTGTTGATAATATATAGAGGTGTTGGTGATTTATATGAATTTGTTTTATATCCTGCAACTTTGCTAAAGTTGTTCATTGTTTCAACTAGGCTTTCAGTTGATTTTCTAGGGTTCCCTAAGTATACCATCATATCATCTACAAAGAGTGATAGTTTTGCTTCCTTACTGCCTATTTTTATTCTTTAAATTTATTTTTCTTGGGGGCAGCTAGGTGGCGCAGTGGATAGAGTACCGGCCCTGAAGTCAGGAGTACCTGAGTTCAAATGTGGCCTCAGACCAAACATTTGACAGTGTACTAGCTGTGTGACTCTGGTCAAGTCACTTAACCCCAATAGCCTAAATAAACAAACAAATAAATAAATAAATGAGTGAATAAATGAATAAATAAATAAATAAATACATACATACATAAATAAAATTATTTTTCTTGTCTTACTGCTATAGCTAGTATTTCTCGTACAATATTGAAAAATAGTGGTGATAAAGGACATCACCCCTGATCTTATTGGGAAGACTTCAAGTTTATTCTCATTACAGATAATAGTTGCTGATAGTTTCTAGTGACTACTTATTTTTAAAAAGATTCTACCTATTCCTATGCTTTCTAGTGTTTTTGATAGAAATGAGTGTTGTATTATTGTCAATGGCTTCTTCTGCATCTATCATTATAATCATGTGATTTTGTTGTTTTTGTTATTGATATGGTCAGTTATGCTGATAGTTTTCCTAATATTGAACCAGTTCTACATTCCTGGTATAAATCCCTGGTCATGTACAATCTTTGTGATATATACTAGTCTCCTTACTAGTAAAATTTTTGCATCAATATTCATTAAGCAAATTGGCCTACAGTTTTCTTTCTCTATTTTTGCTTTCCCTGGTTTAGATATTATAATATAATATTTGTGTCATAAAAGTAATTTGGTAGGACTTTTCTTTATCTAACTTTTCAAATAGTTTATATAGGTTTGGAATTCATTGTTCCTTAAATGTTTGGTAGAATTCACTTGTAAATCTATCTGATCCTGGGAATTTTGTTTTGTAGAGAACTTATTTATGGTTTGTCCAATTTCTTTTTCTAACATAGGATTATTTAAATATTCTATTTCCTCTTCTGTTAAGCTGGGCAGTTTATATTTTTGCAAATATTTATCCATTTCACTTAAATTATTAGTTTTACTGGTATATAAATGGTCAAAGTAACTCCTCATAAATGCTTTAATTTCATCTTGATTTACCTTTTTCATTTTTGATACTAGTAATTTGTTTTCTTCTTTCTTTTTTTAAATCAAATTAATCAGTGGTTTATCTACTTTATTCTTTTCCCATTACTCCAGCTTCTAGCTTTATTTATTAGGTTTTTTATTTATTAGGGGGGTTACTTTCAATTTTATGGATTTTTAGGATTTCCATTTTGGTATTAATTGGGGATTTAAGAGACAGTGAGTATCATGGGAAGCAAAATATATAATTTTGATTACATGACATTGAAGAGCTTTTGCACAAACAAAACCAATACAGCCAAAATTAGAAGGAAAATAGGAAACTGGGGGGAAATTTTAGAGCAGGTTTCTCTGATGAATGCCTACTTTCTCAAATGTATAGGGAACTGAGACAAATTTATAAAAATAAGAATAATCTAGGGTAGCTAGGTGACGCAGTGGATAGAGCACTGGCCCTAGAGTCAAGAGGACCTGAGTTCAACTCATTGATTTATTCTTTCTCTCTTTTACTGATGGATGCAATCAGAAACATAAATTTTCCCCTAAGTAGTGCTTTAGCTGCATCCCACAAATTTTGGACTGGTATCTCATTGTTATTCTCTTTAATGAAATAATTGATTGTTTCTATGATTTGTTCTTTGATCAACTCATTCTTTAGGATTAAAGTACTTAGTTTCCACTTCATTTTTAATCTATGTTTCCACAGCACTTTACTGAATGTAATTTTTATTGCATTATGGTCTGAAAAGGGTACATTTAATATATCTGCTTTTAAAAATTTGGTTGTAAAGTTTTTATGCCCTAATACATGGTCAGTTTTTGTGAAGGTGCCATTTACAGGATTTACAACATTTAAAACATTAAGTTTTTTCCACAAACTTTTCTAAGATTCAGTTTACCTCCTTAACTTCTTTCTTACTTATTTTATAATTAGATTTATCTAGTTTTCTGTGAAGAAAGTTGAATAAAACAGTTTTAACTGTCTTATTTTCTCTGGTAATTAATTTAACTTTTCCCTTAAGAATTTGGATGTTAATGCCATTTATGTTTCATACTGATATTACTTCATGTCTGTGGTTCCTTTTAGCAAGATATAGTTTCTCTGCTTATCCTTTTTATTAGGTGTTTTTTGCTCTTACTTTGTCTGAGATCATGATTGCTACCTCTGTCTTTTTTACATCAGCTTAAGCATAATAGATTCTGCTCCAGCCCCTTATTTTAACTCTGTGTTTCAAGTGTGGCTCTTGTAAACAATATATTATTAGATTCTGATTTCTAATCCATTCTGCTATCTACTTCCATTTAATGGGTGAGTTCACATTCACAATTACAATGGCTAACTCTTCATTTCTCTCCATTCTATTTTCTTCTGTTTATCCTCTCCTTATCTTGTTCCTACTCTAAAGTCTGTTTTGCTTCTGACTTCTGTTCTGCCTTCTTTTATCCACCTTCCTTTTATCATAGCCCCTCCCCCCTTTCTCTTATCCACTTCCCCTCCTACTTCCTTGTTAGGTAATGTAGATTTCTATTACCAATTGAGTGTGTATGTATATGTGTGTGTGTTTCCCTTTTTGAACTAATTTAGGCGTGAGTTTCAAGCATTGACCCCACCAACAATGTAAAAGGTCTTCCTTGCATGCCTCTTTTATGTGAAATAATTTTCACCATTCTTCATCTCCCTTCCCTCTTCTTCTGGGGCATCTGTCTTTCTCCCCTTTCCAGTTTTTTTTAACATCATCTCAACATACTTGCCTCACTCACATGCCCTCTTTCTAAGTAGAATCTTTCTAGAGGCCCTAATAATTTGGGAGTTATATAAATCATCTTCCCATATAGGAATGTAAACAGTTTAACCTTATTGAATCCTTTATGATTTATTTTTCTTGTTTATGCTTCTCTTAAGCCTTGTATTTGAAAGCCAAACTATTCATCTCTGGTCTTTTCATCAGGAATGCTTGAAAGTCTTAAAAATCCATTTTTTCCTTGAAGGATTATACTCAGTTTTGCTGGGTAGATTATTTTCAGTTGTAATCCCAGCTCTTTTGCCTTCTGGAATGTCATCTTCTAAGCCCTCTGCTGCTTTAAAGTGGTAGCTGCTAAAGCATGTGTGATCCTGACCGTGACTCCAGGGTATTTGAATGGTTTTGTTATGGCTGCTTGAAGTATTTTCTTTTTGACTTGGGAGCTCTGGAATTTGGCTACAATATTCTCAGGAGTTTTCATTTGGGAACTCTTTCAGGTGGTGATCTTTGGATTCTTTATATTTCTATTTTACCCTCTGGTTCTAAGGCAGTTTTCTTTAATAATTTCTTGAAATGTGATGTCTAGACTCTTTCTTTGATCATGGCATTTAGGTAGGACTAATAATTCTTAAAGTATCTTTCCTTTATCTATTTCCCAGGTTAGTTATGTTTCCAATGAGATATTTCACATTTTCTCCTATTTTTTTCATTATTTTTACTTTTTTTTGTTGTTTTTTTCTTGTTGTCTCATGGAGTCATTAGCTTCCAGTTGCCCATTTTTTTTAAGGAATTATTATCTTCAGTGAGCTTTTGTACCTCTTTTGCATTTGGCCAATTCTGTTTTTTAAGGTGTTATTTTCTTCATTATTTTTTGTGCCTCTTTTACCAAGCTGTTAATTGTCTTTTCATAATTTTATAATTTCTTTACCTAATTATTTCTCTACCACTATTATTTGATTTTGAAAATCATTTTTTAGCTCTTCCAGGAATTCTTATTGAGTTTGTGTCCAATTTGGATTGTTCCTTGAAGTTTTGCTTGTAGCTTTTGTGACATCATTGTCTTCTGATTTTGTCTTGTCATCCCAGCAGCTTTTTATGTTCCAGTTGTTTGTTATTGTTGTTGATTGCTTGCTTGCTTTTCCACCCTATTTCTTGATTTAGAACTTTATGTTAAAGTTGGGTTCTGTTCCCAGGGAAGGGGTGGTGGTGGTGGTGGTGGAGGCAAACGGTCTCAAGCTTCAGGCTTTTTCCACACTGTTGTTTTCATTGCTTATTCTGGGGGCTTGGAGGTTTTCAGTGCTTCCAAAATAGTGTGATCTGAGGAGAGGTGTGGTCACTGTTCTCCTGCTTTGCATTCTGTTCCTTACTAAGGAAGGGCCCCTCATCTCTTGGGATTATAATTAATACTGCTCCATTGGACACTGGTTCCCTTGCGACCAAAAATGATCCTGTTCCTCTGAGTCCTTGATACTGGTCCTCAGGACCCCTGCTCCCTTTTGACCAAAAGTGCTCCTCTCCACCCTTGAACTATGACCTAGAAGTGGATATAGGCAATGAATTTACCAAAATAACTTCTGGTCTTGTGTCTAGTGCTAGTACAGGGGTCCTCTGTAATCTCTTTCTAACCAGTTGCCAGGTCCTCTTACTGTCTCTGGTTTGAGAGCTCCTGAAGTAGCTGCTACTTCGGTCACCACCCTCAGTCCCACCACTGGTGTTTTACTCAGGTGGGCTCCAGGCCAGCCTCTGACCCCATGTCACAGATGTCTCTGATCTCCTAAGTTATCTTGGGCTGGAAGAATGTCTTACTTTGGTTGGCTCTGCCACTCCAGAATTTGATTTGAGGAGTTATTTTAAAGTTGTTTGGAAGGGAATGTTAGAACTGCTCAGCTGAGTGCTTTCTCTACTCCATCATCTTGCTCCACACTCAGTACTGAAATAGCAATTTTTGCCCCAAAGGCCAGCAGTACAAAGCACACCTTCAAATGTGTTAATGGGGAGGAGCTCCATAGACAGAGATTCCCATAAATTATGAGGCTGTAGCTTGGAAGGTCACTACCCAGAAGGGAGCAGAGACTGGCCAGGGAAGAACTTACTCAAAGTGCTAACAGGGAAAGGAAGTATCTGTGCCATCTGATAAATTCCTATTTTAATTACTTCAAGCATTGACAATGGCCTCTAAATTTCAGCATCCTTGGAGAATACCCCAGTTGCCCCATCATAATTATAGCTTTGGGGTGGAGGGAGTTGGACCAGATGAGCACTAGGATCTCTTTTACTCAGATTTTTCAAGTTTTTCTGTGATTACAGAAGTAATTTGTTCAAAATCTTATAAATAGAAGCTGTACTACCTGTAGCTATATAGTTAAAATTCTTCTTTATTGAGCATTTTATGCAAACATTCTTTCTCCCTATTAGGACAAGTAGCACAAAAACAGTGCATCTTAGCATATGGTTTAGTATTTGTTGAGCTTGACAAAATGAGAAATAATTGCATTTGTCCTCATTCCTAACACTGACTGATGGAGATTTATCACTCTTTTAATGTATGATTTGTATGTTGTTTTCTTTTGCCAGGCAATCTGGATTTTCACTTTCCTGGCTGCTGTTGTCCTGGGCCTTGGTTGGGGACTAGCAGCTGCTGTTGCATTCCAGCTCCTCACTATTGTGTTCCGGACTCAATTGTGAGTAGATACTGGGCATGCTGATCATGAACTCTTTCAGGCTTTGACTAGCCTAAATCAGAAGAGATTAATTTGTCATTTTTTTTTCATGGAGGAAGAAGGTAGAGTTTAATTGACAGAAATATCTGTAAAAATAAGATGGGCCATTACATTTTCCCTCAGGTTATCTAGAGACGATCTTTGTAGCACTAGCCTCCCTGCTCCATTTCTACTCAGACCTTTGCCACTATTTCAAAGATATTACATAAAACCTCCAAGCTCTGGTTTGCCCACCTGTAAAATAGAGATTGATTGGAGACATGAGGAGAACTGGATAGATAGTGAACCTTAGAGTCAGAAAGACCTGGGGTTCAAATTCTGTTAAAACCTACTGACTGTGTGACCCTGGGCAATTATTTAACCTCTGAGTACCCTTTGCTAAGACTATACACTTTAGAGTGGTGGCTATTTTCCTCACCAGGAGCTCCTTCCTTGGATGAATTCACAGACATGCCAACAAATCATCACAAAGATAACTGCCTTCTAGGAATGTCTAAGGCCTTGGAATGAGCCTTGTTAAAAACTAGAATAAGTTACTGAGTGAGGTTATGACTCTCATTATTGCTGAGATTTTAACAAAGAAAACTATTCTTCTCCTTGGGATTCAAATCATTCTTGCATACAACCAGGTGGTTGAATTAGAAGACTTCTCAAAGTCTTCTTTCTTTCCAGCCCTAATAGTCTATAGAAACCACTTATTATTTAGGAACTAAGTAGCTCTATTACAGAGTATGCTATCACTATCTTTAAAGTTACAAAAGAACATATCAATAATAAATGCACCTATCTGTATTTAAATATTCACATGCCTAAAATTTCTTTAATAAATATTTATTGAATGCTTCTTATTTGCAAGGTAACCATTGGAATAATAGCTTACATTTATAGATAGAAGACTTCTGACTGAATATGAGCCCCTCGAGGACAAGGACTATTCTATTTTTGTTTTTATGTTCTCAGCACCTAGCACAGTCCCTGGCACCATAGTAGGTGCTTAATAAATGCTTCCTGATTGATTGATTGATTGATTGATATAAGGCCTCAATATTTGCCAAGCACCTTCCTCACAGGGACAGCTAGGTGGAGCAATGGATAGAGTACTGGGCCTGAAATAAGGAAGACTAATCTTCATGAGTTCAAATTTGGCCTCACTTACTAGTTGTGAGACCCTAAGCAAGTCACTTAACTCTATTTGCCTCAGTTTTCTCATCCATAAAATGAGCTGGAGGAGGAAGTGGCAAATCACTCTAGTATCTTTGCCAACAAAACTTCAGTTGGGTATGAAGAGTCAGACACGACCTGATAAAACTAAACAATAACTTTCTCACAACAACCTTGGGAATTGGTCCGAGTATATCTAGACCTCTGAATAAAAGTAGAACCTTAGAGGTCCTCTGGTCCAGCCTACTCATTTTACATGAGAGGAAATTGAGGTCCAGAGAGTTACATTCTGAAGGTCTCAAAGTTAGTAAATAAAAGAGATGAGATCTGAAGCCAGGTCTTCTGACCACCAAATCTTGTGGTTCTTCCACTGCACCACAATGCTTATCAACCTCATTTTACAACTAAGAAAAAATACTGTGTTAAGCATGACAAAACTCAAAATAACAGTAATAATTGATTTTTACATAGAGCTAACATTTTGCCTCACTTGATCCTCAGAACAACCCTGTGAGATAGGTGCAAGAGGTATCATTATCTCTGTCTTATAGTTGAGGAAACTGAGGCTTAGAGAATTTAAATGATTTACCAATTAGAAAGTGTCAGAGTCAGGATCTGAGCCCTGGTTTCCCCTGACCATACCACTCTTTCTACTACACTACGTTACCTCTCTAAAGAAGTAGAAAGAGAAGAAAGACATTTCCTGTCTTCAAGGGTCATTTATAATAAGGCATAAAAAGATGTCAATTTTTACATCACAGACTTAGTTCTAATATGTCATATTATTCATTTTATGCTCATTCCTTTATAGCCCAAAATGTAGTATATTGGCCAACGTTGGAGGAAGTAACATCTATAAGAACAGAAAAGATTACCCTGAGGTAAGAACTTTTCTGTTTCGCTTGATGTATTTTTGATGTTGACTTGTGCTTAATTCCCTACAAATTATATTCAGAAAATAACTGTGTTTCTCTCACATAGGTTTATGAGCCACAGGGAGTGAAGATTTTCAAATGTCCATCTCCTATCTATTTTGCAAATATTAGTTTCTTCAAGAAAAAACTTATTGATGCTGTAAGTTTTGATGTTTTAAAAACATACTTATGTATATTTACTATTATTCTTCTAAATTCCAGGAAAAAAATTATTCTGCTTCTTAACAAAACAGATGGTAGACTCTAATACAAAGCACAGAGCTTGGTAGCTTTGTTACATCACTGTCCTCAGGGTCCATGTTGTGAGACTGCGTCATAGGCAAGAATACCTAATAAAAAGGTCTTTTCGGTTCTTCAGGGAAAAAAGTCCCCGGGATGGGGTTCATGATGGAACCATCTTATGCTGAGTTCTGTTCTATAGCAAATGGTGTTATAGTGTGATTTGTCATTCTGGATTTTGTTGCTATCTCCCTAGCCAATTCCTTATGGAACCCAGGGTAAGGAACAAGTAAGCAATCCAGAAACAATGAAGGAGTATTTGAGATTTGAATATATCTCTGCTACTGGTCATAATGACAATATATATTAAGTGACTGTCATGTGATAGGTAGGGGACTGAAGATAGGGCAGGTGGGGCTCAAACTGGAGAAGTGAAAAGAAGCACAGTGTTAACTCTAGGAATCACCACCACCATTTTGTTTTAATACTCACAGATGAACACCAGTGGGCAGCTAGGTGCCATAGTGAATAGAGTCCTGGGCCTGAAGTCAAAAAGACTCATCTTGCTGAGTTCTAATCTGGTGCCAGGCACTTCTTAGCTGTGTGACCCTGGGCAAGTCACTTCATCAGTTTCCTCATCTGTAAAATGATCTGAAGAAGGAAATGGCAAACCACTCTAGTATCTTTGCCAAACTAGTATCTAGCTTTTAACAAGCCTTGTTCCAAGGCCTTAGACATTCCTAGAAGGCAGTTATTTTTATGATGATTTGTTGGTTTGTCTGTGAATTCTAGAACTCCAAATGGAATTATGAAGAGTTGGAAGTAGCTGAAAAACAACTGAACAAACAAAACAAAAAAAAAATGAAGAACATAACTGAGTTCCTAATGCCTTTTCTAGTCTTGAAATTCTGTTTGCAACTCCTCTGGAAGTAAATAAATACTTGTTAAATGTTGACTTTTCCATTATATTATGCTTTCTCAAGAGGTGCAAAGTATACATACTATAAGCTTCAACTATAGGACAGATGGGGCTTTTCCTAGTGAGTCCCACTCAATAGAGGAACTCAGAGGTTTTTTTGTTTGGTTTTTTGGAGCAAGGCAATTGGGGTTAAGTGACTTGCCCAGGGTCACACAGCTAGTAAGTGTCAAATGTCTGGTCTGAGACAGGATTTGAACTCAGGTTCTCCTGACTCCAGGGCTGGTGCTCTATCCACTGCACCACCTAGCTGCCCCAGCACTTAGAGTTTTGGCACTATGTGCACCAGAGAAGACTGTGATAGAATCTTTGTTAGTTGTTCCTCACACACATGTCCAGTTTGACGACTTATAATACTAAATACATTATGAGAGGTAGTGCTGGGTAACGGAAAAAAAATACAGAATTTGTCAGCAAAAGACGTGGTTTCAGGAAGTAGGGTAGCATAGGGGAAAGAACAGAAGCTCTGGGTTTGAATCCTGATTCAGCTACGTATTACCTGCATGATCCTGTATGATCTTGGTCAAGTTATTTCTCTTCTCTGGGCCCCAGTTTCTTCATCTATAAAACAAAAGGATTGTACTAGATGTTCTCAAAGGATTCATCTAGGTCTAAGTCTTATAAAATCGAGGAGATCCTGCTTTGTTGTTTATTTGCTATGTGACTCTGGGCAAATCATAAAGAATTGAGAGCTGGAAGCTCTCTTTCAATTCTAGATCTCTGAGAGTCCAAACTCCTCATTTTACAAGTAAGGAACCGGAGGCTCAGACAGATTAAGAAACTTGCCCAATGTTTCCGATGTTAGAAGTAAAAGAATAGAGATTCAGACTAGATCCTCTGACCCCAAAGTCAAAGGACTTTCTATTACTACACTGTGCTTCAATCTCTCTGGGCCCACTTTTCCCATTTGTGGAAGAAAAAAAAAAAGACTGGACTTGATCTCCTATCCCGTACTAGAAGGGACCTCAGAAACATCAAGAAGCTTACCATTCTACAACTAAAGAAACTGAGGTCTAAACATGGTAAGAGATTTACCCAAAGTCCAACAGGTAAAATAGCCAGATCCCAATTAGTTCAAAACCCTAAAGTGGTCACACGTGTAAATTAGAATATTACACTCTTTGAAGTTATAATTATGTAAAATATGGTCATTAGTTCCACCCAATAGAAATAAAGCAGTGCAAATTCAGATAATGTGACTTCTTCAGGGGATTATAATTCACACTAATCATTTACCTGGCCAGCTAGGTGTGCAGTGGATAGAGTGCTGGGGCTGGAGTTAGGAAGACCTGAGTTCAAATGTGTCCTACCCTGGGTAAGTCACTCAATCCTGTTTGCCTCAGTTTCCTCATTTGTAAAATGAGCTGGAGAAAGAAATGGCAAATGACTCCAGTATCTTTACCAACAAAACCCCAAATGGGGTCATGAAGAGTCAGACACGATTGAAATGACTGAACAACACTCATTACCTATTGTATCAGAGGTGGAATTTAAACCCAAGTCCTCTCATTTCAAAGCCAGTGCTCTTTCCATTGTACCATGTTCCCTCCATAATGAACTTTAAGGTCCCTTCTTAACATTCTATGAAGAACTTTCTTAGATTCCATCTAAAACTAAGGACTATAGCCATAGACCATCAGTCAGGTGTACCAACATACCCCAGGGGAGCATTCCCATTGGCCCTTCCCCTGAGGGAGTTGGAGCAACAGTAGTAAGGATCATTTAAGTATTGAGGGAAAGGGAAAAGGAAAAGCAAAGGGTCAATGAAGACAGATGTTTATGACTATAACACTGAGAAGTTACCTGTATACAATGGTTTTGTCAATATAGGTGAGGCTATAGTTTGTTAAAAAAAATATATACATATATATATGGTATGTATGTACATACATACATGTATACACATGCATTATATATAATCATATAATGAGAAACCTAGAATAATAAAAGCCAATTATTCAATATTTCACTGATAAGTGATTTATTCCCCTCCCCAATGCCCCGCCCCCCCCATGAAGGCCCCAATCCCTTCCTATCTTAGTAGATAACTCAGTGAATTGCTATGTCCAAAATGATTTACCACCTGGTGACCTACCTTCAGGTGATGGATTTAAAATTACCAGGGCTAAGCAACACCCTTTGAAGTTTGAAGGAGATCTCTTTAGGATCAATGAATGAAAGTAGTATTTAATTTAAGTAGGATTGTAGGATTTAAAGCTAGAAGGAATCTTAGAAATTATCTTGTCCAACTCCCTCATTTTACAGATGAGGAAGGTAAATATATGGAAATCAGCACTTTGATCATTCCCCAGACTATCACTATGAATAGGTGCAAGAGAGGATTGGATGGATCAATACAGATTACTAAAGGGAAGTTCAGGTTATTGTTAGAACTAGAATACCAAGCTGGATAGACTCTTGCTGTGTCCCAGGAGAGTACCTCTAGTCTTCTTAAGAACCATTTAAAAAAAAATTTTGGAGGGGGGAAGCTCTCTTCATTACTTGTCCTTATCATTCAATCCAACTGAAATCAAAGTATTTAGAAATGAACTACATGAGGAGCACAACGTATGTTGGCAGGTATGTAATCCAGTGATATATTTTTCAGGTTGGTTTTAAGCCAGCTAGAATTTTGCGAAAGCGCAACAAAGCCCTGAAGAAAATCCGAAAGCTGGAGAAGAATGGACAATTACAAATAACACCAGTAAGTGTCTCAGTCATATTATATGTGATATATAGAGCTGTATATTTTAACTGAAATCGTTAATAGATATGTTTCCAAATTTTAGCCCCATTAATCTGCCTGTTCCCAAGTTGATACCAAAGGCAAGATTTGAACTTCCGTCTTCCTAATTTCAGCAGCTAGGTGGCACAGTGGGTACAACACTGGGTTAGAAATCAGGAAGACCCATCTTCATGAGTTTAAATCCAGCCTCAAACTCTACTAGCTGTGTGACCCTGGGCAAGTCACTTTACCCTGTTTGCCTCAGTTTCCTCATCTGTAAAATGAGCTGGGGAAGAAAATGGCAAACCACTCCAGTATCTTTGCCAAGAAAACCCCAAAATGGGGTCACAGAGAGTCAGACACAACTGAACAACAACCAGAAAACTTCCTAATTTCAAGACCAGCACACATGTTCCTTTCTTTCTCCTCAAATATCCATTGCAGAATAGCTGCAATTATTTAGTTAATACTTAATTAACAGTAGTAATAATTAATAGTTAATAATTTAATAAATTAAATAATAATGCAAAATTAATTTAAAACTGTGTTGCAGGTTATCATTTTCAAATAAGCACTCAGATTTTATTGCCAACCTAACTCAGAACCCTGTAACCTCTTACCTGTACTATTGCAATCGCTTCTATTTGGTCTCCCCTCTACCTTAGGTCTTTCTCCTCTCAAAACCACACAGCTGTCCACATGATTTTGCTAAACCCACTCCCCTACTCAATAAACTCCAGTGGCTCCCTGTTACTTCTCTTATCACATATAAACTGCTCGGTATTTAAAGCTCTTCATAACTTGAACATACACAACCTTTTCAGACTTACTACGCAGGACTCCCTATCATATACACTATTGTACATGCACACTAGCCTTTTTACTGTTACTTAAATACAATTCCCTGTCTTCTGTCTCCAAGCCTTTATACTGGCTGTCTCCCATTCCTGGGATGCCCTCCTTCCTCACCTCATCCTCTTATAATCCCTACCTTTCTTCAAAGCTCAGCCTGAGCATCACTGCCTACATGCAACTTTTCTCAGTTCCTCCCAGTTGCTCCTCTTGTCTCCCCCAAATTATCTTGCTTCTATTTTGCATATAATTTGTCAATACCCGGGGTGTGTGTGTGTGTGTGTGTGTGTGTGTGTGTGTGTGTGTGTGTGTTGTCTCCTTCCTCAAGACCATAAGCTTCTTGAAGGCAAGAACTGTTTCATTTTTGTCTTTGTATTGCCCAGTTCCTAGCCCAGCACTTGGCACTTAATAATATGGGCTTGCTGATCAACAGACTACCATTAACTTAACTAATCTTTTTTCTTGCTTCTAGATAAGGAAAACGCATAGAGTAGATGTATGTATGTATGGTATATTTATTTTGCCTTTCCACCCTGCAGAAAGGATTTATATATACTGCTGATGGCGTCCAAGACTCTGATGATGAGCTAGATAACAATCACATAGAAGAATTGGATCAGCCTATCCAGACTACAGATCTACCCTTTGCGATAGACTGGAACTCAGACCTTCCTCTCAACATCGAAGTTCCCAAAGTCAACCTCCACAGCCTCATTCTTGACTTTTCATCTGTATCATTCATTGATAATTCTTCAATGAGGGACCTTAAATCGGTAATTTAAATCTTTCTCTCCCCTTCACCTCCCTCCCTCCCACTCTATCTATCCAAGCAGTTCTGCTATAATGGGACATATATGTGTTCCCAAAAAACACCATTAAAAAATTCCACCAAAAAGAAACCAAACCACAAAGTTTGTGGGGGAAATGGGGTTAGCGGAACAACCTTCAAAAACTTCAACAATAATATATGAAAAAGACAGAAACCTAATAAAAATGGCAACATAGTTTTTTATATGTTAAATGGTTAAGAAATACATAAATATCACAATGAATTGTGACTGAGTCTGCAGCGAGGCCTGTGCCCTGGGCTGCACAAGGCCATGGCAGAAGGGTGAGGGAGAAGGAAGAGGAAGCTCAGCCCTCCTTTGCCCACATATCTCCTACTACACCAGAAGACATACAGTAAATACCACACTTTACCCTGACAAAGACCTGAATTTTGCTTGTGGAAGTGGGTGTCACAAAGGTTGTAGCTTATAAGTTATTGTGAATGTGGTACTATTGTCTATGTTTTCTTACTGCTTCTCAAAGAAGAAATCGAGCAGAAGCAAACTTGAAACTTGAGTTATGCTCAAAATGTCCCCTAATGTATTGGTTTCATTGAACGAATATGTGTTTTTGAAATACATGTTATAGCAGAACTGATTCTGTGTATGTATACACGCATATACATATATATATTTTAATATATAATAGAGCTAACTGAGCCATGGTTATAGGCTTAAACTTTGCTTCCAGGAAGGATGCTCCAAGAATTGTTTTTCTTATACTTTAAAGAGAGAACATCAAAGGATGAGAACATTAACTTTGCTTGGCAAATGAATGAACAATTCCCTTCCTTTTCCCTCTAGGGTAGCCTCTTTTTGAATGTATTTGATTTAAGAATGGGCAGCTAGGTGGCGCTAGAGTGCTGGGACTGGAGTCAGGAAGACTCATCTTCCTGAGTTCATATCTGGCCTCAGACACTTGCGACCCTGGGCAAGTCACTTAGCCCTGTTTGCCTCAGCTTCCCAATCAGTAAAATGAGCTGTAGAAAGAAATGGCAAACAACTCCAGTATCTTTGCCAAGAAAACGCTAAATGGGATCACGAAGAGTTAGACCCAACTGAACAACATAGTTTTGAGAAAAGCAAAATGGAATAGTGGCTAGAGCTGCCCTAGAAAAGTGAGGTTCCAGTCTTGCCTGTGACATATCTTGACTGTGTGACCCTGAACAAGTCACTTAACTTTTCAGTGCTCTAGTTTAGGCAATGTTCTAAGGCTAGAAGTTGGAGAAAAGTCACTAACTTGTATCAGTGAATGAAGATTCCTCACTCAGTCGTGTCTGACTCTTCATTACCCCATTTGGGGTTTTCTTGGCAAAGATACTGGAGTGGTTTGCCATTTCTTTCCCCAGGATCACACAACTAGTCAATGTCTGAGAACAGATTTGAACACAGAAAGATGAGTCTTCCCAATTCCAGGCCCAGCACTCTATCTACTGCACCACCTACCTACCCGCCCAGTAACGGCTTATGTAGGATCAAAGCCTGACATTTAATGTGACACTGGACAATCATTTCCTTTCTCTGGGCCTCAGTGTTCTTATCTCTAAAGTGAGGCTATTAATACTTATATCAGGGGCAGCTAGGTGGCGCAGCGGATAGAGCAACAGCCCTGAAATCAGGAGGGCCTGAGTTCAAATCTGGCCTCAGACCAAACACTTGACATTAGCTGTGTGACCTTAGACAAGTCACTTAACCCTAATTGCCTAAAATTTTAAAAATTTAAATTAAAATAAAATAAATACTTATACCACCTACTTCCCCAGGTTGTTGAGGGGTAGATACTTGATAACCTTTAAGAAGTTAGATAAATATGAGTGCTTCCATCATCCCTTACTTCTGGCCTGTTATCTCAGGAGTCTTCAACAAATTTACAACATGCATTTCCCCTACCCTCCAATCCCCCCAGGGAAACATCAACAAACCCCAATCCCTAGCGTTTAACTGTCATGGCCCCAGGTAAAAATATCCTAGTGATTCCTACTGTAACCAAATGTTAGTACAGGCAGAGGAGGTTTGGTGAAGCCCTGTGAAAATGTGGCTTTTTTCAGTCAGTAGTTTCTATTGTTTGAGCCTGTCATTGTGGGAAATCATCAGATTTTGAGGTTTATTTTCATAAAAGTTTTTTTTTTTACAACTGAAGAGATAACTCACATAGCCCAAATTATATCTAGGATTAAAGAAAATGTTACAAGTTCTGCCCTTTTTTCCTGGGTTTTCAACCTGTCTGTGTTTATGAGGGTCAGACCTATAAAGTGTAAATAGATTTGGATTCATTCAATTTTACCTTACACATGAGGTTAATGTTTGTTTAGGTTCATCCATGGTGACTCATAGGGTAGGGACCATGCTTTACATTTTTTGATACTTCTAACACCTAGAGCATGGTACCCTGTATCCAAGATACATTCATTGTTAGCAATGATGATACATGTAATGAATAATGCATAACCAGAATAAGAAAAAAAACCTTTTTTTTCTGTTCCAATTTAGCCCTAGTTATGCCTGGATGTATATTTTGTTGGAAATGTTGGTAACCTCTCAGCTTAAAGATCTAGGGAGTTAGAAGATACAGTTTGAGACTGGGGTAGTAATTATAGCTAACATTTATATAATACTTTAAGCTTTGCAAAAATGTATCAAAATACAATCAGAATTGTTAACTCAGATTTAGGATTTAAGGACCTCAGAGGTCATGTAGTCATTCCAACAACCTCTCATTTTAAACAAGGAAAGTGACACACCGAGAACATAAATGATTTCATTTGATAGTACTAGCTGGCTGTAATGGATAGAAATGGTGAAAATTTCATCTGCTGGTGAATGTTTTTTGTAGGTCCCTACTTGCTTTTAATTAATATACAGATCTTTGTTGAGCCTCCTATTAAAAAAAAACTTTTATTTAAAAAGAAACTTAATTGGAAATTTTTCCCATGTACTATGGCCACAAACTATTAGACACCATTTTTAGTTTCTTATAATTAAACAGGCACACTTTCTCCTATTAGCTCTTTTTTTTCTTCCCCAGCCTGGAAATTTGTCCCATGGCTATTACCTACTAATTTAGATCCACTCACTATGCAAAAGTTCTTATAGCTGTATATCTCCCAAAAGGTACAATCACCATTGTTCTCTTTAAGTTTCTGACATCAGATTGTTTCCTTAAGAAAAACATGCTTTCTGTTTCACAGATTTTGCAAGGATTTCTCAGGATCGAGGTGGATGTGTATATTGTTGGGGCTGATGGTGAGTTGTCTTTCTTCTTTTCCACACTTCATTTAATTGGTGCACTGCCTACTCTGAACACAATTCCAAAGGAACAGGTATCATCCTAATGGGAGAAAAACCAGAAGGGCCTAAATAGCAGCTGGTCCTACAAAAACCATTAAGTAAACTTTATCCTATGCTTTAAAAAAAAATAACATTAGCATAGCTTTAAAAAAAAAGGATTTCAAAGGATCATTAAGAATAAGGAAAATGTTCATGATTAACAACAGATGTGAAAGTAATTAGTGAGCTGAAAGCTTGAAATTCTTTAAAAAACATTATGTCTAATCATTATTTAGTATTTTTAAGCAGGCCTACTGCATGGGCAGAATATACAAGGACACTCCTAAGAATATGAATATAAAATTTATAACTGATTTTTTTTTCTTTTTAAGTACATAATATTCAGACATAAATTCTGAGACTTCTCAGGCCATAAAGTATGTCTTACTCCTATGAATTTTTCCTTCGGGTTGCTATAACCTCAAAATATCAACTTTAACAGCAAAGATGTTTTCTGCTGGGAAAGGTAAAGACAATAATCCTTATGTAATACCATTATAACACCCATAAATCTCAGAGCTGGTGGACCTGGTTCTTTGGGGTGAGCATTCCCTGGCATTTCCCCTTCCCAAGAGGCAGAACGTATCCCTTCTTTGGAAGGGGCAAAGATAATACTTGCCCCAGAGTGTGCTGGCCTCTAATTCCATCCTGGTATCACCATTACTACTCAACTGTAAATTCCTTGAGGACAGGGAACTAAATCTTCTTTACATTTTCTATCTCCCCAGCCAAGCATGGTGCTCTGCATGCAATAGGTGCTTATTAAATGTTTGTTAAATAAATCAGTGAATATCTTAATTGTATTTAGTGAGTCTCTAGGTACAATGATCTAGCTTGAGTCCTAATTTAGAAGGCAGAATAGACTGGCATGCAAAACAAACACTCTCTTTGCCCTTAGCACTCTGATAGAAGTCTTAAGGGGAATGCAACATCACCACAATGCTAAGTTTTCACTGTAATTAGTAACCCCTTTCCACTTGCTGCTAATTATGGGGGCATGCAACTCCCGTGCTTACAAAAACAAATCAATTGCTCCAAAGATAAGGGAGACAAGTGCTAAACAATGGATTTGCCTCCTAACATAATCATGCTCTTGAAGAAATGGGCCTACAAGGTGGGCACCTGGGATAGCTGTAGCTGTAACTGACTAAAGGTGAGGCAGCAAAGAATCCTCATGTACTATCAGGCAGGTAGACTGTGTTTTGCTTTTTCAACTAGACCAAAAATATGCCAAAAGCAAAATTCAGTGTTGAAACCATTCAACTTGCAAGGTCATCTGTACAAAAGGATATCGACTTAGTTCAGTCACCAACTGAAACTATTTTCATGCCACCCTCACCCATACTGTCATATGAATAAGAGGATTTAATAAATATGTTAGGACGTCCTCTAGAAGCTATTGTAATAGTAGGCTAATGGTTTGGTGATATCCCAGCTAGCTGAATGGTGAAATGGGAAAGCATTAGGGACTTTGGGACAGAAACTCTGTAGAGGGGTCTGGAGCCTGCTCTGACACTTATCAGCGATGATACTGTGGGCAAATCATTTAACCTCATCTGTAAAATGCTATTTTCCTAATTTGTAAAATGGTAATAATAATACAGACTGCCTACATCACAGGGTGGATGTGAGAAAAGTGCTATCTAAATCATAAAACCTTAGAAAAGCATGAACTATCATTATTGCCACAGCATAGCAAGGCACCAAAACTTCAGCTGACATAAATGACGAACGAAATATTTGCCAATAATGTCTACATCTAAAGCCGCCTTAATCAAAGGACTCTGTGTTCAAACTCTTGTTTTCCTTATACATTTTCATTTTGTTTCCATTCAGATCATTTATTAGAAAAGCTTGAACAGTGTGGATTTTTTGACCAAGAAGTCCAGAGCTCGATATTTTTCCTGACGATTCATGATGCCATTTTGCACATTTGGATGAAAAAGAGTGACCTTATTTCGAAGTACAAACACAATGAGGTAAGTGATAATGCCTCACAACTTTAACATTAGAAGAGAATAGTGACATTGAGTTCACTGAAGAGATTAGAGTAGTCTCTAGGAATCGAACTGGATCATTTTGAAAAGTGTATATTTTAAAATAAAGGGAAATTTATGCTTGCCTTGTAACCTAGAACTTCTTTTTATTGCAGGAGAAAGAAGCGAAAGCTGATTTTACTATAAACACAAATGGAGGACTACGCAATAGGGATTGTCGGGTAAGGCTCATCTGCCATGAACTGACAGATGATTCCCACATGAAGTAGCTACAGGGAGGATTATTTGCTCTTTACTAACAAACTTCAGGAAGTCAGAGGCAGAAATGTACGAAGGAACCAAAGGACAAGTCCTTTGGATTTTCTACAAGGCCTCTGTGCTTTGCTCTTGAAAGATGGTGAGGCAATGGTGCATAGTAGATAGGGCACTGGACTTGGAATCAGAAGCCCTGAGTTCAAACCCTACCTTACAATTTTCTCACTGTGTGACCCTAGGCAAGTCATTTAATCTTTCTATACCTTAGTTTCTTCATCTGTTAAATGAGGATAATAAAAGACCCTAATTCACACAGTTGTTGTGAGGATAAAATGATATAATGTGTATAAAGCAAATCTGAAAGCACTACATAAATGTCAGTTATTTTTAATATATAATCTCCAGGGAGCTACTAGGAGCATTAAACCCAAATCACTCCAAAGTCTATTAAAAATAATGCCACTGAATTTCTGGTAATAATCTGCATCATTTATATATCATTTTTCAAAATGCTTGCCAGCTATTATCTCCCTGTAGCCTCATGACATTCCTAAAAGATAAGGTAGGTGTTGTTATCTCCATTCTAAAGATAAGGAAACTGAGGAACCGGAGGTCCAATTAAGGATGGAGCTTGGACTGAAACCCAGATCACCTACTCTGCTACAGAGTTCAAACAGGAAGTGGAACTTTGTAGGATATGCTTACCCTTAAGAGAATTCTTCGAGTTGGAAGGACTAAGATTCTTAAGAGGTGTAGCCAAAAATGAACGCTGTGAGAGGGGACAACGGCTGACCCTGGCCCTGAAGAGATGAGATTACGCATTCTTCCCTCCCTTCTTTGAAGAGGAGGTGCAGGACTATGTGTGAGTGTGAAACATTGCATATACCATCAGACTCATTTGATGTGCAATGGTCCACTGGGCAGGAGAAGGAGGAGAAATATATTCCGAAATGAAGATGATGAAAAAGAAAATCAACAGCTACAAACTTTTAAGATCTTTTTGTAAGAGAAAGGAGTTTTAGGAAATAGGTGCTGTGAAATGGAAAATATTAAGAAAGAACTTAAAATTGCTTCCTATGGTGTCTGGCTTTTGAATTGTCACTTAATTAACAGAGGTATGAGGTTCATCTGAAGTTCTTCTCTACTAGGCTTCAAGGTTCCAGGTCAGTGAACACTGAACAGCTGTCAGAAACACTGGGGTCTAATCTCTGGCCTTGCTACCAACTATTCAAAGCAACCTCCCCCATCTTCGGAAAGGGAATCATAATATTAGTCCCACCAACCCACCCTTTCTCAGAGGTCAGGATAAATGAAAACTTCAGCCATTTCAGAAGAAAGGTTCCATGTTACAGGTGGATAAACTACTAAGGGTTTTATGTAATATCCTTCAGAAGCAAAGGGTGAAGGAGAGAAAAATTGTTATTATGCATTGCATTGACTACCAATACTATGATAAACCAAAAATACAATATAAATACATATATAAGACAGACCCAATCAACATTGCCAGAACTAACATAAACAGTGTTTCATCCCAGAGCACAAAGGAGGTGGCATACTTCCTTCCAATTCACAGTGACCATCAGAAGTCCTCCCGTAGCATGTGGCATTACTATACCCAGAGTTATTGCCATAGAACCCGCCACCCCCATCAACCCCAAGAAAGGCAAGGGCTACACTCTCTGGGGATGGACTGCCTCCTCCAGCATAAATGCCCCTCTTACAATCTGTGCTCTCCCTCAACCAGATTGCCCCAGGTACAGAGACAGTTAATTAAGGCTCAGCTAACCAACTAATAACAGCGGAATGTGGCTGGGCATTGACATTTAAGAAAAAAAATTTTTTTTAAATGTAGACATTTATCAATGATCCTGGTAAAATTGGGATATCTAGCCCTGCTCTAAACATTAAGTACAATGTTCAATCATGAAAACTGTTCAAATTCAACATGCCTTATTTTAAAATAAGCCTTTTTCTCTTTCAGGTACCAATGGAAACAAAATTATAATGAAAATAAAATTCGGGGAGCTCTTTATCAGATTGTCCAGTTTAGAACAACTTCATATCCAGAGAATTACCAATAAGTTCATATGTAGTATGAAGAACATTTTTACTACACGGAATTGTTTCAATTTTTGGAACAAGATTGTTCTATCATAGTACATTTTTCACACGTCTACTATAAAATGATATAAATACTCCTAATTTTTTATTTTATAGATTTATCTGACATAAAAGGAAATAATTATGTACATATATATTTGTATTTATATTATGCTGATGGATTCTAATCCAAGTCGCTGCCTTTGTGTGTAAGAGTTTTTATAATGTATTTACACAACTGCTTTGGACCCTGTAATTTATATACCTTCATAATAACACATTTACACAACTGCTTTGAATTCTGTAATTTATAACCCTAAACTTTAAATAAAATATAGCTTTACTTTTAAAAGTTACAGAAGCTTGGTTTGTTTGTCATGATAAATTTCTTTTTAAATCCTTGAAGGGGAAGAAAAAAAACTTTTGTGGCCTATCTCTAAAGTTCCTTTAACTGTCCCATTGTGATTTAAAAAAAAAAAAAAGATCATAAGAATGAAGCTGCTTCCGAAAGATTCCTAGAAGACGGTCACCCCTCAACACTGGGGTTTCATCCTTCTACTGAGATTTAGGCACACTAAATCTTTGCACAAAGCTAACCTGACCAGAAGCAGTAATTGCCTGGGTGACCTGAGGTCAGCTAGTACAAACCCCTCATTTTATAGATGAGGAAACAGAAGGCAAGGTGGGTGAAATAACTTACCCATAGTCACAAAGGCAGTAAGTGGTGGAACCAGAACTCAAAATGAAATCCTTATATTCTAAATCCAGTGTTCTTTTTGCTCTTCAAGTTGATTTGGTACTCTATAGTAAATAAAGCAGTAGTAAAATCACAAAGGCATTTTTTTTCTTTAGAAGTATAAATTCTCAACCATTTAAGTGCACATTCCTAATTTTTGTTCCCAATTTTTAATTAGTTCAGTTACTAAAGAGGGCTAAAAAACTTATAATTTATAGAATTATAAAAAGGAAATGGGTAATTCACATTAGAGATGTTAATCAGAAATAAAAAAATAATAAATGATCAGAATTCTTTAAAGGAATATTTCAAAAAGAAGGATGAATTAACATGCCTTTTAGATTGATGGGGGGGCAGACTTTTTCATATAGCACAAAGGAAAACGAGTGGAGGAAAAAACGAAAGAAAGTTGTCAGTCAGGTTACCCTGGGAGCCTCTGTCTCTGGGGGAATCAAGTAATCATTGCAGCTACAAGGCATCAGCACTGGATTTTGCCAACCAAAATTCTATGGAACAGGGATTTCAGTTCTCGTCACTTTCCAATCCATTTGATCAGATAAGGGAAGTTTTCCTAGGTCCACCCTTAGCGATGACCATTTCTCCTGTTCTCTAAGCAGGACTGGAAATGAAGGAATGACTGAATGAAAAGCATTAAGCACTTATTATGGATAAAGCACTTCGTTAAACACTCTAGAGCTATGCAGAGAGAAAAGTAAGACAGGACCTGTTCTCAAGGAGCTCACCTCTAATAAAGGAAACCACACACATAGAAGGATTTCAGTATAGGACAAATGGAAAGGTCCCGTGGTCCCTATGTTACAGTGGCAAAGCAGATGGTAATTCTGAAGCATTTGTATTCCCAAGGCTCTGGGGTTCAGAGTCCTGGGCTGTCTCCAGCAGGGTCTGAAGAGAGATGACCGCCGATTTATTTATTGGGCACATGCTGCTTCTTATCTCTCCCTCCAGGGGCTTTGCTGCTTCTGTTAGGCTAGCTCACCTCAGGAAGTGGGGAGGCGGACCCCCAGCACAGTTGGTGATAAGTGGCCCCATCTGCACAGGAGTTGCCTTTCCTGATGATGGCTGTAAGGGATGAGCTGTGTGCTTATCTGCCATTCAGTCAACAGTTGTTGCTTTTGGTACTAGGGAGCTGCAGAACAAGGACTGTTCTCCATTTAAGTCAAAGGCAGTAAAGCTTAGTGGGAAAAACTACTAGATTTGGAGTCAAAAGACCTGTGTTGGAGTACAGGTTCTGACACTGACTCGTGGTATGACCATAAGCCAGTCACTTCAACTGCCTCCATTTGCCCTTCGGTAGAACAGGGATAATACCTTACAATTACCACACCATACTGTCATAAGAAAAGCATCTTATAAACTTAAAAGCACTACAGAAATGTAAGTCACATGCAGAAAACTGGCTAATATCGGGGGAAATATCAAATTTAGATGACACAGTAATGCGATAGAGGTCACAGGCTATTGTACTTATTTGTCTCATAGAAACAATGGAATTTAATGATGCAATTTTTTTTAAAAAATCCTTGCATATGGGAGAAAATAAGAGAAGCTATAACTATAAGAAGGAAATAAAGTATGCAGGTGGAAACAAATTTGAAGGAAAGAAAAAGTTTAAATACACTCAGAGGCTGATAAACCAGAAACTTGGAAGCAAACTAATCCAATCCCATTTTATAGATAAGAAAACACACCCAGAGAGGGGGTTTTGCCCAAACTCCTTAGCAAATTAGTGGTAGGACTGGGACTTCAAATATAGACACTGAACTGATCCTCTTTTCTTTCTATTAATGATGCAATAGGTAGAGAACTGGAGCTAGAATCCAGAAGATCCAAGTTCAAACCCAGCCTGGGACTGTTTGACCTTGGACAAGTCACTTAATTTCTGTCTCAGTTTTCCTCATCTGTAAAATGGTGACTAACACCTACCTCCCAGAATTATTGTGAGGACTGAGATATCTGCAAAATGTTTTGCAAACCTTAAAGTGCTATATAAGTGCTAGCTATTAATATTATCATAATTTTCACTGGTATAGGATTACAGATTTAGAGCTAGAAGGAACCTTAGAAGTTATCTAATCCAACCCCCTCATTTTTACTAACGAGGAACTGAGACCTGGAGAGATTAAATGACTTGTCTGGGATGCCACAACTAGCGTCTAAGGCAGAATTTTAATCCAGCTCTTCTTGATTCATATTTAGCTCTACCCACCAAGCAATGCTGATTATGCTGGGGAGTCAAGATAACTTGAGAAAGGACCAGTGACTATAGAAGAGAAAGACAATGAGTTGAGGAATGTTGACTACTATGCCTTATTACAGCCAGCTATTTTCTGGAAAGCTCAGTAATCATTAGACTTTTCATCTTATTTTAGTATTTATCATGCATGTGTTAATTCAGGTAATATTTTAAGAGTTTAAAAAGCAACCTTGATCCAGGACACAAGAATATCAACAGAGAAAAAAGAGCCATGGATAAAGAACTACTAAAATCAGTAAGGGCCATATTCTCATTAGACTGACTGCTATTTGCTAATCTCAGCTCTGCAACTAAAGAACTTAAAGATCAAAGGAATACCACAAACATCACCAAAGATGTTGAAACCAATATCTAGGAAGTTAAGCAAATAGATTATTCAAGTTGGAAAAAAATGGGTAAAGGGAGTAAAGAAGAAACTTAGGTATAAAAGAAAACCTTAGAATTTAAAATTATGAATAGATTATCAAGAAAAGTCATAGAGCCCATCAATTCTCCATCTGGAGGTGGATAGCACTTTTTTTCAGAGAACTGATGGATTCAGAATGCAGACTGAAGCAATTTTTGTTTTCCTTTTCTCTCCTTTTTAAAATACAGCTAATGCAGAAATTTGCTTTGCATGATTTCATATTTGTAACGGGTTTTGTATTTCTTGTCTTCTCAATTAGTGGGAGAAGGGGAGGTAGAGGTAGAGAATCTGGAACTGAAGATGAAATAAAATTGAATTAAAAAAATAAAGTTATAGAACCCATGCTATGTATTTTTATGTGTAGAATGGATTTTAATCCAATGCAGCTTGAATGTGGAGGCTAGTCAAAATTTTCTTCTTACCCATGACATTTTAATATCTAAAGGTTTAAAACAGTGATAGAGGTGAAAGAATTAAAACTATTTTAAAGTATTACTTTAGGAAATAAAACATTTTCCCACCTTGATGTTAGAAAATTCAAGTGACAAAACCATGAGAAAACTTGAAAAATTTACATACTTGGCTCCAAGAAAATAATAGTAAAATAACTTTTCATTTTTAGTCCATTTACATATCAATCATTTGTTGAATTGTATATATATTGTGAACATTTCCATTTTAATCATATTTACTTGACAAGGTAAATTTGTTCACACAACAGCATGACCAGAAGAATACTACTCTAGCACATCTGGTATAGAGAATTAAGAAGTAATGTGCTACTTTGATTAATTGAATTGAGGAAGACACTGGACCTGACTCTGCTCCATTTTTTTCCTTCCATGCAGTCCAATCGAGAGGTGGAATCATCAAAAAAAAAATCAATCCAAGATGTTAGCTAAGTTATCACATTGGGATACCCTTTGCTGTTCAGTGGTGTCCGACTCTTTTGTGACTCCATTTGGAGTTTTCTAGGCAAAGATACTTGAGTAGCTTACCACTTCCTTATCTAGCTCATTTTACAGAAGAGAAACTAAGGCAAACAGGGTTAAATGACTGGCCCAGACTTACTTAGCCAGTAAGTGTTGAGGCCACGTTTGAACTCGGAAGAGTCCTGATTGCAAGCCCAATGTTCTATCCACTGCGCCACCTAGCTGCCATTTGGGATACCACAAGAATGTTTTAAAGATGAGACTTGAAACATAAAAAACAACCGTAAGAACTTCAGAACATACACACACACATACACTCTCTCTCTCTCTCTGTCTCCCTATCACCCCATAATTAATCACAGCAAAAATTTTCACTTCTAAATACAACACACTCGATATATCGTCACTTTACCTGTGGGTTTTGGAGGGAAAAAATTTCAAACACTTATTTCTTCATATGGACACCACTGAAATGCAATCACATATTATTTAATGATTTTGTGCAAGATTTGTGGGGTATTTTAATGACAAAATGAGTTTTAAAAATAAGGCATCTTATGCTGTTAATTTCCCCCAAAAAAACCCTATGTTTTGAATATATACATCAACACAAGTTATTGATAATAACTGAGTTGCTACCTTTCAGATTCAAAGAAATATAAATTTGGCCTCAGAAAGTTAAGTTCAACGTAAATAAGAAAATTCTAAGTTGTCCCAAGCATATCACTATTTGGCAAAAACGCATCTAGGCAAAGTAAGTATTTATGCTTCCATTTTATTGTTTTTAAGAATTAAACTGCCACCTCAGTAGTCTTAAGAGCAATATAATGAAACATACATACATTTCATTTAGACTTAATGTCCATCATAGTTTCAAAGGCTTCCCTGAAATAAAAGCTGGGTTTCACATGTTTTATATCTTTTAAAAAGAAGTACTAAGGTTTTGTGTTACACTTTCACCCACCCACCCAATAAACAATAACCAGTTGTCTTCAAGCCCAGTATCATTTAAAAATTGTCTGCAACATATTCATTTGATATGGCTCCCTGTATTAGAAATATACACATTCCCCAAATTTAACTGCAAATAAGCTATCACTGGGGGGAAAAAAAGCCTACTTCTACAATATGTGGGATTTATCATGATACTAAATTTGTCCCCAATATGTCGGCTAAGTGGTTTCAGACTGAATACAGTTTCAAAATCAATTCTAGGAAATTCCACATTAGAAAAATCTTCATGAAAACTGATAAGACTTAAAAGTGAATTCAACTATTTTTTTTTTCTTGTAACATGAAGAAGTAATAGTTTTAACAGCCCTTAACTGGAAAGGGGTGGGGGAAGGAAAGGGGAATTTTGCTCAGGTCCAACTGTCTACCAGGACAGGATAGAAGCATTCATCACCAAAACTTGGCACTACTTCACCCTCACACTTCTAATAACAAGAATTTCTCATTTTCTTACTAGAAATATCACATTAACATTGGAGTCTGACTGCTAATATGAAATTACACTTTCTCAATGGTTAAGTTGTACCTGATTCAATTTTTGCATTAGCTATTTCAGGCAAATGAAATAAAGGTCATTTGCATTACCTCTAACTTCAACTCTAAGCTTGGGGATACCTTTATACCCAATTATCAAGGTGAGAAGAGCTTTTCACCTTTTCAACTATCTGGCCAAGCAATCCCATTAAAGATGGTCATACTTCGCCACAAAGTAAAAAACCACCAAACTGATAGATCCTAAGATGTATGTGCTAAATATATATACTACAAACTATCTACTGAATGATCTGCGCATACCATAAATTTTGTTTGTACTATACAGCACTGTAAAGGGGGAAACAAATCTCCACATGATTTACTTATGATATTCAACTATACCCTAAGGAATGTTAACTCATACATACTTAAGTTAGGTTTAAACTAGTAATTAATCATCTAAGTTGGACTGTGAACAAGACCCTGTAATGCAAAAACTGACTCTTAAAAAGGCACGTTATAAAGTATGGACATTCATCTAACTTTACTATCACTTTCTCTTTCCACATGTGGGAATGAAGCAATTTAATACAGCTCACTAACTCCATGTTAAATTTTTTAAAAATTAAGGTTAGACTGTTTTACCATCAGGACTCGATCAGTCATAAACTAGTACTTTCACAGTTCAAATTAGAGGGGGAAGCCCTATCACAAAGTACATAAAATAAGCCTGAGTATATTTGTTTATATTTCCAGAATAATTTCCTTCACTGATATTATTTAAATGCCTTAAACAGTATTTAAACTCCAATTTGAAACTCTATAAACAAGAAACCACTCAAGCCCAAGACTAATCTCTACTTAGGAAAAAGGGGTTTTTGGTAGTCTAAATCTTTATCTTAGGACAAATAACCAGAGTAGGACATACATATTTCAACTGAATGCTATCATTTAAACAATTTCTATAAAATAATCTTAGATCAGACTAATGAATGTGGTACACTCTGTGAGTCCAACCGTTAGTAAACAAGCAAGAGCAATGGCATCACCAGCTTGGAGCCTACAAAATTTACTTTAGCCTGACTTTTTGAACAAGTAAAGAATTTTAACATCATTAACATGAACCGATGTTATTATAGTACTGCAATTTCAATATATTTGGTGCTCCTGAGGTTGCCTAAAAATCAAAGGCATTTAAGTGAAGTGCAAAACATAACGTGCCTAAGACTTTCAGTGCAGTGCCTTGAATGTGGAAGAATTGTACTTTACCATTAACTGTCTGCCTTATAGTAAACTCTAGAAAATTTTGTATACTTGTAGCATTTTATTTTAACCTTTGGGAAAATATTAGTGGCAAAACATATGGTTTTAAGAAAGAGTATGCAACTCCACTCAAGTTCACATAAAAAATAGCATCTTTACAACCATATTGAAATTTAATTATTTTACACAGGTTAACAAAATTTATCACAAGAAAAACTAAACATCAGATTTAACAAAAGCAATATTTCTGAAAGTGGTACAATGTTTGATTTTTTTTTCCAGGAAATAATATTACAAAATGATCAACTCTGGGGCAATTTACCACACTAGGGGCACAAAGTTGTTAAAATATAGTTGTGCTCTACTGAGCCACTTATCTGCACTACAGTATACTTGAAGTCAGTCCTAAGGTCAAGGCTTAAAAACATTTTAAGATACAAGACCCTAAGAGTGTTTTACAGCCACCTCTGTAAGAGGTGCTTTTCCTCTCTCAAAATACATAAAGTCCCCTGCCCTCCCCCAACCCTCACTGTATCTTCAGTTCAAAACACTACTATCATTGGTAATAGGGCCTATATCTCGTCTGATCGGGATGATGTGGTCCAGGAAGTGGGGCTTGAGAGGGTGGACCCTGCATTCTTGGAGGCGGAGGTGGCCCTCTTGGTGCAGGCCATATACCAGGACTCATTCCCCCTGGCTGTGTGAATGGAGGGCTTAGAGTTCCTTGATCTTCAGTGAACTGTGGCAAAGAGTTAGGATTATAGTGGTGAGGAGGGGGGGCATTTACAGGGGGACCACCATGTTGAGGAGGAGGAGGTCCTGGTGGAGGATGATTCATATATGGTGGCATCTGGGCAATGATGTGTCCAGGGGGTGGGGTAATTGGTGGTGGAGCAGAGGTCATTGGTGGAGGAGGAGCTTGGCTATAAACCATATGAGGAGTACCTGCTGCCTGGGGAGGATGCTGCATTGGATGGCTTATTGGTGGTGGTGGAGGAGGTGGTGGTGCATAATGTTGCTGTGGAGGCATAATATGATGAGGGTGAGAAACCACTGGTTGACCCTGATACTCAGGATGATGGTGAGCAGGTGCTGGGGCTGGAGGTGGTGGTTCTCTAGCACCTGAATTTGAATCATCCTGAATAGGGACAGTTATTAAATTGCTGTGTTTTCTTGTTGAAATTCGAAAGGTTTCCTGACTGACTGAACGAGGTGGAGGTGGAGCCATTGTCAACTCCGCAGGAGGAGCTCGAATATCCTCATGTGGTTGATTATAATGCTCATGTGGCACATGCTGCAAAGGAGGTGGTGGCATCATGATGTGCTGCTTTGGTGGAATATGGCTCATATGGTGCTTGTCTGGAGGCATTATAAAACGATCAGGAATTTCAGCTGGTGGTGGGGCAATAGGAGGATGAACATTTTCAATTGGAGGGCGAGTGACAGGTTTTGCAGCTCTCATATGACGGTGGTTGATATGAGCCTGTAAGTCTCTTTGAGACAAGTACGTTCTTTTGCACCCTTGAACAATGCTACACATGAAGAGAGAACCCCGCATACACTGTTCAATTCGCTGCACAGGATCATTACAGCTAAATTAGAAGAAAATACATTGGTTAACTGATAACAACAATCCCCAAACAGTCCATTTTACACAGCAAACAAAATCCTACCTCTAAAAGTTAACAAGGTTATATGTAAAACTCAGCACAATTTCACATGTGAAAATTACAGTGTTTGTCACTTAAATCCTATCTTCTACTAGCTTTTATTTCCCAGCAGGCTGTTAACTCCAGGTTGAACTCAAAATACATGCCAATAAAATTATATATCCCACCCATATTTTAAAAATATCTGTAAAATCTTACAAAAGCCAATTCCTAAATTCTGAATTTTCTAAAAGAATCTTGTATTCTATATATCCCTATTCATATAACATGTTAGCAATGATAGACTAGAGAATTTAGCACTTGTGCCCAAGAAGCTAAAATTCTCAAGTCTGGAGTAATTCGTTAGTTTAATAACAATCATGTGTCAGGCACTTGTGGGTGAATTTTTGAAAAATAGACAAAGAGAAAATCCCACTCCGTTTATGATATTTTTCTCAAAGAAATATCAACAACAGCTTTCAAAATTCATATTTTAAAACAAACCTCAGGTACCCAGAAGTCTCGGTAAAACTAGCACAGTAAAACTAGCAACTTTTTACTTAATCATTTGAGATAAAAAGTTTACTAAAAGTTACACTTTTAAACAACGTATCTCTTCTTAACTTAGGGTCATTATTATGAATATCCTTTATTGGGCAATAATACTATAAAATGCCACAGACCAAATGGCTTCCAGGATTTTGAGTTCTTGTGTCTTTAATTTTTGTAAATTTCTATTTTTTTTTGGTCTGTTAGTGGAGCTGGGCATAGATGTCATTTTCTGACAAAAGACAGGACACAACTCTTACAATTATGACATTATTAATTCTAAGTACTCGTATTCTCCAAAATCCCACCAGATATTACCATCAATAACTAACAGGCTAACCTCAAAGGGAGTGGATAATTGAAAGAATGAAAACAGAAGTGTCTGTCAGCTGTAAGTGGGCTGGTAACAAATAAGACCTTTCTCCCAGAAAGCAGAAGATCTTCTCTCTCTCAACTAAGATCAGGCACAGAGAGGTAGACTTTTCTAGGTATTCCAGTTTGTACTAATAAATCTGTTCTGGAACCACTAACATCTATCCAGAGATCATAACCAGGGAATCAATCCATATGCCAGAATCTTCTTTCCCAATCTGACCCAGGGTTTAAAAGGTAGTACAGGCTCCCATCAGCACCAAAAGTGGTTTGACACCTTAGGTTTAACAGAATCTAGCACCTATTAGCAACTTTTGTAAGAGAGCTTATTGACAGAACCTCAAGGCAAATACACAATGCACTTCAACTCGAACACAATCGCTAGAGCACACAAACATTCCTTTTTAAGAATTTAATGCTCTTACCCTGGGCACATCTTATCTGCCTTTTTCTCATGCAAAATAGCACAGTCATAGCAAAAAACATGCTTGCATGGGATCTGTAAACAGAGACATCGTGATAGTCAACATCCTATATTAATTCATAACTTTTCTACAAAAAGATTAACATTTATCAAATGCCAAAGACATGGAAACTCTTATAGCTTCATTTTCCTATACTCAGTTTTCTCTAGAGATATTATAAAGCAATATATAATTTAATTAAATCTATTTAATATACATCATGTTTCCCAAAAATTTCAAATTATTTTCAATATATTCTTCTCATTTATCTCACAACAAAATGTAGTGATCACTAACTGAGGTCACATAGCAACTCATACATTATCATGTTCTCTGACTTTTCTATATTTATTATTCATTATTCTGCTTTACCATATAGCAAAACATAAACAGATTTTTAAAAGTTATTGAACTATTTAAGAATACTAATTTAAAATTATCTTTTTTTAGATGAAAATTTTAGGAAGAGGGGAAATAATGTGTTCAAATTTCACCACTTGAAAAATCAAGACAATCTTTTTATCCATTAGATTATAAACTGGACTTCAATAACAGGAATCTTATACTCTGTTACAAAGTATGTTAGTTGCTTTGCAACACCAGGAGGGAATAATATTGCTCTTCCAAAAATAAGGGACTATTGTCTATGTATACTTAACTGGAACAAACAAATCAGCTGTTATAAAACTATCCTATGAATTCAATATAGTATAGTAGCTGAGCAAAGAACTAAAGTAACTACCCATTTCCCAGTCAATGTATTAATCTAGAGAAGGAGAGGCAGTGGTCAGGGGATGGGGAGGAAGGAGGAGGACAGACAACAAGAAGAATTATTAGTGATAAAAGGAATGAAGGAAGATGAGTTAAACTAGTGGACTGTAGAAGTGAGACACTTCACATTTTGCTGAATGAAAAGGAAGTGGGAACCAGGAGGAGATGTCAAAGGGATTCTGGTGGTCACTAACAAAAATCATAATTAGCTTCAATGACAGAGATGCATATGATACCATCATTAACTAATAATGAAAAAAACACTCATGTGCATTACCTTATAGGAAATTAGAAGGTAAAAGTAACATGTATGTTTTATGTCAATCATAATGCAGATCATTATTGTGGCTAAGATAATTGCAAAATTTTAAAGGCAACATAAGGAACCTAAGCCTAAATCTAGGATCACTCCCTCTCTGTGAAACATAGTGAACTAAGCACTGAACTGCAAAGAATAAAACATCACTAACACGGTTCAAGACTTCATCTGTGTGGCATCTTATAGCAGCTTATGTTCAAAAAGAGAAGTAAGTTTCTACTAGGTTTAGTGAAAATAGGGAAAGAGCCACCAAAATTAAGATTGGTTTTAACACAGGATCAAGTGTCCCCTAGTTTGGTGGAAACTCCACGTCCCATGTGATGGGCTTTCCTGGGATAAAGTCTTTGGTAGGGGAATCAATAACAAATGTAAATTTATGACTGAAATGGTTTAAGTCATAAACAAAATGTGTCTCCACAGGAAGGACAAGACATCCTGCTGAATGTTTATAGGTATGGGAGAAAGAACCATGTGCCTAATGGTTAAGAAAGCCTCCCCTAGAAAAATTCTATGTCTCCTCACATAGGGAAGGACAGAAACTGTATAGTTAGTATAGGACAGAGATGATACATGTCAGGTAACCCATTTAATTTAATAACACTTACCATGCGACCATAAATTTTAATAGGCAATCCACATTTATCACAGAAATGGACTGGAGTATCATCCTTTTCACCTAAGATGTTTATCTGTTGAAATGACATTATTATTAGATTGCCTTCTTAAACTAGATTAATAGTGTCATTGACAGTAAATACTTAGTATGCTAGGGTCTATTTTAAAAATGCTAATTTAAAAATTAATTTATATGAATGTCATGATAGCCAATAAAATGAATTTTTTTGTGAAATAACTGTGCAGGGACCATATTTTATCTTTCTTTTTGTCTTACCTAGCACCTAGTACAGTGCATTACACATAGCAGAAATATAATAAATATGTCATATATCCCCAGAATAATGATTCTGTTCTTCACAATATTTTAAATTACATTTATTAAAGCATAACACAGTGGATAGAGGACCACTCTTGGACTCAAAAGACTCAGCCAGCTAAGTCCTGCCTTGGATAAATATTTAACCATCTGACTATGGACAAGTTACTTAACCTCTCAGTGACTTAGGTAACACTTGGACTATAAATTAGAGACAAACCTGTTCACTGGAATCAAATGGAGTGATTCTAACACCTAATTCCCTACAGATTATGAATCACAGGCATGGAACAAAAAATATGTACACATCTACCAACATACACATAAGTAGTTATACCTGAAAGTCCCAAAAAATGTGTCCAGGAAACCTTCGTTGATTTCCAAACAGGTCACCCCCTTTACACTCATACCGTTCTTCTTCATTATAATCAAATCCTTCTGAGGAGAAAAAGCAGGTATTACCTACAAACTTTTCAAACCAAACTAAGTCACTGCTGAAGTGCGCACCTAGCAAACAACTGGCCAAATCTTTTCATTTCATTTGTAACACACACTTCGAATAGAAAAAACACATTTAGGGAAAACGTGAAGTAAAACCTCATTTGTGAAAATCTGGTATAGTGGTTAAAGAACCAGCCCCAAGGCAATCTCAGTATCTGACACATACTGATAAAGGTGTCCCTAGGTAATTAAGTCATTTAACCTCTCTATATCCCAGGCCACTTTCTAAGACTATGAGTTGCAGAGAAGATGCCAATCTGCATTGATCAAGTGAGTTTTTCTTCATAAGGAATCTCTACACCAATGAAATCACAGGTCTGGTCCTATCATTCTCATTATACTTTAGTTTTACAATATTCATTATCATATTTGTAGGCCATTTACAAAAGTTACTGTCTCAGAACACAATCTGTTTTGCAAAAGGGAAAGCTAAGATTTTATTTTGTTTTTTTAATGAATACATGAAGACATTTTTCAGGAATTCTTCCATTCCTGAGTAAGTTCCAAGACACAATCATTAAATGAAAAAGGTTCTTCCGCTTTTCATTTCTAAAATGAAAATAATAATAGGCTTAATAGAAAAATTCAAATGTCACCATTTTTAAAAAAATTATAACCTCTATAAGATAACAGAGGAGCCAGCAAGGTGTAATGACTAAAGAGTTGCTCTTGGAATCAGAAGATTTAGGCCCAAGAATTACCTGCATAACCAGGGCAAGTCACTTAATCTCTCAAGTGTCTGATTCAATTTTACAGACTCTAAGTTATAGATGAGTTACCACCAGCACCAGGGCTTTTGGACTTCTCTGGATTTCTCCAGCATGCCCTCCCTTCCCAAAGAAACTCATCATTAGGAAATTTCAGGTAAGATTGAATCTACCTGGTATTCACATCTCATCAGTACCCTCTAATTGGATCCTATGACTGAAGGGCAGGGCCATGAGCTCCAGCATCTACTTAGAGTGGGCTCAGTATAGTCTTCTCCCCATTTCCCACCACCCACACATTTTAGGCCCAATATAGGCCCCTTCCTCTTTTCAGTTTCCTTTTGTATGTAGTCTTCCCCTATTAGATTCTAAGTTCCTTGAGGGCAGGGACCATCTTTGCACATAGCAAGTACTTAACAAATGTTCATTTACCACAAGGAAAATGTATCTTTTCCATAGTCAAGAGCAATTTGGTGCCACATACACAGTAACTCAATATAGGACAACAACTTTGGAGAAATATCAAGGACAAGGGGAATCAATTTGCAGAGCCTGGTTAAAATACCAATCTTTATCATCTCACCTCATTTAAAAGTACACAGGTAATTGATGTGACACTACTGATTCTACTTAGAATTCACTTCAATTTCAGAAAGCAAAGTTAAGAGAAGATTTCTGTCATGCCTTCTCAAATAGTAACTAGAAGTAGAGCAGCCACAGTATATATACATTTCAAAGTCAGTTTCGAGACTGGCCTAAATAGCCTACGATAATAAAAATAATAAGCAAGGAAAAAGTGGTGTTGAGAGAACTTTCTAAAGGTAGCATAAAGGAACCACTCTTAAGTACTCAAATTTAACTACCTAGCATTTAACAAGGAACAAATACAGTAGAGTACAAAGTTGGAGCAATCTTTAACAAATGTGATCAAGTGGTAGTCTCTTGGAAACTTTCCCTAATCTACTACATTATCTCATTTATAGGTTTCACACCAACTATACCTTACTTACAACAAGAGGGTTGGAAGGCATTGAGTACTTTCAAAACCAACTACTGTATTTCACCGCATAGTGTCACAGATTTTATGCCAATATTGCCCCCAAAATATGCTGCAACCATTATGTGAAGCTTTAAAAAAAATTTTGTGCTGGTATTAATTAAAAAATCATTTATTACTAAATTGTATCACTGGCAGACAAACTGTACTGTTTAGCTAGCTGGGGAAGATGCAAGTCTTATCATATCACTTGACTTATTCGTGGCAGCTTTTGCCAGTCTACCCGCTCCCCTTTAGGCCACAGCTCTTCATTGAGTTGAGTGACAATACCTTTAGTACTGAAGCACTCTAAACAAACCCACGGTATCAGAAATTTACTGACAATGCACATGCGCTCTGATAATTCTAGGCTCGAGGCTTGCAAAGCTCAAGAGATAAATGCACATCCATATGTGACTGGTGAATACATTGCTGCTCTGTTTACCTTTTAGGCAGTGTGACAAACAATTATACCATTTGACGATTACACAACAAAAGGTTATAAACCAATTTTTGGACTGGAAAAAAACAACTACATGGTGAAACACAGTAATTTCTGAACCAGTCAACAGCAAAAACATTTCAGGCCGTACTTCTACTATTATCCTTTGTGTAACTGTAACATCATTGCAAAACCATGTTTTCTCATCTGGGAGTTGCCTGATCAAATCAACTCCTTTCCAAGGGGAATCCTACATATCATTAGGGGAAGACTGCATCTCAGGCTAGGAGGTCAGTATCTTTGAGTGTTTAGAGTGAAAAGTAGATTTAAAACTCCTAGCTGACCAGAGATATTTGGTAAGAGTTGAGAGTACGGAAAAATTCTTAATATGGATTCGTGATTTTTTTTAAAACTTCAACATACACAAACATTAAAAGGCAAAGTAGAAAAGAAAAAAAATTAGAATTGGAAAGAATGCTAAAGTGGTATATGAATAAAAGAAAGAAGGCAACGTAAAAGATTAAAATTGTGCGGGCTGCAGTGTGGGAATTAGTACAGGTATATAGACAGGATGTTACTAGACAGAGACAGTAACATGACAAACAGCTATTTCAAATCTATTACCTTCATCCCCAGGCTGTGTCTTAGAAGGCATCCTGTTCATAGTCCTTGTAGTTCGAGGAGCAGGTTTGGCTTTGTTTGTCTGTTTGGAGATTAGTTTTATAGGGATTCGTCTTCGAACATCAAGGCCACCCAACGATCCAGAACTATTAGTGCCTTGCAAATCATTGTCTATATTGAAATAAAAGTTACTTCTTTCAGTTTTGTCTCTTAAAACATTCTGCCAAAGGTCTGAAGTAACCTACCAAATACCACCATGCTTTAATGTCAGATGGCCTGATTTTAAGTACCACAACCACATATTTAATTGCAACAAACCCATAGTATTTTTGCTGATATGAGATGCCTGAACATTGTCATGACCATTCCTCATCAATCTGTTAGTTCCATGAGAGAAGAGATCATGTCTTAATTAAAATTTTTTCTATCTTTTCTAGCTTCCACTAAATTCTCACCCCTCACTTATCATGACGCAGAGATGATACTGGGTTTTCTAAGGCTACCCCAGTGGAATATAAATACGGAAAGGTCCTACACCAAGTTGGAAAGACTTCAAAGATAAACCCTCTGATAGGCTGTCATTTGAGGACCAGCCTCACAAGGTTTGTAAACATTTGTTCCTGGATAAATGTAGCCATTAGGTGATGAAATTCTTTGGCCATAGCAACTCACGAAGACTGTCTATTAAGTTGCTGCTATCTATATGGGTAGCACTGACCCCCTCTCCCACACAAATGAAATCCTGGATCTTTCAAAGTATAAAATAAATATTTTTCCTAGCACAGGTCTATGAATATGGCAAAGTGACTCATATATTTATTAAAGTGAATAAAACAAGATTTTTTAAAGGGATGTGGATACAAAATAAATTATTTTCATATGCAGACATTTTATTAAAAGGAGGTGTAACACAAAACACATACTTTTCTCCTTTAAAATATACATAAATAGTAGAGTAACTGAAAGCCATATTCCTGTGGTACAAAAGGGTGAAAGAAGAAATAATCTATCAGATATTAGGCATTCCTAGACCCATACCATAGCTCAGAGCTACTGTTAAGCAGTACTTTTTTCCCACCCAAAAAAGTAGGTTAAGAGAAGTACAATGCTGCTATGAGGTCAAATAAGTCTAAGTCAGACTAAAACACGCTTGCTTCCCAGGCCCCATAAATCACTTACTCAGTTACCAGTAAAGCTCACTACTAATAGTAAAATAGAACAAAGTGCCTACCTCCAAAACACATAATCCGGATTGCATGAGTAGAGAGATATGCACTTCTAAAGGCTGAGGAGCCACTTTCCAATTATAGAAAAAGATGTTATTTTTTACTTATAAATCTAAGCCAAATTAAAGTTAATCAAAATTTTTTTCCAGTTACTTTTGTTAAGAACTTCAGTAAGTTATTGTGCTGTGTAAAGATTTTTAGGACAGCTAACTAGAACTGTTCAGAATAGAATTAGGTAAAGCTTCCTTGAAGGTATTAAGTTGGACCATATTTCTAGGTTTCTTACAATTAAAGGCTCATGCTCAATCCTACAACTAACTCACTCTTCTCATCAACAGGAATCTATGATTATATGATTCAAAACTGAACCTTAAACAACGATCTTCAAGAAGCATTTATTAAATGCCTGCTATAAGCTAGGGACTATGTATACAAAACCAAAAATAAATGAAAAGTCCCTGCCTTCATGGGAAGGGAACAAGGGGAACAATATTAATCAATAATCAATCCACAGGTATTTATTAATATGTTTTTTATTATACACCATTTATAACATACATAGATAAATAAATACAAAGTAATTTTGGGTAGAAGGGAAGCGTTAACAATTGGGAAGATCAGGAAAGGTTCATGGTAGGAATTCCAAGAGGTAAAACGGCAACAAAATAATGCAAAATTATTTTTCATTCCCAGTTTCTTAGCATTATTTTATAACAACCATTCCTTAACAAGCCATGGTTTTAATATAATGTGGGGACAAGAAATAACAAGGGTGACAGGGGTAACAAGGGTAAGAGAAAAAATATCAAACACATCAAAAAATCGCTAATGGCCAAAAGTGTCTGCCTATTTCCCTAACACCTTTCACTAAAAGTTCAACCAAGTCAACTTATTTCACTTTTACTTTCATTTTTGCTACTCTTCCTAGTGAAGGCATTTAAAAACTTCCACAAGAGTCAAAAGCCAGGTAAAGAGAATTGTTGGCCACTAACTTTTCAGTTTGGTTCTTACATTCTTAAAACCTCACTTCTAACTTTCCCAGAAGTTCAAAATTTGTTTTCTAATAATAGCATGTATTACTGTTTCCTCTTCATATCTCAGTTGAATACTGCCCAGTTTTAGTTTTGTATGAAGCAAAAAAGCCTGAACTAGTATGTCTTTGTACACTACACAACCGAAAAAGTTCTCTGGTCTGGGGTTACAGCAGCAACTAGTAACGTCTGTTGTTCTTTACTCAACTGCCCTTCTGTGTCTTAAGTTGTACTATGCCTGTGCTTGGCGCTCAAACAAAACCTGTTTATTTGACAGTATAATTACCCATGTTTTCTAAAACTAGAGTACACTACAAATAAGGTACATTTTTTACTGTAAATCAACAAGCATTTATGAAATGCTTACTATGTACCAGGCACATGTGCTAAGTGAGGGACATAAAAAACAAAACCAAAAACCAACCCAGGGTCTCTGCCCTCAAGGAGCTCACATTCTAATGCACTGTAAGCACGAAGTTTCCTTTTAAATACTCTGACAAGGAGCGCAGAACTTGCAATAAGAAAACAAGCCTTGGCTGTCCTATAATTTTTCTCAGGTTCAATTTAAAAATACTAGGATCACCTAAAACACATACAAGCCTCCAAATAAATATGTCTCACTTCCGATTCAAATGTAAATATTCTGCTACTCTTTTTCGGGGGGGGGGGGGAGGCCACTTCTCTCTTTTAAAGTCAAAGATTACGTTTTTATCAATACTTAAGTAGTGGAGGCAGATAGGTGGCTCCGTGGATAGAAAGATGGGCCCGGAGCAAGGAAGCCCTGAGTTCAAATTCGGCCTCAGATAGCTAGCTGTGTGACGCTGGGCAAAACACTTAACCTCAGTTTGCTTTAATCCACTGGGGAAATGGCAAACCACTCTACAATCTTTGCCAAGAAAATCCCAGTTTTGTGGTTTGCACAGTATTGACGTGCTGTGGTCCATGGGATCATGAAAAGACCAACACGACCTAATAACAAGTGCTAGGTACACAAGATTTTACTTTATGGACTACGGACATCCTACAAGCAGTGCTTACAAAGCGACAAAAAACCTTGGTTAACAAAGTGGCCCAGACTGGGGAGAGGGAGAGAGGGAGAGAGGGAGAGAGGGAGGGAGAGAGGGAGAGAGAGAGAGGGAGGGAGAGAGAGAGAGAGAGAGAGAGAGAGAGAAGAGAGAGAGAGAGAGAGAGAGAGAGAGAGAGAGAGAGGACTTGTTGATAAGCTGACTCAAAAATGAGGAACTCCCTTGGTTTTACGCTCCCAAACACAAAAGACCCAAATGACAAGGTCCGGTGAAAAGAAAGGAGAGCAATGGTGGGGTACGGTTTGGACTTCATACAAAGACTGCGCTAAAGTGGAACTTGAGATCATATCCGGCTCCTTCGCCCTATCTACAACACACAGGGGACCGACAACAACGAAGCTTTAGGACAACCGAAGCATCCGCCCGCGGCTGCAAGGGAGGAGGAAACTGCAGGGACGTCTAGCTTGGTCTCTCAACTCCACAAAGCCAGGATCGAGCTCCCCAAGGTCCCCAGGTCCCCTTCTTTCCCCAAAGCGCTAAACCGACCGGAAAATAGTCCCGGCCGGCACAAGCCGCGAAACGCCGAGGATAGCATAAAGGAGCGCAGAGAGGGGGAAGGAGGCCTCGGGGAAAAGCCAGAGCCCCCTACGCAGCCCCGGGGTCCCCCTCTGGACCGAGACGGCGCCGAGGCTGCAGCGTGGGGGGAGTGTGGGGGGTGTGAAGGGAGGGGTGAAGGCCGAGAGATATCAGGCCCCAGCCGAGCACTGCCGGGAAAGAGGAAGGAAGGGAAGGGGAGTGTGTAGAAGTCCTCCCTCGCCACTGGAACCCATCCCCTCAGGACAAGCCCGGTTCCGCTACGCCAGCCGGGCGACTGCGGGTCTCGGGCCAGCCGAGGGGTCCATGTAAACGAGACCCCCCCCTCCACCTCCTTACCAGTGTGGTCCATGATTCGGCTCGAGGTGCACTCTGGGAGCGGAAGTCAGCGTCGCCCGAATAGCCACGGGCGCGTGCGCGACGACCCGAGCGAGCTCAGTCAGCGGAAATGAGATGAGGGTACCTTTTGCCGGGGTCTGGGGAAGGAGAAAGTTCTGGGCAGTTTGGAATGGGACGAAGGAGAAAAGAGAAGGAAAATGGGAGCGCACGAAGACGGTTTCATGGTAGAGAGGGTCACCGGGGCGATCCCCTAGGTACAGGAAGAAAGGCCCATCCCTCAGAGGTCAAACCGCTTCTCCCTTTGGCGGGAGAGAGCGGATGGGAATGGGCGGGGGTTGGGGGGGCGGTAGGTCCTTGTCGACGTACTTCAACTTCCGACAGGCTCCGCGGCTCCTCCGACCTCGCGATGCCTGGCCTCCTGGGACTTGTAGTTTGGCTGGACAACACCCTCCTTCTCCTCCCCCCCGGGTCTCCAGCCTTCTTTCCCACCCACACTTTCCTCCAGAGAGTGGTTGTTCTCCGTGCGCAGGCCCAGCCGTTGGGGTTCCTGAGCTCTCGGCGTTCCTCCCTGCTGGCGGCGGAAAGCTCGAACAGGAGCCTTGGGAAGGCGTGGCTGGACTGCCGGCTGTCCCGAGGGTCCCGGAGGCAGCGTGCAGAGTTCGGGGCGGGGAGCTAGGACCTGTGTGTTTTGTTTTTGACTAGGTTTGTGGGGCTACCGAGCCGTGCGCGGAGGAGACCGTGCCCGCCCCCCATCCCTCAACCTTACGGAAGTTTTAAAAAGAAGTTTATGTACTTGAGTTTGGGGTGTTCTTTGTGTTGTTTTGGTTTTTGGCCTTTTTTTGTTTCTGGAGAAGGTGCTGAGGAAGGCGTTTGAGGTCCCCAAAGGAATTTGCTTCGGGCCAGGACTAAGAGAATTTGGAGTGCGTAGGTATAAGCACCGCCCCCCCCAGTGCCTTAACCTGAGCGTGCTTAAGTGCTTTACAATCTACAGACGTCCTGTAAGCATCCCACAAAATAATTATTTTGCACCTATTTTGTATCTTCGAACAAGACACTGCATCTCTTGGCTCTGGGCATTTTCTCCGGCTGTGTCCCCCATGCTTCTACTCTGATTAATGAGCTCGCTGGCTCCCTTTAAGTCCCTTCTAAGATTCTACCTCCTATAGGAAGGATTATTAGTTAACTGTACAGTAAAATTACAATAATAGCAATAGCCAAAATTCTTGGCTTCTGTGGACTGTGTGGTGATTACCAGTCTCAGCCAAAAGATCTGTTTTATCGGTCTTAAAACAGTGAACTAGATCCCCGGGCTTTTAGACCTTACGTCTTCCAAGTTCTTTCTTTAAAAATGTGTAAGCAAGCTTAGATGGAGGGAGGGGTGTATGTAGACAAACAACACTCAAATATTTGTGTATAGCATTATTGTAGGTGGTGATAATCTATTTGACTACACAAATTTGTTAACAGTGAAAAATCAGGAATCAAAGTCCAAACGTAGAAGAGTACGCACACAATGCTAACTTAGCTCAAATCCAACTCCTTCCAGGTAATTTTTTTTCCCCTTACATTTACAATAGACATGTACCTAAACATTTTAATGGCCAGTTTCTGCCTTTTCTGAACATGATAGGAAAGGATTGTGGGATCAATCGATTAAAAAGAATTGTAAAGATCAGGGGTGGGGAGCCTTTGGCCTCCAGGCCACGTGTGGCCCTCTAGGTCCTCAAGTGCAGCCCCTTGACTGAATCCAAGAACAGTTTAGTTCCCCACCCCTGCTAGAGATGATCTCTGATCCTCTTCATTTTACAAATGAGGAAACCGATATAGATTACATGATTTGTGGGAAGGTCACATAGGTGGAATTTGATCTCTCTGACTCCAAAACTAGTGCTTTATCCACTGAACCCAAATGTAAGATTTTATACTAACTAAAGAGTAAAACTTCAAAGTTATTATTGGACTTTTGTACACTCAACTTTGCATCTGCTGTTCTCCCTGGTTTCAATTCCAGGGAATAAGATACTCCTGAACCTGGGTACCACCTTGGTCTCTCACCTCCACCCCCTTTATTGCCTCTTTCTCCCTATTGTTTTCCCTCATTGGATTGTGAGCTCCTTGAGGGCAGGGATTTTTTTTATTAAATTATTGTGTCCCCAGCTCTTAGCAATGTGCCTGATTTGAAGTAAGTGCTTAATAAATGTGGATTGGATTGGATTCCCATTAAACCTTATCTTATTAGATTTGGTTCAGTGTTCTAGCCTGTCAAGATATTTTTGAATCATGGCTTTTTTTTTAGCATAATCAATTTATTTATTTTTAGTTTTCAACATTCACTTTCATAAGATTTTGAGTTTTAAATTTTCTCCCCCTCCCTTTCCTCCCCCCTCCCCAAGATGGCATGCAGTCTGATATAGGCTCTACTTATACAGTCATCTTAAACGTGTTATGATGTAAAGAAGAATTAGAACTAATGAGAGGAACCACCAGAAAGAAGAAATAAAACAAAACAACAAAAGAAAAGGAGCAAATAGTATGCTTCCATTTGCATTCAGACTCCAAAGTTTTTTCTCTGGATGTGGATAGCATTTTCCATCATGAGTCTCTTGGAGTTGTCTTAGATCCTTGTACTGCTGAGAAGAGCTAAGTCTATCGGTCAGTCATCGCACAGTGTGTCTGTTGCTATGTACAGTGTTCTCCTGGTTCTCTCTGATTCTGCTCATTTCACTCAGCATAAGTTCGTATAAGTCCTTCCAGGTTTTTCTGAAGTTCACTGTTATGAAAGCCTCAGTCTTCAAAAAGGCATTTATTTCAAGATGGACTTCCTTTCCTCATTTCATTAAGTTTAATTCTGTGAAAAGTTCATCTTGTCATGTATATTACTTCCATGTACTTCTATCCCTTTGCTCTTTTCACAAAATATCAGTCAACAGTACTACATAGAACATAACAATATAAAATATTGTTTGGAGAAGTTTATGATGGCAGATCTTAAAAATTAACATGTTCACAAAACTGAAGCAGTTTCTTCTGGAACAGAGGAGTAGAAAACAGTTTCTTGATTTAGTTATCTGGATTTTGTATGAAAGACTTGCAAATGTTCTTTGTAGGTAATTGGTTGTTGTTATTGTTATGGGGTTTATTATTGTCTAACAATGTGCCAGATAAACTGGAGCACTAGCTGTTTCTTGAATTCAGACATTATGTCTTTTGCCACTCAGACTGTTCCCTGTGCCTGGAATGCATACCTTTCCCACTCTTGCCTCTTAGGCTCCTTAGCTTCTTTCAAAGGTGCCACCTTCTAGAGGAAGTCTTTCGTCTTTCTTGTCCTGCCTGAAGGTTGGTGCTGTCTCTCACCTCAAATTATCTTATAAATCCTTTTTTTGTATGTGCTGTTTTCTCTCCCCTTTCCCCCACACCCCCCAGACTGTATGTTCTTTAAGGGCAAAGACTGTTTTTCATTTTTGGCCTTGCATGCTGAGCACTTGTATATAGCACTACAAAAGAAATCAATTTTTTAAAAAATTCACTGAGCAAGATCAAGGCATATCAAATAGTAGGTGCTCAACAAATGTTTGTTAGAAAGTCTGCCTGCCCTCTTGGTACCTTTTTAGACATTAAAAGAAGATTTAAATTGTTCTATTAATTCAGGGATTAATTGTTGAAATCTTAATTTAATTGTTTAATTAATTAATTGTTGTCATTGGTAGAATTTGGGGCCACACCTAATGTGGAAAAGAATCCAGAAAATATTGAAAGGTCTCTTGTCTAGAGTAATTTTTAATCTTTTTTTTGGTGATAGTTTGAATTACCAGTCTGGCAAAACCTATGAACCCAGTCTCAAAAAAATGTTTGTTGCATATATCATAATGGATGAAAAATGCTCAGTTTCAGTTAGATGATAGTAAAAATAAAGCTGTAATATTTTTCCTATCCAAGTTCAGGGAGTCCCTGAAATCTGTCCATAAATGGACCCAATGTTAAAAACTCCTGAAGTGTAGAGGAAGGGACCTATGAAAAATCATAGTCAAAAGCAGCCTAACATTGAATAGGCCTAACATGTGGTGTTTCTTCTGATTAGAAATTTAAGGTCACGGAAATCAAGCAGGCTATAAAGCCACCATGTTATGGGTTGTTTTAGTTCAGCTGAAGAGAGCCAGAGGAAGAAAAATAGGATGTAAGAAAAGAGGGAGAAAGTCACAAGGAAAAAGAGGCAATTCTTGCTTGTTTTTTCTTCTGTGAATTTCAGAAAGTCCTTGAAGGATGCAAGCACGTGAGATTCAGACTAAAGTATTAGTCACCTAATTAAAGGCTCGATATCTGGAGAGGGAAAAAGTTGAGCTGCTAAACTTTCCTGCTTCTCACATGCCAGGTATAGACAAAAAGGCAGGAGCTTTTTAGCAGTAAGGCAGCAAGCTCAGAAGTACAGACACTTTCAAACCCTTAAAACAGGTTCTTAATCTGGTGTCTGTGAACTTGTTTTTTAAAAATATTTTTGTAACCATTTCAGTGTAATTGGGTGTTTTTCTTAGTAATTCTGTGTATTTTCTGCATTCAAACACATGCTTCTGAGATGGGGTCCCTAGGCTTCAGCAGACAACCAAAGGGTCATCAACACACACACACACACACACACAAAATGTGACAAAAAAAGTTAAGAACCTGTACCCTAAAACCTAAATGAGCTTGATACCTTTTAATACTATCCACCAGTGGCTTTCAAGGCCATCTGTTCCAGGCCAAGACCAGGACTGCATTATATTCCCTTAAAGCCTTACTGTAGACTTAGATTCTTAAAATCTAGCCAATAGCTTACTAATGTTCAGACTCCTTGAGAGTCTGCCCAATATGATGGATGTTCTAATAAACCTTGTCTTTGGCTGGAGAAAAAAAAAGCCATAGTATAAGTTCTAAGTAATTCTGTATCTCTAAAGAGAGTTCATAAAAGATAAATGGTGTTAGAGAACCTAAATGTGTTTAAGATTCTGTTCCTTTAAATCTTGCTCTTAACTATATTTCCATATGGTTTTCCACATAAAATAAAAAGTAGAGTCAATTTTACTTTTTTTCCATGGTTCACAGGATACAATAATAGTAAGCACTAAACAAATGCCTATTAAATTTGATGAAAGTCTTTTTTTCTTTAATGATACAGAAGTGTATCATGGTAAAGAGGACACTCAGACTCAATACGGTATAATGGCTAGGGGCTGTAATCCAAAGCTTAGTCAAACATCTTACCATATTCTAGATCATAGAATTTGGACAAGATGGTTCAGTGGAACTCATCACTAACGTAGATAGCAGCCATGGTGAATAGTTATCTGATCAACTATAATTTTATAGGTAAAATAGAATTTCCTTTTATAACATGGTTTGCTGTAACTCAAGATTTAAACATTATATTAGAAAAAAATGTTCCTTGAAACAAAATTACATATCCTGATATAACATAATTAACCAATAATTCCAGTATTGAATTTGTTCCCCAAGACAAGCATTTTAAAGGGTTTCCTTTGTCTATGACCTAAGAGATTGGTTGTTGAGTTGCTTCAAAACTACCAGCAGCCACTGTAGCTTGAGGTAGATGTCCAGTGCAGTACGTGATGAGAACATTGCATGTAAACAGCACTTTTTGTGGTAGCACAAACCTAGGAACAAAGGAGGTACTCATTGATTAGGTGTCTACCTGAGTCTTCCTCTCTCCTCTTCACTAAATAGCAGCTGATATTCTGGACTACTTCTAACACACACACACACACACACACACACACACACACACACACACACTGATGTGGTAGACCTGATGAGAACTTTGAGAAAGAGTGATCGTGTCATCCTAGAATCCACAACAGTAGAGGAAAAGAATGCTGGTACAGTCAGATATGTGCCCTTGACGCAAGTTCTGGAAAGTTCTCCTGAGCTAGAAAAGCTTCAAATATTGCCCAACAATAGATTGTAAGTCTGTCATTGAAAGACCTGGTTAGCTAAATCCCGATATCATAGAGTCAGCCTCTGGATGACAATTTTTTTTTGAAGGTATTGAGAAATTGTGATTTGCTCCCATATTTATCTATTCCTACTGTTATCACCCTAGTACAGGCCCTTATTTCCATGCTTCTGTACTATTTCAATAACCTAACAAGTCTTTCCACCGCCATACTCCCCTTTTCCCTCATGCACTCTAAACCATCCCTCACACTGCTGCCAGATATTTTCCTTATGCGTAGATCTAGTCATGTCATTCATATGCTCAAAACCCTTCACTGATTCCCCATTCTCAATCAAATATTTATTAAGTGTGTGCTATTTGTCAATCACTATGCTATGGTCTGAGGAGTCAAATAGAGGCAAAAGGCAGTGCCTGACCTCAAGGAACTTACAATATAATGGACAGAGGAGAAGGGGGGGGAACCCATTATCTACAAAGTAAATTTTAGAATCTTTAGTCCATCATTCAAGGGCCTCCACAACCTGGTGCCTTATATTTTGCTACTATACTTCACTGTAAACTATAAACTTATGGAGGAGGGGAGGGCAGAATTAACAACATCTCGTCTAAACTTTGGACTGTTTTGTACCTAAAGTTTGAATCTTCTAGACAATACCCTGCCCGAGTGGGTGATCAATGGTTGTTGGATTGAGAGTGTTTAAACAAACACAATAGCCTTTATCTCCATTCATACTGCCACCATCCTGTCACCTTTTAGCTAGTCTCTCTGCCTTAACTCTCTACTCTTTAATCTATCCATCACGCAGATATTAAATTAATCTTCCTATAAAGTACATGTCTGACCATGTCATTCTCTTGCTTAAGGAAGATTAATAGTTGTAAGATAAAATGCAAACTCCTTAACTTGACATTCAGACTTTTCACAATGTGGCTCTAATCTATCTTTCCAATCTTATTTTAAATTATTCCATTTTGTGTGGTACATTCCAACCAAATTGGACTAACAACTCTTCCATGGTCTCTATTCTCCCAGGTGTGCATTCTCCCCGGCCGTCTCTTCTGCCTGTAATACAGGCCTTCCTCAATTCTCCCTATTAATTTGAATTCAGCCAGCATATAATAAATGCTTACTGTACCCCCAGGTACTATGCTGAGTGCTGAAGAGACAAAATAAAACCTTCTCTACTTTTGTAGGTTTGCATTTTAATGGAAAGAACATATATACAGATAAGTAAATACAAAAATTGTGGGAAGAGCACTAGTGGGGGAATGAGGAAAGGCCTCATGGAGGAGGTGACATCTGAGCCGATTTTTGGCAGACACTAAGGATCCTAAAAGTAAAGAGCTGTACTGGTAGAAGATGAAGTGCCACGTGCAGGGAACGAGGCCAGTTTGGAACTTGGAGTAACATGAGTTCATTCTGGAAAGTTCGGTTGGAGCCAGATCATAAAAGGAGCTTTAAATCCCATCGGAGGAAGTTGTATTTTATCCTTGATTCCAGTTAAGCTTATTGAGCAGGAGAATGACATGGTTAGACCCAGACTTTAGAAATATAAATTTGACAGCTATGTAGAAGATGGACTTGTGAGGAGAGAGTGTGGAGTAAGACCAATTAGTAGAGTATTACAATAATCTAAGCAAGAAAAGAAGTGAGTAAAATGTCCCTACATGTAGAAATATGTAAAAAAATAGTCTTGTTTTGTTTTGTTTTTTGTGGTGGTGAAAAAGAACTGGAAACAGAGAGTACCCTTCAATTGGGGAATGACCATACAAGTTATGGTATATGATTGTGGTGGAACACCATTGTGCTGTAAGAAATGATGAAAGGAATTGCTTCAGAAAAACCTAGGAAGATTGACATAAACTGATGCAAAGTGAAGTGAGCAGAACTATGAAAACAATCTACATAGTAACAGTAGTGCTGTAACGATAATCAATTATGAAAGACTAATTCTGATTAATGCAGTAAGTAACCATATTTCCAAAGAACTTGCGATAAAATATGCTGTCTGCCTCCAGATGGAGGGCTGAGGGACTCAGTGTGTAGACTGAAACAGATTTTTTTTTCTCTTTTTCTTGCTTTGTTTTTTGGGGGGGATAGAACGTGGCTAATATAGACATTTATTTTTCATAACTATTCACAATCGTAATGGGTTTTGTTTTTCTAGCCTTATTGGGTGGGGGAGACTGAAACTGAAAATAAAATACTTTTGAATTTTTTGAAAATAAAAAATAAAATGCCTGTACTTTTTGACCCAGAGGTTCCACTGCTAGGCAGTGGAATAGTTCCAAGGTGGTCACTAGACAGAAAGGCCCTATTTATAGCAAAGTATTTGTAGCAATACTTTTTGTGGTAGCACCAAACCTAGGAACAAAGGAGGTACTTAATGGCTAAATGAATTGTTATGCCTGAATGCATTAGAATATTGCTGTTCCATAAGAAAACAATGAACGTAATGAATGTAAAGAGACATGGAAAGATTTATAAAAACTAATGCAGTGTAGAGCATGCAGAGCCAGGGAAACAATATACACCATGACAACAATGCAGATGGAAAGAACAACCACCACAAAACAATCGAAACCAAAAGTTGTGAAATTGTAAAGAATAAATGTGGCCTCAAAAAAGAAGATACCTCCCACTGCTCCGCTACTGAGGTCCAGGTACACAGGTTTGGAAATTGCGTAGGATGTCAGATTTTTTTTTAATGTGTTTATTGGTTTTGCTGGAATTTTCCCTCTCTTTAAAAAAAAATATTCTTATAAGGAATGACCTTCAGGGAGTGTGGGGTTGGAGAGATCCAGAGAGAAATCTAAGTAATGTAAAAATAAAAGCTATCAATGAAATATATTTAAATGTAATCTTGGCAGGAGATGGGGGGGGCAGCTAGATGATGCAGTGGATAGAAGACAGGCCCTGGAGGACCTGAGTTCAAATGCAGATGTCAGACCAGACACTTGACACTTACTAGCTGTGTGATCCTGGGTAAGTCACTTAACTCCAATTGCCTTGCCAAAAAAGAAAAAAAGACTATTTTTGTACATATGAGTATGGACATTTTATTCACTTTTCTTGGTTAGATTATTGCAATAATTGGTCTTACTCCACACTCCTCTCAAGTCCATCTAATACATAGCTGTCAAATTTATATTTCTAAAGTCTAGGTCTAATCATGTCATTTTCCTGCTTAAGAATGTTGGGGGAGGTGAGAGTCAAAAGTCAAGGACAAGGTTGGGGAACCTGCAGCCTTGAGGCCACTTGTGACCCTCTAGGTCCTCAAGTGTGGCCCTTTGAATCCAAATTTCATAGAAGGCCACATGTGGCCTCAAGGCCGCAGGTTCCCTACCCTTGGTCGAGGATGACTCCAAGGTTGCAAGCCTGGGTGCCTAAAAGGTTGATAGTGCCCTAGATAGATAGGACAATTAGGATGAGAGGAGTAGATTTTAGAAGGAAGATAATCAGTTCTGTTTTGGACATATTGAATTTGAGATACCTCTGAGATGTCCAAGTAAAGATGTGAGACTGGAGCTTTATGTGAGAGATGAGGGCCACAAATATACATCTAGGAGTCATCTGCATAAAGGTGATAATTGAACACAAAGAACTGATGAAATCATGAAGGGAGAGTGGAGATAGAAGAAAGGTCTGTGACGTATTCCAGGGTTCTCCCATGCAGAGGTTGAGACACAGTAGAGAAGATTGATAAGGAGCAGACAGACAGGTGGTCAAAGAATCAGAGGAAACTATGTCACAAAGAGGAGAATGAATCCAGGACAAGTTGATGAGCAGCATCAAATGCTACCAGCAGGTCAAAAGGAATGAGGACTGAAAAAAAGGCCATTAGATTTAACCTAATCTTTGTATCCTAAATGCTGAGTACAGGTGCTTAATAAACATTTGTTGAATTGAGAAAGAAAAAAACAATTTTCAGTGGCCCAACCACATCAAGAGCTAATGGGCATTCTTCCATGATGACATAGCTCTCTCTTACATAGGAAGGAAGGTTAAGCTGTCCAAAAACTCTATCTGAGCTATAAGAGATCTGGTTTTCACTTTCTGTGCACCTCAGGTAATTCTAGGAAGTTAGAAAGGCTATACTGTCTTAGAAAATTCTTAGAAAATAGCGCAGTCTCTGTAAGGTGGAATGAAATGAGGTACTTGCAAGTTAAAGACATGATGACTCTGAGGATCTTCAGAAATCTACCAATTTTCAAAGGCTCCATATCCTCACAGGTGGGACTTTCATGCCGTTAGGTGATCAGGAAGCTTCGTAGTGGGAGCTGGAGCCTGACTGGCCTCGAGGCAACTTTGTCTCCTTTTCAGGAAAACTAATTCCTATGGGGAAGGAGGACTCCTCTGGGTCTTATGGGTCCAGGAGAGGAAATTTCAGGGAAACACTGGTTGAAGATTGATAACACACTCCCCCACCTCTTCTAGAGTAGGGATGTATTTCATTCTTTCTAGGACCAAGATTATTTGGTGTGATTAACCTGACTACTTTTTAATGTTTTCATTTATGATATTTAGTTGTATCATTTCCTGGGTTCTCCTTTTTCCTACACTATTTAGTGCAAATCTTTATAAAGTTTTTCCAATATTTCCCGTCTAACAATGTAGTAGTATTCTGAAGACTATGAAATGCCTCATAGGGGGATTATTTGGAGCTGAAAGGTACCTTTGAAATCTAGTCCAATCCCCTAAACTTTATAAGTGAGAAAACCGACTCCAAGAGACAGGAAGTGACTTGATATATAGGTCAAGCATAACTAATGTATTTGGGTTTTTTATTTTTATTTGTTTTTTATTATTTTGGTCTTGGAGTCCAAAGACCTGAGTTTAAATCCCTTCTCAGATTGTGCATAAATCCTTAAACATCTTAGAACCTCAGTTTTCTTATCTATAAGATAAGTAACATGTGTTCTACTTACCCCATACGGTTGTTGTGAGGTAAGTGCTTTGTGAATCTTAAAATGCTAAATAAATGTTATTCTTATTACAGAGGAAAGGTTCATTTAAAACAAAGGAGAAATAGGCATCATTGAAGCAAACATTAGCCCCTAAGATGTATGTAAGTCCTGATCATGGAGTCTTCTCTGCCATAAATCTGTCCTTGGCTGGAGGCTGCCTGTGCCTTAGAAGGTATGGAGTTCAGGCAGTCTTTTTTTGAATTCTCCCTTTTTTCCTTGTACTCACTGCTCAGGGCAGCTAGGTGGAGTGATGGATAAAATGCCCTGCATGGATGGAGTCAGGAAGATGCATGTTCAAATCCAACCTTAAGTCACTAGCTGTGTGACTGTGGGCAAGACACTAAACCCTGTTTGCCTCAGTTTCCTCATCTGTAAAATGAGCTGGAGAAGGAAATGGCAAACTACTCCAGTATCTTTGCCAAGAAAATGAGGTCAGAAGTGCCAGATGCAACTGAAACAAGAAGACAGCTCCCTCCTCATGTCTGTAGTCTATAGCATGACCACTGATTTCTCACTTTCTCAGCCCGGGGTGTTAGATCTCTATAGAGGCCGCCAGTCTTTTGACGTTATCTCATCAGTACAAGATGAAGGGAAGAATTTTGTGTATTCTTCTTCAGCTCACCTGTCACCATGAATATACCTTGCTGGCCATCCCTTCATTTTCCCCAGTTACTCAAAAGGGAAAGGGGAGAAAGGTATAAATACTGTGTGTACTCAGTACATCTGCTCTTGAACACTCTGTTACCAAGGATCATAGGACCATAGATTTAGAGGTGGAAGGTCTCTTATATGCCTTTGAGTTTAACCCTCCCCCCTCATTTTATAGGAGGGGAAACAGAGACCCAGAGAGGTTAAAAATGATTTGCCCATTATAACATAGTGGATAAGAATCTCAGGCAGGGTTTGACTCAGGTCTCCCAGACTTGAAGTCCAAAGCTTTGCTCCTTTTCTGGAGATATTTTTCTGATGTGAACTGATTTGATTGTTTTTCCATTTTCTCCCTCCCCAGACAAATTCAATTGATTTCTTTACTAAAGAGATAAAATTGACTGGATGTTTTATATTTACAAAGATAAAATTTTAATAACTATACAGGACCAGAGCTATTTGTGGAGATTCCACCAGGTGGCTCTAATTACAGATAAATCTGCTATGTCTGATCCACTGTATTCTGGAGCCCTCCCTCACTTAAATCCAATTCACTGGCATGTCTTGGCATCACCTCCTTGATGTCGTGGCCCTCTTTGAAAACAAAAGACAAAACAACAATTCTGGAGTCAAATCATTTTCAACCCTCAGGGACCTTGGAGATAAGACAAGTATAGTCATTTAAACAGAATAATTTAAAGATAAGCAGAAATGTCATTATGGCAACGTAAAAAAAAGTTACCAAGATGCCAGAGAATTAAGCCAGTCAATAAATATTAAAGCCCATCACAAACCGTTTAGATGAGGTCCAGATAAATTAGAGATGAAACATGCTGAAACATTAAATAGCTCATTAAAACACAACAGTAGGGGCAGCTAGGTGGCACAGTGGATATAGCACCAGCCTTGGAGTTAGGAAGACGAGTTCAAATCCATCCTGAGACCAAACACTTGACACTAGCTGTGTGACCCTGGGCAAGTCACTTAACCCCAATTGCCTTGGGCGGGGGGGGGGGAACACAACTGTACATAAATTTTTGTAGCTCTAAACCATGAATTTCCTCTCTCACTGAAGATTATATATAAGAGTCAATCCATATATGGGGATGCTGACGTAACTGGTTGGTTTTTGATACTCTTCCTCTTCCCCATTCATCTTTCCTATCTTCTGCTCTTGCCTATCTTATTTCTCACTTTCATTAGATCTCGCTCTTCGAGGGCTGTTAATGGATCTTTTTAAAGATGTTCATTGTTATTTATTACTTCTGTGATCTTAGGTACCTCACATTGTCTCTCTGGGCCTCAGTTTCCTCATCTTTAAAAACTGTTATTTATGCTAGATTGGTATTTATAAACAGGATACTTAGTGATTTCAAGGAGTCAGGGTGTTAAAATATAAATCTATAAATGAATGTAGATCCTGTTGTGATTAATAACATGTAAATTTCAAAATATTATTGAGTTGATAGCTTTTTTTGGTCATAAATTTTCTCAGAAACTGAATAATGAATTCAAAAGAATTTATTTGCCAATTAAGCTTCAGCACTTGAATTAGCAACTTTTATTTGAATGTATTTAGGTTTGCCTTCAAGTATATGTTTTAAGCATGACATCCTTTAAAACAATCTGTTTATAAGGCAAGTGTTTGGGGAGCTTAGTACAAATCAATAAAATAAATTCTCAGATTCATTGACTTCAGGCCAATTCAGTTAAAGGTACCCAAAATGTATTGCTTCATAGGATCAAATATTTGTCACCCAAAAAAAAGTTTAAGTAAGGGCATTTTATATGAAAATTAAAAGGTTATCTATCTATCTTTGGAAAATAGGGGTAGAAAAGAAAGGAATTATTCAGACTCCACTGAAAGGAATTTAACTTTAAATGTAGAGTTTACTTTAAATGGGCTCTTTCCATTAATTACCACCAGGGTATTTATGAAATACTTAATCATGAGAAGAAATACAAAGGTTTTTGGTTTGTTTTATTTTGGTTTGCTTTGGTTTTTTACTTCAGTAGTTCATTTTGTTGCTTAATTTCAAGTGAAAATTCTTTTCTTTAATATTTTAGTGAGAAAATGTTAATAGGCAGGTAGAAAGCACATAGAACTGAACCCTATACCACTCTCCACACTTCAAGATTTGTTATCTTGTAAATATGAGTGATTTCTTTACCAAAGTCTGTTTGTACATCAGTAAATCAGGGGTTCTTAACCTTTTGTGTATCCCGGACTGCTATGGTAGTCTGGTGAAGCCTATGGACCCTTTCTCAGAATAAAGTTTTTGAATGCATAAAATAAAAAAATAAAATTACAAAGGAAATAAATTATATTGAAATATACTGTTTTTTTTCCAAAGGAAAGGCCATGAACCTCAGGTTAAGAACCCCTGAAATAGAAGATCTTTGATAGCTGTACTAGATACAAAATTTATCACTCTGAAGCCAATGAATTCAGCTGATCCGGTCTTCAGATATGTCATATCACTAGGTTTATTCTCTAACAGAGAGGGTCGATCACTTTTTTTCAAAGGTCTGCTGGGGTGGCACACACTGAAGAATTATTCGTTTACTGCCATCAGTCCCTGCTTGTTTGTGGAATACCAAGATTCCCCCAGCTCCCCTAGTCTCTTGGTTAACGTAACACTTTTCCCCTTAATTCAGCCCAGAAATGTTAGGATTTAAAAACAAATGAACAACCATAACTAGGCAATTAAGTAAAAAAGGAGCAAATACTAAGGCACAAAAGGTGAAGATAAAATGATTAAATTTATTGGGGGGGGAGCGGTGGTTAGAAATTTCCTTTTGTGAAATAGGACTATTTCTAAAGAGAGGAGAAGAGAAAATACAATGCTTGCAACAGAGGCTTCAGGGAAAGATATGGGGAGTAGCTTTTAAAGTAGATAAAAGGATTGCCAAGCAACAGCGAGGGCCATTTATATTTTAAATTTATTTCATTTTATTTTTAATTTATGGAATAAAACAAGCATTTCCATAATGCAGTATAATAAAAAGATGATTGCACATGAAACTGCAAATCTACTATGCAATTTGCTATTCCTTTTAAATATACAACGAAGTTATGTAAATTTCTTATCTTTTCCTTTTTTGCCCTTCCCTCCCTCCTGCCCTGTCTTTGGAAATAGATTCAGTGGTGGAAGAGATAGTAAAAGATACTCTATTTAAAATAACCTGCCAAATAAATAAATATAGGTACCTGCCAAAACAAACCCAGGAACTATATAAACAAAATTATAAAAAACTTCTTAAATAAAATCAGAGTTAAATAATTAGGGAAATATTAATTGTTCATGGATAGACTAGGCCAATATCATACAAATGAGAACTTTACCCAAACTAGTTTATATATTCAACTCCATCCCAATTAAATTACCAACAAATTATTTTACTGAATTAGAAAAAATGATAAAAATTAATTTGAAAGAACAAAATGTCAAGAATATCAAAGGAGATAATGAAAAAAAATGTAAAGGAAGGAGTGTTAGCAGTACCAGATTTTAAACTACATTATAAAGCAGTAATTATCAAAACTATCTCTTACTAGCTAAGAAATAGGAAGGTAGATCAATGGAATAGAGTGGACATACAATTTACAGTAGTAAATAAACATAATAACCTGTATTTGAGAAGTATTAGGACTTAAGATTTTGGGATAAGAATTCATTATTTAGTAAAAATTATTGGGGAAACTGGAAAGCAGTATGTCAGACACTGGACGTAGACCAATATCTTGCACTGTTTACCAAGATAAAAGTCAAAATGGATACATGACCTACGTATAAAGAGAGATATTACAAGAAAATTAGAAGAACATGGAACATATTACTTATCAGACTTATGGACAAGCAAATAATTTATGAAGAAACAAGAGATAGAGAGCAAAGTTTGGTATAAAATAGATAACTTTGATTACATTCAGTTAAAAAGTTTTTGTACAAATAGAACAAATGTAGCCAAGATCATAAAGAAGAAAGTTGGGGGGGGGGAATTTCGTAGATAGTTTCTTAGGTAAAGATCTCATAGCAAAGGCCATTTATAAAGCCTTAGGTTTGTTGTGGGTAAAGACCTTGACTTTTTTTCCCCAAGAGCAAGAAAGGAGAAATCAGATAGAGAGAACTCACTAACTTTCTGAAGCAATCGATTCCAATTTTGCATGCTTTTAATTGTTAGAAAGTCTTTCTTTATACTGAGTCAAAACCTGATGCTCTAATTCCAAGGTTAAATAAAAGAAATACAATCTTTCACATGATAGCCCTTTGAAATTATTTGAAAACAAGTATCATGTCACCCCCAAGTCTTACACTCTCCAGTAAACCAGTAAAACTCTCCAGTTCCTTCAGCCAGCCTAATATAATATTTTAGAGTCCCCTTGCCATCTTGGTTGTACTCTAAGCATGCCATAGCTGTCATAGTGTATCCTAAAATGTGATGAGCAGAGTAGAACACAGTGCTCCCGACATGTTCTGGTCGGTAGAGACCCTCTTAACCTGTCATCCTGGACATTTTGCTGATATTAAATTAGTTTGGTTTTGCTATGATATAAACCATTTCTAGAATTCAGCCAAAATGAGGTACTTAGTCTTTCAAAGATTGAACTTAAGGCAATATATCATTTTTTTTTTAAATACTAAAGACACTCTAGGGAAATGGCTGGTAGATGAGACACTTCTAAGGCTGCAGAAGAGGAAATTGCACCTGAGTGAGATTAAGTGACTTGCACAGGGTCACACTACTAGTAAATGTCTAAGGCAGCATTTGAACACAGGTCTACTCCAGGTCCAGTGCTCTAACCACTGTACTACCTAGGGAAGGTGACAAAAAGGATAGAAGGAAAGAAATGTAAAAAGAGAGAGACTCTTGTCTGTAAATCTGCAAGCAGTTCAGTAGTCGCTTGAAAGCCAGAGCACCCAGAAGCAGAAGACTGAATATTTTCAGGTTCCAGGGTCAATTCCCAATTTACGTCCAGGCCCTAGCTACATAGATTTGCCTTGTTTTCTCTTGAGACTATAAGAAACAAGGACCTTCTTACTTGGTTATACTCTAAAGGGTGAGTTGAGATTATGGTGGGGAAAGTGGTATAAATCCCCAAGCCACATCATGAGATAATCCAACTAAATGAAATTGGAAGAGTTATATAACCATCAGAATTAGTTAATCTGTCATCACTACTCTTAGAGAAGACTAAATGGCATTCTAGCATTCAAAAAGCCATCTTTTCTGAACTGGAAAACAGTTTATTTGCTTATATTTTCAAACTTGAAAATGTAACTGGAAAGTGATGATTCTTTACGAATTTATCAAGGTTTTACATGCATATGAAAGATTTATATAAATATTTATTTACTTATTTAATATAAATAAATATAAAGAAGACAGTGCTGAGGCCCTGACAGTGATTTTTCAGAATTTGAGGTTTGGTTGTGACTGTAAATTACTTGTTTCTAAATATATAATTTATTTTTGCTCTTCTTTTAACAAAACGCTTCTCTGATAATTGTGTTCAGTGGGCTTAGAAGTGAGGAGATGGTGCTAACCTGGGTTGTCCAGTGGAGATAGATATTTTTGGTTTCTGAGTTGGAGTATGGGTCATTTGAAGTGTAACATGTCCGAAGAGGTTACCTTGTCCTTAATTTTATAAGCTTGTATCCCACCACAAGGATTATATATGTATAATTGTATATTATCTGTTCTTATTTTGAGATGAATTTCTCACCAGGTTGGCGGAAAAAAGCCCTACTCAGTTAATTGCTTTTCTTACTTATATGTGAACCATGATTCATTTTTCCTAGGGTCAGTGCTAATAAAAAATGATTGTCCATCCCTGGACCTCATGATCCCTAATCTAGTTTCCCATAAATTATTATCATTAATACAACTACACAAACTCATAGTCAGATTTAGGCAGGATTCAAGATTTAAAAACAACCATGGCAGTAAATGCCACTTTTATAAATGAAGTTTCACACAAGCCAGATGGAAATGTAGGTATGAAATGGTGTGAAAAATGCTGGAATGGCAGCAATAAAAGGCAAATTGGGAAAAGCAAGAAGTTTGTTTTCCATATTATGTTTAATAATTTTAAAGAACACATCACAGTCAATTAAAAGGTAACTTTATATTAACAAAAATATGTGCAAATATTGTATATGATTTCCTTATTGTTTAAATCTCTTTACAATATCAAAATCTTATCCATAAAAGTTTAAAATAGAACAAAATAGGCCTTTAGTTTCAAGTAAAACTTTCAGTGAAGGTACAGCTATGGAGATGTTTACCATTCACAAAAATGCACAGGGAAACGGCATTCTTAGAACCTGTTTGGAAAACACCCACGTCACGTATGGCTTGCAATGCTCACAAATGGACGCTCACCTTTACAAACCTTTAACCTTACTGAGAAATATGTGACTTTGGTATTTTCCTTCTTATAAAAAACAAACTACATATTCCCCCTATTAAACAGAGGCATACTTTTTTTCCTCCTCAAGACTATCATTTTAGAGCGAGCTCTTTAGGGCTAGGAAAATGCTCCCTAAATAGACAAGTATGTCCTGTGTCCAAGATTCAGAAGAAATATAAAGTCAAGTAAAGGCCCAGTTACCTATGGAACATGAAAGAATCTCGTATATTACGATATGTTTTAGCTCATTTAGGCATTTAAGCAATACTTCTTGATTTTATGGTGCTTTCATTTAACCATTCAGACCTGGCATACCAAGAAAAAGTAGCATGTTACAGTGAAGGAGCATTGAATTTAGAGTCAGAAGTCCTGGGTTCAAATCCCAGGTCCATTACCTCCTGCTGTCTATGACCTTGGGCAAATCATCTAATCTATTCAGGCCTTAGTTTTCTTGGACAAGATGATCTCTAAGGTCTATTTCTAGTTCTAAATCCTATGATTATTATTTCTTTTTGTTTTTCAGGAGAAAAACAGTAACAACAAAGACAGATTCTGCCTTTGGACATTTATGCTTAGCCACCAGACATATGAGAATTTCACACATATATGCCAAGCATAAAACTTAGCTTTTCAAAAAGATGTATTCTCAAATTGGTGGCTGTGCAGTTTTATTTTTTTTTCTCTAAGTGCAACTTCCTTAACTTCTAGGATGAAAGAAATTCAGACCCAATTGTACTTCAGTATGGCTCACAAAATGGCCCTCAGAAAATATTAGGTAAGCATAATAATAAAATTTGTTGTCTAAAAATCTAGATTTTTTTCAGTTGTGTGTGTATATTTGTACATACATGTATCCACTTACTGTCTATACCAAAATCTCTTTAAAAAATTTTAGAGCATCTTAAAAGGTAGTATTTTTCACAGTTTAATAATTTTCAACATTGAATATTTTCTCTGATATATTTTTTGGTTTTATATATTATGTATTCAGGATTTACCAAAACCTAGTTTTTTATATAAAATGCAAGAAATTTTAAATAAAGCTTACAAAAGCATAACTCTTTGAATTGCAATGTACCTATAAGTGTTAATATAATTATAGCTTTTCTTTTAAAAGATCTGAATTTTAAAGTGCTCATACAGTTATTTTAATGTTAGATTTTAGAAAAGCCTGCAATATCTAACTCAAATTAACAATGACTTCTAAAAACAAACATACATAATACCCACATACTGAATATGCACGTGGATAAAGGCATAACAATTGTCTTTTAAACATGATATAGGCTGTCTGACCCTAGAAACATTCATATTTTATCTTGTTTCAACTATGATTAATTAATTGTATATTCCCTAAAATTATCACTTTTTTAAAAAAGATGCATAATTCTGTCATAGACTGCCCCTTCCCCTCAACTTTCATATACCTCTCTGCAGAAATACATTTTTCATAAGTACATCAACACAATTTTATAGCGTCTGAATTCTGGTTAGGTTTCTATTCACAGATAGTATCATTTCTTCATCATGTGCTAACTTTGTATTTAAGGGGGAAAAAAAGATTCGCTTTAATTATATTGCCAGAATAGACTACTATGTCATTTCTGCCTTGGTTGATGAATCAGTGTAAATATTTGTGGTCTTTATTTTTCATTGCTTTATGCTTCAGGCAGACCTGCCTATAGTGATGAAGAAAAAAATGGATACTTTCTTTTCTTTGAGCTTCAGAATAACACAAAAAATTAATGTTAGTCATTCCAAATGCATCACTACCTTCCCAGATTGCAAATAAACATGCACCCCCTTTAATATTGCTAGCATATCTGCCCCTTTTCGTGGAAGAATCTTCACTGTATATTCAGCATATACTCTTAAAATTTGCTTGAATTGTTTTTCTCAGCCATTCTGTGCAAAACAGAGGCAAACTGTTTATAGACCTGGCTTAATGACAGTCTTAGGAGAACAACATGCAAATATTTTAAAAATATGCAATAGAAAACAAATGAGTTTTAAAATTCAAAGAAATAGTCAAGATAGAAAATGCTTGCATAGTATTGCCACACAGTCCATGGTGGTGCCAACTTCAGTAGCCTTCCATCAGGAAGCAAGTCTACGCATTGCCTACAGAAACAAAGAAAGTTGATTGATACATCTGAATTTAACTGGAATCTGTGTCTTCTTTTCCTGATTCCAGATTACATAAACTTCACTCAAATGTACTCATTTGTGGTATATCTCAAAATAGATGTGTTTCTAAAGAGTTGAATACAAACTGAATTTTTGTAAATCTAATCATATTGTAAATGAAATAGAGAAACAAATGATATAAAGGGACTATGCCCTGACTCCTCCTTAAAAGCATGTAATACACCATATTTATCAGCTTTTTAAAGTCTTATTTGTGGATCTTCTTAAAGCAGGGGTTCACCTGTGTTTTATCTTGTGATTATAAAAAATTTAATTGAAATGTATGTGTACACATACATATATATGTAACATGCTTTTCACCTACTTTTGCTACCAATGTTACTTTTGTAAACAGAACAAAGCTGGGTCAGTTAGCTATGTGTAAGAATCAGAAATCAAAATTATCCTAATGATTTTAGCCATGGTTTTTCTTTAAAAACAAAGATAAATGTGAACTAATTTTCATAAACAGAAGTTGAGAATATTGAAGATGTTTAGCCTAAAGAAGAAAAGCCTAGGAGATATATGAACAGGGTGACATCAATGTAGAAGAGGGAAAAGATATCATATATTGCTCCAGAGGGCAGAAATAGGACCAGGGTAGGAGCTATAGGGAGGCAGAGTTTGGTACAAACAAATAATATTTTCATAGCGTAAACTTTCAAAAATGGAAGAACTATATAAGCAGAGTTAGGATGATTCCTTGGAATACTTTTTGTAGATATTTCTCCTTGGTTAGTTTCTAATCAGACGTTCATAATCTGTGCTTTTCAACTCATTATAAAATATAATAAATGATTTTATTTTATTTGAAGAAATAATAATCATACCTCATCCTGGACATCAAGAACATCTTCATTCACCTCTGTGTCCATTAATTCAAGAGGATCTTTATATTCTTGTATCAGATTAATCTTGAGAAAGAGAATAAAGTTAATATTCACTGGAAACATAATTACCCATTCCAGTAACCTAGTTAATTTTGCTGCTATAGACATGACAAGAGCTATAAATCCACACAGAAATGATGAGGGTAAACTGGGAACGTTAGAAGTACATACAGAGTTAGAGTCAGAGCATTTGCTTTGGGTTCAGCCCTCATAGAAGCATTGAAGTGGGATAGAGATGTAGGGTATAGATTCCTGTATCTTCTGGCCTATCCCAAATCATACTCAAATAACACTATTGGAAAACCAAGAGGTCAATGACAAATATTTACTATGAGTACCTGACACATGCCAGGAATGGCAATGGAGACGCAAATAAGTATAAAACAGGGTCATGGCCTGCCCTCAGATACAAGGAATGCTGAATACAATTCTAAATAAAGGTAGGATCACTGTGGCGTGTAGTCCATTCCTTAAACAAATTTAATAGGATCCTGAATGCTGAGGTTACTCGATGGTCTGGTCTTAAAGCCAGATCAGACCAGAGATTTTTTCAGAGTCCAGATCCCCTATGTATTTGGTGAGAAGGTTCACAATATGGAAACCCTTAAAAAACCAGTGGACTTCTTTTGTGAAGAAAATATCAAATTTGAACAGATCCTCATGGTTCTCTGGCCTGGGGGTTGGTAGACCGTTTTTGTGTTCATTTCTAATCTAATCCAAGTAGCAAAGAATTGCAGGATTTAAAGTATTTTAACTCCATTTACAAAACTGAGTTTCACATGTAGTCTTTTGAAAAGACAATATGTTGCTAATGTCCAGTTTTTAAGCACATATGGTTAAACATACCACGTCTAGTATGGGTGTCTTCTTATTTGAGTAAATGGCTTTTATAAAGCTTTCTACCCACAGAGATTAAATGTTTACCTTTTTCAAGATAGGATCTTGAACAGTTTGGATTTTCACTTGGCTCTGTATGTATAATACAGCATCATGAACAGTCAGGAAGAACATGTCCATTACAATATTATCTTCATAGAAGCCACATTGCTCCAACTTTGCTATCACATGGTCTTAGAATGAAATATAAAAAAAGAAAATATGTTCAAGTTAAGAGTAATGAGAGTACAACTCCATACCATCAAAGCAGATTATTAATATCTTCTTGCCTCTGACTCCAAAAATCAATGCATACATTTAGTTTGTATTTCCAAGGAAGCAAGGATATTTTTCAAACATTGACCAGTCTTAAACATTTACCTAGCTTACATTGTAGTTCTTTGGATGTCAATGCTCTTGTTATAAAGTGACCTTCAGGGAAGACATAGCATTTTTGCCTTTCTTGGTATTCCCCCCCAGGGCTTAGCACCTTGCATAATAAGCATTTAATAAATATTTGTTGACTGATTGGCGATAGCCCTAAAATAATCACACACACACACATATTTTTAAAAATAGCATAGCCTTGGGTCAGCTAGGTGGCACAGTGGATAAAGCACTGGCTCTGGAGTCAGGAGGACCCAAGTTCAAATTCAGCCTCAGACACTTGACACTTACTGGCTGTGTGACCCTAGGCAAATCACTTAATCCCAATTGCCTTGCAAATAAATTAATAACACAGCCTTGAGTTCATGTACTTAAGTGCTTATGTATTTCTTGCCTAAAGATAATTAATAATATTTGTCATATGAGATGGTTCTCTGAGAAGAGGAGGGCTGTAAGAATACTGGGGGGTAACTATGATGATGTAAAAAACAGAAGACACCAATAAAAACTTCTTAAGAAAATAAAATGTTTTGTTAATCAACAAGCATTAAATGCTTACTATGTGCTAGGCACTGTGCTAAATTCTGAGGAGACAAGGAAATGCAAAAAACAATCCCTGCCTTCAAGGAGTTTACCTTCTAATGGGGGTACACTGCATGTAAATAGTGAAGTCTGTAAAACACGTACAAAATAGATGCACGTGATGTTCCAAGAGCTTACATTCTCCCGACACATGCAAGATGTTCATGTACTAGCTAGTCTAATTACTCTAATTAGCCTCATTATTCTGATCTTGGCTTTATGCACAGACACCCTAATACATTTTTTTCTGACTAAAAACATTATTTCCTATAAGAAAACTTTTGCCTCTCCAGATAGCTATTATTCCCCTTTACACTACTTTCAATAATTCAGTATATTTGTGTAGGTGAGTATGTATGTGTATATATTGGTTCTCTATACAAATTTAGCACTTGATTATATAATGTTTTCTTCTATTTTTTGTTTGCTTCCTATGTGTACATAGTGAGAGTGGGGGATTGATCAGAGGACTCCTGACCAATTGAGTTCCGCCATCCCACTTGTTAAAATTATGGCATGTGAAGGGCAAGTATGAGAGCCAGTGAGATGTTGATGAAATTGCAGATCAGCCATGCCCCTGGTGACAAAATATGTAACTCAGATTTGCTTTTGCAAGATTTCTTCTTCCAGAAACAGCAAGAGAACACACACAAAAAAGAACAAAAAACTGTGCCACTTCATAATAACTTACAAGCTGCATCTTCAGGTCTTTGTCAAGGTAAAAGGCCATATTTATTGTATTTCTTCTGATGCAGTGGGAGCTGTGAGTAGAGAAGGGCTGGTCTGAGTCACTTCTGCCCCCTTCACCTACCCCACCCCCTTCCGCCAGATCTCCAGCCCTGAGGCTCAGAATTGTGGCAGCCTGCCCAACCTGCTTGTGCAGCCTGGGGTTCAGGTGGAGCAGCAGCCTCAGGCCATAGCCCTTGCCACTAGCTAGTGTTTCTTGAGCTTCTGTTTCACCTGAGCAGCTTTTTGCAGTCAGGTTCTTTTTTTTGTTTGCTCATTCTTCCAGCCTATTTCTTAATTTTGGAGTTTATGTTAGTGTTGGGCTCTGCTCATTTCTGGAGAAGAGGGGCAGATGTCTGGCTTGAGCTCCTGTCCTTTTATGTTCTCCTGATGCTGTCACAATCCAGTCTGGGGACTTGCGAGTTTTCAGTGCTCCCAAAGTGGTGTGTTCAGGAAAGTCTGTCCACGGCTCTCCTGGTCTGGGCTCTGCAGGTTCTTGACCCAAGTTTGAGTCTGTTGGCTTGTGTGTGGTTGGGTTTCAGTAGACTCTTGCTGAAATCAGTGACTGTTGGCCCTCTGGGAGATTGTGCAGATTTAGAGTGACGGAACTGCTGGCTCCCCTTTAGTCTGGGACATCCTCCCCTGGTTATTCCACTGCATTCTTTTATGCTGGACTAAAGGCTAGAACTGCATAGTAGCTCTGCTCCTGGGCTCAGTCACATAGCTAAGTTTCTGGTGCTTGTTCCTGCTCAGTACTCAGCTAGGTTCTGTGCTCCCTTGAACTGTTCCTTTCTACCCTGGATCTGGGACCCACAACTGGGTAATAGGCAACAGAGCTTCAAGATGGCATCTGTTCCTGCTTCTAGCACCCTGAGATCTTTCTGCCCCAGGGCTTCCTTCCCAGGGACTCCCTTTTCTCTACTCTGCACTGTTGGCCAGACCCCACCCATGTGTCTGTGACTTTTCTTGACTTTCTCCCATCAGACATTAGTCTGACCATTTTCTATGTTGCTGTAGAGGACATGTGCTGGGTAAACTAGGCAAAAATATTTTCTTTCACTCCATCATCTTGACTCCACTCTGGGGCTGCTATTTCAGTATTTGTGTATTTCTTATCCATCTAACATGTATAAAACTATGCTGCTATTTTTTTAAAAAAAATTAGGGTCCTATTTTTTTTTTAATGTAACACTGACAAAGTTTTTGAGCATCATGCCCTTAATCCCATCCCTCCGTAGGCTCTCTGGTTCTTATTGCACAACTTTTCATAGTGGAGTGCTTTTGGAGAACGCATTTGTTCATTATAGCAGAACTGCCTATATGTCCTTTTCCCGCAAAATATTATAATATTCTTGGGAGCTAGGCCCATGTCTTCTACTTATGTTACAAAAGAATGAAAATACTGTGCATTGGACATAGAAGAAAATTATACATGTTCTCTCTAGAGAGAGAAATATTGGTGGGGGTGGGGAGACAGAGTGAAAGATCATTCTGTATCTTTAAAAGTGTCCCTGTCCCGAGGTAAACCTCTTCACCCTCAAGGAAGCTTTTCATCAGAGAGAGTGGAGGGTGAGGGGAAAGATGTCCATTTGAGGTAAGTCTTCATTCAATGAGAAGGCCATCTCTACCCACATCTCACCCTTTTATACTTTCTCACTGATGCAACCCAGTCACCAGAGCATGGGTTTCAATGCATTCCCAGCGCTACTGAGTAAAAAGGAAGTTGCATGTTTTCACATTCAGAAAGGTACTCACACAAAATCCCCAAATTCCACGGGGCTGGGATGAGGAAGGGCAGGAAACTGTGAATAAGTATATGCACACATACATACACTTACCTTTAAGTGACGCAAAGTACACATTCACATCAATTCTATGGAATTCTTTTACAATCTGAAAAGAAAAGGGAACTTTTAATGTTGATGTAAATTCATACATGAGTCTTATGGGGGTGAATTAATATAGCCACATTTCTATACCATCTGATCATTAAAATATTACCCAGCTCCAAAAGGTTCCTCAAATAAACAGAATTTTGAATTGGCACAAACCTATGAAGGAGAGCTGGTGTACTGAATGACTGGCAGGATGCGAAAAGATCTTGGCAGGCTAGAAAACTGGGCAGAATTCAATAAGATAAAATGTAATGGAGACAAATGCAATATCTTACACTTAAGTTCAAGAAATAAGCTTCACAAATACGAGATAGGTGAGTCATGGTCACACATCAGTTCCTCTGAAAAAGGATCTAGGAATATTAGTGGACTTAAAGCTCAGTACAAGTCAACAATGTGTTACAGCAATTAAAAAAATAACAACGGCTTGTATTCCACTTCTTGGAATAGGGAGGCGATATTCCTTCTGTACTTCATCCTGTGCAGGTGACATCCTGAGTATTATGGTCAGTCCTGAGCAACCCATTTTAGAATGGACATTAATAAGGGCAACCAGGATGCAAAAGGCTTCAGATTCAGGGGCAGCTAGGGGGTGCAGTGGATAGAGTTCCAGCCTTGGAGTCAGGAAGACCTGAGTTCAAATGTGGCCTCAGACACTTGGCACTTACTAGCTGTGTGACCCTGGGCAAGTCACTTAACCCCACTGCCTAGTCAAAAAGCTTAAAAAATAAAAAACGCAGAAGGCTTCAGATTCATGTCATATGAAAATTGTTGAAGGAACTGGGCATGTTTAACCTTGAGAAAAGGTTTATGTTGGACCTAAGTATTTAAGCATTCCAAGAGGTAGAGGTGAAGAAGTAGAATCCAGGAATATGGGAGAGCCTTAGCAAAGGAACACAGGCAGGGGCAGGTAGCTTAAATACCTAAGTATTTAAAAAAACATCATCCGGAAGAGGCTTTATTAGACTGAAACTATTCTCATCTCTACCTCCTGATTTCCTTGGCTTTCAAGTCTGGCTAAAGTTCCAGTTTTTCCAAGAAGCCTTTCCCAGTCCTCAATATTAGTCCCCCCACCACCACCAATTTATCGTTTATGTGACTTTTGTGTACATAGTTGTTTGCATGTTGCCTCCTCCATTAGACTCTGAGCTCCTTGAGAGCAAGGATTGTTTTTTGCCTTTCTTTGTATACCCAGCATTTGGCACACAGTAGACATTTAATAAATGTTAGCTGATTGACTGGATCCAGCAGGCAGAACTAAGAGTGATGGGTGGAAGTAATCAGGAGTCAAATTTAGGCTTGATTAAGTGAAAAACTTCCTAACAGAACTATCCCTCAGGAGGCAGTAAAGGTCTTGTTGGGTATGTTCTTTCATTAGGTATATGGGAGGTATGGATTGGATTAGATGGCCCCGAAAGTCCATTCCAGCTGTGAAATTTGGTGATTCCAATAAGTTTGTAGATGAAAGAAATTTATACAGACAATAGGACTTTAAGTGAATAGATTGTGCCAGACCTATTGGAATGAGTACTGTACTGAGAGGGGGGTTGATTGTTTTTATCTGACTCACACTAATGGGAGAAGAGATGATCAGCTCACAGTTGTATTTGAGTGAGTGTTTCTGTTGCCATATGCAGATGTATGTGTGTATAAACTTCATTTTTTCAGAGACATTTATCTATAATATTTTATAATAATGAGGGTATGTACTAATACATACATTATAAGTAAGGGTGTGTTGGTAAATGTTTAATAAATAGCTCTCTGAAAACACTCATATATTGTTTAATCTACGTTATCAAATTTTCTCCATTAAAATTTTCTTAATTTTGGACCATTAGCAAAATAATTATTCAAGCCCACGTTTGTGGCAGTTGCCAATTCCCAAGGTGTCAGTGCTGTCCCTAAAATTGTAATAATTGGCTCTTCCAAGCAGGTATGAGATGTCTCCAACAAAACTCTGATTATAAATAAATAATGTCTATGAAAACCAAAAATTCACTTTTTTCACTCCCTTTCATTTGGAAGGGCAACTAACAGTAAGGCTGTGTGTGTGTGTGTGTGTGTGTGTGTGTGTGTGTGTTTTAAATAGAATAAAAGCCAAAACCTCCCTTCAGTTGCCTCATGGTTAATATGTAGACATATATTGAGAAAAAAAATCTATTTAAGTATAAAATGTTTTCTTTTCTTCTCAATTTCATAAAGTCTCCCCTCTCTTCAATCCATCTTCCACACAGCTGCTAAAATAATTTTCTTAAAGCAAAGACCTGACCTTGTCATTCTCCCATTCAAGAAGTTTCTGTGGCTCCTTATTGCTTCTAAGATAAACTACAAACTCCTCAGCATAGCATTTCAGACCCTTCATAGTGAGGTTTCATACCTTTCCAGATATTTCTCATTACTTCTCTTCACACACCCTATATTTCTAGTCAAATTGGCTTGCTTGCTCTTTTGTCTTCTGTCTCTGTTCCTTTTTTTTTTTTTGAGGCAATCAGGGTTAAGTGACTTGCCCAGGGTCACACAGCAAGTAAGTGTCTGAGGTCATGTTTTACTCAGGTCCTCCTGACTCCAGGGCAGGCCATGCCACCTAGCTGCCCCTGCCTGTGTTCTTTTGCAATGGCTCTCCCTCATTCCTGGAATCCACTTCTTTTTCACCTCTACCCCTTAGAATCCCTGGCTTCCCATCAAGACTCAGATTCTACTTCTTATAGGAAGACTTCCCTGATTCTCCTGGTTGCTCTTCCTGTCCCTTACTAAATTATCTTGTTTTTACTTATCTGTGATATTCCCCAAGTAGAATGTAAAGTCCTTACAGGCAGGGACTATTGAATTCTAGCTGAACTAGAGCTTACCTCATACTAATATTTGTGTCACCATAGGCTGATTGCCTGAGCTTTGACCCAAGTTATCTGTCCACCTGGATTTTGGACCTTTTGCCCATCATAAAATCTGATGCTCATGTATCTCTTAATCTGTGGCTTGCCTACCTGGATTTCTGATCTCTTGTCTATTCCTGACCTTTGATAATTAATTGCATACTCTTCAACTCCTTCCTTGACTTTCTGGATTCCTGATTTATTACTTGTTCTGATATCTAACTGTTCTGATAACTGCTTGTTTTTCATTACTATCTGGCCCTCTAAATCCTAGCACCTGACGACCTTCACCCTGCCAGTCTCCATATAAAAAGTAGGCCCATTGGCAACAAAAGCTTTGTCTCACAGAATTTTAGAGCTTGAAAGGCTGTCCGAGACCATCTAGTCCTTGTAAAGGGTCATTTTACAAATGAGGGGGGTAAGACAGAGAGGTCAAGTGATTTGCCCATGGTCACTCAGCTGAGCAGGTTGCAGGGCTGGGATATGAACCCAGGTTTTCAGATTCCAAGGGCAGGGTTTTTTGTACTCTATCACAGATCCCTAAACTCCATATCCTACGCACAGAAAATAAATAGAATAGTAACCATCTTTGGGCTAACCCCACCCCATTCTATTTTCCCAGAGCTCAGTACAATTAGAGACATTAATGAATTAGCTGGAAACTGTCTGCAAGCCAGTAGTTAGGATTTTTTGTACAAAAGTAAAAGAAAACTATACCATTCGTAGTGATCTCACTGCAACAATATCCAAGAATGATACTGCTCCAAAATCGAGAATCAGGCTGTGAATTGGAACTTTGGGAACGTTCACTTTGACAGGAAGCTCTGAATTCCAATCTACTCGGATCTCTATTTCCTTAGTTGGGATATCCAGGTCTTCAGGATCTTCATCAGGCTCAAAACCCTGATTAGTAGCACAGACGTCACCGACGATGCCATTCTAAACCAGTAAGACAATTCCAAGAACGTTACGTGTGAAATTGGGAATCTCTTTCCAAAGTTTGCTTCAAATAAATTTAAGATAATAGTAATAACACTTTAAGCAAAAGCAAAATACTTTACATATATTATCTGATTTGACACACAAGTACCATTTGCCAGGCAAGTCAAACCACTGTCTTGGCCTCAATCACTACTTTCCTACAAGAACCCGGCAGAGACAGCTTAAGACCCTGAACTGAAGCCTTGGTAATAGCAGTGCCTCCAGACCATGGGTCCCTCCTTCCAGCCTGGGCACCACAGCCATCATTGAGGGTAGGGAGCTGACCTTCCTTGCCACCAGCACTACTGACTGTGGATGGTAGTACCCCCCTGGACCCTCAGTCCCACTTTTAGCCCAGCCATCATCTTGGGAAGCAACCCCTGTGGTAGGTTCTGGAGCCCAGCCTCCTCAACAGCCACTGAAAATCCAGAAAAGAAAATTCTCACCACCAAAGTCTTTGGCACTGTTGAATGGTTCTATGTCAGAAATGGATTTGATTTTATCAGTAGAAATGACATTTTTTTAAAAAAAAGATGCTTTACCAATCACTTTGCCCCTGGGCTCTAAGGACTATGTTACCTTTCCATTTGAGTGAAACCTTCTATGTGTTGTCTCCTTCATTGGAAAGTGAGCTTCTCATGAGCAGGGACTATCTTACTTTAATTTGTGCCCCCAGTGCTTTGCACATAGTAAATCCTTAATAAGTATTTGTTGGTCCATTCATTCATTTCTCCCATCTTACAAATGAGGAAACAGGCTACAACAGTAAATACCTTACCTGGTGTCACATAGTTAGTAAATTGCCAAAGGCAGCATTTGAACCTATGTCTTCCAGAGTCCAAGCCCATCCATCTATCTATTCTACCACTTTTCTTCTTTTATTCTATAAAGCTGAAACCCCAAAAGAGAGATGGCTGTTATGTGGATATATGGTATCATGGAAAGAACATTAGTTCAGGAGGCGAGAGACCTGGAACTTAAGCTCAATTCTGTCCCAACCAGCTGGATGACTTTGGGCAAGACTCAGGGCTTTCACTTTCTTCATTTTTAACATAAGTAGATTTGATGAGACTGTATCTAATGTCCTGTCTAGCTCTAAAATTCTATGATTCCAAGTAATACTCTCAATTTATTTCACTACATAGGCATATGTTTTTCCCTAGAAGAACATAGAAAATATAATAAAGTAAATTGAAAATAAAAAGTAGAAAAACACAGATAATAGAAGTAAAGGTCTCCTAAACCCAAACTCTGAGCCTTCTGCAGAAAGAAAAAATAAAGAGCAGTAGGGACAGACAGATTTAGAAGACCATGCGCTAGACTTTACCAACAGAGACATCATTGAGATAATCAGCATAGAAATGAATGATCACCGAAGTCTGTGGACATCTTAGAATCATGAACCAGTAGAGCAGGAAGGGACCTGAGATAATCCAGTCCAACCCCACAATTTTTTGAAGACAAGAAAACTGAGAATCAGAGAGAGAAAAATTCACTTGCCCAACATCACACAACCAGTTTGTAGCAGAGCCTGGTGTAAAGCCTTGGTCTCCTTATTTCAAAGCCTGTGCTGTAGCCATTGTTCCAGCTTATCCCGCATCATGAGTGATTTTCTAATGCAGAAGTGGATTTATTTTTCTATCTTTGTATGCCTTCCATTAACAATAAAGTTTAAAAAACGAGATACATACTCTTTGTGATGGAAGATTTTACTCTAAATTCCTATGGAAGTAATCTGTCTTCTTTCAGAACCTAAAAAGACTCAGCACAGATGTTCTATTTGTCCATATGACCTGATTGTAAGCATCTGGGTACCAAAATAGTTAGATGTCAATTTTAGGCATTCAACATACTTTCATAAAAGTGAAGAAAGAAGTGGGGAGAAGAAAGAAAAATGCATCTTCACCTTTGTTGCTCGTAACTGTCCCTTTTTAATGAGTTTCTGTATCTTCCTCAGTGCTTTGAGCCTCTTATTGTAAACTTGAACTGCATCAAACCCAACCTTTGAAAAGAAGTAAGTTACTTAAAACATGTGGATCATCATTTTTACAAATTCAATTCAACAAGCATTTATTAAACACCTATTGCATTCCAGGCTTGGCTCCTTTCAAGGAGATGCATTCTACTGGGATTGAAAATGCAACACATACACAGATAAGTAAATTAAAGATAGGAAAATAAATATAAAGTAACTGGAAGGCTCTAACAACTGGGGGAATCAGGAAAAGGTCTCTTCTAGAAGTTGGCACTTGTACTGAGCCATGAAGGAAGTTATGGGTTTCATGAGGTAGGGGTGAGAAAAGAGATCATTTCAGGGATGGGGTTGATGGAGAACAGGAGGGAAGAACAGCCTGTTCAAAGGTGCAGGGGTGGGAGATGGAATGTGTGTACAGTGAGTAATCCAGTTTGACTAGACCACCCATCTGAGGGGGAGTGATATGTATTCAGCCTGAAGAAATCAACTAGAAACAGATTATGAAGGGCTTTAAATGCCAAAAAGATGGGTTTGCATTTGTCCTAGAGATAATAAGGACTCACAGAAGGTTCATGAGGAAGGGAGTGACATGGTCAGATCTATTTTTTAAGAATATCAACTGTATGGGGGATAGACTGGGAGAAGATTAGTTGAAGGGAGGCCAATTAGGAGATTATTGCAATAGTCTAAGTGAGATATAATAAGGACCTGAACTAGAGTGGTCGTGGTATGTGTGGAGAGAAGGGAACGGATACAGGAAGACAGAGTTAGGAGCAACAAAACAACACCTGACCTCAGTTTTGTATGTGTTGAATTTGAAATTCTAGGGCATCCAGGTAAAGATATGAGTCTAGAGCTCAGACAAGGTGGGCTGAATATTTGGGAATCATTTGCACTGAGATTATAGTTGAACAAATTGTTGTATATTATTGTGATGGAATACTATTGTGCTATAAGAAATGACAGGATACTCTCAGAAAAACTTCAAAAGTCTTACATGAACGAATTCAAAGTGAAATGAACAGAACCGGGAGAACATTATATACAGTAACAGCAATATTGTATGATGATCTATTGTGAATAAATAACTTAGCTATTCTTAGCAGTACAATGATCTGAGACAATTCTGAAGGATTTATGATGAAAGGTGCTGTTCTTCTCCAGAGAAAGAACTGGTGGGGCCTGAATGTAGATCGAAAATACTTTTTTCTTTACTTTCTTTATTTTTATGGGGTTTTTGTCTGTGTTTTCTTTCACAGCATGACTTACATAGAAATGTGTTTTGCATGACTACCCATGTATAACCTATGTCAAATTGCTTTCCTTCTCAATAGGGGGGAGGGAGAGAGGGGAGAAGAGAATTTGGAACTCAAAATTTGAAAAAAAAATGTTAAAATTGTTTTTACACATAATTGAGGAAAAAATTGAATATTAAATTTAAAAAGAGATTATAGTTGAATTCATGGGAGCTTCTGAGATCAAAAGGAGAGATAGTTTTGAAGGAGTCAATAGTGATTAGAAAAAAGAGAAGATCTAGGATATAGCTGGGGGTGGTGGAAGAGTGATATGGATTATGATCCTAAAAAAGTCTGCAAAGGGATGTTTCAAAAGGTAAGAAAAGAACCCTAACAAAGCAGTGTCATGAAACCCAGAAAGGATCCAGAAGAAAAGAAGGCAAGTAGTCAACACTGTCATGCTATGGAGGTCAAGAATGATGAGGCCTGAAAAAAGGTCATTAGATTTAACAATAAGGAGACCATTGGGTGACCCTGAAGACAGCAGTTTTACAAAGAAGCAGGGATGGAAACCAGAATGCAAGAGGTTGAGGAGTAGGAAATGAGAAAGAAATGAAGAGTACTGATAGCTTTTTCTAAGAGTTTGGCTGAGAAAGAGAACAGAAAATTAGGATGATAGCTTGAGAGGATGGTAGAACCAAGTGAAGGTTTTTTTTTGTTTGTTTAAAGAATGGAAGAGATGTGGAAACATTTAAAGGAAGAAGGGAAAGAGCCAGGGGATAAGGAGAGGGTGAAGATTAAAGAGGGAGCATGTTCAAAGGGGCAAGATGTCTTATACTATTTAACTTTGAGATTATTTATATATAAATTTTCATTATCTGCATGTCTTACCTTCTCAATCAAATATTACTTGAAGATAGGGACTTTGTGTTGTTACATTTTTTAACCACCACTACAGTGTCATGCACAAAGTATACACTAAATGCATGTTTGATAAATGACTAGTCAAAGAAAATTAAATAAATTTCCAATGATGCACTACTTACTGTGGATTTGAGACATTTTTTAAAGCCATCGATGTTGCCATAAAAAATAGGACTATAAAAGCTAACAATCTTCACTCCTTCAGGTTCATCGACCTGCAGTTTGGAGAGGAAAGTATTTCTGCAATTAATTTCAAGCCTCATGCATTTAATTTTAAAAGCTGCAGGGACTTGGAAGAGCAATCCTTCACAAGTACTCCAGAGCTTGGCAACTAACTGTTTCATTTCTTTGTATTGGACATTTTCAATTTTGTATTTTGACAAAGATTTTAGTCTGCAATATAGCTAACTCTTGACTGTGTCAAAAATCTTTTTAAAACAATTATAACTAGCAATAAATTGAATGACTCCCATTGAGAGATGAAGAAATTAAATCCTAGTGACATTGTAGGAGTCTTACTTATCATGGGTCACAATACAACAATAATTGAAGAACCAAAAGCAATATTTCTAGAAACATAGAATCTCAGAGCTTAAAAAAGGACTTTAGAGTTCATCTAGTAGAAATCTTCTGATTTTATAGATCAGGAAACAGAATCATAAAACTGAAGAGCTAGAAGCAACCTTAGCAGTCATCGAATTGACCCCATAGCCAAAAGGAATCCCTACTATAATGAGCCAGATAGACAAGTGATCTTCTAGCTTCTACTTGAAGACCTCCAAAGCACAAGTAACTCACTGTATCTTGAGGCCATTCATTCTACTTTGGGCAGTTCTAGCTATGAAATTTTCCATAGTATCAAGACTAAACTGGCATCTTTACAACTTCTACCCATTGGCCATAGGGACCCAGGGAAGGTAAGTGGTTTAGTCAAGATCACTCAGCTAGTCAATAAATAGCAGAACTGGTACTAAAACATGGGGCTTCTAACTCCCACTTCAATTCTTTGCCTCATCAGACCATACAGCCTACAAATCATAGGGTCTCTCCAAATCAAAAGCAATCTGGATATCCCCTTTAAAAAATTCCTAAGAATGCTTGTTGGGAAGGGATAGGAATCAAAGTTATTCATCTGGTAGAAGTTACCTGAAGTTCATGCCTAGAGCTTTGGTGAAAAGAAGCAGCCTCTGAAAGTATTCATCCCACAAACCCAAACCTAGAAAAATGATGGAGAAGGTCAGACACAGGGACTTACATTCTTGTAATCCTTGGTGCTTTTGTAGAGGTCTGTGCCAGGGACATTTCCAAGGTCATTCCATGAGGGACTAAGGAAAAGGAAACTATGGTCAAGGTACTTTGGCATAGGCGAATTTTGGAACAAAACATCTAGTAGCCAACCCTTAAATACCAGGCACTAAAAAGCTGATTTTTTTTTTTGGTGTTATTTAAGATTCACACTTGGCTGCTGAAGGTTGAAGCTTTTCCTTAGCTCTTAGCTCTGAACCAGATATCTGGTGTGAAAGTATAAGTCAGAGGAGATCCAACATCTCACCTTTTTATGACTGAGAGAAAGAATGGATTCCATTTTGTTATGCTGTTGCGTATGCTTCAAGATCACCACTTAAAGTCAACCTCAGATGCCTTGTGGCAGTCAGCATGGAAGATGGGGGTTCTCAAAGCTTCTTCTATTAGAGAGCAAGCTCTGGCAAACCACAGGAAGGGAGGATCACAAATTTAGAGCTGAAAGTGCCCTTAGAGGTCATCCCGCCCAACCAGCTCACTTTACAGGAGAGGCGAGTGGCACCAAGGGAAGTGACTTCACAAACAATAAGTGTCTGAGAAGGGATTCAAAGCCACATCTTAGTGACTTTAGGTCTAAGGCCTCTGCACTACACCATGTGCTTCTTAGCTCCATTAAAACAGAAAGGTTTTGAGGATGGCAGTAGCAATGTATTGGGTCTGTCCTTTGAAGTCTAGCCTAATTAAGTCAGAAAACAGAAGGTTAGCCAACGGATGATTTTTTTTTTAACAGTGCAATATGACGACCCATTAATCATGGAGGGCCTATAATCTACGTTGGTGGCACAAGTACCCACAATGATAAAATCACAGACCTTTTAAAGTATGTTTGAATAAATTATATTAGCTTAACATTTAAGTAGCGCTTTAAGTCTTGCAAAGCACTTTATAATTATTATTTCATTTTATCCTCACAATATCGATGGGAGGTAGGAGCTATTATTATCCACATTTTACAGATAAGGAAACTAAGGCTTAGAGGTTAAATGACTTGTCCAGGGTCACAGAGACCAGATTTGAACTCAGGTTTTCCTGACTTTATCCACTGGGCCACCTATTTATCACTTAAAGGTTTGTGAAATGCTTTACATATGTTAACTCATTTGATTCTTAAAATAACCCTGAGTTAGTAGTATTATTATCTCCATTTTACAGATGAGAAAACTGAGGAAGAGAGAAACGTTAGAAAAGTGTCGATGGCAATGCTACCTATCTACAACATTCTTCCTGTCCCTTTGTGCAGACTACCTGGCCTTGACCTGCCTGGGTCACAAGCTGTACCACCTTAAGGGATCAGGTCCTGTAGCCTCTTCTCATCTTGTTCCTTCCTCTATAAAATGAGGGGCTAGAACTAGCTGGCTTCTAAGGTCTCTTCCAGAGCTAGATCTATGAGTCTTCTGCTTCTCCAAATACTTTCTTTCCTTCCAGACTCAGCTTAACTTTTCCACCTTCTCCCACTCACTCCAGGCTGATTGCTCCCTCCTGTGAACTCCCATGGTACTTTTTGCCCCTAAAATCTCCTTGCCACTTAGCACATGCTACCTTACATTGTTGTTTCTTTGTCTTTTTTTTTTTAAGATGTCTAGGGTAGTAGATTTAAAGCCAAAATGAAACTTACTGATCATTTAGTCCAAACCTTTCATTTTATTAGATGAGGAGCTTGAGCCCAGAAAGGTAAAGCCACTTTGCCAAAGTCACACAGAGTAGCAAATGACAAAGCCGGGATTTAAGCTTGACTCCTCTGATCTCTTTCCATTGCACTTTGCTGCTTGCTCTGACTTGAAATCCAGCATCTTTTTCATGTGACGTGGCTGCCTCCTCAAAGAGTCTATAAACTTTGTAAAGGCAGGGACCTTATCCTATTCCTCCTGCGGTCCCCCAAATGAAGACTATCAGAGCATAAAGCAGCCTGAAACGTTATGTAGTCCAACCTTTCTGTTTACTGAGAAAGAATCAGATAAAGAGAATTGCTGAAGGTCAGCTAATTAGTAAATGGCCTTGCCTCCTCAGTGCTCAACACCTTTCACTCGGTTTGTACTCAATAAAGATTTATTATTGTAAGTGATAATCATTGTGTCTGATCATTTCCTTGAGCTAAAAATAGTTGACTTTTTAATCATGTCCTTATTGAGTATCACGCCTATTTTTACTGAAATGAAGCCATTCCTTCAACTAATGTCCTCCCTCTCTCCCAAACTTCCTTGCATTTAACGATTTTGCACTTATTTATGTTTATCCTTTTTATATTTCCATTACATTTGCTGTATCCCCCATTAGAAGGTAAGCTTCCTGCAAATGGAGATTGTTTTATTCTTTGGACTTGTATCCTCAGGACCCAGCACAGTGCTTGGCACGTAGTTGGTTGGTTGCTTGCTTGCTTCCTTGAAGTAGGAGGCCTGGGAGGGCCACAAGCAGACTTCCAGGCCTTCTATTTCTTGTCTTTCTTTCTTTCTATCAACTGGACTATGGATGTTCTGGCCCTTTCACCATCAGATAAATTCCATGAGTTGTCATGTGTGACGAGAAGCAGACAGTAAATGCAATTCCCAAAGAAAGAGGATTCTGTTTTGGATTCTTTCAACAATGGACTCAGTGGATCAGCATTATAATTAGTGGAAATTAAATCCCAAGTCAAAGAAAGGTACTGCTCCTTGCTGGCTAAAAGCCCAGGTCCAGATCAGCAACGACCATGTACCATGAGTTTCCCTTTCAGCTCACTCTGTTCTGTACTAACAATCTCTTAGCTTGAAGCCCATGATGAAATTAAATTACCAAGAAAAAAAAAGGAAAAATCGAGGCAAATTATGGAGGCCCAGAATCCTAAAGCCAGATTCTTCCTAACTTGGTCCCTGAGATATCCCTCAACAGCAAATTAGATGATGCTCTTGGAGGCACACAAAGTCTTTGAGGTCCCTAAGCAACCATTTAGTGCACTACAGTAGTAAACATCCTGTGCTTAGAGGAGGCATTGGAGCACTAGGTAGAGGAAACACACCAGGCCTGCACAGATGGAAGAAATCCCACAGTAGGCTTGGCCACCAGGCTAAGGTGAGGAAGATCAAGAGAGGCAAGCATATGGGAGAGAATGAGGAGCCTGTTTTTATGGGAGAATTTGATGCAAGAAGAAGGCTCGTCTCCCCTTTAACCCCAGGAGAGCATACATTTAACAGTCTCTTGACACCAATGGAAAGAGATGAGCCCTAGGTCCTTTACAGATTTTATTTTCCATTACCCTTGCCTTCTGTGATTCTCTCTTCTGTTCTCTTCTAAGTATATACACTTACATAAACACACTGCTTGTACTGGCAGTGAATTAGTTGTAATAGATTTGGCAGAAATGAACAAATGATTTTTTTTGCCCTCTTTTAGCCTATGTCCTTCAAAATCCTGCTGCTCTCCATTGCATAGCTAGGAACATGCCAAAGAAGAGACCACAAACCACATCCCAACTCTTTTGCCACATTAGGGCACTGCAGACAGCACTTAACGAGAAGCAGTTTCTCTAGTACTTATCAAAACACCATAGGAATCATTTTAAGGTTCATAAAAAAACTTCTCTCTCGTGTTACTCACAACTGAAGTCTCAGGACCACAGTCAGTAATCCAAACAGAAGGCCAGCAAGCAATCCTAGGTCAAGACCCAGGATGATGGATGCTATGCATGTAAACACCCAGATGACCTAGGGGAGCACATGAAAGCAGAGATGTTATAACCCAGCCATTAAAGAGAAAATGAATCCAGGCTGGGGGAGAGAAAATAACGAGATCAATTCCAGAACAGCATGAACATTAAGGAGCAACTCCACCCTCGTGCATGCAGACAACCCCATTACTGCCAGTCTTGTCCTGGTTTTTCTCCCGCTTTTAAATTATTTGTATGAAATGGGAAGTAGCCCTTCAAAGGAAGCATTCCCAATCATTGTTTGAATTACAACATAACTTAAAAGGATTCAGCTTTTAAAATCGTTCTCATAGTAACTGAGGTCATTTTGGAGTTGTGATCAGGATGCCTTTTTGACCTCCTGGTGTCAGATTTATGGCTGTTTAGGGCTCAGAGTTTCTGAGTCTTATACAAAGCTCCCAATGGAAATAGATTTTCCCCAGGAGCTCAATTTAATATGTGTACCGGGAACGTCACAAAAGTACAGCATGCATGAGACATTTCACTGCTTTTGGTTTAGCCTTATTATTTTTGACTTGAGTACTGGGCTTTCCAGGTAGCTGGTACAACTTAGTATGGAGGGGATACTCATACCCAGGACTAGTTTCAAAGGAAATGGGCAACCTGGACTTACAGCATCGATCTTATTCTGTCTCCACAGACGAGGAACATCACACACTTGCATAAACATTCCTTTCAGGTTGGCAATGACAACTGCAGCCAAGACAGACTGCCAGGAGAGACAGGGAAAGCCATGTTATTCACTGAAATGATGATTTTTAAATCTCTTGCTATTTCTTCCTTGTTGCAGACCAGTGCCAGGAAAATTGTGCCAGAAAGCAGAGTCATACCTTTTGCAAGGGTTCTAGCAGCTTCCCCAAAGCCACAATTGCAATCAATACAATCAGGGCTGAGATAATGCCAGCAACCTGAAAAAGAGTGTTCACATAAATATCTGTGGTTTGCTTTTTCTGCTTGGTTTCCAAGCTCACCATAGACAACAGCCTTGGGAGATGCCTTCTGGGCATCGTTCTAGACAAGGAAGCTATTTTATAAGCACTGAATGACAATAATGCTTTTCTCCTCTTTACCTTTCACTCCCCACATACCAATGCTATTAGAGGGAATGATTATTGTTGCTATTATGCACAAAACACAGAGGGAGGAAAGAAATAAGGACGTCACTTGGGCAGAGAAGCTACAGTAACTGTAGAAACTGAGAAATATTGAGGTCAAGTCAGATTTCATATTGAGAGAAGGGATAGTTTTCTTAGACATCCTACAGGATTCTGCAATAATCTCTAATCCAGAACTTCAAGGTACTTTCTCCAAATTCCTAAGTGGACAAAAGATTATTGTAATGTCAGAAGTGCTTCACACCAGATTCATCTATTCATTGCAGTTTTTTGTCTTTATCTCCCTGGAGCCTAGCACAGAGCCTTGGACAATATAGGCACTTAGTAAATACTGGATGAAGTGAACTGAAAATCAAAGATAATAAAAGCAATAATAACAATACTTGGAGACCCAGAGTGGCACAATGGGCCAGTCTTGGAACAAGAAAGACCTAGGTTCAAGTCCTCAAGTAACGTGATAACAGTAGAAAGAGCACTGATTTTGGAGTTAGAGGACTCGGATTCAAATCTCAGTTACTACCTGTGTGACTTTGGACAAGTCACTTATCTTCCTTAGGCTTCAGGCTCCTCAACTATGACATGAAGGGAAGGTCTTTTCCGGGTGTACGTAGGTGATTCTAGAACTAGTTAAACTATTGGCTAAATGAGCAAGTCACTTTACAACTCTAAGACCCACAAATTGTCAATCTTCATCACTGAAGGGAGAATTGATTACAGGATTATAGATTTAGAGCTGCAGGTGACCTCAGGGGTTCACTAGTCTGGCATCCTCATTTTACAGATAGAAAATTGAGGCACCAAGAGGTGAAGCAACTTGCCCAGGACCACATGGTGTTAGAAATGAGATTTGAATCCTAGCTCTTTTACACCAAATCCCATACTCCTTTGACCAAACCGTGCCTACACATTAAGAGTTCTTTCATACTGATGAAATCATTAATTTGGACATCATCACCATCACCATCATCTTCATCACAACAATAGTAAAACTTTACACTTTATGGAACAATTTTTTCTTTCTAATCTACTCAAGCTAATAAAAAATGTTTATTTACGAACCATATTATGGATACAAAGAGTCCTGCATCTTTTGTTTGTAACCTTGAGGAGGACACATGTCTCCTGCTTCTTCTGGGACATCCCATGGTGGCTCTTATAACACATAGTAATCATGCTATGGACTCATGAACTTCACCAGGGTTCTTACAATATACACTTCAAAAGCTTTACCTTTTCTGTCATGAAAAGCTCTCTTAAGGTCAAAAAAGAGTTGGAAGAGAAGCTGAGAATGTAGGAGTAGGTGGAAGCCACCAGTTTAGACAGCCGGGCCTAAACAGAGGTGAGCAATAGAAAGTCTGAAAGAAAAGGAGACAGGAAAACTAGACACTGAAGCAATCAAGAGGGAAGAAGAAGACAGGTTCATCTACTTCTGGGCTTTCACGTTAAAAGAGTTAGAAAAGCAATAAACCTGAGGAGGCTTCACTCAGATATTCTTCTGGCACAATTTGTGCTAGAGTCAAACTCAGGGCCCTTTCAATACACTATTATACATATTATGAAACAGGCAAAGTCTGTCTTCAGTACCACCACCAGTTTTGTGTCCTTTTATTCCCTCTGTAGAATCCCACCCCCACTCCCTAGGGCTTCATGCTTTTTCATTTAGTCTCCCCTTCCTCCTCCTCCCTCCTCTTTTTCAGGAAAGGATATATCAGTCATTTGTATCTTAGAATGAATTTGAACTAATGAGATACTTTCCCCAGGTATATGGGGATTTCAGCCTTCTCTCTAGTTAGAGGGAGCTAGATGAGACACAGTGAATAGGATGCTGGGCCTGGAGTCAGGAAACCCTCAATTCAAATGTGGCCTCAGAAACTTACTAGCTGTGTGTCCCTAGACAACTTATTTAACCTCTGTCTGCCTCAATTTCCTCAATTGTAAGATAAAGATAATAATAGCCCCTACTTCTCAGGGTTGTTATGAGTATTTATAAAGTATTCAGCAAAGTACCTGGCACATAAAAGGCACTTAATAAATGTTTGTTTCCTTCCTAATTATTTTAAGGTTTTTGTCTCTTGCTAAATGAATTGCAAATAAGAGAAGTGGGTTTTGGAGGGGGGAAAGGTGTGAAGGAAGGAACCTCTCAAATGTCCCCAAAATCATACTGTGTAGGAAGCTTCCTATACATAAGGGCAATTTTTCTTGTAAGAAAGGTGCATTTATTGATTCTATTATCTATATACTTTCTGATAGGAAGGTAGGGTAGTAAAAATGTGCGATGGTTGGTAAATTAACTATACTTAGCAGAGTTTGAAAGAATTGAGATCTATCTAGAAACCAAGTTAATTGATAAGAAATTAGACCAATATTTACTTAAGTTAAATGAGATAACATATATGAAGGACTTTAAAAACTTTAAAGCACTATAGAAATGCTAGATATTATTATTATTATTATTATTATTATCATAGCACTCATAGCTAGGAAGAACTATATGAATACAAAAGTTTTTTGTCCTAAGTCATTTGGGAAGGTAAAATCAGAGATAACAGAATACAAGTGGGAGAGAAAAAAATGAATTTTGAATGCTCAACTATATTATATAATATATTAATGCCCCACAATGGTTAAAATCCATCAACAATGGAGAACATACATAGCTTAGTGGATAAAGCCCTGGACATGGAGTCAGAAGACCTGGGATGAATTCTATATCAAATACTTACTAACCACGTGATCATGGGAAAGGCATTTAATCTCTAGAGCATCAGTGTCTTCATGTGAAAAAATAGGGATAATAATATTTGGACTATCTACCTCTCAGTGGTTCTTATGAGGAAAGAGCTTAGCAAACCTTAAAAGTGCTATGTAAATGTGAATTATTATTAACAATTAATAAATTAGACTGGATATATGTGTATATGTCTGTTCTCTACCTTACATTTTGGTCTTTTGTTTTGTTTTTAACTGCTGGCTGCGGTCCTCATTAGTCAAACAAATGTTGTTTTTGGGTTTTATTTGTTTGTTTAGTGAGGCAATCGGTTAAGTGACTTGCCCAAGGTCACACAGCTAGTACATGTCAAGTGTTTGGTCTGAGGCCGGATTTGAACTCAGGTCCTCCTGACTTCAGGGCCGGTTCTCTAACCACTGCGCCACCTACCTGCCCCTTAGTCAAACAACTGTTAAGCAGTACCCAAAAACTTGGTAAAAGTGATAACTATGCTCTTGTTAACTCTTGTTCCAAAAGGCAGTTGGGTATTTCACTAAATTATCTTTTGACATTCTAAAAACACTCAATGAGACAGCAGTTAGATAACCTAACCATTAGATTTGATAATAGAAATGTAAACACAGGCACACTCACGAGATAAGCAGATTGCTGACAGATGTTGGTTCTTTAGACAAACCTAAGCCAAGCTAGGACATGATCTATATAAAAAATTAGCTGTTGAGTAGCTCAGGCCTAACAAAGAAAGGCCCAGTTTTGAGGAGTGCTGTTACAGGAGATAAAAAGTCACACAACCGTGGAGAGAACTGCTAGTTCCTTTGGGTCATGGTCTGCTGGGTTCCAGTCCATGCATTCAGCCTTTAAACCTCAGAACTTAGTATATATTTCAGTAATTAAATCTTGAACAATATCTCAGCTTGTTTCATTCCTCATTCCTAGACTCTTGGCCTTTTCCATTGCTAAATATAATACATGCCTGTGTGTGGAAGGGCATATCAGCTTACAAGAACACTATTATCTCACAGGACTCTTGCCAAGGGAGGGTAGTTTACCCAAGACGTTATTATTGGAGACAGCTACCCCAAGTCTCATTTGAGCCTAGAAGTAACAGCCAGTAAGTAAAAGTCAGCAATTTTGGCTTCACCATCAGTTAACTATATAGTCCAGAGAACCTGTTTTAGTTCCTCTGAAACATGATTCCCTGGAGTTGTATGTAATAAAAGACCTGGTTGTGTAGCACAAGCCACAGAAAAATACCGTAGGAACATAGGAACATAGAACCATAGATTTAAAGCTAGAAAGGACCTCAGAGGCTATATAACTCCCTTATTTTAAAGAAGAGGAAACTGAGATACAAGGAAGTTAAGTAAGTGACTTGCCCAAGGTCATACAAGTGCAAGACTATGTCACTGTAAAATTAGGGCAATTTTAATCCATTAAAGTCAAGGTTGGATTTGAACCCAGGACCTCTGTTCAGAAGTAGTATAAATTAGTATATGGTTCAAAGTAGTCAAAGAAGGCTTTATAGAAGAGGTGAGACAGGAAAGGGAGGGTTTGATTTCAATAGAAACAGAGAAAGGTATTTTGGGGTCAGAGTACCAAAGGATTTAGAGCCTGAAGGAGTCTTAGAGATAACCTATTCCAACACCTTCATTTTACCGAGGGAGTTACAGAAACCCTGAAAAGGGAAATGACTTGGTCCAGGTCATAGAGCTAGTAAATAGCAGAGGCAGGACACCATCTTTTTAGACTGATTTCATTGTTCCCTCTCACTCCTCTGTAGTCCAAAAGAAGGGGAGGGACTGCAGTTCCCTGTACCCAGCATGCCTTCTGTTGCCTCTATGCCCTTGCTCCACCTGTGTTTTCCCTCTTCACTTCCACTTCTTGGAATCCCTAACTTTCCTGAAGACTCAGCCTAAGGAGTGCTCGCTTCGGCAGCACATATACTAAAATTGGAACGATACAGAGAGGATTAGCACGGCCCCTGCGCAAGGATGACACGCAAATTCGTGAAGCATTCCATATTTTTTATTCAGAATGCATGCCATCTTGGGGTGGGAGGAGGGGTGAGATGGGGTGAAAATTTGGAACTCAAAAACTTGTGGAAGTGAATGTTGAAAACTAAAAATAAATAAATTTATATTAAAAAAAATAAAAAATAAATGAAAACACAATGTAAATGCTAAAAAAAAAAAGACTCAGCCTAAGGAGCCACGTCCTACAAAAGGCCATTTCTGATTCCCTCAGCTGTTAGGGCTCTTCCCCAACCCAGAGACTACTTAATATCACTTTATATATATTTTGCTTTTGCATATCTGTGGATATGTTGTTTTCCCCAGTAGAATGGAAGCTTGTTGAGGACAGGAATTTATTAAATTTTTGTTTTTGTTGCCATACGGAGACATGTATCCTACTTAGTAATGCCTAGCATTACTAATCCCAGTTTTTGGGAGAAGCTCTTCCCAGTCAGTGCCTTCCCTCTGAGATCATCCCCACTTTATTCTGTGTATGTCTTGTTTGTACGTAGCTGTTTGCATGTTGTCTTCCCTATTAGACTGTGAGTTCCATGAGGGCAGAGACTGTTTTTGCCATTGTTGTATCCCTAATGCTTAGCATAGCACCTGGCACTAGTAGGTGCTTAAGAAATTATTGCCGACTTGCCCTTTGTGTGACCTTTGGGCAGTTCACTTCGCCCCTCCAAGACTCAATTTTCTCAGCTGTAAAATGAGAGGGCCTCTAGTTTTACAGAACAAATTCTTTTATTAAGGGGATTTGTTCTGTGAAGTTTGGATTCAGTCAAAGGGCCACACTTGAGGACCTAGAGAGCCACATGTAGCCTCTAGGGCTCTGGTCCCCTCCCCCCCATTAGACCATGAAATATTTCTACCAACCCTCCCTCCCACAAATAGTTGTTATTATTCAGTCAGTTTTTTAGTTGTATCCAACTCTTCCTTACCCTTTTGGGGTATTCTTGGCAAAAATACTGGAATGGTTTGCCATTTCCTTCTCTAGCTTATTTTACAGATGAGGAGACTGAGGCCAACAGAGTTAAGTGACTTGCCCAGGGTTGCACAGTGCATATCTGAGGCAGGATTTGAACTCAGGTCTTCCTGACTCCTAGTCAGGAGTTCTATCCACTGCACCACCTAGCTGCTCCAGCCATAGATAGTACAGAAGTAAATAAGAAATAACGTCTTTCCTAATTGGCATAGTATCAATAATTATTGGCCCAGCACAATCAGGCATGTGGCTATATCAGCAAGGTAATCCTTAAAGCAGAAGACCCCAAAACAACTGCATTATTAAACCATAAATTCTTCATCAGTTCTAAGTGTTGGGGCAAAGAAGGTGGACAGACAACTTTAACAGAGGTCGGTGCTTGGCTTGAATTTGCTCTTCATGATGATAAATGGAAACTCTTGCATTTCCCAGGCTGAGCTCTCATTACCTGTGTTTTTCCCCCGGTGCTCTCTTGAACAGCAGTGCGTGACAGAGCAGTGGTAGCCACAAAACAGGAGAAGAATCCAGAAAAGATATTGCTGATCCCAAAGGCAATAAACTCCTAGGAAAAAAACTGGTAAGAAGAAGCCAAATGCCTCACCCCTTTCTTACTCCTCTAGTCTCCCAAATCTACTTTGAAAAATCTCTAGCTTTAAAAAAAACAAAAAACAAAAAAAGATAGAGTCCATTTGAACACAGCAGTTACTTCTTAAGGTACTACCTCCCCCACCTCCATAGGACCTTTCCACAAAAAACACTTTTGCAACCAATAGTACATGCCATTTTCCATTGAAGTCATTTTTAATGATAGCTGCCATAGGTGGAAGTATCTGGGAAGCCGCAAGATGCCTGGAGTTTGGACTGAATTAGTACCTGAGAAAAGCCTCCCTACTTTCAATTATTTTTAAGGTTAGGAACCTGAAATGATGGGCAGTTACTGACCCTGTGCTGACATAGCTCTTTCATTGCCCTGGTTTTAGGCTATTACAAGTCACTCATCTCATTTTCAGTAAGCTATTAGCATACCTGCAGCTTTCATTTCTGGAGTTATCTGTTGCTGAAGACTTGCCACGGACTGTATTATGACAGAAAGGTCTAGAATTCTGGGTGATCACCCATCATTCAACTGTTCTCATTGCTTTGCTGTCTTTTCAGAACCATGCACTACTTGTAGACAGTTTTGTAGTTTTTAAAAAAGGAGCTTTCAGCCCTAGGACTAGTAACTGCCCTGTTCCATCCAAATGAAGTGCATGTTTAGAGACTTTCATTTTAAATCCTATCTGATATTACCAGAAATGGCCACATTAGAAATATTGCTTATTAAAAAACACACTTTGAGAAGATTTCTGAGTTATATGTAAAGCATTCACAGTTCTTTGCCAAAGAAATGTTAAATGTGTATATTATTCATGATCTGACTGCATAAATGCTTTTTAAAAAATTAGGTTTGCCTCAAAGAGAGGCAATGTGGATTTAGTGAATTGAGAGGTAGTCTTGGAGTACGGAAGATATAGGTTCAAGTCCCACCTTCCACACATGCTGGTTGTATAACCCTGGATGCTTTGCCTAATTTCCCTATGTTCCAGCCAACTCTCTAAGACTGTAAGTTTCAGAACAGGTACTGGTCTGAACTAGTAATTAGACTTTCCTCGTGAGAAATTCCCTGCACCGGTGAAATCACAGGCCCAGTTCACTTCACCTCAAAAAAAAAAAGAAAAATCTTAAAAAGTGTGAAGTGATATAATAATATCCACATTACCCCTCAAAATTATCTCAAACTGATAAGTATTTGGGTAACTTTAATGGAGAATCAGTGTAGTAATAATAGTAATAGTATTCTTATTGAAGAGGCAGATTCAGCTTTCAGCAAATGCCAAACTCTTCCCAGGTTTAAGTTTTTCTGCCTTGGCAGAACTTTAAAAAGGTCATTGCCTCAAGATGCTGAATTTGGAGAGCACCAGATTCAGAGGGTACAGATGGCACTTTTAGTCTTTCACCAATATAGCATTTAATCAGGTTAGCACCTAGTTAGTCAAATTAAATAGTCAAAATAGGAAGCTGCCATCCCCTGACCTTCAAGACAGTTTCCTCTGTAGCAGAACCTTGGTGTCCTAGAGTCTCTGCCTCTACCACCTCCCAGGGAACAAACTGCCTTCCCTGACCCCCTACCCTATTAAAAAGAAGGACATGCTTCCTGTTACTTGGCCTGGTGTAGTTTATGGCCCTCATCCTAGGCACAAAAATTCCTAGTTACAGCTCTGCTCAAAGGTCCAATCCTGCAGGATCTTTCTGCAACAGGAGGTGAACCTACCTGGTTCCCATCAATGGCGTAATCATACTTGATAGCATAGACTTTCCCTACAGACACAGCAACTGCATAGGCCACCACAGCAATGGAAAATGAAGCAGTAGCCATCTGAGAAAACATGTTTACTGATGGAAGAACAGGGGGCAAAAACCTATTGGGTTTTAAAAAAAGAAAAAGCGTTCATCATACTTGCCTACAATCAGTGGTATCTCTTTGACTTGCCAAATATTATATAAACTCACATGCATACTATATGTAGAAGTATAATAACTCAAAGATAATATAGAAATGTAGAATGTTCTAACAACAAACTGTATCTTATTCACATTGTTTTTATTGTTATTGCTTTCCACAAAGGCTTATTTCTTTAAGGTTAAACCTAAGCTCTTTTGGGATCCCCAAAGGCAGTAGTCCTCTTTGTACCTCTGCAAAAAACAAAATTTGGATTTTGTAAACTTGTTAATAATAGTTCACATTTACATAGTGCTCTAAGGTCTACAAACTACTTTTTTTCACAACAGCCCTTTGCGAAATATAGTATTACTATCCCCATTTGAGATATGAGGAAAGTGAGGCTAAGAAACAAGAAGTAGCCTGTCCATGTCCAAAGAGGTAGTAAATGTCAGAGCTAGTATTTGAAACCCAAATCTCCTGGGACAGCGAAGTGGTACAGCAGATAAAGCGCCAGGGTTGGAGTCAGGAAGACTCCTCTTCCCCAGTTTAAATCTGGTCTCAGACTTCTACAAGCCGTGTGACTCTGGGCAAGTCACTTAGCTCTGTTTGCCTCAGTCTCCTCATCTGAAAAATCATCTGGAGAAGGAAATGGCAAATCACTCCAGTATATTTGCCAGGAAAACTCCAAACAGAGTCACAAAGAGTTAGGAACAACTGAACCGTAACTCCTAACTGTAAATCTAATGCTCTTTCCACGACACCATTAGTAGGTCCCATGTCAACCTATTTCATACACTTATGCCTTCTGGTAGAGTCCTTTTTCTTGGATTCTCTTTACCTGAATTTCCTCTTTTCCTGAATTCTCACTACTACCACCCTGGCACAGGCCTTTATCAACTCACTTATTTAATACGCACTTCTAAAACATGACATGAGGTACTTAATTTATGCATGAAGAGGTTAGAATGACTGAGAAGAGACTATAGATACTGAGATGCCTAGGTAAGAAATTCATGGCTTTGTGAAGATCCATAACATGGAGATTAAGGTTGTTTGTTTGCTTTTATCAGTTTTATACTACACTATCTTCAAGGCAAAGAAAATACCCCATTTGCTGTGAGATCACAGGCTAAGTTACTAGTCCCCAGAAATTTGCACCTAGATGCCAGCCTGGATCTTTGCTCTACACAAAGAGAGAAACTTAGGTATGGAATTTGCAGAAATGACCTTACATTCAAGCAGAGAAGGCAGTCACCTACATAGTATAATATGGAAGATACCTGAAAGGGATTGCAGCCTTAAATAGTATCTCTCTCACTTAATCTAATTACTAAAATTCCATTAAAGAAATCATCCTATAATCAGAAAGATTGTTGTTTGTTGTTTTTTGTCCTTTTTTTAAACAAAGGAATAAGAGATTTCTCAACCAAGGCTCATATAAGCCCCAATAATCTTATTAGTTGTTATTTGTCTTTTGGTTCTCAGAGAGGACCAATGACATCAGGAGAGTGACAGGAGGGTGCTGTCTTAACTTGCAAGCGAATTGGATTTGAGTGAAGCAGAGTTCTGCAGTCATCGGCCTCTCATTCTTGGCCGTAGTCACTGGAGTCCAGTGGCAAGACATAGGTCGGGACCACTGGCAATGGCCCAGGATGCAGTGGGAAGGTCTTCCCCTCCTTGATTGATTCTTTTGTGAAGGCAAAGGAGGCCCTCTTTTATCTCACTTCTTACTTAACCTTTAATTACTGAATGGGTGTTGCCTCAGTTTTCCTGAGAAAGACTTTAGTTTAAAAAGGCCAAGGTCTCCCACTGCAGTTAGAGAAGTGCCCTAGAGAAAGATAATATGCCAATTTATACTTGTTCACACTAAGATATGAATGATTGGTAATCAGGTCACACCCTGAAAGGAAGTTTTGACAGAAAGAATTAAGGGCTTTAGGGACCTGGAGAATGCGTTGCAGAAGGGTTACACCAAAGAAGAGAGAAAATGATTCAGTATGGGAAGCACCAAGAAGCACACAACTTACTTCTAGGAAAATATGATCCTTGGGAGTCACCTGATTAAAATCCCTGCCGATGCTTCCCTCTGGCCGACGAGCATGCTGATATCTGCCCAATTCTTAAAAAACCTTTATTTGATCCACTCAGACTGATAGTTATCGATCTCAATCTCATCTCCCTTTGGTGGCAACATTTTTTGAGAAGGTCATCTACCACGAGTGCTTCCCACTTCCTTTCTTTTTACTGCCTTCTGACTCTACATTATAGCTTCTGACCTCATCATTCCTCTGAAACTGCTCTTTCCAAAGTTACTAATGATCCCTTCATTGCTAAATCTGATGGCTTTTCCTCACTTCTTGGCTTCTCTGCAGCCTTTAACACCATTGATCAACCTTTTCTTCTTGATACTCTCTATAGGCTTTTGTAATACTACTGTCTCCTAGCTGTACTTCTAATTGTCTGACTGCTCCTTCTCAGTCTCCTTTGCGGCAACTTCATCTGGCTCCAGCTTGAGAGCCATGAATGCCCCCTCAAGGCTCTGTCCTGGGTCTTCTTCTCTTCTTTCTCTATACTGTTTCACTTGATGATCTCATCAGCTCCCCGATTCCGTTATCATCTCAATGCAGATGATTCTCATATACATTTGTCTAGCCTCTCTCTTGACCTCCAGTCTTCTATCACCAACTACCTATTGGACATTTCAAACTAAATGTCTCATAGACATCTTAACTTCATTGTGTCAAAAACTGATCTCATTATACTCATCCTGCCCCCAAACTCACCCTTCTTCCTAACTTTCCTGTTACTGTCCAAGGTACCACCATCCTCTAAGTGACTCAGTCTCCCAAACCAGATGTCATCCTTGACTCCTCAGCTCTCTGTCACCCCCTATATCCAATCAATTGCCAAATTCTATAGTTTCCACCTTCTCCTGCCTCCAAAACATCTCCTGTATAAGTTCCTTTCTTTTCTCTGACACTACCACCACCCTGGCACAGGCCTTTATTAACTCACTCTTCAATTATTGCAATAGCCACTTGGTTAGTTTACCTGCCTTCATGATTCTTTTTTCTTAAAATACATAAATAGTATTTATTATTTTCTAATTACATGTAAAGACCTCCTAGAAGATCAAATATAAAACCCTCTGACTTTCAAAGCCCTCTCTAACCTGGCCCCTTCCTACCCTTCCAGTCTTCCTATATCTTACTCCCATCCATGTATTCTGTAATCCAGTGGCAATGGCCTTCTTGCTGTTTGTTCCTCTCACAAGATAGTCCATCTCCCAACTCTTGGCATTTTTACTGGCTATTCCCCATGCCTGGCACTCTCCCCTTACACATCTCTGCTTCCAGGCTTCCCTGGCTCTCTCCAAGTCTCAGCTAAAATCTCACTTTCTGCAAGAAGCCTTTCCTAGATCACCTTCATCTTAATTAAGATACACACACACACACACACACACACACACACGTATATATACATGTATCTATGTACATATACATATATGTAGATATATCTCTTTATATGTATGCATCTTGTTTGTACATTTCTTGCACATATTTGTTTGAGTGTTATCTTTCCCATTAGACTATAAGTTCCTTGAGAGCAGAGACTATTTTTTTTTTGCTTTCCTCAGGGCTTAGCACAGTGTCTGGAATACAGTAGAGGCTTCATAAATGCTTGCTGAGTTGTTGACTAATTTGATTTTAGCAGGGGGAAGGGGAAGGAAAAAGAACAAGCATTTATTCAGTGCTTGCTGTGTGCCAGACACTGTACTAAGCACTTGACAAATATTATCTCATTCTGTAACAACCTCGTGAGGTAGGTGCTGTTTATTATCCTCATTTTATAGTTGAAGAAACTGAGACTGACAGAGAATAAATGATCTGCCCAGGATTACATATCTAGTAAATGTTCAGATTTGAACTCAGGTCTTCTTGACTCTACGCCCAACATTCTATCCCCTGAACCACCTAGTTGCCTCTTTTGGAAAGGAGGAAGAATTAGATGTAAGGGAAGAAGAGCGTGATAAGGGTGCTTGGAAGTTGGAGGAGAAAATTCATAATATTATGGATAAAAGAATGGGAGAATGATGTAGAATGCAGTAAATAGTATAATGGATTTAAAATCAGACTATCTAGGTATGAATCTTAGCTCTGCTTCTTTTCATTTGTGTGACCTTCAATAGGTTATTTCTTGGGACTCTATTTCCTTAGCTATAAAACAAAGGGGTTTTATGAGCTCTAAGGTCCCTTCTAGCTCTAAATCCTAAATTCCCACAATCATTTATAGATAAGGACTAATTACAGGGGAAAACAGAGATTAGATTTCCATTAAAAGCTAGGTATCTACAAGGACTCCACCAGGTCTCATTCACTCAATTCCCAATGCCACTGGCAGATAGGTTCCCTGGAATTATTGCTACTACTACTTTCAGGTCCTAGGAGTAACTCTGGTTGGCTATGATTCTAAACACTATTCCAAGAGATCCCCGCGAGTGCATCTGCCATTAACAGTTAGTCAGTAGACTCAGTGAGTCCTTTGTTACAAAATATTTTCCCCAACACCAGCATATCATCCCACAAATTCACCATTGGAAGGCGGAAATGTTAGCATCAACTTAAAGTACAATGATACAAAGGCACATGTGGAGAGACCTTGCGTTGTCAAGATAACTCACAACTCTCAAACCGAAGGGCCTCAATGTCCTTTCTCTCCCCAGAGGGTCTTCACAAGTTCACTGCAGGGCATGAGTCAATTAGCTGCTTAGCTGGGAAATTTCTGTTGGATCAGCCAGACCAAGGACCAGTTACATAGGTCAGTTTGCTGCTGGAGTGGGTAGAGCAAGTCACTGCTTCTCACCAGGCTCTGTTGGCAGGCAGAGATGCTGCCTGATTAATTGGCTGGCCTTCTGAGCTCAGTCAAAGGGCACTTAGAATCTTTTTGCCACCTTCAGGCACTAGCTTGGCTGGGTGAGACTGCATTCATTTTGGTAAAGCAAGGACCCTTGCCTTCAGATCAATGGAAACGTCTTCCCTTTGCCTCCATCCTTCCTAGCTCTGAGGTGATTTGTCACATGCAGGCAATAGATGAGAGAAGTCTTAGCTCCTCTGGTCAACAAATTCTTCTAGACTCAAAAGCCCTTTCCTTCGGCACACCATGTGACCTTAGTGTGATTAATTCCAATTTAGTCAGTTTCACCCCCAGTTATCCTTTGGGAATTGTATGTTTATGTAAAGATGGAATGAAAGTCAGCATGCCAGTCCATGCCCAGGAGGCAAACTCACTGTTTTGTAATTGAAGTATTCACCTTTGGCACCATTCTAGGGTAGAGAATGTCAATTTGACATCCCAAGAATTTTTCTCTGTCTCAGTCCTTTAGTCTCAGTGGACCTTCAGCTTTAGCCAAAGTCTCACTGGGAAAATCTTCTCTTATAGATATCATACCCCAAATGCCAAATAATAACAAATCTGTACAACTTTAGAATACTTTATAGTTTTGAAAACTCTTTCCTAGTTTTTTGAACTTAAGGAAACATAAAATGTCAGATGGGGAAAGGAACCCAACCATTTTATTTTACAGAAATAGGCCCAAAGAGAGGGACCAATATAGACGGCTCCTCATATAGTGCAACATTTCCCAAGAATGCAAATGATGTCCACCTTATTTTTTTTTTTTAGGCAATTGAGGTTAAGTGACTTGCCCAGGGTCACACAGCTAGTAAGTATCAAGTGTTTGGTCTGAGGCCAGATTTGAACTCAGGTCCTCCTGACTTCAGGGCCAGTGCTCTATCCACTGCACTACCTAGCTGCCCCTTATTTTTTTTTTCTTAATGGAAAGTTTCCACACCACCATTCTTAAGATCAATCCTTTAAGGAAAGTGACAACAGGACCTAAATCCCACAAACATGAAATGTCAGAAGCTTGCCAATATTTTGTTTCCTTATTAAGTCTCGTATTTATTTTGGCTGTTTTGGCTGAACATTAGAAGACTCAAGAAAAGGGGCCTTTTTTGTACTTTAGAAAGATGCGTTATACAATTTAGAAATATCTTGCTATATTTCAAGCTTGAAGAAAATCCACCAACATCCATAAGATTCATTCTTCATCCTCATTTTCCAAAAAGCCACCCAGACTGTGCTGCTACGATATCTCCCTCCCCCATCTGAACGGTGTTCCTTGTAGAGCAAACTAGGTCAGTTTTTCTACTGCTATAAAGACATTTATAGGCCTTACTTTTGTCCAAGTATCTGGGGCTATTTAGGCTAGGAGGCTATGCATTTTCTCTTCCTAAGCCTATGGCAAAGGCAGTACAAGGGTTATTACCCTAATTTGACCAATAAAGAACTGAGACACAGACAAGTGAAGAGACTTTTTCAATATCACATGAATCCTTCACGAAAGATCTTCAAATTGAAACAGAGGTTTCTCTATGTCTACCTAGCCTACCACTCTCCCCACCACACCAAGCCGAAGAAATGCCTATCAATCCCATTTCAGTTGGTGGATGTCATCCAAAGACTTTAGTGCTGCAAATATAAACTTCAAAAAGCTACAAAGAACAATCTGAGTGCAAAATTTGGCCCGTAGAAATCGAGACTGAGAGCCAAAAGGTACCTTAGTAGTGGTCATTTGATAGATGTGGAAACTGCTGCCCAGAGAGGTGGTTTCTTCCCCAAGGTCACATAGGTAGGAAATAGCTGAGCTGAGATTTGAAAACAGGGTCTCTGATTCTTTCCAAGACACCTCTGCATGTTGCAATTGATGTTACTGGCCCATATTAACCAGATTAGATTGTCATGACGCATACACAAGCCCAAATCAGAACTCTGGAGCTAGCTAAGTCTCTGTAAGCACTTTTAAAAGAGAATGAAAAAGAAAAGCTGCAGGCTGTGTTCAAATAAAGAGAACTCTCTAGTCTAGACAATATTACTAGTTGTTTCACTCTTTATACAAGCAGATATTTCTTTTAGATTTGTACATCTATGAGCAGGGCCATTGAAGGAATACTCCTGAAAAGCAATTTGATATAAAGGGCTCTGTTTAAATATTAATATTAAATTAATATTAATACAAGAATGAATAAAATTAATATTAATATTTAATGATAATTAAATTAATGTTAAAATATTGAGTTAAGATGATTATATTAGTATTACCAAAGACGGATACCCTACTCACCCCCTTGGAATGGATTTAACAATGCCAGCATTGCACTTTTTTTCTAGGTCGACTCCATATGAAATGGCTGCAGCTATAATTGTCTAAAATAAAGCAAAAAAAAAAAGACAGAAAAAAATCTCTGATTTTTAAAAATATCTCTTCTTGCAATATTGTCACTATATTTATGTAAATAAATGCATATTCTACTTACCATAATCACTTCTATAGGAATAGGAATAGGAATTTTGTGTTTGAATCTATCATTTATTTCCTTAACAGCTAAACAAATAATAATGGTAAGCAGTCCAGCAATGAAATCTGCGATGTTTGTGGTACTAATGTTCTCAAATATCTCAACCAGAGTCTATAAAAAAAGGAAAGTGATTCACTTTTTTAAAAAATTGTATTAAAAGTTTGACAGCAAACATCACTACAAGCAGCCCAATTTGCTTCACAACTATGACGTTTAAGTTAATTATAATTCATAATGTATCAAAACAATTATTTGGTCACTCCCTTTAAGTCTTCATCAGGATTCTTTTGGTATGTGCCATGGGGTTCTACTTTTTTTTTTCTTTGTAATTTTTTAAGGGTCTTTGCAGATTCTTTATATTTCCTGTATTTGCTGGCCCAGGCTAATTTTCTTTCTGTTGCAAAAAGATAATATTCCTGTTCTCACAGATTATCAACCTGGGAGCTCATGTAAACACTGTGATGCCATCACATTTCACTTGCTACCTTTCTGTGTGCACCATTGTGCTAGTGATTGTACAGAGGTAGTTCAATGCATCAGATTTCTTATTGCTTAACCATAAGCAATGCCTCAAGTTCTAGATTCAGAGAAGTCTGGAAGGACTGGCACAGAATGAAATGAGAAGAGTCAGAACAATTCACACAATGGCTGAAACATTGTAATGGAAAACAAGTCTGAAAGATAAAAACTCTGATCCACCTAATGACCAACCATGATTCCAGAAGACCAATGATGAAGCTTGCTTGGATTAATGATTAAGCATACTTCCTATCTCTTGGAAGAGAGTTGATGGGCTGGAGATGCAGAATGAGACATGCATTTCAGACACAAACAATGTGTGGATTTGTTTTGGTCCACTATGATTATTTATCACAAAAAAGACTTAAAAAAAATTTTGGAAGAGAATAACTGCAGGAAGGGGTGAGGATTTGGCTATAGTGATACTAAAAAAAAAGTATAAATGAACCACTTTTTAAATGCGCAGAATTGCACGAAAGGGGATTCGTAGGATTCAGACTGGAACAACAGCTTTGAAATAAACCTGTTGAATTTTTTAAAAAAATTTTAAACTAGCTATATGTAATTAAAGATCACAGTTTGATATGCAATCTTCTCTTTTTCTGTTCTTTACATATGGAAACATACATGTTTATGGGTGTTTGTCAAGTTCAAAATAATAAAAGATAAAATTAAAATTAAAAAATGCATCTGATTCCTAAGCTCTGTAAAAATGATTTTAGTAGCACTGGATACTGACAAGAGTTGTTTTTGTTGTTGTTCAGTCATGTCCAACTCTGTGACCCCATTTGGAGTTATCTTGGCCAAAATACTGTAGTGGTTTGCCATTTCCTTCTCCAGCTCATTTTACAGAGGGGGGAAATGAGGCAAATAGGGTTAATGACTTGCCCAAAGTTACACAGTAAGTATCTGAGATGGGATTTGAACTCAGATCTTCCTGACTCCAGGCCTGGTACTCTATCCATTATGCTACCTAGAGTACTACACTGGTAATCTGGTGACAAACATGGGGACTTGGGCTAAGTACAAATTCTGTAAGTCTCAGATTCTTTATTCTGCAAAGTGACAGGGTTGAACTAAATCATCTTTAGTGTCCCTTTTGTTTCTAAAATTCCATAATTGATTCAGAGAGTCAATCAACAAATATTTATTAAGCACCTGCTATGTGTCAGATACTGTGCTAAGAGTTGATTATATGAAAAGAGTCAAAAGACAGTGCAGTGGATAGAACACCTGCCCTAAAGTCAGGAAGACCTGAGTTCAACTCCAGCCTCAGGCCAAACACTTGACACTAGCTGGGTGATCCTGGGTAAGTAACTTAACCTCAATTTACTTAAAAAAAAAAAAGACAGTCCCTGCCCTCAAAGAGCTTATAACAGGGAATTTTATAATTAAATTGTATAAAACAAATTTTATTTATAAAGTTTATAAATTAAATTAAAATAACTTGAAAGTATCATTTGCTGACCATCATGTTCATAATCTTGGCATAGAAATTTTGAGACTCTTAGAGTAAAAGTTATGACCACACATATGACCACGAGGTTATGATGACAATTCTCTAGACAATTCAAACACACAAAACACCCTAAACACCATTATGTCAATTGAGTGATATTTCAGGTAAAACTTTTGTTTGAGCCTGAATGATCTTGGTAAATGTCATAATACTCTGATTGGCTTGGTATGTATAGATACAAATGGCAGGTAATGTTGGGAGTTGGGAGATCTCGGGAAGTGTAAAGCCAGGTCTTTGAAGACAAGGACTGTTTCATTTTTGTCTTTGTTTTGAGCCTTCACTTGGCAGTTAGCTGTGGGACCATGAGTAAGTCAATTCAATTTCTCCATCTAAAAAAACATAATTAAGTAACTTGCGTTAGTTGACTCAGAATTCTTATGAGGAAAACATTTCACAAAGTGCCACACAGATGGTAGGAACTCTACAATAATTAGTGTTTTTAATCAAATCCTTTCCAGCTCTAGTTTTCTATGACTTTATGCCAATTTGTATGCAAAAAAATTTCCCAATCTCCAAAATCATCCTGTCTGTGTATGCTAATAAAGAGGTATGCCATGATTCACACAGAATTAGGCTGGCAAAGGTCATAGAATCACAGATTTAGACCTGGAAAGGACCCTAGAGGTAGGTCATCCAGAGAAACCCCCTCATTTTAAACTTGAGGGAAATGAAATGACTTAGTCAAGGTCACACAGGAAGTAAGTAGCAAAATCTTTGGATATGAACCCAGGCCTTTGGATTCCAAGCCCACAGCATGTGTCAACTATAGATACATTCTGAGTATTTTTTGAGGCAGGCACCAGTTTTTACACTTGAATTCAAGAATTTTTAAACTACTTTTTGGAGGCAGCTAGGTGGTGCAGTGGCTAAAGCACCCGCCCTGCAGTCAAGAGGACCTGGGTTCAAATGTGACCTCAGACGTTTGACACTTAACTAGCTGTGTGACCCTAGGCAAGTCATTTAACCCCATTGCCTAGTCAAAAAATAAATTAAAAAAATAATAAACTAGTGCTTCCCCCTAAGGTAAGGACTCAAGAAAAACTAGTTTTGTTTTATAACTAGGCTACTCCTGAGGGGAAAGGAACATGTTTTTTGAGAGAGCTGGAAAAGAGAAAAACCCCAAGAAGAGAATGAAGAGCTTTGAAATATCAGAGTCATCCCTGTGGGAATTATAGATCAAGATGCTTCTACTCAGTTATTTCAGGCATAGAATCTCCACTCAATGGCGGAAGATGGTGCTTCATTTCACTTATTCTGAATAAGTCTTTGTTTTCTAGACCCCCTTCAAACTCAAGCCAAAGGGACTGGAACATCTTGTAAGTTGTAAACTGTAGCTTACCCATTTCCAGCAGGCATGCTGTACTTGCAGCCCTCATGTCAACAATAAACTGTTCTCAATTAGCCTATAGTAATGCCTCATTTATCGAGAGATTTCTGACTCAGAAAATTCAATCATCTCAAATACATGCGAGAACAAGAAAGTGAGCAAAGAAAATCTTGAAGGGCTACAAAGTCTGTGCACTAAACCTCATGAATACGATCCATATAAGAACCTCTAGGACATCCTCACTTTTAGCTCATCCTCTTTTTTTCTTTTAACTTATTTCATTTTTAATTTATGGACTAAAACAAGCATTTCTATAACATAGTACAATAAAAAGATGATTGCACACAAACTGCAAATATACTATACACAATTTACTATACAACAAAATCATATAAATGCCTTTTTTTCTCCCCCCCCCAACCATGGCTACCATTAGACACAAATATTAACTTTTGATTTAGGCACAGTTCTTTTTCTTCTTTTTTTTTTAATTTATTTTTAGTTTTCAACAATTACTTCCATATGCTTTTGAGTTTTAAATTTTAGGCACAATTCTAATGAATATTTGTTGATTGAGTTTTCAAGCCCACTAGAGAGAAGCAACAAATTAGAAGTTGGGAGGTACTTTCTAGAGGAAGGCACCTGACTCTAGTAAGAGGTTAAGAACTAGGGGAGGGGAAAGGATATCACAGCAAGGGAGGAAAGAAAAACCCAGAGAATGCAGACCTAAAAACTAAAAAATCTAGCAGTTGGGGGCTACTTTTTGATGCACTCTAGTAGACACTGATGGCATTGTTAGATTGAAGCACGGGACAATAATTGATGTTTGGGAAGATGACTGAATCATTTAAGAAAAGGGTAGAGCTGAGTATTGGCAGACGCTGAGTCTAATTCATGCACAAAAGGAATTCCCACTATCACATATATGACAAGTGATCGACTGTTAGGAAGTTTTTCCTGACATCAAAAGCCTAAATTGGTCTCCGGGCTACTTATACTCTTTGCTCCTGGTTCTGTCCTCTGGGACCAAGCAGGAGGAGTCCAATACCTCTCCAAATCCCAGCTCTTCAAATGCGTGAAGACAAGCTATCACATCCCTGCTGAGTCTTCATTTCTTCTAGCTAATCACTTCCAGATTCATCTATCAACCTTTAAGGACCTTCCTAGTTTCTGTCCTCTGGACACTTTCCAGCTTATCATACCCTTCTTAAACCATGCTCAGGATGAAGCCTGGTGAGGGCAAAGTCCAGGGGGGGTTATGACTTGTATTGCTGGAAGCTATGCCCTTTTTCATGCAGCTCTGATCAAATTAGCTTATTTCATCATCCACACCACACTGCTGACTCATACATATTGAACTTATAAAACCCCCAGACAGTTTTTTAAATATGTTTAACTATTCATGCCTCCTTATCTATACTTATAAGGTTAATAGTTTTTAAACCCAAGTGCAAGACTTTTTTTTTATCCTTACTCAATTTTATCTTATTAGACTCAACTAAGAACTCTAGCTCAGAGGTCTTAAACACACGGGGGTGGGGGGTTGGGGCGGCATTTAGCCTACAACATTCCGAAGTGTAGTCTAACTCAGATTAAACTATAATTGGTAAATATTTAACAAAATAAATTAAAATAAAATATAGATAACATTAATATGTAATTTTCTAAGTCAATACCCACACCAGGAATCATCCTTTTTTTTTTTTTTTTGGTGAGGCAATCAGGGTTAAGTGACTTGCCCAGGGTCACATAGCTAGTGAGTTTTATTGTATCTGAGGCCAGATTTGAACTTAGGTCCTCCTGTCTCCAGGGCTGGTGCTCTATCCACTGTACCACCTAGCTGCCCCCCCCTCCCTGCCCCAGGAATCATTCTATATAGTTTAGTGTCTCCCTCCCACCCCCCCAACCCCCACTGGCTCCCTTTCAATTTGAGTTTGACCCTATTGCTCTAGCCAGTCAAGATCACTCTGGATCCTGACCTTCATTCAGTGCGTAAATTATCCCTCTCAGTTTTGTATCATTTGCAAATTCTTCGAGCATACTGTCTATACCTTTATTCATGTCCCTGACAAAATGTCAATCATCGCAGGGCTAAGCACAGATCCCTGGGGTATGCCACTATAGACCTCCTGTCTCTTTGACATTGAATATTGCTAGCTACTGTTGTACTATCATCTAATCCATGCTCTCTCCATCTTCTCCACAAGAATAGATGAGCTATGTTATTAACAGCTTTACTAAGAGTTAGGTAAATTATACCCAGAGTTAGGTGGCACTGGACCCGGAGTCAAGAACTTGTGTTGTTTAGTTGTGTCCAACTCTTTGTGATCCTGTTTGGGGCTTTCTTGACTGAGATACTGGAGTGGTTTGCCATTTCCTTCTCCAGCTCATTTTACAGATGAGGAAACTGAGGTAAACAGGGCTAAGTGATTTGACCAAGGTCACACAGACAGTAAGTGTCTGAGGCTGGGTTTGAACTCAGGTCTTCCTGACTCCAGTCCCAGCACTCTATCCATATAATTCTAAGAATGAAATGTTTAATAACTAATTATCATTTAAACATTATTTGATCATAGTTTTTTTTAAACTTTCCTATTAAGTTCTATACCTCTAAATCCAATGCAAAAAAACCCCTCAAATTTATTAAAACACATAAACTTGGAGCAATTATTTACCTTTTTCCAAAAGACCTAGTTTCAGATTCTACCTCTGACACATACTGACTGTGAGACTCAAGTCACAACCTCTCAACGCTTTAGGCAACTCCCTAGGAATAGGGAAGATGCTTATCTGAATTACTAGAAATTTCCTTATCCAAGTCTAGTCCCTATCCCTATTTATCTTATAAACTCTCCCGTTCATTTAATTCAAAAATTCATTACAGGAATACCTGGTTAATCTGTGTGAACATATGCAAATCTTTAAAAAACAAGTTTCCTTGATACATCTAAAATGTCCTCCAATTTATGAATAATCAGTATATAACTTTTCAGGGTTCTGTCTATTCTGTGAAATGAAATACATCTACATTTTTTATGACAATTTATCCAATAATATTCAGTGTTTCCTTGTTAAAATCTCTACCAAGAATGGTGAGTTTCCTAATGAAATCAAATTTAGACAAAAAAAAAAAAGAAACCACAAACAAACAAACCCAGCAACAGGGTAAATTAGAATCTACTTTTAGTTCAAGTATTCTACCAAGAGGTTAACTACATCACAATTGATGAGGGCCTCTGTAAAATATTTTTTCCTCACCTGTTTTTAGATACTTAAAGATATTTAATTAACTTAGAAAATGTATTTCTAGGCAACATCATTTTGATAGTTGTCCTTCCTTTGTACAATATTGCTCAGGTAAATCAAACAATAAAGAAATACATGCCTAGTTTTATTTATGGATTCTTGATTACAAATTAATTGTTTCTTTTGTTTTTGGCTAGGCAATGGGGTTAAGTGACTTGCCCAAGGTCACACAGCTGGTAAACGGTATGTGTCTGAGGCCAAATTTGAACTCAGGTCCTCCTGACTCCAGGGCTGATGCTCTATCCACTGTGCCACCTAGCTACTCCATGAATTAATTGTTAATACATCCTAAATCCATGTCTACAGTGTAGAATCATTGATCTAGAGTCAGAAGGAATCTTATAACAAGTCTAGTCCAACCCCTCATTTTATAAATGAGGTTAAGTAACTATGCCCATAGGTCCTAAGTGGCAGAGATGAATGTCTAAAACAGGTCCTCTGACTTCAACCAGTATTATTCTCATACTAATACCTGCTTGAAGTTAAGCTTTTCCACAGTTGCATTGTATATGACACAAAGCAAGATCAGCCCTAAAATAGTTCTTTTCTGGCTTTTACTGGCTTATATTTCACTGTCAAAAGAAATCAGCTTGATAAAGCTGTATAAGTATCAGAATCCATATACATACAAATACAGATTAATCCCGAAATATTCATTTTCTTGCCTTTTCCCCTTAGCAGTGAGAATCTAGAAGTAGCCACCAAAGGATAAATTTCACAGGATCTCCTTACCTGCTGAAGCTCCTTACTTTCAATCTGGATGACAAGTAACTGCTGGGGAAAGCTTACTGTTTTTAAAAAAAATCTAGATACTACGCTAAGGACACACCATTTGACAGAAGTTGCTGGGAAAAATGAACAATAGTCTGGCAGAAATTAGGTTTAGACCAGCACCTCATACCATTTACCATGGTAAGCTCCAAACAGACACATAACCTAGATATAAATAGTCATATTATAAACAAATTAGAGGAGCAAGGAAGACATTACCTTTCAGATCAATAATGAAAGAAAGGGGGCAGCTGGGTGGTATAGTGGATAGAGCACCATCCCTGGAGTCAGGGGGACCTGAGTTCAAATCTGGTCTCAGACCAGACATTTGACACTTACTAGCTGTGTGACCCTGGGCAAGTCACTTAACTCCAATTGCCTCACCAAGAAGAAAGGAAGATTATCATAAAATATTAAGTTGACAATATTGGTTACATAAAATTTAAGTAGTTTTACATATATAAATACAATGCAGTTAAGATTAGAAGGGAAAGAGTTACATGGGAAAATGTTATTTTCAGTAGGCTTCTTGGATAAGATTTTCTAAAATGTATTAAAAAACTGATTCAAATTTATAAGAATAAAAGCCATTCCCTAAATAATAAGTGGTTAAAGGTTATGGACAAGCATATTTCAAGGGAAGAAATACAAACTATCTATAGTCATATATATGAAAATATGTTCCAAATCAGTAATGTATTAGAGAAATACAAATTAAAGCTACTTTAAGGTTCCACCTCATGCAAAGGGGAAAAATGACAAATTTTGGAGGAGCTATGGGAAAATAGGAATGCTGAAACACTGTTGGTAGAGCTGAAAATTGGTTTAACGGTTCTAGAAAGCAATGTGGAACTACACTGGAAAAGATACTAACCTCTAGAAGTTCCTTTGTTCCAGAAATTACACTAATAGGCTTACATCCTAAAGAGACCAAGGAAAGAAGTAAAGAACACAACTGTACGAAAATATGTAAAGCAGTTCTTTGTCATAGAAAAGAACTGGAAACTAAGGCGATGTCCATCTACTGGAGAATGGCTGAACAAATTGTGGTATATAAATGTAATGGAATACTATTGTGCTGTAAAAAAGAAAAAAAAAGATGGTTTCAGAGAAACCTGAGAGGATTTGTATGAACTCACATAGAGTGAAATGAACAGAACCAAGAGAACAATGTACATTTTAACATATATTGTAATAAATAATATTTCTGAAAAACTTAAGAACTCTATCACACAACGTTCAAGCATGGTTTCAGAAGCATGGCTTCATCATCTTCATGATGAAGAATGCTGCCCATCTCATGACAGAGAAGTAATAGGATAATATACAACATATATACATAAGGTCAATGTGAGAATTTGTTTTGCTTGATCTGGGTTTTGTAATTTGGTTGTTTTTTTGTTTGTTTTGGGTTTTGGGGGAGTTTTTTTGTAGTTCTTTTTCTTTTCTTTGTCACCACTAGGGAAAGGGGGAAATAAGAGAAAGAAAAAGTCCTTGATAACTAAAAATAAAACTGTAACTTTAAAAAAGAGACTTTGGACTTTATTTACATGAGCGGGATAAAGAACAGCCATGTGGCACAGTGGATTAAGAGCCAGCTTTGGAGTCAGACAACACCTGGGCTCTCACTGGCCATATGACTATGGATGTCACTTAACCCTTCAGTACCCCAGACAAGACCCAAAGGCTCCTAAGTTGCATAGTAGGTACTTCTCTCATTGGTAGAAAGCATTTCCTCACTGAGAGTGCCCTATGCTAAAGAAATTGCAGTTCTGGTGCCCTTCAAAATAAGCAAGATTCATGGCAATAATTTTGAATTGTAGCCAAGATCATCTTTTTATCTTTCTCTTAGGAAATTCTGTGAGGAAAGTCTTGCAAAAGCCTTTTTTAACTTTTCCTTTTCCTCCCTGCCTCTAGTTTTTCCAGTATTTTTAAAATTCTATTTTTAAAGATTTCCCCCCTCATTTAAGTCTAATATTTCCTTTTCAATTTCTTTGTCTTCATTATATTTAGCTGTCAGTACTGCAGGACACAAAGCTCACAATTAGAGAGGGAAGAGGGGAAGAGAGAGAGAGAGGAAAGAAAGAGAAAGCAAAGAAAGAGAAAAAGAGAGAGGAAAGAATAACAGAGAAAGAAAGTAAGAGAGAGAAAAAAAGAAATAGAAAAAGAGAGAGAGGAAAGACAGAAGAGAGAGAGCAAAGAGAAACAGAAAGAGAGAAGAAAGAGAAAAACACAGGGAGGGAGAGAGAGAGAGAGAGAGGAGAGAGAGAGAGAGAGAGAGAGAGAGAGAGATAAAATTAGCCACATTCCTGGAGGAAATATCTTACAACAATCTTTCAGTTTTCCCTTAAGGAGACAGCTGCTCCTTTGAATTTGTTGAAGGATTCTGTTGTGAATGATCATGACTGATAACACCAGAAGTAAAGTCCTATTCTCCAAAGTTACCTAACTCATAGGACTATTATGAAAGGGCTTCTAGGCCTCCTGATTCACATCAAAAGAACACACCTTATTCAGTATTAAACTGGAATAGCTCAAATACCTCCATACAACTTGGCCAGGCCCTGAGGAGGCTCTCCTAGAACTCTAAGAATAATGGGGACCACAAAAGGGCTCCCTTAAAACTTAACTTATTAATGAGATTATAGTTTTGTTTTGTTGTCATTTCACTGGCCTTTCACTGCTCAAAGCTTTGCTACACCACCCTTCCCCTTCCTACTGTTTCCTTTTGCTAGTTTCTATGATTCTATCCAACCCTAATCGCCTTTCCTACATCTGCTGTCTAGTCTTAACTATTTTATAGATTTCTACAACAGCCTCCTTCTGGCCTTCAGTAGTTTTAACTACTAAAATTTAGAACAAGTAGTCAGGTTAATTCATCTCAAGAAAATAAGGACACCAGATAAAGTGAAAAACAGGCTTGTGTGGAAAGGAAACAAGTATATACATGTCAAAATAAGAGTAGAATCAATGGGTGCCCAAACATTGCTGTTTGCCCATCACATTTATTTTCTATGCTGTTGCTTTCAACTAGCTTACATAGACCACTAAGCCTACATCGTAAATCTATCCATTGTCGGCTCAGTCTTTTCACTTTTCTTGTTTCAGTACCCATCTCTTTATCCAAAATGGATCTGTAGTCATGCCTTGCTTGAAATGCTGTTCCTGGAGACAAAATATCTCTATTTGCCAATGGATCTGTAGACATAAGATCATTAGATTGTTAAGGAGTTCCATTCCTGGATAGCCAGGTAGGACAGAGATCAGTGAAGGGCCTCCTCCTAAGTTCAAAAAACAGGGCAACATCCTGGGTTTAGAACCCAGGAGACTTAGGTATAGAGACAAGCTGACCTGAAGAATATGACAGTGAGATAACTGAGGGGTTGGAAGAATAAAGGAGTAAGCCAGAATTAGTCAGTGTAGAAGGTATGTAGATGGATTGAATTCAGGAAATTGCAAGTGTTTTCAAGTACCCAAGCTTCCTAATGAAAGACAAATCCATTCTTTTTAACAATAACAATCTGTGGGTAATGCTATTTCGCACTGAATTGTATATAAATATGTGTGTGTGTGTGTATGTGTGTGTGTATGTATAATAGCATATATATTATATATATATATATATATATATATATGAAACTAGTCTTTTTGCCACATGAAGGACAATGGATAGATGCACATTGGGCATAACTAGACTGTAATTATGGTCAATCATCTGTATTATAGTTGATCAATTATGTGAAAGAATTCCATGTGTGACTGGAAATGGAGTTGGGCCAGTCATGTAACAAAAGTCAGTGATGATCATGAGACAGCATATATCCACTGCATAGGTGACCTTTTCATGTTAAAGAGATTTCAAGGAAGATGTCAATACATTGAGAGGATTTCAGGATTATAGGCGAAGAGTCTCCATGGATGAAAGGGCATGAGGGTTGTGATCTCGACTAACTGGGGTGGGGGGAGGGGAACACAGAATTGATGAGGTCACCAATCTATTGAAGCAATGCACCAAGTAGGCACAGAAAGAATAAGGGATTTGGTAGGAAAAGAAGCAAGGAAAACAACAACCATCAGCTGTTGCTCCTTCTGACTATGCCATTTCTGTCTATAACTCAGCCATTTACCAGATCTTCCATGTTCAGGATTTGAGGGTTATCTCAGATTCTTTCCTCCCCATCACCTCTCATAACCTCATAAGCTCTCAGTTATCAAGTCCTATTTCCCCATCTCCACATCTTTCACCTCTATTGCCTTCTCTCTATTCCCACAACCTGCCCTAGTTCAGACCCTCATTACCACTTCCAGGATTGTTTGCATTAGACTCCTTACAGGTCTTCTTTCTACTCTCTCCCACTCCATCCAATCCTTCCTTTACGACAGTGCTGAGCAAGTGGTATTAATTCATATAGTGCTTTAGAGTTTGCTAAGCATTTTGCAAGTGTTTTCCCATTCGATTCTCACAATAATCCTATGAAGGAGGTACAATAATTAACCCCATTTAACAGATGGGAAAACTAAGGCTGAGAAGGGTTAAGGGATTTCCCAACATCATGCAGCTAGTATCTGAAGGCAGGATTCAAAATTAGGTCTTTTAACTACTGTGCCACCTGTCTTATACTGAATACTTCTGAATATATTGATAGCAAGAGAAAGAATAGATACTACCTGAGATCAGCACTGGCAGGATCAAAAAAAAAAAAAAGCAAAAATACTCACATATATTATTGAGAGGACACCACTATAATTTTTGGTTGAAACATTGAGGACAATTTTCAGCTGTGAGACAAATACTTGAAAGGCAGCGGCTGTTGTGAATCCTCCAACTAATGGGTCTGCGAGATATCGAACAACGAATCCAATCTGCAAAGCTCCTAATACCAACTAATTCAAGAAGAAAGAAAGAAAAACAAATGGTTTGCTTGGAATGAATGAAAAATGCTACTATTTTGCCTCTAGCTGATATTTGCATAGTGCTGCTTGCATTTACAAAGTTCTTTCCACATACTATCTTATTTTATCCTTCCAACAACCCTGGAGATGCTATAAAATGGGGACAATCAGAGAGATTCAGTGGTTCTCCCATGGTTGCACAGCTAATAAGTTTAAGAGACAGGATTCAAAACCGGGTCTTTTGGGACTCCAGGGCCACTTAGCAGTCCTTTTACCATGCTGTGCTACAGTCTCATATCTGGCAATAATTTTGTCCTTGTTTCCTCAGCACCTAGGACAGTGCCTGGCACACACTAAGCACTCAATAAATACTTGAATTGAGTTGATATAGGTCTTTAAAGATACATCAGTTATCTCACAACTTTGTGAAAGAGATATTTCAGGTATTATTCTCCTCATTTTACAGACAGAGAAACTGAGACTCAGGAAGGTTAAATGACTTAGTTATACTACTAGTAGTAAAAATAACTGACATTTATGGAGAGTATTCCAAAAGTCTTACTGCAAGGTGATGTTAAATCTTACTGCAAAGCTATAATAGCTTAAGTACCTCCATTAAATTTAATAGATTAAATAGATTAGATATCCTGTCTAGCCCTTAAAGTTTGCATACAATATCATTTTATCCTTACAATAACCCTATCAGGCAATACTTACAGATATTACCCCCATTTTACAGATAAGGAAATTGAGGCTTAGAGAGAAGTGACAGGCCAGCTATGGTACAAACATAATAGTATGTATCAGAGAGAAATCTTGAACTGGGGACTGAGTGACAAGCCCTTGGTCACATTTCCAGTAAGGGTCAGAGGTGGGATTCAAACCCAAGTCCAATAAGAAGCTATGATGATTTGATGACAGTCCATACTACTTCAAACGCAAAAATGCTTCTACAAAACCAAATGGCATTTTTGTTCTGGACCTGTGATTTCATTAGCGTGGTGTAGAAATCCCCTCCACCAATGGTGATTGGCAACTCATCTGTAATTTAAATTCTTAAAGAACTGCTCAAAATATAACTGAAAGGTTACTCAAACCCAAAGAGTTTGTGCCCAGAGGGACATAGCTAGGATGAGAGAGAATTTTTTATTTAATTTGCTTTTTGGTGAGGCATTCCAGGTTAAGTGACTTGCAAAGGGTCACACAGTTAGGAAGTGTCAAGTGTCTGACGTCGGATTTGAACTCAGGCCCTCCTCATTCTAAGGCCATAGCTCGATCCACTGTGCCACCTAGCTGCCCTATGAGGGAGAATTTAAGTCCAGATCTTTCTGACTCTAAGAACAGCCCTTCCTCCATTCACTATACCTTAGTGACTCTCCAGTATTGTTAGTTAGTGAAGAAATCATGACTTAAATGTGTATTTGCCTCAGAGATACGTTACCTGTATAATGCCTACTAAAACAGTGAGGGTGCTGGCAATTAACACTCTCTCTGCATCTCTGGCACCAGAGTCTATTCTGGTAATGTTGTCGAGTGTGTCATTGGTGCTAGGCAAGATAAACTGTTCATCAGGGGCCATGCTTAGAACAACAGATCCCACCATCAAACTGACCACAGGAAAGGGTCCTGGAAATTACAGGAATTAATTTGTCATTAGTCAATTAAGAATTACAAATGTCTATACATTATTGTCAGCAATATGCCAATAACCAGCACCTTAGTTAAGAAAAAAATTTTTATTCATTCAGCCAAAAAAGTCAAAATCCCAATTCCTCAGGTCACACATATTGATCTTACTTTCATTTTGTTCCACAATATGCTTATTTCCATCCTGTGTGAGCCCATTTCTCATTTTATTCTGTGTTTTGATCTGTCTGGGGATGAATTAACCCAATGTCATGTTCAGTTTTTCAGGGTTCAAAACAAGATAATGAACAATGAGAGGAGATTGTAGTTTGTTTTTGTTTGTTTTTTACCATGGAAGTAAGCTTTTAATCTAAAAGTCCAGGACAAGAAAGAGACTTAAGGCAAATGAACCCACAGCTTTCTTTTCCCCAGCCAGTCTCTTGCCTATTGAATTCTTTGTCTGAAAAAATGCAGTTCATCTTTTTGTTATTCTTATTGTTGAATTGTGTCCTCTTCACAATCCCATTTGGGGTTTTCTTGGCAAATACACTGGAGTGCTTTGCCACTTCCTTCTCTTGCTCTTTTTACAGATGAGGAAACTGAGACAAAGAGGGTTTGGTCACTTGCCCAGGGTCATACAGCTAGTAAAATGTCTGAGGCCAGATTTGAACTCACAGCGATGGGTCTTCTGACTCCAGGCCTGGTCTTCTAGCCACTGTGCCATCTACCTGCCCCAGTTCATGTCTACTCTGCACTAATTGAAAAGTACTTTCCAAATCTGCAGCAGTCCAAGGCAGAAGGAAGATATGTGCGAAGGCATGGAGATAGAAAATTATGAAGTATATTTAGGGAATAGCAAAAAGTCCAATTTGGCTAAAAGGAAATAAGATTTTAAAAAGCCACATGTCTGATACTATCAGAGGACCTAGGGTTCAAATCTCAGCAATATAGCTTTAGGCAAATCACATTTTCTGGGCCCCCATTTTCTCATCTGTAAAATGAAGGGGTTGGCCTAGATGGTCTCTGAGCCCTAGCTCTAAACATATAATTCTTCAAGGTTCAAAAGTTTGGACTCTATCTGCTAGACAATTGAAGGGATTTGACTTAGGAAGTGGCATGGTTAGACCAATACTTCAGGAAGATTAAGTAGGCAGAACTACCAAAGAAGAGATTGGAGATGGGAAAAATCAATCAACATTTATCAGGTGCTTACTATGTGCCAGGCACTGTGCTAAGCACTAGAGATACAAAAAGAGGCAAAAGACAGTTCCTGCCCTCAAGGAGCTCACAATCTAACAGAATATCAGATGAAAAGCAGGTAAGAGAATGTTAAAGAAGTTCAGACAACAAAAGGCCAGGTGTAGGGTGGTGCAAGTGATATTAAAAAATGAAAAGACTTGACAACTTAGATAGAGGGCAGGGAATGAGGAAGGGAATGGAGGGCAGAGTTAAGGGTAATTCCAAGAGTTTTACTAGTTTTTACTACTGACTGGGAAGAATGGTGGTGCCATTAATAGAAGCAAGAAACTCAATAGTGAAAAGTGGGAAAGTTGATGCGTTTAGTTTGCGATGAGCTGAATTTGGAATGCCAAAGAATTATTCAGATGATGATGTATAACGAGCTAGCAGGAGCCTGAGTAGCATTGCTGAAGATCAGCTTTAACATTTTATTTACTAGATATTCTTTCAAAAGAAAATTAAACATTTAGGGCAAGAAGGAAGGAACCCTATTTTGAGTTACAGCAAAGAAGAGAGCTAAACCTAGCTTTAAAAATTGTTTTGGGGGCAGCTGGGTGGTGCAGTGGATAGAGTTCCAGCCTTGGAGTTAGGAGGACCTGAGTTCAAATCCAACCTCAGACACTTGATACTAGCTGTGTGACCCTGAGCAGGTCACTTAACCCCAGTGGCTGTTTAAAAAAAAAATTGTTTTGGCAAAACTTTGATACCCCTTCTCATGGGAAAGAAGAGGCATATGCTGAAATGGCATATTCTAAAGATATTCTTCCTAATGTTCTGAGGTCTCTTCCAGCTCAAAACTATGAAAGGATGAGCATTTATTGAGCACTTCCTATGTGCTAAACATTGCACTACACACTAGGGAATACAAATAGAAAAGCAAAACAGTTCCTCCAATCAAGGAATTTACATTCTAATTGGGAAAAATTATCTTTAAACTGAGTGTTCCTTCAAACTCTATTCTCAGTCCTCTTCACTTCTCTCTTTCTCTACAATCTCCCTTGGCAATCTCTTTTGGCTACCAATTATTTGCTGGTGGTGGCAACATCTCTGTCTCCAGTCCTGATCTCACCTCTGAACTCCAGAACCATATCTCTGGGTGCTTATAAAAGATCTCCAGCTGGAGGATGGGCTGCATCACCTCAAAATTAACATGTACTAAATTTAAGTGTATTGTTTTTCCTTTGCACTAAAACTACTTTTCTTTCTGACTTCACTTTTCTTTTTGGTTGTGCTGCTGTTTATCTCATCTCCTTAGGTTGTAGCCCTCTGGTTATCTTAGACTCTTCTAATATCTAATCAATTATCAACCAACCAATCGATTAATAAGCTTTTTTATGAAGTGCCTACCCTGTGTCAAGTACTGTGATAGGTGCTGAACAAGTGCTTCCACTCCTCATTTCTCACATCTGACCACTTCTCTCTGTTTACACTGTAACAACCTACTTCAGGTCTTCATGAGTTCCTCCTGGATCACTGTAATAACCTGCAGCCAGGTTTTCCCCACTTCCAGCCTTAATTCCCTCTAATTTATCCTTCATATTGCAGCCAGAATAATCTTTCTTATGAATAGATGTAGTCATTTCACTTCTCTGCTCAAAAATCTTCAGTGGTTCCTTATCATCTGCTTTACCTGGCATTCAAAGATCTAAACAATTTTGTGGGCCTGACAATCTAGTACCACCCAAACTTTTTCGGCTCTACAGGCAGTTCCCCATAAAAAATTTATGGGGAAAATGGGGTTAAGAGGACAACATTCAAAAATTTCATCAGTGATGCATAAAAAAGGTATGAACTTAATTAAAAAATGGTAGCACAGTTTATATATGTTAAAAGGTTAAGAAATATACAAGTACTCCAATAAATGGCGGCTTGACTTGTGCCCCAGGCGGCTATAGGGGCCAGTTGAGCAAACCAACCAAACTCTGAGCCTCAGGGCTGGAGGCTCAGGTTGGTGGGGGTGGGGTGTTGTGAACCAGCCCTTCTCCCACAACTCCTACTGAACCAGAAGAGGCCTCACTCAAATACTATCTCTTCCATGAAGATTTCCCTGATTCCACAGTGAGTAATAACTTTTTTCCCTTGGTACTCACATAGCACTTGGCTTCAAAATGCTAGTGCATTTATGTAATACTGTGCATTTTAGATTTCACTGTGTTTTTGTTTCATACTCCTCAGTTTTGAAAGCAATGTCTTGTTGAAATTTTCTAATTCCCCTAGTGCCTATCATAGTACTCTGCACTTAATAATAAATATTTGTTGAATCAGTGAATTCTAAGTTAATCCAGTGAAACAATGAATTCAAAGTCATTATAAGGTTTTCCTCTTTTCAGCTTAGCTTTTGTACAAGATTTAAGATCTTACACACTTTCTAAATAAAGTGTCAGTTTTATGAAGGATGATCTTTTCTCCCCAAAGTACTACTAGAATATGCTATAGTTTCCATTTTTTCCTCAATTTTCCCACTTCTTAATTATTTTCTATTAAAGTAGGAAGTTCTATTACTTCTTTCAACAAGGGAGCTACATTTCCAAAACTAACAATTCCCAGCATATCCCATAAATAAAAACAACACACAAATAACCAACTTGACTGTCACTAAAACCCCAAGTCAACTGAAAAAGCGAAAGAAAATCCCCAGAAGTCTGACTTAGGTATTCTCCAATGTGTTTTTAATTGTCCGTGCTGAACTAGCATATGTAGAGATATATTCATAATTACCAACTGAGATATGTCTTGATGTTCCAAAGATAAAATATGTCAAGATCGGAAAGAAAGCAGAGTAAAGGCCATATCCGACAGGAACTGCAGCCAGCAGAGCATATGCCATACCTAAAAGTACATCCAAAACAGTTCAACTTACAAACCTAAAATTGGTGTTATATCTTCTATATTGAAAAAGTGCTTTCTACAAATAATCACTCTTCTGGGTCTCTTTTAATATTTTATTTTTCCAATTACACGTAAAATTTTTTTATACTCATTTCTTAAAATTTTGAGTTCCAAGTTTGTTCCCTCCCTCCTTCCCCTCTCCCTTCATTGAGAAAGCAAAAAAAGTTTGATATAGGTGATACATGTGCAGTCATGCAAAACATATTCCCCTATTAGTCATGTTGCAAAAGAAAACACAAACAAGCAAAAAAGACCCAAGAAAAATGAAGTGTTTCTTTTAAAGTGTGCTTTGATCTGTACTCAGACTCCATTCAGTTATTTCTCTAGAGATGGAAAGTATTTTTCATCAATTCCTTCAGAATTGTCTTGGATCACTGTATTGCTGAGAATAGTTAAATCATTCACAGTAAATCATCGTACAGTATTACTGTTACTGTATACAATGTTCTACTGGTTCTGCTCACTTCACTTTGCATCAGTTCATATAAATCTTTCCAGGTTCTTCTGAAATCATCCTGATGCTCATGTCTTATAGCACAATAGATTCCATCACTATTATATACCATAACTGTTTCAGTCATTCCTCAATTGATGAGCAGCCCCTTCTCCTAAGTCTCAATAAATCAACTTAAGCTGCTTATTCTACATAAAATTTTGTGGGTGTGTTGGATATATGGTCCAGACCTGTGATTTCACTGATGGTAAACTCCTTGCATGGAAATTCCTTCCACTGGTACAGACTGGCAACTCTTCTGTAACTTAAAATCTTAGTGGCCTAGGACACTGAGAAGTTAAATAATTGGTCATAGTCACACAGCTAGTACATGGGCTCCTAAGATCCTAGATCTAGAGCCAGAAGGGAACTTAGAGGCTACTTGGGCCAACCCTCTTCTTTCTGAAGATTGGGGTAACTAGGCTCAGAGAGGTTCTACAGGTCATAAACCATAATCATCAGAGGTTTGAACCCAGGTTGCTTTGACTCCAGAGCCTCTGTCAAAGGTAGGATCTAAACCCACTTCTTTCAGCTCTATGAACAGCTCTCTATCAGCTGTATTACTAAAAATAATTCAACCTGGCTGAAACAAGGGCTGCATTTAAATATGCCACCTATTCAAATGATTGACTAAATCAATAAGCAATTTAGTCATGCAACTGCTAAAGCAGTTAAACAAGTTAAATCAATTCTTCAAAGAGTTTAGTTAACTCAATTCAAATGGTCTAACCAATTTTGCATGAGGATAAACTTGTGGCTAAGCTCAGTCCTCTTTTATGAGCCCAATTACTGTTACACAATTCCCTTCCCCTTCCTAGGAAGATAAAAATAAACTTTATCTCTAGGCAAAAAGGGAAAAAAATCCAATTGAACATGACAACAGCCTGTAAGGATAACTCCTTATAGAGGTGACAGGAGTTAAAAATGTGCCTCAAAGAACAGAGCACTCTAGCTTAAATGCCACAAGCCCTATGATCTTAAGAACACTATGGATCCTTGCACAGTCTTTACGTCTTCCGCAGGTCAGTTCATACTCCCAAGCATGTGCCTGGAGGGACTATGCATCACACAGCCTCAGGACAGAATCTGGAGCACCTCTTTATGTATTTAATCTTTTGGTTAAATGTTTATTGGTTGGGCCAGTCAAATTTTGTTCTAGCTTAATTCCCTAATCCCACTTGGCAAGTGAGGGAGAAAAATCTAGCAATCCATGACATCAAATGGCATGGAAATTTTCTTTAAATCATTCATAATAAGGAGTACTCAGTACCCCAAAGCATGTGGAATAGGAAAGTAGCTCTGGAAAACAATGTTCTTTTCAGGTAACACTGCTATTCTGACATTTTGCAGTGATCTTCATTCTCAGTAGATTTGATTTAGATAAATTTTAATTGAAGAACTGGTCCAAGAATGAAATGTTTTATTGTTGTTGTTATATGTTGTTATATGACCTCAAACTTTATAGAATTTTTAGGATATAGTAAAACAGTAATGACAATTTCCATTTATATGGAACCTCTATTTTTGAGGTTTCCAAAGTACTTTTCTTGTAGTAATTCTGGGGATAAAAGATGATATTGCAAACTTAGCTCTATTAGACATCTTCAAAATGGAGAAAGTGAGAACTTTGTGTGTGCATGTATTCATGCATGGAATCAAAGGATCTTTATCCTCCACCTCACTAAAATAATAACTCAAGTCTTTCCCCATCAAATAGAAATTTTTTTTCCCTTCTGTGGGACTTCATCTTTAAATTTATAATGAAAGTCAGTGTGGATAATAATGTTAGCTTTTATAGAAATTCACTCTTCAGAAACAGCTTGATTGGAAGTAAAGTGCTATAGATGGGGGTGGGAGGTGGGGAAGAAAGTCAGTGGGAAATTCTGAGGCAATTTGGTATAATGCAATAGGGTTGGACTGAAAAGTAGGTTGAAATACCATCTCTATTACTTACTAGTTGTGTAACTTCAAGTATATCACTTAACTTCCCCAGTCTCTGATTCCTCATTTGTAAAATGGAGTTAATGGTTATACTTCACAGGTCAGCTGTGAGCCTCAAATAATGTATCCTGTGCTTTGAAAACTTTGCTCTTTACATGTTTACCTAGTAGACTGTGCAGCAGTGTATAACAGCTGGGATGGATAGAAAGGCTTCTCTCTCTCTCTCTCTCTCTCTCTCTCTCTCTCTCTCTCTCTCTCTCTCTCTCTCTCTCTCTCTCTCTCTCTATCTCCTAAACTTCGGATATGGAATTACAGTGATTGTGTGAAGCTCTGGGAGGCTAAGTGTAAACATTAAAAAGGCAATCTTACCTTGTAAAGTGGCTACAAGCCCGGTGCTAACACCAGAAATAGTGTCACTAAGTAGCCATTCTTTTACTTGGTATTTGGGTAGCCACTCCAAGATGGGTAAAAGAGACTTCAGCATCCGAATGGCTCTCCTTCTGGAACAACTACCAAAAAGCAAGAAAATTAGGTTTCTAATCTAATTCTGAGTAAAAACAGTCCACCCATTAGGGGAAGGAGTAATAATCTGAACTCTATGAAAAAATGTTTTAACAATTAAAAGTACATCTTCACTTTGATCACTGAAGTTTTTATCGTGCATTTGCCAAGAACTACATCAGTCATGGAATCATAGACTCACTTAGTGTTAGAACTGAGAGAGCATCTAGTTCAAGAGTATATAGTAGTAGAAAACACATGTGCGAGTATCCTTTTATGAGATCATGAATTTAGAACTGGAAGGACTCTGTAAGTCATCCAGTCCTGCCCCTTTATTTTACAGTTGAGAAAACTGAGGCCTGCAGACCTTAGATAACTTGCCCAGATTCACATGGTTGATAAGTGACCTGGCCAGGATTTGAATAGGGCTGAGACACTCCAAAGCCAGTGCTCTGACGGTAGCTCACTCCCAGCCCCCCGTTTAATGCTCTAAAAAAAAAAAGTCCCAATACATTGTGGTCTCACTAATCGGAAATTAGTTTTGACATTTCTAACCCAGGTGCCTGCTTTTTTCCTTTAAGTAAACATGATTTGTATATCTTGGCATACCACTCCCTTTGTGCCAGTTTTTACAGGATTCCAAACTTGATAAATAGCTAAGTGACTTCCATGTAATTGTCCCTTGCAACATTCCTTTTCTTTAAAATCTGGCAATAGTTCAAATTTCCCTGTTTATGCCACTGGGTTGAGGATTGCATGTTTAGATTTAATTCATTGATTGGAGTTTCCGGTTTTGATTGGAGAGCCTCAGTCTCAAATCCCTTCCTGTGATTTTGGGACCACTTTCTAATTATATAGTATTATTTCGATCCTAAATTCTGAAATGTAGATATAGAGTATGACCTACTGGAACTAGTAATTTAGCATACTCAGTCAGTGGCACAAGGACTCCCAGTCAGGTGACTATCCTAGTGACTCCCCTCCCTCGGGCTGGATTTCTCTTAAAAACCCTCAACATCCACCTCCCCTCCCACGTTTGCCAGGTCATCAGAAAGGTATGGAAACCAGGGTAAAGAAGACACCATTGTTTAAGGGAAAAGCCAGGTGGTGGGAAACAGCAAGAGATGGGTGCTGAGGAGAGAGAGAGAGAGGACGGGAGAGCGGGGTAAAGGGGGCAGATGGAGAGGGGAATCCGGAAAGGTGTGACAGTACAAAGTCCCTGAGGTTCGATTTTCCGAAACAGCTAGGGTATGGAACGCGGAATGAAAATTAGCACTGAGAACAAAAGACTCAGCCTGCGGCCACGAAGCTAACTTTGGACGGCGTGCGAATCGGAGACCTGTATCTGGAAGACCAAAGACCAGCCGGTTTTCCCCAGGGAAGGCAGAGAAAAGGCTCGCTGCGTTCCCACCCAGGTGAGGCTTCCCTAGCACACATCATCCAACGACCTGGGCTCAGAGGTCCCTCTCCCCACCCAGGCACGGGCGCGGCACTCCCACCCCGTGATAGTGGGGCCAGCCCCGCTACCTGCAGCATTTGACCAGTTTCTCGCGGACTGTCTGGCGCTCACGCAGCTGCCGCTCGTGCTGCTCCAGGAAGGAGGGCTCGTTGTAGACAGGCCGCGAAACCACATAATTTGTGTACTGCGGCAGCTCCGGGTCCATCCTGCGAGGAGATGCCATGTCCCTGGGAGAGGACACAGGGAGGTGGGAAGTAAGGGAGAAAAAGTAGGAGAGGAACGTGACCAGGAAAAGTGATCATCCATTACTGCCGTTTTAGAACCTGACTAGCCGCTGTCCTCAGCGGCCGACCCCAGAGAGCCAGAGCTTCTTCCCCCTACTTCCCCTCTCCCGGTGGCATCATCCCCCAAATGGGATGGCCTGAGGGAACTGGGACAGAATCTAGGGCTCAGAGCTCTGGCAGGCTAAGTCTCTCGCTCCCCAAGAGAGCTAGGGATAGTTTTGCGCGGGTCCCCTTCAGAATTCTGGACAAATGAGGCGCTGTCCGGGTTCTGAAATTTCTAAGTCAACTAGGCGGCAAGGAGTACGGGGGTGAGGGAAGAGGTAAGAAGGGGAGTAGTTGGGAGAGGACGACACTCAAGTTACCGTCCTACTCATTCCCACTAAGCAAAGATGGAACCACGAACTCAACCCCCAAGTAGAACATAGTGCAGCCCTGGAAAGAGACTGACCTTGAAATCTGTTAGCGTACAAAGAGGTCAGCCTCCAGAAAATCGGTGCTCGCCCTGGTGGCACCCTACTTCCCAAAGCAGAGCTACTCCCACCTGCTCCCCCGCCCTGGTTTCTCCTCCTACCTCAGCGGCTTTAGTCCAGGTTAGCTTGTTCAGGAAGAAAGTGGCCGGCACCTGACCAAACGAAGCCTGTGATGCTTTTACTTCAGCTCCCTTCTTCAACCTTTTGCCTCTCACCCACCCACTGTAAGGGAAGGCTGCTGCAGCCCTGCTCTCTACTGGACAGCCAAAGATCTTACTTGCTCCTTAGACTGCCCCTCCCAGAATGTGCCTGGGGATAGGCCCCTAGGGTGCTTTTATATAGCATGCAGAAGGCGGGTGGAACGTTTATTTATGCAGAAACAGATATCTTGGTAGAAAAAGAGGGAGTCCTCACCCAAGGCCGCTTCTACTCACCTGCCTAAGGGGAAAAAAATCCTGCCCCTCCATTTCCCCCCCTCCAGCTGTTCAACTGTTGTGACTCCGAGTCTCCCCTACAGGCTCAGGGCTTGGAACCTGCCAAATGCTGGGGACACTTGACATGGGATGGCAGAGCTAGGTAAGATTAAGAGAATAATCAAGAAGTTAGGGCCACCTAGAGTACAGGCCTTTTCTCCCAGGTTCCATATTTTCCTGGACTCTCTTACCCAGGTAAACTGGTAGGCACTAAGTGGAGAAATGAAGCTGGTTGACAAAAAAGAAATTCTAAGTGAAATTTTTTTCTCTTTGGAATTTGAGTCACAGAATCAGATAACTCAGAGCTGTGCCTCAAAGAGCACTTAGTCATTGAAAAAGAGGAAATTAGTCACAGCTTGGTTCTCTCTCTCTCTCTCTCTCTCTCTCTCTCTCTCTCTCTCTCTCTCTCTCTCTCTCTCTCCACATATGTATATAAAATATAAAAAGAAACTTTTCTCTGGTGTTCACTCTTTCCTAAATTCTCTGATTATCTTCATATCTTTACATTCATCTATGTATTTCTATTCAAATGCACAATTATGAAAAGAAAAGGAGAAAGCACATTGAATACTGCCCTAACACAGGGTCAAATAGAATACACTAGAACACATGTGGGAGATAGGAATCAGGAGGTAGGAAGGTAAAGGAAGGAGGGAAGTGGGTAGGAACATCCTTATTAGAATGGGATTTTGTCTTTAGGTCTGGAAAATCCTGTATCTTAGCACCACCTGCTGTTTCATGAGTTAGATGAAGGAATACTTTGGTTTGGTATCTGAACTCAACATTACCATGGTATAATAAATATTCTGTATATGCTGTCTATAAAAATTATGAAAGTGTATGGTCTGCAGTGCTTGATAAATGGTGATCCTTCAGGTCAGCTTTCACACTACATGATACAGGACAATTTCTAGGGAAGAAATTTAAGACTTGTCCTAATTATATAAAAGGACCTGGAAGACAAAAGTCTGTTCAGTGCTTTTTCTCTCTCTCTTTTGAAATCTTTGTAAGAAGTAATGGCTCGATGGGTAAGGGGTAAGGCATTCAGAAAGGAAAGTAATATCAAAACAAAAGATACCAATAAAAATAAGATTCTTATTAAGTCAGTTGAGGCCTCAAAATAGTTTTCATTCACTTGGGAAAAAAGTTACAGAGAGAAAGAGATAAAGACAGAGACAGTCAAAAAGGGACAAGGAGAGACAAACCGAGACAGAGAATGAGGTTTTGAATGTTTTCATAAGGCTTTGCAGGCAGAAATTTTTTTGTGATTTTTAAAAAAGATTAGGTGAATAGAACTTAGAACTATAAGGGACTTTGGGATGATCTAATCCAATTTTCTCATTTTATAGATATTGAAAATTGAAGTCTAGTGTGACTTGCCCTAAGACACAAAGGTGAGTAGAGAAGTCAGAAAAACTTAGTCCTATGACTTTAAGTTGATTGTTCCATTCTACCACATTGTCCCAATCCATAGTGTTCTCTCCTACCAATAATGATACACACACACACACACACACACACACATCCTTAAAATGTATGTATGTTATTGTTGTTATTTGTCCTTCATTGTTAAAGAGGACCACGACATCAGGAAGATGATGCCATGATGCCATGAGGTCTCCAACCTCACTCTCTCCTCCTGAGCCATCTGGGTCCAGTGGCAAGATATAGATCAAGAGGACTGGAGATAGTCCTGGATGCAGAAGGAGATCTTGGCCTTTTTAAGCTAAGGTCTTTCTGTGTTCTCACCTTGGCCAAGGCAAACCCATTCGGTGATTAAGGCTAATTAAGAAATGAGCCAAGGAATGGCCCCTTTTACCTAATTAAAAAAAAATCAATTTGGGAGGGAAAGACTCCCAGGGTTTCTGGCCAAAACAGAGACAATTATATTTACATTCACTCTGAGCCTTCAGGCCCAAACAATGACAAGCTTGGGCTGGGACCCATTGTTGGCCAATCAATGAGAGCCAGAGTGAATTCATTTAAGGTATGGGTTTTGGGGTTTTTATGGTGGTTTTTTTTGATGAGGTAACCAGGGTTAAGTGACTTGCCCTGGGTCACAGACCTGGTGTCAAGTGTCTGAGGTCATATTTGAACTCAGGTCTTCCTGACTCCAGGGCTGGAGCTCTATCCACTGCACCACCTAGCTGCCCCTAGGCATGTTCTTAAGAAAGCAATCTAGCCATTAAACCCCAACATACCTTGCTAGGTTTCAGTCATCAAAGTTTACATTCCTTTGGGCAGAGCACCTTCAGGTAAGGGCATGGTATCCCATGTGAACAGAGGGAGAGGAAGGAGAAGGGAAGGGGAGGGGAAGAGAGAGAAGGGAAGGAAGGAAGGAAGGAAGGAAGGAAGGAAGGAAGGAAGGAAGGAAGGAAGGAAGGAAGGAAGGAAGGAAGGAGGGAAGGAAGGAAGGAGTGAGCTGAGTCCCCAGTGGGGAAGCTTGGACTACTCACAATTTGTTGTTTGTCCTTTGTTCTCAAAGAGGACCATGACATCAGGAAGAGGATGCCATGACTTGCAAGTGAATTGTATTGCAATGAGAGAGGGCTGTGCAAGGTCATCAGTCTTACTTTCTTCTCCGGAGCCACCTGGGTTCAGTGGCAAGATATAGATCAGGATGACTGGAGATGGCCCCCTTAAAATGTATATTGACTAATAAAAGGCAATGTGAACTAAGTAAAAAGGTATATATGTCACATTATTACATTATATTATTATAAACAACAAATATATTATAAACAACAAATAATTATTAAATGCTTACTATGTGCCAGACACTGTGCTAAAACCTTGGTGGTAAAAAGACAAAGAAAAATAGTACCTGCCCTCAAGAAGTTTACACTTCAATGGAAGAAGTAACATGTTCATATACAGTTATATAAAAATAAATACAAAACATATAAAAGATAACCTTAGAGAAGGCATTAGCACACATGTCATCATAGCATATATACACCTAAGTGACTAATAGCTTTATATTTTTGCCTAAGTATATAGTCCTAGGACAGACAACAATAGTCACATAAGACTGAGTGCACACTCATAGTAGGTACTGTATATTTTCCTGACTTAAGACTAGCCATTTGTGAATTATAGGAAACGTTTGAAAATTGCACTTATTTGCGGATTCAAGCCTTCACTACAAAGTTTCAACTTGACATAGTATGGAGTAAATCTCAATATGCCTGGAAGGAATTTTATGGCATTATAAATGGGCAACTCAATAACTTAAAGGATCCGTGGTTTTATCAGCATAAGGAATTCCTTCCACCAATAGTCACAAGCTATGACTTAGTTGTTGTTTGTCCTTCATTTTCAAATAGGACCAATGGCATCAAGGAATGATATCTTGACTCGTTCACGAATTGGATTTAAGGGATGTAGAGTTGCACAAAGTCACCAGCCTCACTCTTTCTTCCACTCATTGAAGTCCAATGGCCAGACAGAAGTCAGGATGACTGACAATAGTTCGGGATGCGGTGGATGACCTTGGTACCTTCCATGTCCGATTAAGCTCTAATGGATCCACAGTGCCTGCTTCAGCTGCCGCCAGGAAGGAAGTCTTCATACGCTTGGAGTAGACATTCCCCTACCTCACTGATGGGGTTGAGGCCTATTGGTTACCCTCAACCTGGTTTAGAGGTACTAGTCCTCCCTGAACACTCCATACACCCCTATGATTTAGTAGACAACTAAGGAGTGCACAAGGCACAATCAGGGTAAGTGATTTGTCTTGGGTCACAAAATGTCAGATGCAGAATTTGGGGTTGATTCTAAATCCAGCCCCCTAGAGAGCCATGATAGGAGGCAGCTGGGTGCCTTTGGAATTGTCTTGGATCATGTATTGATTAGGGTAGCTAAGTCTTTCACAATTGATGATCACTACAGCATTGCTGTTATTGTATGCAATGTTCTCCTGGTTCTTCTCACTTCACTTTGTACCAGTTCATGTAAATCTTTATAAGTTTTTCTGAAACCATCCTGCTTGTCATTTCTTATAGCACAGTAGTTTTCCATCACAATCATATACCACAGATGATTGATGAGCATCCTCTCAATTTCGAATTCTTTGCTATCACAGAAAGAACTGCTATAAATATGCTTGTACATATAGGATCTTTTCCTTTTTCTTTAATCTCTTTGGGGTACAGACCTAGTAGTGGTATTGCTGGGTCAGAGTATGCACAGTTTTATAGCCCTTTGGGCATAGTTCAAAATTGTTCTTCAGAAAGGTTGGATCAGTTCTCAACTCCACCAACAATGCATTAGGGTACCTATTTTTCCACATCCCCTTGAACATGTCATTTTCCTTTTCTTTCTTGTTAGCCAAACTTTTGGTATGAGAAGGCACTTCAGAGTTACTTTAATATGAATTTCTCTAATCATTAGTGACTTAGAGCATTTTTTCATATGACTATAGCTAGCTTTGATTTTTTCTTCTGAAAACTGCCTGTTCATATCCTTTGACCATTTAATGGTTCTTATTTTTATAAATTTGTCTCAGTTCCCTATCTATTTGAGAAATGAGACCTTTATCAGAGAAACTTGAAGTAAATTCTTTTCTCCCTGGTTCCTTCTTTTCTTATAATTTTGGCTACATTGATTTTGTTTATGCAAAAACCTTTTTAATTTTGTGTAATCCAAAGTATTCATTTTACTTCCTGTGATCCTTCTATCTCTTGCTTAGTCATAAACTCTTCACTTATCCATAGATCTGAGAAAAAAAATTTTCTAAGTTGCCCTAATTTGCTTATGGTATCACCATTTATGTCTAAATCGTGTATCCACATTGATCTTATCTTGGTATATGGGGTGAGATGTTGGTCTGTGCCTAGTTTCTGCCAGACTGCTTTCTAGTTTTCCCAGGAATTTTTTCAAATAGTGAATTCTTGTCCCAAAGCTTGGATCTTTGGGTTTATCAAACACTAGATTACTATGCTCATTTACTACTGTGTATTGTGCACCTAATCTATGCCACTGATCCACCACTCTTTCTTAGCTAGTACTAGATTGTTTTGATGATTACTGCTTTGTAAAAACAGTTTGATACAATTCATAAATGGTAAAAGGCAGTTCTCAGATGAAGAAATTGAAGCCATCTTTAGTCATAAGGAAAAAAATGCTCCAAATTGCTATTGATTAGAGAAATGCAAACCAAAACAATTCTGAGGTACCACATCACACCTATCAGATTGGCCAACATGACAAAACAGGAAAATGATAAATGTTGGAGAAGATGTGGGAAAAGTGGAACACTAGTACATTGTTGGTGGAGTTGTGAAATGATCCAACCATTTTGGAACTATGCCCACCCTTTGACCCAGCAATAGCACTTCTAGGGCTATATCCCAAAGAGATCATACAAATGGGGAAAAGACCCACATGTACAAAAATATTTAAAGCAGCTCTTTTTGTGGTGGCAAAGAATTGGAAATTGAGAGGATGTCCATCAATTGGGGAATGGCTGAGCAAGTTGTGGTATATGAATGTAATGGAATGCTATTGTGCTATAAGAAATGATGAACAGGCAGACTTCAGAAAAACCTGGAAACTCTTGCATGGACTGTTGCTGAATGAAGTGAGCAGAACCAGGAGAATGTTGTACACAATAACAGCCACATTGTACGATGACTAGTATTGATAAACTGAACCCTTCTCAGCAATACAAGGATCTAAGACATCTCCAAAGGCCTCATGATGGAAAATGCTATCCACAAAGAAGAAAGTACTATGGAGTTTGAATGCAGATCGAAGCATACTATTTGCTATTTTTTTTCTTCTGTTGTGTTTTGTTTCCTCTGGTGGTTCCTTCCTATTGGTTCTAATTCTTACAACATCACTAATGTGAAAATATGTTTAATGGGAATATATATATGTATAGCCTACGTCAGATTGTGCGCCGTCTTGGGGGGGAGGGGAGGAAGGGGGAGAAAAATTTAAAACTCCAAAACTTATGGAAGTGATTGTTGATAATTCAAAATAAATTAATAAAAAAAGTTAAAAAAAAAACCAATTTGAGATCTAGTACAGTTAGGCCACCTTCCTTCACATTTTTTTTTCATTGATTCCCTTGATGTTCTTGACTTCTTGTTCTTCTAGATGAATTTTTTAAATTATTTTTTTCTAGCTCTATGAAATAATTGTTGATAATTTGATTGGTGTGTCACTGGATAAGTAAATTAATTTAGATAGACTCGTCATTTTTATTATCTTGTTTTGGCCTGCCCATGAGCAATTAATATTTTTCCAATTGTTTAGATCTGACTTTGTTTGTATGAAAAGTGTTTTGTAATTGCGTTCATATATTCCTGGGTTTGTCTTAGCAGGTAGACTCCCAAATATTTTATATCATCTATAATTATTTTAAATTGAATTTCTCTTTCTATCTCTTGGTGCTGGACTTTGTTGGTAATATATAGAAATGCTGATGATCTCTGTGAGTTTATTTCACATCCTGCAACTTTGCTAAAGTTGTTAATTATTTCAACTATTTTTTTAGTTGATTCTCTAGGATTCTCCAAGTACACTGTCATATCATCTGCAAAGAATGATAGTTTTGTTTCCTCATTGCCTATTCTAATTCCTTTATCCTTTTTCTTCTGTTATTGTGATAGTTAGCAATTCTAGTATGATATTGAATAATAATGGTGATAATGGGCATCCTGGCTTCACCTCTGATCTCGTTGGGAAGGCTTCTAGCTTATCCTTATCACAGATAATGCTTGCTGATGATTTTAGATAGATAATACTTACATTTTAAAGAAAGCTCCATTTATTCTTATGCTTTTTAGCATTTTAATAGTAATGAGTGTTGCATTTTGTCAAAAGCTTTTTCTGTATCCATTGAGATAATCATATGATTTCTGTTGGTTTTATTATTGATATGGTCAATTTTGTTGATAGTTTTCCTAATATTGAACCAACTCTGAATTCCTGCCATAAATCTCATCTGGTCATAATACGTGATCCTTGTGATATATTGTTATAATCTCTTTGCTAGTATTTCATTTAAAATGTTTGCATCAATATTCATTAGGGAAATAGGTATCAGCACCATAACTGTGTCAAAAAAAGAATTTAGTCAAAAAAGAAAATTCTTGTCTATTTTTTTCCAGATAGTTTTTATAGTATTGGAATTTATTGTTCTTAAAATGTTTGATAGAAATCACTTGTGAATCCATCTGGTTCTGGGGATTTTTTAAAGGAGCTTATTGATGGCTTATTCAATTTCTTTTTCTAAGATAGGATTATTTTAATATTTTATTTCCTCTTTCATTACTTTGGTCAATTTATATTTTTGCAAATATTCATCCATCTCACTTAGATTGTCAGATTTATTGGTATGTAATTTGGCAAAGTAGCTCCTAATAATTGCTTTATTTTCATCTTCATTGTGGTAAGTCCACTGTTTTAATATTTTGATACTGATAATTCAGTTTTCTTCTTTCTTTCTTTTAAATCAAATTAACCAATGGTTCATCTATTTTACTTGTTTGTCTGTTTTTCACAGAATCAGCTCCTAGTTTTAGTTATTAGTTCAATGGTTTTCTTATTTTCAATTTTATTAATCTTTCCTTTGATTTTCAGAATTTCCATTTTGGTGTGTAATTGAAGATTTCAAATTTGTTCTTTTTCTAGCTTTTTTGGCTGCATGCCCAGTTTGTTGATATGCTCTTTTTCTATTTTATTGATATAAGCATTAGTAGGTGAAGAAAAGGCCAGGGAGTGAAATGAAGTATGACTGGAGCCCAGGCACAGATATAGTGAGAAACTGAGGCAAATCCCAATAAGACAGTTGGGTTCTAGGGCAGGAATTCCAGGCATGAGAGGATAAAATCCTCCAGTACTTGATTTCTGGTCCAGACAGCATGGTAGCTGATGAAGAAATAGGCAGGAGGGAATGACTTTCATATCACTTTCCTGTTTGTTAAAATACAACCAGTTTAATTGTTTATAGTATTAACTAGTGCTCACCATGTTGAAAGCCTTCTGATCCCCATTTTTTTTTGAACTAAGCATTGATGATATATATATACAGTGAAACTTCTGAATAAAGGACAAATCAGCCAGTGCCTAGCACAGGGCCTGGTATGTAGTAACTGCTTAATAAATGCTTATTGACTGTTGACTTTCTGGAATTTGTCATTTTTACTCCTGTACCATTATTTCCCAATATATATTTAACTATCCTCACATATCACATTGAAGGAGAATACTACACTGACAAAGAGAGACTTTTATAGCAGAGAACTCTAGATCACTGAAATCATTACATTGTTTCTTAAATACGAATCAGCCCTAGGTCACCTTAGTGCTGTGTAAAGTGAGGGTGGTGACTTTGCCCAGCCCTCCCTCACTTAGATCCAATCCATCTGCATGTCATGGCATCACCTCCATGATGTTGTGGTCTTCTTCAAGAACCGAGGGCAAACGACAACACACTATATACAACTTTTTGTTCCTTGATTACTCTTATCCAGGTCATACATACTGATGAACAGTGGGCTGTACGTAGAACTACAGAGTATAGTCTGAGTCATGTGGACTTTTTATCACTTGTGCATTCTCCAGACTTGAGCTGATCCTTATGCTACCTCTTCCTTCTGCTCCTGTAGCCTCTTTCTCCCATTGGTGAGTTCTTGCCAGAACCTCCAGTCTGGGGAAGGACTCAGACCAGCCATCCTTCTGGACCTAGACACCCACTATGCCCTTGCATGCATTTCCCTCTCCATACATTTCTTAGCTCCCCTTTTATGTATCATCTCCCACCCTGCTGATTTCCAGGACCTCATCATTAGATGAGGTAACAAGATAACATCAACTCTGAACCTCATGCCTCCTCAGCATGTCCCAGGCTCTGAGACCCTACTCTTCCTCTAATTGGAGAAGAAAGAGGGTGGTTATTGGAGAACTCCTCCTAGACTGTCCATTTAAGGAAGGGACCAAGTACACATGGCTGCAGGTCTTTAATCCCATTTCACTTTTTTCATTTGTTGTCTTTCCCCCCTTAGACTGTGAGCTCCTTTGGAGGGCACAAACTGTCTTTTGCCTTTTTTTTTTTTTTTGCACCCTGAGTGCTTAGCACAGTGACGGTACCTGGGGTAGCAGATGCTTAATATATGTTCATTGACTGACTGACATTAGGATGTCAGCTCTTTGAGAACCGAAACTGTTTATTTTTTCTTTCTTTTTCTTTATTGTATCTCAAGCAGTCATCCAATAAACACGTATTAAACACCTACTATGTGCTAAGCACTGTGCTAATAGCTGAGGATACAACTACAAGTAAAAATAAAAATGGTCCCTGCTCTCAAGGAACTTATGATCTAATAGGGGGAAAACAACACACAAAAGGAAGCTGAAAAGGAGTGGAGGAACATATATTGGTGAATTCCAAAGAAGTCCACAAACAGTGTAGGTGGTGGGAAATGGGGAGAAGACTGTACTGAGCTCACTCTTTAAATAGAAGCTCTGGAGTTTATAGCCTGCCCTCCAGACCAAGGGTCCAATCAGAGAGACAGAGGGTACTGATGAGATGTGAAAGAGATTTTTTAGGGATGAGTTTCCTGGGGAAGGAAATCTTGATGGGAAGGTCTAAATGAATTCCAAGCCCTTAACACACTTAACACATGGTAAGAGCTTAATAAATGGTTGTTGACTGACTTTCACTAGGTAATCTCTTTTGAATGACTATGGATTGTAATGAGGAGACTTTCAATGTTCCAGAGCTTGACACGATTAGTACAGCGTTACTTATTTACCAAGAGGAATAGTTGAAAAACCTTGCCGTTGATAAAGAAGCTTTCAATTTGATTCTGTGCTGGACATTCTCCGATGAATCTATGGCTTTGTTTTATGCCTTGACTAATGCTGATTCTCAGCAGATTGCTGAACAAAATTATCTCCATGGTTGCATCTGTCAGGGAATGTGCATAATTTTGATATATGCACAGGAGATATCTTGTTTGAGGGAGAGCCTGTACAGCTACATTTTATTCTACTAAGACAAATAACACTTTTTAAAGTCAACAGACAAGAAATGCAGTGTAATCTTATATTTTTTATGCCTCTTAGTCAATTGTGTGATAGTGAAAATGTAGTTTGTTGCCATATAGTGTCACTGGAAGAATATTGATTTTAAAGAAATGAACTTTCCAGGGCAGTGTACAGTTTAGGGGCAAGCAAGTCCCCTCCAGGAAGAGCAAATGTGGTGCAGACATTAATTTAGCAGCCTTACAGATTTCTATTAGAGTAAACAACACCTCTTTATAGGTAAAGGGAAAAGTTTCTGAATTTGGCATTTTTTAAAAACACAGAAGAGTAGGAAGTGATAACAGCTTGCTCCATACACCCAATTTACTTTCTATATTAAACATTGTGGATTACTCATTTTTTTATGCTTTATAAACTAACCTTCACCTGTTTTATGAAGAGGTGGGTGGTTCTTATTCATCAAAATAGAATCATTTCCAGGAGTCCTTTCCAAAAAAATGGATGTGTCATATCAAAATAAATGGTAATCATAATTATTTTTACTCTCTAGGATTAATTTACTAATTTATTATTATTAACTTAATTTTGGTAGAGTGCTCTAAAGTGCATTTTGTTAGATGTCCTTTAGACATATTGCATGCATGAGACTCTGTTGTCAAATCTGCCAATTCCCAAGTGTGTTCCTTTGCATGTGTGTATGTTTTGGGGTGTGTATGCTTTTTCATGGGTGTTTCAAAACCAAAGTTTTTATTTTAGGTACTGTAATGGTTCTTTCTATTTTTACTAGATGAGAGATGAAGGATTTCTGTGATGTTAATTAATTATATATTTATACAAAGTATACAAGAAGTTGCTCTTAGTATAAAGTATAAGCGCCTTTGTTAAGCATTTAAAACTCTTCTTTAACCTATTGTACAGCAGCTAGGTGGCACAGTGGATAGACACCAGGTCTGCAGTTAGGAAGATGAGTCTTCCAGAGTTCAAATCTAGCCTCAGACACTTCCGAGTTGTGTGACCCTGGGCAAGTCACTGTTTGCCTCAGTTTCCTCATCTGTAAAATGAACTGGAGATGGAAATGGCAAATCACTCCAGGATCTTTGCCAAAAAACCCCAAATGGGGTCATGAAGAGTTGGACATGACTGAACAACAATGAACCTATCTCAATAATGATTGCATATTACTTCCCCTCGTGAATTCTATGTTCCAGCTGAACTGGCCACCTTAGCGTTCTATCTTTCCCCTACTGGCTTTTGTTTAGATTGTCCCCCATCCCTTTAATCTTTTCCCAATTTACTTCTGCTTCTTTGAAATCTTAACTCCCTTCAAGGCCCAGCCCAAGAGCCACCTTCGCCAAGGAATCTTTTCAGCTGTTACTGCCTACTGTCATCACTGTGCATTTGTTTTATAGGTAGCAGAGATGGTATAATAGGCAGAACTCTCCGGAAATGCTAATGAGAACTGGACGCTTATTGGCCAGGCTTCCATTATACATGCAAGCATATGTATATGCATGTGTTCACGCATATGTATACATCCTATATTTACTTACCTATGAACAGATTGTATTCCCTTAGTTGAATGTAAGCTCCTTGAGGGCAGGAAATGTCTCATTTTTGTCTTTGTAATGCTAGTGTCTATCTCAAAGCTGGGCACATAGAAAGGTACTTCATAAGTGCTTGACTGACTGAAAATATCTTCTTCCTCTGAACTTAAAAAGCACTCAGAGCCAGTTCCACACACTCACCATTTAATTTTTCTCTGGTTTTGTGCTAGTTCTAGATCTTAATTTAAAGGAATTGAGCTTTTACTGACATGGGAATCCCAATCCATTAGTGCAGGTCACAACACATCTATTCTTCTCATCTTGAGAAACTTGTCCACATCCTTTCGTGAAGGACGTATGGTAAGTACTTATTATGTGCCAGGCCCTATATCAGGCAGTGGGAATTTAGAGAAAAGGCAAAAACAGTCTCTGCCCTCGGGCTGAACATAGCTAGATAAGATACCTGCAAAGAAGATATAAAGTAGTCCTAAAATAGGAAGTCTTTGAAGTCTTCCATGTTAGGCCTTGGGAGACTTAAAGACTCAGGTTTTTCTTTCTCCAGGCTAAAACTTCCCAGTTTCTTCCAACTGAACCTTTGGTCCTGTCATTATTAGGTTACCTTCTTCAGTCTGTCAATCTTTCCTGAAAGGGGGCACCCAGAGCTGAACACAATGCTCCAGATATGTGCTGGAGCCACTATTTGCCCATGAGTCAATCAATCAACAAGCATTGATTAAATGCCTATTATGTCCTAGGCATTGGAGATACAAAGAATAAAAACAATCCCTAATCAAAAGGAATTAAAATTCTAATAGGGAAGATGTCATATGGAGTCTGCCTCAACACTCCTGGCTAGTCTGGTCCTAGACTTGAATTTTAGGAAACATGGCATAGTTAACAGGATTATAAGCCAGGAAGAACTGGGTTCAAGTCCTGCCTCTGAAATATACAGGCAGTGCCAAGTCATTTAACCTATTATTCAGCGTTCTAGACAAATCTCTAAGATGATAGGCTGCAGGAAAGATGCTGACCTCTATTAGTACAGAGAGTTTCCTCATCCATCTAGGAATTCCCTGTAACACTGAAATCTCAGGTCCAATGCGTATTCCTATTCCTGTCTCAGTCAATGTTGCCTATCATTAAGAGCAATCGAAGGCCCTCTGCTCATGATTAAGAAGGGAATTACAACTTCTCAAGGATTTTTCTTTTCTCCCCTTCTTTTGTGTCAGTCTTTAACCAGATGAAGAGAGTCAAAGGGTGTCTTTTGCATGTTGACAATGACTTTTTGAAAATGTTGCTTCTTTGTGTTCTCTTGGAACACAAGAAAGTAGATCTTTACAAGAAAAAAAAAAATTTCTCCTGAATGGTAGAGCTGGAAGAGACCTTCGATATCATCTACTGGAGGCTCTTTCTTTTTGTTTTTAACCCAAGGTTCTTTACTTGGGGTCTGTGAACTTGATTTAAAAAAAAACAAAAACAAAAAAACAATAAGGGGCAGCTAGGTGGTGCAGTGGATAGAGCACTGCCCTGAAGTCAGGAGGACCTGAGTTCAAATCCAGCCCCAGACCAACCACTTGACACTTACTAACTGTGTGACCCTGGGCAAGTCACTTAACCCCAATTGCCTAAAAAAAAACAAAACAAAAAACATTTAAAAACTTGATAGCTACATTTCAATATAATTTATTTCTTTTGAAACTGTATATTTTATTCAATACGTTTAAAATATCATTCTGAAAAGAGATACAATAGCTTCACTAAGTGATTGATCAATCAATAAACATTTATTAAGCACCTACTATGTGCCAGACTGCAGAAGGGTTCCATGGCACAAATGGGATTAAGAACCTCTGATCTAGTCTAATTTTCCTCACTCAGATAAGGAAATGATCAATCAATTAATAAATAATTAGTAAGCACTAATTGTGGGCTGAACTGGAAATACAAAGACAAGAAAGAAATAGTCCCTGACTTCAAGAAGTTTACATTTTACCAGGGGAAACAACATGTGTGTATATATGTTGCTGCTGAATCATTTCCGTTGCATCTCACTGACCCATTTGGGTCATTTAGGGTTTTCTTGGCAAAGATATTTGGAATAGTTTGCCATTTCCTCCTCCAGCTCATTTTTACAGATGAACTGAGGCAAACAGGGTTAAGTGACTTGCCCAGGGTCACAGTTAGTCACATTTGAACTCACCTCCTCCTGATTCCACTGCACTGCCTAGATGCTCAGAACATACATACTCTGAAATGAAAAGAAAAGATAATTTCATCAGGGAGGCATTATTAATTGGGGGATCAAGACAGTCTTCTTGTAGAATGTAATACTTGAGCTAAGCCACACCCTGCTTTCTTTTGCCTGTAAAAATCATCCAAATATTTATTGAGAACCTACTTTAGGCAAAGAACCGGAAAGCGCTGTGAATATTCAATCAAGGAAGACTTTTATCTAGAAAGCTGAAAATTCCCCTGTCAGGGAAAAGCATAAATGGCTTGTTTTTAACAAATCATCCAAGGTGATGATTACAGTATCATTAGGATTGCTGTTTCTACTGTGGGGAATAGGTGCAGTGATCATAAGATGAAATGGCTCTTACTTAGCGCCTAACGAGAAAGAAGGCATCATTTCATGAGGATGGTGACCTCTAGCCTTTAACCTTTTCATCCTAGCCCAGAACTCCTAGGACTTATTTGTCCACTTCTTGTATAATATTTGTGTTTGCTGCTGATGAAGTACTATTATGCATCTATCTATACGAATATATCTCACCTGAAGTAATTGGTACGAAAAGTGGTTTGTGATTTTATTTTTTTTTTCAATTGAATCATTTGAAAAAGAGCTATATAAAAGAAGTCTTACATGAATTATTTTGTAAAGGGAGATTCTCCCCCAATTTATTTTATATGTGTGGATTTTTTTTTCATTACATATTTTGAGTTTTCTTAAAGAAAAGCATATCTTTGTGTGTGGCTATAGGAATAGAATGCTGCCAAGATAAGCTCATTTCATCTGTTAGAAATTTCCTACCATCACGCTCTTCTGAGTCACTGATTTTTGCTTTTTGCATGCTTAAAGGTTGTGAATAGGGAGGGGATCCAGAAAAACCCGTGTCTGATTTTTGAGTCACATTTTTTAACAAACCTGGCAGCTCAAAAGTCAAGCTGCCTTCTGCTTCTAATCGCTTACTTTCTAATTTAGTTTCTCCCACCCAAAGGGATTATAATTGATTTTTATTGCAGAGTCCATGGAAGATATCACTAAGATGTGAAGGCAATTATTTTCAGCTAGACTGAATCCACATTTATTTAATGCCAGTGCTGGCTTCAATCCAGTTTCTGAGCTTCATCAACACCTCATTAGATTATGAGGGTGGACCACTAATCTAAAAAGTTCTAGAAAAAGCCTTAACTGGGAGAACGTGTTTTCTCTTCACCTGGATCACTCAACATTTTCCCAAGTCACTGAGAAAAATACCCAAAGCTCATTTGTTGGGTATTTTGTGAGAGGATTCTTATTCCTATTCAGATATGAATTGGACAAGATGGTCTCTGAAGTCAAATTCTGAGATTCTATAATTTACAAAAGTCATCTTAAGGTCAGGGACCTGGGGCATGGGAACTATTAATTAGCATGAGTCATCATCATATGTCAAGAGGCACTTTCTTCTGGGAATTCTACTTTGCTTTCTCCTGTTCTACATTTCCCTTCCTTGTATCTATTTTCTTTTTTTTTTTCCTGCTGATTCTACCCTTTTACTTTCCTATCTTCCTCTCATTCAAAGTCCTTTCCACTGTTATCTTTCAATCCCTTAACGTTATTTCCATCCTTCATCTCTTAACTTTGCTTCCATCTTTCATCTCTTAGTTTTCCCTACTCCATATCATCACTCTTTCTCATGTCTCCCTGATGCCATAATCTCCCTGTACTCAACCCCAGTTTGTTTCACATTCTTAGACTTTCACTCAAATTGTCATCGTATTCTGTTTTATTCCCATCATTTAAAAAACCCTTCCATTTGTCCTCTGGCTTACAAAATAATCTTTAAAAAAAGAAGATGAGGACAAAGTAACCAGACTCAGAGCCAGAGGACTTACTACCTGTGTGACCTGGGACATGTTTCTTCTCCTTTCTGTGCCTCAGTTTCCTCATCTGTAAAATGAGAGACTTGGACCAGATGACTTTTTGAAGTCTGTTCCAGCTCTAAATCCATTTTCCTAAAAGGGGTGGACTTTAAAGAAAGATCAACTCAACTCTTACTTTGATTTTGGTTTTTTGGTTTTCAGCAAAGCATTTGACATAGTTTTACCTGCAATCCTTGTGGACAAGATAGAAAGATGTTGGCCAAATGAGAACATAGTTTAGTGTATTCAGTACCAGTTGAAAGACTCAAAGAATAGATTTTTAATTACTTGATGGCAACTTGGAGGAAGATCTGTATCTTTCTTTATCTATTAAATGAAGGGATGACAGAAGGACAAAATAAAGGATTAATTGAAAAATAAAATGAAAAATATTTATCACTTTTAGGTTGAGAAGTATCATTTTCTTCTCAATCCTATTTGTAATTAGTTGATTTTGTCCTGTAACTTCGTAAGTCATGCGTGGCTCTTTGTCTCTAAGCTATAATGAGTCTGGAATGAGTTAAGTTTAAAAATCCATTATTCTCACCTCAAGGAATTTAACTGACATTGGAGAATGCTTGTAACCAGAAAGGGAGTTGGGTCTGATTTCTTTATTCCACCAAGTTGTTTTTTAAGGATGCCTGATTTGCTGTCCCAAAATCTAGGGACCTTTGAATTTGTGCTATTTAGCTTCTTTTTTTTTAATCTGTGATTCAGATAAAGGTATATTTGGCATCCTTAACAAATTTGTAAATGATAGAAAGCTAAAGGGATGGCTACTGTGCTGGCTGACAGAGTCAGGATCAAAAAAATTTTGGAAGGCTGGAATGATAAGATCAATCTATTAAAATGGAATTTAATAGGCATAGATAATTCACTTTTCAAAATTTTATTGCTATCCTTTATTTTTATATCACCTTTATTTCCAAGTATTCTTCCTTTCCCTCCTCAGACAGCCATCCTTTGTCATAAAAAAAAAGTAAAAAAGAGAAAAAAGCAGTTCAGCAAAACTAACACAGCAGCAGTAGAAGCAGTTTTCTATGTGCATAGTACCTTGTCACAATTGAATTTTAACAAAATGAGGCAGATCTTTGAGCAAGAAAACATTTACATTTATTAGCAGGGGCATGCTACCTGTCAATAAATGGGTCAATGGCTGGCCTCCACTTATGTCAAAGACCCCAGGCAAAAGGACAGTTCCCCTTAGGTAGGTTTTGGGGAGTAAAGAAAAAAAAACAGAACAAGGTAGATGACATTATGGGATTGAGGGCAACACGATGGGTTACAGAGCTGAGGTTCAGGGCACAACATGATTGACTGGAAGTTTGGTAAGGGGGGCTACCAACAATCCCCTTTCCTCTCTCATGAGCCTAAGAAGTGCTCATTGAATCCAGGTACAAGATAGCATCCTAGATTTTGGGACAGCAAATCAGGCATCCTTAAAAAACAACTTGGTGGAATAAAGAAATCAGACCCAACTCCCTTTCTGGTTACAAGCATTCTCCAATGTCAGTTAAATTCCTTGAGGTGAGAATAATGGATTTTTAAACTTAACTCATTCCAGACTCATTATAGCTTAGAGACAAAGAGCCACGCATGACTTACGCAGTTACAGGACAAAATCAACTAGTTACAAATAGGATTGAGAAGAAAATGATACTTCTCAATCTAAAAGTGATAAATATTTTTCATTTTATTTTTCAATTAATCCTTTATTTTGTCCTTCTGTCATCCCTTCATTTAATAGATAAAGAAAAGAAAATCAAAATCTTCATAAGAAATATGTATACTCAAGCAAAACAAATTTTGACATTGTCCATGTCCAAAAATTGCTGCATCATTCTTCACCTTGAATCCATTAACATCTCTTCCAGGAAGTGGGTAGTATAGTTCATTATCAGTCCTCTGAACTCGTGGTTGGCCATTGCATTTATCAGAGTTCTTAAATATTTCAAAGTTATTTGTCATTATGAGGTCATTGTATAAATTGGTTTCTTGGTTCTACTCACTTTATTTTGCATCAGTTGAATATTTCCAGGTTTCTCTGAACCTATACCTTCGCTCATTTCTTACAGCACAGTAGAATTCCATTACATTCATATAGCATAATTTGTTCAGCCATTCCCCAATTGCATGTACAAGATGAAGGTGATGTGATTAGTTCTTTTGAAAAAGATCTGTGGATTTTTTGGGTCACAAACTTAACAGTGGGATATGACAAACAAAAACGTTGATGGAATCCTGGTCTCCATTGGAACACTCAAGATCATAATACCACTGTATCCTGCCCTGATGGGATCGCACTTGCAACACTATGTTCAGTTCTGTGTGCCACATTTTAGGAAGGATATTGATAAGCCATAGGATATGGGGCAACTGGGTGGCTCAATGGATAGAGTACTAGGCCTAGAGTAAGAAAGACCAGAGTTCAAATCTAACCTCAGACACTTCCTAGCTGTGTGACCCTAGGCAAGTCACTTAACTCCCTGCCTGCATAAAAACTGGAGAAGGAAATGGCAAACCACTCTAACATCTTTGCCAAGAAAACCCCATGGACAATTGGTCCACAGGGGTCATGAAGAGTCAGACAGGACTGAACAAGGAAATACAAAAGGAGGCCATCAGGAAGGTAAAGGGATTCCAGATCATATCATTCAAGGATTATTGAAGTAATGGGGGATATTTAGCATTGAGATGAGAAGACAGGGGGTGAGAAGGGTTTGTCATGATAGCTCTCTTTTAGTATTAAAGGGGAAGAGGAATTACAATTACTTTGCTTGGCTCCAGAAGTGTAAAGGTTGTGAGTTGTAGAAATTGCCTTCAACTCAAAGAAAAACTTCCTAACCATTAGAACTATCCAAAAGTGGAATGTGCTGTCTTGAGAAATAGTGACTTAGTTCTCGCTATAGACCTTTTTAAAAAAAATTTTTGGTTTTATTTATTTTATTTTTAACTTATGGAATGAAACAAGCATTTCCATAATATAATATAATATAATAAAAAAGAAGATTGCTCACAAAACTGCAAATTTATTATATACAATTTGCTATTCCTTTTAAACATAGAATAAAGTTGTCATGTAAATTTCTTTTCCCCCCATTTTCCCTCTCCCCTGCCCTAGAAATGACTATCATTAGAATTATGTATATATATAATATATATGTATAAATATGTACATATGTAAAGATGTGTATATTTACAACTATGTATATGTATGTAAAATCCTATCTTATCAGTTCTTTCTCCAGATGCAGATAGTGTTTCCTTCATATGTCCTTTGTAGTTAATTTGGGTTTTTATAATAGTCAAAATGACTTATTTGCTCAAAGTTGTTCTTAAAACAGTATTGCTGTTATTGTATACAACATTGTCTTGGTTCTCATTTCACTCTTCATTATTTTGTGCAATTCTCTCTGTCTTTTTCTAAGATCATCAAGCTCATCATTTTTTACAGCACAGTAGTATTCCATCACAATCAGCCACTCACTACATTCACTTCAGATCTTCAAATGGAATCTTAATCATTTATTGGACAAGAACTCCAAAGTCTCTTCCAACTCTGAGATTCTTCTCTGCCTATTTAATTACACTCTCATTTCTTCCTTCTTTGTACTGCTACAACACTTTCTGTCAGTACCGTTCATTTTGGTACTATTTTATTATTTATTTGTTTATGTTGCCCTTAACTAAACCCCTTGAGGGCAAGTAATATGTCAATCAAGAACTCAATAAGGATTTTTGAAGAGTCAGGCAAGCATGTACTTCTTGTGCATCTCTCAGAGGCTTACATTTTCTGCAGATTTTTTAAAAAATAGCATCATATATTCAGATGCTTAATAAACATTTGCAGAACTGAGCTGAATAACAACTGATAGCCCAGGTTTATTAATAAGTCAATTAATCCAGGTAAGTGTAACAGCTTTTCCCAATAGGATGTCAAAGAGAATACAATCAATTTCACACATCTGGACCAATTAGGGCATTTTCTGAATAAGTTCAGACTCTATTAAAGTCTCACAGAGTAAAAATTGCTCAAAATAAATAACTGGAAGGAATTAGTAAATAATAAAATAGAGGAGTTGTCCAGCAAGGCTGAGTGAATAGTCCTTCCTGGAGTAAATATTATTTAGAATATTAGAGCTCTGTAGAAGACAAAATATTATGCTAATGTGATGTTAATATAATTATATTGGGACCCAATGCAAAAGTTAATACGGGCTGAGTACCAACAATGACAATAACAGCAACAAAAACATTTGTTGAACACCTGATATGTGCAGTCAGGTATAGTAGGGGCTGGTAACTAACACAGGAAATTTAGATAAGACGTTGTTCCCTGACCACAAGGAGCTTAGTAAAGTCCAGGAATGAGGTTAGACAAAAACACAAAGACCTTTAAATTAACAATCTTGCATTGGAAATGCATTAATTGGGGACTTATAATACAAAGTACTATGTGAAGTATAGAGGAATATCATTTACTAAAGGGAGAGGGATGGAAACGGTCAGGGAAAGTTTCCTGGACGAAATGCCACCAGCATTTGAGATGGGCTTTGGAGGTTAAGCAGTACAGAGAAATTGAAATAAGGCTACTATTTTATGTTTACAAAGCATCTTTACCACTCCCTTCCAACAGAGAGCTCAGAATATATTACAAGCACTCATTAATCTGCCTAATATTTCTAGAAAAATAAATTAGATACTTAATTCAACAACTGATCTTTGACTAATACTTATGTCCAGTTTTCTCTTGGGTTAGAAAAGTTCTATCTGTTGTTTCCACCATTAGCAAAAAAAAAAAAGGAAAGAAAAGAAAAGAAAAAAAGAAAAGAGTGATGAGATGGAATGTAGCAGGTTCAATGACCTGCTAAGCTGGAAAAGCCTCTATGCTGAAATACAGAGTTTGTTACCAACTCTCTTTACACATTTCTTAATTTTTCACTTCTTCCAATCTAAATCTCCATCAAAAGGAGAGTTGGGGCACAAAATAGAATTTTTTTTTCTTTTTTCAAAATTAATTTATTTTGATTTATCAACAATCACTTCCATATGCTTTTGAGTTTAAAATTTTTCTCCCCCTTCCTTCCTACCACCTTCCCCAAGATGGTGCACAATGTGATATAGGCTATATATTTACATTCTTATTAAACATATTTTCAGATTAGTAATGTTGTAAGTAAAAATTAGAACCAATAGGAGGAGCCACCAGAAAGAGGAAACAAAACTCAAGAGATAAAAAGCAGCAAATAGTATGCCTCAATCTGCATGCAAATTCCATAGTTGTTCCTTTGGATATGGATAGTATTTTCCAACACGAGGCCTTTGGAGATGTCTTAGATCTTGTATTGTTGGGAAGGGTTAAGTTTATCAATCTTAGTCATCACACAACGTGGCTGTTATTGTGTACAACGTTCTTTTGGTTCTGCTCACTTCATTCAGCATCAGGCCATACAAGTCTTTCCAGGTTTTTCTGAAGTCAGCTTGTTTATCATTTCTTATAGCACAATAGTATTCCATTACATTCATATACCACAACTTGCTCAGCCATTCCCCAATTGATGGGCATCCTCTCAATTTCCAATTCTTTGCCACCACAAAAAGAGCTGTTATGAATATTTTTGTACATGTGGGTCCTTTTCCCATTTGTATGATCTCTTTGGGATATAGCCCTAGAAGTGCTATTGCTGGGTCAAAGGGTATGCACATTTTGATAGCACTTTGGCCATAGTTCCAAATTGTTCTCCAAAATGGTTGGATCATTTCACAACTCCACCAACAATGCATTAGTGTTCCACTTTTCCCACATCTTCTCCAACATTTTTCATTTTTCTGCTTTGTCATGTTGGCCAATCTGACAGGTGTGATGTGGTACCTCAGAATTGTTTTGATTTGTATTTCTCTAATCAATAGTGATTTAGAGCATTTTTTCATATGACTATAGATGGCTTTAATTTCTTCATCTGAGAACTGCTTGTTCATATCCTTTGACCATTTATCAATGGGAGAATGACTTGTATTCTTATAAATTTGACTTAATTCTCTACATATTTTAGAAATGAGGCCCTTATCAGAGAGACTGGTTGCAAAAATTTTTCCCCCAATTTTCTACCTTTCTTCTAATCTTAGTTGCATTGGCTTTGTTTGTGCAAAACCTTTTCAATTTAATGTAATAAAAAATATCCATTTTGCTTTTCGTAATGTTCTCTATCTCCTGTTTGGTCAAGAATTCTTCTGTTCTCCATAGATCTGATAGGTAAACTATTCCTTGCTTTCCCAGTTTGCTTATAATATCAACCTTTGTATCTAAATCATGAACCCATTTTGACCTATTTTGGTATATGGTGTGAGATTTTGGTCTATGCCTGGTTTCTGCCATACTCTTTTCCAGTTTTCTCAGCAGTGTTTTTTTTTGTTTTTAACCCATTCTACCTCTCCCTTTCTTCTTCTCTGAGTATAATCCTCTCTCATCCCTTAATTTTATTCTCCAGATATGACCCTTTAATCTTCAACTCACCCTGTGCCCTCTATCTATCTATCTACATATACATACATATAATTTTTTTCCTCCAACTACCCTAATACTGACAAAGGTCTCATGAGTTATAAATATCATCTTTCCATGCAGGAATGTAAACAGTTCAATCTTAATAAGTCTCTTATGTTTTCTCTTTCCTGTTTACCTCTTCATGTTACACTTGAGTCCTGTATTTGAAAGTCAAATTTTCTATTCAGCTCTGGTCTTTTCATCAAGAATGCTTGAAAGTCCTCTATTTCACTGAATGACCATTTTTCCCCCTGAAGGATTATACTCAGTTTTGCTGGGTAGGTGACTCTTGGTTGTAATCCTATCTCCTTTGCCCTCCAGAATATTACATTCCATGCCCTGTGTTCCTTTAATGTAGAAGCTGCTAAATCTTGTGTTATTTCTGATTGTGTTTCCACAGTACTTGAATTGTTTCCTTCTGGCAGCTTGTAATATTTTCTCCTTGACCTGGGAACTCTGGAATTTGGCTATAATATTCCTAGGAGTTTTCCTTTGGGGATCTCTTTCAGGAGGAGATCTGTGGATTCTTTCAATTTCTATTTTGCCCTCTGGTTCTAATATATCAGGGAAGTTTTCCTTGATAATTTCTTGAAAGATGATGTCTAGGCTCTTTTTTTGATCATGGCTTTCAGATAGTCCAATAATTTTTAAATTCTCTCTCCTGGACCCTACTTTCCAGGTCAGTTGTCTTTCCAATGAGATATTTCACATTATTTCTAATTTTTCATTCTTTTGGATTTGTTCTACAGTGTCTTGATTTCTCATAAAGTCACTAGCTTCCAATTGCTCTATTCTAATTTTTAAGGAAGTATTTTCTTCAGTAAGCTTTTGGACTTCTTTTTCCATTAGGCCAATTTTGCTTTTTAGGGCATTCTTCTCCTCATTGGCTTTTTGGACCTCTTTTGCCATTTGGGTTGGGCTATTTTTTAAGGTGTTATTTTCTTCAGTATTTTTTTGGGTCTCCTTTAGCAGGCAGTTGACTTGTTTTTCGTGATTTTCTTGTATCACTCTCAGTTTTTTCTCTACTTCCCTTAGTTGCTTCCCAAAACCCTTTTGAGCTCTTCCAAGACCTGGGACTGATTCACATTTTTCTTGGAGGCTCTGGATGTAGGAGCTTTGACTTTGTTGTCTTTTTCTGGTTGTATATTTTGATCTTCTTTTTCACCAAAGTAAGATTCTATGGTCTGACTCTTTTTGCTCTGCTTGCTCATGATCCCAGCCAATTACTTGAGTTTTAAACTCTTTGTTAAGGTAAGAGTCTGCTTCCAAAGGGGGAGAATGTATTGTCCCAAGCTTCAGGGGTTTGTATAGCTGTTTTCAGAGATACTTGTAGGGACCTGTAAATTTTCAGTTCTTCCAAGGTGGTATGATAAGGGGCGAGGTGTTTACTTCTTTCCTGGCCTGTGACCACAAGTATTCCTTTCTGTCCTGTAACTGTGAGGAAGGGTTCCTCTCCACAGCCACTCCAAGCTCTACCATGCCAGCGTTCCTCCTCACCCCAGCACCGCTGCCCAGAACTGTGACCCAGATCCAAACAGGGGCAAAGCAAGAGATTCCTGACTCAGCACTGGCAAAGAGATCCCTGCAGTCCCTCTCTGATCAGCCACTGGATTCCCCCTCAGTCTGTGGACCAGAAGCTCGGGAAGCAGCTGCCCCCCGCCCCATGGGCCACGCTCTTGGGGAATGGAGCTGAAACCCCACCTTCCTGTCTCAGCACCGACAGAAATAGACTTTTCCCACTGACCTTCTAAGTTGTCTTTGGCATTCGTGGATTGAGGAGTCTGGAAACCTCCACAGCTGTCCAAGATTCAATCCTCTGAGGCCTGCTCCAGGTTCGCTGCGGCCTGCGTGCCTGCGCTGTGCTGTGCTCCCATCCCAGCACGATACACCTTTCTGATCACTCATCCAGGTTGTCTTGGGCTGGAAATTTGTTTCACTCGTGTCTTTTTGTGGGTTCTGCTGCTTCAGAATTTGTTTAGAGCCATTTTTTATGAGTATTTGGAGGGTTTTGGAGGAGAGCTCAAGCAAGTCACTGCTTTCACTCCGCCATCTTGGCTCCCTCTCCCCAGCAGTGTTTTCAAACAGTAGGTTCTTATCCCAGAAGTCTTTGGGTTTATCAAATAATAGATTACTATAGTCACTGACCACCGCGTCTTGCATATTTAACCTATTCCACTGATCCACCACTCTATTTCTTAGCCAGTACCAAAGCAGTTTTGATGATTGCTGCTTTATAATACAATTTAAGATCTGGAATGGCTAGGCCGCCTTCCCCTGCATTTCTTTTCATTAGTTCCTTTGATATTCTGAACCTTTTGTTCTTCCAAATGAATCTTCCAATCTAAATCTCCATCAAAAGGAGAGTTGAGGCACAAAATAGAATTTTAAAAGTATTTTTTCCTCAAAGATTGCATTTCCCTAGATATTGTAAGAAGCAGGGCAAAGGGAGGCATGTCCTAAATGGTTACCAGTGTTAGACTGAAGTTCAGAATCTCTAGGTTAACAAGGTCTCCAGTGATGACAAAGAAACCGGTGGATAAAAGCACCTTTTGCTTTTCCTTGACAGAAATATGTGGTGGCCTGTCTGCAAATGACGAATTTTAGGAATGTAATAAACCCTGTTTTCAGACATTGGTAGTGTGAAATCTTGTGTATGAAAGTTGGTTCATGCACCACCTACCGCATGAGGCGTTCCCTGATCCTCCCAAACGTCAGTGCTTTCCCATTAAAAAATTACTTTGTATTTGCCATACATATATTTTGTGTGTTCTATAACTAGGGGTTGCACAGAGTATTTGCAGAGCTTTCATGCCCATTCTCGCTTTAGGGATGACAAAGATTCTTAGTGTTTCAGGTGACCATGGATAATTTAGCACTTTAGTTCTCTATCTTTGGGGATGATGAAATAATCCTCTTATCGGCCACTAAGGAGGAAGAGTGATGACTCAGTGGGGTTTTAAAATAGAATGACTGATCCTCTATTGTTCATTCTCTTCCTGGTTGAGAGAGTGGAGGAGTAGACTGGTGGCATTAGTCACCTTTCACTCACCGTGACAGCATGGCAACAATTCCTATGTGATACCTAGAAAAGAAGGAATCGAGTAGTTGGACCTGAGTCTAGGTTTTGGATTGCCTCCTCTCTGTTTCCTTAGAATAAATAGATGATGGAATAGCAGTGCTGAAATGAACATATACTGTCTTGGAGGCAGCCTCATGAGTTTGAATATCCTAGCTCCAGTGGTCAGAATTCACTGTTGGCAAGGAGGGGAGGGGCTGAATTCAAAAGGATATCAGCAATGGTGGGGGTGGGGGGAGGGAGGTGGAGAGATCAGACATAGACCGGAAGGAGACAGTGCAGAACCTAGGTGAAATGTAACAATGTCTATTCAGCAGTCCTGGAAACTGCTTTACGTTCTGTTTGTCTTAATCTCCCAGTGTAATATCATTATTACTACCATTTGTTTAATTTGTTCAAGTTTTTGTCAGTGTGTGCTATGAGTATAACAGTAGTCTTAAGTAACTGAATACTTGCCAATGTGAGTTTGTGAGGGCCTTTTGTGTTAACCATTTCTTGTGTGTGTAGGAAGTAAATAACTGTCCTATACCTGATATATATTACATATTTAATACTTTTTTAATACTCTCATTTGGAGAGATTCTAGAGAAGAGCCCAAACCTAAATTTTAAGTAATTTTCCACCAGTGCACCAGGGTGGAGGGGGGGGGGGTTTAGAAAATGAAGAATGTGAGAAAAAGGAATATGACTGGTCTTATAAGTGGCCAGGCTCACCCAAGAATAACGAAACCAGGCATCCCATATCAGTGGGTCCAGAGCAGAGGGCTCCTCCCACCTTAGTAGAAAGAGAGAGAGAGTGCAGTGCTCTAGGCTCCCTGGGCCCAGCAGATGGTTCAAATTGTTACATTTGTTGTCTCTCCCTACAGAACTTTTTTTTTTGGTCTATCTCCAGCAACTAGAATAGTGTCTGGCACATAGCAGATGCTTAATAAATGGTTCTGATTGATTTATGCTGATTTATTGATTTATAGGTTTATCAGTGGTCTGCTAATCTAGTTGGTAGGTGACTGATAGAAAATGGAAGGAATGGCTTTCCACCTACTATTTGTTACCCCTCCTCCCTCCTGCCATAGCATCATTTCAGGTTGGCAGATGAATTCCTCTGCAAAAAGATGATTCTTTCACAGTCCTTATTTGAAACCCAAGAGAAAAAAGCTACCATCAAGAATTTTAGCTGAGGAGAAAGTGAATGGAGTGCTGGACTCGCAATCAGGGAGACTTGGGCAGCACTTAACTAGCCCAGTGAGCTTAGAAAACTCAGGGTAGTTAGGTGGGGCAGCAGATAGAATACCAGGCCCGGAGTCAGGAAGACTCATTTTCCTGAATTCAAATTCGGCCTCAGACACTTAGTAGCTGTATGACCCTGAACAAGTCACTTAACCCTGTTTGACTCAATTTCCTCATCTGTAAAATGACCTGGAGAAGGAAATGGAAAACCACTCCAGGATCTTTGCCAAGAAAACCCCAAACAGGGTCATGAAGAGTTGGATGTGACTGAAAATGACTAAACAAGAAGCTAGGAAAATCGCTTAACTTCTCTGGGCCTCAGTTTCCTCATATGTAAAGTGGGAATAATAACAACACCTAACTCACAGGGTTCTTCTGAGAATCAAGTGGATAATGCATGTGCAGTACTTCACACACCTTAAATGCCAATGAAATCAGCTATTATTCCCTGGAGAGCATATTTTGGGCTTGAAGTCAGGAAGACCCATCTTCTTGAGTTCAAATCCGGCCTCACACACTTACTAGCTGTGTGACCCTGGGCAAGTCACTTAACCCCGTTGGCCTCAGTTTCCTTATCTGTAAAATGACTTGGAGAAGGGAATGGCAAACCACTGCAGTATCTTTGCCAAGAAAACCCCAAATGGGATCACAAAAAATCAGACATGACTGAAAATGACTTAACAATATATTGTATTAGGCAGACTAGTTGCATTGTGGCTAACTTGAGGAGCACCAAAAGTATCTCAGCATCTGTTAGAAAAATATTTAGTGTTTCATGATCAGTATCAAGAATCAACTCCATGAGTTGTAATATTTTTTCTGTGCATCTGAGGAACAGTGCTGCATAGTAGAAAGGCAGTCTTAGAAGCAGGAAAACATGGATTCAAATCCTGACATTTACCCCAGTGAATGTGCTCTCGATAATTCTCTAAGACTTAGTGACAGAGGAGGTGCTGACCTATGTCAGTACTGGGACTTTTCCTCATTAGGGATTTCTCTATGTCAGTGAAAGACCAAGTCCAATCCCTATCTCGTCCTGCACTAAGGAAAAGAATTCTACTCATTGGCAGGGCTTGTTAACTGGCTAAAACCTGGGAAGTAGTCTCCCTCGATTTCTCTACGCCCCTTTATTAAGATTATAGATTTAGAGTTGGAAAGGAACCTTAAGACGACATCGTCTAGTTCAACCCTTTCAATTTACAGATAAGGAAACTGAGGCCCAGAAAGTATAAGTGAATTACCCAAGGTCGTACAGATAGGTAATATTTCAGTGATGCCCCATCCTCATCCAACCCAGTGCCGTCAAGATTACTTTCTCCATATGAAAACTTGCTCACAGGACAGAATTTTAATTGTATTCACCTTACAGCACAAATGCTAGATAAGGTTTTCAGTATTATCTCCTTAGTGGGATCAAGACTTTAAGTTAAAGGATAAAGCTCCCACAGTCGAACTTTTTATATCAATCATTAAGCACAATCTGTCCATGCTACCCTTCTGTTAAAAAAAAATCTTCAGTGGCTCCCTAGTGCCTCTAAATGGAAATCTGTCATTTTACTCTGGTCTCCATGACCTTCTAAGTTGAGATCAAATTCCTTCACTGATACTTGATGCTTTTTCTTTGCCTCGCCAGCTTTATCATATACCATTCTTCTGGGTGTGCTCAAATCCCAAGGCAAAGTGGACATGATCTGCACTTCCCATTCAGTTCCTTTCGGTCCTCTTAAGCCTTCATGTGCCACTCCCCCTTGAAGCCTTCCCTCATTTTCCTGATCTGTAACAATTTCCCCTGTCAAACCACAAATAACTTTTATGTTTTTTTGCGGAGAGGGAGTAGGACAACTCTAATGTACTAATGTGATATTGTGCTATCTGCATTCTTGTTCCCATATTAGATCTAAGCTCCAGGTAGGAAGGGACTACACATTATCTAGATTTTATTTCCTTCCCAGCAACTAGTATTAAGGTCATGGCTATAGTGAAAATTTAAATGTTTGCTAAACAAAAGGTTTTTTTGGGGGTGATATGTGCATTGGGCTTTCTGAGTTACATTAGATGACTGACAACCCCTTTTCTGAGGGAGTGATGGCCCAGAACTGTGATTTCTTGGGTGTCTAAATTCCCTATAGTGATTCAGATCTTCAACTAAGGAAATTGCCTGGCATGCTAAGTTCAGTGACCCACACCAAGTCAAACAACCCCAAACCAGGTCTTCTGAACTCCAAGGCTGGTACCTTACTACATCATGCCATCTTCTTTGCTTTTTACTTAGCTATTCAAAAGTAGTGTGAATAGTTTAAACTAGTTTATCCTCAACTGTATCTAGAAGATATAAGATACAAATAATGGGGGTAAATAATCACAGCAAAGAAGCCTGCAATTTGCCCCCATTACACAGAAAAGGAAGTAAGTATAATGGGACTAGAGATGGTTGGCCCTTTTTAAGAACGAGAGGGAAGGAAGGAGGATGATGCCCACTTCTTCAAATCTCTACCGTTCCTCGATTGGTAGGTTTTACCCCCAAACCTGTTCTTGCCCATATAATCCTGCAATCCTGTTCTTTTCCACCTGCTCTGAAGATGGAAGCAAGATGACGACTGTCCCCAAATCAGGCTGATGGACAAATGATTTAGGGATTGAGATGACATATAGGATGGGATACTCTTAACACTCCTTCCAAGGGGGAAGGGAATATTTACATAGTGTCTATTACATGACAGGAACCATGCTAAATGCTTTATAATTATCTCATCTGATCCTCACAAAGACCCTGCAAGACAGGTGCTATTATTATCTCCATTTTATAGTTGAGAAAACCGAGGCAAACAGAAGTGACTTGCCCAGGGTCACACAACTATGAAGTATTTGAGGCTAGATTTAACTTTAGGTCTTCCTGCCTCCAGACCCCAGTATTCTATCCACTAGGCCAGGAGTGGGGAATCTGTGACCTCAAGGCCACATGTGGCCCTCTAGGTCCTCAAGTGTGGACTGACTGAATCCTAACTTCACAGAACAAATCCCCCTAATAAAAGGATTTATGACTAAGTGCCTGAGCCCTCTCAAGTGCCTCTGAGGTTAACAAACAGCTAAAGCTAGATTGAGTGTCCCAGAATTTTTGGAGCTGGCAAAGAGGCCTGACAAAAGCTGCTCTTGCTGCCAATTTCCCCCCTTGTCTTTGGGTAAATGTGAATTTTTAGAAGTGCCAGATTGTTTGAACTGCTTTCCTTTTTTTTTGAGAAAAGGAGAATATGCTATTTATTGGACATATATTTTCAGGCTAGTCCTGGTTGAAAAAGGCAAGAATGAAGTTCAATATAATAAAAGTCTTAGACCATATTAGTTTCCACTACACCAATGTGTTATGAATAGAAAATGAACCCGTGATGTTCCTTTGTAACTGCTGCTTGTGCTATTTGATTTTGTTAAACCTAGGACTATAAGGGTGCCACCTGATACCACATATGGGGATTAGGAAGTGTTTTTTGCTTTGTATGTTGGCAGCTGGTATTGTAATACTCGATGTGCCACTTTGGGTATGATTCTGAAAGCCCAAATCCAGATTACTGTCAATAAAAATTGTGGTATTGTTCCAGGAAGGGCTCGACAGAGTTAAGAGGTGCTCCAGAAGTCATTGAGAACAGGTGGCACACCAGGAAATCAAACTACCTAGGGTCTAGTTTCTGGAAGTCCTTGATAACAGATCTGTGGTTCTGATGAAAACATAATCTTGGAAGGAGACCAATTAAACCCAGTGAGGTTATGGTTCAAGAAGAATGGGTTAAATAATTATCCTGTGCACTCATTTAGGGAAAAGGTTGACTAAGAGAAACATTTATGAAATAAGCTTCTTCTAACAGTCAAGAAGCATTTGTTATGTGCCTACTATGGACCAGGGACTGTCACAGGCACTGAACTATCCTAATTACTCTATTAATCTTTCATTAATTTTTGGGTTTGTATGACTGTGCCAAAAGCAGATGTCACAATCCCTATCAACAAGTGGTTTACAACACTTACTGGTAACAAATCAAATCAAAGAATAATAAAAAATGTTCTGAGAGATATTTATAATGCACTTAGCACAGTTCCTGGCACATAGTAGGTGCTTAATAAACACTCTCTTCCTTTCTCTTCCCTGTCCCATTCAATGAAAACATCCAGTTGACACTGCATAGCCCCACCACCACTGATCTGCACCATGCTTGTGGGAGAAGTCTGGGACATCTATTTCTCTTGTTAGTTCCCATGCGTGGGTGCTTGCTGTGTTTCTAGCTGTCTAATAACAGTAAGGCTAAAAGAGAATGTTACCCATGAAGAACTGTTTAGTTGAATTATAATTATAGCCCCAATTTAGCAGAAGCAGAGAATTGAAAGGGATTGTAAAAGTTAAAAAAATAGGAGGTGGTGATGCCCTTTACCTTGAAAATATATACATAGCTTTTTCTTTTCCCTCAGGAAAAGATCCCCTATGTCGAAATTTTACACTAATGGGACCTCTCAAACCATCAAATACATAAAATGTTACTGGCTACGGGGTGGCTAAGAACAAAGCCCAAAGGCCCTGTGGTGGCTTTGGCTTTGCCAAAGGTAGTAAAATAAGGAATGATGAGTAAGATAAGGAAGACCAGAATGGTAAGATTATGTTACTGGAAGAACAAACCAAGCAGTTCTGTACTTGACCAGGCCAGAGTAAGAACAATGGAAAGAGACTGATGGGCTTTGCTTTTGTGTTTTTTAATTAACTCCTCCAAACAGCAAATATACAGGACCTGGACAATGTTCCCTGTCCCACATTTTTATGAGCCAGCCAAACTGGCCTTCTTCTCTGTTCTCCCCTTGACAGGATTTACACCATGCCTTTTACTGGCCATTTTCCCCTCCCCTCGCAGCCCCACCTTGGCCCGTAACACCATCTCCTCAGCTCTGCCAAATGGAGTCTCTTCTTTCTTTAAGACACAACTTAAGCAACATTTCCAGCACAAAACCTTTCCTGGTCTTCCTAACTGCCAATGCCCTATTCTCAAGCCACCTTGGATTTACTTTGCATCATATTGGTATGTATCCATTTTCCATTTATGCTGTGTAAGTCTTTGCTTATTAGAATGTGAGCTCCTTGAGAAAGGGGCTATCTATTATACTGTATGTCCAGCACACAGCACAGGTATGTGTGCAGAATAAGTGCTCAAATAATTCATCCATTCACTCTTTCCCATTCAAATAAAAAGCTCCTTGGGGGTAGGGATTTTTTTATTCTTTATACTTTTACTTCTAGTGCCTAGAACATACCAGGTGCTTAATACTTGTTGACTGGCTGGTGTGGAAAGAATACTAGATTAAGAGTCAGGATAATTCGAATGCTAGTCAAGGTTCTTTTACTAATTAGCTGTGTTGCCTTGGGAAAGTTACCTCACCATTCTGGGCTTCAGTTTCCTCAGTCATAAAATTGAGGACTGGACTAGAGAATCCCTAAGGCCTCTTCCAAATTCAAAATCCTATGATCCCATAATGCCTAATGTATAAATCATAACATGTAAAGGTAGGACATATAAATTAATTATATACATAAAACACAACCTTTTCCCATGGGATTTTACTCTGATCTTACAAAGTGAAAATCATGCCAAGTATATGCCATGTATAAAGTAAGGGTAGGATATTAAACTAATTTAGGGAGATATGTAGTTCTGAAAAGTTGGAAAAGGACAATGACGGAAACAGAGATTACAATCTTAACACGACTACTTGGGGAAAGGGGAAATACTTGAAAAAATCAGTTTGATAATACAAAAAAGATTATGGGGCTCTTGGTAATTAATTACCAAGTTTTTATGACAAAGCTTGCTCTGTGGAGCCTTCACAAACTCCTCATCCTACCCCACCCCTTTCCACACTTGAAGTGACTTCTCTCTTTTCTAAACTCTCATAAGCACTTTGTACTGCTTTTATGAACTTACCACATCTAAGTGACATGACTGTTAGTTGTGTATATCTCGTCTCCCATTACTAGATTGTAAACAGGGACACACTATCTTATTTATCTCTGAATCTTTGAATACAGGATTTTTACACAGTTTGCCATTAATAAATGTTCAGTGAGCCAAATGCATAAAATGTAAATCATTTTAAAATTAAAATATTCTAAACTTTCATTTAAAACCGAAAGTACATTTAAAATGATAAACAGAAAGGGATAAGAATGTTTAATTTCCTTACTGCACATATTTTATAGGATGGCTACTACCAGTCCTGATTTTTATCCAGCAAGAGAGTTCACCAAATTCTCAATAATGATATATTTGCTTATGTAGATGTCACACTGATATTTCTTTGCCTGCTCTCTGAGTTGTCATTTCATTCTGTTCTTTCCCTTTTCAGTATTTCCTTTCCTTGTTATTTGAGGTACTGTCAGTCCATATGGGCCTGGTCCCATTACTCATCTCTGTTAAGTGTCTCCTACACTTCTATTTCCTAGCAGTATCTGTTGGATTTTTATCAGTGCATTTGCTCTTTTATTTCATTTTTTAAATAAGAAAAATGATGTTAGTGTCTACATTAAACCTTCATGGAAGACACAAAAATGAGCAATAAAAATATTATAATTATTCTCTCTCTTTTTCATGTACTTATTTTTCATTTTTCTTTCATAGTACAAACTTCTGAGATAAGGCTTGCTTCCATGAAGACAGTAGAATCCATACCTAAAGAAGTATTTTATTAATAAGATAAAACAATCAGTATGCACTTTTAAAGGAAATGTTCAATAAAGATTCTAATGGGAAAATAGTGCTTAATATTTACCTTTTGGGATTTAAAGACTTCTCAGACAGTCTGTAAAGCCAGTGCACATATATCTGAGGTACAATTGTAAAATCATGACAAAGTTATGGGTGACTTAAATGTTAACATTCTCCTTGAAGAATTTTATTTTTGTAAATAGCAGATTCAGGGACACTGTAGTTAAGAGCAAACAGATATAGAGCTTGCCACAGAGAGACTTTGAGAAGCCAACATTTTTGTTAATTATGTTTTAATAACTTTAAGAAAAACAACTAAGCTCATGCAGAAACCCAATGAGCAAAACACAGCTGTCAATATAGCTGATGTGCAAATAAGACCCACAATGACATCAATTTAAAAAAATAACCTGTTTCATTTTTTATAGATATTTTTTCAGACCCCAGCATATAAAAACATAATGGCTGATAAAGATCACCCATATCTACTCTTCTTGTGAAAAACATTTCCTGACAGTAAATACAATTTCTAAATTATTATGGTAATAATAATTTAGATGCATTCTTGTCTTCACTGATATAACATCAATGTTTTCAAATCTAGGCCTACACAACTTAAATTCTCAGACAGATGGTGGAAGCCATTGTCTGATAACTTTTTCCTTTCTTTTTTAAAGGAAATGAGAATACAGAATACCAGTGGTATTTATTGGTATGTAATGACTGTGCTTAGGATACTTCTTTTTTTCCTTTTCAGGAGCTGGGGTACAGATTTCACAGCAGATCTGACACACAACCAAATATAGCATACATTATTGATATTGCCATTGCAACACAGGATACATATATGGCATTCAAGAGCTATGATTGGCTAGTGATGAACAGTGCATTGTTTCTTAACATTTCATTTCATTTTAAAGGCCACCAAGGCCAAACTTGTTAAATCAGTTCACCACCTCAATACAGATGGCATCAATTTACCACATCTCAATCTTCTTTCAGAGGTCTTTTTTCTTTTCACTCTTTGCTAAAATTTCCTGCAAAAAGAAAATACATCAAAGACTTAAAATCACAGTCTTATCATCAAAAAGGAATTTTCCCTTTCTTTTTAAAATGATATATCTTTTGACCCTTTGGAGGGAGCAATAAGAGAACATATATTAAGAAAAAACAAATGAAATTTGAAAGCAAAGACTCTATTAGTATTTTTTCTCAAAAAAAAAAAGTCGCAAATGATCACAGTATAGTTCAGTAGTTTATCATATGGAAGTCTTACTTGGAAAAATGTTTCAGGACAAAAGCACCCTGTCAGATTTCATTTTTAAATTCTAAACATTGATTATTTTGATCCAGTTTGCACTAACTCTAGGTGAAAAGAGGGTTTGTTTGCTTGTTTTTTTAAGATTGCTACTACTACAAACACAATCAGAATTTTTCCAGGAAAAGAAGCTGACGAGGGGGAGATATATTGGCTTTTCTTTGTTTCTCAAATTTCCTGGTTGGGTAGATTCTTAATAAAGCAGGAAGATCAATCATTTCAACCCCTCCTGTATCCACCAGCAGAGAAAACTGTCTAATAATTTTCTAAATCTCTGCAGATACAGACAACTCCATCTTGTTGGTCCTGGCAATCAGGACCTGGGGCTTCTCACACTGGCACTTTCCTCTACCATGTAGTACTCCCTTTCTTCCTTGTTGAATTTCCTAGGGGAATGGTGGGGGGTGAGGTGGGAGAGGGTGTCTCCATTTTAGACATGGGCTAGGCCAACTATGCCTCATTCCCCTTCCAGCCAGAGCTTCTGGCTCTCTGTTCCCTTTTGTATATTACCTTTCCTCATTAGAATATAAGCACCTTGACGGCAGAACTATATTTCTTTTTTATCGTAATTGTATCTCCAGCCTGGCACACATTAAGTGCTTTGAGAATACTTGCTGCCTTCTTGGCTATTTCAGTAGCTGGCTCCAGAGGTGGCTAGGTGGCTCAGTAGATTGAACCCTGGGCCTAGAGTCAGGAAGACCTGAATTCAAATCCAGCCTCAGATACTTAACTAGGTTGTGTGACTCTGGATAAATCATTTAACATCTGCCTCAGTTTTCTCAACCCTAAAATGAAGATCACAACAGCACCCCTCCCAGGATTGTTGTGAAGATCAACTGAGGTAATATCTGTAGAGCTGTTAGCATAGCATCTGGCACACAGTAGGCACTTAAGAAATGCTTATTCCCTTCCCAGTGTTTCATCATTCTGGTAGTCAAGAAGTCTGCTCCTTAATGCTTCACAGCTAGAGAAGCTAGGGAGTCAGGGTTTTTCAGGACCAACTACATCAAACATTCGTGTTGATCCAGTGCTTAGCACAGTGACTGGCATGCAGTAAGCACTTAATAAATGCTTACTGACTGATCATTCAGCTATGAAGGCATGTTTCAAAATGTTCAGCAAGAAGTAATGTTGAGCCAGAAAGTTCCACTTTCCTATCTTCATAAATATAGTCCCCTAAGTCCCAATCAAACCAACAAATCTGTACTGAGTACCAATGAAACACAAGTCTCTCAGAACAAAGACTACATTTTGGTCTGATGTTTAAAAGTGAACTCTGAATGCTGGCAGAACTCCACATAGGGGTGTGAACCTGTATTGCCCAAAGTTAGATACTGGCCAGTCTCCTTTCTTGCAGACAGCAAAGACAAATAAGTAAAAAGAGAATTTTACATATTTTGAAGGGGTTATTTTCTCATATTCTCGTAGTGCCAACAAGGGAAAGAGATGGGGAATTCCTGAGGGACTGAAAAGAAGAAATGGGATTTCATTTACAGTAAATAAACTTGTTCCTTCTTTTAAAGCTTTTGTTTGTTTGTACGTGTCCCCTTCAATATCAGGGTCACTGTACTGAAAGTGGCATGGTGACATAAAAGAAAGAACGACCTCAAGAGAAGACAGCCCTAAGCCTATGTTAAACAGAAGATTGCCCAACATAAGCAAAAACTGAAAAGCTGCTACTGAAAAGACAACAGTGACTAATGACGGTTTAGCTCTTGACAGCATCTATCCCTCAAAGTCTGTTCCTCACCTAGTTTCCAGGATGCAAATACCAAAATCAAAGTCACAAAAGGGTCCTTGCTAAATGAAGTCTATACCTGTCACACTTAAATGAGAGTAAGATTGTTGAAATTTTATATTGTGAAATATCACAGGAGCCACAGGGACCAGATGGCTAAAGAAAACTTGGTCACATCTAAACTTTGGATGGTTACTATGCTCTCAGAAATCTAAAACCCTGGAGAGAAAAAGGGGTGATGAAAGTAAACTCATTCCGAAACTTCAATTTTCACCCTTTGGGGCAAACAGCTCAAGTCAGATTATCAATAGTGAACTACTCTCTCCTTTCTGATACTTCTACTCTTTGGTTCAGTATCTGCTTTCTAAACTTTACTAAAGGCTGAGATTCAAAAAGCTGACTATCTCTTTGAATTTTCCAGGTCTGTAGTATTTATTCACTTGAGAGAAACTGCCCTGGGATGGTCTTTTTATTAGCTTAGTTAGTGAAGGGTCTAGGAGGCAATGTTTAAATCTATCCTCTTGGATCTGGGGAGAGCAAGTGGCAGAAGGCTGGACTTTAGCAATTATCATTACAACAATCTTGCATACCTGAAGCTGTGTATGCTCCTTTAGAAGGCGGTCATATTCCTTTGAAAGACTCTCAGATTGCTTCTTCATTGTGGTGACTTCATCGTGTGCCTTAGAAAGGGCTGAAAAAAATGCAGAAAAGAATAAGAAGGGTTTGTTTCTAGAAATCTCTTAGGAAGAAAAAAAAGGTACTGTTAAATGAACACAATGATTGAAAACTTGGATCTCCATAAAACCAAAGACTCACATTTTCTGTCTGTTTTTCAGACTTGTTATTCCATTGGTATGGGGTCCTACCCATGTGTAAATGCCCTTATTGACCTGCAACTTTTTTATGATAATATTAAAACATTTTTATTACTAATATAATATTGATAGATATGAACTACATAAATAAAAGCTCTGTGGGGTCCTCAATAATCTGTAAGAGTATAAAGCAGTACTGAGATCAAAAAGTGTCAGAAACTCTGGCCTAGAGCACTGCAAGAGGTTAAGCGATTTGCTCATAGTTCCCCTACCAGTAGGTGTTAGAGGGAGGACCCAAACCCAGGTTTTTCTGACTCAAGAGCTGATTCTCTGGCTGTTACTTCTTGGTGCTTAGCATCTACTACATACTAATGTCTAATAAAGGGCCTACAACACTACTTTAAGGCTTAACTGCAAGGAAACTAAAGTACATTTTAGCTTGTATTTATTGAAGATCAACAGAAATAAGTTAGAAGCAATAGACCTGGACAGAAATCAAGAAATGTATGAAGAAATTTCAAGTCAACACTTTGTAGGGCAGAAGTTGTTTAATATGCAAATCATATGGAGGAAGAGAATGGGAACAAGGTGGGTGTGGAAAAATAAAAAATCTCATGTTCAAGACCATTTCCCTTATGAAATACTTGTAAGAAATACTTTACAGATTATGTACTCAGAAATTCCAAATGTTAATATAGTGGCATATATAACTAATGCATATTACAATGTCTGCATTTATGATTTTTAAGGGACGGCACAGACAGAAGAATTCATAGGAAAATCGTTCTTGTATGATGAAATGGGTTATTGGTTCACTTTGTATGCTAAACAGTCACCTTATATCATCAGAAGTCATAAATATGAATTAATAGGTCAGTCAGTAAATTAGCATTTATTAAGGGTCTACTTTGTGCCTACCAAAGCAGCTAGATGGCTCAGTGGAAACAGTTCTGGGCCTGGGGAAAGCAAGACTTGAGTTCAAATCTAACCTCAGAAACTCACTAGCTGTGTGACTGGACAAGTTACTTAACCTCTGTTTATCTTAATCCACTAGAGAAGGAAATGGCAAACTAGTATCTTTGCCAAGAAAATTCCACAGAACGTATTGGCTTGATATGGTCTACAGGGTCACAAAGAGTAGGACAAGACTGAACAACAAATGTGTCAAGCACTGATAATACAAAGAAAGATAAAAAAATAGTCCCTGCCCTAGAGGAGCTCACAATGAATCGGGGAGACAACAGGCAATGCCTATGTGGTTCAGCTGTTCTTCAGTTGTGTCCAACTCTTTGTGATCCCTATTTAGGGTTTTCTTGGCAGAGATACTGGAGTGGTTTGCCATTTCCTTCTCCAGCTCATTTTACAGATGAGGAAACTGAGTCAAACAAGGTTAAGCAACTTCCCACAGCTAGTAACTGTCTGATGCCAGGTTTGAGCTCAGGAAGATGGGTCTTCCTGACTCCAGGCCTGGCATTCTGGCCATCGTGCCACCTAGCTGCCCTAACGACTATGTACAAACAAGCTACTGATCATTTTAGCTCTCTACACATATATGTCTTAACACTTCTTGGAATCTGTGCTGCGTTCTTCCCTTACATCTGACACCCAAGACCTAACCAAATAATGCCCCACAGTTTGGAGCTACTTACTAGATTACAAACACCCTGAGAATAAGGACAGTATCATTTTGCAGATTTTAAAATCTTAGTATCTCCAGCATTTTAGTTTAGTGCCTCGCCCATAGCAGCTGTTCAAAGAGACTTGAGTAGAAATGCATTCAACATCAAAGGCAAAGAAGCTCTCTTGTATCCCATAACTCCCACAGGCTTGAAACTTCCTAGTCATAGGAAGCTGGCTCACTCAAAAAGTGAACTGGGAGGCAAAACGCGAGAGTGCACCAGGGCTAAGAGCTGCAACTGGAGGACCTGAGTTCACAAAGCGCAGCCCTGCCATTTACTGGGTGACCCTCTCTATGCCCAGGTTTCCACGTCGGTAAAATAGAGGAGTCGGACTTGCTAATCTCTGAGGTCCCTTCCAGCTCTAAATCTAAGGTCCCATGAAAAAAAGGCATTAAGAATATTGATACTCAGCATTTTGGCAAAGCGTGTTACACATGTAAATGGGGATAAAAGCACCTATTTCACAGGGCTGTTGTGAGGATCAAATGAGTTAGCTTATGTTAAGTGCTTTGCAAACCTTAAAGCACCATGATGATGATGATGATGATAATAATAATAATAACAATAATAATGCTAATGATTAACATTTGTATAATGGCACTGTGCTAAGCACGTTACAATTATCATTTCACTTGATTCTCACAACAACCCTGGCAGATAAGTACTATTATTATCCCCATTTGACAGGTGAGTAAACTGAGGCAGAGACCTGCCTTGGGTTGCATAGCTAGGAAGTGTGGGAGGCCTTCCTGACTTTAGTCCTGGGGCTCTATTTGTTGTGCTACTTAGTTGCCCCATATGACGATGATAATCATTAAGGTCCCATTTTACAGAGGAGGAAACTGAGCCTGAGAGAACATAAGTGATTTGGTCACATAGCTAATAAGGACTGGAGGCAGGTTTCAAACTTAGGTCTCAACTCCAATTTCTGTGCTCTTACGTTGCCACAACTGCGGCCTCTAGCTGCCATAACATTTTTGTTGTTGCTCAGTCACGTCCAACTCTTCATGACTCCATTTAGATTTTCCTGACAAAAACTGGAGTGGTTTGCCATTTCTTCCTCCAACTCATTTTACAGATATGGAAACACAGGCAAACAGGGTTTCATGACTTGCCTAGGGTCCCACAGCTAGTAAATTTTGAACTCTGGATTTGAACTCAGGAAGATGAGTCTTCCCGGCTTCAGGCCCAGCACTCTATCCACTATGCCACCTAGTGGCCCTGCCACTATATTTAATAAAAATCAGACATGCCCCTCAATGCTTTCTTATGAAAAATCAATAATTTCCTCCGATTAGGGGAGATTACTACTGTTTGAGAGACCCTTACAATATTTACTAGATTTTGTTGTTTGTTTTTGTTTGTTTTGCCAACTCTTGCTCTGTGAAAATCAATATTTGTTTTCTGAAGACCTTCCATCCCCTTCTGAACCACTCTTTGTGAATAAGGGATTATATAGCTCTGTTATCTACATTTCAAGCTGATTTAACCCCTATTTTTTTTTTTGAAAGAGCACAGAGAGGCATGAAGTCATTGGAGAAAGAGGCCTGGGATTTAGTTGCTACCTAATAAGCATCAATAGTAGGCTGAGAAGAAGTTTTTTAAGATCTGAAAATCTTTCATCCTTCCTATATCTGATTTACCTTTTGAAAAATCTTTCAGTCAAAGTCTCACAGATTTAGAGGAACCTTAGAAGACATGTAGTCTAACCATATTGTTTTCTAGATAAGGACACTGAGACTCAGAAGTGTTAACTCAGTTAATTTGGTTAATCTAACTTGGTTAAGGTTGTATAGCTAATAGGTAACTTGAGTCAAGATTTGAACGAGGTGTGTGCTAGAACCACCTCAACTCTGTTTAGGAAAGCTGACTTAAAATTTCAGTGTGAGCAATGGCAAATGCTACAAATCAGGGCTTGATTTACTTTCTGTTGGTTGCCTAGATTTAAGTGATAGGAGAAGATGTAAATAATGCTGGTTAAACTTAAAAACATGTTACATGTACATTTCCACACCCACCCAGACAGTCAGTTGTTTAAACACTTAGCCAGCATATCCCTGACTTGAACCCAGGTCTCTCTACCTTAGGAAAGGCCTTCCCTAATGCATCTAATGCTTCCCTTCCTCATCTCTGCCTTGTGAAATGCCTAGATTTCTTCAAAGCTTGCTCAAATGACATTTAAGAGGCCTTTTTTGTTGTTGTTATATTCATTTATTTTGTATTTACTTATCTCTGTACATGTTGTTTTCTATCAGCAGAATAGAAGCTCCTTTAGGGCAGCAACTAATTCATTTTTGTCTTTGTATTCCTAACGCTTACCCCAGGATCTTGCACACAGTAGGCACTCAATGATGGCTGAATTGAAGCGGCAGAGTCAACATCTGAAACTACGTCTTCTGATGCCAAATCCTACATTCTTTCCGTGGTAATGGAAATAAACTTAGAAGAAGAAAAAAAGAACTAGAGGAAGGTCCCCAGCACATTGGATTGAACCCATGTCCTGAATTTGAGAGGACCTAGAATCCATCAGATTCCTGGAGTCTCTTATATATCAGACTTCCATATTGAAATTTCACATATGTGACTCATTTATCCATCTTCTCATAACTGGTCAGATTTTCATTCTTTCTCCCATTTTATAAGGGCATATGAGAGTAGGTTTAGGAAGTGGTCCATGGAGTCTTATGTTCCAGTGGACTCAGGCCCCAAACAACTTAAATACTATTACTATTATTAGTATTAGTAGTAGTAATAGTAACAGTATGATGTCCAAGGACTCCCTGAGATATGCACCGTACCTTGCATCAAACAGAAACTCAGGAAACATTGAGTTGATATTATTTGGCTTTTTTTGGGGTCACTCCTGGCATGAGGTAGTACAAAAACACATGCAGGCAAATGTTTTTCATCTATAATTTCTCCAGCAGGGGATATGAACTGGTGTTTCTCATTTTGCTTTAATTTCAGGAGATATAAATAAACCTAATGATTACTGTCTTATTGAATTCTCTCTAATTAGGGGAGGCTGTTATTGTCCAAGAGCCTCTTGGAGTGTTTCCCAGTCTTTTCTCTGCCTCTTGCTTTGTGGGAAAAAAAAATTAAAATATTTCCCCCCCCCCAGATTCTTCTATTGCCTTCTGAAACCACCTTCTGTGAGACTAACACGTTATATAGGCCTGTTATTTGACAGTGGAAGCTGTTTGTTTTTAATTTGAATCCGCCATACTATTTTAGAATCAGTATTGTGTGGAAAAATAAAGTTATCAGATAAGAAGGTCCAAGATGGATGGTACTACTTGCTAGGGATTTGCTTTGTAGGGATTGAGAGACATTGTGTAAGATCAACTGGATCTAACTAGTTATTAAATTGAGAAAGTGATACTTGATAGGCATATCAGTCCTTCTAGGCCAGATGAATTAGTCCTGTAATTGCAGAAAAAAATGATACCCAAGTAAGGATATTCATGCCACTTCCAAGCACCTAACTCATTTGAAAGATGTTGTTTGCATAGTGAGCAGGTTTGGCTCATTATGTGTAAGTCTCATTATGATTATTTACTACAGATGAATAACCAAGTTTTGCCAGGAAATGGAAGACATTATTTACAGTGAGTCTTTAACATATTTATAAAGTAACATGTCTATCCTGTAACACTAGTTAGTGTCCATTAGGGATAAATATTAAGCCAGGACTGAACTTTTACTTTTGAAAATTTTCTATTACCATATTTGACATAACCATAACTTTAAATACTGTGAATCCAAATACATATAACCATTTCAAGGGATTCTTTCTTTGCCCTAATTGGGACCTAGCTGTACCTTTTAAAAATATGTCATGAACATTTCTATATTAAATTTTTGTGTTACTTATTTATTGATGAACAGCCCCTGAATTTTTTTAAAATTTCTTTTACAAGCCTAGAAGAAAGTTACGTTTATAAGACACCCAACAAAGTGGCTTTTTTGATTAGTAAAGAACACAAATTATAGTTTTATCAGAATCTCACTGAAACAGTGTAATGCAGGAGAAAGCTACAATTGGAGCCCCTTCCCCACTCTGGGACTAGACTCCCTCAACTATTAAAAAAAAAGGGAGCTAGACGAGATACTCTAGTTCTCTTCTAGCTTGAAATCAACTTGCTTGTGATTTAATACATTCCCACTGATGATAATGTTAGGTGATCGTATTAGACAAAACTTGTTGGAGTTATGGGAATTCCCTGTAAGATTTCAAAATTTAATTATAATACAGAATATAAGCTCCTAGAGAGCAGGGACTATTTAGTTGATTGTCTTTGTATCTCCAGTACAGAAATGGAACCCTTCACCCCCCCCACTAAAAGTTGGTTCTTTAAAAAGAACAATAAAACTGACATACTTTAGCTAATCTGAAAAGAGCAGAAAAATAAATCAATAAAACAGCAAATAAGCAAGGTGAAATTACAGCAAAACTAGATGAACTAAAAATAATTAGAACATATTATGCAATTATATGCTAACAAAACTAAGAACACAAAAAATAGAGAAAACTTCAAAAAAATATAAAATATTAAACTATGAAAAGACCAGTCAGAGCTTTTAAATAACTCAATCTCAGAAAAGGAAATGGATCTAGTTGCAAAGAAATCACCAAAGGGGGCTGTGGGGTGGGGGGAGGCAGAGAGGAGAACCCTCAGGGAATTGGCGAAGTTGCAGGCTATAAAATAAATTCTCAAAAATCAACGTTTCTATATGATAATAACAAAGTACAAGAAGGCAATAATAGAAAAAGAAATCCCATTCCAAATAACTGCAACATGCATAAAATATCTGGGGATCTACCTACCAAGGCACACGCAAAAGACTTGTACAGATTCAATTAAAAAGTACTGCTTAAAGAAATAAAAAACACCAGTAAATAGCTAAAGGAATACTCAGTGTTTTGGGCTAGGCTATGCCAATACAATAAAAATGATAATATGACCCAAATTAATTTACAATTTTAATGCTATACTAATCAAGTTACCAACGGGATATTTTATAGAACTTGATAAAACAACAATGAAATTTGGAAAGACAAATGATCTAGATAGAATATCAGAGGAAATCATGAAAAGAAGTAGCAATGAAGGGGAAATAATATTCCAGACCTCAAACTGTACTATAAAGCAGCAGTTTTTGATAGAAATAGAAACAGAAAATAGAAAGATAGATCAATGGAACAGATTAGATGAGGGAGAATCAGAAACAATAGAGCTTAGTGAAGTGGAAAGCATTAATTATCTAGGAAAAAAAATCTTAATTTGATTAAAAACTGCTAAGAAAACTAAAAGGCGGTCTGGCAGAAATTAGGCTTATTCCACAATATTCTACAATACATTCTAAATGGATATGTGATTTTAATATCATACTAGAAAAATATTAGAAGAGAAATAGATCCTATACCTCTCAGAGTTATAGGTAGGAAATATATTCTTAACCAAGTAAAAGACAGAGGCAATTTTGCAAAAGATAAAATAGAAAACTTTGATTACTTGAAACTTGCAAAGCTTTTATGCAGACACATTACTATATCAAGGATAAAAAGGGAAATGGTTGAATGGGAGAAACATCTTTGTATCAAATTTCTCTAATAAGAGTTTGGTACCCAAAGTATAACAAAGTATTAACAAGTACAGATAAGGCTAATGGCCATTCCCCAATAGATAAGTGGTCAAAAGATAGGAAAAATAGTCCTTAAAAAAAGAATTACAAAGTATTCACCACCACATGAAACAATACTCAAAATCACTAATTAAAAAAGAAATGCAAATCAAAACAAACTTGCGGTTTCACCTTACACTCTGTAAACTGGCAAAAGATGACAAAAAATGGTAATTGTCAATGCTGTAAGAGTTGTGGAATGACAGGCACTCACTAATACATCGTTGGTGGAATTGTGAAATAGTACAACCATTTTGGAAAGCAATTGGGAACTATGCAAATAAAGTGACTAAAATGTCCATACCTTTTGAACCAGACTCCATTACTGGGTTTATACCAAAGGAAGCCATCAGAAGATGGCTTCAAAATACATCAAAATAATTATAGCAGCAGTTTTTTTGAGACCAGAGAATTGGAAACAAAGTAGATGCCTATCAACTGGGGCTAAACAAACTGTGGTAAACTAATGTAATGGAATATTACTGTGATGTAAGAAATGATGTGTATGAAGAGTACAGAGAAGTACAGACAGATCTGTTACGATGAAGAGGAAGCAGGCAGAACCAAGAAACTAACATATAGCTACTACAATAATATAAATGGAAAGAATGACCAAACACCAAAAAAGTCTAAAGTAAATGCAGTAAAATTATAATGTTCAAGTAGGACATGATTGAAGGGATATGAGAAGATACTGCCAACTTCAAAATTACAGGTTTTAGGACTTTTTTTCAATGTGTCTGTCAGTTGTGCTGATATTTTTCACCCCTCTATAAGAAATACTATTTATTATAAGGGAGGTATACTAGGGAAAACTATGATGATGTAAGAAATAGAAGATACCACTAAAAACTTATTTAGAAAAGATGTCATTAACATATTTTAAATGGCTGTCAATTTTCAGAGTAAGGAACATACCATACCTCTCTGTGTCTCATTTTGATAAACTATAAAATGAGAGTGTTGCATAAGATGATTTCTATTCCCTTTGAATGCCAAAATTCTATCATCCCTCATAACATGTGTGAAGTTTTTAAATGGAGAAATCCATGTGTCATCCAAACTACTCTCAAGAGTATGGATGAAAAGAATTCACTAAAATTGCCAGAGCCCTTCTCTGGGGTTAGTTATTGAAGGTACACAGTGCCTTGCACACAGCCACACTTAATAATGTTTGGAGACTTGAATTAAGTATCCTACAGGGGAATAATGTTAGTTTTTCCAGGCATTTCATGCTGGGATGTTCACCAGACGGCAGAGAGTCTGTGGGGAGAAAGATGGCAACTGCAGTGACTAAAAGAATTTATGGTCATGAACTTCACTAAAAAGTACAGAAGTAGAGATGAAGAGGGTAGAGCAAAATCACGTGATGGATGTCAAACATCTGAGTTGAGATGCTAGTGTTTTGTAATGGGACAAGGAAAACCCTCACTTTATAGTAGCCTGACCTAATGGACAATGCAATGATTGGTCTAAGAGGAAGGTGAACTGGCTATCATTCAATGTACAATCTGGATCATTTCTCATGCACCATTCCATTTCCTTGTCTTAAAATGAGAAGATTAATACTTACTATTATGAAACGTCATTTGAACTCTTCAGGAACACACACACACACACACACACACACACACACACACACACACACTTCACAGTTATATGATTATTTATACAAAGTAAGACACTTAAATCTGAAATGCTGTTCTTAGTAATTGGAAAGCTTTTTGGAATGAGTGGAGTTTTTAGAATTGGTATTTCCTAAACCACATTTTTCTTAAAGGCTGTACTGCTTACGACCTTTTACTACTTCACAGGGTCATTTAAAGAGAAAAATCAAGAAAGCCTAGTTAAGGAATATTAGGATAATGCCCCTTGAAGTCAATTATTATTACTTAAGTAACCAGAAAGGTAATTTGTTGTTCTAAGGCGTTTTATTCTTCTCTCCTAGAATTTGCTAAAATGAGAAAGAAATGGACTTGAAAAGCCAAGTCATTCTGCTTCATTGTGGATCTGAGAGGTGACAGCCTTGCAAGGAACCAAGGCCTGGGCTCTCTTTCTCCCATTTCCTAGCTTTCCATCTTCCTCAATTCCATCAGCTTTTCTTGGCATCTGGAGTTAGTCTTATCTCACTGCCCCCAATGTTCCCTCCTTGAGGAAGAAGCATGGAATATTATAAGGAGCGCCGGACTGGTTATCATCAAGGCACCCCTAGGTTTGATTTCAGCTTCTCACACTTCATCACAGAGGAGACACACTCTTTTCAAGCCGCAGATTCCTCCTCTCTGAAATGGGAATGATCATAGGATCACAGATTCAGGACTGGAATAGACCTCGGAGGTCACCTAGTCTAACCCCTTTGTTTTACAGATGTGGAAACTGAGGTGCAGGGAGGTTAAGTTTCTTGCCCAAGGTCACTCAGGAACCAGTAGCAAGTCTTTCACAGTGCTATTTTGAGCATCAAATGAGGTGATGGTGGTAAAGCACTCTGTAATTCCGTTGGGGTTCTAGGAAACAACAAGAGGATTCTCTATTAAGGACAAGGAACATACAGGATAAGAAAGCTTTGATGGGTTGCAATCTGCATCAAGGAAGGGAATACCCATGCTGATGAGATCCCAGAACCTTACAAGTTTTTCTTACAAATACATCTTGTTCAGTGAGCATCAACAGAGATTCCTTTAATTTCTTCAATAGATCTTCAACAGAGGAGTTACTCAATATCACAGAGGCTTTCTTCTAACTCTTTGTACATTTGGCACATATGTTAAAATGATATTGTACTAATTTTGCTAAATTAAATGGAACACCCACAAATATGTTTTGATTATACAATGAGAAAGCACTGAAAGCTAATGGCTATAATTTGTACCAGTGGACCCACTAGTATACATGAAGTTGGTGTAAAATATCACTGGTAAAAACAGAGACTGTATCTTTCAGGTCATTGGTATAAGGACCTCCAAGGTGAAAAAACTCCCTCTAGGAGTTTTTTCTAAGGAGGCAGCCTTAAGGTAGCAGCTCAGGGCCCTGAGAGGGTGATTTGCCCAGTTTCACAGAGCCAGGTTATGTCAGAGGGAAGACTTGAACTCACATCTTTGTGGCTCTAAGGCCAGCCTTTACTGCTTTATCCACAGTGCCATGTTGCCCTTCATTCCTGGTATCAATTAGAAGTATAAATACATATATACTCATGTATGTGCATATATAAATACATATGTCTTTGTGTGTGAAAATGTGTCTCTTTGAAAAGTTAGATTCTAAGACTGATATTAAAAAAAATTTTCCTTAGGAGGTTGCCAAACTCTGAATTATACAACATAATGATGAGGTCAAGGGATAGAACTCTTCTCACAGTCCTTTAATTAACATCTGTGTATTCAACACCTGATATTTTTTTTAATTTTTTTTTAATATAAATTTATTTTTAGTTTTCAACATTCACTTCCACAAGTTTCTGAGTTCCAAATTTTCACCCCATCTCACCCTTCCCCACAAGATGGCATGCATTCTGAATATACCTTCCCCTAGTCTGTCCTCTCTTCTATCTCTCCCCCCTTCTCTTATCCCCTTCCCCTTCTATTTTCCTGTAGGGCAGGATAGACTTCTGTACCCCATTTCCTGTATTTATTTCCCAGTAGCATGTGAAAACATTTTTTTAAACATATGTTTTTAAAACTTTAGGTTTCAAATTTTCTCTCTTCCTCCCTCCCCACCCACCCTCACTGAAAAGGCAAGCAACTCAATATAGGTTGTACATGTGCAGTCATGCAAAACACTTCCACAGTAGACATGTTGTGAAAAACTAACTCTTCCCTTAATCCTATCCTGCCCTCTCATCTATTCTATTCTTTCTTTTGACCCTGTCCCTCCTCAGAAGTATTTACTTCTGATTACCCCTTTCCCAATCTGCCCTCCTCTCTATCATCCCCCTGCTCTCTTGTCCCCTTCTCCCCTATTTTCCTGTAGGGTAAGACAGATTTCCATACCCAATTGAATGTGTATGTTATTCCTCCTTAAGCCAAATCCTATGAGAATAAGATTCACTCATTCCCTCTCACCTTCCCTTTCCCTCCACTGTAAGACTTTTCTGTTTTTTTTTTGTGTGAGATAATTTACCCCATTCTACCTCTCCCTTTCTTCTTCTCCGAGTATAATCCTCTCTCATCCCTTAATTTTATTCTCCAGATATGACCCCTTAATCTTCAACTCACCCTGTGCCCTCTATCTATCTACTATCATACATATAATTTTTTTCCTTCAACTACCCTAATACTGACAAAGGTCTCATGAGTTATAAATATCATCTTTCCATGCAGGAATGTAAACAGTTCAACCTTAATAAGTCTCTTATGATTTCTCTTTCCTGTTTACCTCTTCATGTTCCACTTGAGTCCTGTATTTGAAAGTCAAATTTTCTATTCAGCTCTGGTCTTTTCATCAGAATGCTTGAAAGTCCTCTATTTCACTGAATGACCATTTTTCCCCTGAAGGATTATACTCAGTTTTGCTGGGTAGGTGATTCTTGGTTGTAATCCTATCTCCTTTGCCCTCCAGAATATTATATTCCATGCCCTGTGGTCCTTTAATGTAGAAGCTGCTAAATCTTGTGTTATCCTGATTGTGTTTCCACAGTACTTGAATTGTTTCCTTCTGGCAGCTTGTAATATTTTCTCCTTGACCTGGGAACTCTGGAATTTGGCTACAATATTCCTAGGAGTTTTCCTTTGGGGATCTCTTTCAGGAGGAGATCTGTGGATTCTTTCAATTTCTATTTTGCCCTCTGGTTCTAATATATCAGGGCAGTTTTCCTTGATAATTTCTTGAAAGATGATGTCTAGGCTCTTTTTTTGATCATGGCTTTCAGATAGTCCAATAATTTTTAAATTCTCTCTCCTGGATCTATTTTCCAGGTCAGTTGTTTTTCCAATGAGATATTTCACATTGTTTTCTAATTTTTCATTCTTTTGGATTTGTTTACAGTGTCTTGATTTCTCATAAAGTCACTATCTTCCAATTGCTCTATTCTAATTTTTAAGGAAGTATTTTCTTCAGTAAGCTTTTGGACTTCCTTTTCCATTTGGCCAATTTTTTTTAGGGCATTTTTCTCCTCATTGGCTTTTTGGACCTCTTTTGCCATTTGGGTTAGGCTATTTTTTAAGGTGTTATTTTCTTCAGTATTTTTTTGGGTCTCCTTTAGCAAGCTGTTGACTTGTTTTTTGATTTTCTTGCATCACTCTCATTTCTCTTCCAGTTTTTCCTCTACTTCCCTTACTTGCTTCTCAAAATCCCTTTTGAGCTCTTCCAAGGCCTGGGACTGATTCATATTTTTCTTGGAGGCTTTGGATGTAGGAGCTTTGACTTTGTTGTCTTTTTCTGGTTGTATATTTTGATCTTCTTTTCCACCAAAGTAAGATAATGTAGTCTGACTGTTTTTGCGCTGCTTGCTCATGATCCTGGCCGATTACTTGAGTTTTCAACTCTTTGTCAAGGTAAGAGTCTGCTTCCAATGTGGAGAATGTACTGTCCCAAGCTTCAGGGGTTTGTACAGCTGTTTTCAGAGATATTTGTAGGGACCTGTACATTTTCAGTTCTTTCAAGGTGGTACGATAAGGGGTGAGGTGTTTACTTCTTTCCTGGCCTGTGACCACAAGTATTCCTTTCTGTCCTGTAACTGTGAGGAGGGGTTCCTCTCTACAGCCACTACAAGCTCCACCACGCCAGTGCTCCTCCTCACTCCAGCACCGACACCCAGAACTGAGACACAGATCCAAACACGGGCAAGCAAGAGATCCCTGCAATCCCTCTCTGATCAGCCACTGGATTCCCCCTCAGTCTGTGGGCCAGGAAGCTTGGGAAGCAGCTGCCCCCCTCACAGGGCTACGCTCTTGGGGAATGGAGCTGAGACCCCCGCCTTCCTGTCTCAGCACCGTAGAAACAGACTTTTCCCACTGACCTTCTAAGTCATCTTTGGCATTTATGGATTGAGGAGTCTGGAAACCTCCACAGCTGTCCGAGATTCAGTCCTGAGGCCTGCTCCAGGTTCACTGCGACCTGCGTGCCCACGCTGCGCTGTGCTCCCAGCCCGGTGCGATATGCCTTTCAGATCAACCATCCAGGTTGTCTTGGGCTGGAAATTTGTTTCACTCTGTCTTTCTGTGAGTTCTGCTGCTTTAGAATTTGTTTAGAGCCATTTTTATGAGTATTTGGAGGGGTTTGGGGGACAGCTCAAGCAAGTCACAGCTTTCACTCTGCCATCATGGCTCCGCCCATACCTGATATTTTCAACAAAGAGCATTGCTATATCTGAGGAAACGTGGTGTAAGCACACAAGAGGTCTGGACCTGGAATTATGAAGTTCAACTCCTGCCTTGGACATTCACAGAGTGTGTAACCCTGGGCAAGTCATTTCTAACTTCTTGAAGCTTTCAATTCCTCATCTGTTAAGTGAGAAGGTATCTCAGGTTCTTTCTAGCTCTAAATTTAGTCTTCTATCATCCTATAATAATTTCTACCTGAGGAAATAAAAGGCCAATATTTCACGAGCTCTACCCAGCAGGAACACAGGACAAGCCTGCATGGTCTTGGCTATGAAAGTTAATTGAACACAGAATGGAACTGGCCCACAGCTCTGTCTGAAGGTGACTAGGTGTTTTTCTAGTTTTGAACACTTTTCAATGAACTCTACACAAAAGGCATGTGTACTGTGGAAAAAGCATTTGATCCAAAGTCAGATGACTTGAGTTGAAATCCTAGCTCGGCAACTTACTATGTGGCTAATGGGCCATGAACCTCTCAGGGCCTTAGTTTTTTCAGCTGTAAAATGAGGGTATTGGGTTAGATGACTCCCAAGGTCCATTCCTGCAATCATCTACAAACGATGATCATATGATCTTTGTGCAAACAAGTGAAATTTCCACTCTTTGTATATTCCTTTATTCATGGCAAATACTCTGTTTTCCCATATAAAACTTGTTTAGATGTAAGCTGGCATGTTCTCCTTTTCCTATCAATTAAGGAGTGCAATGACATTAACTTATCACTCCTAAGTTAAATAATTACAGCGACACCCTATTTACTAGGCTTGGTTACCTGGCAACTATAAATATTTGGTAAAGTTTGACCACAAATTAAGACCTAAGTCTTTAAAAAGGCCTCTGAACAGCCTAAATAGATACCACAAAGTCTAAGCATTAAAGACTATGGCCTTAATTTATAGTATAGTGTCTTAGTCCCTCACATAAACCTTATTTACTTTTAAATTTTAGACATAGTACTAATAAACTTGATAATCTGCTTTCCAAGTCCACATCAGATTAGAAACTGAAAACCTGAGAGACAAGTTGATAAAAGCAAGTAAATTATTAGCAATAAAAAGCATAACCTAGCAGTTTGAGAGAGACAAACTGTAAAAAGAAGACACAGGAACTAATATAATGATGATTAGCACTTCAGGGTTTGCAAATTCACAAATTTTTATATATATATATATATATATATATATATATATATATATATATATATATATATATATATATATATATATATATATATATATATATATATATTTATTTATTTTATTCCTTACAACAATTCTTGGAGATAGGTTTTATTATTATCCCCATTTTACAGATGAAAAAACTGAGGTCGACACAGATTGCATGAGTTGCTTGGGGTCACAAAGCTAGTTAAGTATTTAAGGTCACGCTCTAGCCAGTGGACCAGTCAGCTGCCTATGTATAAATGTTAGGCAGATAAATTATTTTAGGAATATTTCAATCAAATATAGTTGAGACAGCTTTAGCACACAAAGCTTCAGTTAACTGGGAAAATTCACTTATGTGGAAAAATCCATTCTCAGATCTGCTATAATTAATAAGGAGGTGTTACTGTAGTCATCTGGTTTTGTTACTTTGGTTGCAACTAAAAACAACCATATCTTAAATCAAAAACCAAAATACTGAAGGTATCTGAGAGCCACAGAGCAAACAGACCATTTTTGCAATGTTTTGATGGAAACACTCAAGTTACAAATTTCTCATGCTACTTCAGGAGCAAACAGTCCCACCCAAGTCCATTGCCAGAGAAATGCCTAGGGATGACAAAGCAGAAAGGAATTTTATGATTCAATTCAACCAATGTGCCTTAAGTACCTTCTGTGTATAAATCACTATGATGAGAAATGAGGAAGATATAAAGTTTAGATTAAGACATTGTGCCTGCCTTCATGGAACTTATAGTACCAAGATGCACAGGTTAACTCCAACATATTATGGTATATAAAATAACTGTGAAAAAGTAAGGGCTATGGGAGGTCTTGAGAAAAAAGTCCATTATTAATTGGAAAAACCAAGGAATGCCTCTTGAAGGATGTGGGTTTTTTTTTTTTTTTAGGATAGGCAATGAGGTTAAGTGACTTGCCCAGGGTCACACAGCTAGTAAGCATTATGTATCTGAGGCTGGATTTGAACTCAGGTCCTCCTGAATCCAAGGCTGGTGCTCTATCCACTGGACGTGGGTTTTAAAAAAGGATGGGCAGAAATTTAACACATGAAGAAGTGATCATTAGGTTCAGGGATTTAGAGTTACAAGAGACTTCAGAGTTCACTTGGCACAATCCCACCACTTTACACACGTACTAGACCTACGATCCAGCCTGAGTTTCTCTCCTGAGCACCAATCCACACCACCTGCCCCCTGGACATTTCCTACTAGAGATCCCATAGGCATCTCAAATCCAATACATCCGAACGAGGACTCATCTTTCCCCCCAAATCCATCCTCCCTAACTTTCCTATGGAGCCCATCATCATCATCATCATCCTTCAAATCAACCACATTTAAAACCTGAGTGATCCTCATTTTCCACCACTCCCATATCCAATCAATTGTTAAATAGTATTGATTCTATTCTGGATTCATTACCTGTTCCTTTTCTAGACACACCCTGTAGTCCAGCCAAATGGGTTTTCTTGCTGTTTTTACACACGATATTCCATCTCTCATCTCTGTAGCTCTGTTCCTCCACCCTTGGAATAGGCTTGTTTCCTCACCTCTGCCTATTGGAATTCTCAGCTTCCTTCAATGGCCACTTCTCCCATGAGGGCTTTTGTGATTCTCCTGGATGCTAGTACTCTGCCTTCCCATCCTCCCAAAATACTGCCTTGTATTTACTTTGCTTTCTTTTCTTTTTTTTTGGTGAGGCAATTGGGGTTAAGTGACTTGCCCAAAGTCACACAGCTGGTGGGTGTCATGTGTCTGAGGCTGGATTTGAACTCAAGTCCTCCTGACTCCAGAGCCAGTGCTCTATACACTGTGCCACCCAGCTGCCCCTTGTATTTACTTTGTACGTAGGTTTTTTTATACGTGTAGAGAGTTTAGTGTAGTGGCTAGAGAGCTGGTCTCAGATCTAGGACGATGAGTTCAAGTCCCTCTCTGACACATAATATTATTTAATCTTTCAGTGCTCTACGCAACTCTCTAAGGCAGAGTTGAAGGGGAGATACTAGCATGCACTGATTAAGGTAGCTTCTTCAACCTGGAGTTTCCTAAACCAAAGAAAATCCCTATATGGAATCATCCATATATGTATATAATATCTTCCCAGATAGACTGTAAGTTCCTTAAGGTCAGAGGCTGTTTTGTTTCTGTCTATGTATCTCTAGAATGCAGTACGGTGCTTGGCACATAGTGGTAGCTACGTGATACAATGGATAGAACCCTGGGCTTGGAGTCAAGAAGACTTGAGTTCAAATCAGGCCCCAGACACTTGTTACCTGTGACTCTGGGCAAGTTATTTAACCTCTACCCGTCCCAGTTTTCTCATCTGTAAAATAGGGATAATTCTAAGAGCTTCTACCTCAGAAGGTTGGTGGCAGCAGTAAGGCGGCACAGTGGATAGAGCATGGTATCAGGAAACCTCCTCTTCCTGAGTTCAAATCTAGCCTCAGACACTTACTAGCTGTAACCCCATTTGCCTCAGTTTCCTCATCTGTTAAATGAGCCAGAGAAGGAAATGGCAAACCATTCCAGTATCTTTGCCAAGAAAACCCCAAAATGTCAGACATGACTGAAAATGAGTAAACACCACCACCACGAGGTTGTTGTGAGGATCAAATCAATATTTGTACAAGCATTTAACATAGTATCTGGAACATAGTCGGTGTTTAAGAAATGTCTGTTAACTAACACTGCATGTACTTAATAAAGGGCTATTGGGTGATTTATTACGACTGAAGGAAATTAAGTTACTTGGCCCAAGGTCATTAACAATAGCCAAGTGGCAAGGCTTCTAAGTTCAAATTCAGGGCTCTTTAGGGCACGTCCAAGCCCAGTGAGTAGTGGGAGTGAAAGCAAAATAAGCATGTTTTGGGCACACTGAGTAGTTTAGCTGAGATAGAATATAAAGTAGATGGAAAGGTGTGGCATGAAATAAGGCTGGAAAGAAAGCACAGCACCACACTGGAAGGACTTTAATCTAGACAGAAAAATGTGAACTTTACTCAGTGGGGGAAAAAAAAGAGCCAATGGAGAATTTTGAGCAGAGGAGTGACTTGACCAGACCTTTGCACATGAAATATTACCTTGGCAGTGATCTGAAAGATGAATCGGCTGAGAGAGAATGCAGAGGCAGGAAGCCTAGTTAGGAGATGATAGCAATAGCCGAGGTGGGTGGTGATAAGATTACCACTTCCCTTTATTAGGGAAGTGGTAATGGGAAGAATCAAAATCATTTCTATGTTTTATGGGTTACAAAACACTTAATGTCAATTATCTCGTTTGTGCCTCACAACCACCCTGTTATTACTAAGCCCATTTGACAGATAAAGATATGAACTCAGAAAGGTCTTGACTTGTCCAGAGTTGCACAACTAAGGAAATGGAGGAGTCAAAACTCTAAAGCTGACTGTTTCACTATACCAGGTGGTATCCTAGATAGAATACGGAACTTGGAATCATGAGGATCAGAGTTCAAATCTTGCCTGTCACTTTCCTATCTGACTGAGTCTGGCCAAATCACTTATATGTGCCTCACTTTCCTCATCTGTTAAGAGAAGGGGACTCTAAGGTGACAGCTAGATGGCACAGTGGATAGAGCATTGGCCCTGCATTCAGGAGGACCTGAGTTCAAATTTGGCCTCAGACATATAACACTCACCAGCTGTGTGACTCTGGGCAAGTCACTTAACCCCAACTGACTAACAACAACACAGTAAAGCTGATATGGGGACTCTCTAAGATCTCTTTCAGCTCCAAACCTATGATCCTATGACCATGTTGTCACCAAGAGAGGAGGAGATGGATGTAAGAGATGCTGAGGAGGGAGAATCACCTGAGAAGCCTTTGGTCACCGGACCCCATTTACCAATTCAGAAATGAGCTTTTCCTTCCCTGAGCTCTGAATAGTACTTCAACCTCTCTGAGCTGCAGGTACCCTCCAGCAATGTGAGCCTGAGAGCAAAGATTCTGATTCCTGTACCCACCCCCAGGGCCTGTCACAGTGCTCTGCACCCAGCAGGCATTTCATAAATGTATGTTCAATGGAACTGAACCAAGGTAAGGGCACTGCAGAAGAGAGTGAGGGGCCACATTCATTCTCTGTTTCAAATCCAGCTTCACTCAAAAATAGTTTCTACTTTCTTCAATCTACTGTCTCATTGTGAAAAACTATTTTAAATGACCAGGAAAAAATGAAGTCCTACAGTAACAACATGTGGTACTCTGTCAATAATCTTTTTTTTTGGTCAATATTCTTGTAAACACAACTATAGCCAGCTATTAAAAATCAGTGAACTAGGAAATAAACAACATAAAGATAAAACTAGCTACAGATTGGTCTAATCATTATAATATAAAGAATAGCTAAATACTTTACAAATGTTGTTATCTCATTACATTCTCACCACAGTCCTGGGAGGTGTTATTATTCCCATTTTACAGCTGAGGAAACGGAGGCAAACAAAGGTAAAGTGATTTGACCACAGGCGTACAGTTAGTGTCTGAGACTGGATTAGAACTTGGGTTTTGCTGACTCCAGATCCAGCGCTGTGTGCCCACTGTGACGCCCTTTGAAGGGATAAAATACAGAGAGAAAGGAAGAGGGTCCAGATGGATCCCTGGAGGAAGACAGGGGTGGGACTTATTCTAAGAGAGCTAGATGATGAATAGTAGAGCAGACCAAGGAATGGTCAGCCAGGTAAAAGCCAAAAGATATAATAGCTCACATTTATACAAACCTTCAAGGTTTTGCAAAGCACCATAAACATACCCACTATTCACACACATGTATATGTGCATGCATGTATATATGTGTGTGTATATGCATGAGTGTGTATATATGTACACACACATATATATTTTATCCTTACTCTGTGAAGTAGGTACTATTGTTTTCATTCCTATTTTAGAGATGAGGAGGAAATGCACCTACAAGTTGGGAAAGGTTAAGTGAATATATGAGAAATCTGAAATGGAATTCAAATTTAGGCCAGTACACATCAGATGCAAAAGTAGACTCGTAATTAAAGCAGAGGTATCATAATTTTACTATTCATAAGTAATGATAATTTCTTAAATTATCTGCTTGAGGAAAAATTAATTTGTTTAAAATAAAAGTGAGTCCCTTTGGTGACTCTTCATCCAAACACTCAAGAAGACACTTCCCTACTTCATGATATAGTGAATAGAAAACTGGCCTTGGAGCCAGGCATACCTGGGTTCAAGTCCTGCCAGTGTGAATCTGGACAAATAACTTAACCTCTTGGTATTCTAAGCAACTCCTTTAACCCTATTTAAACATAAGAGACGGTGCCCACCTGGCCAGGCAGAGGAAAGTTCTCAGCAAGAGCTCCTTATACCACTGAGATCACAGGTCTAGTCCTATACCTACCCCTAAGTATGGAAAATGTTTGCAATTAAGTTTATCAGATTAGGTTATTAGATTGTGACCTCCTGATAGGCAGGGACTGTCATTTATTTCTTTTGGTATCCTCAACACTAAGCACAGTACCAGGCACACAGAAGGCACCAAATACATGCTTATTGACATTATTGACATTTATCAGAATGAAGGATAAAGGGGCAGCTAGGTGGCGCAGTGGATAGAGCACTGGCCCTGAAGTCAGGAGGACCCGAGTTCAAATCCGACCTCAGAACAAACACTTGACACTTACTAGCTGTGTGATCCTGGGCAAGTCACTTAACGCCAATTGCAAAAAAAAAAAAAAAGAATGATAAAATAATAAACTAGGACATGTTATTATGACTAAAATATTCACTGGCAATATTTTAAAACTTCTAAATAAGGTCCACTTCTTTTACCACTCTATCAATATTTCCTGTAGGGTGTTAAGATATTATGGTGACAGACTTGAGTAAAATGTAGATATGGAACCTGTGTTGGGAGAGCTGGTTTAGGAAAAAAGACCGTTTGTTCTGTTTTTCCCTTTGAAGTTTCCAAATCATTCTGATGTCTGAAGGCAACTCCCCCATTTTAGTCACATTTCCATCTTTCAAAGTAAAAGACAAACATATTTTTTGCAACATTTCATCATTTTAAAATACCAGGCAGGTAAATCTGTGAAGTCTTTTTCATGGCTTCTTTGCAATCCCATCCATCCTCGTATTTTGTAAGCAAGCCAAGTTTATTTAGTGTAATGAAGGAAGGAGTCAAAAGTCATCAGCGAAAATATCATTTTCACCTTTGCTCCAAGCTTTGGAGGACCTAGGCCTTAACTTTAAAGGTTCTTTACCTATTTTGGTCTTCTAAATATTAGCTATGATTTTATTCTGGTGGAAAAAAAGGATTTAGTGGGTTCTGATAGAAAGCCAATGCCAAAAGAAGGGTTCAAGATCCCTAAAGTGGGGTGAGGGGAATCCAGAAGGAGCTGTACTGGTTTAAAACATAACTATAAAAATGTGAATGTGCAAAGGCTCAGCACGTAGAACTTCTGGTGTGGGAACTTCCTTCACTAAAGTGGATCCTGTCAGAGTCAGCATTGAACTCAGGTCTTTCTGATTCCAATTCTAGCACAATCCATCATGCCAGGTTCCCTTTCAGGTTATAAACACTAAGTTACAAAAGGAACTCATTAGTTACATCTACAATTTCTTGTTTAACTTAGGAAAATTTACTGTAAAGCTTAGAAACCAAAAGGATGGATAAAATGCTATTGTTTAAAAATAAATATTAAATAAATGTGTTCTAGGAAATTCCAAAATGAGATTTATGTATTTGCAAAGTTCTTTTCTTTTTTCTTTTCCATCAGTGTTTACTTCTCCAATTATTTTTGGACAAGGGTGAAACCCTGAGGATAGAGAAGAGTGGGGAAAAAAAAAAAAGCAAAAACTCTTGCATCTTCTTTTTTATGTTCCCTTATAGGCATGACATACTTTGGGCATAACAGAATTCAACAGGGAGCTTTCTTGTCTCAAATCATCATAAAAGCCCTTGAAGAGAAATGCCTATGGGAATAGCTTGGGAGTATTTTATTAATAAAAGTGGGGAAGAGCTGGGTCATTCTAGTAGATACTTACATTTAATAATAATAATAATAATAATAATAATAATAATAATAATAATAATAATAACTCTATCTACTTCACCCCATTTGCTATTTGGAGGTTAATAGGAAACAAAGGAATGTAGGAGTATTGTTTTTTTTAAAATGGAAGTCACTTTCTGAGTGATGACTGAGTGTTTAGAATGAAATGTAAACAATTTTGTCCAGTAAGGAAGATCTTTTTTTTAAGCCTTTCACCATCAGGGAAGTGCCACAAATTAGAGAGAAGGTAAAAAAGAAGATGAGAAAGGTATCTGAAGAGGCAAATCATGCTAGGCTTCTTCAGAAGGCTCATCTGAGAAATATGAAGAATTCACAGAAATTTGTCAGGCAAACAGCCTCAAACTGCATGGTGAGCCATGCAGCAACCAATTTTGATCTCATACGATTCACTGTGAATGAAGTATGCCCCACTCTTTTCAGCAAGTGACGTGGTAGATTATAGCTGTCAAATGAAGAAAGAAAACATGAAAAAGAACTTGTTTACTTCAAATAACTTACTTCTTATAGGGCATCTGTGGTGAACTCATCTGTTAAGCCAAGAGTTCCTTTGTAATCCAAGTAGTCACTTGCTAATATGCCCAAGGTATTGGTTAATAGATCTTTGTCTGCAATTTCAACAGATCCCTTAAAAGAGGAGACGTGTCCGTGGAAAAGGAAGAGTGAGAATTATCCTTAATTTATAATCAGAGACAGATGAGTCACTTAGGGAGAGGGACTGAACCTATGATTTCACTGACATAGAGAACTCTCAGATGTGGAAGTTCCCTCTACCAATGCAGGTTGTTATCTTCTCCACAAGTATGCCTAACTTGTCTTTCTAGTCTATGGATTCTGGTACTGGATCACAGCTCTCCAATACACCTCTGAAGGGATTCTTAATCTTTTTAACATGGCACTCCCTTGGCAGACCAGTGAAGCGTACAGATCCCTTCTTAGAATATTTTTAAATGCATAAAATAAAATACATAAGATCACAAAAGAAACCAATTAAATAATCCAAAAGAACAAATCCATGGACAAGAAACCAATTAAATATGTTCTAAAGAACACATTCATGGACTCCAGCTCAAGAATACCTGCTCTAAATAAAGACAGTGATCGCCAGACTCTAAGGTAAGAGACTAAAATCTGCCTGACTCTTAGTCCAATGCTTGCTTACTTAAAGTTTTTCCCCCTCCAATGAAGACCAGTCTCAAGATTTATTTTAAGAGATTCAGCTGCATCCACAGTTCCAAAGATATGAAAAAGCATTTCCTTATCTCTCTGCCCTGATGGTAGCCAACAGCACCCAAGCTCTGTTGCTTCTACAAACAGAATTCTGGGGGCATTTCAGGTTCTTCTTCCCATGGGGTTTCCCAATACAAACCTTTTCCCCAAAAGCCCTGACTCTGGAACAAAAAACATTACATATCCAGCAGGTTCTGAGCCTTTACACCTTTTCCCCAAGGGTTGCCTTTCTTTCAGGAAATGAACTTTAGAATTTTACTTTGAGGAGCCCTTGGGGAATGTTCAGCACCTGATCACCATTTCAGTTTCTAACAGCTTCTTGTAAAGATGCTAAAACACCAATTTCTTTCCTTTCTAAAGTATACAATCCTTATCAGTGAACAAGAGGGCTTTTCCCCCATGTATCTCTGAGTTCGACTGAGTTACCATAGAGATGATGTTTAATCTTTAGGTTCCAATTTTAATATTCTGCATTTTGTAGGCTTCCCTAATTTATATAACTTTTATTCATGAAATGCCACAAAGAGGGGAAAAATTAGTCTGCAATATGTAATTATTCACAGGATAGTATTTGGCTATTATCACTGATTTTGGATGACAACAAAGATATTAGCCAAACAAACATAAACATAGGACTGCATTAATAATAGCTAACATTTACACAGTGTTTACTATGTGCCAGGCACTGTGCTAAACACTTTACACTTATTTCATCCTCACAACTACCTGTGAGGTAGATGCTATTTTTATCCCCATTTTATAATTGGGGAAATTGAGGCAAACAGGTTAAATGATTCGCTCAGAGTCACATGGCTAGTAAGTATCTGAATCTGGATCTGAACTCAGGTCTTCTTGACTTCAGGTTCTGGTGCTCTTTTCACTATTCCATTTAGTTGTCCAAGTTGCATTGGAGGAGGCTGTGTGCTGTAATTTAAATAGTCAAAATCTTTGTCATAATTATGATCAAATTTTCTCTGAGACCAAGTACATTCAAGTGGGTCTTTAAAATCAGTTCTTGGTTTCAAATGTCATACAGAAAGCAGCACACAGTGAATCTTTAATGTAACTGAAAACATGATCACAATCTTCCACTTTGTGCTAATGAAATCATGTATAAATATCTCAGGTGTTGATCCAGGTTCCCTTTTTAGAAAAAGAATGCATATGAACAAGTGTGTATGTGTATGCGTATGTACACACACACACACAGATGTATACACATACATGTTGTGAGAAATGAAAGAGTTAAGTTTCCACATAAGTAAATAACAAATCAGCACAGACAGGCTGACTTCTGGGGGGGAGTGATAACACAATTCTATGTTAAGGGTGGAGCATATAAGGAAGATCATAACCCAGAAGGATTAGGACCAATCCTGATCCAGAAGGGAGGAGTTAGGCAATTACTAACTATAAAGCTTGCTCTGGCTTCTTTCACTCCCGTATTTCTCCCCTTCCAAGGAGGTGTGCTCACTTCTGCAGAGAATCGAAAGGATGCACTTCAACCTCTTTAATAAAAAGTCTTTGAGACACCAGTCTTTGGAACTGAGTCTGGGGTCTTCTTTATAATAGTGTGTGTACACATATGCACACACATACACACCTGGTCTGGTCAGTTTTTGAATACTACCAAATAAATGACATTCTAGCTGACCTCTCAAGAGTGAAAAAGTATAGAGAAAAACTCACTTTTCTTCATACCTTCTAACCCAATTGGTTTGAAGGTGGCTTAAATAGGCAGGAAAATCAATGGGTATGAGGGAATGAGACTTGACATCTGTGATTTCATTGGTACTAGAAACACTCAGGTGAGGATCCTACAAATGCAAATGGGTACCTTCTGTGCAATTTATAGTCTTAGCCCAGTTGCCTCAGGCATTGAGAAGTTAAGTGACTTGACCAGGGTGTCACTGCCTGTATCTGTCAAAGATGACATGTCAGTCCAAATCGTTGTGGCTCTCAGGCCAGCTGTCTATCCACTACACCGTGATGCCTTTCCCAGAAAACTTATAAAGGCATTTAACAGAGAGAAAGTTCACTGACTCAAGCTATGCCATAAAGGAGGAAAGAAAATGTCAGTGGGGGTAAACAAGGGAACATATACTTTAGTTCATGTTTTCGGGTTTCATGGCCCATTTGATTCCTGGCCTCTCTGGACTTATCAACTATACTGCCACCTGCTAAGGAAAGGGTATGAACAGAAATCAAAGCCAGAAATTAAACCACCTTCTGCTGCCAGTAGCTTCTGACAGCTCCCAAAATAGGACACAAATAAGTCAGAGATCCAATGATGAAAAACTCTCATTCTGCATTAACAATTGTTAGAACTGTTGTTGCATTTTAAAGATGTTTGCATGCATGCATGCATATGTATGTGTGTGTATATATATGCATACAAACATTATGTGTGTACCTTTATGTATATACATACATACCTATCTGTCTCTCTCTATACATGGTGTTAAAATTGATTATCTGAAATAAAAAGGAAACTGAGGACAGAGTTACTGAGCCATCTAAGATATAATGTGCAAAGCTAGTGTTTGCATATCAAACCAGGTCACCTGACTCCTCAGAGGTCAGAGACAAAGAGTGATTTACAGATATTATTTTTATAAGAAAAAGGAGGAATTGGAAAAATTATAGAAACTTGTTTTGAATATAATTCAATTGGACAAGGCAGGTCACTTGACTAGTTAGCTTCTACCAGACTTTTTTAATCCTAGGTCAGACATCTTTTCTTTCAGGTAATGCCTTTTGTAACCAGAAAGCTTGCTGGGAAACAGGAACTTGTGGTCAGTGGTTAGCAGTCGCCCCTTCACTTTCCTTAGCAGAGCCCTTGATTCAACTTAAGACTTTCGCTCAAGAAAAAAGACAGCTTATACATTAAGACTGGAAAAAAGAAACTTAATCTCTGTCTAATCTTTCTCCAGTTACCAGAAAGGGGAACTTAGCCTCTGGTCAACCCCTTTTTTCTAGCAGAAAGCAGACCTAGCTTTTTCAAAGACCTTATAATCTTATGATAATTTTATTCTTCTAAATTATTTGCTACTAAATGATAAAATCTTCTCAGTCTATCTTTTCACTAAATCTATAGGTAACCTAAATTTAAGAGACTAAATTAGTCTGGCTTAGCTGTTAGGGCTAGCTTTTCCTAAAGGGAGCCTAATCCTATAATCAAACTAAAAATAAATCAAATTAATCAATAATAGCTGATTTCCTTTATTAATGGGCACCATACACTACCCTCCTCAGTGAAAAAGCGTAACTTTTTTTTTCAGTTTTCAGTACAGGCAAATTTAACAGGTCAGTCAATTTCCCACCCTCCCCCAATCTGGCTCTAAATGACTTTTCTAGCTTACCTCATACTCCCCCCCTCCACTTACTCTCCATTCCACTTTTTTCTGGCCTAATTCCAAGCCTCTGAAAACCTTCTCCTCCTTCAGGACATCCTCCTCCACAACTCCTTGTCTAATTTCAGCTCAAACCCTGGTCTTTCCAGGGCCCATTCTCATTCATCCCTCAGGAGAAAAAAAACAAACTTAGCCATCACAGATTTCTCAAACTCATGCTCCTTTGCACTTATTTCCTAGGTATCACAGATTTGTGTACACATCATAGATATTAGAGCATAAAGGCACCTTTGAGGCTACTGAGTCGAACCTATTCATTTTACAGATAAGGAAACTGGGAGGTAGGTGAATTATCCAAGGTCACACAGCTAGTTAAGTGTCTCTGGTAAGATTGAAATCCAAGTCATCCTGACTTAATTAAAGCACCCAGGTTGTTCCTACTCACATCATTTCCCATTTAGGTGATAAACTCTGTTAAAGAAGGGTCTGTGGCACAAATATTTTTGTATCTTCACACTGCATAACAGACTTGCACAGAGTAATTCAATCCAACAACTATTATGCTCCAATTATATGTGAGGCACAGGGGATACAAAAGAAAAAAAAAAGACCAAAAATGTCCCTACCCTCAAGAAGTTTATATTTTACTGAGAGTGGGGGTGGGGAGGGGGTATTCCAACTGTAGACAGATAAGTAAATAACAAGGATTGTAAATAGCTAAGTAAATACAAAGTAATCTAATTAAGATTACTGAAGACTGGGAGGGTCTGGCTAGGTCCACAGGATAAAGAAGGATGGTGGTAACTTCAACAGAAATAAGGAAATATGGAGAAGGGGTATTTTTTTTTGAGGGGGTAGAAAATAATAATGATATCAGCTAACATTTATATTGAATTTACTATGTGCCAGGCACTGTGTTAAGCACTTTACAATTATCTACAATTTGCAACAATTCACAATTATCTCATTTGATCCTTATAACAACCCTGAGAGGTAGGTGCTATCATTATCTCCATTGTGCAGTTGAGGAAACTGAGGCAAACAGGGGTTAAATGACTTGCTTAGGGTCACACAGCTAGTAAGTATCTGAGGTTAAATTTGAATTCGGGTCTTCCTGACTCCAGGTCCAGTACAAGCTAGTTGCCCAATATGACATACAGAGTTCTACTTAGGACAAACTGAACTTGAGAGCCACTGAACAAAAGTAAGAAATTAACTATGAAAAGCTGGAATTTAGGAAACAGATTAGAGCCAAATATAGAGGCCTGAGAGTCACGTGCACACAGATAACAATCTATGGAATTGTAACAGAAAAGAAAGCCTGGAAAAAAGCCTTGGGTGATAGCCCACATTTGGTGAATGGGAAGATGGTGGTCCAGCAAACCAGAATGAGAAAGGGTAGTTGGACAGCCGGGAGAAGAGCCAAGAAATATCAATGTCACAGAAGCAAATGGAGGAGGGTGCAATCAGCGCCGCTAATAGGTGCAGAGATGGTAAAAAATGAGGATGGAGAAAAGGCCATTTAACGGGTAAGAGACTGCCAGCAATGAGCTGTGGGTTCATGAGACTGACTGCTGCAAGGGGTGGAAGAATGAGTGGGAGACGAGGAAATGGAGGCACAGTGTAGATAACCATTTTCTACCAGTCCTGATATGAAGTGAAGAAGAGCTTAGGGGGGGAAGGGGAATAGACTGAAGGAGTAGTAAAGTCATATGAAAGGTGTTTTTGTTTTTTTTTAAAAGATGGGTATCTTTAGCTATTTTATCACTTTCAATTCTGAATAAATTGTTCCTCCTTCCCAGAACAAGGAGCCATCCCTTCTTATAAGAATACATCAGAAAGAGAGGAGCGGAAAGCAACTAGGCAAAGCTAAACAGCACAACAACTGAGTCACTATTATACTGTCAACCAGGAATGTTTCACATCCATAGGCCCATGACTATGTAAAGAAGGGAGAGGCCTTTTGCTCATCTCCTCTTACAACCTGAGCTGCGCCATCAAAATGACACAGCATTCTGTTTTGTCTTATTTTTGTTCTTTCCACTGACATTCTTGTCGTCACAATGTGTATATTGTTTTCCTGTTTCTGCTTACCCATGTGAAGATATTTTTTTAAGATCAGGGGCATAACTAGAGGAGTTGCTTTGGCAAGAAGACTGGAACAATGCGGGGAAAAAATGGGGGATGATGCTGTGGGGTTCTGGGGTGAGAAGATGGTGCTTGAGACAGATGGTCTCTATTTTCTCAGTGAAGTAGTAGGCGAAGCCCTCTGCTGAGAGGGAGTGGGGGAGCACAGCAGGTGCCTAAGGAATGTTTTGCTGAATGAGTGGCTTTTTAAAATAGGAACCCAGTTTTGTTCTTATGTTGACTTGCTTTCCCCATTAAATACTCCAGGACCTCTTTATCCCTGACCTACAATTCAGGGATGGAGACTGGACTGTGATTTCATTGGTGAGGGAACTCCTGGGTGAGGAAACTCCTTGCACCAATGTAGCCAGACAGGCACAAACTTTGCAACTGACAGACAATGGCCTAGGTTACTAAGAGGTGAAGCGACTTTCTCAGGGTCACAGAGCCTGCGCATGGGACTTGAACCTAAGTTATTCTGGCTCCAAGGTTGGCTCTCTCTATCCACAATACAACACTGGGTCTCACAACTGGATATGGAGAGAGGATTAAGCTTCTTGCCTACTGTGTCGCCCCAAAGGCTGAGTCTCAGTTTCCTCACTTGTAAAATGAGAGGACCAGATTATATGACTTCTTGGGTCTCTCTGATAGCTCTAAATCCTGTGACTCTACTCCCAATAACACCTTGTATTGTGTCATACGGTACATTATATTTTATCTTATATCACAATTATGTCTTTGTCTCATCCCTGCTTTTGTTGTTGTTCAGTCGTTTCAGTCACGTCCAACTCTTTGTGACCCCATTTGGGGTTTTCTTGGCAAAGATACCAGAGTGATTTGCCACATCTTTCTCCAGCTCATTTTACAGATGAAGAAACTGAGGCCAACAGGGTTAAGTTACTTGTCTAGGGTCACACAGTTAGTGTCTGAGGTCAGATTTGAACTCAGCAAGATGAATCTTCATGCCTCCAGGAGCTTTATCCACTCTGCCTCCTAGCTGCCCAAGATCCTTAAGGGAAAAGACTCTCTTACCTTCCACAAGTTCCTTGTGCATAGTAGATGATGGGTTTGATTAAAGAATACCTTAGCTTTCTTCCATCTTTAGAACCCTGATTTTATGACTTTTTAGGGCATTAACAATGGGGGACGGGGGAGAAGAAGAGACATCTGGGGTATCTAGTCCAAACCCTTCATTTTACAGATGGGGAAACTGAATTCCACATAACTTGCTACACTTGAGGTCCCAGGTAGCTAAGTAGCAAGGCTGGGATCTGAACCAGGCCTACAGACCCCAGATCCAGTCTGTTCTTCCCACTCTACCACACTGCCTGTGGCACAGACTCTCATCACTTATCTTGCTGAACTGCTCCAATCGTTTCCTTACTGCTCTTCCTGCTTCCATTTTATCCTCTCTTCCATTCTTCCTCCCTACAACAGCTAAAAGAATCTTCCAAAGGCACAGGTCTCACTATGTCACTTCCTTGGTTTTAAAAAAAAATCTCTAGCTGCTCCCTATAATTTCCACAGTCTGGCTCAAGTCAAATGAAACTGCTAGCAATTCCCTAAGCTTGATATGCCATCTCTCACCTCAGGGCCTTTGCCTGCGCTCGAATTCCTTCCTGAAGTTTGCCTCTTCTAGGTTTTATCTGCACCCCAGGCTTAACTCAAATGCCATCTCCTGTGTGAAACATGCTCTGATTTCCCAGGTTGTTGATTATCTTTTGTCCGTTTCAAATGACCTTCCTAGCTGTCTGGCCTTGGGCAAGTAAGTCATTTAACCTCTATTTCTCACTGGAGAAGGAGAGGGCAAACCACCACAGGATCTTTGCCAAGAAAGATGGGACACAAATGAAAACAAGGGAATAACAACAAAAAGTGTATTTATTCATTGGTGTTCATGTTATATCTCCTCAATGTAACGTGGGGTCCTTAAGGTTTGTGTACATCTAATACCCAGCACATTGCCTTTCACAAAGTAGGAGTTTAAAAAATATTCCTGAATTAAATTCAATGAAATGAAATCTGGATATAATCAGGGAACAGCAGAAAAGCCAACGTAAAGGAATAACTTTTGAAGATTTTACTGTAATCACTACTAGTAGTAGTAACTTATAGTTTTCCACAGTGCGTCAGAATCTAAAAACCACCCTCACATTATTAACAAATCTCAGGTTACTATACCAACAACTCTGTGAGATAGGCAGGCGAGGGCAGGTCTTATTATTCCCATTTTACAGAAAAAGAAATGGAATCTCAGGGAGGTTAAATGACTTGCTCAAAACCACATGGCTATTAATTGGCAGAGCTGGGATATACAACCAGGTCCTCTGATTCTTAATCATACTGATTGCTTTTACCTAGAAAAAAGACATGATAAAAATAAAAGGATCCATTTCCTTTCTTTAATTATTTCTCCTTTCTTGGAGATAACTTTTTAATTGCATAATAAATGACTGAATAGATATTCTTCTGGTGAGTCTTTTTTAAATTAAATTAGGATTTAATAAGCTCATGCTGTAATACTATTGAGAAATAGTTGTGTTTACTGGCACATATAAACACCTGCCCAAGGGAACTACACTTTTCAGATCTGTGGCCTCATTCCACAAAACACACCTGACCTATGTGTTAACAAGTGGACAAAACACGCAGGGTCCTGTCCGACTGATTAAAAAAAGGCATGAAATATTTTCCCAGTGTGAAAAAAGCATGATTCAATACACATTACAGATTAACTACTTGTTAGGTTTGGGGGGAAAAAGGGGAAAACCATCAAGTTACTATCATTGCTATCTAAAAATGAATGTAGCTAAGGTTCAAAAGCTAATAACAGAAAGTTTTCAACTGTTGCTTTTGCAGAATCATTGAATTATAGCATCTGGAGCTGGAAGGGACCTTAGAAATCTTTTATTCTAATCCCCTCATCTTGCAAATGAGGAAAAACAGGTTCAGAAAGGTTAAATAACCTGCTAACGCTCATATGACACATCTTGCCCACTCTGCAATGTTACTTACATCATTCAGACAAAAAAGTACATTAAAAAAATATTTAGATGGTGTCTACCTTCCAGGAAAGTGGAGAATGGAGACCCTTAACCAGATAATATAAGCAAAAATATCTGTTTACGTGAATTATCTGGATATTTCTAAGCAAAGTGTTATTTGCGTTAGAAGTACCCAGAAGATGATCTTCATTTTCACCTTTATTTTGCAGTCAGAGGTAGCCTTCAACTAACTATTAAAAAAACCAAAACAGTTGTACTACTAGATTCTGAAGGCATATAATTGGATAACTGAGACAAGGAAGGAGCCTGCCTCTTTTGCTCCATTCACTCAACTACTACTTACCATACTTACATCTAAAAACATCTGTAAGATAAACAGCAGCAGAGAAAGAAGCAACATTGTCAATAGATTACACTGCAAACCATTTGGACAGAAAGAAAGAAACTAGGGAAGGAGTCGGGAAAGAGATCAGTCCTGTCGCCAAGGCATTATATAACAGTGAGGAAGACTTCAATTATCTGGACATTTGGTCTTGTCCCAAACAGAAAAGCTAATAATTTCCTGACTTGCCTTGAGAAACACTGCATCTTCTAAAGGGCTGAGGAGCCAAGGGTAAGTTCTAGTTTGGATGTGATTGCCGCTAGTAAGGAGAAGTTGGTTGCTGGGATAGAAACTTTGAGGGGGAAGATTGTGACAGAGAAGAGGAGGAAAGCTTGGAATAGGTCTGACATACATTCTAGACAGACCACAAATGGCCGTGAAGAAGCTGATACTCCAGATTAGTAAGAAAACAGTAAGGGAATATCTAGTTGCCTTTTCTGAGTTCAAGTCACCTGGCCTAGCTGAATCACCTAAATGAGCAGACAGTGAAGAACTTGGAGAGGTATCACCCGCAGGACTAGGGAATAACAATGACATGATTTTCAAAAAAATGGGAAGAGAATGGAGTCTTCAGATTCCAACTTCGTGGAGTTTCACTGATTCCCAGCAATAAACTATTAAAAGAATGGCTAGTGGACGTCAAAAAAGGAAAGGGGGTGATTACGAGGCACTGGCGTAGTAAGTAAAAGCTTATTGCCTTAATAGACTGATCCAACTGGTAGAACAAGGGAATAAAGCTGGTACCATTTGTCTAGATTTTAGCAAAGTATGTGACAAAATCTCTCATGCTATTTTTGTGTACAAGATAGAGAGGTGTGGACCAGGTAATAGTGCAATTTGGTGGCATTCCAAAGAGTTGAATGGTCAGGCCCCATAAGCGGTCATCAATGGTTTAGTCATTAATAATTGGGGCAGTCAGGTGGCACAGTGGATAGAGGGCTGGGCCTGGAGGCCAGAAGACTCATCTTCATGAGTTCAAATCTGGCTTCAGACACTTCCTGGTTGTGTGACCCTGAGCAAGTCACTTAACGCTGTTTGCCTCAGTTTCTTCATTTGTACAATGATCTAGAGAAGGGAATGACAAGCCACTCCTGTATCTTTGCCAAGAAAACTCCAAAATGGGGTCGTGAAGAATCAGATATGACTGAACAATATTAATGATTTGATGTCAACTTGGTCTCTAGCCAAGAACTGGCATATGGCTCTGTACTGCTTACCACTTTTTAAAAAATCAATCAACAAGCATTTATTAAGCACCAACAAGTATTTATCAAGCACCTACTCAAAAGGGCAGGAACTGTCTTTTGTCACTTTTTGTATCCTTAGCTCTTAGAGAACACAGTGCCTGGCATATAGTAAGCATTTAATAAATATTTTTACTGACTGATTTACTATGTTCTTGGCACTGAGCTAGGTGCTGGGGATATAAAGAGAAAAATGAAACAGCCCCCAACTCCAAGGAATTTATAATCTTTTGGTGACTTGGATAAAAGCACTGAGTAGTATGTTTATAAAATCTGCAGATAACACAAATGTAGGAGGAATAACTCATACACTGGATTACTGAGTAAGGATTAAAAAAGACTTTGAACCCATAGTAGAGCAATGGGTCAAATCCAAAAAGATGATATCTAATAGGGATAAATTCAAAATCTTAGACTTGGACTAAAAAATTCAATTCTACATGGGAGTTGGGGCAGGTATAGCTATACAGAGGTTTGCCCAGAAAATGTCTGGAAGTTTTAATAGACTCAGTGAATCAGCATGGTGATATGGCAGCCAACGAAGCCAATGCAATCCGAGGTTGTGTGAAAAGAGGCAGAAGGTACAGGCGGAGATAGTGCCATAGAACTTTGCTCTAGTCGACATCTGGAAGGACATCTATAGCTCCCATTCAGTTCTGGGAACCACATTTTAGGGAAGGAACTGATAAGGTGGAGAACATCTAAAGAAGAGCAATGAAGACAGTGAAAAGACCTGAAACTCTTACCATACCGGCATCATCAGTTGAAGCAAATGAGGAAGTTTCGCTTGGAGAAAACTTAGGAGATAAGGACATAAGAGCTGGCTTCGAGGATCTGAAGAATTATTATGTGAAAGGGGAACAGACTTATTCTGTTTGTCCCAAGAGCTCAGAACTAGGAGCAATGGGTTGAAGTTGAAAAGAGACAAATTTAGGCTTGTTATAAAGAAAAACTTCTAATAATTAGAGTTATTCAATCCACTGGGCAGAATCACACTGTCTTCATGTAGTTGATGCTGAAACATCATTAGTATCATCCACTGTCAATATTTTCTTCTTTAAATCTGTCTCTCCCACAACCATGCTTCCTAAAGATAGTCTGACATGAATCAGGTCATTATTTTTACCCATTTAGGCCCTGGGCGGGCAAAGTGGCCGGCACAAGCAGCAAGAGCAACAGATGGACAAAGGGAGGAATGCAACAGGAAGTTTGGGTATGGTAGGTCTCAACATCTCAATTCAGCATTTCAATATGTATATTCCCAAAACAAGCAAACACTTTTTTCTAGTTTGACAAAAAACACCTGCTTCCAGGAATAAGATGGGGATCAATGGTGACATACATACGTGTTTTTTAAATACAGAGCTGAAAATCTGACTCAAACAATGGCCTAAAATACTTGCAAGTTAATAGACCAGTTCAGACCAGCAATGTTCGCTCTCTATGTCCACCCTGTCAGCTGAGCTATTCTTTTAAAGGAGAACGCTACGGAACCAGTGCCTTGCAGATATGGCAAAGATCCAGGGCCAAAAGAAAGCCATTCTCATTAGGATCACGCAAGTACATTAAAAGGTAATGAAGCAAAACCACGATAAAACCAAACACAATGTAGGTGTTGTGAAGCATTAAGAATCACAGAATAAAATAGTTAGGACTTCATCTAATCCAATTCTCATGTACTCACTAATGGTAGATATGAGATTCTCTGTAAGAGGATTAAACTTTTTGTGCTGTTCAAAAACTCCTAGGGACAGAGAACTCACCAAACCTCAAAGAAGCCCATCCTGCTTTGGGACTATTGAAACTACTGAGAACTTTTTATGTATGATGAACTGAATCCTGCCTCATGGGAATTTGTATCCACTGTAAAATGTAACCTTCCTCAGGAACTAAGACTCTTTTGTCTTTGTAAACTCAGAGTCTAGCACAGGAGTGGGGAACCTGTGGCCTCAAGGCCACATGTAGGTCCTCGAGTGTGGCCCTTTGACTGAATCTGAAGTTCAAAGAATACCCTTAATAAAAAAATAGCAAATGGCAATTGCTTGATAAATGACTGTCGGAATTTAACTGAATTGGTTCTGATTCTCCTGCTCTCAAGGTGCTCACACCCTAACGGGAAAGACAACACATATGAAATGTTTTAGCTCCAAGTGAGATGGAAGTCTCACAGTATTTAGTATGCAGTGGCAAAGCAAATGGTAATGCTTCTCCTTTAGTAATTTCCAATGATAAAAATCCTATCAGCTACTGATGTTGGTTGTAAGAACCTTCTTTTCCGGGTCTTCAGCTGTTGTTACAGCCCCTGCAGGAGCAGTTGCCAGGCTGCATCTCCATCTTTTCAGGAGAATAGGCTTCATGTAAAAATAATTTTAAAACTGAAAAGTGCTACACATTTATAAGGTTTAAAAAGGATGCTTTTCTTTCTCTCGTCAATGAGCATAAATGCAGCCACAATAGCTACAAATGGAAGCATATCCTTGTAGTGGAGTTAACTTCCATATTATAAGTACAGATTTCTGCTTAACTTGAATCCTTAGACAAACAATGGACAGGTTAACAGATCTGTTACTGTCAGCAATGCCCATTTACAATGTCCACCTTTTTGGGACATGAGTAGTTGTAAAAGGATGAAAAATTCAGTTCCTTCTAGATAACAAAATAATTCCTGGGTGCAAAAAAATTCAAGTACACTGGGAAAGTATTTTAGTGCATTAATGCGATAGTGATTTACTCCCTTGGAAGAAATCTGACTCAATATTTATAATCTGATGGAGAGTGATATACCTCTTTTCCAAGGGAAAGCTAGCAGATAAGATATGTCTGCCATTGTTTTCATGACTTCAATTTTTACATTTCGGTGCCATGAAGTATCAGCAAGTCTAAATAAGAATAATGGGATTTATAATTGCTGGAAGGGACTTTAAAGATCTAGTAACCCCTTATGCCTTCCCATTTTACAGATGAGGAAATAAGAAGCAGCAGAGTTGGGATTTGATCATGCTACAATTGTTGTTGTTTAATCGTTTCAGTTGTGCCTGACTTTTTGTGACCCCATTTGGCATTTTCTTTTTTTTAAACTTTTTTAAAAATTAATTTATTTTAATTTATCAACAATCACTTCCATAAGCTTTTGAGTTTTAAATTTTTCTCCCCTCCCTGCCTACTTCCCTCCCCAAGACAGTGCACAATCTGATATACGCTACACATATACTATATTCCTATTAAACATATTTTCACATCAGTGATGTTGTAAGAATTAGAACTGATAGGAGGAACCACCAGAAAGAAGAAACAAAACACAACAGAATAAAAAAACAGCAAAAAGTATGCTCTGATCTGCATCCAAACTCCATAGTTCTTTCTTTGGATGTGGATAGCACTTTCCATCATGAGGCTTTTGGAGATGTCTTAGATCCTTGTATTGCTGAGAAAGGTTAAGTCTATCAAAGTCAGTCATCGCTCAATGTGGCTGTTACTGTGTACAACATTCTCCTGGTTCTGCTCACTTCACTCAGCATCAAACCATACAAGTCTTTCCAGGTTTATCTGAAGTCTGCCTGTTCATCCTTTCTTATAGCACAATAGTATTCCATTACATTCACAGTTATGATTACTATCTGTGTCTTTCTCTCCACCCCCACCCCCCATTTATGCTTTTCTTTCTCCTTTTCCCTCTTCACTAATGTTTTGCTTTTGACCACCGCCTCCATCAGTTCCACCTCCCTTCTATTAGCCCCCTCTCTTTCCTTTTCCCCTTTTCCCTCCCACTGCCTATATGGCACGTTAGATTTCTATGCGTATCTGATTATATTATTCCCTTCTTGAGCCAAATCTGATGAGAGTAAAGTTCAAACAATGCTCATCTCCCTCCCTTCTTTCCCTGTGCTGTAATAGGTTTTTGTGCCTTTTCCTGTGATGCTGTAATTTACCACTGTCTGCCTCCTCCTTTCCTTTTCTCTCAGTACATTTTCTTAGTTAGATCAGATTAATTCACTTACTTGGATCATTTAACGCACTTGATTAGATTTTTTTCATCATTACATCAAAGTCAACATATACCCACCCCCTTTATGTATACCCCTTTAACTGTGGTGTAATAACAATACAGTTCTCAAGAGTTACAAGTGTCATCCTCCCTTGTAGGGAGTTTGTCCTTATTAATAACATGTTGTTTCTTTCTGTCCCGCTTACCTTTTTACATCTCTCTTGAGTCTTGTATTTGAAGATCAAATTTTCTGTTGAGCTCTGGTCTTTTAATCAGGAAGGTATGGAAGTCCTTTATTTCGTTGAATATCCATCTCCTCCCCTGAAAGATCATGCTCATTTTCGCTGAGTCCCATTTGGCATTTTCTTGGCAAAGATACTGGAGTAGTTTGCTGTTTCCTTCTAGGGTTGAGTGACCTGCCCAGGGTCACACAGCTAGGAAGTAATTGAGGCTAGATTTGAAGTCAACTAAAACCTCACCTTCTACAAGAAGGTTTTCTTGATCACCCTTAATTCTAGTGCCATCTTTCTGTTGATTATTTCAAATTTATCCTTTATATAGAATGTTTATACACAGTTATTTGCATATTCTTTCTCCCATTAGACTGTAAGCTCCTTGAAAGCAGGGATTGTTTGTTACCCCAGTGCTTAGCAGAGTCCCTGGCTACAAGAGGTACTTAATAAATATTTACTGAATGTCTATAGTTTGTACATTTGTTTTCTTTTTATTAGAATACTTCAAAGGAATCAAATCCTACACTTTAAATAAGCAATGGTAGGAAAACATATTAGCAACATTCTGGGTAGTAAAGAGAATAGTCTCCTTTTTCTGTCTGCCCATCTAAAATGAACTTTTATATCTATTTATCCCTAGATAGATATACATATACACGTATGTATACTTATCATAGCTTATACACGCATGTCATTTTTGTTTAAAATTGGTCTTTATTCAACACTTAAATGTAGGAGTTGTTCTCGGCTCTGTCCTAGACCCCGTTCTCTAAAGCCTCTGTCTTGGTTGCCTCATTAGCTCCCACGAATTGAACCATTATCTCACCACAGATACACAGATCCAAATCCAGCCTGACTTTCTCCCCTGAGCTTTAGTCCCATGCGGCCTGATCAACATCAAACTTCACAGGTCCGAAACTGAATGTTATCTTTCCTACTAAACCCCCCTTCTTTGAAATTTTCCCATTTCTGAAGGAGGCTCTACCACTCTTTGAATCTGCCCAGTTTATAACCTAAGCATTACCCTCAACTTGCCATTCTCCCTAATCCCACATTTTTAATCAGCTTCCAATCTTGCTCTTTCTACTTCCACAACATCTCTCAATGTGACTCCTTCTCTATACTTACAAGGCTATCTACCACCCAAGTCCCAGCCCTCATTACCTTTCAGTTAAATGATTGTGACAAATCTTAATTTGTCTCTTTGCCTCAAGTTTCTCCCTGTTCCAGTCTATCCGATACATTGCTGCCAAAGTAATTTTCCTTAGGTTTGGTTCCCACCATGTGACTCACCTACTCAAACAACTCTAGTGGCTTTCAGGATCAGATATGAACTATTCTATTTAGCTTTTCAATCTTTTCAAAACTTAGCCCCAACCTATTTTCCTTCTCCCTCACTCTGCTGTCCAGCCAAACTGGCTCTCAAGACACTATTTCCCATCTCCATGTTTTTGCACTGGCTGTATCCTCCCTCTGGAATATTCTCCTTCCCTACTTCTAACCTCAGAGACTCTACCTTTCTTTAAGACACAGCTCAAGCACCATGTACTACATGAAGCATTTTCTTGATCCTTCTGTCAGCAGTGGCTCTCCCAAACCACCTTGTACTTCAAATACTTCACATATATTTATATTTATTAACTTTACATTTATGCTAGGGTAGCTAGATAGCATAGAAGATAGCGTGCCATGCCTGGAGTCAGGAAGACTCATTTTCTTGAGTTCAAATCTGACCTCAGACACATATTAGCTGTACGATCCTGGTTAAGTCACTTAATCCTGTTTGCCTTAGTAAAATAAGCTGGAAAAGAAAAGGGCAAACCACTCTAGTATCTTTGCCAAGAGAACCCTAAATTGGGTCATGAAGGGTCAGATGTGACTGAGAACAACAAAAAATTATGCTGTTTTTATATATACTTGCTGTCTCCCCTTTTAGAATGTAAGCTCCTTTTGAGTAGGGATTGTTCCATTCTTTATACTTGGATCCCCAGCAGCATGGTGCCTGGTACATAGTAAGTGCTTAATAGTTAGCTGTTGATTGACTGATGTGGCAGGCATTCTTCTGGACATGGGAGATACAGCATGAAAGAAAAAGAGAAGGGCCAGTTTTGCTGTACCACAAAGTATAGGAGAGGCAATAATATACAAGGAAGCTAAAAAGGTAGGTTGTACCAGGTGATGAAGAGTTTTAACAGCTCAACAAAGGTGTTCATATTTGATCCTCTGACAATAAACGGGGGAGGCCAGAAGATTTTTTTTGTTGTTGTTGTTTTTTTTTAGTAGGAGAGTGACAAGGTCAGAGCGCCATTTGGGAAAAATCATTTTGGCGGCTGGAGAAGAGCAATGGAGAAACTGTTGGAATAATCTAGAAAAGAGGAGACAACGGCCTGAACTAAAGGGGAGATAACGGCCTGCACTAAGAGAGTAGCTGCCTCAGTAGACAACAGGGATGAAGTAAGAGACATGTTATGGAGGCAGAAATAGCAAGATTTGGCTATGAACTGGAGAAGAGGAATGAGAGAGAGTGAGAAGACTCTTATAACAGCCAGGTTATGAACCTGGGAGACCGCAAGAATGCCTATGGAGGAAGGCAGTGTTTGGGAGGAAAGATAAGTTCTCTTTCGGTCATGTAGACACATTAATCCATCTCGTCATTAAATTATTAAAAAAAATCAATAAATGTTTATTGAATAGTGCTCCTTCTGATGGTTACAAGTGTGTTCATGGGTAAAGTCATTTAACGTCTTTGATCCTCAGCAAAATGTGGAAAGTAATACCAGTAAGACTCACTTAGGTAAGACCAACTGGAGAGCTTTAAAGTGTGATAGCAAACTTTTTGTTTTTTAAGCGTACTTTTGGGGTAGCTAGGTGGCGCTGCTGATAGAGCACCGGCCCTGGATTCAGGAGGACCTGAGTTCAAATCCAGCCTCAGACACAGAACACTTACTACCTGTGTGACCCTGGGCAAGTCACTTAACCCCACTGCCTAGCCGAAAGAAAGAAAGAAAAAAAGAAAGAAAGAAAGAAAGAAAGAAAGAAAGAAAGAAAGAAAGAAAGAAAGAAAGAAAGAAAGAAAAAAAAGTGTATCTTTAACTTTTGTGACGCTCAAACAAGGATGTATATGAAACATTTTACAAATTCTAAAGCCTTATATGTTAGCTATTATGACGATGGTTATAAGCAAGGCATTGAGTTAGTCTGCTGTGATTCCTAAAGCCTCCCAGTTTTGACCTTCGTGAGCACTTGCTGCTGTAGTCCAATGCTTTATGGTCAAAGAAATACCTTTACATTGCAGAAAAATCTGATTCACAAGGTCGGCAATGATCTTATCAAAAACAGTGATTTCAGACGCAGAATGTTCACAAATTATCCCTTATTCTGAGTGATCCAAATCGGACATCCTCAAACAGGTGAAATCTGCTTTTACCTCAGGGCTGATTCACTTGGAAAGTGGCTCATGCAGCCCAAACCTCCAACACCGTAACTGATACAAAGAGGTGTTGGGTTACAAATGCAATGCCTTCTTCATCGAAGTGCCCTTTCTTCCTAACGGTTCATTCGTAGTGAGAGAAAAATCCCTAGACAATACTAAATTCAGATCCTGAATTTAAGTGAAGTCAGTACTTATAGGAACTTAGATCAGGAATTTAATTTCTGAAAAGAAAAGAGAGAGGGATAAAATTTTTCATGGCAGTGGATGAAGAAAAGAGAAGGGGTATGCTTTCTACAGTTATGGTTAACTCCCTCATTAGTACTTTTTCTTCATCACTCACATATACACACACAGAAAAGCTGCCCTTAAAAAGACTTAAAAAGCAATAGAGTCAGGAGCCCTCTCTTTAATCATTAAAGGAGTACTGGAAATAGTTATATCTTCTTTTCCCAGCTCAGTAAAAACAATTTATGCTGGATGAGAAGACAACTGAACGTCAGTTTTGTTGAGCTTGAATTTCTCACGGGGAAGGGTATGTAATTTGTCCAAGGGATAAAGATAGGTACAGACGTGGATAGAGGTACACCTGTGACTTTACCGATACAGGAAATTTCCTCTATGAAGGCACCAGGTCAGTATTTTCTTTGCAACTTACAATCTTAGAGCAGATGTTCTTAACTTGGGGGCCATGAATTCAGAAGTCACTCGTTTCACAAGCTGAGTCAGACGGGCTGTAAAGTCGAGTTCTGGGACTGAATACTGAAGGGAATGAACAGTGGTTCTTAACCTGGAGATTATGAACTTTAAAAAACTTTTTAAAATAACTATTTCAATATAATTGGTAACCCTATTTATTTTATGCATTCAAAAATATAATACTGAGGAGGTGTCCACAAGCTAAGCCAGACTAGAAAGGGGGTTCATGATAGAAAAAAAAAAGGTTAAGAACCCATGTTTTACAGTGTCCTACGGCACCGAGAGGTTAAGTAGCTTAAAAGGTCACAAAGCCACTAACTGTCAAAGACAGGACTCAAATTCAGTTTTTACTCTCAAGCTACCTCTCTAACCACTAAGCCATGCTGCCTCTCAATGGATCAAAATTATAGTTTTACTCACAGAGAAAAAAAGTCTTATGCTTCCTAAATCTTCTCATCCTGCTTTTTTTTGTTGGCATTATAAGTGTTGTCAAAAGGCAACATTCTAAATTTTGTGACAGCTGGACAACACTACATCCTGTTCAATATTCCTAAGACTTGTGTTATTTTGGTTCACAGAATGCCAAATCTTGAAAGCACTTCCAAGTACTTTCCAATCTCCTCTTTTGGAAGCTGATATATTTTTGGCTGGTAAATGGGGTAGTGAGTTTGCACTGAAGCTTCTGGAGAAGAGATAATTAAATCTAGCTCCTTAGTCTAGAGGTGGGGGACTACCAGGGTTGAACAGTATATACACTGCCAGTCAAAGTTTATGTATCAAATGTTTTTGCTCAATTTTTGTCACAAGGGAAGGTTCAATCTGGAGTAGGCTGGGCAATGACTGGGATATAAAGACAAAAAGTATTATGAAACACATTTTGAAAAAGAGAAATGGGTGAGAAGGAACACAGAATAGAGGATAGAAGGCTGTTCTCAGAATCAACAAGACCTGAGTTCAGTCCTATCTCTGTGTGTCCCAGGGCAAGTCCTTTATCTCTTAGTGTAGCAGGCAACTTCCTAAGACTATAAATCAGAGACACTCATCTACATTGGTAGGATGCCAACAGATCATGAACATTAAAATGAAAGGAAGTCATTGATGAATTTTAAGCAAGGTGGTGAAAAGGTCAGACCTGCCAAAGAGATACCTTTGCTCAGTAATACTCCTAGTATCAATATCCAACAAGGAATATACTTGCCAAAGGTGGCCAGGGTCATGAAGGATGACTTATACAGAAAACATAAACTAATTGCCACAATCTGAAGTCCAAAATAGCCCCAAAATCACCTTAGCCAGTAAAAACTAGATCTCTCTGCCAAAAGGTGACAGAGACATGGTAGCCAAGGACAATATCAGTTTTGAATACAAACTTCTTTGCAAAACATTATGGAAGATTACAAGCAGCACTGTCTCACACAACAGCGAACAAGAAATGGAAAGGAAAACACACTTGCAGAAAACTCAGCTTAGAACCCCAATGAACCAGATCATTCCAAGAACCTCTCAATATGCAACACAATGATGTGAAACAGAAACAGATCTGACAGCATTTCCATTGCAATGACTTCTGACCATTTGTGACAGCTAAGCCATCATACTTGGACTCCAATACCTCAATACCCAGTATGCTCTGGGGAAATGGACATAGTAAAGTAGAGAATGAAAGTATGAAGAGTGTTTGGATCCGATTAAATAAAGACAGGAGGAAATTCATCCTGCAGGCAGCATAATTTTCAAGGAAACACTCAGGGAACAATTTTCAAGGTATCCCATAGGGGGAAAATTTCCAAATGAATGGGAAAGATCATGGATGACATTACTACCATAAAAAAGGTAATTTAGAAGATATCTCTGTCCGTATGTTCACTTTTTCATCTTTATAAAATCTTTACAAGAATAGTCTCTGCTTATATTGAGGGCATCCTTGAGGAAAACACTGGAAATGGAATAAGCAGGGTTTCACAAATAATTCTTTATAGTAGACTACATCTTCAGAGTCACTTAATTGACAGAGACGTAGAGAACATGAGATTCCGTGTCTATTGCCTGCATGTTTTAAAACAGCAGCTGATTTAGTGGAATAAGACACAACCCGAAATTTGCTCCTCTAATAAAGTGTCTCCTAGGCAGATGTTTTGATCAGACAAATTTCCTCAACAGATACAAAATACAGAGTTAATTTTGTTCAGTGCTCTCCTGATAATCGATCAAGCAAGGTACACACATATGAGAAAGGTGTTTGCACAGACCCTCTTCTGTGAAAATGACCAAGATACAGGTATTAAAGAAGGATTTCTTATATACAACCACATTCTCCAGAGTTTCCTGTTCATGAATGACATTATACTAACAGCATAAAATCCTGGAATACTCCAAGACCTTGCCCATGAGATACAAAACCACTCAAAAAGAGATAGGCCTGGGGAAGCTAGGTGGCGCAGTAGATAGAGCACCGGCCCTGAAGTCAGGAGGACCTGAGTTCAAATACGGCCTCAGACCAAACACTTGACACTTACTAGCTGTGTGACCCTGGGTAAGTCACTTGACTCCGATTGACTTAAAAAAAAAAAAAGAAAAAAGAGATAGGCCTAGCAATTCACATAGGAACAAACAAATGAATAACCACCACCGACATGCCGTTGGATGAGGAGCTCAAAGAGTTTGTCCATCAGTACAGAGCTCTTGGCTAGCAGGCACTGCAGACGGGTAGTGAATAGGGCACAGAACTGCAGAGGAGCAAGAGAGTAGGCTAGATGTCATTTGGGAAATTTCTCAGCACTTCCAAAGATTCCAACATGCTCTCTGTTGGAAAAACACATCTTTTTTATACTAATATTCTAGTAAAGCTATACAATTATAAATTATGTCACAAATTGCAGGTGACCCAAACACAATGGAAAAGCCATATGGTGGGTATAAGTAACTAGAAACCTATCAATTATGATCTGTGTATGAGATGTAGGATAAATGACATCAACCAGGACATGTATGAATGAGGAAAAAAATTGTTGTGTAGTAAGAATGACGGTTAACATGTAGACAGCTCGAGTATTCAGTGGTACAAAATAACAGCTAGCATTTATATAGTGTTTTAAGGTTTGCAAAGCACTTTATGTTATGTTATCTCATTTGCTCCTCATAATAACCTTGTTGCTGTTATTACCTATATTTTAAAATGAGGAAACAGGTTAGATGATTTGCCACACAGTGAGAAAGTGTTTGAAGCTGGATTTGGACTCAGGTCTTCTAGACTGTAGATCCAGGGCTCTATTAAAATATCAAAGGGTGCCCAAAGAAGGTCTCTAGCATTCTGAGTAGATTTCCTAAGAAAGATTTATGGAAAGACATGATGAAGAATTGCTGGAAGAATTGCACAGACGGATCTCAAGCAACACTGGTAGGTGAGGGATACACTGAAATAACCTTTCTAATGCCACTTTCACATCTGGATATACTTCAGTGAAGATAACTACACCCAGTCTGAGTAAACAGTGCTCATTTTTGGCAAGTTACAAAACAGACAACTCTTACAATGAAATACTTAAATTTACAGGGATAAAGGGAGTAGATCAACGATTCCCTTAGTATGCTTTATCTAACACTGAGGTATTGGAAGAGATTTTTGAATTGGAGACCTACTGTTCTCAAAGTCTTGACTGTTTTGGGTGTCTCTCCAATCAATCACCGAAATCAGGGAGCATTTATCTACTAGATATATCTGTGAGACTTGTCAAACTAACATTACAATACAGATATCCTCAATCCAGGCCCTATCTTAGGAGACCAACCGGTTTCTACACCTGTAGAGCTACTGTAAAACAGACCTATCCTCCCAATCCTTGACTTATAAGCAGGAAAAAAACAAAACAAAACAATACCCAAATCTTCTAACTGCTTATCAGAACAGCAGAGAATGTAACAATTTCATATAAGGTGATGAGGCTGTGATAGTCACCTTCAAGTCCCATGAGGCTATTTGCCTAATAAGGCCCAAGATGGATGCCTGACCCTTTCCCCTATTCCCTAGGCACCACCCTGGGGAGAAGTCCAGTCCATGTCCCCATCCTCTGGTTTTAGTGGATATTTTTCCTATATTTGACAGGGCTAATACTGGCAGCAAGCAATATTTTCCTTGGGATGAAACTTTTTTCCTTGGGACTATATCTCAGAAGTGATAAAACAGCTGAATGGGAAAATATGATTGCTTCTACATAAATTTGTTTACAAATTTCCTGGAATATGGTTCTTCTGCCAAGTCAGATGACCTGTGTACACAACAGAAATCTGTGAAGAACCTAAAATGTTTTAGTAAAACAAGAGTATGTTTCTTTTGGATGAAGCAATGTTTTATCTTTATACTTCTAGTAATTATCTATAAATAGAACATGATGGTCCAGTGAGGTGCACATTTCTAGGTAGTTTTGTTTTAGAGAAAACACTGAAATACAACAGTATAAAAAGTCAAGTTATTCTTTTTACATTCAAACATGCACAGAAAGTTACCATCTGAAGTCTTCTTTAACTCAGTTTTCAGTTTTTCCACATTTTCCATTAGTTTTTTATTTTCTGTATCTGTCATCTGTTCATCTCCCTTGCCAGTTTTCTCCAATGCCTATTACAAAATAATTTTGTAAGAAATTAATGTTCACTGGAATTATGGTGATTTTTTTCTCTCCAGGGAAATGGACATTGGGCAGACTACCTGAGTAGATCCATTTTAAATTACTGGCTACAATCTAGCTGAAGCATCCTGAAATGAGAAAGGTGAGTCTTTATCAAATTAAATTCCATCTTCAAAGGGAATATGAAGATGAAAAATCTGAATCCAAAACATTAGGTGACTAACACTATTAAAGAAACAATTCTTTTGTGCCTTGCACAAAGTAGCAGGTACTAATGTTTAGCTGCTCAATTATCTAGCTAATGTTACTAGTAGTTCTAATAAAAGTATATAATCATGACCTTTAAGTAAACAAATGGTAACAGAAAGCCCTTCTATACTGAACTACTTTTACACGTGGCATTTGGAAAACTCTGACTAAATCTTATGTGAATGTCCTAAATTATTTTTACTCAATATTAGCATTAGCAGTTCAAATCGTGTTAAAAAAATTAAAATGAGAGTCCTCAAGATAATAATTTCTCTTAATTTAATTAATCTAAGACAGGAAAAAGGAATCAGGTTAAATAACTTCAAAGTTAAAACATCTGACTGAAGCAACAAAATTAAACAAAACAAAAACAAAAAAGGTAACACACAAAAAGCATGGGGCCAAGGCTCACAACCTCTATATCTGAATAGAAAGTATTAGAAGTACAGATATGAAAATCTGACCTATTTTTTTTTTTTGGTGAGGCTACTGGGGTTAAGTGACTTGCCCAGGGTCACACAGCTAGTAAGTGTTAAGTGTCTGAGGCCGGATTTGACCCCCTAGCTGCCCCCTAGCCTATTTCTTACAGGAGATATACCAATGTAATTTCAAGGTTACCAAAAGATGATAAAGCAAAGTTATTACATAAGAAATGAAATAACAAAATGCTAAGATACATTGCTCACATAAAAGAAAGTGCAGTCAACTTGACAATGCTATCTCACATAGAATAATATAGTCTGGCAGAGTAAATGGCCATTAATTGGGCTAAACAAATTGTGGTATATCAGTGTAGTGGAATTATTACTGTGGTTCAAGAAGTGATGGGTATGATACATACAAAGACATGTAAAGACTGAGACAAAAAAGCCAAAATATATAATGATTTCAACAACAGAAACAAGAATGCTGCAGAATTGCAAACAAGACTGATTTTAAAGAAGAGATATGAAAAGATACTTCTATCCCACCCTTTTATAAATTGGGACACTGCATAGATTTTCAGACTTTTTCAACATATTTATCAGTTTTGCAGATTTTCTCTCTCTTTTTTTTTTTCTTTAAAAATATCTGTTATATGGACGGCTCTCTGGCAGGGGAAGAGGAAGAGATAATGGGGAAAATTTTAGTGATGCAAAAAAACTAGAAAAGATCATCAATACAATTAATTTTTTAAAAATTTAAAGCACAATATGGTTTGTGGAGGTGGTCCAGGAGAGGTGCAAACCATGCCAAACTGTACAAAATAATTTCCAATAGACTGCAAGTAATTACAAGGTTGAGAACTTCCTTTTCTACCCCAAGCAGATCCAGCTATAAAAAGCTAAGTTCACAGAGAAAAAGGAAAGTCCTAATGAACCTCCATGTGTACCTTACAAATCTTATCAGAGAAAACAGGTTCTTATATTTCAACTGCTATGTGAGGGATTTTCCTATCCTGGCAGATTATTTTCGTTTTAAGAAGAATTGGAGGGGCAGTTAGGTGGCGCAGTAGATAGAGCTCCAATTTTGGAGTCAGGAGGACTTGAGTTCAAATACTAGCTGTGTGACCCTGGGCAAGTCACTTGACCTCATTACCTAGCCAAAAAGAAAAAAAGAGAGAGAAGAGTTGGTAAAATCTTCTGGTTGTTATTTCCTTATCTAAGCATAGGGGGTGGGGGGCAAGGAGGGATCACTGAGCTATTGGAATGTTTGTATTGGTCTTACTAGCATCGTTATGTCATTTACTTAGAAATACTGGGAATTGCATCAGTTTTATAAATAAGAGCTGGGATTTTTCACTATTGTACCTACTTGACCTAACCTAACTCAAGGAGAAAGGGTGCCCATTATGTGTTATCTGGGTACCATTGAATTTGATGCTGGATATAGGTCAGTCTGCAGTCTTAAAAATTAACATACATAAGTAAAAGGGCAAACTTTTATTTTTCCATTCACTTGGTCCTCAATTAGTCTTAGGATCAAAATATAGCAAAACTGAAAGCCCCTGACCCCACCCCAACCTGAAAACAGTTAAACGCAAAGGCTGACCTTTATTCATATCTCTTCACGATTCACAGAATTTTAGAGCAAGAGCTCTTAGAGAACATTTGCCCTGAATGTTCATATGATAACAGATTCTAAAGCAAGAAAGTATCTTAGAGATTACCTAGTCCAGTGCCTTCAGTCTGCAGGTGAGGAACCTGAGGCACTTTCCCAAAGTCACAGAGCTACCAAGTGCCAAAGGAACAACGAAAACGAAAATGATCTAGGATTATGGGGCTCTACATTTCACCCAAAATTAATAAGTTGTGAATTTTAATTCTTCATCTTCAAATAAGAAAAATATACACTTTGGGAACAATTTAGTACACAAAGCTATTTTGTCCAATTCATGTCTCTGCTGGGGAACATAATTTAGTCCACAAACAGCACTGACTGAATAACAGTGGCAGGGTGGGAAAGGCCACTGGACAGTGGAACACATGCCACTATGAGGCTATCTGCAACAGCACATCAGTATATGAGTAGAGTACTTGATTATGGTATGGGCCCACAAACTCCAACTAACTCAGCTTAGGGTGGGTAGACTGCTTAATTCCTTTTATTATTTGTTGCTTTATTATTATCCATCATATTCAGTGATTGAAGAGGGAAATGACATTAATAACAGACTTCATCAACTTTTTAAATTTTGAGAACCCTTTTGTGATATGAACAGATCTCACACGACTGTAAGCAGTTGCATCATTATTTGCTGTTTATGAAAATTCATAATGAAAAGTTACTATGAATTCAGTAAACACTTTTTAATGGATTTGTATCTTATTATTCTCAATATCTATCGATATTTGACAGTAACAAATTAATGTGTGAAACATATTTACCCAGCCTCAAAAGGTATGTTTCTTTATTTATGGGTTTTGAATATAAATTCATACTACCCCTAGCACAATTACCCACAGTCCCCCAGGGGCTGGATCCCACAGACAGAGAAACACTGGTACAGTGCATAATTTTCTGCCTGAGCTAATCTAGCTCAAGGAGAAACAGTGAGAACAAACTAATACAAAGGGAGGGCCCAAGAGCTTGGGAGAGAAAATAGTATAAGACAATTTTATTTTTCAGACACTTCTTACTAATGATTTTTGAGGAAATGGACCTATAATTTCAGAAGTATGGCACATTCCTAGTGTGAAAGCTTCTTTTACCAATGCATAACAACAACTCATCTATAAATGAGAGGTTAAATGATCTGCCCTTGGTACCACTCAACCATATATCAGAGGCAAGATTTGCATTCAGGTCCTTCTGCCTTCTAGGCCAGTTTCCTACTGACTATGCCACATTGCCTCTCATTAATAAATCAGAAAAAGAAACAAATTATTCTTTTTTGCTGACAAAAAAAAAATTCCTGAACACACCTTGGAAACATTCAGTTTTTTACAAAGTGGATTCGCCATAAGTCATTGGGGGGATGTGAGGGATGATGAAAAAAGAATAATAAATACCTGTTTTAGCCTTTCATTCTCTTCCATATATTTTTTGGCAGCCTCATTGTTACTGTCTGCTTGAATTTTCAGCACTCCTTTGATTCCCAACTCTTTGGCCAGTTGAGTAATGAGGGTAACCAGACGTCGCAATACACTAAGAAAAATTCAAGTAATTGCAGTCTCATAATTGGGACAAATACTTGTCCTGCGAGTCATATGCAGAGAAAGAAATTGTTGAAATTGAAGAAATTGTTACTTTTGATATAAATATTTGCACACTAATAAAAGTGGCTTTTATTACACAACTAGAAACATTCTGAAACCCCAAAGTACAAGGAAAAAAGGGTGGGAAAGAAAGGAGGATAAACTCTCAGAGGGCTTACAACAATGCCAACAGAAAAATCTATCTATTTATCTATCAATCAATCAACTTGCTCCTTGATACACTTTTAAAAAGGAAGATTACATATAGTTGTAACACAGTTCTGTGATTATTAATAGTGCCCAGAAGTTTTGCTAGCAGGTTATAATACTATAGAGTGCTTACGGGCCAACAACCAGCTAGAACTCAGTATTTATGTAGCATGTGGCCAGGGGCAAATTTCTGACTCAGTTCTCCTTTCTTTTATACTTCTTCTTTCCTTTTAGTACCTTCTCTTTCAGGCTCCCTCATATGTTCCCATATTTCCCTTTCCCTCTCCCCAGCCCCTACCTTGATCAGACCCATTCTTTTGAGCATTATCCCAACTTACTCTTCCTTCAGTTTTATATGTGACAAGGAGGTGGTCCCTCCCTTCACAAAGATGATCCCACTAAAAGTATTCTTGATCTCACCCCCATTCTGTATTCTTCAGCAGACTGTCCTCTCAATTACTCCACTTTTTCTAAACTTCAACTTCTTCTTGTATACTGGTTCCTTTCCTGGTACCTTTGAAAATGCTTCAGTCTCACCAATCCTTAAAAAATTTCCATTTGACCTCATTATCTCTGCAAGGCTTCATCCTGTCTTTCTCTTCCCTTTCTCAGCCAAATTCTTGAAAATTGCTGTTTACACTTGCTGCCTTCACTTCCCCTCCTCACTCACTCCTCAACTCTTTGCAATTTCACCACTAAAATGAAACTGCTCTTTCCAAAGTCACCAGTGAGATGAGCTTTTCTCATTTCTCATCGTTCTTGAACTTTCTGCTGCATATGACATTGCTGACCCCCCCCCCCAAATACTTTCCTCTGCTTCTCCTCTTCCCTGTGTGACTAATGCTTCTCAATCTCCCAATGGTAATCTCATCAGCTCCCATGGGTTTAATTACCATCTCTATGCAGAAGACTACTGAATCTATATAACTAGTCTTAGGCTTTCTCTTGGGCTCCAGTACTACTTTACCAAATCACTATTTCAAAACTATTTCAAATTGGAAGTCCCATAGGCATTACGGTTTTCCTAAAACCCATGCTTTTTATGAACTTCCCTATTTCTGTTGAGTTATTGTCATTTTTCTAAGCTCTCATGTTCACAACACTGGCATTATCTTCATCTCCTCATTCGTACTCATCTTATATATTCAATCATGGTGGTCAGATCTTATCATTTCTTTCTTTGTATCATTGCTCATGTCACCCACTTCTCATCACTCAGAACAGCTACCACCTTAGGTTTAGTGCCTCATTACCTCTCACTCTTCCTAATTGGTCTCTGCCTCAAATCTCTCCTCCAGAGAGCTACAAAAGTCTATTCCTTAAGTACAGATCTGACAATATCAAATCCTCTTCTACCCCACCCTGGGGGGGGGCAATAAACTTCACTGGCTCCTAATAGCCTTTAGAATAAACTACAAATTCCTCAGTTTCACTTTTAAAGCCCTTCACAACCAGGCCCCAATTTATTATAAATGATTCCCCTTCCTACACTCTATGGTCCAGCCAAACTGATTTTCTAGCTATTTTTCTCACATGGCTCCCCCTTCCCCAACTCTATGCCTCTGTATTAGGCATTACCCTCGACTGCCTTCCTGCCTCACCCCCCCCCCCCCCCCCGCCTCTTAGAAGCCTTTCCTTCCTTCAAGACTCAGCTAAAGTACCATCTTCTACATTAAGCCTCTTTTTATCCTCCCAACTTCTGGTGATCTTTCTCTCCAAACTACCTTGTATTTATTCTGTATGCATTTTTACATATGTACATTCTATCTCCTCTGAGAGAGTATAAAATCCTTGAGAGAACGGATTGGTTCATTTCAGTCTTTGTATACCTAAAGCCTAGTGAAGTGCCTAGATTATAGTTAGTACTTATAAATGCTTGTTAATTGATGGATATGGATAATGCCCACATCCCCGGCCCCATTAGCATCCCATCACAACTCATCTGTCTAGTATCTCATTACTGCAAGTTATATTAAGTGACCAGCAAGTCAAGCTGTGCTGCTAATAGGTGATAAAAACTTCACCTATTATCTCTCAGATAACATCTGTATTTCAGTAGTGCTCTAAAGCACATGAAATCAAAAACAATGTAGATTGGGGGAATTTCAGGTAGTGCCACAGAGCCAGTGAAGGCTGCTTCTTGGGACACACTTGAGAAGGTAGCCCCATGCTGCGTGGACTGGCTTTTCACTTAAGGAAGCTTCCTCTACAGATGCTGTAACCTTGGTCCTGGTGCAGCCAGCCACACCTACTCAATGAAGACATCTGGAATTTTAGGAACCAAGAACAATGGCTAGGAATCCAATTCTTAATTCAGTACATATATTCTGCAATTTACGTATGGCGGTGGATTTCTTTGGTGAAGCCACAGTGTGACAAAGAATGGTTTAATGGGAAGATGGGAAAAACTACTGGGTTTTTTTGGGGGGCAGTTCTTTTTAAAGTGTGCCTTTTACTTACAGCCAGAGAAATAAGGAGAATCCAGAAATGTAAAGGTTCCTTTGTGCTCTAAACAGTTTCATCTGTACATGTTCATAAGCACTGGGATTGCTACTTGAACTCTTTTCAGGCCCATGACTGATAGAGTACTTCCTCACTTCTCTCATAGCATCTACAAAAGAAAAAAATTTGTTGCTTTACACAAAGATAAAAAATTCAAAAATGTCTTAGATTTATTCACCATTTTATTTGGGAGTCTGTAGAGCTTATAAAGCTCTTGGAGGGTAGGAATTGCACTGTCTCATTTTTCTCTCTATCATAACTTCCAAGTGCCATATGCTCAACAGATGCTAGGGGAATGACTTTTGGTGTCATTTGAATGCCAAAGCACTTAACGGCCTGCACCGCTCATTTGTCACTTCTATTTACTATCTGACATTGTTTGGCATCTTTTAATATGACTGGGTTCTGTTTCCCCATACAAATAACTTCCAAAGTATCAGAGGACCCTAACACCAAAAAGAGAACAGGTTTCATCTAAATAAAAAAACATGGGGTGGCATCATCTGTTTTGGCTTACCTTTAAGTCTGAATTAAACATTTAAACTCTATATTAATAAAGTTCTCTTACTCAGGTCAATTGTGATTTCAGAGGACTGATGATGATGATGATGCATGCCACCCACCTCCTTGAGAGAAAGGTGATGGACTCAAGGTACAGAATAAGACATCTATTTTTCAGATATGCCCAATACAAGAATTTGTTTTGCTTGATTATGCATATCTGTTCTAAGGTTTTCTTTTACTATTTTTAAAAAAATTTTTGCATCTGTGTTTAATCTTTTTAAAAATTTTTATTTATTTATTTTTTAGGCAATTGGGGTTAAGTGACTTGCCCAGGGTCACACAGCTAGTAAGTGTCAAGTGTTTAGTCTGAGGTTGGATTTGAACTCAGGTCCTCCTGACTTCAGGGTAGTGCTCTTTCCACTGTGCCACCTAGCTGTCCCTTTTATTTTACTTTTTAAAAAATTGGTGGGAAAAATAGGTGGAAGAAAAAAAAATAGATTTGTATTAGCTGAAAAAGTTAAATTTGAAAAAAGAGAAAAGTTCTCTCTTATAGTTACGTTGTCTTTTGCTCACAGATCCATATTTCTAGATAGTATGGTGCAGCAAAAAGAGCACTGGCTATAGAGTTGTGAAATATGTACTGGGTTTTAGTTCTGGTTCTGCTATTAACTAGTGAAGTGATTCTGGACAAGTCAGTACTCTAAACTCTCTTAGTCCTCATTTCATCAGTCTCTAAAAAATATAACATCAGACTATTTGCTCTCCACGGTCCTTCTCATCTTTAACATCTGGTAGTTTAAGTTTCTTTTGCAGAAACTGATAAAGGATAACCTGCTCAGACACTGAGTACCTCATAACCACATACCACATAAAGTACTCAAGAAAATTTAGCTCTAAATCAAGGTTTGCCCTTGACCTTGAAATAGACAAAGCAATGGAGGCACGTGACCTACACTTTATTTTTGTGGTTCCTACGACTATAACCTATCAGAAAACTCATCTTGTCTCAATAAAACGACAACGTATTGTCTTCCTACATATTGTCACCCCTCCCAAAATAAACAAGATCACAGAGTTAGAGCAATAATAATGATGATAATAGCTTACACACAACACTCTAAGGTTTACAAAGTTCTTTGACATATTATGTGTAAAGCATTTTATCAACTATAAGTAACTATATAAATGTCATGATTGCAATCATGATTATGAACATAATTGTCATTATCTTGTTTGTTATCTAGTCCAACCCCTTCATTTTACAGGTGAGAAAACTGAGGCCCAGAGAATTTTAGTGATTTGTCCAGTGTCACACAGGTAGTAAGTGGCAAGTCTGAGGCTTGAAAGTATATGACCTTTTTCAGCTTATCAAAAGACAGAACAGTCTCTAATTTACAAACGTCTTGTACTCCAAATATTTATTTTTAAGTTTGGAACAGAAATTACATCCTATATAAACAAGACCATAAAATGGTTTGGTTCCTAGGCTAGCCTACAAAAACTTATCAACCTATAATGTAAAGCTTATTTAAGCTATAAAATACAAACATTTTCAATTTTTTAAAAAAAAAAGCACAAAAGAATACAGTTGCAAATGTTTGTAATATTTCAGCGACCCAATGGAATTCAATAGACTTTTGTGAGCCAATCTGGGCGTCGAAAGACTATTTTATACCATGATACTGCTTCTGTAGGGAAAAAGTGTTCGAATATATACGGTAAATGGGAAGGAAGGAACCCATGTGTGCCAAAAGCATGCCAATAACTAGCTGTGTTCCTTTGGGCCTCAGTTTTCTCATTTGCACAATGAGAGGTCTGAAACAGAAGATTCAACTCGATGAAATCTACGACTCCCCTGTCCCGTCCCCCCCGCCAGATGCTATAGGCACGATTAGGACTTAATACAACAGTTGAAGAAACATTCATAAATCAAAGACATGCTTGACTCTTAAAATCTAAACGCATGACCCATCTTTAAATTTTAAACTGAAAAAACAAAACAAAAATTGCTAGAACCCTTTATATACATCCACAGGAGAAAGGTACTACTCACCAAGAAACAGAACAATCAACAGGACAATAATTGTAAGGAATGCCTTGTTCCAGTAAGTTGCGATTTTACCCCAGAGTGGGAACGTGAAAATCTTCTGCCATCTAGATAGAACACAATAGCAACAGCAGTACATTAGGGGAAGGAGAGGGGTTGTGGTGGGGTGGTAGCTAAAATTTCAAATTAATCAATGAAGAAATCAGAACCACAGTAGGGTCTAACTTCTGTCACCACCCACTGGGAGCTACATGAGAAGACCCAGGTTCAAATCCTGACTCTGCTACTCATTAGTTATGTGATCTTGAGGCAAGTCACTTCTCTGTAAGCCTCACTTTCCTTACCTAAAAAATGAGCAGAGTAAGCTATGTGATCTTTTGGGTCCCTTCCAGCTCTAAAACTGTGACCCTATGTAAGAATGCCCCATAAAGTAGTTATTTCAGTTTAACAAAAACACCTTAATAGTCTCATGCTCAAATTGTGAAATCCTACAAATTCACATCTAGCCTCTACAGGACCTTCCCTGATGTACAGCAATCATTTTACTCATCTCCTATTGACCAATACATTTGGTTGATGTCACAAGCCCTGAACTCTATCTGTAGCCTCCCTCTTTTAGCAAATGACTTCACCTCCTGAGAAAATTGAGGTCACCCTAATTGAGCTCTTTAATCTCTTACACTTCACACCTCAAAAACTTTCATTCCCTCCTTCCTTCCACTTAGGTTAAATCCCTATCACACTCTACTGCAGCTGCTCCAAAACTTCTCTTATTTCCTTAAGCCCTTAAATCCACACTCCGATTCTTTCTCAACAGACATCTGCCTCCTGATTCAATTGAGGCCATCTATTAGGAGCCCCTTACCTCCTAGGAACTATATTAAAAATCTCTGTCCTTGCCAAGGCTAAACCTCCGCCCACTCCCTACCCCCACACACACTGTTAATCCCATTGTCCCTGAGCTTACTCCATTTATCACTTCTTGTTGTTTGTCCTTTGGTTCTCAAAGAGGACCATGACATCAGGAAGATGATGCCATGACTTGCAAATGAATTGGATTTAAGTGAGGCAGGGCTGTGCAAGGTCACCAGCCTCACTTTCTCTTCTGCAGCCATATGGGTCCAGTGGCCAGATATAGATCAGAACAACTGGAGATGGCTCCAGATGCAATGGGAGGGTTTGGCCCTTTTAAGCTAAGGTCTTTCTGAGTTCTCACTTTGACTGAGGCAATGCCCATTAAGTGATTAAGGCTAGTTCACTTCTAGCCCTATATCACACCCCTACACACCTTCAAGCTCTCCTTATCTTCCTCTTCCCTTCCTATAATCTCCACCAGACTGCTCAGATTTCCCCCAAATAAACAAAAGCCTTCTGCTCTGATCACTGCTTGCTGATTGGCTTCTATTCTCTTTAGGTAACATGCTATCGTCTTCAATGTACTGGTGGTACAGTGGCTAGAGTGAGTTAAGGAAGACTCATCTTCTTGGGTTCAAATCTGGCCTCAGACACTGTAGCTGTATGACCCTAAACAAATTATTTAACCCTATTCCCTTCAGTTTCCTCATCTGTAAAATGAGATGGAGAAGGAAACGGTGAACCACTCTACTATCTGCCACGAAAACCCCAAACGGGGCCACGAAGACTTGGACATGACTGAACAACAACAAAAAGTAGTCTATACTTACCATCTCCACTACTTTACTGTCCATTCACTCCTTAACCTCTTGCAATCTGGCTTCTGACCCAATCATTCTATTGAAACTGCTGTCTCAAAGTTTACCAGTAACTCTAATTGCCATTTTTTCAGTCCTCACCACCCCTGACCTTCATGTAGTATCTTTCAGGGCCGAGACTGAATCTTCCCCACTCTTAAAAAAACTTTCTCTTGACATCTCTGCAAGCCATCATCGGATATCTCGCATCCCTTTCTCAGCCAAACTCTTCGAAAAAGCTTTTAACACTCACTTCCTTTCCTCTCTCTCACTCAACAGCCCTTTGCAATCTGGCTTCCCACCACAACACTCAAATGAAATTGCTCTTTTCAGAGTTACTGATGATCTCTTAACTGTCAAATGACAATAGTCCTTCCCTAGTCCTTCTCTTTCTTAACTTCTCTGCTATATCAGACATTGCTAACCATCCTGTCCTTTTGTATACTCTCTCTTCTCTGGGTTTTCATGACACTAGTCTATATAGATATTAACAGATAGGTAGATAAATCTATATCTAGCCCTAGTCTCACCCTTGTGTTTCAGACCCACATTACCTATTAGACATTTCAAACTCCACAAGTTCAAAACAGGACTAATTTCTTCCAACCCCACCCCCACCCCCACTCCAAACTTCCCTATTTCTGTTGAAGACACTCACATCCTTCTAGTGTCCCAGGTCTGTAACTTCAGCGTTATTCTGCCTAATCCTGACAATTCTACCTCCCTGACATATCTCAGATCCAAGCCCTTCTCTCTATTCATATAGCTACTACCTTGGGTCACGCTTCACCTAGACTACTCCAATACCTTCCTAATTGGTCTCCCTGCCTCAAATCTCTCATAGGAGCACATTCCTGCCAAAGACATTTTCTTTGAGCACACACCAAGCCATGTAACTCTCCCACATCCATTGGCTTCTTATTGCTTTTAGAATTATGTATAAAAATCCTGTCTAGCTTTTAAAGCCCTTGAAACCCTGGCCCCAACCTAATTTCTGAGCCTCGTTGTTCATTCCCTCCCCTCTCACTCACCTATCCAGACAAACTGGTCTTTTCTCTATTTCTTGCACACAACACTCTTATCTCCCCAACCCATGATTGTACTCCCTTCTTACCTCCACCTACTTCACAGAGCCTTTTCTTTCTTTAAAATAGCTCAAAGACCATCTTCTACACCTTTCCTGATTTCCTCATTTGCTAGTGCTCTCTCTTCCAAACTGTCTTATATTTAATTCCTTTGTATATACCCGTATTAATTTATTTCCATATGTTTGTTGGGTCTCCCATTAGAACATAAACTCCTTCTGGTAAGAGCTCTTTCCTTCTTTGGACTTCTATCCCTGGTGCCTGGCACATAGTAGATTCTTTAAAAAATACTTGTTAATGAATCTGTTGATTGAATGGCCATTCCCACACTCCCCTTTCCTTTATATTTTTTGAGTTCTGTCATACTGCTCTTTCCTGGTTCTCCTGTATAGTGAGTATAGTGGAACACTGATCTGCGTTCAAATCCTGTTATGGGTTTAACTTCCTTCTTGGTCTCTGACAGTTCATATTCTTCCTGTTCCAGCCGTAGTCTAACTGCAGTAAACAACTCTGAAATGTAAGAGTCACTAGTCTAGTAACTAGACTCTAGTTTGAGAACTTTCCAGGGGGCAAAGCTCCATATACTTAATTTGGTCTATCTGGTTTCTAATGCCTAGTGTTAAGCTAGTGTCCTGAGTCCTACCAGGTTTTCCCGTTATTAACTTTTTAAAACATCCTCTCTTAAAGTGTTCTCTCAATGCAAAGACCTAATTGCTAGTTTAATTTCTTCAAAAAGCTTAATCAACATCAAGTACTTATATTTTTATAGCACAGAGCCTACTTTGCACACTAGTGGAACCAAAGAGACAAAGAAAATACAGCAGAGAGAGGCAGGAAGCCGTCCACATTGGACATTCTAAATGCATCTCCAACTGAAGAACTAGCTGTCCTAGGCCCAAGTAGGCTTAAACAACTACAATTCAAATACACCTGTAGGACTGGGAATCAGCAAAGTGTGTATTCCAATTCATCCTCAGATGCTTACTGTGTGACTGCAGGCAAATCCAACCCCTCTCAGCCTCAGTTTCCTCCTCTGTAAAGTGAAGATAGAGTAATAATAGCACCTATCTCACAGAATTATGAGGAGCACTATATGTGATTATGTGTATACAACATCTGGTAGATTTTAAAGTGCTATTTAGTCAGCTCTTAGGTCTCTATAAGGTTGGGTGGACCTCCTTTTGGGAGGATGGGACAAGAGTTGCACAAGATGGGGTAGGCACGTACTGGACGTCATTTGCATTGTTGAAGAGATACCCAACTCGATGAGATCATAGATCCATTTGAGCATCAAAGACAGCTAGGTGGCTCAGTAGGTAGAGCAGTGGACCTGGAGTCAGGAAGGCCTGAGTTCAAATCTGGCCTCAGATATTTGCTAGCTGTGTGACCCTGGGCAGGTCACTTTACCTCTGTCTGCTTTACGATCCTCATCTCTAAAGTGGGGTTTATAAAAATAGCACCTACCTCCCAGGGTTCATGTGAGGATCAAATGAGATAATATTTGGAAAGTGCTTAAAGTTCTATATGAGCGCTAGATTATTATTATCTGATTACAGAGCAATGAGTGAGTACATACTTCATTTTTGGAGATAATTTATGCCATTTTTTCCTGCCTAGCATCTACTTACAAGTATTTCATTTTAAAAGCATGTAAATCTTTTCCTGTATATATATGTCCCCAGAAAAGCTTCATGAAAAATTTTCCAAAAACTGGAAAAGAGAAACGAGGCAACTGGTGCTGACAAGAGTGGAGAATTCACCTTGGCAAAACCAGGACTTGTGTCTCTCTATTTTCTGTTTGAGCAAAAGCTAAAATTTGAATCCTCAGTATTCTATTCAGAAATTGACCATAGCAGTCTATTTCTAAAATGGGGGTTATATCTTAGCTTAGGACCAAAATTAACACAAAGAGATGCAACAGCCAGAATATCAGTTTCCTCATCTGTAAAATGGGGACCATAATAGTACCTACCTCCCAGACTTGTTGTGAGGACCAAAGGAGATATCTGTAAAGCACTTAGCCCAGTGCTTGGCACATAGTAGAAACTTAGTGAATACTGGTTTCCTTCCTTCCTTCTTACTTTCTCCCCCAACACAAATATAGTATACTATTATTCCAACTATCAACAAATATTAAACATAGACATTTTGAAGATGTGAAAATAAAATCAACTCAAGGTATGGATTGTAATAAATGGGCAAGAATCCTAGGTTCCGGTTTTGGCCTCACCACTTCTATAAACCTGTTGTTCCTAAGTCATTTTAACTTCTTGGGCACTCAGTTACTTCATTTTTAAAATGAGGGGGGTTAAGGCAGATGACTTTTGAATTCCAAAAAATGTTATGATTCATTTCTTCCCTTACTATGGAAAAGATCTGAAAGCTGGTTAAGTCAGCATACAGGAACCTTGGGCTCCAGGAATCAGTCAAACAACAGCAAAAGCACTCTGAAGACTGAAGAACTGGGACAAGGCCCAGCCCCAGCATTCACCAAATCGCTTTCTGCCCCAGCTACCTCAAAATAAGAAGAGACTACTATCCTCCTCTGTACTTTTTGTTCCAGGGGCTCCCTCTCATTTCCATACCTTCGCTCATGTTGTTCCCTATGCCAGTAATGCCCACCCTGACCATTCTCAGCTGCTGAATGTCTTGTTGCTGAGTCATTTCAGTCATGTCTAACTCTTTGTGACCCCATTTGGGATTTTCTTAGCAAAGATACTGGAGTGGTCTGCCATTTCTTTCTCTAGTTCATTTTACAGATGAGGCATGAAATCTGACCCATAAACCCCAAAATATCTTAAACCCAAATTACTCTGGCTCTCATTGACTGGCCCACAATAGGTCCCAGCCCAAGCCTCCCTTGGTCATTGTTTGGGCCCCGATGGCTCAGAATGAGTATAAACAGCAAATGTTTCTGTTTTGGCCAAAAACCCTGAGAGCACTCCCTCCCAGAATGATTTTTTTTAAAAAGAATATTAAGAAGTCATTCTTTGCTCCATTTCTTACCTAGACTTCATCTTTTTTTTTTTTGCTTTTAGGCAACTGGGGTTAAGTGACTTGCCCAGGGTCACACAGCTAGTTAAGTGTCAAGTGTTTGGTCTGAGGCCACATTTGAACTCAGGTCCTTCTGACTTCTGGGCCTGTGCTCTATCCACTGCGCCACCTAGCTACCCCCCCCCCCAAATCACTGAATGGGCATTGCTTCAGTCAAAATGAAACCTGGGGAAAGACCTTAATTTAAAAAGATCAAAGTCTCTTACTGCATCCAGGGCCATCTCCAGTTGTTCTGATCTACATCTTGCCACTGGACTCAGATGGCTCCAGAAGACAGAGTGAGGCTGGTGACTTTGCACAGCTCTCCTCACTTAAATCCAATTCACTTGCAAGTCATGGCATCAAAGGATAAACAACAGATGAGAAAACTGAGGCAAACAGGGGTAAGGGACTTGCCCAAGGTCACATAGCTAGTGACTGAGGCCACATCTGAACTCTGGAAGATGAGTCTTTCTGACTCCAAGCCCAGTAATCAATATCCACTGTGCCACCCAGCTGCCCCAACGAATGCTTACCTATCCCTTAAAGCTCAACTCAAATGCTATTTCCTCTAGGAAGTCTTCCTTAACATTAAAAGGAAACATTGATCAGATTAATAAATGCTTTATTTTTTCAATCATTAATTCAAGAATTCATTCAATTGAAGGGATGTCACATTGAAGAAAGATTAAACTTGTTTTCCTTGGCTTCAGAGGGCAGACTGAGTTCTAAAAGTCCTAACACCAATGAGCAATTTGTCAAAAGGCAAACTTAGGTTTGTTTTCAAGAAAATCTTCCTCACAATTATAACTAATGAAAAATGGAATAGGCTATCTGTGGAGGCAATGAAGGTCTCCATGAAAAGGCAACATGACCACTGGCTGGGTATGTTGCAGATGGGATTCTCATTTAGTTACAGGTTAGACTGGACCTCTGAGACCCCCTCCACCTGAGATTCCATGATCCTACTGGTTGGTAATGACCTTGCCCTTCAGACTTCACATTATGATGCTTTGTTTTCCATTTCTTTCATTTAACATGTAGTATTCTGTACAACAGTGATCTGTGTTTTTGTCTTATTCCCCTCCTAGACTGTAACCTTCCTGAGGACACATAGCCCTGTAAAAGGTAGGCATTTGTAAATGTCTATTGTTGCTGGCTGCAATCACAGTAATTGCTAACTTTTTGTTTTAAATTGTATGTAGATATTTGAAACGATACTGCACTAGAGAACAGCAGAATCAGTAATGCAGTTTTAATTTGTTAACTTGATCTGAATGATGTTTTCTCTTTGGCCGTAGCAACCCAAGTATGAAGAAGATATCTATGTCTTTATATTTTAGGAACAGACCCTGCTTGAAGACTAGGAGGCAAGCCAAGTTATGTCCTGAGGTCTCTTAGTTTTTAATATGATGCCTATATTATTGTATTTGTGAAAGAATAACAGGAGTATATATAAAACCTACTTATGTAATTTTCACCAAATGTTTCATCATTCACGTTGTCATGCTTTTTGATCTACAAGTGACTAACTCATAAAGAGTTATCACTTAGATCAGAGCACTTCAGGGGCTGGAACAAAGTACTTCATCAGCCTATAATATGTTAAGTGTCCAAATATCATTTTAGAGATAGAGAATAGTTAGAAATATTCTTACAGGAATATCAGTGATGGAATATCAAAAACTAATTCAAAACCAAATTGTGTTTTAGCAAAAGCTTTAAAACACATCCTACATTAATGAATCAATTTTTATTGTTTTAGTGCCATTAAAATGAATGAATTTATCATTAATAAATGAGAAGCAGCATATTATAATAGCAATATGTTAGCAGACAGATAGCATGTAATAGATAGCAATATAAGCAGTATATTGCAACAGAAACCAATAGATAGCTGGCCTCACAGCCAGGAAGACATGGGTCCAAGTCCCATCTCTATCACATAATGGCTATGTGGCCCTAGGCAAGTTGTTTAACCTTAGTGCAAGCAGGTGCCAATGACTCCCCACTCTTTCTCCACCACATTGCAGAGTCCTTTGTATCTTGGAAGCTCATTTGGTCTTTGGAAGTACTTTGTACTCCTAAGATCCCTAGTTCTGATTAGCTGGTTCCTCTCAGAACTTCCATTTAAGGAAAGCGCCCAGGCCAGTTATGCCTTTGTTAGCACAGCGCCTGGTACACAGCTAAGTTTTTAATGTTTGTTGCCTGTTGATGTACTTTGGCAAAGAATGTTCCTCACCTGAAGCTCTGCACACGGGTGAAAGCAAAGGTATAGTGAAAAAAAATCATGAATGAGTCACTAATGAAAACTACTGGCTACATGCGAGAATCACTGGCCTATACTCCTAAAAAAATACATATTAGACAATATTTGTACTGTTTCAATGTCAAAAATGGTGACCCTTTACTCATATAATGGCAATTACATTGCATCACAGGTTGGGTTGTTGTGCTTTATGTGGAAACATGAAACAAATGAACATGGGAAGTGCGTGAAGCATGAGAAATGGATTTGGTCTAATACGTGATTATATCAGCATGGTGAGCTCTATGATCTGACAACTACTTTCATATACTGAAGATGGGCAACTCGACTGTAAATTATGGTCTCACACTGTTCCTGGGACACAGAGATTAAATGACTGACCCCCAGCCACAGTCAGTATGTATCAGAGGCAGGACTTTCCCACATTATCCTCATTCCAAGGATGGCCCTTTACCTATTAATCCTGGGCATCTCTACAAGGTAGTGCAAAGAGTTTGTAGCAAGATCTGAGTTAGAATCTTGCTCTAGACATGTGTGTGATCCTAAGTCAGTTTTCTCAACTGTAAAAAGAGTAATAACAGCACTTACCTCACAGACTGGCTGTGAGAATTAGATGAGATGATATACGTAAAATGCTTTGCTAAACTTAAAGTGATTTAAAGTCAATAACTAGCTTTTACTAAGCTCTCAAGGTGTGCCAGGCATGGTGCTGCCTCTGGCAAGGAACACAAAATGCAAGCAGAAACACAGCCCCTACCCTCGAGGAGCTTATGTTCTATAATGGAGGGAAGACAACACAGAAAAGGAAGTTGAAAAGGGGGATGGGGAAATTGACAAAGGAACCGCCCCCTTCATAGAGGAAGTCTGGAGTGAAGTCAGGACAGGAATGAGATGCTAGCTTTTATCATTACTACTACTCCATGACTCTTCGGCCACACAAAATTTGAAAGTAAATACTTCCCTGCCACACAGCTGGACCCAACAGAATTAAAACTAGCTAGGCCAATTTCATCAGTGAAGAAATAAAGAGAAGCATTTAAAAAAAAGTTTCATTTAAAAAAACACTTTAATTTAGTTCTTCTTTATACATGGTGTTTTTGATAATTTGTTTTTAAATCAGTCCCTTCTGAATCCTCACGATTCACTAACTTTGTAACCCTTACCCCTCTCCCCCTCCCTTCGTTCTCTCTAACTTTGGAGGGGTAGGAGAAAGGCACACGGATCTGAAGAAAAGGTTTCCTACCTCTGAGGAGGAACAAACGGTAGGCAGAGCATTAAAATGAGTCCTATTTCGGCATAGAGAAAGCCTGCGACCGCTGCCCACTGCAGCGTCATGTCCGCGCTTCCACTCCTGGGGAGACAAACACACACGTTTCACTTTTGGGCCTCGGAAGGAAGGCGCGGCCAAAGGCCCCGAGGGAGCGTTCCTCCCCGGGCCCGGCGGTCCCCCGACCTCTTCGCGGCAGCGGGGGGGGGTGTAGGCGGCCGTGCGCGGGTCCGACTGCGCCGCTCCACACGAGGCCCGCCGGGCCGGGCTGCCCGCTCCCTCCCGGGCCGCCTTCCGCTGCGGGGCGGCCAGAGGTACTCGCCCTCCGCCCCAATTCGCCCGTGGGCGGCGCCAGCGCGCGCCGAGTTCACGGTTGGAGGGGGAGGGGGGCGGCCAGCTTCCGGGAAAGGGCGCCCAGCCGCCAGGGGGTGGGGGCTCGGCGAGCCCCAGCCCGGGCCGTCGCTCCTCGTCTCCTGCGTCCGCGGGGGCCCGGGGCCGAGTGGGGACTGGGCAGGGGCGGCCGGGGGCAAAGAGCGACCCCGAGGCCGGCCCTAGCTCGGGTTCCCTAACTGTGCTTACCTCTGCCCGAGGTCCGGAGCGGCGGCGGCGGCGGCGGCGGCGGCAGCGCTGCTGCAGGTGCTGCTGGTGCCCCTGCGCGGGGACGTCAGACGTTGCGGCGGGGGAGGGAGGAAGGATGGAAAGGGAAAGTGTAGCCAGAGCCCAGGAGGGGAAGCGGGGGCGTCGCCCTCTCCTCCGCCACCTGCTCCTTCCAGCGAAACCTCTGGGGGGAAGGGAACACTCTGTAGTGGCTTTGGTGGTGGCAACATCATTATGTTCATTGGTAATTAGCTTAATTGCTAGTGGTGGGGTTGAGGGGTGACTCATTATCTAGCGAATTGGCTGGCTCATGCTCCTTTAGGCGAAAAGGATGGGATGGGGGAGAAGGTGCCTCAGTAGAGAGGTTTAGAGGCCTTCTAGTCCACCTGCCTCATTTTACAGATGAGGAAACCGAGGCCCAGTGAGCCCCAGGTCTTAAGGGAGTGCCACACAGTAACGTTAGAGCCAGACTCTAGACCAGTTTCTTTGACTTCTGATCCTCTGTACTTTCCAGGTGCAACCACACTACCTGTCCTTAAGGTTCTAGAAGATAGGGACTAATTTTACTTGTTGCCAGGATGCCATGCATAAATAGTGGTGCTGTTGACGAGGCATTGTTTGCGTATGGAACTTGCTGCTCAAAGATGATTAAGGGAACAAAATCTTTCAGAAAGGAAACCTGGCAATACTGACAGTACAGTTTTGTATGGTACTGAAAGATTTTATTCTTGGGAGTTAGTCTTTGTTGTGAGATCTTCCCTTAGTCTTCCCTCTGGCCCTTCTTTCCTGCCTCCCCAGATCTCCCCTCCTAAGTGTACTTTTATGAGGTCTGGGGCAATTCTACCCTAACAGCCTCACCGATAATAGCCTGTCTTCTGAGGTGCTGAGACCAGGGCACAGCCTGTTAGATTGTACATAGCTCGGTGGATGCACCAGATCCTTCATCTCTAAGATTAGAGCCTTAGGCTCCTTATGTTATCACTTTTTCCTGGGTTTCCTCCTGTCTAGCAGATCAATTCTTCGGTCTCCTTTGTCGGATCCTCATCCAGGCCTCACCCTCTAACCTCAGGTGTCTCATAGGACTCTGTCTTGGGCCAACTTCTCTTTCTCCTCTATACCAAACTTGGTGATCACATCCTCGATCAAATACAAAATTCTTTATTTGGCTTTGAAAGCCCTTCATAATCTAGTCCTTCCTCCCCCATTCTCAGCTTTCTGACATATACTCTTAAATGACACTGGCCTCCTTTCTATTCCACAAACAGGGCATTCTCCTCCGGATCTTTAGTTCACTTTGTTTAGTTCACTCCTTTTCCCCTCATACCTGTTTGTATACATATGGTTTTGATCACAGATCTCTTATTTTAAGTTCTAGGAATTGCTTGGGATACATAGAGGTTAAATGACTTGCCCAGAGTTAGTAAATTGCAGAGGGCTTTAAACCAGGTCCTTCCTGTCTCTGAGCCCAACACTCTGTCCATTATGCCATCTTGCTTCTAAAACCTTATACCTGTTAAGTGTTTATTAAATGCTGAACTGAATCTAATTTAATACTGGATAACTTTACGTCTAATCAACAAGCACTTATTAAGCATGTACTATTGCTAGGTATTGTGTCAAATGCTTAGGATATCAAGAAGGCTCCTTCAAAAAGCTCACATTTTAATGAAAAGTTTTAATAGAGTTCCAACAATACAATATTAATTGGAATATATATAGAAAAATAAATAAATCCTATTAAAACATTCCAGAACATAAGACTATTTTGCAAAAAAAAAAAAAACTCAATATGTATTTAGGAAAAAGTTTGAGGAAGTAAGCAATTTTTAAACAACAGTCACATCATATTTTGGATTTATTTGCTAATACAGTAGAGTATAAATATTGTCTGTCAACATCCAAAACAATTATAGCATTGAACTAATTTCAATATAAAATACTTAATTCCGGTAATGGCACATTCTTCACCACTGATAATCATGCATTTCCCTCCTCCCTCTCCCAACATATGGTAAAAGTCTCAGAGCAAAGAACTCAATATTGTCATCAATCAATGAAAAGCATCAAAATACCAAAACCTGCTTATCAAAACTGGTATGATAAGCTTTTTTAAAAAAAAGGATAAACTTTTTTTCTACTACGTCAGATGGACATAATCCTTTACAATCCATCACTAAAAACATTCATCCTTAAGATGACAGATATAGATTTCAGCTAGGAAACTGCTTCAGGGATGGGAAGGGGAATGCCATTTATTTAACTTTTTCAGGAATATGTGTTTATCAAGTTCTTTCAATTTCCTAAATGACCTGGGAGAGCTGAGAAGTTGTTAAATAATGCCATTTATAGAATTTTAGGAAATCTTGTATATAAATGTTAGAAGCCACTAAATGTATTTATTTTAATGGTATTTATTTTAAATTATGCTTCTATGAATGTGGAATTCAATTAAACACTATCAATCTGGTTTTTCAAGTGGAGCTCATCATGTATGGGAGCAGTTCTTTACAAATTTTTAGTTCTCCATTTATAAAGATTTTAACACTGGTTTCGTAACCTCTGTAGTTATTTTCATTAAAAAACATGTTTGTAGCAATATTCATATTCACACATTGGGGCTATATTCAAATCATGAACATTTTATTTTAAAATAAAATGCTGCTTATAAAAATATTAAAGATATGATCCCTTTAGAAAAAAATTGGATAAAACAACATTACTAGTGAGCTTTTTCTGTGCATTATAGGATTAAAAAAAAAACCTAGACTTGATTCTCATCATAAATATAAAAAATACATTATATATCTGACAGTTTCACATGCTATAATGGTCTGTAAGGTAATCTAAAACTGCAGTTGTACTTGACAGAGCATTAAACACCTTTTTTTCTTGCTTTGATGTTATCCTTTCCATCATGTACATTAAATGATGATGAAAACACATAAAAGGTGTGCCATGCTCAAGGGCAATGTCAACCCAGTCCCAGATGCATTTCAGGGGGGTTTCTTTATATCCAGCAAACATAGCAGGATTTGCTAAAAGTCCTCTTGCAACCATTATACCTATATAAAAAATATGAGAAACACTGGTGAATTACAGTGAATAATAGTAAGAACACCCCAGTCAGAAGCCATCCCTTTTGCTTTTGTTTATTTGTACCATAATCAGGTATTTTCATATTTGTTGTTCAGTTGTGTCCGATTCTGCCTGACCCTGTGAACCATACTGTCCCTGGGGTTTTCTTGGCAAAGATACTTGAGTGGTTTGCCATTTCCTTCTCTAGTGGATTAAGGCAAACAGAGGTTAAGTGACTTACCCAAAGTCACACTGCTACTAAGTATCTGAGGCCAAATTTGAACTCAGATCTTCTTGACTCTAGGCCCAGTGCTCTATCCATCGAGCCACCTAGCAGACTCCATTTTCATAGTCTACTTCATATTATATTTATTTGTTTACACATATTATCCTTGCCTACCAAATTGGAAGCCCTTATAAGGGAGTGGCTGTGCCTCATTTATCTTTATATCCTGCTTGATACTCAGGCCACTGCCTGCAAGGAATAGTAATGATAATAAATATTTCTTGACTTAAACAGAATGTAAAAATCAATACTTGGAAGAATCAGTGAAGCTGAATAAATGACAGATTTTCATAATACCATTATTGCATCATACTCAGTGTATTACTTCCAATGAAGTCATTTATCCTGCTATCAAAACAGAGCTGTACTCATGGAAGTTAATCCACCAAACTCTAAAAATCATTTCTCATGATAAGCAACAACCTTCAGTTCCTGAAGCCCGAGCCAGCTGTACTAAGTTATAATAAGCAGGTACACTGATGCAGTAAAGGGGTAGGGGGTGGTGTCATCTGTCTGAGAAAAAACTAGTTAAATATTCACTGGATGGCTAATTTTTTTTTGGTCATGGCAAACCAAGAAATGGACAAGACAAGAAAATGGCCCCAAGAACTGCCTTGTTATTATTGTTCATTTGTTTCAGTCGTGTCCGGCTCTCTGACCCCATCTGGGGTTTTCTTGGTGAAGATACTGGAGTGGTTGGCCATTTCCTTCTCCAGTTCATTTTACAGATGAGGAAACTGAGGCAAATGGTTAAGTGACTTGCCCAGGGTCACACAGCCAGTAAGTGTTTGAGGCCAGATGTGAATACAATTTTTGCTGACTCTAGGTCCACTGCTCTATCCATTTTGCCACTTAGCTGCCCTGTATAGTCCTGCATAACTGCTTTTAATTGTGAGTGCTGAAGTGGCAAAAAAAAGACAAACATAATTTTCAGACCAGCCACAACCACCAATTTAATTTTTAATGTATGATTTTTATTCATTGACCTATGAGTTGGCACTCTATGAGGCAAACTGAACTATATTCATACTGACACTTTATAATAAATGAAAACCAGAAGATATAATGAAATTGCAGCCAAATGGAAGGCCATCTTGCAAATTTACTTCAGAGAGGCAAATAAAGGAACAGGCTGAGTTGCTTTCATCATGAACCCAAATGTAACAATCATCATTTCATAGTATACTTGGTCATCATGATAAGCAAACAAATCTATGGAGCGAACGGCCATTTATGCTCTACTGAGTGTGAAGAAGCCAAGAAATTCTATGAAGACCTGCATTAGGTTCTCAAAAACCAATTCAACATATATCTTGATTCTTTGCTTTACTGAAAAAGGGAATGACAGCAAAAAACAAAGAATCCAAAAGCTCACAGAAGCTCCATGATTGTATATCATGAATATCTTCACTGAGTAGAAACTCAGTGGCGGCCTTTTAAAGACACTACAAAAAATGAAATTGAGTATAAGCAGATAGGAAACAACTAGAAACTCTGGCATTCTTATCAGTCAGCCACATGAGGCCAGATCAGCAGCTGGTTGTAACTAAGGTCAATTTAAATTAAAAAAAAAAAAAGGAAATATAAACATGAGGAGGCATTGCTTTTGATGACAGAAGCTCTAACCCAATCTGTTGACTCTGAAGGCTGGACAAATGTTTAAAAAAAAAATCATCAATTCTTAAAAGAGTTTAGCAAATGCAAAACCATTAGCACAATAAGGCTGAAAAGTCCAGATGCCACTTGAATGAGTAAATGTCATCTTACTAAGCAGAAAAATGGGGCAACCAAGGCTATAATGGCTTGGAGTGGAAATTAATTTGCAAAATAGTTTAGGAACCTGGTAAACGACATTATCTGCACAAAACTGAAAATCAATGTTTTGCTGGACTATACATATTTGTTATAAGGGAGGACTTCTTCTTAGAGGTAAATATGAATAAGTTCATAATAATAATTTTTTTTTAACAAAGCAACTAAGAAATGAATCTCTGGAAAGCCTAGAGTAAGATCCAGCTAAACCAAGTTACTGCATATTATTTGTAAATGAAAGTAGGACAACAAATAAGAAAAAAATAGAACAGATCTGCTAACCCTTTAGTTATTTTCAATGGCAATAATAATGGAATGAGCACATTCTGACTCTACTGCCTCCTCACCTGATATGCTATATGATGAACTGGCAGTTTCAATTAAAATGAAGCTGGAAAGGGTGCCTTATACAAAAATGTTGCTTTGAACCGAGTTCAGGAAGCTACCATGGTGGAATGGATCTACTGCTGAATGTGCAGACAGGGAACCCTGGTAAGATTCCTGCTTTGTCACTTAATAACTTGGACAAATCACTTATTGGGGAGTCAGTTTACTTATTTGGAAAATGAAGTGGTTGGACTAGGTGACCTCTAAAGTCCCTTCTAGCTATGAATATATATACGATCCCCAACTGCCTGCTGTCACCAATAGCCACCTCTTTAATGCCACTATCTTCCTTATTATGTTATATGCTTGCAAACCAAGCAACTCTGTAATATCAGTGGGTAGGTCAATAAAAGACTAGTTGGATAAGCCATTATTCTACTGGGTTCTTGAGTTCCCTAGTGGGTCTTCTGGAAGCGTATTATTCACTAAATGACACTATAAACATAGAAAAGTGACTGTATTTATCATTCTATTGTTTACTAAATAAGAGTTAATATGAAAGGTGCCTAGCCTAAATTAGGCTATTGGGAGAATACGGCTCACTATTAAGTAGAAACTACAACCCTAGTAACATTAGTTTCTTAGACATTTAAAAAGATAAACTCTCCTCCCCGAACTTAAGTACTCATTTCTTACCATTTGTCCCAGTTATTTCCTGAACATTTTCTGCTTCCTTTAAACTTTTAATGTCTCCATTAGCAATTACAGGTATAGATAAATTTTCTTTAATTATTTTAATTGCATCATAGTGTACTGGCTGGTGTCTTTCTTCAATATTTCTCCCATGAACTGTAATCCAGGAAACCCCTGTTGCTTCAGCTTTCCGACAAAGATCTACAGTTCTTGTAAGATCATCATGAATCCTAAAATTCCAAAACATTTTATAACACATGAAAATTTAAAGAACTGATAAACTAAACAAATTAAAAGTATCACTCTTGTAGTAGATAATTTTATCTACTTATATTTCTTAGTGACCAAAACCATAGTATACAATGGGATTTTATTTAGGAATACAGTCTACTTCAGTCCATCTGGTGTTGCTATTTGACTCCTGGGACCAAGAAGATCACTGTCAGGCTATCCCATAGTATCCCATACTCCTGGGAGAAGTTCCCATTTTCTAGCTCTGGAATGATGACCTAAACTCTACATTAGAAGGATGGAGAAAAGTAGCTCTATACCTTCCAGCCTATTCTCGCTAGTGAGGAATGTGAAAACTATCTTAATGTACCAATAGTCTGTTCATGTCTGAGCTCTAAAAGATGATGTACTTTTCTTTTAAGAACAGTTTTAAATCCTTTGACCATTTATCTACTGCGGGATGTGTTGGGTCTATATATTTCTATGAATTGCCTCTCTACCTTGGCAATCAGAGATAAATGATACTCCTCTCATAATACCATTATTGCATCATACTCATACTTTTCAATGCACTGTTTTGGTATTGAAACTTTTTTGTAGATGTCTCTATTTAGAAAATAGATGTATGTGATCTTAATAAATAGCTCACTTTAAGTAAAATTTTCCTAGTCAAATGGCTGCTGAAAACACTGTCAGAGTTGTTTTACCCTATTCCAAGTTTTCATATTTTAATAGTGATCCTCTCTATCTTTACACTGTAGCAAAAAAAAAAATGGCATGAGGACATTCACAGTTCTATCACCCTCATTCCAAATTAAAATACAAAGGAATACATCATCATCCAGAAATAAAATTTTTTGCATCTAATAAAAGGATTATTTTTATATATACAAATAGTATTGACCAATCAAATTAGGCACTTTGACAAAAGGTACTTTTTAAGTAATAAAATGTACCTTGTCAATAGATTAAAACATATATGAATTTTTTTTTTACCTTATTTTAATGGACACTGAAAACTTTGGGTTTTCCACTTGACTTCTTACTTGTTTAACCATATCTTGAACAAGTTCAGGTTTATTTATTAAACATGCACCATATCCTTCTGTTATGGCCCATCTTAAAAAAGAACAAAATGAAAAATGTATATAACAAGAGGGGTTTTTAGTTTGGAAACATCTGTATGCGTGTGTGTGTATGTGTTTTTATGTGTGTTATTCTTGGTATACTTGAAAGCAAGTGGGTACCCTTTTTTGTTGTAATTGTGGAAGTGGAAGATGAGTTAAACAGAACCACTACCATGTATAGAATATATATTTTTATACACACAAAAATATTTCTTTGACCTATAATCAGAGAACCAATGATTGCTGGTATGTTTCTAAGACACAATGTGATGTTAGACAAACAAGTTCTAGGATGGATATAAAATCAGAAAAATACAATTTCCAAATCTCACCAGGCCAGAAAAAGTTCTTCTGTGTCACTGAAATCAGGTTCCTTAAATTTGATGATTACTGAATGTACACATACACACACATAGGCAGACACATATACATAGCTAAAATAGAGTAGATAATGAAGTTTTTGAGTTATGCTGAATTCTAGCAACACTAATAAGCTTTATTTAACTCATTTTAATGAGTACATCAATGTGACTATTTGATTGCATTGTTTTAAAAACTTTGATTTTTTTTTAGCATCATAACATTTAGAATTATTGACAGATAACACTTAGCACAGTTTCCTAAGTGCTTCTTATCAACACTTAGTTAACTATACAACTAAATATTATATTTTTTGGGAAAAAAAGATAGCCATTTAAAAGTTTGCCTTAAAAAACCAACAACAGGCAAAGGAATCACAAGAAAGGGTGTGGAGACCTCCCAAATCATAGAACCACATATCTTAGAACTAAAAAGAATATATGAAGTGGCATTAAAACATGTTACTCCCTTTTTCTATACATTGGAATCTCACTTAAACACCATACTTGGGTTCACACAATGAGGTCCTTTCGATGTTAGTAACAAAACCTTCATTGGCAGGGCTCAAGAGAAGGATATATATTACACCAAATTCAATTAGCAAGGTGAAATTACAAGAGTACCCTAGCATTATATATCAATCCTTTAGCTCTCAGGAACAATAGCGTCTCAAAATCCTTGAGTCTATTAAGTTTTTTTCTCTATCAGATTATCTTATTTCCAGTTAAGAATATTCATGCTTAATATTCTTCTTCATATGAATTATTTTCTATTTGAATTTTGGAAAACTAGAAAGATATTTTACCATGTTGATATAGATTTTCCTAATCTTTTCAGTAAATTCTTCCAACTTCTTTGAGTTTTACCTCTGAGGGCAACCACAGTTAATGTCTATTCCATTCACATAAGGACAGATTATTCGGGCAGCATCAGATAAAAGTTGTGCATCATTAGCAGCAAATTGAACAATCAGTGGACAATCACCTGATAAAATGAACATCTCATCATTAAAATTAGGAAGAAATAACATAGAATATTAAAAATAACACCCAGAAATTGCCTATGTAGGGTAAAACAATACTACTTTCAATCTATTAAAACATCTATCTAGAGAGGATTACAATTTAAATAGAATCAGATGTGAGTCTTTTGAAAATTTATGAGAGGATAAGAGGATTTATCTCTTTCCTCATGAAAGTGGTGGAAGGAATATTTTCTCTCCTTTATGTTCTGAAGAATAACAAGAACTACCTCTCAGCAGAAACAGAATGGGAGAATCTAACCATTCATCTTTTATGTTTTCTCCTGTACACCATTATTTAGAAGGCACTTAAACAGGAATTTGTTCATTGCAAATTGTTTTAGAAAAAAAATTCTATTAGGAAGAAAAGGAACTAACTTTGTGGCAAACTTTTATTGCCACCCTACTAAAACAAATCCAATGGTCCAGTAAGTCCGTAAGCATTTATTAAGTGCCTATTATGTACCAAGAACTGGGGATATAAATAAAAAAATTTCTGCTCTCCAAGAACTCAGTTTTATGGGGGAGATAAAATGCAAACAACTATGTACAAACAAGAAATATACAGAATAAATTGGAGACAATCAGAAGGCAGGCACTAGCTTTAAAGAAGATTGGGAAAAATTTCTTACAGAATGTGGGATTTTAGCTGAGACTTGAAGAAAGCCAGAAGATGGAGAGGAGGAGAGAGAACATTCCAGGTACAGGATAGCCAATGAAAATACTGGGAGATGGGAGATGGTGTGTTCTGTTCAATGAACACCAAGGAGGTCAGTGTCACTGGGTTGTGCAGCATGTAGAGGGGAGAAAGGTGTAAGAAGACAGAAAGGTAGGAAGGGGCCATATTATGAAGGATTTTAAGAGACAAATAGAAGATTTTATAGTTGATCTTGGAGGCAACAGACAGCCACTGGAGTTTACTGAACTGGGGGTGAGGGGTGGGGAGCCAGCGACAGACCTGTGCTCAAATTTAGGAAGATCGATCAGATAGCTGAGTGGAGGATGGACTGGAGTAGGGAGAGACTGGAGGTAGGGAGATCAACCAAAAGGCTATTACAATAGTGCAGACGTGAAGTAATGGCAATCTGTGCCAGGGCAACAGTAATGTAAGAGGAGAGAATGAGGTGTAGACGAGAGACATTTTAAACATAAAATCAACAGGACTTGACAACAGGTTAGATAAGAAGGGGTGTGTGAGAGAGAGTAAGGAGCAGAGGACGACACTTAGGTTGTGAGCCTGGGTGAGTGGGAGGATGGTAGTGCCTTTCATAGTAACAGGAAAGTTAGAAAAGGAGAAGGCTTAGGGAGAAAGATAATGAGTTCATTATTGGACGTGTGAGTTTAAGATATCTATAAGACATACAATTACAGATATTCACTAGGCAGTTGGCAATAGGATACTGGAGGTCAGGAGAAAGGGTAGGGCTAGATAAGTAGATCTGGGAATTATGACCACAGAAATAATAATTGAATCCATGGGTGCTGATATCAACAAGCAAAATCCTTCTTCCTCCATTTCCCCTCCTCTTTATCTTTAATATTAACATTAGATTAATATCTCTTCCTCATATAGAGATGTAGTCAGGCCACCTCTCTGCTCAAAAATATGTTGTTTCATAATGATTACTTAGTTCAAATTCCACTATATGACATTCAGGGACTTCTACCATCTAGTGTTATTCCATGAAACCCTTCTATAAACTCGATACTTAGTCAAAAGGGATTAATCTGTCTTTTGAATACAATCCATGCTTTCCGGTCTTTGCTCATATTATCCCCTTTGTCTGGAATCCACTTCCTCAAACTCTTAGCCTCTTTAATTTCTACCTATTCTATAGAGCCCAATTCAAACACTACGAAGCCTTTGGTGATACAGCTGGTTGGTTATGACCTCTGTTTGGATACTACTTTAAGGTTTTCAAAATGTTTTTCTCATAACTCCAAGAATCAGTTGGATTTTTCCACCCTGGACCTCATACTGCATATTGTTTTGTACATCCTTAATGTAGTTAGCATGTGTTAGCTATAGTTATCTCTGTATGTGTTTTACTAAATTTTAGGTTCCATAAGGACACGGACCATTCTACATAAACTTGTACATCTGGGATTACCTTCATGCTCAGTACAAAGCAGACACAATCAGTGTTTGTGGAACTGAAATGAACTGTTGAATAGAATAAGCTGCATAGCAAATGAGTATTCTGTGAAGTCTCAGGTTAAAAAGGATGGGTTTTTTTTGGTGAGGTAATTGGGGGTTAAGTGACTTGCCCAGGGTCACACAGCTAGTAAGTGTCAAGTGTCTGGTCTGAGACTGGATTTGAACTCAGGTCCTCCTGACTCCATTTTCAGTGCCCCCAAGGATGTTGTTGTTTTTTTTAAACAAAATCCTACAAAACTCAACATACAATAGACTATGCATACCTTTGTTTGTGGTGAATTCGCTATCTCTGGCTTTTATAGATCGGACAAAATCAGCAGCCACTATCATTGGAGTATAACACAGATCACAGTCGTATTTCCTCACTAGTGTTCTGAAAGCCAATCTGTGAGCAAATGAACATTTTAATCCAGCATTTCCAAAGCACTATGATCAATTTATTTCTAAATGCAATAAAATGTTACTAAGCATAAATTAAGGTAAGCAATATTCATTGAATCAAGTTTAACAAAATGCTACAAAGAACTGAGTTATACTTCTTAACAGTTTAAATTGTCAATTTAAAAATACCAAGTCAAATTAAAAACGTAAAATAAAAGAACCAGTCTTGTTTTGTACTTAATAAAATGAAATTTAGTAAGTTTTTATTATCTGTCAGTCATTAGTGAATGAGTCAACTGACTGTTCTCCTTTAAAGGATTAAGCACTTGTATGACGGCTACTCATAAACATAATTAAAGAGGTCTCATAAAAACACATGGATTAAGTTGTGTGTTGGATGATGTGAACCAATAGCAAACTAATTCTTAATATGATTATATTCAGAAGCATTAGTAGATGCTTATTTAAGGTGGTTAAATAGATGAGGTTCCCATGCTTTCTGAGAGCCTTTAATGCTTATCTTTTTCACGAAGCCTTACTAGGTTACTGCAACTAAGTGGTCTCACCATTTTTTGAACCTCTACAGCATTAAATAATATAATACTTATATTACCCTATACTCCATGGGCACTGCCTTGTTTCCCAAACAAAACTAAACTTCTTCAGGGCAGGGATTGTGTCTCATAATCTTTTGTATTCCTCACAATAACCTAGTCCAGTTCCGGGTAAAATCTAGGTCCTGAATATAAACCTGTTGAGTTAAAATAAATTTTTTCATCCTCAAACTTCACAAATAAACTTTGGAAGTCCCTGAGAAAACACAGGTATTCAAAAATTTAATGTCTGAAGATAATGGCAAGTCTGATAATTGGGAAATAGTAACAAAAAATGTAAATCTTATACTGTTTCTACTTCTCTAAAGATAGAGTCACCTAGATGGTGTGTAGGCAGAGGCAGAAAGCATAAGTTTTAGTTTGTGGGAAAACAGTTAACCTAATCTGTACACCCTAGAAAGATATTTTTATTGTATAATGAGCTTTATGTTTCTGCCATCCCTAATCATCCTGTTTTATAACTGTTGATTATTATATGGTTGCTGGAGCATTCTTTTTTGGTTCAATGTTTCAGACAGGGTCACTTATGATGCCAGTTATTTGAAGGTGAGGGTGGAGAATGTTAACTATAATTCCAAAAGGAAAAGGTACAGAAAATATAAAACAGAATAATCATTCACCATACTTACTTTGAATATCGAACCATAGGAGCACATATTTTTACTAGGTGCCCAGAATGAAACATTTCCAGTGGATCTTTTGTTCTTTCTTGACATTGTGTAGTTTTTGTGTAATCACAACTCATGAATACCAGTTTTTTAAAAAATTCTGAAAAAGATAATCCATTTTCATATAGAAACATGCCTTTCATTAGATACACATCTACTACATGTTTATTAAGGGCCTACTATAGGAAAGTCATTTTCTTAGGCAATAGGGAATATAACATGTAAATTCTAACATTACAAGGGATCTTTGATTTTATTGATGTGGGACAAATGATAAGAGATCAAAACCCATTTATATCATCTTATCTTGTGCAGTTCTCTTCTATGTCCTTTCCCCATTTTGCCTTGGGGCTCCCACTGGACATGCTGTGGGCTTTCTCTATGTTTATCTGAAATTGTGTGGATAACATTAGAGCATGTAGGCCATCCATCAGTTATCCATCATGCATAGAACACATACACACATAAAAATAAAGTTTGTATGTCATCAGTTAAGTCAAACTTGTTGGCAAATAAGGTTTTTTTTTCCCCCTGATCTTCCAAGTGTTAAATGGGATACTACAAATTTGGTTACTCATTAAAATTGTCCAAAACCTTTCACATTTTGTAAAGTGATATTATCTGTACCAGATACAAATAAGACTTTCTTATGTTGAACATTTACATTTAATTGGGCAACTGTTACAGCTACATTTCTTGTTCAAATTATTGGGAGCTGGGGTCACAGAAAATCTATAGGACAATTTCCTTATTCTAAGCTAATCAAATATTTTTTCCCACAATGTTTTATTCAAAATAGTATTAATAGATAAACCAAGGAATTTAGTTTGAGTCACTCATGTATTTATTAAGTATATCTTTCAAGCACTTCCTGTGCAATGTATTGTTTCAGACGCTGAAGGAGATAAAATAATAACTGTCATTTATAAAGTGTTTTAAAGTCTGCAATGTGTTTTTCACACAGAACACCTTCAAGCCCCACAATGACTCTATGAAGTAGGTACTACTATTGTTATCTCCATTTTACAGATGAGGAAAATGAGGTGGAAAGAATTTAAATGATTTCCCTCAGGTAACATAGCTAGGAAGTATCAACAGTAGCATTAGAACCTAAATCTTAGGCCCACCATCTTACCCACTACATTACAACACAGTCTTTGTTCTTTAGGATAAGAACTTACAATCTAGGAGGCAGCCATAAGACATAATCAAATAAAGTACAAATGAGAACACAATAAATGCATATGTGAGGATTCCAGTTTGTCTCCAGCTTAATATATGGGGAAGAATTGAATAAGTACTATTGATTTGACTAATTTACCATACAGTGAACCACAATATAGTTTATTAGTATGGAGTTCTTTGGATAAGAGTAATAGTTTTGATGATCAGTAGTCATACATAAAAAAATCCACAGAGGCAAAATATAAACTAAGTGCCCATTTGTCATGCTTTTTATGAAAGCGAATGATAGGAACAATGTTAACCTGTTATTCCAGTAAATATACAATGCCATCTGGCAATAATTTTATGCCAAGAAGGTTTGAATGTCACTAAGGCACTTTCCCATACTGTCCACAAGAATAGTACGGAATACTTTGTCAAATGCTATGAGTAAACTATAGCTGCAGCATTACCCTGATCTGCCAGTCTAAATCTGCCTCTCTTCAACTAGTAATAACCTTGTAAAAAAAAAAGGGGGTGGGGAGGGAAGGGAGATAGTGAAGTCAGGCTGGTCAGATGTTTTTACCAAGCCATTTTGATAGCCACATCCTTATCTAGATATTATTCACTAACTGTCCCTTAAAAAAATTCTAGAATTTTGCCAAGAATCAAAGTCAAACTCACTGGTCTATTGTATGTGGAATCTACTCTGCTTCCTTTGTTGAAAATGAAGACATTTACATTATTTAATCCTGTGGCACGTTTTCCTGTCTAAAACTCTTCACTTGAAGACCACAGACAATGTTCTGAGGATTCCAAATAGAGTTCACTTAGGTTTAAACTCATCAAGGAGAGTTTAGTACTCTCACACTCTCTTCTCCTTGCTCATCTTATACAGAGCTTTTAAAATTATGAACATGGTCGTTATCAACATATACCATTTCCACATATAAAAACAGAAAGAGAATTACATATGAAACCATAATCTCAATTATGTGCAAATTTTTAAAAAAGCATATGTTTAACATGGTAATTTCAATATTGTCCTGCTTCACTTTTGGAAATTCTGGTCTCTTCTGTGCATTTTACAAATGTTTCATGAATGCGTCCCTCTTTTTTTTTTTTTAAAGATCACTATAACCACTGCTCCTCCCCCCAACACAACAAAAATGCTCTCCCTTGTAACAAAGTACAGGTATGCAAACCATCCACACATTCTGCAGCTCTAGTGTATCATCTCTGTTACTATGATCTTCTGGATTTGGGGTTGCTCACTGCACTGATCTGAGTTACAGCTTTCAAAGAGTAAAATCAATTTCATATATAGAAAAAGGGAAAGGTCTGGCAAGATAGCAGTTAATGTGACAAATACCTAGAGCAAATGTTCTTAATCTGGGGTCCCAGATCATATATTATTATGCTGAAATACAGTTATCAAAATATTTAAAAACACACACACAAGTTCACAAACCCTGCAGTTAAAAATGGTTTTAAGCGCAGAGAGTTTTATTTCTGAGAGCTACAAAGCTACCTACCGTCTGCAAGGAAGGAATAAACTTCACACATAAAACTTGTTACAATTGTTACCGATAAGATCTCAAAGCAATCCCCTCACAACAGTTTTGCAATAGACATCAACATAATTATCCTCAGAGTCAGGCACTCTTGGCATCTCACTGAGATATATTTTTTGAAGGATGCTAGCTAACTCTTGACCCTTCTTGTAGTAGTGGACCAGGGACTGAGAATAAGCATTTGGTACAGCTTTTTTTGCCAGGCTATCAAGAAGTATGTTACCATGGTCCTTAAGTCCAACAAAACTTTTATTCATCCTTTTAGAGATCTTTGTCTCCTGCTTGATGCCCTTTGTTTGTTGATTCTTGGCAACATCCATGTTTCCTTACAGGAATCTTTGGGGAAAATTCCTTTGCAAAAATGTAGTTTCCATCTAATCAATACATACACACATACATACTACTTTGGTATACGGATAATTCAGTTCAAAAAATTCAACATGTGTTTATTCAGATTCTGCTATGTGCAAAGTACTTTACTAAGCACTAGCAATACAAAGACAAAAGTGAAAAACAGTACCCGACCTCACAGAGCAGACTTACAAAGGAGGGATACAATATGCAAACAAATAGATAAATTCAAGATAATTTGAAAATGGAGAGAACAATAACACAATAATAACACTTAGGGAAAAGGGAAGCCTTCATGGTGCATATAACATACAAGCTGAGCCTTGAAAAAAGCTAGAGATTTAAAGAAAAGGAGATGAAGAAATATGTTCCTGCCTTGGGAAACAACCAGCATGAAGAATAGAGGCGGGAACCAACATGGTTAAGTGGGAAGATACTGACTTTGGAGTTGGAAGACTTGGACTGAAATCCTGCCTTGGTCACAATCCATGTGATCTTAAGACAGTCAAAACTTTTCTGGGCTTCAGTTTCCTCGAATGTAAAGTGAAAGAGAATCCATTAAACAATAAATGCATATATAAGTAAATAAAAATGTGTGCAAAGTAAATACAGGGTAATTTTGGAGATGGGAAGGCACTAGCAGATGGGAAGATCCGGAAAAGTCTCCAATAGGAAGTGCTGCTTGAGCTGAGCTCTGAAGGAAGATGGAGATTCTAAGCGGTGGAGATTTCAAGTCCAATTCAAGTGCCATCTTTTTCATCAGCTTCCCCCAATTCCCTGGGTGGTAGAAGGAATTTACAAAGTATTTTGCTTTATATTTCTTCCTAATACCTTTATCATAGGGTCATAGTTTTAGAGCTGGAAGGGACCTTTGAAGTTATTTAGTCCAGTCCACTCATTTTACACATAGGATTCTATAGATTTTACAAAGGAGATTATGTGATTCTACATGGAGAAGTTCCAATCTACATTAATAAAGGTAGATGAAATCAAATAAAAACACAGGTCCTTGAAGTAAAAGTATGTCTTCATCACTGATCTTTCTCTCCGTGACAAACTTCCTATATTTCGCCTACAGTAAAAATATCTATAAACTAACCAATATAGGTTTCTGTCCATCTCTACCTAGAAACTGAGCCTCAAAGTGAGGATGACTTGCCCAAGATCTCAAACTCTGACTCCAAATTCGGTACTTCTTTCACTTTACCATACCTGCCACTCAAATAATTATAATAATTATCTGTCAACATAAGAATTAAATTAGAAATTCCACATAGGTAATGATCTTAACTGAGGTAAACTTTGCCTCTTGCCCTAACAAGTGATAACTGTGGGAATGGAGCGCTTGGAAATAAGCCTGAAAATGAAATCTAGCAATCTGGCAACCCAGGACCCACAGATGGTGTTAATTGATTGGCTGCTCCTTTTTATTTCTCTATAGGATAAAGCCTGTGAAAGAAGGCCTTTTTTCTGAACCTCCTAACAGTCAGTACTCTCTCCCTCTTGAAATTACCTTGTATATATGCTTATGTTACCTTGAGAGGATGTAGTATTTGGAATGAGGACCTTGGAACAACCTCTACCAGTCTCTAAGTCTATGACCTCAGACAAGTCATTAATATCTCTGTGCCCCAGTTTCATCTGTAAAATGAAAGGGTTGGAAGGCCCCTTTCAGTTCTAAATCTATGACTCTTTGTTGTATCTCCCTAGTAAAGCAGCCCTAACCTCCAAGCAGAAACTGTTTTTGCATGTATCCCTAGAGCCTTGCACATGGTAGGCATTTAATCAATAACTGATGAACAGAATTAAAGTGACTGAACCATTTTCCTGTATGCTTATTTCTCTTCTATGATAAGTAAATATAAAGGTGAGTAAAGGGAAAGGGTAAGGTGATCTGGTCCAGTGGAAAGGAACCCTAGTAAGATAACCTGGGTTTGGATCCTGGCTGTGATCCTGAGCAAGCTGGTTTCTTCATCTATAAAATGGAAGGGTGGACTCCACGGCCTTTAAGGACCCTCTTAATTCTAAATCTATTATCCTTTGACTCTGGTCCTCCCTTTTCTCATTTGCAAAATGAAGGTTTTTGGACTAGAGGCCTTCTAGGTCCAGCGCCACAACTACGAACGTATGATTTTTTTGTGCCTCAGTTTCCTCATTTGTAAAAGGAGGTGGGGAGAACGGTGTTAGATCAGCGGCTCTCAAACTCCATGATCTCAGGATTGCTTTACACTCTTAAAAATTACTAAGGCCTCTCTAAAGAGCTTTTATTTATGTGGGTTATCGCAGTAAGTTAAAACGTCTTAGCATTATTATGAAAGGGTCTCAGGGAACCCCAGATTGAGAACTTCTGGACCACACAACCCCCGAAGTCCCTTCCAGCTCTACCCCTATGACCATGTGAGTGTCTGGGCCTCAGTTTCCTCATCTGCCCAGCCACAGACGACCTCAGACGTCTCTTCCCAATCTGTGCTCCCCCCCAGCCCCCCCCATCCCTCATCTCCTCACATGAGCACAGAAAGTGAAAGGTCCCGCCGCCGCCGTCGCACCTCCCCCTCACAGAATCCACGCGACTCACCCTCCGGTCACCAGCTCTCGCTCTCTCCGCAGCCCGGTGAACCTCGGGAGCCGCACACGCGCACAAAAACTCGGCCAGGCTGAGCCCGAGCTCGAGCCGAGCTCGCGGGCGCGAGGTTTGTGCGTCACCAGCCTGCTTGACGTCATCAGCCCTGCACCTGCCAACATGGAAGGCACCGGTGTTGCTGGGTCCGGGGCTGAGGCTCCTGTTTCCGGAGCGGCTGCGGTCACGGTCCGCGAACTTCTGCAGGACGGTAAGGGAGCAGGACCGGGCTGGGGGTAGGGAGCCCCGCAGGGCCGCTCGGCTTGTCTCTAGGGCTGTCAGTCTGACGCTTTACTTTTGCAGAAAGTTTTCCGGGTCCCAGAGTGGTAGGTCCCTCTCCTGTCAGTCCGCTCCTGTTCTGGTCCAGGTGACCTCCCCTTTCTCCTGTTCCCCTTCAGTGGTCCTCCTTCCCCTGCGGCCGGGGGACGCCACCTTGTTCCCACACCGTGGGCACCCTGGAGTTCCCGTCCCAGCCTCTGAAGCCCAGACAGGGGCGCCTGCCCAGAGACTAGGTGCTGAATACGACCACGGTAGCGGGGGGAGGACCGGGGAAGAGAAGGACGAAGCACCAAGTCCCCGTGCAAAGAGGAGAACGTAGGAGGGGAGTTTGGTCTGGAAAGAGCCACTGCTGCCTGGGACAGTTTTGACTCTGCAACTACTTCAGAAAGTATTCAGTCCTCTGGAATGCTCCCCTGGTTTTTCTCCAATTAATTTTTTTTTCTGATGCATTCATCCGTACACACTTAAAGAACCTTCAAAAGAGACATGAGGGAGGGTTGCATTTGTTTTGTGTTGATGTTAACCAGAACTGCACCGTTCCCTCTTTTACTCCTATGATACCTTCTAGCTTTCTCAGACAGTGGGATTCCTCGAGGTGCTTTGGGTTTATCCGAGATAGAGCACTACCTCTTGGTGGCCGGGTTGTAAGCTGTTAATGGTAGTTTAGGCTCTAGCTGAAAATAGTTGAAGGCCTGAGTCAGGGTTGTTGCAGTGGCAGTTAAGAGGAGGGACTATGGGGATATTTTTATAAAATTAATTGTATTGATTTTTTTCCAGTTAGTAAGCATTTGTTTTCCCCCCTCCTCTCCCCGATTGAACAAAATAAAAATAAAAACCTCCTAAAAAGTCAAGCAAAGCACATTCCCACTTTGTCCATATCCAAAAATGTATGTATTATTCTGCATGTTGAGCCTTATCACCTCTTTGTCAGGAGGTAGTGAGTCTGCTTCATCTTTGATTCTCTGGAATTGTGCATTTTCATTGCACTGATCAGAGTTCTCAAGCCTTTCAAAGTTTTTCTGTATAGTATCAATAGTATGAATGTTCTTCTGGTTCTATTCACTTTACACTGCATCAGTTCATTTAGGTCTTCCTAGTTTTCTTAAAACTATCATTTTTTGATTTTTATGGCAAAATAATATTCCATTACATTCACTTATAGATTAATGAAAAAAGCATTTGAGTATTCATTGGCTAAGCGCTGAGAATACAAATAGAAAAGTAAAACAACTTCTGCTATTACATGTTGTTATATATGCCACAGTTTATTTAACTGTTTCTGAACTGATGGGTACCTCCTTACTTTCTAGTTTGTTTGGTTGTTTTTTTTTAACTAATGCAGAAATAACTGTAAATATTTCTAGTGTACATAGTTTCTTTTCCTCTTTCCTTGGTCTTTACCTAGTAGTGGTATCTGGTCAAAGGGTATGCGCAGTTTTTAGCATCTTTTGAAGCATAGTTCTAAATTACAGAATAGTTTACTGACTTTTGGGCATAGATCCCAATGCGCAGCTCTACCAGCAGTGCATTAGTATTATTGTTTTTGGCTCTGGGGAATCATAAGATGGCAAGAGCTGGGTTTACTTGCAATAACTTTTCCTGGAATGGAATACAGGGGGCTAGGTTTGAAATCTTCTTAGTAGTTGTATGCTGATTAAAAGTAACAGTGAAGAAAAATAATAAGATGACACCAAGATAGGCCATCAATAAATTTAAAACACTAAGGAATAAACCATAGTTCAGGCTGCTGGAAATCTTTTATGTAATTGTTCTCTATAAACATGGAAGATATTAAACCTCTTTCAAATCCATCTTATTGCACCAACTAGAACCAAACAAAAGATTAAAAGGGGAAATCATGGAATACTTGGGAGGAATCAAACTTTCTTATTCTCTCCGTCCTATCAATCTTTACCATGAGGCTGATCTTCCTTATGCAGAACACATCATGCTCATTCCCATTTCTTTTTGCTCACACTATTCAATTTAACAAATATTTTTAAAACTACTACACTTGCCATTTCATACCATTCTCCTTCCCTGGAACCAGGCATGCTGCCTCCGTCCTCTGTCTGTCCAAGTAAAAGGTAAGCCTTTCAAAGACAGAAAGCTTTGTACATAATAAACACTTAATAAAAATATGTTTAATTGATTTGAAACTAATTCCAGGGAGGTAGTGTGGTAGAGAGAAAACATTGCTGGATTTGCAGTAGGAAAAACAAGGTTGAAATTCCTAGCCCTGACTTACTTGTGTGACCCTGGGCAAGTTACATGATCTCTTTGGACCTCAATTTCCTTATCTGCAAAATGAAGCTATTAGGACTAGGTAACCTTTAAGTGTGCCTTCTTCTATTCTTCTTCTATACTGTTTCATTTGGTGATCTCATCAGGTTCCATGGTTTCAATTATCCTTTCTACACACATGACTCTCAGATTTCCTTATCCAGTCCTAACCTCTTTTCTGACCTCCAGTTTCACATCTCCAACGGCCTTTTAGACATCTTGAATTGGATGTCCCATAGACATTTTAAATTAGGTACGTCCGAAATTGATTATTTTCCTTCCCATACCCTCTCTTCTTCCTAACTTCTCTATTATTATGGAGAGTACCACCATTCTCCTAGTTATCTCCATATCCAATTAGTGGTCAAGTCCTGTTATTTTCACCTTCATATAAGTGCCTTCTCTCTTCCGACACTGCTACCATCCTGGTCTTACCTCCTCTTGACTAGACTATTGAATTAGCCTTCTGGTTGATCTTAGCTTAAGTCTTTCCCTACTCCAATCCATCTTCCTCTCAGCTGTCAAATTGATCTTCCTAAAACAAAAGTTTGACCATATCACAACTTTATTCAGTAAACTCCAGTGGGTCCCTGTTACCTCTAGAATCAGACTCCTGATTTTCAGAGCTCGCTGTGGCCCCTTCCTACCTTTCCAATCTTCTACCTTATTCATCTCCAAGTACTTTGTGCTCCAGTAACACTGACTTTCTTGCTGCTCCTGAAACACAACATTCTGTCTTCCAACTCTGACCATTTTCACTGGCTGTCCCCTATGCCCGGAATGCTCTCCCTCCTCATATCCACCTCCTAGTTTCCCTGGCTTCCTTCTGATTTCAGCTAAGTCCTACTTTCTGCAAGAAGACTTTACCAGTCTCCTCAATCTCAGTGCATCTCCTTTGAAACTACTCTCAATTTATCCTGTGTATATATATATATATATATAACTTGTACATAGTTGTTTGTATGCTCTTCCATTAGGCTATGAGTTGCTTGTGAGCCGGAAGTATCGTCCCCCGCCTCTGGATCTTTCTATCCCTAGTGCTAACCACTGTGCCCGGCTCTTAAATACTAGTTGACTAACTGATTCTAAATTACCTACTAGCTCTAAAATCTGGCCACCTAAATGTGGAATGCTACATATCTGTGGCATTGACCTTATTCTGGTAAGCATTTTTATTGCTGACTTAGATGAAAGCATAGATGACTTCCTTATCAAATTTTTGGATAGTGCAAAGCAGGGAAGGATTGCTAATGTGTTAAATGACAGAACTGGAATTCAAAAAGTTATTGATAAAAGCAATCTTGAACATTACCTTCTGCTCTCTCCTTCTTGTCAGTGTTATTCAGTAAACATTTATTAAGTGTTTCCAAAAATGCTAAGAACTGGGGATACAGAAGTAAAGACAGTCTTTGCCGTCAAGAAGCTTTGGTAAGGAATAAGGTCATCTCACCATGCCTATGAATGTACTTAAGTTTTTTTATATCCTATGAAAACCTTCCATTGATCCTATCAGTCTCTTATGCAAGTAACATACTTTTTCTACCTTTGCAGCCACATTTGTGGGGAAAATAGTTTACATTTGTTTTTTCCACTTTTTAATTTATTATTCCTTGAGATTTGCCTTCCATGTGCATGTTTTACTGCAATAGCTGTTTCCAAGGTTGCAGATGATTTCTTTTTCACTAAATCCAGTGACCTTTTTTCTGTCATTGGCCTCTCTTTGCTATTCAGCAAATTCATCTGGATTCCCTTTGGTTTCTTAATAGTATACTCTAAATGTTTTGCTGTGTCTCTGACTGTTCTTTCTTATTTCCTTCATTAGCTTGTCATACTTCCAAGCCTTACACCTGAATGACCCCTAAATTTCTGTACTTGTCTCTCTTTTCTTTATGCTCTCTCATAGTCTTTTTATCTTCTCATATGACTTTAGTTATAATCTTTATGTGGATGACTCCAGAATCTGTGTCTTACCTTCTCATTCTCAGTTTCTCCCCAGAGTTCTAGTCCCATTTTTCTAACTGATTTTTGAAGATCTCTACTTGGGTGTGTTGCTGACACTTCAAATTCAGCTTGCCCTAAACTGAACTAACCCGTTATCTTTTCATGACAACATACCTTCCTATGACTATACCTTCCTAACTGGTCTTCCTGTCTTTAGGTGGTTCCTTTTTCAATTCTCAGTAGTCTTTTGGTGGAATCGCCTTGAGCGTATCATTCTACTGCTCAAAATTCTTCTGTGGTTCCATGCTTTCCACTGAATTAATTTCATCTGGGCATTCAAAGCTCTTTATAATCTGATTGTAAACTACCTTTGAGCTTCTCTTATACTCCTTCCTTTGACATACTCAGAATTTTAGCCAAACCGAGCCCCATTCAACCAAATTCCATGCTATATTATTCTGCTTTTGTTAGAATGGACTCCTTTTGTCCCTTCCCTAGGGTCCAACCCATGCTACCTCTAAATCAAGTGTCATAAGGCCCTTTCTAACTTTCTTCTCCCCCACAAGTAAAAACCGATGTCATACCACTTTTCCTAGAACTATTCTTTGCACAAATTTTGTGCTTCTGCTTACCATTTATCTCTGTACATCTTTCCCCCATTAGATGGTAAACTCTTTTCCAAGACAGTCTAAGTTTACTCATATTCTAGTATCCTTGGTATGTTGTCCAGCACACACAGTAGTCACTTAATTGATTATGGAGTGACCATGAAGCACCATATTTGGATTTTTAAAGATCAGCTATATAACCATAGGATTGGGTCATCGTAGCTTGATGTAAAATATTCTTAATAACTAGGGCTCTTCTTAGTGAACTGCAATCTCACCACAATATGTTATAGCCTCCAAAGTAGGTAATGTTATGTTAGGCTGCATTGATTGAAACAGAGTGTCCAGAGGAAGGGTTGTTAATTAAATAAATGCAAACTCTCTCTTTTCTCTCTCTCTCTCTCTCTCTCTCTCTCTCTCTCTCTCTCTCTGTGTGTGTGTGTGTGTGTGTGTGTGTGTGTGTGTGTGTGTGTTTAGTTGTGGGGAAGGTACACTAACAACTCTGGGAATCAGGAAAAGTCACTTGTAGGAGGTGATACTTGTATTGAGCCTTAAAGGGTGAAGGGAGTTCCAAGAAATGGAGGTGAGAGTGAGAGCAAGGGGTCTGGCTATGCACAGTCAGGCACAGAGGTGAGAGATGAAATGTTAGGTGGGGGGAATAGCAAGTAAGTCAGTATGACCAGGACATAGAGTGTGCTTCTTGAGGCAGACTAAGGTTCGGTTAGCCTTGAAAGATAGGTTGGAGCCAGTTTGTAAAGGGCATTAAATGCCAAAGAAAGGAATTTGTATTTTATCTTAGAGACATTAAAAAAATGTGGAAGCTTCTCGAACAAGGGACTGACATTCTGTTCAAGTCAGCATTAGGAATGATACTTTGGCAACTGTGTGCAGTATGAATTGCAAAAGATAGCTGAATTCTGGAAGACTGGGTAAGAGGCTATTGCAATAATCTAGGGTGAAAGGCAATACAGGCTGAAAACTAGGGTTCTGATAGTTAGAGTGATAATTAGGGAATGGATACAAGAGATCCATTGGATGGAAATAAAATCAACAAGACTTGACCTGTGATTTGATATGTGCTGGGAGAGAGTGGGGAGTCAAGGATCATTCCTAGGTTGTGAATCTGGGTTTCTTATGGTGGAGCCCGCAATGGAAATGGGAGAGTTAGGAGGAGGGGTAATTTTAAGGTGAAAGATAATGAGTTCTCTTTTGTACATGAAGAGTTTGAGATGCTCAGCAGGCAGTTGGAGTTGTAGATCTAGATCTCAGGAGAGAGATGAGCACTAGATCTGTAGTTTGAGGATTCTTTTGTATAGAGATGTTATTTTGATATAGAGAAGGGAGTTGATGAGAGTCTCAAGAGAATATGGAGAGAAGAGAAGTTCCAAGATAGAGCTCTGAGGAACGCTGACCCAGAATATATGGGATATCAATGATGATACAGTAAAAGAGACTGAGAAGGATCAGTTGAAGAGATTATAATAAAATCAGAGAAAAACATTATCACAAAACCTAGGGATGAGAAAATAATCCCAGGAGGAGGGAATAGACAACAGTGTTTAATGCTACAGAGAGGTCAAGAAGCATGAAGGATGTGAAAAGGCTATTGGCTTTAGCAATTAATTGATCATTGGTAACCTTGTAGAGAGAGTAGTTTCTATCATGTGGTGGAGTTGGAAGCTGGATTGCAAGAGTTTGAAATGAGAACAGTAGGTAAGAAGATAGAGGCCACAGTTTTTGTTTTTGTTTTGTTTTTCCCCTGGGTTTTGTAAAAGGGAGAAAGGAAAAAGGATGTATGGTAGGGTCAAGTAAAGATTTTTGTTGTTGTTGTTGTTGTTGTTTGGTAAGGATTGGGGAGCTCTAAGTGTTTTTGTATTTATCAAGAAAGGAACCAGTAGATAAGGAGGTGATGGACAAGCTCTCAGAGAAGTTGAGAGGGGATGGGATAAACATAAGTAGATGGGATGTTGCTGGTAAGGAGAAATGCAACTTCTGAGACTGGAAAGAGTATATATACATTGAAGAGAACTAGAGCTTGCAGCCACATAAAAGCATGGGACCTGGTCACAGTTCTAGAGACAAGAGGAATGCTAGTACTTGCTGTTGCAGAGGAGCAGGGGCCTTTCCTGGGTAAACACCAGAGTGTAGACCAGCAGAGCAGTGACAACACTGCTTCTCAGATCACACCACCTTGGAAGCACTGAAAACGTGTAGACCCCCAGAAAACAGTAGCATGAAAAAGCCTAAAGCTTGGAACGGTGCCTCCCTACCCCCAGGGTGAATAGAGTCCAACTTTAACATAAAGTTCAAAGTCAAGAAATGGGCTAGAAAAATGAGCAAACAACCAAAAAGAACTTGACCATAAAAAGCTACTATGGTGGCAGGGAAGACCAAGATATAAACTCAGAAGAAAACAATGTAAAAACTCCTACAACAAAAGCCTCAAATAAAAATGCTAATTGTACCAAAGGTCAACAAGAATTTGTGAAAGAGTTAAAGAAAAGAGACAAGTGGTAAAGGAATAATTGGGAAAATAAATGAGAATGATGCAAGAAAATTATGGTAAGAGAATTAACATCTTAGTAAAAGAGGCACAAAAAAGTATTAAAGAAAATAATAATTTAAAAAGTAGATGGCTTAATGGTAAAAGAAGCACAAAAATTCACTGAAGACAAGAACTCCTTGAAAAGCAGAATAGGCCAAATGGAAAAGGAGGTACAAAAATTTACTGAAGAAAAGAGCTCCTTAAAAAGCAGAGTTTGCCAAATGAAAAAAGGGGTGCAAAAACTCACTGAAGAAAATAATACCTTAAAAATGAGAATTGGGCATGTGGAAGCTAATGACTCCATGAGACATCAAGAAACAATAAAATAAAGTCAAAAGAATGAAAAAAAAAGAAAATGTGAAATATCTCATTGGAAAAAACAACTGAATTGGAAAACAGATCGCGGAGAGAAAATTTAAAATTATTGGACTACCTGAAAGTCATGAACAAAAGAAGAGCCTGCATATCATATTTCAAGAAATTATCAAGGAAAACTGCCCCAATATCTTAGAAATTGAAAGAATCCATCAATCATCTCCTGAAAGAGATCCCAAAATGATAACTGCCAGGAATATTATAGCCAAGTTCCAGAGGTCCCAGCTGAAGGAAGGAAATGTTACAAGCAGCCAGAAAAGAAACAATTCACATTTTGTGGAGCTACACTGAGAATCACACAGGACTTATCAGCTTCCAAACTGAAGGAGTGGCGGGCTTGAAATATGATATTTTGGAAGGCAAAGGAGCTAGGATTGCAACTAAGAATTACCCAGCAAACTGAGTATAAACGTTGAGGGGAAAAATGGGTATTTACTGAAGTAGAAGACTTTCAAGCATTCCTGATGAAAAGACCAGAGAGCAGAATAGAAAATTTGACATTTAGACAGAAGACTCCAGAGAAGCATAAAAAGGTAAATGTGAAAGAGTAATCATAAGGGACTCAATAAAGTTAAACTGTTTACATACCTGTATGGGAAGATGATACATGTAACTCCCAAGAACTTTAACATTATCAATAGGGCATTTAGAAGGAATCTACATAGACAGGCAGCTGGGTGGTGTAGTGAATGGATGGAGCTCTGGGCCTGGAGTCGTGATGACTTGTCTTCCTGAGTTCAAATCTGGCCTCAGATATTTTCTAGCTGTGTGACCCTAGGCAAGCCACTTTACCTTGTTTGCCTCAATTTCCTCATCTGCAAAATGAGCAGGAGAAGGAAATGGCAAACCACTCTAGTATCTTCACCAAGAAAACCTCAAATTGAGTCATGAGGAGTTGGACATGACTGAAAAACAACTAAATAACCACAACATGTAGACAGAGGGAATGGGTGTAAGTAGATTATATTGGGATGATCTCTTAGAAAAAATTGAAGGAGTAAAAAAGGGATACACTGGGAGAAGGAGGAAAGGAGAGGTAGAATGGGGAAAATTTTCTCACATAAAAGAGGTGTGCAAAGAAGAATTTTTATGGTGGAGGGAATAATGGATGGTGGTCAGCAGTGCTTGAACCTTTTATCAGAATTGGCCGCTATTGATTAAAAAAATGCAAATTAAAACAACTCTGAGATAGCATGTCACATGCATCAGAAATGACAAATGCTGGAGGGGATGAGAAAAGATAGGTACACCAATAAGCTGTTGGTGGAGTCATGAACTGGTCCAGTCTCTCTGGAGAACAATTTGGAACTGTGCCCCAAGTCTATAAAACTGTGTGTATCCTTTGACCTATCAATAGCACTACCAAGTCTGTACCCCAAAAAGATAAAAGAAAAGAACCTATTTTTAAAAAATGTATATGTATCAGCTCTTTTTATGATGGCAGAGAATTGGAAATTGAGGGAATGCTCATCAGTTGGGGAATGGCCAAAATAGTGGCATATGATTGTGATGGAATACTGTTGTGCTGTAAGAAATGACAAGAGGGGATGGTTTTAGGGGAAAAAACATGGCAAAGCCTATATGAACTGATGCAAAATGAAGTAAGAACTGGGAGATCATTGTTTGTAGTAAGAGCAGCGTTTTAATGATGATCAACTATGAACGACATGGCTACTCTGATCAGTACAGTGATCTGAGAGGACTCAGGATGAGAAAATGCTATCTACCTCCAGAGCGAGAACTGATAAACTCTGAGTGAAAATTGAAGTGTACTTTTTTTCTTTATTTTTCTTGCTTTTTTGTAATATGGCTAATAGGAAATATGTTTTGCATGATTTCATATGTAAAATTGATATCATTTTGCTTACTTTCTCATTGAGTGGGGGAGGAGTGGGAGGGAGGGACAGAATCTGCATGAATTTCTTCTGACAGCCTTTCAGTTCTTTCTCTTTATATCTTCAGAATCATTCTTAAAACTTCCTATTCCTTCTGGACTGACTTTACTTATAAAATTTTAATCTCTGTGATCCTGTCATTCTCTTAAATTCTTTTAAATATACTCTCCAGAATGTTGGATTTTTGTTTCCAGACTGTTTCCAGTTTTCTAATTCTCTCACAAACTTTAAGGTAGAATAATTATGCCCCCCACAAGGTTCCCATCCTTTCCACTGCTGCCAAAGTGGCATCTATCCATATCATTCCCTTGTCAATAAATTCCAGAGGCTCCCTAGTGCCTCTAGGACAAAATATAAATTCCTCTATTTGACTTATAAAGGCTTTCATAACCTGGAGTCAACCTGTCTTTTCAGCCTTTTTTATATGACTTTCATTCCTGAATTCTATAGTTTAATCAGTTGTTCTTGAGCATTCAAGGCCAGCAGTAAGGCACTGCAAGAGAAAGACAGGAGGCAGCAAGCATATACCAGGCAAGTTAAATCACCACCACAAGCACACTGACCACTGTCTCCCTTCAGAAACAGGTGAAAACAGCCCAAGGCCCTGAAGCCAAGAATTTTGAGAGCGGCAATGTTCCCCAAACCTATTTCCAGCCCAGCTCTTGCAACTCACAAGGGATAATTGGGGAGAAAAGGCCCACTTCCTCATAACCATCAACAGCATCTGCTGATCAGTCACAACCAATGGTTAGATGAGCTTATGAGCCCTGGGAGTAACAGTGCCCTCATAACCCTGCTTCTGCTTCAGCCCAGTCCTCATAGTCATCATCCTGAGAATTAACTCCTGTGCAGCGGGGATCAGTCATCCCACTATCTACCAACAAGTTGCCACCTGCACAGAAAGTAAGCCAGCCTAGCTGAAGCAGCAAGGTACCCTGAGAGAGAGAGCCAGGAGGTATGGCATGTGCCTGGCAAGTCAAAGGAGGAGGAATTGCTGAGAGATGGTGGCAGAGGGAAGGTTAGGAAGTGGCAGTAGGGAGCAAAGATTATGGTTACCTCTCCTCCAGGACCAATGAGTCATTAGAGAAGGTACAATCAACTTGCTTTTATAATTTGTGTCAGGAATTTATCAGCCATTTTTCCAGCTGTCTTAGAAATTTATTCTGTTTCTCACAATGAAAATATCACTTCTATTTTCCATCTTTTCAATTGGACATATATGGTAGAAACTCATTTTTTCTTACCTTAATCATATTACTGTCATGAGCCCCATCTTGCTCAGTCTTGGTGGATGACAACTAATATTTGCTTCCATTTGTTAAAATTTCAAGTTCACTTTATTACTCATGTGTTCGTGTATAAAATACTGGGACCCTAAATATAGTCCTTATTTTTTTTTCATAGGCATGGAAAGACTCCCCCTCCCATTTTTGAAAGATTAATGTCTGTATAGTAATTGTCTTACAATCAAGAACTTCCTTACTGAAGGTTTAGTAACAAAGTAATAATTTTATTATTTTTGTATTTTTAATGAATGAGCTTTTTCATTTTCCCTCCAGAATGTTATTTTGACTTTTTAAGTGAAGACTTTGATGTAAAGACCTATACTTCTCAATCTATTCACCAAGCTGTAATAGCTGAACAGCTAGCAAAACTTGCACAAGGAATAAGTCAATTGGATAAAGAACTACACTTGCAGGTAAAGCCTTTTTTTTTCTCTTTTTAAGAATAGATAGTCCTAAAGTAACTAAGTTGCATTGTTATAGACTCATTATCACTTAAGACATGTATGTGGGTGTGTGTATAGTATGGATTTCTGTGAATAGATATCTTATTTTTCCAAGGTTTAAATTATAGGTAAATCAAATATTTGTAAGTTGAATACTTTTAAAAGCCTTAGTGGAACTGAACAATTTTAAAGACCCATCTGGTGAATCCTTTTTACTGAGTGAAAACCTTTAGCTAGTCTCCTTTCAGAGGTGGCAGGTTAAGGGGAAAAAAAGAGAGCCTATATCCTACAACTTTCCTGCATTCCCTTAACTATGCTTTTTCCGTTCTAATCATGTGACATGCACAAAATACAAGAAAAAAAATTAGGAAGGAGAAACATAGCAGGGTCTTGGGGTAAGGAAGATTTTTTAATAGGAGTTGGATTTTGAGACATAGCACCATAAAAGTCCAATTATAAACATTGTTTTTAGGCAGTAATTGAACCTGAAAAAGTAAAATCAAATGTGAATGAAAGATATAGCTAGGTAAAGGCCTGGAACATATCAATTACTGAAGACACTACCTTCTTAACTGTACAAAATGTTTAAGTTAAGGGCATCTTTGATGAAGGCATGAGAAGATAACAGGGAAGTCTTCTGAAATTCTGTGTCACACTACCTCTTCACTCTCACACATTTAATTGAAAGGATTAGAGAATTCAAGGTTCCGAGAATTCAAGGTTCCACAGTGTTTATTATTTGTTGATTATAAAGAATACGTTATTTTATACAGAAAATGGCTGCTTTAAAGACTCTCCTTCAACATGGTGTCTGCCATGATGTCAGATTTATGCAAGATTCCTTCAAGGATATAAACACAGAGGGAACTTGTTTCAGTTCTCTTTTGATTATCAACTTCAAGTAAATAACCAGGAAGAATGTGGTCAACCTATTCTTTTATCTTACATGTAATATGCTTTAACTATGAGGAATGAGTATCCCTCACCATTTTAAGAAGTTTTGCTAGTGAATTTTTGTAAGGTTTGCTCCAAAGCCTTTAAATTCTTTGACAGGGGGGCAGCTAGGTGGCACAGTGGATAAAGCACTGGCCCTGGAACCTGAGTTCGAAACCGGCCTCAGACACAGAACACTCACTAGCTGTGTGACTCGGGGCAAGTCACTTAACCCCAATTGCCTCTCCAAAAAAAAAAAATTCTTTGACACCATCAGAAAACATTTCTACAAATATAATACCAACCCCCACTCTTCTTCAAGTGCTCTTAAATTTTGACAATTAACAGAATTTCAGATGTAAAAATCAAAATTGCACTCTTAATTATTAGAATGAGATTGAAGGTTAAGTATTGAAATCTCTTCAGTATTAACATTTCGTGTTCTGACTAATATCCTGATTTGTAGATTGATGGGCAAGGAGATAGGAAAACTGTTGCAAGATATTAACTAACTACTTCCTTAGGGTTCGCTTATTAGTTGTATAGTGAAGCCACACTCTCTTCAGGTAGCCATTTTGTTCTGCAATAGTCTTTTGACATACCAAATTATGATGCAATCTGTCACAAAATTTTTATTTTATATTCATGTTAGCTCATACTTTGGGACCTTTGAATAGTCTAGTATGACTGAATTTTCTAATTACCTAGAACTTGTTTTTTAGCATTTGCCACACTGAAACAATTATTCCTCACTTTTCTTAAAATCCAAGACACTTTGTTAATTTGTCCATGCTGTGGAAGACTTTTTCAAGCATCAGCAAGACTGACCAGTGTTGACATTATTGTTTTAAAAAACAAACAGCAGGTCATGGTCTACTTTTTTTTTTCCCAGAAAAAAATATATAGCTCTGTTTGCTACTGTCATGGTTTGCTTATGTCATTTAAAAAAAATTATCCTTCTGGGAGCGCTTCTGTTATCTCCATTCTTTTTTTTTTCTTTTCAGCCATAGGTTATCTGATCTTTTCATTGAAAACAGCTAATATAAAATGTGAGTTTGTAGTGTAATTTAGCTGAATTAGGGTACTATTAGTTCTCAGTAGCTGTATTTGATTTTATGCCTCTGGAAAATTTGATGATTAATTCAGTAAGCATTTAAGTGCTTACTTTGTGCCAGGTACTGACCTAAGCACTAGGGATAGAGGTAAAAACCAGACAGTCCTTGCCCTTAAGAAGCTTCTTTTGTGTTGGGGGAAACAGTGTGCACATGTAAATAGAAACTCCCTTCTGTGTCTGGATGTCATATTAGACATGTGAGTCCTTATTGTACCTATCCATCAAAATCGCCTCATTCTTGCCCTTTTCAAGTCATACATAAAATCTTAGTATGTTAGAGATGAAAATGACCTTCAAGATTATCTTGTCTAAACCCCTCATTTTATAGATGAGACAACTGACATTCTGAAAAGTTAAATGACCTATTTAAGGTCTTACAACTAACTAGTCCCAGAAGTGGAACTAGCAAAAGATGAAATCATAGATTGATATTCAAAGAGCTGGCTGGGACCTCAGAGAGAGCCTAGAGCTAGGACTTTAGGTTACTTTTTTGACAACTAATCTAGAGTTCCTACCCCATGTGCCATTTCTCTTTTCTCTACCTTTTTTCTTTTCTCCTTAGATTTTTTTGCCCTTTTGGAATGTTGGCATTTTGTGATGTGTGACTTTTAATAGCTATCAGCAATCATGAAGAATTTTTCTTTTTCTTTTTTTCTGGTTGTTGAACTGATCATCATGATGAACCATCATTAAACTTTGTATCTTCATTTATTCTTGGTGGAGCATGCTTTCTGAAGCATTTTGATTCATTTTTGGATTTACTCAATAATGCTATACTTTTGACTTCCATTACCATGATTTTACTGTATGTATAAAAATGTGGAAATGAAAGAGATAAAAAATATGTACAGTTTGAAGCAAAACACAAGTCTGTTTTATTTCTTAAATGTAATATTTTCTTTTTTCCCCAATTACATGTAAAAGCAGTTTTCAACGTTTGTGTTTAAACTTTTGTTTTCTTTTTAAACATTTTTGAGTTCTTTATGTTCTCTCCCCTCCCTGGACTGCACTCAACTCTCACCCTGGTGCAGCAGACATTTTCTGCTGACTTTCTCAATTGTCTTGGGCTAGAAAATTGTTTCACCCTGTCCTATTGTGGATTCTGTTGCTCCAGAATTTATTTTGAGGCGTTACTTAAATTTGTTCAGAGGGGTTTTGGGGAGAGCTCAGGTGAGTCTCTGCCTTTTCTTTACCATCTTGGCTCTGCCCCAGCCCATTTTATTTCTAATCAAGAGGCAACACTGTATTTTGACAAGGATAAATTTATGGAATTATTGCCCCAAAGAGATTTGATGTTTCATTGATCATTTCTATATAGATGATTCTCAGATATCGATGCCCTAGTCACTTTCCTGAGCAGTAGTCATACATCACCAACTGCCTTTTGGACATCTTGAACTGGATGTCTTTTAGGCATCTTAAATTCAACACTCTCCAAAAGGTATTTCTTTTACTTTCTAACTTCCCTGTTGCTCTTGAGAGCACCTTCATCATCCCAGTTCCCCAGGCTCACAACTTTGATGTCATCCTCAGCTCTTCACTCTCACCTCACCTCACATTTCTGATCTGTTTGCCATATTTTTGTCCTTTCTGCCTTTACAACATCTCTCATTCACATCTTCTTCTCTTTACTCACACAGCCACCACCCTAGTGCAGGTCCTTATTACCTTGCATCTGGAGTATTGAAATAACCTTCTAATTAGTCTTCCTGCCTCAGATTGCTCCTTCTACCAATCCACCCTTCATTCAACTGCTGAAGAGATTTTCCTGTAGTGTAGGTATGACCTATAGTGACTTTATCTCATTTACTTTCTTTACATGTGACTAACTTTACCATCCTTGCTCCTTACCTCTGCCTCTTAGTTTCCCTGACTTCTTTCAAGACTTAGCTGAAATCCTATGTTCTTCATGGGGCCTTATCCATTCCTCCCCCTCCCCCTCATCCCACCCCACTGCTAGTGCCTTTCCCTCAGAGATGACTTCCAGTTTACTCTGTATATGTTTTGAATGTACCTTAGTTATTTCCATGTTGTCTTCTCCATTAGAATGTGAGCTCTTTGAGGCCAGGGATCGATTTTTACCATTCTTTGTATTCCTGGCATTCAGTGTAGTGCCCCTCCCATAATAAGCACTTAAATGCTTTTTGTTTCATTAAAAAACATGTTGGCCTATAAATCAACCTGTTTAATAAAGAAGTGATTTTCTTATAATAGAAATGTAAATATGTTTTGAGGAAAAGTAAACATTCTATGTAAAAATAATTTTAATGTATTCATTTGATGATGAAAAAATAATTTCTAATTTTCTGGTGTCCAAGACAGTATCTTCATGTAATGTTTTTAAGCCCAGATGAGATTGAATGGTCAGTTTTCTCAATCTTCAGTTCATTTTCTGGCCACTTTTCTCACTATTCAGTACAAGTCAGTCAGCTCTCAAAATAGAGAATTGGTTATGGCATGAACATCTGACACTTGTTTCTTCATACAAGTATAACACTAAATTTGAGTAATCTGAAATAATCAAGGATGTATGCCACAGAATAATAACATGTTAGCACTAGAAGGTACCCTAAAGCATACCTAGTCCAGTCACCTTGTTTTGCCAGGTATCTTGTATGTACCTGAATGCAGGTCTGGAAGTTGTGACCCATTACTAGGAGCACAGACCAGGGCTTTGGCCTGTTTACTCCTGGAAACAGTTAAAATGCAGCATAACATGGGGTTGTACTTGAAAGGTTTGATCTTGACAAAGTCAAGATCCTTTCCTTAATGATGTGGATTTAGGATATTTGTGTAGAAATCTGGTTGCACTGGCAGAATGTGCAGACCAACAGCTCTATGTGCTGGTGAACTCCTCAGCTTCCTCTGAGTCACAGATTTTTCTTTCTTTCTTTTTTTTTGACACAAAATTTTAAAATGATACAAAAATACTTTCTTAACATTTTTTTAGCCTCCAAAAGCTAGCATTTATTTTTCTTTGGTTTAGAGCCTTGAAAAGACAAAGTCCAAGATCTGTTGGTAGCAACATCCCTCTCTGGATGCCACCTCTGAAATAAATTGTTATGATGAGTTGGTGGATATTGACACATCAGCCTTCCATCCTTCCTTATTTTTCCTGAGAATCTTTGATTGAAATAGGAGTGGGATTCTATATATGACTTGCTCAGATTGTTTGTTTGAATCTCTGAAGAAGCATATTCACCTACAAGTGAATTTTCACTCAAAAGTTAAGGCCTAAGGCTTCCTAAAATCTCCGTCTGTGGCTAATTAGCATACTTCAGTAGAATATGGCATTAATAAGGCCAGATTCTGTTCTGTAGTCACAAGTTCATACTATGTAGCTGTCTCTCAAAAGGTCATAAAAGGGTACTGGAAAGAAAACTTTGGGACTAAGTATCTTTGAATGTAAAATGAAAGGGTTGTACCAGATGACCCCCAAGTCCCTTCCAAATAAGAAAAATCTCATTTTTGTCTTGAATGGAAGTCTATCTCTGCTGCTGGCCAATGATTACTCAAAGCTCGTCTCCTTTAAACGGTGGGTCAGAAACATTCACCTACGCCGAAAGTAACACATTTTCCTACTTCTTTTTTAGGTGATAGGGTTGATGAGATCTTTGCTTAGGCAACAATCCCTTATATTTTGAATAGTCTTGCCTACTAGCCTAGATATATGTATAGGATTGAAATAACTGGATCCTCTACCACTTTATTTCAGACTGGAATATTCATGTGCTGGGTACAGAGAACCTGCTTCCTAGAGACAAATTGATTACATAAGTTTGAAAGTAGCTTCAAGAGATAGTTTTCTTTCTTTCTCTCTTCTCGAACTTACATAGAGATCATTTTAAGTCACATAAGCTTTCTGAGCCTCAGTACCCCCATGTGGAAAATGATGGGGTTGGACAAGACAGTCTTCAAGTTCCCCTCCATCTCTCAGATTTATGATTTTTTTTTAAAGTTTCTCCGAAGAGGGGGGATGGTACTTAATGAATACTAGCATCTATCTGGACAAAATACAGAAAATCATTTAATTTTGTACAGTACAATGACTTTGTAATCTTTCTCTCTCCCAGCCCTATTCATATGAATATAATTTTTTCCTGAGCTTTTTGCATTAATTAGTTTCACTTCATATCTACTCATCTCATGGAAGAAGCATTGCATTTTATCATATACACTAAACAGTTACTGCACATTTGGGAACAGAACAGTGACCTGGAGACAGCACTTTATGTGATGATGATGGTCTGGCCCTGAGCCTTAGCCACAGCCCCATTCCTGAACTTTAGGTGGCTTGTTACAAGGACGATGATTGTTATTACCAAGAATGCTAACTGTGGCATGTTCCAGCTGTGAGGCTGCTGTAGTGAAAGAAGATGTAGTAGATCAGAATTGTAGCAAAGTGGATATTCCCATGGCTTGTTTTAAAATGTAGCAGTTTCTCTTTTCCATTCCTATGTTTGCAGCAGCTGACTTCACTTACAGCTGGTCAGTGAGGAGAGAAAGCATGGTGCAGGGGAAGAGAGCCCTAGGGTTGGAGCTAGTGCCAGCTCTGTCACTTACCTGTTTGATGTTATGTAAGTCACTGAACCACTCTGGCCTCAGTTTCCTTTTCTGTAAAATTAAGGAGTAGGATTAAACTGACCTTTGAGGTCCCTCCTAACTGTGTCTGTGACTTCCTCATTCGCAAAATTAGGGTAATACTTATGCTGTGACCTGACAAGTGTGTAATGAGAAAAAGTATTTTGTAAACTTTGAATTCCTATGCAAATGTAAATTATTATTGCCATATTTATTTCTGTTTCCTTTCTTTCTAGTCTCTGATAAAGAGTTAATCATCTGTAAACCAATATTTATAATATACTAGGAATGACCACAATGTAAAGGAGCCTTAGAAGCCTTTGAGAACGTAAATAACAGGCCTCCATTTTATGTATTTTTATAAGTGCAACTTTCGTATATTAAAAAAAAATCTTTATATTTGTCATCCTAGGCAGATAACCTCAGAAAGGAAAAATAATTTAGTGTGTTTTTGAATTATCCCCTGCTGTTTTCCCATAGATTCTGCCTTTTTTCCCAGGCTATTAGTGGCTATTGACAAGAAAAACTGCATTTGTATTTTACAAGTGTATTTGTATTTTGGAATTAAGTACAATTGGCACTTTCATTGAAGTTGTTTAAATCATCTGTGTTCATCAGAATGGTTGAAGTAATCTTTAATTTTTAAGAGCAAAGTAGCTTCATTTGCATCTCCTGCCTTGCCCTGTTTCAACTCCATAGAATGAGACACACATTCCAGGATAAGTTCATTACTTACCTCACCACCATGTTGCTAACTCAAACTTTGATTCACTCTACCTCTTTCAGCATCCTATCCCCTCTGTTGGGAGGGCTGAAGGTCAGAGTACCAAACTCCTCCCAATGCCTTCCTTTCTAGAGGGTAGAAACTGGACTCAAATATCACACTATTTTGCATCTCCTGTCCTGTCTGGTTTCAACTCTGTAGAGTACCATACTTCCTGGTATCTTTCCTGGTATCCCTTCCCCCCAGCTTTCCTGCCTCCTTTTCTGTGTTGCCTTCCACATTAGATACTAAGGTAGTTGAAGGCAGGGACTAGCTTTCTTTTTATAGATTGGATCCCCAGTGCCTAGCACAGTAGCAGGCATGCCATAGATGCTTCATAAATATTAATTGGATTGGATCCGGTTTGTACATGTAGAATTCTAAATTGACAATTTCTTTTGAAAATTGAAGGAAGGAAAATTTGTCCTTTTTCCAGGTTACAAATTGAAAAAGAATGAAAAATTATTTAGCTGAACATTCTAGTGTTTTAAGTTTCTCATTCTAATTTCTCTAAAATAGTCTATTTTTTTCCTTTAAAACACTATGTTCAACATGTATAACAAAAGTGGTTACAGTTTAAAATTACATGCCATGATTTTGTCATGCATTTTGGTTGTTGAAGAAAAGTAGCCAGAATACAGTGCTTAGCTATGTCAGTTTTTGCTCACAATGGTTGACATTCAAATATATCATAGCAAAAAATGTCTTACAAATGTCCATGTTGATTTAGAGATAGTTCATTTCTCAGTTACTTCATAATTATCTATTTTACTAAACTTTGGGAAGTAAAATAATCATTGACTTTCCTGATAGAGATGAAAAATGAATGCCCAAAATTCCCCAAATCTATGTTTTAAAATTTATAGTATGTACCTTCTAAAAATAAAGCTTAAATCTGTCTCTGAGTTGTGAAGAATACATATTGAAGTTACATATGTAGAAAAAAAGATTAAATTGAGTCTTCTTGGCTACTGACTTACATAATTATTTAAATTAAAAGTATCATAGCATAGTCTACTTTATGAAGAATGTTACTAACAGCTAAGTTTTGGAATATTTTTGATTATATTATTTAGTGGATTAATTAAAGTTTCCTTTTCATATTTTTACATTCAGTGGCTATGCTGTCATTTTAGGAAGACTTATTGCCTTCTCTTTCTTGCTGGAATATAGATATGCTTCATTTAGTATAAATTCACATATTAGAATTATCATCCTAAGGAATCATTGATTCACTCAAGAGAATGCTATCACCTACAGCATCTCTGCTGCTATCTTTTCTCTACTGCTTTGTCCTTGTTCTTTCCGTTTTCTAGGCTGCTTGATTTCTCCTACTACCTGGCTTATAGGTGAACTCATGTCTACATTGATGGATGATGCAGTAGCAGTGAGTGAACAACTGTGGTTATATACCATGGATTGCTAATCTTTGCATTCATCTTGATTTTGTGACTTCAACAATGGTCAGCAGTGCAGCATTAGGAGCAGGGAATTTGGATGACTGTAACGGGTGTCCTTACTTCATTTCCTTTCACTCTCGTCTTAACTCCTCAGCTCACATTATTTGAACATCTCCAACTCTTTCCTCCTTTACCTGTTTCGCACGAAGAGGTCGCTGTCCTCTTTGCCAAGGTAATTCTTTCTACATGCCCCCCTCTGACTTTTACTGTCTTGTCCAGCAGATTGTCCCTCTTCATCATTCCCATTCTCTCACAGATTTTAGTTGTTTCGGCTCCTTCCCTGTTATCTACAAATATGCCCATGTCTCCTCCATTCTTAAAACAACAGCAACAACAACAAAAACTTCCTCTCTGTTGATATGAGCACTACCACCAGTTATTGTCTTATAGCCTTCCCTTCCTACCTAAAAAAAATCTGCACTAGGGACTTCCACTTTCTGTCCTCTCATTCTCTTCCTCATTCCTTTACAGTCAGCAATCTGGCTCATCATGCAACTGAATCTGTTTTCTCCAAAGTTTTCAATGATCTCTTAATTGTCAAATCAAATAGCAATTAGATTTCTCTATCCTCATTCTTCTTGACCTATCTGCAACATTGGACAGTTAGTCAATCTCTCTCTCTTTTTCAGGTGTTCAGGACACTGCCATCTCCAGGTTCTTCTCTACTTGTCTCATTATTCCTTCTCAATTTTGTTTGCTAGATCTTCATTCAGGTCAGACCTACTAACTCGGGGTGTCCCCCGAGGTATTGTTTTTATTTTCTCTCTGTACAGTTTTACTTGATAATCTCATCAGCCTCCATAGGTTCAAGTATCTTTTTTTTTTTGCAAGGCAGTTGGGGTTAAGTGACTTGCCCAGGGTCACACAGCTAGTAAGTGTCAAGTCTTTGCTCTGAGATCGGATTTGAACTCAGGTCCTCCTGACTCCAGGGCCAGTGCTCTATCCACTGCGCCATCTAGCTGCCCCTTCAAATATCTTTTTGCAGGTGAGTCTTAGATCTACTTATTTAATCCTAACCTCCAACTCCTGACCTTCAATCACATTTTGAACTGCCTGATGGACATCTTGAACTCAGCATGTCTAAGACTTAACTCATTATCTGTCATTCCTCCCAAGCTTTCTTCTCTTCCTAACTTTCTTTTTGTTGTGAAAGGTATTGTTATGCTCCTGGTCAACCAGATTTATAACCTGAGTGTCATTTTCAGCTCCTTACTTTTTCTCATTCGTGAAGTCCAGCCAGTTGCCACGTCCTTTTGATTTTACTTTCACAACATCTCTCATGCATGCTCCCTTTTTCTCTCCTGACACTGCCACCACATCAATGCCCTCTTTTCCTCGTGTCCAAACTATTGGAATAGTGTTTTGTCCTGCCTCTAGTCTTTCCCAACTCCAGTCCATCCTCCACTCATGTACCAAAGCAATTTTCCTGAAGTGCTGGGCAGTTTTTGTCACCACTCAATAAATGTCAGTAACTCTCAGGATCAAATATAAAAATCCTATATTTGGTTTTTAAAGCCATTCATAGCTTGGTCCCTTCCTTTAAGTGGGCATAAAAGAAATACAAAATAATTTTTTTAGAGGGGTAGGGAGTCAAGCATTAGGAGCTAGGGAGAATCTGGAAAGGCTCATGGAGAAGGTGACATTTGAGTAGAATGCTGAAAGAGACAAAGGCTTCTGGGAGGTGGAGGTGAGGTGGGAGTGTATTCCTGATGTGGGGGGACTGCTAATGCAGATGGGAGATGGAATGTCATGGGGCCATTTTGGATTTATTGTAGAGTATGGAAAGAAGAATAACAAAGTTGGGAAAATAGTTTAGGATCAGGAAGCTAAACAGAGGAGCTAATGTTTGGCCCTGGAGGCAACAGAGAACACTGGAATTTGCTGAGTAAAGGAGTTAAATGGTCAGACGTATACTTTAGGAAAATCATTTGAGCATTTGGGAAGAGGATGGATTAGAGAAAGGAGACCAATTAGGAACCTGTTGTAGTTGTTCAGGATTGAGTTGATGAATGCCTCAACCAGGGTGGTGACAGTTTGATGAGAGAGAAGGGGAATGATGTGAGAGATTTTGTAGAAGTAGAAATGATAAGATTTGGCAACAAATTGGATATGTGGGGTAAGGGAGAGTGAATTGTCAAGGATAACCCTGACGTTGTGAACCTGATTTGTTGGGAGGATAGTGGTGCTCTTGGCAGAGATTTGGAAGTTCCGAAGAGAGTTGGGTCAGAGGAAAAGATAATGAGTTTAGTTTTGGACATGTTGAATTTAAGATGCCCATGGCAATTCACTTTGAAATATCCAATAAACTGCTGTAGGTGTACATCTGGCGCTCCAGAGGGAAATGAGGGCTGGATATGTGGATTTGAGGAAGATAATTAAGCCCATAGGTATTGATGAGCTCACCATGTGATAGAATGCAGAAAGAGTAGAGAAGGTGGTCCTAGAAAATCCTTGAGGTTTTTCCACTAATAGGTGGTGTGACAATTATGAAAATAGGAAGTTATATCCCTCACCTTCTTTTCCTTTCTATACTATTCTCAAATCTACTAATATAGCCCTTATTTCCCAGCTGATCTCTATTCTTGCATCTCCAACTGTCTCTTAGACATCCCTAACTGGATGTCTTGTAGATAACTGAAACTCACTATGTCCAAAACTGAATTCATTATCCTACTCCCTCTCAAACTTCCCTGTTATTCCTTTTGTTTATTTACTTCTTTTTTTTATTCATTCGTTCATTCATTTATTTATTCATCTATTCACTTATTTCTTTATTTATTTGTTTGTGTGTTTATTTATTTATTTATTTATTTAATGAGAGGAGTTAAGGTGATAAGGTGATTAGAGTGCTGGGCCTGGAGTCAGAAAGACTTGAGTTCAAATCTGGCCTCATATACTTACTAACTGTGTGACTTTGGACGAGTCATTTAACCTCTGCTTGCCTCAGTTTCCTCATCTGTAAAATAGTGTTGTGAGGATGCCTAGAGGTGTTGTGAGGATGAAATGAGATAATATTTATAAAGAGCATATAGTATACTGCCTGGCATGTATTAGGGTTGTTGTTGTTGTTATTAATAATTATCCTCCCTTCTCTTTCCCCTCTCAAAATCCTCAGACTAGAACCAGTCCACCTCAGGACCCACTTTTTTCCTAACTTAGCTCCTTCAGTGTTGGCACTTTTGCTCTTGCTGACTCTGGACTCAGGGCAAACCAAGAGCTCCCAAGATTTCGTTTATGACATTCCTGGGATCTCCTTTTGGTGTTTCTTTCAGGTGGTAATCAATAGAGTCTTTCTCTTTCTGTTTTGTTTTCTGCTTTTAATGAATCTGGAAATTTAGTATCCAGGCTTTTAAAAAAGAGATCATGGTTTTCAGGGAGGCCAGTGATTCATACATTATGTCTCCTTGACCGGTAGGTCAGTTGTTTTTAAAAATATATATCCTAAATTTTTTAATTTTCTTTCAATCTTTTGATTTTGTTTTAATATTTGTAATCTCATGGAATCATTGCTTTTTGTTTGGTCTTATTCTAGTTTTCATAGAATCAATTACTTAGATAAGGTTTATCAGTTTTTCTTCTATTAATTTTTCTTCTAATTTTTATCTCCAGGGCATTTATTTTATTTTGAGTTATTTCTTCTTTGTCTTCATGTATTCCTTACAGAAAATCTCTTTTTTTCCTTTGAAACTCTACTTACAGTAATTATAGTTACCTTCTCCTTTTTGTGGAGCTCTAGATCGACAGGTGTTTTTAACACTGGTTTGTCTCTTCTTTGCTTTACTTACCTCACCAGCTTTATTTAGTTCCTAAACTGGAACTCCCCTCCTCCCCTCCCAGGACTAAGCTCTGCCCCCTGCTGAGTTTTAGTGAGGTTAGTCCACATTGATTTTGACACAGGCTCCCTAAGTTACTGTACTGACTTTTACTTTATGGGGTTAGACCTCCCCTTTGCCAGTCTTTGAGGTGTAGAGTGCTAGATTTTCAGGGTCTTCTATAGCATCTCAGAACAGAACTTCAGAACCCATGGGCTTGAGGTGACTCAGTTTCAATGCTCCTGCTCCCTGTAGCTTTCTCAGGGTTAGAGTACAGAGTATGTGTTGGCCCTTTTGCTCTTGCTGTCTGTGGACACAGGGCAAGTTATATTGGCATATATCTGGTCACCTTGGGATTATGCTGGCTTGTTTTCCCTGTATTGACTTTGGCTTTGCTGGTGGTTGCATTTCCTATTTCTTCTGGGCTTCTAGTTGATTTTTTTTAATGCAGTTCTAGAATAGAAGAAGTCACTTAATACAGTTTTTCTTTTGATTTCTTGATTATTATTGGGTCTTATGTAAATTTTAGTTTTTGCCAGAGTGAGGCACTGTAGGCACAGAACTGTCTATCTCTATTGAAGTAGCCATCTTGGCTGGAAGGGTCAAGGACATTTAAGTTTTATTATGTGTATTTCTCTATTTGGCATTCAAAGTAAATGCTACTCATCGATTCTTATTTTTCAGGTAGTTGCAAGGCATGAAGATTTATTGGCACAGGCAACGGGGATTGAATCTTTAGAAGGTATGTTTCGTTAGCTATTAGCAAGTTTTGAAATAAGAATTTGAACTTATTATTTATGTGTAGTTTGCTTTTCAGGCAGGATAAAATATAAAGTTGTGTAGTAGTAGATAATTTCACAGGAACATTTCTTGATTTCTCATTTAGTATCTGAACTAAACTTAAGAATCATATAGCAAAATAACAAAGATTATTCTATGAATTATAAAATGATAAAAACAAAAATTTCTCACTTTTCTCCACTTGATTACAAATTCTTCTTTTCATTTGCTAATCCAATGGAGAATTTAGCATCAGGAAGCATCTCACTTCCTATTTCTACAAAATGGAAAGCTGATTTATATAATATGTACTTAGTCTCAAGAATTTCACTTGAAGCCAAAAAATTTAGATATCTTGCAGATTTTATGTATGTTTAGCATGTCCTTTGGGAATCTATGCTTTAGAAATACATTCATTGATTCATCATTAAGTACCTATTTAGTATTTAAAATTGATCTAGATACAAAGACAAGTAAGATATAGGCCCTATCTGAGAACTTAAGATCTAACAAAGGAGACAATTTTCTTTCCTTACTTTCTTGACATATGAAAGAACTATGAAACAAAACAGTACAAATTTATATTATGTCATCTCAACTGAGCCCTAAATGCTGCAAGGCAATCCTACTATACCTCTCTTATCAACTCACTATGCCATGTACCACACTAACTCTTCTAAACCTTTTCATCCTTCCTCAAACTTCCTATGGCTTCCCCACCCTTTTACCTGAGAACCTTGCCTATATTTTACAGAAAAAAACTGAGATTATTCACTGAATGCTCTCTCCCCCCCTCCACCATCACCTGGGTACCTTTTGCCACTATCTCTTCTTTTACTACTGTGTCACATGATTCATCACATGAGATGGGAGTAGCACTTCTCCTTGCTAAAGGCAACCCCTCTACCATGTGCAAGTGATCCCATTCCATCCCGTCTCCTCCAGCAAATTGCCTCCTCTATTATCTCTACTCTCTCATTTATCTTTGATTTCTCATTGTTCACTGACTACTTCCATACTGCCTAAAAATATGCCCATATGTTTCCCATCCTGAAAATACTCCCGCTTGATCCACCCATCTCCAGTATCATTCTGTATCTCATCTCCCTTTTATGGCTAAACTCCTTGAGAAGGCTGTCTACCATAGGTACTTCCACTTCATCTTCTCTCACTTTCTTCATAACTGTCTCCAGTTTGGCTTTTGACCCTGTCATGCAACTGAAACTGCTCTCTCCAAAGTTAATAAAAATGCCTAATTACCAAAGTCAATCTCCTTTTCTCAGTCCATATTCTTCTTGACTTCTCTGAAGTTTTTAACTGTTGACCATCCTGTTTTCCTTCATGTTCTCTTCTCTCTGGGATTTTAGAGCTTTATTCTCTTCTGCTTCTCAGACTACTTCTCATTCTATTTTGTTGGATCTTCATCCAGGTCATGCCCTTCAGTTATGGTTATCCCACAGAGCTGTGTCCTAGCCCCTCTTTTCTTTGCCGTCCATACTATTTCACTTAATCTCATCAGCTCCTATGGATTCAGTTATCATCTCTGTGCTGATGATTCTCAGATCTACTAATCTACCTCTAATCTCTCTGCTTACCTCTGCTTTCTCATCTCCAGCTATCTATTAGACATCCCTAATTGCATGTCTGGTAGACATCTTACACTCACTGTGTCCAAAGCTCAACTCATTATCCTTTTCCTTCTTAAACTTCCTTATTACTGTTGAAGGTACCACCTCCCCCAGTCATCCAGGCTCCCAACCTGAGTATCCTACTTGACTCTTTACTGTTTGTCATGTCCACATCCAATCTATTCCCAGGGCTTGTCAATTTTACCTTTTACCTCTCTTCTCTGATGCTGTCGCCACCCTCGTTCTGCCTGCCACAGGTCTTTTGCCACTCCAGTCCGTCCTCTATTCAGTTGCCAAAGTGATTTTCCTAAAGGGCAGGTCTGACTATGTCACCTCCCTATTCAGTAAACTCTAGTAGCTTCCTATTACCTCCAGGATTAAATACCATATCCTCTATTTGACATTCAAACCCCTTCATAATGTAGTGACCTTCTACCTTTCTAATCTTTTTATAACATATTCCTTACCACATATTCTTCATTCCATTGACACTGGCCTCCTTGCTGTTCCTTGAACAACACACTTTATCCCTTGGCTCTGGTCATTTTCATTGGCTGTCCCTAAGCCTGAAATGGTCTCCATCTCATCTCTGTCTTCTGGCTTCTTTCAAGTCCTAGGTAAAATGCCACCTTGAACAGGAAGTCTTTCCTGATCCTCTTTAATTCTAGTGCCTTCCCTCAGTTGATTATTTCCTGTTTTTCATATATGTAGTGTGTTTGTACATAGCTGTTTGCATGTTATTTCCCCCATTAGATTGTGAACTCTTTGAGAGCAGGAACTGTCTTTTGCCTTTCTTTGTATCTCCAGCCCTTAGCATAGTACCTGGAATATAGTAGGAGCTTAATAAATGTTTATTGACTGACTGACTGAATTACTGTCATGATTGAGTTTTTTATGGTAACTAGTAGTGATGACAGCTGGTTTAGGCTCTCTACCTAACTCATGTCTCCCTTAGATAACATAGATAACATCTGTCTCTTACTAAAGTGGCCTTTCTCTCCCTTTCTCTCTCTCTCTCTTTTTTTTTTTGGCAGTTGTGGTTAAGTGGCTTGCCCAGGGTCACACAGCTAATAAGTGTCAAGTGTTTGATCTGAGGCCTGATTATCCACTACACCACCTTCTTGCCCCTGCTTTTCTCTCTTTTTCAGTAAGAGTTTAGTGCAAAGGGTGCCTGAGGACTTTCATTTTTCTAAGTCACTCTTATTATGTTTTGGTTTGGTTAAGGTTTGAAAGGGACCTTAGAGGTCATAAAATCTAACTTCCTAACAATTTCCTAAGGCCCAGAGCAGGTAAATTACTTGCCCCAGGTTACACAACAAGTAGAAGATTTGGGATTCCAACTTGTGTCCTTCACTTCCAAATCCAGTTCCCTTTCTACCATGGCATTTTAATGAGTTTTTGTTGTTGTTCTATCCAGATAAAATTAAGCTGCTTATCATAAATGATAAATTTGATAATAACTTTTGGCCTTATCAGTAATCCTAATCTTGACCTACATTCAAATCCCTTCTCTAACAAGTAGTAGCTGTGTAAACCTAGGAAGAACGTTTAATCTCTCAGTACCTCAGACAGCACTCTAAGACTATAATTTGTAAAACAGTTGCCAATCTTCAGTGCAACAGAGGGAGTTTTATAATCATGGAGTCACAGGTCTCATTCAAAAAAATCCAAACCTGTAAGTTTATAGGTCTGTAGTTAGCTGGGTCCTCAGCAGTTATCCAGTTGTACTCTCTGATTTTACAGAGGAGAAAACTGAAGCCCCATGAAGTGAAGTGACTTGCTCCTCTCATGTATCATGGAGGCAGAATCTGAAGCCCTGTTTCCTGACATAGGGAGCATCGCGCTTTTTGTTGTCTGGAAAATTTGTTGAGTCCTTGAAGGACTCAACTTGGTCAGTATTTTGATGATTGGGTTGTATCAATGTTGGTAATTCCCCCATTAGTGTAGATCACAGACCATTAGTCCATTCTCATTCTGTCTGATTTTCCCATGTCTTTCCTTAAATCTTTTCTAGAAGATCTACCCAATGCAATGGAGATTTTCCTTTGCTGGTTTTACTGTTGTGTGGAGACCAGAGCGGCACTCAGGATTAATTTTCTTTATTCTTTCTGTATGACTGGCTCATCTTCTTTTTTGGTCACATATGTATGTCTCTGATGTTTTTTAATGCCATTTTTGTGTGGAAGTTGTCACTAGTCATATGCATTAGCCTACTTAAAAAAACCCGAATGGATTTTTCAGTTTCCCCTTGGGTTACCTTTAATTCTGATTTTTTATTGTGGTTTTTCATGATTCTAAGGCATAAAGTATAATTGGGGGAATATTGCTTTTTGAAAGATGGGTTTTTATGGCGGAGAGCAGCTTGGTCTCATCAGTTTCTGAAATGCAATATAGCTTAATCTCTTTCTCTCATTAAATTCTGGACCCAGTTAATAGCACCTGCCTAAGAAGTATATTCTGGAAGATTAACTCACTGGATTGTCCATCTGATTGCATGTCATAATCTGAGCTGTGCATGTTTTATTTCCTGATGTGAATGGCTGCACCAAATCTTTAGTGAGTGACTGTGGATCTCAGTGAGGAGTTTCTGGAATGTTTAGGACTCAGTGTAGTTTTCACAGTGTCACACTCATCAGAGAATGCGTCAAAATTGCTTTTTTGCCTTTTCTTTGTCTTCCCAACACTGTGCCTGGCAGTTAGTAAGTATTTAATAAATGCTCTTTGCTTGGTCGACTGATAAAAAATTCATTGGATTTCTTAAGCACAGAGTAATTGTAAGGCAGCCTATTGGTAAACAAATGAAACTAAAATAGGAAAGAAATGTTCATGTTTTGTAGGAATTTACATTCTGCTAGAGGCTACTATATGTAAGCAAGTAATGAAGTACAATGCAATTTGAGGAAGGAGAGGATGCTAGGGACTAGAGGAATCAGAAAAGCAAGTACTGAAAGAAGCTAAGGATATCTATCACACATGGGATCTCAGAGGCTACCTAATCTAACCTGTACCTGAGCAGCAGTCCTTACTACATTATACTTGAATAGAGGTTGTTCTTGAAGACTTCTAGTGAGAGGGAACTCTGTATGTTCTAAGGCCACCCCTTCTACTTTTCCATTGTTTTGTTACATCAATCCATAGTTTGCCTCTTTGCTGGCCTCCCCCCCCCTTGGTATTGTTCTCTGGGGCCATATTATAACCCTTCATATACTTGACGACAGCTGTCATGTCTCCCACACCTACCAAGTCATTTCTTCTCCAGGTTACATATCCCTAGGCCTTTCAAAGGATGCTTATAGCAGAAAACTAACCATAGTTGGCTCTTCTGGGCATTCTCCTGCTTATCAATGTCTTTACTAAAATTTGTCTCTAGAATGACTTAGAATATTGCAGAGATTTTTGAACAAGGTCAGAATCCAAAAGGACTATTAACTCTCTAGACCTGGCCACTCTGTCTGTCTTAGTTCAGCCAAAGATCATGTTAATTTTGACTCCCATGGAGCTTGCCATCTGCTAAAACTCCTAGATCTTTTCAAGGCAAATTGCCATTGGGATAAGCGTTCTCTATTTTATCCATATGAATTTAGTTTTTTTTGGTAGGGCTTTACTTTCATCCCTACTCAGTTTCATTGTATTCTTTGGTTCTAGCTTGTCAGGATCTTTTTCAATCCTGACTGTCATCCACTATGTTAGTTGATCCTCCCAGTTTGTGTCATGGGTAGACCATTTCTACTAAATTCACAAACAACCAATATAGTACTGTAATGTTTAAAACCAGAATTAAAATAAAAGACAAAAACTATTTCTGTGTATGAAAGGCAGCTATTACATGTTCTTGACAGTATCTTCCTCACAGGACTCTTTGTAAATCCCAGGGCAGCATGTGTATGGAATGTATTTTAAGCATGGAGGGCAGCCTATATAGAGCCTTAGAGGTGGAAGATAGGAATTCTGGTAATAATATTAAATTGACCAATTGCCCAGAAATGGTAGAAAGGACTAGTGTGAATTAAACCTAGAAAGGTAAGCTTAAATTTCCTTGGTTTAGGACTTTAAGTGCAGATCTGAGAAGTCTGCTACTAATCTAAAGGCAGAAGGGCGCCATTAACAATTCTTAAGCAAAGCAATTATACAGTCAGGCCTGTGCTTTGGGAAGATTATTTTGGCAGCTGTGTGGAAAATGGTAAGGTTCTGGGAGACTGGAAGCTGTTAGATCAGTTATGAGTCAGTTTCAGAAGTCTAGCTGTTGAGGTGATGAGGACAATGAAACTGGACAGTAGATATGTGAATGAAGAGGAGGAGACAGATGTGAGACATTGTGAACATGCAATTCACAAGCGTTGGAAAGCGTTATATGGCAAGGCATAGAGGGAATACAGTCTATCTTGATGGAGAATATACTTACTGATGGGATCATGGATTCATTAATGTGTGTATGAGCACATACTTGTTATGTTTTGGATGATAAGTGAATTTTTTGATGTGAGAATTAAATCAAATGAAGCAGCTAAGTGTCACAAGTTGATAGAACTGTGGACCTGAAATCAGGAAAACCTGAGTTTATATCTCATCTTAGACATTTACTAGCTGTGTGATCCTGGGCAAGTCACTTAACTTCCCTCCCTCCTTCCTTTTTTCCTTCCTTCTTTACCTTTCTCCTTTTCTCCCTCCCTTCCTCCTTCCCTCCCCATCCCTCCTTTCCCAGTGGATAAACAAAGGGAGGTGAGAGGGGCTGGGAGGAATTGTTGGTGATTAATGAAAAGTAAAAAAATAAAAGATAAAGGGGTTTTTAGTGGAGAGTAAGCTTATGGAAGATCAAATAATCAAATAAATCATCTTTGTAACATATAGATCTTGGAAACTTCTTTTTGAGGCATTATAGCATAAATTCTGGGATGGAAGTGACAGTGTCAGGAAAGGGAGCAAACTTTTCTAAGAATCACAAGACTTTCAGAAATTCTATAAGCGTTAATTTGTACTGGTTTTTAGTATGCTAAGTATGAGGTCCTTGTCCAGTGATCCACAATTGGACATACTTCTAGAGATACTGAATAGTGTCAATCTTCACATTCTTTTTATAAATAAACCAGAAAAAAGGGAACTTGCACTTAATTGGAAGACAGTTCACAGGGTTTCCTTGGAAACGCAAATAAAATACTTTCTTTTCTTCTCTCTCCAAGTAAGGTATCACATCCTTACATACTGGTGCTCTGCCCAAAGGGAATGTAAATTTTTCTCTGAAACCTTTTGCTTTGTTTTTTTTCTTAAAGACCAGCCTTAACCCCAAATCACTCTTGTTCCAGATGAAGCCCTGCTTGGTCACCCTTTGGGCCCTAATTGGCTCAGAACAAATGTAAATAACAGTTGTTTCTGTTTTGGCCAGAAATCCTGAAGGTCTTCCGCTCCCAGATCTATTTTTTATAAGAGGTTATTCTTTGTCTGATTTTTTGAAAAATGAAGCCTTAGTCATCGAATGAGCACTGACTCAGTCAAACTGAAACCTGTTAAAGACCTTAGCTTGAAAAGGCCAAGGTCCCCCACTGCATCCTGGGCCATCTGCCGTCCTGATCTGTATCTGGCCACTGGACCCAGATGGCTCTGGAGGAGAAAGTGAGGCTGGTGGCTTTGCACAGCCCTCCCTCACTTAAATCCAATTCAGTGGCATGTCATAGTATCATCTTCCTGATGTCATGGGCCTCTTCTAGAACAAAGGACAAACAACAAAGTATTTGATTTGATTGTACACCCGAAGGTAACAAGAAATATTCATTGCATACGATACTTGATCATTAAATACAGAATTTATCATAAGATTGTGCAAAAGGACCACCATGAAAATGATTTCAGCTTATGTTCAAGCACTTATTGTGGAAGCTGAGGAGTCAGTCAGCAAGCATTTATTAGTACCCACTTTGTGCCAGGGCAACATGATAAGTGCTAGAGGTAGAGAAATTCTACAAAGAACTTGATAACCCTCCAATTTAAATCAGCATGTACACTGATACTTATTAACCTCAATGCAAATGTTGGCTGCAGAGAAGAAGAGAAAAAATATATTGAGAAAACATGGCTCAGAAGTAAGAAATAGGAGAGAGGGCAAAGGCTAGAAGAAATGAGACAAGAAGCCTCATTTCTGTGTCATAAATAGTTTCTTCTAAAAGAAATTTGGAAAATGTTAGACATAGTATTAAATAACATTACAGAAAAATAAGGGTGATTCTATTTAATGGTGAGTAGATTATTGGTTTTTGATATAGGAGTCTTTTGGGGGGGGGACTAGGCAGTGGTGTTAAGTGACTTGCCCAGGGTCACACAGCTAGTAAGTGTTAAGTGTCTGAGGCTGGATTTGAACTAAGGTCCTCCTGACTCCTGGGCTGGTGCTCTATCCACTGGGCCACCTAGCTGCCCCTGTGGGAGTCTTTTCTGAATCAGATGTCACATTAACAACTTGTTAGAGCAATAATACAAATCAATACCAAATTAGAAGAAAGAATAAAAATGTAAACATACAACATCCAGTTATGACAACTCTCACTAAACCTCTTTAAACCTGTTGAAAAATAGGAAATAGATTTTTTAAAAATCCATAAATTGACATAGACTATTATCATTTCCTAAGTTGTTTGATCCAGGACATCTAGGTTCATGAAGGACCTTGAATACATATCATATCAAGATTGGTTCAAGGGCTTGGTTTATCCTGGAGAAGATTCTTGGGACCAGACCAGGGGGCTGATAAAGCTAGACCTTGATCTCCGAGGGCAGAACCAGAAGATGATGTCAACAAAAATATCCTAGCAATTTAGAGATATCCAGAAGTAAAATGGGTTGCCTTAAGAGGTGGTGTATTTCCTCTCCCTTGTTGTCATTCAGTTGTTTTTCAGTCATGTCTCTTTGTGACCCCATTTGAGATTTTCTTGGCAAAGATACTGGAGTGGTTTTCCATTTCCTTCTCCAGCTCTATAGAGGAGGAAACTGAGTCAAGCGGGGTTAAGTGACTTGGTTAGAGTCACACAGTAAATATCTGAGGCTAGATTTGAACTCAGGTCTTCCAGACTCCAGGCTCAGCACTCTGTCCACTCTACCATTTTGCTGCTCTCTTCCTAAAGGCCTTCAGATAAAGCATGAATAACCACTTGTCAGGTTTATTGTAGTGGGAATTCTTTTCAGGAGTGTGTTGGAATAAGTGGCTACTAAGATTCCTTCCAACTCAAATTCTGCTGTTCCTTGAAGATGAGAAGTTGAGTTGAGCTAGTGGAGGAAACACCAAGATGGGTGTAATTATAGATCTGTTAGAGCACCAAGGATTTATAGTAAAATTAGAACGAAGATCTTTTTTGTGTCCTATTATTGTGTTACCTAGAGAAATATAATAGATCCATAAGTTATTTTTTTCCAAGTTTTAATAATATTCTTATCTTCAATCTCATTTCTTTTAGGACCTATCTTCTACTTTGTAGAGTAAAAGTAAAATGTTACTGTTTTCTAGGTGTTCTTCAAATGATGCAGACAAGAATTGGGGCCCTCCAGGGAGCTGTTGACAGGTAGGTTCTTGTGCAAGAGCACAGGGGAATAGAAAGATGATATTTTTATTCTCTGCTATTTTAAAATATTATTATTATTTTTAACAGGATTAAAGCTAAAATTGTTGATCCATACAACAAGATAGTAGCACGCACGGCACAACTGGCGAGGCTTCAGGTATGTTGTCTTCTAAATTTTTCCACTCTTTATTGCTCAAAATTTTTATCCACTTTGAATTATTAGTGGTAAATAGACAAAAGCATAAAAGTTAGGTTATTTGAAATGCATTTTTAATGAATGCGGAATGACAGGAGATTATAGAGGGAGGGAATTAACATACATTTCTCAAAGCTGTATATCCAGTGCAAAAAAATAGTTTAGTCAAATAATCTTTCAAGTAAGGTAATCCTATTCCTTTTCGCTGTGTATGCAATTATATATATAATCATTTGAGGAACTTAACCAGGATTCATATTGATTCTGTCTAAATACGTTCTTATACGTATGGTCAGTTGTCAGTTGTGTAGGTCAGTTTGTTTTATAGTACTTACCCTGAGGTGCTTACACTGAGTATAATAAGCAAACAGACTACAATGAAGATTATGATGATTTCTGTACCAAAGTCCAATATAGCAGATGATGAAGTAGAGAAATTCTATGAAGGACTTGACAAAATGGTCAAAATTAATTTGATACGTACTTTCGCTATTCTTTGACTGTGATGTGAAACATGTATTAGAAGTTCACTAGAATAGTCTCTGTACTGCCTGTCCCCTAAGAGCTGGAATGGCCCCTTCTTAGAATCAATCCCCTCAATTCTTCAAAACTTTGCTTAGTGTATGATCCTCTCAGCAGCTAGTGCCCTCCTCCTCAAAAACTTACCTTGTATTCATTTGCATGTGTTTTGAATATTCCTAAATAGATACATATTATCTCCCCTGATAGAATGTAAGCTAATGAAATTTAGGGACAGTTTCATTTTTTGTCTTTGTATTCCCAGCACCTACCGCAGTGCCTGGTATATAGCATACCCTTAATTGTTGATAGATTGACTTAACTGGGAGAACTATATTGGAAAATGTGGCTTGGGATCAAGAAATGAAAGCTATTATAGGTGTGTAGAATACTCAAGTGTTGTATATGTTAAAATCGTGAAAATTGTCTTTAGGAAGAGATTTGGAAAGTGATGGAAGTAGAAGAAAAATAAAGCTTTTTAGGTTTTTGTAAATGAAAGAAAGAAAAAAATGCTGTCATTTTCTCCTTTTAAATCGAGAAAAAGAATATACAAGCTTAGAAAATGCTAAATGTGAGATTTAATAGTAAAATTTCATTTTGTATTTGAAAAGATCTTTGATGGGTAACAGCCCCATACTGTGTACTTTTAAAATTACACTTTTATGGATCCTTTTGGTATTTTCATATTTTTGTAACTGTAAAATTTAATCTTACTTAAGATCCTACATTTCTGAGAATTTTTGTTAACCGATATAATTCTGACAGCTTAGAGTATTCTTTTTTAAAAAAGAATCGGAATTTTATTGAAATTGAAGTTACTTCTTTGTTGCTTTTTTTTTTTAAACCAAAACTTTGTTTTCATTGCTGTAGGGAGCACTTGGTGATGAACTTCCCTTACCAGTGCAGACCTGGACCTTCTTAGCAGCTTGTAGACTTAGGGAGCTACCTGGAGGACTCAAGGTTGAGTGACTTGCTCAGGGTCTTGTAGTGAGTATGTACCTAAGGCAGGACTGCACAACCTGTGGCCCACCGAAGTATTTCGGGTAGCCCTTTTTCCCTGGGCCGCCCAAAATCCTTTGGCGTAGCTGCCAGCCACTTGTGGCCTTTGGGCCTCAGGTTGTGAAGGCCTGACCTAAGGTGAACATGAACCAGGTCTTCCTGAATCTTAGAGCAGCAGCTCTCTGTTCACTATGCCAGTTTTAGAAATCCCAGGAACTTAGTACTTTTTTTTTAATGACTTATTCACCTACCTAAATCTTTAACTACTTAATCTCCCATAGCTCTCAAATCATGGCAAGACAAGCATCATTATTACAAACTTGAACAGAGAAACATTATGTATAAAAACAGAGGATTTGATGTAAGCCACTGTAATATTCAATACTAAAGAAATTTGCTCATTGCCTATTGCCTTTGTATATGTTTATTGTTTTAACTTGTAAATAAATTTTCTGTATATGTTCCTTTTGAGAAAACTTGGTAAAATTTAAAAAATGATTTGGAAAAAATTATTAAATCGTATTTTGATATTGACCCTTTACATATATATATTTTTGGCTAGGCAGTGGGGTTAAGTGACTTGCCCAGGGTCACACAGCTTGTAAGTGTTATGTGTCTGAGGCTGGATTTGAACTCAGGTCCTCCTGAATCCAGGGCCAGTGCTCTATCCACTGTGCCACCCAGCTGCCCCCAGACCCTTTATATTTATATACTATTCATGGTGAGACAAATATTTGCAGTGGATAGTGCTGAACTTAGAGTCAGGAGGACTTGTATTTTGAATCCTGCCTCACACCCATGGGAGGCGGTATGGTAGAGTGGGAAGGGCACTGACTCTGAAGTTGGAGGACCAGGGTTCAGGTCTCATTTATCCTTTCATGGTCTCAGTTTCCTCATCTGTAAATTGAAAGGATTGGACTAGATGGCCTATTAGGTACCTTTCAGCTCAAAATCTGTGACCATAACTTACTTTCCGTATGACTCTGGGCAAGTCACTTGTTTCCTCATATTTAAACTGAGAATAATAATAGCTTCTACTTCACAAGGTTGTTGTGAGGATCACATGATATAATAAAATGTGTAATAATAATTGCTAGCATTTATAGAAGGCTTATGGTTTACAAAGCCCTTTACAAGTATTACCTCGTTTTATCTTCACAATAAGCCTGGGAAGTAGATGCTTTTATTATCCCCATTTTACAGATGAGGTAACTGAGGCATGCAGAAGTTAAATGATTTGTTCAGATCTTCCTGACTCAGGTCTCGTGCTCTAACCACTGCCACTACTTAGTTGCCAGTACACACACACACACACACACACACACACACACACACACACACACACTCTCACACTCTTTCATGTTTTGACTGTTTTTTCAGAATTTTGATGTCTTAAAAAACCACATAATAGCACTGAGACTTGTTTCCATTTAAGATACTAGTTGACTTGTTATGATTAGATCAAGTAACAGATAATGGCCTTAATGCTTTTTAATGTCACTAAATGATTTTCTGAACAAGATTAAATGACCCACATGGACATTCAAAAATTGACATATTTTTCTACTCATCAATATAGGCTTTGCATTGGCTGTTCTGTTAACAGGTTTTCAGTGATGAATCATAATCTAGCCATGGCAGAAAAACTTAATCTCTACATTTTATTTTCTTTAAAACACATGATTTAGTTAGGAAATGATAATGAAGAAATATTACTTTGATTTCATTTAAGGATTAGGTGGAGCCTCACTAATTCTGTACTGGAGTCCTTGCTGTGGCACTGCATAAATTTTTTTTCTTCTATATCTTTGACATGAGGTATCATCAAGACCCATATGATGTTGAATTTTTCTCTGAACAAATTATTGTAGCCTACTTCTAGTATGACCAGGTAATTAATTTAACTAATAATTTAAGAAAACTTGGGGAGATTTAGTCTTTCTAGGATAGGATTGTTTTTGTATGAGAATGTAAGGTGATGGTAGTATGTTTTTATCAAATTATTTAAATGGTATTTCATTTATCTTCGGCTGTTTTATCCAATTCTGTATTTAGATTTAAGAATAACATGTTTTGAACGTGAATTGAGAGAGCAATATCCATCCTGCCTATCTTTTTTACCTATATGTATTAGCAAAACCTTTTTCATCATTTATTTATTTATTTATTTATTTTTTTGGCTAGGCAGTGAGGTTAAGTGACTTGCCCAGAGTCACACAGCTAGTAAGTGTTATGTGTCTGAGGCCGAATTTGAACTCAGGTCTTCCTGAATCCAGGGCTGGTGCTCTATCTACTGCACCACCTAGCTGCCCCCTTATTATATTTTTATAGACGTTTTCTCAGTTTATTACTAAAGACTTCTTTGTTTTATTAAAAAATCTTTATTAGTTAATATTTAGGGACAAATACTGGATATTTTCTTAGATTTTTTTTTACACATCTGTTTTTTGTAATAAAGTTGAAAAACAAAATATTTTGATATTATGCATGATAATGAATTTCTCACGTTGTACTTAAAAATAGATCATGTGATTGGCAAGATGAGTAGTTGCTTTTTACAAATCTTTGAAACTTAAAAGCTTTAGAAAAAGAAGTTATGCGCCAGATATAGAATCACTAGTGCTGACTCCACAAGATGAGACAAACAATCCACAAGATTAAAAACCTTATGAAATAACATGAAGAAGTTAAATGAATGTATTAAGTGCCTATTATGTGTCAGACGCTATTCTAAGTGTGTCTGCACAAACACTCCAAGTCAGAGATTTTGGAAGTTTGAAGGCAATAGGATATTCTTCAAAACTCAGAAGCTTAAAGTTGAAACACAAAATAACATAGTATTAGCTTAGCCTAATCATCAAAAAAAGGTGGAGGTGAACAAAAGAGGCATTCTTCCAGAAATATTAAAAGGCTCATAGAGGAGCAGAATAGTTAACTTGCCAACACCCCAAACAAGAGAAATATAAGCTAGGTACATAAGATATGAAAGTATTATTATTAACCAAAGACTAAAGAATTCAGCTTTCTTGTGTGAAAAGTTTTTTTAATGCAGTAAAAGATAAAAGAAAAAACAAAGAGGATCATTAAGGGACAAAAAAGATCTAAGGAGCTCAAATTTTAAAAATTATAAATGAGGAAGGAGAAAAACTGAATTAATAGTTCTTGGGCTAAATCCCATTGTCTTGTATAAGTGAAACAGTCTCTTTGGTGGGATGGATACCACAGTGGGAAGTTTCATAATTGGAGAGAGAGAAGGTGAGAGACTAGGGGAGCTAGAAATATACCCCCAGCCATTGCATAGGTGACCAGAGAAGAGCTAGCAATTTTATTATTCTCTCAACGTAAGTGAGGGCTATCAAATAATAGGATAAAAGCAACTGAGGGGAGAGATTAGGATGAGGGGAATGAAAAGGGAATTCTCATCCTGGAAGGGAAAAGAAAAGAGTTTCACTAAACAACATTCCCATGGTGAGATAAGGTTTAGTTCTGTGGTTTAGACCAAGTACCTTATGATGAATATTACTGAGGGTAGAAAGGGAATGAATGAACACATTAGGAGACTACCCTGTGTGATATGGTTATCTTCAATAACAGTGTCCCACTCCAGGAGTGTGGAGGGGAACATTTGAGCCCAGGGCGTTGAGGGAGAGGTTGAAATATAGAACTGAAGATGAGATAATCTGGCCTTAGGGGTAATCAGTGTTCATTATAAAGGCAGGACTGGGTCTCATGTCGTGGGACACAGAATAACTCCTATCACACAATGCTATTTCTATGTGACACCTGCTTGCATCTGCTGCTCTGCCTGATTTCAACTCCTGAGGAACAAGTTGCCTTTTTCAAAAGCTCATCACTTCTAATCTCATCACTGTGAGATGCTAAATAAAAGTTCAATTGACACCATCTTCCTCAGTCTCCTCTCTCCTCTGTTTGGAGGTCTGGAGGGGGAAGTAACGAACTCCTCCCAATTGCCTTCCTTTGTAGAGGAGCAAGAACTGGACTTCAGCTCACCCCAGTTTGCATCTGCTATGATGCCTGCTTTCAACTCCATGGAACAAGATGTGCCCTGTGTCTCCTGCTCTCCACTCTCCTCACTCCATACTCACTTTTCTTTCTCCTTTTGTGTCTGTTTCCTCCTTTAAGTGGTAAGATTCTGGAGGGCAGGGACTATCTTTCTTTTTATCAGTTGTATCCCCAGCGCTTAGCATAGCGCCTGGCACATTGTAGAAATCCTTTTTTTGTTTGTTTGTGAGGCAGTTAGGGATAAGTGACTTGCCCAGGGTCACACAGCTAGTAAGTGTCTGAGGTTGGACTTGAACTCAGGTCCTCCTGACTCCAGGGCCAGTGCTCTATCTACTGCTCCACCTAGCTGCCCCTTTAAGTGAAATAATCTCTGCCCTCAGGGAGCTTACATTCTTTAAAAAAAAAATTTTATTTAAAAGAGGCACAGCAGAAAAAAGAAAACCTGGGATAAGATCTATGAATGCAGTGATGTAGATATGAAGGAGGGAGGGAGAGAGAGAGAAATTGAGAGAGAAAGAGAGAGAGAGAAGGGGGGGTGTTAGATTTGGCATCCTAGAAATCTCTATCCTGGTGAATGGCTCAAAGAGAATAAAGAAGAACAAGTAAAGGTAAAGACTATGAATTAAAAAATAGAATTCAGAATAAGCTAGACGAGAAGAGAAATAGGAGGACAAAGCAAAGAAGTTTTTCTTTATGGAAAAAAAAAGATACGGTGAAAGAATATTACTTAAAATAAGGAGGCAGGAATGAGGAAGGACCATTCTGAATTTTACACTTAGTTGGGGAGGGGAAAAAGCATGAAAAGAGGTGAAACGTACAGAGAAAGAGAAATTAACCATTTAAGTTAAAGAACTTGGTATAGGACCAATAAATGAGAAGGTAGATCAGACAAGAGTCTTTGTGAATACACTAGCATTGGAGTAGTGTGAACAAAACAAACTACAGGGATAAAGCATTGACTTTATAGAGTTGGGATAAAAACTGATGCAAAACAAATAAATGGAGGAAAACACAAACCTTTTGATAGCATTAGAAAATTAAATGAAAGACATAGGATGAGAGGTAAGAAAACAAAAATAAAAGCAGAATAAAGACAAGCTGTAATAAAAGTTAATATGGAACTACAGTCCAATAAATAGGAAGTATTTAATACAGGGAAGGTATTAGAATTAAAAGAGGTTGAGGAAGTCTTCCAGGAAGTGAGATTGCTTCAGTATTAGTCCCTTTGAAATTGTGGTTGGTCATTTCATTGATTAGAGTTCTTGAGTCTTATAAAGTTATTTTTCTCTATAATGGTATTATATAAGTTGTTCTTACTGTATTCTGCATCAGTTCATATAAGCCCTTCTGCATTTTTCAGAAGTCACCCTTTTATCTTTTCTCATGGGTGCTTCCTAATCGTTGTGCATAATTTCAATTTAATTCAGCAAACAATTAGTATGTATTATGTGCCTACCTAGTAGTACCTACTACCCAGTGCTAAACACAGAGCCTGGCACAAAGCAGGTGCTTAATAAATGTTTATTGAATTGAATGTACAAGACATTGTACTAGGAGTTGGGAATACAGAGATAAAAAATGTCAATCTCAAGGAGATTACATTCTCCAAGCATAGACTGGAGTTCATTATACAAATTAAATATTTTATTTCTTTGTGCTGGTTAATCATAATAGCAGCTAGTATTTATATAACCCTTTAAGGCTTGCAAAATACTTTACAAATATCTCATTTAGTAAATTTGAAAGCTTTAAAAGGATTCTTCAGGTTTCTGAAGTAACATTACTGTTGATTAAAAATGGTGCTGGAGAAAGATTGATCTTAAGTATTTTGAAGGACTTTTGAAGAATATTTTGAAAGATGCATATATTTGTAGCTTCGATGATAAAATTTTATGAATTGAATGTACACTTCTAATATCCTGATATTTGTGCAGGTAGCCTGTGATTTACTTCGGAGAATAATACGCATCTTGTATCTCAGTAAAAGACTCCAAGGACAGCTACAGGGAGGAAGCAGAGAGATAACCAAAGCTGCTCAAAGTCTCAATGAACTTGGTAAGTCCTTTTCCGCCACCAAAATTACGTCGAGTAATTTTCTTTGCTGTTTAGTTTATTGTCAATTTCTAGTAATGTGTTAAAAATTAATAAGCTGGTCATAAGCTCTGTCTTTTGGACAATAGATAAGGGGATGTGTAATTTAGGGAAAAGGAATTGTTCAAGAAGAGACTTCCTATTGAGATTTTGTTACTCGCCTGTTTGATCTTGGACAAATTATTTAACCTTTGCAGACCTTGGTTTCTACCTCTGTAGAATTGTGAGAGTTAGATTAGCTGATTTCTTAGGTTTCTTCCATTTCCAAATCCTGTGATCCTATAATGTATTTATGATCTAAAAAGACTTCAAGTTGCAAAGCTTCAGATTGATAAAACAGCATGATGTTGATGTTTAATAACATAGCATTAACTACCCAAGCCCCAGTTAGACTGAGTTCTGTGTTATTTAAACTGGAAGTAGTTGTGGCAATGGAGAATTAGAAAAATGTACTTAGTAACCTTCATCTGAAGATTTCAGTGGTACAGTGAATATACTGCTGTACTTGTATAATAATACTTGTAGGTCTTTCCTGGTTACTGGGTGTTTGTGAGGCACAAATGAATTTGTATATGTAAATCATTTTGCAAACTTCAAGAGCTATGTAGATATAAAATCTTTATATATTATTAAATGAAAGTTTTCATCTACATGGGGTCAGATTGAAATTGCTAAAACAGGTCATTATTCTGTCCCACTATATACATCCTTAATAATAAATAAGTGAGTATTAAGTTCATTAAAGCAATTATTCTTTAATATTTAATGCTTCATATATAATATTTATATTGCATAGGTAAATAAAATAATTGCTTTTTTGTTGTTGAACAAAATTATCAGGGTGTAAGCTTGACTTCTGTATACTCTCTGAAAGCATCTGTTGTATTCCAGAAGAGAAAGGGCAGTGCGTATGATGTATTTCTCATCAAATACCTATGTGATTTTGATTTTCTCTACAAAGTTTCTATTTTGAAAGCTTTTTGTTCAAGTAACTCAAGACTTTGAGTATTTGATATGGAAATGTCAATTAAAATATTGTTTTTAAGTTTTTATGGATCAGTGTTATATCTGAGACATTATAGGGAACAATTCAGGCTGTGTTAATGTTCCACTTCCATTTTAGTTTATTGCTCAGTTTTAAAGGATATTTTGAGGTCTCTACTTTTGGCATGGGGATTTGAGTGTTGGTCTAGGAAAAACAGCAAGTTTCTGATGAATTAGTCTGACTACTAGGTTAAGTCTTTACAGGTAATAGGTAGGTACAAAAATTCTACAGTTTCCAGTAGTGTGTTATATAATTTCTACCAATGTCTTGCATAATCTAGAGTGATTACAAAGTGTAAGATGCTTAAAGGTGTGGCTTTGACTTTGCCCTGAATTGCCATCATGAATTACTCCTTTACATAGACAAGTCCAAGCCATTTGTTCTCTGTGACTTTGTTTACATAGTATTGGCTAAGTTCATATGTACATTGATTCCATTCTTGTATCTTAGCTGTTTCATAGACTCCATCCAGATGTGAATCATTTTTAGGTACATTACATTAATTCAGTGGCATTAATATGTTCTCACTTTTTACTGTTGCCTGGTGAAATGATGTTTGCATGTGCCAAAAGTGTTTCAGTGGGTTTGTGACTTGTTTTTCTTATGTTGTGAAAATGCCTTGTCAGTTGAAGTGCTAACCTTTCGATAGTTGACTTAGGCTGATGACAGGCTCTGTATTTTACTCATATTGTGTCTGGGTTTTTGCTAAAAGACTTCTGGAATCTGTTATGGTTCAATTTAGTTCTACATTGGTCTTATATAGGTGTTAATTGATTTAAATGTATTCTCATCAGGCTTTGATTTCAACATGCCTTTAAATTTCTTAGTACATTTAGCTACAACTTTCTCCTTGATAGACTTATGCTCTCTGTGTCTTAGCTGGTGAGGAGCTAAGTATTTAGAAGTATTACCTTCTTCTATTGATTCAATTGACTTACAGATTTAAGCTTGAAGCCTTGAGTTTCCATTTTCCCTTGGCATATGTTAAAAATTATATTTGATGAGTCCAAGTGACATTTTGATGTAATTGAAGAAAGATTTCACTAGATGAAGAAGCTATCTGATATTCTTTTTAGTGGAGAACTATAATATGATGTTGTTGGTGTACATCAAATAATTAAACTTTTTTTTTATCCCTCTTAAACTTGGAAATCTTATTCACATTTTAGAGAAACAGTAATGGATTTAAGGCTAGGCACAATGAAAATAGTTTTATACTGCTTTCCTAAAAAATGCTATGATTTTATGTCAATTATTCTTGATAATTTTTTTTTGTTGGTGGCATGTTTAAATAGATATTAGTTTTCTATATAAGCATCAAATACTTTAGGTTATCACAGTTCTTGGATCTGTTAGATCTATTTGCAAGCTGTGAGTATGTAAACAAGTCAACAGTTTGAGATAATGATTAAAGGTAGTATAAATGTAATAGCAGTTTTGGACAGCTTGTTTAGTAATTACTGTCTCAATAATAAGTTGATCTTTATACCCCTGGGACTTGTTGACACACTCTTTTTCCTTAGATGATATATTATTTCATTATTTATACATAAATACACACACACAACACACATACATATATACATACACACATACATATACTCTGTGTATGTGTGTGTGTGTTTGTGATACAAGCTGTGAATGCTTTGCATAAAGCATATAAACAGAGTTTGGCCTACATTTGGAGGGGTCATTTGTGGCAAGGCATGGTTATATTGATGTAGTGGTCAATGCCATCTTCTTTGAAACTTTTCTAGTAAGTGTGGCATTTCTGATTTGTTTTGGTTTATCTTATCCATTTGTGTAATCAAAAAATGAAAACTTATTCTTCTGTCCTCTAAATCAAGATGATTATCAAGACAGTTTTTTGGGGCTGACTTTTGATCCTGTGTTACCTCATTTTCTTTGATGCTTTAGAACAGTTGTGCCCTTATCAGGATGCTCTCCTGGTCGCTGATATTGAACAGAATCCAATTTCACTTGGATTTCAGGGTTCATGGAAGGTTTTCCCAGCTGTCATAATTGTCTGTGGACACGCAAAGCCCCATACTGCATATCTCCATGTCTGCCATTCCCCTACTTTTCTGTTATCCTTACTCATGGCATGGATGAGGAGGTTATACTCTTAGGGGTTTGTTATTGTTACTATTGGGTAGATTAATGTTGATAACTTTTTACAGATTTTTTTTTTTTTGGTGAGGCAGTTGGGGCAAGTGACTTGCCTAGGGTCACATAGCTAGTGTCAAATGTGTGAAGCCAGATTTGAACTCAGGTCCTCCTGACTCCAGGGCCGGTGCTCTATCCACTGTGCCACTTAGCTACTCCCCTTCCCCCACCCCTTTTAAAAATTTATTTTGTTTTGGTTTTGGGTGAGGCAGTTGGGGTTAAGTGACTTGCCCAGGGTTTTGTTTTGTTTTGTTTTGTTTTGCTTTTTAAGGCAAAGGTGTCAAACGTGGGGTCCATAGGCAGCATTGCATACCTACCACACTCCCAAGTGCTGCTGATCCAGATTAAAATATAATTGCGAAATATTTAACAAAGTAATTAAAATACCATAGAACATAGATAATGTTAGCATATGGTTTTCTGAGTTCTGGTATACAGTTAAGTGGCCAAGTTTTTATTTGAATTTGACACTACTGATCTAAGGAATCAACATGAAGAAATGGTTCCTCACTTTTAAATAATTATTCATTTTTGTTATTGAATGGAGTTTCAATTTGTACCCGATTCTAGTTATTTTGGACAATCCACATTTTACTTGTACACTTCTTTAAGAACTATTTAAACTAATGATTTTTTGTATTTTTTGGAATGTGTTGTTTTTAAAGTTGCCTTTTAAAAATGAGTAATGCTTGAGTGTTGTTTTCACAGTAGATGCTAAAGATAACAGTGCAAAAATCTGAGAATTAGCTGTTATTTTTGCTCACATATTTTATTCTTAAGTTCCAAAAATAATGTGAGAATATAATTATTAAAAACCAATCAAAATTACTCTAAAGTTTACTGTGCATTTTTTCTTTAATGTCTCTTCAGTCAAAAATTTGCTAGATCATGATTACAGTTTCAGAATCAACAGATGCTGTGATATAATTGGTTGGTTTTTTTTTTTAAAGCAAGCGTGACTATCAAACATAATATTCTGAGTTAATGCAGTGTGGAGTAAAAACCCATTATCCTCCAGCTTGGTATTAGCAGTATCAAGTGCTTTTATAAATAATAAAATACTTAATAATTGTTGAGACAGTATGGTTTATATGGGAATTATATGTGAATGAACCATATTAACATAATTTTTAAGGTTTTCAGATTATATACTGTTTTGTGTTTGCGAAGGCATCATTCACTACTGCATTTCAGTCTTTGCAGTTTGCTTTCACCCTCCCTCATGAACCTCTGAAAGCCCAGAAAATATTGACCCAGGAAATACCCTGAGCAAGCAAAAAGATGGGGCACAGCAATCTTGTAACCCAGGAAGCTTGGGAGTTTCACGGGAAAGGCTCCTCTCAATCTGGGGGAGAGGGAGCAGTACAAGACTAGATGCATCCCCGAAAGCTCCACCTCAGCATACCGGGGGGGATCTTGAGACTCAGGTTGGTGGAGTAGGCAAGTGCCAAACTCCTCCAGAACCTCAATACAGGAAAGGGAATTGGTAGATACCATCTTGGAAAATGACCATGGATGACAGTGTTCTCCAGCAGCAAAAGTCACCCAGTGCCTCAACACATCTCTGGGAAGCACAACTCCAGAAGAGAAAGCACCAGGCTGACAGAAATCCACCAGCATTGAAACATCCCTGTGTAGGGCCTGGATGACCAGTAGCCAGACATTCAAGTGCAAGGCCTCGGTGAGCAGGAAAAGAAACTTTGCTCCAGCAGGAGAACTTACCTTTTTTTTGGGGGTAAAATGTCAGAAAATAATATACCCACATCTGAAACCTCAAAGGGGAATATGAACTGATCTCAAGCCCAAAAAGCCTTCTTGGAAAAGCTCAAGAAGAATTTTAAAAGTCAAATAAGAGAGGTACAAGAAAAATTGGGAAAAGAAATGAGAGGTATGAAAGTTAATAGCTTGGAAAAGGAAGGGCAAAAATTAACTGTAGAAAACAAGTCCTTAAAAAGTAGAATTGGCCAAATGGAAAAGGAGGCACAAAAACTCACTGAAGAGAAGAACTCCTTAAAAGGTAAAATTGGGGGGGCAGCTAGATGGGCAGTGGATAGAGCACTGGCCCTGGATTCAGGAAGACCTGAGTTAAAATCTGGCCTCAGAAATTTGACACTAGCTTTGTAACCCTGGGTAAGTGACTTCACCCCATTGCCTTGCCAACAAAAAGAAAGAAATAAAGAAGGAAAGAAGGAAAGAAAGAAGGAAAGAAGGAAAGAAAGAAAGAAAGGAAAAGAAAGGAAAAAAGAAAAAAAAAGATTGCTTTTCACCAAAAAAAAAAAGTAAAATGGGTCAAATGGAAAAGGAGATACAAAATCTAGTAGAAGAAAACAACTCCCTAAAAATTAGAATGGGGCAAGTGGAAGCTAATGACAGAAACAAAAGAAAGAAAAAATGCAAGAAAACGTAAAATACCTCATTGATAAAACACCTGATCTGGAAAATAGATCCAGGGGAGATGATTTAAAAATTATTGCTCTAACTGAAAACCATAATGAAAGAAAGAGCCTGGACAACATCCTTTGGGAAATCATCAAAGAAAACTGCCCTGAGGTCCTAGGACCAGAGAGTAAATTAGTCATGGAAAGAATCCACCAAACATCTCCTGAAAGAAATCCCAAATAAAAAATACCAAGGAATATAGTAGCCAAATTCCAAAATTACCAGATCAAAGAGAAAATACTGTAAGCAGCCAGAATGAAAAAATTTAAATGTCGTGGAACCACAGTCAGGATTATACAGGACCTTGCAGCTTCTACATTTAAAGATTGGAAGGCATGGAATACAATTTTCCATAAGGCAAAGGAGCTTGGATTAGAACAAAGGATCAACTCCCCAGTGAAACTGAGCATAATCTTTCAAGGGAGGAGATGAAATAGAGGACTTCCAAACCTTCTGGATAAAAAGACCAGAGCTCAACAGATAATTTGACCTTCAAAAACAAGACTCAAGAGAGGCATAAAAAGGTAAACAGGAAAGAAAATCCCCCCAACATATTATTAATAAGGGTAAATTGTTTACGTCCCTATAAGGGACGATGACACTTGTAACTCTTAAGAACTATAATGTCACTGTGACATTTAAAAGGCAGTATACTTACACAGAGGGCATGAGTTTAAGTTGACTTTGATGTGATGGTAAAAAATCTAATTAAGTGTTGAAAAGGGATTGTACTGGGAAAAGAAGAAAGGAGAGGCAGACAAGGATAAATTACATCACATGAAAAGGCACAAAAACCAAATCAGTAGAGAGAAAGAAGGGAAGGAGATGGGCATTGTTTGAATGCTTACTCTCATCAGATTTGGTTCAAAAAGGGAATAACATAATCAGTTAGGTATAGAATTCTAACTTACCCTATAGGAAGTAGACAGGGTAAAGGAAAAAGAAAAGGGAGGGGGATAATAGAAGGGAGGGTAGACTGAGGGAGGTGGTGGTTGAAAGCACAACTCTACCGAAGAGGGAAAGGGGAAAAGGAGAGAAAAAAGCATAAATGGGGTGGAGGAGGGGGAATAGGATGGAGAGGAAGACTCGGATAGTAATCATAATTGTAAATGTGAATGAGATGAATTCTCCCATAAAACAGAAAAGGATAGCAGAGTGGATTAAGAACCATAATCCTATAATATGTTGTTTACAAGAAACACATTTGAAGCAGAAGGATACACAAAGTAAAGGTAAAAGGCTGGAGCAGTGTATATTATGTTTCAGCTGAAGTAAAAAAAGCAGGGGTAGCAATCCTGATCTCAGACAAAGCAAGAGGAAAAATAGATCTAATTAGAAGAGATAAGGAAGGAAACTACATCCTGCTAAAATGTACCATAGATAATGAAGAAATGTCATTACTAAACATATATGCATCAAGTGGTATAGCAGCTGAATTCTTAAAGGAGAAGTTAAGGGAGATACAGGAAGAAATAGATAGCAAAACTATACTAGTGGGGGACCTCAACCTCCCCCTCTCAGAACTAGATACATCTAACCACAAAATAAACAAGAAAGAAGTTAAGGAGATCAGTAGAATCTTAGAAAAGTTAAATATGGTTGACCTCTAGAGAAAACTGAATGGTGACAGAAAGTAACATACATTTTTCTCAGCAGTACGTGGCACTGACACAAAAATTGACCATGTACTAAGGCATAAAAACCTCACAATCCAATGCAGAAAGTCAGAAATATTAAATGCGTCCTTTTCAGATCATAATGCAATAAAAATTACATATAATAAAGGGCCATGGAAAGATAAACTAAAAATTAATTGGAAACTAACTAATCTAATCCTAAAGAATGAATGGGTGAAACAACAAATCATAGAAACAATCAATAACTTCATCCAAGACAATGACAATAATGAGACTTGCGGTCCTTTGGGGAAGTTTTATATCTTTAAATGCTTATATGAATAAAATAGAGAAAGAAGAGATCAGTGAATTGGGCATGCAACTAAAAAAACTAGAAAAAGAACAAATTGAAAATTCCCAATTAAATACCAAATTAGAAATTCTGAAAACCAAAGGAGAGATTAATGAAATTGAAATCAAGAAAACTATTGAACTAATAAAAAAAACTAAGAGCTGTTTTTATGGAAAAAAAATAATAAAATAGATAAGCCTTTGGTTAATTTGATTAAAAAAAAAGAAAGAAGAAAACCAAATTAACAGCATCAAAAATGAAAAGGGTAAATTCACCACCAATGAAGAGGAAATCAAAACAATAATTAGGAGCTATTTGGCCCAACTGTATGCCAACAAATTTGACAATCTTAATGAAATGGATGAATATTTACAAAAATATAAATTGCCCAGATTAATAGAAGAGGAAATAAAATACTTAACCCCATTTCAGAAAAGAAACTGAATAATGAACTCCCTAAGAAAAAAATCTCCAGGGCCAGATGGATTTACAAGGGAATTCTGTCAAACATTTAAAGAACAACTAATTCCAATACTATATAAACTATTTGGGAAAATAGGTGAAGAAGGAGTCCTACTAAATTCTTTTTATGATACAGATACTGTGTGGGTACCTAAACCAGGAAGAGCCAAAACAGAGAAAGAAAATTATCGACCAGTTTCCCTAATGAATATAGATGCAAAAATTTTAAATAAAATATTAGCAAAAAAGATTACAGTAACTTATCTCGGGGAGAATACACTATGACCAGGTAAGATTTATACCAGGAATGCAGGGCTGGTTTAATATTAGGAAAACTATCAGCATAATTGACCATATCAACAACAAAACTAACAGAAATCATACAATTATCTCAGTAGATGCAGAAAAAGCATTTGACAAAATGCAACACCCATTCCTATTGAAAACACTAGAGAGCATAGGAATAAATGAAGTCTTCCTTAAAATGATAGATAGCATCTACCTAAAACCTTCAGCAAGCATCATATGTAATGGGGATAAGCTAGAAGCATTTCCAATAAGATCAGGGGTGAAACAAGGATGCCCATTATTACCACTGTTATTCAGAATTGTGCTAGAAATGTTAGCTATAGCAATTAGAGAAGAAAAAAAATTGAAGGAATTAGAATAGGCAAAGAAGAAGCAAAGCTATTACTCTTTGCAGATGATATGATGGTATATTTAGAGAATCCTAGAGAATCAAGTAAAAAACTACTTGAAAAATATACAACTTTAGCAAAGTTGCAGGGTGTAAAATGAACGCACATAAATCATCAGCCTTTCCATATATTACTAACAAAGCCCAGCAGCAAGAGATAGAAAGAGAAATTCCATTTAAAATTACTGTAGACACTATAAAATATTTGGGACTCTACCTTCCAAAACAAACCCAGAAACTCTATGAACACAATTACAAAACACTTTTCATGCAAAAAAGTAAGATCTAAATAATTGGAAAAATATCAGTTGCTCACAGGTAGGCTGAACTAGTATAATAAAAATGACAATTCTACCTAAATTAACTTATTTATTCAGTGCCATACCAATCAAACTACCAAAAAGTTATAATTTATAGAGCTAGAAAAAAACAAATAACAAAATTCACCTGGAAGAACAAAAAGTTCAGAATATTAAAGGAGCTAATGAAAAGAAATGCAAAGGAAGGTGGCCTAGCTGTACCTTATCTTAAATTGTATCATAAAGGAGCAATCATTAAAACTACTTGGTACTGTCTAAGAAATAGGGTGGTGGATGAGTGGAATAGGTTAGGTAGTCAAGGCACAACAATCAATCACTATACCTATCTGTTATTTGACAAATCCAAAGACTCCAGCTTCTGGGATAAGAAATCACTATTTAGCAAAAACTGCTGGGAAAACTGGAAAAATTGTGGCAGAAACTGTGCACAGACCAACATCTTACACCCTATACCAAGATAAAGTCAAAATGGGTACATGATTTAGATATGAAGGCTGAAAATATAAGCAAACTAGAAGAGCAAGGAATAGTTTGCCTTTCAAATCTATGGAGAAGGGAAGAATTTATGACCAAACAAGAGATAGAGAACATTATGAAATGCAAAATGGACAATTTTGATTGCATTAAATTGAAAAGTTTTTGCACAAATAAAGCCAGCGCATCCAAGATTAGGAGGGATGTAGAAAACTGGGAAAGAATTTTTATAACCAGTGTCTCAGATAAAGGCCTTTTTTCTAAAATATATAGAGTCAAATTTATAAGAATGCAAGTCATTCCCCAATTGACAAATGGTCAAAGGATATGAACAGGTAGTTCTTAGACGAAGAAGCTAAAGCTATCCTTAGTCATTTGAAAAAATGTTCTAAATCACTATTGATTAGAGAAATGCAAATCAAAATGATGCTGAGGTACCATATCACACCTATCAAATTGGCTAACATGAGAAAACAGGAAAATTATAAATGCTGGAGAAGATGTGGGAAAATTGGAACACTAATACATTGTAGTTGGAGTTGTGAAATGATCCTACAGTTTTGGGGAGCAATTTGGAACTATGCCCAACAAGCTATAATATTGTGCATACCCTTTGACCCAGCAATACCACTTCTAGGTCTGTATCCAAAAGAGATCATAAAAATGGAAAAGTGACCCACATATACATAAATATTTATAGCAGCTCTTTTTATGGTGACAGAGCATTGGAAATTGAGGGGATGTCCATTAATTGGGAAATGGGTGAACAAGTTGTGGTATATGAATGTAATGGAATACTGTTGTGTTATAAGAAATGATGAGCAGGCAGACTTCAAAAAAACTTGAAAAGACTTACATGAACTGATGCAGGGTGAAATGAGCAGAACCAGGAGACATTCTACATGGTAATAGCCACATTATAGGATAACTGACTTTGATAGACTTGGTTCTTCATAGCAATTCAGGAATCTAAGACAATTCCAAAAGATTCATGATAGAAATTGCTGTTCACCCCCAGAGAAAGAAATATGGAGTCTGAATGCAGACGCAAGCATACTGTTTGCTCTCCTCTTCCTTTGTTGTTGTTGTTGTTTTATTGCTTCATTCTCATGGTTCCTCCCATTAGTTCTAATTGTTCTTTACATCATGATTAATGAGAAAATATGCTCAACATGAATGTATATGTAGAGCCTATATCAGATTGTATTCTGTCTCCAGGTGGGAGGAAGAAGGGAAGGGGAGAAATTTAAAACTCAAAATCTTATGGAAGTGAATGTTGAAATCTAAAAATAAATTAATTAAAAACAGTAGAAATTTTAAAAAAAGGTATTGAGACTTGTTTGGCTCAAAGGACTAAAGGTTCCAGTTGTTGGCATCACTTCCTGGTTAAATGAGTGAAAAACAAGCAGTTTGGAAGAGGAACTCTTAGATATATAGCTGATGAATCATAATGGGTAATTCAGGCCAGGGAGCTTTGCTCCCTGAACCAACTACAGTTGTCCTCAGTGCCTATCTTTGTTGAATTTCCTTCTGCTATGACTAAGTAAATCTCCTTTTGTTGACTATTGAATATCTTATGAGTGTTTCATTTTGTTCTAATATTGAACTTAAAGTACCAGGAGACTGGCCCAAGTCAGGCCCAGACCAGAATAACATTTGTTGGGGATTTGAAGATGGAATTTCTCTTCAGGTATGGCTGGAATAGGTGGCCTCTGAGCTCCCTACCTATTGTCTGGTTCTAAGAATTCATTTTGATGAGTATAGGATCTAGACTCCAAAAAGGAAGAACCCTACACTGTCCCACATGGCCAAATCTCTGGCATTTGCCTGAGGCTATGATCCCATCAGCCGGCCTTTCATTGTGGCTACATCCTGTCTCTGTTACCCTTAACCTAGCCTGGTCCTCTATTGTCTTATCTCCCTATGGTGCCCGGCTATTTCCCACCCTTAATCCTAAGTAGGCTCCATGTCCCAGGAGTTCTGTTCACCCCAGTTTACTGGACACTCCTATCCAGATCTCCTTAGACCCCTCCTCCAGTCACCCCAACTACTTGGCCACTCCTAGATCCCTCCCACAGTCTTTCTATATAAAAGGCCTGTCTTGTCTCCATTAAGGTGCTTAGATTCTTAAAATCTAACCAATAGCTCACTGATGTTCTCTTTGGCTGAAAGAAGGCTTGGGTCGAATTTTTGCAGGCAGGATCTGCGTGTTGTGATATTGGGTTCCCAGCACCCCTAAGCCCCTAAACCTCAGCAATTTTAGGTCAAATGCATTAATTGTACTTTTTTCATAGATAAATAAAAATTCATGGAATATAAGCTATACGACAAGACTACACACACACATACATACACACACAGATACATATATAGCATAGATAACTTTTTAAATCATCGCATAGAGTTATAGTATTTTTTACACTGAAGTTTGGGGCTAGATGAAAATTTGAGTTTTTGTTGTCAAGTTGCATTTCTGAGTAATACAGGAAAATGGGCTTCCTTCTCTCCATTTAACCATCTATTATTTTTAATAAGTATTCATTGTTGAATTACTATTTCATAAATAGCACAACTAAAGCTATGGTAGAAAAGAATCCAGTCCATGCCTCAAGTTTTTCCTCAGAATTTTTTGAACACTGTTAAAATGGCCCAGGGAAGTACAACTATTTATCTTCTCTCTTCTTTTATCAAATTGTTGTCAGAAAGCATAAAATTAAGGAAATTTAAAAACTGAGAATAACCTCAGTGTTATTCAATCTCTGTCCAGAGTTATCTACTGTGTTTGGCATTTGTCTGTGATGAATTGATGAGTTGTTGTGATAAATTAATGTCACAGGAAATGCTGATTTAACTACATTGTGATGGTAGCAATTGTTGATTTTCCTTCTGGAGCATCTTTAGACAAATGGACTTTCCCTTTCCCTCACTTTGCATATGGATCATCTTATCTCTATATTTGTCCTGTCAACTAGCTGCAAATATAGTGTCCTTTTTCCTTCAGAATTGGCAGTGACACAAAATTAGGCTTGGATGGAATCAAGGGATCTGCCTGATGAGATTTTTTTTATAGCTATGAAAGATTTGAATTAAAAGGAACATTGTTATTGTTTAGCAGGATCAACCAGTTAACCGGACAGAATGCTCTGAGCCTTGGAGGGTTTACCATGAATTGTCTAGACTTTTTACTTCCCCCTAAGGGTAGAGGTAAACTTTACAGGGCAATGGGTGGGTCAGGAAAGCAGAGAAGCAGAGAGCAGGATTGATTATCCAATTGGGAAGAGAAACATTAGAATGAAATGAGAAAGATGTGGGAATGGAGGCAAACTGAGACACACAAAAAAACCCCAAACTTCCAGGGTATATCTTAGAATCAGTACAAATTCAACTCTATCACCTATACTTTTTACATTTCTGCTACTGTATAACAATATTGATTACATTGTGGAGTCATCATTTCCCACTTGGGTTACCTCCTAGATTTTACGATCTCCAGAAATTCATCATTCTGCAAGATGAAATCAACTCTGGAGATAAAAAAGGGGGAAAAAAAGAAATTTACATGATAACATTGTTATATGTTTAAAAGGAATAGCAAGTTGTACATAATAGATTTGCACTTTCACATACAATCAGCTACCACCCCACCCCCCACCCCCCTTCTACTATGTTATGGAAGTGTTTGTTTTATTTCTTAAGTTCAGAATAAAATATAATTTAAAAAAGGATGAAATCAATTCTGAAACTCACACCTCTTCAGCATTCCATAGTCCTGGGTCATCTTCGTCCCTCAGAGTGGAGCTCTTCTCAGCCCTATCTGAGGAGGGCAACCAGAGAATATACCTCATTGTTTTCCACCCAGCTGACCTCCTGAATTTCATGATCTCCAGAAAATCATCTTTCTGCAAGATATAATCAACTCTGAAATGAAGACATCCTGTGATGATTTTCCTCTTTGTCTTAAATTATGCATCTGAGCTGGGTACCCACCTCCCTACTCACCTTTAGCATTTTTGTGTGTGTGTGTTGTCTTCCCCCATTAGTATGTAAGTTCCTTGAGAGCAGGGACTTAGGCCTTTCTTTGTATCTTCAGTGCTTAGTACAGTGCCTGACTCATAGTAAATGCTTAATAAATGTTTATTGACTGACTGAAACAACAGATTTGTAGTTACAAAGTCTGCATTAGAATCCTGGTTTTTTTCACCTTGGATTGACCACTTAGGCTTTGAGCCTCAGTTCCCCATTTGTAAAACAGAAATAATAGTACTTTTATTCCCTGCCGAATAGTGTTATGATGTGAAAAGAATTTTATAAACTTTAACTCTGTAAACTTTATAGTATAAAATAATAATTATATAATGGTATGTAATTATATTATAATTATTATATAATAATAATCATATTATTTATACATACATTTATAAAATTTAAATTTAAAATTATTGTTTTAAGAATAATTTTGAGCAACCAAGTCATTCTCATTATTATAAATACCCAAATTAACCTCAAAGATCCTATGAAGGAAAATGCTGTTTGAATCCAGAAAGGAATATTTCCATGATATAGGAAATGATGAGCTGGTTCATTTAGAAAAACATGGAAAGACTTGGACCTATGAAGGGAAGCTGCTATTCACCTTCATTCAAATAGATGACAGGAGAAAATAATCATAGTATGGTTTTACATATATGTGTATGAGTGTATATGTATATATATGTCTGTGTTTATTGATATCAAAGTATATGCATGTATGTGTATATATTTATGTGTCTGTGTGTATATATATACATATGTATGTATATATACATATGTATGTATACATACATACATACATACATACATACATACGTACGTACATACATACATACATACTTAATTGTAGCCTTATCTCCTTATTTAGATTGGGGGAGAAGGGGAAAAATAAAGTAAAAAGTGCACAGCAGAGAACAAAAGAAAACAAAGAAGCAAAGAAAAGCTGGGCAGTTTTGAAAACAATGTGTAGTATTTATTATATAGGTTTTCTTGAAATGGAAATTTATTCTTTTATATTGAATCCTCTCATGGTCTGCTGTGTACATGACAATTTTTTTTCTTTTTCTCATTTTGTATTTAAATGTAAAATTAAAAAATTACAAATAACAAAAGAAACCCTTTAAATTGCTATAGGAATCTGATTTGTTAAAAGGAAAATAATAAATGTTGGAGAGCATGTGTGAAAACTGAGACACTGTTGGTGGAGTTGTGAACTGGTCCAACCATTTTGGAGAGCAATTTGGAACTATGCCCAAAAGACTATAAAGCTGTGCATACCCTTTGATCCAGTACTACTACTACTAGGTCTGTATCCCAAAGAGATAAAAAAGAGATAAAGAGATAAAGATCTGTATCCCAAAGAGATAAAAAAAAAAGGTAAAAGCTTCTATTTGTACAAAAAATTTTATAGCAGCTCTTTTCATAGTGGCTAAGAATTAGAAATTGAAGGGATGTCTATCATTTGGTGAATGGCTGAACAAATTGTTGTATATGGTTGTGATGGAATACTATTGTGTTATAAGAAATGATTAACTAGATGCTCTCAGGAAAACCTAGAAAGACTTGCATGAACTGATGGAAAGTGAAGTGAACAGAACCAGGAGAACATTGTACACAGTAATAACAATATTGTACGATGAAGAATTGTGAATGACTTAGCTATTCTGAGCAGTACAATGATCCAAGAAAATTCTGAAGGATTTATAATGAAAAATGCTATCCATCTCCAGAGAAAGAACTGATAGCATTCGAATAGACACCAAAACATGATATTTTCCTTCCTTCCTTCCTTCCTTCCTTCCTTCCTTCCTTCCTTCCTTCCTTCCTTCCTTCCTTCCTTCCTTCCTTCCTTCCTTCCTTTCTTCCTTCCTTCCTTCCTTTCGTTTTCTTGCACAAAATGAGTAATATGGAAATGTTTTACATGATTGCATGTGTATAACCTGTATCAGATTGCTTACTGTCTCAGAGAGGATAGAGGGATAGCATTTGTAACTCAAACCTCAAAAAAAAGTTTAAATTTGTTTTTACATGTAATTGGGGGAAAATATTACTTTAAAAAATCTGATTTGTTATTATGTTTACTTAATAATGAAGGAATATGTACTAAACCACTTTACAAAGATTTTTCATTAATTCAAAGATTGAAATAATTTTTACTTAAAAAATTAACTAGAGCAATCTTCTGTTTAATCAAGACTTTTTGTTGTATATGCAAATCCTAATTTATAAATTAGATAAATTGTCATTATTTGCTTAATAAAATAGTTGCTGTATAAAAGAAAGGATTGCTTTTCAGTAGGGAGCTGCCCCAGTGCATTTTAAACATTGTTTACAAAAACACAAAATTTAGGAACATATCTATTGTCTAAAATGAGCTTCAACTGTAGTCATTAATAGAAATTTCTGTAGTCAAACTGAAATATAAAACCTTTGAGCATGGGAAATTATTACAGTGTTGTATGTAAAAATAACTATGGTAGAACAAGCTTTTGTTTTGTAATTTTATTTTTTATTTCATAAACTTTTGTAAAAATTTCCCCTTTTGATTGATACTTTCTGTACTGTGATTAGCTTTAGTCCAAAGTTCTTTTATTTGTGTGCACTTGTAAAAGACAGTGTCTATTTTGGGCTTATGTAAAAATGGGAAAGATGCTTATATTAAGCTTTATTGAAATATGATTGAGTATCAATAACACTAATATGAATGGGCATAGACACATGCTTTAATTTTTTTCCCCCATATTTTATGCCATGCTAATTCAGTGTCTTTCAGTTAATGCTGATCTTTGTGCCTTATTTTTACTTTTACTATTAAATTTTTCTAGGTTATGGTTTAAAGATCCTTACCTACTTTTATGAGGAAAGAATATGATAATAAAAATTCAACACTAAATGTTAGGTATAATGGAAGATATTTCCTTCTTTATCATAGAAAAATGAAACACTAATTTTAATGGTTTATGTTTTTCTGTTCCCAGAGCTTTATGAGGTTGTTGCTAAGCTGCAGCACTGTGAAGCTGTAGAACATGAGGAAATAATCTTAAAACAAAGCCAAATTCATTTCTGTCATTTCATAGAGGGAGGGAGGGACAATTTGAGTTTGTTTTATTTTGGGTTGTTTTTGTAAAGCAGTCAAGATACTAAGGCACTCTATGCTAAATGTCCAGAAGTTGGTAATATTCTGGAAAAAATATTCCCAGAACCGAGATTTCTTACAGCCCCTGGAAATTCAGAAAGGAAGCACGTTTTGTCATGGTTTTGGCTTCCTTTTTAATAATAAATGTTTGTTGAATTGAATTCCTGAAATTCTGGAAAATTGAATTAAATATTAGATTAAATATAAGAAAAATATAAGTATGTTTTTGTGGCCCTCAGACAGCACAGGTTGGTGCCTCTTGTGGAGGTTTCAGCAGGGCTACTGCTGCAAACAAGCTGCCTGTGTCACTGTGGGCAAGTCATGCTTAGTACCCCAAATAATTTGTTAAGACTCAATATTGCAAAATAGTCCCAGCATATTTGAAGTTGCTAGAGGGAGTTACTCCTCTGTTGTAATCTACACTGATAAAATCACTGGTTCAGCCCCACAACACTCCCAACCCTCCCTCTCCCCGCATTTGGCACTGATAACCTTTATTCTATTGCTGTATCCCCTCAGGAACCCATGGACTGCATTTTTTTCAAAAATTAATTAATTAATTTTTAGTTTTTCAACATTCACTTCCATAAGCTTTTGAGTTTTAAATTTTCTCCACCTCCCTCCCTTCCCCTTTCTACTCCCCAAGATGGCATACAATCTGATATAGGTTCTACATATATATTCTTTCTTTCTTTTATTTTTGGCTAGGCATTGGGGTTAAATGACTTCCCCAGGGTCACACACCTAGTAAGTGTTATGTGTCTGAGGCCAGATTTGAACTCAGGTCCTCCTGAATCCAGGGCTGGTGCTCTATCCACTGCCCCTTCCCGTGTACATTCTTATTAAACATTTTCACAGTAGTCATCTCATAAAGAAGAATTAGAAGAAATGGGAGGAACCATGAGAAAGAAGAAACAAAATTTTTAAAAAAGAGAGCAAATATATTTGTATGTTTTGATCTACGTTTAGACTCCATAGTTCTTTCTCTGGATGTGGATAGCATTTTCTATCATGAGTCTCTTTTAGTTGTCTTAGATCCTTGTATTGCTGAGAAGAGCTAAGTCTATCAAGGTCAGTCATCACACAGTGTGGCTGTTACTGTGTACAATGTTTTCCTGGTTCTGCTCACTTTACTCAGCGTCAGTTCATGTAAGTCTTTCCAGGTTTTTCTGAAGTCTTCCTGCTCATCATTTCTTATAGCACAATAGTATTCCATTATGTTCATATACCACAACTTGTTCAGCTGTTCCCCAATTGATAGGCATCCCCTCAATGTCCAACTTTGCCACCACAAAAAGAGCTGCTATAAATACTTTTGTACATGTGGGTCCTTTTCCTGTTTTTATGTCTTTGAGATATAGACCTAGTAGTGCTATTGTTGGGTAAAAGGGTATGCACATTTTTATAGCCCTTTGGGCATAATTCCAAATTGCTCTCTAAAATGGTTGGGTTATTTCACAACTCCACCAACAACGCATTAGTATTTCAATTTTCCCCACACTTTCTCCAGCATTTATAATTCCCTGTTTTGTCATGTTAGGCAATCTGATAGGTGTGATGTGGTACTTAAGAGTTGTTTTGAATTGTATTTCTCTAATCAGTAGTGATTTAGAGCATTTTTTCATATGACTATAGATAGCTTTAATTTCTTCATATGAAAATTACCTATTCATATCCTTTGACCATTTATCAATTGGGGAATGGCTTGTATTCTTATAAATTTGATTCAGTTCTCTATATATTTTAGATATGAGGCCTTTATCAAAGATACTGGTTGTAAAAATTCTTTCCTAATTTTTTGCTTCCCTCATAATCTTGGTTGCATTGGCTTTGTTTATGCAAAGACTTTTAAATTTAATGTCATCAGAATTATCCATTTTGCATTTCATAATGTTCTGTATCTCTTTCCATTCTCCATAAATCTGACAGGTAAATCATTCCTTGCTCTCCCAGTTTGCTTATAGTATCAGCCTTTATCTCTAAACCATGTACCCTTTTTGACTTTATTTTGGTATACAGTATAAAGTGTTGGTCTGTGCCCAGTTTCTGTCATACTCTTTTCCAGTTTTCCCAGCAGTTTTTGTCAAATAATGAGTTCTTATCTCAGAAACTGGGATGTTTGGATTTATCAAACAGTAGATTACTATAGTCATTGACTTGTGTACCTAACCTGGAACCAATGATCCATCACTATATTTTTTAGCCAGTACCAAGTAGTTTTGATGATTGCTGTTTTATAATACAATTTAAGATCTGTTATGGCTAGTGCATTTTTTTTTAAAAACCACAGTTCATTTAGCAAGCATTTATTAAGCACCTACTATATACCAGACACTGAGATACAGAGACAAAAGGATAATGGTCCCTGTACTTACTTTCTTTAGGAGGTACAGAAATGTAAACATAGAAAATTAAATATACCATTTGTACAAAGTAATTTATAGGAGGAGGACACTAGCAGTTGTGGGTGCTAAGAGCTCTAGATTTAAGAGTCAAGCAGATCTGAGTTCAAATCTCACCTTAGATGCTAGCTGTGTGATTGTAGGCAAGTCACTTTCAGCCTCAATTTCCTCAACCATAAAATGAGGATAACCTCACAGTATTGTTGTGAGGATCAAATGAGAACATGTGGAGTGCATTGCAAACCTTGAAGTGTTATATAAATGCTGTTATTAATTATTATTGTTGTTATTCTTGACTGAGGAGATCAGGAGAGCGTTCCTGTAGCAAGTAGCATTTCAGCTGAGCTTTGAAAGAAGCTAGGGATTCTGTGAGGTGCAGGTGGGGAAGGAAAATCCTCCAGGGAAGGTAGAGATTGTGCAACAGCCCAAAGACAGCAGATGGAATGTTGTCAATGGGGAACAGCAAGGAGCTCAGTTTGGCTGAAATGTAGAGAACATGGTGAAGATGAATGTGCTATCGGGCTGGAATGGTAGGCTGGCACCAGACTGTGAACGAGTTTGAAAAACAAACAGTTTTGTTTTCTAGCCATGGAAAGAGGAATTTGCTGAATTAAGGGGAGTGATGGGGTCAAATCTGTGCTTTGGGATTATCCATTTGACATGTCTCTGGAGGATGAATTAGAGACTGACTAGAGTCAGGGAGGCCAGTGAGGAGTCGATTGCAATACAACATGCAAAAGGTGAGGAGGGCCTGAAGTTGTTTAGTGGTTGGGTATGGAAAAAAGGAATTGATGAAAATTTGCATTTTGGCAGTAGGTAGAATGGACAAGTTTTAGCAACTGATTTGCTGTTCCCTGAGGCTCTGTTGGCCTACTTCACAGGTGACAGGAACAGATGAAGGTATGGTATGGGGGAGTCTAGCTTAGTCATGAGTAGGGAGGTAGCCATAGGAAGTGCAACTGGCCCAGTGAGGCTCTTTAGAGACTGTAGAGTACTTGAGAAGGCACTGGAATGAAGACTGAATTCTAGGCTAGGGAAGCCTAGGAGGAAAGACCAAGGCCTAGAGGTGTGTGGTCAGATAGACACAGGGACCCCCAGGAAATTCCCTGGAGTGAAGATAGGGGATGATGTCTAGATATCAGCTGGCCCAGGACTTTCAGGGCCCCAAGGCTTCTGGGAACACCTAGTATCAGGTTGATTTAGGGCTTATTGGGTAGGCCCTGGAGAGATAATAAGAACTGTGAAGTTTTTTTCCTTTTTGGAATTTTTTAGGATAAAGGAGATCTGGCCATGTTTGTGAGTTATAGAGAAGTTCTCAGTGAATAGAGAGAGACTGAAAGTTCAGAGGAGCAAATGGATGGTTAAAGGACAAACACAGAGGAAAAGAAGATGAATAGGATCAAAGATACAAGTAGAGATGTTGGCATTTGTAAAGAGAGGCCATTTTTTTTGGTTTCAGTAGATGCTGAAACAAAAGAAGATAAAGTGACAGATGATGTTGAAGTGGTTTGGAGTGTAAAATTGGGAAGAAGAAACCCAAGAAGCTTGCGACTTGCTCAAGGTCACACAAGTAGTAAGCAAAAATGGGATACAAACCAAGGTCTAAGTCCTGTGACTTGAGAGTCAATGTTCTTTTTACCATACCATACTACCTCTTTAAGAGTACACCACAGGGGCAGCTTGGTGGCGCAGTGGGTAGAGCACTGGCCCTGGATTCAGGAGGACGTGAGTTCAAATCCAGCCTCAGACACATAACACTTACTAGGTGTGTAACCCTGGGCAAGTCACTTAACCCTATTGGCTAGCCAAAAAAAAAAAAAGAGTACACCACAAACAAGAAGGGGAAATAAATCTTGCACTGCAGACAGACAATCTGCCTAACATGCTGCTTAAAAATTTTTTTTTTCTCCAGTTATGTTAAAGATAATTTTTAATATCCTTTTAAAAATTTTAATATTTCACATTTCCTGGTTACATGTAAAGCAATTTTTAACATTTAAAATTTTTTCTGTGTTCCAAATTCTCTCCTCCCTTTCCTCCCTTCCTTCACCCCCACCCCCACCTTGCATTGAGAAGATAAGCAATTTGATATGTTAAACATAGGCAGTCATGTAAAACACATTTCCATATTAGTTATGTTGTGAAAGAAAACACAGACAAAAAAACCCCAAGAAAAATAAAGAAAAAGTATATTTATATCTGCATTCAGACTCTATCAGTTCTTTCTCTGGAGATGGATAGCAATTTTCATAAGTCCTTCAGAATTTTCTGGGATCATTGTATTACTGAGAATACTTAAGGCATTCACAGTTCTTTATTCTGTACTATTGAGGTTACTGTACACAGTGTTCTCCTGGTTCTGCTAATTTCACTTTACATCAGTTCATGTAAATCTTTCCAGGTTTTTCTGAGAACATCTAGGTCATCATTTCCCATAGCATAGTAGTCTAGGTCATCATTTCTCATAGCATAGTAGTATTCCATTACAATCACATACAATAACTTGTTCAGCCATTCCCCAGTTGATGGATATCCCCTCGATTTCCAATTCTTTACCACCACTAAAAGAGCTACTATTAGTATTTTTGTATATATAGGTCTTTTTCCTTTTTGTTTTTTATCTCTTTGGGATATAGATCTAGTAGTGATACTGCTTGGTCACAGGGTATACATGGTTTTGTAGCCCTTTGGGCATAGTTCAAATTGCTTGAATTATTGAATCAGTATAGTGCATTAGTGTCATTTCCCTTTGCTGTCATATTAGCTAATCTGCTAGATGTGGAGTGGTAGCTCAGAGTTGTTTTAATCTGCGTTTCTCTAATCAGTAGTGATTTAGAGCATTTTTTCATATGATTTATAGATAGCATTGATTACTTTGTTTAAAAACTGGCTTCATATCCTTTGACCATTTATCATTTTAGGAATGACTCGTATGAATTTGGTTCATTTCTCTATATATTTCAGAAATGAGGTCTTTATCAAAGAAACTTGCTGTAAAACTTTTTCATAATTTTTACTGTATATTCTGCCTATCCCATTTTCCCCTTGTTTATCCTGTTCTCTTTCACTCTGTCCATTCTCAAAAGTGTTTTGCTTCTGACTTTTACCATCCCTAATCTGCCCTGTCTTCTATTAGCCCCTACCCCCTTCTCTTATTTTCCTGTAGGATAAGGTAGATTTCTATGCCCAACTAAGTGTTTTTCCCTCTTTGAGCCAATTTTGATGAGAGTAAGATTCATGAGCTCCCTTACCCCATCATCTTCTCCACTGTAAAAGCTCTTGTGTGATTCTCTTATGTCAGATAATTTACCCCATTCTACCTGTCCTTTCCCCTTCTCCCAGTCCATTCCTCTTTCTCACCCCTTATTCATTCATTCATTCATTCATTCATTCATTCATTCATTCATTTGTGTATTTATTTGTGGTGAGGCAATCAGGGTTAAGTAACTTGTTCAGGGTCACACAGCTAGTAAATGTCAAAGTGTCTGAGGATGGATTTGAACTCAAGTCCTCCTGACTCCAAGGCTGGAGCTCTATCCACTGTACCACCTAGCTGCCTAATTTTATTTTTTTTAGATTATTACCCTATCATATTCAATTCATGTCTGTGCCTATGTATATGCCTACTAACTGCCATAATAATGAGGAAGTTTTTAGGAGTTACAAGAATTATTTTCCCATGTAGAAATCTAAACAGTTTAACCTTATTGAATCCCTTATGATTTCTCTTTTCTTTTTACCTTTTAATGCTTCTCTTGAGTCTTGTATTTGAAAATCAGATTTTCTATTCAACTCTGGTCTTTTCATCAGGAATGGTTGAAAGTCTTCTATTTCACTGAATATCTGTTTTTTTCCCCCAAAGAATTATACTCAGTTCTCCTAGGTAGGTGATTCTTAGTTGTAATCCTAGCTCTTTTGCCCTCCAGAATATCCTTTCCAAGCCCTCCAATCCTTTAATATAAAATTGCTAAATCTTGTTTTATCGTGACTGAGGCTCCATGATATTAGAATTGTTTCTTTCTAGCTGCTTGCAATACTTTCTCCTTGACCTGGAAACTTTGGAATTTGACTAAAATATTCCGGAGAGTTTTCATTTTGGGATCTCTTTCAGGAGGTGATCAATAAACTCTTTCAATTTCTATTTTACCCTCTGGTTTAAGAATACTAGGGCAGTTTTCCTCGATAATTTCTTTCTTTCTTTCTTTCTTTCTTTCTTTCTTTCTTTCTTTCTTTCTTTCTTTCTTTCTTTCTTTCTTTCTTTCTTTCTTTCTTTCTTTCTTTCTTTCTTTCTTTCTTTCTTTCTTTCTTTCTTTCTTTCTTTCTTTCTTTCTTTCTTTCTTTCTTTCTTTCTTTCTTTCTTTCTTTCTTGTCTAAGCAGTGGGGTTAAGTGACTTGCCCAGGGTCACATAGCTGTGTCTGAGACCGAATTTGAACTCAGGTCCTCCTGAATTCAGGGCCAGTACTCTATCCACTGCGCCACCTACCTGCCCCTTTCTTGATAATTTCTTGAGAGATGAGGTCTCCCTTCTTTTTTTTGATCATGTCTTTCAGGAGGTCCAGTAATTATTCAATTATCTCTCTTGGATCTACTTTCCAGGTACTTGTTTTTCCAGTGAGATAATCTACATTGTCTTCTATTTTTTTTCATTTTGTTTTATTGTTTCTTGATGTTTCATAAAGTCACTAGCTTTCACTTGCCCAGTTCTAATTTTTAAGGAATTATTTTCTTCAGTGAGCTTTTGTACCTTTATTTGGCCATTTCTACTTTCTAAGGAGTTCTTTTCTTCAGTGAGTTTTTTTTAATATCTTTTTCCATTTGGCCAATTCTGCTTTTCAGGGCATTCTTCTCTTCATTGGATTTTTGTGCCTCTTTTACTATTTGGCCTATTCTGCTTTTTAAGGTGTTATTTTCTTTTTTGTTGTTATTGTTTGTTTTTTTGCTAGACAATGGGATTAAGTGACTTGCCCAAGGTCACACAGCTAGTAAATGTCAAGTGTCTGAGGCTGGATTTGAACTCAAGTCCTCCTGACCCCAGGGCCAGTGCTCTATCCTCTGTACCACCTACCTGCCCTCAGGTGTTATTTTCTTCGGTATTTTTTGTGCCTCCTTTACGAAGCTGTTGGCTCTTTTTTCGTTATTTTCTTGTATCACTGTCATTTCTATTCCCAATTTTTCTTCTACCTCTATTACTTGATTTTTAAAAGCCTTTTTGAGCTCTTCCATGGCCTGAGGCCAATTCATATTTTGCTTTGAGGCTTTGGATGTAGCAGTTTTGACTTTGTTTTCTTCTTCTGAGTTTCTTTTAATCTGCCCTGTCACCATAGTAACTTTCAATAGTCAGGATCTTTTTCTGCCATTTGCTAATTTTTCCAGCCTATTTCTTGGCTTTTAACTCTGTGCTAAAGAGGGCTCTGTTCCTGGAGTGGAGAGATCACTGTCCTAAGCTTTAGTTTTTTTGTACGTCTGTTTTCAGAGATAATTCTGGGGACCTGTAAGTTTTCAGTTCTTCCAAGATGGTATGATCTAGGGAGAGATGTGTTTACTACTGTCCTGACCTGTGCTGTGGTCTCTGAGCAATCACAAGCTCTTTTTTTCACCCTGTAACTGTGACCAGGATCCCAGCTCCCCTGTGGCCACAAGCTCTGGTATGTCAGGACTGTGACCCAGATCCAAGTACGGGCAATGTAACCGAGTCCTGATTCACTTCAATAAAAGTATGGGTGGAATCACAAAGAAAAGTAAAGAACCTTCAGCAAATATATTTTCATGTGATTGGTCAAGGTGCTGTTTTACGTAATTGGCTGATAGACTTTACAGGAAAAAAAAACCCAAAAAACTATCCATATAACACAAAATACCATATAGCTGATTAAATGCTATGTTTCTGGTTATTTATATAACTGGGGCCAGTAAAGGGACCCCTGTAATCTCCTTTTGACCAGTTGTCTGTCCCTCTTACCATCTTTGGGCTGAAAAGGTCCAGAAATTGCCACTGCTGTTACTGATTCAGTGGCTCTGCTGGTTTGCTGGGGTGTAGCCTGTACTGGATTGTGCTCTATTCTCACCCTGGTGCAACAGAATTTTCCTGCTAACCTTCTAAGTTGTCCTGGGCTGGAAAATTGTTTTACCTCATCCTTTTGTGGTTTCTGCCACTTCAAAATTTGTTTTGAGGCACTATTTAAAGTTGTTTAGAGGGGTTTGGGGGAGAGCTCTGGAGAGTGCCTGCATTTTCTCCACCATTTTGGCTCAGTCTCTTAACATGCTGCTTTTAGAGTACAAAAATTTAGGCCAGATGCATTTTGTTTCTGTCTGTCTCCTAGCGTAGTGCTAGTAGGTGTTTAATAAAATTTTTTAAAAAACTTTTTGTTTCACTTTCCGATGATAGGATCGCAGGATAATAATAGCTAGAATTTATATAACACTTTAACATTTTCAAAGGGCTTTACATATCTTATCTATATACCCAAAATATGTTTTTTCCTACCCCCAACAGTAGCAAGGAGCTTCCCCTACTGCTTTTTACTCTTTTGGAGGGAACAAAGCCATGTATCCCATGTCCCTCTCATTGCCACTGCAGAAGAAAGGGACTGTGTTACCTATCAAGCTTCAGCTCTTTCTGTTGTCTTCTTTACCTGGGTCATTTAGTATCTTATCAAATGGTGATTGAGATATGGAATATTTTAGTAAGTGGATCCTATAGCTCTTAACTCCCATGGGAATTGGAGATATTTCTGTCACCAGAGCCTTTTACTCTGTGTGGTATCACCTATGGTAGCAGTCTTCATATTTACTTTAGTTTTTTTACATTCCTATAATAGCTTTTAAAGGGATAAACCACTGGTAGAATTTGATTTCTCTTTTAGAAACAGTGTGTATAATATGCATTGATATTTCTGTCACCCTTATTCTCAACTTTTATATAAATAACCAGAAACATAGCATTTAATCAGCTATGTGCTATTTTGTGTTGTGTGGATAGTTTTTTTTTACTACTGTAAAGTCTATCAGCCAATTATGTAAAACAGTACCTTGACCAATCACATGAAAATATATTAGCTGAAGGTTTTTTACTTTTTTTATGATTCCACCTATACTTTTATTGAAGTGAATCAGAAGGTGAAAGAAGAAACAATATCATGTCATTGGTTTTCTTACTATTCCTGGCTCTGATATGGTTGAAATAAATGTGACCTTTGCATCATGTAAACTCTCTTGGCAGATGACTTACTTTACTGGGAATAGAACAGCTAATTTCTGAAGTACTATCTAAGACTTGTGGAGTCAGCAAATCATACTACAGCTGTTGTGCTGAATATACTCTCTCTTTGGAAGGACATTATTGAAGAAGTGCAAATAATATCACTTTTATAACTTTTTTGTTGGCTGGTAGTGGTTATTTATTTATTTTTTTCACTTAACCAGCTCTATTAGGATATTCCATGGGAACCTACAAAATAATATTCTTCTGGAGTCATGGCTAATGATAAACCTGCTCTCTTTTATCGACTTAAAAAAACCCAACAAATGAAAAGCTGTAAGTCAGACTATATTAAAGATTCTTAACAGGAACAAAATTTAGAATGAGAGAATTGAATAGGATTCTTTATAGTGATTTGATTGACTTCTTACAACTACCATTATGGGATTAGTCAAACTTTAGTTAGGAGAAAAAAATTCAAAGGGAAGATGGTCCGCTCTTTCGGTGGGTAATTGTGAAATTTTATTTACTTAAAGGACAAATGGGCAACATTTATTTTGGAATAACTAAAGCAATATAAATCTTCAACTTACAAGTGAGCAATATTGTAAAATTATTTCTAAATTAGTTGTTTGGAAATTGAATTTTTAAAATTAGTGTTGTAATGATGATTAAGTTCTGATTTCCACTCACAAAATCCATCGAACCCATAATGTATTAGAAACATTTGTTGTTGTTCAGTCGTTCAGTTGTGTTTGACTCTTCGTGACCCCATGGATCATAGCACACCATGACCATCTGTCCCGCACTATCTCTCAAAATATGTCCAAGTTTATATTTGTTGTTTCCATGACACTATCTATCCATCTCATCCTTCAACATCCCTTTTTCCTTTCCTAGAATCAGGTTCTTTTCCAATGAATCCTGTCATCTTGTTATGTTGCTAGAGTATTTCAGCTTCAGCTTCAGTATTTGACCTTCCAGTGACAAGTTTGAATTAATTTAATTATTGACTGATCTGATCTCCTTGCTATCCAAGGGACTCTCAAAATTCTTCTCCAGCACCACAATTCAAAAGCATCTATTTAGTGGTGCTCAGCTTTCCTTATAGTCCAACTCTCATAGCCATACATACATACTGGAAAAAACCATAGCTTTGACTATATGGACATTTGTCAGCAAGGTGTTGTCTCTTTAGTATGCTGTCCAGATTTGCCATAGTTTTTCTTCCTAAGAGCAAGCATCTTTTAATTTAATGGCTGCAATCACCATCTGCAGTGATCTTTGAGCCCAAGCATATAAAATCTGACATTGCTTCCATTTCTCCGTTCTCTATTTGCCAGTAAGTGATGGGACAAGTTGCCAAGATCTTAGTTTTTTGATGTTAAACTTCAAGCCAGCTTTTACACTTTCTTCTTTCACCCTCATCAAGAAGTTTCTTAATTCCTCTTTACTTTTCTGCCATCAGAATGGAATCGTCTATATATCTGAGATTGTTGCTGTTTCTCCTTGCAACCTTAATTTTGGCTTTTGATTTGTCCATCCTGGCATGATATACTCTGCATGTAAGTTAAATAAGTGTGACAACGTACAGCTTTGTTGTACTCCTTTTCCAGTCTTAAACCAATCATATGTAGTATGTTTGATTCTGTCGCTTCTTGGCCCACATCAGATTTCTCTGGAGACAAATAAGATGATCTGGTACTCCCATGTCTTTATGAACTTGCTACATTTTGTTGTGATTCACACAGTCAAAGGCTTTAGTGTAGTCAGTGAAGCAGTAGATATTTTTCTGAAACTCTTGCTCTCTTCATTGTCCAGTAAATGTTGGCAGTTTCCTCTGTAGTTCTTCTGCCTTTTTGAAAAACAACCTGCCCTTTTGGTAATTCTTAGATCACATACTGCTGAAGCTTAACTTGCAGAATCTTTTCTTTCTTCCTCTCTTTGTTTTTTTTTTAAACTTCTAAATGAAGGAAAAGCAAGGAATGAAAAAAGCCTTTTCTTTCATCTAACTCTCTCTCCCTGCCCCCCTACTCAATCACCTGCCCTACATGCATGTTTTTTTCTCCATCTATAGGAATCGCCGTTCAGGTCTGACTTTGATCTTCATCTTGATGTTGAGGTGACCCTAAGTTTCTTAAAAGCCATCTATGCTGACAACACAAACTGTAAAAATTTGTCACCTAGAAATGCTTTGGGTACAGGCTGTTAACATACTGTCTATTCAAGGAGTAGCCTAGATGAGTGGGAAGAATTCATTGTCAGAAGGTTGGCCACAGTAACTCATAAAGATCCATGTTAAAGTGTGGAAAAGTTTTGACTCGTGTTAATGTAGAGCAGAGGTGTCAAACACGTGGCTTACCGGCTGCATGCAGCCCACAGTATGCCCAGGTATTACCTGAACCAGATTAAAATGTAGTTCCTATCTGATTTTAATGTGTTAATATATTAAAAAAAAGAAAGAAATGTATAGTTTTCCAAGTTAATATGGAGCGCACAAGGATCCTTATGTATGGTTTAGTAGCTCCTTTTTCTATTTGAGTTTGATACTACTAGTATGGGAAGTACCAGAGGGAAAAATTTTTGAAAAAGAATAGGGGAAAGACACAGTCACAGAAGATAAATGAAGCATTGTACCTTAAGTATTAGAGCAAGAATTATCTATACTTAGTCATTTATTGAGCTCTTATTGTGAATAAAAATGTATTAATTCCTTGAGGACATAAAGCAAGGTTGTGCATAATCACAGAATTGAAAATCACCTGAGAGTTCATCAAAAACTAACTGGTATCTTATGGAAGATTCCCCTCTAAAGCATCCCAAGTGGTCATCCAACTTTCTCTTGAAGATTTTAAGGGAGAGGACACTTACTTACCCTCCAAAGGAGCCCAGTCCACTTAAGGATAGCCATAGTTGTGAGGAAGTTTTTCCTTCCATAAAGGTTTAAATCTACCTACTGTTACTTACAGTTTTGTACTCTGGGACTCAGTAGTTCTTTTTTTTTTCTGATCTTTTTTCCCACATAATATTCCTTTAACTTGAAGAGAAACCTCCTCTTCTCCAAACTGAATAGCTCTGGCTCTCTATGACCCTATCTAGTTTATTAGTGACCTCCCTAAAATGTGGCACCCCTAAATAAATACAACACTTAGGATGTGGTTCTAATAGAGGGCAGGGGACCCAGAACCAGACAGATTCTGAATCTTGTAACTTCCTCTGCAGCCCAAGATCTCATTAACAGTTTTATCTGCCACCTAGCAATGGTTGCAGTTCACTGTAACCCATAGATCTTTTTCTAGAGAAAATACTGCCTAGTCATTACTATCCCATATTGTACTTGGGAAGGTGATTTCTGTACCTGTGGAGGACTTTACATTTTATCCCTTGTTAAATTTCATCTGATTAGATTCAACTGAATGTTCCGTTGCATTGAGTTCTGTGTGGATCCTGGTGCTGTCAGGATCTAGGCTAGATAAAATGAGAATGTGATAAATGCTGACAGGCACAAACAGTATTCTCTGAGAAATTCAGAAAGGCATAATTCACTGCTGGATGGGTCCATTTGGTGAGCTCCATGGCCATTGTGGCACCTGGCCTAAGCCTCTAAGTCTGTGGAGAATTTTAAGCAGGATATGTTGTGTCTTTCTGTTGTAAGCAAAGACTGGAAGGTGGAGCAGGGCCGTATGAGTCCTAGAAAAGTAAGTCATTTAATTTGACTCTAAGGCTATAAACTGAGCGAAGGAGAATAGCAAATTATAAGTTTGTTAGATTGTAGGGAGATTGGTATGGCAGGCCATGAACTTTAGGCTTCATTTGGCAGTGGGTAGGAAAACATTCTGGAAGATATTGGCCCTTTCTCATTCTATCTTTATAGACAGAAAAACAAAGGAGTTTTACAAAGGTCACACAATTGTTGTAAGAATGTGAGTTATAATTCAGTTCCTACTTATGTGTGCAAATGAATGGATTCCTTTATTGAATGATTTGACTCATATAGTTTATACTTCAACCATATTTTCATCATACTTCAACCATATTTTATTACTGGAAAAAATCTATTTTGTAATGACTTATAAATAGGAGATAGATATCAGAAACAGTGGGAAAGTAGTTAAGGAAAAAAAGAGGATGAATTAATTAAAACTGAGGTGAAAAACTATTAATGCTTTTTAGAAGAACCATATGCTATTAGGTCACATGAGCAACAAGATGGAAGCCTGACATTGTCTCTACAACCTCTCAAATCTCCCCGAAATGGAAATTATGCACCAAAGATAAAGGAGCTTCAGCTGTCTCCGTGGTCTAGGACACCCAGAATCCAGTTGAAGATTAAAAAAAAAACCTAACCCAAATCACAGCTTATTCAGCAGCCCACACCTGCCTACTACACCACCATTGAAGCTGCACTAGCAGACTCGAGGACATAACACAGGTTTACATCATAACCTGCTCCTGTACCTTAGGCTTCCTTCTCTTTTTCCAGTTCTGTGGTGACTCCAGCTGTAGGCTGTGGACATTTGCTCAGGCCTCCCCAGCCAGTGTGGCCACAGCCTTTCAGAAGTAAAAGCCTGCTCAGGGCTGCAACTTGAAAGCACCATCACTGTGAAGTTCGGAACAGCCAGTATTTAGGAAACAGGTTCTGAATGGCTGGTGCCAGGCCAGAGAACAGAAGAACAGAGGGGACGGTATGGGTTTCCAGGACAGGACACCCTGCATGTGGGCAGCTGTGCAGTACTCTACCACGTTTGAAGAAAGAGCACAGCACCCAGCTTGGGCCAGTTATCTCACCCAAACGTCACTTGGGGAAAAGTCTGAGGCTAGTGAACTGTGAATTCCCCAGTATGGGAGGAGACTGAGACTCTTTGAGATCCAGCAACCAAGGAAACCACAGTCAGAGGGGAGGTATTCAGGAAGTAGATGATAAGAAAAATAAGGGGAGAAAAACACGGAAAGTACCAAAGATGTTAGGAAGAAGAAAACTCAAAGTCCTTGAACATCAATAGATACCTCGATAGGAAAAACAGTAACAACAGAAGGAAAATATGGCCTTCAGTTCTAGTAAATGAGTTCAGGTACCTATGAATAAATACTGTAAGATAAATGAAAATGATCTAACATTTGATGAAAAAGAGGACCGTTTGGAATTTGAGGAGAACATGGAACCATAACACACTATCTTTGAATGGGTTTAAAAGAGAAATCTGAATTATGTGAGCAGAATTTGTGTCCTGCATGTCAGAATAATGATAGAATAGGAAAAACTTGAATCTACAATGACAAACCTCACTGGAGAAACAAAAGAGAGGACTATAGAGTGGGAAGTGAAGGACAACCTAAAGTAAGAAAAGCAAAAAATGACATTAAAAGAAGGTATACTCACTATGCAAGCAAAACATACTGAACTCAAAGACAGGATGCACAGATTATGTTCATATATTGTGAATTATAGGTTTCCCAGAACCCAACAGAACAAAAAAACCCCCAAAAACCTTAATACTATTATGAAGGAAATAATAGAAGAGAATTGCCTAGAACTTCTAAATGTAGAAAATGAGATTCCAATTTAAAAAAATTCACAGATCACCTTCAGGAAGAAAAAAACCCAAACCTACCAAGGCTGAAAGCTTCAAGACATATAGTGATTAAATTTCACAATTCATTTCAGAAAAAACAGATTCTGTAAGCCATTAGAGGAAAGAACTTCAACTATAAAGGAAGGGACATTTGAGTAATACAAGGCTATTCTGTACCTACTAGAAAAAAAAATGAGGAAGTGGAATAATGTGTTTTCAGAAAAAGAGCCTAGGTGAATGAGTGAGGAGAAAGGGTGGGGAAAAGAAGGAGACTTTATTTTGGAGGTGGGTCCTCCTGATGAATGCTCTTGTGAATGAAGAGAGATGGTCAGTGAATGGATGAGGTCTAAGAAATTTGGTGCTTGAAAAGTTTATATGTCTTGGGAGGGGGAAGGAGACAGAGTTGGAACTTCTGTGGACAACTGACACCTGGAGCAGTGGGAGAGCATGGATGCAGGGAGGAGATTTCTAGGCAAATGAAGGGGGAAAGAGGTTTAATAAGTGAGGGTATAAATCAGTGGGTGAGCTTCATTATCAGGGATGTGGTGGGAGACTGGCCCTACCTTGGGGTATTGTCCTTTCTGAAATCTGCAGTAATTGATATTGCTGTGGAAATAAATGAAAAAGGGAATCCATGGGACAAGCCCTACCAGGTAGTATAGGCTCCCTAGAGGGAAGAGCCTAAAAGAGAGACCAGATATTTATAATTATGTAGAGGGACTAGAGTAATTAGAAAAGGAAGATGGATAAGAGTAAGGGAAATCCTATTTGTAAAGGGGTGCCACAAAATGAAAATTAAAAACTAAGGAACAGGACTGGCCGGAGGGGAGGTGAGGAAGGGGGACTGTCAGACAAGAGGAAGGGAACAAGGGTGAAGGGAAAGAAGTCAGTGGGAACAGGGCCACCTTAAAAAAAGATTAAAGTAACTGAAGTGACACAATGTTGTGTTTACAGCAGAAGAGGGAACCTGAAATTGAAAGGCTTCTGTGCAGACAACATTCATACATCTAGAATAAAAAGGGAAGTGGTTGACTAGGGGAAAAAAATCTTTGTATCAAATTTCTTTGATAAGAGTTTGGTTTCTAAAATGTATAAATAACAAATATATGTATAATACTAATAGGCATTCCCCTATAGATAGATGATTAAAGAGTAGAACCCACTGTTCTCAAAAGAACAACTGCAAAATATTCACAACCACAAGGAAAAATTGCTCTAAATCACTAATAATTTTAAAAAATGCAAATTAAAACAACTCTGAGATTTCATCTCATCCTGCAAATTTGCAAAAATGACCAAAAAATGGCAACAGTCAATGTTAAGGGAGTTGTGGAAGGATAGGCACACCAGTACATTGTTGGTAGAGCTGTGAAATAGTAAACCATTTTGGAAAAGCAGTTTGGAGTTATGCAAATAAAGTAACTAAAATGTCCATCCTTTGAACTAAACACTTCATTACTGAGCTTATACCTCAAGAAAGCCTTTGATAAGAAAAAAAAATCCGCATGTACTCCAAAATATTTATAGCACCATGTTTTGTGATAGCTAAATTTTGGAATCAAAGCAGATGCCCATCACTTAGGGAGTAGTTAAACATATTGTGGTACATGGACACAATGGAATATTATTGTGTTATAAGAAATGATATATATGGTGAATACATAGAAGCATGAGAAGATCTATATGAATTGATACAGTTCACATATGAACTGATGCAGACCTCCTTCATGGAAGTCAGAAGTTTTCAAGTCTTACATATTGCGTATGTTTTTGTATTTTTTCAGTGTATTGATCTTCTCTTCTTTCCTCTCTAAAAATACCGTTTGTCATATGGAATGGCTTTTTGGGAGAGGGGAGTGATGGGATACTATGTTGATGTAAGGAGCAGAGGATAACAATAAAAACTTATTTAAAAAATCATATCTTAGCCTCCAAGAACCTCTCTTTAAATTATAACATAGCCTTGTCTTATAACTGATGTGAAATAAAAATTCATTAGTAATAATTCATTTTCAAATGTATGTTAGGACATAGGTTTTCATTAAAGTTCAAGTTAGCAGAAAGTAAATAATTAAAATGACAACCTAGAATAAATTTGGTGAATGATCTGTTTTCCCTTTTTCCTGTTGCTTGATTTATTTCCTCCATGTGAATTTACCTAGCTTCCTAATAAGTTCCTAATTGTACATTTGCAAATTAATCATTTGATGTAACAATTAGTGACTTGTCTGTGGTATTATTTTCCTTCATAGTAGGTACTTTGTAGTCAGCCATTAATTGAGAAGGGCAGAAATGTTTGTGAATGAATTGGTGTGGTAGGACTTATTTTTTTGCTTCAGACCTGTTTTTATTGGTATGGCGAACTCTTAGTATAGAAATTCCCTCTGTTAGTGTAGATCAGCAGCTTACTATAATTTATGGTCTTAGAGAAATAAGTGACCTGACTAGGAACATACAGCAAGTACGTATCAGAAGCCAAATTCAAACTTTTTTTGCTTCCAAGTCTAGCCTCTCTGCCCAGTGTGCCTATCAGATAATATGATAGCATAGGTAAATTGAGATTTTGTTAATTGTAAAACTGTATTTTGGTTTACAGCTTAGGGCTTTTTCTCTCCCCAGAGTTGTTAATAATTAGCAAAATAGACTAATTTATTTTTCTTTTCCTTTTATTTCATTTCTTTAGCCTTTGTCAAGTGGCTTTCAAATCTGAAGTTCTAGGAGTAACAAACCACATGAGGATTTTAATTTTTTTAAAGAAATTTTTAGGTATAGGTTGTAGAACACAGCCCTAAGCATATTGTTGAAAACAGCACCACCACCACCACCACCACTGCCACCAACAATATGTGGGTGGGACTAGATAATCAAGAAGAAGAGATAGTCAAAAATATTGTTGTTCATCCTTTTTTTTCACAGTGGACCAATGATATGGGTGATGTCTTGACTTGTTCATGAATTGGTTTTAAGTGAGGTAGAGTTACACAGTCTTCTGCCTCATTCTCTCTTCCTGAGTCATTGAAGTCTATTGGCAGGACAAAAGTCAGGATAATTGGTAATGGCTTGGGATGCAGTGGATGACGTTGGTGGTATGCAGTGGATGACCTTGGTGGTCTTCAGTGTCTGACCAAGCTCTAAGTGCTCCACAATGCTTGCTTCAGCCACCTTCGTGGTATTTGGAAGAAATTATTCTCATCTGCCCATTCTGCCAGGGAAAGTCTTCACATTCTTGGGATAGACAGCCCCCTAACTCACCAACAGGTTGGAGGCCTGTTGGTTACCCCCAACCTGGTTTGGTCTGTCTGCTGAGATGATTTACCAGGGTGGGGCTGCTGTGCATGCTACAGTTTCTTGGAGCCAGAGGTGAGAGTTGGGTGAATCAGATGGACAGACACCAAAGATGGATGAGCATCCCTGAAAAGGGCTCAGCAAGCCCTCACACCAGAGGTGCTAATCCTTCTGAACACTCCACCCCCCAAAATAGCCCATTTAAACCCAAGAACATAAATTACTGGGGAGAAGACTTCTTTTTTTGACAAGAACTATTGGAAAAACTGGAAAGCCAATTGGCAGAAAATAGCTGTAGGTAAAATTCTTATGCTATATGCCACAATGTATTCAAAATGAATTCACAACCTAAGTATTAAAATCATAACATAAAAATTAGTATAGAATAAGAGAAAATACCTTTAGCACCTAAGTTGGGGGGGCAGAATTTGTAGCTAAACTTGTGATAAAGGATATCATAAAAGATAAAACAGATTATTTTAATACATGAGGCTCAAAATCTTTTGCATGACTAAAATTAATGAAGTTAGAATAAGAAGAGAAATGGTAGATGAGAAAAGTATGTATCAAATATCACCAACAAAACTCTGATATACTAAGATATGTAAGGAGTCAGTGAAAATATTTAGCATCAGTAATCATTACCCATTATTTAAGTGGTCAGAGGATTTGACCTTCAAAAGAAGAATTGCAGACTATAAGTGACAAAATTAAAACTCTCTAATTCCTTATAATAAGAAAAATGCTAATTAAACAACTCAGATTGTTATCGCCTTAAAATTAGCAACAGTAACATAATCAGAAACGTTCAATGTTCGAGGTACTATGGGAAGAGAGATACACTGATACATTATTGGCAGAGCTATGAATACTTTCAACTGCTATGGATATAAGTATGGAATTGTGAAAAAAAATCACTCAACTGTCATATTACTCTGGCCTTTTTGCAGTTCCTTGTACACGATGCTCTTTATCTCCATGCATTTTCAATGGCTGTGATTTGAACCAGGGATCCCTTTACTGGATATATCCACTCAAAGATAAAAGCAAGATCCAGCATATACGAGAATATTTACAATTAGTACTCTTTGTAGTAGCCCATTTATTGGATTTTGCCTGAAAAAAACTAGGTTACAAATGTAATGGAATATTATCGTGTGGTAAGAAATGGCCAGTAGGAGGAACTTAGGATGATTCGTGTGAATGGATTCTGAGTGAATTAGCAGAATCCAAAGAACAATATAACCAGTAACTACAACAACCTAAGTGAAAAAATCACTAACAGGAAGCCAGATGGAGTGATTGAAAAGGAAATGAAAGTCCTTGAGAACAGATAAAACATGACGCATATCTTCTTACATCATCTGAGTGGTAAGAGACTACTATGACAGAATGTCGAATATATCAGACACAGTCCCAGTTGGAGTTTGTCTTTAATTGTTTTTGAGGGTTCACTTTGGAAGTAGAGGAGAGGGGTTTCCAGATATGTTTGTTCTGTAAAGGCAAAAAACATCAATTTCACATATTTTAATAATGAAAAGAAGTGTTCTAAACTAAATTGGCTTTAAGTAATTTAAGTATTTGCCCAGAATTTACATAATTACTGTTTTGGTCTGAACATGAGTTGTGTTTTTACTACAAATATGATTTATGTAAAACCTGAGTTTAGACTATAAGCAGTATTAGTTCTTTAAGGTGTTCTTTCATATTTTTTTCTTTCAAAGAGTTCTCATTTAAGGGGTTTATTTTATATTCAGAGGTGACATACTTGGGCTAATACAGTAATACTTGTAAGAATGGAAAATAAAATGCTCTATATAGTATTCTTTGTATTCTTTTTCATTTCCCAAGGCAGGTGGAGACAAGTGCTTGAATTTATAAAAGAAGAAAGTGAAATATTTTGAGGACCTATACAGAACAGCCATATGTGACAAATTATTTCAATTCTAGGAAATAACTCTTAAAACCATTTAGGCTGTGTTATTTAGGGAACAGTGTGGTACAGAGGAAAAGAGTGCTACATTTGGCATCAGAGGATCTGAGTTGAAATTTTGGCTCTGCTTATCGTTGTGACCTTGGGCAGGTCACCTTACCTTCTTTGGGACTCTTATCTGTAAAATGACCTTTAGGGCCCCTTTCAGGTAAAGCTAGGATCCTTTGGTTCTGTTGTTTAAAAGCCATTTACAAGTACAATATAAATCATATATTACCAAACTAAACTGCATTATAGCCTCAGAAAGTTAGAAAACCTTTAGGTTTCTATACTGAATAATTTTTAAATCTCTGAATTCTATGGATATGTGTATGTGAAATATATAACTTGGCTAGCACAACAAAATAAATAAATGAAAGCCCATACTTCGATAAAAATCAGACACTGGAATATATACCAGTTAATGCAGTTTATTAAGCTAAAGTGTTCAATCCTACACACCATCTGTAAACTTGGTAAAAAAGCAAGCATATATGATTTTGATCATGAATTCTTAATGATTTTTGTACTGAAATGTTCCTGGAAAATGTTAATATATTCACATATAAATCAAAGATATGTATCTTCAAAAGTACAATCAGGTAAGAGATTTGCTTTTTCACATGTATTATTTGCTACCTTTTTTCATGGCTAATATGTGAAATTAAACTGTGATGAATATGAAAGGACTCTTCGATCTTGCAGTCTGTTGATCACTTTCTTCTCCTTTATATTCTCTTTTCTTTAGGTTTTCATAACATTGCTCCCTCCTGTCCTAACAGTTCTTCTCAGTCTCCTTTGCTGGATCTTAATCTAGACTGACTCTCTCTCTCTCTCTTTCTCTCTCTCTCTCTCTCTCTCTCTCTCTTTGGTGTGTAGGTGTGTGTATGTGTGTGTGTGTGTGTGTGTGTGTGTGTGTGTATACATATATATTTATTTATAAAAAGGTCCTTCCCCCTACCCTTACCTCCTTTTTTTTCTTTAATTTTTAAAAATTAATCAATTTATTTTTAGTTTTCAACATTCACCTCCATAAGCTTTTGAGTTCTCAATTTTCTAGACCCTCTCTTTTTAACTGTGGGTATGCCCAAAGACTCTGTCTTAGACCTTTTCTTCTCTTTTGTTTGATGCTTTCATGGATTCAATTATCACCTCTGTCCAGATGATTCTCACATCCATTTATCTAGCTCTTATTTTTCCTCCTGACCACTAATCTCAAATCTCAGTTGGCTTATTGGATTTCTCAAATTAGATGTTCCATAGACATCTTAAACTTAGTGTGTCCAAAACTGAACTCATCCTATTTTTTCTCAAGACTTTTCCCTCTGCCTAACTTTCCTATTACTGTCAAGGGCACTACTGCCCTCCCAGTCCTCCAGGTGAACATTCAGGGTATTATTTTTGACTCCTCGCCTCCCATATTGGATCAGTTGCAATGTCCTGTGGATTGTGCCTTTTTTTACATCTTTCCTAATTGCTCTCTTCTCTCCTCTTATACTGTTACTATTCTGAGTGTTGTTGTTCAATTGGGTCTAATTCTTGGTGCCATTTCCTTCTCTAGTGGATTAAGGCATAAGGAGGTTAAGTGACTTGTCCTGGGTCACACAGCTAGAAAGTGTCTGAGACCAGATTCAAACTCAGATCTTCTGGTTATGGGCCCAGTCTTTTATCCACTAAGTTATCTGGCTGCCTCCTGTTTTCTGATATAGTTCCTCATCATTACATGCCTGGACTATTTATTGCAACAGCCTTCTGGTTGATCTTCCTATCTCAAATCTCTCCCTACTCTAAGCAGTTCTCCACTCAGCTGACAAATTAAGCTTTTTACATTTTAACCTGACCCCTTCCTAACTTTCCAGTCTTCCTATACCTTACTTCCCTCCATGTGGTCTGTTTTCCAGTGATGCTGACTTCTTTGTGCTCCTTGAACAAGACACGCCATCTCCCAACTCTGGGCATTTTCACTGGCTTTCTTTTATGTCTGGAATGATCAGCCCCCTCATTTTCTGCCTCTTGACTCCCTGGTTTCCTTTAAGTATCAACTAAAAACCTACTTTCTGTGAGAAGCCTTTCCTGATCTCTCTTAATGCTAATGCCTTCCCTCTGAGATTACCTCCAATTTATCTTGTATATGTCTTATTGTATACTGTTGTTTGCATGCTGTCTTTCTCAGTAGGTTGTTAACTTCTTGAAGGGAGAAAGAGACTGTTTTGGTCTTTCTCTTTTTATCTGCAGAGCTTAGCACAGTGCTTGGCACATCATAAGTACTTAACAAATGCTTGTTGCTTGCTTTCTTGGATCTCTCTTTGTAGAACTGAGGGCTAAGTATTAACACAGTGAGAATTTTAAATGTATTTTGATTATTATTTCAAATTCAATAGTTAATTGGATATGGATACCAGCTTGTTGTTAGGACTTCATAGTTACTGCTATGTTTGTCTAATTTCTATTTTTAAGTTGCTTATTATGTGTTTTCAAATTCCTATCACATATGTCTTTTAGGTCTTATACAAATTTAACTGTCAGAAATTTTATTTTTTAAACAAAGAAGTAAAGAGTTTATGTACTTTGTTTACATGTATAATCTTCACAGAGCTAATTTTCCACTCTTTTCTTTGTATTTGTAAATTCTTTCTTATTGCGCAATAATAGTGAAGACTTGTATTTGTCTAATGACTTCTTTGAAGATTTTTTTCAGCTTTGGTTTCATTTATTTTAATCAGATCCTTGAAACATAGTTGGTACAGGTAATCATAATCTTTACCTAACAAAAACAAGAAACAAAAAACTGATGACAGGAGAAAATACATAAATAATTTAAAAATTGGTGTATTCATTTATCTATCTATATTACTCCTTTTCTTTCGTATCTAGTTTTTAAAAAATTATGTTCATTGCTGTAAAGTCAGTTATTTTTACTGTTTCCGTGGAACTTATCTCTAACTGGCCTGTGCAATTACTTTGGACTTTAAATGTTATTGATTGTCTCTCTTGGCCTCATTTTCTTTTTTTCCTTTTTTCTCCAAGATTACTAATAACAAGCTATTGGATGATTACATAATTCAGTAAATAAAAATGCCTGAGTAAATATGTAATAAATCTTAAAATGATGAAATAAGAGTGATAGAATGTGCTGAGTTAAAGACATCAGACACAAATGAAAAACAGGTTTTTATAATGTTTCAGGAATAAAACTGGTATTTATCAGCTGTAGTTGCAACTTAAACTTTTACAAGACATAGTAGGAAATTAAATTAAAGATGGTATTGAGATATTCAAAGAACTGAGAATCTCTAAATCTGGTTGGTGGTAAAAGAAAAACAGCATATTCAGATTTAATTAAAAAAAAGACTTTGGAAAAGAGAATAAAAACATAATTTTAATTTAAATGCACTAAGGAAACATTAGAGAAGGAATTATTATGCATTACAAGCATTGTTATAAAATATAATATATTTTGAGTTGAAGTATTAAAAGGGAGCAAGAGTGCCAGAGAATAGTACATCATAATTAGTTTATATTTATAATAAGAGAAGTACATGATGAGAATTGCCATTAAGTAGCTTGATTACCTGAGATTTTTCATGGGATGAAGTAAAAACTAAAAATAGCCTTTTTTCTTGTGCATATTTGACACCTCTGTCTACAAAATGTTGATGATTGTAGTGTTAGTGTTTTAATGAAAGTGCAGAGCATTCTCTTATTTTTTAAAAGGTTATTTTTGTAGTAGTTGATGCTCTTAAAATTTCAGTTGTTAAATGGGAATAGTCAATTGTTTTGTTTCTTTTGGAAGTTCAACATCCACATCATTTATTCTGTTGACTGAAGAGCATGTAACAGAGGTGTCTTAATGTAATTATTGTGATATTTTTTCTTTCTTTGATAGTGTTCTTGTTTATTTGTTTCAGTTGTGTCTGACTCTTCAAGATCCCATTTGGAGTTTTCTTGGCAGAGATACTGGAGTGGTTTTTCATTTCCGTTTTCAGCTCATTTTATAGATAAGGAAACTGAGGTAAACAGTGACTTGCCCATGTTCACACAGCTAATAAGTATCTGATGCCAAATTTGAACTAAGGAAGATGAGTCTTCCTGACTTCAGGTCCAGTACTCTATCCACTGTATCACCTAGCCGCCCCCTTTTTATAGTGAGTAGTTTAAAAAAAAAAGATTATTATTTTTTTTTTTTTTGCAATAGTTGGTGCTCTTAAAATTTTGTTGAATTGGATGGGAATAATCAATTGTGTTGTTCTTTTGGAAGTTCAACATTCATGTTATTTATTCCATTGACTGAAGAGGACACAACAAGGAGTCTTAATATAATTATTGTGGTATTTTTTGCTTCTTTCATAGTGTCACTCACAACGTGTAGTTTTCAATTCAGCAAACATTTATTAAGCGTCTGTGTTCCAGGCACTGTATGAGGTGCTGGAGATACAAATAAAAAAGAACGACATTGCTTCTTTCAAGGATCTTACAGCCTAATGGAGGGAGGCAACACCCTGGAAAAGCTGGAAAAGCAGGGTAGTGGGGTAGGCATGTGAAGTATCACCTAGTGTGGAGGCATCTTGTTCTGTGGAAGTGAAACCAAATAGAGATGTAGATGTTAAGTGGAGTGAGTGTGAGAGACAGACAAGAAAGAGAGAGAGTGTGTTCTGTGGTTTAGATTTTGTGACTAAAGTCTGTCCTGCTAGTTTCCATTTTAATTTGATATTAGCAAATTAAATGTCAGCTGAAATGAAGTCCTTAGTGTGCAAATGAAACAGTTGCTGTTTGATTTTTTCTGAAGAAAGCAGTATAGTTCAGGTTATTTCTGTCATCAGTTTAGCTATTACAATGACTTTGGGCAAGTCACTACCAAATATATACTCCTAAATCTAACGGATAGTAAGATGTAATAGATTCACTGGATAAAGATTATTTTCTAAGTATGATGTTCCTTATTGGAAGGGATAACATAAGCAAATATGCGTGTTGGTAAAAAAATGCAATATAAATTTTGAGGCATTGAAAAATTGCCATGGCAGGACTTATTTAGCTTTGTAATTTCTCTCTTGGAAGTATTTTAGCAAAGTTTTGTCATGGAAAAAAATATTTACTACTTCTTGTCTTTGTATCCCCTGTATAAATACTAGAGGATATACATAGTACTTGGCATATCATGTACTAGGCACTTAATAAGTGCTTATTTGTTGATTGCTTTCTGTAATTAATTAGTGGCATAGGTGAATGTTCAATGTAATAGGATCATAAGAATATAGATCTAGTATAGAATTCAATGAGAACTTAGAGGCTACTTAATTTAACCTCCTTATTTTGCAGATGACGAAAATGAGGCCCAATGAGGTTGTGACTGCCTGATGTCCCTCTGACAGTAATCATAAGAAGAGGGATTTGAATCAGGTCCTCTGACTTCAAAGGCAGTGTTTTTTTTCCACTGTATTAAGGCTCTTATCCTTGAATTTTTAATAAATTGCTAGTCCAGGCCTAGGATTACCAAAAGTTTTTCTTCTGGGTGTCCTTCACTTTTTAAAAGTTCAGTTTAGTTAAATATTTCTTTAATTGTTTATTGGTTTAATAATTCATTAATTTAATCATTTAATTAAATTATTTTATTTAATTGTTTAAAATTCTCACAGTAGATTGTGAGCTCCTTGAAGGCAGGGATTGTCTTTTGCCTCTTTTTGTATCCTCAGTGAAGGTCCATTTCCACCCCCCCCATATTATACTTATTTTTTGATTATATTCATTTTTTCAGGATGTTAATCTTGGTTGTAAGCCTCTTTTTTGCTTTTTGGAATAATGTATTCCAAAATCTCCTCCCATTTTTCAGTCAGTCAGGAAGCATTTATTAAGCACCTACTATGTGTCAGGCACTATGCTAAGTAAAAGGGCAAAAGACAGTCCATACCTTCAAGGAATTCACAATAGAGTGGGGGAAACAGTAAACAAATATGTACAAACAGACCCTACACAGAATACATAGGAAATTATCAATATAGGGAAGATTGGCATAATTAAGAGGTATTGGGAAAGGGTTCCAGTAGAAAATGGAATTTTAATTGAGGCTCGAAGGAAGCCAGGAGGCAGAGATGAGAAAGGAAAGCATTCCAGGCATGGTGGACAGCTAGAGAAAATTCCTGGAGTCAAGACATAGTGTCTTGTTCATGGAATAGCAAATATGCCAGTGGAATTGGATGAGAGAGAGAGAGAGAGAGAGAGAGAGAGAGAGAGAGAGAGAGAGAGAGAGAGAGAGAGAGAGTGTTGTCTGTGTGTCTGTGTGCGTGTGTGTGTGTGTAGGGAGTGGTAATGTGTAAGGTAAGGTATATGGTAAGAAAATTGGATAGGGAGATAGGCGTTGAAGGGTTTTGAGTATCAAACAGAGGATTTTGTATTTTATCCTGATGGTAAAAGGGAGCCGCTGGAGTTTATTGAGTAGAGAGGGATGTGGTCAGACCCGTGTTTTGAGAAAGTTACTTCAGTGGCTGAATGGAAGATGGATTGGAGTGGAGAGAGACCTGAGGCAGGCAGCCCCACCAACAAGTTATTACAGTAATCCAAGCATGGAGGTGATGAGAGCCTACACCTGGGTGATGGTAGTGTCAGGGGACAGAAGGAAACATGTTCAAAAGATGTTGCAAAGGTGAAATAGACAGGCCTTGGCAAAAGATAGGATATCGGGGAGGAAGTGAGAGATAGAGAAGAGTTAAGGATGATGCCTAGGAGAATGTTGGTGTCTTTTATGTTAATTGAGAAGTTTGGAAGAGGGGAGGGCTTGGGGGAAAAGAAAGTGAATTCAGGTTTGGACACATTGAGTTTAACATATTTATTTTTCTGTATATCCATTTCAAGGTATCTGAAAGGTAGTTTGGAGATGGGAGAGAAGAGGTCAGCAGAAAGTTTGGGGCAGGATAGGTAGATTTGAGAATCATCAGTATAGAGATGGTAATTAAATCCATGGGGGCTGATGAAATCATCCATTGAAATAATAAATTATATTTTTAGTAAAGTCTGCCAGGTCTTACTTAATCCTGACTATGATTCCTTGATACTTGAACTGCTTGTTTCTGGATGCTTATAGTATTTTTCTTTGATGTGTATCTCTAGATTTTGGCTATAACATTCTTGTGACTTTTGGTGTTGAGTGATCAATGGATTCTTTCTATTTTTATTTTGCCTTCTAGTCTTAATAGGTAGGGACAGTTTTCACTTATGATTTCTTGAAATATAGTATCCAGTTTTTTTTTTTAAATCATGGATTTCAGGGAGGCCAGTGATTGTCAAATTATCTCTTCTTGATCTATATTCCAGATCAGTTGTTTTTGATGTCAGATATACATTTTCTTCTATTTTTTCAGTCTTTTGATTTTGTTATGATATTTCTTGATGTGTCATGGAGTCATTGATTTTTGTTTGGACTTTTCAAGTTTTCAGGGACTCTTGTTATTTCAGTAAAGTTTTCCACTTTCTCTTTCAAGGTACATGTTCTTTTTCTAACTGATTGCTTCAGAGCAGAAGTTCTGAACTTTTTTGTGTCGTAGACTCCCTTTTTTAATTTGGTGGAGCCTATTGACGTCTTCTTAGAATAATATTTTTAAATGCATAAAATAAAGTACATAGGATTACAAAGGTAATAAATTATATTGAAATAATTATCAAAATAGTTTCTGAAAAAATTCATATATCCCACTCGTATCCCTATTCCTGAGCTTTTGTTTCATTTTTTTGTCTCTTGATTAATTTCTTGTAGGTAGTCAATCTGGTAGAAAATGAAGTTTTTTCCCTTGTTGAGTGCAGTTGTGATGGAGTTACTCTCTCCTTCTTTTGGAAAATCACTAGATTTCCAGTAATTTTTTTGTAGTAGTTGGTGTTTGATTTATTCATCTTTCCAGCTTTAATTCTTGGACATTATGAATTTTTTTCTTAATTGCCACATCCAGTAGTCTTTTCTTAGTCCTAATCCTTTTTGATTTTCCTTTTGATACTTTCAAATATCTTTTTGTCTTGGCTTCTCTCTGGATTTTTATGATAGTTGTCTATTTTGTTTCTCCTATCTCTTTGATTGATTTTTCTTCTCTTTCCTGGCCCTTCCAAGGCTATGTCATACACTCACTTCTCTCTCCTCTCTCTATACTCCTCTTGGGGATCCCATCAGCCCCAGTGGATTAAATTATTGCTGTGGAAGGGATTACCAGGTCTTTGTCCATCTCTCTTCTCTCTCAGGAGCTTAGTTCTACATCATGGACACTTCACACAGCATGTCTCATAGGCATCTCAAAATTCAAGTCTCTGGTGTAGTGGAAAGCATGCTTTATTTGTTCTTGTTGATCTAGGTTCAAATCCTGGCTTTGTTACTTTTTTCCTATGGGACATTGGGCAAGTTACTTATATTCTCTAGGTCTAATTTCCTCATCTATAAAATGGGAGCTTTTTAGATTCCTTCTATTCCTAAGTCTTTGATCATTGATCTTCTGCCTAAAACTGAACTCTGTTTTCATCCATCGCACATGCTCCTATTTCTTATATTTGTCAGCAGTATCATCCATCTTGTCATTCATGTTCACAGTAGATAGTTGCTAGCCATGTGACCCTTCCACAGATCACTTTATCTCTTGCAGCCTCAATTTCCTCATCCCTCAAATAGAGGGGTAACTCAATTACCTCTAAAGTCTCTTCCTGCAAAAAATCTGTAATGCTGTGTTACTGTTATTCTCTTTCCAATTCATCTGCCACAAAGTTGTCAAAGTGATGTTAAAGCTCTGACCATTCCCAGAAAACTCCAGTGTCTCCCTTTTGACTCAAAAATAGAATGTGGAATCCTTTCTTTGGCTTTTAAAGCCTTACACAGTCTGCCTTCATCTTACCTCTCTAGACTTATTAATTACTACCTTTCGTGTTATTTCCGTTCTAGCCAAACTGACCATCTTGCTTTTCTTCGTACATCTCATCCTACATCTTTCTGTCTACATAGGCTATCTTCTTTGCCTGGAATTCACTCTTTCCTTACTTCTGCTTCTTAGAATTCCTTCCTCATCTTCATCTCTTAGAATCTCTGGCTTCCTACAAGCTTGAGACTTTTCTTGATTCCTGTCCAACTACTTTTGCTTCCCCTCTTCTGTGATTACAACTTACTTCATATTTATTTTGTGTATATGTTGTATATTTGCTTTTTTGTATGTATGTTGTTTTCCCAGATAGAATGTCATTTCTGCAGGGCAAGTCTGTTTTGTTTTTGTCTTAAGTATTTCCAGTGCCAGGCATAGTGCTGACATATTACTTAATACTTAAATAAGTACTTGCATGATTGATTAATAAATTATTTTTGATTGATGAATTGAATGCTCTTGGAAGTAGCCAGCTTTTTTTCTCTCACTTTGCATCAAAGTCAGGTAGAGATGCTTGTTGTGATGACTATATCAGTATCATTTAATATAAGAAAATGTGAATCTGTAGAGCTCAACAATCATGACTGTAGGCTTGTAAAAATAAATGGAAAAAATGTATTTAAACAAAATGGTTGCACTACCTTTAATTAGTCATAGTACTATTTTTATGAATCTGGCAATTTGTTAAGAATGAATATCATACTCAAATTACTGCCTTTTTTTCTTCTACAGAAATAAATATTAAGTTAAACAATTTAATGACATTTCATTTATCTTAATACAATATATTTGCCCCTTTAGCAAGAAGGGATTCTACTTGGTTAGGTTAAAATCCAGATCTGCAGTCAACTCATTAGCAAAATCTTAGAACAAATAAGAGGAGTAATTTGATTTCCATCTACTATCTGAGCATGGGATCATTTTATCATATTTTTCTCTTGAAAAGTGCTTCCATTTTTATTGGGTTTGTAATTTGTCATACACAGCATATTCCTATAATTTATTTCATTGGAACTAGTTTGATGGTTCAAAAATCTGATTTTCCAACTAAACTTTCTTGGATTGGAGGTTCAGATCTAAATTGATTTAATTCAGATTTTTGCCCTAGTAAAATAGGTTTGACATGTGTGTGTCTTTCAAATGAAATATATCAAGTTGAATTTCATAATATTTCTTCATCATTTCTAAACATACATAGAAAATATTCTAATAGCTTCCTTACTAATTTGTGAAATGTTAGTTTATACAATTTTCTGGACTTCTAACCTGAATGGATTCCAGATTTAGACATACTTCAGTACAATTAAATAAATATTACTTAAGAAATCTTTGAAACCCATGTATGTGTGTGCATACTTGCATGTGTATGCGCACAGCTGGAGAATGTATATGATGTGATATTTTAGTATAATGGTTGGGCCATCATTAAATGGTAGATACATAATTTTGCTATTGATGTACTTAACACTGTTCAGTAACTTTACAGAGCAATTCTTTGGATATATTTACAAGTTATATTTGGTAGCACACAAAAGAGAAGGAACTAGAAGAGAGAGTGTTCTCATTTCTTTATACTTACTAGCATAAACCATTGCTCCAGAATACAGTACTTATGATTTCTTCATAATAAATTGGTTTGTTGAATCTCTAATATGTTACTCCAGTACCCCACAGTGGATAGAGTACTGGGCCTGGAGTCAGGAAGACCTGAGTTTAAATCTGGCCTCAGACACTTACTAACTGTGTAACCTTGGGCAAGTCACTTAACCTCTGTTTGCCTTAATCCACTGGAGAAGAAAATGGCAAATCACTCCAGTATCTTTGCCAAGGAAACCCCATGGACAGTATGGTCCATGCAGTCATGTAGAATTGAATACAGCTAAATGACTGAACAACAACAAAAATACTTCACAGTATACAAACTACATCCCTCACCAGAGCAAGATGTGTTTCCCAAACTTCCATTAATGCATTGTTTTAATCTTTAGTTTTAATTTTCCTTGATAGTTTTTATAAACTAAATTTGCTCATGTTTTACTGATGTTTTTTTGAGAGAGGCTAGATTTTAGATAATTCTTACTTCTCTTCTTTAACCTGTTGTGCTGGTTTTTTTTTCTATCCTAATGTGACTTACCTGTTTCCTTAGAATTTAGGCTCTTACAACATTATCCAAGAAGGTTATTGGCATCCTGTGTGCTCCACCTTATTAAATTCTCCTCCCCTCCCCAGTTTTCTTGTTTCCTATTTCTTTCTTTCTTACTCAGAATTCTGTTTCTTAACAGATTTATAGTTAACATTCATTAAGATTGCACATCTGGGCAAAGCCTGGTCCCTTCTATCATGGAACTTTTACATGTAAAAAATTTGATAGCTATATAAGAGAATATACATAAATTAAGTAATATAGCAAATATTTCCCCAAATTTCTATTTTTCCATTTTTCTTTCTCCTTAGTCATTTTAAGGTACAAGAGAGGAGAAAAAGCATACACATTCTTTTATCTTGCCTTTCTCCATCCCCCTCTGTTCTACCCATATTACTCAGTGTTCTTCTAACAACCTTGTGCATTATACCACCAAGTTTACCTTTCTTTCCTTCTTCAAGTAGATCTTAAAGTCTATCCTATATAGCCTATAATATATGTACTATATAATAATAAAAAATTAATTATGTTTAGAAAATGCCTGGTGCCCATTAAAGGAAATCAGTGTATATAAATCTAAGGCATAATTATAATTATTAAAATAGCAAATATTGCTCAATTTTTCAATTTGATAATTTATATTACTAATTTAAAAGTTGGTTCAAAATATTTAATTTCAGTGTTTTGTTTTGAAGGACTTATAGAAAAATAAATAGGATGACTCAGATAAGTAGACACATTTAAAATATAATTAGATAATATATCCTTTTACAGTTAAATATCTATTTTCTGGAATACTTATGTCCTGGGATGTTCTACAAAATTGAATTTTCTGGTTAACTAGAAAATTTTTTTTCAATGATAATTACTTTGGTGAGGAGTTAATTTGTACTAACCTTACAATATAGCTTGAAAATTGTTTTGAACAAAACTTTGAAATAAACCTGTTCTCTTTCAGATTTTTTTTCTTGTAGAAGGACAGTATAGCCAAATGTTTCTCTTACAGTAGAATTTTGGTTGAGTTTCAGATAATCAAAATTTTATTGCAACAGGCAAACTATTTGGAGGGAAGAAAAAATGGACTACCACATACTCTAAAATATAGAGAAATGTATTATGAATACCATAAGTTTAATTAAACAGATAATTGTGAATAATTTAATTTTGATAATAGGTGAACATCTGTACAGGAGGTTTCTTTTTTAGGGTACAATATCCTCCTCATGTTAAAAGTGACAAACAGGACAAAACTCCACACTTTTTACAGAGCAACTCCTATTAGTATCTCAGTCAACATTCCTTAATTCCTCTTTTGAAAAATCCTATATCTGTGTTTCAAAACCTAATGTTGGTTGTTTTTTTAAATTCTCTGGACTGTAGTTTTAAAAAAGAAAAATGCAAAAGACTTTAAGGAATATATACGAAGTAATTTACTATTGTAGTTTTTTTTGTTTTTATATTATCAGTTTTTATTTTTACAGAAAAAAAATCCAAACAGCTGTGCCCTTTATGTATTAATTCTTGGAAATAAAAATAAAAATAAAATCATTTGTCTTATTAAAAAAACTAGATTAAAGGCATAAGAAGGGAGGAAAATAAAAATTGTTTATGGTTTGCCACAAGACAAATATTTAATTAGAAATAAAAGCTATTCACGCTGATTTCCTATAAACTAAATCCTCTAATGTAAATAAATCTTGTGCTTTTTTTTTCAAAGCATAGGTTTGAATCTACTTAAGTACTGTTTTCATGTACCCATTACATGCTATTTAACAAATTTAAAAGCTATGAGAGACTATCAGATAGATACATTACTTTTTCGCTCTAAATTCATGAGTGAACAAATGTTTGTATACATAAAAGGCATATAAACTGTAGTATTCCTACTAGAGTTACTACTGGAGCTGGTAAATCTGCTTTGTAAAGGCTACCTTTGTGACCATCTAAAATACTAAATGTAGGCAATAAATAGGGGTTTATAGTAAAATTATAATATTTGCATTTTATACTTTGCTACCTCAGACTTAATGTTATAAAGGATACCAGAAGCAAATAGACTTCTGTCATACATTGATTTTTAAACTGGATGGTTTGAAGTAGTTGGAATTGAAGACTAAAATATTTTAAAACTCCATAGTGAGTGTTTTTCTATGGAATTCTAAGAATAGTTGGACTAATTTGTATCTCTGCTTGAAAACAAAATTGAGTAAAGGTCTTGCTGTCAGGTGGGATCTTGTCAAAGTTTAAACCTTATTCAAAATAAGCTGTCACATAGAAAAGAGAATATTAAATGATACTGAGTACTAAAAGAAATCTTTTTAAATGAAGAATTGAAAAATTGCTTGGTCTCTTCTGTAAAAACTATTGCTATTGAAATTTTATTTTTTTCTGAAGACCAACTATTTGGAGAGGCAGTGTCATATAGAAAAGGCACTTTCTTCCCTAATTTTTGATCTCTGTGACTGTGGGTAAGTCATTGAACATCTCTGAGCCTTCCTTTCCTTATCTGTAAAATGAGAGTGTAGAGGCAGTCTGGTTTAGGTGATAGAATGCTAGGCTTGGAGTCAGGAAAATCTGAGTTCAAATTCTGCCTTTGTCACTTATTTAGCTCTGTGACCTTAGGCAAGCCACCTGGTAGGTCTTAGGCAGCTACTTCCCTAAGCCTTTTCCATTTTCTGCAGTGGTACGTGGAATTTCCATACAGGGACTTTACTACACTGATACTATCACAAAAGAAATTAAGTGTAATAATACTTGAATAAATCACCTCAAGGTGGAATGAGAGCTTTGTAAACCCAACTCTTTCTTTGTGAATATGGATTGTATTTTGAGTAGTGCTTGCTTATAATATGTTTTGTCAAAATATGGTATCTTTATTTGTTTGTCCTCTGTTTCCTTATTGAATTGATTTAGGAAATAAGGCACAGGGATGCTGTGGTTTTGCCAAGATTCTATAGTATGTTAGCATTGGTACGAAATAATATTCTTATTTCTCTTGTGACCTCACAACCTTTATTTGATTGCATTGTACTGCATTTTCCTTAGGATTAGGGTACTCAGCAAAGCAAAGTTAATGAATCTTTTTTATCTGTGTGAAAGAGATAATTTGAAAGATAATATAATTTATGTTTAGAATATTTTAAGTGAAAAAATTATTTTTAAATGGCTCACTACTTGTATTTTATTCAGGTCATTTAGAAGAAAATACCAAAAAAAGGAAATGAAAAAATTGTTATGCTGATTAAGTCAGATGTTTGTATGTTAAGGTAGTAAGTCCTAGTGGAAAGTAAACTGGTTTTGTTTTCATAAGACCTATGTTTGGTTACAGGCTCCCTCACTGCAAGGCCCCTTCCAGGTCGATTCCTAGGATTTCCTAATTAAATAACTTCTTTGAGCCTTAGTATCCTTTTCTAGAAAATGGGGATAATAAGACTTAAAGGAACTCTCAAGAATTGGTGAGAGGAAAGTGCCTTTTAAAACTTGTTTTATCAACAATTTTTAGCATTTATTAATATGTTGTTATAGCATACAGATAAATGGAAAATAATTCAAGACAGCTTTATTTTTTTATAAGCACCTTTTCTCCCCAGGAGATAAAAACTACATAATAATAATAATAATAAAATAACCATTTGACATAGTTTGTTCAGTTGGAATGACCATTACTTAATTCTGGATGAGTAGATCACGAATCATTTGCAAGCCTTAGAATCATTATTTCAAACAATGATTTAGTACTTTCCTAGCATCCATTGAAGACAAGAAAGAGGATCTTCAGAATTTCGTATCTCAATGAGGTACAGAAGGAGAAATGGTGATGGGTATGTTATGATGATAATGATAACCAGGATACAAATAAAACTTGCATTTTGTGTACTGTGAGGCTGTAGGCCTGTCACAGAAATCACATTTGATATTGGAGGCAGCTCTGAAGTTTATTATAAAAATTAAAAAGAGTAGGATTTGCTGGTGGTATCTTATGTTCTCCACACATAAAAAAATATTTGTTTAAATTCCTCCCTCTTATATTTAATTCCAATAATTTTAAAATGCAATTCATTTTTTTAAAGAAAGACCTAAAGGTTATTCTTTAATCTTTTTTTTACCATAGTGAAAGCTACATATTGTAGGCTTATTGCTGCCTTCATCATATAAAAATCATTGCTTTAGATTTTTTTCATTATATAATGTGGTATTTTATTAATACACCTGAGTTTGCAATTTTCTTCTTAATCCTTTGCCTGTTCAGGTTTTCAGTCTTGAAAACTGAGAAAAGGAGTTGCTAATTTTTCCTATATGTGATTATGGATAGAAGAAAGAATATATAAGGTTAATTTTTAGATATATCACTTAATGGTAAATATGGGCTATTGTAAAACAATGATTGGCTTAAGGAAGTAAATTAATTCTAATTGATTTGAATTATAATTTGAGGTTTTAAATTAAAATGATATTTAAGTTAGACATTAACTTAAGTGTAGCTAGGGTAAATGGATCAGAAAATTCAATTAAAAAAATAAAGCATACAGGTTTTGATTGAATTTTAAAATGTATACTGTTTTAAGGCTGTTCATTTATTTTAATTTTTTAGAAAATATGACTTACATGAATATTTTTCTAGTGGACAGAATAATGACAAAATATACACAATGATGTTACTTTAACAAACTGCCATGCAACATATACATTAAATAATGAAGAAATTGAATATATAAGACCTAATCTATTTAACATTTAATATTGAAATTTTACACTATAACCAATACTTTAAAAATTTCCCCCTTATTTGGCAGTCATGTTTTTACAGTTTAAAAAAAACAACAAAATTCTTGGGAATGGGGATTTGGTGAAAACTTGTTTTTTGCTTAGTCTGTAATGACCTGTGGTACTAAACATTTCTCTCTTACTTCACTGTCTTCAAAAGTAATTGTTTTATTCCTTTTAGGATCTATCCAAGAATTGTGTATTACAGCATTATTAGGCATAGGATCTGCTTCCACAATTGAAACAACTCGCTTTTTCATTTTACTTTTCAAGACTTTTTGAAATTTTTGTCTAGTAAATGCATATAGTAGAGGGTGAAATATGGTAGTTCCATATGCCATAACTAGAAAACATAATCTTAGTTTTACCAGAAGGTCACTTGGGCCCAAACATAAAATGGTGGTGTTTAAAACAGAAATTGGTGTCCAGCAGAGAAGAAATGTTGAAATAATCAACAGAGACATTCTGAAGACTCTCTTTTGCCTCTCCCGTCGTTCTCGGTGTCTCTTCACGGCTCGCCGGAGAGCAATTATGACAGAAACAGAAGTTCTTACACCAAAAACTACATTTCTTCCGCCACTGCTTTGGGATACGTCGGTAGTCTCATGCTGTGTGGTCAGAGAAATTGTCTTTTTCTTTCTTGCTTTCTTCTTTTGCCCTGTTGAAAATCTTGTGCCTATTCGAATATTTAGGGCTTGAAGTATTTTGGTATAGGTAATTAGCATTACTATAACAGTGAAAAAGAAGATTGGAATCTGTACTAGCAAGTGATAGTACATCCCCAGCTCAGTGTGGTATTCATTTCTACTGACACAGAGAAGTGTCTTGTTTTTCCATCTGCTTTCACTTTGAAGACTGAAAAAATTGACCTCAATAAAGGGAATTAGGAAAGAGAAAAATGAGACAATCCATATGGATGTCATTAACATGACAGCTCTTCCCATTGTCAGAATTCGGTTTGCAGGTTTTACAGAGATATCATATCGGTCCAAAGTGATTGCAAAAACGTTGATTGCAGTTGAGACACTTGCAAAGGAAACACAAGCCTCATGGAAGCAACAGATGAGAGCAGTATTACTCTCCAGTGAAAGTAGAAGAATAACTATAGTTAGAGGAATACATCCTACACAAATAATTACATCAAGTACATGAAGATTCATTGTAATAATGTTACTGACAGAGTTGATTAAGTTGGATTTCATGCAGTAAAGTACCAATACTGTGAGGTTACTGCCAAGTCCCAATACAATTTCTAACATGAGAAATCCAGTGAGAGATACTTGAAAGCTTAATGGATATGATGATGATGGGTACATATTGGTGTTGATGTCATCAATGTCATCTCGGACTGTAATGTTAGATTCAGACTGCATGTTGATTTCCGGAATGGGAGAGAAACACATTCTTTTGGAGCAGTTGGCTTTTTTCCTAGAAAGTGAAATAGAATAAACTATTTGATTTCCATACTTGTAATCACTTGGATAAATACCTAATGTATATCTTCTCTTCCTGTCAAAAATCTGTTTAGTCTTATATGTATTTCTGGATTTGATGTTTAGCAAAATTTACAAGGAAGAAAATTTGTCAATCTTAATTCATCAAGTTCACTTTATTATGTCATAAAAGGGCATTTAGAATGTACATATACATATGTGCGTGTGTTTTTTTAATATATATATATGCACACATATATTCTTGAAGAATTATTCATCTAAGGCTTTCCTTTATATATTGTAAAACATTTTAAATATTGAAAACATGTTTTGCTGGAAACTTTTCACTTTCATTTTTAAAAAAGAAATGATAAAATGGTTTAAAAATCCATTGGCATAGAAATGCTACTTTAAAAAATTTAATTAAAAATTTCTGAATTGTTAGAAAATATACATATTGCATATTCAGTATTGATATATAAGTAGTATGAGTGTAGATCTCTCTTTGAGATGTTTTCTTGTATAAAGATTTCAAATTAAAAGCACAGTTTTTAGATATTATGTATTAGGATACTAGTATTCTTTTAAATGCTATTTCCCTCTTCTTCATTTGAAAAATTTACATTACATAGCCAATAGTGCATTATGGTTACATAAGAAGTTTCCCCCATGATACCCAAATTTTTAAGTATTGTGATTAGAATAAAAATATTTCTTATTGGTCATTGAACTTTATATTATACAAATTTGTGAAAAGTCTTTAAAAAGATGCAAAAGGAAGTCACCTTGATGTGTACCAGGACAGTGAAACTTTAAGAAGGTGACACTCAGTTTTCAAAGGGAAAGTTTATTTCATGACCGCACCCTTTTGTGGAGCCTGAGAGTTTAAATTTAACAGCTGAATAATAAATTTGCATTTTCAGGATGTTTTAAGAATGTAACTATTGGCTTTATTTGAATCTAGGGTTTAAAGTGAAAAATGAGACTCTGGAGAAGTCCCAGAAATGTGTATTTTGGAGGGTTTTAAAAATTGTACTTCTGAAATTATCAGAAATGAATAATTTTGGAGATAATTAGAACATATCATCTATTGCTATTGGTGTAGATTCATTTTTAGTACCTAAGCCTGTAGATCAATTTGCCGATGAAATATGCATCTTTCAGCATGTTTCAAATGTCACATAGATATATTTTACATTTCTGAAAGACAGCCAATCAGCCATTGTTTCACATATTTGAAATATAAAATGTGAGCTAAAGTAGTCATAGTCTTAGACATGAAGTAGGAAATATAAACTTCAAAATTGAACTTAATCTCTTCATATTTTGCAAGTTTTGCCAGGCTTATATATAATTCCAGGATATAGATCCATTCATATTGTTAGCTTAAAAATTATTTCAGAAGCTGCTTTAAGTGATTATAAGATTGAATTCTGGAACACAGTTTAAACTAGAACATTACTAAAGGCGTATTTGTTCAAATAAGGCATGGTCAGAACTCCAACTGAAATCCTGTGAAAATGGAAAATTTTAAATGTGCCAAATGTTTTGAGCTGACAGATTAAACATCAGGTCTTTGTCACATCAGTTAGATTTATGATTCAATAGAAGCAAAAATTGTCAAGTTAGAAACATAATTTTTAAAAATACATCTTCATGTCAGGGTTTTCTTCTCTTGTAAATGTTAAACAGTGGTTGGGTGCATGCATCTTTTGACCTACCTGTTTTCTGTTGCCTCAGGGGTCTTTCAGTTTTTCAAAAATTGATACATGATGTCATTGACAGATTTTTGACATGCATTTTCACCTGGCAACAGTGAAGTAGCAATGTTCTATTTCCTGCCTTGTAGAATATTTCATTTATTTTTGTTCCAACACTTCAGCAGCAAGATTTATGTTTCAAAATGAGATTTTATTGGCTGATAGATTTCTAAGGACCAGTACATATTATTTATGTTTCTTTTGCTTTTTAAAGCCACTACTAATAAAATAAAGAACTTCTTAAGTGATATTAATTACATTGCCCTTTTGAGGACTATATGGCTGTGTATTTTTATTTTCCAGGATAAGTGAAAATAAAAATAGAGGCATCAGATTTCTGGCTTCAGAAATGTATTTAGACATCCTTTTGTTACAACTGGACATTTGTTTCTATAGTACTCTTGTTCATTAGTTGGACTAATGTCTTGATCACATAAATTTCTTTACATTATGAAATCCAGTTCATGAGCTTTTGATAAAGACCATCTGCTATTTAATTTGGTTTATTTTCATTAAAGAAGGATACATAACAGATCAAGAAATTCAGAGAAAAAATATCCATTAGTCATTGTGACAATTGATATGAATAACTTAATTTGTAGTGCAGAAAACCTGATACAGCTTCATTTAGCTTGCTGGTGAAGTATGTACATTCTCCTTTTGAAAATTCATTTTTCATTGTTTCTTCATGAATCAGTTGTTTCCACAATTTTGATATTTAAAGTAGAAAATCCTTTTAAAAATGCTCACCATTTTGTTTTCAGCCATATACCATTGCATTCTTCTCGTGAAAATATCCAATGTCTTCTCTTCAGAATACTGATTTGTTATGCATGCAAGCAGTCATAGACTTATTCCATGTTTTTCCTTTAACTCCTTTCTGTCTTTAGAAATACACATTATATCTTGTAGCTTGTGGTTCAGACTGCTAGAAAGATGTTCAGTCATTTGCATTCTTCATAATGTCAGTAGCAAAAACTGAATTAGATGATTTATGTCCTTAGGAGAAAAAGGAAAAAAAAAAGATTAAGATAAAGGGTGTCTATTAATTTTAAACTAATAATTAAAAAGCTACTGTAATACTATTTATGTAAAACCTATTTATAAAAATACATTAGCTCTATTATTAGACCTAGAACCATATATGTAAAATATAAGGAACATCCTTTTACTCTGCAAAATTGTATTTACTCCCTAGTTAATGATAGTGTTAACATTGCCAGTGAAAGAAAAAGAGAAAAGCTGATTGCTTCTTAACAACTGTTTTCTATTTCCGTATTTAAAGCCTGGCTTATATTTTCGGATCTTTGGAGTAAGTTTACATTATACACACTGATGTCTTCTTGTCTTTGTGATAAATTTGATTAAGCATCAGCTACCTTAGGAGCAATACAGCTTGTTTAATAACTATTTGGACATTGCTTGAAATTTGCTGTCCCAGACTAATCTTATATCAGTATTCTACAGGTAAAATTTTCATTGATGTTTGATTTAAGTAGTGGAAATAGATAAGCTAATGCAGAAAGGTGAGTGCACGTATAGCTGTGTTCTGTGAACAAATCCATTATTATGCTTGTGTTAGTATTGTTAAGCAATGAAAAACAGCTATATAGTAAACCTATTATTCCTTAAAAGAATTTCCTTATGAATCAATGTGTTTAAATTTTTTTTTGAAAAAAAAATCTATATGGACATTTAAGATATTTAGCTAGTTTAGAGTGACTTAAAAGCAAGTTTCACTAGTGAATTAATAGAAAATATCCTTAATAATCAATGCATTTTAAAAGAATTGCATGTTTAAAAAACAATGCTCTTTAAAATAAAAAAAACTCAGTTAATACATGCTTATCAACAGGCAGAACTAAACTCAAACATTCTTAAAATTTAGGCTGAACCGTCTTTTTTCCAAAGTAATTTTACCAAGCACAGATTATTCTGTTTCAGGAGCAATTAATAAGGAACATATCTTACCTCTGCTTAAAGATTGGCTATATTCTTGATACAGTTGAAGCATTTCCAGTTTTGGTTGATTTATTTCGTTCACTTGTTAGCAGAGTACTGAGGGAAGAGGGTCATAAACATCTCTTCAAAAAATGACCTTAATGAAAATATGTTCCTGGACCGTGCCATTGTTTCAGCACTCCTGCTAATGTATGGAACATGTAAGGCTGCTTAGAGGCTGCTGCAGTCTCTCACTCTTCCGACTGTGGAATCAATAAGCATCTGAAAATACATAATGAAAGTAATTTAACATACTGAAGGTTTCTTGTCTCCAGAGGCAACATTTAGATTCAGCCTTTCTAAAGAAGAACAGCAGTGCTTCTCAGAGGAAAGCCTGTTCTGGGCAGCGTTTGCAGAATGACAGCCTACCTTGTCGCTTCTCTTCACTGCAGAGAGATGCAGTGCATTCACTAATTTTGATTGGTCAGTTGTGTTGGGCTTAAACTGTGCTACATATGTATAGCAGTGATTTCCCTACCCCCCCCGCTACTGTTTTATATATGGATGCTTTTTCAAAAGGCTAAATTTATAAATGTATTGAATGTGACTCTCAGATTATGCAGTCATTAGTCTTTATCTTTAAAATAATTTGCTCTATTTTGGTTTGTTCTTCAATAGTGCCAGCATGGAAGAAAATGCAATGATGGAGAGAATTACACAGTATAAAGTATATATTCTTTTTAGAGCCTTTGATAATTATATTTAAGAATATCTTGGTGCTATGTAATCTTTTTGTTGAAATTCTTTGTCCTGTAACTAAAAAAGGAACTACTGCATCTTTACTATGAACCAAATTGAATTTTAGCCAGTATGTTTGTATGCAGGTCTTTATTCTTAATGTATTCCAAATGAGTCTAAACAAAACAACATATTTAAGATCATTACAGATACCTTTATTCATTCAACAAATATTTGAGTTCCTACTATGTGCAAGGCATAGTTTTAGGCACTGAATGCAGCAGAATATTCATCACAATATGATCAGAATATTATTTTCTTATTAACAGGTAGATTTTTGAATTTATGTATACTATAGAGAAAATTATATTTTCTTGCTTGCTTGCTCATTTTCATCATGTACACAAGTAATTAGGTTAATATGTTTTAGAAAAATGCTATAAAATTTTATTATATTGGGGAATATTAATTTGTTTACACCTTTAGTGATACCTTTATTTTATACTTATTGGCCATTTGCTAACATAATTTCTTTGTAATAGTTAATGCTGTCTTTAATATTTATGTTTGTATGTTTTCTCTGAGAAAGCAGTTCAGGAAACTTTTGCTAAGTACTTATAACGAATGTGCAAGGCACTAGTGACATTAAAGATAACAACGTAACTTAGTTTCATGTTTTCATAAGTTAGATAAAGATAAAAATAAAAATTGATCACTTCAGGAAATAAAGTTATGCACCCAGGAGAAAAAAAATGATACTATAGATACAAAAAACTTCAAGCTTTAACTTAAAATATAGGACTATAGTTTTAGTGCTGGAAGGGGTTTTAATGATTTCTTGTCCATAGAATACCTCTCAGTGTTCATTAATTTAGTGTCTTCAGATTCTGAGAAAAAAAAATTTTAATTTAATGTTATTCATTATTTTACATATTCTTTTATAAAATGCTATGTAGTTTTTACAAAATAGCAGAAATACTTAGAATTATTATGATGTTAATTTTTACTATTACTCATTTTAGAACTCTCAAAAGTATTATTTTGCTCTTAATGCAGACTGATTTCAGTTTGTAATTTGCTAATGAGGATATTTCATTAAATATCAAAGCAATTCACATATAATTTTGACACAGTCTACAGCATCTCATCCTCTCCTTATAACTTGCTAGAGTTCTACATGGAGGATTTCATATTGATAAGAGGTCTGTATACAACTTGGAAGATACTTTATGAAAAATCTCCTTATATATTTCTAAAAATTTCTTCACAACCTGAGATGTCAAAAATTTGCTCATGCTAAAATTTTTTTTTAAATTACTGTATGTATTTAGAAAGTTTGAATTTTACTGGTCTACCAGCCATATTGAAAGACTGATGTGACATATTTTTAATACAAAACTGATTCCAAAGGGGGGTTATTAGCATGACTTAGGTTGGTTGCATAGAGGTTACATTATGATAGCTTTATTTAATGTGAACTTTTCTAGCCATACACTTGACTGCTAAAAAGGAGAGTTCGTTTATTTTTAGGAAGACAATCTCAACATATCCTGTAGCATCAAATTTATCAAATATATAGATCATTGGATTCTGATCCAGATTTCATTTATTTTTGCCTGTAGGTTCTTCCCTTTTCAATCCATCCTTCAAAAGCTGACAAAACAATATTTCTAATGTCTCTGTTTCTTACAGGATAAAATATAAACTTCTTAGTCTAGAATATCCCAATTTGATTTACCATCACTTTTATTCACATTATTTATATTCCTGCCAAACTAGACTACTGGATGTTCCCTAAACTGCCATCTTCAAACTCTTTCATTTAGAAAGGCTCTTCCCTATGTTTGGAATTTATTTCTTCCTCACTTTTACTTCTTAAAAACATTCTTGTCTTTTAAGGCTCAGCTTAGGTGTGGCACCTCCTCCATGAAGCCTTCTCCAATTTCTCCAGGTGAGAATGTTTATGTTCTCTTTAAATTTTCTTCTGGCATTTTGCCTGTGTTTTTCCTTTACAAGAAACAGTTATGTCTTATCACAGTTTACCTCATGCTAATCTGTGTTCATGTCACAGTCCAGGTAGTAGACATGGGAGAAGGGACGGGATTGTTTTGTGTCTTTGTAAGCCTAGCTGCTAGCACAGTGCTTTCCCCTTAGGTATTTAATAATTTTTAAAAATTAAGTTAATGGAAAATAAACTACTAATATAAAATTTAACACATTATTTTAAAATGACCAAAAAATTGAGTTACCATGAAACTCAGTTACTCACATTTGTGTACTTAATAAATTTAGTATAATTTTAGAGCATCAAAGCTGAAAAATACTCCAGATGGCGGTGGTAGTGGAAAACCTTTGGCACTGAAGTCCAGATACTTGAGTTCAAATCTTACCTATATGATGTGGGCTTATAAAAATGAAAAAAGACAGTGCTTTTATTCTGACTTACACTGGAGGGAGGTAAATGAAATGACATGTTCACAGATAAACTTCAGTTATGCTATGAGAGGTAGAAGGTTTAGATAATACATAGTCTTTGCCCTCATGATCTTACAGTTTAGTTGGAAGTTAACACACACAGTCCTTACCTATATTTATTTCAAAGACTCAGTGATTTCATCACTAAGTATGTCTTTCAGTTATTCATATAAAAACACCTCCATGCCTTAGTTGGTACCATAGTCAAAAACTTCATCATCTGCCATATAACCTTTTGATGATAAGCCTCTGAATGTAGCTATGCAGATCTTAAGACAACCGATACACAGTCCATCACCAGACCTCTCATTGAAAACTTTCTCAGCTTTGTGGATCCTGTCAGAGCTCGTGGTCTGCCGGCAAAGCTTTTGAAAACCCAGGGGTCAAACTTGAATGGTGGTTTCAAGACAGTACAATAATACAACAAGTGTTATATACCCTCTGCCTTCAGAAGTACCATATTGGGCAGAGGAAGGGAGACAAAGTTTATATAGGGAGCATATGGTGTGGTAAGAGGTTAGACGTTTACAGCAGATAGCTATTATATACAGAATGAAGTGACTAAGACTGTTACTAGATGTGTGACCCTGGGAAAGGTATTTAATCTCTCAGTTCTGCAGACAACTTTGAAGGACTCTAAGTTGAATGACAAATCCAGGTTCATAGAAGAAATGTCTTCTCTTGCAAGTTCATTAGACTCAGGAAATCCCAAGTTAGGTACAAAGAAAAACAAAATATTAGAGAGTTAGAAAATAAAATGCTGGTGACATATGAGGTGAAAAGTAATTACTGTCTGGGGGCATTAGGAAAGGCTTCCTGAAGTAGTTGGCTTTTTGAATGGGCCTTAATGAATAGGTAGGAGGTAAACAGATGAAGATAGAAAGGAGAGCATTATTGGCAGAAGGAATAACATGATCTAAGAATAAATAATTTAAGTAACAATACAATATACAATAAACACATTAGAAAAATGTACAATAAAATATGGGGGGAAATAACAGTTGTGCTTTAAAGGAAGAGAAAGATTTTAGCAGGCTAAGATATGGGAGAGGGCTAGCATGGGTGATAGACTCTGCAAATGCAGAGAAGGAATAAAATTAGAGAAATGTATAGTTTGGAAATAATGTGGAATATATGAAGAACAATAGAATGATAAGAGGCTGCAAAGGTAGTTTGAAACTAGATAGTGGGGTAGAATATTTAAATTCATGCAAATATGTTTCATGGTATCTCCTTTTTAATAATTTATTAAACATTTATTAAGCCTATTAATAACAATGCACAATGAATAGTAATGCACAATGTGCTAGGAATGAGAGACATGAAAATGAAATACTACACAGTCCCTGCCCTCTAGGGGTTAATAGCTTAATGGGAAAATAAAACTTTAGCATATAGAAATGAGGATGATATATGGTAGAATATAAACAGGACAAAGGAAGAATTAAAACAGAATGCCACAAGAAATGCCAGGAAGGAAAGATCACTTTTATTCACAAATTCAATTTTATTTTCAGTTCCAAATTTTCTCCTTTCTGCTCCTTCACCAATTGAGAAGGCAAGTGAAATAAAACCCATTACAAATGTGTATGAAGATACAAAACAAATTAGAAGAAAATATGCTTGAATCTGTACTCTTTAGTGCACCACTTCCCTTTCTGGATAGCATGTTTCTCCGTGAGTTCTTTGGAACTATGCTTGGTCATTGTGTTGATCATAGGTACTAAGAATTTCAGACTTGATTACCTTTACAATATTCTTGTTTCTATATAAAGTATTCTGAATCTGAATTTGTATTAGTTCATATAAGTCTTCTCAGGTTTTTCTGAAACCATCACTTTACTCATTTCTTATAGCACAATAGTATTTTATCGCATTCGTGTACCATAACTTGATTAGCCATTCCCAATTGATGCTCATCCCTTCAGTTCCTAATTCTTTGCTGCCACACACAAAAAAAAGCTGCCATAAATATTTTTGTACTATGGGTCCTTTTCCTGTTTGAATTCTTTGGGGGTATAGTCCTATTAGTGCTATTGCTGGGTCAGAGAGTATGCACAATTTAATAGATATAAAGTGTTAGAGTTGTTTTAGTTTGCTTTTCTCTCATTATTAGTGATTTGGAACATTTTTTTCATGTGGCTACTGATAGTTTGGATTTGTTTCTCAGAAAACTGCTCATTTTTGTCTTTTGACCCTTTATCACTTGGGGAATGACTCTTTTTCTTCTAAATTTGACTCAGTTCATCTTAAAGATGACACCTTAATCACAGAAATTTCCTGAAAAGATTTCTCCCCTAGTTTCCTATTTTTCTTCTAGTTTTAACTTAATTTGGTTTTATTTGTGCAAAACTTTCAAATTTTTTTGTAAGCAAGATTATCCATTTTACCTCCCCTGAACCTCTCTATCTTTTTTTTTTTGATCATGAACTTTTTTCCTATCCCTAGATTTGATGCATAATTTCAACCATGCTTCACTAATTTCCTTATGATATCACCGTTTAGGTATAAATCATATATCCATTTTGAACTTATCTTGATTATATAATGTGAGATGTTGGTCTATGTCTAGCATCTGTCAGGCTACTTTCCATTTTTTTTTCAGTAATTTTTGTCAAATATCAACTTCTTGCCCAAATAGCTGGGGTTTTTGTATTTATCAAAAAATAGTTTACTGTTCTCTTTTATTTCCATATATTGTATACCTAATCTGTTCCATTTATCAATCTCTCTATTTATTAGTAACAAATTATTTTGATGATTACAGGTTTATAGTATACTTTGAGATCTAGTACTGCTAGGTCTCCTTACATTGTGCTAGGTCTCCTTATATTGCATTTTTTCATTGATTCCCTTTGATATTCTTGACCTTTTGTTCCTCCAGATGAATTTTGTGATGCTTTTTTTTTTAACATTATAAAGTAAGTCTTTGATAATTTTATTAGCATTTTTATTATATTGCTTTAGTCTACCCATGAAATAGTTTGTATTTCTGCAGTTATTTAGATCTGTATTTTTAAATTATGTTCATATAGTTCCTGTATGTGTCTTCAGAGGTAGACACCTAAGTATTTTATACTGTCTATAGTTATTTTAAATGGAATTTCCCTTTCTGACTCTTCTTGCTGGGTCATGTTGGTAATATTCAGAAATACTGATGATTTATGTGGGTTTATTTTATGTCCTATGACTTGGCTGAAATTATTAATTGTCTTTATTAGTTTTTTAGTTGACTCTCTAGATTTTTCTAAGTAACCTATCTTATCATCTACAAAAGGTGATATTGTTGCTTCCTCATTGCATATATTTATTCTTTGATATGTTTTTCTTGTCTTATTGTTATAGCTGACATTTCATATACAATATTGAATGATAATGGTGATAAAGGACATCTTCACCCCAAATCTTATTGGAAAGGTTTGTAGTTTATTTCTAATACAGATGATATTTGCTCTTGGTTTTAGATAGAAGCTATTTAACCATTTTAAGGAAATTTCTATTCCCATATTCTGTAGTATTTTTAACAGGAATAGGTGTTGTGTTTTGTCATAAGCTTTTTCTACATGTATTGAAATTATCATAATTTTTGTCCTTTTTGTTGTAAACATCGTCAGTTATACTTATAGTTTTGCTAATGTTGAACCAGCCCTGTTTTTCTGGTATAAGTTGAGCCTGATCATAATAAATGATCTTTGTGACATTGATGTAATCTCCTTGCTATCATTTTATTTAAAATTTTTGCATCAGTATGCATTAGGGAAATTGGTCTATAGTTTTATTTTTCTGTTTTGACTCTCCTTGGTTTAGTTATCAAGACCATATTTGTGTCAGAGAAGGAATTTGGTAGGATTCCTTTTTGTTTTTCAAACAGTTTATGTAGTATTAGAATTAATTGTTCTTTAAATGTTTGGTGGAACGCACTTGTAAAGCCATCTAGTCCTGAGATTTTGTTCTTAGGGAATTACATTTATTTTTCTAAGATAGGATTGTTTAAGCATTCTATTTTCTGTGCTGTCAATCCAGGAAAAATATTTTTGTAAATATTCGTTTCATTAAGATTTTCAGATTTCTTGGCATATAGTTGGACAAAGTAGCTCCTAATAATTACTTTTATTTTATCTTCATTGATTGTGAATTCACCTTTTTCCTTATTACACTGGTAACTTGGTTTTCTTTTTTTTTTAAATCAAATTAGTAAATTATTTATGTATTTTATCAGACTTACTCCCCCCTCCAAAAAAAAAAATCAGCTCTTAGTTTTATTAATTCAGTGGGATTTTTTTACTTTCAGTTTTGTTAATCTGTCCTTTGATTTTTATAATTTCAATTTTGATATTTAACTGGGTTTTAAACATTTTGTTGTTTTTCTAGTTTTTTTTTTAATTCCCCAATTCATTGATTTGCTTTTTCATTGATATAAATGTTTAGAGATATAAAATTTCCTCTGTTTTGGTTGTATCCCACAAATTTTGGTGTGTTGTCTCTTTGTTGTCATTCTGAATTTGTCGTCATGATGTAATTATTGTTTTTGTGATTTGTTCATTGACTCACTCCTTCTTTAGAATTAAGTTATGTAGTTTCCAATGAATTTATAAACTATACTTCAAATTATTGAAGGTAATTTTTATTGCTTTATAGTCAGAAAAAGATGTATTTACTATTTCTGCTTTTCTGCATTTGTGAGTTTTTTTGTTCTAATACTTGGATAATTTTGTGAAGGTGCCATGCACAGTTGAAAATAGGAGTACTTTTTTCTTTTTTCTTCCTATCCAGTATCCTCCTGAGGTGTATCAGGTCTATCTTTTTTGAAATTTATTCATCTCCTTAACTTTTCTTGTTATAATCCAGTTTTATAATTGGATTTCTCTAGGTCTCAGAGGAGTAAATTGAGGTCTCCCACTATTATAATTTAGTGTCTTGAGCTTCCCTGTCACTACAGATACTCTTCATGGTTGGATTCTTTTTTTATTTGTGCATTTTTCCAGTTTATTTCTTGACTTTGGACTCTACTCACTTCTGGGGGTGGAACGATGTCTGGCCTGGCTTCTGCTACTTTTATAGCTCAGGATGAGGGTCTGCAGGTTTTCGGTACTTTCAGAGTAGTGTAATCCACGGTTTGTGTATGGTTGAGTTTCGGTAGACTTTTGCTGGATGCAGTCACTTTTTGCCCACTGGGATGTTCTGCAGGTTCAGAGTGACAGTACTGCTGGCTCCCCTTTGGTTTTGGTCACCTACCCTGTTTTTCCACTGCAGGTCTATGTGCTCAGCTAAAGGTGGTGACTCATAAACAGGGAGGAAGCAAAGGATGGAAGGAGGGAGCTGCTACTGTAAAGACTCATGTAATTGGTGTGTATATCTTTACCTTGGAGAAGGAAATAACAAACCACTTCAGTATTCTTGCCAAGAAAACCCCAAATGGGGTCACAGAGTCAGATACAATTGAAAAACAACTCAACAACAATATCTCTACCCACATCTGTATTGCCTGTATCTGTACCTAAAAATTAGGAGTTGATTATTAAAGATAGATTTATGATGTTTGGATATAAGGGATATATATAGCAGAAAGGACATTGGACTTGCAGTTTGGAGAAGGTGGATTTGAATCATGACTTCGACACCTTCTAGCTGTGTGACTAAGAACCGATTACTGGCTGGAGTTCACATATCTCCAGAATGTGGACTCAATTACTGTACTTATTTCACAGGGCTGTTGTGGGGATCAAATGAGATAATGTATGTAAAGTACCCTGTATACCTTCAAACACGATATAATTATGAAGTTGTAATATTTATGAATACAGTCAAGGAATAGTAAGATCATAGATCTAAATTGGAAGGGATGTCAGAGGCCATCTGTTCCAACTTCCTCATCATATACTTTAGGGCTCCACCATATGTTACTGGGGAGGGCAAGACTAGTCCTACCCAGAGTGACTCCTGCTGAATCCTTTTTGTTGTTTTTATTTGCAGAGTCACAATTTCGAAACTGGTTAGTGGTAGAGAGCAAGTCTACACTATCAACTATCCATACATAGAGGGATTCAAGTTAGCAGACTATCACCAAGTTATGATTGGTTACCAGCAGAGTTGAGAAATTAGTTACATGCAATAAGGAGCAAAGTAAAATACATGAAGTGAAGTTTACCGTAAATAGGTCTCAAATTCCAGGAGATTTAAAGAAGAAAGGTGTAGTTCTTTCCAGGAAGTTTTCAGGCTAATGATTTATCATGATAAATATATAGATAGAATTTCTTCAAAATAGACAGTGGTGACCTATAACATGGATGCCAAAGCCCAAATGCAGGTTGATTTTTTAGTGCTCTAGGAATGCAAATTTGGGACATAATATTTGTCTTTGTTCTTTCCTATGGCACTTCCAGTTTCCAGTGCTAAGTGAATGTACACAGCCTCACACTTTGGCACCCTCCCCAGGCCTGCCTATTCCTAAAGTGTTCTGTGCTCCAAAGTTATATCTCTTGATCACTTAGTTTAGTCGATACTTCCATTCTCTTTAGTGGGAATCTCAGCTATGAAGAAAGGAAACTAATGAATGAAATTCATACAAAGTGCAATTAGCTTAGCTCTCCCCAGGAGTTATATAATGTAAACCGATTTTTATTTTTTTGTGTGTGTTGAGGGGTTGAAGTAGAGTTTTTAGGTAGAGTAAGTAAAAAAAAAGGCAGGTAAAGTAGGGAGAGTTTGATGTCAGGTCTTTGCTGACTCAAAGTCAAAAAGCTTTTTCTACTACACCATAAAATTTCCACTAGTCTGTATTTATCAGGATTTTTTATGCCTCACATTTATAAAGGCACACTGTTATTAATTTTTGAAAATTTTCATTAAAGTTTGAAAAACAAGTAAATTCTCTGATATCTCCTATTCAGTTGTCTTCATATGTCACAGAGTCTCATATTTCCAATGGACCTCAGAAGTCTTCTAGTCCAACTGTATCTGAAAAGGAATTCCTTCTACAACTTCCCCAATAAATAGTCATCCTGCTTCTACTTGTCGACCGTTAGTGAAATAGAACTCATTGCCTTCAAGGCAACCCATTCTTCTTTTGCGTGATTCTCAGCAGGGACCAAGAACCTATGAAAAAGAAGGAATCTTTGCTGGGCAAGTGGTAATAGTCTTTGAGGATATGGAATACCTTTCCCTCTACAGGAAGGGTCAATTCCGTACAATCTTCTTAGCCTAAGTGTCAAGATTTTTCTAATATTTGTGTACTGGATCATGTATATTGCTGCTCTTTGTTCTTTTATTCCTAGGTCACTTAAAAAATGTCAACCAGGAGGATGCTGATTTGTGCATTCACAAATTTATCCTTTTTTGATCAGAGGCATATCATTCAGTTATTACATAAAGTCTGTAAGAACAAAGGCATCACTTATCAAGAATGATTAGACTTTTGTGATCTATTCTAAATATAGTTATTTTGCTCCATTTGTCTTAGTTTGTCTATATTCATTAACAGCATTGGAAACTGCAAAACTGAATGTCAGTAGTGAATGATGCCTTGGCAAACATCAAATAGCATAAGATCACAGATTATTTTTCTAGCATTATGTTCTTCATTCACTTCTTTCTTATTTATCTTTTTATTTATTTGTATTTCATTAGTGAGGTATTGAAGCCTTCATACTATTAATGGCTTTCTGTCTAAATATTTTTGCAATTAAATTAATTTCTTTGCAAGTTTAGTTGTTATGCTGTTCAATATGTATATAGTTGATAGATATAGTTTGTCAATGGTGACTTCCCATGTCCATCGTAATTATCACAACTCTTATTTTCTTAAGTCAGCTAAAGAATATGAAATTGCATTTAACTTTAACTATATCTCCTCTCTGCAACTTTTTAGAGATCTTGCCTTTTTATTAATTTATCTGCCATTCCATTTTTTAGGGGAATTCAGTTCATTTATGTTCAAAGTTGAAATTCTTAGCTCTGTTTTTTCCTCTGTTACATTTTGCTGTAGTGTTTTATTAGTGAAAAGTGCAGGGACAGCTAGATGGAGCAGTGGATAGAGCAGTGGCCCTGAAGTCAGGAGGACCTGAGTTCAAATTCGGCCTCAGACCAAACACAGGTACTAGCTGTGTGACCCTGGGCAAGTCACTTAACCTCAATTGCCTTAAAAAAAAGTGCAATCAATCTTTATTTCACTGGAATTAATCCAGTTTCAGTTTTTGCACACAAACAACACTAAGCACATCCTACATCTTTACTAACACTTGTAAATTTGTCTGTGGTTTTGATCATAGTTTCCTGAGTTTGCTAGATAAGAGTATATTACACACCCTCACATAATCCTAAACAAAGATCTTAAATTTCTACTATTATTTCTATAAGATTACTTTGGGTTCAACTTCCCCATCCACCCCTTTTCCTTAGATAGCAGTGTTGTTTTGATGTTATCCACTGCCCTTTTCCAGTCACTGCTTATTATTTGTGATTGTATAACAAAATAAATGACTCTCTCTTTTCTTATCCCTTTATTTTTATTTTTTTATGTTTTTATTTTTTTGCTAGGCAGCGTGGGGTTAAGTGACTTGCCTAGGGTCACACAGCTAGTAAGTATTAAGTGTCTGAGGCTGGATTTGAATTCAGGTCCTCCTGACTCCAGGGCCGATGCTGTATCCACTGTTCCACCTAGCTGCCCCCCCCTTATCCCTTTAGAGACAGCTATCTTGGCACAGCGTGCTAGGCCTGGACTCAGGAAGACCTGATTTCAAATATGGCCTCACTTACTAGGTTTGTGACCCTGAGCAAGTCACTTAACCTCTCTTTGCCTTAGTTTCCTTAACTGTAAAATGAGGATAATAACAGTACCTACTTTGTAGGGTTGTTTTGAGGATCAAATGAGATAATACTTATAAAGTGCTTAGCACAATGCCTGGCACATAATGGGCTCTATCTAATTGCAAAATTTATGGACATTTCAAACATTGCATTGCTTCCCAGGTAATATCAACAAACCTGGAAGAAGGAGCCCATATGGAGGATGTATGGAAGGAAGTAAATGGATGGGATGAGAAAATGTGGATGGATTACTGGCTGCCCCATTGGAAGGAATTTCCATATCAGTATCATGACAAATACACCTGCTATGTTCTCTTAAATTTTTTCACGTGTAATGTTTTTTCAGTATTGGAAATTTTTTGAGTTTGTTTATTTCTTTGACTATTCTTTTTCCATCTCTGAGAGTATTTCTTTTGCTACTTTGTAGTTACCACTCCCTTCCCCCCTCAATTTTTTTTTTTATGTTTTATTCTGATCTGTCTTTTGGCAGTTATTATTCAAACCTCATTTTCCCATCCCTCACTAACCTTTTCTTCTTGTGCTCTTCAATCCAGGTCTCTCAGTGTTCTAAAGTACCCTGCTCTTTCCATTGTGCTTGTTCCACAGTTAACATACTTGCTTTCATTTTAAATCTTTTCCTTTCTTGCTTCTTCCACATTCTGGCTATCACTGAAACTTGGCTCTCTTCTTATCACGTAGTCTCCCTGTCCATTATTTCCAGTATGGGTTGTACTTTCCCTCATTCTTCTCTGACTCACTGGTCAAGGTGGGGCTTTGGAATACTCCTTGCTTTCCCATTGATATTTCCAAGCTCACTTTCTACCACTGTTACTCAGTAACCTCCCCTCCTTTGAAGTTTACTCAATCCATAACTACCACCTTATCCGCTATCAAAATTCTAATAGCTGACCTGAGGACACTTCTCTTCCTCTTTCTTCCTCAGTGAGTTTAGTACATGGCTCAGAACATTTTTCTTCTCCCCAGCCTTTTCCTTCATACTAGGGAACTTGAACATATATGGGCTAGAATTTGGAACTGAGATCCTTCCGTAGTACTGGGGTCCAAGCCACAAAGCTGCTGCTTGTTTCTGAACTTGCTCTTGCTAAATACACAAACTAGGGCTCACAACTTCTCCTCACACTGAAATGTCACATCTAGGCATACATCCTATCCTTAGTCTTACCTGGGTCTGTGACCAAAGAGTATATAGAAAATGACAGAACTGGCTAGTGAATGAGAGATGCCAGTTAGCAACCTGTTCTAGTCCTTTCAAAATTTTAGTCTCCTCTGTGCTGGATCTAGGACTTCTTGTTCTGGTGCACAGCGTCCCTTGCATTGGAGTGCTCCCTGGACATTCTTCTTGCATGCTCCTGCACTAGTGTTTGTAGATCCTTCTTTATACCTCCCCATTCTAATTTGGGCTGGAAAAATGACCCCTGGATATATGTTTGTTTTTTAAATTTCCCAATCAAGATTCAGTCTCATGATTTTTCCAGATCTGTTTGGAGGAGTTGTGAGGAGTGGAGAGAGGGAGAACTCACTGTACTTCTTAACTACCCTACCATCTTCTATATGATTTGTTTGCACATAGTTGTTTTCATGTTATCTCATTTATTAAACTGTGAGTCATTTGCCTTTTTATCCCCAGTGCTTAGCATTATGCACAGGACATAGTAGATGATTTATAAATGCTTATTAGTTAACTAGCTTTTTGGTACAACTTTGTGTGTAGTTCTGTCATTGACAACTTGTTGGAAATCTGCCATCCTTAAATTTCTCAAAAAACTTCCTTTCTTCCTATTTTTTGTCCTTATCATCTGTTACTTTGTTACTTGATTTCTCTTTATACATTTTGTGCCCCCCTCATTAGATTATAAACTTCTTGTGGATAGGTATATTTTCTTTATATTCCCAATACCCAGTCCCATTCCTTGAAAATAATAATTATTTGATAAATGTATTTTGAGTAAAATTCAATCACAAACAAAAATTAACCTTGCTATGAGTAACTGTGGTATGAGGATACTATAAAGAGTTTGAGGAAAGTCTGGCTATGAATATTCTAACCCCCAAAGATCTGGAGGTACATACTTCCTCATAAGTTGAAAATCATTACTTCTTCCTACTCCCTTTACTGATGGAAGGCAATATTGACACTTTTTTTCTTTTACACATTTTGTGCATCACTGCTTTCTCCATTAGTACAGATAATTGAATTGCAGTATGTACTGCCTGCCTTTTATAAGTGCACAGATTTTAAGGAATGATAAAAAGTGTCAAGGTGAGTAGCAGGGTAACTTCTTAGAGCACCCAGATAATTTTTCAGATGAGTGTTTTTAAAATTTTTAAAAAGTGAGTTTTATTAAGGAACTCTAATATAAAATTTCGGTAAAATCCATTCATCCAGGAAAGTAGAGTTTTGTGCTTGTGGGTAGAAATGGTGATGCTAATATGCACTATATACTTTAAAGGCTGCATGAGCATTTTTTGAGTATTGATTTGGAAAATTCTTCATTGGAGAATGTGGTTTAGAGGAGGTGCTGAAAATCAGGTAATATAAATGTATAAGTATTGTGAAATCATTTAAATTTCAGAAATCAGGGCTATTTTGGGGGTATTTAATATGAAATTTAGATTGTAATAATTATTCAGGGCTACCTAATTATTTAGTGTTGCTAGTATTTATATATTGGTGAAGTATAGAAGATAGTTTTTGTAACTTGAATTTGCTTAATTGATTATTTTTTAATTTGAAATCTAAGATTTTCACTTAACTAGAGTTTTTAATTTGAAATCCTGGACTATGCTCCCTAGAGCCCAAGGAACTGAGTATATAATAAATAATAGTTATCCTTTATTCTAGAAATTTTCTGACCATATTTCAAGAGGATAATAAATTTGAGGAACAAGAGAGTTTCGGGAGCTTTTCAGCAAATGAAAGTTAATTGAATATTTTTCATAATACAGAGCAAAAATGATGAAATTCAAGTCAATTTGGAAATTTAACTAATAAAAACTATAATTTAAGATGCATTTCATAGGACTACAAGATCATAGATTTAGTATTGAAGTAGTTCATCTTTTTACACTAAAAATCAGTAAAGAAATAAGACTATTTCCTTTCTTATTTATTTAGTACATGTAGTGGTATGGATGAAATAAATCTAGAGATCTAAATACTTTTATTATGTCCAATAGGGAATGTAGTATAATTTTTGAACTTTCCACTGGCTAGTGATTTTAAACAATTTATACTATCCTCTACAGTTTTCCCCATCACCACAAGCAGCAGCTATTCCAAACCTTATCATCCCTGCTCAGTCCCCTTCTGGGAACCTTTCTCCTCTGCATTCTCAGCTAAGGACCTTGCCTTATATTTCAGTGGAAAAATTGAGGCTGTTTACTGAGTTCCTTCTTTTCCTGTCCTCCTCATGTCACATAACCCTTCTGCCATTATTCCATCCTTTTCCTTGTCAAGTCAATCCCCTATCTATGTACCCCTGATTCCATTCCATCCCATCTCCTCAATCAGATTTTCCCCACTGTCACTCTTTTATTGATTTAAAAAAAATTTAAAAATTCCTTTTTATTGTATTTCCAGATTCTTCCAACATCTCCATTCTTCACCACCAACAGAGAAATCAAGAAAAACACAACCCCTGTTACAAACATATATTAGTCAAGCAAAACAGATTTTCACATTAACCATATCCCTCTCCCCTCCAAAAAAATCCCTGAATTTGTAATGAAACTATCACTTCTCTGTCAAGAGGTAGCTACATTTCATTACTTTGTAATCATAGTTGGTCATTGTGTTGATCAGAGTTCCTAATTGTTTTCCTGCTTCAGCTCACTTCACTGCCTCAGTTTATACAAGTACTTTCACATTTCTTTGAAACTGTCATCTTCATCATTTCTTATAGCCCAACAGTATTCCATTACATGTGTAAATATACCATAACTTTTTCAGCCATTCCCCAGTTGTTGAGGTCTCCTCAGTTTCACAGTATTTGCTACCACAAAAAGAGTCACTATAAATATTGCCATCACCACAAGCAGCAGGTATTCCAAACCTTATCATCCCTCTTCAGTCCCCTTCTGGGAACCTCTGTCCTCTACATTCTCAGTTTTTTATTAGTTAAATTTCCAAATTGACTTGAATTCATCATTTTTGCTCTGGATTATGAAAAATATTCAGTTAACTTTCATTTGCTGAAAAGCTCCCTAATTTATTTATTAATAGAAACTCTCTTGTTCCTCAAATTTATTATCCTCCTGATAATTTCTAGAATAAAAGATTACTATTATTAATTATATACTCAATTCCTTGGGCCCTAGGGAGCATAGTCCAGGATTTCATAGAAATAAAAATCCACATGAATCCTTTTCCTAATTTTTTTTTGGGATAAAACTAGTAGTATTATCACTGAAAAATGATAAGGTATGAATAGTTTAGTAGCTCTTTGATCTTAGTTCCAAATTACTTTCCAGATTGGCCAGCCCAGTTCACAATTCTACCAACAGTACATTAATATATCTGTTTTTCCACAGCTGCTCCAGCATTTGTCATTTTTCTTTTTTGTTGGCTTTGCCAATCTAATAGGTGTGAGGTGAAATCTCAGGGTTTTGCCTATCTGCAATTATTAGTGATTTAGATCATTTTTTCATATGGCTCTTGATAGCTTGAATATCTTCTTAATAAGGCTTATTTATAAATTTTGACTATTTGCCATTTAGGGAATGGTATTTATTCTTATAAATTTTAAACAGTTCTCTACATTTCCTGCAAATAAGACCTTTATCAGAAACTTGCTGCAAAGATTCCCAAACCCCCCATTTACCTATTTCTCTTTTAATTTTTGCTGAATTGATTTTGTTTGTGCAAAACCTTTTTAATTTTACATAATCAAAATTATCCATTTTACTTTATGCAACCCTCTCTATCTCTTGTTTGGTAACGAACTTTTCCCTTGCCCATAAATCTAACAGATAATTTCTTCCTTACTCCTCTAATTTTGTGTATGATGTCACCCTTTAAGTCTTGGAGTTTGTCTTGGTATCAGCATGATATGTTGGTCTGTGCCTGCTTTCTGTCAGACTGCTTTCTAGTTTTCCTAATAGTTTTATCTAATAATGACTTTTCCCAATAGCTGGGATCTGGCTGCTCTTCTTATTTGTTTCTGTGATTAACCTCCCTATTTCTTAACCAACACCACATTCTTTTGAAAATTATGGCTTTGAAGTATAGTTTCAATCTGGTACTGATAAGACACCCCCCACACACACACTTTTTTTTTTCATTATTTCCCTTGAGATTCTTCATCTTTTGGTCCCCTAGTTGAATTTTGTTATTTTTCTAGCTCTGTAAAGTAATCCTTTGGTATGGCTCTGAATAAGGAAATTAATTTGGGTAATGTTGTTATTTTTATTATACTGGCTTTACCTACCCATGAGCAATTAACATTTCTGTAATTATTTAGATCTGTATTTATGCATATAATTGTGTTTTTGTGTGTGTGTGTGTGTGTGTGTGTTTGTGTGTGTGTGTGTGTGTGTGTGTTGATATGGTTCCTACATTTGTCTTGGTATATAGATTCCCAAATATTTTACATTGCATGTAATTATTTTAAATAGATTTTCTCTTTCTCTTTCTGCTGAATTTTATTATTGCTGTACAGAAATGCTAATGATTTATATGGATTTATTTTATATCCTGTAACTTTGCTGAAATTGTTCATTGTTTTAGTTAGTTTTTAGTTGACGCTAGCATTACATAAACCATAAAATTAACTGCAAAAACAATTGTAATTTTTTTTTTGCCTTTGAGTGTTCCTTCAATTTCTTTTTCTTGTCTTTTTGTTTTATCTGCCATTTCTAGGACTATATTGAATAGCAGTGGTGGTCATGTACTTTTTTGTTGATTTCACCTCTTCTCTCATTAATTTTAAATGTCTCCCTTTCTACTGTATGCTTCCCCAGTACCCACAAACATGTTACTCTCTCTTTCATCCTTAAAAAGTTCTTACCTGATCTATCTCCAAGAATCATGTAAATAGGAGTGAAGTTTGTAGATGGTGGAAGTAATTCAATACTGAGGCTTGGTAAGGCATGATTAGTAATAGGATAAAGGAGAAAAGGGACTTGAATGTAGAGGATAGTATAAAATTGAACTGGCTAGTTCACCAAGGGGCCAAAATTTGGTTTTGACCATTGCCTCCCTCAATCTGCCCTCCCTTCTATCAGTCCCCTTCCTTTTCTTTCACTTTTCCCTTACTACTTCTTCCCTCCCTTCTATCCCCCTTTCCCTTTTCTTTCCCCCTTTCCCTTTTCTTTCCCCTTTTCCCTCCTACTGCCTATATGGCAAGTTAAATTTCTGTACCTAACTTAGTATGTTATTCCCTCCTTGAGCCAAATCCTATGAGAGTAAAGTTCAAACAATGCTCATCACCCTCCCTTCTTTCCCTCTACTGTAATATGTCTTTGTGCCTCTTCATGTGATGTAATTTACCCTTTTCTACTTCCTGCTTTTCTCTTCTCCCATTACAATTCCTTTTCACCACTTATTAGATTTTTTTTTATCATCACATCAAAGTCAACTGAAACTCACCCCCTCTGTCTATGTATATCCCTTCTAAATGTTGTAATAAAGATATACTTCTCAAGAGTTATAAGTATCATCTTCATATGTAGGGGATGTAGACAGTTTACCCTTATTGAATAATATCTTTTCCCCCCCTTTTCTTTTTATCTTTTTATGCCCTCTCTTGAGTCTTGTATTTGAAGATCAATTTTTCCAATTTCTGGTCTCTTCATCAGGAAAGTCTAGAAGTCCTCTATTTCGTTGAATATTCATCTCCTCCCCTGAAAGATTATGCTCAATTTTGCTGGGTAGTTGACCCTTGGTTGTAAACCAACCTCCTTTGCCTTATGGAATATCATATTCCAACCCTCTGATCTTTTAATGTAGAAGCTGCAAGGTCCTGGGTAATCCTGACTGTGGTTCCATGCTATTTGAATTGTTTCTTTCTGGCTACTTGGAGGATTTTCTCCATAACCTGATAATTCTGGAATTTGGCTACAATATTCCTTGGTGTTTTCAATTTGGGGTCTCTTTCAGGAGGATATGGGTGAATTCTTTTGATGACTATTTTACCCTCTAGTTCTAGGGTCTTAGTGTAGTTTTCCTTGATGATCTTCTCAAAGATGCTGTCCAGCCTCTTTTTTTTTTCCATCATGGCTTTCAGGTAGACCAATAATTCTTAAATTATCTCTCCTGGATCTGTTTTCCAGGTGAGTTGTTTTTCTAATGAGGAATTTTACATTTTCTTCTATTTTTTTCATTCTTTTGATTTTGTTTTACTGATTCTTGATGTCTCATAGAGTCATTAGCTTCCAATTACCCAATTCTAACTTTTAATCAATTGTTTTCTTCAGTTAGCTTTTGTACCTCCTTTTCCATTTGACTAATTTTACTTTTTTAAGGAGTTGTTTACTTCAGTGTGCTTCTTTTCCATTTTGTCAATTGTATTTTTAAAGGAATTGTATAATTTTTCTTCTACCTCTCTCATCTGACTTTTAAAGTCCTTCTTGAGCTCTTCCAAGAAGTCTTGGACCAGTTCATATTCCCCTTTGAGGTTTCAGATATGGGTATATTGACAATGTTGTCCTCTCCTGAATTTGTGTTTTGATCTTCCCTGTCACCAAGATACTTCTCTATGGCCATTGTTTTTCTATGTTGTTTCTTGCTCACGTTGTTTGCCTTTTTTCTGGCTCTTAAAGTTATTCTCTGTTTCTGGGGCACAGGGGGCAATGTCCCAGGTTTCTTGTGCTGGGGGCTAGGAGCCTGATTATTGGTTTGCTGAGGTGGGGCTTGCCACTGTCTTGCTGGGATGCTGCCCTTCCTGTACTGATCCCCTTCAGCCACAGCAAGAGGGACCTTTCCTTTTAATCCCCCTAGCCTCAGGAGCTGAAAGACTGCTATATCTAGTCTTTCTGCTGACTTACTATTTCAGGATTTTTCTTGGGGCAATATTCTCTGGGTTTTTCAAGGTCAGTAGGGGAGAATAAGAGCAACTTACTGCTTATTCTGCCATCTTGGCTCGCAGAAGTCTAAATAGGTGACTTTCAAACATTCAGTTCTGTGGGTTAATAGCTCCAGGAGCAGCACTGCCATTGATTGCCATTGCTACTGCTGCTGATTCAGTCACTCCCAAGGCCTGTTCCTGTTTTGCTGGTGCCACAGCTGTATTGCCTTGCCCTGCAGCCCTGCGCTTGACTATGCTTCTCTCTCACCCAGTTTTGACAGATTCCTCTTGTCGACCTTCTATGTTGTCTGTGATATCTGTGGGCTGAGAAGACTGGAACCCACCATTGCTACTGGTGATTCAGTCCCCTGAAGACTGCTCTAGCTTTGCTTAGGCCAGATCTGTGCTGTGCCTTATGTGCTGGATGCTCCTCTCTCAGGCTGCTGCAACAGACCTTTTCTATCGACATTCCAGGTTGTCTTGGACTGGAAATCTGCTTCACTCTGTCTCTTTGTGGGTTCTGCCACTCTAGAATTTGTTCAGATTCATTTTTTAGAGCTATTTGAAGAGATCTAGGGGAGACCTCCAGTGAGTCTCTGCTTTCACTCTGTCATCATAGAGGGTCAAAATTTGGAAGGGAAGGGAAGAGAATGCTGCCAATGTAGGGATGATATCCTGAGAAAGAACTGAAGGGTGGAGAAATTTGGAATCATGGTGAGAATGAAGAACTGTTAAGGGTACTAAGGCAGAGGGGAAAATATAATGAAAACAAGATTATGACTAGATAAAGGAATTTTGGAGTGTATAAAAATGAAAGAACACTTTTGTCAAGTTCAAGGGTGTGACTGTCACTGTGCATGCCTAAAGTGGAGTGGAGTAGTAGATCATGAAAATTGAAGATTGAGTAGATTCAGGAACTGTTGGAGGGTATTTGAGGGACTATTAATATTTATGTTGAAGTCTCTTAGAAAAGGGTAGGATTTTGTGTGGAGAGAGTATGTTCTTTTCCTGCATTCTGTAACATCTGAATGTTTCCTTCTTAACATCTAAAAATGACTGTTCTTTGGGACTAGAGGAGAAATGAAATTTCATTTCAGTGAATTCCCATGCATCCTAGATACTACTTGTGCTTTATTTTTGTAGCAGCTGTGATTTCATACACCTTGGCCTCTACTAATAGACTGAATATTTTGTAACTCATCTCAGTCCAAGTCAGCAGTTGAATACCTGTTGTAAATAAGGTGATTTTTAGTGTGTGTAAAGTGAATTTTTTGTTATCTTTCTTAGCGTTTTCTTCCCAGGATCCATAGCCATAATAATCTCTACTTCCCAGGTGTTAGATATGAGTTCTCATGATCGTGGTTGAAAACAGTTCCTACTGCATAGTCATGGTAGATATAGGGGTGAAGTAATGTAAAATTGTGAGGCTATTGCTAGCAATGTGCATTCTTTGTCTGTTGCCCTATAAATAAGTGGGCAATGGTCAGTGATTGGGGACCTCCTTAGAAGTAAATGTGCCTTAATTGACCCACATTAAGGCTTGGGAGGGGGAATCTGTGTGTTTGCCTCAACCATCCCCCATTGAGGTATAAGGGGATTTAGGGGAGTGTACAAGTTTTGCTTGTCTAGATTGACCCCATTGAGGCAGAGGGGTTATTGGCCCGCGCCCCCCCCCCTGCTTCACATTGGCCCCTACAAGGAGATTGTTAGGGAATGCTGTAGGAGTTGGTGCTCCCGTTATCAGCAAACTCCCTTTGAGAAGACTAGACTAGAATAAAGTAAGTTTATTTAATCCCTTATTATGACTCCATTCCTGTCGTCCTGTCTGACCGAATCAAAAGCGAACTTGCTAGTGAGAGAGGTGCTAGAAGCCCTCCTGTGCCTTTTTCCTAAGAATGGCATAGTCAATGTGTTTACTTGTCCAACACCTACTTATTCCCAACTCTATGGAGGATACAGAAAAGGCATAAGACAGAAACTTACTGATTCCACATTAAGGAAGCAGAGTATTAGGCCTTTGGTAGATTGCAATTACCAGCTTTAAGCTATATCCCTGAAAATTTAAGCTGACTTTCTTCTCAGATGCTTCTCAAAGACAGGAAAAAAAGCCATTCTTGGTTAGTTTAAGAGGCTGGCTCATTATATTGCCATTACAGATCCGATTGTCTTGGAAAGAGAGAACTAGAGAAAAAAAGTCAGTTAATGTCATTTTGTGTCAGCAGACCAACTCTAAGTGTCTGGTATTCTTAGATACCTTTCCTTTTGTGTTGATGAATTGTCCTGTGTTCTCTGTGACATGGGGAAGACTTGTGGCCTGTGCCAAAAGCTAGGCTTCTCATTCTCCTGATGGTAGGCTGCTCTAGACACCACCAGGGGTTTCTGTAGGTGTCCTGCCAGAATTGTTACCCAGTGGGACCTCATTTCCCTTTCCCTCATACCTCCAGAGTTAATCTTAACCTTTCTACCAGTTTCCCCTTTCTATTTTTCTTGGCTGGGTGGACACTGAACCATTATTCCCACCTCTGCCAGTGGGAACTGATAATCTCCTCTCTGCCCTGACCCTTAGACCCAGTTCCCCCTCCCCACTCATGGTGGGTGACTGGCTTGAGGCAGGTGCTTCATGAGTCCTAAGGACTCTCAGGCCTTGCCTCAGCTTTGTAATTGCACTCTTAGCTAGGCTTTTCCATCCACCCTGAAACTATTGTCTTCTTTAATTATGATATGATTTCCTTGAGAATTAAGAACTTTTATTTTTTCTATTTATATTTCCTATGCTTAGCAAGGTGCTTTTTACATATTAAGTGCTTAATAAATGCTTATTCATTCATTCATTCACTCAAAATACTGAAGGGTTGGAGCAACAATGATTCTGTGGCTTTGACAATACTTTTTGAACCCTTCTTTCAAGTATGCCTCTTAAGAAATTGTGGGAATGCTTGCTTTGGAGCTTTCTGTAATCTGGCAAGAGACATATACCAAGGAAGCAGTGACCTGGGAAATGGTATCCCAGTTTGAGAAAAAATAAGTTTATACTGTTTTCCCCTTTCTGGGTGACTTTTCCTTAGTAAGCATTATATTTATCTTTATAAAGTAAAACTTAGTTTTTTCCCCTAAATTTGTCTAATATGTGCATCTGGATCCCTTTGAAAATCAGTGCCAAACATGGTATGTCTTGGATTCAGTGTTGATTTTTTTCTTCTTTCTGTTTTTTCTAATTTCCTTTTGGTTGTAGTCTTAGCTAGACACCTGTCCTAAACTGAGAATAAAGGTTTCACATAAACAAGCAATACTTATGTTTATAGCATTTTTATTTTCAGTAGTTATTGAATTGAACTAGGATTTGATGTCCCTTCCAGTTTTAAAATGTTATAATGTTTCATCAGTGGTGAAGCAGTGAAATTCCCAAATCTGTTGCCACCAAATATTTTTAATAGAGATTAATTTCACCAATAGATGTAACATGGTTTTGTCTTTCTCTGTTCTTCTAGATTATCTATAACTCTATTAAAACTGGAACTGAGGACTAGATTTCAGAACTTCTTATTCTCATGAGTCCCTTTAGAGCCAGGTTCTTTGCCATGAAAAAAGTGCTTCTACAGCGTCATTATAATTCTTTGATTCAGAGTTGGAAGTTTATAGCCAGGTGGTTCCTAGCAACTATAAATTTCCCCAGAGCAACTGCACTGAGGTAAACATTGCTTGATTACTTACTCTAGACATCTGTTACTTCAACCCAGCCTTATACAAGAGCAAGAGTATTTCTTTGTATAAATGCATGGCTACTACATTACAAATGTTTACAGCTTAAGCTTAGTCATTGGTTGGCGTAGAGGATGCCCATCAAATAACAAGTTGACATACATAGATCTGAAGATAGATTTGCAAGGTTTGGGTCTATGAAGATAATATGGTAATACCGACTATAAATAGTGTAAAGCACTTTTCTTATTTTATCCCCATTCATTAGGTAGTGTAAGTATTATCATTTTTTTTTGATAGATGAAGAAGCTGATATGTAGATTAAATGACTTGTTCATGGTCAAGTAGCTAGTAAGTTGCAGAACCTCACTCCACATATCCAGCCAGGTGCCAAGACAGGTAGTTTCTGCCTCCACTGTTTTTCTTGCATTCACTCCTTTCTCTCTATGCACATTGCTACCACCTTAGGTCAGACTTTCATCATCTCTCACCTGGGTTATTGTAGTAGTCTCCTAACTGATCTTCCTTTCTTAACTCTCTCCTGGTTCAAATCCATTCTCCACCCAACTGACAGTGATTTTCATCAAGTACAAGTCTGATCATGTCACTTTACTGCTGAGCAAATTTTAGTGATTTTCTGTTATCTATACTGTCTGCTTGGCTTCTGAAGCCCTTCTTAATCCTGGCCTCAACCTGCATGGGATAGTGCAGAGGTGTCAGACATGTGGCCCACAACACTCCTGAATGCAACCTGACCTAGATTAAAATAGAGTTCCTATCTGATTTTAACATGTTGATATGTTAATAAAAAAAGAAATATGTAAATGTGTAGTTTTTAAAGTTAGTGTGTGGCCTGCAGGGATCCTTACATAAGGTTTAGTGGCTCTAGTTTGCTCTTTGAGTTTGACACCATAGATATAGTGGACGGAGTTCCAGACTTGAGTCAGAGAAACCTGAGTTCTAATTCTGTTTCATTGCTTAGTAAGTTGTATGACCTTTGGCAAAGTTTGACATGTCTGGGCCTTGCTGAACTCACCATCTTAAAATCAAGAACTTGGATTCAATGATTTCCAAAGCTTAAATATATGTAAATATATGATCTTATGACACTACCTTTACAAACTTATTTCATATTACACCCCTTCCTACATTCTGCCAAACTGACCTTCTTGCTCTCTTCACCTAACAATACTCCCTTTCCTGTCTCCTTTGCACTCATTGTCTCCCTGATCTCCTCTCTGCCTCTTAGAATCTTGTTTCATTCACAACTCTGGCAAAGTACTGTATTTTTCATAAGCCCTTCCTGATCTTCTTAGCTGTTGGTGCCTTCTCACCCTAAATTTTACCTTGTGTTTGTTTTGTATATATTTTATAATATACATGTTATTTTCTTACCTGATGGAATGTAAATTTCTTGGGAACAGAAGCTGTTTCATTTTTGTTTTTATATTCTTAGCATAGTGTCTGGTACATACTGAGTGCTTAAAACATGCTCGTTGATTGTTTTTCAAATAGTGATAAAAAGGAGATTATAGCAAGGCAGAGTCAACTTTAGGGGGAATTGTACTCTCTGCCAAGAGTGTTCCAGAGTATGCCAGAGTAGAATGCTCAGAACACTCTGGCACACTCTGGAATGCAGAAGAGAGGACTCTCTGCCAAGAGTATTCTGGAGAGCAACTTGGAACTGTGCCCCAAGGGCACCTGAAACTGTGCATACCCTTTGATCCAGCAATACTGCTACTAGGTCTGTATCCCAAAGAGATCATAAAAAAGGAGAAAGGACCCACATGGACAAAAATATTTACAGCAATTGTTCTTGTGGTGGCCAAGAATTGAAAATTGAGGGGTGCCCATCAGTTGGGGAATGGCTGAACAAATTGTGGTATATGAATGTAATGGAGTACTGTTGTGCTAGAAGAAATGATGAACAGGTGGACTTCTGAAAAACCTGGAAAGACTTATGTGAACTGATGCAGAGTGAAATGAGCAGAACCAGGAGAACATTGTACAACTTTGATAGACTGAGCTCTTCTGAGCAATGCAATGATCTAAGACAATTCCAAAAGACTCATGATGGAAAATGTTATCCACATCCACAGAAAGAATTATGGAGTCTGAATGCAGATCAAAGCACACTGTTTGCCTGTCTTTTTTGTTTTGTTTTTTGTTTTTCCTTTTGTGTGGTTTTTTCCCTTTTGTTCTGATTCTTCTTTCACAACATGACTAATGTGGAAATATGTTTAATATGATTGATTGTACATGTATAGCCTGTATCAGATTGCATGCTGTCTTGGGGGTGGAGGAGAGAAGAGAAAAAATTTAGAACTCACAATCTTATAAAAGTGGGTGTTGAAAACTTAAAAATGAATAAATTTAATTTAAAAAAAGCGCACCCTTCCCATATAAGGTGCCTAAAATGAACTTAAGATAACAAAATTTAGATGTTTGTTTTGAACTCCCTTGGCACTACTTTTTTTTTGCCAATTAAAAAAAACTAGTAATTTAATCTTTAATGACTTTCTGATTAGAACCTTCTTAAGAGATTTAGATCTCAATCCCATTCAACTATCCAACAAATATTTATTAAGTGGCAACTCTGCATAATGTGCCATACTGGCATTTTGAGACACCAAGAGGCTTGCATTCTACTGGGGAGAGGATATAATGGGTTTATATGAGTAAATACTAATTATGTAAAAAGTTTTACAAAGTAATTTCAGGTGGGAAGTGTCACTAATAACTTGTGGTCAGGAAAAGTCTTGTGTAGGCAGTGGTATCTGGAATTGTGCTTTGAAAGAAACTATGACTTCAAAGAGCACATTCATGCTGGGGGTACAGTTTGTACAAAGCCAAAGTCAGTACATGGAATGTCATATATAGGGAATGACTAGCAGGTCGGTTGGACTGGAATAGACATTGTGTGAAAGGGAGTAGTATGAAATCAATCAACCAGTATATCCACATTCGTTTATTAAGTGCTTATTCTGTGCCAGGGAGTATGCTAAATAGTAGGGACTCACAGAAACAGTAAATAATAGTCTGTGACCTCAAGGAACTTACTTTCTGATGGAGGAGAAAACATTTAAATCAGAATATGCAACATAAATACAAAATAGGTAAAAAAGTAACATTAGAGGGGATGGCTGTAACAGTTAGAGGGAGTGACAGGAGATCTCAGGAAAGGACTTCTGGAGGAGGTAGAACTTGAGGTGAATCTTAAATCAAGCCTGAGATGCTGAGAGTTAGAGATTGGGACAGAGAATATTCTGTGTATGGCAAACAGCAAGAGAAGAGTTCTGGAAATGGGAGATGGAATGACTGTCATGTGCCCATATGGAATGGCAAGCAGGTCAGTATGGCTGGCTTGGAATCAAGTGTAAGAAGATTGGCAAGGCAGGAAGGAGCCAGTGCTAGGCAGTGCAGTTTATATTGATCCTGGGTGACCCACTGCTATTTAGTGAATATGAAAGTGACATGGACAGAGATACACTTTAGGAAAATTGGAAAATCTTTGGCATTTGAGAGAAGGATGGAAGGAAGGGGGGGAGGGGAGGGGGAAGAGAGAGAGAGAGAGAGAGAGAGAGAGGAGAGAGAGAGAGAGAGAGAGAGAGAGAGAGAGATGTCCATAGCATATTAATTCAAAATGTCCAATTGACTTTGTGATGTGGGACTAAAGCTCAGGAGAGACACTAGGACTGAATAAGTAGATCTGGGAATCATCTGAACAAATAGATCTGGGAATCATCTATAAAGAGATCATTCAAATCATGGAAGCTGGTGAGATTACCAAAGGCAACAGCATACAGAAAGAGAAGAGGGCACAGGACAGAACCAAACTGCAGAGGTTTAAAAGAGAATGAGAGAAGAGGAAGCACCCATTGTAGGTGCTTTTTTCAAGGAATTTAACCACAAAGAGAAAAAGAGAGAGGATGACAGTGGATGGGCATGTTAGGGTCTAGTTGATTTTTTTAAAAGGATGGGAGAGATTTGGACATATTTGTAGATAGCATGGATATGTAGATATGTAGTATCTATTAGTAGTATGTACTACAGTAGCTATGTAGAGATTGAAGATTAAAGAGAGAGTAGGGATGATGGTAGAGGCAGTCTGCTGGAGAAAACCAGATGTACTTGGAGGGGGATTGGCCTTGGCAAGCAGAAAGAACATATCATCAGAGTCTAAAATGAAAATTAGCCATGTTGCAAGGGCTTTAAGACAGAACAGGTCGTAAAATGGAGGAAGTGATTGTGGACTATTTTTTCCAGAAGTTTGTCTGAGAAGAGGTAGGATAGAGATCTTGTAGTAGCTAAATTGGCTAGAAGAGTAGAGATGCTTTTTTTTTTAACTATTGAGGAAGACAGAATGTTTATAGGTATTTGAGAAGAAGTAGGTAATAGAAGAAGACAGACTAAGGATGCCTAAAATTATGGAGGATAATAATTTGATTAGTAGCTTAAAAGGCAGGATGAAATGAGATCAAGGTAATAGGTTAGAGGATTTGTTTTAGAGGGGAGTAATAGCTTGATAATGACTCATTTGTAATAATTACAATTCAAATAACATTTAGTGAGTTAGAATTTATACATTGCTTTCTGGAGAAGAACCTTGTTTTGCAAGGATTGTTATTCTGAGGGGTGAAGAAACTTGAGGCTCAGAGATATTAAGTCATTTGTCTGAGGATGCACAGCTCTTAAGAAATGAATCTAGAAATCAAACTTCTCCTGGTTTAAGTCCGTTGTTCTCTCCACTATACCATAGTATGTTTATACCTTTCTGAGAGTAGGATATCTTCTCCCTTGTTACAGAAGATGATGATACAGAGAAGTTTTGAGCAATGGAGGAGGGAATTTGAGGGAGCTCTTGTCAGATGGTCTCAATCTTATTGAAGTGGAGGAGGCTCATCCATTTGCTCTAATGGGGTGGGAAGGGGGTGCTTAATAGTTGCAATCATACTCTGAAAGTGATGAAAACAAGTTTAGGAACAGGTGCTGTGGAGAATAATCAAGGGTGTCAGAAGGGAAGAATAGCAAGCCAAGTAGTAGTACTTATATACATATGTCTTTAGAGGTGGGTAGCAGTAGCATCTATAGTGATAGTCTGAGTGCTTGGTGTGTGTAATCACTATACAAAACATGGTCTGCAAAACAACATTATTTCTTCCCCTTCAGAATTTTAGCTGAACATTTCTTTAGTCTCATACTTGAATCTCTTGGTTCTTACCTTTGACATCAAATGTAATGAGACAAAATTATTACAGAGTTCCTGAGCCTGGGTTCCACAGTCTATTCAGCTTGACTCAGTAGCTAGGACTACTAGTTCTTAGTAGCATTAAAAAGATCTCCCATCAAGACCAACCAAAATGGCAGAGTAGGAGGAAGCGCTACAGCCTAGCTTCTTTCTCTTTACAACTACTCCAGCAAAGACCTCGGGGAAAAAAAAAAAAACCAGACTGAGTCCTGATCAGGAAATTCAAGGTAAAATTACAGTGAGTCATTTTTTCAGCCTAGGTGGGCATTGAGTGACAGAGTTTTGCAGAAACAGGGGACTGAGTCTAGCCTGGAGGTCATTGCAAGCAGCCTTCTAACATAGAGACACTGAACATGTACTATAGGCTATGTACATGGATAGACAGAAGTTAGAGATGTTTTATGGAGAGACCCAATACAGTGCAGAGAACAGGAACATTACCTTCAACTTATATGAATCTTGTGTTCTTTTCGTATTATCTCCATGATTAGATTTTTAACTCACTTAGGGCAGGACTTGTTTTTCGCCTTTCTTCATAATCCTAGCACTTAGCAGAGTAAGTGCTTAATAAATATTGACTTGTCTTGACTGTTTTTGTTATCATGCTTTATGTATTATCATGTATGCATTGGGTACTTCTCTTGATGTGTTTTCTAAGATGATGGTTTATACCTAATTTTTGCCCGATTGCTTTCCTGTTTTTTCAGCAGTTTTTGTTGAATAGTGAGTAATTACTCCAATAACTGGAGTCTTTGGGCTTATTGAACAGTAGGCTAATAGGTTCATTTGCTACGTTATGTTGTGTTCCTATTATGTTCCATTGATCAATCTTTATTTCTTAACCAGTGCCAAGTATTTAGGATGATTATTGCTTTGTAATATAGTTTTGGATTTGTTACTGCTAGACCATTTTTTACATATTTTTTCATTATTTCGCTTGAGATTCTTGACCTTTTGTTTCTCTAGATAAATTTCATTCTTATTTTTTCTAGGTACATAATGTAATCCTTTGGTAGTTTGATTTGTATGGCACTAAATAAGTAAAATAATTTAGGTAACATGATAATTTTCATTGCTTTAGTATGGTCTTCCCAAAGGGCAATTTCATTTCTCCATTTAGTTAGTTACCTTTATATTTCCTTAAAGAGTATTTTGTAGTTGTATCCATATAGTTCTCATGTGTTTCTTGGCTGATAGACTCCCAAGTGTTTCATATCTACTCTAGTTTGGGTGGAATTTCTTTTTCTATGTGGGTTATGTTGGGAATATACAGAAATATTTGATGATTTATGTGGATTTATTTTATATCCTACAATTTTGTTGAAGTTATTAATTTAGTGTTTGCTAGATAGGCCAGCATATCATCTGAAGAATTGCTTCCTATTTGCCTATGTTTTTTCCATCAATTTCTTTTTCTTTACTTTTTGCTTTAGCTATCATTTATCGCACAATTTTAGATAATAGTAGTGATAATAGACATCCTTGCTTTACCCATGATCTTATTAGAAAAGCCTCCAACTCTTTCACTTTGCATATAATGCTGCTTTTGGTTTTAGATAGATGCTATTTGCCATGTTAAAGAAAAGTCCATTTATTCCTGTGCTTTCTAGTTTTGTTTTGCTTTGTTTTGTTTGAATAGAAATGGGTTGCATATTTGGTCAAGTCTTTTCAGCATATATTGGTTATGATCATATAGTTTTAAAAAATATTTTTGTTATTAATATAGACTATTTTACTCATACTTTTCCTTCTGTTGAACCAACCTGGCATTCCTGGTAAAAATCTATCCTGGTCATAACGTGTAATCTCTTATGTTATTGTAATACATGAGTTAGTATTGTATTTAATATTTGTGCATTTGTGCTCATTAGTGATATTGATATATTGTTTTCTCCATCTTTTTTATGTCTTCCTGGTCTGGATATCAAGACCGTATTTCTATCATAGAAAGAGTCTCTTCTTTTTCATTCCTCCCCCCCCCAATCATTTAGAAAATACTGTAATTTTTTTGAACTTTTGATAGATTTCATTTCTAAAGCCATCTGATAACTGCATTTTATTTTTTCCTTGGGAGTTAATTTATGGCTTGTTCAAATTTTTCCTGATAGGTTATTTAAATTTTTATTTATTCTTCTCTTAATCTGGGTATTTTATATTTTTGTAATTATTTATCTGTTTCATGTATGTTATAAGTTTTGTTGGCATATAAATTAGAAAATTAATTCTGATATTTTCTTTTATTTCATCTTCAGTTTTGGATTCTTTTTTTCATTTTTAATGGAATTTGCTTTTCCTCTCTTTAAAAATCACATTTGCTTTTTTATGTTCTTAGTTTTTTAAAAACTTCTATTTTCATTTATTAATTTAGTAGGTTTTCACTTATATTTCAATTTCATTCCTATTTATCTGTTCAGTAGATTTTTCCCATTTTGTTCATCTCACCTTTGATTTTCTGAATGTCTACTTTGCTGTTTAGTTTGGGGGTTGTGATTTGTTGTTTTTCTCATTTTTTTTTAGTTGCATACCTATTTCACTGTTTTATTACTTCTCTTGTTTGTTGGTGAAAATATTTTCCCTTGTTCTTTAATAGGGACAAACTTACCCTGATTGTAGGTTTTTACTCTCCTTTTTAATCCTTTTTTCATGACACACAACCCCCTCCCTGCTCTGTTGGAATTTGTTTTGTTTATAGTTATATAAGTACTCACTATCCCATCTTTTGCCTATTTCTGTGTTGGCTTTAATGTATTTCTACTTCACATTGTGTGTGTGTGTGTGTGTGTGTGTGTGTGCATGAATGGATTCAAACATTTTGTCCAGTTCAAATGAAAGTGAGGTTCATAGAATCCCCATTCTCTATCTCCATCCTTTTTCCATATTTGTCTTCATATCATTCACCGTTATCGTGTGAATTCCCTCTCCTTTCTCCTCTTTTCCTTTTAATTATGATCTAGTATCCCTACCATTTCCTTCTTCTGAGACTGTAAAAAACAGAGCAGTTCCTCCACCCCCACCTTCTGTCTGTCTTATTTAACTTTCTCTGTGTCCCTTAAAGATATTTGGGTTCTGAGGATACATATTAGCATATAAACAGTCTATTTTCACATAGTCCTTCCACTCCTTCAAATATGTACTTTTCTGTTTCTCTTTTCTCTTTGTTTCCATTTTAAATTATCTCCTTATTTCTGATCTTTTCTTCAAAATTCTCTGTTTCATTAAAAATCCATTTTTCCCCTTGTAGGATTATACTCAGTTTTCTTAGATAAGCTTCTTCTTATAAGTCTTTGCTTTTTGACTTTTGTAGTAGAAGCTCTTCTTAATGGTGGTAGCTGCCAAATCTTTTGTGATCCTGAATGGTTCCTTTTACTTTAATTCTTTCTTACAGGCTGTTTGCAGTACTTTTTCTTTCTCTTACTTTCTTTTCTTTCTTTTTCTCTTTTACTTGAAAGCTCAGGATTTTAGTTATGATGTTCATTTTGGGGTCTCTTTCAGAAAATGTCTGGTGAATTCTTTCTATTTTCAGTTTACCCTCTGATTTAAAGGGATCTGCACAGTTTTAAGTTATTATTTCTTCAAATATGATACCTAACTTTTTTTGGTCATGCTATTCAAGTAGACCAGTAATTCTTACTTTATTTCTTCTTGACCTGGTTTCCAGACCTGTTTTTTTTTTTAAATAGCCTATACTTCATATTTTTTTGCTTTTATTTTTTTCAATGTTTTTATTTTGCTTTATAGAGTTGTTATTTCCTGTTTGGCCCATTCTGATTTTTCAGGGACTTTAATTCTTGGGTAACGTTTACCATTGTTCTGAGGTTCTCATTAAAGATCTTTGCTATTCTTTCCTCCTTTGCCATTCCCTTTTGTAGCTCTTATTTCATTTCTTCCAGGTATTCTTTGCAGACAATAGAGCCAGGACTCTGAGGCTTGCTAAGTGCTGGAGATACAAAAAGAGGCAAAAGACAGTCCCTACCCTTGTGAAGCTTACATTATAATTAGAAAGACAACATTCAAACAAATACATACAAAACAAGCCATATACAGGATAAATAGGAAATAATAGTAGGAAGGCACTAGAATTACGAGGGTTTAGAATTAAGAGGTTTCCATTAAAGAATGAAATTTTAGTTCAGATTTAAAAGAAGCCAGGGAGATCAGTAGGCTAAGCAGAGGACAGAGAGTTCCCAGGCATAGAGGACAGCCAGAGAGAATTGCTGGGAGTGAGAGATTTAGTGTCTTGTTTGTGGAGCTGTATATTTGAGTCACTTGCTGCTCCTGTACTCCAGGATGATGTGGATGCCTCTGCGTGATCTTGAATTCAGTGGCAAAGAATAGGCTTCTCCTTCTATAGGACTATCTGGCTTGTCTCTTGCTGTGGCTTAAACCAAGGCTTCCTATATACTGGATTTGATGTGGGCTGCCTTAATGCTTATCTGGCCATGACTCCTGCTGCAGCTGAGGATCTGGGGTTTTCCTCATGCTAGTCAGTGCTCTGGTCCTATCTTCTGTAAGTGACTGGGTCCTCTGAGTTTCTTCAGACTGAGTGTTACTTTGGCCCTGCCTTCCAAAGTGTCTGGGACTCCTAGATTGCTATTTGCTGGACACTAAAATGGCCCTTGTCTTTGCTGCTTCTTCATACTTGGCCTTCCACTTACTCTGACTTACATCTTTTAAGGGCTTCTGTGGAATTTTGACAGTTTTTTTTTTCATGCAGACAAAGAATAGTTGGAGCAGTTCATAGATGATTCTCTTTGGTTTTCTTTATCCTTATTCCTTCTCTTACATTTTTAGAGATTTACTGGATTGTTTGTGAGTGATCTGAGCTTCTCAAGTTCCTAACTTGTCACCCTCTTCCCACAATCCTCGTAGGCTACTACTTTGAGCTGAATAAGACACTTCTCTTCCCCTCCTTTTTATTTCAGCATGGTACTTTGACAAAGGTTACTGTAAGAAAAATTCTAGGTAAATGTTTCATTTTCTCTTAGTTGACAAATAAGAAATTGACTTTAAATTTCAGTTTAGAAGTAAGAACTTTAAAGATCCTGTTGTTTGCTATTAAGAAAAAAAGGTTATAAGTGTTTTTTATTTATTTATTTATGTCTACTCTTAATATTCCAAACTTTAGTGAAAAGCATTTTTTTTCCTTATTGTGAAAATTACCTAATTTACATTAGGTTTTGGTCTACTATTATTGAGAAAAATGGAACATAGGGAAAGTGGGAAGAAAGATAGTTGAGGGGCAGCTAGGTGGCACTGACCCTGGAGTCAGGAGGACCCGAGTTCAAATTTGGCTTCAGACACTTGACACTTACTAGCTGTGTGACCCTGGCAAGTCATTTAACCCCATTGCTTAGGCCCCCCCCCCCAAAAAAAAAAGATAGTTAAAGAAATAAGATTTTTTTCTGATATGCTTATTTTTTAAGGTGAATTCCTAGATCTTTTAAAGTTGAATGTTTACATATTACTATGATAGCAGGTAAAAACAATTTAAATATTCATGAATTATACTTATTTATAATTTTCTGAAGTAATTGTTCGAGAAAACACTTTTTCTTTAATTACTATCTAGTTACTAAATGAAAAATGAAATCTGTTTTTCATTTACAAGTGTGTTTGCATTTCACAAGTTTTATATTTTATTAATCCAATCCCAGTGTTCCTCCACATCCACCCTCAATTGCCGGTTTATTCTTTACAGACAAACCCCAACATACATCCACAGTCCTATTCCAAGTGTCTTGATTCCATTACTACCATAATCTTTTATTTAAGTATTTATGACTCTTTCTCACCTCTCCCTTTACCACCTCCCTCCTTTCTTGTAAATAAAGATCCTCTCAGAACTCAAATGTGGTATCAGTGGTGCTGTTTATGCCCTATATAGGAAAATGGCCTTCATCAAGGGCCTTACCTTTCAACCTTGACTTGACTTTTCCTGGTCATATGCTGTAGAATTATGTCATCCACAATCAAATATTTCTTCTTGTTTGTCTTATCTCATTTCATTTGTTTTTATTTTTAAGTAAGACACATGAATATTATTTGTCAATTTATTGATTTCTTTTCTACCCATCCTCTTTCCCAATTCCAATTTTTAGCTGTAAGTAAAAAATTTCCTTTTTAATTGATTTAAAGCTTTTGTTGCCTGTATAGTCTTCTGCAATGCTTGTTTGAATTTCAGAAGCCCAGTAGTTGCAGAATGTATATGATAAGTATTGAATGTATCACAATCTCTTTTATGGCATGTACCCAATAATTTTACTTCTTGCTTATTATACAACTGTTGCAAGAGATCAAGAATAGTAGAAAGACAATACATTATAAATGTGGAAATCTATAGCAGTGTAGAAAATAAATTACAATTATGTATATGACAGTTCTTCCAATTACTTGAGACCAGCAAAGAGCCTAACAATCCCTTTGTATTTTTCTCACCCTGAATAGCTATCATGAGATCCTCTCTTTCCCCAATCCTTGAAAAAAAATCTCAGGGGACGATATCCTCACCTTAGTCCTGGCAGTTCTCTATAACTTTTTTTAGGCTCCCTTTCTATAGATTTAGTGATTCTGAGTTTTACTTGATAAATGTTGTTAGTTTCCATGTCAGATTTTCCTGATTATCTTGATTTATCTGATAATTATCTGAAGATTTGATCTTGACTGATTAGTCTATCATGTACTCCTGGAACACAGAATCCTACATGCTCCCCAGAAAAACTTGAGAATAACAATGAAAACCTCCAAAATGCTTCAAAAGATGAATTTGATTCATAAAAGAAAAAATTCGGAATGGATTTAGGACAGAAATTAAAGCTTTCAACAAAGCCTGAAAAACAACTAAGTAAAATTGAATCCATGATTGATAATCACTCTAAAAAAATGAAAGATTAGCAAACTTGGTGAACAGAAATACTGAAGTAGAGGAAAATTTAGCAAAAGGAAAGCAGAAAACAACAATGTTTAAAGGACAAGTGAATTATTTACAAGCCAAAGTGACTGACTTGATGGCAGAGATAACTTAGGGATCATAGATCCTTTAGAAGAAAGTAAGTCAAAAAAATTGAGTACAGTAATACAAAAGTGAATGCGTCAAAAATGGCCTAGAGCTTCTAAAGACACACCAAAACACTAATCAGCAGAATCCATAGATCATTCATTTTCAAACAAAATTCTGTGCTTCATTCTCTATAGTGGTTAAATTTATAAATTTCGTTAACCACACATTTTCCAAATATCCAAGATAAAGACCTTTCAGTACATGAAATAAACCTCTAAAGAAGAAAAACCTTTAGAACACAAGTTTATTCCTCAGGGATGAGAAATCACTAAAGGGAAAAAATCAAAAGATTTAAAATACAGCTCGAAATGATAAAGCCTGAAAATCTGACCCTAATTATCATGAAAAAATGCCTGAAGTAAAATAAAGTATAAGAAGATTGAAAAGAGAGAAAGGGGCCCAGGTTATGAAGAGCCAAATAGATTACTTTATATATAATATATATGATCCTGGAAGAAATAGGGAGCCACTGGAATTCATTGAGCAAGGGAATGATGTGGTCAGACATATACATTATTGGGGGAATATTTATTTAATTTTGAATTAAATTTTTTTCAGTTATCAAGCATTTACTTTTTTTCCCCTCCCTTCTCCATCTGGTGGGAAAAAAACCCCAATCCTTGTGACAAATAAGGATAGTCAAGCAAAATAGATTCTCACTCTGTCCATGTCCAAATATGTGTCTCATTATGTATGTTAGTCCAACACCTCTTTGTCAGGAATAGCATTCTTCATTGTGGGTCCACTGCAATTGTTGTTGGCCATTATGTTTATCTTGAGACTTTCCAAGTTGTTTGATTTTGCAATGTTGTTATTATTACATAAATTGTTTTTCTGGTTCTGCCCTCTTCATTCTGCCTGAGATCGTAAAGTTTTCTCTGAAATCAGCCCCTTATCATTTCTTATAACACAATATACCCTATACTCTAATTTTCTCAGCTGTTCTTCAGTTGATAGACTCTCCCTCAGTTTCCAGTTCTTTGTCATTATAAAATGAGATGATTTAAATGTTTTTATTCGTATCAGACTAGCTTACTAGTGATATTTTTAGGTTATAGGACATGTACAATTTAGTAACATTTTGTGCATAGTTCCAGTTTGCTTTCCAGAAAGGTTGAATTGGTACTCAGCTCTATCAGCAGTATATCGATGTTCCTGTTGCCCACAGCCCTTGTCATTTATTTTTGGTCTGCTTTGCCAATCTAATGGATATAAGGTGAAACCTCTGAGTTGCTTTAATTAGCTTCTCTAATTAGCAGTGATTTGGCGCATTCTTATATTACTCTAGGGAACTTTTTTTTTTACCTTGAATTTCCTTTCAAATCATATGACCATTTATCAACTGGGAAATGGCTTTTATTCTAAATAATATACACCAGTTCCTTATGTATTTTTGAAATGAGATCTTTTTCAGAGGAAGTTGTTTCAAAGGTTTTTCTTAAGCAACTTTTCCCGCTCCAATCTTAGTTGCATTAGATTTGTTTGTGCAACAGCTTTAAAATTTTGTGCAATAAATTGTCCATCTTATTTTCCATAATATTCCCTATCACTTGTTTGGTCATGAATTTTTCTACTATCTGTAGATCTGCTAGGTGATTTCTTCCTTATTCCTTTAATTTGTTTGTAATGTGACCTTTTCTGCTTAGATCATGTGTCCATTTGGACCTTATCTTAGCACATGAAGTGAGGTGGTCTAAACTTTCTTTCCGCCAGACTGCTTTCCAGTTTTCCCAGTAGTTGTTTTTATTGAATATTGAATCCTTACCCCCATATCTGGTTGACTTGGTCAAACACTAGGCTTTGAAGTTCATTTGTTTCTATATTTTGTGTACGTAATTTTGTCCTACAGATTGACCACTCTATTTTTTAACCAGTAATAAATAATTTTGATGGTTACCATTTTGTAGGAATCAGCTCTTTCTCTGTCCTTACCTCTGTTCCTCCACTTTCTTTGCAGGCTGCTTTTATCTCATTGCACTGCTTTTATAGTTATGTGGGCTGCTGAATGTTTTTGTTAAAAAGAAATCCTATATCGTTAAAAAAAAAAAAGGATTTGGACCACCAGAAAGGAGGGGAAGGGAGACTGTTTTTGGTACTGTCAGGGAAAATTGTTTTTCTCATATCATTATGTGTATTATAATTTGATATTATTCAGTTTGAGGAATCTTTAAGAAAGACAATATAATAACATAACATAGCTAAGACTTTTAAAGCTAGTTAATGGCTGTATCTTGGAAGAGCTTTTAAATTTATATATTGTGTTTCACAATCCTAATATATTTATGAAAACATCTGATGAAGTAGGAAAAAATTTCAGCTTTTACTGATCATTAGTGAATTAAAGTCAATTTGGATCCATTTATTCATTCAATAAGAATTTATTTCTATTTTCAAGTATATTTATATTTTACTGACCTTTCCTAAATACTAGGGAAGCAAACTAAGCTAATATTTTTCTTTCCTAAGCCTCTGAGCTATTATTTAAGAAAGAAATAATATTTCTTTCTTAAATATTATCTCTTTCATTTGCAGGTTTTTAAAGTAAAGGCAAAGCAAAGGTTTGCCTCAACTTCCACATCTCAACAATTTTTAAATACACTTCATGGAACTAAAGAGGGATAAGAAAAATGATTTAACATCAGGCAATTAGTAGGTATAGTGGACAGAGTATTGGACTTGGTGTTAAAAGGTCGAGTTTCAGTCCTGCCGCAAATATTTTTTAGCTCTGTGACCCTGGACAGGTCATTTAAGCTCATTTTCCTCAGATATAAAATGGGGATAATAATAACCCTTGCCAAACAGAGATCTACCTCACAGGGTTGTTTTGAATATCAAATGTGATAGTATATGTAAAATGCTTTGCAAACATTAAAGTGCTTTAGAGATGATAGCTATGAATTCATAAGTAGATGTGGTTACCATTCTTGAATGATAAAGAAATTATTATATTGGAACTAAAGATATTAGATTAATTATAAGTTCCTTTTGTTAATGATGCATATTTACATATTTCCAAGTAAATTGTGAATAGGTCTATGTGATATAAATTAAAGGGCTTTTTTGACTGATAAAATTGAGAATACTGAATTAGATCACTAAACTCTGTCAAAAATGTTCTGCAAGAGAAAAAAACCCAACAGTTTTCTGAAAGGCAAAACATGACTTAGGGAAGCCAACTAGATCCAAGCACACTGTGTTGCAGGCTTCATCTCACAGATCTGCCAACGCAACTCCTTTCTGAGCTTCAACACAGCTGCTCTCCAAACTCATCTTTTCCTCCTCTCATTGACAGAGGCTGATGATTCTAGTGTTTTAGGTTTAAAGTATTTAAAAAAAAACAATCATTCTTCTGAAATCTAGGTGGATGATCATGTTCTATAAGCAATCAAAGTCCCAATATCTTATTCAGGATTATTCTTGCTGTAAGCAAGTCAAAGAACCTATTGATTTTCTTGGGGTTTGATTCGCATAAAAGAAAGCTCTATAAACCTTAAGATTAATTGTAAGGAATAAAAATATGTCAAGAAAATACATATTCTTACAAAAATTTTTCTCTTTTATCTTTAACACAGTTACTCCTCCCCCGCCCCCCACACAACAGATTTATAATGTAAGAATAGAATCTTGGTGCAGCCTGCTACTCCCAGAGGTAAAACTCACAGTCCTAGACTTCCATCTGTACCAGCCTATTTTTCACAGAGATTCATTTTTATTTTTTTCTTAGTTAACCTCATCATTTAAAATTGTTTTAAGATTTCAAGGAGAACATTTATGTTAGCTGACTCTCTTAAGGGGTTATACCAACTGCAGTTTTTTTGGTATGCATTGTTGGAACTAAGGTATTTGTTGGATGCTGCTATCTTGTGATTATTTCTTTTCTACCAAATAAGTTGTTTCCTGGGATGTGCTTTATGGCTTGCCTTTTTATTGTCTACCTGTGAGTGCTGTTTTTGGCCTTTCCCCTCTTAATTTAATTTTTTCCTCTTTTTTTTTTTTGACAAAACCCACACATCTCTATCATAATGAGTATTGTTCATTATAAATGTTTATTTTCATATTTGTGTTCTAAAATTCCTGTTTTGGACTAAAACAAATTTTGTACTAAGCCATGAATAGAGCAATTCAGCTATGTGAATAGTTAGCTTTCAATTATCCATATTGAAAGAAAAGAATAGTAGCGTAGGTAATATGAAAGAGTAGGTAATGCAGTAATAATTTTTATTAGATCCTGTAATGTATTTTTATAATTTAATATGTGAGCACATAGGATATTCTAAGAGAGAATTTATACAATTGCAAACTAAATAATGAAGTCACACTGTTAAGTCCTATTTCAGCAGGAACTGAAGCTAAGGTTCTGCATCTTACTTCCACCCCATATTGGGAATGGAGTTTATTATGTCTCCAACTGATAGAAAACAGAATCAGAAGTTTAACTGCTTTTGTATTTTTATCTGTTTCTTTCCTGTTTGCTGTCTCTCTGTCTCACTTTTTTTGGGGGAGAGAGTGGATAAAAAGGTGATCAGATATTTTAGTTCAAGGTCTTTCTGGATAGTTGAACTTCAGATTCCTTCCATTCCTTTCTACTGTTTGCAGGATCTATATTGTCAACAACAACAACAAAAAAATCTAAAAAGGAAAACAGCAGCAAGTGTACCCATTTTTCCATTGGTGATGGCTTAAAATGACTTAATAACTTGCGTGCCTTGGAAGCTGGCATGTTCCTTTGGGCTTTGGCAGTCCAATTGTGAAAAGAATTCATTGAGATTAGCCTTGCTTCTTACTTCTTTAGTCTTCCAGTTCTTATTTGGGCAGGTGTTTCGCTTATGTCATCTTACTTTTGACCTTGGGTTGGTTCTAGAGCTGCCTTATGATGTTGGGTCAACTGTAGGTTTTGATGTAAGTTGATTTCAAGATCTCTAAGTTCCTTTACAGTCATAAAATGTCATGGCTTGAATCTCAGACCATATACATGCATGCATGCACACATACATAAGTAATATAACTTTTTTTTTTTTTGGCTAGGCAGTGGGGTTAAGTGACTTGCCCAGGGTCACACAGCTAGTAAGTGTTATGTATCTGAAGCCGCATTTGAACTCAGGTCCTCCTGAATCCAGGGCCAGTGCTCTATCCACTGCACCACCTAGCTGCCCCAATAACTTATTTTTAAAAAAATTAATGGGCCTTTACTTTCTCTTCCTACCACCAGTGAGTTGGATAATTTTCCCTGATGCCAATTTGAATTTGAATTTTCAAGAACTGGACAGAACCAAACTCATGTCCATATATAAAGATGTAGAATACCAGGGAGAAAGTTGTTTGTGGTCTTTTCTGTCACTTTTTTCTTTCTTATGGCTCTAATATACTTTTTGTTATTATTGCTTAACTTGTGACTCGTCTTAGAATTCTTTTATCTCTTTCCTTCCTCTTTATTGTGTTTATTCCTATATTCTGAGCTTCTCAGTCAATGAACATTTCTTTCTTATTAGGTCTATAACTTCTTAAGTGTATTAGTCATTAATACAGTACTACTGTTTTATTACATTGGTTTCACTGTTCTTATTGTTAGTTGTATATGTTAGATGTTTTTCTGTATCAGTGTTTTCTATCTTAAATGATAAATTCATAGAATTGAGGAACTGAGTTTAAGTTGTTATATAATGCCTTATATTTTATTTCTACCACTATAAACTTTCTGGCATCTATCTTCTTTGAACTTTCACTGCTACATCCTAGTTCAGGCCCTCTTTGTCTCTTACAAGTGTAATACCCTCCTTATTGATATCACTTCCTATAACATTCACTCCCCCCCACCAGCCAATTATTTATACTATTGCCAGAGAAATTTTCTGATGTATGTATCTAAATAGGTTAGTTCTAATGCTTAGAAACTTTCAGTAGCTCCCAGTTGCTCATCTAATAAAATATAAACTTTCATTATCTGGCCAGAATTACCTTTCCAGATGTATTGGCTGAGAGATTGAAATCTATGCTCTGCAACAGAGGTGTCAAACTCATAGCCACTTAGGCCTACAAAATTTCTGAGTGAAGCTTTAATTTGATTAAAATGTAATTGGAAAAAAAAATGTAATTGGAAAATATTTAACAAGAAAAATAAAAATACAGTACAACATAGGTAATGTTATTTTGTGGTTTTCTAAGTGAATATGGGTTTCAGGGATCTATTTCTATTTGAGTTTGATACCATTGCTTTATACTACAGCTAAACTGAACTATCAGTTATTCCCTTATTGCTTCATGTTTTTGGTCTTTTACTATTTTATGTATACACAATTTGCCTATTTGCCATGTGCTTTCCTGGAAAAATATCCTTCTCTTTAAGTAGTTTGTATTTTAATGAAGGAGCCAATATGTAAATTTGTAGGTTTATACAAGACATATTTTAGTAGAAAGAATGTTATCTTACAGGAAAGGCAGAAATTGCTAGGGGACCAGAAAAAGCCTCTTGCAGAAGGTAAGATTTGAACTGAATCTTGAAGGAAGCTGAGGAAAAGAAGAGAGGGAAAAGCGTACTAGACATAGGGGTTAGCAGTGTGAATGTACAAAGTTAGGAGATGGTGTGTTGTGGTCTGGAGCTTCCTGGAAGCCAGTCCAGCTGTATCATCGAGTATACAAAGCAGAGTAGAGTGAAAGAAAGGAGGAGGGAATCAGTTTATGAAGAACCATAAAGGAAGGAGAATTTATGTTTGATTTTAAATACAATAGGGAATCATTGGTATTTATTGTAGGGGTTTGAGGAGTTCTAACATGGTCAGAACTGTGCTTCAGGGAGATCATTTTGGAAGCTGAGTAAAAGATGGACTGGAATGGTGTGGGGGTGGGGGTGGGAGGGGAGAGAGACATCTGAGGCAGGGAGACCAACCAGAAAATTACTGTAGTAGTGCAGAGGTGAGGTGATGGGAGAGCTTGTATACCAGATTGGTGACCATGTCAGAACCAATCAGCTAACATTTATTTAAATCCTTGCTACGTGCCAGGCATTGTGTTAAACACTAGGGATACAAAGAAAGGAAAAACAACAACAAAATACAACCCAGTCCCTCCTCTCAGTGAGCTTATAGTCTAATTGGGAGAGAAAACATGTAAATAACTATGTACAAGCACGTTATATACTGGATGAAATAGGGATTGTTGTTGTGTTTGTCCTTCATCCTTGAAGAGGATCATGACTTCAGGGAGATGATGACATGACATGTAATTGACTTTGATTTGAGTGAAGGAGGGCTGTGCAAGGTCACCAGCCTCACTTTCTCCTCCAGAGCCATCTGGGTCCAGTGGCCAGATTTTTATCAGGATGACTGGAGATGCCCAGGATGCAATGACAGACCCTGACCCTTTTAAGCTAAGGTCTTTTCAAGTTCTCACTCTGAGTGAGGTAATTGCCCATTCAGTGAATAGGCCTCTTTAAGAAGTGAGTTAAGGGATGACTCCTTTAATAATTAAAAAAAAAAAAAAGAAATAAAAAACTGGGAGGGGAAGACCCTCAGGGTTGCTGACCAAAAGAGAAACAGTTACTCTTTACATTCACTCTGAACTAGGAGGGCCCAAAAAATAACCATGAAATAGGGATAGTCACAGAAGGAAGATACTAAGATTAAGCAAGACTGTGAAAGGCGTCTTGCATAAGGTGTAATTTTAGCTTAGACTTAAAGGAACCCAGGGAAATTAGGAGACAGAGATGAGGAGGGGGAGTCCAGACATGGGAGCTGATGAGATCACCATGTGAAATAGTATAGAGGAAAAAGAGAAGAGAGTCCAAGACAGAGACTTGGAAGATTCCTGTTGTCAGTGAGAATGGCTGCAAAGGAAACTGAGAAAAAGCTGTCAGGAGAACCAAGAAAGTGCAGTGTCAGGAAAACCCAGAAAGAGTAAAGATGATCAGAAAATCATCTGAAAAGATGTGAAGAAGGATGAGGAGAGACAGAAAAGATTTGGCAAGTTAGTAATCATTGGTAACTTTGGAGAGGGCAGTTTCAGTTGTATAAAAACTAGGGTTGTAGGGAGTTTATAAGAGAGTGAAAAAATAGGAAATAACAGCTCTGAAGGTGAATACTTTTCTCAAGGAATTTTATAGAGAAGCAGGGGAGAATGATAAGGCAATAGGTAGTAAGATTAAATGAGGGTTTGGGTTTTTTTAAGGGTAGTAGGGAAATGGTTATATTTGTAATCCACAATAAAGAAACCAGTTGATATGTAAAGGTTGATGATGAGGGGGGAAGGGATGGAATGAAGGGTATATGTAGAGGGGTTGACCTTGGCAAGAAAAAAGGCCAATTTCTTCTGAGACTGGAGTAAAGAAAAAAATAGTGAGGGGAAATGTCTGAATGATGTGAAATGAATGTGAGGTGAAGAAGGGAGTCCTGGCAAATGGCCTCAGTTTTGCCATTGGAAGTTTGTGGTAGTGTTGTAAGAGGGCTGTGAGGGACTTCAGGAGAGTTGAAATTTGGAATAGGTGGTTTGTAGAGGAGAGATACAGAGCAACTAGATGGCACTGCAGATAGTGAGTGCTGGGTAGGGAGTCAGGAAGACTCATTTTCCTGAATACGAATCCAGCCTCAGACACTTAATAGCTGTGTGACCCTGGGCATGTTACTTAGCCCTGTTTGCCTCAGTTTCCCCATCTGTAAAATGAGGTGGAGAAGGAAATGGCAAACCATTCCAGTGTCTTTGCCAAGAGACCACAAATATGGTCACAGAGAGTCAGACGTGACTGAAAATGACTGAAGAACAACACATCGGGAACAGAGAACATTTGAAGGGGAGTCGTATGGAGTTAAGGATAGAAAAATCAGTTGGAGATGGGTTGTAAGGAGACGTGAAAGAAGTTCATACTTTATTCAGAAGACACTGTCGAGGCTCTGTAGGATTATCCAGGACAATTATTTGATCAGTACAGTGCATTAGAAAGATTACTTGGGCAGATTGGAGATGAGAGAGATTGGTGCCCTTAGTCCTTGGTGTCAGAAAGATGACAAGCTGAGGACACACACACATTAGCTGTACTAGAGATTTCCACCCTTCTTGCAAATCTCAGACTAGGATCTTTGGCTAGTATAGGGTTAATAGCAGAATTATACCATCTCGCTTTAGGAGAATAATCCACATTTGGGTTGACTGGCATTTTGACCAGTACAAAATATGATTATGTAAAATTTTTACTGCAGGCTGGGAAGAAGAGTTTTTATAGTTCTCTCATTCTGCTATTTTCTTGATCGATAATTCAGCTCATTTCTTTGCTACCTCAAGCATTCCAATCTGAGAAAAATTCTCTTAAAATTTCAGACCAGTGAACAAGTAATAATAGATCATAAATGTAAAATGGCTTTGGGATCTTGAATTAAGAAAGGGGTAGGGTTAATATATGCACAACTCTAATTTTTTTTTTACCACTAGGATCATAACTTTCCCTTCACTTACTGGTTTACTGCAGAAAAGACAAGCATAAGTTTTGTTTTATCTCCAGCTTTTTTTAGCCTAGAAATGTGATTTTTAGCAATGTACTAAAAAATTCTATAAAACAGTTTGGATTTTCATTTAGCCTTTGAATTTTTTTTAATGAGTCCAATGCTGAGACTCAAGGAACTTAGTCTTTGCTCTTTCTTTAGATTAACCATGTAACTTCCGACTTCTTATCTGTCAAATGGGATATCTACTCTGCTTACCATGTACAAATTTCTACTTCTCCTACCTTCTTTGTTTCTCCTCTTTTGGTTCCTCTCCTTCTCCCTTAAAGGTGAGTCCTCCCAAGGTTATCCTTGGTCTTTCCTTTCTGCGTTATCTCTGTTGGTGATCTCATCTGCTTCCATTATTTCAATTAATTCCCATCTTTATCTGATTGCCAAGTATGGAGCTCAAAAACTCACCTCAGCAATATGGTCTGTCTTTCCACTGCTTTTGTATATGACCATCTGGATAGATGCTATGTTGGCACCTCAAAGTCAACATGATCAGAAGTGATTTCTTTTTCTTCTTAAAAAATCTGCCCTGTTCTAACCTAAATTCCTATTTAGGAATGGTCCCTCATGGCAAATTGAGTAAAACAATTAACGAATGGTCCTTACACTGATTTGCTAGTCTGTCTACAGTCTGGCTTTAACCTGCCTTTGCAGCCTTATGGTACACTATTTTTCTTTGTGTATTACATGTTTACCGGGGATGTATGGGGTTTTCAGGGAAGAATAGCACCACTGCTATGAGGGCTTACTGAACCCTTTCAAGGCTTCTCATCCATTCACCTTTGGCATCCACTTGTCACCCAACTGTTACCTGCGGCTCCAAGAAGCTGTAGCTACACAACAGGCCTCAAACCCATTGGTGAGTTAGGGGGATGTCTAACCCAAGCATGTGAGGACTTCCCCTAGCAGAATGGGTCTATGAGAAAAGTTTGTTCCAACAGCCATGAAGGCAAGTGAAACAGGCACTGTGAAGCACTTAGAGCTTAGTCAGACATGGAAGATGACAAGGTCATCCAGTGTATCCCAGGCCATCACTGGTCATCCTGACTTTTTTGTTGCCCCTGGACTTTGATGACTCTAGAAGAGAGAGTGAGGCTGATGACTTGGCACAACTCAGCCTCGCTTAAATCCAGTTTACACTTAAGACATCACCCCATGATGTCACTGGGCCTCTTCAGAAATAAAGGACAAACAACAATATTTGCTCGTGCAAAGTGGACTATGCTTTGTTCCCATTTCTTATACTGCCCTTAGGCATCTCAGTGCTTTTGTTCACCGTTATGTCTTGGATTGAATCTTTCTTACCTCTTAGCTCCAATAGCTGCCTGTTGAAGTTCCTCTTTCCCTTCTAGATTCAAATCAGTTGCTTCCTCCATGAAGCCTCTATTTACTGCAAAATGAAAAGGATCTCTTTCTTAGATATGTTGTATTGTCTGGACCTTTCTTGCTTCTCTCTCACTCTCCTATTTCTTGTAGTTATTTGTGTACATGTTCATCCATAACCTCTACCCTATGTTAATTATAAACTTCTCTCTCAACTTCAGAATCTGTGTCATATCTTTTCAGCACCATGCCATAAACACTTAATAAATAATTATTAAATTGAATTTGTGAAGATAAAATTAAGTAATTTTGAAAAATCAAAAGCTGCCAGTGTAAGGTGGAGATAATGACACTGTTATTTCTTACTGATACTGATTTAATTTTAAACATGTATGACCTATCTTAAAATTGCTATAAACATTTTATCTCTTTGTCTTTAGTGGGACTGCTTTAAATCATTACAGATAAGAATGCATCCTGTGTAGAAGGAGAGATTCCACAGCGACCTTCATTATTCCTATCCAGTGTTTAACAAATATTGTTGTCATGGTTTTCTTTATATGTTTCCTTATGCTTACTTACTGTCTTACTGTAGTTTAAGACTGTTTCCTTTTGTTTTATTTTTAATTGAGATAAAGAACAGGTGGTTGTCAGCCTTTAGTAACCCTTTATATGCTTTAAAATGGCTATTTGAGTTTTTTTTTCCCATAAACTAAATTTTTTCAGTTCCCATTTTACTCTTTTCCATGATAGTCTTATTTTCCACTGCTTTAGTTATATGGATTATTCCAATTTTTTTTTGGTCTCCAAATTAGCCATGATCCATTTTTGCTCTTTCCTATAAAATTGGTAGGTTTTTTTTAGAAGAGGAAGAATTTTTGTCTCTCCATATAACAGTTAATGGCTTCTATACACAGAACAATTTAAAAACATAAGTCTGGAATGGCAGGGTGTTAGGCAGGTACTTGACATATGAAAAGCTTAGGGAAATTGGTGTTTCATCTTTTTTTCCCTTTATATATTTTTAAAAATTTTTTTCTTCTTAGCACATGTAAAATAAAATGCATTTTGTGTTATCTGATGGAAACATATTAAGTAACGCCTCTCCTTTCCTCTTAAAATAATAAGAAAAAAAATCTCCATTCTGAAGTTCTTCCTATTCTTACTGAATTAAAAAAACCTTATCATTTGACTTCTAAGAAAAGAATGTGTTATATTAAATGCTTTTAAAACCACTTACCAAAGACCTAACCACTTTCTTTTAGAAAACTGAGTAAGATTCGGGATGATCTCTGTTTTCCTGAAAGTAGAAATTAGGATGGTGGCTGCACAAAGATAGGGGGTCCCTTAATTAATCGACCTAGCAGCAGTACCCCCTTTCATCACACCCTGAAGTGATTAGAGTAATAATCAGATGAAGAGAAGGAAGAAGACTTTGATTAATTCAGCATTAGAAGTGTCTCTTGAGTTCACCCTTGGCCAGTTAGAAGGGAGAATCCTTGGATGGAGTAGGTAAGGAGGAATTGAATGGTTCTAAGAAAATGATCTTCCAGGGTACCCAAATATTTTAAAGGACTTTCTTCACAAATTCAAGGTTGTTCTGTTAACTGAACTTTCACTAAGATTCATAAGTATTATATAATTTACCTTTCTTTGGAAATACTATAAATTTTACCTCCAAGATATTAAAGGTTTTCAGTCACTTAGGAAAAATACCCAATCTTGAACCACTTGTCGGGTGTGACATGGTGGGGATTCCTTTCATATAGAGGTTGAACTACATGACCACAGACTTTTCTGATTCTTTGATTGGATATTTGAAATGAGAGAGTAAAGATTCAAGGATAATGTGAAGGTTGAGAAGGGACCCTGGCCAGAAATAGGAAAATTAAGTAGAAGGTTGGGTTTTAATGGGGAGGAGAAAATAAGTGATTATAAGAAATTACTATGTCTTTATATGTGATGCCAGTAGTTTTTGCACTATATGTTGTTTCTATTTCTGAAGTAAAATATTAAGATAGGCTTAAAATGCACCTGAGTATTTCCTGACTCCTCTTTGAACACATAAAATTTGATTTGCAGAGATTTCCAGAGTTGATTAAGAGATTTTACCATTTTGTTTTAACAGCCCAAGTAACTTTCTGTCTACTCACAGAGAAACTATTGTTAACCTACCTGTTCCATATTTTAAGAAAACTCCAAATAATGATAACTCATTAAATCCTCTGAGTTCAGATTGGCCTCGATCTCCTCAGGTTGGTGGTATTAGCAACTAAGGAACAGGAGGTGATGTTGTCTCAGGTTCAGACCTTTTGTAGGCAGGCTAGTGCTTCAGCCAGGTAAAGTTCACTCCTGTACTATTGGGACTTGCATTTGCCACTTTACTCCATTCCTATCATAACTACCCTAGTCTAGGTTTCTTATTCACTATTGTAATAGCCTCCTAACAGTCCATCCCTTACCCAATTTATTCTTCACTTTCCTGCCCCTGTAATCGCACTCTTATTGCTCTTTCTGCTACTTTACAACCTTTAGTGGTTTCCAATTTCTTAGCAAATAATGTTTAAATTCCTTATCCTGACATTCTCTTCACTAAAGTCCTATTCCACTGCTTTATCATGGTGTGGAGATGACTCTGAGTTCTCAGCATTATGGCAGTGGAATACATGCTCTGGCAGGTCCTACTAAGCTAAAAACAATTTGAGAGTGGTTTTGGTGATGATAGCATTTATTTTTTTAAATGCTGAGTCTCAAATTCTCTCCCTTCCTCCAGCCCCCTCCACCTTGAGAAGGCAAGCAGTATCTTAGTTATACACATGAAGTCATGTAAAACATATTTCCATACTAGCCATGTTGCCCCCCTCCCGAAAAAAAGCAAGAAAAATAAATTGAACAAAATATGCTTCAATTTGCACTCAGAGTTCTTCAGTTCTTTGTCTTGAAATAGATGATATTTTTCATCAGTTTGATTGTCTTGGATCATTATATTGATTGGTTTCATCATTTTGAATTGTCTTGGATCATTATATTGATTAGTTTTTCACTTTGATCATCATTGCAATATTGCTATTATTTTAATGTTCTCTGGTTCTGCCCACTTCATTTTGCATGAGTTCATATAAGTCTTCCCAATTTTTTCTGAAGCCATCCAATTTCTTGTGGCACTATAGTATTCCATCACAATATCATACCACAATTTGTTCAGCCAATCCCCAGTAGATGGGCATTCCCTCATATTTTTTGTCACCACAAAAAGAGCTGCGCTCACTCTCTCTCTCTCCTCTCTCTTCTCTCTCTCTCTCTCTGTCTATATATATATATATATATATATATATATATGTACATATATATATATATACATACACACACACACATTTTTTTTTCTGCCTATAGATCTTTTTCCTTTTTTAAAAAATCTCTTTGGATATACATCTGGTAATGATATTGCTGGGCCAAAGAGTATGCACAGTTTATAGCCCTTTGGAAATAGTTTCAAGTTGTTCTCCAGAATGGTTGAACTAGTGATGACAAATGTTTGTCTAAGGCTCACCCTAGCTAAAAAGGAAAGATTTATCATTAGTTTGGCTGTGGGTGATTGTTATTTTTGTTCATAGCCATGCAAGAAAATATGTCCTAAGATATGGAGGCATTATGAGTTGTATCAGTGGAGATTGTATGTATATACATAGTCTTTTTGAAATATTCAGCTAAGTATTGAAGAAATATTGTGACATTTAAGGTTCTGAGAGACTTTGATTTCAAGGAACATTCTAGCTCCAACCTACCTTTCAAGTCTTATACTGTATTTTTCAGTTCATAAACTGCAAAATTAGACCATTTAAATGACCTGGTCTCATTTTGCCTTCTCCTGTCTGAGTCTCCTTTACAGGTTAATCAGTCGTGTCCCACCCCCTATATTTGGTTGTATCTCAAGGCTCTGTCCTATGCCTTCTCTTCTCATTTTTACACTTTTTTTTTTTGGTGATCTCATCTGTTTTCAACTCTCATCTCTATACCTATAATGCCCAAATCTAGTCATCTCTATCCTGATATCCAGTAGGCATCTCAAACTCAGTATTTGTAAAACAGAACTTATCTTTTCTTCTAAGTCCACTGCTCCCCTTAATATTCCTCTTCCTTTTGAGGTTACCACTATTTCACTGAGTCATCCATGTTTGTAACCTAAGTCATATATAACTTTTTATTCTCACTTAGGCACCTCTAATCAGTTGCCAAGTATTGATGACTCCATCTCTTTAATACCTCTTACCTGTTTCTCCTTCTTCCCACGCATACCATATCCACCTTAGTTTAGAGTTCCTTTTTGTCTCACTTGGATCATTGCCATAATTATTGTCATAATTGATCTTGCATTCTGTCTCTCCCCTCTCTAGGCTTTTACAACCATAATAACTAGTCCTTAATATTTTCCTTAACTGAATTGTGGCCCCACCATCTGAGAATGAAGCAGGTGTCATTTACAGCCTCGATGTCATTTTTTGTGGAGGGCCATCTGTAGAAAGGGAGGAGAAATGGATTTGTAGGCAGAAACAGTTATAGGAGGACATAGTGTAGAGGGAATGAGAGTTCTTCCCCAAGGGACGGTGGGGAGGGAATTCAAGTAAAGAAATATTTCTTTTTCCCATATACTTTTTATTTCTGATAAAATTTATGGCAGCATAAGGCATGATTCAATTCAGTAAACATGCTGTGTTAAGTGCTGACTCTATGGAAAATACTAGATAAACAGCTGAGGAATATTCAAAGAACATGACTGGTTTTATTCTGTCAAGGAGCAATGTTGAACTGTATCTTTTGTTATTTGTCTAAAAAATCTAAGGCTCCAAAAGTAGATTTTTTTAGGGGCAGTTGTTTGCGTTGTGAAAAGATTATATTAATTTTATAATGAAAATGATTAAGTGCTTCTTTAGATAGGACGTCCTTACAGCCTTTATTTTTGTATAAAGAAGGCAATCATGAATATAGAATGCTATTTAGATAAGCACCCTCTTTTTTTTTTTTAAACATCTGTCTTTGTGTCTCTCCCAGCGCCATGCTACACAATATCCTTTCCCAATCCTGTGGGCCACATAGTGATTTATAAAATCATGTATTAACATTATCTGTGGTCTATTGTATTTGTATTTTTTTGTTAAGTATTCCCCAATTACATTTTAATCTGGTTTGAGCAGGTTCTCAGGTGTATGCAGCTTATGGGCAGCATGTTTAACACCTGGAGTAGACCATAAAATCTTATATATCCCTACCTCGTATGTTTATTCTCTATATGATGCAGGAAAAATCCACTGGATTTGGATCCATTTTCCTATTCAACTTGAAATGGTAAAAATTACTGTTAAATATTTATATCTATGTTTTTCCATAAGGGTTAAGCATGCTGGACTTTTTTGTTTTGTTTTTAAAAAATAATTTGTAATAAGTATGATGTACTTGATTAAAAGATTAGTGCTTTTCATTAGTAATGCCTTTTGTGAACCAATATAATATTCTTGATTTTCATCCTTGGATGGTGGTCCTAGATATTCCCTCATTGTGCACCATAATCATCTCATATCATTCCAGCACCCAGTGAATCTCATTAGAGGAAGAGTCCCTCCATTTCATGACCTCATTTATTATGTGTTGCTTCTGCTTAAGTTGGGCCACCCTTTCCCTAACGGCACAGTATTTGATCAGCTGCTGTGGTTTCCCAGCCAACTGCTGTGCTGTTTTGTTACTCCCAACTGAACCTCATTTTATCTTTGAAGCATTTTGTCTGATCTCCCAGTGGGCAAATTGAATAAATTTTTGTTGAATTGAATTGTCAAGGCATTTACCTTACTTAAGCAGTTTACTATCCAGTTGTAATTTCTTCACCTGGCATATTCTGGCCATCTATGCTAACTTTAATGGATCAGGACTTAACAATTCAAAGAACAGTTATTTCTTAGAATAATGTTTTTTTAAAAATATTATTCTTTGTGGCAACTGAAATTTTCCTTAAAAATTGGAGTGCAACAATATTAACATCAGTTCTAAATTCCATAAAGAAGGTAACATATGCTCTATGTAGTTTGTGACTTTAAGTAAGTCACTTACCTCCAAATGAGTTTCCTCATCTTTAAAATGAGGGTGTTGGGATACATCACCCCTACATCCCTTCTAGCATTAAATCCTATGAACCTCTAAAACGAGGTGGTATGATTAAGTGGACTTTACATCAGAACATCTGAATTTGAGATCTGCCCCTCCTGCTTCCTAACTTTGTAATATTGAGGACTGACTAATTTCTCTAAGCCTCAGATATCTCACTTATAAAAGAAATAACACCTGCTCTTTCTAGCTTATTGGGTTGTTGTAAGGACTAAATGAAATACTAACCTATGAATATATTGTGTAAACTATAATGCTTATTCAATGTAAGATAATATTTCCATTTCTGCTATTATGACTGCTTTTCTGAATTTTGAAAGCACATTGAGATTCCAGGAGTACATATAGCTAAACCATAATTTCTAGGTTTCCTTTGTCTCATAAGGCGTCTTCTACTTACTGCTTTTTAAAGTCAGAGTTTAGAGCTGGAAGGGTCTGAAAAAACATCTAATCCAATGTTCTAGCACATGTCCTTTACCACATTCATGCCAGTAGTCATCCAGTCTCTTTTTAACCATTTCCATCATTAGAGAATTTACCATTTCACAAGGCAGCTCGTTTCATTTTTAGACAACTCTGATTGTTATAATACTCTTCATGTTGAGCCAAAATCTGCCTCCTCCCTACCTTGTATTTTTATATGTGTGTGTATACAATAGATAACATTTACATATGCTATATTATATATTATATATGATATATGTATACATAGTAGATACACATCTCTGAAGATGGCTGTCACTTCCTGTAAGTGTTCCTTTCACAGGATGACCATCCCCAGTTTCTTATATGATATACAGTGATGACATTACTTTGCAAATCTTTTCTGGATATGTTCAGTTTGTCAAGGTCCTTAAAGTTTGTCACAAAAGAATCAGATTAGTGTACAGTAGAACCTTCTTTTTTCTATAATAACTAATTAATTATGCTTTAACTATTTTGGCTGCCATAGCATATTGTTGACTTATTTTGAGCTTTTGTTGCATCATACACATAGTAAGTGCTTAATCTCTATTTCAGTTGGATTTGGTTGAATTTCAGAATAGAGATACAATCCCCTTCTTTCACACCTGCCTCTCCATTTCTACTTCCACTGCAGCCACTTTAATTCAGTTGCCTGTCACCTTTATTTTTGGGCTCCCTTCTAGTCTTTTCCTTCTACAGTATATCCTTAAAACTGCCAGAAAAATCTTAGCCCAGTGTTATGATTGTATCACTACACTATCAAAAAACCTCCAGTGACTTTTCTGACCTTCAAGGCCTTTCATAATCTTGTTCTAACTTACTTTTCTAGCATTATTTACATATCATTCCCTTTTACAAATTCTGCATTCCAAATGGAATGGACTGTCTGTTTTTCTTATCCTATTCTCTTCCTACCCTTACTTGTTTTTATGGCTTTGCTTATATACCCTGGAATGGGGTCTCCCTCCTTCCATTTTCATATGTTGAATTCTCTCCCTTCAAGGCTATACTTACCTATCACTTCCGCCATGAAGCCATCACAGGAGCCTATGGCTTGAGAGTGATCAGATTTTCTTATAGCACTTTGTCTTGATCTTTCCTGTGATATATTACATTTTTTGCTTCTATTATTATTATTATTACTCATCAGTTCTTCCTATTAGATTGTAATATCCTTGTTAGCAAAGTTGTGTGTGTATCTATAACTTTGTATCTCTGGTTCCTAACATAGTGCCTTGTACATATTAGGCATTCAGTAAATATTCACTGAATTGAATTGAATTCAATTTTAGAAAAATTACTTTTCAAGTGTACAAGATCACAAATAAAAATGACCAAAAGATAGTTGGAGACAGGACAAAAGAATCAGTTAAGAGATGAGAACCAGAATTGTAGATTTGTAGATTTGCCATACTCTGAAACCACATGAGTTGATCAGCATTCTGAGGGACTATGCCCTAAATCTTTGCTTTTATGCTTCTCCATTCTTTCTGCTTTATTGTACTCATCCTGTTTTCTTTCAATTAAATTAAATTTAACTTGACTTTGTATTATACATTGAAGTTCACTTGCAATGAGCCTTTTGACTGGCTGTGGAGTCACTGAAAATTTTGATTCCTGCCTTGCCTTAATCACAGAAGATTCCCTAGAGTTATTTATTTGCAAAAAATGTTTCACTTCGTGGATTTAGCTTGCACTTGAAACTGTACTTAGCTTGAATCTCAAAAAGCTCTCTACCTGCTGTGATTACTGATGTCACTTGGTATCATTTCAAAAGAACCTTCAGTGGATTTCCTAACTTGTTTTGTAAAACTGATCTTTAATGGTGGAAATACTTCAATTGGCAGAATTAAATATCACAAAACATGGTAGAATTTTTCATATAATTTGGGTGAGACACTTGAAATAAAGCCATTGTGGAATACTGTAGAAAACCAAAAATATGTTGCTTAGATTTTAAAATGTTTATTATCATTTTATAAAATGTTAGAGCTATTGAATAAAACCTTATTAACTTAGATGCTATTCAAACTTTGATAACTGAATTGGTAATGACATTTATATTCCCAAGCTAAAACAAAATAATTTTATAAACATGATTTCAGAGGAAGATTGTTTAGCCTTCCCAGATTAAAGAGAGAAAGCTCTTTTCAAGGTTCGTAAAACACAGAGCTCTATATTATGAATTCTTATCATTGCCATCTCTTTTTATATAAATAATTTGCTAGTAACAATTGGGCTAATCATGCTGAAAGGCAGCCTTAAATAGTGGCTAGAGAGCTGGCCTTGCAGTGAGGAAGACCTGTGTTCAAGGTCTCTGTCATGGACTGTGCTATTGTAACTTAATCTCTCATTCAACTCTCTAAGGTTTGAAGTTGCAGAGTATGTCTGCATTAGTAGGACTTTCCTTATTAGGACTTCTCTGTGCCAATGAAAACACTGGTCTGGTCCCCCCCAAATATTATAGTCACCTCATATCATCATTAGTCCCAAGATCTTGCCATTACTTCATTAGTATTTAGTTTGTATTACCTTGTACACTTGAAATGGTAAGACCCTTTATCAGGATCTCAGATTCATTTCCAAATAACTGTTTTCTTTAGCTTTATTCCTTTTCTCCTCTTGTTTCTTATTTATGAATGTACTTTTATGTCAGTGAACAAATTGAGCCCCTACTGCTCAGTTCTGTGCTAGTTGTTATGGAGAACACATACCGATAGGGAAAGTTTCTGTAAATGTGTGGGTACAGCGTGAGCAGAAGTAAAACTTAGTATGATGTGTTAAGGAAGCTGCAGTAGCAAGGAGTCCAACCTGACTGGCATGCAAGGCTTATCTAAAGGTGTACTACTTGATTATTGTGAAAATTTGGGAATGCCAAACTAAGGAGTTTGGATTTGTAGTGATAGGCCATTTTAAATTCTTAAGTAGAGAAATTATGTTTTAGAAAGATTTTTGGCAGTTGCATATTGAGTGAATTTGATTGGAAGGAGATTAGAAGCAGGAAAAACATCTAAAAGATTGTTGCAGAAATTTGCTTCTGTGAGATAATGAGGGGCTAGACTAGGGCAGTAAAACTGGTATTGAAGAAAAAGGGAATTAACTGAAAGCAGAATTAACTGAACTTTGTGTTTGACAAGATAGATTGGAAAAAGGAGAGTTCGGAGTCAAAAATGACTTGTAACTGTGCCATTAAAAGTTTTATACCTCATTCATGTGCATCATGCCATGTCAGTATAATATAATCCAAACCAAACATCAATATAGAAGAGATATTGGAAGAGATACTACCAATATCAAGTAAAGTATTTTTCTACCAGAATAATAAGTGATATCATTCATTGGATTTTTTTTTTTATAAATTTAAGCAGCCTACACTTTTCATTTATTCTACTTCTTCTTTTACTTTGACCTGTAGAAGAATAAGAAGTCTTTTGGATTTTGGTATACATCTTCTGTTCTGTAAATTAAACAGGACTTTTAAAAATGTTACTTAAATTGTCGAACACCTAAATGTCTTCTGCTCATTATTTTCTTAAGAATAATATTTTAATTTTGACACCATTTTTTAGATATTCACTTTTTCTCTAGTGCTTTTCCTGACACCTTGAGTCCACTTTCCCTCTAATCTTTATTTCTCTGACCTTTAAATTGCTTGCCTCATTGTCTATCCAGAATTATGCTACATTTCCATTTCAGGATGCCTTGCCTTAGTTCTAATTTCAAAGGGCAAAGTTACATTGCCCGTGGAAACATTAAGAAATTCCAACCGCTTGTATTTGTCACAAATCATCAGTTCTTTTCTTTTCTTTTATTTCTCAAAAAACTTTTTCAGTACTATTTCATATAACCATCTTAAAGAAGACTCTTTCTTAGCCTGGTTTTCCTTGATGGGTCTGGCCCATACATAATAAATATTGTTGCATGGAGGGACATGGTATTCTTTATGTTTTATCAATGCCTAGGTCATAATCATTATTATTCTGTCATAGAGGTGAAAGAATTCTTAAATGTACGGTGATCTTACCAGCCATCATAGATTTAATTATCATCTCTGTGTTAATGATACTCAAATCCACCTATCCAGCCCTAACTTCTCTGTTGATCTACAGTCTCAAATCTCCAACTTCTTTTTAGATATCTTAAACTGGATGTCTAGGACATCTTAAATTCAACATATCCAAAACTAAACCTATTATGTTATCCCATGAACCCTCCCACCTTACATATTCCTTTGTTACTGTCAAGGGTACTATCATCCTTCCAGTCCCCCAGGCTTGCAACCTAGATGTCATCCTTGACTCCTCATTATCTCTCAACCTCACATCAGTATGTTGCTAAAGTCTATCAATTTCACTTTTTGTGTCATCTCTAAAATATGCCTTTTTCTCTCCTCTGATACTGTTATCCCTCTGGTGAAGGCCTTTATTACCTTAGGCCTAGATTATTACAGTAGTCTACTGATGAGTCTACCTGTAGAACTCTCTCCTCACTCCAGTCCATCATCCATTTAGTGATTGTTCTAAAGTGCAGGTCTCACCATATTACCCCCCACTTGCCACTCAATAAATTCTAGTAGTGTCCTATTAACTTTATGTTTCAAATTAAAATTAAATTAAGTTAAATTCTTAATTTGGTGTTCAAAGCCCTTTGTAACCTAACATCCTCTCCCTAACTCCCTACACACACACACACGCACACCCCTTTCCAGTCTTTTTACATTTTATTTTCCACCATGTCCACTTCAGTCCAATGATGCTGGCCTTCTTTCTGGTCCACAAACAAGACATGCCCATCTCTCAGCTCTGGGTATTTTCTCTGGCTGTATGCCTTACCTTCTTATCTGCCTCCTCCCTTCCTTGGTTTCCTTCAAGTCCTAACTAAAATTCCACCTTCTACAAGAAGCCTTTCCCAGTCCCTCTTATTTCTAGTGCCTTCCTATTTGTTAATTCTTTACCATTTATGCTATATATAGCTTATTTGTACATATTTGCTTGTCTCATCCATTAAATTGTGAGTTCCTTGTGGGCAAGGAATGTCTTTTGCCTTTATGTTCAGTTCTGGGAACTCTGATTTTTTAAGGACATTGATAAGCTAGAGAATCATTAAGGAGGGCAACTGAAAAAAAAATATGCAGGAGGAAAAAAATCCATAAATCTTCTGACATCCCTGCTGTGGAGGGACCAAATCTTGTATCTCCAAAGTCTGGTCTCTGTCATGGATGACACCAAATCTTTGCAGTTCAGAGTGGGTCTCCTAATGTAAGGTTCATGTGATGAGCAGGAGCAGCACCAGCAACATCAGAACCATAGCATAAGTGATGGTTTTTTGGTAGTCGGCAATTTTTCTTCAGATATCAAGATCATCTGCAGTGAAGCAGCCAAGAGGTCATAAGCCTGTTGCATGCAGCCTGTCCTGGGATCTAAGACCATATAGATCATAAACAGCTGAGCTGGGAATCAAATGTATTTCCATTGATTCTAAACCAATAGTTCTTGCCACTGTACCAAGGCTGCCCATTACGTTAAAAAAACTAGCTTTTCCCAGCATTGTTCTTTAAAGTATAGTGAGATTAAAAACAATCAGAACAGAATTTTAGGTACCTTGCATACTCCAGAACTTACACTATTGGTAAACAATTATTTGCTTCATCAGTAAAGCAGTGCATATGTTCAAAAACTATTTTATTAGGCACCCACCTTAATGCTGTCAGTTTGTCTCCCAAAGTGCTTAACTCATCATCATTTTTATTATTATTCAACTTTTGTGTAAAATTTCATGTTGAAAAGGTATTGATTAGTTTTACTGTTCTGTATTTTGTTAAATAATGTGTACTTAGCCCATATTTCCTTATTCTCTTCACTTTTCACAGATATATTTATCAGATTGCTTAAGATATAAATAAGAAACTTTTAAAACATACTCTTTATTAAGAGAAACATAGCTTTTCAGTGTGAGTGGAGTTAATCATGGATGATGATCATTGATTGTAATAATTAGAATTTTAAGAAAAGAGTTTGTATGGTAACATGGATATATCTGTAGTCAGTGAAAGATATTTTTTAGGTTGTAAAGGAATTCCCAGGTCAAAGTGAATATTAGGAAACATAAAGACCCCCTCCCAAGTGTAATTATTTTGGAAAAGCACATTCATCCTTTTTAAATTATTCAATTGTTAGACCAGTTGGGATCATATAATTTAAAGTTGAAAGGGATCTCATGAGTTATCTAGTCCACCTTCAGTTTAGAATATATATGTGTGAACACATGTGATGAAATGTGTAAATACATACTCACATAACCCAGAGTATAAACTTAGTTTCTCTTAACTTTTAAGTGACTTTTGAAGTTTATTCTTATTGATGTGTAGCAAAGTTGAGGTGCAAAAAATCCATTTCAAGTCCCTCTATAGTTCATTGTTGATGTGCTATTTCTTTAAGGCATGGTAAGATAGCTCAAGGGTGGATATTCTTCTTTTGCTTAGTTTTTCTGGAAGACAGTATTCATTCTTGCTTCATCAAGCAGTAAAATTCAATAATAGCTAACGTTTTCCAATTATCTACCACAATATATCCAGACTTTTAAAGCATGTTGTTAGCTAACACTGGTTATGCTAGTATGAGCTATATTCTTAATGATACTGTAAATTAAAAATACCTAAGTTCTTTTGTATGTGTATGTATCAATAAAAAGCCATCATAATAATCAGTCACTCCCTCAGTGAGCATTGGAGGCAAAAACACAAACTCTGATTTTCAAGATAGGGGGGAGAAAGAAAAGGGGAAGAGATGCAGAGACAGAGACACAAGACTGAGGAGTGTTCAGGGAAAGTAAGAGGAGAAAGTGTCATGAAAACCTAGAAGGGGGACAGTAGCCAAAAGGAGAGGATGATTGACAGTGTGAAAGGCTATAGAGAGATCAAGAAGATGAGGAATAAGAAAAGGCCATTATATTTGGCAATTAAAAGATCATCGGTAACTTTAGAGAGAACAATTTCAATTAAATGATGCATTTGGAACCCAGATTGCAGAGGGTTTAGATATGAGAGGAGAGGAAGTGCAGGTACCTTAGTATTTCAAGGAGTTTAGCTAAGAAGTGGAACAGAGATGTAATACTTTTTTTATGAGAGAAAACATGCATTATCTTCTTTAGTAATTGATAACAAGTACCTTAAAATTTGTTAATAATGTTTATTTTTTGTTTTTTATTCAAGTTTTATTTTTAACTAATAGAAGTATATTTTCTCTTCCCCCTAATTGGGGAAAAAAGCAAAATAAATTCCCTCATTGGTCATGCTTAAAAAATATGTTTCCTTTGGCACTCTGAATCTATCGTATCTCTGACAGGAGGCAGATGGCATGCTTCATGTGCGTTCTCTGGAATCATTATCACTATGATAAACTCAATAATAATTGTTTAACTTTATACGAATTTGACTCACTTCTATATGTATTTGAGAAAGACAGCCTTTATCAGAGAAACTTGCTGTAAAAAGTGTTTTCCCAGTTTTCTGCTTTCCTTCTAATCTTGGCTACATTGTTTTTTTTTATGCAAAACCTTTTTGATTTAATGTAATCAAAATTATCCATTTTACTTCCTGTGATCCTATCTCATGTTTGATCATAAACTCTTTCCTTATCCATAGATCTGACAATTAAATTGTTCCATGCTCCCCTAATTTGCTTACGATGTCGCCCTTTTTGCCTAAATCACGTACCCATTTTGAGCTTATCTTGGTATAAAGGGTGAGATATTGATCTATACCTATTTTCTGCTAAGCTGCTTTCCAGTTTTCCAAAAAGTTTTTGTCAAACAGTGAGTTCTTGTCCCAAAAGCTTTGATCTTTAGGTTTATCAAACACTAGATTGCCATGGTCATTTAATACTGTGTATTCTGTACCTAACCTATTGCACTGATCCACCACTCTATTTCTTAGCCAGTAGCAGACTGTTTTAATGATTATTGCTTTGTAATACAGTTTGAGATCTGGTACACCTAAGACACCCTCCTTTACGTTTTTCTTTTCATTGATTTTCTTGATCTTTTTTTCTTCCAGATGAATTTTATAATTTTTTATTGCTCTATAAAATAAATTTTTGGTGGTTTGATTGGTATGGCACTAGATCAGTAAATTAATTTAGGTAGAATTGTCATTTTATCATATTGGCTCGGCCTGCCTTTGAGCATGCAATATTTTTCAGTTATTTAAATCTGACTTTGTTTGTATGAAAAGTGTTTTGTAGTTATGTTCATATAGTTCTTGGGTTAATTTTCTTTTCTTTTTAAAAGAAATGTCTCTAGGCTGAGGGAGGAATAAAGGGGGAGAGCTAGAAGATGGAAAAGCCAGAAATATCACCATAAATATGTTTTGAAAAATAGATTTCATATTACTTTGACATGCTAATAACTATAAAGATCTGCTAGTCTGAAAAAGAACTTTTGTTTTTAACATCTATTTTTAAATGGAAAAAAATTAAAATTAATTATAATTTGTATAATTTGAATGTTACATGTGATAGTAAATGTTTTGATATATTTATATTGTTCACTTCTAAAATTTTTAAATATATGTTTTTGTTTTTTTTTCAAACAGATTATCTTTCTCAAGGAATTGATCTCTCTGGAATAGAAGTAATAGAAAATGATCTACTTTTTGTTGCAAGAGCTCGACTTGAGGTTGAAAATCAGGCCAAACGTTTACTTGAGCAAGGAGTGGAGACTCAGGTAAAAAACATGATTTAAAGTTTTTTAAGGAAACAGAAGGAAAGAAGGAAACAAATATCTATTAAGCATCTGCTTGTGCCACGCACTGTTCTAAGCACTTTACACATATGCCCATTCTTAGTCCTACTGACACTAAATTAACTGAGCCATTAAGAGCTTTCAATTATAACTTTCACATTGATTTAACTCCAGATTTTAAAATTACTATATAGTATTTCAGAATTAATAAATTTAAATAGATTCAGTGTCTGTGCTTCTATGTTTTGGAGGAAATAAAAAAAATAACATGCAACTTTTTATAAAAGTATACAATTCCAAAAAGATTTTGCTGTGTGCTAGATATGCTTACTGTTGATTGATAACCTTTGAAACACATTTCAATGGTTAGTAGACTGTGACTTTTGGGTATTATTTACATATTAGCTCTGTATATAGATGATAAGAGAAGGTACCTTTTGGTGTCTTCATAATAGAAGATATTTCTCTTTTAATGAGGGGCCTTCACATAATTGTATAAGAAAACATTTCTCAGCATGCTGGAATAAAAACATCCTCTCCAAACTGCCATGTCACCTTAAGATAAGGTAACTTTCTGATTTAATGACTCATAATCTTTGCTAGTAGAGTCAGATCCATTGGGTAGGATTTATAGGGTAGCTGATTTAGCCTCAGTAGAAGTAATTTCAGGAAGAATTTCCTAATATTCCGAATTGAATATTGAATGACAAATTCTATTTGTTGAGAATATTGTAGACAAATTGTTTCCCAGAGAGGGTTTTGTATTAAATAAACTCTAAACTTTTTTCTAATTCTAGATTTTTTTCATAAGATTTTGTAATGAGTATATATTTTAAACCATTATAGCCTTTTGCCACCAGGTTTTTGTGCTTGAAAAGTAAGACACATGTTTATTAACCTGTGGACTCTTGATTTTCTTGTTGTGAGAATAGATTTACATCAGTTAAACTTCAATGTGAAAATATTATAATCAATATTGATATTTATTTGTGTTATCTGTGTCCCATTTTTCATTACTTATTATTTAAGTAGTTTAGGATTAAATTGTTTCAGTTATTATTTTTCTTGTTTTTTTTAAAAGCAGTTATTATCTTTACTTTGGCAAATGAATGGTCAATTGACTCTAGGCAGTTGATTCTGGGATAACTTCCACATCAATAACAAAATCTTGATCTATTCTATTAAAATGTATTCTGTTTCATTTTCTTGGTGTTATTTGGTACTCATAATTATTTCTTGTTTTTTTTTCCCCTTCAACAACACCCTTACTTATATTAAAAATGCTTTCACTATGTAATATTGAATTTTTTTGTTGCTATTTATGACTTTTTAGAAAATAGAAATAGAAACAAAATTTTATTGTAAAGTACAAAACCAAAAGCCCAAGCATATTTGAATCATGTATTATAACATTCTCTTTGCTTTTGTATTTGTATTCCCCGCATATATGTCCCTGCTTGGCAAATAGGCCTTGATAAATGCTCATTTTTTCATTCAAGGAATTGCTACTGAAATTCTTCATTTTCCCTGTAGACTTATAGCATTAGAAATAGTTTCAAGAACAAGGAGGTCTAAATAAAAGATACTTTAGAAATAGAGACTGATTTCAGTTGGTAGTCCCAGAGGTCAAAATTGACTCTGCTTGATGAATTATCAGTTGACATTCAAAGTTAAAGCAGAACTGACAAACTTAAGGAAAATTAATCTTACTTAGTTTGAAGAATTGACAGTTTTATTAGATGTTTCAGACTATCAGGTTAATCAAGACATTATTAGAGTAGATGGCTACTGTTTGTTAGCCAATGACCTGTTTCCAATCAAACTGGGGCTTGTTTGGAAGAATTGTATTAGTACTTAATTATATTAAAAGCAGAAAAAAAATGAAGGTATAATGATGAGATGTTACTGGATTTGCTGCCTAGATTTGGTAATAGAGAAAATAGTTTGCTTTAAATAATGATGTATGTGCTAATTTTTCTAGAGAAAAAAAGAAGTAAAAAAGATAGTTTGTAAAAGATAACATTTCTTTTTTTAATTAAATTTTTTTTAGTTAGCAAAAAGTGTGCTTTCTCTACTCTCCCTTTTCCCTTCCCCATTTGAAAGAAAAAGAAAAAAAAAACACTGTTAGAAACAAGTATAGTTAAGAAAACAAATTTCCACATCAGCTATGCCCTCCAAAAAGTCTCATTCTGTACTCTTGAGGGTTTTTTCCTCTCTCTAAGGAGGTAGCTGGCATGTTTCATTATTAGTCCTCTGGAATTGTGATTGGTCGTGGTGCTGATCAGAGTTCCTAAGTCTTTCAAAGTTGTTTGTCTTTAAGATATTGTTGTACTTGTAGAAATTATTCTCCTGATTCTGTTCTCTTCACTTTGCATCAGTTCATGTAAGTCTTCCCAGATTTCTGTTAAATTGTTGCTTTCATAATTTCTAACAGCATTTATATACTATAACTTGTTTGGTCTTTCCCCAATTGATGAGTACCTCTTTAATTTCCAATTTTTTTCCACTTCAAAGAGAGTTATGAATGTTTTTTATTTAGAGTCCCCTGCTTCTACCCTTTAGGACTAATCCCTCCTTTAATCTCTCCTCCTTCTAACTGCCTCTTCTCCCCTTTCCCTTCTATTACCTGTTGAGTGAAATGTATTTCTGCATCCATCTTTATCCATGTATGTATTATTCTTTCCTTTTCTCCTCCCATTCCATTCTTCTTTTAAGATCAAGATGTAACAGGACCACTCCAAGGTCTCATCTATATAGACTCACTCTATAACCCTTGATGATGATAGAGATTAGAGGGGACACATGTATGATCTCTATATATTAAAGTGTAGGCAGTTTATCCCTGTTTAGGCCCCTTATGATTGTTTGCTCATAGTTACTTTTTTCATTTTTCTCTTGACCCCTGTTTTTGCACTTCAGAGTTTCTATACAGGTCTAATCTTTTCATCAGGGATGCCTGACAATCTTCCATTTCATTAAAAGTCTAATTTTCTTCCTGAAGGATTTTACTCATTTTCATTGGTTAAGTTTTTCTTGGTTGTAAGCCTTTTGGAATATTGTATTCCAAGTTCTCTGCTCCTTTATCCTGAAATATTTTGTCCCTTAGCCTTCCAGAATATCATATTCCAAGCTCTCTGCTCTTTTATGTTTACAGATGCTAAATTTTGTGTGATCTTGACTGTTGCCTCTTGGTACTTGAGTTCTTTCTGTCTGCTTGCAGCATTTTTTGTTTGACCTGGAAGCTCTGGATTTTGGCTTTAATGTTTCTGGGGTTTTTATTTTGCTGTTTCTTTCGGGAGGTAATTGATGGATTCTTTCTGTTTCTACTATATCTGATTCTAATAGATTTGGGCAGTTTTCTTTAGTGATTTCTTGAAATATAACTAGCCTTTTTAGGGGGAGTCATAGCTCTTAGGGAGTCCATTGATTCTTAAAATTTTCCTTTCCAAAATGTTTTCAGGTCAGTTTTTGTTTTGAGATAATTTATATTTCCTTCTTCTTCTTCTTCTTTTTTTTTTTTTTTAGTCTTTTAACTTTTTAAAGTATTTCTTGTTTTCTTGTGGAGTCATTAGTTTCTGTTTGGTCCAATCTGTTTTTTAGAGAGTTCGTTGCTTGGGCAGGGTTTTATGCATCTTGTGCCAAACTGCTGTTTCTCTTTTCAAATCTTCCTTTCGTAACTCCCATTTGTGTTCCCATCTTTTCTTCTAGGGCCCTTATTTCTTTTATAAAAATATTTTAAACTATCTTTTACAACTCCTACTGTGCTTCTTCCAGGAATTCTAGTTGAATTTGTGCCCAGGCTGTGTTTTTCTTTGAGGATTTCTTTGTAGATGTTTAGAGTCATTCTTTTATATGGGTTGGTGTCTAGAGCATCGCTGTCGCTATAATAGTATTTTTATTTAATGATAAAATTCTTTTTGTTTTCTCATTCTTAATCTAGACTACTTCTTGACTGTGGACTTTATGTTCAGGATAGGCTTTGAACATTTCTAGAGAAACCATTTGGGCTAGTTCTGATGATGCTTCCTTGGGATATTGAGTGTTATATTTATTATTCCAGTATTTCAGGGACTCTCAGGCTAGGGACCTGCAACCTTTCATTGTTCCAACCCCTACCCTCACACTCTGCCCCCAGTCTGATTTCTGCAAATTCTGTGGATTTGGGTCTGAGCGATAGGCTGATGGGCTCATCTTATTTGGTGTTTGATTAGATTGCTTCTAGACTTAGCCATTATTAGTCTGCAGGAAAGCTCTGCTCATTCCTAGTAGCAAAACTGTGGGTTCTGCTTTGGTCTAGGATAGCTGTCCTGGTTTAGTTATTCTTTTTCAGGCTGCAGACTCTACTCAGTCCTGGAGTGAGAGCTAAGCAGTTGATGCTTGCTTCCAAAGCTTGCTTGTTCCAAAGCTTAAAGCCCAGTGTCATTCCTCTCCCTGGAAAGTCACCCTGGGCACAGGTCCTCTCCTCAGTCTGCCCTGGATCTCTGGATAAGGATGGGTCATCAATGTTAGAACTGCCAGTTAGCCCCTATTCTTTCACCATGCATAATTTTAACCCACTCTGGCCTGGATGTGGGACCTCCTATTGCCCTGGTGCACAACTTCTTCTTGGCGTGGAGGGGTCCCTACCGCCCTGTTCCCCTGAGTAGGCCCAATCTCCAGTGTAGTCAGACCTCTCTGTCTTTCTCCACATGCTGGTCTGGGCTATAAAATACCTGAGTGTGATTATATCTTATATTTCCTATCAGGATTCAGTCTGGTGCATTTTCTAAATCTGTTTTGAGGAGTTTATTGGGGAGACCTCACTGTACTTCTTACTATTCTGTAATCTTGGCTCTACCCTGATATATATTTCCAAATGAACATTATACCATTTTGTTTCATAAGACAGGTAGTTTTATTTGCACTAATTCTTATAAGATTGGCTTGAATTGGTTTAAGTTTTTTAAAACATGTAATTTTTAAAGTGTTCATTTAGATAAGTTGAGTATGTACTATGTTATATGGTTGTGGAAGAAACATGTTTTGAAAAGGAGAGTGTGATCTAATGAAAGGAAGATTAGATTTGGAGTTAGAATATCTTGGTTTGACTTTCTTTTCTGCTACTTATTAGAGACTTCTGAGGGCTTAGTCTTAAACCTTGACTCTGTTTTTAAGTACTTGTGTCATGGTAGGTAAATCATTTAATCTCTTGGAACCTTAATTTCTTTTTCGTTTTAGGCAATTGGGATTAAGTGACTTGCCCAGGGTCACACAGCTAGTAAGTGTCAAGTATTTGGTCTGAGGCCAGATTTGAACTCAGGTCCTCCTGACTTCAGGGCCAGTGCTCTATCCACTGAGCCACCTAGCTGCCCCTGGAACTTTAATTTCTTGACTGGTAAAATGACATCTCTAAACTCTTTTTTCTTTTTTAAAAAAAAAATTATTTATTTTTAGTTTTCAACTTTTACTTTTTTTTTTTTTAGGCAATTGGGGTTAAGTGACTTGCCCAAGGTCCCACAGCTTGTAAGTGTCAAGTGTTTGGTCTGAGGCCAGATTTGAACTCAGGTCCTCCTGACTTCAGGGCTAGTGCTCTATCCACTGAGCCACCTAGCTGCTCCCAACATTTACTTTTATAAGATTTTGAGTTCTAAATTTTTACCTCTCCTTCCTCTCCCCCCTCCCCAAGATGGCATGCAGTCTGATATAGGCTATACATATATAATCATATTAAATATATTTCCACATTAGTCATGTTGTGAAAGAAGAATCAGAACAAAAGGGAGAAACCACAAGAAAGAAAAAAAGAGAGAAAATAATGTGTTTCAATCTGCATTCAGACTCCATAATTCTCTCTCTGGATGTGGATAGCATTTTCCATCATGAATCTTTTGGAATTGTCTCAGATCATTGCATTGCTCAGAAGAGCTTAGTCTGTCAAAGTTGGTCATATCACAATGTTGCTGTTACTGTGTACAGTGTTCTCCTGGTTCTGCTCACTTCACTCAGCATCAGTTCATACAGGTCTTCCCAAGTTTTTCTGAAATCTGCCTGCTCATCGTTTCTTATGGAACAGTAGTATTCCATTACATTCATATGCCACAACTTGTTCAGCCATTCTCCAATTGATTGCCATCCTCTTAATTTCCAGTTCTTTGCCACCATAAGAGGAGCTGCTATAAATATTTTTTGTACATGTGGGTCCTTTTCCCTTTTTTATGATCTCTTTGGGATATAGACCCACTAGTGGTATTGCTGGGTCAAAGGTTATGCACATTTTTATAGCTCTTTGGGCACAGTTCCGAGTTGCTTTCCAAAATGGTTGGATCAGTTCACAACTCTACCAGCAATGCATTAGTGTTCCACTTTTCCAACATCTTCTTCAACATTTATCATTTTCCTGTTTTGTCATGTTAACCAATCTGATAGGTGTGATGTGATACCTCAGTAGTTCTTTTAATTTTCATTTCTCTAATCAATAGTGATTTAGAACATTTTTTCATATGACTATAGATAGCTTTAATTTCTTCATCTGAAAACTGCCTGTTCATATTCTTTTACCATTTACCAATTAGGGAATGACTTGTTTTCTTATAAATTTGACTCAGTTCTCTGTATATTTTAGAAATGAGGCCTTTATCAGAGACACTGGCTGTAAAAATAGTTTCCCAGCTTTCTGCTTCCCTTCTATTTTTGGTTGCATTGGCTTTGTTTGTGCAAAACCATTTTAATTTAATGAAATCAGAATTATCCATTTTGCATTTCATAATGTTTTCTATTTCTTGGTCATAATTTTTTCCGTTCTCTGTATATACTCAAAGTAAGATCCTGAAAAGACCTTAGCTTAAAGGGCCAAGGTTTCCCACTGCATCCTGGGCCATCTCTAGTTGTCCTGATCCATATGCTGGCCACTGGATCCAGATGGCTCTGGAGGAGAAAGTGAGGCTGGTGACTTTGCATGGCCCTCCCTCCCTCAAATCAGTCAATACAGATTTCAGTTTCCTTTTTTTTCTATTCTCTCCATTTACATTGTTACAGTTGTGTATATTGTTTTCCTGCTTATTTCACTTTGCATTGTTTTATATGAATCTTCTTGTGCTTCTATTAATATTTCATAGTTATCTTTCTTAAGTAATAATATTCCATTATATTCATATACCACAATATATTTAACCATTCTTTAATGGGCAGCTTCTGTTTTCAGTTTGGTTTTTTTGATACTACAAAAAATGCTGCTTCAAATATTTGGTATGTATTTGAGACTTTTCTTTCTTCTCCTTGGGATATATGCTTAGGAATAGGGTTACTGGATCAAAGGGTATGTCATTACTCTCTTAGTGAAAGAAATATTGCTAATATATGGACTTTAGACTTGTGTATACAGAGTAAGCCTTTGCCGTCTTTTATTTCTTACTCTTAAACCATGTTCTTTGAAACTAAAATATTATATAAAATAAATGTCAAATTATTACTTTATAGATTATTGAAATGTAATTTTCTTTAAATTTTTAAAGTAAATTAAGTTGTTGTCCAGGCTATGCATGGAAAATGTTTAATTGTGACTAATGTCATATTATACACTGAAATTTTGCCAAATACTATATGTTATGTATGACTATGTTATTTATGTTATGATCTTATCTGACATTTTTAGGTAGTAAATTAGTCTGAATAAAGGGACCTTCTAGATAATCAAGGGTTTAATTTATTAAGTGTTAGAACTTTAAATTTTAGCTTCTTTTAATGGAAGATTTTGTGAAATATACTGCTTTTGCATACATTCTTTGTTACAGAACACGATAGACTACTCTTATACCTTAGCAACTCATTGGTTTGTAGAATGGTGATTTTCTTCCATCTCCCTGCCCCCAAGATTGCCTAACTGTTATTCTGTTACCATTGGACATTAGTGTCTTTAACATCTACTGAAGTAGTTATTCTCCAACCCCAAACAGCCAAGCTGTCTTACTGTTTTGTTTTTATTTTTTTTTTAAATCACTGGCTGTCTTTATTGCAGTCAAAATGCTTGCTGACTTTTACCCTTATTTGCCATTGCTAGCTCCTTCTTTTATTGTTGTTACAACTGCTGCCATTTTCAGTTTGTATTTCTCTACGCTTGTGTTTTTCTTGGTTTGTTCAATTACTTCCTTTAATGCTTTAAAAGAACAAATTTTTTTCTGTTAACTTTATATAGACATAACTAGCTAGAGTGTTCTCATCTTTTTTCCAGGTGGATAATTAATCAGTCAATCAAAGAAAATCAGTTGTTATCTTTGGGGTTTTTGTTTTTTCTGGGTGTTTTTTATTGTTGCTCATCTTTGGGTGACTGGTACTTTGGTGCTCAAAGGCTTCTTGTTTTATGAGTATTTATTTCAGCATTATTCTGGACAACAGTAATAAACATTTATTAAGTACAGAGCAGTGTTCCAGGCATTTGGGGGAAGATCAGAAATTTAGATAAACTACACTACTTGCTCTAAATAAGCTTACAGACTAGTAGGGGCCTGGGACACCAACACAGATGGCTATAATAGACAATTTTACATGATGAATGCATTAGAGATAAGGAAAAAAAATTGTCCATGAAAATTGAAAGTGAAGGTTATTACAGGTAAGGGGAGGTTAGAGATTCCAGAGCCTTCTCAAAAATGGGTTTCTTGATCATTGTTCCTCATCAGTAGTCTGGATCACCGGTGTCAAACTCAAATAGGAAGGGATCCCTATAGGCCATATTCACTTAGAAATCCACAAATTAACATACGGTTGTACTATTTTATTAAACTTTACCCAATTACATTTTAATCTGGTTCACCGTAGTCAGGAATTTTGCTGGCTGAAGTTTGACACTTCTATGTAACTAACATTTTATCATCAGTGGATCTGAATTTTTCTATATTAAAACTCATTTTAATCTATGCTCACCATTTGGTTCAACCTATATCCTACTTCTCTCTTTAACTACAACTGATGAACAGAGCTACCTTCCATTTTTCTATTTAAATATCTTTTTGTGGAAAAATTATTTTCAGGTTGTTGTTTTTTGTCAATAATTGCTGTGAGGACAGAATTATGGTAGGCATACCATAATTCAAACAATATGAGTTGAAACAGCAGGGTGGGCAAAGGTCTCTTTAGAATGTTGTAACTGAGGTCCAGTGTGCATAGGGTTTAGCCATTGTCATGCCTAGCTTTAAAGGAGCCTTAATCTCAGGAAAAATGTTTTAATGTAAAAAAAAGTTAATTTGTACATCAGTATTTTTAGCAGACTCCAAAGGTCATTAGTACTAGTTCTATAAAAACTTGAGTACAGGATAGTCAGGCTCTTTCTACTCTAAAATTCTATTTTATTCTGTTTATTAAATTCTTTTGTACAGAGAGTCCATAGAGCTGGAAACAAACAAAAGTCATGCTGAAGATGTAGCCTTACTTTAGGATATCTAAAAACCTGAAGCAGTAGTGCCTGTGAAGCACAATATATGATAATATTCTCTTCCACCTTCTTACTGTGTGTCAATTAATAATGATGGAGCACCATTTTTAAAGTGAATAAATATTTCCATTTATACTGTAGTTTTTAAATACTTCTACATAATAGTTGTAAACTCTGCATCAAATACTGTGAGACATTTTCTTTTAAATTACTATATATATATTTTTTGTTTTATTTCCTCAGGGAAAATAGAAAATAAATTGTTTTGTTTCCAGGAGTGCTTCTGTTAAAATTAATTTGTTGCCCATCTTTTGAATATGTCAACATGAGGCTTATCAGAAGTGGAGAAAATACTGAAATAAAGATTTAAGCCACATAGAAGGCTTTCATATAGCTATATATTTGTTATTGGGCCTTTCTCCACTAAGCTTCACTAAGCACTATAATTATATAGTGAACATTAGCAAAATTACAATGAAGTGCTTAAAATTGTCATATTAATATTTTACAGTTTTCTGACTTTAAGAATAAAATTAGCATTCTTCTCTACTTAAAAACAAAAATATCCCACCTCTTGCAAAATGAAAAAAAAAACTTTACAGTTGTAGTTACTTTAGAATTGCATGACTTTGTACAAAAATAGGCAGTAATAAACAAAAACTTTGGCACCAGTATGAAAGGTAAATGGTTAAGAAGTGTGCCTTCATTCTTGGAACATTCAGATTATAAACTCCTTATGGATTGGCAGCCATATTTATTTTACATAGTATAGCACCCTAAGAGTTGTGAGTGGTATATAGTTAAGTATTACATAAATACGGGCTGATGTAGAAATTTATACAGTTAACAATTTGTATTATGGAATTTGTTTTAATAAACAATATAACAGCTGTGAAAGCAATCAGATATTCCTGCATGCTCATAAAATCATTTGCAGGTCAGGGAGTAATCCTCTTATGAGGAAATGACTTGGGAATACCTGGAGCTAATTGAGAACTAGTGATAAGAACCTGCATATCCCAGGTACAGATCCAAAGAGTGACACTCCCTAGAGCAGTGGTGGTGTCAGATTTAAATAGAAATTGAAGCACCAAACAGTACGTAAGGATCCCTGTGGACTGTATATTGACTTAGAAAAACACACATTAACATTATCAATGTTCTATTGTATTTTTGTTTTGATTAATATTTCCTAAATACATTTTCATCTGGTTCAACTGGCATGTTTGACGCCTTTGCTCTAGATCACTGATTCCCATTTCCTCTTCCCTATGTGCCTTAAAAATCCTATTACCCAAGAATAAATTTGAAAACCTTTGAACCCTTGAAAATCCTATTACACAAGAACTCTGTGTATCTTGCTATCTATAACCTTTTTTTGCCTCCCCTACCCCATATCACTGGAGGTAAGACATACCCATAATCAAAGACCAATTGCCTTAAAATATTAATAACCAGTTTGAGTTTTCTGTGAAACCCCTCTTATGATTCAGTAACTGACTATAACATCTTTTAGATTCTAAAATTTTGTGACTGATAAGACGTACTTTAGAGCAGTATATTTATTTCAGAATTTTTCCTCTTGATGTCAGAATAAAGGGGATTTGACTAGATGATGTCTGCAATATCTTCCAGCTTTAAAATTTTATCATTAAAATCTAGCTGATGTATTGACAATCACTACTTTGCAGATGGCTCCAGGAAGAAAGTGGCAGTGTAAGATAAGTGTAGCTGACACCAGTCAGTCAGCATTTATTGAAAACCTGCTGCTTGCTTAGCACCCTTAGTAGCTGACTAAATAAATATTCAAAATAGTACCTGGCTTAACTGGGGGACAATATCATTTACCTAAAAATTGCCAAACTAAAACTAAATTAGTTGTCTAATGCCTAGAGTAGAAGTTGGTGTAGAGTAGTAATCAATAGGTTCTCTGAAAAGCACATAATGCCAAACCATTTTAATTTACTTTCTTTGCATAGATGCGATATAGTTATGAATAAGGTGGACTTAATGAGAGGCAACCTGGTATAGTCAAAGAATATCAGGCTAAAAAGGGGATTTGTGTTATAGCTCAGGCTGTGCCATCCACTAGTTGTATGGTAAACCTTAGTTTCCTTATATGTAAAATGAAGAAGTTAGATTAGGTGATCTCTGTGGTCCTTTTTGTCTCTGACATTCTATTACTTTGAGAATGTGTGAAGAATCTGTGATTTCTGCTGCTTTATGGAATTCCAAATATGGAAACTTCCTTCAACATAGATCAAAATCAATTGAGGACTTAGGAAGTAAATCTTAGATAGTTCCTTGGGGGTGAGGAGGGAGGGGAGAACATAAAGATTAAGTGACTTGACTAGCGTCACATATCTCATGAGGCTAGCTAGTAAGGTTACCCATTTAGTAAGTGTCAAAAATGAGATTTGAATTCAGGTCTTTCTTATTCAAAAGGTCAACAGGCATTTATTAAGCATCTGTTATGTTCTGGGCATTGTGTTAAGGACTAGGGGTGCAAAGAAAGGCAAAAAACAATCTCTGCTCTGAAGAAACTCAAAGTCTAATGGGGGAGACAACATGAAAACAACTGTGTATAAGCTATATATATATGTGTGTGTACATATATATACATATTATATGCATTACATATATATGCTGGAAAAATTGGAGGAAATCAATAGCTGGAAGACATTAGCATTAAGAGAGTTTGTGAAAGTCTTTTTTTAATACTTTGTCTTGTTACCTCTTATTATTTCTATGTTACAGATAAATAACTGGAGGTTTATAAACAGCTTTCTTTACACTGGTTCCTTAAAAGCTTAACACATTTTAAAAAATATTCTCAATATTACAATTATTTAAATTTCTTTTGGTAATTGGGAACTGTACAGAATTCAATAAGTGTAACTTTCTTACTTTATCCATTATTCGTATATGTGTGTGTGTGTGTGTGTGTGTGTGTGTGAGAGAGAGAATTTCCTCATTTTACTTAGGCTGGAAGTGCAGTGACTACTCATGGGCCTGATCCTTCTACTGCTAAACAGCCTTAGAACTCGCACCTATTCCATTTCCTACTGGGCTGGTTTGCCCCTTCCAAGGTAACTCAGGGGTAACTTGCTCCTGAGGATTCACCACACTTATATACCCAGTAGTATGCAATTGGCAAAGCCCACTATAGCTCAGAACTCCTATGTTCAAGAGATCTGACAGCCTCAGCCTCCTCAGCAGCAGGAATTAGTTGTACACTTCTGTGCTCAGTTCCATTATTTATATGTTTGAAGGGTTACTCAAAGAAATCTAGATGTATACCAGTAAAGAAATGGTTTTTAAGAGGGTAAATGTAGTACTGCTTTATTTTGCTTTTTTATCCCCATTAGTTTATTCTTTACCTCCAGGGGTTATTTTAGTATAAGATTTCTTAGATATCATAACTTTTGGAAGTTTGCCAACCATTTTTGTTTCAAGACATTTTTCATTTGACTACAAGCAAAATCTAATGAAATTTTAGTGTTATCTCTCCTATGGCAATTCAGAATCAGTGAACTAAACACTGCTTCCATCATGTCCTTTCCTTGACCCAAAACATTTAGTGGCTTTATTTTCAGATCTAGGACTTCTCTCCATGGTTTTCTACACTCTTCATAATGTATTTCCTACCTACTGAACTTTATTCCCCACTCAAATATCATGTCAATGATTCCTGTAGAACTGATGCTGATTTTTTAAGGCATGTTAATTTTTCAAAAGTGTGAGGTATATCTTTACACAGATCTTCTGTTCTATTCAGATGGGTATGCTTGCCCACAAATGAGCCATTTTCATGTTGTTCCTTCCCTATACAGCCCGTTTTCTCTTCTATCCAAATATTACTTGGTTTTGAAGGTCCAGCTCAAGACTTTGCTTAAAGACTTACAGTGACCAACCCATTCTAGTTTTGTAGTTGTAGTTTAGGAGTTTTTAAATTGCTCCTTGATCTGTGGATTACGCTTTTTCATCTTAGTCCCAGTACAGAAGATGAAAAAAGCTTAATCCTTTTTCCCTGTCTTGGACCTTCAAATACTTGAAAAAAGCCATCATTTCTCCTTTGACTTCTCATTTCTCTAGAGTATGTATCTCTGGATTCTTCAACCGGTCCTCACATGACTTCATCTCAAGGTTTTCCAGCATCCTGCTTGTCTTCCTCTGATTACCTCCAACTTACTCTTCCCCTCCTCCCCCAAAGTGCAGCAGCAAGACCTGAACACAAGATTTCAGATGTTCTCTGACAAGTAGAAGGTACATTGGGACCGATAGTTCACAAGTCTTATCCATTGTGACAACCTTTAAGAATTTTTTATAGCACCTTTATTTCCTATTATAATTCTCCCTCCATACTCAAAGACTAATCCTGAAGATTAAAAAAGAAAGAAAAAAGCAGTTCATTAAAACCAACAAGCATCAGTCAAATCTGGCAGTATATGTTGTGAACTACTTCCAAAATCCTCCATCCTGCAAAGCAGGGGGAGAGAAATACATTTTCATTTCTCTACTTTGTGACTAAGATGATACATACATTATAATTGTAGTGTTTTGATTGTTTCTACTTACATTGTTGTATTGATTGAGTATCTTGTTTTCGACTCTGCTTGCTTCTCTTTATCAATTTATAAGTCTTCCCTTTATTGTATTCACATTCATTGTTTCCTATAAAATAATTATTCCGTTATATTTGGATTCCACAATTTAGTTAGCCACTCCACAATTGATGGATATCTTCTTTGTTTTCAGTTTTTTGCTAGAGGTAGAGAGAGAGCTGAAACAAATCTATTTGTGTATTTTGGATCTTTCTGTATTTGACCTTCTTGGAATATACCTAGCAATAGGATCTCTGAGTCAGAGAGTATCTGCACTTTTCTGTGTTAGCAGAATTCCGAATTGCTTTCTAGAATGGTTGGACCAGTTTACACCTCCAACAGCGTGTATTAGTTTGCCTATACACAACCTCTTCAACATTGAATCTTTCTTTCTTTTATCATCTTTACTGGTTTGCTAGTCATGAAGCAAAATCGCAGACTTGTTTTGATTTGTAATTCTCTTATGAATAGAGATCTGGCAGATATAACTCTCCTAATGCAGCCTAAAGTCATTAACTTATTTGGTTACTACATTGTCCTCTTGATTCATATTCAACTTTCACAAAAATCTCCAGCGCTTTTTTCTTCAAAATGCCAAAAAGTCATGCCTTATTCTTTCTGTATTGATGCTTTTATATTTGTAATGTTTAATTCATGCCTTTTGCTTTTAACATCTTCACCATTTGCTAATATAAATCATCCTTTGGTTCCCGCCTCTCCCCATATGCACACAAGTCAAAGAAAAACTGTTAAATAAAACTGTATGATAAAATTGTCATGTCTGGTATAATTTGCAACCTTTCCACGGACAAGATGAAAGGACAATTCATATCTTTTCTCCAGGACTGAGAATGATAGTTGGAATAATCAGAGTTTGGTTGGTTTTTTAGGTTACTGTAGTCACTTTATATTTTGCTCTACTTTTGTTTTCTTTATCATGAACTAGTTCATATAAGTCTGCATGTTTTCCCAAAGCAATCATTCAGCCAGCTAGCATTTATTAAATGCTTATATGTACTTAGTTATTTTGCTAGGTGCTAGGAATACATATATAAAAGAGAGAAAATCTATGCCATTAGGGAATTTATATTGATTGATTAGTTCTTATATATACAGTCATATTGCATTTGTATTGATATGGTCTGCTGTGTGTCAGGAATGGTTCCAGGTGCTGGGAATACAAAGAAAAAGAGCAAAACAAAGAGCATTCATTGTAAAGGACTCACTTTGTTTCTAGATTGTTGTTTTCTTAATCATAAAAATTACTACAGTTAATTTTTTAGTATAAGCCCTATCTTTTTTTTTCCTGGTCAGTGGAGTTAAGTGACTTGCCCAGGGTCACACAGCTAGTTAAGTGTAAAGTGTATAAGGTCAGATTTGAACTTAAGTCCTCCAGACTCCAGGACTGGTGGTCTATCCGCTGGGCCACCTAGATGCCCCAGTATAAACTTTCTTGAATGGACCTCAGAGGCTGTTAAACCAAATGTAAAGCTTTGTACTTATTCTTGAGTTTTGTCTTTGTATTGCACCTAATATTCTTGCCTTTTGAGAACTGTTTTGATCTTTTTTCAGTCATACTTTTTAAATATCACCTTTATTTCCCACCTCATTATCTTCCCTTCTGTCTTCCAACTCCCAGAACGTTAGCTCTTCTTCCAAAGAAGGCTAGATTTGGGTTCAGAGGACCTGGGTTCAAATACTGACCTGTGTGACCTTGGGTAAATCACTTAACCCCTACAGGTTTTATGTTATCTGTAAAGTGAGGACATTGTATGGGTCTTGATTCACAGTTTAAGAAGTGCTTTAAGAAGCCCTGAGATGACCGCTAAAGGCCCTCCCAAGTGTAAAGCTCAGATTCTATAATGATTTGTTTATGATTACCAGTTAGGGAACTAATACCCACTTAGGAATCCATGTGTTGCAGGTAACTGACAAGTCTAGACTACAGGCCTTGATATTCTTGATCCTTTCAGGAAAATCTGCACTCTACCAAATCACTTCTCTGCTAACTGCTTTTCTTCTGAGCAAAGTCTTTTCTCCTTTCAAAATGTTGAAGCCCTGCCAACCTATTTTAAACTCACAATCTCTCTTAAAACAACGTCAAGAAGATGTATAGGCCCTTTCCTTCAGCCAGGGCTCATCAAGTTAGTTGACTGTGATCAGTGTAGACATGCCCAGACATCACTTCACTCACTCTGTGATGTTTGCTTCCTGACAGTTTGTCAGCAGCTAACTAGAAAGCCTCTATTTCCCCTTTCCTCATTTGCCCCCTCAAACTAGAGGGAGCAGGACAGAGCAACAATCTGATAGGCTAAATCTACCTCTTTCAAATAATAGTTAGTGCGAAAGAGCCATTTGACTGTCTTTCTGTGAGGTGTCGGTATTATCCAGCCAATCAGGAGCTAACAATGAAGCATTCCCTGAGAACTCCTCTCCTGCAGGCTTCTATACAAAGCTTCTTTGCCCTGGTTTTCCCACTGTTACCTAATTCTTCAGTATCTTTCTGTGTTCTTCATGCTTACCTATTTCTTCACCATTCCTGATAGGGTTTTTTTGTTTTGTTTTGTTTTTACGACTTTTAATAGTTCAAATCAGGGCTTCTTGATAATCATTAATTCACCTTTCTCATTGAGGCAGCTAGGTGGTACAGTGGATAGAGCTCTAGACTTGGGGTTAGGAAGACCTGATTTCAAATTTTGCCACAGATACTTACTAGCTTTGTGACCTTAGGCAAGTCACTTAGCCTAGCCTCTGTCTGCCTCAATTTCCTTATCTTTAAAATGGGGATAATAATAGTACCTGCCTCCTCCTCACCTTGTGAGGGTAAAATGAGGTAATATTTATTAAGCATTTTGCAAACCTTAAAGTGCTACATAAATACTAGCTGTTAAGAAGTTTAAAACTCAGAGTCCCTATTTTTAACAATTATGTGACCATAACTATTTTTTTACCCTTTTAAATACGTTTTTCATACATTTATACATTTTTCATATAGTTGATCTGTAGTTGTGTGAATTTTAACCTTTTGAGCCTTAAAACACTTACTGGTAAGTGGAGAGTCACATCATAATGAAGCCTCAGATATTTTTCGGTACTCAGACCATTCCCCTTAACATTCTGTATCTGAAAACTGTTCATTCACACTTGCATTTTGTAAGTTTTTAGTTCTTAAAAGTTCTTTTTCTTACCTTTTCAGCCACCAAACTAATTAAATGCCAACAGGGTATCACCTTCCATTGTTTATAAGGTGATTTAAGCCATTTTATTTGTACAGAAGTTTATAATCTGTTTATTTTGGCAAACAACTGCTCATATTTCGTACTTTCGTTACACATGGATCAGAGGCCAAAATATTCATCTATGGAAATGTACACTATTTTACATTCTTTCCAAGTTGATTTATTTCATTTCCCTTATAACAGAGTACTTTTTCTGCCCGTTTCAGCAACCAGACTGCTTGCGAACACAACATGTGTGTGTGTGTGTGTGTGTGTGTGTGTGTGTGTGTGTGTATTAAATAGTAAAGTTTAAAGAAAGAACAGGTTTGGGGAGGGGCCAGTGACACCAAAGTTTGATTTTGCATATGTGGAGTTTGATTTGTTAGTGAATTATCCAATTAGAAGTGATTCTTTTAACAACTAGAGATGTAGATCTGAAGCTCAGAAGGGAGGGGTGGAAATATACTTTGCAAGCCATCCGCATAGAGACAATAGTTGAATCTATGAAAGTGAATGATACTGCCAGAGGAGAAGGTATTCAGAGAAACAAAAGCTGAGATTAGAGCAGAACCTTTGGCTTTACCAGTTTAAGAGTCTGATATGTAAAAAGGAGCAATTGAAGGAAACAGGACCAGTTAGTTTAGAGGAGAGCTAGGGGACCGTTACTTATCCAAAGACAAGAAAGAAAATAGTATCTAGTCAGAATTAGGACTCAACAGTGTCAAAAACTGCAGAGAGGTCAAGAAGTATCAAAATAGGGAAAAGAATGAAAACTTGGTTTTTGATGTAATTGATGGCATTTGCAAGTACAGTTGTAATTGAGTGGGGCTCGAGCCAGATCACAAGGTATTGAAGAAGGCACTACTTAAAGAGGTTTAGGAGGCAGTAGTGTTGATATATAGTAATTCCAGAGAGGAATGAAAACACTAATAACTGTGGGAGGAGGGGAAGATCCAGAAAAATTTCATGTAAAATTTCAGTTGCAATTATTAATGTGAGTCTTAAAGAGAATACTAAGATGTCTAAAGGTAAAGACAGAGAATATTCTTGGTGTGGGAACAGCCTCTTCAAAGGATACACAGTGTCCTCTGTGGGGGACAGCAAGAATATACCTGCTTGGAGCAGAGAGTACATTGAAGGTAAAGGAGTAATGTTAAATCAGTTTGGGAAGATGGATTGTAGTGAGATTATGAAGGGCTTTAAATGCAAAAGCATTGTTTGTGTTTTATTCTAGAAGTAAAGGGGAGCCACTGAAGTGGTATGGTCAGATCTGTGCTTTAACAATATCACTTTGGCTGCTGTGAGGAGGATGAATTGAACAGGAGAGAGAATGTATTTAGGGCATTCATTTAACTAGAAAGAGAAATTCTGTTTAACCTAAAAAGTTTGCCACACATCTGAGGTTTAGTTTATGAAGACATACAGAGGACCTGTATAAAATACAGTTATGTAATCATTTTGACAGAAATAAGAGCTATTATTTAATGTTCATGGTTGGACCATACCAATACAAGTAAAAGTTATAATACCCTAATTGTGCTACAGATTTAGTGTTATAGCAATCAGATTAACAAGTTATAATACCCTAATTGTTCTACTGATTTAGTGTAGTAGCGGTCAAATTACCAGGCAGGAAAGCATGATTTAAAAGTTTCTTTGCAACTACTAAGGCAATACTTGTTCCACTTGGCAAAGCCTCAAACCATCCTGAGAATTTGTATACAATTATTAAAATATAAACAAAGCCTAACAATCTAAATCCTTATGTATGAATTAATAAAATAATCACAGGCTGGGATTTTACACAGAAAGTGAATGCATTCATTTAAAACCAGAAAAGCATCCATTATGGTTAGCCTACATGATTAATGTACTATTTATCAATCCCTAGACTAATTGTTTTTTAAACTGAGGTGTGTGGGTTCAAGATTGAGAAGCAGTGCTCTTTGTTTCTGGTTTTTAATGAGGTTATTTCCTCAACAGGCTTCAGGGTTGTTTCTCTCCTCAATGGTTTTAAGTGAAGAAATTTTTAGGCACAGGAATAGAATCATTTATCCATAACGAAAAGGTCTCACAGCAACTGACAAACTCGTTATACTCAAAGATCATGGGCTATTTCATTACTTTGCTCTATTTTTCAGTAGTCTAGCTAGCAGATGAGACCATAAGATTTATAGTGTGTATTAATCAATTTACAGTTTATCCAGTTAACTTCCATAGATTCTGTAATAATCAGTAGTTAGACAAATTACGATATCAATAATTTCTGTGCCATAGAAGCAGCTTTTAAAAACCATCTTTGACATATTCTCCCATTTATACCTACTTCTTCATACTTAATGTTGCCAGTTAATTATAATATCATATATGAAATTTATTAGCTTTTTAAAGAGTCATGCTTTTTCTAGACATGTCTTTGAAGCCTGAAAATCAGTGTATCACTATTATTATTATTTCTCCCCTTATTCTTGAATAAATGAATCATTTTGTTATATATTGTACAATGTGAAGATTGCAAGAAGATTCTCTTCAGTAAATACTAAGACATCAAAAATAACTTATGAAGAAGTATGCATAGACAGTGACAATCAAAAAGTTAGATTGCTACATTATCTGCAAAGAGCTTAGTGAAATATCACATTATAAAAATTAAAGCTTACTTTGTTTTTCTTTTTTTACCTGCTCAGCAAGAGAATGTGAACCTCATTTTCCAAGTAGCCACAACAAGACTGAGAAAAAAAAATTTTTTTAATGTGACTTATACAGAAAGGTGTTATAAAAATGAAGATTTCATTCTATGTTTTATAATTCCTCTTTAATCAATTTTCTTACTTATTTTAGCCGTAGGTTAGAATTAATAAGGTTCTCTCTCATTCACACACATATTCCTTTAGCTTCTGTCAGGTTTGGTGGGGTATGTGAAGGAGTAGTGTTTAAATTTCAATGTGAAACTGGGTTCTAAACACTGAGGTCAAATTTCAAGTTGTAAATCACCCCATTTCCTTTCACCGTTAAGCAATAAAAATCCCTCACCCAGGAAGGCTGAGAAAGAGAGTTCTAGGTGTATTTATATACAAATTGCACTTTAAGCAATTCTAGGCAGATGTACCACCTCCTTCTAAAACAATAAAAATCCCTCTCCGGAAGGTGAGAGAAATCTAGGTGTATTTATAAATAAATTTCACAAATTTCTACTTTTAACAATACTTGTGAGATGTTGCCCCCTCAAACAAACAAACCAACCAATCACTGGTATATTTCTTAATTTGGAAATTTGAATTAAAATGTCATACCAGATTGACAAAGTTACTCTTTCTTTAGTTTCCAGTGCCATAAGCTTCTGCAGATAGAAATAGTAAAAATCCCTCCTATCTCTCTCTGTGCATTTTGAGAATTAGAAATGTGGAGATAAGATGATATATCCTGTGAAAACTTTGAACTCTTACTCTTACCACTTTTTTTTGCTTGTCTGATCAGACCATAAGAAAAAGGAAATATGTTCAGATGATCACACAAAATACAAACACTGGTGACAATATACACTATACATATATACTTTGCATAACATTTTGAGTTTCCCTTGAGACTGAAAGGGTTAAATTATGGTTTCAGAGGTTTAGAAAACTCTTTTGTATGACTCTAAATACCCTTTAAAGGGGATACAACATGGGCTTGCTGCCATATAGACCACAACAGACAGAGAGCAGGATATAGACCTTTATGCCTAGGCAGAGACTGTTACAGAGCCTTACACAGAGCCCCTGCATAATCATGTTGTTAATGAGGGCAAAAGTCCTGTTGCTGGTGCTTATATCTAGAGGACTAGGAGATTGGAGGGGTCAGGATGCCCATAAAAAATTTCAAATGGATAAATGATATATAAAATGATATAAGCAAGTCACGTTATGGGACAATTAGAAGAGAATGGAAGACTCTATCTTGTATAATTATTGATATGGATCACAGATCTAGAGTTTGAAGGGACCTTTGAGACCATTTGGTCCAACCCTAGCATGTTTACAAACCAGAAACTTGACAGGAGAAATCATAAAAGATGAAAGTGTGTCAATTATATAAAATTAAAATGTTCCCACAAATAAAATCATTGAATTCTGTAGAATCAGAAAAAAAATGTGGAAATTAAAGGGAAAAAAACTTTTACATTGAATATCTCTGATAAAAATATGAAAAATCCAAAGCATATAGAGAGCTATCACAAGTATATTAGGAAAAGAATCATTTCCTCATAGCCAAATGGTTAAAGCATAGAAAAATTTATAATTTAGTAACTTTTTTTTCCATCATCATTTTTAAATACGTCTTTCCCCCTTCTCTATCCAGTGAGCTATTCCTTGTAATGAAGAATTAAAGAAGAAGCAGAAAAAGGAAGCAGTTCAACAAAACTATCACACACATTAACTGAATGTGATAGTAAATATGAAGAGGGAGGTTCTTTTTCTTATCTCTTGTCCTGGAACAATCTTTGTCATTATGATTACATAGTATTCTGCTTTGTTTTCTTTTTTGTCTTTCTGTTTACATTGTTATAATGATTATGTTTTTCTGTTCTTGTGTCTGCTCACTTTACTGTGTCAGTTCATATTGTCTTCATTTGTATCTCTCAGTTTTTCATGTTCATCTTTTTTTGTGAAGCAATCATATTTCATTAGATTCTTATATCACAAGAATTAGCCATTCCCTAGTCATTGGACATTTACTTTTTTCTTTGTTCTTTGCTACAACAAAAAATTGTACTCTGATTACTTTGATGTCCATGGCAACTTTCTATCTTTGACCTCATTAGCGTATATACTTAGCTGTAGGAAAGCTGGGTCAAATGGTATGTATATTTTTGTCACCTTATGCATAATTAAAAATTGTTTTCTGTAATCATTAGAACAACTCAAAACTCCACCAACAATATATTAGTCTGTCTTCATGAGTTTCCATAAACTATCCAAAAATAACTATTCCCAACTTTTGCCATCTTTGCCTATTTGCGTGATACTAAGTGAAAGCTCATAATTGATTTGATTTGCATTTCTTTTGTTAGCGATTTGGAACATCCTTCATTTGGTTGTTAATAATTTGCATTTCTAGATGCACTGATTTTATTGGTGAAAAAGTTTTCATTTTCATTCTGTTGAAACTATTTTATCTTTATGATTCCTTCTATTCCTTGTAATTAAGAATACTCCCTCTATCCAGGGCTGTGAAATGTATATAATCTGTTTCTCTTCTAATTTTTTTTTTAATGGTGTGGCCATTATTGAGATCTCAAAATACAAACACCTTCAAAAAGAAAAAATACAAACTATTAATACCTACTCAAAATGTTCAGAATTACTAAAAATCAGAAAAATTCTAATGAAAACAACTAAGAAATATCAAGTCATACTATCAAGCCAACAAAGAGCATAAAATTCATTGTTGGATGTGCATTGGAAGACCAGCAGATGAGCCTGTAAATTGGCTTAACTGTTCTGTTAAACAAATCAGAATTGTGAAGGAAAATGTTTTAAGTTCATACTCTTTAACTTAAAGATTGTACTTTGACATTTTGATGGATTCAGGAACTTATTATTATTTTTTTTGATCTATGAACTTTGATCAAATGTGTTGTAGCAGTGCTTATTTTTCTTGTATGCATTAGACTGAGATTCTTTCTAACTCTAAAAGATGGTTATTAGATTTCATCAATGTGGATTCTTTCTCCAATAACACAAACCATACCCCATTGTCTACAAATATATCTCAAGGAAGTTATTAAAACCAACCACAGCTATGACACAGATTGTTGCAGCATTAATTGTGGTATCAAAAACTGATAACAAAATAATTGTCTAGTGATCAAATTATGATATAAAACAATGGGATATTATATTCTATTGAATGTTAAATATGAAGAATTCAGAGATGTATGGAAAGATTTATATAAAGTGATCCTTTCTTCTGATGTATTGTTGATGTTTATCTTCCTACTAAGAATTGAAAGGTCTGATTATAGAGGAGTAATTTTTCATTATTATTATTAGGCATTTTAAATTTTTTCATAAATGAGTTCCACATCTATATCTAGTCATTTTATGTAAAGTGATGCAAATAATAATTACAGAGCCAAATGCTAACATGCAGTTTGTGGGTTTGGTCTTATGCTTAAAAAGTTACTAAAATGTCTATACCTTTTGACTTGTATATCCCACCACTAGAGCATATACCCCAAGTACATCAAAGAAAAAAGGAGGTTTTATAGATATCAAAATATTTGCAGCAGTACTTTTTGTAGCAGGAAAAAACTTGAGAAGCCAAGTCTTTACTTGGCTAGAGAATTACCAAACAAAGTGTTCTACATAAATGTAATGGATTATTGCTGTTCCCTAAGAAATAACAAATATCAAGAATTCAGAGAAGCCAAAGAAAACTTATGTAAACTGATGCATGGTGAAATGAGCTAAACCGAGAAAGCAATATATCCAATGATGACATAAGATATAAATGCAAAGAACAATGAAACAAAACTCAACGTTCTGTAATCATGAGGCCCAAGGTTGTTCCTGGAGAAGAGTTGAGAAAATACACATCCCTTTCCTCTTTGTCAGTATGGGAGACAATAGCCATGAAATGTTTGCATATGCTATCTGACTCAGTTCATGTGCTAGTTCCTTTTTTCTTTCCTTCTTTCTTTTTCGTTGTATAAGATCGTTTGCTGAGTAGGGGAAAGGGGAGGGAAATATTTGAAAATGAAGATAATATAAAACAAAAAGTAATTAATAAAATATGATTAAAGAAATAACCATAGCCAAAAGAGTAATAATAAGCACAATGACTGTGTTAATGTAAGTCAGTATGGAGAGGCAAAAAACCTTTGGTCTAATACAGAAAACATTGATAGTAATGCTGTGATTCTATAGACAAATCCCTCCTTTCTGTTACAAGTTAATAAACTAATTAAAACAAAATTTTTTTAGGCAATTGGGGTTAAGTGACTTGTCCAGGGTCCCACAGCTAGTAAGTATCTAGTGTTTGGTCTGAGGCTGTTACTGAGTACAATGTTCTTCTGGTTCTGCTCACTTCACTCAGCATCAGACCATACGAGTGTTTCCAGGTTTTTCTGAAGTCAGCCTGTTCATCATTTCTTTAGCATAATAGTATTCCATTACATTCATATACCACAACTTGTTAAGCCACTCCCCAATCTCTCTATTTCCAGTTCTTTGCCACCACAAAAAGAACTGCTGTAAATAATTTTGTATGGGTGGGTCCTTTTCCCATTTGTATGATCTCTTTGGGATATAGCCCTAGAAGTGCTATTGCTGAGTCAAAGAGTATGCACATTTGTATAGCCCTTTGGGCATAGTTCCAAATTGCTCTCCAAAATGGTTGACCATTTCACAATTCCACCAGCAATACATTAGTGTTCCAATTTTCCCACATCTTCTCCAACATTTATCATTTTCCTGTTTTGTCATGTTGGCCAATCTGATAGGTGTGATATGGTAGCTCAGAGTTGTTTTGATTTGCATTTCTCTATCAATAGTGATTTAGAGCATTTTTTCATATAACTGTAGATGGCTTTAATTTCTTCATCTGATAACTACCTATTCATATCCTTTGACCATTTGTCAATTGGGGAATGACTTGTATTCTTATAAATTTGACTTAATTCTCTATATATTTTAGAAATGAGGCCCTTATCAGAGAGACTGGTTATAAAAATCCTTTCCCAGTTTTCTACTTTCCTTCTAATATTTGTTGCATTGGCATTGTTTGTGCAAAAACTTTTCAATTTAATGTAATCAAAGTTATCCATTTTGCTTTTAATGTTCTCTATCTCCTGTTTGGTCATGAATTCTTCTGTTCTCCATAAATCTGATAGGTAAACTATTCCTTGCTCTCTCAGTTTGCTCACAGTGTCAGCCTTTATATCTAAATCATGAACCCATTTTGACTCAGTTTTGATATATGGTGTGAAATTTTGATCTATGCTTAGTTTCTGCCATACTCTTTTCCAGTTTTCCCAGCAGTTTTTGTCAGTGAGTTCTTATCCTAGAAACTGGGGTCTTTGGGTTTATCAGATAGTAGATTACTATAATCATTGACTACTGTGTCTTGCACACCTAACCTATTCCGCTGATTCATCACTCTGTTTCTTAGTCAGTACCAAGTAGTTTTGATGCTGCTGCTTTATAATACAATTTAAGATATGGAACGGGTTGGCTACCTTCCCCTGCATTTCTTTTCATTAGTTTCCTTGATATTCTAGACCTTTTGTTATTCCAAATGAATCTTGTTATTATTTTTTTCTAGCTCTATCAAATAATTTTTTAGTAGTTTGATTGATATGGCATTGAATAAGTAAATTAGCTTAGGTAGAATTGTCATTTTTATTATATTAGCTCGGTCTACCCATGAGCAACTGATGGTTTTCCAATTATTTAGATCTGACTTTATCTGTGTGAAAAGTGTTTTGAAATTGTGTTCATATACATCCTGGGTTTGTTTTGGTAGGTAGACTCCTAAATATTTTATAGTGTCTATAGTAACTTTAAATGGAATTTCTCTTTCTATCACTTGCTGTTGGGCTTTGTTAGTAGTACATAGAAATGCCAATGATTTATGTAGGTTTATTTTATAGCCTGCAAATTTGCTAAAGTTGTTTATTACTTGAAGTAGTTTTTTACATGATTCTCTAGGATTCTCTAAGTGTATCATCATATCATCTGCAAAGAGTGATAGCTTTGTTTATTCTTTGCCTATTCTAATACCTTCAATTTATTTTTCTTCTCTTATTGCTAAAGCTAGTGTTTCCGGTACGATATCGAACAACAGTGATGGTAATGGACATCCTTGTTTCACCTCCAATCTTATTGGAAATGCTTCTAGCTTGTCCCAATTACTTATGATGCTTGCTGAAGGTTTTAGGTAGATGCAACTTATTACTTTAAGGAAGACGGCATTTATTCCTATGCTCTCTAGGGGTTTTAATAGCAATGAGTGGTGTATTTTGTCAAAAGCCTTTTCTGCATCTATTCAGATGATCATGTGGTTTCTGTTCATTTTGTTATTGATATGATCAATTATGCTGATAGTTTTCCTCATATTGAAGTAGCCCTGTATTCCTGGCAGAAATCCTGTTTGGTCATAGTGTATTATTCTTGGGATAAGTTGCTGTAATCTATTTGCTAATATTTTATTTAAAATTTTTGCATCTATGTTCATTAGAGAAATTGGTCTATAATTTTCTTTCTCTGTTTTGACTCTTCCCGGTTTAGGTAACAGTACCATATTTGTATCATAAAAAGAATTTTGTAAGACTCCTTTTTCACCTATTTTCCCAAATAGTCTATATAGTATTGGAATTTATTGTCTTTAAGTGTTTGATAGAATTAGCTTGTAAATCCATGTGGCCTTGGAAGTTTTTTCCCAAGGAGTTCATCAATGGCTTGTTCAAATTCTTTTTTTGAGATGAGGTTATTTAAGTATTTTATTTCTTCTGTTAATCTGGGCAATTTATATTTTTGTAAATATTTATCCATTTCCTTAAGATTGTCAAATTTATTGGCATACAGTTGGGCAAAAATAGTTCCTAATTATTGTGTTAATGTCCTCTTCCTTGTTGGTGGATTCACTCATTTCATACTGGTAATTTGGTTTTCTTCTTTCTTGGCTTTTTAATTAAATTAACCAAAGGTTTATCGATCTTATTGGGTTTTTTTTCCATAAAACTAGGAGTTAGTTTTATTTATTAGTTCAATAGTTTTCTTAATTCCATTTTTATTAATTTCTCCTTTGCTTTTCAGTATTTCCATTTTGATGTTTGAGGATGTTAAATTTGTTCTTTTTCTAGTGTTTTTAGTTGTGTGCCTTATGCATTGATCTCCTCTTCCTCTATTTTATTCATGTAAGCATTTAGGGATATAAAACTTCCCCTAAGAACTGCTTTCTCTGCATCCCATAAATTTTGGTATGTTGTCTTATTAATGTCATTCTCTTTAATGAAGTTATTGATTGTTTCTATGATTTGTTGTTTGACCCATTCATTTTTTAGGATTAGACTATTTAGTTTACAATTAATTTTTAGTCTATCTTTCCATGGCCCCCTTATTACATATAATTTTTATTGCATCATGATCTGAATAGGATGCATTTAATATTTCTGCCTTTTTGCATTGGATTATGAGGTTTTTATGCTTTAGTACATGGTCAATTTTTGTGTAGGGACCATGTACTGCCGAGAAAAAAGTATATTACTTTCTATCCCCATTCAATTTTCTCCAGAGGTCTACCATATCTAACTTTTCTAATATTCTATTCACCTCCTTAACTTCTTTCTTGTTTATTTTGTGGTAAGATTTATCTAGTTCAGAGAGGTAGAGGTTGAGGTCCCATACTAGTATAGTTTTGCTGTCTGTTTCTTCCTGTAACTCCCTGAATTTCTCCTCTAAGAATTTGGATGCTATACAACTCAGTGCATATATGTTTAGTAATGATATTAATTCATTGTCTGTGGTGCCTTTTAGCAGGATGTAGTTTCCTTCCTTATTTCTTTTGATAAGATCTGTTTTTGCTTTTGCTTTGTCTGAGATCAGGATTGCTACCCCTGCTTTTTTTACTTCAGCTGAAACATAATATATTCTACTCTATTATTTTATCTTTACTCTGTGTGTGTCCCTCTCAAATATGTTTCCTGTAAATAACATATTGTAGGATTATGGTTTTTAATCCACTATACTTTCTGCTTCCTTTTTATGGGAGAGTTCATCCTATTCACATTTACGGTTGTGACTGCTATCTGTGTCTTTTTCTCCATCCTATTTCCCCTCGCTTATGCTTTTCTTTCTCCTTCCTCCCCTTTCCCTCCTCACTAGTGTTTTGCTTTTGACCACAGCCTCCCTCAGTCCTGCCTGCCTTCTATTAGCCTCCTCCCTTTTCTTCTTCTTTACCCTTATTACTTGTTCCCTTCCTTCTATCCTCCCTCCCTTTTCTTTCCCCTTTTCACTCCTACTGCCTATAGGGCAAGTTAGATTTCTATACCTAACTGATTATGTTATTCCCTTCTTGAGCCAAATCTGATGAGAGTAAGGTTCAAACAATGCTCACCCCTCTCCCTTCTTTCCCTCTACTGTAATAGGTTTTTGTGCCTTTTCCTGTAATTTACCCTTGTCTGTCTCTCCTTTTCTTTTTCTCCCAGTACATTCCCTTAGTTAGATCAGATTAATCCACTTACTTAGCTCCATTTAACCCGTTTAGATTTTTTTTTATCATTACATCAGTCAACTTATACCCACCTCCTCTATGTATACTCCTTTAAAATGGTAAAATAACAATACAGTTCTCAAGAGTTACAAGTTAACTTTTAATCTTGAGCTGCATTTTTTTTTAGCAGTTTACCTTTTTCTGTGCCTCCTTTTCTACTGAAATCACTAAGTATTAAAACATTTTAATTTAATTTGGGTTGTCTTAGCAAATTTTTTTTGATCTACATATCTTCAAAATTATTTGGTGTGGATGTTGAGCTGCTTAATCTACAATTTTTTTTTTAAATGAGTTACAGCCAGTTGTTACATTTTGCTGTTTTACTCAGCCACCATCTGTGTAATTATCACTGGATAAACATTGCACCATTTCAAATAAATAGATAAAGAGGCGGAAAGCCAGTATTAGTAATATTTATATCAGGAACCTAGAACGGGTTGCCAGTAATTGCTCTGATCACAAACAAAAGGTTGATAATATGGGGAAGTATTATTTTGCACATCTGGTTAATTAAACCCCAAATATCAGAGTGGTTTTTTGTGGCTTCTTAGGACTGTGTTCATGGCTCTGCATGTCTCATCAATTCCCATATACATGACATCATACCTTTTAGATTGAAAAAAATGTCTTTAGATTGAGGTCTTTAGATGCTTTGCAGTTTTTGTTATATGAGGGCTACATTGATAAGTTCAAAAATGTCCAGATGATTTGAAGGAAATGTAGATATTTAGCCAGCAAAAGAAAATACTCAGAATGTAACATTGTCAGCACCTTTAAATTTTTAAAGAGTTGCCAAATAGAAGAGTAAACTTATTCTACATGACCCCAAAGAGATGACTGATACGTGCAAATTATAAGGAGAAAGACTTTGGTTCAGTATGAAAGAGAACTTCCTAAGAACTAAAAAAAATCTAAAAGTAGAAGCATTAATGTAGAGGCCATTTGACCACTTGTTGGGAATCTTGAAATGGCTATTTATGCTTTACGTTGGTTTAGACTAAGTGACCTCCAAGGTTCTTGCCAATTCTAAAGATTCTAATTCCAAATGTCAGTTCAGGAATGAACCCTTAATATAGAGTTTTTCCTTTCTATATTCATATGGTTACCACCCTAATTCAAACCCTCTTCACCTTTTACTTAGATTAGTTCAGAAGCTTTGGCCTACCTCCCCAAAATCTTTTTCTTCTTTCATCCACGTGGCTGCCAAAGTGATATTACTAAAGGTCTGACTGTGTAATTCCCATACATATTAAGCTCTAGTGGCTCTCTATTATTTTAGGATTGTGGAAAAAACAAACTTCACTCTGAATTTTGTTTAAAGTCTTGTCAGGAAACAGTTTTATTATTATAACCAATTTCAGGAAGAGCTGTTGGAGTGACAGTTTGCTCTGAAAGCCAAGTAGGCTCTAAGCACAAGCAATTTCTATCATGTATTTGTAGCATAAAATAAAGAAGTTAAATTAAGGGCAGTCAGAATGGATACAGGCCTTTTGTAAATATAAGAAAATAATATTTCCCACAAGGAGAGACATGGACAGAAAATATAATTCTCAGGTAACACCTTACAATGTATTTCATTATAGTGAAAAGGCAGTTAGGTGGCACAGTAGAGAGAATGCAGGCCTGGAGTCAGAAAGAGCTGAGTTCAAATTTGGCCTCAGATACTACTTGTGTGACCCTCAGCAAGTCATTTCACCCTGTTTGTCTCAGTTTTCTCATCTATAAAATGATCTGGAAAAGGAAATGGCAAACTATTCTAGTATTTTTGCCAAAAAACAGAACAAAACAAAAAAACCCAAATTAAGTCACAAAGAGTTGGACACAACTGAAAGAAAAACATAGTAGTCAAAAGAGAAGTACTGATAATAAGAATATATTATAAGAGGTTTGCATTTACAGAAGGCCCAGTACATACTCTCACCTTATATTCTTATGATAGTAACATTTAAACTCAATTATTATAAGTTTTTATAAGATAAAATACAAACTCCAGAGTCCAGTAGCCATATCCTTGCTTTCTACAAACTTATTCAACCTCAACAGAAAATAATTATGCACCAGATATAGAATATTTATGGCCGAATCAACAAGATAAAAAAGAAATATCTGTTTCACAAGCCATAAACCACATTAGTTAAGAACAATTTTAATACTTAGAGCTTTTTTATTCAACATTTCTAATATCAGCCACTTCCATGTGAGAACAAGCATGCTTGTTTTGTAACTTGGAGTCTAACAGTATGGCTCTCAATGGAACCCAGATACTGATTGTATCCGGCCACTCAAATGAGGAGGTGCTGAAAGACTAGGCAGGGCTGAATATATGCCACATAAGCCTTTCAGAGCCCAAGCTTGAAAGTAATAGAATATCCACCTTGAAGGAAAGGGGTCTGAAACCCAAATGGTTCCAGGCCTCTCCCCCCAAAAGATTTCTCAGGGCAGACATTCAAGTCCTTCATTCCATTTTCTTCAATGGATTGCCTGCTCTTCATCCCTACTCTGTTACTTACTTTCAATTCCTCCATGTCTACTGGCTCCTTCCTTACTGCCTACAACATTCCAGTGCCTCCCCTATCCTGAAAAATCCTCTTCTGTTCCTCCCTTCCTCTCCATTAACTTATCCTGTATCTCTTCTGCCTGTTTTGGCTAAACTTCTTGGAAAAAAAAACCATCTGCAATAGGTGTTTCCAGTTTCTTTCCTCTCACTTTCTTCTAAACCTTTTACAATTTGTCTTCCAACTTTATCATTCCACTAGAACTGCTCTTTCCAAAGTTACCAATGATTTCTTAGTTAACAAATCCAACAGACTTTTCTCAATCCTCAGTCTCCTCAACCTCTCAGCAACATTATGATAGTTGTTTACCCTGATACTCTCTTCTATATAGGTTTTGGGGGCACTATTTTCCTGCTTATCTGACTGTTCCTTCTCAGTCTTCTTTGCTGAATCTTCATCCAGATCATACCTTCTAATCATAGATGTCCCATAGGACTTGGTCAGACCTGTGCTTTTGGAAGATTATTTTGACAGCTTTATCAAGAATGAAGTGGAGAGCAAGATCAATAACAAGTTCAGTGTTCTAGTTCAGGGAAGAAGTGATGAGGTCCTAAAATAGGCTGGTGAATATTTGAGGTGAGAGGAGATGGTCATCAGAGAAGTTGTGAAGATACAGTTGATAATAGTGGGCAGTTGATAGCAATAGGAGGTGAGTGAAGAGTTGAAGATGACTCTGAGGTTATGACCCTAGATGACTCCCTAATACCCTCAATAGAAACAAGAAAGTTTGTGAAAGGGGCATATTTAGATCAGGAAAGTAAGGAAGAAGGTCTTAAAAAACAGTGATCTTAGATTCACAAGAATGGGGAAGTTAAACTCTAACAACTTATTAATACAAAGCTAGTTTAGTTAAGTTTAATAAATCATAGCAGGCCATCACAGGAAACCAGTCTGATATTATTGATTAAGCATAATACCAGATTTGTGATTTGGAGCATTCTTCCATGTGGTTGTTAATAGTTTTTAATTCTCTTTTTGAGAATTGTTAGTTAATATCCTTTGATCACTTGTCTATTAGGGATGGCTTTTGGTTAGATAGATAGATAGATAGATAGATAGATAGATAGATAGATAGATAGATAGATAGATAGATAGATAGGCAGACAGATAGGCAGACAGATAGGCAGACAGATAGATTGATAGCTATCTGTTAGTGGCTTTATATCTTGGATACCAAACCTTTGTCTGAAATGCATTAATTTTGTTTGTGCAAAAAGCTTTTCAATTTCACATTATCAGAATTCTTATTTTTTGTAATTATGTCCTTCATTTGCTTAAGAATATATCGTATCTCTTCATAGCTATGAAAAGTTTATCATCTACTTCTCTTCTAATTTTTAATGGTTTGATCTTTAATATAAAGGTCATGTTACTATTTTGGTTTTGTTGTGGAATATGGTATCACGTCTTGATCTAAGCCTAATTACCTGGAGATTGCTTCCCAGTTTTCCTAAGAGTTTCATATCCAGAAGGGAAAATTTTCCTAAAGTAATTTGTGTTTTCAGATTTATTGAAGACTGAGTTATAGATTTCTACTATTTCTGCTATGCCCTTTTCTAATCTGGTCCATTGATCTACTACTTTCTGTTTTTTGACTGTTACCAAAAGATTTTGATAATACTGTTTTGTACTATCGTTTGAAGTCTTACAAGTGCTATTCCTCCTCTGATCCTACTTTTTCCATTATTTTCTTTGATATGCTAGATCCTTTGTTTCTATCAATAAATTTTGTTATTTTATCTTTTGTAAAGTATTCCTTTAATTTGTATGGCATTAAAATGTAAATTAAACTTTACCATATAGTCATTTTAATTATATATTTAATTATATTGGCAGAGCCCAGCCATAAGCACTCAGTATTCTTCTTTGTTGCTTAAGTCATTCTTTGTTTCAAAGTATTTTGCATCTTTGGTAGATTGACTCCCAAACATTTAGTTTACTTTGTAATTATTGGGATGTGAATTTCCTTCCAATATTGCCTTCTGATTTCATTATTATTATACAGAAATGATGTTGATTTTGGGGGTTTTTTGGTATCCTACAATTTTACTGTAACTGTTATCTCAATTAGGTATCCTAATGTCAATTTTTTAGCATTGTCAGGAAGTAGTTTTTAGTTTTATCATTTCTGTAGGCTTTTGTTGTTGTTATTGCTTCCAGCATACCTATTTCTCCTCTGATTTTCATTGTGTCCTCTTTTGTGCTTACATTCAGTTTTTTTATTTTTTGGATATCTAACTTTTAATGAATATTCAGTTCATTTATCCTCTCCTTTTTTATTTTGTTAATGTATTCTACCTTATTTTAGCCTCTCCCCTTGAGGCAGAAGTAAATTCCTCCTGGAACCTTCATTTTGAAATAAGGCCCATTTGAATTTAAACTCCTAGATATGTTCTTCTTTTTGCTTTTATTTGTATCCCCAATGCTTTACACAATGCCTGGGATATAGTAAACATTTAATAAATGCTTGTTGGTATGTCTTGTTGACTTGATACAGTTTTTCTTCTGAAGATTGCTTTAGCTATAGCCAAGAAATTTTGATGTATTGTTTTATCATTATCATTGTCTTTCACATAATTACTCTATGATTCGTTTCTTTGGTCTGCTTATTATTTAGGATTTTTTTGGTTTTCATCTGTCTTTTATTTGTCATCTCTGAACTGATTACTATTTTTATTGCTTTATAATCTGCAAAGGATGTATTTACTTTTCTGGTACTTTTACATTGATTTGCAATATTTCTGTTCCGTAATTCATGATCAGTTTTTGTAAAAATTCCTTAAGATGCTGAGAAATATGTATATCCTTTAACAGTGCCATGTTCTTCATAGAATTAAGTTTCTATTGAACTAATTCTTTTTAATAGTTTCTGTGTTATTGCCTTGTACATATTGCCCTTTCATCTTTTTTGTTGTGCTTTATATTTTTCTTTGTTTTTGAATTTTTATTCATTCATTTTTACAAAAATTCTTTCTCTCTCCCTCCTACTACCTTTATCCTACAGTTAAACAGTAAACAAAAAACAAAACTTTCACAAAAAAAAATACACATAGTACGATAAAACAAATTTCCACACTGGCTGTATCCAAATATGTATATGTTTTTCTGGATTCCTAGTCCATTACCTTTTTGGCAGGTGGGTAGTATGAGCCTTAGGCCTTAGTATTTCATAGAGGATCCCACCCAGCATACTTGGGACCTTCTTCTAGATCTCTTGATATTGCATGGATACAGGAAAACGTAAGCTGTCCCTCTGTTTCACTATGGAACTGGCCAGATTTTTTCCCTCATTGCACGTGTCCCTTATGATGTCTTTTTTGCCACTTCTCCTGCACAATTATTCATTTGTAATGTGTTGCAGCCTGGTTATCCTCCCTCCTTACTCTCACCCTATGCAGTGTTCCATCACCCTTTGGGTGATCCTCAACTTAAATTCTTCAGTGTCTTTGGCATTCTGTGACTCATAACCATACATCATCATCTAAAGGATGAGCAGCTATGGGTGAATTGTGATCTGTATCTTTGGGAAAAGCACCAATATTGATAAGAACAGCAATTCAGGGTTGTGTTTGAAGTACTGAATTTGGCACTAAAAGGGTGGGAGATGTGGGATGATTATTTTAAGGAAGGGATGGAAGGGACAATGACCATTATGATCCCAGTAAAATGTAATTTTTGGATAAAGCCTGTGTTTGTGACTTAAAAAAAATTAATTTACATTTCCCCCCAAATATGTAGAGCAAATTAAATTTCTGTCTAAAGAACTATATCTATGTATACGTCCCTTAAGTCTTACTTAGGATCTGTGACTAGTAATATTCATTTGCATATGAGCTGAACTCCTTATATATGGTCTGTTATTTTCAGTAGATTAAATATGCTTCCTGTGATCTTGATTACACTATTAATTTACTTAGCCAATGCTAATTAGTAGATAGTTCAAAGATAAATATCAACCCAGTTGAAGTATAAGTATCATAAATATTGATTTAGCAGAGTTTTATTGTATTGCTGATAAAAATAAATTGTTGAAATGTAGTTTAAAGCTAATTAGATCCATGATTAAGTTATTTCAGGTTAAAGTTAATTTGTGATTAATTTCTTAAAACTAGTTGTTCGAAACATATTTATGTAGTAGTTAAAAATGTACAATACACTTAAAAGCATGCAAACTCTGATAAAAAAACATCCCCAAAATATGCTTAATGAAGTTCACAGGTTAGATTTTAAAATATTTTAAAATTAAAATTGTACATATTTGTATGTGTGTGTATATGTGTGTGTGTGTACTTCTTAGTACTATGTTGAACACACAGTGCTTCTTGAATTTAATTTTATTATCTTGAGATTTATTTTGCTTTTTGCATAATTTGTTTGTTATAGGAAAGCCTAGTAGACCATGTAATATGCTGCTTTCATTAATGAGTCCACATATTATGTGATTTTATCATAAGAAAATCTATGTCATGTCCCTAATTTGTCTAACAAACAATCATGTTTATTGCTGAGTCAAAATGAGTGCTATAAACAAAGGGCTGTAAATTCAGAAACAGTAGAGAGAAGTGCTTTTATTGGCTATGTTTTCAAAAGTGATATAAAAATGTTTTACAGCCATATTTTCCTATTATTCTCAATTCAAGCATTTATTAAATACCTACTGTGTGTAAGAGACTGCTAGACATTGGTATGTTAACATGGGAAAGAACACAATATCTACTCTGAAGTCAGTTATAGTCAAATAGATGGGGCAAATGTTTTCAGAAGCATAGTAAAAGAGTATAATATAGACAAGAAGGCTCTGTAGACAAAGTGCTCTAGAAAACTTTTAAGAGAGAACATTTTAAATTGAAGAAAAGAGGGAAACTTTAGGGAGGACATAGTACTTGAGCTGAGCCTTGGAGGAAGAGAAGGTTTTCAACAGGTAGAGATCAGAAAGATATTTTAACTGTGAGTGACAGCCTGCAGGAATGCATGGAGACAGGAGATGAGAAGATTTTTTTTTTAAGTCAAGGTTTTATTCAGACTCTTGACCATGTTGTAGGGTTTATTCAGGATCCTCAAATGCAAGCTTAGCTTTTTCTACTGAGGAGGAAAGCTTTTGAGTAATAAATCCTGGCAACAGGCTGTCTTTTTTCCAGGGACTTCCCTGGCCAAAATCACAAATGTTTATGAAAGGTTAGCTACTAGGTTGTGAATTTATTTTGTCCATGGCAACGTATGAAACAATTAAAAATACAAACTGTTCTTTGGACTTAGGCAAGCTACTTTCCACTTCACAGTGATTTTTGCCGTGACAGAAAATCAGGCAGAGCTAGTCATTTGAGTACTTGGATGATCTATAAATACTGTATTAATAGGGAAATTTGGAAGAAGGGTGGATTTGGGGGAAAAGTTAATAATACGTATATATATCTTTTTAAATTAAATTTATTATTTACTTATTTTAACATTCTTTTAAAATATTTTGAGTTTCAAATTTTCTCCCTCCTTCTAGTCCCTCCCTCATTCCCTGAGAAAGAAATATGGTGTGAGTTATACCTGTGGAATGCAAAACATTTCCCTATTAGCCATGTCACAAGAAAAACAAGAAAAATAAAATGATACTTCAGTTTCCACTCAGTTCATCAGTTCTCTCTTGGGAGGTGGATAGCATTTTTCATCAAGAATCCTTCAGAATTGTCTTTGATCATTGTGTTGATTAGAGTGGTTAAGTCTTTCACAATTAATTGGTCAGCATTAACAACATTGCTGTTACTGTGTACAATGATCTCCTGGTTCTGTTAACTTTACTGTGCATCAGTTCACATAGATCTTCCCATGTTTTTCTGAAGCCATTCCATCACAGTCATATACCATATGTGTGTGTGTGTGTGTGGAAAATATGGTTCATAATCAAGAAGTGAACAAGGTCAAAGGTTTGTAGACTAAACAGAAGGTTTACATCTACATATCACACTTTTATCAAGGAAAAAGTTGGATAGCAATTGTTATGGCAAGCATGTTCTTTGTAAGAAGGAAATCAATTATATCTTAAGATACAGGAAATCATTCAACAAGCATCCATTTATGAAGCACTTAGTATTAATATGGGAGTAATTTCACAACCATCTATCACTGTATGATCAAATTGCCAGCTAATTAAAAAGCAAGGTAAAAATCAACCAAATTTGGATAATTCATAAAGATGTGAGAATGCTTCATACAGTTACTCTAGCTTCAGTGTAACCCAATTATTGAAACAGTTTATACTGGAATTTTAGAAACGGACAAGGATAATGACAGTGAATCTCACCACACCTTAGAGAACTTTAGTAGAAAACAAGGAAACCCTAATGTGCCAGAAACTATCTTATCCAATAAACATTTGATCTTCCTTTTATACTGAATGGCAGTCAAGGAAAACACTGGTTAGTATACATGTTCATTTGAAAAATATGAAGGGCAGTGGTAGAAGATTATGAACAATATTGCCTCCCCAAACTGGGGATGGGGGGAAGCAGCTGATGGGTAAGCAAGCCATAAAGAATGAGAAGGAAAGCACATGTACAAATGGGGATTGTTTGAACACACTGTAATACATAAATAGAATGGACTTTTATTATGTTGTATGATGAATGAGAAACTTGGGAAGATTTGTATGAGCTGAAGCAGAGTGTATCAGAGCAAGAGCAGCTTACATGATGGTGACAGTAGTGTAAAGGAAACCAGCAATGAAAGTCTCGAAAACTGAGATCAAACCCAGTGACCTTTTGTCAATTTCAACTGTTGAAAATGAAGCATAGTCCTCATTTCTTAGCAGAGAGGAGATAGACTGAGGGTGCAGGATGAAGCTACATTTTCAGATATGAACACTGTAGATATTTGTTGTGCTGGAGAGTAATCATTTGTTACAAGTAAGGATTCTCTTTGTAAGACTAGTTGGTTGGGTAGTAATGGTGATTTGAAAAAAGAAAAGGGTGGGGGCAGGTAGATGGTGCAGTAGATAGAGCACCAGCCCTGGATTCAGGAAGACCTGAGTTCAAATGTGACCTCAGACATTTGACACTTACTATCTGTGTGACCCTGGGCAAGTCCCTTCACCCCATTGCCTCACCCCCCCAAAAAAAAAGCGTGTCAATAAAACGCTTAAAAAGAAAAACCTGCAGAGAGTTTGGTGCATTGCATCCAGATCACAGCAAGAATGATTGTAGGTGAAACAGCTAGGTGGCATGGTGGTGAGAGCTTCAGTCTTGGAATCAGGAGGACCTGAGTTCAAATCTAGGCTCAGATACTTGATACTTACTAGCCATGTGACCCTGGGCAAGTCACTTAACCCCAAGTGCCTCACCAAAAAAATAAATTATCTAGACATTTGCAGGACCTCTGTCTTTGGTCCAAGCAGACACTAACAATTTGGGGCAACTAGGTGGCTCAGTGGATAGAGCACCAGCCTTGGAGTCAGGAGGACCTGAGTTCAAGTCTGGTCTCTCAGACACATGATACTTGCAAACTGTGTGACCCTGGGTAAGTCACTTAACCTCAATTGTCTTGCCAAAAAAAAAAGAATATAAGAATGTTTGTAGGTAAAACTGTAGTGAGGTTGATTGGATAAGTTGACATGGAGCAGAAGAGATCTGCCAGCATTTTTTTGAAGATCTGTTCTAATCAGAGGTGATAGTGAGATGACCACATCTATACTTTACCACTTTCATTTCTAAAGATATAACCAATCACAGTGAATAAGATAAGATCAGGTGGCTAAAACAGAACATTTTACTGAGGGAGGCAGTTTTAGAGGCTCTCTGTAATCAATTTTAAGTCAATGTTCGTATCTAAAAATATGATCAAAAAGTTATCAGCATATTTCCTAATCTCTAATAAATTAAAGAGAATATGTGTATATGCATCAAAGAGAGCAAGGAGCAGAGAACAATAAGCTTTCACAGATAATTTTCTAAAGTGAAACACATCCTCATGGTAAACCTATAGATGAGCATAGCAAATACAAAATCCTGCTATGCCTATCCTTGAATTTTGGAGAAAAGCACAGCTGAAAAAAAATTCTCTAAAATTCTTTATCAATTTTCCAGTGTAATTATTAAAATGATAAAATATTCTGTGGCATGTGAACAGAGGTGATTCTGCTTAATTTCCTATTGAGTATGACCATAAAATATAGGAAGACAATTAATTGCTCTTCAGAGGTGTTCAATGGTTACAGGGTGTCCTGAACAGAATAAAATACAAGAAGGGATTGCTGTCAGTTGTGAGGATCTCTAGATATTCTTGTTCACAGATGATGTGCTGATTTTATAAAGCTCCAGAAGAGTGAGATTCATGATTATTCAAACAAAAAAAATTGGCCTAAACATTCAGTGGAAAAACAAAAGCAGATTAAAATGCACATTACCCCAATTATGCTAGATAGTTGGATGAGCATCTCATGGTACCATTTTAGTGCTCAGTTTACTGTATGAAGTTATGACAGTGGCCATGAATAAGCTCAAATCTGGAAGAATGGCTGGATAAGTATATATTTCTTTGAACAGCTACTGCATGCATGTGGACATTTAGCTGAGCCCATGATAGAGTAAGAGGAGGAGAGTGAGCTTTGTAATTTGGAAAATTACATAGAGCTTTTTAATGATTCCAAACTATTCACTGCTGCTGCCCGTCTTATTACCATTAATGTTCTTCTGGTGATGCCATCTGGTTGTGGTTTTTGGAATACTATGATCTCAAAATAGTTAAAATTGTGGGAGATTCAGAAGGCAATGAAAAAAAAGCCTTAATCTTGTAGTTGATTTTTTCAGAAGATGTGAATTAAAAGATGCCATCAAGAATGTGTATGCCTGGGAAAGGAGGTGGACCAATCACATAGGGAGAATTCAAGATATTGGATGGACCATAGATATCTGTGCAACATTAGAAGGATCCAAGGAAGGCATCTTGGACAGTTTCACTATGGACAGTTTATAGATTAGGTTGGTAAGAATTACCCAAGCCGAGAAGACTTTGAGTAGATTATAATTTGAATTAGTGGAAGGTGTATTAACAATGATGAAAACATCCATTGAAGTATCTGTTTTGCTTAGTACCACTACATAAAAAGACCACCACACCTAAGGGCCCATTTTGCCTCCTCCTCCCAAATGGTGTTGTCTCCTTTGATGGCATCGAAACAAAATCTTAACAAAGGATACGGGGGTGTGGGAGTGGAGAAGGAAATTAATCTACATTAATGAGAGCTTTTTTTTTTAAAGTAGAAAAAGATATGACAGGTCTTATTACTGTATTATGAATACTCAAGTCAATAAGCATTTTTTAAACACCTACCACATGCTGGACACTGTGCTAAGCTCTGGGGATACAAAGAAAAGCAGCAAACGATCCCTGCTTTCAAGGAGCTAATAAATCTAAAGGGAAGGCAACATGTAAACAACTATGTATAAACAAGATAAATAATGGAAAAATTAGAAATTATTTCAGAAGGAAAACAGTAGCATTAAGGGGGATCAAGAAAAACTTCTTAGGAAAAGTGAGATTTCAACTGAGACAGGGAAGTAAAGTCTAAGATGACTAGAAAGGTAAGACTGGACCAGTTTGTGAGGGGCTTTAAATAAAAAACAGAAGATTTTATATTTGCTCCCGGAGGTAATGGGAAGCCACTGGAATTTATTGAGTAAGGGGAATTACCTGATCATACCTGAACTTTAGGAAGATCACTTTGATAGCTGAGAAATAAATGATGGATTGGAAAGGGAAGAGACTTGAGTCAGGGGAAACTAACCAGCAGGCTATTGCAATAGTCCAAGTGTGAGGTGATGATGACCTGTCAGGGTGGTGGCCATGTACCACTGGGTGTATATGAGACATCTTGTAAAGGTAGATTCAACAGGCCTTGGCAACAGATTGGATATAGAGGAAGAGAGTAAGGTGTCTCAGGTAAGTCTGGGTGACTGGGAGGATGGTGGTACCCTTGACAGTAATAGGGAGGTTAGGAAGAGGGGAGAGTTTTAGGAAAAAGATAATGAGTACAATGTCTATGGGATGTTCAGTTTGAGATGCTAAGTAGACGGTTGGAGATGGGAGAATGGAGGTCATGAGAGAGGTTAGGGCTGGATAAATAGAAAAGTAGAGCTAGTTATTACATATTAAACCATATGAAGGTATAAGCATGACCATGGTACCATAAATAAAAGATGCACAGTTGAATTAATATGTTGTATTACCTTGCAGTTTAATAATATATAAGGATGTTATTATGTAAAATTTTGACCCCAAAACAGTTATATTAAAATAGATGTTAATTATCATAAGATTCACAAACACTGTATTTTAGGCTGCAAGGTAACTTTTTTTCCCCCTGTAAGCTATAGTCAGTCATTCTACAAGCACTTACTGTGACAAGTACTATGCTAACTGCTGAGGAGACAAAGAAAAGCAAAAACAGTTTCTGCCTTTGAGGAATTCACATTCTAATTAATGAGAGTAGGGAAGTATTAAGAAATAAGTTTGGAAAGTTAAGCTGTTGAGTGATTATGGAGCATATTAATTCACTAATGAACACAATTTTGAGGAAGGTTGAAATATTAACCTATACAATATTTCCTGATAACTGGTCTTTCCTGTGATTTTATCTGTTGCCATACTGTTATCAGTATCATTTGTGCCTGCTATGTGCTGGCACGGTGCTAAGTACAAAAGACAGTCCTTGCCCTCAAGGGGCTCACAATTTAATGGGGAGACAATAAGTAAACAAATATGTACAAACAAACTATACAAAACAAACTATATGAAAAATGGGAAATAATTTCAAGAGTGAAAGCACTGGCATTAAGAGGAATTAAAGAAGGCTTCTTGTAAAAGGTGGGATTTAGTTGGCACTTGAAAGAAGCCATTTTTCGTTTAATATCTACAGCTGTTGGGGATTATGTCAAAAGTATTTTCTTTTTTCAGATTTAGTTTGTAATGAAATCTTAATTTATACTCTATTCTTTCATCTTCTTTTTACTTGTCTTTCTGAATGCCCTTCCCCCCTCTTTGTCTTTCAATATCTTTTCATTCTCTATTACTGCCTCTTTCTTCTCTGCTAAGTGTTGTTCCTTTGCCCTTGCCTCTTCATTTCTCTCATCCAGCCATCTCATTTACTTTTTCTCTTGACTTCTCTTTGTTTCTCTAATACTCCTTTCTCCCTTTCCTTTTTTTTTTCTAAGAACTCCAGTAAATACCATCCAACTCTCTCTCAAATAAAGACTAGAATAAAGTTGACTCTTGGTTGATAAGATCATACTGTGCTGTTAAATGCTCTTTTCAGTCTCTTAATTACATTTGTGTTATGCACTGTTGACTGTTGATTGTTAACAGGTTCTGAAATAATCAGATTAGATGATCTGAGAAATACATATCAAGCATTAGTGGGCTGCATGTTACTGAATCAAAAATCTTCCTGGTAAGCTATGAATCATTAGCAAGGAAGCTAATATAATTCTTGCTTTTAAATCAGGTTGAAGATCTGACTTTCTGTTTTTCTGGTGTCACTTAATCTGCTCAAGAATAAGTACTTCCATAGAAGTCTTGATATCAGACAGGCCATAATAACATTGATACTGGAGAAGCATGAAGTGATTTTAAATATCTTGGCATACGATGTGCCTCTTGTTTGTAATTTAGAAAGCTTCTTTATATAAAATGCTATCCTAGGAGAAAATCCCTCCTTATACGTATAGGATGGCATGTTTTGTTTTTGCTTTGTTGTTGTTTAATTTGCTGAAAATTAGCTTCTTCGGTATTTGAGTAGATTTGTGATCTCATCCATATTGGTGTTTTCTGCGTACGTGAAGTTAATAAACCATCCATAATTTCTTTCCTGGGCACTTGTTGTCCATATTCCATTTTAGTTCTTGCAGAGTATGCACACAATATCAATATGCATTCACATTCTTCTAGGTCTTTTTACATTCTTTGGATAACAGTTTGGCACTTGGTTTACCATCAGTTATCCCTTGCTCTTGCTACATGGTCAGCCTCTCTCGTTTCCAGTTCCACATTTCCTTGATGATTTCCTTTACTCACTTCTAATTTATTAGAAATAGTGATTGTCCCTTGTGCACATCTCTCCATTGCCCTTTGAGTCACCGGCAAATTTAATTCTTCAGAAATTATTACAGTGTTTCAAAATTTGCAACCATAACTAGGAGAACATTTGTGTTTGAAAAGCGGAGGGGAAGATAATTGCTCACAGGAGCAGCTTGGGATTGTTGAAAGAACTGTATGATTTCCCAAAAGCAATCGAGACCAGTCTATTCACTTCTTCTGTTAAGTAGCCAAGCAACTTTGGATAAATTACTTGATATTTCCTAGTTTCTCTTTCTCCAACTGTATGATGAGGGAGTTGGCTTAGATAATCCTTTAGAATCCCTTTAGCTGTATTACTCATTTATATTACAACTTTTAAAAACATTTTTGACAGTTTTTAGAATGGTGTACTAATTGGCTTTTAAAGGAATTTTGTAGTCCCCAAATTATTCACTGGTGAATTATTTGCTTTTAAAAATATTCATCCAGTTGCCTCACCAAAAAAAAAAAATTCATGTAAATATTTCTCATCAAAGTGAATGACATGCTGGAGAGAGTCAATAACTTATACTATTCTTTCTTTCCTTTTTTCTGGTGTTGGTGGTTAGAGGTTGGGGAGAGAGGTAGGTTTGGATTGAGTCCTGTGATTTCTATTGGTATTGGGAATTCCTGGTGAAGAAACTCCTCTACCAAATACTGAACTGCTACTGTCTGCATTTTATAATCCTAGAGAATTGTCCCAGACACTGAGAAGTTTAGTGATTTGTCCCAGTTCACACTTCAGTATATGTCACAGGCTAGCCATGGACTCAGATCTTTTTGTCCCCAATGGTCATTCTTTTTCCACGTAATGTATAGATTTTCTTAAAACTCAGCTCAAAAACCACCTTCTCCTATCTATAAGACCCTTCCTGATCTTTCCAACTGTTGATGCTTCCTCTCTTCCCCCATCTAAAAGAAATATATGTTTATTTTGTGTTCATATCCATGCATGCTGTTTCCCCAAATAAAATATAAGTATTTTGAGGGCAGTAACTGTTTCCTTTTTTGTTTTTGTATCTGTAACCCCCCAGTACAATATTTGGCACATCATAGGTGCTTAATAAATGCTTGGTGATTGCTTGATCTATTGATCAAGTGTCAAATCAGAACAGCTGCCATAATTTTGAAGTAGAAAAGTTCATCATCATAGTCTTCTGTATTATCATTTCCTTTTTCTTTTTATGTAACATGAAATAAAAATATTTAGCTGTGCTTTTTTTTTAATTCCAGGGAAATGAATAGTATGTTTTCCTTATTGTAAGTGCCATTTTAGTTGTCTTGATAGATAAAGGAGCTTAATTTGTGCTGGATTTCACCATTTTAGCCTTTTATATGCATTTATATCATTTTGTATTTTGTTTACATGAAGCCTTTTTCTCTATCTCTAAACTGAATTATATAAACCTCATAAAAATCTCTTCCATAGCTTTGACATAAAGCTATCTTTATGACTCTAAAAGTGAATTTATTTTTAATGGCCTTCAAATAGTAGCCTTAAGCTTGGTAAGCTCCAGAATATTGCTTGATAGTCTCATAATATTCTTTCTCACAGTTTCAGATATATCGCTTTTCCATTAGCTCTCTGCCATCTGTTGCTTTGCTGACATCGTTACTGAGTATTTTGGCAAACATTTTGGAGCTCTTAGGAGCCTATGCTTCTTTATTTTACAGCACTGGCTGTACTCTTGTGACTTCTTTTTCTCTAAGGCATTACTTTATAGAGAATGTGAGAGGGAGAATGTGAGAATTAAGGAAAGACAACTGGGGACTGTAGATATTTTCACTTTAGCTTATAATCTAATATTTTTAGAGCCAGAAATATGACTAATAAAGTTATATTAAAATGATCATGTACCCAATAATGATTTCTGTGCTTCATTATACTATACCCCATTTCACATTTATATTAAAATGAATTTTCACTTAACAAGTAGAGAAATCAAGTGACTTGCATGAAGTCAATAGGCAAATAGGTAGAAAAATTAGAATTAGAATTACTTATTTTTAAAAATCTCATTTGTAGTCACATCTTTTGTCTTGTATCACAATCATTTCTGAATAGACCCCTTTCCCTTCTGCTAAAAGAAATAAAAATCCATCTGGCAAAATCAGTCAACACATCAGTCTTGTGCTACAGTTTCTTTTCTTCTCTGCCCCTTAGACTCCTTACTTTTCTTCAAAATTTAGTTAAAGTACCACCTTCAGGCAGCTTATGTGACATAGTAGATAGAAAACTAGACTTGGAGTCAGTAAGATCTGAGTTCAAATTTAACTTTAGACACTTAGTAGCTATGTGACCCTCTACAAATCACTTAACCTGTACCTCAGTTTCCTCATCTGTAAAATGGGGATACTAGTAGGCACCTACATGTCACAGGGTTGTTGTGAGGATGAAATCAGTTAACATATATAAGGCACTTTGTAAACCTTAAGTTGCTATATAAATGTTAGTTATCATCATCATCTTCTTCTACTTAAAGCCTTTCCTAATCTCCCCATTTACTATTACACTCCTTCCCCAGCTACCTTGTATTCATTTTATATATGCTTTATTTGTTTCTTCTGTTAGAATATAAGTTTAGTGGACAGGGACCATTTTTCCTTTTGACTGTAATCTCAGTGCTTAGCATGATGCCTGGCATATAGTGCTTAATACGTTTGTTGAATAATTCTTTGATTGATCAATACAGTGAATTGAATCAATTCATGGAATAAGTTCAACTCATTGAATTAATTTTTTCCCTAAGCCATTATTGTGAAAAGTACCTGAAATTGTTTTCTTCTCAATTTTTATGGTATGACCTTTATATTGAGGTCATTTATCCATTTTGAGTAGAAGTACTAACAAATGTATTGCATTTCACATTAAAAAGTATTTTTGATAGACATTCTTTCAAGCATCTCGGTTTAGCACAAAGTTTATACTTTTCAGATCCTTTTTCTTTTGCAAGGAGAGGTTATCTTTTAAAAGCTGTCTTCTTGAAGGTAAGTAGTAACATTATTACCCAGTAGAAGAGCAGCTACAAGTCAATAGACCTGAGTTCTCATTCTAGCTCAGCTACTAATAAATTAGCTAAAACTTTATACTCCATGTTCCTCATGTTTCATTTTTGTAAAATATGGGTGATATCCATCTTCCCTACTAAGCAAAGTGATTGCCAGTATATGTAAAAGCATGACGTAAAAGATATCAGTGAGGGTATATGTGACTGAAAAAGGACACGTGCCAGTCACATAGCAGGAATGAAAGAACACAATTGGACTTGCTACTGTGAACCTGAAGATTTCTGTCAGATTGGATGACTCGCTTTTGGAGGGTACGGGGAGAGACATGGATGAGTTTTGATCAGGATGAGGAGCCAAGGACACATAAGTTGCATTGATGTAAAGAAAGAGTACTGACACTAATATGTAATCATGGATTCATTAAACCTACAAATAAAAGGTATTACTGAGAGAAAGTGGAGCATGTAAGGCATAAGGCACTGACGTGGTAGGAACATTGTGGTGAATACTGGACTGTTAGAGAGCAACATGATGGCCCTGGGTCCCTGGAAGGGAGGAAGATGAGATAAAAACAAAGTGCTGGGAAACTGACAAGTCAAAGAAGAGATGGGTAAAGCAATCAGTGAATTATTGCTTATTACATGTGGCAGGCTTTCTGTAAGATGAAAGAAGGGGTTTTTATTAATGGTTGTTTATGTCTTCTAAAGCTGATTTACACCGTGCTGAAATTTGAGTTCTAAGAGGGAATATAGAGTTAGGTGAAAGGTAAAGGAGGCTAGGAATTGATTGCTGACTTTCAGCAGTCAGAAGAGGGGATGATGGAGCAGGGATTACCAAACTTAGATACAACTTTTTCAAGGATTTCACCTACCCAGAGAACCAGGAAATATGCAGTTGTCCATAGTACAAGTAATAAAGGCCAAAGTCAGAATGTGAACCCAGGATGTCTGATTGTAAATCTATTACTTTTTTCTTTTTTTTTTTTTTTAACTTCTCTATGGTATAGTCTGTGTAAGGAGCTCCTGGCCTTTAGAGAACAAATTCATCTGAGAAATGAACTTTACAAAGATAGACACTACTTTGGTGGTAATCGTAAATTTAGTTATTAGTTGTATAGTTCAAAGCTTTTGCACCATATATAAGCAGAACACTTACAGAAACATAGGCAAAGCCCATAATTTCTTTATAATCAATTGTATAAACATAGAATCTTAGAGTTGGAAGATATGTTACATGTATTTTAATCCAGTGTCCTCATTTTTACGTATAAGAAATTTGAGACCCATAAATAAGTTGTTAGTAAGGGCATCAGTGAGTAATTATAGGGTCTCTGAATTCAAAATTGGAAAGGATGTCAGAGGTCATCTAGTATAACACTGTACTTGAACAGTAATCTCATTCATAAGAGATTATCTGGTCTCCATTTTAAGATCTGAGTTGATGGAAAATTCAGAGCCTTCTTAGACAATTTGTTCTATTTGGGGGTAGTCAGTTAAGATTTTTTTTTTTTTGCTTTTACTTCAAGGATCTGTCATATGGGTGTGAATGTATGGATTTTCACTAATGGAGATCATAAACCTTAGTTATTTAGTAGATAGCCTCCCCCTGCCCCCCACTTTTTTTTTTTATGTGACTGAGTCTATCTTGCCCAGGCTGGAATTACAATGGATAATCCTGGCCCATCCCCCCATCAATCAGAATAGGAACTTCAATCTCTTTGGTTTCTGTTTCTGTCATGGGCTGGTTCACCCCTCCTTAGGCAGCATGACAGCTTCCTAGTCCTGGGGAGATCACCATTTTGGTGCCTGGCTTAGTGAGGATACCCAAGTGGCTTAACCCACTGCAGCTGAGAACTCCAAAGTCCAAGCTTTAGACTCTTTACAGTGATAGATCATCTTCTGAGAATTAATGTAACCTAAAAAATTAATCTCTCCATAGTAAGGTTCTTTTTTTTTTTTTTTTTTGCTGAGGCAGTCGGGGTTAAGTGACTTGCCCAGGGTCACACAGCTGGTAAGTGTCATGTGTCTGAGACTGGATTTGAACTCACGTCCTCCTGACTTTAAGGCCAGAGCTCTATCCACTGCGCCACCTAGCTGCCCCTATAGTAAGGTTCTTAATCATGGGTCCATGAACATAAAAAAAATTGATAGCTGTATTTCAATATAATTTGTTTCTTTTATAATCATATGTATTTTATTTTATGCATTTAGAAACATTCTGAGAAGGAGGTGGTAGGCCAGACTGTCAAAGGGGAAAAGGCTCTTAGAGAAGGTGACTCTTGTGTTGTTTTAAATGAAGTCAGAGATTTTAAAAGTCGAAGATTGGGAGAAAGAGCATTCCAGGCATGGGGAACAGCTAGCAGAAAGGCTAGAAGATAGTAGATAGAATGTCATGTGCTAGTAGGTAAGTATGACTGCTATAATTTTAAGTTTGTAGAGGGGAATAAGGTATAAGAAGAGTGGCAAAGTAGGGAGGGGCAGTGTTGTAAAGTGCCTTACATACCGACCAGAGGAGTTTATATCTGACCCTGGAGGTGGAAGGGAGCCCATCGAGTTTAGTAAGCAGGAGGGTGACAAAGACAGCCCAATGTTTTAGGAAAATCACTTTAGCAGCTAAGTGGAGAGTGAATTGAGTGGGGAAAGACTTGAGGTGGTTAAAACAATTAGAAAAACATTTTTGTAATAATCCGAGCAAGAGAGAAGAGGGGTTGAACTAGGCTGCTGCCTATGTGGGGGGAGAGAGGAGAACATATGTGAAAGACATTGTGAAAGTAAAACAATAGTATTTAACAATAGATTGGATATTTTGAGTGAGAGTGAGGAGTCAAGGATTACTAGGTTGCAAGCCTGTATTACTACAAGATTATGTCTTTCACAGTAATAGGAAATTTTACAAGAGAAGAGGGTTTGGGATTACTATAATGAATATTGTTTTGGACATACTGAATTTGAGATACCCTGAGGACATCCAGTTTGAGATATCCAAAAGGCATTTTGTTGATGATTTAGGACTTTATCTCAGGAGAGAAACTAGAATTAGATATGTAGAACTGGAATCATCTGCATAGAAGTGATCATTGGACTCATGGGAGATGTTGAGATCACCACGCAAGATAGTATAGAGAGAAAAGAGAAGAGGACCCCAAGACAGAGACTTAGGGAAACCCACAATTAGTAGATATGACATAGTTATGAAGATCCAGTAAAGAAGACAAAAAAGAAGCAGTCAGATAAGAGAATGTGGGGAGAACAATTTCATGAAAATCTATAGAGGATAGAGTGTCCAGGAGGATACACTTTGGTGTTCAACACCATCACATGCTGCAGAGAGGTCAGGAAGGATGAGAATTGAGAAAAAGCCATTAGATTTGGCAGTTAAGAAATGATCACTCAACTTATACTAAGCCCCTCCTGTGTGGTAGGCCCTCTGCTAGGTGGCAGAGACACAAATACAAAGAACAGCTTACATTCTAATGTCTAAAGATGTATACATAAAAAAAATACTGCATAAAGTGAACGAATATAAATATATACAAAATAGTGAAATACCAGGTAGTTTGGGAGGAAGGTCCCTTGCAGTTGATAGAATGCAGAAAAACCTCATGTGGAAGGTGGTGCTTAAGCTGCATCTTAAAGGACATGAGGGAGTCACTTAGGGGAAGGTAAAGAGGGAGTAAATTCCAGGTATGAGGAAAAGCCAAGGCAAAAGCAAGGAGAGAGGAAATGAGAGTGTTAGGTATAAATAATTGGGAGGCCAGTTTTGTTTGGCTGCAGAAAGCAGGAAGGAAAATAACATCCATTGAGGCTGAAAAGATAGATAGGGATCAGCTTATGGATGGCGCTGTGTGTGTGTGTGTGTGTGTGTGTTGTGTGTGTGTGTGTGTGTGTGTGTGTGTGTGTGTGTGTGTGTGTGTGTGTAGCAGTACCAAGGAAGCAATTGGAGTTTATTGAGTATGAGACCAAGTAAGATAATGCATTTAATGAAAATTACTTTAGTAGCAATGTGTAGAAATGGTGTGGGGAGAACCTTGACACTGAGAAACCATTTGGTAGGCTTGTTACATTAATCTAGATGAGAAGTTAAGCTGGCTCGAAACAAGTGTTAGCTTTTTTATTATAGGAAAGGGGTCAGGTGTGAAAGATGTTTTGAAGGTAGAAATGGAAAGATTTAACATCTGATTGGATATGTGGGGTGAGGGAAAGTGACATCTAAGATAATGCCAAGGTCATAATCTTGGGAGACATAAAGGATGGTGGTACTTGAACACTAAAATTAGGAAAGTTTGGAAGAAAGGAGGGTTTGAGGGGAAAGATAAAGAAACGTTTAGTTTAAGATAGAACCAACACATTCATTTTGAAGTGTCCATTTAAGTTATTGTTAATATCTGGGAGTGAAACTTAAGGGAGAGAATAGAGGTGGATAGTTAAGACCGTGGGATCTATAACGTTTGGAGCACTTTTTTTTATTGGCCACAAATTTAATATGTGTATCATTCATTCCTGAATCCAGTCATTGATAAAAACAGCTGAACAGAATAGAACCAAGAACATAGCCCTTTAGTATTTCACTAGAGATCTTTCATCAGGTTAATGTCAACATTGGAGCAATTTCCTATCTCTAGTTGTGTGTTCACTTGTTTGCAATTGGACAATGATCTTACATTTAGAGTTCCAACAGCCAAATTATTGTTTACTTGTAATCTGTAAATTGAATGATTCTTAACACTTACAGGCTCATTTCCTGCAAGAGGTTACTACAACCAAAATAGTCACTGTTTAGTGTCCAATCTTCTGGCAGTGAATCTTTCTGTATTCAGTTATAGGGTCATTGCATAGCATACAGTCATTTACTAAGAACACACTCACAGCCTTTGTGAGTTGGTAGAACTTTGAGCTTTCACGAACCCAGCACCACCTCTGCACAACAGTGAAACTTTTGAGTGGAACTTGTAGTGTCTGTTTCAAACAGATGCCATTAAATGAAATGATGTTACATTTTTAATATTGATTAAGTGAAAGTTTTACCAATGAAAAGAAGAAAAACATCATTTGACTGATATTACAGAACATTTGTCGGAGATAGAAGTTCTATTTGAGAGCTTTTCATTAATTTTGAGAAACTTAAGAACTTAATAACTATGCATTTTGGTTTTTGTGAGATGAAAGTGTTCTATGAAATTGCTCAAATAAAGTATGAGCTTTTAAAGAAATTTGATGATGGTTTGTTTCCAGATATAGCATTTTACCTATAAGTCTACTGTAATTTCAAGTTTTTACTCAAAAAAGATTGTGAGTCTATTTTCCTGTTATCTTTTTGGGTAGTTATGTGTTGACAGTCTGTATTAGATTTAAATTCTTTTATAACCAGGTCAAAATATTTGGCATCACCAAGAATAGTTTATAAATTGAAACAATACCCATGTGGTTTGAGTTTGAGCTTTTAAAAAATCATTCACACACAGATATTGTTATCTCCCAACCATATGTTTCCAGATAGTTTATTTGATTTGATTCTATTGTGCACATGCTATACAATGTTTTTTCTTTTTAAGTAGCAGAAATGTTTTAGATATATTTGTCACATTTTTAAACTTTAGAATATTATTTTAAAATAAATGCAGTATCAACTTATTAATTGTATGTTTCTAATAATGGGCCATTACAAATGAAAGACAAAGTTTATAGTTATTGAGTTGGGCAATACATGTTCACACACTGGGCTGTGGTTGTTATGTATTGCTGTGCATTCGCCTCCTTAATGCATTTTGTTTTATTGGAATCCTTACTGTTTTAGAGATTTAAGAAAAAGTATTACTGTCCTTTAAGACCAATGTAAACTCTGCCAGCTCTGCAAAAAAAAGTTATGCTTTTCACAGTTTTAAAATCCAAAGGAAAAGGGCAAAGGACCTACCTATATGTACAAAAATATTTATAGCAGTGTTTTTTGTGGCAGCCCAAAATTGGAAATTAAGGGGATTTCTTCCTATTGGGGAATGGCTAAACATATTGTGGTATATGAATGTAATCCAATTACAATATGTTGTGCTATGTAAATTATAAAATGGGCAGTTTCAAAGGAAACCAGAGAAAACAGATATAGAATGAAGTGAGCAGAACTAGGAGAACAATATATGCAATGATTATATTATAGAGAAAAGTAATTTTGAAAGACTTTAGAACTGGGATCAATGCAAAGATAAACCATGAGTCCAAATGAATGAAGATGAAATATCATTCACTTCCTGACACAAAGTTGATGAACTTATAAGGCAGAAAAAGACACACATTTTTATACTTGAAAAATGTGGGCATTTGTTTTCCTGAACTATGCAATTATGTTTTAGGGGCTTTATTATTTGGGAGTGGGGATAGGAATTTGATAGGAGTTTGATTATTTGTTCAAGGAAAGGGTTTGGGGGGTTAATAAAAAAAAGAAAAAATGAATAGTTATAGTATTAAAAACAAGGCATAAATAAAAGTTTTAAAATAAAATGTAAAAAGAGAAAGAAAAGAAACAATATTTGAAGGTTGTAGCAGAGACTTAAGTACAGAGAACTGTCTTTACTCACCTCTACATCCCCATAGCACCTAGCAGATGTTTAATAAATATTGATTGAATGATGGTGAATTGCTTTGGTTGGAATGATGGTTGTGGCTTTGTCCATGCACAAGCCACTATGACAACTATGAGGAGATCCACACTGCCTTAAAGAGAGATAACAATCCTAATGATTTCCATATGAGAATTATAACTCATTTTTAAGAAGTCAATTTTCAAAAATAGATGCCAAGTGTAAAGTTTCATTAGCATGGCTTTACTAAGCAAAGTTTACCCAAAGAGCTAATTTTTCTTTAAACCAAAAATCACCTGGAAAATAGCACCCATAGAAGTAGATAAGTAACTTGATGCTCAGAAAAATAAGCAGGTACAAAATGATCCAGGAAGTTCCTGCCTTCTCTTTGCGATGCAGCTTGGTATGAACTTATAGACTGAGTAATGGAACAAAACCTAAAACTAAATGGAGAAAAATTAGGAAGAATGGTTGCCCACAACTATTTTAATGATCCTATAAGAAATGTACAGGTGCTTATTTCCATTCTAGAGAGTAGGTAAATAATCTAGTTTTATAGGATTTGTGCTTCATCATGTATAAATTTTTTTAAAAACTTATTATTTTAGCATTTAAAAATTTTATATTGTAACTTTTCCTGACAAGTTCAAATATATAAATAAGGAACACAAAAAAGTAAAAAAATAAACAAAATACTTCTCCCAAAATTTTGTGAAGTAAAATAAAGTCAAAATGGGTTCAGAACTTAGATATAAAGGCTGATACCATAAGTAAACTGGGAGAACATGGAATAGTTTACCTATCAGATCTATGGAGAACAGAAGAATTCATGACCAAACAGGAGATAGAGAACATTATTAAAAGCAAAATGGATAATTTTGATTACATTAAATTGAAAAGTTTTTGCACAAACAAAGCCAATGCAACTAAGATTAGAAGGAAGGTAGAAAATTGGGAAAGAATTTTTACAACCAGTCTTTCTGATAAAGGCCTCATTTCTAAAATATATAGAGAATTAAAACAAATTTATAAGAATACAAGCCATTCCCCAATTGATAAATGGTCAAAGGATATGAACAGGCAGTTGTCAGATGAAGAAATTAAAGCCATCTATAGTCATATGAAAAAATGCTGTAAATCATTATTGATTAGAGAAATGCAAATCAAAACAACTCTGAGGTACCACAAAATTTTGTGAAGTATTATGTGTATCTCAAGGGAGGATTCCTCTTTGGGTTGGAATAGATATGTCCTGATACTCTTTCCAACTCTGAAATTCTGTGAAACTCTAAACATGTTATTTACCAAATAGATGTATTATTAACTTGATAAATATATATAAAAAGATGTCTGTATTAACTTGAACAGATTGCCTTTTTCTTCCTTCTCATTTTTAATCCTTTTTTACTTTCTTTCTTTCTATTTAGCATGAATTTGTTGCTTTTATTGTATTTATGACAGTTTTATTTTTAAAAATTAGCAAAATAAATATATAATTTTTTTTTCAGTTTGAACCTGTGACTTAATCCCTATTGTGACCTATAAGTGTGGAAACTTCTACTACCAATGCAGATTCTCCTCTTGTTTGTATTCTTAGTGAGTTACCTAGGGGTGCTCAAAAGGCCAGTGGTTTCACATAAAGAGTGTGAATCAGAGGCTGGACTTGAACCCAAGTCTTCCTGACTCCAGGGCCAAATCTCTAACCATTCATCTTGTCATTGATGCCTTCACAATATATCTCCTATATGTTCCATTCTCTTTATTCATACAACTACAACCGTAGTTCAGACCCCTGTTACTCCTTGTTTGGAGTATTATAATGACCTTCTAATTGGTCTTCTTGCCCTGGTCCTCCCCTCTTCAGTTCATCCTCTACTCAGATGCCAAGATTGTTTTTCTGACGTGTAACTCTGACAATATCAAGCCATTTCTGCCTGCTCAATAAGCTCTAGAGTCTCTCAGTTACCTCCAGGATCAGTTTTCCTAGCTTCTTCCAAGACTCAGCTCAAGTCCCACTTTTTACAGAAGGCCTTTCCATAGTCTGTATCACTTTACCAGCTGTCAGTACTATCTTCTCTGATTGCTGTTGGTATGGTGACTGATTCATTATAACCCCTCTTGCATGGATAAGGTTTAACTTGTATTAATGAGGACGATATAACAGGTGGAGAAGATAGAACATTTCTTCAGGCTGAATTGAGTTTATTTAACTTACAAAAAATTTAAAAATATGAAAATTGCAACTCATGAAGACAGCATTAAATACTGCTCAGAGTTAAAAGTCCAGAAATTATTGGTAATGATTTTCTTTCTTTCTTTTTAAAAGAACCCAACTCAAGTGGGAACAGCTCTTCAAGTTTTCCATAATCTTGGAACTTTGAAAGATACTATTACCAATGTAGTGGATGGATATTGTGCTACTCTGGAAGAAAACATAAACAGTGCATTAGACATCAAAGTTTTGACTCAGCCTTCCCAAACAGCTATGAGAGGTATGAATGCATCTTATTTTTTCATTTTTGTGTTTATATCCGAGAAGCTTTTTTGAATAGTATATGTAATGCTTAGGCTTCAGGGTAACCTAATGATTTATTTTTAATATAAAATTAAAAGTAAGAGACGTTGTGTTTCAGAATTTTTATACATTTTTTCCCATCCATATGATCAACTACTTGGGCTGACCAAATGGTTGTTTCATTGAATTCAACAAACATTTATTAAATATTAGTATATGTAGGACTCTTTCCTAGGCAGTAGGGGATACAAATATGAATAAAACATGATTTATGCTCTCAAGAAGAAATCTAGCTACAGACAAAAGATAGGTATATAAATAATGTATAGATTTGAAGAATGCATTGGAAAAAAACAAAGTAGTATTAAAAACTTGAATGGAGAAGGGATTACTTTAAAGCAAAAACTAAGCTAAAAAACCAACTCCTACAAACAGATTCTAGTAGCATGTATTAGAGAAAGCTATCGACATTTGCTAGGGCTGAGATGTAGTCTGTGGTTATGCCATGGAACAAACTCAGTTGTTATTGTATTTATAAAAGAGTAAGCATTCACTAAGCAATTACCATATGCCAGGCACTGTGAATATCATACTCATTTCTTCTTACAACATAATAACATTCCATTTCATAACCTATTTAGCCATTTACCAGGTGATTCCCCCTAAGATGAGTGACAGCAGTATTTTGCCAAGCTCTGGTGTGAGCCCAAGGTCTAAGTCCACAATCTCACACACCCAAGGTATCTTGCCCTGGGGCCAGAGAGATTACACTGCTAGCCAGCCTTTTTATGGTTATGACCCTAGTTACTGGGCAACTAGGTGACACAGTGGCTAGATAGTGGGTCTGAAGTCAGAAAGGCTTATCTTCCTGAGTTCAAATCCAGCCTCAGACACTTCCTAGCTGTACGACCCTAGGCAAGTCACTTAACCCTGTTTACTTCAGTTTCCTTATGTGTAAAATGAAGAAAATGGCAAACTACTCCAGTATCTTAGGCAAGAAAACCCTAAATGGAATCATAAAGGGTTGGACACAATTGAAAAATGACTCAACAACAACAACAAACCCTGGTTACTTATTTACCCATGGGCCAAATCCAAAATTTAGGTTGGAAAATGAAAGATTTCACCTTTGATTTCCCTTCAGTCTGGTCCTGTTCTAAGATCTTATTTGGAGTAGTTGTGGGGGAAGCTGAGCTTTACTGCTTCCTTCCACCCCATCAATTATACTGGTCCTCAAGAGGGTTAAAAAAGGTGATTATTTAGTTCTTTTGGCGTTAATCTTAAGTTGCCAGATGAAAGTAAAAAGGATTCTTCATTCATTCCTCATAGATGAACATGGTATCATCTCGTTAGAGGCCTCTGAGAAAGCCACAATTTGTTACTTTTCCCTGATGGGGAACATTAATTGTCAGTATGTTGTAAGACTTAGTATCAGCTCAGGCCCTGGACAGACTGCATGCAAAAGGCTATTGAACTTGTTTGGGAGATTTTTGTCATCTATCCTGAGAACTTAACGATCCTAGTTCTGTTCTGGTCATCATAATTGTTTTTACGTCAGAAGGCCAACTATGAATTGCCCTTTACATTACCCCCATTCTTTTAAGATCATTTTTGTTATTTGTAATAAGATCCACCTCCAATTCAATTTATGCTAGAGTTGTTTTGCCTCTAGAAAATTTTGAGACCTTGCCACCAAGGGCTAATATGTACTAAGAAATCTGTTTAGAGAAATCAGACAGTGAGCAGAGCCCATGGGCAATCAGTGAGGAAGATTGACCAACTTGCCATGCTCACACAGTGCTGAAGTTGGAAACCTGCCTTCAACCCTACCCTCTCACTCTCTTCCTTTTTCTTCTAGCCCACATAATGCCCCAAATGCCAGATTGGGCTGGTCCTTTATCAGTGAGGGGAAGCTTTTTGGTTTCCTTACCCCTTGAGGCATAAAAATCTTGGCCAAATGGGAATCAGTGTTAGACATTTTATTGGAGTTTATGTTGCCTGTGGAGAGTGCTTTCCTGACCTAGCATGGCTACTTGTGATGACTATGGTGATTGAGGGAAATAGTACTTTAAATCCTTTTTAACTTTAGAAAATGTATTCTTTTAATTTCTTTTCATTAGTAAATTTTAGTTTTTTATTGCATTTTATGATCCACAAATTTCTCATTGAATTTAACCCCTGAGCCTAAATCACTGGACTAGCCTAGGTTAGGCCTGTCTCAAAATATTTTTCCCATGTCCATTATTGTTTTTGTAAATTATCTTGATTGCTGTCCTTTAACACAATAAAAATTTTTTCATAACCCATTCCACAAACTTTGGTCCAAGATATTTTTGACACCCTTCTGCTATGGTTCTATACTTTGTGCTTTTATACATGGAAGGCAGTTAATAAGATTTGTGATGTGCATATAAGGCAATGCCACTTCTCATAATTCTATATCTTTATGGCCTTAACAATTTATGTAAAACCTTGGAATTAATTTTCAAGACTCATTAATTCTATAAAATTTGAATTAAATCTATTCTTGTTTGCTGAGGGCATAGACTTCTTTTCCTGGCTCTCTCTCTTAAATTGATAAGAAAATAATGTAGCTCTGTATCCTGATGCCTACTATATAGATTCTCATGAGAGCTACACAAACATGAAAAAGAGAAAAGTCTAAGAGAGTACAAATTCATAATAGCTAGTTTTCATGATTTTTTTCCTTGATTGAAGCAAAGATTGTTAAGATGGCCACTTGAGAGAGGGTCCTCCCTTTAGCTTGTATCTCTAGTTTCTAATCATAGTTCCATTTTAATTTTCTTGTCTCTTTGTTTGGAATTACAACTTCCTGTTATGTAACATCATGTGACTTTTTTCTGAAACAAATAGTGTGATAGGAAATGTCTACCTTATTATATAGGCTGTACTAGTCTCCCTTAAGAGTCAGGAGACCATCCTTGTAATTTTGTTTGCCTAGTCAGGAAAGAAAGATTTAGGCTTAAATTGTTCTTTTGGCTTCATTATCCCTTGAGGTGTGAAAGGCCCACAGCCTATAGAGAATTGGTGCTTTGGAAGTTTTTGCAGAATTTGAATTGCCCTGAAGGGTTGCCTTTCTGACCTAACATCACCAATTATTGTGGTGAATGAAGAAGCAGAGGTGATTTATGTTTTCTTTGAATTTAATCAGGAATTGTATGCTTTTATCTTTTTATTATTAATGTAGTTTTCATTTTTATTTTATGGTCCACAAGTATCTCATTGCATTCTAACCTCTAGTCTGAATTTCTGGACTGGCCTGAATTGGGCTTGGTACAAAACAAATGGTTTATAATTCCCCATTTTACATAAAGACCTAATTCTATACCTCATTATGGTGGGGACCCTGAATTCCCAAAGACTACACCACCACACCCCAGAGTCATTAATTTTCAGCAATTATGCCTAAGCAGTTCTCTGCTGGCGTTCAAATCTGTGTCAGTGGAGTGAGGACCCTTACTAGTGAAATCACAGACCCTTGAATTATTGAAGTATATGTGCTTTGGTTGGTTTTCTACTTATTTAACATAGCTCGAAAATTACATTTTCATCCTTTTTATATATTAATAGGAGGCCCTGGACGATCTACTATGCCAACCCCAGGAAACACTGCCGCCTTCCGTGCTGCCCTCTGGACAAATATGGAGAAACTGATGGATCAGATTTGTGCTGCCTGTGGACAGGTATATAGGTCCATACAAGTTTCATGTTCTGTATGTTCCATGAGAAAAAAGGCTAGTGATGATTATTTAACAAATATTCTTCTCTCTCTTTCTTTCTTTTTCAGGTTCAACATTTGCAAAAAGTATTAGCCAAGAAAAGAGACCCTGTTTCACATGTTTGTTTCATTGAAGAAATAGTTAAGGTATGCTGCCTTGTTTTCAATGAAATTATAGTCATTGAGTTGTGCAAAAAAGTAGGAAAAAAATGAACCAACATGGTTTTGATGTTCCTTTTCTTTTGGGTGCCTTTAAGGCATGTATTTTAGGACCAGGGCTAACCAGCCAATCTAGTACCTAAAATACAATATTGGAGTGAGAATGAAACTTTTCTAAATGATCTAACAGTTAAAAAAAAAAAGAGGCTTCCTTAGACACAGCAGGGAAAGGGGATATTTAACAAGGATGTCATGTTCATTCAGCTGAGCACTGTTTCCTGGTTGTTAGTTGGTCCTTAGAAGCCTCAGAGAGGTAGCTGGAGCTCCTTAACGTCTTTTGTACTCTGGTGACCAGAAAGCCACATCAGTTCCCCAAGAAGTAAACATATTTTTGTTGCCTATAAGATGTTTGTACATATCATTTGCATTGTGAAGTAGATGTATCCAATGAATTTCTATTGTAAAATTAATTTCTCTAAAGTAAATCTAGTTTTCCTATTGTATGGCAGTTAAGGGAATTAAAGGACTGAGATGAAAAAGACTAGCAATAATAGTATGCTGAAGGTTTCAGTACTCCTTAATGCTTACTTTTCCGTATAGTATTTAGTTCCTAGTTTTAGCATCTCTAAGCTCTGTAAACTAGGACTTATCCTTTTGGAACCTTTACTCCCTCAGCTTTAAAGAGAGTTGAAGTAAATGATCTTTTTAAGGTACCTTCCAGAAATTGCTGGGGTTCCAGGATTTGGACAATTAGTCACGTTTCTTTTTTTCAGGGTTTTGTTTGGTCACACAGCTAATAAGTGCCAAGTATCTGAGGCTGGATTTGAACTCAGGTCTCCTGACTCCAAGGCCGGAGCTTTTAGTTCTCTGTTCATCAGTTATATAAATTTTAAATAAATGATTTGGGAGGAGAGATACTAATATACATTTTCTTGATTTTTAGTTGTCTGAAAGAAATAACAAGGGGCCTTTGTCAGATTGAATTAGTCATTGTTATAAATTTATTGATGCCTTATATAATTAATATCATGTATTCATTTTCATAAGCAAGCATTGCACATGCAGGGTTTCATCCATCTGTTCTCTCAGCTTTGGCAGTCAACCCCAAATTAATCAGTTTTACTCTTTCCATATAGTGTCCCTGATATAAATACCTTTACTTACCCATCCATATGTACAGTTTCTTTTCCTTTTTGGAACAATTTGATTAATGTTGTATACTCTCCCAGGGCTGATAATATTGAATCTATTATGGTTTTTAAAAGCATGAAAATAATGTCTGTGAACAAGAACTTTACCAGTATGGTATTTCCCCCAAAATTTATGCCCATATAAAATATGTTTAAATTACTTAAAATATCAGTTATTTTTCTTTAAAAATTATTTACCTTCCAGCAATCTATATCAGTTTTGTTTGGAAATATATTCTAAAATTTTTGAAATATAAATTACCAGCATAGTTGATTTTGTCATTTGGTAAAGTTTTCCCTATTTAGCAGGATTTTGTTTGGGAGAAAATGTTCAATCTCTTTTCAGCTTCAGTGAACTAGATGGCTGATCCAGATAGAAGGTCAACCTGTTGTGGTTAGACCTTAAAGGCACTGAACCCTGAATACTGGGGAGTTGCTACACAATTTACAGAGAAAAACCACAATTATCTATTGTAGTGGTAGTATTGATGTAGTGGAAAGTATACTGAATCCCACGTCAGAAATCTAGCAGCTGTATGACCATAGACAAGACATGTAATGATATCTCTGAACCTCGTTTTCATCATCCACAATGAGAACATGGGACTAGGTAAACATTGGACTCTCAGACCCTTTCCATCACTTAATCTTGACCCTTTGGTCCTTCGTTTATTTTTTCAATATATACTTTTGCATCTAACATTCCTTTGTAACTCAAAACTCTCTTTGTTTCATGATGTTGACTAAGTTGAGTAAAAGAATATACTTTCTAACTACCAATATATTTACCATTCTTTCATATAAGTACTAAAATAAGATTACATTTACTAGGGCTGATATGAGTGCTTTGGTTGTAGAACCCCTTATTCTTTTGTTTACAAAAACAAACTTAGGATTTGGTAGAATGGTTATAGTATCCTGAGAAAGCAGTCACATTGTCTCAAATTGTAAACTATGTTGTTGTCCAGACCTGCCCATGTGCAGTCCATTGGTTCAGGTTCAGGTTCAGGATTGGAACAAAATGTAATGGGTGCAGGCCATCTAACAGTTAACCAAAGGATATTTACTTAAACACATCATGTAAAAGACATTCAGCAAGAATACAACATTCATTGAATTTACTACAGCTTCCCTCCTTATGCTTTTGCCATGATGGTCCTGATTATGCATCCATCCTAGGCTCTTCATGTTTTGAGCCGCAAGAAGCTACCTGTGTCATGGTGGTGGTTGTTGTCCTTCATTCACAAAGACAACCTAATGACATCACTATGTTGGAGTCAAGTTACAGTGTGTCTGACTGTGGCTGATCAGACCAGTATGAACTTGGAATGCTCTACCACAATCTGCCACCTATGTCAAAGGGACCCTTAGCCCTCTGAACCACTAGTTATGAGACCTTTTGAGAAAAGTTAGTCTTTGTGAGCCTTAGGAAAAGCTAGGAAAAAATTAGCCCAATCTCTGTGACAGGAACCCTAATAGGTCTTGCTTCTCCCGTACCATAATAGCTAAGTAAGATAGCATAGCAAACTGAGCTTGTAGGCTTGATGCTTAGATATTTCATTAACTCATTTACTTATTAATCAGTTATCTTGCTTTCTTAAAATTGGCAGGAGAACATTTCACTTATACTGTTCTTTGTGCCATTCGAGTCAGTCAAGGAAGTCATGTCCTGATATTACCATTTCCCATTCTCCTCTCTTCCTCTTTTTCCCCTTAAGAGCATTTTATTTTTTTTCCCAATGTGATATAGGTTATACATATACAATCATGTTAAACATATTTTCACATTAGTCATGTTGTAAAAGAAGAATCAGAACAAAAGGGAAAAACCACGAGAAAGAAAAAAATTTAAGAAGAGAAAACAGTATGCTTTGATCTGCATTCAGACTCCACAGTTCTTTCTCTGGATGTGTATAGCATTTTCCATCCTGAGTCCTTTGGAATTGCCTTGGATCATACCTCCTCCCTTTTTAAAAGCGTAATAGGTCAATTGAATATTTTTGGATTATACTGTCATTTTATTATCTTGTTGTTTAATTTTAAAGTATATTTTAACTGACATAGATCAGTTGTGATTTGTAGAGTATAAAATATTGTCCTTGAAGCTATGGGGTTACTATACTTTATTTAGGTAGAAATACATAAAGGTATTCATTGACAATAACATATTTTTCTAAATTCAGCCTTATTCTGAAGAAATCTTTATCTTCCACAAAATAAGCTTTTTCAAAATTATCTGTTTGGCATTCTGAAGAAATCTTTATCTTCCACAAAATAAGCTTTTTCAAAATTATCTGTTTGGCATTCAAAGTCCTTCACAATCTGTCCCCCTCCTACCTTTCAGGTCTTCTTACCCCTTCCCCCCAAAATATTCTGTGGTCCAATGACACTGACCTCCTTGTTGTTGTTGTTATTTTATTTTATTTTATTTTATTTTTTAAGGCAATTGGGGTTAAGTGACTTGCCCAGGGTCACACAGCTAGTAAGTGTCAAGTGTTTGATCTGAAGCCGGATTTGAACTCAGGTCCTCCTGACTTCAGGGCCGGTGCTCTATCCACTGCCCCCCTTCTTGTTGTTTCTTGAACAAGATACTCCCATCTCCCAACTCCAGGCATTTTTACTGATTGTCACCCATGTCTGAAATTCTCTCTTCTTTCATTTCTGAATCCTGGCTTCCTTCAGGTTCCAGCTAAAATCCCACCTTTTATGAGAAGCCTTTCCCAATTCCCCTTGATGCTAGTGTTTTCCTTCTATGATTATCTCCACTTTCCCTTGTATGTGTTTTATTTTATGTAATTGTTTGCATGTTTTCTCTCCCATTAGAGCATGAGGTTCTTGAGAGCAAAAGCCTATCTTGTTCCTTTCTTATATTCCCTAGCGCTTATCAGAGTGCCTAGCATATAGTAGGCATTTAAAAAGTACTTATTGACTAAGTGACTCAAAAGTATGCTTTTTACTTAAAATCTTTGATGCTATTTGAATGTTATACCAGTAAAAATCATGTAAATAATTCAAGATATCAAGATAGTTAAAAGAATTTTTCTTCATCTGTAATAAGCTATCTGCTGAGAAAAGGATACTTTTGTCAATGAAGTACATATCTAGCTAACAATTGTCCTTCATTTTAGTAGAATGTTCCTGAAAGAGTTCTGTTGATTCTTTATCCCTTGAAAAATTTGTAGTAAATATATAAAGCAGTGAACAGGCACTGTTTATTTCTACCAGCAGCCCAGATTCTGAAAATATATTTTAGTACTAAAGGAAATGACAAAGACTTAAATTCAATGAAAGCCGAATTAATGAATTTTTTCTCTGTATTTGGCAGTGTAAAAGCTAAACTAGGTTACACATTCTTGTTTTTTTTGCCAAGTAGGAAATGTGGAGAAGTATCTTCAGTTTGTTTCTTCAGTTCATTTGTTAATGTAGGTTGCCATAAACTTAGGCCAAATTTCCAAAATCTCATTTCCATTTAGCAGGCTAACTTCTTTTCTACAGATATTTCTACTTACCGAAGTTTTTTTAAAAATTATTATTTTAAACTTCAATACTAAAACTTAAATATGCAATAAGAAAAGAAAAAGAAACATGTTATAAACTTAAATACAAAATAAGAAATAAAAGCATTGCCATGTGCACAGCAGAACGTGAGAGGATTCAAAATATACAGCAAAAACAAGAAAGCCTATATAATAAATACCACACATTGTATTCAGAGCTGTCCATCTTTTCTTTGCTTCCGTATAAGTTTTCTTTTATTCTTTGCTCTGTATTTTTTATTTTGTTCTTTTTTTCTTCTCTTCCCCCCCCAAAAAAGGGCTGCAATTATGCTCAGATATAGCTAGGTAGATGGATATAGACATAGATATCTATAATCCTACTCATATACAGACATATATATTCATATGCATCTATGTAAGACCATACTATACTTGTTTGTCCTGTTTCTCTGAGGGTGGATACCATCTTCCATGATAAGTCCAAATCTTTCCATATATTTCTAAGTCCACCAACTCATCATTTCCTACACCTCAGCAATATTCCAACCTTATACTGTCTGGTTATTTTAAAGAGTCTAAAACAATATTGATTAATATGGCTGACATATAATGTTGTGTCCCCATTTTTCTCTTTTGTAAATCTATTATAAATCTATAAATTTATTTTAACTAACTTTGTCTGAGAGCATGATTACTTTTTTTCCCTAGTATATGCTACCCCTTATCTTTATTTTACACTTGTGTATATTTCTTATTTCCTATCCCTCTTGATTCTTCTACTTTACTTCTCCCTTCCACCTTGCCCTCCTGTTATTTTACCTACTCCCTGAACCAAAGATCCCTCCCTTATTCTCTTCCCCCCAACCCTTTCCCCTTACCCTCTTGTTTTGTTCTGAATTGAGAATACCTATGGCCTTCCAAATATGTTATTCCCTCTTTATCTCATTCCTGTTAATCTAGACACCTTTTTACACCCCCTAGCCTATTCCCTCACCTGCTTATTTCTTTATAAATTTAGGAGATTTTATTCCCTTTTAAGTGTATATATTGTTCCCTCTTTAACCCATTCCTGATGAGAGTAGGGTTCCAGAACTACCAGCCTTCCTTCCCCTGCTAATTCCTCTGTATCAGTTTTTCCTCTCATACCTCATTTGTGTAAGATATTTATCTTTTTACCTTTTCCTAGATAGTATTACTTTTTAGAATTATATCATACTCAGCCGTACCCCAGTCTTTCTTCTGAATTGCTCGATTGCTAATTGCAATCTTAGACATACAGTTTACGTTTCCTCATATAGAAAGTAAAGTCTGTCTTTACTAAATCCCTTGTAATTAGTCTTTGACATTTACCTTATATTTCTCTTGGGTCTTGTATGTCAAATTTTCTTTTAAGTTCAGGTCTTGTTGCAGTAAAATCTTGAAAGTTGGGCGATTTGGGGGCAGTAGGCTGTTGGCCACTGTGGCACTCGCCTGATGCGGACTCCAGCTCTGGTGCCCTCGGCCCTGGGCCAGGCACGGGAGGTGTGGCTGGGGTCGTAGCCCATTGGGCGCAGGGGAGGCTGGCAGCGAGGAGGAAAGCTCGGGTCTCGGGGTTCCTGCTGCCCTCAGACCAGATAATACGCAGAATAAATGAACTTCAGCTTCATGGTTCCAAAGAAATTGAAAGCTTATTAGAGGTACATGCTTCATTTCTGAAGGTTGAGATGGCTGAAGGGTAGCCATTGAAATAAAAAGGCAACTTTGAAAAAGCCTTGTTTTTTGTGCAGCAGCACCCAGTCAACTTGAAGAGTCTCAAATGGAGCGTACCCTGAGAAAATCAAGATGGCAGTTCACTGTGGATTGACAATTTAAGGAAAATGGACTAATGAAAGTGTGCTGTGATATATTCAACCAAGACAGGGGTGTTTTAATGTGGATTCCATGCATTCAGTGAAGATCTAGGTTTCTGATCACCTAAGAAAAATGGACAATGGATTTGATATTCTACAGACTTTTTGTATCATTCAAGGCCAAATAGATTCTGGACATTTTCAAGAAAAAATATTAAAAATATAACTAGAAAATAGATGAGACAAATGATTTTTGATAAGTCATTTGATTGTATAAAGATGTACTTATGTGTTCTTAATTTTAATAAAATTTGTAATATTTCTACAAAAAAAAAAAAGAAAGTTTGGCGATTCATTGAATGTCCATTTTTTTTCCATTCAGGAGTATGCTTAGCTTTGTTGGGTATTATGTTTTTGGCCAGAGTTCCATTTCTTTTGCTCTTCGATATATAGTGTTCCAAGACCTGTGGTCTTTTAGTGTAGCCACTGCTAGGTCTTGTGTGATTCTAACTGTGGCCCCACCATATTTGAATTGATTTTTTTGTTTTTTTCTCATAATATTTTCTCCTTGAGCTGGAGGTTTCAGAATTTAGCTATGATATTCCTGTAGGTTTTCCTTGTAGGATCTCTTTTGGGTGGTGATTGGTATATTTTTTCTCTTTCTAATGTTTTCTCTTCTTGATCTGTTCTCCAGATCAGTTGTTTTTCTTATGAGATGTTGCACATTATCTTCTGTTTTTTTTTCATTCTTTATATTTTGTTTCATTATTTCTTGGTCTCATAACTTCATTGGCTTCACTTTGCTGAATTCTGATTTTTCAAGGAGTCATTTTCTTCCTTAAGATTCTAGATCTCCTCTTCCAGTTGGTTAACTTTCTTTTTGTAATCTTCTTGTTTTTCTTGGATTGTTATTTTTTCAAAAAAATTCCCTCAATCTCTCTCATTTGATTTTTAAAGTCTTTTTAAAGTTCTTCTATGAATTCTTTGTGGGCAGGTGACCATTTGACATTACTCTTTGAGGTGGGAGAGACTTTTTTTTTTGCTTCAGTATCCTCCTCTGAAGATGAACCCTAATCTTCTCTATTCCGATAATAACTTTCTGTGTTTGGGTTCTTTCTCTTTTGCCTGCTCATTTATTTTTATTTTTAAATCTTTTATCTATAGCAACCTGTAGTCCTAGGATATGGGGGATGGTGCCTCTGCCCTCAGATCCTTCTTCAGTTCTCTCCTCTGACCTGGAACCAAAACCAAGAACTCTGCCGTCCTGTAATTATCCACAGCCAGCAGTGTCCCAGCCCCACTGCTTCTGTACTCACTGGACATATGCTGGTTTCTTCTCACCCAGGGCAGAATCTAGGCAGCACAGCTAGGCATGGTCACCTTTCCATGAGCAAAGGTTCCCTCAATCTTCCCCTGTTCAGAAGCCAGACTTCCCACACTGTCCAGGAGGTGAAAATTCCTGTGGCTGGGGCTAAGGCTACCTCCCAATCCAGCTAGCCCCAGGACTTGCCACTTGCTGTTTCAGTGGAACTAGCCTGGAGGTGTTTACACTTCACAGGGACCAAATGTCAGTCCTGGGATTTTTTTTCCTTCTTCTCCTGTTCTGTCCCAACTCTTGTTTATTTTTACTACTTTGCATTCACCCTGAGGGATTATTTTGTCTTGTTTGTGGAGGAAAACTGGAGACCTTGGAATTTTCTGACCTATTCTGCCATCTTCCCAGAATCCTCTCTCCCAAAAGTTTAATTGTTAATAATTTTTCTTTTGTTGTTCTCCTGCATCTGCATCTGTCTTTTGTATACATGTTTCCATATATTTTCATCCACAGTTACCTTGAAGAATACTTATTTTTACCAATACTATCTAAACCCTGAAAATTACATTTTTTCTCATGAAAAATTAAAAACAATGGCCAATTCTTTTTATCCAAAATAAATTTATACTATTAGATATCTAGTTTTTATTTTATTAGTGTGATTTCAACTTCTGCTCTATTATTTGGATGCTATTAATTGAATCTTGAGTGTAGTAAATAATCCTAAAATACCTACAGATTTACTCTTGTGATTTTTTTATTGATAGTGTTAGTCTAAAATATTTATGAAATATTAAAATAACTTGATATCATTTTTTCCAGTTGCAATCCAACACCCTCTATTTTTCCTGTTCAATTCTGAGCTCAGCACATTGACCATTTTATGTTTATTCAAGATACATTGATTTACTGATAGACCACCTCAATAGGCTATCCATACAACTGCATAGTAGTTGGGATAGTAGTCATTTTTCATCCACTTGATTTTTTTCCTGTGTTGATTAGTTAGGCTTAACTCATTTGAGTGATTATGGCTGTCACAGAGTCAAGAACCTTATTCTCTCTAAGGAAGAATAACCCATTTTAAAAAATGTTGATATTCTTCTGGTGATGCTATATGCCTATGAATGAATAAACCAACAAGCATTTGTTAAACACCTACTAAGTGGCAATGACTGTGCTATATACTATGGATACAAAGACAAAAGGTGAAACAATCCCTTCTGTCGAGGAGATAACATGTATACAGGTAAGAATATATAGAAGAAATATGCACATAATAAAACAAAGACAAGATAGGAAGAGTGGATGCTAGCATTTGAATGCTCAGAAAAGATTCCATGTCGAATCTGGGGCTTGAAACATGCTTCTTTGAGGAAGCAAGAAGTTCTGTTAGGCAGAGGTAAGGAAGTCAGTGTGTTCATGGCATTGGGGGACTAACAGTTGAAAAACACAAAGATGTTATGTATAATACTGTGTGTGAGGAACAAAAAAAAGCCTGGTTTGACTGAACAGCATAGTGTGGAAAGGGAAATGATATATAATGAGGCTGAAGAGATGGTTTGGGTCCTAGATGTGAAGGAGTTTTAATGCGAAATATAGCTGTTTCTATTTTATGCTAGCAGCAATGGGGAACCACTGGAATTTATTGAGTAGGGTGGTGAAACATTCAGATCTCTGATTAAGGAAAACCCTTTAGCAGTTGTGTATGTGGTAGGAAAAGATTTGAGGAAAGTCAATTATGAAGTTATTGTAGCAACCAACAAGGTAAAGGACTAGACTTCTTCTCTAATGTTCATGACCTCCCAAACCTCTCCAAAATAGAAATTATGAACCAGAGATAAAGCAGTTTCAGTTATCTTCCACAATTTAGGACAAGGACCCAAACAAGGTAAAAACTGAGTAAACTAATGGTAGAGAAGACCAATATTCCCAAACCCCTAATATGCTGTCACTTAGCAGCCACTACTCAACAGAATTCAGCCCTCTACCTCAAATGTTCTGCCCACCCCCACACTCCCAATTCAAGTACAATGGAGATCCAAACTTCAGACAGCAGAAATTTGCTTAGATTGTACAAACAGTGTGCCAGCACCTTCCAGCACAACAGAGCTTGGTCAAAGAGAGGCGGGAAGGAGGAAAGGGGAGTAGGACATGTGTCTGTTCTTGGAATAGAACTCAACTCTGCACTCCAACCTCCTACCCCCAGCCCCACCCCCACCACTAAGACTGTAGAAATTCAGTTCCAAACTGCAGTTTGCTCAGGCTATAATAGCAGTATGGCAGCATTCTGTGTCATTGGGCCACAGAACCGAGGAACAGAGGGAATGGGGCATGACGTGTGACATTCCACTAACCCTGAGGGTTTTTTGCCCAGCAGCCAACTTTGGGTCAGTTCTATCCCAAAAGTCACGTGGGACACAAACAGAAATTAGTGGAGCAGGCTGAGACTTTTGAGATTTAGTCCCCAGGGATGCTACCATTAAAAATGGAGGGAATCAGAAATTGAGCAATAGAGGAAAATAAGGAAAAAAGTACTGAAATTACTAAAGATCTTAGGAGGAAAAAACCTCAAAGAACTTCACATAAGCAGATAAACCAACAGGGAAGGTGTTAATAGCAGAAGAAACTAGTCTTCAGATCAAGGGAAAGAACAGCCATCTATGAATAAGTATTGTAAGACAAAGGAAAATGAATCAACATCTGATGTGACAGAGTGCCTTACAGATTACCATGAGAACATGACACCACGCAAAATGTTCCTAAATGATTTAAAAGAAAAATAAGAATTATGAAAGCAGAATTTATGGCATATATAGCTGAAATAATTGGCAGAATAGAAAAACTAGAATCCATGGTAGCAAATCTCATGGAAAAAAAAATGAGAGAGGATAACTGATTATCCTTAGAAGAGAAGCAAAAAGCAATTATATTAAAAGAAATCATGGGCTCCATACTAGCAAAACATGATTGATCTCAAAGATAGGAGGCATAGAGACCATTTAAGGAATGTGGGTCACCAAGAACAAGACAAGTCAAAAAACCTGAACATTATGATGTAAGTAATAATTCAAGAAATATGCCCAAAACTTCTGAACACAGAAAACAAAAGTTTCAATTCAAAAAAATCCACATATCTCTTCTAGAAAAACCAACCAACCAACCCTAGGCTACAAACTCCAAGACAAGGAGGGATTAAATCTAACAGTTCCACTTATGAGCAACAGATTCTGTAAGAGACCTGGAGAAAGAACTTCAAATATTAAGGAAACAAAATTCAAATAATACAAGACTATTTTACATCTGCCGGAAACCACAGGAGGAAATGAACTATTTTTTTTTTCTAGAGAGCAAGGAGCTCAAAGTACAGCCCAAGGTGACTACGCTGTGAATCTAACCCTAACTATAAATGAAAAAAGATGGCTGTCCCATGAAAAAAGAGATATCTGAACCATTCCTAGAAAGAAAAACAGATCTGAATAAATTATTTGCTTCTCAAACACCCCAGACATTAAAAATACAAGAATGGTAAATAAATGTAGCAACCAAAAACATTAACAACAACAAAGTAACAGAGAGGCCATTAACAGATTTATTTTTAAATGTATACAAGTAGAGAATGATGAAAGCAGAAGTCAAATAGAAGAAATGGTGGAGAAAAAAGCCTGAAACAGCATAGACTAAATCTCAATACCCTGCCTGTAGATTAATCAGTGTTGGGTTGGTTTTTTTTTTTGTGAGATTGAATTACAGATGGGAAGACTTGTAAAAGAATGGGGGAGGGAGAAAATGGAGGGGTGTATGTGATGTTTTAAGTTAAAGGCTAAGAATGAAAGAAAAATGATTATTATAGTTTCTCAAAAACGAGAGCGCCCCCCCCCTTTGGTCTCTTCTTTCTTGTGGTTTCTCCTATTGGTTCTAATTCTTCTTTACAACATGACTAATGTGAAAATAGATTTAATATGAATTTATATGTTGAGCCTATATCAACTTACATGCTGTTTTGGGGTGGGGATAGGGGAGAGATGGGGAGAAAATTTGGAACTCAAAATCTTATGAAAGTGAATGTTGGAAATTAAAAATAAATAAGTAAATTTATTATTAAAAGAAAGAAAGAAAAAAGAGTCTACAGGAGGCAGAGGGAGAGATTGAAAAAGGAAAAAAAGAGAGGGAAAAATCTTGTTTCAGTAGTGGACAGAGTCATCACTGATGATTGTTCCAATAGCAGAATAAAATATTCTGTAAAGACAGAGGAGAACTCTCCAATGGGTATTAACTTCAGAAAATTGGTCTTTCCTTAGAAGAAGGAGAATCAAAGCTTTTGAAGGCAACTGACCAACCAGAAGCATGGGAGGGCATAGACCCAGGGGAGAGATTTAGAGGCAAATGGAAAAAAAAAATGTCCAAGGGTAGGGCAGAGATCAATCATGGACTGTACCATCAAGGACGTATGAAGATTCCTAGCTTGAAGTTATAGTCTCCCTATCACCTGCACCTATTGGTATTTCTAAGAATGAGGCACAACAGGAAAAAAGAAGAAGGGTAAGTTCAGAATATCAGAATCTGTTTAGAAGAAGGAACTCAAAATAGTAACTGAAAAATTTTAGTTCAATGAGGAATACAGAAGATTAAAAAAGCACTAAATAAGTATAAGGGACATGAACCAAGGAATAGACAGAAAGTAGACAGAAAGGAAAGATAAAAAATAAAGAGAATGAGAGAAGGAAATGCTTTTTATAAAAAGGCAGAGAAAATGAAATACAAAAAAACTAACATAAAACAAGTTAAAGGAGAAGGGGAATTCTACTTAGCTGAGAGAGAGAATAAAAGGGGGAGGGATTAAATAACCACATAAAAGCAAGGAAGAAAAAGGAGCTAATGAGTAAAATTAGGGAGAGAGGTAATAAGTGGGAGTGTGGGAGAAAAATTGATGGTCAGGAAAGAAATGCTAGTAGGAATGAAGTTACTTTAATACAGATTAAGCTAAAGTACCCATAGAGAAATAGTATTGTGTTTTTAGAAGGAAAGGTGAAGAAATCCCAATTTGTAAAAAACAAAAACATACAAAAAATCCCCCAATAACAGCAACCTAGTATTAGAGACAACTAGAGGAAAAATATAAGCTAAATTCTCATAACTTTAAATGTCAATGGATTAAACAATCCAATAAAACAAAAAAAAAGTGTGACAGATTGGATAAGAAAACAAAATCCCACAATATTCTGCTTACAAGGAGCACATTTTTAAAAAATGCATAGAATAAAAATGAGGGGATGGGAAAAAATTTACTATTACTGTTTTTTACAAAATAGTGTTTGTTCTTACTCTTTTTACTACTTACTAGTTTTATTACAATTTACTATCATTAAAGGAGTAATAGTAAATAGTATTATTAATAGTAAATAATATCAAGTGAATCCAAAAAAGTTGAAATTACATTTTCAAGCAAAGTAAAAATAAACATTCAAAACCTAAAAAAAGAGATGAACAAGGAAACCATATTATGCTAAAAGTAACCATAGGCAACAAACCAATATCAGTATTACATTTATATGTTCCAAATGTGTTAATATCTAAATTAATAAACTGAGCTGCAGGAAGACTTAGACTAAGAGAGTAAACAGAAGATTTCAATGTCTCTCAGTTTTTGTTAAGTCTAACACAAAGATTCAGGGAAAATACAGAAGTGAACAAGTTGCCAGAGAAACCAGAACAAAAGGAATTATGATGTTTCCTAAATAATAGACTTAGTATTTCTCAGTACGAGGTGAAACTTTCATAGAAATTGAACATATATTAGGGGATAGAGATGTTTCAAACATGTAAAAATGCAGAAATAGGAAATAAATCTATCATAGACCATAACACAAAAAATACTAGTTGGCATAGGGACCACAAACAAAACACACAAACCCAAGTGGATGAGAGAGTCAAAAAACAAATCATAGAAACGATTATGTGAAAGAAAATTATAATGATGAAAGAATATACAAAAATTTCTGAGATGCAACTAAAGCAGTCTTTAAGGGAAAAATCATGCCCTACAGGCATACATTAACAACACAGAAAAATAGAGGATTAATAAGTTGAATATACATTTGAAAAATTAGAAAGCCAATAAATAAACCTAAAATAAGCACAAGAGATGTTAAAAATGAGAAGAGAAATAAACTCTATATCAAAAAAAGCCCTATAGAAATGATAAAACTGAAAACTGTTTTTTTGAAGACTAATAAAATTGTTAAACTTTTATCCAATCTTATTAAAAAGGAGAGAGCAAAAAATCAAATCAACAAAATAGCAAATGAGTAAGGTAAAATCACAATAAAACCAAAAGAAATAAAAAGAATAGTCAGAACCTATTAATATACAGTTATATGCTAACAGAACTGGGAACACAAAAGAAATAGAGGGAAATATAAAAAATATAAAATGCCCAAACTAGGAGAAGACCAAATACAGATCTTGAGTAAGCCAGTATCAGAAAAGGGTATAGAACTAGCTGTAAAAGAACTACTAAAGGAAAGGAAAAAAATTCCTGGTCTTGATGGATTCATAGGTGATTTCTATCAAACTTTTAAAGAACAAGTAGTACCCATACTACACAAATTTAATCAGAAACTGAGAAACACCTACCAGAATTCTTTCATGGGACAGATAAACTCCTAATAGCTAAACCATAGAAAAATAAAACATGGAAGAATTATAGACCAATATCATTTTTTTTGTTGTTGTAGGGCAACTAGTGGCACAGTGGATAGGGTTCTGGGCCTGGAATCAGGAAGACCTGAGTTCAAATCCAGCCTCAGAAACTTACTAGCTGTTGACGCTGAGCAAGTCGCTTAACCCCATTGGCCTTAGTTCCTCATCTGTAAAATGAGCTGGAGAAGGAAATGGTAAACTATTCCAATTTCTTTTCCAAGAAGACCCCAGATAGGGTCGTGAAGAATCAGACCCAAGTAAACAACAGTACCAACTTCATGACTTCAGGCCTAGCACTCGACCACGAGCTGCCTAATTTATGCTTTTAAAAAAACCTACAAAATTATGCATAGAGGGACTTTTTATATTACAAAAAGTATGTAAAAACCTAAATCAAGCATCATATGCAATAACAATACGCTATAGAACTTCTCCCAGTAAATATGGCAGTAGAGCATGGCTGCCCACTCTCTCCACAGTTATTTTATATTTCTGAAAATACCAGCAACAGCAATAAGATAAGAGAAATTAAAGGCATAAAAGTGAAAAGAATAAATTAAACTACTGATGATTATGGTGGTGTACTTGGAAAATCAGCAAAGATATTAATTGAAATTGTAATAAATACCTTCAGCAAAGTAGTAGGCTACAAAATAAACCCTCAAAAATCAACTGCATTTCCATAGAATTATAACAAAATCTAAGAGACAATAATAGAAAGGGAAATTGCATTACAAATAACTACAAAATGCATGTAGTATCTGGGAACTAATCTTGTATAGATTCAGTTACAAAATGCTCCTTAAAGAAAATAAAGAACTTAATAGTATTTAATAGCAATATTAATTGCTCATGGCTGGGCTGTGCCAATATAATAAAAATAGTAATAATACTTTTTAATTTACTCTTTTAATGTTGTATCAATCAAAATATCAAAGATTTTCTAGAACTTGGTAAAATAGTAACAGAATTCATTTGGAAAAACAAAAAATGGGGGTATCAAGAGAAATTATAAAAAGAAATAGAGGCAAAGGGGAAATAGCCTCTAGACCTGAGTCATATTATAAAGCATCAGTCATCAAGCCATCTTGTGTTAGTTTAAAAATAGAGAGGTGGCTTAGTGGAACAAACTAGACAAGGGAGAATCAGAAACATTGGAAGTCAATAATCCAGTGTTTGATAAAGCAGAACTCTTTAATTACTTAGGAAAAACTCCTTATTTGATATTTTTAAAAAGTGCTAGGAAAACTGGAAAGCAGTCTACCAGAATTTAGTCTTTTGACCAACACCTTATTAACATATTCCATAATAAATACTAAATGGATATGTGAATTTCAGATAGAAATACTTTACTTAAATAAAAGAATTAAAAGAGAAGCAGATTTTATACTTGTCACATCTGTGCACAGGAAATGTATTCTTAACCAAAGAATAGATGTAGTTACAAAGATAAAATAGATAATTTTGATTATATGAAACTAAAAAGTTTCTGCATAGACAAAATTAATGTCCTTGGAATAAGAAGAGAAGCAATTGAATTGGGAACATATCCTTGTATTAAATTTCTCTGATAATGGTTTGATGTCCAAGACATGTAAACAGTTAACGAAAGCTATATACATACATATATGTGTGTGTATGTATATGTGTGTATGTGTGTATACACACACATACATATATACATATCTGAAAGACAGAGAGATAGCGATTGCCAAAATCCATTCTCTAGTAGATAAATGGTCAAAGGACATGAAGAAATAGTTCTCAAAGAATTGCAAAGTATTAAGAAGCACATGAAAAAGTGCTTAAAGTCACTAATGATAAGAGGAATACAAATCAAACGAATAGTGTAGTTTTACTTTACACCTTGCAAATTGTCAAAGATGACAACAATCAATTTTGGAGAAGTTCTAGAAGGATAGGCACACTGGTACATTATTGGTGGAGCTGTGCTTTGGTATATTTTGGAAAACAATTTGGATTTACGGAAATAAAATTACTAAAATATTAATGCCCCTGTGATTCCATTGCCAGACTTATACCACATCAGGGTCCCAGGGTCTCTATAAATATTATGGTGTGTGTGTGTGTGTGTGTGTGTGTGCATTATGGATATATGTATATGTATATATACACACACCATATATAGTTATAGTAGTCCTTTTAGTGATAGCAGAGAATTGGAAACAAAGTTGATATCCATTAATTGGGGAATGGCCAAACAAATCATGGTATGTGGATGCTATGGAATATTACTATGCTATAAGAAATTATGAATATGGTGAATGAATACAGAGAAGCTTGGAAAGATCTACTTGAACCAGTGAAGAATGAAGTAACAAGAAAACAATATATGCAGTGACTATAATGGTGTAAATAGAACAAGCACAAAAGAAGTAAACGTTGCAAAATATTAAAGAACAAGCATGGCTCAAAGGAAGAGATATGAGAGGATACTCCCACTTAGTTGCAGAGGAAGGAGGTCCATATGCGTTGCACATTGTACTTATTTTTAGACTTTTTTGAGATATTGCTCAATTATGCTGATTTTTTCCCTTATTTTATCTTTTAAAAAACATGTATATTTTTTTTATATGGAATAGCTCTTACGGAGGGAAAGGGAAAGGAATACTGGGGGAAACTATGTAAAATAGTGATGTAAAATAAAAAATAAAACATCATAAAAATTTATTTTAAAATATATTTATTTTTTTTCATTAAATATTTCCCAAGAATATGTAAAAAAATTAACATTCATTTTAAAAATTTTAAGTTTGAAATTTTTTTCCACCCCTTAAGTAGGCAAGCAGTATGATATCAAATATACATGTGAAGTCATGCAAAATATATTTCTGTATTAGCCATGTTGCAAAGGAAAACACAAAAAATAAGAAGAAAAATAGAGTTTAAAAAGTATGCTTCAATCTGCACTGAGTTCATCAGTCCTAAAAATTTGTTTAAAAAAGAAGTTATTGCTATCCTCCAAATAAGAGGTGATGAGGTCCTGAATTAGGTTGGTGGCTATGTGGGTAGAAGGAAGAGAACAAACATAAGAGATATTGTCAAGATGGAAATAACATATCTGGCAACAGATTAGGAATGTGGAGTGAGGGAGAATGAGGAGTTGAGGATGAAGCTGAGGTTACAAACCTAATAGTTTATAAACATGGTGTTGCCCTTGATAGAAAAAAAGGAAGTTCTGTTTAAGAGGTGGTTTGGAAGAGAGAGAAAGTGAGCTCTATTTTGGACAGGTTGAGTTTGAAATGTCTATGGCACATCCAATTTGGAAAGCCTAGTAGGCAGTTGAAATTTCAGGACTGAAGCTCAGAAGGGAGAGTTGGGGCTAGATACATAGGTTGTATTAGTATTCTTCTGATAATGATTTTTCTAATGATGCTGTTTTAAGTCATGGAACACCAAATGTCTGAAGATCAAAAATTTCAGGTTATCCACAGGGTTTTGAAAGAATAAGACTTTAAGGTTGGTTCGTTGTTAGGAAAATATATAATAGGTCACAAAAAAGAATAGCAAAAATCATTATATAAGTATATGCAGAAAATATTTTGACAATATACAAAATACATTTCTGTTAAAAAAATACTAAAAGCATAGGACTAAGGGGACTTCTCCTTAATGTAGTATTTAGTATCTGTCTAAAACCTAGATCCAGTATTATAACTTTCCAGTAAGATGAGGAACAAATTAAGGATTTTCATGTTCACCGATGTTATTCAACCTATTGCTAGAAATGCTAGCTGTAGCAAAAAGATAACAAAACAAATTTGTGGGAATAAGCATAGTTTAAGAGGACACAAAATTATCACTTTTTACAGACACCATGTTTGTTTACTTAGAGAATCTGAGAAAGTTAGTTAAAAATTTATTTAAACAATTATCTTCAGCCACATATGAAGTTATAAAATTAATTCAGATAAATCATTGCCATAAACTAGATAGAATAACTCTATTATAAAATATAAATAAAAATAAACTGTATAAAATACTTGTGAGTGCAACATTCATAGAAGAGTTATTTGAATGCAACTACAAAGCACTCTTTGCATAAGTAAAACCAGACCTAAACAGTTGGAAAAACATTAATTGTTCATAATTAAGCTTAGCCAATCTAAAAAATTGCAATACTTCTTAAATTAATTTACTTATACAATCATATTATCAAAGGATTACTTCAAAGAGCAGAGGACATTAATGAAATATCTGAGTGAAAATAGACTACAGTACTACCAATGACAACAAGCGAAAATATGTTATAAAAGATAACATCCTAGGGATGTATGAGTGGGAAAAGATATGGGTCTGTCATGTAGAAGTAGTGAGGAATAATATGTATACTGCCTTTGTGCTACTTCAATACTAACAGAATGTTAAAAGATCTAAAGGAAGACTACCTTTCAATGGATGTGCCATGGAAGATTTATGGGAGGATTTGAATAAGAATTGTACAGGATAAGAAGGCATTGATGGGTTGTAATATGAACCACAGAAAGAACATCTGTATCAGTGAGTTTGCTGATGCATTGAAGTGTGAATTATTTAACCAGAAATCTTATGGTTTTAAAATATGAAAACATTTAAACTTTTTTACATTGCTTCTATGAACATATTTTTAAACCTTACTATTGTATTGTATACATACCAAGTGATAAGGATTTTTAAAATAAATATGTGAATTTATGCCATAAGAGATAAAATCAAAGTGATTTCTTTGAAATCTTATGTCTTCATTAGAGTTTATTCATCTGTATTATTAATGCAATTAATATTATCATTTTAATAATATTTATTTTAATAATATCTATTATGTTTGATTTAATCAGTACATCCTACAATGTTAAATATTTGTGTACTCAACTATTTTTCTTTCTCACTTCCCTGTTCAGTGATAGATATTCTTAATAATCTATCACTTAGCAGTTATGTTGCTATAGAAATAGTGAAAATTAATTTTTATTAAGTTTTTTTAGTCTTATTAAAAGTATTAAATCATTTCACTTTCTCTCTTGAATTAAAGAAAATTCAGTTGTCTTTTAAGTAACACTAATTCTTAGATTGAAATTCCTACATCTCTGTTGGTATTTGTCAGGAACTTTGATTACAGATGATAGAGAATACTTTATCCATTAGTACTCAGAGCCTTCTTTCAGAAATCTTTGGCAAATATCATAATAATGAGTCTCCTCATTGTTTTACGTGATCAGTGTTCTTCAGGTTGAAGACAAAATATCCAGGTTTAAATAGGAAAATTGGATTAGGTATGAGGGAAGACAGTAACAGTGGATATGATATATCTCTGTGCTCCCACTTAATAATGGAACAAATTGTTATGCCAGTTGCCAGCTTTGGTGTTTTAGTTTTTGTATTTATGCAAATGTGGTACAAGCCCCCATCCAGTTCATTCTTCACCAAAAAAACAAGGCAGAAATAATAAATCAGATATCCAAGCATTCAAATGTGAAAGAATAACAAAGTAAATCATAGAGAATTTCTAGTAGTAGCTTTATTCTCAGCTCTTGTGTCATGTGTGAAAGGGCACAATCTGCTACCACCTCTCCTACAGTAGTGGGGAAGAGAATCCTTTTTTAACCCCAATCCTGTTCTGAGGGAATGAAGGATTCTGCTGCAGCTGGACACCAGTCACATCTCTTGTCTCTCAGAAATGGTGAATGCCTTGCTGCCCCTTAACTGTGCTTCTTGCCTCTTCCTTCGCACAGCCTTAGACCTCTTGTTCCTGTTGCTGTTTCATTCCACCTCTGGGGCCATAATTCATTGCTTTTTCTAGGAGCTGCTGCCATCTGCCAAAGTTGTCATCTGCTGCTGCAGCTGCTCCTTCCTCTAGGAATTTTATGCTCTTTTTTGAGACTGGCCTGGGCCAATATGCCTTGGAGCTAATGAGTAAGTTTTTAGTTCCTTTTGTAAGGCTTCTTATACCACTCTAAAATGACATGGGAAAGAATCTTAGAAGTGGCTCACTCTTCCCCTACATCCAACACAGAAAGGTCCCTACCCCACTTAGGGTTGAATGTGAGGAATTGTAAGGATATCCTCTGGAATGATCCTTCAAGTCTACAAGTGTATTGTTTGTATGATTTCTTAGCACAAGCTATTCTTTAATGTAAGTGTATAATTCTGCCAGTGTACTAGTAAAAAGAATTTAATATTCTTCCCTGTAACCCAGTATTTTTAAGACATAGTATATTTTGATGAGACCCGCATTCCTGATTGATTCATATAAAATACTCAAAATGTTGTATGTTAAATACTTTTTCTTTCAGCTTTATATTTCCAATACTTGACTTAAAAACAAAATGTAATAAGAATTTTAATTCATTGTCTGACAGTAAGATTTTCAGTCCTAATGCAATTTAGTACCAGTTTTTGAGATTTTCAACAATTAAAACTGTATTTCATTTAATATATAATATTTTGTTCACAAGTGAGCCCAGGAGGTTATTAATTGTTTAGGATCTGTATATTGGAAAACAGGTTGTAGCATTTCATTTATGGGATTAAACCAGTTAAAATTGCATGTGGAAGTGTAGACATAGTACTTAGATTTTTCAAGCCAGAAAGTTTTACCATCAAACATAATCTTGTAATCATGTGAGTAGGCTGCATTAAGCTAAATTTGGAGTGTGTTCAGCATTTGGAGCAGCTATAGCACTAATGAAAATTCTCTGTTTGAAAAACTATGTTCTTTTTATCCCTTTGGACATGTCAAATGATTTAATAATACTATTAAAAACATTATTTGAGAGAAATTTTAGGATATCCAGCAAAGTGCTTTGAATAAAATTCCATGCTCAGGTTTCTGTAGCATTTTAACTTGATTAGAAATCTGAATGACCATACCCCTTAAGCCTTTCCAGCTCTTAACAGATCTCTCAGTATGTTTACTTAGAAAATCTAAATATCCCAGAGGAACAGCTTTTTGTGGTTCACCTGAATAAACTCCTTAATAATTCTGTTCCTAACAGAAACCCACTAGGAATTCTAAATAGATACCTCTAGAAGCCTCAAGTATTATAGCATAATGCATATTACATCTTTTACTTACTATTTTAATTCAATTCAGTAAACATTTATTAAGTGCCTGCTATGTGCTAGGCATTGTGCTAAGTGCTATGGATACAAACATGAAAAAGAAAGACAATCCCTATCCTCGATTTAATAGTTTTGATATTAAATTAGGTTGTTATCAAATTGGTTTGGTTCTCAGTTTTAGGCAGAGAATATCTCCTTTAAACTAAGTTAATTACCTCATTTTATATCATGGTCATATTAATTCTCGCATCAGACAGTTCTCCTGAAAAATGCCCAAGTATTTGTGCCACCTACCATATTCCTAAATGGAACTGATTTCCCAGTTAGCCAGGTTTGCACTCATATGTATTACTATCTCTTAATAGTAGTACATATGAAAATTGGCATGGAAGATAGTTCTCCTCCTAGTCTACTGGTTTCGTAAATCTTTGGGGAAAATTATAATCTCTGAGTCCTTTGGTGAGAATACATTTTGATTTCCCCACAATCAAAAGTTTTAAATTCTGATCATTTCTTATTAACCCAGTTGTCATTTATACTAGATGTTCCCCATCAGTTTATCTTGAATAATTTAGATCCCATTTAATTATAATATATATTTTGCCTGTTTCTACAATTGGCTTTTTATGTTTTTATGTATATGTGATACATGAAAAGCTGTGCCAAGGAAATAATATCCAAGTGCAAGACTATTCATCTCCCATTGATGGATACCCTAGCCATATCCATAAGCTATCTTCACTTAGGTCCTACAGAAGAAATCAAGTTATGGTAAACTTTAGAAGTAGCTTTGAGTGGAAAGAGAAATCACAAAAAGGCAAAAATTCAGAGAGGCAGTCTCATCTGCTTTGTCCTAGTGGTTTGGGAGCTAATTGTAAGTATAAGAGCCTCCCAGTATTACCTTTCAAGCTTCTTTCCCAGTGCAGGATTACCTCTCATTCCCTTCCCCAGTTCCCATTCTCTTTTCACCTACCACCCAATTACCCAAGCCCTGCAATTAGAAACTGAACTAAAACAGGGCTAATCCAGAAATTAAACTCAGAGTGGTTCCAAAAGGTCAAGGTTTATATTCTCCATGAGTCAAAGTCTAGGGTCAATTTCAGTACCACACTTTCCTCTTGGGAAAAAGCTTATCCTCATCCTCGATTAAAGAAATATAGTCTTTGGGGTAGCCAGGTAATGCAATGGGTTAAGCTCTGGCCTTGGAATCAGGAGGACCTAAGTTCAAATCCGGCCTCAGACACTTGACACTTACTAGCATTGTGACCCTGGACAAATCACTTAACCCTGATTGCTTCACCAAAAAGCCAAAAAAAAAAAATAGTCTTCCCCAGCCTATATGTACTAGCTAGAGCCAAACTGAAAGTAAATGTGACTCTAGTATAAGACTAGTTTAGGGGCATATTCCCGTAATGTGTGTTTCAAGATCTAACTCCTAGGAGTGTGTACTGAGAAAGGAAGATTTATCAGAAACAGCAACTTAAAAGTTAATGCTTTCATCTCCTTCAGCAGTACTCTGTAAATAACCAATGGAGAATTGGAGGCAATAGCAAAAATCTCTTAGAAAGATAATTTTATTGTTTTGAAATCCACAACTCGCTACTACCAGAAGTTTTATGGACAGATATTTTAGAAAATTTGATAGGCTTCCAATGAAGCATTTGATGTGTACTAATATGAACAGTGTATGATGAGTTGAAATATGTTATACACATGGGGAAGGGTGGGAAAGGTGTACATTTTTTGGGGATCCATCTACTATGTAGGAAAAAATCACAAATGTTTCAGCTTGAAAAAAATCTATAGGAAATTCTTTATCTCTTATTTCCTATGAGTCAATAAGTAGTGAAAAAAGCAACATCAAAAGAAAGTGAGATTGTGTCACCATTAGCAGAAGGTGGCTTAAAAAGAGGAGACTGTAGTAGTCCTAATATTGCAATGCCCACCTGATTGATGTTTTTCAAAGATCCAAGGTTGGAAATGGATTTTGTTTAAAAAAAGTTCTGTCTGATATACTGACTTCTAAAGAAATGTAGAAAAATAGCAAGATGAATTGATCGGTATACAAAATATTTATCATTTTGTTCCGTTAAAATTAAAAAGAAATCAATAAAACAAAATAAATAGTTAATAGCAAAACCTCAGACTTTAAAAGAAAATAGCAACATGTAATTAAATCCAAAATCATAATGGAAATTTTTATTTCATTATTTGTGAGGTCATATGTATAGCTTGAGATGACATGTGTGATCATAAATGCTTAAATAAGCAAGCCCAAACAAATAACGCATGGGTCCCGGCTAGGATCCTATGGCATAAGTTTGTATTAAGCTCAGAAAAGTATTACATTGGCTTTGCATAGATGCTATTGTGTTTTTCAAACGTGGTACATATCTAATTCTAAGCCAATTATATTTTTTCTTAGCCATTCAGCAAATTTGTATTAAATGTCTTATATGTGCAAAGCACTCTCCTCATCACTGGTATACAAGTACAGAGAAGAAAAATCTAATTCTTTCTTCTTGTGCTGGTGCCAAACAACATGTATATGGATAAGTAAATAGAAGATAATTTGAGGAGAGAAGAGTACTAACAACTAGGGATGAATCTGGAAGGCTTCCCATAGCAAGTGACACCTAAGCTGAGCCTTCAAGTTGTGAAAGGAGAAATTTGTGCAAAGCTACAGAGTGTGTGAAGAGTAATAATATGAAATAAGTCTAGAAAGGTAGGCCAGAGCCATATAATAAAAAGCTTAAAGTACCAAGTTTAGGAGTTTGTGGTTTTTTACCCAGAGGCAGTGGGGACTTCCTGAGCTCTGCCACTATCATTCAGTCAACAAGCATTTAGTAAGTACCTACTCTGTGCCAGGCACTGTGCCAGGCACTGGCAATACAAAGACAAAACTGAAACAGTCATTGCCTTTAAGTGACTTATGTTCTGTTAGGAAATAATGTATACGTAAGGCTATACAAAATAAATATAAGGTAAATTTTAAGGAGATCAGGAAATCTTCATGGTACTTGAGTTTTGAAGGAAACAAAGGATTTTGAGCAGCAGAACTCAGGATGGAGGACAGCTGGGCATGGGAGATGGAGTGTTCTATGAGAAGAAGAGCAATAAAGTCAGGTTAGCAGAACCGTAGTGGGTGCAAAGTGTAATATGGTTGGAAAGGTTAGGACTATGTTGTAGAAGTCTTTAAAAGCCATATTTTGGAGTTTCTTCAATCTTACAGGCAATAATTGAGTAGGGGAGTGACATAATCAGACCTGTTTTTGTTCAGTTGTATTTCAGTTGTGTCTGCCTCTTTATGACTCCATCTGGAGTTTTGTTGGCAAAGATACTGGAGTGGTTTGCCATTTCCTTCTTCAGCTCATTTTACAAATGAGAAGACTGAAGCAAACAGAGTTAAATGACTTGTCCAGGGTCACACAGCTAGTAAGTATCTGACACCAAATTTGAACTTGCAAAGGTGAGTCTTCCAGACTCCAGGCCTGTCTCCATTTGTCTGTTTATCTACTATGCCACCTAGTTGCCCCAATCTTTAGTGAAATGGTGTATTTTAGTGAAATAGTTTTGTCAGCTGTGTATAGAATGTATGAGGGAGAGATTTGAGGGAGCAATTTCAATAGTACAGGAGAGAAGTGATTAGGGTCTCAACTACATTGGTTGAGATAAGAGGATAGATGCAAGATTTGTGAAAATACAAATTGCAAGATTTGGTCATTGACAAATATGAATGGGGGTGTGTGTATATGGTTATATATATGGAAGACAGCCTCTGTCTTCATATATATGTATATGCATGATAAAATATATTTATGTCCTATATATATAAATGTGTATATACATAGATATAGATATAAATTTAGATGTAGTAAGGGAGAGTAAGGAGTCAAGGATAATGCTACTTTGGACCAGCCTTTGTAGCGTTGTTCAAGTCACTTAACTTTCTGGGACTTGGTTTCCTAATCTTTAAGATGAAGGCATTGGATTAGATGACCTCCAAGGCCTCCGCCAGCTCTAAATATCTTATTCTATGACCCTAAGACTTCTGGAGCAAGAGCTTGTCCTGATTAAAACGGTGCCGTAGGAATATTCCTTTGGATGCTCTGTAGAGGATAGATTGGAGGTGGGGAGACCAGAAACAAACAGTACAGCATTGCTTGTCACTGGTCAGCGTGCTTCAGCTGCCCTGCTCCTTTGCTCTTTTGATGGATCCATCTGTGATTTCATCAGTCTGGTTCTTCCCTGCGTTTGTGCAGATCACAGCACTGATGCCCTTTCATTGGGACAGTTCTCATTCATGTCCTGTCGGGGAAGCTCCATTCCAGTGGAGACCTTCCTCCATTGTTATCCTTGTGCTAGCACAAAGTTGACGTTTTTGCCTTCAGGATGTCTCTCTTCTGGACTTTTCATTCTTATTTCATGATACTAGCTTCATTTCTGATCTTATATAACATTGATAATATCTTTTCAGGTCACATCTTGCATGCTGTTAATTGTTGATAATATAATCAATATTGCTACATCTTGTAACCTATGTCCAATGACTGGGTGTCTTTTTAAAATTTTGATGTTTTTTGAAATCATGGTACTATATGGTTCGTATCCACCTAGCATTATTGAGAAAACATATCTTGGAATAAAGGAATGGGTTTTTATGAGAGTAAGCAATTTAGAATCATTGAGATCTCTAGGCAGATACATTCCTGCAGTCTGATCTGGCTTTGTCAGAAGAGTACATTGGAAGGATCTAGAGTCAGAGGACCTGGGTTTATATCCTGATTCTGACAACTTACCACCTATGTCCCCATCCTGGTAAATGATAGTTAATCTCTGTCATGTTTGCTATCAATTTATAGGGTAGGACTTGTGAACATGCCCTTTGATCCAGAGATACTATTATTATCCCTATACTCCTACTATATCAAAGTAAGAGGAAAAAGACTCATTTTGTCCAGAAAATTGCTAGCAGCTATTTTTATATTGGCAAAGAACTACAAACTGAGGGGGTACCTATCAATTAGGAATGGCTAAACAAAATTGTGATTTAGGAATGTAATGGAATATTATTGTACCTCAAGAAATAAAGAAAAAAAAATTATTTCAGAGAAATCTGGGGAGAGTTGTATGAACTGTTGCAGAATGAAGTGAGCTAAATCAGTAGAACAATTTATATAACATAATGAAAAACAATTTTGAAAGACTTGAGAACTCTGATCAGTGCAGTGAACAACTCCAGTTCAGGAGGACTGATGACAAAGTGTGCTACCCACCTCTTGACATAGAGATTAAGCACTTAAGATGAAGAATAAGACTTTCATTGTCAGACATAGCCAGGATGGGAATTTGATTTGCTCCATTATGTGTATTTGTTACAGGGACTTTCTTTTTCTTTCTTTCTTTCTTTTTTTCCCCTCCTCTAGCATGGAGGAGAGTAGGGAGGGGGAAAAAGATAAAGTCAACAAAAATTAAGAAAAGAGAACCTGACTTAGGCCAGTGTCCTCTTAGGTCAGCTTCTCTCTAGCAACAAAATGAAGCACTCATATTCATTCAGCAGTTTACAAAAGGAGGATTACTTAGCTATAGCACAGAAAGGGTATTCAGTGAGGATAATGTAGCACTTAATGTGGGTAGATCAAGCTCCCCTCCTCTCCTTTCACAGCTTTAACACATCCCCCAACACTGAAGTGTAACATAGTTGGATCCTTAACCCCCTCAGCCAGTCAGATATTCAGAGTAGCTTTGTTGAGGGGAAAAACTAGCTGAATTCTTGTTCAGTCTGGGGAAAAGTGGCCCTGTGACAGGGCTATGGAGGCATCTTTTTAAAAAACACACAGGAGAGAACAATCTCCAGAATCTCAGTCAAGCAAGATAACTTGAATTTATTATATATACAGTTTTTTAAAAAGCAAGCTGCACAGTTCCATGTATAATCCTTTATTCTACTATGTATAGAGAAATGCCCATTTTAATTAGTGTTTGTTAAGGTCAGAATGAAAATAAACAAATTTAAAATATATTTGTAGGAGGGGCGGCTAGATGGCGCAGTGGATAGAGTACCGGCCCTGAAGTCAGGAGGACCTGAGTTCAAATGTGGCCTCAGACCAGACACTTGACACTTACTAGCTATGTGACCCTGGGCAAGTCACTTAACCCCAGTTGCCTAAAAATAAATAAACAAATAAACAAATAAGCAAACAAACAAATAAATAAGTAAAAGAAATATATTTGTAGGTCAGGGTTTGCAATGCTAGCCATTTTGAGTATGTATATTCCTATGCATTATACCTGAATTTCAAGTAAACTATCACTTAATGTTATAGGTGGCTAAGTTATGTTTTTTTTTATTTTTAAAAGTTTGAGATTCCTGTAGAAAGTCCTTATGAAATTAACTTTTACTTATTTTTTGAAGTTGGGGTTAAGTGATTTGCCCAGGGTCACACAGCTAGTAAATGTCAAGTATCTGAGGCCAGATTTGAACTTAGGTCCTCCTGACTCCAGGGCTGGTGCTCTATCTACTACACCACCTAGCTGCCCCCTGAAATTAACTTTTGAAATACATTTTAAAATGATAGCTTTCAAAGAGATAGGTACAGTAGTTTCCCCACAATTTTTTTGTTTTAAGAAAGTATTCATGATGAATAAATACATAGCTTCTGTGTAGTCTGCCCACCCTTGACCTGTCTTATTCTTTACTCCTGAACCATATTTTCCAACCTAAATTTTTCAACATTCTTATCTATGCCCACCCTTTTTACTGAAGTCATCTAGTACCAAAATATATGTTGATTTAATTTGGAGGGCCTTCTTGAGCTCATTGTAGAATTCTTTTGCATATTATCCATTGTAATAGATGTTACTACATAAACCATAATTTCATAATTTTTTTACAAATATTTATGACCACTACAGAAGGTGATAACCAAATATGATGACATAAAATGATGTTTCTTTTACCTTTGGTACACAGTAAAACTGATGCTTTCTGCTCCTGAAGAGATACTCTTCAACTTAGCTACAACTTTTTCTACAAAGGAACTGCTTCTAAACTATCCCTCCATTTAGGTACCTTAAAGTCTTACTCAGATTCTCCTCATGGCATGGAAATAACCATAAGTTCTCTAAAGCTGTGCCAAGGCAACATAATGTTTTACTGTGCTAGAAACTTTTTTAATATAGTTCCACCACAGACTGTTAATCCAAATTCATTTCCTTTAGTCTACTTTCAAAGACTAGCCTACATTAGTATGGAGGCTTTTCTCCACTAGATTGGTCATTTGATTATGAATAAGCAAAGAAAAATATCAAATGGCCAGTAGTAATGATGGTGTCAGACTGGCAAAAAAGGGAGTACAGGTTCTAAGAATCACAATTTTTAGACTTTCTATAACCATTAACTTATCCATTGGTACTGTGAGTGTGAAATCTTTATCCAGTGGCAATAAGGAGGACATACTATTAGATAAACTAAAGCATGTTAATTTTGACATTCTTACCATAAATAAATCTGTATACTAAGTTTAGAAATACAAGAAAAAAAAATCTTGACTTAAATAAAGAACTCTTAAATACCTAATTTGTCATGACCTAAATTTTTTAACAATAATTAAACCAATTCTGTTTGAATTTATTTATTTTCTTTAAAATGAACTTCACCTAATAATAATAACTATTATTAATGTAGTGCTTTAATTTTTGCAAAACACTACATGTTATCTCATTTAATCTTCACAATGATCCAGATGATAGGGGCTGCTTATTATCCCCATTTCATAGATGAGGAAATGGAGGCACAAAAACATTAAGTGACTTATTCAAAGCCCCACAGCTAGTGAGAATCTGAGACAGGATTTGAACTCAGGTCTTTCGAACTCCAGGTCCAGCACTCTATTCCAGTAACTACCTAGTAGATGTTAATGTCTATAATTCATCATTTACTCCTTCCCACTGTATTGCCTTCTGTGTTTATTCGTTTTTCCCTTTGCCTCTAAATGCTTGTTTTTATTTACCTTCGATAGAGTCATAATCAACAAGTACACTAATTTGATCCAGTTTTCTTCATTTTTCATTACAGAAACTTTTTGTCAGAGCTAGTATCACAAACTATTTTAAAATAATACTTAAACAGAACTTAAACTTATTAAATAATTTTCATGATTTTAGCATATATACTGTTATCCTACCTTTACCACTAACTGTCTGACTGTAGGCCAATCATTCTTTCTAAGCCTCAGTTTCCTTATCTGCAAATAAAAGATTTGGACCAGAAAATCTTGAAGGTTTCTTCCAGCTATGAAATTCTGTGTTCCTGTCATCCAATGTGCTGATCCCTGAAGCTCAATAGTTGCTAGACTTTCTCCCCAAGGCAGTGTTGAATAACGGATAAAATGATAAGACTACAGTCAGGAAGACCTGAGTTCAAATTCTGTCTTAGACATTTACTTGCTATGTTATGCCAAGCAAGACCCTTTCCCCTCTCCAAGTCTCAGTTTTATCACCATGTGAAATAAAGATAATAATATCACCTGTATTATGAAGTCATTGTTAGGATCAGATGAGAAAATATATGTAAAGCATTGTGCAAACCTTAAAACACAAAACAAATGTGAGCTGTTATTACATATGAGATAATCATGTAGTCACTCATTGTGGTAGCATGGATTATGTATTCTCAAATTCCATAAGTTCTAAGAAGCATTGTTCCTTTTAGTGAATTGGGGCTTAATTAATTTCATTGACTATAATTGGAGCAAACATGTCATGTCCCTTGGTCTCCCCTGCCCCATTTCTGAGTTACAAGGAAGTACATCAACTGTTAGGAGGAGAGACTTTATTGTTGATTTTTTTTTTGTTTGGATAGTGATATAAAAAGGCAATTGATATGAACTCTAAACCATTTACTTAGGTATTGAACTTAATTGGAACACCATACATAGTGTCAACCTTTTCATCAGTTTGGAAGGAGCTTAATGAAAGCTAATTAATTTATCATATAATTGACAGAGGAAAAGACTGTTCTTTTTATAGTAGCCTTCATGTCTGCTTTAAAAATGAAGCTTAGTGGTTGAGTGCTGCTGATTGATTAGCACTTTCATAGCCATTTTACTTTGAAAGTTTCTAGAAATCTCTAGAGAAATGTCTCTGCTGGGGAGCATTATTTGCAAATGTCAAGTTTTATGGAGTATTGGGAGAATCCGATAGATAGTTTTAATTAATCTTTGTTAAATTATTAGAATTGACAATCAGGAGTGGAAAGCACTGGTCTAGAGGGACTAGAATCTCAGAATGTTGTCAGTGCTCCTACTTTGAGCATTCATTAGCGAGTGAGGCTACCAGTAGAACTAAGAATCTTGATAGGTGGACCAAATTATAAAACTTACAATACTTCTGCAGCCCTCCTCCTGCCTCATATTATGCACTTAACTGAACTTGAAGCTGATTGATATGCTAAGAAGTGTCCCTGCAGCTTTCTGGTTGGTAAAGCCTCTCAGACAGCCCAAAACTTGTTAAGGGTTGCTTTTTTTTTTTTTTTGAGGAAATTATGACGCATAGCTTCATGGCTTTAGAGCTGGGACAGGCCCATCTAGAGGTTCCTCAATTTACAGGCCAGGAGATTGAGGTTCTAAGATATTAAGTGATTTGCCTGAGCTTACAAGAGCTAGTAAGTGACACAGTTGGGATTTAAACCCATCTTCTGACTCCAGGGATGGCGTTCTTGCTGCCATGTGATGTCTCTGAAGTGCATTATCAGTAGTTTCAGAATTAGTAAGTGATAAAGCCTGGGTTTTAACTTATGTGACCTGAGGCCAAAACCCTGTTCATTTTGCTATACCCTGTGTGATCAACATTCTGTTGGGCCTTGTGAAAAAATATAAAAGAAATATGTCATTGTGCCTTCTCTCAAGAAATTTATCATTTAATTTTATCTAATTACATATGTGAAATATTTAGAGAACTGTTAATTGCCAAACATTGTAGTGATGCAGTTGCTAACATACAAGGAACTCAAAAGAAGAACAATAGTGTCATTTCAGGCTAGAATAGTTGAACTTTTTGTGGAGCAGGAGGGACTTGAGCTGGACCTTAAAAGAATGAGTAGCATTTAGAGAAGTGGTGAACAGAGGGAGAGAATCCAGGAATGGGAACAGAACATTATGCAAAGGTGAAAAAAGTGTCTTAGTTGGGGTTGAGGGTAGGGGTGGGGGTGGGGTGGGGAGAGGATGAAAGGAGAAAGGATGAAGTCAAATAGGGCCGGATGGTGGAGGGCCTTGAATGTCAAACTGATTTAGTATGCTCATTTTAGGGAGCTTTTAGGAAGCCATTGAGCAGAAGAGTAAAATAATAAACATGGTATTTTACGTGTAGCCATGTTTAAGACTATTTGGTTGAGTTGAGTCCACAGGGGTCCAAGAACATTCAACCCTTTCTGTCCTGTACCTAGTCATTGCAGTTTCTGCTAGACTTATTGCTTGGGGAATCTGCCCCAAGAACTCTTCTTTCTCACACTCATCAGTTTGTTAAAATTCACCACCCAAGTATCCTATGCAACAGTTTACGCATGGCTCATGTCTAGAGCTTCCTCCCAAAAAATGGAAAGTAGGAAAAGAGGAACTCAATGCATAATATGAATCAGGCATGGGGCAGGTAGTTTATTCCTATGTAGAAAAAAATGCTGAACACAGAAATAAATACAGTGGGCATTAATGATTAATGATTTAAACATTTAAATAAAATCCAGCAGTTTTACTAATAACTACTAATACAATCAGCTGGGAATTTTGTTGTTAAACCTCATCAAGACATAAAACAATTTGAAAGGCTGCTAATTTGTAATTTTATATTTAACCTCACTTTGGCACTATATTGATCAGACAGTCTAGTTTAGGTCAGTCTTCCTTCCAGTAGCCATATTTCTCCAATGCAAAACCTGCAGCAGAGGACACCTCCATGCCGCTAGGATTCCTGTTTCTACTTCAACCAAAAACAGCCTCTCCAGTGAGTAGTGCTGCCACCATGTCCTCAAGAGTCCTAGGATCTTCAGTCTTTCAGAACTCACAAGAGCGCCAGTTGTTCTGGATTCTTCCACCATGGCATATATGTTCACCTAAGATTAGGAAAGAACAAACAGAAAAGAAACAGAAATGGCAGTGTGTTCGTTGTCACTTGGAGACCAGTTGAGAGCCCATGCAATCTTCTTTTCTTCCACCTTGCTCTCAGATTGCAGCTGTTAACAGTCTATACTTCACCTCTGGGAAGAGAGAGATCAAGGTGACAATAACTCCTTTTGTACCTCCACTGAGTTATTTAACTCTTCTGACTCAACAGATAATTAGGTGATTTTAAAAAATCATGTCCCATTTATAAGTCCTCTGAGTCACTCATGGCTGGAAGCAGGAGGCCCCCTAGAGCTCTTACTTGGTCATCTAGAAGCAGGCATAGAATAGCTGCATATGCTATGTACAGCTTGAGCCACATAGGAAAAGTAGTCTATGTGGTTTGCAACATAGAATGTATGGAGATAAAAATGGATCCAGGGAGATGGTTTAGGAAGCTGTTGTGGTAATATAAACATAGGTAAAAAGAGAGTGTGTCATGTGGTAGAAAGAGTACTGGATTGGGGTTGGGGAGAGGGGACTGGAGTGTCAGCAAGTCTGAGTTCAAATCCTGAATCTGATAGTATGACTTTAGGCAAGTAATTTACCCTCTAACCTTTAGTTTCCTCAACTGTAAGATGCAAATTATAATACTTATACTGCCTATCTCATAAGGTTGTTGTGAATGGATTAAATGCTGTGTAGTTTTGAAATTTCTATTAAATGTGAGCTGTTATAGGCTGAGAGAATGGAGAGAAAATGGCAAATTATATATGTAGTAGCATATGAAGTAGTATATGTAAATTTAGTTTTATTAATCCATTACAGTCATTCTAGATTGCAGTGTTTTCTAAATAGTTGAGTCACCTCCCTTGATTTATAAAGTTTATTTAACCATTTTGGATGAGAATATTTCCAATTGTATATATCCCTGACTTCCTAAAGAGAATGTAATGTGGTACGTACCTTTTCTTGAAGATTTAGTTATATCAAACGTTACTATTGTGCAGTGTTAAAATACAATACAATAAAATACAATAATATCTTCAGGGCTTCTGAAGATAGTAATAACATTTTTGCCTTTAGTAAATGGCCTGATATTGTGCTTTTTGAATTATATCTCTTCATAGATTTGTGTTTTCCCATTCTGTCAAGCCCCCAATTGAACCTTTTTATTAAGTCGTTGGCATGCTTGTCTATAGTAATCTTCTGTCACTTTCCAATTTGCTATTTCTGTTCTATTGGATTTAAAAGTGTATCACCAGGCTTTCTAGAACTCAGTGAAAAGAACTTTTAGCTCTAAAGTCAACCTCTAAAACTCCCTAAAACGTGATATTTGTATTGTGCCACAAAAAAGTACCACATCAAATCTTCAGTAAGAGAACTTATATATTAATATTTTTCTCGTCCCAGAATATCTTTTTCCATCTCTGTCTTACCTTAGAGATAATGTCCTAGCCTCTCTCTTCTGTTAAAAAGCTTTTGTTTCATTAATTTCTTTCCTTTGCATACACTCACTTTTGAAGGCAAGTTCTAGACGAAGAAGCAGCTGCTGATGAAAGTTTTATTCCTGGCATTCAGGCAGATCTATCTCTTATGCATATTTGGCGTGGGAATGGTCTGCCTTTTGTTTTGTCAATTTCATCTGTATCTCTGCTACATCTCAAGAAATGATAATTGACTTTTTGTGCATTATAAATATATGAATTGAGTTGCTGTAAATTGAGTAAACATTTTATATTTAATAATAGTTCATATTTCCATTATTTTAGAAAACTTTTAGCTTCTTACTGAAATAAACTTTAAATGTTTTAAGATGTTGTATTTGAGACATTGTAGTCTTAAAAATGAATGTTCAAATGAATCTCACATTTTTTATTCTCTAGGATGGTCAGTCAGAAATTTTATATACATTTTGGAATGTAGTTACTGATACACTTTCTTCTCGTTTTCAAACAGCCACAAATTGTAAGTACTCTATTGAAATCTACTAATATCACTCATATTGCCATTACTTAATAATATTTGGACTTTTGATATCATGGTAAAATGTCTTTGTTCTTAAAACCAATTGTTATCCTAAAACTCTAATTTTGGGTTAGGAATTTTTACATATTTATAAAAATTGTATTTATGTGTTTAAAGTAATCAACTGTGGAAGAAAATCCAAAAAGTAAAGCAGTCAACCACAACTTTCTCCATTCATGTTAGGGTGATTGGCAAAACATATTGAAGATTAAGTTAATATTTCTAAAATTATTTATACTCTGGAACTTAAAAGTATTAAGTATGAAGAGTTACAAAGGTTTTATATTTGGTGACTAATGCCAATTTGAAGCATTCTCATCATAAAAAAGAAGTTAATGACCTAAACAAAAACCATGATAAAATTTCTTTGCCCTTTCAGCCACCAAACAATAGAATACCATAAGCCTAGGAAATTAAATACATGGCATCTAACAACTTGTAATCAAAACCAGCCTAGTGAGCCAGTGTATGCGTGCAGCACGATTCTTCTTCAGTATTTCAAAGATCCGAAATTTCCTAAGTGTGAGTCTTCCCTCCTCTCAATCTGAGCCCAACTTTATAATTCAATAGATTGTTTTCAGAAACTAATAAGTATAAAACAAATTCTTCTCCCTTTAGCCAATATAGTTCAGAGCTTCTCTGAACTTAACTGGCTGATGTTCAACAAATGGGCATACAGTCCCTCGTGGCTTATAGTTGATATCCTTTAATTTGGTAAGACCTGTTTGAGCTTGAACTTTGTTACCATTGTCTTTGAGAACCTAAAACCACGACCCTTTCAGAGTAGGACATTAAGAGAGGTATGATTTAGCTATGAAAATTGGGCAGGGAGACGTCATAGGTGAGACTACTATCTTCCCTGCTTCACTCCATGCTCTTTACCATTCCTTCTTCTTTTTCTTCACTGGGAGGTCTCTTACCTTATGTGGTATTGATGTGGTTTTGGGATGCTGGGAACCCCAAAATGTCAGGGTACAGAGTGAGTCTTCCTGGAAAGAATTCAAGCACTCAAGCCTTCTTTCAGTCAAGGGGCAGTAGGAGCTGGTGAGATTCTTAGGGAATCTGCAAACTTAATGGGGGTGAGACTGATACTTTTATACAAAAAAAGACAGTAAGAATATCTGGATGGGATTAAGGAATGGAAAATAGCCTGGCGTGGGCCAGGTGCTGACACTGGAAGGACTTAAGTGGTCAGAGAGCCACAGTGAAAGGGCTGTTAAAAGGATTATTGGATATATAGGTAGGCTGGGATGGGCTTGATGCCTTAGACCAAACACAGTGATCTGGACTGCTAAAATGTGTGGGAAAGTTCAGGGACTGGGTTGCTTTCAAAGACATGATCTTTTCCTTTTAGGGGTCCAGTTCCCATCACCCCATCAGTGTGTGGTATAAACAGATCTAGTAAAACCCAGCCAGACTCTCAGCTACTTATGCTGTCATCACCCCAATGACCTGCTTTTCTGCATTGCCACCAGAAAGTAGTGATAGAATGTCTTCCTCTGACAGGATATAAAGGATTGACTATTTAAATGTGGATCTAATCTATACGAATGAAATTTAAAATATGCAAAGATATTTTAGGAATAGTGATTTTTTCAGATTAGGAATAGTGATTTTTCAGAGTTCAGGTGTATTATTGGCACAAATAGTGCACTTATCTTGTGGTATGTTTTGTTCTCTATGTTAATATAATATATTTTACATAAAAAAAGAATGTGATCATCTACAATATTCTACAATAATTATTAAACTAGTGATGTCACAAATCCATTATATTTGATGAAATGCACTCAAGAACTTAAAATATATAAGCAGTAAATTAGGATGATACCTACTTATTTATAATATAAAACCTGAATTTAAACATTCAGTAAAATATCACTAATTTAGAAAGAAGGTAGTAAAGAGAAAATACCTTTAAAATTAGGGGGAAATACAAATTATAGTGTATGTATTTTAAGATGCAGTTTAATTACTGCCAAGCCAAGGTAAAAGTATATGTACTTTATTTTCCTCTAACGAATAAGTACGAATTATTTGTAATGTGCATATAATTTATTTGCAAATGAAACCTATTAAAATAGTTTTGGAAATATTTTAAATTATTTACCTTAATTCTTAAGTAAGATACCTATCGTCCCCGTCCAATATCATTTGCTACTGACTCTATTAGCATATTTTCCATCACAATTGCAAAGCTAAAATGAACTGAACATACCAATGAACTGAATGTAAAGATGATGGGGGTTGGGATCTGGACCCTAGAATGGAAAAACCCTGTACTTTCCCACATGGCCAAATCTCTGGTGTTTGCCTGAGGCTGTAATCCCATCAACTGGCCTTTCATTGTGGCTGTGCCCAATATCCCAATTCTCTGTTACCCATAACCTAGCCTAGCCCTCCATTGTCTTACCTCCTTATGGCCTGGGGCCACTTTTCACCCTTAATCCTAGCTGGGCTTTTTCTCCCTTCGTTATGGGGTCCAGGTCTATGCATTCTATTACCTCACAGTCCCCCCAGACTACTTGGCCACTCCTAGATCTCTCCCACAATCTTTATGTATATAAGATCCATCTTGTCTTCATCAAGATGCTCAGATTCTTGTAATCTAGCCACTGCTCAGATTCTTAAAATCTGGCCCACTTGCATTAGTGATACAAATGCTTAGATTCCTTAAGAGTCTGCTCAATGTGACGGATGTTCTAATAAACTTTGTCTCTGGCTGAAAGAAGATTTAGGTCAAATTCTTTCGAGCAGGAACCGTGTGTCATGATTTTGGGGTTCCAGCATCCCTAAACCTCTAGACTTCATCAAAGAGACTTATCCATTCTTTAAAGCATTTATAAAATGAATAGCCTGCTGTCTCTCTTCTGATCAGTATTTAAATTACTTAATTGTTGACTTTTTTCTAGGCAGCTAACATTTTAAGCTAGCTAGGTAACAGCAAAAAAAGAAAGCATATGGCTGTGTCTTAATATGTCTTTATAAGCCCACATAGCATCTGTACCTTTTAGGAACTCAGTATTTGTTGAATGAATTGTTGGTTGAATAAAGTCTGAATCCTTCTTCATAGGGTCATAGATTTAGAGCTAAAAAGGGTTTTCTAGTCAAATTCACCCCACCCCCTCAATATTACAGATAAGAAAACTCAGGCCCATAGAGGTTAACTAATTTGCCCAGGGTCATATAGGTAGTAATTGACAATAAATAAAATCATCTTGGTCTAAAATCTGCCATCCTTTCTACTGTACCATGCTGCTTTTCATCGTCTTGTCCAATCTTATTTCCCACTACTTCTAGTAGGGAACTTCCCACTTCAGTCTAGCAGATCTGTAAAATGTTTCCTTATCTAAAATATCTGCCTATCTTCCTTTTCACTTATATAAATCTCCTTCTTCCAGGCCCAGCTGCATTCCTACCTTTATTGTTGTTTTTATTGTTGTTTATCCTTTGTTCTGGAAGAGGACCATGATCTCCAGGAGGTGTTACCATGACGTGCAAATGAATTGGATTTAAGTGAGGGAGGGCTGTGCAAAGTCACCAGCCTCACTTTCTCCTCTGGTGCCACCTGGGTCCAGTGGCCAGATATAAATCAGGACAACTGAAAATGGCCCTCAGATGCAGTGGAAAATCTTGGGCCCCCCCCCCTTTTTTTTTTTAAAGATTTCACTGAATACCCAGTCCACATGAATCTCCCCTCTAAATTCCCTTTGCACTTAACCAGTACAGTTTAGGTTTTGCTCTCAAATTGTTTTATCTCTGTTAGTTTTGTTTCCCACCTATTAACCTATCATTAAGGTTAAAAAAAAGCATACATTCATAGTCTTACGCTGCTCCAATAGCACAATTTGGTGCTGGAACTAGTAGGTCCTTAATACACAATTTATGATATAAATGAGGGAATTTACCCTCATAGATAGAAGCTCAGGTTGGTCATAGGATGTGAATTTTTTTAGTCACAGAAATTTTCAAAGAACATATAACTAAGTTTATCAAAGGGTTGTTACTATGGCAGAGAAGGAAGTACTCACACCATGAAAACCAAAGAACCTTGAAATAATGAAGTACAGCTGGAAAAGTTATTGAAACTGGAATATAGCTATGGTTAAAAGAAACCTTCGCTTACAGGCAGCTATGTGTACTCCATACAGTACTGGACCCTGTTAGGAAGTCCTGAGTTCAAATCCAGCCTCAGACATTTAATATCTATGTGACCTTGGGCAAGTCACTTGATCTGTTTGCCTCAGTTTCCTCATCTGTAAATGGGGATAATAATAGGACTTGCCAAAGTTATTGTGAGGATCAAATGAGATAATTGTAAAGTGTTTAGCACAATGCCTGGCACATACATAGTAAGCACTTTATAAATGCTAGCTATTATAATTATTGTTCGTCACTTCACATTTAAGTAACCTCTTTGTGTTAGTGGTGTAATTTTATTAATAATTTCGTTCAGGAGTTCTCTAAAATAGCTTGTGAAGCATCTGTCATTTATAATAGCATATAATAGTCCCAAAGGATAACATAGTGCTTACAACTCTAGAGACATGCAAACATTTAAATGTTTAAAGTATCAAGCAGTACAATAGATTACCTAACTAGAAGAAGAAGAAATGTTTTGGCAGAAAATATGTAGAGAATACATTTTGCTTTTGGGATATCAAATGTTTATGCCTACTAGAAATTTGTGTTGTGATATTAGTCAAGCAAGCAAGCATTTATTAAGCACCTACTAATCTAAAAGTCTAATGCATAATGAATTCAGGTTACTCAGAAGGAGAAAAAAATGCTGTACTAGCACCATAAACATTTAAAAGTATACTTTCAGAAAGTCTGTATTCTTAATTATTTATGGGTGCTGATTACTTAAAATTTTATTTCTACATTTTTCCATTACTTTTGTTCAGTTGCAGCTGCTAAATAATAATAATCATTACCATTTATCTGTTGCCTTAAGGTTTGCAAAACACTTCACATATATTGCATTCAGAAGCTTATGGTGAGGATGCTCGTTTCTTTACTTTTCTAAACCTAGACATAAGGACAGATAAATGGTCATCACCACTCTAAGGATTTGGAATTTGAAAGTATTGTTTTTCTTTTCATTATGATTGTTCCTTAGGTGTCACTTTGTCGGTGCACTTTTTATAAATGCTTATAAAGCTATCTAAAATGTTTTTTTAATTAAATGTTTGAAAATTTTCCCAAGAAAAGCTTTTGAAAATTTGAGAGTTTAACCAAATTTTATGATAAGTAGCTGTTAACCTTGCAGAATTCTGAAGTAGCATTCATGAGTTTATTCAACAAGTAGCAACTTGAACTGAAGTATACTATAATTTGAGAGAATTACATGGCATTTACATGACAATACTGGAGAAAATCAGCTGTGAAATAACAGAAGCACTAAAAACATGCTATACTAGTCAACTAGAATTTATTGAGTACCTACTGTGTTCCAGGCAGTGGGATAAGTACTTATATATGTTTTAACCTAGTAGCTGAGGTAAGGTTTGAATTACAATATTGTAATTGAATCTGTCAGTCATTATACTATAATTGGTTCATGATCTCATTGGTATGGATAATCACTCTAACAATGCAGCATTCAATCTATGTACACTTTTCATCCTGTGTACTTGTTTCCAAGTCCTCCCATAAATCCACTATAGCGTATCTATGCACTGTGCTGACAGTCTTTTGGAAACCAGTGCATTACTTAGGCTGTGCATCTATTGCTCTTTCCAAATGACCATACTAGCTCCTTTTTGAGTCTTAAGTATCTTTTATACTACTTTTTGTATCATTGCATAACTGGTAATGTGCTGCAGCCTAGTTATGCCCATTATGTGCTACATCATTACCCTTTGCACTACCTTATATTTTGATGTAGCTGTGAATCTTGGAAAACCACAATTAAATATCCTTTCTTATGAGGTAGTGAATTTCCTGTAAGTGAAAGTATTTAAGAATAGGCTAAGTTACCACTTGTTAGGAATATTGTAAAAAGAAAATTGCTATTTGGACTAGATGACTGCTAAGATTCTATAATTCTACATAGATGGGGCAAGTATTATTACCCCCATCTTCTAGAAGAAGAAAAAGGTTCAGAAGTTTTAGTATCTTATTTAGGGCTGTACAGCCAGAAAAAGGACCCAGATCTTCTCATACCTAGTCCAGTGTTCCTTTTACTGACTCAGATGACATAGGGAATGCCCCACCAGTTAAATATTTTTAATGCCCTTGCATTTATTTTTATATACAAATGTTTTAATCTATTTTTACTATGTTACATTCACCAAATATATCTAGAATTTAGAAGGAGAAAAGTTTTTAGACCTCATTTCAGGTGATGGAATAGGAAGAAGTAGAATTTTCAACTTTGAGTAAGCCACTCTTAGTAGAACTATTCTACTTTTGAAGCATTTCTATAGCATGGTGTTTTAACAATTATTTTTGTCCTCGGGGTATTTTTTTTAGTACCTTTTGTAAATAAAAATGATATGAAGTGTATTTTTCTCTTTTGGAGATGGTAGATGAATTGCCAAAATGTCTCAAGATTTAAGTCATATATCCTTTGGCAAGGCACTATAGCTAGCTTTTCTAACATCTATGAAAATGGTGGGGAAAAAAATGGTAGTAGACATATTAAACATTCCTCAAAATTTGTCATAGGTGATAATTTTAACCTTTTTCTGAATTAATGACTTCTAGAAGAACTGGCATTGATATAGCAAAAATGTACTTGTCAATTAACAGTGGGTTGGGGAGGACTGGAAGAGAGAAACAGAGGGAGAGAGAAAAGAGAGAAAGAATGCATTTATTTAATGATTTGTTTTGTTCTACAGCTTCTATGTTTTTGAAGCAAGCATTTGAAGGTGAATATCCTAAGTTATTACGTCTTTATAATGACTTATGGAAGCGTCTTCAACAATATAGTCAGAATATTCAAGGTAATTTTAATTCAAGTGGAACCACAGACCTCTACATTGACCTACAGCAGATAGAAGATGACATGCAAGACATATTCATGCAGAAAAAGCAAGATTATGAGTATGTATATTTAATTGGTCTATTAATTCTATTGAAGCAGACCATTTTAAGAGTTTAATTTTTAAATAAACTTAAGAGGTGTGTGAATATGCTGTTCTTTACATTTTATAAAAGATGATTATTCATTTTAATATACTGCATTTGTGTGTGTGTGTGTGTGTGTGTGTGTTTTGTACTAGTCTGTTGCAGCTGCCTTAGGGCAGTTAGAAACTTCCACAGAAGAAGTAGAAAGAAGGGCTTGTGGCTTAACTTGATAGACCAAGGAACACAGGGAATGGGAGCAAAACCACCTCCAGTTCATAGTCACTACAAAGATAAACATACACCAAGGTTGAAGTGGGCAGAATATATCCATAATCAACTAGTGGAAGAGGGATATTTTGGCCTCAGAGGATCATAGATCTAGAAAAGGATTTACAGCTAGAATGATTTAGGGGATCTAGAAGGGACCTTAGTGGTCATCTTGTTCAATCCCCTTTCTTTTAGATGAATAAACTAAGATTCCAGAGAGGTTAACTCACTAACCCAGAGATCACACAGCTATTAAAGGGCAGAGCCAATATGTAAACCCAGGTCGTCCAACTCCAAATCCTACTTTCTCTCCATTTTACCACATTGATCCATTGAAAGACACCTTCCTGACCCTGTTCTCAATTCAAGCAGGTTCTGACTCGTGACCCAAACTGTAGGTTTGCTCCAAGATTCAGGCAAGGGCTCAGAGTTTTAAAGGGAGTTGTGATGTCTCTACTAGTCATATCTGATTGGTTTCCCCATGGGGCAGTCAAGTCAACCTCACTAAAGCAACAAAACACCCCAAGGGAGAAACAGGAGGCTACATGTGCCAGGCAGATTAAGCCACCACAACCATATTGACCACCATCTACCTTGAGAACCCATTGAAGACAGCCTAGGACCCTGAACCTAAGAGCCTTTGAAAAAACAATGCTTCCAGACCAGTGCATGTAACCATCATGATGGGAAGCAATACTGACAGAGGTTGGCCTCAAACACCTCCTACAGATGGTATGGTCACAGTTATTGAAGACCCAGAAAAGAAAACTCTTAAAGTTCATGGCACTATGAAATGGTTTATCATCAGAATCTGATATGATTTTATTAGTGGGAATGACATTAAACAAAAGGCATTACCATCTGCTTTGATGATGTACTCAAGATCCATTAGGCCTTTCCATCTGACTTAGCACTGAAACCTTCCATAACTCTTGTCTCCCTCATTAGAATGGGAGCTCCTTGATAGTAGCCACTGTTTGTATCGCCAGGGCTTAACACAGTGCTCTTCCTGTAATAAGCACTTGGTAGAAGCCTTTTTATCATGCATTCATTCATTCCCACTTCTGATATCACAGGCATGGAGATGGCAGTTAATGGAGTTGAAAGTATCTAGCATATAAGATTTCAGAAAAGGAGCAGGTTCTGGGCAGAAGGAGGGGAAGGATCTAGAGCAGAGAAAGCCTGCCCAAAGAAAGCCCACATGGAAAAGCGATTTTCAAACTGCCACAGAATTTGTTTTAGTTTAATTTATGAAATCCAAGTCTCAAACTTAGATGATCAAACAAGGCTTTCATCAAAATCTACTGAAATAATATCACCATGGATAAAGGCAGAGCTAACACCAGAAGTACATGGGATTATTCTGCTTTCGGTTGCTGTTTTGGTGTAATTAGATGTTGGGGGGGTTTTTTGTTTGTTTGTTTACTTTGTTTTTGGTGAGGGCTGTTGGGGTTAAGTAACTTGCCCAGGGTCACACAGCTAGTGAGTGTTATGTGTCTAAAGCTGTATTTGAACTCCAGTCCTCCTGACTCCAGAGCTGTTGCTCTATCCACTGTGCCACCTAGCTGCCCCTAGATGATATTTTTTGAAAGCTATCTATCCTGTATACTTAGATACTGTAGTACTGTGTGTTATATTTCCTTCTCTAGACCATGAGGGCAATGACCTTATCTTATTTGACTCAGTACTTAACACAGTGTTTTATATACAATAATTGCTCAATAAATATTTTTAATTTAATTTAATTTAAAACAGTTATTTCCAAGGTCTTTGAATGCTAGGCCAAATCAGTCAGTAAGCCTTTATTAAGCACTTAAAATATTACAGGCACTGTGCTATATGCTGGGGATACCAAAAAAAAGCAGAAGAGAGCCCCTACCCTCAAGTAGCTCACAGTCTAATGGAGGAGACCACAAGTAAACAACTGTGTATAAACAAGCCACATACAGGATAAATAGGAAAAACTCTACAGAGGGAGGCACTAGAATTAAAAAGCACTGGGAAATACTTCCTGTAGAAGGTAGGATTTTAGCTGGGACTTGAAGGCAGTCAGTGAAGCCAAGAGGTCGAGATGAGGAGGGAGAACATCCCACTGATGGGGGATCACCAGGAGAAATGACCAGAGTCAGGAAATGGAACAGCAAGGAGGCCAGTGTCATTGGACCAAACAGTACGTGGTGTGTTGAAAGGTAGAAGAAGACTGGAAAGGTAGCAGGGGGCTGCATTATGAAAGATTTTGATTGACAGCATTAAATGCTTCAGATAAATCAAGAGTGAGGATTGAGAAAAGGCCATGGTTTGACAATTAAGAGATTATTGGTAACTTTGAAGAGGCATGGTAGCGAATACTAATAGAAAATAGTCATGGATTAGGTTTGGAGGAAAAATCCAGTATCTTCTGGGTTATAAGGATATAGTAAAAAGAATGCTAGACTTGAAGTCAGGAGAAGTCTTGGTTCATATTCCATCTCCAGACCACTGGCACCTCACTTAACCTGCCTAAGCCTCATTTGAATTACCTATAAAAATAGCGATGATAATAATATCTGTACCATAAAGTTGGGGTAAGAATTATATGAAGTGTAATATATGTAAATCACTTTGTTAACAAAGTTTATATGAATGTCAGTAGTTATTAATCAGGACAGGTAGGTGTCACAGTAGATGATGGAGTATCAGTCCTGGAGTTAGGAAGGCTCATCTTCCAGACACTTATTAGTTGTGTGACCCTCGACAAGCCACTTAACCCTATTTGCCTCAGTTTCCTTATCTGTAAAATGAGCTGGAGAAGGAAGTGGCAAAACACTCCGGTATCTTTGACAAGAAAACCCCAAATAAGGTCACAATGAGTCAGCTACAACTGAAAAATGACTGAACAACAAGGTGTTATTAATAGTATCATTACCTCTAGACAGGACCAAACCTAATTGTCCTAGTTAAATGTAGCTGTCTATACTGTTCTTGGATCATTTCAGGATTTCCCTCATTCTTCAGTTACCCATTCTTCTGTCATAACTATTGATATTAACTGTGCTATAATACATTGAGAGTAAGCATGCTGAGGTGATCAGAGAACTGGCCTTAGAGTCTAGAAGACTTGGATTGAGATGTCACCTTTGGCAGTACTGGTTGAGTAGCTGGATAACCTGACCTCTCAATGGTCTCAGCCAACTGTGTAAGATTCTAAGTTTCAGGGAGGGTGGCAATTTGTGTTGTTAAAGGAAGCTCCTCATTGGGAGCTCTTACACTGATAAAATCACAAGTCTCGTAAAAACAAAAAACAAACAAATTCAGTCATGACCTCAGAGATTCATGAAGTATGTGAGATATTTGTTTGTCCATATATTATATTGCTCCAGGCTACTGTACTTTTGGGAGTCTTGTGTCTACTTTTTATAGTGGTTTTTTTCCCCTCCTTCTTTGCTGTCAACTGTTATCCTTTACTGCTTACTGTTAGCCTATCTATAATAGCTTTCTATGTTTCTGTAGTTTGGGAAATTAGATAACCTAACTTGTTAGAATTGTGTGCAAAATATGGCTAAGGGATCCTCATGCAGAGCTTTTATAGTGTATGAACTTTGTGATGTCTGGCTTTCCTGCTCAGGCTTTTTTCCCCTGGGAGAAAGTGTTTATTCCCTGATTATCAGCTGTGTTTTAGATAGTCAAAGTTGCCATATAACTAGTTATGGCAGTTTGTTTTCTTAAGTATTTGAACATTTCCCTGTACTCTTATTTATAGTCTTAATATGTCATTTCTACCAATAAACATTTGTGTGTTTTTTTTAAAGGTAGTTTTTAGCCTCACCTCTGTTGGAATTGGTGCTTAAATTAATGAGTTTTTATTATACTGTCCTTTAAGTTGAGATTGGCTGATTTAACATAATATATAGATATATGGTATATGACATTTATAGATAGCATGTATAATTAAATTTGTATATGTATGATATATTTAATTAGATATTTTGATAAGAGATTGATGTTCACACTTATACATTATCCTAACACATCAAGATTGTCTTCTTGATACAAAGTGTACCATTGTAGTTTTAGTGGACAAGAACTGAGGAATCAATGGGAAAGAAGTAATCAAACTTTTCAGGATTAATAATATTTTTTAATATTGTAAAATTAGAATTAATTTTTCAAAATGTTTGTATCTATAGTCCAGAAAAGGCTTTAAAAGACTCACTGCAACCATATGAAGCAGCTTACCTATCAAAGTCACTGTCTCGACTCTTTGACCCTATCAATCTGGTCTTTCCCCCGGGTGGCCGGAATCCACCTTCTCCTGATGAACTTGACAGCATCATTAAAACCATAGCCAGGTAAGTGTATATTCAAAAGAAGCACATGGTATTCAAAAGTGGAAACTAAAAACTAAGTTATAATTGTTTCCTTATTTCTAAATGATCAGTTCATCAATGAAGATTATTAGCAATAAATGTTTAATTTAATCCCAGTTATTCAAGGAATTAGCATTACAATTAAGTTTAAAATGTACTTTAACTACATGAGTAATTAAAACTTCAATTGATAAAAACTATTTTAATATACTCTAAATGTAGCCTACCTTAATTATTGTGCTTTTGCTGAAGAAACACAGTCAACTTAATTGTATACAACATAGCAAATCTCTAATGTTATGTATACTTATCTGTACTCCCCATTTAATTTTGAAAAATGATTTTATAAATTGAGACACAAGTGTAGAGGTGAATGTGATTTACCAAGGATTACAGAGGGCATTTGTAATATAAGTGTGAATTTTGTGGAGCTCTTTTTTATTCTTCTGTTGTTTTTAATTCTTTAAGAAAGCAAGACAGCCACCAAAGCCCCCTAAAAGGGAATGAATTTCAAGTGATGTGTTTCTTGAATACCTGAAAACAGAAGAGGGGTCCTCTTGAAATATCATAGCTTAACCATTTTCCAGATAAGAATTGCTTTTGAGTCTGTCACAGCCGCCATGGTAATTAAAGGCTTGTTGAAATTGTAATACCATATATTTGCAACTAGCATCCTGAAGAAGGCAAAATAACTATGGGGAGATAATGCAGGGCACTAAAACTTTGCATGTGGGATTTATGTAGTGTAATAAAGAGGAAGGACAGGAGAGTAGAGATCCAGAGGTGTGATATACAGGCCAAAATCCCTGAATAGGTATTCTTGATCCTAAACTCCCCCTATTTCTTACTATCTTGACTTTCCCCAATCATGACTATAAATTTAGTCATGCCAGCTCTATAATCTCTTTAACAGTGCTATGAGTGTGATAATCCTAGATGCAATTTGCTCTCCCCTACTACTACTATATTAACAACCATTCAACTCAGTGTTTAATTGTCTTTTCCTATATATGTATTCTGTCTTATACATATTATGTATGTGCTTAACCCTGAGTACTTTGGGCTATACAGAGTAGGCAATTGTCTAAGGTACTGCTAGTTGGAGGGCATAATGAAAGAAACTTTTAAATATAAATAAGCAAATTGAGAAAATTTAGTAGGTTGGAAAGAGCACTAGACTTGCCCTCATAAGACCCAAGTTCAAGTCCCAGCTCTTACATGCTATATGACTGGCTGTATGATCTTTGCTGGGCCTCTGGGCCTCGGCATTTTCATCTTTAAATTGATGACCCCTAAAGTCCCTCGTAGCACTGCATTCTATTATTATTTTATTAGTCTGTTATTCTCTTCTCCATGGCATTATAGGTGTTTGTTTTTGTGATGAGTCAAACTACATGTTATAATGAAAACTTATTATAACCTCTAGTGGACAGTAACAAACAGGGGTTACAATTTTCGAGCCTTGCCAAGGGCTTGAGAAGTGCCATCTCCTGATTGTCAGAAACCCCCTGAGTGCCCAATGCACATTTGTAGTCCTATGTTCTCTAAAGAATTCTGTTAACCAAGTTAAAACTTGGTTTTTTGAGAATACAGAGGAAATGCATCAGACGTTCTGATCTGTGCAGTTTGAAATTAAATATAAACATCTGTACAAGGACACATTGCTGAATCTATTAGTGTTTTTTTCCATGCACTGTACACTAACTTTAAACAGCTCTTTGTATCGTCTCTCAGTGATTTTAAACTCTCATTGTTGTTCATTTCTGGTGCTTAAAAGGCCTTGTCTGCTTTATTTTTCTTACAATTTTTTAACTTGTGCTCTTTTTGTAGGCACTAGACTTTATTACATTTGTTTCAAGTAAATCACTTTTCTGGAAATTAAAACAAATTTGCCAATTAATCTCAGATTTTAGTGGTTAGCATGTGTACAGTGAAGTAAGATTTTTACATTAAATCCAATTTAAAACAATTCCAAATTGCATTCATATTTCAATTTTTGATTTCTATTCAAAAGACTAGTATATATGAAGTAATATGAATTTGAAAAATTTCCACTGCAACTCAGTGTCTTTGTGAATCATTTGAAATTTGTATTTTTAGCTTATAGTCTCCCAAGGTCACCATTTTCATTCAAGTGCTGTCTCTTCCCTGCAGATGTCTGTGATTTGCATTGCCTGTAATTGCACTTAACAGTTTTGAAAAATAGTGCCACTTCAGAATTTGTATACAATTTACTCTCTTAATCATAGCCATGGAACCACACATGACTTGCCTTTATTAATGAATGACTGGTCATTAAGAAATTCTGTCTCCAGATACTTTCTAAATGTGGAGTTTAGAAATACAACAAGGCTTACAATTCCTGGTAAAGATCAGTGAAATTATAAAAGTAATAGTTCTGCTTACATTGTGTAGGTTGAGTTGCTGCTTTCCATCATGTTGATAAACTAGATTATGAAGTGTTTAAATTGTTTTAATTAATTGTGGTAACCTGTGTTTTCCAGTGAACTTAATGTGACAACAGTTGATTCAAACCTTACTTTAGCTGTGTCCAAAAATGTGGCAAAGACCATACAGTTATATGGTGTGAAATCTGAACAGCTCGTAAGTAACTTCATGTTTCTGTAATCTTTTTCGTTATTCTTTGTTAAAATGGTTAATTAAACTATTTGGGAGGTATTAATGAATTGACTAAAATTTGGAATATCTAGTGAAATTTTGAAATCTTGAATTAGAGTTCACCAAAAAAGTTCATGTACCTTTTGATAATTGATATCCTACTCATCAAATTTTCCTATATAATGTAGGTTTTAAGGCTTTTGTCATATTTATACCAAAATTCAGGTTTATTTTCCCAAAATATAGCTAAATGTGATTGGCTGGGTTGTTTTTTTTTCCCGTTCCCAAGCACCATTCATGCATGGTTAGCAAGTGTAAAATTAATTAGAACAGCTAGAAACTGATTAGAGAAAATATAATGCTTGAAACTGTAATAGAAAAGGGGCATTTTAAAAATGAAATTTTCTGAAAACTCCAGCTTTAATGTCATCATATAGAACAGTTTAACCCATAAAAATGGTGGTTCTTTGCTGCAGCTATTTGTACACATTTTAAATGATAGCAAAGTTAACCTGTTGGTTTTAAATCATTATCATTTGGATTATTCTCTCAAATGAGGATTAAAGGCCTTAAGGAGATGCTTATGGCTTTTTCTCTTGGGATTTTAAAATGTGAATGATAACACAGATTTTAGAGCAGAGGAGGAGTAACCCCTTTACACAAAGGTCCTAACAAGGTCAGAATGTTCTTAATAATTAATAGAGTGATATAGAAAAGCGTGCATGCTTGTGTATTTTTAGTCAGCAATATCAGTTCATTAACCTTCCCCAGAGTTAGGAAAGATAGCATTTGAAGTTCCAGAATTCTAAGAAGCAAACATATCTTATACACATAGAAACTACAAACCAAAATGAATCACAGAATCCATAGTTATCAGTTGCTAAGTCTTGTTGAGGCTACCTCCGTAGCACCTCTAGCTTCTCTCAACCCATGTAGACATTATCTTAGTTCAGGCCCTTATCACTTCTAGCCTGTCAGTAGCCTACCAACTAGTCTCTCCGCTTTCCGTTTCTTTCTTCTCCAGGCCCTCCTCACATGACTGCTAAATTGATATTCTTAAAGCTCAGGTCTGACCATGTGACTCTATTGACAGGAAGCTTGAGTGGCACCCTTTCTTTTAGGATAAAATACAAACTCCTCAGTTTAGCATTTACAGGACTTTATAATCTGACTCCTACCTGTCTTTGCTAAATTATTTCAAAGGAGCAGTTCTCGTGAGCTCTACATTTCAGTCAAACTTGGCCTATTTAGTATCCTCCATTGCACAATATGCTGGTTTTTATTTCTTTGCCTCTGGTCATGGGCTTCAATTCCTGTCATGCCCTTCCCTCTCAGCTTTTCTCCTTGGACATCCTCATTTCCTTCAAAGCTCAACTTAAGTAACACCGCCCTTGATCTCCCAGATTGCTAGTGCTCTCTTCCCTGGTATTACTTTGAAGTCATTTTATCTATTTTTTGTATTGACTGTTTATTATCTGTGTAACTATTCACCTTCTATCTACTATCCCTAGTAGTATCTATCTACTATCCCTAGTAGAATGTAAGCACTTTGACGGCAGATTCTTTTTCGTTTTTGTCTTCGTGTCCTTACTGGCTAGTCTAGTGCTATGTTCATATGTATGTGCTTAGAAAATGCTTGTTTAATTGATATGAATGATCTTTTAGTTTCAGCTATAAGACTGTGTGATTCGTGGTTTGACTATCGATGAATAAATTGGGTTGCCAGTGTTTTAGTAAACACCTCACCCCAGCCTTACTAAAGCCTCTACTACAGAGGCTTTTAGCATTTTTCCGGTTGAAAACTTATCACTTAGAGACAATCAGAGTTTACTTGGAAGTCTTTACATAGTTTATTTTCCCCTCAAATTTTGTATACAGGAGCCTTGCTATAAAACCAGTTACTGTAGATGAATTTAAATATAATACCTAACAGATTTTTGTTACTAGAGGCACTAGAAGGATCTTCATATGAGAAAATCTTATCATAAAGATGATAGCACAGATAACCTGCTAGCTACATTGCAGTAAGACTCCACTATATTTACAGGAAGTAGTTTAATATGATTTTTGAGTTGTGGCATCTGTTGTTAATGTTATAATGCTGACAAAAGCAATTCATTTGCCTTCCAGTCTTAGAAAGTATTTTAATACTTCATGGAACATTTGTTTAAATTGGCACCTTGAGTTTGTCTTAGAAGAATTGTCTGCAGCCTTTTTCAACCCAAGTGTTCAAATAGTGTGAATGAGTGACCTGACACAAACAAGGATTTATAAAAGAAGATTCATTTGGCTTGTAAGAATAGAGTTTTCAAGCACAGGATAAGAATACATGTTGGATGGTTTACTTCTGATTTTGTTCTATTGAGTGCCAACTTTCCCTGATCTCCCTTCTCACCACAAAGATATTCTCAAAACAATGCCTTGCTCAGCTTACATGGGATGAAGAATTCATCAAGTCTGAGGAAGTTGAGGATCCCCCTCTCTTGATGCTTTTTACATACTTGTGGAGATGCCAGTGATCACCTCACTGGTATAAAACCTTTTGTTCATATATAAAGCAAAGAAACCTTTATCCTGTGTAACAGAGGATACTAGTTAATAGCATCTCATAATTCCATTGTAGCTTGCGCTCTTATCTTTTTCACAGCCTAAGGACTTACCCCTTGAAATTTAATGTGATGGTGCATAAAGCCTGTTCAGATTTGGGTGATGTGCATGTAAATGGCTATGGTATACCACAAGGTCACATAATGATAACCACACATATATAGAGCTATTATAGAAATTCTAATAGACCTCTTTTAATGTGGATAAAACCTTATTAAAAATAATAAAGAATATCCAGAATTTTAAAATTAATTTTTCAAAGTTCTTCTGCACGTGTAAAAATGCTAAAAACACTAAATAACATTGAATTAGTAAATCATATCTTTTTCAAAAAATTTTAGTTTTTGGTGAATGATGACTTGAGGGAACATTTTAGATTAACATTCAATGATAATGCCATCTTGTTGGCTATTAATAAAAGTGCTACTCATCATTGTTTTATATTAAGTATGTTTTATTCCTATAATCTTTGCATTTTCTTATTCTTTCAGTTTTACCAAAACATTCTAAACAGTTAAACATTATGGATTTATTGATGAAAAAAATTCTAAATAGAAATATTGATGCCATCTTTAAAAGGAAGAGCTTAATTGACAGTTGATGTGATAAATAAACAATATATAGAAATTTTTGTTTACAGGTAAAATATTCAAGCCTCAAATTCCCATAATTAAAGTGACAAGAAGGTAATGGGAGGCTGTGGATCAGAGATTAAAGAATGCTAGAATTTTAAAGAAAGATATTCTTTTATTCACAGAATTTTTATCAACAAACCTTTAGAAAAATAATCATGGTAGAGACCTTTAGCTCATTCTTCTAATAATTCTGTTGATCTGGTCTTCTCTGTTACTAGCATCTGCACCTTCCACAAAATGTACAGTTTTTTTCCTTCATTCTCCCCATAGAGAAGATGAGTTGAGGGGCCACAGGAAGTTTCGAACTGCTTGCCAACAGAATAGCTTTTTATGGATCAAGTCTGCCATGAAGATCGTTCTGTATTTACTGAAAATTTTTGCAATAAGGACATTATCAGTCAGGGCAATCCTCTTTTTCTTGATGTTTCCATAACTGTGTTTTTACATCAAGTTATTTCCAGACTTCAGGTTTGGTAACCCCATGGATTGTGTAGTTCCACAATTCTAAGCACGTTAAGCCCTGTTGAGCTAAACAAAGTGCCATCGAAGGAAGGGCTCTCAACAATGAAAAAGGTACAGTATTTTACAGGCCTTTGGGCTAACACCGCTGATACCTCTTAACTCTGATCTCAGAAAGCTTATTTAGATACACCAGGTGTGTAGCAGTTGCTGTTTTTTTTGCCATTCTCACTGTGAATTCCACATCTGTATATCTGTCTGTGTTCTGTATGGTAAACTTTAGTTCTTTCACATATACTCTTTCTCTGTATCTTACAAAGCTCTTTTAAAGCCATCTTCAGACATTTGGCCTTCAGTACTTCGAAGACCTTTTGCCTTTTCAAAAGAGGTTTTGGAAGAGAGAGTAGCTACTTCTTCTTCTTTTCTTCTATGCCTACCATGGTTCCAGACAAAGAGGCCAAAAAAAAATGTTCTTTCTAAAAGGATGACTTGAGAATATAAAAACCTGAAGTGTAGGTATAATTGGATTTTTAGAATTCTAAATAGATTTTCATATAGTAGTTTCTTAGAATTTAGAACCTTTTTAAATATTGAATTCCAAGGATAGGATATGCAATTCAGGAAAAGTGTATCACTCAGATTACTGCAAATTTTCCATAAAGAAATTGTTTTTGTAGCATATACATCATAAGACTGTAGGATCTAGAACTAGAAGAGATTTGAGAGATAAGGCCATATTATCTGCTTCCTTTATATTACAAATCAGGAAACTGAGACTGATTTTTTAAGTAACTTGTCCAAATTCATACAAATAGATACTATTCACAGTTTTTCAGATGCCCATAATAATATAATTCAGCAAACACTAAGTGCCTACCACGTGCAAGGCACTGTGTTTTTATTTTCTTGTTTGAACCTTTACTTTTTTTTGTAAATTAATTAAAGTTGTGGCCTCATGTGAATGTTTATTCTGTTAATATTCCTGATACAATAATTTTTTCCATTCTCTGCTTTTTTTCTCTTGATGACTCCAATAAAATAAACGTGACATAAAATTTGAGGAGACTAGAGGGGATCCCAAATTATCTTAATAACTTAGCTCTGAATTCTTGGGGCTGCTACTGGAACAACTAAAGGAAAATTTCCATTAATAACCATTAAAGTTGCCTAAGCATTTTGTTTACATGTTAGCACTGTACCAGAAAAGGAGACATATAGTACTAAGAATAACAGAGGTTCTAGGCCATCTAAAAAAAAGTGACTTAGCTATTGATATTTTCAATGTGAAATCCTTTTCCAGTGACACATTAATGTAAAAAGTGTTGGAGGAAATCAATCTCATCAGTCCTGACTTTCTCACTATAAATGCAACCAGATATCAAAAGAAAGTTAGAGATAAATAGAATGGCTCACGAGTTCTCCTTGAAGGGACAAATAAAGGAGTTGGTAGAATAGGTTTTTATCACGTGCACAAATACAACTAGTAAAATTATTGACATTTGATCATCTTACATTTTAGGGCCTATGCTAAGCATTTGGAAACAAACCAACATGAAAATAATTGCAGCTTATGTGCCAACATCTGTTATAGAGTATGAGGAGAGAATAATGCTATGCAAAACTTAAGACTCTAAATTAAATCAACATGTACTTTAATACTCAGTGTCTCCAATGCAAAGTATCCATGAGAGGGAGGAAGGTTAAAAAACACGGTTCAAGAGTAGGAAAAAAGAAGCTAAAACTTTGTAAACTCTGCAAAAGCCTCATATCTAGTGTTAGCATGCTAGCCAAATAAATAAAAGGGCCTCATTATGGTAATCACTGAAAAAAAAATCACCAAAAATAGTGATTCTGTTTAGCAAATAGGGAACAACTGATTTATCAGTGTGGCAGTTGCTTCTAAATCATTTGTATGTGAACTTTCAGACTAATGACTTGATAAAGTAATGGTCAAAATCAACACCACTTAGAAGAAAAAAGAAAAATATTCCAACCTGTTCATTTGGTGGGGAGGCAAGCTCTCAATGCCCCCAAATGGAAATGTTAAAAGAACAGACATTGACATTGAATATTCTCATATCTTATAAGTAGTTATGTCATTATAAATTATTTACCACAAAGAAGAGACCAAAATTCCTAGAAAACTTCCTCAGTCAGCATGATTTGATCTTATTTCCAAAGCAAGAGAGACATGGCATCCAAGGCCAATACCAGTTTAGATGTAAGTTTATTTGTAAAATATTAGAGAGGATGATGGTGGAAGATGATAAGCAGTATCACCTCATCAAAGAGTGAAAAGCAATAGAAGGAAAAACAAGTTTCTAGAAAGCTGGTGGAGAGACTAAGTACATTTAAGGATGAAACAGGAGGAAGGACAATGAAGAGATGAAAGATGTGAAAAATCTATGCATTTTTATTATAAATTCTTTTCTCCATTCATGATAGTGGAGTCACCACTCTTATATAACAATCCTAAGTGTGCTTGTGTGAAGAACTTGAAATGCCACTGGAAAAAAAAAAGATGTGTAGTGCAGGTGGAGTAGGCCATGTATGCAAAGAAGTCCATGCTGTACAGAATACAATTTTGAGGGCATTGAGAGATCATTCATCAGTTCTCAAAATAGCTGCAAGAGGAGATGATATCAAGATTAAAAATCTCAGCTCTTATCACCAAAAAAAGGAAAGTGGGGAAAAAAGTCAGTTAATGATCCATTTACCTTTTTTTTTCCCATTTCTACAAAATCATTAGAAGAATAACCTACCAAACAATTAGAACTTCCTTGATGAAGACTTGAGAAAGGAAAAGGCTAGCTTTTGCAGATGATATCCTATGAAGGACTACATATTTCATATCAGATAACTGATAGAAAGGATACAAGGCCCTGTTGTATTTATTGCTTGTTGACTTCAAAAGAGCTTTTGATTCAATAAAGCAAAATGCAGTTCTAAAAGTTCTCCTTCAACGTAATGTCTCCTGTACATGTCAAAGTCATACAGACTCCTTGAAAGACACAAAATCATAAACTCATTGAAAGACATGAGATGATTTTATTCAATCTTCTGATTATTAGTATCTCATAAGACATAAGATAGGAACTCATATCCTCACCAAAAGTGTTTATCACTGTCATGGAATATGTCCATAGCAAAGTCAGAAAGAAAGAGAAATTCCTTTAAGATGGTGATGACAAATAGATACCCCTTTTGCAGATGACTTTATCCAGATTGCACCAAATCCTGAAACACTGCAGAGCTTCCTAAATGAGATCTGTATTCACTCAAAATAATACAGACTGTGTCTACATAGGAAAAACCAAGTGAATGAAGAATGCCTATTGTCCAGGCTGTAATATGCAGTTCTGTAGACAATACATAGGACTTATCCATCAATTCATATATCTTGGCCAGACACTGTGAAGAGTTAATGATCTGGGCCCAGAGTTGGAAAGAACTACCATATTGCCTTTGCAAAATAAGGCAATGTATTTACAGACCCTTCTGCTAGAAACAAAGGCCCATCACTAATCATTCAGTAATACTGCAAAGCCATGAGTCACAGAATACCATAATCTCCAGAAAATAAAATGAAATAAATTTAGGTTCACCCAGAAGGCACATGGCCCATATAGGTAGACTTCAGTATATTGCCAGCAAAGAATTGTACAGAAATAAGTGACATTAAGGCTCAATCAGTTAATCAACAAGCATTTATTAAGTATCTCTGTGTCAGGCACTAGGCTAGGGACTGGGGATAAGAAAACGAAAACAAAGCAGTCTCTGCCTTCTAGGAGCTACTATGCCATCAGATAAAAGAGAGATATATGACTATAAAAGGAAGTGCACTGGTCATGGAATGAAAATAAAGTTTAGCTGGAGAACTTCTTGCATGCCCCAGTGGAGAGGTAGAGAAAGGTCTTCAGTACAGTAGAGAGCACTTCTGAGGAGAATTTGTGGGTACAGTCATGGCATCTTAGATTTTCACCTGGGAGAGACCAGAGGCCGTCAAGTCCAACACTCTTATTTTATAGATAAAGAAACTGAGACACAGAGAGGCAGTGATTTGCCTAGGGTCATACAGCTAGTAAGTGTATGAGATGGGATTTGAACTCAGGTCTTTCTGATTCCCAAGTCCAGTAGCTCCTCCATTATGCCACACTGCCTGAACAGGATTCACATAGGATAAGAAGATGTGGATGATTTACTGTCATTGTATCTTTGGAAGAAGAACTTAAGTCATTGAGATCACAGATCCATTGAAGTATCAATGTAAATAAGCCTTTTTTGAGAAATGTCAAAATTGTTCTAAGCTAATACTAATTTGGGGAATATAGGTAATTGTCGTTCAGATGTTTTTCAGTTATGTCCAACTCTTTGTGACCCCACTTGGAGTTTTCTTGGCAGGGATACTTCAGTGGTTTGCCATTTCCTTCTCCAGCCCATTTTATAGATGAGGAGCTATGGTAAACAGGGTTAAGTGACTTACCCAAGTTCGCACGGCTAGTAAGTATCTGAGGCCAGATTTGACCTGATGAAAATGAGTCTTTGTGACTCTTCAGGCCTGGCATCTATCCCACTGCACCAGCTAGAGTTCCATAAATAGATAGATAGATAGACAGACAGACTCTCTTTCACACACACACACACACACACACACACACACACACACACACACACACACACACATACATACACAGACACACACTCTCTCTCACACACTCACTCACTCACTCACTAGGTACTTGCTGTGGCTTTATTTTCTGGTCAGAATCATAGAATCTCAGGAATTGAAAGGATCCTCGATGGTCTTGCAGTCCATTCCACCCCTGAACAAGAATCCACCCTAAAATCTGCCCCACAAGTGGTTGTTCAGCTTATGTTTGAAAACCTCCTGTTAACAGGAGCTTCCTGCCCCCAAAGTAGCCCATTCTACTTTCAAATAGGTCTAATGCTCTATTTGTGAGGAAGGTTTTTCCTTATATATCCAGCCTAAATAAACTCATCCTAAAATCTACTATGTGACCTCCTGCTAGCCCATCTCAGTGTTACTTTGTAAAATAAACATTCAAAACATCAATCTCTTTTTCCAGAAACAAGAAACTGGGAGTGTATTCAAATGGTTGTTTTCTTAATGGAAAAGTTAATGTGACTTAAAAAGAAATTTCAAGGAAACTGTACTTGTTTTCTCTTGCTGTGACTGAAGAAAAGTTTAGTTTTCCATCTCATGAATAATTGATGGGTTGAATCTCTGAGAAATCAACATTTTAGGTGACCCAGAGGGCAATAAGAGACACAAATAGAATTGATCTTTTCCAGTGATGACCTACAAATTAAAAGTGGCATAAGAGAAATTATCTAGAAGATATATAATTAGAAAAGGAGGTAGGAGAGACATGTAGTAAAAGCTAGTGTTCAAAGATAGACCCCCAAGGAATTACACTAATATCCACATACTATGAAAAGTTCTAAAAAGGCATCTCTAACATATAGTCAAGTATATATGGAAAACATGGACAAGATTTATACTGGACAAGAAGATACAGATGGGTTGCAGTTTACACTGCAGGAGGGAGTACCTCTGTCAATGAAATCATCAGTCTGTTGAAGAACTGAAGTATATGGTTAATTGATAGACAGTAGAGAACACATTTGATATTTTTGGTGCCAGTCTTGTCCAACCCAATATACATACTTTCAAGTAAGCCAATGAGTCATGCAACCATCCTAATAGTATGTTTTAAAACTGTCTGTAGCTTCAGCTCGGACAGAAATGTAGAGATGTCAGTTATGTACAGGGTTCCTTCCTAACTGAAAGGGTTTTTAGCAAAATAATTTGGTAGTTCCTCAGAAATCACAGGATATATGTAACAAAAGAAAAGATTGTGAAGAAAGAGTGGCTAAACATTGGATATGACTTCTAGAAACAATCTAGCTAATAAAGTTAACCTGTGCACGTAATCAGGTGCTTGTTCTCTGGTGGTCAATTAAAGGTCACACAAGTATTCCTTGTAAATTAGAGAGGAAATAATATCTTAGGTATTATATAAACCTTAATACTTGACCATCCCTGCCTGTCACTCTAATAGGAAGATGTGGCATCTGGCAAAATTTGGAGGAAAGTATAGCAAAATAGTTAATGTCCTTTACATTATCAGGTACAAAGATCAAGAAATTAGATTTCATTCTTCTTGGATTTAGTTTGATCACTGAGAAATTGTAACAGGTTTTCAGAATGCCATTGGTATTTTTATGATCTTTATACATTTAAAAATATTATCTACTAAGAAATCCTAAATCAGATGGGAAAACTTCCCAGTCTCCTAGGTGGAGATAGGGATGGGGGGGGGATGCTTATGGTAATTTCTTTTTTTAATCAGTTCTCAGAGATGTTTGGACCATATAGTCGTGTCTTGAAAACAGTGAAACAAACATTATTGTAATAGCCCTATTGTAAAAATAAGGAAATGTAGCCTAGGAAACTTTGACTGTTCGTGCAATACCTTAGGAGTTGGATTTGGGAATAGGAGAGATCTTGCATTTAATTCCCAAGTCTGACTTCTGATAATTAGAAACTTCCTTGATGTAATTCACTCTGTGACAAATTAATAGTTGCCTCCCAGCTAACCTTCTGAAAATGAGATCAGGAGTTTTCAGTCTGTCTTCATTTTAAAATTCTTATCCCAGTGCTTACCAGTAGGAGTTAAAATTCATTTCCTGAATATATTTTTTGATGAAATGTATACAATTTAATATTGATTCTTAGAATAATTTCTAACAAATACATATTTTAGAGAGCAAATTTATACCATTTAATAGTAGTGTTTGATGTTTTCTGCATGAAAAGATTTCCCGTCAGAAAAAGATATCAACTCCCGAGATAAGTTTTATTCAAATAGTTCCTCTCATTTTTATAGGGCTTTTATGTACAATCTCTGATGTTGAAATATGAATTGAATTAAATAAGCATTTGTTAAGTGTCTGCTTTGTCCGAAGTACCATTTCATCCTTACAGTATAGAATGAGGGAGCCAACATATAAACTATGTGGGAGAAATGAAGGGATTGAATTAGGTGAACCAGAAGTAATCACCTCTAAGGACCCTTTCAGTTCTAGGAGATAAATGAACAAAGGACCCATGGCTCTTAGCACCACTGGGAATTGAAGTGGAATCCACACTGAAAACATGAATCTTCTGCAGATTCACCAGAGTCTATAGTTGTTGTTGTTTTGCCTAGCTTCTTGTTTTCCCTCTCAATGTCACTCATCATGTCTTCTTTTGCTGTAGTTTCTTCCTCTTCTCAGACTCACCTATAAATATTTCTAGAGTTTCCTTGGAAACAGTCGGTAACTGCAGAACCAGTTACAGATACTGAATGCACAGGTGACAAGGTGAACATGTAGTAGAGGTAACAATGATTTTGGCAGATATCCTTAGACGTGGAGTAGCCAGCATCTTCACCAAACTTTTTGTTCCCACTGGTTGAGTCACGTAACCATTCTCAGCCACAGTTTCTCTGTCTCTTAAAATGGGATGTCACCTATGTCACAGGATTGTTGTGTAGGTCTAATAAGATAATATTTGTGAAAGCTCTTTGCTAACCTTAAAACACTATAAATATAAATATTAGCTAATATCATTAACAAATGTAAATTGTTGTGGGGATTTTTTTCTTTCAATCATAGAGGTAGCAATGAGGAGAAATGTCCAGAAATCTGGTATCAAGTATGGCCTCTGGATCTTGCTAATGATTCTTGATTCAGAGGGGTCAACCTACAGAATTTCCGTGTGCTATTTGAGTCATCATTTGCTTCAATAAACTATACAAAGTGGTATAGTGCTGTAATGTCAACATGTATTTTGTATTTTATAATTGTTAGATCTTTAAACCTTTTAATTATGTGATCTTTTAAAATTAGAGGCATAATTCATTTAAAAGGTGAATCCTTATTTAGGACATTTTCCAGTAAGGAGAATTGTTTGATGCTTCCAGGGAAATGCGTCTAGTTCTTTGTCTAAATGTCACATGTTATGAACTGTTAGAAAGTAAAATGGCATTTAATGAAATTGCAGACCATCTGAGACAATAATAAAAGTGACATTTAAGGAGCAGTTTCAGCTACAGTGTAGGTCAGTAGGTATGTATGAAGTCAACAAGTCTGAGAGATGCTAAAGTGTACATTTTATTTAGCTTTGTATATAAATGTTTTATCCTTCATATCTCAAATAATTTGAAGAAATGGCATGCCTATGATTGAAAAAAAATCACCTCTGATATTCAAATGGTAAAGAGGCTTAGGTTCAATATTTGAAAAATGTAAAAGAATTAATGTAAATCTAAATGTCATTACTTAGTAACTATCAAATTTGAATAATACTGTGATATGCCCATATCTTATATGAGTTGAAATGAAAGGTAAAGATAATAAAGATAATTTAGAAGTGTTTAGAATTTCTGTATCAATGCAAGTAGAATATATTCATAGCATTTGTTACATTGAATGTCCTTTACCCTATAAATGGAATATATTGTGCATGTGGATCAGCCTCCTGATCCTTTAGACAGACTGCTGGCTTCCAAACTATGTATTAGTTAGCCTCTCTCCATTTAGGACAGCTATCCTGTTCTTACTTAAGAAAGATCCCTCAACTGATAATCAGAGCAAATTCCTAGCATTTTAGGCAGCTAGGCAGTGAAAAGAGTGAAGTGTTAAAACTTAGAGTAGGGAAATCTGATCCCACTTCAAAAACTGACTAGTTGTATAACCTTAGGTAAATCACTTAACCACTCTCAGCCTCAGTTTCCTCATCTATAAAATGGAAATAATAATAGAATCTACCTCACAAGGTTGTTGTGAAGATCCAGTGGATTAGCATATATAAAGTGCTTTATTACATAAATTCTAACTAATATTATTATCATGTTTAAAGCAGATCCTAGCTGCCTCTGTCTCCTTAATTTGTCTTTTTAGTGTCTCTGCTTTACCTGCTTCCATAACCAGTGATCACCAATCATATATTACCACACCTGACACATAGTAGGAGCTTAATAAGTGTTTGTTGATTGATACAAGCACAAAGTAACAGAGCTCTCAGAGAAAGAGAACAGCAGGGTGTCCAGCCAGAAAAGGCCTAAAGCATGAGTAGTATGTACTTCCTCCTTTTCTCCTATTGTGCATTGTGTTAACAGCCTTCTCTGCGACAGAATCTCATTGGGTACCTTTCTACTCACCATGGGGAATTTCTTCTCTTCCTAGGGTTTTTGCTGTCCTCTTTTTTTTTCAGTAGGGACACTAATGGGAAGGAGAACCTCATCTCCTGCTTTTATCATATCCTAAGATTTATAAATCCTGGGAGTGACTTACAGATGACCTAGTTCAGTTCCTAATTTTAGCACTGAGGAAACCAAGGCCCAGAGTTTTGAAGTGATTTGCCCAGGGTTATACACATAGAAAGAAGCTGAGTTAGGAATTCTACCCATATCTCCTTATTCCATATCCATTAGTCTTTCTGTTATGCAATTCTGTTTCCCAAATTATTTTATCATCTTCACTGCCTCCCACTATTGTTTTTCCCTGCCCAGAAAATACAGCTGTTCATGCTAAGCGTTTTCCTTATCCAGCAGGCTCAGATAGACCTAACCTCCTTGGGGCACTCTAATAAAATCAGTCATTAAAACTGAAAAAAGTCACTTAATCGTTGAACAGTTGATTACCACAGCGTTTTACTTAGTGATTTTTAGCATTAACACAAGATATCATGTTAATATTTTTTGCTTCATTTGATGGTGAACTGGCTCCTTGTTCCCTGATGACTCAGTCTCCTCGATGTTATTTCCCTATCACTAAAACAGTGATTCTTTCTCTTTTTTCCTCAAGTTATTTCCCTTTCACTCCCACTTCCTACCTATCAGAATGGTCATTACCTTTTAGCTATGTGACCTTGGTCAAATTATTTCATCTATCTGGCCCTCAGATTTCTTATTTTTAATGAGTGGCTTGAAATAAATCATCTCTTATGGTGCCTTCTATTTAATAACCTGTGATACAATATTTACATGGTGGTTTTCCCACTCTTCGTGAGAGGAAGAGAGATGTGTAGTTGTGAAAGCATGAAACTGACTCAGTGTTTCTTGGGTTTGATCAGTCCTTTTTCTGATTTACTCAGGAATTTTGAACAAGACATTATTTCCTTTGTCTTTCTGCAAAATATATATATGAAAATCTTGTACTATAGGAAAAGTAATGGGACTGAATCTTTTCATGTTTGCAGGACAGTTGATATCCTTAACTAAAAATAATGTATAAGTATGTGGTATAGAACACTAGTATTAATAGAGCATTTATATGGCACTTTTATAGTTAGTTACACATTTTACTCACAACTGTGAGGGAAATAGTCTAAATTTTGTTATCTCCGTTTTATTTAACTTTGAGGATATGTTTATATATATATATATATTTTGTTTTTATCAGCCAAAATTTTACTTCTCATTCCCCCACCCCCATTGAGAACACAAGAAAAACAAAACCCATAACAAACATGTGTAATCAATAAAAACAAATTGCCACATTGGCTATGTCCAAAGTAATTTGGGTAGCTAGTATCCTTATTAGTCTTGTGGAATCATGGTTAGTCATTATGCTGATCAACACAATAGTACTCCATCACATTTATGTGCTTGTTTATCTATTCCCCAATTTATGAGCACCTCCTCAGATTCCCGTTCTTTGCCTCCTCAAAGAACCATAAATATTTTTATTCATCCTTGCAGTTTGTTTTACTTAGGATTTTTCCTTAACCTACCATACCTCTAAATTACCCTCCCCATTCTTCCTTTTCTCTCCTATTTCCCTGTTGAGTGAAATATATTTCTGTGTCCAACTATATATATGCTTCTGTGAGTATGTTTTATGTACTGCTTTCTTTTGAGCAATTCAAATGAAAATGAAGTTCAAGCCCCTGTTGCCCACACTCTTCTCCTTATTTGTACAGATGTCTACTTACACATGGTTATGTGAAATAATTTGACACTAACTTTCCTTTCCCTCCCTTCCCCACCTCATTGTATTCCTCTCCTCCTCTCTTTCCATTTTTTTTAAGATTAAGACATAATAGAACCACTCCCAGACTTTGTCTACTTAGATTCTCTCTAAGACCCCTGATGATGATAGGGGTCGGAGAGTGTATTGTCTCCCTCTGTTTAGTATTTTATCATTATTCATTCATGTTTGCCTTTTTATGTTTCTTTTACACCTTGTGTTTGAAGTTCAAAGTTTCCACATAGTTCTGGTCTCAATACCAGGAATGCTTGAAAGTTCTCTATTTTAGTAAAGATCCATTTTTATCCTGTTATATTATACTTAGTTTTTCAGGTTAAGTTATTCTTGGCTGTAAGCCAGTATCCTTTGCTTTCTGGAATATTGTTTTCCAAGTTCTCTGCTTCTTAATAATGGTGATGACTAAAAAAAAAAGTGTGATCCTGACTGTGGCTCCTAAGTTTTTGAATTCTTTCTTGATGCTTGCAGTATTCTTGTTTGACCTTGAAACTCTGAATTTTGGCTGTAATTTTCTTGTGAGTTTTCATTTTAGGGATTCTTTCAGGATATGACTAGTGAGTTCTTTCTATTTCAGCTGTGCTTTCTGGTTCTAAGGTCTGGGCAGTTTTCTTTTAAGATTTCTTAAAATAAGATGTCTATACTCTTTTTGATCATGGTGTCTAGATAGTCCAATAATTCTGAAATTTTTTTCTCCTCAATATTTTTTCAGGGTCAGTTTTTTTACTGTGAGGTACTGTACATTTTCTTTTAAATTTTCAATCTTTCATTTAAATATTTTAATATTTCTTGTTGCTTCATGGTGTCATTGACTTCTGTTTGGTCCATTCTGATTTTCAGAGAGTTTGTTTTTTGGGCAAGGTTTTTTACCTCTTATACCAAGTTACTTATTCTCTACCCCATTCTTTCTTCCATAATTCTGATTTCTTTTCCATTTTTTCCTCAAGTGCTCTCATTTTACTGATAAACATTTCAAAACTCTTGCTTTATTTCTTTCAGGAGCTGTAGTTGAATTTTTTCTCAAGCTGGGCTTTGTGGCATTTCTTGAAGAAAGTTCTGGTTTGGTCCTATTGCCACTTTTTTGGGGTATTGAGTATTGTGTTATTCCAGGATCTCAGGGACAGGCTTAGGACATGCAAGATCTCAGTGCTCCCAAATTCATCTGATCCAGGGCCAGATTGGTTGTTGTTCCCTTGATCTGAGCTCTGCAAGTTCCTGAAGTGTATTTGGGTCGGAGCAAGAGTAGATGTTGCTCCATGTCTCCCCTATAAGCCAGCTGGAAAGCTCTGTTGGTTGAGAGTAATGAAATTGTAAGCTCCATTTTGTTCTGGGATTACTTCCCTAGTTATATTTTGGCAGGCTGGGCTAGATGCTTGAAATGAGTCTCTTCTCTACACCTGGGGTCTTCCTTCTATTTTGTATATCACCTAGGTTCTCCCTACTGGCAACACCTCCCCCTTGTTTTGGTCTCCTTCTCAGTTTGTGACTTGGTACTGGGTAATGGATGACAAAGATGTCAGTTCTTATTTGTTCTTGTCAGAATGTCCTCATATGGACCTGGTGGTGCTCCGGTATGAATCTTGGACCCTTTGTTGCCCTAGGTACATTCCATACCTGAATACTGGTGGGTTCTTGCCCTGACCCTGTTCCTGGTGTTCACAGGCCTATCTGTCTATTTCCATAGACTGAGCTGGGCTGAACAGATGACTCACCATGACTTTTTTTCTGGATTTCCCCATAAGGATTTGATCTGGTGCATTTTCTAGATCTGTTTGAAGGAGTGTTTTGGAGGGGAATTTGGCTCTACTGTTTCCTGCCACTCTGTTATCTAGCTCTACCCTCGCTTCCCCCATTTTAGAGATGTGGAGACTAAGTCTCAGAAATATTAAATGTTGTGCCCATAGTTGCATGGCAGAACCAAGACTTAAAACTATATTTTCTGACTCCTAGTTCACTCTGTACTCTAGTGCTCTCTCTACTACACTGCTCTGCATAGTATAATCAGCATCATAATGTTTAATCCTGAGTCACTAAGCAGCAATTTCAGACTGAGTATCTTATCAATTGCAAAGTAAATCTCTAAAGGACAGGTACCTTCTGCCCGGCCTTCAGCAGTACTTGAACAGTAATCATGATTATGATAGTCTAATGTTGTTTCCCGGTGACCCATACCATGTTGTTTGTCCTTTGTTCTTGAAGAGGACCATGATTTCAGGAAGATGATGCCATGACTTGTAAGTGAATTGGATTTAAATGAGGGAGGACTGTGCAAAGTCACCAGCCTTACTTTGAGTGACTAAAAGCAATCAAGAGAATTCTTAAGAATCATTTTATACTTTTCCATACATGTGACAAATTTTTTATATTCATTTTCTCTTATTACTCATTGCTTGGAACATGTAGAGTTAAAGCAAAGACCAGACTTCAGATATGGGCTTTTTGAGACTTACACTTTGCTTATGGATTTCTTTAAGATCAACTAGACCGTCAACAAGCACTAAATAACCACCTTCTATATGCCGGGCACTGTGCTATGCTGGAGATACATAGAGAAAAATAAAAGAGTACCTGCTGTCAGAGAGATTGCATTCTGTCAGGAGAGATATGTACACATGTAAATATGTACTAAATAAATATGCAGTCCTTGAGAAAGAGGCCCATTTCCAGTTGGGGAGATTAGAAAAGACTTCAGAAAGAGATGCTTGAGAGGAGTTTGGAAAAAAAATAAGATTCTAAGAGGTGGCATTGAGGAGAAAGTCCATTTCAGGCACTGGGGCCGGGGGGCAGTTTGTGAAAAGGCACCAGAACAAGAGATAAAGTGTTGTATATGAGGAACTGCAAGGCCAGGCTAGTTGAAAAAGAACAGGAAGCCAGGGAGCAATATGTAGCAAGACTGAAAAAAGAACCTAGGGCCACTCTATGAAGGACTTTTAAAGCCGCGAGAGTTTACATTTGACCCTATCACAAATAGAGAGCCATTAGAGTTTTACCAAGGGAAAGATATAGTCAGGACTGTACTTTAAGCAAACTGATTTTAGCAGCAGTATCAAGGGTAGATTGGAGATAGAAGAGACTTGAGGCAGGGAAGCCAGTTAGAAGCTATTGCAGCTGTCCAGGTGAAAGGTAATGGAGCCCTGTAGTAAGATCGTCATATGGATATAGAGAAGAGTTCAAGTGCAAGAGATCTTATGGATATAGAATTTTAAGATTTGACAACTGATTAGAAATGTGAGGGGAGAGAAAATGTGGAGTAAAGGAGAACCACAATTACAACCTGAGAACTTTAGGAAACAGGTAAACTAGGGAGAGTGTAGAGATCATTAGTGTGAGAAACATATTCTTGTAAACATCTTGGATTCTGCTTTCTAATCCATTCTGATTTCTTCTTCTGTCTTTTTAGGTGAGGTCATCCCATTCTTATTCACAGTTCTGATTGTTATTCCCCTTTATTTTCTTCTATTAAACTTTTTCCACTCTGGAGGAAAGTGCTTCCCAGAGAATGGTGAATGAGGAATATGCTCAGCAACAGTGCTTTCTGCTCGAAGCAATTTTCCCCTGCTCCCCAGCCCTCCCTCTCTCTTCCTCAAGCAGATCCCAAACCCAGGTTCTTCTCCTTTCTTTCCCTTTAAAGCTTTCTTTTGAAATCTATCCTCCAAGGTTAGAGTTTGTTTTTCTTTTCACTAATCCCTCCCCAAATTTACCCTCCCTTTTATTCCCCACTTTCTTCACTCCCTCCTGTTCCTTGGTTGAGTCAAGTATATCTCTATACCAGACTCTCAGCGGGTATATTCTAGCCTTTGACCAATTCACATTAATGTGCCATTTACTCCTCTCTACTCCAAGTAGACAAACAGCTTTCTTTAGGAGTTTGGTTATGAAAGTGAGATAGAGGATGATGGCTTGAGGAAATGGTTGGATTTAAGGATGGGGGACACTCAGGCATATTTCAAGGCAGTTAGGGAAGCAAACAGTAGATAGGGAGATGTTGAAGTTTACGGAGAAAGGGCAAGGGAATGATTGAGATTGTAATTTGCTGGAGAGAACAGAAGCTAATTCCTTTCTCAGAGTGAAAATAAGTTCATGGGAATTTAAAAAAAAAGGAAGATGGAAACATTAGAAACTTGTATAATTAAATGTGTGAGAAGACAGTGTTAAGAGAAATAGATTAAATACATTTTTATTACTTTCTGAAATATAATTCTGAAAAGTGAAATATTCTGACTTGGCACAGTGGTGGTCCTAGATGTCAAAAGGCTGCAGAAACAAAGTCCAAGTTCTGGAAGGTCCTCCTGATGTGAAAAGGCTTTGAATATGACTCCCATGACAAACTGTGTCTTTATATTGAAAAACAGTGTAGGTGCATTTAAGGAAGCCCCCAAACCAAATTGACTGCAGGAACCTGCAGTGTTCTCTCCCAAATCATGAAGAGGTACTTATGCTGATAAAATCATGGATGCTTTAAGTTTTTAGAGTGAAATCAATTGGGAAATAATAAAAACAATAGCTCAAATTTACACAATGTTTTTTAAGTGTTTCTCCACAACTTTGTGCAGTCAGTTGGTAGTCTACAAGCATTACTATTGGCTAAGTTGGGTGGGGGGGATACAAAGAAAGATAAATAATTCTGGAGCTCAGGCTCATATCTACTGGGGAAAACAACATGTAAATAGAAAGGGAAATTCAGTCAGTCAGCCAACATTTATTAAGCACCAGTTGGGTGCTAGGTACTCTGCTAAGTGCTGAAGATACAAAGGCAAAAAATAGTCCCTACTCACAGTCTGATGGGGGAGACAGTTTGCAAACAACTATGTACAAATACGCACACACAGAGTATATAAATTGGGGTCGCTGAGATTAAGGAGGACTGGGAAAGGTTTCTTACAGAAGGTGAGACTTTAACTGGGGCTTGAAGGAAGCCAGGAGACAAAGATGAGGATGAAGAGCATTCCAGTCATGTGAAACAACCATCGAAAATGCTTGGAATCAGCAGATGGATTGTCTTGTTCAAGGAACAGCACAGCACTCCAGTGTCACAGTATCAGTGTAAAGGTGTAAAAAGACTGAAAGGTGGGAAGGGGCCAGGTCATGAAGGCTTTAAAAATCAAACTCAGGATTTTATATTTGATCTTGGAGGTAATAGGAAGCCAGCAAGTTTATTGAATGGGAGAGGGAAGGAGCTGGTGAGGGGTGGGTAATGATATGATCCAACCTGTGCTTTAGACAGCTGAGTGGAGGATGGGCCAGAATGGGGAGAGACTTGAGGCAGGGAGACCAACTACAAGGATATTGCGGTAGTCCAAGCTTATATGTGCTTTGTACGTGTGTGTGTATGATTTACGTATATATGTATATATGTATATATATATATATATATATATATATATATATATATATATATATATATATATATATATAAATGGTAATCTTACAGTAGCAGCTGCTAGTGGAGGGGTGGGGAAGGAGATGGCACAGACTTTGAAAAGCTTCTTGCTAAAAGTATTATTTGAGCTGAGTCTTAAAGGAATCTAAGAAAACTGAGTCAACTCACCAAACATTTATTAAGTACCTACTATCTGCAAGGCACTATGCTAAGCATTAGGTATATAAAGAAAGCCTCTCCCTCTCCCACTGCCCCAAGTCCTTCTTCTTAAAGAATTCATAATAAGAGGGTGGGGGGAGAATGACAACATGCAAACAGCTATGTACAAACAAGATACATGCAGGATTAATTGGAGGGAGTCAACAGAAGCCTAGCATTCGAGAGAATGGATCAGAAAGGAGAAATTTTAACTGGTTCTCAAAGTAAGCCAGCCAGGAGATGGAGATGAGGAGTGGGAGAATTACAGGCATGGGGGACAGCCCAGTGAAAATGCACAGACTTGGTAGGCTGAGTGCCTTGTTCGGGGAAAAGCAAGGAAGCTTCTTCACTAAGCCAGTGAGTACAGGGAGAGGAGTAAAGAATAAGAAGACTGGAAAGGTAAGAAGAAGCCAGGTTATCAAGGGGTTTGAAGAGGATTTTATTTTTAATCTAGAGATAATAGGGAACCACTCGAGTTTAGTTAATAGGGGGATGACATGGTCAGACCTTTGTTTTAGGAAGATCAATTTGACAGCCAAGTGAAGGATGAACTGTAGTAGAGAGAGACTGGAGGCTGGGAGACCAATCAGAAATAGTGGGAATGTTGATTAGATTACATTTCCTAAAGAAAGAGGCAGAAAGTATATGGGAAGTGAAGATTAGAGATTAAATGGAGAATAATGTATAATTAGGTTGGAAAGAAAAGTCAAAACCAGATTGATGAAGGATTTTCATGACAAATAGAAAAATTTATTCTTTATCCTAAAAGTAATAGGGAGCCACTAGGGATTTTTTGAGCAGAGGAGAGACATAATTAATTAGACTTGTGGTTTAGGAGAATTATTTTAGCAATAGAGAATAAATTGGAAAGGGGAGAGATTTGATGCAGGGGGCCCTCTAGTGGGATAGTGGCTGTGTTATTGGAGAAAAGACAAGGAAAGGTGGATGAATTTGGGGAATAATGTCCAGTTGAACATACAGTACCTGTTGGGGAAGATGCAAAAGATTAAATAATGTCAGATTGTGGAAGGCCTTGAAGGGACCCAGGCTAAGAAGACTGGACATTATTTGGTAGGCAGTGGGGAACCATTGAAGATTTTTCAGCAAGGAAATGATGTTATCAGTGTTGGGTTTTAAGAAGATTATTCCATGGGTGAAGGATGGAGAAGAGAGGGGAATCCAGTTCAGATCCTATTTCAGTAGTCCAGATAAAATATAATAAGAACTTAAGCAAAGATGCTGGTAGTGTGAAAATGAAGTTTTTGCTGAGGAAATTCTGATAAAAGATGATGCCTAGTACAGAGTCATTAATTTAAGGACATTCAGTTTAAGCCATGGTTGAGTACTGACTATATTAGTACTATATGAGGCTCTAGGTATATGGAGACAAAAGAATGGCTGTCCTCAAGTAATTTGTATTTTACATGGGGAAAACAATATGTGTGTAGATAAATACAAATTATATAGAAAATAAATTTAGACTAATTTCAAGGGAAAGGGGATATGGCTAACAACTGTATGGATTAGCAAAGATAGTATCTAAGCTACTTCTTGAAGGAAAGTAGGGGTTCCAAGAAAATGAAGTAAAGAAGAAAAGTATTACATCATGAGAATAAAAGCCTGTGCAAATCCATTAGAGTTGGTGATAGAATGTTTTGTACAGAGATGAGCAAGTACATCCATTTGGCTGAAACATAGAGTGCGTGAGAGGGCTTCATGTGAAATAAGCCTGGAAAGATAGGTTGGAGCCAGATTGTGGAGGGCTTTAAATGCCAGACAGTGGAGTTTGTAGAGGCAGTAGGGAGCCACTGAAGCTTGTTGGTCAAAGTAGTGACATGAACAAAACCTGTGCTTTGGGAATATCAATATGGCATCCATGCAGAGGATATATTAAAGATAAGAGGGACTAAAGACAAGGAAACCAACTAACAAGCTATTTCGACAGTCCAGGTGGGAGGTTATGAGGGCCTAGATTAGGGTGATTCCCATGCAAGTGGAGAGAGATGGAAGAGATGGGGTGGAGATAGAATTGGATACAGAGGGAAAGGAAGAATGAAGACCTGATGCTGATGTTTTACACTTGGTTCATTAGAAAAATGGTGGTACCCTCAACAAAAATATGAAAGTTGGAACAAAGGATGATTTTATGGGGAACATAATGAAGCTTATTTGGGACGTGCTCAGTTTGAGACACTGATGAGACATTCAAGCTATGTCTAACAGGCAATATAGGACTAGAGCTGAAGAGAGAAATGAGAGCTAGATATGTAAATTTGGGAGGGAAGATGTTAAGATCACTGAGAGAATGGGTAGAAGGAAAATGAAGGCATAGAAAGAGCCCTGGACTATACCCAAAATATAGGCTTTAAAGTAAGATTTATCAGGATTTTACCAATTTCAAGCAGGTTATAATGACTGAGATATTTCATTCTGTCTTGTCCTTCACATGGAGGTGGACACCCTAAACCAGCCTGCCACAGTGGTAAGCACATTGCAACTTGGTGCCTCCTACTCTCAGAAGCAAAACCCTGCCAAATACAATTATGCCATCTGGGAAAAGAGAGTGATGAAAGCCACATTCCAGAACTGACAGCTCTATTTGGAAGCCGGCGTTGCATCTGCTTCTGGTTGGAACCAATCAACGGAACTTAGAGTATTTCTGGACCAAGCAGAAACTAAAGTAGTGACAGAGCTGCTAGTCCCTTTCAATTTCAGGTCTAGTGTATCCCCAAAACAGAACTAGAGATCACCCTGTCCAAAATCTAAGTCCCAGCATCTCCCAGGAGAGGCATCACATATCAGCATTCTACTACATCCTAAAAACTGTATATAACATTCTGTCTCTGGCTTCAGTGCTTTTCATGGAATATTCCTCCATTTGCTATCCTGAGGAACTGGGAGGATGCCGTTTTCCTCTGTAGTAATAGAGAAGTTAGGAGGTGAGGAGGATTTGGGTTTAGGGAGAAAGGATAATGAGTTTGGTTTTAGACATTTAATATTGAGGTTAAGCTACCTGTGGGATATTCAGTTCAAGGTGTTCAATAGGCAATGGGAGATGCAAAACTGGAGGTCTGCCAAGAAGTTAGGGCAGGATGGGTATGTTTGAGAATCATAAGCATAGAGATGGTATTTAAATCTATGGGAGCTGATGAAATCACCAAGTGAAGTAACAAAAACGGAGAAGGCCTAGAACAGAATCTGCGGGATCCTTATGATTAGAAGGTATGATTTGGATGAGGATCTAGTAAAGGAGATTGAGAAGGAACAGATATGATGTCTGAGAGAATGATATCCCAAAAACTAAGAGAGAAGAAAATATCAAGAAGAGGATGATCTACAGTCACAAAAGCTTAAGAGAAGCTAAGGATAGAGAAAATGCTGCCGGATTTGACTATTAAAAGATCATTGGTAACTTTGGAGAGAGTACTTTCAATGGAACAATAAGGTCAGAAGCTGATTTTAAGGGGTTACAAGAGGAAAGAGAAAGAGGCACCTATCGTAGATACTTTCTCCAGGAGTTTAACCAAACAGGGCAAAAGAAATATAGGGTAATAGTTAACAGGAATGGAAGGATCAAATGAGGGTTTTTTTTCAGGAAGAGATGGATATGTTTGTAGGCACTAAGAGAAGGATCAGGAGACAGGGCAAGACTGAAAATAAGTGATAGAATGGGGATGATAGAGGAGGTGATCTGCTGGAGGAGACAGGATGGAATACGATCACTTGTGCAGGTAGAGGGTTAATCTTGGTAAGGAGTAAGGCCGCCTCTTCATGTGAGACAGAATTGAAGGTGGAGATGGTGGCAGAAGGCATCTGAGTGATATGAGATGAGAAAGAGAGAAGAAAAGGAAACTCATGGCAAATGGCCTCCACTTTTTGAGATAAAATATGAGGCAAGGTTCTCAGTTGAGGGAAAGGGGGAAGAGAGTTAGGGGAGGTTTGAGGAGGGAAGAAAAGGTTTGGAAGACTGTGGAGAGTGGAACAGTGAGTTGATGATTGAGGTTTAATAGGATTGCCTACCAGGTTGAGATTGTATAACATAAATTTGTAGTGGACCCAATCAGAATGGTTACATGAATTCCTTCACCTTCATTCAGTGGCACATGTTGAGAAGCAAGGGCTGTAGGTGATGGAGGTGATCCATGGCTTAGGATTGGCAGGGCACATTTGGAAATATAAGGGAGCCAGGGACTCAAGAGAAAGGGACAGTGTATTGTTGAAATGGTTCATCAAGGTAAAGATGGGGAAAGGAGGAGAGTGTCTCATGTAGGAGAGATGGCCTGAGAAAGAATTAGGAATGAAGGGATTGGAAGTCACAGTGGATTGGATGGAGTTGGATTTGGCCAAGGAAGGCAGGAGAGGTAGAAAACAAATAGATTATGGTCAGATAAGAGGATTTTAGAATGCAAGACTATTACCATCTTTGTGTGTAACTAAGGTGGGATAGAGGAATTTCGATCTACCCATCCTTTCCATTGGGCATTCTTGGATGCCTGCTTCATAATTAGAAAAATTGCTTTCATCTTATTTTTTAAATTTAATTCGATTATTTTTTCTTCTTAACAAGTATTTACTTCCTTTAAAGAAAAGCCTCTTAACAGATATGCATAGTCAAGCAAAATAAATTCTGTCTTTGGCCATTTACAAAGATGTGCCTCATTCTGCATTTTAAGTCCATCACACTATAGTGGATAGCATGATTCAGCTTTGCTTCTCTGGAATCGTGGTTTGTCATTGCATTGATCAGAATTCTCTAGTCTTTCAAAGTTGTTTTTCTTTATAATGCTGTTGACATGTAAATGCTTTTCCTGCCTTCTGTTCACTTCTCTATATTAGTTCATAAAGGTCTCTGTCTTTGCTGCAACTGTCCATTTTGTCATTTTTTATGGCACAATAATATTATATTAATGTTATAATTTGTTTAGCCTTTACCCAGTATATGGGCAACCTCTTAGTTTCCAGGTTTTTGCTACTATGAGAAGAACCTGCTTTTATCTTAAACCTTTATTACTCCTTCTATATTCTGGCTCTCACTGAGACCTCTCTCCCTCTTAATGACATTGAATCCTTGGCTACCCTTTCCTAAGACAGGTTATACTTTCATTCATACTGCCTCAGTTTTGTGGTGGGGGTCATTGAATACTCCTTGCTCCTCACTGGCACGCCTAGATACTCTCCTTCCACTGTCACTCAGAAGCCTCTCCTCCTTTGAGGTTCATACTACATTTATCACCCCATCCAAATCCTGGTATCCATTATCTACTGACCTCTAGGATACTCGTCTTCCTTCCCCTGTGAATTCATTGCCTGATTTATGTATTTCTGTCCATCCCAACTTATGCCCTCATGCTAGGAGACTTCAATATACATATTAATATGCCTTCGAATACTCAGTTCCTCAGCCCATGACCACTCTACCTCAGCCTCAACAAAGATGGTAATACACAGAGATGGTCATACACTTGATCTTGCCATTGCCCACAAGTTCCATGTCCACAAACTTTAACATTCTTTTACCTGATTATAGCCTTTTGTTACTCTTCCTTTCTCTCTGCCTCACAACTCCTAATCCTACTCTTTGCCCTCCTTGTGACCTCCAGTGCCTCTGTGCTCAGTTCTTCCCAGGCCATTGCCCATTTTGAACCCTGGGTAAACCAGTCCATCTTTACACTATCTTCTTCTCTTAAGTCTCATGCTTTCTCATACTATCACCAATTTTGTCCTGCCAGACTTCAGCCTGGGATGCTCCCACCATCCTTTGCCTGCACTTCTATTTACATACTACTGAACAATGCTAGAGAATATCTATCTTTCCCCAAAAACCTTTCCATCTTCCAGACTTTGTTATTAATATTGAAGACACCACCATCTTCTTAGTAACTTAGTCTCACCACCTCAGTATCATTTTTGATTCCTCACTCCCATGCACCCCACATAGCCAATCTGTTGCCAAGCCTTATTATTTCTGTCTTCATGTCATCATCTTCTATGTCTCTTTCTTTCCAATCACACAGCCACCTCTCTCATGCAGGTTCTTAACACTTCTTGGCCAGACAACTGCAATAGTTTTTTGATTGGTCTCTTTACTTCAAGATTCTCTTCAGTCTAATCCACCCATCCATCCCTCATCTGCCAAAGTGATTTTCTTAAAGTACAGCTCTGACCATGTTACTCTGCTACTCAGCATTCTCCAGTAGTTCCCTGTTATCAAATGTTAAAAACTCAATTTGGCATTTAATGCCCTTAACAACCTACTCCCTTGCTATCTTTCCATTCCCCCCATCCATGTACTCTATGATTCAATGACAATGGTCTTCTTACTGTTCCTTGCCCAGGATAAGCCCTTTACTTACCACCTATCTTCACTGGATGTCTTCCATATCTGGAATGTTATCCCACCTCGATCATGTCCCCAGGAAAGCTCATCACCAGGAAACTCACCGTCCTTTGAGATTGCTTCAGCTTTGGTATTCCCACCACATCAGTACCCTGATTACCCTCTACTCTTTTAAATGGAGGGCTGGAAAGCAGAACAAAGAACTCCCAAAGCTTCCATTTAGAGAAGGCTCCCAGGCCAGCTAACTCTTCACTTTTCACCAGTTGCACTCCTTACACTGGATTCTACCATGCCCTGATACAGTACTTTTTTCCCCAGCCCCTTCCCCCCACAAACCCCTTTTCAGCTTCCTTTAGTGTGTTTTTCTCCCCCCTCCCCTATTTGATTGTAATCTCTTTAAGGGCAAGGAATATCTTTTTTCCTAGGCACTTCATAAATGTTCTTAGTGACCAACTCCTTTTCTCAACTTGGTGTCATGGATCCCCTGGCTTTAAGATCCAGATCAAATCCTACCTTCTGTAAAAAGCCTTTCTCTGTTTCCTATCTTTTCTCTCCCCTTCCCCTCACTGGTTGTACCCTTCCTTTGAGATTACCTTTCATCTATTCTGTATATAACTTGTATATCCAGAATTATTTTCATGTTGTGTGTCAGTGTGTGACTCTGTTTTCCCTGTCTCCGTAACACTCTCACAGTGCCTGTAACATAGTAACGTCTTAATAAATGTTCATTGACTGAATAGAAAATTTACAAAGTACTTTCCCTAATATCTACCTCACTTCCACTCTGTAAGGTAGCTATTATAAGTATTATTGCTGAGGAAATTTGGTTTCATTAAACAGATGAGGAATAGGGTCAGAGGGATAAAGTGAATTACCCCTGGTCACATATTAAGTATCAATACATGTTTTCAGAGCTAAGTTTCCTGACTTTATTTCCAGTCCTTTCAGCTTCATCTTTCTGAAAAGCATAAGACTGGCAAGTAAAAAGAACTACAGTGTGTCTCTTGTACTTTGAACAGTCAGTAAGCTAACATGGCCTTAAATTCTGTCACAGACCTTAGGTAGTAAGCAGGCATTTATTAAGTGCTTACTGTGTATCATGCATTGTGATAAGTGCTTGAGATACAAAGAAAGGCAAAAACACTCAGTACCAAGGAGCTCACATTCTAATAGCAGAGATAACACACATAAATAAGTGAAGACAAGATATAGACAGACTAGATGGAAATTAATCTCATAGGGAAGGCATTGCCAGCTGAAGGGACTGAGAAAGACCCGCAGCGTTATTGGAATCACAGGGTTTGGGTTCCGAATGCAGTTTTGCCAGTTATTAGCCATGTGACCTTTGGTCACTCAATCACCATGGGTTTTTAAAGCACTTATTAAGTGCCAGGAACTAATACAAAGACAAAAAAATATATAGTCTTTACTCTCAGAATTTGCATTCTACCAGAGGAGATAATATATGTGTTTGTGTATGTGTGTATATGTATATATGCATGTGTGTATATAACATACACACATACACATACAGATATGTAAATGTATTTTTAAAGGCAGTTTAGGAATAGAGGACACTAGCAACCCCAAGAGATCAGTAAAGACTTCATGTAGAAAAAGTGTTGCTTGAGCTAAGTCTTAAAAGAAAAAAGAGATGATGAGAGGTGAGCTGAGGGGGAGCATTCATTTCAAGTATGGGGGACAGGGACGGAAAAGGCATGGAGACTAGAAATATAGAAAATTACACAGAAGGAAGAGCAAGCAGGCCAATTTAGCTAGATGATGGAACATGGAATGCCAGGGGTTGTATATAATAAGATTGGGAAATTAGAGCCAAATTATGAAGATCTTTAAATCCCTAAAGAGCTAATATTTTATCCTAGAGACAACAGGGTGCTCCCGGAATTTATGAAACAGGAAAGTGATTTGGTCAAATTTACCCTTAAGAAAAGTCACTTTATCATCTTTTTGGGAGATTGATTTGAAGAATGGAGTGACTTGAGGCAGAGACATTGATTAGGCTCTAAATAAATGTAGTGGTTATATGAGTAGCAAGTAAAATGAATGAGAGAGATTTTGTGGAAGTAAACAAATGATAGGGATGTGCAAAAGGAAGAAAATTCATTTGAAAATCTGGAACACAATCAGTGATCATCAATACAGTATTCATTAAAATAATTATTCATTGAAACAGGACCTTTACTTAGTATGACTGTTATAAACATAGTATTGTAAACATAGTATTTACTTAGTATTGACTATTGGTATAGTCAATCAAGCAATAGGTATTTTTTTAAATGCTTACGATATGTCAATCACTATACTAAGCACTGGGGATACAAAGAAAGGCAAAAACAATCACTACCCACAAGGAGCATACATTCTAATAGTGCTAGTTATTCTGTCTACTTGAAGGGAAGGGGAAGCATTTATTAAGTGCATACTATGTGCCAGGTATAATGTTAAGCACTATTTTCACTTGGTCCTCAAAACAACCTTGTGAGATAGGTGCTATTATGATCCCCATTTTGCAACAGAGAAAACTGAGGCAAAAAATTTGCCTATGGTCATGGGCTAGTAAATATATAATGCTGGATTTGAACTCAGATCATCTTAACTCCAGGCCTAGTCCTAGCAGCCTACTTGAAAACAGTAAAACTTAATTTCTTTAAAAAGAAATTGTTATTCAGACCTTTCACTAATTCTTACTGGTTTTAACTCAGATTAGTTCAAATTAGCAAATTTATGTTTTTGCCAAGATTCTAATGTTGACTAATATCACTAGCCATAATATTTGGCATAGCAAAATATGAAAAATTCAGGTTACTATTTATGAGAAAGAAAAATTCTTCTCTGCTCAAGGAGTTAAGAACCTGCTGGCTCACGATTTTATATTTAATTAAGTTAACAAGACCAGTACTTAGAGAAAAAGTGATTAGCCATGGGTAGGTAGGAGTTCCATCTGTTCAAAAGCATAGACTTCTTTGGAGAAAAAAAAATAAGGTAAATACCCATGAAACAGAGACATTTAATGGTCTTGATTAAAGACCTCACTTATTAGTGTGTGTAAAGGCTTGAAATTCCCCTATGTGGTTGCCAAACACTGTACCAGGTGGTACTATTGATTGACAGAAAACAGACATCGAAAGAATATGAAGAGGAGGTTAATGAAATTAGTATAATCTGAATCAAAGAACTATGTGACAAAGTTACGGGATGACTGAACAATGCAACTTTGATTTACAAAACTATTTTTAGTTTTAGTGTGATAGTTTTGCTCATATCCTTTATATATGCAAGGCATTTTCCAAGTTTTTTGTTCATATGCTAGAAGTCCCAAATGAATTATTTCTCATCTGTCATCTTTTTGATAGTGGCTTTGGGTGAAGTTCTGGCCTGATGTCATGATGGGATCTTACCTTTGAATAACTCCATACTGTACCCTATCCAAGTTCATCTAACTTAAGTTATAGATAAATATTTGCTCAGTGAAAAACCCTATATAAATGAGTGCCAGAGATGTAAAGAAAGGCAAATATGTGGTCCCTGCCCTCAAGGAATTCACTTTCTAATGGAGGGATGGGTGGATGGGTAAAAGGAAACAAACAGCTACATAAAAACAGTGTGACATGGGTTTCTCTTGCCTTCACATCTTCACCCTGCCAGTCTCAAGAACCCTTAAGAGGTTCTCCTGCCATTGGCTCAAGCTTCCACTGTTTATTTCTCCCACCCCCACCCACTCCCATTTTTTAGGGTCATATGTCTAGCACCTCAGATCCATTTAACTACGTAGCATCAAATTTTCCACAGGAATATTTGCTTCAAGGATATACTAAGAACTAACATACAAACATTTCCCACCCCCTCAGCCCCCACAGTTTGGAGGTGTGATACTTCCTATATCATGTAGGTCACTGAGGAGGGAAGAGAGATGAGACTCCCACCTTAAGTCAGTAACTACATAGCATTAGTCCCATGCAGTTGAAGCCCCAAATGCCTTGCTTCTCAGGACGGGCTGTGCTGGCTGCAACATTCGTTTTCAGGAACTGCATTTCTGAAAAAGCAGTCTCATTCTGGCAAAAATTGATAATATAGTGTCCTCAGATTATAATAGCTTGCTCACTTTAATCAGAGGAAGTCCTCTTGGGCCCTTTCTCACAGCCCATTTAATCTTAATCTAGACAACCTTCTAACAAGCTTAGTTATCTGGTATCAGGAAGTGATAACTGAGATAAGAGAAAATAAAATGCCAGAAAAAACCTCAGAAGGAATAAACATCTGGAAATTTTTTGTGCAGTACAATTAGTCTTGTTGAATAATTAGGATTTTTAACTGAATTGCCTCTGCTGCTGCATTTAACAAGAAATTTTTTAATAGTTTTATAGATGTATGGGAAGATATCTTGTTGGAGGGCACCCTTAATGTTTGCACTTTGTTTTATCAGGTCAGTTTTTTTAAATAATCAATCTTGTATAACAGCTTTTAGTTAACTATGTGACTCAGAAGAAGGTGTCTGCTATAGAAAAATGTTGTTAAAAAGCCTGCTTGTTTTCCTCTCATATTTTTATCCAGATTACTCTTGACAACCTGTAGTGATCATTTTCCAATCTTGGCTCCTTGGTACTTGAATTCCTTCATTTGGATTGCTTGCAGTATGTTTCCTTTGACCTGGAAGCTCTAGATTTGGGCTCTGATGTTCCTGGTTGTTTTCATTTTGGGGTTTCTTTCAGGAGGTAACTGATGGATTCACTCTGTTTCCACTTTGCCCTCTCATTTTAAGAGATCTGGGCAGGTTTCTGTTATGATTTATCAAAATATGATGTCTAGGTGCCTTTTCGTTGTTGGGGGTGGGGGTGGGGGTGGTATTGTTTTCAGGTGGTTTAGTGGTTTTCCAAGTCAATTAATTGTTTTTTGCTATAAGACGTTTAATATTTTTTCCCAGTCTTTTGACTTTACTGTATTTTGATATTTTTTGTTGCCTTGTGGAGTCACTAAGTTCTGTTTGATTCATTCAGATTTTCCAGGGATTTCTTGGCTTTGTCAGACTTTTGTACCTCTATGCCAAGTTGTTAATTCTCTTTCCAGTTCTTTCTTCCATAGCTCTCATTTCTTTTCCATTTTTTTCCTCTAGCTCATTTCATTTATAGAAACTTTTTTCTCTCTTTTTTAAACTCTTTGTTTTACCTCTTCTAGAAATTCTAATTGAATTTTTGCTCAATCTGTGTTTTTCTTTGAAACTTTGCTTGCAAATGTTTTGGAGTCTTTCTCCTGTTCTGGGTTTGTGTCTTGAGTATCCATGTCATTATAATAACTCTTACCTGTGGCTCCAAGAAGCTATAGTGTGTGCAGCAGTCACACCCCAATAAAACTGTCTCAGCAGATGGGCTAAACCAGATTGAGGCTAATTGACAGGCTTCAAACCCATAGGTGAGTTAGGGGGATGTCTGCCTCAAGCATGAGAAGACTTCCTGTGGTGGAATGGTCAAATGAGAACAGTTTGTTCCAATAGCAATGAAGGCAGCTGAAGCAGGTGCTGTGGAGTGCTTAGAGCTTGATTAGGCATTGAAAACACCAAGGTCTTCCACTGCATCCTGGGCCATCACCAGTTGACTTGATTTTTGTATTGCCACTGTACTTAAATGACTCTGGAAGAGAGGGTAAGGCTGACAACTTTGTGCAACTCTGCCTCACAAATCCAATTCATGTGCAAGTCAAGACATCACCCTGTGATGTCATTGGTCTTCTTTGAAAGTAAAGGATGGGAGGGGCAGCTAGGTGGCACAGAGCTACTTCCTTGGAGTCAGGAGGACTTAAGTTCAAATCTGGCCTCAGACATTTGACACTTACTAGCTGTGTGACCCTGCTTATTTTTTCAGCCTACTTCTTGATTTCAGACATTATGTAAGGGCTAGGCTCATTTCTGGAGGGACTGTCCGGATTCTTTCTGTTGCTGCCTTCTTGGGTTTTGAGTATTATATTATTCCAGGATGCCAAGGATAGCTCAGTTTGGAAACCTGCGAGCTTTCAGTGTAAGCACAGGCAGCTATTTGGTTCTGGACAAAGTCAAGAGTGCTGCTTTCTTCATTTGAGCTCTGCAAGTTCCTGTCCTGGATTTAAGTCTGAGCAGCAAGCCTATGGGCTTGCCCCATTTGGAGTTTCAGTAAACTGTTGCTGCTGGACTCCATAAATTTCAGCCAACTGGAAAGCTCTGCTGGTTCAGAGAGACTCAACTGTAGGCTTCTCTTTGCTCTGGGATTCCTTTCTGGGTTATTCCTCTGCAGGCTTCAGATTGGCCTAGAAGATGGAAATGAGACCTTTTTTCCTTCCCAATTCAAAGAATATTCTTCTGGGTAGGAAAAAATCATTTGAGGAAATATATCCACTATGCCTTAAACATAGAATCTGATCTTATAAAATTTTTGTTTTCTCCCTCAGCACCATGCAATTGGAGTGAGAGATTAGTACTACATAAATTCTTGAATTCATATTGAAATATAACTTGGGTATTATAATTCAGACCCTTTTTAACACCATCAAAATAGAAAGACTGAAAACTATAATTATAACTTGACTAATTATAACTTCTTTACAAAGTTCAAGGTGAAACTGTTCTTGTCTGAGTGTCAGAATGCTGTTGCTCTTTGTATGCAAAGGAGGCAAAGAAATACTTCCACTGTTGTTCTTTTTGATTTCACCAATGAAGTTCTAATAAAGGATTTTCTTTCTTCTCACAAATTTCATAAATGTTGGACAAAAAGAGCCTGGTGGATATATGAACAAATTTACCTAGACAGGACTTATTCTGTCTGACAGGCCTCTCCTTAATGTGCTGCTGGGAAGGCCACATAGGTAGAAAGACACAAATAGACTCTGGAGCTGCTTCTGTTGTATCTAAAATATAACTTAATTCATTACAAATTCCTAAGTTATTTTCTTGCTTTTTATAGAATCTTTTCATCTAAATCTGCTTTTCAGTTCATTAAAAATAACTTGAAAGAGTTTCTGGGTGGGAATTTTAAATCTCTTGTCCTGCATTTTTAGTGTCTTGGCAGTCTTGGTTTCTTCTTTGTATAGCCCTTTATTATAAGTGGGGTAGCAAATGTTGACTGTTCATTGGAAAAACCTGTACAGTTCATTTTAAATGAATATTAACTGTGCAAAAATATTCATCATCTCAACTATGATTACATGTATATATTTAAATTATACCAATTTCAAGTTTTTTCCTTTTATACGTTGCATCTACATGTTCTTCTCAGTGAACAGAGACATGACATTAGTATTTCTTTAAATTAAAAAACTGGTTTTTGCCTTTCTTTAGTATCCTTAGCACTTAGCACAATGCCTGACACATAGGAGGTGCTTAATAAATTCTTGCTGACTGTCTAAAAATATTTTGTTTAAAGAGGGTACAATTGGTACTATAGTTAGGGTTATAAAGGAATTTTATTCTTTTGCATTTATACATAGAAATTCTTTCAGAATATTGATTAAAGATCTTAATGGGTTTAGTGTATGCATTTTTAACCATGTCCCTTTTTGTTTCTTATTGGTCTTTTCAAATCAGATTGTGAAGGTGAAAAAAAGTTATTTTCAAAGAGTATATTTCTCATTTTTAGAACAGGGTCTGGTACCTCCAGACAGCTTCTGTGTTTCTTGGTTCCACATAATATTGCAGCCTGCTCTGTCTCTGCTTTCTGCCCATTAGGTTCTGAAACCTGACTTTCCAACTCCAGGAATCTCTGCATGAAGCCTTCCTCATTTTCTGTCTCTCAAGGTCCCACATCCTGTGATACCAGACATGGAGCCTTTTCCAAGGACAGAAATAGAGGATGGATGCTCTTAAAAATCATTAGTAATTTAGCAGTTTTGGTTGAACGATGAGATATGATGCCAGACTAGAGAGGGTTAAGAAGAGAATGAGAGAAAAGAAAGTGAAGGCAGTTGCTGTAGATGGACTTCTCAAGTACTTTAGCCACAACAGTCAGGAGAAATATGGGACAATAACTGGTAGAGATGAATGGATCAAGTGAGAGGTTTTTGGTTTTGGTTTTTTGTTGTTGTTGTTTTCATATGGGAAACCGTAGACAAGTTTGTAGGCAACAGGGAAGCAAGGAGAGGATGAAAATAAATGAGAGAGTGAGGATGATAGAGAGGGCAATGTATTTTATGTTTAGAATTTCAAAAAAAAAAAAGAAATCATATAAAAATAGATTGATAGTACCATCAAAAAAAAAAAAAGAAAGTCAGAAGGAGCAAGTTTGGTTGGTAAGATGATGAGTTTATTTTAAGACTTTGCAGGTAGATTGTAATTTATGAATTTCTTCTTTTAGTGGTTCGATTATGCTTCTGCCAGTACTATTACCTTAGCCAAAGTTACTCTTGTTAATCTCAATAAAGGCCAAAAGCAGCCTTTCCCTCTTCTCATGAGTGATACATTTTTTTTTCTTTTCAAATCAGAAACAGAAAAATAAAGGAGAAAGGTAACCTTCCCAAGCATAAAGAAAAACTTGTGATTTCTTTCCAATTGAGAAAATGTTTCCTTGGTAACCATCTTCTAATTCAACCCCTACTCTTTTTCTTGAATGCCTAAATTATACAGAAGGGGGTTCTTTACTAAAAGTTTTGCCAATTTACAACCTGGTTTAGACAGGATATTGTTTCTGATTATAATTATTTTAAAAATCATATTATCTACGGAATCTAAGCCATGGATTTAGAGCCCAAGTGTCATGTAATTCAGCATCCAAATATAGAAAAATTAGAATCAGTAGCTGGGAGAAAGGTGTCTAATGTCCACAGACTTTTACAGTTTTTCATCTCATCTCAGCCAATAGGATGGGAGTCAGGAGTAGGTCACCAGGGATATAAATTCAGAAGGAGGGCATGCAGTCAGTCTGTGAGGAATGACTGATTGGCCTTTACCTTATAAATCTTAACAAGGGTACTGCCAATGTTAAGGCCACAAAGGACTCAGAGATAGTTTGAGGGCAGTTTCATCATTAAAGACAGAGCCAGTTAAGAGCATATGGGTAGAAGAATTTGTTTCAGGCAGAACAATTAGGGAAAACAAGTTGAGTAAATTTTTAGCATCTAGGAGCTCTAGAAAAAGAATCTTTCTCATCTTGATCCTAGGGAATAGGGTATATAAGACCTTTTGGGGGAAAGACACTGAATGAGTTCTCCCATGAAATAACTGAATTAGGAGAATTGCAGTTGAGAGGTACCTACCTTAGACCCTTGGTACCTACAGCTGTAGTTGAAGATTAAGGAAAGAGATTTTAGGAAGTTTGAGATATAATGCAATCTTAACTATCTTTGCAAACAAAATCATCAGAGAGAGGGAGGAAAAGAGAGAGAGGGTGAGTGCTAAGGCTAGCAAGAACAAGACCTGGTGGAAGGAGGTCATTTTGAAAGAGAGAACTAACAAATCCAATTCAAGAAATGCATATTAAGTGTTCACTCCATGCAGGGTACTGTGCTAGACACTGCGGTTAGATTTGGCACAACTCCTGCTTTCAGGAAGTTAATAATCTAATAGGGTGCTGTACATAAATAATTATGATCTTCACAAGAGTACAATAAGTGCAAAGGAGAAATTCTGGCAAAGCCATGTGAAAGTTTGAGCAGGGAGAAATCACTTTCAGTTAGTGAGATTACAGAAAGCTTCATAGAGGAAATGTCACCTAAGATAGGAACTGAAAGGAGAGGGAGAGACTTCGACAGGAAGAGATACAAGGGGAGAAAAAAAAAATATGTCTTTGGTAGTCATTATCCTTTTCCAACTCTTACGTATATGGAGGGCTGATTTGATAGAGCAAGGAAAGGTGGGTGTAGGGAGGAGCAGGAAGACTGAATTTTTCCCACAAAGCCCGTTGGGATCATAATTGGAAGAGATCTTAGACATTATCTCGTCTAGCCCTCTCATTTTACAGAAATTGGCTTAGAGAAGAGTGACTTCCCCGGGTCACCAAGGAAACAAGGGGGAGAGCTGAAATTTCAAATGAGGTCTTCCAAATCCAGTATTCTTTCTCCTTTAACATTTTGTCTGGCCGCCAGGAAATTCAGGGGAAAGGAAGGAAGTGGTGGCCTTGATTTTATTTTTTTTAACACTTCTTACATATACCCCTGACATATGCATCTGTCTTCAGGCCCTCATTACCTGATGCCTGGACTATTGCAATATCCTCCTGGTCAGTCTGCCTGCCACAAGTCTCTCCCCACTCTAGTCCATCGTTCACTCAGCTGTCAAAGTGATCTTTCTGAACTGCAAGTCTCACCATGTCAGCCGCCTTCCTAATAAACTTCAGTGGCTCCCTGTCACCTCCAGAATCAAATATAAAATCCTCTGATGTTCAAAGCCCTTCATAACCTTCCCTCTCACATACATCTTTCCAGTCTTCTTACTCCTTACATTCCCCCATGTATTCTTCAATCCAGTGACACTGGCCTCCTTCCTGTTACTTCAACAAGATGCTCCTCTTGGTGTTTTCACTTGCTGCCTCCTGTGCCTGGGATGCTCTGCCTTCTCCTCTCTACCTCCTGGCTTGTTTGACTTTCTTCAAATACCACCTCAAATTCTGCCTCCTCCGGGAAGCCTTTCCAGATCCCTCTTAATTTTAGTGCTTTCTCTCTCCTGACTATCCTATTTATCTTGTATATAGCTTATTTGTACAGTTAATTATATTACTTCTTCCATTAGACTGTGAACTCCTTCAATAAGAACTGTGTTTTTCCTTTCTTTGTATCCCTCTCATTTAACAGAGTTCATTGTCCATAGTAGACACTTAATATTTATTCACTGACTACAAGAAAACTTTCCCAGTTGCCTTTAATGTTAGTGTTTATCTCTAACTGTGTTGATTATCTCCAATTTATCTTGTATGTAGCTTGTTTGTATATAGTTGCATGTTTTCTCCCACATTAGACTCCTTGATTTGGGGGTCTATTCATTCCTTCACTTTTGCCTTTCTTTTGTTTCTTTATTACTTAACCTGGCTCATAGCAGGTTCTTGATAAATGCTTATTGCTGGGGCAGCTAGGTGGTGCAGTGGATAGAGCTCCAGCCTTTGAGTCAGGAGGACCTGAGTTCAAATCTGGCCTCAGACACTTGATACTTACTAGATGTGTGACCCTGGGCAAGTCACTTAACCCCAACTGCCTTACCAAAAAGCAAAAAATAAAATAAAATAAATGCTTATTGTTGACTTTAATAGAGGGAAGAGATCAGTATGGGTTGGAATCATCAGGGAAGGTTTTTTGGAGAATTGACTTGAGGTGAGCCTTGAAGGACAAGTAAGATTTGGATAAGTAGAGACAAAATAAGACTGGAGAAAGGGATGGGACTCCCTAGCCTGGGAAAGCAGCATGAGCACTGGGGGGCATTCTCATGAAATAAAGGAAGAGACCAGCTTGGAGTTGAGAGTTTTTAACAGAAAAGGGTGTTTTGTTTTGTTTTGTTTGTAGAACACACGTATATAAGTTCATCAGTAATTTTATTCCTGTTCTTCCCTATTTACCATGCCTCTAGACAGCCAGCTACAAAATCTTAATGTTAGGGATAAGAAATCTTCATGCATACCTGACCTTTTCCTTTAGAAAAATAATGAAATTTATTTGCTTTAATTTAATTTTTTTAAAAGTGCATACACATATTAAAACAAAAGGTTTAAAGTTTTTGTCTAGTGATTTCTTCAGCTTTCACATTTGTCATTTCATTCAGACTTGTAGCTAATTGTGTTGGCAAAGATGTAGTTCATTAATTATTAACAGCTATATTCTGCAGGTTTTTAGTGAAATTATTATATGCCTAGAGGACATGACATTGGACACATTTTGTGAATTGAAAAATAAATTATACATTCATTTCTACCATTTTGAAAGGATTATTTAAGTTCTTAAATTTTCACTGACACTCTTATGGATTAAAAAATATGGGTAAAAGTTGTTAAAATACTTACTAATTATGGGAAGTTGTGGAAACCCCTTCTATGGAACTTTTAAAATAAATCATCCCACTTATTTTAAGGTATGGACCTGCCTAAAACCAAGAGGACAGACTAAATTACCTCTTGAGTTTTTTTAATAGTTCTTTGATTCTCTAATTACTAATTAATTGTGCCCCTGTTATCAACAGTTCAGAGATAAAGAAAATATTAAGAGGTGATATATTCTTTTTCTCTAAATTCAGATACACCATGCTCCATGAGCACTAAAACATATGTGGTTAGATTTATACTAGCCAATTAGTTTCTGCCTCTCTCTACTTAATGCCAGCAATCTAAAAGCAACCCCAACTTCTAAATACACTGTGTCCCAAATAAGTTGGTTGTTTAGATTTCAGAATACTTTCCTGTATAAAGAGTGCCATAAAAATGATTGTGGATTTTGAAGGACAGCCTATAAAAATAACATACCTGAAGTATGATACTACACAAAACAGTCTTAAGCATGTTTATTCATGGGAATGGGTGTCCATAGTTCCAATGTGGAGTGCCAAAAATATATTCTTCTCCAGTCCTATAGCGGGAGTCTCCCCACATTCAAGCTGTTGCTGATGACTCCATAGGTTAGGTTAAAGAACTTCAGCAGATAAAGGGCTTTTGAGGGGGTTGAATTGAATAATAGGGGGATTCTGGAGGTAGCAGCAGAGTGACCTCTGGGGTAGGCTAAGAATTAAGCAGAAAAATAGAATACTTTAGGTTAAGCAACTCTAGAAGTAATACCATCTACTACCTATAAACCCTAGAGACTTTCCATAGCTCTGCCATTTACTTTGTGATCTTGAGCAGTCTCACTGTCTGGGCCTCAGTTTCCAGATCTGTAAAGTATATTATAACCTCTCTAAGATTTCTTGTAATTTATGGTAATCTTAGTTTTGGGTTGGCTCCACAATTACCTCCTTTCTTTTCTTCCAGAGGGCCTAGAAATTAGCCTAAGTTCCTTTCTAGTAGAATGGGCTAGAAGTTTCACTTCCATGGCTCACCTCAACCCAGACTCTCACCTTTGTCTCTTTTTTCACTTGAACTTGTGAGGAAAGTTAAATGTGGATGTGAATGGAGTTTAGGATGTAGGTAGGCGTAAAGTAAGATTAATCTGTATGTCAGAGGAAAAAACATTCACTCTTATCTTGTGCATTTAATCTTAAATGCTAGGCTCTGGGATGAAGAGAGGATGATGGGGTGGGGAGAGTAGAGACAGGGAGTGTGTAAGGTGAAATAGGGAGAGGGATGGGAATTTATGTCAAGTTCTGGATTCAATTCAATAAAAATTTATTAAAGCCCTCTATGTGCAAGATGCTGTACTAGTCTGTAAGGCAAAAGATAAGGAAAGTTTGGAGGGGAATGGGTTTAGAGAGGAAGATAATCAGTTCCATTTTGGATATGTTGATTTTGAGATGCTAATGGAATATCTATTTGGAACTAACAGCACTTGATGGCAGCTAGGTGGTGCAGTGAATGGATGGAGTGCCACCTCTGAAGTCAGGAAGATTCATCATCTTGAGTTCAAATGTGACCTCAGACATTTACTAGCTGTGTGATCCTGGGCACTTAACCCTGTTTACCTCCATTTCCTCATCTGTAAAATGAGCTGGAGAAGGAAATCTTTGCCAAGAAAATCCCAAATGGAGTCTTGGAGAGTCAAACATGACTGAAATAAATGAATAACAACAACACTTGCCATTTAAAAAAATGTTTTTAAAATTTCTTAAAATTATATTTGTTCATATATCCCTATCGTTATAAAAATTATTGTTAAACGATACATCCATGCCTTCGTCGACCTTACAGTATAATAAGGGAACAAAATTACACACAAACACAGAAGTAAATATATTAGGTAGCTGTCAAAGGCAAGAGGGTAAATTATTACAAAGAGAATCAAGGAAGGGTACAACTTTTTCTCACTATAAACAAAGAGAAATTATTATATCCTTTTTAAAAAACTTGCTCCGTCAGTTGCAGTTAATCCATTTCTAATGCAAATAGGTACCTATGGAACAAAATTTTAATTGTTTCTTATTTATTTTTCTTAATCAGGTTTCATTTACCTTTTAGATAATAAATATTAACATGTTAAATCAAAATATGATCAATTTTAAAATGTTTTCAGGGCTTTAGTGTTGGGTTTTTTGTTTTGTCCTTGGTCTGTCTGTCAGTTTTAGATTTAACTCAGTCAAGTGTCTAATCTTCTTCCCTAAAACTCATGTATTTAGAAATAGACTAGGGGTCAGAAGTTACAAGTTTTTAATGCCTACACACTTGCTCACCCATACATGGCATGACCTTGGACAAGCAGCTAACCTTCTCAGAGTTTTCATTTGAGAAATATAAGTCTACCTTTTGGGGGTATAAATGAGAGCTAATAAATATATTTCACAGAATCACAGAATTTTGCAGTTGAAGGGAACCTCACTGACCATCTAGTCTAATTCATACCTGAAAAAAAAAATCCTCACTAAAACATACCCAAGTAGTCAGCCAACTCTGATCAAAGAGCTCTAGTAAAGGGGAACCCACTGGCTCTGAAGGATTCCCATTGTACTTTTGGGTACCCCTAATTGTTAAGTAGTTTTCTGACATTAAGCCTAAATTTGCCTTTCTACAAAAAATTCTATTCTTTGCTTCAAGTTCTACCTTCTAAAGCCAAACAGAACAGTTGATCAAAATGCACTTATTAAGTACCTACTATAAGCTAGTCACACATACCACCCCCCCACCCCCCCCAAACACTAAGGTTACCAAATCAAAATGAGATAGTCCTTACCCTCAAGGCATTATAAGGGCAGAATCAGCATTTAGATATAGACATATTAAAAGCAGATACAAGGTAACATTAGTAGTGAGGAAGGGACCCAGAAATTGAGGAGACCAGAAAAGGCCTCACCCATAACATGGTGCCTGAGCTGTGTTTTGAAGGAAGACTCAGATTCCAAAAGGTAAAGGTGAGGAGGGAGTATATTCTAGGCCCTGGACACAGCCAGTATAAGTAAGCTCCATTTTGTCTCTGTTACCACTATGATCAAATAAAACTCCTTTGTTCAGTGTTGATAGCCCTTCAAAATCTGGCCTTAACCTATCTTTCTAGTCTTATTACTCATTACCCTATTCCATGTGCATCAGAGTCCTTAGGGAAAGATAGTTTGGAATGGGGAGAAATTTGAGGCAGAGACCAATTACCAGACTATTGATATGATCTAGAAAGGATCTGAACTAGGATGGGGGGAGGTTACTGTGTAGAAAGAAAGAGACGGGTATAAGAAATATCAAAGAAATAGAAACAACAAAATGATTAAATATGGGAGTGAGACAGAATGAGGAATACATAATGAGACATTTGAACTGGGATGATGGAGAAAGATGGTGGAGGCCTTAATGGTATTAGAGGAGTTTGAAAGAGGCTTTGAGGGAATAAACAATGAGTTCTATTTTAGGCATATTGAGTTTGAGATCCCTATGGAACATAGCCAGGAGACAGTGATGTAGCTTAGTGCTGGGAGATACACTTGGACTGGATATAGAGAGCCAAGAGTCATTTGCATTAAGATGGTACTTAAAACCATGGGAGCTAATGAGAGACACAGAGAGAGAAGGAAAAAAAGGGCTCAAGACATGATGCGGATGATGACCCAGTGGTTAGCACAGTGCCTGGCACATAGTAACAATTTAATAAATGCTTGTTGATTGATTTAGCAAAAGGTAATGAAAAGGAGCAGTTGGACAAGTAAAAGGAGAACTGGGAGAAAGCAGTGTTGTGAAAACCCAGAAATGAGAAATTATCTTGGGGGAAAGGTTGTTCAACAATGTTAGATGCCACAGAGAGGTCAGTAAGAATTAAGACTGAGAAAGGGGCATGAAATTTGGCATTTCAGAGATCAATAGTAACTTTGGAAAGAGCAATTTCAGTTGGGTGATTAGGTAGACAGCCATGTTGTCAAGAGTTAGGAATTGAGTGAGAGGAGAAGTAGAGACAATGAGTATAGACCACTTTTTCAGATAGTTTGGTTGAGAAATATAGATGAGATGTTGGATAATAGCTTGAGGAAGTGTTAGGGTCTAGTAAGGATGTTGGCAGGCTTTGGTGTGTTTGTACCCAGCAGGGAAGAAACCAGTAGATTGGGAGATACGAATGAATAAATGAAGTCTTTATTAAGGATTTACTATGTGTAAATATTGAAGATGAAGGGGAAAAAAAGGAGAGCAGTGGGATCAGTTTGCTAGAGAAGAAGGTGAGTTGGGTTCAAGTATACATGTAAAGGAGCTGAGCTTTCTCTCTTCTCCCCTTCTCACAACCTCTTTCCATCAAAGACAGGAGGAAAGGAGGAAATAGTGGAAGATAATGTAAAGAAGTTGGGAGACGGGCAGAAGAGAGAGCTCCTCAAGAATGGCCTCAGTTTTCTCAGTCAAGTATGAGGTGAAGTTCTCTGCTAAAAGGATAGGAGAGGCTGAAGGAGTTTGAAGATAGAAGTGGTTTGGATGTGGTGAAGAGGATAAAGTGGCAATTAAGGAGAATTAAAAGGATTAGTTTGCGAAGATCAGATAACATAAGTTTGTAGTGGGTGAAATCAGCCTAATTTTGTGACTTCTTCCAGCTCTCTTCAGCAGCATGTGTATCTGAAGGAGAGAAGGTGACTTGTGAAAGTAATCCAGGGTTGGGGTTTAGTGAGGTACAAGTGGCCGTAGGACAAGAGCCAAGAACTAGTCTAATCCCTTTTACATGGGATAGATATTGAAAAGCTAGTGATTCCCTCCTTGCCCACCTCCAGTATTCTCTTCTCTAAGCTAAACATCCCCAGTTTCTTCAATGGATTTGAGGCCCTTTACCATTGTGATTGCCTTCCTTTGAGCTTTCTGTAGCCCAGAAGTGTCAAACTCTTGTCCACCAATAACATTTAGCCTAGATTAAAATGTCGCTGAGAAATGCTTAACTAACTAAATAAAAATAAAATATATCATGTTGTTCTTGTTGTTCAGTCAACTCTTCATGACCCATTTGGGGTTTTCTTGGCAAAGATACAGGAGTGGTTTGCCTTTCCTTCTCCAGCTCATTTTACAGATGAGGAAACTGAGTCAAACAGGCTTACTTAACCCTGCCCAGGGTCACACAGCTAGTAAGTTTCTGAGGCCAGATTTGAGCTCAGGTCTTCCTGACTTCAGGCCCGGCACTCTATGCACTGCACCACCTGCCTGCCTCTGACATTATATCATAGATAATGTTAATTTGTGGTTTTCTAAGTCAATATGCATCCCACTTCTGTTTGAGTTGGACAAAACTGCTCTAATCCATCTATGTCTTTAGAATCTGATGTATATTTGTTACAAGGGTTTTGGTTTTCTCTTTCCCCAGTAGAATAGGTTAAGGGGGAGGAAAGGAAAAAAAATTCTGTGTTTGTTGATTGGGAGAAAAATTAGTTTAAAAAAATCTGATGCCCAGAGCTGAACACAACACTACAATATTTAGTTTATAGTTCACTAAAACTTAGCATTTAAATTTTTTTAAAAATTTATTTCTGAGTTTATAATTCATGGAACAAACATTAGACAGATATTAGAGACATAAGTGTACAGTTGGCCTAGTGACATGCACTTTCTTAGGAATAATAGCCAACACATACTAGACATGTTGGTCACTCCTGTGACTCCTATTAGGGGAATATCAGAGGGGTGTCACACCATCTAGTGGAGAATTCACAAGGTATTTCTTCATTTGTACCATATCTAGTTCTGTTTCTACATTTCCAGACCCATCTCTATTAATGTGTACCTAGGTCTTCTCCCAGTTCAAAAGGTGTAACTCTTTTAGATTCTTGCATAATTAAAAGGCTCACTGATTCATGGTACCAATGTGTTCTGAGGTTAGTGGTTTGTCAACTTGTTTTAACCATTTTTATATGTATTCATTTATTACAGCTTTCTACACAAGGAGAAGCAAGTCAGGTGATTGGTCCTCTTACAGAAGGACAGAGAAGGAATGTAGCAGTAGTTAATTCATTGTACAAGTTACACCAGTCAGTTATGAAGGTAAGCTTTGTTTATTCTGTCTTTCATTTTTATTAAACTCTTTTGATTTTGCCCCAGACTTTCCCTTCCCTCAGACTACGAGAATATATGAATTCTTAGGATTTTTTATACTAATATGATAGAAAGTACAATAATTGTAAATAAGCAGAAAATTTATATGAGGAAAAATAATCTTTCATAGATTGGCTTTTCATTATAGGCATAGCCTCTTAGCTATACAGTTTGCTTAGTATTTTTTTTCATTTTAACAATAACAACAAAAACGATGTTAGATCCTCATGTGTTGGTGTTGATTTAGTTGTTTTTATCATATAAGTGATTAACAGTGAATCAAATGTGCTTCATGTTATGATAAAATGGGATGAGTATTGGCTATATAAACAAAGGACTGTGTTCAATTTCTGTCTCTGCTGTTTACCACCTCTGTGATCTTGGGAATGTCGTTTAATCTCTGAGCCTTGGCTTCTTCAATTATAAGATGAGAGAATTGGCCTATAAGACGATGTAGGTGCAGTCCCTTTAATAGATCATAAATCTATGATCCCATGAAGAGTATAAATTGACTTTGGTCTAGGAAAGACAAATTTGACATCAATCTATGGTGAAATGAGTATATACTGGAACCTTTCACTGAATAAAGCAATTTCTCATTGTCAAAAATGGCATTTAAGTCCCTGAAATTCCTCACTTTTCTTTCCAGTGATTAGCTTTAAGTAGATTCATTTCAAGTTTAAAAATATGTAGTATGTTCTTTTCACTTTCCTTGGGTGACATGATTGAATTTTTTCTATTAATAATACTTCTCACAGAATAAATTGTTGATTGATCTTTAACCTTCATACATATTATCCAAGATGTTTTGAATTACTAGCTCCTAGGAAAGATGCACATTCTGGTTGAAAGTAAAAATATAAGGTCCTTATGAAACTATTGATGGTAACAATTTGAACATGCTTTATTTAACCAAACCTTGTGGATCATGTTCTTTAGGGAAAAAATGTAATATTTGGGAAGCTTGAAAAAATGAGAAGCTAAATGATATTCTCATGTTTTTTGACGTAGTGTGTGGTAGATATTTCAGATTATTTAAGAGATTCTTTATCATTTTATTAATTTAAGTATTTGGACAATTCCTTTTTGTGAGTTAGTCATATTACAAAAGGTATATTTTGCATACTAAGCAAAACATGTAAAATGATCATATCCTTAACAAATTACCCCTACCAAAAAAAAAAAACAATCCTAAGGTTGTATTTTTTCATGCCATCTAATTATTATTCTAGAGAACCAGAAGTAATGGACGATTCTGTTCAAGCATATTTAAATGTCTCTATTGATACTCTAAAGATTTTTTTTTAAAATAATGTTCTGTATTGATTTGTAAAAAGTGAAATGTCTGGCATTTGTGTTTTAAGGACTTCTTGAAAATTAGATTCTGTTCCAAATTCCCCTTGGGGAACTAAGGCATTGATTTTCTCCGTTCCCTTCTCTTTCCCTTCCTCTCTGTCTTTCCTCTCCCTCTTTTCTTTTTTCCTCCTTTCTCTTCATTTTATGTCTTTCCCTCTTCTTTCTCTTTTTTTTGGTATATGCCATAAATGTCGTGCTTTGTCACCAAGCTTTATCAGCTATGCCTCTGTACTGGTAATGAATTTAAGAAAAAAACTTTAATATTCTTGATATTTCTCATTCTTTAATATGCCATATGCTGTTTTTTAAAATAGCCTGCATATATCAGAAAGTACAAATGGATTTTTGAAATATTATGAGAAATGTCTCTAACATTATGAGTATAATTTAAATATATGGTCTTGAGAGCTTATGTTGTTACTTTCTGGTCACATCCAATAATGGCAGGCATAAATGACTCCAACAAAGTTTTGCTTCAATTAAAACTCTTTTGTAGGTAATTTCCAATCAAAGTTCATTCCCAGCAGCAGCAGAGGAAACAATAGCTGCAGCCCTAAAGGTAAAATAATTTAATTTATTCTTTAATATTTACTTGCCTGCTTAATTAGAAGTGATTTAAGAATGTTATTTTGTGTTACTTGAGGTTAAAAGCTCACATTTAAAAAGTTTAAAAGTTAGAATACACCCATGCCTTGACTCATGAACAAAATCCCTTCTGGGAGAACCTTCTGCAAGGTGAAAATCCACATAGTAAAAATCCTATTTTTCTTCATTTTGATGTGGAAAATTATTTGTATTCTTGGAACCCTCAACCTTTTCATCAAAAGATGCCTTAACATAAACACACATAAAAAATGTTCATGGCACTTACCAAAAGGAAAAGGCTGGTGTATGAGTATTGAGGTAGAAAGAAGATGAAGTTGGAGTGAGTTAGTCTGCCGCTGGTGGCACAGTGAAGAGAGCAGTGGGCCTGAAGTCAAGAAGACTGGTGTTCAGATCTGGCCTCAGGTACTTTAGTACTAGCTGTGTGACCCTGGGCAAGTCATTTGACTTCTGTTTGCCTTAGTTTCCTCAACTGTAAAATTGGAATAATAATAGTGCTAACCTCACAGGGTTGTTGTGAGGATCAAATGAGGCTGAAATATTGGACAAAGTTCTAACACAGTGCCTAGCACATAGTAGGTGCTATATAAATGATTATTCCCTTCCCTCTCCTTGCTGAAGTGCGAAAAACCAAAAAGACAAGGGTGCTCAACTAGGAACATTCCACAGGATCCTCATTTTCTCCATCATCCAATTGTGAAGCTGTCTGTATAGATTTGGAAGGCTTAATGCTTTGAACTGCCAGCGGGGGGCTTTGTGGCTGCCGAAGCCACACCAATGGTGAGGGACACCATACCATGACTTCATTTGATTACTGATTCCTTCCCATTGTCATTGTGTATGTGTGTGTGTGTGTGTGTGTGTGTGTGTGTGTGTGTGTGTGTGTGAGAGTGTGAGAGATGCCTGCTATTCTTGTGGTTGTTATGGTTGATCCCTATTGGTTTAGAGCATATGCATTTAGTTTCATGGCTGCTATTTGGAGGAAATTGCCCATAATAGCTAAAAATGATCCATTTAGTGAACAATAAGTATAGATTACTATTATCCATTACAATGAAAATTTGTAGAGCCAGTGTCTGTAGAGTGAGGCAGTGTGCACATACTGCAGAATGGATTGCATGGACCTGAACAGCTCAATCATAGAGTTTTCAATGGGGATGAGGTCTTAGAAATAATCTGGTACACCCCCCTAATCTTATCGAGGACGAATTTAAAGTCCAGAGCCATGGAATGATTTGTTCCAAATCTAATACTGATAGTTAGGGGCAGAGCCTTGATTTAAACCCAGGGTCTCTAACAATTCAATGTTCTTTCTACTACATACACTTACATATGTAAATGATTCTTATGAAAGGTTAGTGCATCTCTGAATAAGAGCCTATCCTTCCTGAAGTTGAGGCTGTGGCCCAGGAGCCCAAATTCCATTCTGCAGCATGATCTTTTTAATCATTTGTTCACTCCACATACCCACCATTCTCTTCTGAGACACCCATCCAATCTGGTGTTTATATTGCTTAATTCCCAGAGCTAACATATTTCCATTCAAATGCCTGTTTTTCTACTGCCACCGGATTAGCCCAGGATTTCCTGAAAAGTCTACCTCCAGCCCAGGACTAACCTTAAGACCTAGAATTCAGGTACAGTTAGTCTAAGCCATTTAGACTATCAAACTTTAAACCACTATTTTCTAAACATCTTGTTTTATTCATTAAAGTTTCATACACAAAGGCAGCATTAGATAGAGGGCTTACTTTAAAGACAGGAAGATCTGAGTTCAAGTTCCACATGGCATACATACTGTCTTTGTGACACTAAGCAAATAATTTAACCTCTCAGTCTTCTAGGAAACTCACCATGACTGTAAGTTGCAGAGAACATGCCTATCTGCAATGGTAAAGTCCCTTTACCCCTCCCAAGAGTTCCCTATAGTAATAGAGTAATAGGTCTAGTCCAGTGGTTTCAAACTCAAATAGCAATGGTTCCCCATTGGTCACATATTGACTTAGAAAACCATAGGTTAACATTAGTTATGTCTTATTTTTATTTAGTTTGTTAAATATTTCCCAGTTACATTTTAATCTGGTTCAGGCTTCACTCCGGTGTTGTGGCTTGCATAGGGTGACTGGGCTGTATATTTGACACCGCTGGTCTTGTTCAGAAGGCCAGAGTCTCCTTCCTTATGGGTATCCAAGGGATAACATCTCTCTATAGTAGGAGGAGCACTGAATTAGAACACCTAAGTTCAATCCTAGCTCTGCTGCTTATTACTTGTGTCCCTTTGGACAAGTCATTTATCCTTTCCATCCCTCAGTTTCCCTTGTCTGTAAGATGAGGGGGACTGAGACTAGATAATCTCTAGGCTCCTTATTATTTCTGTATTCAGTTTGGAAACTGTGAGCCAGATCATAGTCCCAAGTTCTTTAATACATTGTATTCCATAATTAACAATTAGGAGAATTCCTGTAGATAATGGTAATATATAGACCAAAAGCCTAGCTAGATCTTTAAAAAGGTACAAACTACTTCCTCCCTTTTTTTCAAGGGCCAACTTGGGTACTGTCTTTTCCATAAAGTCTTTTCCTGATTTTCTCTAACTGAAAGGGATCTCTTTTTGGACCTTTTTTTAGGTTCATCATATTCTTCCTTTTCTCATCATTAGTAGTAGTAGTAGTAGTAGTAGTAGTAGTAGTAGTAGTAGTAGTAGTAGTAGTAGTAGTAGTAGTAGTATACTTCCTTTTTATCTAGACCTGTGGTGTCATTGGTATAAGGATCTCCCAGCAAACAAACACTCCACCAATGAGGAACAACTATTCTGTAATTTAGTCTTAGAGATCAAGTGGCTTACCTGGAGTCAATGTATATCGGACCCAGCTCTTCTTAACTGTATGGGCTATTCTCTATCCACTAAGCCCACTGCCACTTGTATATTTTTCATTAACCCCATTAAACTGTAAGCTTGAATACTATGTTTTATTTTATGTTTGTATCCTTAACATCTTACATGGTACCTTGCTTATCTCAGTGGACCCAACAGTAATTACTGTAATAGCAAGGCATAATTAATATTCATTATAATGATTGGAATTCATCAAGAAAAATTTAGATTATATTCAGTCTATTCTACTTGAAAAGGAAGGGAAGTATGTAATACATTTTGAAAAACTCACATAAAATGGTTAATTTTTTTAAAAGCTGCTGACACTTAAAGGGATGGACTTAATTTTCTGGAAAATTCATTTATATAGAATGTTAGTCCCTAATAGTGCCAGCTAAATGATATATTACTCTTTATATGTATATGGCAAAGCAATCACTATCTACACATGGCAATTTAGAACAAAAAGTGGTTTTAAATAACTTAGGCATAACATTTAAAATAAGGTACTTCCAAAGGTATTATAATTAAACAACTTCATTATTAATGTGTTCGTTAATATTAACAATGCCGTTTGGTGACATATTAGATAGTGCTCCTTATATGAAAGGAAAAGAAACCAAAGCCCAAAATAACAGAATTTTTAGTTCAAACATTAACAAGGTAGAAAAGGAAAGAAAAGGTTATTATTATTTTTTTCTTTTAGAAGTATGTTTTAATACCTCCTGTGTCACACAGTGAAAAGACACATATTTTTGGTTCTTGGGTTTCAGCCAGTTACTACACATCATAAATTATATCCGTAGGTCTAAGGGATTTAATAAGCTGCTCATAGCTTTGCCAAAGTGAATGAGTTTTCTTTTTTTATCTTCAAGTAATTTAGTTATTTTTTACTTAAATTTTCCTAATGGTTATCAAGATGTTTATCCACTGCCAGTATTCCCCTAGCATATGTAGTTGCATTTAAAATAGTCCATTTAAAATGGTCCTGAACTCTCCTTGCTAATGCTCTTTTCCCACTTTATTCTTAAAGTCAGGACAACAAAGCCAATTTTTTTTTTGGTGGGGCAATTGGAATTAAGTGACTTGCCCAGAGTCACACAGCTAGTGAGTGTTATGTGTCTGAGGTCAGATTTGACCTCAGGTCCTCCTGTCTCTAGGGCCAGTGCTTTAGCCATCACACCACAAGGCCAAATTTTTTAGCAGACTAGAATGCTTACCAGGGCAGGAAACCATTCCCCCCACCCCCGCCTGTTTTTCCCTGCCAAGACTTTCTTAGGGGATCTCCAGAAAAGGAGTCCTTGCTGAACAGACTTCAAAGTAGTCTGGTCTGTAGCGTGAAAGAATACATATTAAGTATGATATTCTCCATAGCACCATCTCCTAGACAACTTGATAAAGGAAGACATATGTACAAAGTGCACTGTACTAAGTATTAGAAGACTGCCAAAGAAGAGAGAGGGGAGGAGGAAAGCACCAAGGTCAAAACCTTGGGAAATACTTGTGTTCAAGGATTGAAAACAGAATGAGGAAGTGAGATAGAGAAGGAGTTGTTAGGCAGGAGGCGTGAGAGACAACAGGAAAAAAAAAATATCTCTGAAGCCAGGGGAGCAGAGTATCTAGTACTAGCGACAATCAAGTGCCAGAAGCTATGGAGAAATCTAGGCAGCTATAGACTGAAAAAAAGCCAATTGTACATGACTGTTCAGAGGACGTAATTTAACTTTTCCATAGTTTCAGTGTGATGACAGGAGTTAGAAACCTGATTTTATATGGCGTATAGACAGTGAGGAAAGGGTGGCACTGGCTACTGAGAGCTTGGTAAAGATGTTTAATATTCATGGAAAGAAGAGAAACAGGATGGGAGCTGCATGGGCTAAGAGAAAGGAATGAAAAGGTGTATTCAGATTAGAGACTCCTGAACATAGTTGTAGACAGAAATGAAGCAGACAGTGGAGAGGGAGAGATTTAGGATGCATGAAGGAGGAGAATAACTACTTCAGTAGAATCCTAGAGGATGTAGGAAAGAAAAGGATGGAAGATATAGGTAGAAGGATTAGCCTTCCTAAGGGAGTGGGAATACTTCTTCTTTTACCTTTGAAAACAAAGAAAGATGATTGATTCTAACCACTTTTGAGATGTGGCCTAAATTTTCTCAATGAAATAGAAGGCTAGGCCATCTGCTTTAAATATGGAAGGTATTATATGGCAAGTATTTGGGGGCTTAGGGAGAGAGGAAAAGGTTTGGGATGCTTGTTATGGTGAATAAGTAAGAAATTCAATGTGAGTAAAATAGAAAAACTGTCCAGCAATAGAGATAGACATTCTGCCTGAGGTTATACACCCTAAATTTGTAGTAGATAAAATCACCTCCATTTTGTTTTCTTTTTTTCCAGTTTTGCTCAGTTGTCATTGAGTAGAGTAGAGAAATTGGATGGTGGAAGTTCCCTGGAATGAGAATTCATAGCTGAAGATATATGGAAGGTTGGAGGCAAGAGACTGTAGGGTAGCTGATGAAATATTAAAGTGACTGATTTTAGGCCCTAAGGCTGGGTATGGAAGCAAGCAAAACCTGAGTAAGAGAGGTAAACTAGCGAGATATGAGTGGCTCAAGGGAATAGAAGTCTTAATAGGACAAAATGGAATTAGAGTGAGAAGTTTGCATCTTGAAAAATGGTGAAATTCTTTTTTAAATAATATTTTTTCTCAATTACATGTAATGATTATTTTTAACATTCATTTTTTAAAATGTTGAGTTCCAAATTCTCTCCCTTTCTCCTTTTCCCCCTCCCTGAGAGGGTAAGCAATTTGATATAGGTTATAAATGTATAGTCATGCAAAACATATTTCCATATTAGTCATGTTGTGAAACAAAACACAGCCCCCCCCAAAAAAAAGCCATGAAAAAAATAAAGTGAAAAATATTATGCTTTGATTTGCATTCATACTCAGTCGATTCTTTCTCTGGAGTTGGAATGCAAAAAAATGGTGAAATTCTAAGAAATGTTAAAGTCTAATTTGGGACCATATTGGTGTGGCAGAAATGGGATAGATAAAGAGGTTACAGAATTGTATAATGAAGTTATTAGTTGAGTTGACTAGCGCAGTGCTCTGTGCATAGCGCACATTTAGTAAACATGTATTGAGTCCCTCACTGATGATAGTAGGGAATGAGGATGAGATGGGAAGAACATAAGCCTACTGATACGTCTAGTGAAGACAGTGCCTTAAGCTAAAAACTGGTCATGTTTTACCAAATAACTCTAAACAAAGGTCAGTCAAAAAATCACAGAACTTCTGAGTTAGAAGGAGCTCTAAATGGCCATCTAATGCAACCCAAAACTAGAAAAAAAAATAATACCCCCCAAATTATACCTGACAAGTAGTCATCCAACCTTTTCTTTTTTGCGGGGCTAGGCAATGGGGTTAAGTGACTTGCCCAGGGTCACACAGCTAGTAAGGGTCAAGTGTCTGAGGCTAGATTTGAACTCAGGTCCTCCTGACTCCAGGGCTGGTGCTCTATCCACGGCACCACCTAGCTGCCCCCATCCAACTTTTTCTTGAAAACCTCCAATGAGGTAGAACCCATTATCTGCCAAAGCAGCCCATTCCAGCTGTAGTTGTTAGGAAAATTTTTCTGACATCAAGACTAAATTTGGCTTTTTTCAACTTCCACTCATTGCCCCTAGTTGTTCTTCAGAGGCGAAAAGAACAAATTTCAGTAATGAATTTGCTAATTAGTCTTTCCTAAAATATCTTCCCATAATTATAAATAGACCTGGGAGAGACCAGACTACAAGACAGGACTAGGGATGGTAGGACAGAATTCCAGGGCCTTTTGGCCCTCTTAGCAGGTGAGCAGTACTGTCAGGTTGCTGTTTGCATGAGAAAAGAGGAAGGTGGGGTGAAAAGCTTAAAAATTTCCTCAGAAAAGGGCCTTTTCCCGTTGAAGTCAAACCCTGAAGCTTTGAGGCCTAAGAATTAAAATGGTTTCTGAACTTGAGTTAGATAATAATTGGACTAATTCCAGATTCAGAGAAGATTCTACATAAGAGAGTAGTCCAAGGGCTTGTATCTGATTATATTTTATCCTATATGAAATAGGGAGCCTGTGAAGATTTTCAAATAGCAAAGCACATGGTCAAATTAGTTAGTTAGGAAAATTATTTTGGTAGCTGAGGAGAGACTAGAGCTTGAGAAATGATTACAGTAGTCCAGGCAAGAGGTGGGGAGGGTCTAGACTAGAGTGCTGGTCATGCAGTTATGAGAAAGGCAGTATTGACAGAACTTGGCAAGTAACTGGCTGTGAGGGATGAGAAAAAGAAAATAGTCGAAGATGTCCCTGGAATTTAAGTATATGTGTCTGGGAAGATAGTGGTGATACCGTCTCCAGAAAAAAAAATAATAAAGCTGACATTTATATTGTGCCTTAGGGCTTGTGATGCACTTCACTGTCTTATCTCATTTGATCCTCGAAAACCTAGAGGTAGCTAGGAGGCACAAAGTTGACTTTGGAGTCAAGAAGACCTGAGTTCAGATGCTGCCTCATAAATTTACTATCTATATACCCCTTATAATAAAAGCACCTACCTCCTTGGTTTGTTGAGAGGATAAAATGAGATGCTATTTGTAAAGCTCTTTGTAAACTACAAAGTTCTATAAAAATGCTAGCTTATTGATTTTTTGGAGCTATTGTTTTCCCCACTTTACAAATGAGGAAAGTAAGGCTCATAGGGGGGTTGACTTTCTGAGGGTCACACACACTACTAAGAATCTGAGGTACGATTCACACCTGGGCCTTCTTGATCCCAAGTCTAGCACTCTATCTCCACTATGCCACCTGCTGCCTCTTAGGAGCTAATGAGACATCCAGGTAGAATGAAACAGCAGCATAGTTAGAAACACACATCTGGTGTGTTTACTCATTTACTGAAGCTTGTTTACTCGGGCTGGATATATAAATTTGAAGTCATCTATGTAGAGGATTTATTGGAATCCATGAGAAGGATTTCCAAGGGAGAAATTGTGGAAAGAAGAAAAGGGAATTTCTGTTTTGGAATTTATAGATACAGTCTTAATCAGGTCCTAAAAAAATGCAATCCTCTTAACCAAAATTCTTTTCACCTATCAGAGTTTTCTTTGTAGGTTTTTCTCAGCTTTATTCCTATTCTTTGTTTTTAAAGACAGTCCATGCTCTTATGGGAAATGCTGTGCAACCTTTGCTGACTTCAGTGGGAGATTCAATAGAGGCCATTATCATCACCATGCATCAGGAAGACTTTTCTGGGTAATTACTTGTTATTAAAATATGCTTATACTGTATATTGTGTTCTGCCACACACCTCATCTCGGTTCTCATCATTTCATGCCGAGACTATTAAAAATAGTTTCTTTAACTGGTCTTGATTTCTCTGCTCCTCTTTACTCTAGTCCAAGCAGCATACTACTGCTCAATTAATTTTTCTCATTTAATGCTTGTTGCATCACTCTTCTAATTAAGAACTGACAGTGACTCCCCATCTTCATCAGATTAAGCTTGGAATTTTCATCTTGGCATTCAAAGTCTTCTATTACCTGACTCTGTTTTACCTGGGTAGTCGTATTTCTCACCAGTCCCCATCACTCATCCCCCTATCTCAACCCATATACACACTACTGTCATTTAAACTAATGCCTTCCCTCCTTCTTGTCAATACAAATCCTGCCTTTGCTTCACGACCCAGACGAAGATTCTCATCTCCCATGGTACCTCCGTAGACTAATACTAGTCTATAATGAGCTTTCCTTTCTTTGAATCCTTTTGGCAATTTTGTCTTTAAAATATGACCCTGTATTTTGTACTGTCTTATACTGTTCCTTGTTATTTTACATATCTATGTCTTGTCCAGGTTTTAAGTTACTAGAGGAACCACAGAACGTAGCACATTTCAGAACTTTGTAGGTTCATGAGTGTGTCTAGATTAAATAGTTTAAAGTTTTAAGCTGGTTAAGGCTGCATCAGCAGAAAGTTTTCTTAGCAAATGCAAAGGACCATTTTTCACTTCAGTCCCATTCTTGTTATGTTCAAAAGCATGTTTTACCCTCTGGAAGCTTGAGTTAACCTACTGTAGCGCAGTATTCCATAAATCTATTGAATTTCCTGAACTCTACTACACTGCTTCTCTTTTAATTATAAGAAAGGATTTCTGCAGTGGTTGGTCAGAAGGTTACTGTCTACAGCATCACAGGTAAGGGTATTAAGAGATTAACCACAATTATATTTTATCTCATTTAGGCCTCACAGCAACCCTGTGGTGTGTGGGTGCTTTTACTCTCTCTATTTTACAGAAGAGGAAACTGAGACTCACAGAAGTTGAATGACTTGCTCTGGGACACACAACTATCAAGTGTCCAAGGCAGTATTTGAACTCAGGTCTTTCTCACTCCAAGCCCTCAGCTCGATTTGCCACCTAGCTACCTCTATTGTATCTTTTTCTTTTCGAGAATATTCAGAGGAGAGGCAGCTAGGTAGCATAGGGGATAGAGTGAATCAGGAGGACCTGAGTTCAAATCCAGCCTGAGACACTTACTAGCTGTGTGACCCTGGGCAAATCATTTAACTCCCTTTGCCACCCCCACCCCCACCAAAAAAACAAAGAAAGAATATTCAGAAGTGCAGAAAAGCTGAGTGGTTGTTTTTAGAAATGTAGTTTACAATTTTGTGTTAGATAAGGAGTTAGAATCTTTGTCACCCAAGCTTGGTGAGAAACTGGGTCACCTGAAGTTTCCCAGTCAAACTAATCAAGAATGTCTGCTAAGAGTGAGGCTTAAAACTGATTACTTTTGAGGGGGATGGGTTGTTCATGTACACGTTGATAAGAGAGTATTTTTCAGGTGAGCAGTTATTTCTTAGATATATCCTGCACATATAGAGGTTAACAGCCATGAACCAATTTCCCAAATGAGCTCATTAGTAGGATGATTTCTAAGTGTGAGTTCAGTATGCCATGAAGAAATCCCATTCAAGAAGAAAGCATTCTACCTTTGTTATCAAACCTCTATTTACCATGCAGGGGATGAGTCACTTAGGGACGACAGAACACAGTCATATGCTCAACAGGTGAAGGATGATAGAAACTTGAGGCTGGAAGGACCTTATGAAGGTCCCCAACACCAGCTCCATCTCTCCAGTTAGGCTATACCTAATAGACCCAAGAGTGATGGCTGCCTGCTGATTATATTCCCAGAAATTTTCTGTGATAGAGATTCTTTGCAAGATTTTCTATTGGAATGAAAGATGCTGCCCCCAAGGCCATTTAGGAGCCTAGGATCATTATAACTTGTGCAAACTATTTTGTGGAAACGATCTGACCTTGTAATGTAAATGTAAACACTCTCTTTCTTTGTGACTGCAGCCTGTATTGGTGAAATGTGGCCTTTGTCACATGCCTTTACAGTTGGCCCTGTCCCAGAGCATAAAACAAAGCACACTTTCCCGGAGTGCTGGATGCAGGGCTGGTACCTCAAGCCATTTTTTTCCCCATCATTTCCTTTCTGGCTGACCTGGATTTCAGGATCTCCAGAAACTCATCTTTCTGCCAGATGAAATCACCTCTGAAACTCAGCCCTCCTGAGCACTCCTGTCCCTGGGCCCCCTCTTTTCCTCTGCTTTGAGGAGGTGGAGGGGTAGACATTTGGCAGCTCCCCCCAGACCTTGTGTTTAAAGAGGGCAACCAGGGATTTCACCTCATCATTTTCCACCTAGCTGATCTGAGCACTTCATGCTCTCCAGAAACTTAACATTCTGTAAGATGAAATCTCAAACCCTAAAACCCATACCTCCTCCCATCATTTCCCACCCCTGCTGTAACTTCATTCCCCAATCCTGGTAAGTTTCCCCACCCCGACGTCTTTTTTTCATGTTGTCTCTCCTATTTGATAGCTTGCTTCTTGAGGGCAGGGACTGTCTTATACTATTCTTTGCGTCCCCAGCTCTTTGAAGGGTGTCTGGCACATTTAGGCCCCTGCTAAACGTTTATTGACTGTAGAAAAGTGTATCATTTGAAGTAATACTGCAGTCTAGCCTGCTTTATGGTTGCCCTACTTTAGCTCAACATAGACCCTTGACAGACATTCCCATCTTGGTTAGCTTGCAAAGTAGGATTGTGGTGTTTTCCAGTACGCTGAAGTATTGTTTCTGCCTCTGTCCAAAAAGGATTTTCTGCATTAGCTTGATAAGTGCTAAAAATTATTTTATCAAGGGACAAAACTTTTATTCCTCACTTAGAAATAAAATGAAAATGCCTGACTGAAGTAATATATTCTGCACATTTTGTCCCAGACTTGCAGGAATGTTGCAGGAAGCATTGCTCCTAGAGGATTCGTGAATTGTCACCTTACATTACAACATCCTTGTTTTAAAAAAAAAAAAAGCTCTTGACATATTCATGAAAACCTAAACTCTGGCAGATGCTTTGCAGGTCCTGACATCTCCAAAAATTTACCAAGATTCCAAGTGTCTCACTGGAATTGGTGGTGCATTCTCCAAATAATCCCTAAAGTACATGGCCCTTAATAGGTGCTTCATTGATTGATTCAAGGGTTTTCCATGACATTATATTTAATTATACAACCAAGCTTCTGGATGTGGTAGCTAGTGCCAAATTATGTTTCTGGTCCTCTAGGAAAATCATTCAAAAGTTGTTTTAAGATGACAGCTGTGTTATTGAAACACACACCTAGGAAGATATTATGTATAATATATCCTTTTTTCAATTAGTTCAGCACTATGAAAAGCCTAAAGAAAACAAGGTGCTGATGTCCACCCCAAAGAAGACTTATTTGCATCCAAAGATTTGCATTGACAACATTGGCAATATCTCCTGAGTTTTGCTGTCTAGGCGCCATGCTGTCTGTGAAAGTGTTATGTCTTGCTATTTCACTGCTTTTTACAGTTAGGGCAAAATCCCTCTTGTTATAACTTAAGTCCATAACTTCTGTTTCTCTCTTCTCCTTTAAAGATAAAGAACAACTAGTTAGCATCCTCCTTACTATGATTTTTGCTGCACTTGAAAATAGCTACTAAATTGCAATAAACCCAGTTCTTGTAACTTTTCATCATAGGTTCTGCTTTTCCATGACTTGAATGTGTTTTTCTGCTCTTCTCTGGTACTTCATCAGTTTTTATCACAACCCTCTCAAATGTGGATAACACACATCTTTATATATGCACGTGTATGTGTATAGGTACCTGTCTATGTATGTAGATACACTTTAAGATCAACATTGTATAGATAGGCTTATGTGTGATTAGCTAATTTTTACCAGCTACTTTTTAATTTTTGTTTTAACACTTATTTCTTACAAATATGTTGTATTCCTTTAATAAATTCTTTATGGAATGAAGATAGATAGATAGATAGATAGATAGATAGATAGATAGATAGATAGATAGATAGATAGATAGATAGATAAGATCAATCAATCTAGATTTGCATATATATGTGTGAGTGTATATATTATCCTGAGGCATCAGATTTATTTGTTTTTGCTCTAAGTTTTCTATCATGAATTCAACAAACGTGAGATAATATTTGCGTAGTGCTTAGTACAGTTCTTGGTGCATAGTAAGCACTTTATGAATTTTTGTTTCCTTCCATTTCAATATATAAAGAAAAATAGAAAAAGAGTATTACTTGTGAAACTTTGAACTGTTAGGTACAATTTTTATTTCTCACATATATGTCGAATTTAACACAATTGGAACAAAACTGCCTTGCCTTGTGCCCTTCTAAACTTGCTTCTGTACTCTTCTGTGTATTTTTAATGTTCCATTGATACTTTTCTTTCTTTTCTCCTTTTTTTCATCACTCACAGTCACCATCTACCATATTATCCCTCAAAACTTCTACCCAATAGAAGCCCTCCCTTATAATAAGTACTGTCAAGCAAAACAGCTCTGCACATTGACCATATCTGAAATTGTCTCACGGCACACCTCTAGTCCATCACCGTACCGAGCGATGGGAAACAGGCTTCGTTGTTATGACATTATCTGTCGATCCAAATCAGAGATTTACCACACCCTTCAGAGTCTGGAGGGGAAAAGTATATTCTATGTGTGTATTCTTTAAATAAATTCCATGGTCAAAATTTTACTAGAGAAAAGAAGTTAGAGGCTAGGAGAACTGAGCTATTTTTGCCAAAAATTTATTTGTGATGGGCAATATTGTCTGCTTTGCAAAATGTATAAAACACTATTCCAAGATACATTATTGATGCATTTTCTTACTAGGCAGAATGTTGAGACTGAAAATTATAAGACTGAAATTTCCTTGAGAGGTCACCTAGTGAGTACTGTACTTAAATCATTGAAGACAGATGATTGTCTCTTTCATTCTTAATAATCTTCAGGCAAATGCATCCTATAACTTTCCTCAATAGTCTTTTCAGTGTCAAAAGCAAGATTTTAAATAATACAGCCAGGGCAGTCTTTTATATTTCCTCAACTCAGGGCAGTAATAAGATGGACCATTAATGCATTAAAGAAATAATCATCTTAGATAGGAACATTAGAAGGAAAAAATGAGGGAGTGTCAGGTCAGGATGTTATCTTTCTGCCCCAAACCCTCTCCTCTTCTAACCTTTCCCTGTTCCCGTTGAAGGCACCACCATTCTTCCTGTCTTGCAGGTGTTTAATGTCACTGCTATCTTTTTCTCCTCATTTTCCCAGACCTCAGAATCCAGTTTGTTGCCAAACCTCCCATTTCTGCCTCACATCTCTTAAATCCTACCCCTTTTCTCTCACAGCTACCACCTTAGTTCACACCTCCTAATTGCTCTCCCTACCACCTCACCTCTCACCATTCTAGTCCATCCTCTGCCCAGCTGTCAAAGGAACTGGCATCGAGTGCAGATTTAACCATCACTCCTGTGGTCAGTGAGCTCTAGTGGCTCCCTATTGCCTTTTGGATCAAATGTCCTTTGAAGCCCTTTACAGCCTGGTCCCCTCCTATCTTTCCAGGCTCCCTTTACTCACAGATACCACTCCTTTCCTCATTTCTGTGCCTTTGTACTGGCTGTGCCCCATCCTGGAATGCAGTCCCCCCTTACCTCCACCTCATGGTTTCACCCACTTCCTTCACATGCCAACTCAAACACTGCCTTCTACATGAAGCATTGCTGGTCCCCCCCAACTGTCAGTGCCCTCTCTCTCAGATTACCTTGTATTTATTCCATATATATTTGTCCTTCACACACTTGTATATGAACCTGTTTTCTCCTCAAATATACTGAAAGCTCCTTGAGAGTAGCAGCCCTTGTGGAAAAGGGGACCATTCCCTCCTTACACCAACCACAAGCCAGTTGCTGCCAAGAGGCAGATAAGCCCAAAGGTTCTGGGAGGAACCCCACAGCCACATCAGGCTACTGGCCCTGCTTTCAGCCCACCCCTAAAACTTCAGTTCAAGGGAGCAACCATCATGAAGACACAACCTGGGCATTTCCTCTATGAGTGCTTCGGCGTCTGCTTCCTCGCCAGCCACAGCTACTGGAGACCCATGAGAGAGAATTCGCACCACCATAATCCTTGGCACTGTCAGATACTTCAACATCAGAAACCATTGTGGTTTTTATGAATGGAAATTACCTTAAATAAGATACGTTACCATCTGCTTTTGGAGCTATAACTTCCTCTATCTGTTGTGTAGAATGTGAGCCCCTTGAGAGCAGCCTTCCGTTTGGGTCCCCAGCACTTAGCACACTGTGGTGCAGATAGGAGGTGCTTCAGCAATGCTTTTTCATTCCTTCCTTCTTTTTTTTTTTTTGTAGTTGTATCCCCGGTGCCTACCACGGTTCTGAATATATATATATTTGATCATTAAGAATCATTAAGAAATGCTTACTTGGGGGCAGCTAGGTGGCAAAGTGGATAGAGCACTGGCCCTGAAGTCAGGAGGACCTGAGTTCAAATCCAGCCTCAGACAAAACACTTGACACTTACTAGCTGTGTGACCCTGGGCAAGTCACTGAACCCCAGTTGCCTTAAAAAAAAAAAAGAAATGCTTACTGATTGATGTACATCAGGACTTGAAATAGTTATTCTTTCTCTTGCAGATCATTACCTAACTCAGGAAAACCAGATGTTCCTTGTTCTCTGTACATGAAGGAGCTACAAGGTTTTATTGCTAGAGTGATGAATGACTACTTTAGACACTTTGAATGTTCAGAGTTTGTCTTTGACAACACAGAAGCCATTGCCCAGAGAGCAATTGAACTTTTTGTTCGTAATGCCAGTCTCCTAAGGCCACTTGGTGAAGGTGGGAAAATGCGACTAGCTGCGGATTTTGCCCAGGTAAATAAAACAAGACTGGTTTGAATACACAATTCATTTAAGCCTCCGTTCCCTGCCTTAATCTTCCTATTTTTCATTAAAAGCTATGATTTTTGTATTCTTATACTTTTAGAGCTTTTCAGCCTAATAAAAATTGATTGCAGAAATCTGATTTTCAAAAAACTGAAGCCACTCGTGCCAGATGTGTTTTTATTTTTGCATTTTATAAATGATCATCTTTAATATTTTAGGATTAAACTAAAGTTGCGTATACTATATGAAGATCACCTTTGGCTCTTCTACATAGTAGAGTGGTTATTTTGTTTCTTTACTGTCCCACAGTACCAGCAGTGATTGATCAGTGTAGCTGGCAAGAAAATACACTTTAAACCAGTGGGAAGGGACTGCCTGTTGTCATGCCAAGTCCAAAGAGCTCTCATGTGTCTTTGAATCTCAGAACCTGCTCATCAAGACCATTCCATTTTTAGTTCATTCTAGGTGAATAAACAGGAGACCAGATAAATTCAGTACCTAATTATTTTATCTCTCTCTGCCCTTTCGTTATTGTGGAAAAAAATAGTAGGTATGATATATTTCTTTTTGGTGTCTAGCCTTGAAATAATTGTCTGATGCTTAGGGGAGAAGACATTAAAATGACAAGAAAAAAATAATGTTCATTAGGAAGTTACCTTTTAAAAATTGTAGTGGATTCAACCAAACTGTAATAATAAGAGGACAAAAGATAACCACCCCAGACCTGACCATTCTTTAAAAAAAAATTGGAGTCAAGATTTTTGTTAAAATCTATGTCATGAGTAAACTTGTATTCAAGTCTTTCAAAGCTATTAGCTTTACTAGTCTAAATAATTATTCACATGGATTATTCATAATGACTTGCCAGTTCCTCCCTGCTTATGAAGAAACATAAATGTTAATTTTAATATTTATTCCCAAGTGTGTCTGAGTGCATGTCTTAGTTCCTTGATACAGATTTTCTCGATACAGATTCCTATATCAAGAAAATGAGGCACTGAATGCTTGTGCAGGAATGATTTTCAAATTCAGCCCTCCATTATACATGATATGATTTACAAAAGCAGAAGCAGCCCAGAGCCTAATTTTCAAGGTGCCTGGTTTCCTTGCATATTAATTTGTCCAACAATTTACCAGTTGCACCTCTAAAATGATAAGCCTGAGGCCACTGTACCGCAGAAAACAGGTTTACCTTAGAAAGTAGGACTTGGTAGCCCAGGCATGAAAACTGAAGTGAAATACTGCCACTTGATCGACACATTAGTGTCTCGTCTTTCCTTTTAAATAAAAACAAAACACCTTAATTATTTTATCTCTTTTATAATGTTTTGGCACCTGTACCTTTCTGTCTGTAGTACTGGAACCAGATTTCAGGTTTAGAGAATTTTGTTTGTACAGTGTTTGATTAGTGTCCAAACAGAGTGCCCACTAAAATAAAGATACAGTAATGTCTCCAGGATCTACTTATTCAGATACTAGACACATATTAAGCTATGCCCAGAAGTGTTCTGTGTTCTCCCTTTTCCTCCCATCATTTTTGTCTGTTTTTCCTCCCTAATTTTCTCTCCTCTGGGCCCCCTTCCACACCAGCTCATAAGCATTCTCCTCCAGCTGGTTCTTGACTTCCCTTTGCTGGAGGCAGCACTTCAAGTCCAGTCCAAATGGCAGCCGAGCAGAGGCTGGCGACAGCCAAATGCATTAGGAGAGGGAGGAATGGGGTCAATTTGGGTTTGTGGAGAAAGGAGTGGGGGGCCGGGGCTTTGTTTCCTCGGGAGGTTTGAAGAGGGAGATGATTGCCATCAACTGTCTCTACCACAGTCCAACCACCCGCACAGTCAGCTCTCGACTGCAGAGGAAGATGAATGGCCCAGACAGAAACTGCAATGTGCGGGAGTTGTTTTGTCCTTGTTTCTTTCTGGACCCATTTCCTATTTATCCAGGATGTTTCCCATTCCTCTCCCATAACTGTACGATTACATGAAACTCCCAATGATCACCAGTGCCCATCTGCTTATTGTCTGCCTGAGCGTTTTGTGTGCTCAGGTGATGGGAGCTGGGAGCGTACTCGTGTGCCCTTTGCCACATTTGTGAGGCTGCGAATTCTTGGGCGAGGTGTGTACTTGCTGTGTGGCGTTGCTCATCAGATTCCCGCGTTTATCCCTGTGACCCACTTTAGAAACCCCCTGCCATTTGTGTTCACTTGTGGAGCCCCATGTAGGTCACAGGCACAAGAATGACAGATGGAAATCATATTTGGGCTCAGTAAAAAGAGCCTTTGCAAATATTAGCCAACTTCTCAAGGACTCTGAGCCTTTGGCGATTGTATTATAGCAGTTTTTTTTTTTAATTCAGGAAACCTTTATTTAGCACCGACTCTGTTTAGCATAGTTTAGTAGGCACTGTTGAAGCACAGTGATTAGCTACCTGTGCTGTTCAACTTCCCCTTTCAGAATCATCCTGACCAGAAGTGGGATTGATCGATCTGAGCTCTGAAATGGCTTCCCCCGTCCCTGCCCCCCAGTCACAACAGGCATCACCTGGGGAATACAAAAGCCTTTCCACCTCTTCATCATTAAAGGTCGTTGAAAGGTATAAAACAGGTCATGGAGATGCCTGGAATAGGCAGAGCTTCGTATGCCGGTGATGTGGTATACCACCAATCCACGAGTGCATGATCCTGCACCATCCGTCCCCTTCTCTCTACCACAACCACCCTAATAGGCAGATATTCTAGCTTCGATAATATTGGACATCTCTGTGTTTTTAAAGGCTGCCTTTTTATTTGCCATAAATAATAAATTTCAGAGGACTCAAAGGAAAATACTTTTACACTTTAAAATATTTAAGAAGTCTAAACTTTGACCCAAACCACCATTCTGCAGGTTAGGACACATAATAGAAAGACCATTGGACCAGGAATCATAAAGTGGGGAACTCTTCTAGTCACTAGCTGTGTGACCTTAATCTAATGGCTTAACCTCTCTGAACCTCTCTTAGTTTCTTTATTCATAAAAGGTGAATTAGAAAATTATGAAATTTAGAGTTGGAAGAGATCTTAGAGATCATCTAAGCCCTGTCTATCTTACAGATTTGTTGTGGTGAGCAAATAAGATAGATGTGGTCATGCCTTGAACAGAAGTGCAAAACCAAACAATGTAAGCTTATTGTCATTTTATCCAAGGCTCTAATAATTCTGTACTGATGTACTGCTCAGTGAGCCATGCCTACCTCCCTCGTGTATGCCCTAGAACGTTGGCATAAGGCAGTTTTCTTTCGATGATTATTAGCAATTCGTTCCTGCTGTTAGTTCTTTCTGGGTATGGCTGGGCCCACAGGGGCCCTGCTAGTTCAGAACCTCTTGGTTGGTCTGTCCAAAATTTCTTCTAGTGGCGCCTGCAGTTTCTTTCCTCTGCCTGGAAAACTATGAGCTGTGGCAGCTGGCTTAGCAATTGTTTATTCCCTGGCATTGGTAACAATTTCTATTTATAGTCTTTCTGGTGCCCTTTAAGTATGTAGTTGCATCTATTTCACTGAGTGCCTATCTGTACAAATTTAGGCAAAGAAACAAAAACAATCATGGTTTCTGTTCTAATTCTAGTTGCCTTTTTCTCTGCAGAACAGCATCAGGCAGGCCTGCCCAGGCAGCATCCAGAGATGCCCCATAGTCAACAAGATGTCCCTCATGCTTAGGAATTGTCTTTGTCATTAGTTAACTGTGCCTGCAACTTGTGCTTTCAGGGGGATGAGGGGAAGCTGGTGCATTTTCCATTTCTGACCCCTCAACCAATTGCAAAAGAACAGCCTCTGTCAGCGTCTCTGCTATCCTTTGAAAACATGTTCCTTTATTTTTAATAAAACTCTGCCAGAAGATAATGATTTGTCTATACCCTAAAGCTTTTTATTTATGGATGAAATATTTTTTTAAAAGATACAACATTTGATATTGTTGTTTGGTGTAGATTTTTCATGCATCATCGTATATTTCACAGTTCTTTGGGGTCAAATATTCTCATATAGTAATTTGTTCCTTTGCTAATGTTTTGTTCAGCCCTGCTGAAGGGCTAAGGAAAATGATCTTTAGTTTAATCTTTGAAGACACCAAAATCCTTCAGGGTAATTGAAAAATAATTTTTGATAAAATATTTGGTGTGTTTTATAATTTCATCATATGTACATATACATATATATATGTGTGTGTGTGTATGTGTGTTTTACACACAGATCCCTGTATACATTATGTGTAAAGATGGATAATTCATCTTATTTTGAGATTAAAGAAGTAAAACTGTGTAGTTAGACCCAGACATTCACTAAGATGACCGATAGGCCATAAGATATACAAGCCAAATTACAACAAGAAATCCTGTCACCTAAACCACCCTCCTTTCTTCACCCCCAAATTCCCACAATTAACAAGCTAGCCACACTTCTGAGATTTGCCCATTGGCTAGTCTGTCTCAAGTTCAAAGTTAGCTCACAGCTCTTTTGTTATAATTAGCAAAATACCTTACTTTTTTTCCTTAGATTTTTCTTGTTTAATTTTTTCTTCTTTTTTTTCTGGCATATGTTTCCCCTTCAGAGTATTCACCCTTTACACACACACACACACACACACACACACACACACACACACACAATATCTATATATTGGAAAAGAAGATACACAAAATTGACTAGTTCCACAACTCACTGATATTTGTAAATTGAGTTCCTCTCTTGACTTTATCTGTGACTTCATTTTAAGGAACAGGTTGATTCCATAAAGTTTCCAGAATCAATTTTCTCACTTTACAATGTCCTGGTGCTTAATTAAAAATAAAATCATTCCTCCATCCATACTTTGGTTATTGTCTAGGCTCTGGAGAATGCGGCACTACAGATAATTGTCAGTTATCCATGCTGAAATGTGTAAGATAGCAAAAATGTGGGAAAATTATAAGAGTTCTTAAGTCTTTCAAAGTTGTTTGTCCTTTATAGTATTGTTAATATATAAATTGTTCTGCTGGATCTGCTCATTTCATTTTATATCAGTTCATATAAGTCTTTCCAGGTTTCTCTGAAACCATCCTCTTGATAATTTCTTATAGTTCAACAGTATTCCCTTCACATTCACATACCATAATTTGTTCAGCCATTCCCCAATTAAAGGGCACCCCCTCAGTTTCCAGTTCTTTGCCAGGTCAAAATATGCTGCTATAAATATTTTTTTTTACATATAGGTCCTTTTCTTTAATTTCTTCACAGTATTGACCTGTTAGTGATCTTTGGGCCAGAGACACAGTTTTGTAGCTTTTCAGACATTGTTCCAAATTGCATAATTACTAAACCAGTTCACGGTTTCACCAACAGTGCATTAATATACCTCTTTTCCCACAGCCCCTCCAGCATTTATCATTTCCCTTTTTTTTTTGTTACCTTTACCAGTCAGATGAATATTAGGTAGTACCTCAGAGTTGTTTTAATTTGCATTTATCTAAATCATTAGTGACTTAGAGCTTCTTTTCATATGGCTATTGATAGCTTGAATTTCTTCAAAGAGGTACTACTTTGTGGATCTAAGATCATTGTATTGTGGCCTTATAGGATATTATCTCTACCATCCTTTGAATTCCCTATTGCAATTTCATAACTAGGGGCACAAACTGGACTAGTTATAGAATTTTAGAACTAGAAGGGACTTTAAACCCCTATCTCAACCCTTTCATTTTACATGAAAGATAAGTAAAGCTCAGAGAGGAAAAATGACTTGTCCAAAGTCACACAGTTGATAGATGGCAGAGGTGGGTTTTGAAGATGGGTCTCTGAGTCACCACTCAGTGCTACTTCCACTACAGAGGCTCAGCCTTTGACAGAGGAGTGTCTTTTGTTATTACAGATGGAACTGGCTGTGGCTCCCCTCTGCAGACGGGTATCTGATCTAGGGAAGTCTTACCGCTTACTCAGATCATTCCGGTGAGTTCTGATACCTCAGATCTGCTCTTTGTTGTCCCTACTCATTGTCTGTGTATCCACATTCCATTAGGAAATAAATTCCCTCTTTCAATTTTGTTTGGTTATGATTCAAGTTAGAAGCTTTACATAAAATCATTTGCATATAATGTTAAATAGTGTGGTTTTCCCCTTTTGGATTAATATTCATAAGCACTATTTACATGTTTTCTATTATTATCTGGGAGATTGTATAATCCTAACTTTTATGGTAATAAATCTATACTGTCAGGAAGTTTATAACAATGTAGATATATTACTGCAATATTAGTAAAGCATTGTGGTGGTAGACTTCTTACATAAATTTCTACTATACAGAATAAATAATATTTCTCTTAAGGCTGTAATGCAAACCAACAATAAGGCTGAAATCTCATCTTCTCTGCTCAACACAGAGCTTTCTTAAAAAGCTTCCAGTATGTCATTTTTAGCCTAATCATATGCCCTATGAGAATCATTTGAAGAAATTGAGGCTAAAAGCAGCCCTGATTAGAGAGGTGGGAGGTGGGGGCATTATAAGCTTACTTTATTCAAGTATTCAAAGGGCTGTCAAGTGGAAAAGGGATTAAACTTAATCCAGGAAAGATGTGGCCTCTGAATTTCCCCCTCTACACTATCTGACTCTTGGGTGGAAATGTCTGACTCTCAGCCACAGTTTCCCGTGTCAGTGATCTGATTCCCTGTGTATCACAGATCCCCTTCCCCCGCTTCTGTGGGTGTCACCATTCCCTTGGACACACGCGGCTCACAAAGCTGGGCAATTAGTTTTTCCTAGACACCCTGAATTCATAGTTGGCTAGTTCCATTACCACTCAAATACGTCAGTCAGTTGCTATCTGTTCATCCTTGGAATTAAGTTCCATAGACCTAGACTCAAAACTTTTCAATGAGACTCCATTTCACAGCCAAAACCTCTAATCTGTGGATGGTATAATAAGTGTCACTGTCAGAATCCTCTACTGGCAAATGCATGATCCTTGTCAAGACCATCACTTCCTGTTATAAACTGCCTCTGGTATAAAACTATTCCAGGCTTCCTAGGCTAGCATCAGTATGTGACCAAACAGCTGGCTTAGATCTGCAAGAACCAACATGGTTGTATGCGAGGCGGTTGATCAAGTCCTTAAACACCTGTCCACATTTCTCATCTTAGCAATCTTTTAATGGTTCAGGTTCTCCCTTTCTACTTCTGTTTCTTCTTAATCCATAAATGAAATTTTTTAGAGGCTTAGATCTTCATAGATACCTAATAGTAGCTGCCAAATCCTAGAAAAAGCTTTAGCTCTGGAATGTGATTTGGACATAGCCAGATGATTATCACTTCTGCCTTGTCAGGGTCAGTACTCACTCCATGCTGAGAATCCATGTGAGCCATGCATTATGTAGAATTGGCACTTGTCATTTGACAGCTTTAGCTGTTTTAACACTACAGTTAGCCCTTCCTCATGCTCTTTCAACAGCTTTCCAAAAGGTGATAAATCGGTCATTGAGATGCAGATGTCAATAGTACATGTTAAGCAATTCCCAGGGCTCTGTGGCTCCCCACCCCACCTTACATTCTGTTTGGGCCTAGAAGGCAGAACAAGAAGCACTAGGGGGAAATCCAGAGGATCCGAGAGAGAGTTGAAAAGAGACCTTCAGGTTCATCTAGTCCAGCCTTCTCATTTTATAGATGAGAAAGCACACTATTCTAGCTTACAGCTAGTCACTAGCGAGCCAGGATTCAAACCCAGGTCCTCTGATTCCATGGCCATTCCACTACTTCATGTCGGCACTGGTTGGGTTCTTTATAAAGGTCACTGAATTGAATTGCCAAAAGGTTTAGGCTGTCCAAATTAGCCTGCTGTCCAAGGAGATAATGGCTTCACTTTCACTGGAAGTCTTCAAGCAAGAGGCAAGAGGGGCACTTTTTTGAGCCTCTTCTCACATGGCTGCTGTCTCATTTCAGGTCCTGATCACTTCTCCCCTAGATTAGAACAACAGCCTTCTAACTGGTCTCCCTAGCTCAGGGTTTTCCCCCCTCCATTCAGTGCCCCACAAAGCTGCCAAAAGGCTTTTCCTTAAGCATAGATATAACCATGTCACTCCCCTACTAAATAAAATTCAAGGATTTCCTATTACCTTTACTCTCCAATTTCGTATTGCCTTTACTACTCTGTTTAACTTTTAAAACGCTTCATAACATAGACTCATTGTACATTATCCTCTTCGTGTATTCTACACACCAAACTGTCCTATTTGAATGAATGAATAGCATTTATTAAGCAGTTACTATGTGCAAAGCATTGTTCTAAGTCCTGAGGACACAAACAGAAAAAAATAGAGTCCCTGCTCTCAAGGAACTCACATTCTAATGGGGAGACAGTATATATGGGAGGTTTCAACTGCAAGTCAGAAAATCTCATAATCCTTAAGGTTCAGTGGCAAAGCAGATGTTAATGCCTCTTCTTTAATGTCGTTCCTACTAATAATCATATCAACATGAGTGTCTGTGTATGTGTGTGTGCACATGTATGTGTGTGTGTGTGCATGTATGTATGTGTGGAGAGAGAGAGAGAGAGATCAAAATCCAGCATTATTTTACATGGTTCTATTGACCTTACAGGCAATGGCCTGTGTAGGGAGCTTGGCCTTGCCAAAAGAATAGTCACTGTGACTCAGCTGTCCAGGAAGCCAAGAAAGTAAATAAATAGATCCTATTACTAATAGTGAGTCAGCTATGTCGGCATGGCTGCTATAGGTATGGTGCAGTATATTTGTGGACTAATCTATCGACTGATTGGGCATGTTGTAAAAGGGGTTTTTGGTGAGATAACACTTGGACTAGATGATCTCTGAAGTCCTATCCACCTCCCAGATTCTGTGATAATTCTCTTGTCCTGTGTGACCTATGCCTTTCCTCCATATATGCATGATAAAGAACTCCTAGGACTAACATCTGAAAAAAAGGGTCTTTCCTGTCTTCACCATCTTTGCCCTTCCCTCCAGAGTGACAACAACGTGGCATATTCTAACCCATCTGCAGTAGTCAGCAGAGGACTGTGACCCTTGATAGCCTCAGTCCTCAGGATTCCATCATTCATTGTCTGGCCTTTATTATGCACAGGCAGAGCAGGGCTTCATCTTCTTCAGATTAGGAAAATCAGAAGAGGAGAGAAGCAGACCACCCTTGCAGGTTCATCGTTACTGTTGGAGCTGCTGTACAGTCCGTCCTTGTGCCCAGTCAGACCAGAACCTAATCCTAGCTCTGAATTTTGTGAACGCTGATCTATTTAAGGCTTAGAGAGAACCTTCAGCTTTCCCTGTGATGATCTGATGACAGAGCAATTAAGACTTTGAGGGGAAGGCAGTGCCGCACCATTGTGGATGTGCTCCAGCAGAAGGCTAGGAGAAAGGCTGGTGCCAGTAAAAACAACAGACTAAATGTTGAGTTCAGGAGTTAATGCAGTCGGGGAAGGGAAGGTAGGATGAAGGGGTTTGGGGGAGCAGCATTAAAACTGATGTTGTCTGTGTTCACAATTTTAATATTCTTTGCTTGTGTCACTGGAGAGCAGAAGAAACTGTTTTGTTATTTCCAAACACTCAAATATATTTTTTCCCTTTCTTTACCTTACTCAGCCACCAAGGACCTTGTGTTGACTCCACTTGAGACACACCTATCACTTTTCCAGCTGTTTATATAGTTAGGACAGTCTTCAAATGATAGTCAAAACAGAACAAGATGGTACGGAAACATCAGGTAGAAATGACTGGCTAAGGACAAAAGCCAAAGTTCCTCCCTTCTACCCTTCTAGAGGAATCATTTGTGTCCTGAATCAGCCCAAGGATGTTTGTCCAGACCAGGGCAGGAAAGAAGAATAGGGAATAAGAACGCTCTAACCTGTATGGTGCTCAGCTGACCCTCCTATCCCTCTTTGGTGTGCAAGAGAAACGATTCCCTACCAGCCACTGTGTAATCTGAACCCTAAATTCAGAGGTACTGCCTACCTGAAGAGTCCAGATTCTGAATCCCAACTTCTAGAGACTATTGTTACTGCTGCTGCTGCTTTTTTTTTAATGCATCGTATCTTTAGAAGTTAATATTTCCTCTGATTCACTTTCCATTATTGGCAACGTCCTGGCCTAAAAGGGAGACAATTCACTCTTATACATTAGTCATAATAATTTGTATATTGTCTCAGAGGTTTCAGTTTGTTTTCCTTTGGTATTATGCTGATACCTCTGAGCCTTCTCTGTGCTTATCAATAAGGGGAAAACGTTTTAAGAAAATCTAGGTTGTCAAAAAGAACCTAGTTCATAGTCTCTTGTTTGCACGTGATCTTAAGCATTTCACAACATACTTTTTCCTCTCTTTACTGTATGTTGTGGCCAACTGTAACAAATAGTTGAAAGAACTCAGCCATAAATTATTTTATTCTCAGATATTCCCTACCATAAGTATATTTTTTCCTCTTATGTGAACCATTCATACCAGTCAGATGCAAAAATTGTAACCTTGAAGATGCTGGCATTTTCCAGAATGAAATTTTCCAAGAGTGATTTTGTGATATCTGGACTTTATGCTTTTAGCCCCTTAGTAGTACTCTTAATCAGTTCTCTTTTGTTTACAAGTCAAATAAAGATTTAGTTTTTAACTGCTGACACTTCAAATTCCACCTGGAATGTGTGTGTTGTGGGGGTTGAGAAGAAGGGAGAAAGATTGGGAATCAAGCTGTGTTCTTTCTGCCTCTTAAATCAAGTACCAGAAATAAAGATTCTGCAATTAGACATTAATGGGTAATTATGTTGGTGACGCACAAGAGAGAGAATCAAAATCCAGCATTACTTTTCATGACTCTATTGACAATAGAAGCAGTGGCCTGTATAGCAAGCTTGGCCTTGCCCAAAAGAATAGCCACTGTGACTCAGAGATCCAGGAAGCCAAGAAAGTGCATGAAGAGATCCCGTTTTTAACAGTGACTCAGCTGTGGGGCATGTAAGTATGGTGCCGTGAGTTCTAGTAATGCTAGAGCATAACATTTCATGGAGCTGAATTGAAACCGTGAGGCAAGCAGGGAAAGCTCAAGGAAAGAGTTGAGGGAACAATTAAATCATGTTACCTGCTGAAATGCAAGGCCTCTGTGTCTTTCATTAACTTGTTATGTTTTTCGTTATAGACGCCCATTAGGAATGTTATTTTTAAAAAAAAGAATGCTTTATACTTTCTAAATAACATCTTTTTACAGGACAAAATAATGTTTGTTTTTCTTTCTTTCAGACCATTGCTCTTTCAGACAAGTGAACATGTAGCCAACAGCCCAGCATTGGGGGACATCATCCCATTCAGCATTGTTATTCATTTCTTATTTACAAGAGCTCCATCTGAGTTGAAATCTCCTTTCCAGGTAATAAAGTAAAGCAGTCTTACCGTTGTGAGTCTTTCCTAATTAAGTTTGCTCTTTTGAAATTATGAGGTCCAGTACAAGACAACATAGCTGGTTGGTCTTGTCCATATCATGAGCCATGATTTTCTAGCCTTGGAGAAGTAGAGATTATAGTAGAAAGACACTACTTAATTCAAAGTCTTTCTTTAAAAAATGTCAATAGGCCTTTTTAATGATAGTGATGAATAATACAATACCAGTAAAACTTTTTAAATTACTTTTGCTGACACACTCATTAACTGATAATTATGAGAGTTCTTACACATTAGTGCCCTTTACACACTCTGAGTTCCAACCAAATTGTCCTAGTTGCTATTCTTTGATTTTGGCACTTCATATCTTGCCTCCATGCCCTTGCAAAAGCTATCCCTCACGCCTAAATGCACTCCCTACTCATCTTTCTGTGGTAGAATCCCAGGCATCAGGGGGCAGCTAGGTGGTGCAGTGGATAGAGCACCAGCCCTGGAGTCAGGAGGACCTGAGTGCAAATCCGGCCTCAGACACATAACACATACTAGCTGTGTGATCCTGGGCAAGTCACTTAACCCCAGTTGCCTCTCTCTCTCTCACACACACACACACACACACACACACACACACACACACAAAGAATCTCAGGCATCCTTCAAGGCTAATCTCATTGCTACATTCTAGGGCACACCTTTCCAGATTTCCCAGTTTATTATTGCTGTCTCCCTTCTCTTCAAATCATCATGTACATACTTGTGTCTGTTTACATGTTGTATCTCCCCAGTAGAATGTAAGTTCCTTGAGGGCAAGAATGTGTTTTTTTGTTGTTGTTGTTTTAAATCTTATCTATCCTTAACACCTACTATTTTTGTCTTGTACTATTTTGGACTGGATCTGCAATTTCATTAGGTTAAGGAACTCCCAAGGAGGAATCTCTCTACAATTTTAGGTTGTCAGCTGGGGAGTTGCCTGGTGTGCTGAGAAGTTAAATGACTTGCCTAGTATCATTCAGCTAATGTGCCTTAGAGGTAGGACTTGCTTGGACCCACGTCTTTGTGACTCAGTGCCAGCTCTAGACATTGTACCAGGTTGCCTCCCAGAATAGAGTGACTAATTAATATTTACTTGAATAGACTGGACTGGAATTCCAGGAAACATTTTAGTAGTCAAAGAGGTAATGTGAGGGTACCTAAAATTATATTAACTATGACTGTACCTGAGCCTTCTTGACATAGTCTTCATGATTTCTGCTGTCAGGAAAATGCTTGGGAATAAATTGCACCTTAGGAATTCCAAGTAAATTTTGTATCAGTTGACATTCACTGTTATGTTTGCATCTCTTTTTCCCTGATTGGTGTCCACTTATGGTTCAATGCTTCAGAGAGCAGAGTGGTCCCATGCCCGATACTCCCAGTGGCTAGATGATCATCCATCAGAAAAGGACAGGCTCCTTCTTATCAGGTAAACCACGTTCCAACCCTATTTTTGCTCGTTAGCCCAGAAAAGTGAACTTTAGTTGAAAGCCTTAAGGTTTGTTTTGTTGAAACATCAGGGTAAGTAGTGAGCGTTGTGGTTTTCTTTGCATTGTTCTCATCCCTCACAGTATTGTTTGTGAGCACTGTTGTTGCCAATTCCTCCGTCTTCTGCTGTGGCTTTAGTCTTCCCCATCTTCTGCTCCATGAGGGGCTTGGGGCAGTGCTTAGGGCCGTTTGATTCTCCCTGCTTCTGAAAACTCACCAATATCATGGAGCCCCATATTTAACACGCTATCTTATCTCTTCCTCATCCCAGGTATCATTTTGGGTACTTAGGCTTTGAAGTTTTCTAAATTAAGGCATCCAGATGTGATCATGTCAGTCAGTCAATCCATCAGTAAACATTTATTAAGCTCCTACAATATGCCAGACCCCATGCTAAACACTGGGGATGCAAAGAATGGTGAAGATACAGTCCCTGCTCTTGAAAAATTAACATGCAAATAACTATGCACAAATAAGGCATATCTAGGATAAACAGGAAACATGGGGGAGGTGGGGAGAGAGCACGTAAGGAGTAAGAGGACTGGAAAGGTGAATGGGGGGGAAGTTATGAAGGCTTTGAATGCTAAATAAGATTTTGTATACTTGATCCTGGAGGTGATAGGGAGCCAGTGGAGTTTATTGCTTTAGTACTATCTTCTTGACAGCTGAGTGGAGGATAGACTGGAGTGGAAAGAGACCAAGCAGCAGGCTATGGCAATAATCCAGGCATGAGGTGATGAGAACCTGCACCAGGGTGATGTGTATGCAAAGGATGTTACAAAGGTAGGCAACAATTGAATAAAGTGAGGTAAGAGAGAGTAAGGAGTCGAGAATAACGCCAAGGTTGTGAATCTGGGTGATTGGAGGATGGTGGTACCCTTGACAGCAATAGGAAAATATGAAAAGGAGAAGAGTTCTGGGGGGAAAGACAAGAAGTTTCCTTTTGGACATGTTGAGTTTAAAACGTGTGTGGTACATCCAATTTGATACGAACAATGGGCACCTGGAGATGTGAGCCTGGAAGTGAGCAGAGGTTAAGGCTGGATTAATAGATCTGAGAATCATCTGGATAGAGTTGATAATTGAATACCTAGAAAATGATGAGAGCACTCCGTGAAATAGTAGAGAAGTAGGAGAAGCCCTGAGAACAGAAGCTTGTGGGACACTCATAGTTAGTGATCAAGTGTCCTCTTTAGGCAGTGCTAATTAGTCGAAATACACCCTAAATGCAGATACAGCACAATTGGCAATGTTGCCTTTCTGCTATAAATTTCGCCATGCCATTGATTCTTTCCACTCACAGATGACCCTAGAACTCTTCAATGGCCCAAGAACACATTCTCAGTTTCCCCAACACTGAAAGTTGGGAAAAGTCAGGTGCTGAGTTAGTTCTTTTCTTCAACTAGGTCACATTCCAGTTGCCTGCTGAAATGTCCAGTATTATATTCTGGGCACTAGCCTGTTTGGATTTTTGCATTTGACTTATGTTCATTCTGCATCAGTTACTACCAGATAATCTGATATTGGCTGCTGAATAAAGGAAAAGAATTCACCTAGGTACAGGATTTCCCATTTTTTCCCCCTTCACGGTCAGCCAGAAGGTTCAAAAACTAGATAGATGATTGCGCAGTTATGCTAGATTACAAATCAGTTGTCATCTCTGCTTTCTTCTAAGAATGTATTGGCTCAGTGACTTCATCTGCAGCATAGTTACCAAGTCTATATTTAATGCCTGAAAATCATATTTTAAAATATGGCATGCCTCTCAAATAAAGGTCTGCAGATCTCCTGGCAGCTAATTGTAAAAAGTAATCATGGCACTGTGGTGAAGTTTGTGCCCTCCTCATGGAATTCCTAAACACTAAGATGCATTTGATGCTGTCTACAAAGAGTTCATGGCACTTTGTCCAAATAATGGTTTGTTCTTGTCTCCTGTAGCACAATTAGTTTTGATTTTGCCTCTTTGCAATGCCATTTATGGGGTACATTTGTCTTTCCTTGCAGATCAGGCCAGACTGAGGTGTGCTCTATATACATCACTGAATTTCACCTTTTAGGCAACCCCTGTTTTAATACTCATTCCCTTTATCATAGAAGTACAAAATCTTTTAGACTATCACAAAGCAGGGCAAATTTAGGACAATGTGACTTTCTACTGAATAGTTAACTTCTGAGTATATATGCATTGTTATTTTTCAAGCATATATATTATTATGATTAACAAACGATTCGTTTAAGAGGATTATGGATTTACTGGTAACTTTGTGATCGTGAATTCTTCTCTGCTTTTGAAACTAGATGTTTTTCTAGGCTTGGAGTTCATTCACCAAGCTTTCTTCCCCTTATCCAATAAGCATTTATTAAGTACCTACTACATCCAAGGTACTGTGTAGGTACTAGGAATAGAAAGGCGAAATGTAAAGCAGACCCTAAGGAACTTACTTCTCTGGAATCATAGAACCCCCAAAGCCCGTACGACTCTAAAGGAGCAGAGAGGTCAGGAAAGACATTCATCCACATTAAAATCTTCCCAAGCCCCAGCCTCTTGCCAGTTGTAGTCACACTTGCCCCATCTTCTGTCTGACCAAGTGTCTCTGCACTGATAAGGCCTTGATTAAGAGTTGGAGGCTGCCCAATATCTTTCTAATTTGGCATATATTGTTGAACTCTAGGTATCATGAACTCCTATGTCTACAGCACTTTAAGGATTAAAGTGATTTCCAGAGTATGTGGTAGGCAGTGCAGAAACCACTGTTCCCATTTTATAGACGAGGAAACTGAGGGTCAGTGAGGTGAACTTGAACATACACAATTTACTGTCACTGTTGACATGCTAGGGAGGATGGAGTGATAGCTAAGGGCTGTTTACCAGAAAAGAGGCAGAGCCAGGATAACACAGGGTTTCTTGAATCATTTACCTTATTTAAAAATAGGAGACATCACTGGCCTATCAGACCAGGTTTTCCAACTAGGTAATAATTGTGCCTGCCCAACGAAGTGGAGTCCATACTTATAAAGTTCAGGGTATGGAGGAGGCTTAAAAGATACTGGGGGAGCCCCAACTGCACAAATGTCACAGTGAGCGTTCTTATTCCTTATTAAGAACTTTGCTAACACTTGACATGATGCAAACGAGTTCCCTCTAAATATGTTCATGAAGATAAAGAACACAGCATTTCTTCCAAGGATTTAGAAGTTTGGACAGAAATTCTGAAATTTATCATGCTCCCCTCCCCTGACTAACCACCTTATACACATTAGAGCACTTCTTCCTTCATGGTTCCTCTTTTCTTTAGGGTTTATTCATGCCCTATTTATAAACAAGAGTTTGGGTCCAAAAGACAAACTACTGAGTTCCCCTATTGGCTGCTGTGACAGCTAAGGGATAATTTTTCTCTTTGGTCCCCTATTTAATATTTACAAAATGCCTACTAGAGGGGACACAAAGATGAGGACGACACCTACTCCTTACAGCTTCATGGAGATATAGTCTGATAGAGGGATAGAACAAGTACATTAATTTCTTTACGCAAGACAGAATGGAATTGCCTAAGAGAGGGACAGCAAGGGTGCTAGTAGATTCAGAGAGTAAGAATACATCACATTCCAAGGAGGGCTTTCTAGGCATAGAGAACTAAGCAAGGGTGTAAAGGCAGGAACGTGAAGGGATGTTCAGAGACAAGGGAATAGTATAATCTGGTGAGACTGTTAGTTGCTAGTCTGTGAACCATACACCCCTGAGCTGGAGGGGATATTGGGGAAGCGGGGGGGGGGCAGTGTTCTTGCACAGCAAGTGTGATCATTTTGATCTTTATTTATTTTGACAAATATGCAACATAGCTAAGAATGAGCAAACATCTTTGATAGGCTGATAAATAATACTTCCTGAGTATATATGCATTATTATTTTTCAAGCACATATACTGTTATGATTAACAAAAGATTCATTTAAGAGGATTATGGAATTACTGGTAACTTTGTGATCATGCACCTTCTCAATAAACAGAAACTGAGCACAATTACTACCACATAGGGAGTCCACAAAATTTTTTTACATTTAAAAGGGGACCTCATGCCTAAGAGATTGAGAACTAGAGCTAAAGCATAGGATACATTCACAGGAGTAACGGGAGACGAGTCAGGGACCCGAACCTATTTATCACAGATGAACGTGAATAAGAACCTGTATTGGAAGGACAGCAGTGTGAACAGAGGATTGTACAGGACATTATGGAGGATTGGACGAATGGGGTAAGGAAGAGATAGGAAAGAGGTGACAAAAATTTTGAGTCTGTAAGACTAAGAAAATGATGGTATCATTGACAAAAATAGTGAAGTCAAGAGGAAGAGTACAGGCCCGACAGTAGCAGGGAAATTATTTGACATGCTGTGTTTAAGATGCCAGTGGGATATTTCATGTTCCTCTTAAAACTCACATCCAGACTTACCTAGTTCAGTCTAGTACTAGTTCTGGTCTTGAGTTTGTAACCTCAGCATTGCTCTTGACTCCTCACTGCCCTTCACCTCACATATTCCCATTTTTACCCCCCACAATATCTTCTCTACTCAGAACTACCACCTTAGCTCAGGCCTTCATCAGCTTTTACTAGGACTATTGTATGTGGCATTCTAGTTGATCCTTACCTTAAATTTCTCCCTGTTCCAGTCCATCCTCCACACAGCAACCAAAGGGATTTTCCTTAGCATAGCTCTAATCATGTCACTCCTCCAAATCATTAAACTACTGTGGTTCCCTCTTTATCTCTAGCATCAAATATAAACTCCTGTTATTTGGCTTTTAAGGCTTTACAACCTGGCCTCATCTTTTTTCCTAGCTTCTTTATATTACTTTTTCCCACAACCTACAAGCCAGCCCAGTTGGCCTTCTTTCTCTGTTCCTTTTAGACAGTACCCCCAACACTTAATCTCCAGGCCTTTGTGCTGTGCCTGGAACGCACTCCCTCCTCACCTTTTAATTAAGGAAATTCCTTACTTCAGCACACAGCTCAGGCACCAACTTCCACATGCTGTTAGAGCCCTAATTTCCTTGTATTTATTGTGAAGCAGCCATGGAATAGTGGAGAGAGCTGACTTTAGAGCCAGGACAACTTGGGTTCAAGTGCAAGTGTAAAGCATACTGGCTTTGGGACCCTAAGCAACCTGCATTGCTCTAAGGAGCTTCCTCACCCAGGAGTTCCCTAGATCAGTGAAGTCAAACTCAGAAACTGGCCATACATAAGGATCTCTGCAGGGCAGAGATCCTTAGAAAACCACATATTAACATTACATTACAGTGTATTTTGCTAAATATTTCCCAATTACATTTCAATCCACTTCTGGCCACACTGGGAACTGTTGGCTGCATGTTTAACACTTCTGCCCTAGATCAATGAAATCCTAAGTCCATTCCCTATCCATACAAGGCAGCCATGGATGGTGAATAGACAGCTGGCTTTGGAGCCAGAAAGGTCTGAATTCAGATCCCACCTCTGGCACATCCTTGCTGTGTGAACTTTATAATGGTCTTTATGTCACAGTGGTGGAGCCAACCTGCAGTGGTAAAAGTTTCCTCGAATAAATAAAACGCAGGTCCAGTCCCTATCCATATCTGTATGTTTTCTCCCCAGTAGAATATAAACTAGAAAATATATTGTTTCCTTTTTTTGTCCTTGCACCCCGAGTGCCTGGCACATAATAAATTACAAATGCTGGTTTACTGATTGATGCAAGTGAAGAAACATCAGGGAAGAGCAGCCCACGCAGATAGGAGAACTAAGAATATCATAGAAAAGAAAACTGTAAGGTGAGGCAAAGCAGTCAACATTGTGAAATGCTGCAGAGATCAAGTAGGATTAGTACTAAAAATAGGCCTGTTAACGTACCTCTCAAGCCCCAAGGCGCTGAATATAATAAATGCTGAAGATGAGTGAAGGCCTCTGACTTTGAACAGCTATTAAAAAACCTAGGTTTTGTAAATTTTTGAATACTGAGATCATGTCATAATCCTCCATGGTACTTAAAACAATCTTATATTTATCAGGGCATTACTGTTTTTGAGTTGAATTGTATTATCTGACACATTCTTCCCTCTCTGAAATAATAGTGTTTGTCACATTGCTAATTTTTTATTTTCAAATGAGATATATCCTAAATCCCTCATTCAGTGAAGTTAACTCAAATCAGAAAAGTAGGTAGGTACTCTATCTTACATAATAGTACCTGGCCTTACTTCCAAGAAAACTGATATTTTTGCACAAGCAAGTGTAGTTCATTAAGTGATTAAAATCCTATACTGCTTTTATGTGAGGAGGCAGCTTAAATCTGCTTTTCTCTATCATTCTGATGGTATTCTTGATTAAATACTGTTATGTACATAACCAAATTCATTTCTGAGCTATATAACATGTCATGTAAGCTGATTTTATTCTTTTTATGAGAAAAGGCCCCATTCCTTTCCTTACTAAAAGGATTTCACTTTCTGTAAATTTCAAAGTACCCATTTTTACTAAGATTAATACCAAACTTCCTTCTCTTTAGGGATGCTGTCTAATTTATGTGGGAGTATTTAAGGGCTTGAAGAGATTGGGAATTTGAGTAAGGGGGTAAGAATAGTGACAATGACTTAACATCATTCAAAGTACAAAAGTGCAAATGTAGTTTTACACTTCAAATTAATCTATGCTTTTATTTATACTTTTGCAAAGCAATTTTCATTATAACTGCTGTATATTTTTAACCTAAATTTTAGAGTTATGTCACTAAAAAGTAAAAATTAAAGGGGATGCTTTCAGGAATCATAGGCAAGAGATTTATGTTTAAGGACTAGATATTTGCCAGGCAATGAGACTGATCACACAGATTAAAAAAATTAAGGTATTAATACTAATCTTGGCCTTCACAGAAATGTTATGTCTGCTACTATGTGAAAATGTAAAAATATGAAGATTATTTCTAAAATGAAATTGGTATAGTTAATGCCTGCTCTAAGTAGACTTTCCAAAAATGATTTAGCCAATTAGCCCACCTGTTGAACTGTGCTGACATTTATAAAGGTGAGGATGGCTCTGTATTCATAAAAGCAAACATCTGAGGTAAATCCAACTTTATAGCCCTAAGTACAGCTTAACTTTTGATATTATAGTTTACTTTAGGTTTCAAATAAGGCATATTATAACAATTGTTATCCTGTGCTCCTAGTGTGCCTTTCTCTCATTATATTCAGCTTTCCCTCATGCTTACCAATCACCCCAGCTCTCTGGCTTAGTGTAGGGACCCTGCAGACCTAATCACATCCAAAAGGTGGCTCTCCATGGTGCTGATTTACCTTTGGGAAGCTTTATATAGCTCACGTGGTAGCTTATACATATCTTAATACTGCCTAAAATAAAATAAGAGCCATTTTAGTATAAGACAGGCAACATGTTCTATTGGTTTTAGGAAACCTTAATATTTACTCTTCTGAATATAGGTATTTAGCCATGAATTGTAACATATATGTGAAGTGTGACCAAAATTTTCTGAAAACCCCCAACTTATAGAGGTTTTGTGGCCTTCCAAATCTGTTTAGTGATTTAATACACAAATTAAGCAAACTTCACACTGTAAAGTGTTTCATTTTTGAAACTTGTTACTAAAATTTAGAATAGTAAAGCATAATTCCATTAAACCTGTGTTTTTAAAGTGTTGTGAACTAGCATCTCTATAGATTTAATTGTATTAACAGTTTTTTTCTGTTTTGTCCACCTCTCTTTTGACAATATTTATATTTTTAATTTTATTTCAGAGGAGCCCTGGAAGCCTATGTTCAATCAGTGAAAAGCAGAGAAGGAAAAGAATTTGCACCAGTTTATCCAATAATGGTTCAACTGCTTCAGAAAGCTATGTCCTCACTTTAGTAATTACCTAAAACATTTCCTATGCTTTACTGATTTCTATTCAGCAGTTAACTTTTTAAGCTAAAGAGTATACATCACTCATTTTTTTTCCCTTACTGTCCATTGTTATAAAGATGTAAATCTCAAAATTGTTTTCTTAGCTCCTCTTCTAGATAGCATGTTGTAAACTTTTATGTTTCAAAAGTATAAAAGAGATATTATGATCTAAATATACCTATGGACCTGAATTGTCCCTTACCACAAAAAATGCCCCCTTTCATAGTTCATAAATAGATTTAGCACATGGCTACACACATTTTAAAGTGGCTTGGCTCAGGCTATATGATATAATAGATACCTGTAAGAAGTCTATTCTCTTACTAACATCTTCCCCTAGAAAAAGGAATAAAGATAAGAGTTTTTATTTGAATGTTGTGTCTGGTTCTTTTTGTTGGCCTTTAAACATTCAGGACACCACTTCCATACCCCAAGGCTGAAATAGAAACAATTACTTCTTCCTTTAGCTTTTCTTTTAAAAACGAGGTAACTTGGATTCTATGGTTCTAAAAAGCATTAATCAAAATAGTTCCAACACTCAAATAAAAACATCACATTTTCTGATACTTAGAGATATTCCTTATTATTTGAAGCTCTTATCACTTAATTCATATATTTAAGAAGCAGAAATACACACACTGTTTTTTAAAGTTTTATTTGAAATAATATACAAGAATATAGTGTGCAAAATTTAGGGGCAACATCATGAAGACGTGTAATGAACTCAAATCAATTTAACAGCTGTGATTTCTAACCAGAAACACCACTTGTTAAGTAACATGAAAAGCCATGATTGTAGCTCAGAGCAAAAGCAGCTGTATCGCCAATGGATTTGCTCTAATTTTAAACAGTTGGAGGAAAAATTAAAGTGCAAGTGTTGCACTGCCCATAAGTGCAAAATCTGCCCCCACCATGAAGATATCTGTTGACAAAAATAAGATACTTAAGATATATGGTTGAGGAGATAGAACAGAATTTAAAAATATAATGGTGACAATGTGTTAATACCACCTCATGGTGTATATACCGGTGCTATTAACTAACTTTACCTTGGCCTGGGCTAGTTTTTCCATCAGAAATGAGGGCTGACAGTCCTGCCACCTGGTGCAAAATGTCACACGAGACAGAAAACAGGCCTACAGCATGCACTGCACCAGGTGGTTTACATGTTCTGTGAGACCATCCACCTGCCACATGTCCTGGTCGCCTCTTGACACTGGCCAGACTGGGAGCTTCTATATTTGGCACTGGTGTTAGGGCCACATGTTTGCTGTTCAAGGAAATCCCAACTCCCGGCTTCAGTTTAATTACATAGTTTGTGCAATACATATTAATAAGCAATAAGGGTCCAATGTATAAACAGCAGTTACATATTTTAAAATTCCCCCTTTTGTACATTTTAAAATAAAACATTTATACACTTCTCTTTCTACTGTACTTTAGCACCACAGGATATCAATTTTCAAGCCTATATTACCTGATAGACATATATGAAGTTTGGAAGAAAATAAGGCAATTTGGTTTACAATGTTGATAGTTTTAGCTTACTTAATGCTCTATTGTTGAAAGCAAATCCTCACTCTTATTTCAGGACTCAATGCTATCAGTATTTTTGTGGTCACACAAATTCACAAAAAATGGTGAGGCCTTGATCTTATGTCTTTTTTTTTTCCATCAAGTGTCAACAGTTTGCAAATATAGATTAAGAACAATAAAATATCTTGGTTTAATGTTGTTGAGAGCCCTGTGGAGAAAAAACAAAGGGAACTCAGTGAACATTTATAGAACAAAAAACCAATTAGGCCAGGCATTTCTTTGTGAACCAGAAAGAAAATATACATGCTTACTATAAAATAATAATGGCTAATATTTATATGTATATTTATTTATATATATATATTGTACCAGGCACCAAGCTAGGTGCTTTCCAACTATTTCATTTGATCCTCACCACAACCCTGGGAGTTAGGTATTGCTATTATCGTCCCTATTTTGCAGATGAGGAAACTGAGACAAACTGGGTAAATGACTGGCCCAACTAGTAAGTTTCTGAGGCCAAATCAGGTCTTCCTAAGACCAGGCCTGGTACTCTATCCCCTGTGCCACTTAGTGGTTATTCTGCAAAGTCTGAATCCTGCCACAGACAGTTATCAGATATGACCTTTTGGTAAGTCATTTAGCTACTCTCAGCCTCAGTTTCCTCCTATGTAATACAATGTAATATCACCTAGCTCAAAGAGTTGTTGGGAAAATCAAATGAGATAACATATGCAAAACACTGTATGTTAAGAGTTTTGTTATTATTATCGTCATCAAAAAAGACAGCCAATATAAACCTAAATTCTAGCATGAGACCCTGGAGCTTGTTCTAACTGCCATGTCTTGATGAAGAAATGTTATTGGCCTTCTTAATAATTAGAGTGTCCTTGAACAGTTTCCCTAAATACACAATACACCAACTATTTTGGTGAGACACTTAAGATATGTTCACATAAAAACACACTGTATTCTACCATTTCTGAGAAACTGATTGTAATCAGGTGAAAACCATTTAAATCTTCATTTCACAAGTGACATATCACAGAACTTCAAACCAAATCTTATTTCTTAAATGAAATGAGTTCATAATTTTTACCGTTGATTTTAACTATTTGAATTTTAACTGCTGATTATTCTTAGTACACTACAATGTAGTTTACCCATTCTTTTTCTGTGCCATTCCATTCAATGAGGGTTCTTATCAACTCTAGAAATTATATGCATGCTGGAGAAGTCCCAATGTTTTAGTAAACACAGTAAGGCATCTTCTCTAGACCTCTCTCCCACTCAAGAAAAAGGTCTTACAATTCCAATTTATTATGATTTTTACCAAAATCCATCTTTCAGCCAAATCTTTGTCTCCTAGCATATCAGATAATGGGGTACAGCCTGGAATTCCTAATTTTCAGGCCAACGTCAAAGATGAAATGGCATTTACTCAATAAGAAAAATACCCCTCTTAACATGAAATGTTTTAGCCACTAATGGATATTATAATTAGGAGAAAAATGATCTTTTCAGTTCAATAGGAGAAAAACATTATTGATGATAAAAAATATAAGCTAGGAGAATATAAAAACACCAGATAGTCTTTCCATAAAATTTAACAGAAATGTGGGAAGATAAGTTTTAATCACTAATAGGACTTTAGAGCAATTACTCTGTGAAACATACTGAATTAGTTCTTTTCCGTTTCCAACAGTCAGGATTTAAGCGTTTTTGTTCTTCAGCCAAAGCCTTGGCTTCTAGGGTATACATTCTCCTTTCTTCATTTTTCATTTTCTTCCACCTGTCACCAAGTATCACACTTATGGCTCTGGAAAACAAGTATTTTCAGAATGTTACTGAAAGGTAAAAATTGGAGATATGGAATAAAAAAAAAAATCTTAACATTATTTTGTCAAATGTATTGAAGGAAAAAGATTAAGATGATAATAAGCTTCCCCTAATAAAATTTCAAGATACAAAGACGAGCTTTACCATACTCGAGGACTTTAAAACTATTAGGTATAGGGCCAATATTTCAATTTATTAAAAAGAAATCTGAACTAGTGGAGTCTATTTGGCTATTTGGTTCAAAAGAAATATATTTTTTAAATCATTTAACCAGTTAGTGTCAAACTCAAATAGAAATGGAAGCCACTAAACCATACAAAAAGATCCCCACAGGCCACACACTGACTTTACATTAATACATTAAAACCAAATAGGAACTAAATTTTAATTTGGTTCAGGCTACATGTCTGACACCTCTACAAACATTAAAAGAATGGCTATGGACAAGCCCTACAAATGAGAGAAAACTAGCTGCAAATATTTTAAAGTCAACCTAATTTTCATTCTGTGATATTTGCATAGTAGATTTACCCCATTTGCTTTTTAAATTTGTAACTGCATTATATTGGTGGCCTTCTTTTATCTACTCACTACACTAAGTGACTAGTTATTATTTGCCTTATTTAATCATCTAATTGCTTTGCTCCAGAAATCAGAATTTGTGAATTTAAACTAATCCTTAGTCATCACTTGAGAAAAATGCATATCACCTATGCTCAATAAATATTTTATGAATATGAAATTTTAAAAGTAAGGAGACCCCAAAAGCAGAGAGTTACACAATGATGGAAGTTTGTGGCTAATACTTATCGTGCCTGCCCTATTCAGCTATAATGACCCACATTCAGATATGCGGCCGCTTCTGTTCAGTACAATGCTTTCATTTAGTCCAGGTACTTATAATAAATAATGCTAGAAGCATACAAAGGTAGTTGGTTCCTGGACAGCATGCATAAAGAAGAGAAATACAGATACACCATCTGACACAAAAACCATAAGGGCTGGGAACAGGATCTTTAAAAAAGCAAATGTGAGAATTAGGGTCTGATTTGGGTTTAATTTAAAAAAGAGAGAGAGAAGAGAAAACCATAGACTAGATTTCTTACCCCTTAAATTACAAGATACAGGGTGTCCTAAAATACTGTCTTACTAGTTTATATCTATGCCTATATATTTGTAAACACACACACACACATATATGCTTTAACAAAATAAATCATTTTCTAAATTACCTGATAAATTAAGGTTAGAATACAATTTATGAATTAACAATTTTGCAACAGAAAAAAGTTCCATTCATATAGTTATCTTATTCTTCCTACGATGAGACTATGAAATTAATATATATGGCACAGTAAGGCATAAATTAGAGCTCCACAAATCTCATGTACCTAATTTAATACTGGATGATGCAAGATGCACATCTATAAAGATTATAATTGGCTCCTTTCTTTGAATATTCATGATTTTCCTTCTCTCTAGAGTTCACTTAAGATGAAATATTAATATTTATCAACTAACAATTTATTTTTGCATTAAATTTATGCATGCAATTTCAAGTTGATTTTTCATCTTAAAAGATAGCTTTAAGTTATATACTACTTAAAAGTATCACCTCCTCTCTCCTCCATGCCTTACATTTCCCCAAGTAGAGTCTGACCGAGGAAATGGACTTTCCTTACTCATAACATTATTTATCTTACAGGAAAAAGGCAAAATTATCAAGGCAGTATTTGAAACTCATCAAGGGATTATTATCCAGGATAAAAAATAAACCCACTTAGATCAGAAACACAAGTGAAAAATTGGTCTTACAGAAAAAAAAAAATCACAAAACGTCACTCAAGTGTAACTGTAGCTGATATAAAGAAAATTTAAATAGCTAATTATTTAAAACACCTTGTGAGGTAGCCAAGAGTAGTCTTCAATGGCTTAGGAATTAGAAGACATGAATTTTAGGTCCAGATAGGTCAAGCTGAATGACCTTGAATAAGTTATTGACCTCTTAGCTTTCATATTTTTAGATGGGGACACTACCTCCCTGCCTATCTCAACTATGGAAGTTCTATGCAAAGATTAAAGTGATTATTATTACATGGCAATGATCTCAGAGCCTTCATAGAGATAATTGTAAAACTAAGCATAGACCAACATTTCACAGCATATACCAAGATAAAGTTAAAATGGGTATATGATTTAGACATAAAGGGTGATATCATAAGCAAATTATGATAGCATGAAATATTTTACCTGTCAGACCTATGGATAAGGGAAGAATTTATGACCAAACGAGATAGAGAACATTATGAGATGTAAAATGGATAATTACATTAAATGTAAAATTTTTTGCACAAACCAAACCAATGCAACCAAAATTAGAAGGAAAGTAGAAAACGGGGGGAGAGGGTTGAATTTACAGCCAAGATTCTCTGCTGAGGGCTTCATTTCTCAAATATATAGAGAAATGAGCTAAATTTTAAGAATGCACACCAATCCCCAATTGATAAATGGTCAACAGATACGAATAAGGAGTTTTCAGAAGAAGAAATCAAAGCCATCTATAGTCACATGAGAAAATACTCTTAATCACTAATGATTACAGAAATGTAAATTAAAAAACTCTGAGACAGAAAAGGAAAATAACAAGTCATTGGAGGGGATATGGAAAAATTGGAACACTAATGCACTATTGGTGAAGTTGTAAACTGATCCAACCATTCTGGAGAACAATTTGGAACGATGCCCAAAGGACTACAAAACTTTGCATGCCCTTTTAACTTGGCAATACCACTACTAGGTCTTTGTTGCAAAGAGATTTAAAAAAAAAAAAGACGTATATGTACAAAAATTTATAGCAGCTTTTTGTGGCGGCAAAGAATTGGAAATTGAAAGATGCCCATCAAAAAAATTGGCTGAACAAATTGTAGTATATGATTGTGATAAAATAGTATTGTATTTTATCACAATGACGTGGTTTCACAAAATCCTGGGAAAACTTATATGAACTGATGCAAAGTGATGTGAGCAGAAACAGGATAATGTTGTACAAGTGTCAATGGTGAATGACTTAGCTATTCTGAGCAATACAATGATCAAGACAATTCTGAAAGCCTTGTGATGAAAAATGCTATCCTCCTCCAGAGAAAGAACTGATGGAGTCTCAATACAGACTGAAGCATACTTTTTTAAACTTCACTTTTCTTGTTTTTTTTGTTTTTGTGTTTTGTTTTTTGGGGGTGTCCTGTTTTCTTTCACAACATGGCTGATATGAAAATGCTCTGCTAGACTGCACATGTATAATCCATATAAAATCGTTTACCTTTTAAAGGAGGGAGGAGGAGGGGGGAAGAGAGGGAGAGAATTTGGAGCTCAAAAAAGAATTTAATATTTTTTCCCCAATTACATATAAAGTCAATTTTTAACATTCATTTTAAAAAAAATTTTGAGTTCTAAATTTCCTCTTTTCCTTCCCCAAGATTGTAAGCAATTTTATATAGGTTATACATGTTGAGTCATGCAAGACATATTACCATATTAGTCATGGTGTAAAAGAAGACACGGACCCAAAGGAAAAAAAAACACCACACAAAATAAAAAATACAGGAAATACAAGTAGTCTGCTTTGATCAGATTCCATCAGTTCTCTCTCTGGAGCTGGACAGCATTTTTCACCACGAGTCCTTCAGAACTGTCTTGGATCACTGTATTGCTGAAAATAGCTAAGTCATGCACAATTGATCATCATACAGTATTGCTGTTACTGTGTATAATGCTCTCCTCGTTCTACTCACTTCACTTTACATCAATTTATATGAGTCTTTCCAGGTTTTCCTAAAATCAGCCTGCTCCTCATTTCTTATGGTGCGGTAATACTCCATTATAATCACATACCACAACTTGTTCAGCCATTTCTGAATTGATGGGTATCCCCTCAATTTCCAATTCTTAGCCACCACAAAAAGAGCTGTTGTAAAGACCCTTGTACAAATAACTGGTTTCCCCTGCCCCCACTTTTTTTATTTCTTTGGGATACAGACCTCACAGTGGTATTGCTGATCAAAGGATATGCGATTCTGCAGCCCTCTGGGCATAGTGGAATGCAAAATTTTTAAAAATGAACATTAAAAATTGTTATTACATGTAACCAGAAAAAAAATATTAAAATTTTCACTTAAAAAAATAAAAACTATGTAGGAAGCCTATTGTCTCCACAATTATAATTCCTGTGATGGTAAACAGATTCTCTCCGCTAACCTTTTTTTCCAAATATTAAAATAGTAAACCAAATTGATAAGTGTGACAATTTATACTGATCTACACATTCTAGTCATAACAGCCAATTTATGAACTAAAAATATACCGGCTAGAACTATCTGGTTAGAATGTTTCAGAATAGCCTAAACTTGGATATTAGAATTGGATGGATAACTAAACTCAAAAAATATATATACTTTGGAATCTCAATCATCTTAGTAATGCATAAAATAAAAAGATATGGATCATAAGGTAGTTTTTTTTTGTTGGTTTGTTTTTGTTTTTGCTAGTCAATGGAGTTAAGTGACTTGCCCAGGGTCACACAGCTAGTAAGTGTTATGTGTCTGAGGATTTGAACTCAGGTCCTCCTCCCTCCAGGGCCAGTGCTCTATCCACTGTGCCACCTACATGCCCCGATTATAAGATATTTTAAAAACAAGGTGAATGAAGAAAAGAATTACTAAAAGGCACAATAAGATATTGGTATTTGGCATCTTTAAGAGTGTACACATCCTTCAGGGCAAAATCAGGTCTCCTTACTCTCCATTTCCCTGACAATTCCACAAATCTGTGATTCATTTAGGTAAAATTAAGTTCTTTTATAATGGAAAATGGTGAGTAAAGGTAACAGTCATTTACACCTTGGTGTGAAGTAATGTAATGAAATTGTCAAAATGGTTTTCCCACACAAGAGGGGACTTGAGTTTTGTTTGGAGAAAGTGAAGAAGTCTGCGGAATTTGGGGGAATATGGGCCTAACTATGGCTTTGGACAGCAACAAGGATAGAGATGGTAGTAAATTCTCCACAGTAGTCTTTGGCCCATTTACATTTGGCAAATGTCTGCCTATAACCAATCACCTTTCTTTGTCTAGTACCACAGGGCAGCAAAATAATGGGACACACATCACAAAACATTTGGTAACTCTGGGTAGTGATAACCTTGTGAAAAGCTCTAGTGCAATTATACCTGGGATTTTAAAAACTAATCTACTTAAAAGCACTTTTTAATAACACAGATAAAGTCAAATTCAAGTATGGCAAGACTAGGGCTACCCACTGACAGAAAAATAAAAACAAGAAGTGTATGTAGCTTATCTATAAAAAAAGAAAGAAAATATGAAAAAAAATTAAGAAAACAGAATGCCACATGAATATCACCGAAAATTTTAAATAAGACTGAACAAAATAAATATGTTCTTTATATAGAAATAATATTGTGCCTATTGGCAGATGATGATAAGCTTGACTTTGTTAGACATTCTTTATTATATCTACTTCTGTGAAGATTCTAAAAAAAACCCAACTTATAACCACTCATATTCCTGTGGGGTGAGCCAAGGTGAGTACAAGTACAGACTTGAATTCTAATCTGGCTCTGCTACTTAACTCCTCTTGTGACTGTGGGCAAGTCATTCAGCATCTACCTTAGTTTCTTCAGACATCATCTAATCCAAATGACTCATTCTACATATCTAAGATTCATCTGGCTCTGTCTTCCTTGGGATAGTGAAAAACATAAGTTAAAAAACTAAGAAAATGGCCCTCACTAAAGGAAATTTTGATCTAGCTAACGTGGCTAATTTGTGAATTTTAAATACTTTTCAAAATATATGTAGCAATTTGGCTTCTATCAGCTTGCCAGGTTACTGGTCATCTGTTCTTCCTTCCCCAACAAATATCTCTGACAAGACCATGTGAGAAAAAAGGGAATGTTTACTCTTGTTTTTATGTTCTGTTGTTTGGTTTTTTTTTTTGCTTACACAGAAGGGAAAACATTCCCCCTACTCCCCACTTGTGTAAAAAACACATAAAACATCAATTTTGCTAAATTTTTAGAGGCATTGTGTCAAATACTTAGTCACTGAGCTCAAACATTTTTGATAATGAAAATGTAACGTAACATTTTAAAAAATTGTGTACCACTTAGGTCTAATTATCTAATCACACCAAAAGTTTATGGAAGCTGTTACTTTTTCTATTTTAGGAATTACTGTCAATTGTCAGTATTTACTACCAGACACATTAAAGAGCTCTCTAAAAATAAAGAGCTCTCTTTACTACTTATGAAATGTTATCTAGAAAATTATAATTTTTAAATGATCTCACAATACACTGCCATAAATACTAATAATTATGTAGCATTATTTAGATCGTGTCCAAGCAAGAATTCAGTAAACTTTTTAAAAATCCACCTCATTCTAAAATATGCCTAAAAACCTGTTAGCCAATATTTTCATTACATTTCTCCATAATTCTTTCTCCTTTTATAATAATTGCAATGTACAGATTTTCACAGGGGGTGGGAGGTGGGGGAAACGATTACATTTCCCTACAAAACAGCCTGCCCCAACGTCCAGACAGATCTGTGTAGTACATCATTGCATGGGGTTTTCAAGCTCTAGCAGCACGGTTAAACACACACTGTGAAGAACCTGTTAATAATGTAGTTCAGTTGTACCCAGACAACTACAGCTACTGTGAACAGCAGCACTCTAAATGCAGCCATTTAGCTTAACCACCAAGTTGCATTATCCATGCAACTTATGTCTCATACTTAAAGCTAGGGATTCCCCAACTCAACATATAACACCTGGAAATTTACTTTTTCTATTTCTCTTGATAGGTTATACATTACTCCCTTTTCAAACACTGTACAGAACAGACAAAATAGCCTATTTGCTATCCCCAATGCCTGCAATTCCCTCCCTCCTTGGAAACTTCCATTTCTTGGAACTTTTAAGTTTCTGAGGCTCATTTCACATGTCACCTCATACAAAGAAATTACTTTGTGTATTATTTTGTATTTAAAGATCTTTCCAATAGGACTGTAATCTCCTTGAGGGTAGAGGCTTTTCATTTTTGTTTTTGCCTCCCCAGCGTTGTTCCTTAACAAATGTTTGTTGAATTGAAAAAAAGGTACAGATAACCATCCAAGTAATGATGAACTTCAGTGAAAAGCACCAACTGTCTAATCAGAACAAACTACTGCTTACCTGTTATCTTTCCCTGGATACATCTGAGTATATTCAACTCTGTACTTTTTGGCGAAAAGCATAAAGGCATTCATTGGTCTTTTGCACTTGTTAGGAGAAGTGGCACTCACAGTACTTGCAGTCCCTGAGCTGTGGCTTTTGACAGCTTTACTATACAAAGAATTGGAAGAAAGCTGTGATGATCCAGCAGAGACACAGTTTTTGCTGCATTCTGATCTTTCAAAGTCCTGACTACCAGGTCCTCCACAAGATAAAGATGCACGACGCTGACGAGCCATGCTACTTAACACATAAACAGCAGAAGAATCCATAGGTGTGAAGTCATAACTAGAATAATAAAAATAAATATATTATCAAAATGGTGGTCATTAAACACAGAATATTTCCCTCCTAGTTTTTAATACTCTGATTCTTCTCAAATTATCTTGTGTTTTTACTTCCTTGGGCACATGTTGTATTGTCCCAATGGAGGAAAGACTTTTTCTTAGCATCCCCAGCACTTAGTTTGATGTGCTTGGCACATTAAAGGTGTATATTCAACAAATATGCATTATCCTTTTTCACTACCTCATTTTCCCTCAACATATAATTGATAACTTAAAACTTTTTTCTGTACCATCTTTAATATTTCATACTTTTCTATCATTAATGACATTACCATACCTTTCTGTCCTTAAATCTTATTATACAGAACAGCTCAGTTATCTGCAGATCATCTGCCAGAATAACTACTAAGAACCAAGATCTATTTTGAGAAAGCTTTTGGTCACTCAAGATGTCAGTATATCCATTCTTTAAATTCTCCTGCACTTCATTCAAAGGAACACTCTTCAGGCCCTTACTCAGAACTTATTTTTTTTTTAATTCTAAGAAACTTGGTTATCTAGTTTCCTAAACCACAACATACTAGGAACAAAACATTTAAGGAGGCATGGGAAAAGGGATAGAATTGTTCTAGAGCAGTGGTATAAAATTCAAATAGAAACAAGGGCCACTAATCCACACATAAGGATTCCTGCAGGCTGTATGTTGACCTAGTTTTAAAATGTAATTTACCTTATACTGTATTTTTATTTAGTTTAATATTTCCCAAATACATTTTAATCTGGCTGCCCTAGATGGTGACGTGTTTGACACCTGTTCTAGAGCAAAGGTTCTTAACCTGGATTCCACAGAAACCTTAAGATTTCAGGGAAATTCATGAACTTGGATAGGAAAAAAAAATCACATCTTTATTTTCACTAGCCTCAAATTGAAGTTTAACATTTTAATTTAAATAAGTTTAAATTATTTGAATTTAAATAATTGAAACCTCAATTATTTAAAAAGACTACTCTGTGAAAGGGTCCACAGGTTTTACCAAGACAACCAAAGGAGTCCTTGATCCACAAACAGGCACAATGACAGCAAAACTCCAGAAAGCTAACGTAGAAATTATGAAAATATAGTCATCTGAGATAAAAAGTCTTACTCCAAAGAACCCTCTAAAGGTCTAAATAGTTATTTTACTAAATATAACAATTAACATTCATAATATGACTCACATAATCAAAAAGTTTAAGTCATGTTAAGTATACTCTGTTTACAAAGGCTGAGCAGTATGTGATACATTTTAGAAAGGTTTTGATAGAAAATTATTCCAATTTTAAAGCTTCATTTAATAAAGAGGGGTAAGCTTCAATGGGAGGCAGCCAGGTGGCTCAGTGGATAGAGTGCTGGCTTAACAGTTAGGAAGACCTGAGTTCAAATCCAGCCTCAGACATTTACTAGCTGTGTGACCCTGAGAAAGTCACTTAACCTCTTTTTGCCTTAATCCACTGGAGAAGGAAATGGCAAACCACCAAGAAAACCCCCACAAAGAGTCACAGTCAGACACAAACAAACAAAAACAAAGCTTCAATTATCTAGAAAATTCAATAATGTGTGTTTCCTGTTATTTTCAGATGAAGCACATACTTCTATAATAAACAATGCAAGAAGAAATCATAATCAAAGAGAGCCACCATTAATACAAACAATGGCCTAAGGATGACCCAGTCTCTTTACTACCAACACTACTGAGGCTTGTGTCAATTCTTCTTGACTTTCCACTTCTTACATTGTTTTTGGCATGAAATCTGTCATTTCAGTTGTATGCTGAACCCAATTCCTGCTTCTCTATGCTCTTTTAAAACAGCCTAGCAATGAATCAAGAAAAACAAAAGTGATGTGTCAAAATATTGAAAAGCAATTGCACATTTCTAGGAGACCAGTGGGTTTTGTTATAAATAAAATCAAGAGAAGGTTAAATATATGAAATTGCCACCCATCGCTGCAAATAGCACAGCGAAAATGGGAAGATAAATCTTTAAAACAGAATAATAATTTTCACTGGAGTATCAAACATCCAAATTACATTCAAACACCCATGTTATGATTTAATATTGTAACATGTAAAAATTTCAGAAAAATCTTACTTTAAAATGTGCTCTTCTACTGTGCAAGGTAACTAGCTGATACTACTGATTATACTACTGATTGGACTATTAGACACGAATGACTTCTGATGATTAACCATACATGTAATTTTTTAATGTATAATGCATTTAGATAAATTTATTAATACAGGACATTACAGCCAAAGTTCAGTTCAAGTGCTATAGGATGCTTATAGTTAAGAAATATCTGGGGCAGCTGGGTGAAGCAATGGATAGACCACCAGCCCTGGAGTTAAGAGGACCTAAGTTCAAATCCAGCCTCAGACATTTAACACTTACTGGCTGTGTGACTGTGGGCAAGTCACTTAACCCCAATTGCCACCCCTAAAAAAATCTAAATAATCAACGGTTAGTTTGTACATCAATGCAACTTTTCTCTAAAAATAAGCATTTTCAAGTTTGTGGTTTTATAAAAATATGAATCATCTCTAGATGTATAAACAACAGAAAAAGAAAACTATTCTTAGGATACCTTAGTAAAGGCTTAAAAAAAACCTTCTGAATCATAACTGAAGTGCAGTGGGAAAAGCACTGAATTTAGTCAGGACTAGAGTTTTAATTTACTACCTGCATGACCTTGAATTCGGAAACAGAGGAAACCAGGGTTCAAAGCCTGTTTCTGACATTTGTTTTATTTTGACCAAGTCACTTTGGTTCTCTTCCAGCTTTAATGGTATGAAAAATAATTGTATTTTGAAGTACCCAAAATCTAAAGTAGAAGAGACATCGTTAACTGCTAAAAATTTGATAACTGTGCCCTCTAGTGGCACCAGGACTACATATTCAAGTTTTGGAGTTTTTTCCCTCCCAGGATTTAAGGTCCTCCAATTTCACAAATGGGTGAAACCTCAAATAAGAAAAAAATCTGAAATATTTAATTACAAAATTTCTATAACTCTGACCAACAATAAAACTTTGACATATATGGAACTCCAAGTTTCTAAATAAAAAAAAATTTATATTTAGTAATTTCAGAAAATTTAAAAAAAAATTCTATTTTCGTTAACAGAAATGCCAGTTTTACCAAGGGAAAAGAGCAATTTCAAATATGTCTCACACTCAGAAAATGGCAACTATCACTGCCTCAGCAAGGCCAATTCAAACATGCTTAAAACATCTAAACTTCTACTGCATTCCAGTAAAGTACCCTGCTTTTCACACCAATTTATCACCTGTCTTCCCCAGAGGAGAGATGGCTAACTTTTCCAATGCCTTTCCTTATTTTACATTTGGCTCGTAAACAATTTAGATTTTAGTCTTTGTCTGTTTAGTTGGCCTTCCTGCTCTGTGGCAGACATTTTTTGCTTTTTCTTTTCCTAAACAGAACTCATTCCAAAGGGGCATCTAGATGGTACAGTGTTGAACCTGAAGTCAGGAAAACCCAAGTTCAATTCTAGCTTCAGATACTTAACTAGCTGTGTGACTCTAGACTTAACACATCTGCCCCAGTTGCCTCATCTATAAAATGTAGATAATAGCACATAACTCCCACTGTTCTTGTGAGGATAAAATGAGAACATTTTTGTACGGTGATTTGTAAACTTTAAATTGCTATATAAATTCCATTATAATAATTATAATAATAATAATATATTAAGTGCAAATCCTAAAGACTTTGCCTAGTTATTATACTAAGTTGTTAAGTTGAACTGTTAATTTCCTCTTTTATGGAAGCCCCAGTCTGTTTCATAATGAGAACCCTTTTCTTGAAGAAGTAATTCACTGTCTCATAGAACACAGGCTATGGTGCTCTTAATCCATAGGCAGATACTCAAACGGATTTCTGATCTTGTCAATCTGGATGTTCTCTTCGATGATGCAGACCACAACCCTTCTTTTGCTTGTCTATGCTATGTCTTTTGTTAGTTAAGTTCTATATTTGGAGCCCACCGAATACTGGCAATCTTCCTCACTTTCTCTTGATATCCCGAGGATACCAGTGGAGTATTCTGCCTATTCACCTGACATCCCTCTCTCTGTGATCAACTACAGGATGATAAGAACTGCAATCATGACTTGGTGCAATTCTACTGTGTTTGCAAAGCAACTCAAGCCCCTGAATATTAGATGCATCATATCTAAGGGATTTCTAAGGAGGCAATATTTTAATGTCTATAGACTTAGTTTAAATTTGGAAGAAGAAAGAACATATTTGATCTAAGCTGATCTGGTTAATTCAATTCAACTCAACAAGCATTTATTAAACTCCTGTTATTTGCAAGGCATCAAGCTGGGTAGTAAGAAGACAGGAAAAAAACCTCAAGCCCCACCTTTAAAGAACTTTCAGTTTAATGGAAGGAATCCAACATATACATAAATATGAAATAAAACAGAACTATCTTTCTCCCCAAAACCAGCCCTCTTCTAAACTTCCATACTTTTGTCAAGTACACGCTCCTCCTCCTCCTCCTCCTCCCCATCACTCAAGTTCAACTCCTCATTTCCCTCTCATTCCATATATCCACTTGCCAGGTGTCATCAATTCTACCTCCATATCCCTCACTTCTTTCCACTCATGCAACTCCTACCCCAGCTCAGCCCACAGCACTTCCAATCTGGACTACTGCAATGACCTCCTAATTAGTCTCTCCCTTCTCCAATCCATTCTCTGTAGTACTGCCAATCCTAAAGCAAAGGTCTGACCATGTAACTCTTCTGTTTGACACTGAAAACCCTTCACACTAATCTTATTCTCTATTGCTCCTTCACAAATTGCCTGGGGTCCAGACAGAGTGGCCTTCTTGCTGCTGTTCCCCAGAGACAGCTGTGCCTTGGCTATCTCCCCATGCCAGGGAAGCACTCTGTTCTCACCTTGGAATCGTTAGTTTCCTTCAAAATTCAGCTCAAATACAACCTCCTCTTCGAGGTCTTTCTAGCTGCTAATGCTTCCCCTCTTCCCAAATTACCATGTATTTATTTTGTACATTATCTTCCTGACAGAATGTAAGTTACTTGTGAACAAGTACTTTCATTTTTTTCTTTATATCCTTAGTGCCTAGCACATAGTAGGAATCTGATAAATGCTTGCTGAATGACTCATACAATTCAAATTTTAAAAGTTTCATACGGGTTCAATCCCTTTCTAAGATTATACAATTCTCCAGATTGCATGTTATTTTATTTACCAACTACTTCATTTAATTCGATTAGTCTTTGTAATTTCTCCTAGACAATTTTTCTTTGTTTTTCAAAGTCACGAAGGTTTATATGCCCCTGTAAATATTCATCTTAATACTACAGCAACTACAACAAAATATGCTATTTAAAAATTTGAAAAAAGAATGAGTCCAAGATTACCTTTTAAATGTATCAAAAACACCTGAATCATCAAAATTAATGGCATCGGGGTGTCCAGGAGGTAGACATACATCGCCAATATGAACTTCACAGCATGGAATGCCATGCTGAACCACAGTCAGGCTTGGATAAAATGATGACCAACCTATAGTTATATATAATAGTAACATAAGCACGCTGATGCTATACCTAATTTCTTGTTCCCCTTCCCCCCAATGCATCCTTTTTGTTTACAGACAGTTTTTATACATCTTAACTACAAAATGTTAAATCAATTGTTAACTAAAAGACATGTGAATTTTTTCTGATGCTGGTTATTAGCACTAAGTAATTATTTTCTCCATAAAATTAATGTTAACAAATCTATCACAAAATAATAATTGATATTCATAATGATGATATCAGGATTTTAGCACAGTAAATACTTCCTCAAACACTTGAGATTAAATTGTGTTTTTCATAATAATAGTGTTAAAATGCATTCATCATATTCTACTTCTCTAAAAATTACTCATTCAACTATGGTACATTTGGCAACTCTTATCAACCAGATTATCTATGATGCCTCTATTCACTCGAACATGCCAGATAATACCCATACATTCACTGCTGGTAGAACCTTTTTAGAGGGCAATCTGGGATTACACTATGAGTCACAAAAATAATCATACCCTTTGATCCAGTAATCCAATTACTGGGAATCTACTCAAGACATATTAAAAAGAAAAGAACTATTCAAAAATTTACCTAGTAGCATTATTTCTAACAGCAAAGAACTAGAAACAAATGTTCAACAGTTCATGAATAGCTGAATGGTATATTAATGTAATGAAATACTATAGTGACATTAAAAATTATGAGTATTTTAAAAATTTGTTAATATGTTTATATGACACAAGATAAAGAAAGCAAAAGCACAGGACATCCTACTGTGACTATGTGCGACTACGCAAAGGACCTGTTATTTCGGAAATGATTAAAGTCCACAACCAGTCTATGACTTAGCAGGTCAGTACTAGGGAGTTGCCTGAGATATGAAGAGGTAAAGTGACTTGCCCAAAGTCACTGAAGTAGTGAAACATCAGAGGTGGGATTTGGTCTTCCTGACTCCAAGCCTAGCACTCTATCTACTAAGCTACACTGCCTCTACACTATATAAAATATGACATTCTATGACTACAACTGAGAGGCAGTATAGCATAATGGATAGAGAGGTAGTCCAAAAATCAGGAAGCCCTTCAAGTCCCACTTCTAACACACAGGGCTACGTGACCCTGCACCAGTTTCTCAGCCTCTTAATGTCCTGTGCAATTCTGCAAGACTCTTGGGCTGCAGACAGTTTTCTAACTGCTCTGGAAGAGAGAACTTCCACGCTTTAAGTTCCCTAAAGCAATGAAATCACAGGTCTGATCCCATCCCCACTTCATCACACCCCCCTCCCCCCAAAAAATTAATAACCATACAAAAGAAAAAAATGTATAGACATTTACTTATGGACATTAATGGACAAACAAATGAGGTATAGTTGAGTAACAAGCTGATATACATGTATACATGTATGTGCATGTATATATTCTATACACATATAGAATATATACACACATATAGTACACTGAAAAATAAGCATAAATAATTGCAAATATACCAGATAATAGGAAAGTAAACATTAAAGTCACCTATACTCAAAAAAGATACTCATATTTATGATTTCCTGTTATTTAAACATATATATAACATGTCCTAAAACAAGTAATACTGAAATGAACTTTTCCCTTTAACCTTACAAAATCACCAAAGCCATGGGACACTGTGAAAAGTTTAAGATGTTTACTTTGAAAAAAGTCAGAATATCTACCGTACCTTTATTTTTAACATAGAAAGGGTGGTCCAGTTTACACTCAACAGTAAGTAAACCATCTTCTACTGTACCAGGATCAAAAGTCAACTTCAGTACAGACTCGCCAAATGAAACACTTTCTTCATGGGATAACAACTTCAGACCATCAGAACCATAACCCTGAGAAAATATGTACAGAATAAGTGAAATAGACATGCCGACTAGCAGTCTATAAAATTTCTATGGCTTTTTTAATGGGTTTGTCAAGAAGTAAACAAATGCAACTGCATTTAATCTCAAGTGATTAAATGTGGGAATCCTCTAATTTGTGGATTACTTCAGGTAAAATTTTAATGTTAATGTGCCATCCCCCTCTCCCAAATATGAAATCAGTGCACTCTTCATAGTATGTAAAACCAAGTTCAGCATTATATAAAAGTATGAATTAATTTTAAGGCAAAAAAATTACCACCGCTCCCTCCCTAACCACTGCTTCCCACTGTAACCTAAGGGTGTATAATTATAAATTCATAAACAAGAATAATAACAAATCCCCACCTAAAATGTGAATATATTAAAATGAAAATAACTAGAATATATCTTTGCATATTACTACTGGATCTTATCCTAAGGAAATGAAAATAATATTTCAGGAATATCTAAACTGTGAAGAATTAAAAGCCCTACCTTTTGAGTACCCACAGGGAGATCTTCACTCTCACAGCTCTCAGATCTAGCAAAATCTTCAACATCTTGCCATTCTTTATTGCGTCCCTTATGAAAACATAGACGTGTGCCTGAAATTTAAATTGAAAGGGTGATCCAAACATTGAAACGGTGTTTTACAAGGACAGCATCTCCAAAACAATATACCACATACTCTTACCTTTCAAAAAACAATGCCACACAGTGGAAGGCCAAGAATTGCACCATCCCAGATCATCATCATCTGAGAGGGAGGACATGCAGAAAATTCCAGACTCTGATTCACTACTTGCCTAAAAAAAATACACTTTTGTATCAGTTACTAATTCTTGCAATCAGTACATAGATATTAAATGTAGTATCTTCTCACCTGACCAATTTTCTAAACAGACAGAAATACAGAGTCCTCTAAATCCATTTCTGGGAAGCTATAATACATTTCTCCCACTATCACTAAAGGTACTAACAATTTATAGAGTTAACACGCCAGTACAATAAGACTACTTCAACATTTCATAAGGTTATGTGTAAGTTCACAAACCACTGGAGGGAAGGAAAAAAGTTATTTTGAAAGTTAATGAAAAAACAAAAGCATGCACTGATTCTTTTGCCAACTTTTTTTAACCTCAATGAACAAACTCACCCTTTCATGTCTTACTGATGCTTCATCCTTCCAATGATGATTAGAGAAAGTAGTCTCACTCTTGGAAGAAGACACTGGTGGAGGACGTGCATAGGAATGTAAACTTTTGCTAGTTGCTATGATGTGTACAGGAGATGATCTAAAAGGAAGCATTTTTTGGCTTTAAAGTTTATGTTCTTCAAATAGATCTTTTCTTTTGACAAAAGTTATTTCACATTCAAAATTTAATGTTATTTCACAAAAGTCTCATTGGGAAAATATAGTTGAAGACAAGCAAGATGTATGTATATTATATGCTTAATGCTACTATATTCCCAACAAATTATTATCAAAGCCTCCCCCCACATTCATTTTTAAGTACTTAACGTCTTGTTCGTATTTCCTTCAGTTTCACACTTTAAACACCAAATATTATCTCAGCAACATACTTCATTCATTTTATCCATATTGATACCTTCCTTCTGAAGGATCTTCCAAGCACTGATGTTCCCTATATGCATCCCACCTTACCTCCATGCACACAAAACTCTAAAAAAATGTATAGTAAAAACAGGAATGCAGTCAAAATGAAGACACCGAAGTAGTTATTGAACACCCATTATGAGCTACTACTTGGTTAAATCTCTTGTTTACCAAAGACGAAAGCAGCTGATCCTCTGGCTCAAGTATTCTGGTATTTGTATCATGTAAGGACATACAAGTTTTAAGTCATTTTTTGAATCTCAAAAACACATTGGGTAGAATTATTCTTTTTCTCAATGATCACATTTAAAAATGAAAAAATTAAAATCACTTTCCATGAATAGTCTCAGAAACCTCTTTACTAAAGCAATGCTTCTTTTTCAATTTCTGAGAAGGTTCAGACAAGGGCTTAGAAACTCAGAAGATAATCTTCTATGAGAAACAGATTAGGAATATATAGAAAGGGTAAGGTTAAGAAGCAGGAGTACAAAATGATAGGCTTGCAATGAATTTTGACGGACTGAGCAATCTGGAAATGGAGCAAAGAGGTACAGACAGAGTGAGAGTGCACAAGGCCTAAAAGAGAAGTATTCTCTGAAAGACATAAGCAGAAGGGAAAATAGCCATAGAAACTACAAATTTTGTCCAGTGCCAGTGAGGATCCTTAAAATGTAGTCATGTCACATGTGTTCAAAGAAAAATCTCCGTTATCTCCCATTCCCTTGAGACCTCAAAATTCAGTTTTTTTCCTTTTTTCCAATAACAGGTATGGCACTAACTTTTAAATCAAAATTTCTCAGAACTTATTTCTGATGCCATGGATATATGAAGAATACATGATCCCATCAATACAGGTACTCCCTCCTCTGGGGCACAATGCAATTCATCTGGGCCTTTTTAAACTATAGTTTGCTTTGATTTGTAATAATCCAAACATATTCCAATGAATCCTGGCATATTGTTTAATCCTCCTTTTTATTTCATATTAGATTGCACATGTTTGATTTTGTCCTGCTTTTTTAAATATATAGATAGAATCAGAGAATAGATTCTACTAATATTACTGACAGAACAACTCATTCATTCATTTACTCCTTCCCTTAACCCACATTTAAAAGAAAAGCTATGTTCTTAAATTTTTCTGGTACAAAATTTGTTTAATAAACAGATGCAAAACACTATTTTCACCTGTTGCTTTACTCATCTACTCCACATGAACAGTGTGAAGTTACCTGATCCCTTTGGTACTATATAGTTACAACTTCAGATATCCAAATATCAATAACTAAAAGATTTTAAACACTATATAGGAAGCTGCTTATGCAACCACTTCTTAGTGTTTAGCAAAGGCAGGCAGACAGCTGAGTGTAACTTTTCATTTTGTTCCCTAGGAAAAAAGGGAAGCACAGAAAATTCTGCAGAGAATAAATTCACATCTTTAGAGGCTACTCTTTTAAAAGCTTATTTATATTTATTTCCTTCTGAAGAGTTCACTCCACTTTACAATAACTATGTTCAGTCCTCATAACACTGCTATAAAGATGAAAAATATGATCAAACTGAATGAAAAAATTGGACACCAAGGCAATTAACAAAAAACAAAACAAAACAAAAAACAATTAAAAAAACCAAAACCCCAGGATCATGATGCCTGGTGGGGCTCTATAATTGTGCTAAGATTTGCATGTTATTTCCATTTCTGTAAGAGACTATTTGCACTAGTGCACTACGACATGCTAATTTCTGTTGCTGTTGCTCAGTTCTTTCAGTCACATCTGACTCTTCTCGACCCCATTTGGGGCTTTCTTAGCAAAGATATTGGACTGGTTTGCCAGTCCTTCTCCAGCTCATTTTACAGATGAGCAAACTGAGGTTAAGTGACTTTCCCAGGGTCACACAGCTAAGTATCTGAAGTCACATTTAAACTCAGGTCTTCCAGACCCCAGGGCCACCTGCTCCATGCACTAGTTTACAGTTTAAAAAAAAAGGATAAATTCCATTATCTTGATAAATGACACAAAGTAATACTCTGGTTTATTTTCTACCAAGAAACACCGAACAAGTAAAAAAAAAAATCAGATTTTTTTTAAAAAAAATGCCTTTTAATGGAAAAAAAATAATTGTTTCCCAGAGTGTTTCAATTTACTTTTTGCTTTGATACAGGTGAACGAAGTTAACTGGATTAAATTAAATCTAAACGATTCTGATAAAATGGTAGGTAAAAGAAGCAGTCTAAGTATATAATCAGTAAGATAACTATGGGTTTCTCAGAAAAATAAAGTTTACTCTTTCACAATGCAATTTATCAATTCAGAATACGATGTGTATATATGTCATAGTACTCTGCAACATGCACACAAATACACATTATTCTTTCAGTGAACAAAGTTAATTATTATAAAGTAAATTTTATTTTCTCATTGAAGAAATCCAGTGTTATCTTGTACCTTTTTCACTCACATCAAGAAAAGATGGTCATTTATTTCCTATGCAATGTATCAGAAGTACTCATGATTCCACAACTTTTAGAGCTACATGATTATCAAAATAGACTCTACTTTGGTTTATTCCAGAACAACAGATTCTATGGGTTGATAAATCAGTAATCCACTCTGAACGAATGGAACAGGGGTCAACATCAACCAAAGTATATTTTAAGGAAAGTTCAGAATACTGATTTTAATCTACAAAGCAATTAAGCAAACTAGAACAGACCTATAAATACTAGATGAAAGAAACAATGCTATAAGATAATATTAACAAACCAATGTATGTATGTGTTACCACATTTCTTCAAGCCAAAAGAAATTTCATTTCCATGAAAAAAATAAAGGGCTGGTAAGATGTTGGTAATATTAAAAAAAAATTGTGTTGGCTAATTTTAGTAACACCCCCAAAAAACATCAAGGTAATCTGACTTTATACTTAAATGATGTCTTTCATTCATCCAAACAGAATTAAATAGAAAAAGCCAGTTAATAAGCCAAAGATTTCATTCTCAAAGGTTAGGACCACGGTTATGAATGAAATGGCTCATTTTTGGAGTTATTTCAAATCTGATCTACCAAAACCCTAATCCAAACAAACTGCAAGGTCCAACGTACAATTTAACCTAGTAAACAGGTCAATTAAGCCAGGTAAAGTAATTTAAACATTAATAAATGTAAACATTTTACAATTATCAATAGCTTACACAATGGTACATATTTTAGATTCTTCTTAAAAAATGAAATCAACATTCCTACCTGTTATAAAATGAGCACTGCATAAGAGGACTTTGTGGACTTGTGGCAATGTTTGCCAGTTCTGTCAACCAATCCACCTCATTTTCACAATATGTGTTTTCTGACATGTCTGAGGTATTCTGGCTCCACGGTGGCCTTGTATATTCTTGATGTGAAACATCTGCACTAAGTTGGTAGATGGAAGATTGGGTAGAATCATTCTGAACAGCTTGAAGTTCAGGAAGGTCATCTGCACACAAGTAAACCCAAAATCATACATAAGAAATACTCATTTATGGCACAATATTATCATTACTGAATGGAAAAGAAGTTTTTCAATGTAAATATCCATATTAAACAATTGGGAACATTAAAGACAATAAATTCAAAATTAAAGGTACTTTTATTTTCCTCGTGTTATGTTTTCAGTAACAACAATTTTTAGATTTGAAATTCACTAATATATGAGTTTGATGGATGAGTAAAGATCAAATAAATATAATGCAGCAATGAATTTTAATTCCCTAAACTATTATACTGACAACCATTTAAAGGGCCGTAACAGGTGATTTTTATAGTTCACATGAGAATAACATCAAAAGCTATGCAGAAAATAAGCAAAATTCTATAAACTCCTTGGTTATACTTACATATTAATGTGCATGGGGAAGCAATGAAGGGGGAAAAAAACCCCTCGTCTGAGCCTCTGTTATCTCATTTTAAAATGAGGGACTTGGTCTAGGTGACCTTTTAAGGTACCTTCCCAGTTCTAAACCTATAATCTCATGATCTTTAGCCACATTTCTTGAAACCTTTCACTGAAAGTAAAAGCTATACCATATGAAACTCTCATTCAGGACATCTGTTCCTCAAAATTCCAACTAAAGGATACTATTTCTTGAAACTCCTGATCACAGCCCTCTCTTCCCAAATCTATCCCATAAAACTACCACCTTAGTGTACCTCCACCCACTCACAATAGACAATACATTTAGCCACTATTTCCTAATTTTCTATTAAATTAAGCTTGATTCTGTCCTTTAGGCTCAGGCTACACAACAAAAGGAAGTGAAGTCAGGGAAGTGAAGCCACTGTTTTTAATTCTTAACCCTAAGTCCCCACAGCAGCTACTGGGTTGGCGACCTCAACCCCAAACTGACGAATCACTCTGCTCCCTGCCCCTCTACCTACAACTAGAAGGGGCCAAACATTGAGTTGCTCCATTTATTAGGAAAGGATGAACCCTTAACATTTATTAAATGCTTTCAATATACTTTTAAGATGCTATGCCAGGTGCTAGGGAGACAAAGATACAACATGATAAAAACACTAATAATTAGAATGCAAAGTGTGAGATAAATACTAATGTGAATGCCATGTAATGTTCTGAGTTCCATAAGGGTTGGGACTATCTTATCTGATCCTCAAATAGCTCTACACATAGCAGAAACTTATTAAATTTTTAGATATTGAATAAGTGAAGGAGAATACATACGGGAAAAGGGATAGATAGTTTTCAAAGATAAAGTAGCACCTAAAAGACTTCAAATGAGAAAGTCAAGTATCCATTCTAAACATGGGGAACGAGGAATAGCAAGAACAAAAGCTGAAAGATGAGAGAGGGCAGAATGAGGTATGGTGGTGAGTAGTTCAGTTTTGCAAGAAAAAAAAAAGAGTATGTCAAATGGTGTAATATGAGACAAGGCCAGACAGGTACGGTGAAGCCATAATACAGAATCCTTGAAAGACAGTTAGGAGTTTATACTATATTTGAAAGGCAATGAAAAATTACTCATTGCTACTTTTTTTTAAGTAGGAGTGATATGATAAAAAATGTTTAATAAACAAGTTGATGTGGTTCAATAAAATTTTAATGTGTTTTTTAAAATGACCAGAGTCAAGACCCAATTTGGTTTTAAGTCACACTTTAAAGGTACAAAATAAAATTATCTTGAAAATTTCTAATGGGCAAAGTCATAAATATGATCAATTTACTTTACAGGTGTAAGAACTGGAGCTGGCTATGTAAAAATTAATGCTAAATCTTATGGAGAGGCCTGGATAATTTCTGAAAAGTAGTAAATTGTTTACCAAGCTCCATGTGTTCATCACAGGAAGCATATCCAGGTGAAGATGGCAAATTCTCATTACACTGCAGCAACTCCAAGGAGTCATTCATTCCTGAAGCTCTCTTGTCCATTACCAGCAGGAGTTTCTGTACTGCATTAGACATTTGATTTGTCTTCACTTCCCACACCATGTTATGGTGTTCAGACTTAAAAGAAAAATAAGTAATGTGAATGAAAATGGCAAGATATGTGATCTTGGGAATTTTAACTACAAACAGATCAAAGGCATCATAATCTTGCATCCCCTCACTCATTTAAGTTTATTAAGTCTACATATACTACTCCTCAGAGATTAAGGTCGATTCCCTAACATATCTTGATCTGCAACTATAAATTTAACATGCAATTACATCTACATGCCAGATTCTGAAGTCATCATCATGCTGAATTTGTAAAAGTCCTTCCTTCTAAAGAATGCAAAGGACATTATACTTATATACATATTTTATTTAACCTAGTAACATTCCTGTGAAACCCTGGGGCCAATCTGTAATCATTTGTCTCAAAGAGCCTTTTGTTTTGTTTGAATCCAATCCAACTGAACAAACGTCAAACACTTTCCTAAGTCCAAGAACTATGCCAGGCACAAAAATAAAATAAAAACAGTCCCTGGCCCCAAAAAGCTTACATTCTACTAGCGGGGGAGGGAAGGAAACATGCAAAACAGGTAAGTATACACATGGTAATTTGAGGAAGAGGGAACTAAAAAATAGACGGACACGAGGTAAGACTTGAAGATCATATAAGTGAAGAATATTACCCAAACTTTAAAAAGGGAGTATAAAGCAAGTGGGAGCCAAATCACAAGTACTGGAAAAAGAGCTGGATGCAGTCAGGATAAATAGGTCCAAATCCTGATTCTGACATCTCTATTAGTTGAATGGCCCCAAGCTAGTCATTTAACCTCTCTAAGCATCAGTACATTTGTAAAATAAGGATGCCATGACTTGCATTACCTCACCGTACTGTTGTTTAGTTTGAACCCTGTAAACCTTAAAACAACATAAATATGTGAGTTACTCATATTATACTGCAGAAAGATCTTTCTTGGTCTTAGATCCACAGTATTCATTATATGTTTCCTATAATTTCTAACTGAAAAGATTCTTAAATAGTATTAAAAAGAATAATAAGGTCTTTAAAGACCATTAGGAGAAAATATTTTGTAAAAACCATAAAATTTTGACATTACTTCTCTTAAAAAAAAAAAGGAAAACCATTTAGTTTATCATAATCTGACTGTCCTAGGCTTTTGGATAATGATGTTAGTTAAGTGGTTCAATGCATAAGGCACCAGGCCCAGAGTCAAGACACAAGCTGAGTCACCATGGGCAAGTCACTTAACTCTGGTTGCCTCAATTTCCTCATCTGTTAAATGGGGATAATAAAAGCACCTACTGCCCAGAGAAGTTGTGAAGACCAAATGAAATAATTTATTTGTAAAGCATTTAGCACAGTGTCTGGCACATACATGGTGTTTTGGAATAGAATATAATAATATTATTCATACCTGTGATTTTGAACAGACACAACAACTCACACAAATATAATAGCTCAGCCAACAGCAAAATCCAAGTTTCTTTCACATCCCTATCTATCACTATCTGGACCTTGGGTTTGTCATTTCATGTGGCTGGTTCTCCCTTTTCTCATCTATAAAATGAAGATGGTGGATGAGGTGATCTCTTAAATTGCCTTCCAGCTTTTAATCTATACTCTAAGAAGGGGAGGGAATAAGCATTTATTAAGCATTACCATGTACCAGACACCTTGAGATAATATTTGTCAAGCAATTATCATCTATTCCAAACAAAAACTGTGAAGTGCTATTATTAACCCCATTTTACAGTAGAAGAAACTGAGGCAAAACAGAGGTTAAGTGAATTGCCCAGGGTCATATGGTTATTAAATGTTTGAGGCTACATTTGAATTCAAGTTGTTCTAACTGCTGGCCCCAACTCTCTATCCATTGTTACTTATTTGCCTCAAAATCTTTATCTACCTATGAAATCTACAATGCCTCCTCAACCTATTTACAATAATTTCCCCAAGTTAACACAAAAATCTCAGATTAATGAGTTTCTGCAATTTACACATAGAGCACTTCTGTCTGAAGGTCAGCCTACCAAATTGTTAGAAGGTGCCAAGAACCCCTTTTTAAAACCTCCAAATGTTCTTCAATATACCATTAGTACTTATCTAACATAAGATTAACTAAGGGCAACAAGATTTCCCTTCATTCTCAGGATCACTGCATACTTCTCCTCTGGACTAATGGTTATCAACTTGGCAATATGAATTAAAAGAATTCCTTCAACTACAATATACACACCAATCCAAACCAAATATATGCAAGGCCCGGGACTGAGGATACAAAGATAAAATGAAAAACTTTTCTTAAAAAACAAAACACAATTGTCACGTGTTCCAGCCTAATCAAAATGCACTGAAATGTTTCTTACTGCTTAAAAGATAGAGCAATACTTTCTATTTCATTAGGCACAGAAAGCAAAAGGAGTCAGAAAAGACATAGACTAGAAAACAAACTTTTTTTTCCCTTCAGAAGCTTTATTAAATTCATTTTGGTCAATTTCATTCACTCTCTTCAACAATACTTGCTTGCAAACTGCTTCAGCAAGAGCCTTCCTCAACAGGGAAGGAAGAGGCACACATAAAAGTACTAGACTTCATTAAAAAATCATTCTAATCATTGACTACATTTCCCTAAAGTGACAAGTTCTTCACATTACATAATTGTTAACACCTGTGGTGCAAATGAAAGAACACTGATTTGGAGCCAGAGGAACTTCCTTTGAATTCTGGCTCTGCCACACTTATGAGCTGTATAACCTCGCCTAAGTGTGTTCTCATCTATAAAGTGTTCATACTTGCACTGTCAAGAAAATGTCTTGAGGATCAGATGAGATGATGCATTTAACTACTATGTAAAATCTTGATGTGATACACAAATGTAACTTCATCACTCAAAATTGCTTGTAATATCCAGAAGAATGCAATGGAAAGGACACTAGACAAGGTCTTAGGTTTTAGTTCTAGTCAATGTGAGTAGATGTGTGACTTCATTTATTCTTTGCCCTCATTATCTTCATGTGTAAAATGAGGGTAAGACCAGCCCTAAAAGGACAGTTGTGAGAATCAAATGAGAAAGCTCTCTAAACTGACAGATGTTGGGGAGGTTAGGTGAGGAAGTGGATAGAGCACTGGTCCAGAAGTCAGGAGGACCTGAGTTCAAATTCGGCCCCAGACACTTAATAGTTGTGTAACCCTGGGCAAATCACTTAATCCCACTTGCCTGAGTTCCCCATCTGTAAAACTGAGTTGGAGAACAAAATGGCAAACCACTTCAGTATCTCTGCTCAAGAAAACCCCAATGGGGTCACAAAGAGTTGGACACAACTGAACAACAACAAAAACAATCTAACCCCTTATTAAATTCATTAGCCTCTTAACTGACCTAGGATAATACTACTGTGGGCACACAAAATTAAGAGAAATAAATTAGGAAGATTGTTCAAAAGTTACAAGTCAGAATTTTTCAAATTTAGAAGCCTTTTGGAAAAAAGCATCATATAACCACAATATATTGCACCTTAATTCAATTAGTTTACCCAAATGATAACTAACATTTATATATGGCTAACTAACATTTATATATGGCTTACTATGTGCAAGTCACTTCACAAATATTATTTCCTTTTATCCTCACCAACAAGCAGGACTGGTAGGTGCTATTATTATCCCCATTTTAATGATAAAGAAACTAGGACAGGTAAAGTAACTTGCCCAGAGTCACACAGACAATAAATGTCTGAGGTCGAATCTGTGCTCAGGTCTTCCTAACTCCAGGACCAGTGCTCTATCCACTGTGCCACGTTCCTGCCCCTAAATTACATCTACTTTAAATGGAGATATTGAATACTTCAGTTCACAAAATAACAAGTACGGCCATTACAGCTTTTTCTTCTTGTGCTGGTCTAGATGTTTGAGGAAACCAATCTAATCACAGGACAACTGGGACATTACTGTTGCTGTTTTTTGGTGGTTTTTTTTAAATCCTAATATTAGTTGGTTTGTCTTAAAAGTGGAGAGGGAAAAAAAAAAGAGAAATCAAAGAAGAGGAAAGGAGAGATAACTTTAGATCAAAGGGCCTTTCAGAAATTGCCTTAAATACTGGCATATCCTATTCACTTTTGCACCCCCTCAGTGACCACAGTAGGTACCCAACATTTTAATAAGCGTCCTTTACTTTAATCAGAATACCAAACAGAAGTTTGACTTAAAGTAGCTTTAATTTCACACCCAACTTAAGAATTCATTAATAAACTTCATTCATTCCCTACCATATATACCTTCCACCTTTCCCCCTTTCTTCCCTGTCCAAATGGCATTCCGGCTAAAATATTTCTTGACCCTTGCCCTACACAACGACTGTTGATAAAGAGAACGCTTGCTGGGGAGCAACCGGTAAAGAACTCTTAAAAGTGCACACAGGCTACTCAGGGGGTCACACCTGGGCCATGCGATTCAAAAGAAACCGAAGCACAGCCAGTGTTAACAATTACGCCTGGACGCCTTCTTCCCCCCTTAAATACGTTGTGGGCAGCTGCACAAGCTGGAAGAAGGAACCTGGAGTGGCCTGCCAAGCTGCCTAGGTTCGGCTCTGCAGCCGCAGCACCACCCTCCCAGTAGAAGCCAAGTCCATCCCCTTCCTGCCCCCACTCTCCTTCATTACTCATCCCCCCTCCCCCCCCTCCCGTCATGTGACCGCCGCCTGGACGCCGTGGTTGTTTATCCCCCTTCGACACTGCCCCATTGCGCAGGCGCCCCAGAGCCCATTCATTCGAACTGCGTAACAATGAGCCCCAGGGCCCAGGGGCTTCCAGAGGTCTGCGGCTGAGGCCACCTCGGCCAACTCCTCTGCCAAGGTTCGGACAGAAACGCTAGACAGCCCTTCCCCGTCACCCTCAACCCTCCTCCACCTAGTTATAGCCGTCCCTTCGGCCTCCTCCCCCGCAGGAAGAGTTGGCAATCAAACTTTGCTAAAGCCCCTAGAGCTCCGTGCCTGTCCCCACGTCCTGTCAACACGCACCGGGGCAGCCCCCCGCCAGCCGGGCAAGCGCCTGGATCGCCCCCCTTCCCTCAGCCCTGCCCGGAAAGGTCCTCGCGCACAGCAGCCAGAGCCGCCGCGGCGAGACGCCAATCCGCTCGCGCAGGTCGGCTCACGGCCGTTACGAAAGGGGTTCGAGGGCCGAAAAAAGGTGGAAGCAACGGTTAACGGCCACCGCCCGCGGTTGCCGGCCAGGGTGGAGGGACGCACCCGACCGATCCTCAGCTCTCAGCCTCCTCCGCCTCCCGCCATCCGCCCTCCCCCCCTTTTCCTGAAGCAAGACACAAACAAGCCCAGCCGCGGAGTGTGGGCAGCGCAAGACAAAAATCACACGAGCCACTCCGACCTCTCCTAGGGCCCCGCGCAGCCTCCGCCACAACCGGACAGAGCCTGTCGGGGTGCCTTGAGCCCCAGTCGCGGCTTTCATTCCTCAACCGAAACTTTCCCACTTACCAAACCCGTCGCCATTACCAAGTCTTTCAAGCTTCTCCTTCCCCCTCCCCTCAACCCCCTGGGGGCCGAGCCTCCACCTAGCTCCCTCGTCCCTTCATTGGCCTGTGGAGTCGCCATTCGACCATTTACCCCCTCCCATTGGGTACTGTGGGTGTCTGTCATGGAGGGCGGGCACATGTTCACTCTCTGTTTCTGTTGATTGGGAAGTTTGGTGCGTCAATCATAGCAGTAAGCTATTCGGATTGGATCGCTGCCGAGACTCTGGAGGTATACGCCAAACTTTGTCACCGACATGAATTGTGGGAATGTAGTCTCTGACCGCCTCTTAGGATAAAGAGAGAGGCAGGTTGATAAAATACAGTGGACTACAACTCCCAGAATCCCTGGCACGCCCCAGTCTTGATAGTAAACAAGAGTCATTGGGACACGTGTATCAGCTCGTTTGTTTTGGTGTCTGCAGAAAAAAGGAGGGGGCTAGGAAGGGAGTGTTTTCATTCTTGGTCTTTTCTCACCTTCTTCGGGCCTTTCTACAGCACTTAGAGAAACCCAGTCCATTGGTGCAAAACTTTTTGCTGCCCAGTTTCATTTGCTGGCCAGGTGACAGGAGACCAAAGAAGCTGTTTATATATTAAAAATGAATTCACAAAAGAAATCAAAATAATGGCCCTGAGAATCTCATAGGAAGGGGTCCGGTTGATAGGTCTGAACTTTATGTAACATACCCCTGTCAAAAAGCAGCTGTCTCAATTGCAGTTTTCTTCATGGAGAGGGAAGTGAAAGAGTTTGAAGTCTTTGTATGGACATGCAGGACGTGATATGTTATACAATAGATACGCCTTTTCTCTTGCTTAGTCTTTATCCACAGTAAACAAAGCTGGCGGGGTTATTTTTCTTCAGTAGAAACACGTGAGTTAAACTAATTTGAATTTTCTGAAGTTTTCACTTGATTTCTTCAAGAAGCTTAAGTTTATGTTTTCAAAGCAGCTTAGAATTTTTTCTTTCTTCCTGTAATCAAGAAAAACGTCCTTACACTCCTTTTCCACTAGGCGCTCCTCCATGTCAAAGCTACTGAAACACTGAGTCACAGCGTAAGGGTGGTGATGACTTCGTTTTTATTGTTATATTCACTTTAAACACGTGCTCCTTTGCGGTTTGGTGTATTTCATCTGTAATTAATATTTGCACATTCACATAAAGCATTTCCTCTGAATAATCACTTCAGCCGTTCATTATATTGGAAATGCTTCAAATCATTTCTTGGATTTCTAAACCGGACTCTTAAATTTTTTTTTTAATTAAGAAAATGTAGATTTATAGCTGAGTTTGTGAAATAGTTCAAATGCAAGACTATAAAATCTGCTTGGTAGTTATGAAATACCTTTGGACCTTTAAAGTGAAAAATGTTTCCCCTATAACAGGGATTCTTTGTGTGTGTGTGTGTGTGTGTGTGTGCGCGCGCGTGTGTGTGTGTGTGTGTGTGTTTGGACTCCTTTAGGTGGAGGAAAAAAACCAAGTTCACAGACCTCAGATGAAGAAATACTTTATAAAATGATCCTCCCTGCTCTGTGGATATTTTATCACTGACCAAGTACATCCATTCTGGATATTGACCAAGATGTCAGCTATTATTATCTTGAAAGCTTCTATTTAGAGAAAGCAAAATGGAAACAAGAAGGTCAATAAAACAGTAAGACTATTAAAGGGAAATAAATTTAGAACGGAATTTGTATGTTTCAATTTTAATGGACTTTTAGGTAATAGACCTTAATAGTTATATAAACACTTTAAGGCTTACAGTCTGATTTAGAAACAGCTCATTTGATACCTACAACCCCATGGGGTACATTCTGCCTGGATTATTTTGCCTATATATATATTTTACAAGAATATATATACATACATATATATGGCATTTTATATATATAGCATATTTTGCATTATATATATAATAAACTTATATATAGAAACTTGACCTGAAATATACTTTTAAAGAAATTTAAGAGGAAGTTTTTAATATGCTTCCACACTGGGAACTTCAGGATATGGATTTTATCTAAGTCTTTAAAAATGTGGGTAAAGGTGGTCCTTCAACTCTTACACAAGCTAACTCAGTCTCTCTGTCTTCCTCTCTATAAGCACAAGCACATATATACTCAAACACACACACATATATAAATATACACGTATAATCCAGTTAGGCTGTAAGTGACCAGTTTATAGCCAAATTGAGAATATGAACAACAGAGAACACTGAACATGGACAATTGTAGACAGTGAATCCTTACAGTCATTATTTCATCTTTTCCCTTCCCCATAATGTCATTATACAACCTACACAGTCGGCCTTTACTCCAGGTCTAGTTTCTGTAATGTTTCAGTAAGGAGAAACTTCGTGATACTTTGTACCAAAAAAAATCTTACAGGAGGTATTAGGGAAGGGAATAACCACTTATTAAGCACCAGGCAATTTACAAACTCGTTTGATCCACACAACAGCCCTGGAAGGTAGGCACTATCATTAGCCCCATTTTACAACTGAGGAATCTGAAACAAGACAGGTTAAGCAGCTTGTAGAACTAATACAATGTCTGAGGCCAGATTAAAACTCAAGTCTTCCTGAATTGCATAGTCCTGACTCCAGATTCACTCTACTGTGCCACCTAGCGCTTAGGGAAGACAACTCAACCAAGACAGTTACTCTGTCAAAAGGTTTAATACAGTATACTCAATCCATTTCCCTAAGAAAAGCCTTTTTGTTCTTTTTCCTGACCTATCACCCAGCTTTCCAAAGGGTTTTTCTTAGAAGTCTGGAAAGGGTTTTGGAGGAAAAATTTTTTAATACTTTTAAAGAAATTTAAAAGGAAGTTTTAAATATGCTTCCACACTGGGAACTTCAGGATATAGATTATGTCTAAGTCTTTACAAATGTGGGTAAAGGTGGTCCTTCCGACTCTTACACAAGCTAACTCACTCTGTCTGTCTCTCTCTATATGCACAAACACATATATACTCAAACATACACATGTAACATATATCAGATATAAGACAATCATCTAAACATAGTTTTAATAAGAAGTCCACACCTTTCGAAAACAGATCTAGAGGCTGATCCTTTAATTTTCTCAGGTTCACTAGGGCTAGGCTATTTCTTCTTTGGAGGTGTTTCAGCCTATTTCTGGTCACACTATTTTAAAATTATTTTAAATTCCAAACTTATACACATACACACTCAAGCATTTCCATATACATATCAGAATGTGCAAAAAAAAAAAAGATTGCGTATGAAACAAATTCTTCAACAACCATTTACACCTCCCTTCTCCTTTATTCTTCCTCTCTTTTCTTTCTTAAACTCCTTAGAACAGAAGCAAGCAACTGTAAGATCTTTGTTTTTCTTATTTAACTCCCACAAGGACCTTTGAAGATATTAAAGTTCTAAAGGATCACTTGGGTTTTTTTTCCCCTCCCTATTAGATTGGTATCACTGCATCATTATTTAGCCCCTCTCAAACTTTCTTGATTTCTTTGGACTCCCTTGTTTGACTTTCAAACTTCCTACTCAACTATGGTCTTTCCATTAAAGGTCCATTTTTTTTCAGTATTTCCTTTGCAAGGAAAATTATTCTTTATTTTAAGCCTCTTTTACCTTTCAGAATATTGTATTACAGGGGTCTCCTCTCCTTCATGGTAGAAGTTTTCAGGTCTCAAGTAAATTCCAAAGTATAGTACTTGAACTTATTTTTTTTCAGGTGGCTTGCAATATTTTTGGTTGCCATGTTCCGGATTTTGGTCATGACATTCTCATGATATTTCCTTTTGAGGTTTCTTTCAGTTAATGGTCTATATTCACTTTGCTTTCTGGTTATAATAGATATGGACAATTTTAATTTATGATTTACTGAAACATAGATTGCAGGATTTTTAAAAATACTGTAATGATTTTCAGGGAGTCCATTGGTTTTCAAATGATTTCTTCTTAACCTATTTTCCAGATCTGGTGTTTTTGATATTGGACTTTAAATTTTCTACTATTTTTCCAAGCTTTTGGGTTTTTTCCTAGTATTTAAGTCAGTCAGCAGCTACTATGTGTCAGATACAAGTTTTGGGGATAAAAAGAAAGACAAAATCCCTGCTTCTGAGGACCTCACAGTCTAATGTGAAAGACAACATGCAAACAACTATGTATAAACAAGCTAGGAAATAAATAGGAAACACTAAAAAAAGAAAGTGAAGGCACTAGAAATAAGGAGGATTGGGAAAGGTTTCTTGTAGAAAGTGGAATTTTATCTGGGACTTGAAGGAAGTCAGGGAAGCCAGTAGGCAGAAATGAGGAGAGAAAGCATTACAGGCAAAGGGGAATGAAGCATCATTGAAAATGTCTGGAATTGGGAGATGGGGTGTCCTGTCCAAGGAACAGCAAGGAAGCCAGTGTCACTGGATCATAGAGTATGGGGTGGGGGGAAGGGCATAAGATTCAAGAAGTCTGGAAAAGTAAGAAGGGGCCAGGTTATGAAGGGCTTAAAATGCCAATGGAGGTGAATGTGGAAGCACAGGAGTTTGAGTATGGGAGTAACATGGTCAGAACTGGACTTTAGGAAGGTTACTTTGAGAACTGAGTGGAGGATGACCTGGAGATGGGAGAGGCAGGCAGAACAACCAGCAGACTATTGTGATAGTCCAGGCAGGAGGTGATAAAGGCCTGCACCAAGGTGGTAGCAGTGTCAGAGGAAAAAATTGGGAGTGTGCAATAGATGTTACAATTGACATTCCTTGACAACAGATTAGGTATGGGTAGTGAGAGAAAGTGAAAAGTCAAGGATGAAACCCTAGGTTGCAAGCCTAGGGGATTTGGAGGATGGTGGTATCTAAATAGTCATAGGGATGTTAGGAAGAAGGAAGAGTTTAAGGGGAAAGGTAATGGGTTCAGTTTTGAACATGTTGAGTTTAAGATGTCTGTGGGACATCCAGGTTGAGATTTCTAATAGACAGCTGGAGACTTGGATAGGGATGGATAAATAGATTTAAGAATCAATAACATAGAGAGAGTGTGGAGTTGATGAGATCGCCAAGTGAAATAGTACAAATGGAAAAGAGAGGCCAGGGCAGAGCCCTGGTCATGGCGTGGATGAAAATCTGGTAAAGGAAATTGAAGGATGTGAGTAATAAGATGTTGGACTAGATATTTCCTCCAATCTCCATGACTTCTGAAGACTCCCCAACACAGAAATTATGAGCCAAAGATAAAGCAACTTCAGCTGTTTCTGTGGTCTAGGACACCCAGAATCCAAAACAAGGTTGAAAAAAAAACAAAAAAACAAACAGGAATTGATGCTCACTGACCTTGAGCTCACTCAGCACCCCTCCCCCACCTTCCCAAGCTATGAGCAGCAAGGGTGTGCTAGTAAACCCAACGACCCAACAAGGGCTTACATCGAAACTCACCTCTATATCCCAAGTCCCTTTCCCTTTATCCAGCGCTATAGAGACCACAGCTCCAAGCTGTGAATGTTTGGTCAGGCCTTGCCGGCCAGCTCAACCATAGCCCTTCAGGATCAAAATTGCCTTTCCAGGGCTGCAACCCCAAAGTACCAACACTGAAAAACTCTAAACTGCTGGGGCTGGAGAAAGCAGGTTCTGAATGACCTGTACCGTCAGGCTTTGAACTAGCAGAGTGCTGGACCAGAGAACAAAGGACCAGGACAGGACACTGTGCATGTGGGAAGAGAAGAGACCACATCCAGCTGGGCCTAGTTCTGACCACTCAAAAGTCAGTTGTAGCCAAGGCCTCAGCTGGTGAACTTTTTTTAATTGCCCTATGTGGGAGGAGGCTGAGACACTTTGAGATCTAGCCCCCAAGGAAACCACATTGAGAGTGGAGGACCTCAGAAGTGATTGATAAGTAAAATAAAGTACTGAAAGTACCCAAGATTCTAAGAAGAAGAAATCTCAAAGACCTCAAACATAAACAGATAAATCAATAGAAAAAAATAGTAACAACAAAAAGAAATATATATATATATACGTACATATATATATATATATATATATGACTTCCAGATCTAGTAAACTATTTTAGTCATCTATGCATAAATACTGCAAAATGAAAGAAAATAATCCAACCGTGACCCTGTGGAATTTAAGGAGAATGTGGAGCCATAACACACTGTTCTTGAGTGGTTTAAAAGAGAAATGAGAATTCTGAAAGCAAAATTTGTAGCCTGCACAGCAAAAAGAGCTACCTGAACAGAAAAATTTCAACCTGCCAAGGCAAACCTCGCCAAAGAAACAAGAGAAAGAATGATAAGTTGGGAATACAAATACAAAGAAGTAAAAGATAACATAGAAGAGCAGGAAAAAGCAAGAACATTAAAAGAAAATATGCTTACTATGCAAGTATGTAAGTATCTCAAAGATAAGATGTGTAGAGATCATAGGTCTCCCAGAAGAAGATGACAGGACAAAAATTTTAACACCATAATAAATGAAATAATAGAAGTGAGCTGCCCAGATCTTCTGAACATAGCAAATGAAATTTCAATTAAAAGAATTTACAGAATGTCTCTAGAAAAAAAAATGCAAGGCTACAAACTCCAAAACACATATTGGTTAAATTAACAATTAAATTCAGAAACAACTTCTGCAAGTCATCAGGAAAAAGACCTTCAAATACAAAGGAAAAGGCATTCAAATAACACAATTCCACACACATTAGAAAAAGGAGGAGGGAATGGAATACAGTATTCCAAAGAGCATTAGTGCTCAGGATACAGCCCAGGATGACCTCTCCAGCAAATCTGATCTTTATCATATGGGACAAAATGTGGACATTAATGATGAAGAAAAGTTTGAAACATTTTTAGAAAGTATAACAGAACCAAAGAGATGATTTGCATCTTGAACACCTCAAACAACAGAAATGCAGAAGTGAGTAAATGCAGGCAGCAACAGAAACGGGCTACAGAAAGACCAATAAGAGACTTTTTCTAAATGTACACAAGGAGATGGGTGAATGGAAATATGAGAGAATTAACAGTGAAGTGGTGGACAGTAGGCATTATGGACAGAATCTGTTAAAAACCCTGCCTATAGGTGAACGCTTCTTTTGTGGGACTGCATTACAACATAGGAGGGTATATGAAGAAGGGGGAGGGGAGCAGGAGCATAGAGAAGAGTAAGTGATGTGCTTGTGTGAAATCAAGAGCTAGCAGTGAAGGGAAGGTGAGCTCTGTAGTATAAGAAAGAGAAGAACATACAGGGTAATAGGTGTGGAGGAGGAGGAAAAGACTGAAAAAGGGAGGAAAAGGAGGAGAGGGTTCCACTGATGAATGCTCCTATGAGTGAAGGGAGATGAGGATCTTACAGGAGACAATGCCTGGGGAATTTGATGCCTGAAAAGTCTACTTGTCCTGGTTGAGAGGAGGAGTGGAGATCAGGGAGTTGGAACCCTTGGGGACAACTGGCACCTAAAGCACTGGGACAGCATCGATCCAGGAAAAAGATTTCCAGGCAAATGTAAGAGGAAAAAAGTCAACAAGAAAGGGTATAGATCAGTGGGGGCTGGGGAGAGGAGGAGGTGCCCAGTCATGGGGCAGTGCCCTCTCTGACATCTGCAATAATTGACATTGTTCTGAGAGTGAGGTGCAATGGGAAAGGGGAATAAGTGAGGTAAGCCCTACCAGGCAGAAAGCACATAGAGGGGCAGAGCCTAGAATGGACCTTGGAAGCTTTGATTGTATGAAGAATACAGAGGAAATAGAGAGACCACATGATTATAGGGGTTGTGAATCAGCAAATGAGGGTCTAGGGTGAAGAGAAAGAGAAAATAGATAATGAAGAGAATGAAAGAAATTATTTTTTGAAAGGGGTGCAAAAAATGAAATTTGAAAAAAAAACCTAATGAATTGGACTAATTGAAGGGGAGGAGAGAAAGAGGGGAACCTATCTGAGAGGATAAAAGAAGGGGAAAATATATAATCAGATAAAATCAGGAGAAAGGAACTAATGAACAAAACCCTAAAGGAAAAGGGGTAGCAAACAAGAAAGAGGGTTTTGAGATGAGGAAATAGAGTCAGTGGGAAGAGGGCCATCTTAAAAAAAATTAAAAGTATCCAAAGTAACATAATACTATGTTTATAGCAGAAGAGAAAGAAAAAACCATAATTTGAAAAAAATTAGAGATTGATGGAAGAAAATATAAACTTAATTCATAACTTTAAAAGTGAATAGATTAATCCAATAAAATGAAAATGTAATATGAAAAGAAAACAAAACCCTACAGTCTGTTGCTTACAAGAAAAGTTAAAAAACAAGGACATGCATAAAATAAAATGGAGAATAGGAAAAAAAATTGCTATGCATAAAGTGAATCTAAAAAAGCAGAAGTTGCCATGCTATCAAACAAAAGCAAAGATACACAAAATAGAAAGAGATAAACAAGGAAAGTATATTATGCTTAAAGGAACTACGGAAAACAAATCAGTATCAGTAATAAACATATGTTCCAAATGCCTTAGCATTTATATTCATAAAAGAAACATTATCTGAGCTTCAAGAAGACGTAGTTACAAAAAAGTGGCAGGAGACTTGAGCATCCCTCTATCAGCTTTGGTTAAGTTTAACAAATTTCTGGAGAAACTCAAATTAAAAGTCTTATGTTATCTTCTAAATAGGACAGCCAAAGAATATACGTATTTCTTTGTGCCACATGGAACGTTTACAAAATTGACCATGTACTAAAGCACAGAGATATTGCAAACACATTTTTTAAAAGGCAGAAATAGTCAATACATCCTTTACAGACCATAATGCGATAACAATAGAAATTGGTTCAGGTACCACAAACAAAAGATACAGGCTCAAATGGAGACTTTTTTTTTCTATAGTGCTGGACCTCTCATTTATTTTTTTTGAGACTTATTTTTTATTTTATTTTTTTAAATATAAATTTATTTTTAGTTTTCAACATTCACTTCCACAAGTTTTCGAGTTCCAAATTTTCACTCCATCTCACCCCTCCCCCCCAAGATGGCATGCATTCTGAATATCCCTTCCCCTAGTCTGTCCTCTCTTCTATCTCTCCCCCCTTCTCTTACCCCTTCCCCTTCTATTTTCCTGTAGGGCAGGATAGACTTCTATACCCCATCTCCTGTATTTCTTATTTCCCAGTAGCATGTGAAAACATTTTTTTTAAGCATATGTTTTTAAAACTTTAGGTTTCAAATTTTTTCTCTTCCTCCCTCCCCACCCACCCTCATTGAAAAGGCAAACAACTCAATATAGGTTATACACATGCAGTTATGCAAAACACTTCCATAATAGACATGTTGTGAAAAACTAACTCTATTTCCCTAATCCTATCCTGCCCTCCCATTTATTCTATTCTTTCTTTTGACCCTGTCCCTCCTCAGAAGTATTTCCTTCTGATTACCCCCTTTCCCAATCTGCCCTCCTCTCTATCATCCCCCTGCTCTCTTGTCCCCTTCTCCCCCTGTTTTCCTGTGGGGTAAGACAGATTTCCATACCCCACTGAATGTGTATGTTATTCCCTCCTTAAGCCAAATCCTATGAGAATAAGATTCACTCATTCCCTCTCACCTTCCCCTGCTTCCCCTCCACTGTAAGAGACTTTTCTTTTCTGTTTTTTTTTGTGAGATAATTTACCCCATTCTACCTCTCCCTTTCTTCTTCTCCGAGTATCATCCTCTCTCATCCCTTAATTTTATTGTCCAGATATGACCTCTTAATCTTCAACTCACCCTGTGCCCTCTATCTATCTACCTATCTATCTATCTAGCTAGCTAGCTAGCTATACATACATACATATAATTTTTTTCCTTCAACTACCCTAATACTGACAAAGTTCTCACAAGTTACAAATAACATCTTTCCATGCAGGAATGTAAACAGTTCAATCTTAATAAGTCTCTTATGATTTCTCTTTCCTGTTTACCTTTTCATGTTCCACTTGAGTCCTGTATTTGAAAGTCAAATTTTCTATTCAGCTCTGGTCTTTTCATCAGGAATGCTTGAAAGTCCTCTATTTCACTGAATGACTGTTTTTTCCCCTGAAGGATTATACTCAGTTTTGCTGGGTAGGTGATTCTTGGTTGCAATCCTATCTCCTTTACCCTCCGGAATATTATGTTCCATGCCTTGCAGTCCTGTAATGTAGAAGCTGCTAAATCTTGTGTTATCCTGATTGTGTTTCCACAGCACTTGAATTGTTTCCTTCTGGCAGCTTGTAATGTTTTCTCCTTGACCTGGAAAACTCTTAAATTTGGCTACAATATTCCTAGGAGTTTTCCTTTGGGGATCTCTTTCAGGAGGAGATCTGTGAATTCTGTCAATTTCTATTTTGCCCTCTGGTTCTAATATATCAGGGCAGTTTTCCTTGATAATTTCTTGAAAGATGATGTCTAGGCTCTTTTTTTGATCATGGCTTTCAGATAGTCCAATAATTTTTAAATTGTCTCTCCTGGATCTATTTTCCAGGTCAGTTGTTTTTCCAGTGAGATATTTCACATTGTTTTCTAATTTTTCATTCTTTTGGATTTGTTTTACAGTGTCTTGATTTCTCATAAAGTCACTAGCCTCCAATTGCTCTATCCTAATTTTTAAGAAAGTATTTTCTTCAGTAAGCTTTTGGACTTCCTTTTCCATTTGGCCAATTTTTCTTTTTAGGGCATTTTTCTCCTCATTGGGTTTTTGGACCTCTTTTGCCATTTGGGTTAGGCTATTTTTTTAAGGTGTTATTTTCTTCAGTATTTTTTGGGGTCTCCTTTAGCAAGCTGTTGACTTGTTTTTCATGATTTCCTTGCATCACTCTCATTTCTCTTCCCAGTTTTTCCTCTACTTCCCTTACCTGCTTCTCAAAATCCCTTTTGAGCTCTTCCAAGGCCTGAGACTGATTCATATTTTTCTTGGAGGCTTTGGATGTAGGAGCTTTGACTTTGTTGTCTTCTTCTGGTTGTCTCTATTTTGATCTTCTTTTTCACCAAAGTAAGATAATATAGTCTGACTCTTTTTGCATTGCTTGCTCATGATCCCGGCCAATTACTTGAGTTTTAAACTCTTTGTTAAGGTAACAGTCTGCTTCTATTGTGGAGAATGTACTGTCCCAAGCTTCAGGGGTTTGTATGGCTGTTTTCAGAGATACTTGTAGGGACCTGTAAATTTTCAGGTCTTCCAAGGTGGTATGATAAGGGGAGACGTGTTTACTGCCTTCCTGGCCTGTGACCACAAGTATTCCTTTCTGTCCTGTAACTGTGAGAAGGGGCTCCTCTCCACAACCACTACAAGCTCCACCACACCAGCGTTCCTCCTCACCCCAGCACCGCCACCCAGAACTGTGACCCAGAACCAAACAAAGCAAGAGATTCCTGCCTCAGCACTAGCAAAGAGATCCCTGGGATCCCTCTCTGATCAGCCACTGGATTCCCCCTCAGTCTGTGGGCCAGAAGCTCAGGAAGCAACTGCTCCCCCCAGGGCCAGGCTCTTGGGGAATGGAGCTGAAACCCTGCCTTCCTCTCTGACCACCAACAGAAACAGACTTTTCCCACTGAAGTTCTAAGTTGTCTTTGGCATTCATGGATTGAGGAGTCTGGAAACCTCCACAGCTGCCCGCAATTCAGTCCTCTGAGGCCTGCTCCAGGTTCACTGTGGCCTTCATGCCCATGCCGAGCTGCGCTGTGCTCCCAGCCGGGCTCGATACACCTTTCTAATCAATCTTCCAGGTTGTCTTGGGTGGGAAATTTGTTTCACTCTGTCTTTTTGTGGATTCTGCCACTTCAGAATTTGTTTAGAGCCATTTTTTATGAGTATTTGGAGGGGTTTGGGAGAGAGCTCAAGCAAGTCACTGCTTTCACTCAGCCATCTTGGCTCTGCCCCCTCAAATGGAGACTTAACTATGGAAGCTTTTTTTGGTTTGTTTTTTTAGGAAGATCTATCCATGCATACACACATATATATGTATATATGTATGTATGTATGTATGTATGTATATTGTTCTGATACTCTCAGAACAATGTCAATTATACATGTGTGTCAATATATATATTGTCAATGTCAATATGTACATATATATATTCTTCCCAATTACATATTAAAACAATTTTTAGCATTTTTAAAAAAAAGTTTTGAGTTCCAAGTTCTATCCCTTTCTTCTCCCTCCTCTCCCTCCTCTTTGAGACTGTAAGCAATCAGATATAGGTTATACATGTGCAATCATGTAAAACATTTCTATATTAGTCATTCTATACAAGCAGACTCATATAAAAGTAAAAGAATGAAAGAAAAAGTGAAAAATAGTCTTCAGTCTGTACTCAAAAAATATGCTTGATTGTCTTGGATCATTGTATTGCTGAGAATAGTTAATTCATTCACAGTTCTTTATTGTATAATATTGCTGTTAACTGTGTATAACATTCTTCTGGTTCTGTTCACTTCACTGCATCCGTTTATGTAAGTTTTTCCAGGTTTTTCTGAAATTATCCTGCTTGTCATTTCTTACAGCACAATAATATTCCATTACAATCGTATACCACAGCTTGTTTAGGCATTCCCTAATTGATGGGCATCCCTTCAATTTCCAATTCTTAGTGACCACAGGAAGAGGCGCTATAAATATTTTTGAATGAATACATCCTTCTTCCCCATCTATTTTTGATGTCTTTGGGATATAGACCTGGCAGTGGTATTGCTGGATCAAAGAATATGCACAATTTTATAGACCTTCCTTTGGGCATAGCTGCAAATTGCTCTCCAGAATGTTAGCAATGAAATCTTAAATAATGATGGGACAATAGAAAAAAATCATAGAAAAAATAACTATGTAAAAGAAAATGATAATGATAAAACAACATCACAAAATTTCAGGGATACAGCTAAAGCAGTCTTCAGCGGAAAAACATATCTTCACAATCATACATAAACAAAATTGAAAAAGAAGCTAAATGAACTAAACATGCATTTTAAAAAATCAGGGAATCAACAAATAAACTTAAACTAAACCACAGAAGAGGAGGTATTAAAAATTAGAGGGGAAATATATAAATTGGGGAAAGAAAATACAGAAATGATAAAAGTAAAAGCTGTTTTTTAAAGACTAATAAAATTGATAAGCTCATAACTAATCTTATTAAAAAGAGCAGAAATCAAATTTAGAAAATAACAAATGAGCAGGTGAACTCACAGCAAAACTAGAATAAAAAGAGTAACCGGAACATCTTATGCACAGTTATATGCTAACAAAACTGGGAACACAAAAGAAATAGAGGAATAACTTCAAAAACATAAAATACCTCAAACTACCAGAAGACCAGATAGAGATCTTAAATAACCTGATTTCAGAAAAGGAAATAGACCTAGCTACAAAGGAACTACCAAAGGAAAAAAAAAACTTTTGAAGAACCGTTAGTACCCTTCATAAATTATTCTCAAAAATTGAGAAAATGCTGGCAGTATTTTTGAATGAGGCAAATATAGTCCTAATTCCTAAATCAGGGAAAGATAAAACACAGAAAGAAAACTGTAGGCCAGTATCATTAATGAATACAGGCTCAAAAATTTTAGACAAAAGCCTATCAAACACATAACAGTGATTTATCTAAGAAGTCATTCATCAACATCAAGTGGGATTTATACCAGGGATGAAAAGGATGGCCCCTTTTCATAATCATATTAAAATCCATAACATCCAAAACTACATAATCATCTCAGCAGGTGCAGAACGAAGCCTTTGACAAAGTTACAACACTCTTTTGTGATAAAAACCCTACAAAACATAGGCTCAGAGAGACTTTAGAAAAATATCATAAAAAGCATCTATCTAAAACCAAAAGCAAACCTTTTCTAATATGGAGAGAAGCAATGGTGCCCACTCTCCCCACTATTATTTGATATAGTTCTGGAAATGTTAGCAATAACAAATAAAGGAATGGAAGGAATAAAGATAAGTAAAAGAAGATAAATCTATCCTTGTTTTCTGATAATATGATGTTTTACTTGGAAAACTACAGGGAATCAGCAAAGACACTAAATGAGGCAATTAATAGTTTTAGCAAAGTTGCAAACCACAAAATAAATCACCAAAAAATCAACATTTCTACATAATGGCAAAACACAAACAATATAGAAAGGGCAATCCCATTATAAATAACTACAAAGCACATAAAATATCTGGGGGTTCACCTCCCAAAAGGCTTGTATAGGTTCGATTTCCAAGCATTCCCTAAAAAATTAAAGATCAGGGGCGGCTAGATGGTGCAGTAGATAGAGCACCAGGCCCTGGAGTCAGGAGGACCTGAGTTGAATTCAAATCTGGCCTCAGACACATGATACTCACTAGCTGTGTGACCTTGGGCACAAACCTGAATGCCTCGCAAAAAAAAAAAAGGAAAAAAAATTAAAGAACAACCTAAATAGCTGGAGGAATATTCAATGCTTTTGGCTAAGGTGTGTCAATATAATAAAGATGACAATGCTAGCAAAATTGATTTTGCTATGCCAATCAAGCTATCAATAGGATACTTTACAGAGCTTGATAAAATAATAACAAAATTCAAGGGAAATGAAGAAAAGAATTTAGGGTAAAGGGGTAATAGCATTTTAAGACCTCAAAGTATATTCTAAAGTAGCAATTATCAAAGAGATCACAAGGGAGATTCAGAAATAATAGAACTTAATAACTCAGTCTGATAAATGGAAAATATGTTACTTAGGGGGAAACTCCCTATTTGATAAAAACTGCTGAGGTAACTGGAAAGCAGTTTGGCAGAAATTAGGCTTAGACCAACACCTTGTACCACACTACACAATACAAAAGTTTACATGATCCTAGTATTAAAAAATTAGATCATGTACCTCTCATAGCTATAGGTAAGAGATACATTCTTTTTTTTTTCTTGGCAATTGGGGTTAAGCAACTTGCCCAGGGTCACACAGCTCTAAGTGTCAAGTGCTTGGACTGATGCCGGATTTGAACTCAGGTCCTCCTGACTTCAGGGCCGGTGCTTTATCCACTGCGCCACCTAGCTGCCCCATAAGAGATATATTCTTAACCAAACAAGAGATAGAGGCAATGCAAAAGATAAAATAGTATTTCTCTGATAAGAGTTTGCTAACCAAGGCATATAAACAATAAATATACATAAGACTAATAGCCATTTAAAGGATATAGACAAACAGTTCTCAAAAGAAGAATTGCAAAGTATTCACAACCACACAAAAAATTGCTCCAAAGATGCTGCTGATAAGGGAAATGCAAATCAAAACAACTCTGAGGTTATATATCACATCATATAAAATGACAAAAAAAGACAAAAAAAGTCAACAGTAAATGAGTTGTGGAAAGAGGCACACTGATACATTGTTGATGGAGTTGGGAAATAGTGCAATTTGGAATTATGCAGATAAAGTAACTAAAATGGCCATACTCTTTGAACCAGGGACTCCATTACTTGGCTTGTACCCCAAGGAAGCCATTGATAAGAAAAAAGTCCCTATGTATTCCAAAATATTTACTATCAGTAAATAAGACTTGTAAACAAAGATATCTAGCAGTTAGGGAATGGCTAAACAAATTGTGGTACATGAATGTAATAGAATACTATTGGACTATAAGAAATGATCTATTGTTGTTCAGTCATTTCAATTATATCCAACTCTTTGTGACCCCATTTGGGGTTTTCTTGGCAAATATACTGAAGTTGCTTGCCATTTTCCTTCTCCAGATCATTTTACAGATGAGGAAACTGAGGCAAACAGGTTTAAGTGACTTGCCCAGGATCACACAGCTAAGAGGTGTCTAAGGCCAGATTTGAATTCAAGAAGATGAGTCTTCCTGACTCCAGGCCTGGCACTCTATCCACTGTGCCACCTAGCACAGTGATGAATACAGAGAAGTATGAACAAATCTATATGAACTGATGCAGAGTGAAGTGTAGCCAAGAAAACAGCAGTGTAAATGGAAAGAACAATGACACCCCAAAAAATTTATTCACACACACACATATACATGTAATAAAGATCAGGTGAGACTTGAATGAAGAGAAAGGAGAAGACACCTCTGTTCTATGGCATCTCAAGACAGAGTGCTAGGACCTTTACAGCCCTTGGGTAATCTAGGCTGTCTCAGTCTGAGATCTGCAGTTCTCATAATGGTCATTGCCTGTCTTGCTGGCTTCCAAAGCGTCTGGGTTTCTGACCACCTTGGACTGTCTAGCTATCCTGGAGCTCTGTGCTCTGACTAAAGACACAAAGCCTAGTAAGCTACATGTCTCTGGCAGATCTCTAGACCTGCTGGAAGGTTGCAGTCTTAGTTTGCCTCTCCTGGCACTGGCTTTGCTGGTGGCCCCTTTTCTGGTTGATTACCTGCAGATTTTTGGCTGACTGTTTTTTATGCAGTTCTTGGGAGTATGAAATAACTTACTCTAGTTTCTCATTGGATTTCTTGATCCTTATTTATTCTAGTATGTATTTCAAGTTTTTGCTGTAGTAGGTATTTGGAAACTGGGTGATCTACCATCTTAGGAACTCATGCACTTTAAATGTCAATGGGGACTAGCTGTCCTTAGAGCGCATACAGTATATTCTGCCTATTGCCAAACCATTGTTAAGCCTGCTCCTGGAAGTGCCTGATGACATGGTTTTAGAAAAGGGGCCCAGTCTTCTCTTTCAGGGCATGTGTAGGAGTTCTATGACCTTTTCCAGCCTGCTAACTACATGGTAAAGAAACAAAGTTTTGAATGGCTACTACGATCCAGAGCTGGGTATGAATTCAAACAACACTGACCAGAGCAACTCTCTCTTTTCCTGCCTGGCTATATCTGAATGGGAGGCAAGCACTGCACGAGCCTTTAGTCGGGTTGTGCCAGTGGCCCCAGGCTGACATGAAGCCATGACCAAATGGTTCTGTTCTTCTGTCTTTTGTCTTTTCCTTCCTGCCTTTGATGAAAAAATTTTTAGAGATGGAATATAATAGGCTGTGACCTTGTTAAGTTTCAAAATATCTTGCACTGGGAGTCTACGTCTTCCTCCTATGTCACCTGATCTCCAGCCTCAGGTGATAAAAGGAACTGGACCTTCCTTGGACTGAGCTCTTTCCATGTTCTGCTTTGCACAGCCTCTGAGGGAAGGTGGCTAGGGCCCACGCTGGGCCAATTTCAAAATGTGCCAGTGCAAGGCAACTTAGACCTCCTGTTGTCAGCCTGATTTCCCAATTGGAATGTGGAGAATGTTTGGTGTTAGGATGAGCAACCTTCCTTCCCTTTGACCTCAGGGTTTTGATCTCCTTTGGAACCTGTCCCTTGAGGTAAGAGGAAAGTCAGTGGGAAATGGCGCTTCCTTCTTCTACTGTGCATAGTCAACTTCCATCTGCTGTTCCGTTTCCTGCCTGATTTCCAGCCTTCGGAGAGAAAAGTAGTAGTATAAAGGGGCCTCCCATCCGACAATCTGACTGTATGCCTTCCATCTCATTCTGTACTCGTCTCCAACCCGATCTCCAGCTTCCTTTGGGAAGAAGAGTAACACCTTCCACTCAGTGGTCAAAGCCTCCACATCCTAGACATTTTGAATCCCTGTCCCCAGGGATTTCCCATCCCCATCATGCAATTCTTTATTACCATCACCCTTAACCCTCCACCCCAAAGTTCCAATCAAACACCATTCTTCCCCTTCCATTGGCCCTCTGGAATGCTTGTTCTATAGGCAACTGACTTTCCTTCAGCCTAATTTTTTTTCCTCTCCAATTCCCTCCATATTTTAGCTATTACTGAAACCTACCCCCACCCCGACCCCAATGACACAGAATCCCTGGCTACCCTTTTCAGTACTGGTTGTACCTTCACTCATTCCCCCTAGCTCACTGGTCAAGGTTGGGGTGAGAGGGGTGGGTTGGAATACTCCTTGCTTCCCACTGCCACTTCTGAGTCCTTTTCCTACCTCTATCACTCAATAACTTTTCCTCCTTTGAGGTCCACACTATTTATCTTTATTACTCAATTGAAATCCTAGTAGCTGTTTTCTACAGATCTCGATTCACCTTTGTAACAGGTTCGGTACATGGCTCACAATTTTCGTCTCCTCTCCAATTCCTGCCTTCATACTAGGGCACTCAAACATGCCTATCGGCTTTCCTTCAAACACCCTAACAATTCAGTTCCTCAGACTACTCACTTTTCATGACTTACTCCTCCATCATACCTCAGCCATACTCAAAGATGGTCATACATAGTCTTGCCATCACCCACAAATATACATACCACTTCCATGTTCAAAAATTCCCAAATCCCCTTATCTGACTATGAACTATTGCCTTTCAACCTGTCCTTTTGCTTTCCCTTCCCAAATCCTACCTTCATCCAAACTGTGACCTCCAATCCCTTGAACCCTCAGTTCTTCCCCAGGCCATCTTCGCCTGTAATCACCACTCTCTGCTTTTCCCCACTTTGATCCCTTGGTGAACCATTTCAATTCTGCACTGTCCTGTCCTCTCCTCTTGAGTGCCTAGCCCTCTTATTTCACTGATTGTTCCCTGATGGCACCCTGGATCACTCCCACCATCCACTACCTTTCATCCCACACATGTGCTACTAAACAAAAGTAAAGAAAATTACACAACCTTTCTGTCTGGGTCTGCTGAAAATTTGTTATATAACCTCAGTTGGGCCCCCACTATTGCTAGGCAATCCTACTATACCTCCCTTATCAATTCACTCTCTCACTCTCCATGGCTGCTTGGCTACACCCCTTCATCTCTCCCCAAACCTCCCACAGATCCCCCTCTACCCACCGTCTTGGCTGAGAACCTTGCCTTGTATTTTATGGGGAAAAATTGAGGCTATTCATTGTGAGGCTCTTCTTCTCCCCTCTTCCTTGACTCATATCACTTATATGCTTTCTGCCACTATCTCCATCTTTACCCCTGTTTCTGATGAGGTGGCTCTACTTTTTATCAAGACAAACCCCTCTCCTTGTTCAAGTGATCCCATTCCATCTTGACTCCTCCAATAAATTGTCATGTCATCCCCACTGTCAGTTATTTTTAATCTCTCTCTGTCTCCTGGCTCCTTTCATACTGCCTACAAATGTGCCTGTGTTTCCTCCATCCAGAAAAAAGCCTCACTGGATCCTGCCTTCTCCAGTAATTATCCCCTATTTCTTCTGCCCATTGTGACTAAACTCCTTGAAAAAGGTGGAAGACAAAGTCCAGGCCAGAGTTTGTCACCAGACCAGCTTTGTCTGCCAGCACCACCCTAAGGAGCAACCAGGACACAAGTCAGCAGTGGACTGAACCAATAGCTAAGACAAGGGATCCTATAAGAGGGAATAAATCCAATGGCTATTGGTATTTGAAAGTGAACTTGATGGGAACACTCACTTTGTCGCAACTGCTTTTAATTTAAGCCGCTCTTCCCAGGCACCTATGTGGCATAGGGGAAAGTGTACCCCAAAGTATTGGGGGACATGTTTATACTTCTGTTCTTGCTACATATCTTTTCAAGAAATACCTCTTTGTAAAGGCTAATTGATATGAATTAGGGAGTACTAATTACTGGTTTGATGATTTGAATGACACAGGATCCTTCTGTAGTGTTGAGAAACCAGAGAAAGGAATGGAATAATTTATTCCAAAAAAGCAATGGAGCATAAAAGGGGAGAGTAGAAGTGGAAGGTAGGTGACTGGGTCATGGTTTGACTTCTGGTGCAATGGACCACTCAAAGTCCAAGGGTTATCCAGTTAATAAAAATATATTCAAATGCCCTCAAGTACAAGCAGCTCTGGGGGCAGTTAAAGTAGTTTATAAAGATAAAAGCTGCCAGCAGAAAGGTTCCCTGGGATGTCAGAAGCTCACTATCAAAGTCCTTAAAAAACAAACTAAGCAAAAAAAGCCTACTTTTACATTCTTCTTTCCCAAAGGGTCCACAACTGGTTTTCAGATCAGTCCACCTGAGAGCCAAAGTTAACTCGAGACTGCTCCACTTATGCCTTCCCAGTACTATGGGTTTCTTGGCCCACAACAAAGAGGAATGGGTGATGTACTTCTGTGTCTGAACAGTGAAGCGACAGTGATTCCTATTGTCTTATCAGGAAGATGGGGTGGGGAGAAAAGGATGCCAAACATCCAAACGACTAGGAGGAAAGGCTTGGACCAGAATGGGAGGCACTTGATGTTGCTGAAAAGAATTCTTATAGAAGAGAAGGTGTGAAAATGCAGATGGAGCCTAGACTCTCATCATGGGTTTAGTCTGGGGAGAGATTGTTCATTTGGAAACCACCTTCTCTGAGAGATTCTCTGGCTTCCATGAACAGTTTTTGACCCTAGGCAAAAGGATATGAGTTCCTGGGAGCATCCGACACCCAGAGCATTGGTAAGACCTTAGAAGCAGAGAATGGATTGCATTTTCTTGAGGACAGAGTCTGATCATAAAAAAGGCAGGAGAAAGGACTGTGACGCACGGTTTGGGGAACAAGGTGACTCCTACCACTCAATACTGCATCCTTCTAACACTGCTTGCCCTATGAATTTTTATTTCTATTAGTAAAAAAAAAAAAGATGATGGAGAAAAATCAACAAAGGGAAAACACAGAAACTGGAAAAACAAGGGAGCCTAAATCTTGTATTTCAGAAGTTTTAAAATCATGAGATATAGGGGGCAGCTAGGTGGCGCAGTGGATGGAGCACAGGCCCTGAAGTCAGGAGGACCTGAGTTCAAATGTGACCTCAGACCAAACACTTCACACTTACAACTGTGTAACCCTGGGCAAGTCACTTAACCCAAATTGCCTAAAAATTAAAAAAAAAACCCGTAAGATATAAAGGGAACAGTCAGTCCTAGACAATCAATAAGCATTTATTAAGCTCCTACTGTGTGACAGGCACTGTGCTAAGTGCCAGGGACACAAATGCAAAAAAATAAAAACATATGTACAAACAATCTATGTGCAGGATAAATAGGAAATAATTAAAAGAAGGAAAGCACTAGAATTAAGAGAGATTGAGAAAAGCTTCCTGCAAAAGGAAAAAGAAAGAGCATAATGAAGAAGACAAAGCAAAGGAAAGCTTCTTATAAAGGTGTGCAATTAAATAAAGTTTCTAAGGTTGGAGGAGAGGAAGAGCAGGAATGCATTTTTTGTGTCCTTTCATAAAACTGGTTTAAATGAAGTTCTGCAAAAAGGCATTTAGCCTATTTCTTATCTGGCTCTGCATGCACTTAAAATCATCAGTGACAGGAAAACTAATTAGCCCTTAGGGGCCCAAGGTTTGGGCAAGATAATGCCCAAGATAAAACCATGTACAGAAATTTCCCTGATGCAATTAAGGCAGTATTAAAAGGGTGAGGGGGGGAAATCTGACAATGTATATTAACAAAATAGAAAAAAAATAGGATTAATGAACTGAATGTGTAATTTCAAAAATTAGATAAAAAATAAATCTCAAATAAAAAAAGAGGGAAATTTGAAAATTAAAGGAAAAATAAAATGTAATTAAGCCCCCACTATGTGACTGTGTGTCCTACTATGTGGTTGCCAAACCACAGAAATGGCAAGATTTCAGGACTGGGCCTCTGATTTTACTGGTATAGTCACCTCTGGGATGAGTTAACTCCTACCAATAACATCTTTGCAGCTTACAATCTAAGTGAGTTGCCTAGAGCATTGATCAGCTAAGTAATTGGCCCAGGGTCACATAGCCAGTATCTGTTACAGGTAGTATTTGAGCTTAGGTTTTCCTGGATCAGAGGCTAGCTTTCTATTCACCATGCCATGCTGTCTCTAAAACTGATAAAAATAAAAGCTCACTCATTGAAAAGACTTAACAAAAATCAATAACTTCTTAGCTAACCTCATTGAAAGGAAGAGGGATCACATTACCAAAATAAATAGTGATCAAGGTGAAAAAAATACATCCAATAAAATGACCAAGAAAAAAATATATAAAAAATTATCAAAACCTATATGCAAAACCATAGTCATATGCCACATATAACCTATTATACCTGCTCTGACTGAGAATTTAAAAGAAATGCAAGAATATTTATCGAGATATAAATACCCAAACTCAGAGGACATGAAATAGAAATCTTAAATAATCCAGTTTCAGAAAAAAGAAGTCAGACTAACTTTAAAGAATTCTAGTCCAGCCGTATTTAAAGGTGAATTCTAACTTTCAAAGAACAATTAGAAGCTATACCACACAAATTATTCTCAAAACTGAGGGAAAAAACACTCCATCAAATTTTTTTAATTAGACAAATATAGAACAACTATATTATACACCCTGGAAAGAGAGAAGAGAACTATAAAACACTACTGCTATCACTTAAAAAATTTCAAATCAAATATTGACCAAAATTTTCTATCCCTCTGTCCCACAATATTGTATTTTTTGAACAGGCAAAGACTTGAAAAGGTTCAATTATAGTTATACAGGTCAGACTAATAAAGAAATGTCCTACCAATGTCCCTGGGAACTAAGATGAAAAATGCTATTTAACTATTGGGTCATTTGTATCACACTTCTATGATTCCAAAAAAACTTTTTGATTTTTCTCAGATTCTCAGGTCTTCCTGGGATCATAGGATTTAGAGCTGGAAGGTACTTACACAATTAGATTCTAGCTCAGCCCCCTCAGGCCTTGAGAAATGAAGGGCTTTTGCTTAAGTCACAAAGTCAATAAGTATCAGAACCATGATTTGAATCCAGACAGTGAATCTAGTACTTTTTCACAAGGTCTACATAAACCGCCTTCTTATCTTTCAGGGCAGTACGAAGACTGAAGGAACAGGTGATCCATTCCCCTGGAGGACAGGAGACTTAAGCCAGTCAGTCAACAAGCATGTATTAAATACCTACTATGTGCCAGGCATTGTTCTTAGCGCTGGGTTTATTAAAAAAAAAAAAGGCAAAACAACCCCTGCCTCAAGGAGATCACATTCTAATGGGAGTGCTGGAGGGAGAACATGCAAACCCTATATGTACATACGAGATACATACAAGGTAAACTGGAGGCAATCTCAGTGGGAAGACACTAGCACTGAGGGGTACAGGTAAAGGCAAAGTTTGAGCTCGGACTTGAAAGGGCTAGAAAACCAAGGAAAGAAAAGGGAACCAAAGAAATTGGACAGCCATTGAAAAGTTTTGGAATCAGGAGTCCTGTGTGTGGAACAGCAGAGAGGTCATGGTAGCTGAGTTGTGGAGTACGTGGAAGGGAGTCAAGTATGAGGCTCGAAAAGAGGGGACTAGGTTGTGAAGGGATTTAAAAAAGCAAAGAAAGGATTTTTTTTTTTCAAAGAGAGGATTTTCTATTTGATACTGGAGGCAATAAGGAGGCATTGGAGTTTAGAGAGTATAGGAGTAACCTGGTCAGATGTGCTCTAAATTTAAGAAAATCACTTTGGCAGCTCAGTGAGGATTGGAGAGGGGAGAGTACTTAAGGCCCAGAGGTGTATCTATTCTTTCCTGCCTTAAGTGAAGGAGTATTGGAGACAGAGAAGAGTAGGTAGGCTGTGACGTTTGAAAGAGTGGAGTGGCAGAGGCCTATCCAGGAGAGTCCATGCCACAATTTGTGCACAGCCAAACCTAGTGAAGACAAAGCCCTGAGTGACCTCCAAGACCCAGTGACTCAAAGGCAGCCAAGAGGGAGTGACTTGTCCATAGGCCACATCTAATTCATAAGTGAATCTGATGGGGGCAAATGCTTTACAGCAAGTACTTTACTACAGTCTCCCCAGGTACTAAGGATGCTCCTCTGTAGAAGAGAGTGTACCCCTGGGGACTGGAGGGAAATATTTTAGTCCTGTTCTTTCTGTATCTTCTTAGTAAATATAACTTTATAAAAGCTAAAAGGAAAAAAAGTGGTGCTTCATTGCAAAGGTATAGAATATTGCATATACTATCAGACATAATACGTTGGTTGGTTTTGCTGGAATGATTTTTTTCTTAAAAAACATTTTTTATTGCTGAGTAGGGGCATGGTGATGATATATTCAGAAATGAATGTGATATAAAAACAAAAGGCATCCATGAAAAAATGCTCTAGATCATTAATAGAGAAATGAAAATGAAAGCAACTTTTTCTACCTCCTGCCCATCAGATTGGCAAAAATCCCAAACTGATTTCTGAAGCAAAGAGAAAAAACTATAGAATAATACCCTTACTGTTGATTCAAAAAATTTCAATTTAATACTAAAAAATTAATTCTTATGCCTTACAATGTCATATCTTTTGGATGGGCAAAGTTTTTTAAATGTTCAATTATAATTACATAGATCAAATTGATAAAAAAAAAAAAAAGAAAATGCCAGTTGTTGGAAGAGCACATTGGGGCACTGTTGGTGGAACTGTGGTCCAGCCCTGGTAGAGTGCAGTTTAGAACTGTGCCCCTAAATTCACTGAATTGTGTATGTGCACTGATCCTTCAGTGCCACTACCAGGCTTAAACCCCAGAGAGATCAAAGAAAGAAGGAAAATACCCAGATGACAAAAATATTTATGGCAGCACTTTTTGGTATAGCAAAGAACTGGAAACAAAGGGTGTTCATCAGTTGGGGAACAACTAAATAAATAAATTATGGTATTTGAATATTATTGTACCATATAAGAAATGATGAATGGGACAATTTCAGAGAATGCTGGGAAGACTTGTATGAACAAATGCGAAGTAAAGTAACCAGAACTTGAAGAACAATTTATAAAATACCACAACATTGTAAAGAAAAGCAACTTTGAAAGACATATGAACTTCAATGACCAACCATGACTCCAGAGAACTGATGAGGATGCATGTTACCCAGCTTTTGACAGAGGAGTGATAGACTAAAGAGTAGAATAAGACAAATTTTTGGACATGTCAAATATGTGGATTTGTTTCAATTTACTATGGCAATTTGTTACAAGGATTGTGTTTTTCTTTTTTTATTTGTGGGGTATCTATCCTAAGGGGAGAGGGGAGCTAGCTAGCCATAGAGATCCCTATCCTCAAGAAAAGAACATTTTAAAAATACGCAGACCGAAGGAAGTCCAGAAGGAAATAAATGAGACAACTTTGAAAAAAACATTGAATTTGTTATGTGCTTTTTATACAGGCAAGCTGTATTTGATACAACTACTAGTTTTATATCCCCAAAGAGATCAAACAGTAAAAGACCCATGTGTACTAAAATATTTATAGCAAATCTTTTTATAATGTCAAAGAATTAGAAACTGAGGGGGTACTCATCAATTGGGAGATGGCTGACCAAGGTATGGTATATGAGAGGTGGTGGAATATTATTGTGCTGCAAGAAATGCTAAAGGGGACAGGTTCAGAAAAACCTGGGAAGACTTAAATGAACTGATGGAAAGTAAAGTGAGCAGAACCAGGAGAAAAATTCCCACAATAACAATAGTATTGTAAAGACAAACAACTTTAAAAGACAGGAATTCTGATCGACAAAATGACTAACCACAAATTCCAAGGACTCATCATGTAACATGCCATCACTTCCAGATAAGTAGCTAATGGCCTTGGGGCAGGTTGAAATATATCTTCTTCCTCTCCCCACCCCCTCAGCCCCAGGGTTAGACACAGCTAATGGGGGAATATGTGCCACTTGACTATATACATTTGTAACAAATTTTGTTTTTCTTGCCTTCTCAATGAGTAGATGAGGGAGAGTAAGAAGGAAAAGAATTTGGAATGGAAAACAAAATTGAATTTTTTAAAAAGGCAAGATGTATATAGTAGAAATCCACATTTTCACATTTTTTTGTTCTGCTTTCTATATAGAAATATCCTGTTTTTGTTCATTAAATTCAGAGTAAAAAAACCAAAAAACATCCATAAAAACAAAGGAAAGGTAAAAGTCTAATTTTCATGTTATACATTACAAACATTAAGTGCTTGTTGAAAATATATTCTGTCAAATAGGAAATAATCTGTATTCTGCTAGTTGCATGGTCTATCTAGTTGTTTGTGTACAGGCATAGTTCCGACTAGTGAGTTGTAGTGGAAGAGAGGGTCAGCCTTGTAGTCAGGAACACTGTCCAGGGTTGGCAATTAAGAGATCATTGTTAAGCTTTGAGAGAAGTTTCAATCTTTTGTTTTGTCTTGTTTTGTTTTGCTTTTTGGTGAGGCAGTGTCAGGGTTAAGTGACTTGCCCAGGGTCACACAACTAGTAAGTGTCAAGTGTCTGAGGCTGGATTTTAACTCAGGTCCTCCTCACTCCAAGGCCAGAGCTCTATCCACTGAGCCACTAACTGCTGCAGAAGTTTCAGTCTTTGAGGACAAGGTCTGTATCCTAGTTATTTTGAATCCCGATAGCACCTAGCACATGCATGCGCTAAATTAATTTACTGAAATTATTTTAATTCACAGGTTATTGTTATTGTGGTGAAATAATAAGGCCATATTTAGCTCCACATATATCTTTTTTCCCCCACTATATATATTTATTTATTTTTAGTTTTCAACATTCACTTTTATAAGTTTTGAGTTCTGAATTTTCTTCTCCCTCCCTTCCTCTCTCTCCTTCCCTGTCCCCAAGATGGCAGGCAATCTGAAATAGGCTACACATGTATGATCATATTGAAAATATTTCCACATTAGTCATGTTATGAAAAAAGAGAACAAAAGAGAAAACAGGAAAGAAAAAAAAAGAGGGGAAAATAGTGTCCTTCGATCTGCATTCAGACTCCATAGTTCTTTCTCTGAATGTGGATAGCATTTTCATGAGCCTTTTGGAATTGTCTTAGATCATTGTATTGCTGAGAAGTCTACTAACATTGATCATCGCATAACGTTGCTGTTACTGTGTACAATGTTCTCCTGGTTCTGCTCACTTCACTCAATGAAGTTCATGTAAGTCTTTCAAGGTTTTTTTGAAATCTGCCTGCTCATCGCTTCTTCTGGCACAATAGCATCCCATTACATTCATATACCACAACTTGTTCAGCCATTCCGCAACCGATGGGCATCCCTTCAATTTCCAACTATTTTCCACCACAAAAAGAACTACTATAAATATTTTTGTATTTGTGGGTCCTTTCCCCTTTTTTCTGATTTCTTTGGGATATAGACCTAGTAGTGGTATTGCTGGATCAAAGTAGTGGTTTTAGAGCCCTTTGGGCATAGCTCCAAATTGCTCTCCAGAATGGTTAGATCAGTTCACAACTCCACCAACAATGCATTAGTGTTCCAATTTTTCTATACATCTTTAAAGAAACCTTAATTTGCAAAACAGATTTTAGTGGGGTGATTATTTATATTGCACAGGTTCTCCACATGTTTCTTTAGTGACCTGCCACAGCAACTTAAAAATACACTTGATCTACGCAAATCTATTCAGGGCCACAGTTGTTGCCGTAAGGGAAGTATGACCATGATTAAATGGCAGCCCCCCTGATCTAAAAGAGCTAAAGGACCCCTCAGAGATAAGCAACTGACTCTTCTAATTGGCTGTAGAATCAAGCCAAGTTTACAATGTCAAGAGAAATAGATCCTCACTGATATTAAACATAACTGCGATTCTTGTTGATTCGGCTTACATATATTTTTCTAATGAATGAAAAAGTATTAAATGCTTACTCCATGCCAAGCCCTGTGCAAAAAGAAAAAGCAAGATTGTTCTAGGTTTCAAGGAGCTAAATGGGGTAGACAACACATAAAAGAAAGTTCAGGAGCAAGGTGGACAGAAAGGCCAGAAAATCCTTAGAAGGCATGGTTTGACAGATGTTAAGTCCCAGGGGTCCTTAGGGTCTTTCCTTACATAAGTTAAACACACAATTCTCATGACTATTCCTCAGGTCACCTGGTTTCCATCATCCTAGTCATCATCCTCTGAATATATTCTGAATAGCAAATGAGCCTTTTGAAATGCAACATTTGGAACTGTGCTTCATGGGAAATCTAACAAGGAAAGCATAGAGCCAGACTGTCCCCCTTACTGTTATGTGAAATAGGGTCATGGGATTTATGCACAATTGTATCTCTGAAAATCTATTCAAAATAATAATAGCATTTATATAGTGCTTTAAGGTTTGAAAAGCACTGTACAAATAGCTTACCCTCATAATAAGCCCTGGAAGATAGGTGCTATTATTATCTTCATTTACAGATGAGGAAACTGGGGCAGACATTGATTAAGTGACTTGTCTAGGGTCACACACAATTAAATAAGTGCTCAGAACAGAATTGAAATTCAGGTCTTCCTGACCTCAGGTGTAGAGCTCTAGCCACTGTGCCACTGATTTGCTTGCAAAACAGATTGTAAGGCTTGAGTCAACTAATTCATGATATTTTTGAATTTTTTCAGCAGTGGACAGTACAAATTTTCTTTTTTTTTTATATGAAATGTTCTCTTTTTCAGTTGCTAAACATTTATTTTCTCTCCTCCAGCAACATTTTCTATCTAGAAAACCAATCGGAGCTACTTGGCAGGGTCTCACTGGCAATGGCTTTTCTCCCCCCAGTTTACCCAGTATTTTTCTTCATTTCCTTGTCAGCGTAGTCTAAAGCAAGGGCTCCTGTCAAGTCAAAAAATTGGAGAGAATTTCAGTTCATAGGCTCTGTTCTGAGAGTACAATGTGTGAGTGAAATGTCATTTTTACTCTCTTCTAGTAGAGGATGTATTCTGGATTTTTCAATCTGTTATTAACACCGTTCAAGTTATATCTGTTAAAGAGCTTCTGTTCTGTTAATTACATGCCACACGTCATCACCCATATGACTGTTGTCCATTGTTCTCTTCTAGGCAATGCAGAGTATTACAAAAGTATGTAGCAGTTCCAAAAGCATTTCATAAAAGCCAGTGACATCAATAGTTTACTAAATTATACTTCTTGCTCTCAAAATATTCACTCTTTGCATTTGGGGTTTCATATTTAGCCTGTATACACGTGACTCACAATAACAACCATTATCATGGTGGTGATGGTGTGAAGAATCTGAGACGTGGGTCAGGAATGGGAACCAAACATTCACTGCTTGATCTGCCAATGACTCACAGTTGGTCACTTCCTGGGACTATAAAGTTGAATTGTCTTGAGTTCTGTATGTTTGTGTGTGAATGGCACTCAATGGCCGCCCCTAATGATTAGTGAGGTTTATAAGCTAGGTTAAAACAATTCCAAAGTTTGAACTCAATCATTTTAGCTTTCTGAAAACCTTTGAAGATGTAACAATATAGAGCTTGAGCTATCCAACCAGTTTTGCTACTTTCAAGTCTTGTGAAAACGGTAAATATTGTCTTGCAACTATCATTTGAAATCCTCCCCCTTTGCCAAAATAAGGCTGCTTGTTTTCCACTGCAACTCCTTCCCCTTACTTCAAAGTTGTATATGAGATCCTTCTTTACCCTGGTTAGTATCCATGCCTGGAATGCTCTGCCGTCTCACCTCTACCTCTTCCCTGGCTCCCCTCTAAAACCAGCAAGTGTTTCCTGATCCCTCCCTTCCATTTTTTCACATTATTTTCACTTGCTTTATTACATTTATTTACATGTAGCTTCTATGTAGCTAGTTATTGACATGTTTTCCCCCTTAGAATGTGTGCTTCTTGAGGTCAGGGGTGGTTTTATGTTTTTCTTTGTACAGCAGGTAGTATGTGACTAGTAAATGATTAACTTCTGATTAAGGAACAAAAACCAAAGTCTTATCATTTTGTACCTACATGCTAATTCATAAATATTCCTTAATGGCTAGAAGAATAGCTTAATGTTATTTTACAAAGCTTTGAATTATCCAAGAATGATTTTTACTAATCCAGGTTTGCAAATTTCTTATTTGCTATGAGAATACTGAAAAGTCATTCAACCTCTGGGACAAAATGGCAGCTTTCAAGGTCAAGTATATGAAAAGCTCTCTGTGAAAATTAGGAGAAAGATGAATTATCAATATACAGAGAGTTTCTTTATTACCCATGCTTTCAGACCTTTCTTCATAGGCCCAAGTGCCTTATCCTTTTGTGTGGTGTATTTCACTTTAAACATTTTAAAAGATCTTGAGAATTAGAGTGCACAATGCTCAAAAACATTAATTTGGTGCACAGATAGTACTTGAAACTCTAAGTACTTACACAAAAATGAACTTAAATGATTACTATAAACCTTGGGTAAGTCACAACCTCTCCATGCCTCAATTTCCTTATATGTAAAATGAGGGGCAAGGATTAGATGGTCTTTTGAGGCAGGTAGGTGGCTCATAGATAGAAGGCTGGGTCTGGTATCAGGAAGCCCCAAGTTCAGATTCACCCTCAGACACTTACTAGCTGTGTGGCCCTGGGAAAGTCACCTAATTTCTGTTTGCCTTAATCCAGTGGAGCAGGAAATGGCAAACCACTCTAATATCTTTGCCAAGAAAACCCCATGGACAGTCCAGAATTGGAGTACTATGGACCTTGAGGTCATGAAATTGGACATGACTGAGATTCATTCCAACTCAATAATCCTAGGAAATGATTTGAATTTATACTGGATTTATTTAATCCAATCATTTTCATTTAATACAGAGTAGAATTTACAACATGGAGAAGTATGTAAAGTAGCTTAGGTAGTAAAATAGGGAGAGTTGATATAACCAGTGATATTCTCTAAGGCTGTCTCTTAGCCCATTGTAATATGTCATAAAAAAGCACATAACCAAGGGATAAAACATAGATCAGGTGTAAGTTCTAAAGGCCAAAACAAGTTTACAGCTACTCATTACTTCATAAAGAAACTTCCTCTTGTGGGTCTCCAGTAATGTTTCTGAAGCAATATTTACACCTACCAGTGAGAAAATTTAAGTCTAACTATCTTTCTAGGTTTGTTCCACTTTTAAATAAGGGCATACTCAAAAATGTGGTGCATTGCTACTGATGGAAGGCCCATCTAGTTGAAATGCACGTCAAGTATCAATAACAAAACCAATGATCATTTTTTAAAAACAAAAATGTCTTAGAATATTTGAAATCCTCACAATCTATAGAAATGAACATTAATGGCTACAAGATGGCAATTACTTGCCCTAATGTAGTTTTACATCTTAAAATTTACATTGTGTAAATTACATTGTGATTGATCTCATCAGCGCCCTTGGATTTAATCACAATCTTTTTTCTGATAATTCACAAGTCTACCTATCTTGCTCCAGTTTCTCTTCTGACCTCCAATGTCACATCTCCAGCTGCATTTCAGACATCTCGAACCAGATGCCCAGCCGTCATCTTAAACTCAATATGTCTAAAATAGAACTCATTATCTTTCCCCTAAATCTTCTCCCCTGCCTCCCTATCTTTCCTATTACTGTTGAGAGCGACACTATCCTCCCAGTTCCTCAGGTTCACAATGCAGGGGTTACCCTGGGTTCCTCACCATTTCCACCCCCTCCCGTATCCACCGTGTTGCCAAGGCCTGCTGTTTTCACCTTCGAGACATCTCTCCAATACACCCCACTTCTCTCACAGACACTGCTGCCACTCTGGTGTGGAGGCCCTTATCACCTCCTGACTGTTCCACCGACAAGACACTCCATCTCTCAGCTCCTGATGTTCTTTCTGGTTGTCCTTCATGCCTGGAATGCTGTCCTTCCTGTGCTCCGACTACTGACACCCCTGGCTTCCTTTAAGTCCCAACTAAAGTCCCATCTCCTACAGGAAGCTTTTCCTAACCCCTCTTAATTCCAGTGCCTTCCCTTTGTTAATTATTTCCCATTTATCTTATATATAGCTCGCTTTGTATATATTTATTCGCACATTGTCTTCCCTATTAATTGTAAACTCCTTGAGGGCAGGGATTGTCTTTTGCCTTCTTCGTATGCCCAGTGTTTGGCACAATGCCTGGCACATAGTTGGCATTTAATAAATATTGAATTGAATGGAAAATTTAAATTGTGTATTCATTATTTTACATGGTAGGGAAGGCATGATGGATAGAAAGCCGGCCTCAGAGTCATAAAGACTGACACATACTGGCAGTGTGACTCGAGTCAAGTTACTGGGGTTTTAGTGTCCCTGAGGCAACTCTCAAAAGCCTAAGCCTCTGGTCAATAAAGTCAAGAAATATTTATTTAGGGCCTCTAGTGTGCCAGGTGGGAAACTAGGCGGCACCATAATGCACAGATTGCCAGGTCTGGACTCAGGAAGACACATCTTCCCAAGTTCAAATCTGGCCTCAGATACTTACTAGCTGTCTGACCCTGGGCAAGTCACTTAACCCTGTTTGCCTCAATTTGTCACCTGGAAATGAGCTGGAGAAGGAAACGGCAAACCACTCCAAGATCTCTGCCAAGAAAACCTCCCAAAAGGGTCATGAAGAGTCGGACATGACTGAAAAACAACGTGCTCAGTGCTAAGCTCCAGGGATAAGAAAAAGACAGTCCCTGCCCTCAAGGAGCTCTTGATCCAATTGGGGAAGATACGCAAAAGGAAGCTGACCCCCACAACACCCCCTAAAATGGAGGTAGGGAAGGATTGGGGGGAAGGGGAGGTGGGGGAATGATGTTTGTGTGTTCTTGGAGTTGAAACTAAAGGAAGGCTTTAGCAGGAATTTATTGCTGCACCTTCCAGCTGGCCGATTAGAAGGGAGAGGCCACTGAGAGTGCCAAAGTGTTGACCATCAAAGCTGAGTCAATCTGCATGATGACGCCGATGAGATTTCAGGTGAGGAGCTTATCCCAGAGGAGGCCTGACATTAGTGGAGTCCCAAATGGAAAATAAAGGGAGCCGGTGCTGACTGACCGGCAGTGGTAGGAGTTCTTCATGAGGAATTTCCCTACAGTGATGGAATCCCAAATCTAATAAAAAAAAAAATTCGTTGCATTGTAATGAAGCAAATTATGTGGAAAAAAAAACTGCTTAAGTGCACTAGTTGATTACAAATACATTTCAGAGTGCACCTGGCAGGGATAGGGAGTGTGAAGGTGGGGGGGGTAGCTGTAGGGGTATGGGTGGGTATATTTTAAATGTTACAAGCTATAACATCAGCTGGAAGGCCTATGGAATAGTAGTACTGGGATACGAAAATATTATACTCAGCACCTGACCCCTACACAAGGTATCCACAGTCTTATGCATTGACACAAGATATAACACACTCATCTCTACCATTTTCCATTTATATAAAAAGGCCTCAGGGAGGAAACACCTGTGTTTTATTTAACAAGTCCTCAGATGGAAAACCAAGCATTTTCTTAGCCAGATGTAAAGTTTCAGGAAGCTTATTTTCTTGGATAAGATTTTTACAGAGAATTTCCACATGGCAAGGCCTACTGAACAGTAATTGAATGACAATATGACACTCAAAAGTCCAAACTATAGGGATGTGTGTGTGTGTGTGTGTGTGTGCGTGTGTGTGTGTGTGTGTGTGTAACTTTCCACATATGCTAGTCAGCTCAGTTAAACCACCTTCTGTGCATTCTTAATGGCCAAGGTCCATCTGCCAAAAATACGAGATTATTTCTCATGAGTGATAAATGGTAATATAAGAAATTACAACCTAGCCATACATACCCTGTGCTTCATCATACCCAGTGCTCTGAGTCTTTCTTTTTTCTTTTTTAATATTGGATTACCCCATCATGCCTAGGCTAAAAGTGCAGGGGCTACTCCTGGTCAGCATGGAGACTTTGATCTGCTCCATTCTCTCTTGGACCAATTTACCCCTGCTTAGTCAACCTGCTGGGCTCCCTCTCACAAGGACTCATCTTATTGGTGCCAAACTTAATGCCTGCACCTGATCTGTTTAGTAGTCTGTATCTCAGAATTCTTAGCTCAAGAGATCTCCTAGGTTAGCTTCCTTGGTAGCTGGGATTACAGGCACATACCATCACTGCTAATAATGTGATCTTTTCATAAAACTCTCAACTCTGTTCTGCTTTAAGAATCATATTCAAGGACAATGGGAAAATCATGAGTGTGTATTAAAAATAACAATTAAATAATTTACTATAAAAGTGATTTATTATAAGGAAACTTTAAATATAACCAACAATACTGAAAATATTGTGACTGGCATTTACAACCTTGATCAGAATTCTTTGTTGTACAAGTATTTCTTTATCATTCTATGAATAGTTAACGATAAACTAGTGCAACAGAACCAAGAACTTGTTTAGAAGTAAGCATACAGAATGATGAACTGAGAATTCTGGTTAATTAGTGCTTTTCTCCTTGTATAAGACACAGAATTTTAAAATAAAATCTGAAGTACAAAGGCTAACAAATTCTCATCATGTATATAACATTTTTTTCCTACAAGGTAGCATGTGTAAAAAAGTTAATACACTTCAGATTTGGCTGAAGTTATACTTTTAATTATGTTTTCTATACAACTTCAGATAGGTACATTATTTTCTATCCATAGTTTATATTCAAATGAGGTCAAAAAGATTGTCCAAACAGAACATAGTAAATAAAGAATATTTAACTTCATCTATATTGAAGCTGAAAATTTGTTTTCCAGGAAAATTAAAAAAAACCAATTCATTTATTTTAATCTTAGTGCAAACACAGTGCTTGTTAATATGAATATTGGTAGTGAATGGTATGACACAAAGAGACATTTCTTACTAATTTAAAGAAGAGGGCATGTTTTGTGAAGTGGATAAAGTTCTGATCAAAGGACCTGAATTTGAATCCTGCCTTTGTCACTTACAACCTATGAGACTTCGGCAAATCATTTAACGTCTCTAGGCTTCCATCCCCTTCTCTGTGTGACTTTTAAATCCCGTTCAGCCCTAAATCTAACATCCTATAAACTAACTTCTTTCCAACTTAGAACAGTAGAAATATTAACTAAGGACAGTATTCCTTTACTCTTGGTAATAAACTAATGGCTCATATTCAACTCATTGTTTGAGTGTGTGCCCTCACTAAAGCCAAGAAAGAGTGGGATGTGAAGTGGTGGAATAATGATCTACCTGGAAGGCTCACACACCAGTTTCACACATTTAATTGTGTTCTCATTTTACTCCTTTGTTACTATTTTTCCAATTTTTATTTCTGCCACCCTGACGGTAGCTTTCTCTGACAAAAAACCCTGTGACTAGCTATTGATTGATAAAATTTCCATTCTGTCCTCTCTTTACAGACAGTTAATACAAGAGAGGAAAAAACCATTTTGATTTAAGTGTTGGAAAGATTCATCCTATGTAAACCCAGCCTAAGGATATAGAAATAATATTCCCTTAGATATAAGAATAGACTGACCTCAGATTAATATTGCTATAGGAAATATTTTACAGTGGCTAAAAGATTTCTGGGATTTAGAACCCAAAATGTCACCTTCAATAAATAAGTGTGAAGTTCAAGATAGTTTTCTTTTCCTCTTTTATCAATAGTTCTCCAAATGTGACTTTATTTATTCATCTATTTTTACTGTGGAACATACCAGTAGTTATTTTGTGGTCCAGAAATTTTGAGTTATTTTGATTTGAAATTTGAAAGGAAAAAAAGCAACCAAAATCTGCTATGAAAAGATGGATATCAAAGTCTAAAGCAAAGCTTAGATTTTTTTTTAAAGGTGAAGAATAGTAGGGATTGCAAGCTATAAAACAAGAAAGAAGGAAGAAAAGGGTAAGATCCGGCTGCTTAGGAAAAATGTGACAATTACTTGTTATCTAAAAAAGGCTTTTTTTCCTCCTTACTAAAAAATGTTTGGATTGCCAGTTCTTAAACCAGTGGAATGTATGTATAAGCTATTGACATTATGTCAAACTAGTCAAAATGTATTTTATTGCAAAAATATATGAGGCCTTAACATTGCGTGTGGAGTTTTATGCTACTTCTCAAAGAGACCTACATCAAGCCAGAAAATAAAAAGGATGAAAACAGACACATCATATATAGACTTTTTAGAAAGAATGTAATGTCATGCTTTACAACTATGATCAGCTTCCGAGTTACTTTTTGACTTGGGCAGAATAATTTGAATCTACCAGAATGAACGAGTATTTTACTACCTTTGTATGCACTAATATTTCTAAGACGCCACAATCATTAGAACAAACTTTTCAGCAAATCTTAATAATTTTGTAGAGTAGAAACTAATTTAATCAAATTGATTTCTTAAAATCTGCTCTTTCCGAAGTGTTGTAGGTAAAGCCTATTATCTATGAAATCACTATTGTTTACTGATACATTATAGTGTTATGTAAAAAAAAATTTCTGAAATCACAGGAAATGCTCGGCATCTACAACAAAGATAGACATGTTTTCAGTGGATGACCACTACTGTGCTGTTCTGTGATATTAGCTCTTGTCAAATGATATTTCTCCTTCATGCTGTGGAATCCACAATGTCCATGTTTGTTCCAAATAAAGCAACTAACTGTTCTTCATAGTTTGCAATGTTCCTTTTCATAATTTCCATGCAGGGTCCCAAAAGCCTTTCAAATGCTTGCACATCCATGGCTAAGATTGATCAGGGCGAGAGGAAGAAGAAAAAAACAACTATTATTTGCAAATTTGTAACAATGGCAGGAAATTCATGAATGCACAGCCAATATATGCAAAATCACACATTACACAATCATTTACGTCATAACTTATGACAAACCAGCCAGCAACCATTTATTAAGTGCCTACTATATATGCCAGTTACTATAACAAATTAAATATGTAATATATATGAAAATGTAAAAGCATATAAACTCATCCAAGTTCAAGAGCAATCCATGCTATGCTTAGCTTCTATGCTTAGTGTCTGCCAAAATAAGAATCCAGAGAAGGGCAAAGCCTTACAGTTCTCTGTACCTTTAAATGTAATAGGATATGTGCTGATTTAATCTTGAGGTCTTGGGTCCATGAGGAAAAAAGGACATTGAAAAATAATAGTGTTTTCACTATTGTTAAACTCTTAAATTTGTTCATTTTTAAAAAATGAGTTAAATTTATTTCAGCTTCTCCTTAGACTGTGAGTAGTACCTCATGGGTATTTGGCTTTCTAAAAGATACCACTACATGTCTGGCTATGATCTTTAGTTCTAGCTGTCTCCTTCTCTCACTCCCCCACCCCCAATAAACTGGGCTGGGAGGAGGCTGCCCAATCCATGCTCCCCAACGCCACTCCTGGACTCTCCGCTGTCACCTTGTCTGAGGCGCAGACTTGGTGGATGTACTTATTTCTCAAATCCAAATGCTTGCTGCAGTAATCTGTTGGCCTCTAGCTGATTCTTCTTCCTTTCCTCCTGGCTTGAAGTCTTCCCCTCAACCCCTAAAGCTGCCCTCATAATTGAGGATTTCAGCTGGCCTTTCAGTTTCTTCATCAACATCCTCAAATATTATGGCCTACGTTTTTTTGCTCCCCCTCAAATCTCCCCATCACCCATAACTGTGCTGCCTCAATGATCTTGAACCTGGAAATCCCTTTCTCTAATTTCTTGTCCTTCTCTCCCCTCTGTCTCATTCCTTAAAAACTTATTCTTTATCATTCATTCACTCAGCAAGTATTGATCAAGCACATACTACATGGCAAGAATTGCTAGGAACCTGCAATATAAAATGAGAAAGGAAATGCTCTCTGCTCTCAAGTGACTTACATCCTATGGTGGTGGGGAGTGGGGAGTGGGCCTGGGGAGGGAAAAGTAACAGATTACTAAGTATACAATACATATGGAATAAATGCAGAGTAATTGGTAGAGGGTAGCACTAGAAACTGGGGAGAATCAAGGTCAGCCTTGGGTAGGAACTGAAGGAAACTAGAGATTCTCCATGCCTCCCAATTCTCCTCGTCCACCACTCCTACCCTGGCCTTGCATTCGTCTTCACCCCCACAGTCACCACACTAATTCGGGCTCTTATAATTTCTCACATGGATTACAGCAATATTCTCCTAATGCATCTCTTTGACTCAAGTTTCTTCCCTCTCCAGTCCATCCTTTAACAAAACCACCATCAAAGCGATGATTCAGAATCACAGAGCTGACCACACCTCCTCTTCAAGCAACTTTGTACTGCCTCTGGGATGAAGCCTATACTCCCCTATTTGGCATTCGAAACCCTCCACAACCAGACTCCAATTTACTTTTTCCAGGCTTTATTACATATTATCTGCTTCATGCATTCTTTGGTATTACCAAACTGGCCTTCTTCCTGTTCCTTACATACAACACGAACTTCCTCTCTCTCTCTCTCTCTCTCTCTCTCTCTCTCTCTCTCTCTCTCTCTCTCTCTCTCTCTCTCTCTCTCTCTCTCTGCACTGCTTGTCCTCTTGCCTGGAATGTATTCCCTCCTCAGATCTACTTTTTATAATCCCTGTCTTATCTATACTTTATATCTCCTCCAGAGCTAAACATAGTACCGTGCACACAGTAGGCACCTAATAAATACCTGTGCTAGTGTATACCTTAAAGACCTTCATAAAGATAGCTTTTCTATGATTAGAATAATCTAATATCCTTTATGTCCACATACGTGCTCATGCTAAAGATGTTTAACATTATTTTTAAGGTAGGATTGCAAGCTCAAGATGAGTCCACCACGTAATATGGGCAGCCAAAAAAATCCTAATGTGATATTAAGGTTGCATTAAAGAATCCAGGCCTAGGTGACAGTCCTACTGTATTTTACCCTGGCTAGGTCCCATCTGGAGTATTATGTTGAGCTCTGGGTGCTACATGTTAGGAAGAATATTGATAAGAAAGACAATTTTCCAAAGAGGGCAATCAAGATGGTAAAGGACCCCTCAATCACCCCATAACAGGATCAGCTGGAAGAACTGAGGATGTTAAGCCCAGAGAAGACAGGACTTAGGGGGTGACATGATTACTGTCCTTGAGTATTTTAAGGGCTGTCATACTGGTGGATGCTAGCTCAATGAAAGGAAAAATTACCCAACAATTAGAACTTCCCTAAAGAGGAATGGGCTGCCACTGCTTGTGGACTCCACCTTCTCAGAGATCTTCAAGTGAAGGCTGGATGACCACTCACCGGAGAGTCATGGGGCTGGGAAGGGAGCATTCTTGATTAGGTACAGTTTAGATTAGATGGCTTTTGAGGCACCTTTCAACTCTTCTGTGCTTTGCCATCTACTATAAGGCCACAAAGCCTTTTAAAAGTGTTGAGTCTTCCAGTAATAATACAGTAAGAAGGCAGACTATTTCTTATGAAATTACTTGCTCAAACATTTTGAAATTCATAATTCTGCTATCCTACCCCCTTCTTTGGTGCTTGAAACTTTTCTTTCAAGATCATTCTTTAATGTTTCTTGGCTTAACAGATATAATCCAAATATTTATGTATATATATATATATGTGTGTATATATGTGTGTATGTACATACACACATATATACACATATATATACTCTTATTAATGTATATTAATAAAATTTATTTGGGAAAAGATTAATAAGAAGCCTTGAAAGGTTATTATGAAATGTGTTTTCCTCCTAAAACAAATTAAAGTTAATTTAGCAAGGAAGGATTTAAGTATACTCCTATAATGCATTTATTTAAATACATTAAAAGCTAATTTTGGACATAAAAATAAATATTAAAATCTTTTTGTTCAAAGTGGCATTTGCTGAGCTGCTAACAGGTATAGGAAGTTAAAAAGAAGGTAATAAAGTCAGTGACTAATGCCCGAGAATATGCAAACATGATAAGAATTTATGCATCATTTTGACAAAACTAAAACTTTTTCTTTCTGACACTCTAGTTATAATTCTTACATTTGAGCTTTCATCACCAATGACTAAATCTACATTTCCCATATGGAATCCCTTCTCTCTACTCCCACTTTAGCTCAGGCCTCATCACTTCTCACAGAGATTACTGCAGCAACCTTCCTAATTGGTCTCATTGACTTAAGTCTCTCCACTCCAGTTTATCCTCTACATAGCTGCCAAAGTGATTTTTCTTAAGTACAACTCTGACCATGTCATACACTCTCTCTCCTCTCAATAAATTCCAGTGGTTCCCTTTAGGATTAAATATAATCCCCCTTTCATTTTTAAAACCCCTTCGCAGCCTGGCCTCAACCCATCTTTCCAGACTCATGGGCCTTTCCCTCCTGCACTCTGTGATCTTGCCAGACTGGAAACTCTCTGGGCCTCACACATGACACTTCATCTACTGTTTCAAGCCTTTGCACTGGCTGGCCTCTGGAACACATTCCCTTCTCATCTTTGTCTCTCCTTCTTAAAGAACACTCTCTACATGCAGCTTTTACTGATCTCCCCGCTGCTTATATCCTTCCTCCCTAACTAGCCTGTGTTTATTTGTACTTATTTTCTCTATACTTAACACATGTATTTGCTATTTCCTCCTTAGAAAATAAGTTCCTTGTGAGGAGAAACTTCTTCGTTCCTTATTCACACCCCTTAGCATAGTGCTTGGCACTATGCTTCTCCAGGGGAGGCATGGCTACCGAAGATCCAGAAAAGACAGTTCTTGGTACTGCCAAATAGTTCTATACCAGAAAATTCCATGATTCTATCACAGGAAAGGACATTAAAGGTGGGGCATAAGCATCAGCTCTGCTGCTGCACTCAAAGGACTGTGGGATTTTTCCTTCTGACTTGCACTTGAAACCTGCCGGATGTGCTGAGGCCATTAGAATGTGAGCTCCTGGAAAGCAGGGACCACTTTCCCTTTCTATTTGTGTCCCTAGTGCTAGGCACACATAAGCACACACTTAATAAGTGATTCATTAATTCATTAGCAAATGAGTCTTTGATCACGGAATCTCAAAGCAATTTACAAATAATGTCTTGGCTCTCTTTACAATTCTATGAGATAGGGAGTGGGTATCCATTAAAAAAAATGAATTGTTGATAAAAAACTAGGAATGGCATTCTGTGTTATATTGATATTCTAACCATTATAACATGATACCTTTTCGTTTCTTCATGCTTTAGCATATGTAATACAAAAACAATGCAAATTAAATGTGAAAGCTTAAAAAAAGGTCAAGTAGGTGTCATTTCAAGAAAGAAAAGAAACTAGAGCTTTTATCAGAAAATATTCCACCTCTAAGCATGACAAAATAATCTGTAGCAAATAAATAAATATAGATATGATCATTTGAGCCAGTTGAATTATACTTGAATTAAGTACCTAAACATTTGACAGTTCCAACAGCGTGGGCTGAAGCTGCTCGGGGTTTGTTTGTTACTAGGGCGAGTTCTCCAAAATACTGCCCTCTGGAATAGCGGGCAATTTCAATGGCACCGTTCTCTTCGGCTTCCTGTTTGTTCTGGAAATGCATTAAACATTTATTCAATTCCTTTAAAATAAATATAAAAAGAAAATCTAGTGTTATTATATGGATTTCAGTGGCTTACGGAATCTTACCTTCCTTTTCATAGATATTTTTACTTCTCCAGACTCTATAATGAAAAAAGAATCAGCTGAATCTCCCTGTTGAGAAAAAACATAAAACAAAAAATTCAACCTCTGTTCTATCCATTTGCCTGCTTTAACTTCTGTTGCCTTTAAACAACAACCATGAATATAAAGATCACTTTCATGCAAAAAAAAAAAGAAAAGAAAATACAGTACAATGAGCAATCTTTTTTTTTTTTCTGGGCAAGAGAGGTGTTGTCAATTACATTATAATAATAGAGGCATATTATGGACTGTTCTACATTTTGTCCCCAAAATACAAACATTCCTCTATTAGACCAATACATCTCCCTCCCTTTCTGTATGTGTATCTATGTACACATTTATTTACACGTCCATTTATTTATTAATTTATTTTCTCTCTATATACATATATGTATACATATATGTGCATGTACATGTGTGTATTATAGATGTGTGACTTCATGATGTAGGTAATTCCTGGTATGAAACCTCCCTCCATTGATGAAGCTTAGCATTTATTCAGCCTTCATTTAGAGCGTAGCCTACAGCACTGAAAGATTAAATGTCATGACTACAATCATAAAGTCAGTACCCGTCCTCAAGTCTATGCATACGTGTGATACAATGATTCTGTCTAAATTTTAGCCTGGGTGACAACTATTTGAAATTTAAAACCTGGCAATACTACTTTGTGTCACAAGCAGGAGTGTGCTGGAGCCAGCTCAAACTGGCTCACAAGACTAATTGTTAAATTTTGAATGTGAGCATTTAACACCTCAGAAATTGGCAAATGCTACAAATCAGGGCTTGGCTTATTGTTTTGTTGATTGCCTAGATTCGAGAAAGTAATGGAGAAAATGTTAGTAACTCAGATTAAACTTGAAAGTGAGCCAAGTGCGCATTTTTTTCTTCCAGAGAGCCAGTTGTTAAACATTTACCAGCAGATCCCTGGATACATATGATTCTATTCAGCTCTTTATAGGACTTGGAGCTGAAAAGGACCTTAGAAGTCATTGGTGGGGAGGGAAGCCAAAATGGCAGAGATGAAAACAGGGACTCATGTGAGCTGTCCCCCAAAACCCTTCAGATACCTTTAAAAAGTGATTCTGAATAAATTCTAGAGTGGTAGAACCCACAAAGAGTCAGAGTGAGGCAGATTTCCAGGCTAAGACAGGAAGGGTTGGTTGCACCAGGCTGAGAGAGGAGTGCTAAGAAAGGAGCCCAGGCTGTGCTGGCACAGACCTGGCCCCAGCACACCCAGAGCAGGCTTCAGGGGACTGAATCACTGGCAGCAGTGGCGGTTTCCAGATTTCTCAGCCCACAAACGCCAGAGACAGCTTAGAAGGTGAGCCGGAGGGGTCACTTGGAACTGGGTAAAAGAGAAGCACAGCAAATCAAGAGCAGGTCTTGGAAGTGACTGAATCAGCAGCAGCAGCTGCAGCTCCTGGAGCTCTCAGCCCACAGATGTAATGTCTGAAAGTCACCTATTTAGATTTCTGGAAGCCAAGATGGCGAGTAAGCAGTAAGTCCTTCTCACTCTCCCTTATTGTCCTTGAAAAACCCACAGAATATTGCCCCAGGAAAAATCCTGGAATAGTGGAGCCAGCAGAAAGAGGAGGTCTTTTAGGTGGGGAGGCTAGGGGGATTAACGGGAAAGGTCCCTCTTGCTGTGGTTAAAGGAGATCAGTACCAGAAGGGAGGTGTCCTAGCAAAACAGCAGGAGATCCTGAACACCAGGGTGGTGTAGCAGGCAAGCGCTAACACCAGGCACACACCAGCTACCACCACCAGTTCCAGCTCAGCACAAGGTAAGTTACCAGACACGTACAACCTCCAGCTGCTAGCACCTGAGGCCTCAGCACACAAAACCAGTAACTAGGCCCCTACCCCCTTGGTTCAAGAAGCCAGGGACAGTGCCCCCATGCCCTAGACACAGATATCAATTTTAAAAGCCAGGAAAAAGGCAAACAATATGAGAAAGAAGCAACAAAGAAAACCAATGACCATAGAGAAGTATCTTGGTGATAGGGAAGATCAAAACACAAATTCAGGAGAGGACAACATTGTCCATACACTCACCTCCAAAACCTCAAGGGGAATATGAACTGGTCTCAAACCCAAAGAGCCTTCTTGGAAGAGCTCAAGAAGGATTTTAAAAGTCAAACAAGAGAGGTATAGAAGAAAAATTGAACAATTCCTTTAAAAATACAAGTGACAAAATGGAAAAGAAGCACACTTAAGAAAACAACTCCTTAAAAAAGTAGAATTGGTCAAATGGAAAAGGACGTAAAAAAGCTAACTGAAGAAAATAATTCCTTAAAAAAAAAAATTAGAAGTCACCTAGTCCAACCCCTTCATTTTACAGATAAGGAAACAGGGGCCCAGAAACATTAAAAGGCATTCTCAATGTCACAGAGAAAGTGCTGGAGCTGGGAGTTTACCTTGAACTTCAAAGCCAACCCCCCTTTCCACTATAACATATTAGGTACACCCTGTGATACACTATAGAACTTCTGTTAGAAATATTTCTTTGGCCTTGGGAAAAGAATCCTGTAACTTCTTTCATGCCTGGGAAGACTTATATGAACTAATGCAGAGTGAAGTCAGCAGAACCAGGAAAACAATATACACAGTGACCACAACAATACAGGTAAAAAAGAACAATAAAGTGAAAATGAGTCCCATACAGCTATAACAACCAAGCTTTACCAGAGAAAAGATGAGAAAATAAACTTCTTTTATTGGAGAAGTGAGGGACTATGGGTGTGTAAATGTTGTTGCATATGCTGATAAATATGATTGATTTAAAAAAAACCTAATTAAACTTTAACTTTTTTTTTTTGCCTCATGGGAAGGCCTGCTGGTTAGGGGAGATTGGGTAAGCACATATTAAAACATCAATGTTACAAAAAAGGTTTTAGTAAAAAAAAACCCAGTAATAACATAATTTCCCCCATGCCATCTGTTGCCAATGTTTTATGGGGATTTTGTGGATGTTTAATTCAATTCTATTACTTCCTTTGTAATCTGCATGTATATGTGCAAAGCTGATAAATCAAAGTCAAATTATTTTGTTGCTTTTCAGGATTTCTGGGTTTCTCAAAATCTTTTTGGAAACATAGGCTTTTTCCAGATTCTTTCTACTATATTTTGATGTAAATAAATAGCTATTCTTATTCCTATGTGCTTCACACTAATTTAATAATAAATCATGTCACAAAAGAACCTATTCCTTGGGTTGATGTTTACATAAAATAAGACTTACAAATTTACACTTTCATCTCTGACCAAGAAATCAGGCACCTGTCTAAAGAAAACCCTCTCATTTTTATTATCTAGGAGATAAGGTTTTCATAGGTATTTCTATGTTGAAGTTTCAAGTGCTGGGGGAGGGAAAGAAGAACTAACCTACAGCCATGTAAATCATTGGTTTCATAAACTGTTCCCTAGTTTATCAGTGTGTATGGAATAAACTAGCCATTTTTTTTCTACCTCCCTAGAACTAATATGGCATTCCTTCTAGCCAACCTCAAGTGCCCATATGCAAATAAAGTGAGGAAATTTGCATTTGCTTGTTTAAAGACCATTGAAAACAATTAGACTACCTGATAAGGTGACCCAGTCAAGAAGATGAGACGTTTTAGTATGTCTCTTTATGTTAAACAATTTATGAGATCCAAAACAGTAAGTGCCTTCTTTTCTCTGAGTTCTCTCTGAGAATAGTTTAAAAAGTGTGAATAGCTAAAAGTAGTTTAGGGTGACACTTTAAAGGTAAGAAAGTTCACCAAAAGTGCTAAAAGTTGATAATAATTTTGGAGGAACTGATATGAATAACTCAATGATATTAATAAAAAGAAATATAACTATTATTGTTTGAAATTTATATACAATTAAAATACATGCTAAATACTATACCTGAGCTATAATCTGTTCTCCATCTTTGTATACTTTGGTGCCTATCACATCAACCACTTTCAGACGTTCTGAGACCTTCATGAAACAAAAAAGGTGATGTTAAATATTAGGACTAGTCAATCTGCATATTTTATTTTTGATGCATCCATTTTTGCTAAAAAGCATAATAATGGTTAATTCAACTGCTAATTAATTAACTTGTACAAATGTACTTTTTAACAAAAATTATCAAAAATCCTGCATAATTCAAGAAAGGAAAAGTATAAAAAACTAGCATATATTATTCTACAGATTATGATATACACAAAGATGTTCTTCCTGCTTACAGCTAGCTGACCACGTACACATGACTAGGAATTGAGGCTCTGAGACAAGAAGGTAATCCCCCTAATGGCCACTAATTGGAGTAGATAACTCAATGGACTTTTAAAGGTATTTGCCTTGTCATCTAAAATGTCAAACCGCCCAGCACTGAGTCACATGTATATGGTCAGTCAGAAGCAGTACTGATACTTTCATCTCCTTCCAAGTTCATAATGAATGAAAAACATTTATCAAGGTTTTATTAAGCCTCGGTCACTGTGATAAGTGCTGGAGATACAAAGAGAAGCAAACAAGATAGTCCTTGCTCTTAAGGGGATCACATTCTGATAGGAGAAGACAATGCATAAAAGGAAACCAGAGTTGGAAAGGGAGAAGGAAGAGAGAAGGGTTTGCAAATGGCTAGGAAGTTTCATGGTAGCCTGGTTCTGAGGTTCATTTATCAGAGCCCAGTATCCCAGGGGGAAGGTTTGAGTTCTAATGGTAAGAAGAGGAGGGGCAGAATGATAGTTTAACAGTAGAGAATGGGAAATAAAATATTTGGGGGTGGGGATGAGGGTAGGAGAGAGAATTATTACAGAACAACCTACTATTCCCTCTCTAATGCCTCTGCTACTGGCCTTCATGAACTAGAACTATATTAAATGCATCAAGATGTCCATTTAGCTCATTTACATGGTATCATGGGTTCCATCAACTGCTAAGGGCCCTGTCTAATGAAATAAAATATATAGTGTGTGTTTTTTTCTATATTTCTATGTATTTGGATGATAAAGTGGGAAAATACAGGATTTGTAAGAAGTCATTCAAAAATTTCAGTTAGAACACAATGATAATAAGGCCAGAGAAAAAGAATCAGTATAAATTTAACAACAATCTAAAACAAACATAAACCAACCCAATTCCAATTGCATACTCTACTGACTGCCATCTTTGTATACAAAGTATACAAAGTATATGATGAAGTATCCATTAGATATTTAACTACAAGCACTTATATTATTGGGAGAGAGGGAGCTTCCTTTGGGAAGTGGTAAACTCCTTGAAGGCAGGGACTATTTTTTTTTTTTGCCTTTGTATTTCCATATATCAGGGTGCCTTGTGCAAAAGTAGGTGCTTGACGGATATTTGCCAAATTGAACTGAACTAGACCAGGAAAGAATCACCCAATGAGAAACAGTAAGAAGCAAGAACAGGGCTTTCAAAAGTTGAAGAAAACAAAAGTTAAGCTAGGACACAAATGGGCCTTCTCATAATATAATGTGAAGAAGAGATCATTAGGATCACAGATTTTTATGTATAGGCGAAGGAGATAAAAATGCATGAAAATAAAAGACCAAGACTCCTTCTGTGTCTTATATGGGCCCGAGTGGTTTATCACATTTTTGTGATAAATTGCAAGTAGGTAAACATCAAGGGGGCATGAGCTGTGGAAAGCTGAGAGATATCTGTATAGCAAGGTCAAGCTCCCTGAGGAACAGAACTAGAGCACAGAACAAGAAGAGTCTTCAGACATTATGGGATGTATTTTGGATCATTTGCTTATAGTTTGATAAGGAATGTGGTGTTCTTTCACATGATACTTCTGCAGCAGTGAAAATCTTTAAAGTACATATAAAGGGATTCTTTAGGGGGACCCTTATTTACATGAATTATACTCTGTAAACAGCAACTAAGAACTCTGTATTTTCATAACTTTTTAGTGTAAACTTTTTGTTTGTTTTCTTTTAGACAATGAATTTCTTAAAAGAAGAGCCCAAATAAACTTTGTTAAAGTTTTTCTCCAAGATTTTGTGAGCACTTAAAATAACAAAAAGAAAAGCAGCGGTAGACAATAATGGCAACTCTAAGTTGGTTTAACAGTAAAGGTCACCAGTGTAATTTACATATAGTGCTCTGATCCTTCGGAATTAAAAATGTTGGATGCACTGGGCTTCATCTACAAGGAATTTTACGCATGCGTGGGTTCAACTTCTCCTCTAACAGACAATTTAAAAACAAATCTTAAAGAACCACTAATAGAAATAAACACTTACTTCTAGAGATTTAAGAAATGGTAGTGACTCGATAAAACTTTCATACATTTTTCTTTTTTTGGCATTGTTTTTTACGATTATCCTCCTGAAGGTTACCCTGTCCTAAAAGCAAAATGTGAGACAAAGCAATGGAAGAGGTGAGTGACAGAGACAAAAAAGATGGTTTAATCTACTTGAATATATGGCTTTAGTTCATTTCCAGTGAGTAGCAGACAATGCTCTAAAATAAACCCAGTTTCTCTGAGTTGTAAGCCAAAGATATTATGTACTTCTAGATAATTTAATATAATTAATACAATTTATTATTTTACATTGAACTATGCAATATGTAATAAATTCCCATATAAAACATTCTGATATTATGCATGGCATGCTTTTATGATAAAAAGAAAATGTCAGTTAGGTTTTGCATCTAGACGCACACACACACACACACACACACATAGTTTAGAATTTTATTGAGAATACTAATCTACCACTAGGGGGTGTTGTCAAACTTCAAAATATAATTCATGATAGAACTGTTCCAGTTCCCTGTCTTTGTTCATAGTTAAGTCTAAGACATATAGTTATTTTCTTTATTTTAAGACTTCTAGAGGCACAGAAATTACAACTTTTTTTTCCCCTCAGGATATGTCCTTCCAGTGTTCCACCACCGGATCACAAGGCTCAGAGATGGAAGGGTCAGACTTCTTCCTTATCTACATTATAAAATACCTCAAACTGTAGAACCACATTTAAAATAAATTACAGAGGAAAACAACAACTAAAAAACATCTCTTCAAAAATATTTTGCTATAAATTTTACTGGAAGTGAACACATTTTTCAAAGTGTTACTTAAATTTTTAAATAAAACCATCTTAATATTTGTTAGTTATGTAAAAGAGCACTGCACCTGAAGTCAGAGGCCTAGGTTCTGAATGTTTGTGACCTGTGCGACCTTGGCTGAATCATTTAACCTCCTTGGGTCTCACTTTGCTTATTTATGAAAGGAGGGAGATGGACCAGATAACCTCTGAGATTACTTTCTGCTTTAGTTCCATGAACCCCTCTACATACCTTAGATCTGCATTAACTCAACTCACAAATAAATTGTTGTTATGGCACAAAGACTATGCCAAAGATGTAGCTCATGAAACAAATTGGCTCCTAAATGGTTTGAGTCACAGGAGACACGGGATACCAGTGTTCCACAGCCTACAGAATCCAGAATATTGATCATATTTTGTTCGTAAAATTCTCAGCTAGATGCTGTGGACCCTGGCCATCTTACAAATTGCCTCTCTCTATACAAAACAGCATGTAACATTTGAGACCAGCTAATGTATTGCTGCTAACAATTTTCAAATTTTTGTTTGTCACATGAGGCCATTTTTTCCACACAGGATCTCCTTGACAGAACTGTCATCGTTTTGACCCTGGTCTGACTTTCACTTTTGAATGCAAAATTCTGGTTTTAAATGTGTCTTTCCTGAGAAAGCTGCACATTAACCAAGCTTCTAGTACTAATTGCTTTTTGGTTATTTAAAAACATTTTATGCTTTATACATAGCATAGTGAGGTGGTTATCAGAAACGATTCATAACTGACAAACCAATCTTAAAAATACATGTCTAGGGGAAGCTAGGTGGTGCAATGGATGGAGCACCGGCCCTGGGGTCAGGAGGACCTGAGTTCAAATTCGACCTCAGACACATAACACTCACTAGCTATGTGACTCTGGGCAAGTCACTTAACCCCAACTGCCCTCACCAAAAACAAAAAAATACATGTCTATACACATAAAAGCATATATTTCATATGTATGACTATGACTTGCCTAAATGGTATTCTAGGGGCTTGAAGCAGTGCTCCTCTGGAAATGCCTAGCACACAGAACAGGGAATGGTTAGCCTCAATAGTCAACTGAAGTTTCCTTTTAAAAAAATTCTTAAAAAATTTTTTTGAGTTCCAAATTCTCTCCTTCCAGTCCCTCCCCACCCCGACTGAGAATATGACACCCATTATACATGTGAAGACATGCAAAACATATTTCTATATTAGCCATTTAAAGTTTTCATCAAGGTTGAAAATTTTCCTGAGGAGAAAACCTACCTTCAAAACAAAGGTGATCCTATTGGTTAAATGAAAGAGGTTTCCTTGGCCCTGTTTTTATACTTGACCCAAATGATTCGATTTTATAACATTTTCCTTCTTATACTATTAGCATCATTTTCTCCAGATTATATTCCCAGATTGAAAACAAATAAAACCATTCCCCCCAGTTCCCTTTTTACAATCCATTTAATATTTAAAGCAGATTTGAGATTATGATGTCATTCTTCCTATTAAGTAGGTTCAATTTTTCTTCTCTAACTTAAAATAAAAGTTCTAATTTCGAGAAATTATTGATCAAGAGTTGTGATCAATCGTGTCCTGACAGGGACAGAATATCTACATTCCTCAAAGATAAGAATTCTCAGAAATTACCAAAGAAGCAGTACTTTATAACTTCATTTAAATTTCAAGAAAATATGTAAATATTGCCCTCAAAATACATATTGGACCGAGGCAGGCCTTATGTGTAAGGAGAATTGCCTTTCAGGTAGGATTTGAAAAGCATGGGGAACGCACCCTTTAATGCTGCACAGCATAAAATTGTACTATTTTCAATGCTAAAGTTTTCTATAGGACTTCTTTCTTTTCAAATATGAACACACTGGACAGTCATTACAGCGTTTGCAATTCCTCTGACACTTTCTTTTATCACTAAGGGTACAGAGGAAATGGGAAGAATTGAGTGGTGGGAGGTATGAATGTTAGAGGGAAGTAATTATTTTGGAGTATGGAATACTGCCCAAAGATGGTGTGCCCAGTTGCATCCTAATTGGTAAAGTGGGGATAGGAAAGGAGGATACAAAGAAAGGGGAGATGTTAGGGTAGAGAATTCAACTTACCAACCTAGGATAATAGGTACATAGATTTAGAGCTGAAACCAAGCCAACCCCCTCCTATTACCAATGAGGAAATCAGACACAGAAAGGCTAAATGCCCTCGCCTAGGGTAACATGGCTACTTAGACAGGACTTCTACTTAGTACTATATATCCACTGCACCACCTAGTCTGGCATCTAATAATGCTATATTCTATTGAGCGGGTGATCAATAAATATTATTAAGTTATTAACAATTCAAAATAAAGGAGGGGTAGTTAACACATTGTATGACAGAGTCAGAATGCCAAAGTGTGTACAGGCTAGAACATTGTACCACATTTAATGAAATGACACTGAACAGGAATAAGTGTAAAGACTTACATTTGGGTCAAAAAAGTTTTTCAAGTACAAGATCAGATTTAGAGATATAAGAATACAGATTTAGAGCTGGAAAAGAGCTGAAAGATAATCTGGTCCAACTCCCTCATTTTCAGGTGAGAAACAGGTCTATAACAGACAAGGGACTCAGGTGGCAGAGCTGATGAGGCAAGGAGGGTTAGATACCAGTGGAAAAGACCTAGGGGTTTTACTGGATTGCAAACTCAATATGCATCAACAGCATAGTGAGCCAATCAAAAACACTAATTCATTCTTTTTTTTGGGGGGGGGTGAGGCAATTGGGGTTAAGTGACTTGCCCAGGGTCACACAGCTAGTAAGTGTTATGTGCCTGAAGCTGGATTTGAACTCATGTCCTCCTGACTCCAAGGCTGGAGCTCTATCCACTACACCACCTAGCTGCCCCTAATTCATTCTTAAAACCTCATTAATAGAGGAATCCTATTAAGAATGAGAGAGAGAGAGAAGAGTCCTGCTGTATTTTGCCCTGTCAGACCACATCTAGAATTCTCAGTTGAGCTCAGGGTACCACATCTTAGGAAGGACGTTAACAAGGTTCAGAGGTGGACAATGAAGGCTGTGAAGGGCCTAGAGTTCACGGTCCACGAGGACCAGCTGAAGGGGCTAGAAATATTTAGGCTAAATCAAAGATAACATCAAATATCTGAAGGGCTGTCACACGGAGGAGAATATTCAACATGGTGGCAAAGGGCAGAACTAGAGGCAACAGACAGAAGTTAGACACTGTCGAGAGAGGATTTCTGGAGCGTGGGTTACAGTAGAAATCCTCTGAGGTCCCTTCCAAGTCTGAGATGTTGTGATCCTGCAAAGTCTACTGATGAGAGTTAAAACTTAAAAAAAGAAAAAAAAAACTTAAGAAAACCCCAACTCCACGTGTCCACATGTTGTTGTTGTTCAGTTGCTGCAGTTGCGTCTGACTCTTTGTGACCCCATTTGGGGTTCTATGGAGTGGTTTGCCATTTCTTTCTCTAGCTCATTTTACAGATGATGAAACAGAGGCTAACAAGATCAAATGAGTCACCCAGGGTCACACAGCTAGCAAGTATCTGGAGTTCTCCTGAATCCAGACCCAGCGCTCTATCCTGTGCCATCTAGCTACTCTAACATCTAGCTATTATTCATGGATAACGATGATTAAACAGGTTTTCCGATAATCGCCACAATAAATATCACTCACCAAACCCCACAGAGCACCAGGAGAGGTAGCAGTGATTGTAGCTGCTCTGGGTGTATTGTACATTAAGGCCAATTCACCAAAGCTTCCACGGTTATCATAGTTACCAACACACCTTCCGACACCATCACACTTTACATAAATATCATAGGTGCCTCTGTTAGACAAAAAATTAAAGTTAAAATGATATAAACAAAATCTCATCACAATAAATGAGTACAAAAAAGAGTTCTGTAGAGTAAATCTCCATCTTTCCCTCTAATGTTAAAAGGTGTTTATGATTGGCTAAAGTGGTATTGGGTTGCCAGAGGCCATTGTGCATGTCAAAGTTCAGCCATTATGGACAAGTCAAGTGCAAGTTTCTCTACATTTTTAGAAGATGCATACTAATTGATTAACCAAGGATGACAGGCATATCTGGTGGGCAAAATAAGCTATAAATTGAACAATTTTTTGCCGGGGGGGGAGACAAAATTAACAACAACAATAAAAAGAAGCCAAATGTGATTATGGGTAAAACTGTAGCTTTGAGGCTAGAACCTGTCACAAAGTATGAGATGTTTGAGATGCTACTTACCATCCAAAGTTCCTCAAAATATAAAGGGCTAGAAATGGACATTAAGCTTTACATGTAAAAATTTAATTCAATTAAAATTAAATTAAGAAACGCCTAATCTACTGTTAGATTATGGTGATGTTCATGTTCTAGGTCTTTTGTTTGTGCCTGTCTTCTAATTTGCCTTCCTTTTCTATACAAATAAGATTCAACAGAAATGAATTTGCATCTCAGGGTACTTTGTGCAGCCTACAATCTGTATTTACATAAACTACATTTTGTGTGTGTGAGTGTCTTCCCACACACCCACATTTTATTGGCAAGAACACTGTTTTAGGACCAGCTCGAGCATATGTGAATGCAGGTGTGAAAGGATTTCTTCCGCTAAAATGTAGTTACACCCTAAAGAAAATAAAAATGCAGGGATCCCTGAAAAATAAACTTCAGGGAAATAAGGATTACAGATGAGAAAGGATTAGAAAGAGAAGTGAACATGTAAAATGAAAAAGAGTGGTTGGGAAGAGAAGGGAATAATTTGTTTTCATAATTTCATGACAACTGAACCTTTCAGAGATACCAATTAATATTGAATAATTATTCATGCTACCTGTTTTATTTAAATCTAACCACTTTCTTCTCTTTTGAAGTAAAATAAAGTTTTCTGACTTTTGAGCAGAGTGGCATATACCAGTATAATGACTACCAGGAGAGAAGTAAGTAACTGAGTTAAAACATGTGGAACAATATATCACTCATATTAGTGACCCATGAAGCATGGTCTGGTCAAAATAACTAAAACCAGGATTCCACAGAATTGATTCTCATCTCAGCTGTGTGAGTCATCAATAGACAGTGTGATAAGTATAAGAAAGAGACTCTCTTTACTTTAGTTTTTTTTTTAATCTGTCAAACTGAAAACTTACCTCATAAGGATGTTTTACAGGTCAAACAGAAATAAAAACACTCTGGAAAGTTCACAGTGCTAAGCAAATAAAAGGCTGCTATTCTTATTATTACTTGCCCAGTAAAAACAGGCATATATTATTTTCCTATTACTACTACCGTAAGTATTGGCTGATTTAAGCTCAGTACATTAGTGCATGTTATTAATGACAGTAACATCGCTGGTTTGATCCAAATATGGACCAGACAGCTTGTAAATGTGTACTATTGGTCACATGAATGAATGTGTATGTATGTGTGAATCTGTGCAAATTCTTGACTATTGGAGGAGATATAACCCAAAGAGCATGTCATACCAGATGATCATTTGTTTATATAACTTACTGCCCTCACCTATATTTTATCTCAAGAAATAAGACCATAGGAAACAGAGGGATATGAGAGGTCTAATAGGCACATTTCTGCACAGTATGGCCCCAATGAGAGAGGGCTTGTGAGTGACAAGCATCAGGATGTCTTTAATTCAGCACCACTCACCACAATTTGCTCAGATAAGCAAATCTGTTTACCTAAAAAAGGCTTAGAGGCAAACTGTGCTTGGGCTAATAATTCCTACTTTACCATTCTGTATGCTTTGTTGATTTCTTGCTTGTTTTTTAAATAGTAGAAATACACTATTTGGTACGTACCCCTTACCAATTTGTTTTCACTTGTTCAAGACTAGAGCTTATTTAAACATATCTGAAAAGAAACATTTCTATGAAGAAGTTAATTTTTCTAAGATTTAATTTCACAGTGATGTTTTGGGGCTTGGAAAAAGTTATATTTTAATCCTAAATTGCTTTCTGTAATCTAAAATGCACATATGATTTTTCAAGTAAGCTCCTGTTTTTAGGTGGAGGTTTTAAAAATAAAGCAGATAAAATTAAAGCACTGTCAGAAAAGGGATACAGATCTGTTTAGATTATAGGGCAAATCAGGTCCTCTGCATGTCTCACTTTCCTTACCAAACCATTTATAAATTCTACTTTCTCCATACTGCCCTGCTATGTTGTGGGATCAAACAGATATAAAACATAGTGCAACTATCACTAATATGTACTTAAAAAAATCAGACTCTGGACATGCTTGCTGTTCAGCTTTGAAAATATGCTTCTAATGAGTAAGTCAGAACCCCAAAGTTCCATTTCTGTTACTAATTTCGCTGTGTTATCTTAAACACATCACAGCCTTTGTGGACACTTAGCTTCCTCACCAGCAGGAAAGTATAACACCTAGAAGACCTATCTCACAGGAATATCTGAAAGGAAAAATATGATAATGTATGTCAAGCATGTGGTAAACTGGAAGTGCAATGAAAATGTAAACTATTATTTAAATGAAAAATTAAAAAATGTACCACTACAGTAATCCTAAAGCACTGGACTGATGAAGACACTAAACATTTAACTCCCATAGTTCCCTATTGTTTCTAGGATGAAAACCAAACCCCTTTGGTTGGCATTTAAAGTTCTTTCTAGGCTTATTACATGTCATTTTCCTTTATACATGTTATGTTCCATTCACTCTGGCCTACTTGGAATTCCTTGTACACAATACTCTAGCTTTTGCTTCTCTCCTGCTGGGAATGCATACTCTCCTTAAGCTACCAAGCTTCCTTCAAAACTCAGTGCAAGGTTCACCTCCTATATGAGTCTGTTCCTGATTTCCAAAAGTACTAAGGCCCCTTGGAATTTCTTTGTATTTGTCTTGTATATACTTTGTTTTGACATATGTATATATGTAGTTTGACCCAAAACAACAATCTCGAGTGGAAGGACTGCCTTTGTATGTTATTGCCTAGAACTAGAACTAGTACATAAAGATACACTAGCCTGTCACATATATGCTTGTTGGTTGATTGATAATTGAGTTTATTGATAACCTGCAAAAAAATATATAATTAAATGGTTCTATCTCAAAGTATATTTTATTTATTTGTGTAGAATAAGCGTAATTTTGTTTAGTGACTGTTCGTACTATAAGGTTATAATAAAGGAGTATTAGTAACTGCTATGGACCAGCTTGCCAAATGACCATTAAAATGAGATTTTACATAGAGGGTTTAAAAAAAAATGTCAGTATCATGGTTATAACTTACCTGTCAATTACATAAAAGTTGTCACCATCATCCCCTTGATCAATTACATGCTCTCCTTCTTTCACCAGCTTTTCAAACATAGCATCCAATACTTGAGACATCTGCTCCTATTTTTTTAATGCAAGAAACCCCACAACATATTATCTTGATGAAATTGTTTTGCAAATATATGTAAACCTGTAAAATCACAGGTTTGTACAAAACCCTTTACAAAATAAGCTATTAAAAGATTCATATTTATATATTAAGAGTATACAGAGCAAAGAAAAAAGGCAACAGAGCATCACTGTTATTTTTAGTAGTAATAGATGAAAAATTATTAAAGCCTAAAAGTACCCAGCAAAATAACTTTTTATATCCCTTTGGATAATTAATATCGAAATGAACACAAAAACACAGGCTTACATTCAGAATGATCCTCATTCTGACCATGGTCTGACCATGCCATTCTCCTGCTCAAGAAGCCTTCATGGCTCCTGAACATTACTGCTTCTAGGATCAAATATAAGCTCATTTATGGGACCTTTAATGCTTTTCCCAATCTGGCTCCATCTTATCTTCCTAGGCTGACTACACATTGCTCTTCCCACAATCTTTGCATTCCAGCCAATAAGGCCTACTTTTCTGTAACTTCTACATGGCCCTACATCTCCTACCACCTGGAATCTTTTAATCTTGGTAGCTTGAGGTTCCCTCCAAAATTTTGTTTCTCTGCCACCTCCTACAAGGAACTTTTCCTGATCTTCTCTGGTGTTAGTTCTCCCTTCTCCAAAAATCACTTTGTATTTTGAATATATTGTTTGCTTATGTATCAGTATATATGTTGTTCCCCTCAGTAGAACGTAAGCTTTTTGACAGCAAAGGCTGCTCCATTTGTTCCCGGTACAGTGCCTGGCGCGTAGTAAGTGCTTAATAAATTCTTGTTAAATTGAATGCTCACCTCTGTTTCTGTCTTAAATATAATAAAATACCAATCCACGAACTACAATGTAGCTTATAGAATGACAACACCTAAATGAATGAACTCATTTAACAAGAAACTACCTGTTTGTTTCTTTAAAAAGATGCCATGAAATAATATTCTTACTTGCCAATATGGAAGACCATTAAAAAAATTCTCCTGTTATACCTCTAGGTTTACCCAGGAAGTTGCATGTGTACTTAGTGAATTTATTTACAGATCCTGAACATTATCATTTCTGTATGTGTATGTACACAAGTTCTCCTAACCCAAACCCTAACCCTACCTTACATAGACGTGCACACATATCCACCATGACAAATGTAATTCAAGCACTGGTTACTGTATCTATCTACATACACATACATATAGATGCATGTAGATGCATATGTATATATATACACACACACACAAACATGTATTTGTGTGTATAAAATTCTCTTTAAGTAATGACTACTTATCTAAAGCAGATTTATTAAAACTAAAAACTAGAAACAGTCCTCTGCACATACTTAAAAATATGATATTATTTCTCCAGTACTAAATTGTTAATAAAGCTTAGCGATAAATGTTAATGCTTTACTAATCTTTCCTTTTTCAATAAAAAATATTAGCTTAATCTGCTTCAGGCATGCAACCTTTACTATACAAGTAGCAAACAAATACATGTATCCAGCAGATGTTGCTATCTGGAAAGTTTTGGAGGTTTAGGGTAGAAAACAAAAATGAAAGGAAGAGACGCTCCTTTTTATGTCTCCCCCTCCCCACCCAAGGACGGTTAGAAGGTCAGATTCTTTCCAGATCATACCTTTCTCCTACCACTAGGATGGCCAGGAGGAATAACCGTCCTTCTGTTTATATCTCTATTCCAACCCTCAATGAGAAGATTGCCTGTCTAAACCACCTACATCTGGCTTACCCATGACTCCACAGCCTAGCCTTCATTGGTCCCCAGTCATGGTTTGTCTGTCTTTGCTATTTAGGACTTGTAAATGTACAAACAAAAGAAAAAGCAAACAATTCTCTCTCAATTGATTCATCCCACAGTGGGAGATGGGGGGAGTATTGATTTAGAGAGAAGAAAAGAATGCCTTTTCTTGCTTCCATCCCCTCCCCCATAAGACATAACATTAATTCATATTACAAGCCCTTTAATGGCTTTCTCCAATGCAATTTCTATGTACACCAGTGGGATCAAACTCAAATAGAAGCAGGGCCCATTACACCACACCCAAGGACCCTGGCAGACTGCATATTGACTTAGTTTTAAAATATGATATTATCTATGCTGTATTATATTTTTATTTTAAAAAATATTTCCCAATTACATTTTAATCTGATTTGAGAGTGTTGTGGGCCACATGGGCCAGTTGTGTATTTGACACATCTGATGTACACAATTAACAGATATGAATCTCAAATAAATCATAATTTATTGAAGTTTTATACAAAACAAGTCAGGAATTAGAAAAAGCTTAAAGAAATAGAGGAAAATCATTTAGAAAGTGTCTACCCTTGACAGGCATAAAGCAGAAAGGGAGTTAAACCTTCAAGGTTCTTTTCATGATCTCAAAGGAATGACAAGTTAGTCGTCAAGCACTTATTTAACTTAAGTTACCAAGGAAAACAAATTTCTGTATTGGCCATGTTAAAAAAAAAGTATGTGTCGGGGCAACTAAGTGGCGCAGTGGATAAGAGCACTGACTGGCCTTGGAGTCAGGGGGACTTGAGTTCAAATCCAACCACAGACATATAACATTCACTAGATGTGTGACTCTGGGCAAGTCACGTAACCCCAACTGCCTAATCTCCGCCCCCATTCTGTACTGACTGCTTTAGCTATCAGGAGGTGGGTAGCATGTTTCATCATTAGTCCTCTGGAATCATAGTTGGTCATGTATTGATCAGAGTTCCTAAGTCTTTCAAAGTTGTTTGTCTTCACAATTTTGCTGCAATTGTATAAATTGTTCCATTAGCTCCATTAACTTCACTCTGCTACAGTTCACACAAGTCTTCCCAGGTTTCTCTGAAACCATCCTCTTCGTTTCTTACAGCATAATGGTGCTATCATCGCATTTTATACCAGAATTTGTCCCGTTATTGCCCAGTTTATGGGCAGTCCCTTAGATTCCCATTCTTCACCACCTCTTTCAAAAGAGGTATTTTTGTACATCCTAAATTAAAGGGTTTTTTTTTGTTGCTTGTTTATTTAGGACTAATTCCTCACTTAATCTATCCTCCCTCTCATTTCCCATTCTTCCTTCTCCCCTTTCTCTCCTATTTCCCTGTTGAGTGAAATGTATCTCCCTCCCTCCCTCTCTCTCTCTTTCCTGCTTTGGACCAGGTCAGATGAGAGTGAGGTTCAAGTGTTAGCTTCTCCTCCTCCTCCCTCCTCTTTGTATAGATGTCTCTTTGAGTACCCTAATTATGTGAGAGAGTTTCCCTTAACTTTCCTTTCACAATCCCTTTCCCAGCCTCCCCTAATATATGCCTCTTCCCCTTTCCATTCTTCTGTTAAGATCATCAAGACATAACAGAACCACTCCCAAGGCATTGTCTAATTGGACTCCCTGTATGACCCTTGATCGTGATACGGTCCAAAGAGGACACAATGTATTATCTCCCCATATCTAAATGATAGCTGGGGTTGGGGAGGGGGTGGCAATCCCGCTGCTTTTTCCGTCTTTGCTTGTGCCATTTACACTTCCTCTATATACACATGAAGCTATCATGCTGTAGTCCGAATGGGGTGGCTCCCCAGCCTTGAAAGAAAAAAGTTCATCACAAAAATGTTTGCAAATTTTTTCTCTGTTCATTGGTGGCCATGGAGAAATGATTTGGATAAGGGAGTCAGAGGGAATGGTGAGTGTAGCTCTTGGAGCCTTTTAGTTATGTAAGCTCCATTCTTGAAAGAACTGGGATACCTTTCCTGGAGCCATTGATCTTGTACTTCAGGAATGCCTAAAGATTCTATCTCATGGTAACTGCATTGTAATGATGTCACTTGCTAAATAGCAAACACATAAATTGTTTTTAAAAAAAATAATTCAAGATGTTCCAACTCTGATTTCTTTTTCAGATATAATTAATATAAAGTTTGAGAATGTACTGTAAATGCCAATGTTTAAAATCAAGAACATTTGAAACATTTAGTAACAGTAAACAAAAGTTACTTTAAAAAGGATGATGAAAACCGAAGCCTGGGGAAAAAAGCAGAGGAACTCTAAGTCTTGTTTACTTTTAATATGATTTGGAAAAAAATATCAAACTTTATGTTTATGTCACACCTTTCACTAATGTGACAACAGCTTCAATAACCTTTCTCATATGGTATAGACAGTGTTGTATCTTTAAGAGGCTTATGAATCTCGAACACTGACAATTTAAGCCATTACTACAGGAGTCTGGGAAGAGATGGAAAGTTTTAGTTATTATCTGTAAAGAAAATGAGCTTTAACTGTCATCTGTAAAGACAATGAGTTTTAATTGCATCTGTGAAGATACACTTTAATTGTCATTCCATGTAGAGTCTGTGGAGACACTTGAGTTTAAATGTTGTTTGGAAGAGCAGCTCATGGATCAAGAGGGACTATGAGAGGACAGAATAAAAGAACTTACTCCCTGAGAGAACTGAGTTTAACCTTTACCTTGAATACATAACAAGAGAACCCTTGAGAGACTTTTGGCTGCTATCTTGAATGCTGAATGATGGGATTATGTTGCAGAAGTGAGAAGTCAAAAAGAGCAGTGATGGTTAGAGATGACTCTGGCTGTTATGTCCCAAAGCTGAAACTTTATTTTTTCTTACCCTGATAATGTATCAACAATAGAATTTATATTTATTTAAGAAGAAATGAAGAAAAGGGAGAGGGGGAGGGAGGAAGAGAAGGAAAGGAGAGAGAAAAAAAGGAGGAAGGATGAGAAGGAGAGAGATTAGAAAACAACTCCTTATGGGAAAAGGTTTCCTCAATTTATTAAATAACGCATGTTTAATTAACTGGGGTGGAGTCTCACAGCTTGATTAATGAACAATTGTAGTTTTAGTAATAAGGAAATTCCAAAATATACCACATGATTGCCTTCTAACCCAGGATGATAAAATGAATATGGTGACCATCTTTAGGCTACATGCAAGACTGATCAATTCTGAAACCTTCCTATTCATGGAGCTCCAGTAGGGTCATAGAAATTCAAGAACCTCTAGCAAGACAGTATTCCAAAGGGTAGAGTGGATGTAAAAATAGGAGGCTGCCTTTATAGTGTGGTTTGAGGGATGTTTAAAAGCCCCCATGCACAAAAGTATATCTTTCCACTCCTTCTACTTGTTGAGATGCCTGATATTTCATCATCTGAAGTAATTAGATCATTGCATTTATAGCTCAGGGCACCTTAGAGACAATTCTAGGCTAACTTCCTCATTTTTAAGATGTAGCACCTGAGACCCAAAGAAAAGTAAGTGACTTGCCTAAGGGTCTTTTAAAGGTTTTTCAGTTTTCAAAAATCTCCTATTATTAATAATCTAATGGCTCCCTATGGTTACACAGCATTTTCACATATACTATCTCACTTAGTTTTTATGAGAAATAGGACAAGTATTATTATTCCTGTTTTACAGATGAAAAAAGTAAGGTTCATGGAAATTAAGTGACTTGCCCAAAGTCTCATAGACAGTAAGTTATTAAAGGCAAGACTTGAACCCCAGATATTGTGACTACAAATCAGTGTTCTTAGTGTTCTTTCTATTACGCAACCTGCTTCCCATCTAACAACATCTTAAATTATTATTAGAAAATATTAGAATATTTTCCTTATTAGGAAATCATGACTAGTGATTTAGCAATTGTTTCTGCTTTGGCCAGAAACTCTGAAGGTCTTCCCCTCCCAGATGGATTTTTTTTTTAACTAGGTAAAAGAGGCCATTCTCGCCTCATTTCTTACCTAGTCTTAATCACTAAATGGGCAATGCCTAAGTCAAACTGAGACCTGGTAAAGACTTTAGCTTAAAAAAGCCAAAGTCTCCCACTGTATCCAGGGCCATCTCCAGTCATCCTGCTTTATATTTTGCCACTGGACCCAGATGGCTCTGGAGGAGAAAGTGAGGCTGGTGACTTTACACAGCCCTCTCTCACTTAAATCCAATTCCCTTGCATGTCATGGTGTCATCTCCCTGATGTCATGGTCCTCTTTGAGAACAATGAACAAACAACAACCATCTTCTACACCATTATAATACCTGTTTGATTTCATGAACAGTGAGAACAGTACCTCTAGAAGTTTGAAACACTCTGCCTCTGATAGTTAAACACACACACATACACACACACACACACATCATAGTTCATGGTCCAGTTAAAATCTATCTTTTTAAAAACAGCAACAAATAAGATATATCACTTGACTAAAAATTTATCAACCAAAGTTCTCTTGCTAATGAAAATGCCAACTAGCAGTGACATAAATTCAAGAAGAGGGGAAAAATACAAAAGAGGTATGATAATTTTTTTACTGAACATTAAAATTTACTTTAAACAATGGACCATTATTTAAAAGTGGTTTTTCTTTGTATATTACTCATTCTCATACTCCTAATCATGATATTTACTTCTTTTTCTAACAAGGGTAATAGGTTTATGCTAAGCCATGTCACTCTCACTTGATTCCTCATATAACCATGTCACATATCTGTAAAAATGGTTTGCTTTGGCTAAGGGTGCTTTCTATATGGCTGTAGAACAATTTTTTCCTTTCATGAAGCCACTTTGGCCCATAGCCATTATTTTACCAAATGAGCTGATCAACTCAGATGTTACATTGTAATCATCTTCATCATTGTCATTTAAGCCTTCTCTTGCTTGAAAGAGTCTAGATATAAAAAGTGTGGGGACTAGTTACTATCCTCTATTATTATTTTATATTTAATGTTATGTGGACCACTGCAGAGGTAGACAAAAAACCCTGCTCTTCTGTAATCAAATTAAAGTAAGAGGATATAAACTCATATTCTGTAGGCTCACTGAAAACATCCTTGCTGAACTTCAGTAATAGGGAGGATAACAGGAATAATACGTACCTCACCCTCTCTTGCCACATGATTTTGGTTAAGACTGCTTTCACATAGGTATTAGTTATTTTAAATGTGTTCTTTCCAGTCAGCTTTGATTTCAGGATACCAATAAATTTCTTAATGTATTTAGCTATAGCCTTCTCATTGATAGCTTTAGGCTTAATGTGCCTTGCTTGGAGGAAACCAAGGTACTTGTAGGGATTACCTTCATCCACTGGCTCAATGTTATCTTCAGATTCAAGTTTGAAGCTTTAAATCATTTCCTTTCCTTGGTATCCATTAATAATTTATACCTTTAGAAGCAAGTTTCTCTGATAAAGGCCTCATTTCTCAAACATATAGAGAATTGAGTCAAATTTATAAAAATAAAGCCCTTCCCCAATTGATAAATGATCAAAAGATATGATCAGTTTTCAGATGAAGTAATCAAAGCTATCTATAGCCATAAGAAAAAAAAATTCTAACTCACTATTGATTGGAGAAATGCAAATTAAAACAATTCTGAGGTACCACTTCATACTTCATAGATTAACTAATAGGAAAGAAAAGGTAAATGACAAATATTGGAGGGGATGCGGGAAAAATGAGCCATTAATGCATTGTTGGTGGAGTTGTGAACTGATTCAACCATTCTTTACAGCAATTTGGAAGGGCTTATGTATTTTATATGGCTTTTATAGGGCTTATGTATCTATAGCCAAAGGGCTATAAAACCATGCATACCCTTTGATCTAGCAATACCTTTACTAGGTCTGTATCTCAAAAGAGATAAAAAAACAAAAAGGAAAAGGACTTACATGTACAAAAATATTTTCAGCAGCTCTTTTCTGGGGGTAAAGAATTAGACATTGAGAGGATACCCATTAATTGGGGAATCTGCACAAGTTATGGTATGTGATTACATTGGAATACTATTGTACTACAGGAAATGATAAGCAGGGTGCTCTCAGAAAAAGCTGGAAAGACTTGCATGGGCTGATGCAAAGTGAAATGTACTGTGTACAATGTAACAGCAATATTGTAAGACAATTAGTTGTGAATGACTCAGCTATTCTCAGCAATACAACAATCCAAGACACCTCTGAAGGACTTAACGATGAAAAATGCTGTCCATTCCCAGAGAAAGAACTGATGGTGTTTGAATACAGATTGAAATATACTCTTTAAAAATTTCATTATTTTTCTTGAGTTTTTTTTGTCTATTTTTTTCACATGGCTATTATGGATATGTTTTACATGACTACACATGTATAACCTGTATCGAATTGCCTGCCTTCTCAATGGGGGTGGGGGTGGGGAGGGAGGAAAGAGAGAATTTGGAACTCAAAGTTTTAAAAACAAATGTTAAAAATTGTTTTTACATGTAACTAGGGAAAATAAAACACTAAATATAAAAAAGAGTTCTGATGAGAAAAAAAAGGATTTATACCTTTTAGGTCCAAATGACATTGTGATACCAGTGGAGAAAAATTCTAAGATGAAGGAGCTATTTTTAATGTGTTTTTCAGTTTTTATGTATTTTTCATATATTTTGATGTTGTATAGGTACATCAGACAATTAATAAGATGGTTTAGTTTGATTCCCTTCTTAATTTGGAATCCATACCAGGTTCTGTTTAGGACAGATGATAAGGACAGGCTGATAATTGAGAGAAAGCATGGTATAATCAACAGAATGTTGGACCTGCAGTCAGAAAAATATGGGTTCAAATTTTGCCTCAGACACTTAGTAGCTGTATGATCCTAAGTCATTTCACCTCTCTGGGCCTCAGTTTTCTCGTCTGTAAAATGAGTAGGCAGGACTGAGTTATCTATCATCCCTTTCAGCTCTAAATCTATGATTATGATCATGAATTTAAGGTTAGGCAGAAGCATAATGGGCTCAATCTGTCTCGCTGAAAAATGCTATATTTTATAACAATTATTCTTGTCATAATTATCCTGGTCTCACATTTTAAACAAAGAACAACTTTCCATGTAGATACAAAACACTCTAGCATTCTCAGTACAGGTGGATTTATTTTGTATATTTGCAGTATTAGATGTGTGTGCAGAACTGGGTCTAAGGTTTTGGGATAATCAACCAAGGCAATATTAATGTTATGGCACTTTTGGGTGGTTTATTCAATAATTACCAAATGCATAAATTATCTTTTATAACCCCTGGGACTTGCTGGCATATCCTGTTTGCCCATCACCCAATATATTGCTTTGTAATAAGTGTTCAAAGATTTTGTTAGTGATATAGCTGTGAATGCTTTATATAAAGTATACAAACGTGTATATTTAGAGAAGTCACTAGTGTTCTCATCTTATAACACTACGTGTATGATTCCTTCTATCATGATAGGTGGGATCAGGCTTGAATTTAAGAGGAAGCTGGTAAAGTACTTTGCTATTAACTTGTGTGTCATTGTGTAAGAGTATCAGTCAATAATTATAGACCTTCTCAGGCCCCACAAATCTTTTCGGTTTGCAGAGAAGCTAGAATTTTAGTTACTTCTCTCAGCTTAACTGTCTGTTGTTCATTATGGTAACTGCACAAGCTTTCTGTTTCTTGTTTGATTCAATCCCCTTTTTCTTTTTCTTTTCCTTTTTTTTGGTGAGGCAATCTCAGTTAAGTGACTTGCCTGGGGTCATACAGCTAGTAAGTGTCAAGTGTCTGAGGTCAGATTTGAACTCAGGGTACTCTGGACTCCAAGGCCAGAGCTCTATCTACTGTACCAACTAGCTACCCCCCAATCCCCTTTTTCATCATGTTGGACTTCTTGCAAATACATAAATAACCTGAAATTTCCCACATCTTCCTTCTATGGGGTTGCTTGCCTCTAATTTCTTTACTTCTCAAATGTCTATAGTAAAGATTTAAATGTTGAATTGTTAATTTTCTTATTGGTGTTTCTCTGAGTCCTTGTATCACCTTAACCTTCTAACCTTTTGTTTTCAATTGCTGAGTAAGGAAATCTTCTCAATGCCTTCATTTATAAAGGTCAGAAACTGTACTCTCAGCTCACTCCACTTTTCATCTGTTGCCCTGTCTGGTTTCAACCCCAAGAAACAATATGGCCCTCCCTGGAGAAACTCATCCTTTCTAATTTCATCACCATGTTGCCAATTCAAGCCTTGAATGACACCACCTCCCTCAGCCTCCTCTCCTCTCTGACTGGAGGGCTACAAGGCAGAGTACAAATTTCCTCCCAATGCCTTTCTTTACAGAGGGCAGAAACTAAACCCTTCTAGTTTCTGCCCTCTGTAAAGGAAGGCATTGCATCTGCTGCTCTGCCTGGTTTCAACTCCATGGAACAAAATGCCCTTGTGCCATGTACTCCCTGGTGTCTCCCCACCCAACTCTGCTTTCCTGCCACCTTTTGTGTGCTGTCTCCCCCTTTATATTGTGAGCTCCTCAATGGCAGGGACTGTCTTTTTTTTACTAACTCTACCCTTAGTGTGCGGCACAGTGCCTGGCACCTAGGAGCGCTTAATAAATATTTATTGGATTGGTTTGCCATGGTGCTGTTTGTGGCGTGTCCTTAGGGATATAGATTGACAACTCTACCTTTCCTCCTGCAATTCTTGCCACAGCAAAAGCTGCTGCGTATGTTATAATGTGAAGGTCCTGAAATGTTTTTACGTGTTCTATTAAATATTGTGGGAGAACACATTCATTCATGGTTATAACAGATGGTTATAACAGATACTAGCTTTTTTGAATAACTTCTTTGTTGGAATAGATAGCCTGTTAGATGAATTTGTGCCACCAAATAAAAAGTGGGTTTTTCAGATTTCCAGTCTTAAGTGTATCCATATCCTTTTCAAAAACATTTGAGATATTGGTACTGTTTTTGATATACAGTTCATCATTAGGCATTTCTGGAATTTGCAATAAGTAATGATTTTCAATGATTTTAGGGTCTTCAATTTTTCCCTCTTCAAATTTTAGTAGTTTTAAAATTTTATCTATTTTGTCTAATCTAGGATTAAGGATGAAGTATTTTTATATGATTGCTTGATGGCACCATCAACCAAACGAATTATTAAGTCCTAGACTAATAATATCATTTTCCAGTTTTATTATGATATAGTCCTGACAAATAATTAAAGTATTTACATCTTCAGTTCTTTTTATGCACATTCATAGTTAGCCCACTTTCTTGGTTAGTGCAATCTGTGCTGAAGCATTCCTAGCGGTAACAACCTATTTTTCCTTCTTGCGGTACCAGAACACAAAGGAACTCCAATTGCTCCCTACACTCCATGTCAGGTTGACCAGAATGAGATGAAATAAGTAAAGGTCTTTGCAAACCTTTAAGTGCACTATAAATGCAAGTTATTATTACTAATAATAACTATTATTATTCTTATTGCTACAGTTTTGAGTAGGGACAGGTTGTAAACTCGTGTCATCCCTGTTTATCTCTTAGTTTTCGTTATACTAGCCTGGATGTGATTCCAGAATCAGCAGAGTCCAAATGGCCAACATTTCTGGGTTCTCGCCAGACCTTCACAGGAACTGTAACAATTTCAAGTCACACAGGGTTTCTGCTGTATATCACCCTAGCATGCATTCCCTTAGTTTATCATTTCTTCTTTCAACACACTGATGACAGGTTGGGCGTAGAGACTTGTTATAACTACTCCAGATTTCTGATTTCACTGTAATGTCTGAACTCCCAGGGTAGAAACTCCCTGTACCAATGCAGATCTACAATTTGTAATTTTACAGATGTGTATGGGGCACAAGGAGATTAAGTGACTTGGTCACAGTCATATAGTTAGTATGTGTTACAGGGAGGATTTGAACCCAGGTCTTGCGGGCTCTGAGGCTGGTCTTTACCCACTGTATTACACTGATTCTCAATTTAAATTGGATAAGAGGCAAAAAAAATAATTTGTAGATTAATATATTCTTCCTCTCCACCCCTTATTTAAAGTTGGTGCAAAATCAGTTATTTTTGTTTATTCGCAACTCATGTAAATGTCAGATTTGAAGTGGTCCAAATTGTGGGTTTTAAGGTATTTGTGGATTTACTTAGTTATAACACATCTCTTAGATGCATCTCTTAAGCTGAATATAATAATCTGGAGAGTTCATACTTGGATACCTGAAAAAGCAATTCCAGAAAAGTAAAATACTAAACAACCATTTCTTTCTTAGTGTTTCTCTTTAGTGTCTTAGTATATGACATATGTCTTTATAGTCAATCAAATTCTAATTTCCCCATAATTATAAATGTAGTGCAGAGAACCTAGGAAACATCTAATATACTGGGGTTTGTCATAATGACTGACAACTACCGTAGGAAATCCACAGTGTATTCTTAGTTCCTTGTTCCCACAATATGCAAATTGAATAGAGCTAAGTAAAAGGGTTCTTTGACTCATTTGAAAACAACAGTTTACTCTACTTTTAACACAAAGAATCTATCTTATGGAGCAAGGCAAAATAAAGACTTATCTCAGTATGCCTCAAATTTCAAATATTGCAAAAAGAAAAACTGCCGCCTGCGTCCAGCAATGAAATATTCATGAGAAAAAAAATCTTCAAAGAGATTCATTTCAAATGCTGTGCTCTAAAATATGAATGCACAGCACTCTAAGGAAATAATGCTCTGAGGCATAGTCTGACAAGGATTTTTAAGATGAAAAATGACTTCAGAAAGTCCAATGAAACCATAAATACAAATCTAGCAGCATTCTTTTTGCTAATTAATAAGGACAATAAGAAAAACCAAACAGGCAAACTAAATGAACCCGATAAAATGTACTCCACGGTATGCAAGGTATTGTGGGGGAAAAAAAAGATGTGTCTTATTAAGAAGAAAATAAAAGTATTAAAGACCATTGTCTTATTGCACGATGAAACAGCACGGGCAACAATGCTTAAAAATAAGTTTAGCATAAAACCTTCAATTCCTTGGGTTTTAGAATGAATTATTTTAGTTAAGAAAAAAGTTGTTTTTCTTTTGGATTTTGGGGGAATCAGTTAAGGTTTAGTCTCCCTTTCCTGTCACAAAGAAGCTTAAAATATGAAAGGTTCTTAAAAAATCCTTTTTCTCTCAAAGCATTCAGAAAAAAAAACCAACCTAAAAATCTAATTTTTATGCCTGTGATGGAAGATAGTGTTCAGGAAGACTTTAATAGTTCTGTGTAAGCCTCTCAATTTCATGATGAAAGAAACCTTAAATATCTTTTTTTGTATTGCTTCAAATGTTCAAATACTTTCCTCTTTTAAAGCCTTTAAAAATAGTTAAAATTATAATGGCAAGGAAGATTCAATTAATTTAACAGCTGGAACAGAACAAGCTGCATATCAGAAAAGTCAAACTGACATTCAAGTCTGCCTGATGTGGCAGATGGGGACAATGCTACCGCATTTAAATGGGCATGGTATCTGATTGTACTATAGATTAGTTACTAAAAAAGACTTTAATCAACAATTTCAATTGAGTGGGAATCAAAGGAAATTACAAAAATGAAGTTTAACATACCACCAAAATATTGAATAAAAAAAGAATAGCAGCATCTGTATCTAATAAAGCATTTTCTCTTGCTGGGCTCTTCCTGAGCTTTTTGGCTTTTATTCCCAGGGAAAGCTGATTTACTAAGTGTAGTCATTTAGTATACTGGACTATTCCATAAGACCTAAGAGAGAATTCTTATGTGATGGCTGCCTTATTACTGTATTCACCCCTGTATCTAGCTACATAACTATAGCCATCATTTATCAGGTTGAAAATTATCATGTTAATCAAAATTACTATTATTATTTTTGATACAAATGACTGTCTTAATATCTTTACACTAATGGAATTCTAGGAGTAGGCGAGATCTTTAATGCTATCTAATCGAACTCTGCCACCCTCCCCACTCCTTCACGTAGTTTCATTCATCCTTTAAACAAGATCATTACTACCACGCTAGAAGTGAGTTTTTATCCTACTTTTAAGTCAATCTGAGGCAATTGTACAACTTCTCCACAGTCAATTCTTCCATATTTTAACACAACAAAAGCAGGTCTTCTTTATATGATTTAAATACCTTCATTCTCCAACTTAAGCTTATTTCCTACAGTTCTAAACTTAGAATAGAAATTCAGAATAGTTGATTACCATTCTTTGTATCCTCTCTTCTGATTGGCTTTGGTATTATTTGGGGGCAAGAAGGAGGGGCTAGCTAAAAATTGGACAGGCAAATTGGGCCTTAGAAATAATACAAATCCCCAGACAAAACTGTAGAATCAGTCTATCATTGAGAGTTCTCCCATGCCAAGGATGACAAGGTCCATTCCAATATGGAATCAATCCAGTCTTCTACTCCCCAGATCTAAGATTGTCTTAGGGTTTTGGTTATACAGTATTCACATGGGTATTTTAGAATGGAAGTAATCTTTTCATTTTGGACCTTGAGATAAAAAAAGTAAACTTTTCCTTCAGATAGAAGAAACTGATCATTTAATTACAAATCAATAGTATAAACATATATGAATATACATGCATGCTAAAACAAAAGAATAATTGAAGATATTCCTTAATTTAGCTTTATTCTTTTCCCCCCCTTACGCAATTGGGGCTAAGTGACTTGTCCACGTCATATAAGTGTCAAGTGTTTGGTCTGAGGGCAGATTTGAACTCAGGTCCTCTGGACTTCAGGGGCAGTGCTCTATCCACTGTACCACCTAGTTGCCCCTAATTTAGCGTTATTCTTAACTCATATTTTAGAAAGGTTAGAAGAGTGATTACCATCAATATCTTAGGACTTAGTTCCTTATGATTCGTTCGTTCATTCATTCACTTAACAAATATTCAAGGCAAAGATATACAACATGGTTCTTGCATTGCAGAAGCTTACAACTGTAGTGCTATGGAGAAAGTGCTAGGTTAGAAGTCAGAGGACCTAGGACTGAGTCATTGAATCCTAGAAGTCATTTTGGGGCCTTGCGCAAATAACATTTTGGGGCCTGAATTTCATCATTTGTAAAATGACCTTTAAAGTTCCTTCCAGCACTAAATCTGTGATCCTGGAACCTAATAGGCATCATGGAAAACTGAATTTTCCTTCACCTAGATCTTGTTCACCTCAACTCCATTATTCTCCTCCATCCCTATGATGCTGATTAACAAAGGGCAAAGCCCTCTTTCCATCCCTTGCTGCCTGTTTTCTCATCTCCATCCACATTAAACCTACTTCGTCAGCGGCCTACGTCATATCTTCCTTTTGCTTCCACTGTACACTTCGGAACTCACCCTATATAATTACAAACTTCCATTCATTTTAGGCTTCTTCCTCTCATGTTCCATCTTACGGCTCTCTGTTAGGCACCAACCCTGCTCTCTGTACCTTCTGTTCTACCTTCTGACTCATAAGGCCCAGAGATGCTGCCACTATCAGATTTTTCTACGGCCATCACTCAGAAATATCTTCTCCATTGTAGTTCACTCTATCGAAAATTTTCACCCAATATTGATCCTGATGGCTATTACCTACTGACACGCCATGGCATTCTCTATTCTTTCTCAATAACATCTGTGCCTAGCTCAGTTTCTCTCTCCACACCAACTCCTCTCCATGTTCTAGGGGACTTAAATATACATATTGATACTCCCTCAACTACATTATGCAGTTTTTTAATCTATTCAACTGACTCAGCTTCGCCTCAGATATTCACAGGATGGTCAACACTTTTGACCTTGTCAACACCCACAAGTGTTTCGCTTTCATGATCAAGAACTTGGAACTTTAATTACAATCACCTATCATTCTATTTCCCCCTATGTCTTATTCTTTTACCCCAAACCTGTTCTTTGTCCTCATTTTGAACTAAAATCTCTTAGTATTTTGCTAGGTTATCACCCCTATTCTGGCTACTCTCTTCTCCCTTCCCAATTTGACCCCTTAGTGAACCAGTTCAACTTACACTATTCTTAAATCACTTGTACCCTTTTCTTATTATCCCTTACGCCATGTCAAGTTTCAACTCTGGATTAATCTCACTATCTGTTTTCTCTGCTCCTACTGAAGTGATGCTGAAAGGAGGTCAAGGAAGTCATACAATGACTGAATCCACTACAAATTTAAGTTAGCTAATCTCAACTAAGCTTTCACTGCAGCAAAGCAATCCTTTTACTTCTCCCTAATTGATTCCTGATGCCACTCTCTATAATGGCTGTTCCAAACCTCTTTTCTTGTCAAGACTCTCATAGTACCCCCTCTTCCACCTTCTCAGCTTAGGTCCTTGCTTCATTCTTTGCTGAAAAAAAAAATCAAGACCAACTCCTCAGAGCTCCCTGTTCTCCTTTCTTTATTTCTTTTTTTCCCCAGCAAGTCTTTTAAATGAATTTGTATTTTATTAATTATAACTGCATCTATATTTTTTTAGTTTTAAAATTTATTTTAAACTTAAATGTAAAATAAGAAAAGAAAAAAATTGCCATGTACACAACAGAATACAAGAGAGGATTCAATATAAAGCAATAAATTTCCATTTCAAGAAAACCTACATAATAAATACTACACATTGTTTTCAAAGCTGTCCAGCTTTTCTTTGCTTCTTTGCAGGTTTTCTTTTGCTCTCAGCTGTGCACTTTTTACTTTATTTTCCCCCTTCTTCCCCCCACCACCCTAAAGAAGGCTACAATTAAGCATGAATACACATAAACACACACACACACACACACACACACACACATATATATATATACATAGATATCTATAAACATACACATGTATACACATATACACACATATACACTCATACACATATATGTAAGACCATACTATGCTTATTTCTACTTGTGATCTGTTTGTCTGAAGGCAGATAGCATCTTCCTTCATAGGTCCAAGTCTTTCCAGGTTTTTCTAAATCAACTAGCTCATCATTTCCTACAACACAGCAATCTTCCAACACAATCACATTCTACCTGAGAGATTGTCTATGAAAGATCCCTCCTGCCAATTTTCTGCATTCCTTCTATTCTTGACTGCATAGGTTTATTCACACAAAAATTTTTAATTTAAAATAATCAAAATTATCCATTTTACACTTCAACAATGCTCTCACCTTATAATATGATTTAAGGTCTGATACTACTGAATTGGCTTCCTTTACCTCTTTTTCCCCTGGTTTCTCTGAAGTTCCTGACTTTTTGTTCTTTCAAATGAACATTGTTATTATTTTTTCTAACTCAGTAAGATTTTTTTAGTAATTTAATTGGGGGTGGCATTGAATAACTAGATTAGTTAGGCAAAATTGTCATTTTTATTATATTGGCTTTACCTACCCATGAACAATAAATGTTATTTCAATTATTTAGATCTAACTTCATTTGGTTTTTTTTTGTTTGTTTTTGTTTTGGTGAGGCAATCGGGGTTAAGTGACTTGCCCAGGGTCACACAGCTAGTAAGTGTTATGTGTCTGAGGCCGGATTTGAACTCAGGTTCCAGCTAGTAAGTGTTATGTGTCTGAGGCCGGATTTGAACTCAGGTTCTTCTGACTCCAAGGCCGGTACTCTATTCACTTCGCCACCTAGCTGCCCCGATCTAACTTTATTTGTATAAAAGGTATTTTGTGTTTATATTAGTATAGTTTCTGTGTCTGTTTTGGCAGGTATACTCTTAGGTTTTTTTATATTGTCTAGTTATTTTAAATGGTCTAAAACAATATTGAATGATATGGCTAACATATAGTACAGTTTTCCTATTTTTAGCTTTTGATTAAATCTGTTTTAGCTTTAAGTTTATCTGACATCATGATTACTCCTCCTGCTTTTTTTATATAATAAATTCTACTCCTGACTTTTATTTTATGTTTGTGTGTATCTCTCATTTTTATGGTGTTTCCTGAAAGCTACATATTGTTGAATTCAAATTTTTAATCTGCTATCAGTTTCCGTTTTATAGGTAAATTCATACCATTCACATTCCAAGCTATACTTACTTGCTGTATACTTTCCTCCTTCCTACTTTTCCTCACTATCCTTCTCACCCTATTCTTATCCCTCACTCCTCTACTTTACTTCTACCTGCTACATTGCCCTCCTATTCCTTAACCTGCCCCCCCCTCCAAAAATCCCTCCCTTATCCTCTCCCCTTGCCCTCGTTTCTTTCTGAATTTAGAAGACTTTTATACCCTTCTAGACACAAATGTTCACTCTTTAGCCCATCCCTATTAATCTACATACCCTTCTACATGCCCCCATCCTGTTCCCTTATCCTCTTATTTCTTTATAAATTTAGAAAACTTTTATACCTTTCCAAATGTCTATGTTATTCTCCCTTTAACCCAGATCTGATGTGAGTAGGGTTCTAGAACTACCAGCCCTCCTCCCCCCAATCTGATTCCTCTGTATAAGTTCTTCCTGTCACACCTCATTTGTGTAAGATAATTACTCTTTTTACCTTTTCCTACACCATTTTGCTTGGGTATAGTATTTTTGGCCACAATTCCAGTTCTTTTGTTCTTTGATATATAGTGTTCTAAGACCTGTGGTCTTATAGTATAGCTGCAGCTAGGTCTTGTGTAATTCTAATTGTGGCTCCAAAGTATTTGAATTGCTTTTTTCTTGCTGTTTGTCTCCCTAATCTGGGGGTTTTGGAATTATCTATAATATTCCTGTAGGTTTTCATCCTAGGATCTCTCTCAGGTGGTGATTGGTGGATTTTTTCTATTTCAACTTTCCCCTCTTGTTTTAAAACTTCAGGGCATTTTTCTTTAATTATTTCTTCTATTATCATATTAAGATTCTTTTTTTAATCTCAGTTTTCAGGTAGTCCAATTATTTTTATGTTCTCTCTTCTTGATCTGTTTTCCAGATCAGTTGTTTTTCTTACAATATGTTTCACATTCTCTTTAATTTTTTTCATTCTTTTTATTTTGTTTTATTATTTCTTGGTCTCTTATAACATCATTGGCTTCTCCTGGCCCAATTCTAGTTTTCAAGGAGTTGTTTTCTTCCTTAAGATTCTGGATCTCCTTTTTCCACTTGGCTGGCTTTCTTTTCATAATCTTGGTTTTCTTGGATTGTTCTTAATTTAAAAAAAATGTTTTTCTCAATCTTTTTCATTTGATTTTTAAAGTCTTTTTTGAGTTCTTCTAAGAATTCTTTTTGGGCAAATGACCATTTGATGTTACTCTTTGGGGTAGGAGAGGCTTTTTTTGCTTCAGTATTCTCTGAAGACGAACCCTGGTCTTGTCTATTCCCATAGTAACTGTCCATGGTTGGGTTCTTTCTCCTTTACTTGCTCATTTTTACTTTTTTTAAAACATTTTTTAGCAGCTTGTTATTATAATCACTTCTAGTCTTGGTGTATGGGGGATGGTGCCTCTGGACTCAGGTCTTTCTTACTGTCCTGGGCCCAATCTCTGCACTCATTCTCCCCTCCAAGCCACAACTACTCCCCCCTCCCCCAACACACACACTATACTGGAAATGTTCTTCCTGAGGACCCTCCAGTGGCCATGACCTTCAGTTCCGTCCTCTGATCTGGAGCAGAAATCAATAACTCAGCTCTCCTATTAGTACCCACGGCCAGCAGCATCCCTGCCCCATTGCTTCTGCATCCACCCACAAGTATGTTGGTTCCTCTTACTGGGCCTGGCATCCCTCTCAGCAGAGGTTCCTTTAGTTTTCCCCTATTCAGATGTCTGACTGCCCACACAGTCTATGAGGTGAGAATTCTACCAATCTACACACTCTTCTATAACCCCCCATCCTGTCCCCTTATCCTGTCAACCCAGCTGCCCCCAGCTCTTGTTGTTTATTGTTTCAGTGGAGATAGCCTGGAGGTGTTTACACTTCATCCAGGCTAACCCTCCTCCTGTGGTTTTTCTTTGGATCATCTTCAGTTGTCCCAGGAGGATCACTTTTCTGCTCCAACTCTTGTTTATTTTTGCTACTCTACTCTCACCCTCAGGTGCTGTTTTGTCTTGTTTGTGGAGGAAATCCAGAGAGCTTGGAATTTTCTGGCCTATTCTGCCATCTTCCCAGAATCCTCTCCCTGTTCTCCTTTCTACCCTATATGACACATGTCCCATATAACAGCCCCTCCCCCTCACATCATAACCCCTCCACATCATCTCCCACTGTTTGCTCTTTTCCTGAAGTGTCTAATGAAGAGGCAGCCCTTCTCTTCACCAAGTCCAATGGTAAATCCACATGCCTTTCATCCCATCCAACTTCTCTATCAGATTGTTCTGGCTCTTTAATCTTCAGTGCCTCCTCAAATTTTTTATTTCCTTCTGCCTACAAGCACACATAAGTCTCCTCTATCTAAAAAACACTGCCTTCTACCATTTCTTCTGGCTATTGTACTATATCTTGCCTTCCTTTCAGGGCTAAACTCTTTGAGAAGGCCATCTACAATTGGTGTTTTCTCTTATTTTCTTCTCATTCTCTTCTTTAGTCTCTGGAGTTCTGGCTTCTAATCTCAACGTTCTACTGAAACTGCTCTCCTCAAAGTCATCAATGACCTTTTAAATGATGACCTAATGGGTTTTTTCTCAGTCTTCAATATGCATGATCTCTGCGGCATTTCACACTGTTGACCACCCTCTCCTACTAAATCCTCTCTCCTCTCTGAGTTTTCATGACATTGATTTCTCTTGGACCTATCTTAGCTTCTCATTCATCATCCATGTCACTTTTGTTAACTGTGGGTATGAACTGAGACTCTGGAGCCTCTTTACATTCTCTGACTTGGCAACCTCATCAGTTCTCATGTATTCCATCATCTGTATGTCAGTGCTCCTGAGATCTCAATAGCCAGAAATTTTCTCTCTCCTTAGCTCCAATTCAAGCATCAATAACTGTCTAACAGATATTTCCAGATGAATATCTCAGGCATCTCAAACTCAGCATTATCCAAAACAAAGATTATTATTTAACCCCTCTCCTCCCTAAGCCCACTTCATTTGCAAGCTTCATTATTATTGGCAAGGTCCCATTTCCAATTACTAGGTTCACAAACCTCAGTATTATCCCTGACTTCTCAATTCATACTCACCTCACATGCTGTCAAATCTGTTTGTTGTTATCTTCACAACATCTTTAGTATATGTCCCCTTCCCTCTGTCTACTCAGCTACTACCCTCATTCAGGCCCACATCATCTTTTGCTGAAATAATGAAAATAGCTACCATTTACCACTTACTACATGCCTAGCACTGTGTTAAATACTTTACAAATATTATCTTGTTTTATGCTCACAACAACTCTGGGAGGTGGGTGTTCTTATGATCCCCATTTTATGGGTGAGGAAACTGAGGCAAATAGAAGTTAAGTGACTTGCCTAAGTTCATACAGCTAATAAGTATCTGGGGCTGTATTTGAACTCAGGTCTTCCAGAATCTAGGCCCAGTACTTTATCCACTGTACTACCTAGCTGCTGGAACTATTCCAACAGGTCTCCTTACATCAATCCTCTCCTCACTCCAATATATCCTCTATATGACAGCCAAAGTGACTTTTCTGAATCATAGGCCAATCAATCAATAAGCGATGTATTAATTACCTCTTATGTGTCATGAATGCACTGTGCTAGGCACTGAGGATTGAAATATAAGTAACATACTCTTAACGGGCTTACATTGTAACAAGGGAGATAATAAGTACATACGTAAACATTTACAGAACAAACCTAAAGAAAAGAAATACAAAGCAATACAAAATGGTTAGGGACAGAAGGTACTAGCAATGGAAGGGCTCAAGAAAGACTTCAAGTAGAATTTGGTGCTTGGGCTACATTTTCTTTTTCTTTTCTTTTTTTTTGGTGAGGTAATCGGGGGTTAAGTGACTTGCCCAGGGTCACACAGCTAGTTAAGTGTTAAGTGTCTGAGGCTGGAGTTGAACTCAGGTCCTCCTGACTCCATGGCCAGAGCTCTGTTCACTCTGCCACCTAGCTAGCCCCTTGGGCTACATTTTCAAGGAAGACAGGGATTCTCTGAGGCAGAGATGAAAAGGTAGTAAGTTCCAAGTACAGAGCTAATGTAAGACGATAGAAAGTGCTATGTGTAAGAAAAAGAGAGAAGGGTAATTTAGCTGGACCGCTGAGAGTAGGAAGAGAGTAATTAATATAGAATGAGGGTGGAAAGACAGATTAGGACCAAGTTTTGAAAGGCTCTTCTTAACAAGCACCAGAGGCTCTCTTTTGCCTCTAAAATCAGTTAAAAACTCTCTGCTTGACATTTTAAAGGTCTTTACCTTCTACCTTTTAAAATTTCTTTAAAAAATCTTATTATTTTATTCTGAACTTATACACCAAAAAAAGAAAATTTCCATCTTGAAGAACACAAAAAGATTATATATGAAACCCTAAATCTCCATTTCATATGCGTACTTTCCCAAAAAAGCATATAATAAATACAACACATTATTTTTTAAAACATCCCTACTTGTCTGTGATTCCTTTGAACCTCTTCCTACTTTTCTAACCTACTTTACCTATTACTCTCCTGCTTTCACTTTCAGATCTATCCATCCTGGACTAATTACTGTTTCTCACTCTCAACAACCCATCTCCCAACCTGTATGACCTTGCATAGGCTGTTCCACTCATCACCTTATCTCCACCTCTCAGAATCCCTGGTTACCTCAAAACTCACCACAAGCATCACCTTCTACCTGGCTCCTTTTCTAATCTATCCCAGCTGCTAGTGCACTTCCTCTCAAAATCACTCTGTATTTTCTCTTCCATCAGAATATAAGCTAACTGAGGCCACAGACTATCTCCCTTTTACCTTTGTATCTGCAGCACTTAGCAAGCACACTGCTACCAGGCCAAGCCACCATGTTTACATTTCCCCTTTGTGAATCCACAACTTCTACATGTTTTGAACTGAAACCCAGCTAGGAGTCACCTCCATCATAAGCAGTCTATAAAGCAGATCACAGACAGAGAGCTGGATGGGGCCTTATAAGTTGTCTAGCCCAGTCACTCAGGCTTGAAACACTGGTATTTTATTCTCTCAACTTGCACTCACTCCATATAAACCTTCTCCAACCCTCTTAATTCTAGTGCTTTTCCTCTGTTAATTATTTGCTATTTATTCAGTATATAGCTTGCTATGTATATATTTGTTTGCATGTTGTCCACCCCATTAGATTGTAAGCTCCTTGAGGGCAGGGATTGTCTTTTGCCTCTTTTCATATTCCCAAGCACTTAGCACAGTGCCTGGCACACAGTAGGTGCTTAATAAATGTTTATTGATTGATTGATATCCAATCTGTTTTAAAGTCATCATTTATACTTTCATAATATCCATCATATATTTTCCCTTCTCTCTACTCAAAAAGCTGCCACCCTAGTGTCTTTGTCATCTCATATCTGGACTGTTGCATTAGCCCTCTGGCTTATCTCTTACTCAAGTCTCTCTCTACTCCAATCCATCCTCTAATAAACTGCCAAAATCATTTTCCTAAAGTGCAAGTCTGACCATGACACCCATCACCTTCCCTACTCTATAATCTCCAGTGACCCCCTATTTTCTCCAGGATCCAATATAAAACCCTCTGTTTGGAATTGAAAGCCCTTCACAACCTGGACCCTACCTATCTTTGAAGTCTTCTTATACTTTAACTCCCCTTTACAATCCAGTAACACCGACCCTGTTATTCCTCAAACGTGACCCTCTAGTTTCTGACCTGGTACCTATTCACTGGCCAAGAATGTTTGCCCACCTGACTTCTTTGACTTCTCTCAAGAATCAGCTCAAATCCCTTTCCAAATCTTTCTCTTCTCTTTCCTCCCATATTAATGTCTTCCATCTGAGAACAACTTCCATTTATACAGTATCTTTCTTGTATGTAATGTAACATCTCCTCCATTATTAAGTGAGCTCCTTGTGGGTAGGGACTGTACTTTTGCCTTTCTCTGTATCCCCAGTGTTTAGCACAGTAGTTAACAGACACATGTTGAATGATTACAAGCTTGAGACAAACATTATGAGAGGCTGAAAAGATTTTTGGCTTTTCTATAATGTTTATTACTATGGAATGCAATCAACTGATGTTAAGAAAAAAAACCCAAAAACAACCAAAAAACCTCAGCAGCAATACTAAAGATGAGAATGTTAATTCAACACAATTCAATACTGAAAGGCAGAACACACCGTTTGGTACTGCTTAATGGCTTTCTAATGCACTCATTGTAATCAGTATTGTAATCAATCAAGTTATCTGTATTTGTATCATATGTACTTACTAGGTTGTAGGCTCCTCAGGGACAAGGGACAGGGATAAGAACTATATTTTGTCTAAATTTTGTGTCCCCTCGCCCAGCAACTCAGACGGTGAATTACACAGTGGGTACTTAGGAAATGTCTTAGGAATAAATCAAATTGCTAACAACAAAGGGGATGCTAAAAGTTAAAAGTAAGAATAAAGGGAGCATTAAAACAAAGACAAACTAAAACTTCATTCAGCATGGAGTTGCGTCTCTTCTGTTCATACAATCAATGTTGTTCACAAGATGCTTAGCATAACAACCTTTCCCATTCATATTATAGGACATATAGGTTTGAAACAAACATCTGGATAAGGAATTCTAAGGACTTAATACTTTCCTACATTAAAAATACATATTTACATCAAAAAGTAGCAGTTCTTTCCTTCCCAAGATGTATGTTTGCCACTGTTGTAGGCAAAGTTTATGACTCAGAAGTCACATTCTAAGAGGTCTGAGGAGACCTTCTCATACATTCCCACAGGTCTTACATTTAATAATTTTTTCAGCATGTGATACATAGGGCCAGATAATTGGTACCTAATGCATAGTGCCAAAGAGTGTTAAGAAAACCCTCTGTAATTAAACAATTGATCCTCGTGTTTAAAGCCAAATACCCCAGTATCTTTGCAGACAGACATCTTTTACAAAGAAGTAGTCTATAATTACAACATAATTATTGCTACTAGCATTGAAAAATCAAGTTGATTATGAAGATTTCTCCTACCGGATCTAGGTTCTTAAAAAGAAGGATGTCTTTGCAAGCCTCCTGCAATCTATTTCTTTGATCATCTGTCTTCGGGTGTATGATCTAAAAAATAACAATGACAGAAAAGATATAAAAGGAGATATTTTTCTGTTGACTTCTGAAAATAGAATTGTGTCTTAAATACAGAAAATGTCAAATACTTAGCAGACTGTAAAGTTTGTATAGCTGATTTAACTCTTTACCTTGTTCACTTTCAGAAGCCACTGTGAGGCTCAAATTCCCTATCAGAAAATCAGCAATGCTGAGAGTGTTGTACAGGAACAGGGAATTATGAGCATTTTAAGAGATATATTCAGATTAAAAAAACCCAAAATATTAAATAGAGGCTTCTTCTTCAGATGACCACCAAGTAAAAAGTAACATTAAGGTTATGTTAAGGCAGCTAGGTGGAGCCTTGGATAGAGCACTGGCCCTGGAGTTAGGAGGACCTGAGTTCAAATGTGACCTCAGACACATAACACTTACTAGCTGTGTGACTCTGGGTGAGTCACTTAACTCCAATTGCCTTGCCAAAAAAAAAGAAAGGTTATGTCTATATTGCTAAATAAAAGAGCAGTCCAATGTGCTTCTGGAAGCCTTCATTAATGGTCATTTTTTTTTCCTACACTGGGTTTGGTAAATTCATTAAATTTTAAATCTGCCTCATTTAGAGATTTTGGTTAAGTAGAAAACCATGCAAGAGGAGATCTATTTTTGACAGCCACATTGTACTTCTAGAGAATGTGCTCTTTTTTGCCCTCTAATGAGCTCACATTCTCAAGAATTTGTTTTTCTCAATTCCTTCAATTAAAAACTAAGATAATTCTTTTTCTTTGGAGGTGAACAAACTCTGTGGAGAAAATGGCTAGTGAACCCTCAAGGTTGGACACATTTTTTAACCATATGAATGGAGACTACTGCTTGAATAGGAGATGTCCAGGGCAGTAGCATTCCTACAATGAAACAGAAGACCTGGATATATCTCACTCTCTACTTAGCGAACAAAACCCAGACTTATGAGCAAGGATTCTTCAAATTCTCCTTGTGGAATTCAAGATTTGATCAACTACCTTAATTCCACAATAATGCAATGAAAAGCAAGGAACCATCTACTACTGAGATTATTTTTCCCAGTTCACAGGTGGGTAAGGGAAGGGTGAGTTCTCACCATGAGTGCTGACTCATGTCAACCAGTAACCCATATGTAAATCACAAGGTTCCAATGATTCAGACCAAAGGATCCCAATCTTCTCTCCATTTTGGTAAAGTATGTAACTATAGTATATGTTGGCAAACACTATCCAGGGCATCTACATTTATAGATCAGTTTTCTGAGCTACATAGAAACACTATTTTTTCTTACCCAACCATTAACTCAGAGATTAAGAAAAATCCAAATGCTGTCAACAAAGGTGATGATAGGGTTTATTTGATTTCATTCAGCATGCTATATATTTTAAACAATCAAAAAAACAGACTACATAAAATTATATATTAATTAAAAATTACTTAATGATATATAGACAAATTAGTCAAATTTACAGATCTGCATAGATCCTGACTCCTGAAAGATAAAATAAGTCCTTATCTTATGGTTAACTAGTAAAATTGACAAACATTATAAGCAGTGATGATGTTGAATCATGGAGGACATTTTTAGGATATAGATGTAGCTTTTAAATAGTGCATTTGAGAAACTGAAAGTTTAATGTGACTCTATTTTTGAAAACATTTAAATATTTGTGACCTTTTCCCCTCTTACTTGGAAAAATTAAACCACCTTTTACCTAATATTCTTCTTCTGAGTCAAACTAGATGCTAAACATTCAAGACTATATATGTAAGGATATGATAAAAGGTAATTCCAGTTACTTGGGTACTCATTGATGAAAACATTCTATACAGTTTGAGAAGTAATAACTAAACCATGTAAACTAAAATTAACTTCTAAATTCAGTACATTACTATAAATGCTGTAACAAAAGTGCTGCTCACTTAAATAATTCTTCTCCTCCTCCTCCCCCTCCTCCCCCCTTTTCTTCCTCCTCCTCCTCTTCCTTCTTTCACACCAAAGCAAGTCAGTACCTCTTTGCAGAACACAGTCTCTGGAAGTTGTTTGGGAAAACTGAGGAACTTGCCCATGGTCACAGAGCCAGAATCTGTCAGAGGTAGACCTAAAACATAGGTCTTCCTGAAGGAAGCTAGTTCTCTGCCCACCACTTCACACTGACTCTTAAATTCATTGAACAGAGTTTGAATTAAAGGAATATCTTTTTTTTTCTGTAAAGAACATGAAATAAAAACTGATGGAACTTGAAGGTTACTTGTCATTATTTTGGCCTAACATATATACATATTTTTTTTGGGGGGGTGAGGCAATTGGGGTTAAGTAACTTGTCCAGAGTCACATGGCTAGTGAGTATTATGTGTCTGAGGCTGATTTAAACTCTCCTGACTCCAGGGCTGGTACTCTATCCACTGAGCCACCTTGCTGCCCCTGGCCTAAGATATTTCATGATCACTTCTAACCAGAGTTAAGTGCCTGGCTCCCAATACTCATTTTGTTAGCTGACTAAACTCTAACAGAAAGTTTATATATAAGAAAAGGATTTATCGCTTTACCACAGGCTCACCAAATATCCATTTTTATGGGTATTACAGCTCTTAAAAAGGCCACTGACCTTCAGTTAAATAAAGTGGCCGTTTAAGGTTAAAAGAAGCACAATTTCTTTGCTGATCACCATCAGTTAATGAGTAGATTGTGTTGGTCTGACAATAGTTAATCTATTGCTAGAAAGCTGCATAGATCTCAGCAGACAGAACCATCCTTAGGAACATCAAGAACTAAGATAAAACACTGTCAGTTCCACCCAATTTCGTACAATTAAAATGCACGAGGGTACCCTTAAATGGGAAAAGAAGTTATAACCTGAGAGGTTGATAAATGAAATGCTAAAGCTTCAGAGAAAATTAATATTATATTTTATGTATGGAAGATTTATTCTGAGTACATTATTATTATTCATACATTATCAGAAACCTATTATTTTTCTTTAAGTGCAGTAATATCTTAATTATCTGGTATCACTGAAAAATTCTAAATAACTCATTTTCCAGATAACTAAGAGGTTATTTGCCTTTTATTTTAAGGTTATCTATTAAAAAACCAGAAATCTTCAAGAAATGTATTAAATATTGCCCTGACTTGTAAAAATGAAAACAAAACAAAACAAAACAAAAATTTCTTGATGACTCTGAAACATCAGTAATTGCACTTAGATGAAGATGAAATAGGGTTGATGGTGGAATAGGTATTACTCCAGAAATTGTCTTAGATGTTTTCTTTGAAAAATATTTTGATTTAATTTTATATTAGGGTTATTTTCCACATTTATAGGCACGACGGATATACAACTACATAGACCTCCTGAGAAGTACAATGAAGGTGACTTTTTGAAAAATTAAGTACTGAAGACCAAAGCAGCTTCTCTCAAATGGTTATTTTCTTCTCCAAGAAAATTTCTTCTTCATTGATGCTAGAAGTACTTTTGGCTTAACTCCCACTTTCAAAACACATCTAACTATATCACTGATGCAGTGGGCCATAGATACTTCCTGGTCAGCTTGTACCCACTCATTTGCACTATTTATTGATAGAGTTTATTTGCATTTCACAAATTCCTGCTGGGGTATGTGTTATGATCTTACTTTGGAGCTTACAAATATTTTATCATCATCGCATAATGATGATAATGACACCCTTGCAAATATAACATATCAAGTCATAATTTTCTCCAAGTCCCCTTTAATTAATGATTTCACATTTAACAGAATTACAAGCACAAATCAACCAACATATAACATTTAATGCTGAAAAGTTAATGTCTTGTATTAATTTTCTCATGAAATTTAATGCAATAACATTAACAATTGCAGGGTTTCTGGCTTCTCAGCTATTTTTCTTTTTTGATCACTGATTCAGGGGCTACTTCTTTACTTTCAGAGCAGTGGCTTTGATGGGGGGAGGTTTTCATTGGTAGGGGGCAGGGTTCCAAATTCAGTGCTGCTGCAGATTTCTGAAGTTGCCAGATGTCTGACCTCTGATTAAGTTAACTTCATTTTTTAGGTCTGAATTTATTAGTTAGAGGCTAATTTTTCTATTAAATGCTTTTCTGATTTCATAATTTTAATTAATGGTAAATTGTTGTGATCAACAGAAATTTGCTTTAAAGAAAACCTTACAAGTACCAGGGATTCTATTAACAAGAAAATGATCATGGAAAATTGTTGCACATGATATCCTTTTTCTACCTGTCCGGAAGGCCCCATTCCTAATTTTATCAGCTCTTCCACACTACATTGTTATGAATTAGGTACGTTTTTCTCGTAGCCTTTAAAAAACTTCATTATTAGAGGGACTACACTTTTGAATACAAATGTCATGTCAGAATGGATCAGAAATACTTTGGGTTTAAAAAATAAAGTAAAAACCCTGATATCTCTGAGAGGAAGCTACTGTTTAGACGAGCGTTCCAAAGATGTAATGAAATGAAGAAATATAATTTAAGTAATGTTATATTTAGGAAGAATGCTAAAATAAAGTATTTTATTCTATCAAAATGGACACATTGCTTTTTCTTCATGCAATACTTTCTAACAGTACAAAAAAAATCATTACATCAGATGCTACTAGTTTGGAATCTGTAAGATTTACTAGTTTTTCGGCTGAAATGTATTTGTATTCTATCTATGAAAAAAACAATTTTCTGAACAAATGTAATTCATTTTGGCTAGATCATAAGAAGAATGCTTGATCTACATAATAAGATGAAGCACTCTATCACCATCACTTGCATATAATTATTATGTTATAAAAATAAACCATCTATCAACTAAAACAGCTCTATTAGGTTCTCTGAGAACACACTATTATCAGTCAATTGGAGTTCATGGAACACAGTTTGTATGATGAAAAGGAGTACTTTTTAAAAACTGTCTTTCAGACTTTCCACTCCATACATCCAATGCTGAGTGGGGTTTAAAAATGTATAAATGGAAAACTGGGATTTTTTTGGTGCCTCTGAACAATTCAAGGCTATAGAAGTAAAAGATGTAATAACTTGTTAACCTGAATGAGGTGTCACAAGTCTAGGAGGGTCACCCCTGAAGTGCTTTCATATATCATTTCTCCCTCCATCAGCAATGTTTCAGATATATTCCCAGAATCTGATGGCTGCTAAGAGGCCAATGTATAAATTCTTTAACTGCTTAGGGTTATAACACACAAATTATTCCTATCCTTCCCAACCACTCAATATTATTCATGATTTTTAAAACTATGCAACGTATCTTGTAAGAAATGAAAGTGTTCAAATAGAGGCATCCTTTCAGTTTTACACAAAAAGAACAGATATTTCTTCTGTTTTCTAGAAACCTTTTTTGCTTTTAATTTTAATGAAAAAAATGAGAACAGAAATACATCTTGGCAAAACAAAAAAAGATTGCTTCACATCATTGCAGAAAGCTCATTCTTTGAAAAATGTAATGACTTCTAAAAAATCTCTTCTTAGTTAATGCAAACTCATAAGTTTATATAAGTTTTTCTCATAAGAAAAACTAGTATGCTACCAACAACAAAAAGTCTTATTTATTCACTCATTTATTTGTGTATTTATTTGTTTATATAGTTATTAATTTTTTATTTATTTATGTATTCACCTATTTATTTGTATATTTTGGTAATTTTTGTTTACATTGTGTATTGTACTTTTATAAGTATATTAATTAAAGCAGAGGGCTTTTTCCTAAATATTTTCTTAGTTTGGAAATGCTCCTTTAGATCAGAAGATTACAAGTAACAACTGCTGAAAATAAGAGCTAAAAAAAAATCAATTTTTCATGGGTTCTTGTTCTACAGTGAATCCTAAAACAAAACAAGAGTCAATTGTGTACTCAGTGAATTTTATACAGAATTTTATACGTAATATACATTTTTAAGTATATACACACACACACATATATGTGTGGGAATATACGTATCATTTTGATGTTTCCAGAGCTGAATAACTTCAGCACCTCCCAGTCTTCCAAAGCTTTCCTGGAACTTCAATACTTCAGCGGGATATTAGGAAAGGAAATACATTTTAGTAAAATTACCAGATTAGGAAAGAAAGTTGCCGGGGAAAAAAGAGTCAGAACTGCCCCAATATGCATTCTCTTCTACCTGTTGTTTACTTGAGCTGTTATTATTGTTGTCATATTTTATAAAGGTTTAAGTAAATTACATACCCTGGATTCTGCATCATCTTCTTCTTCATCTGGATTGTAAGCTTCTGCACATACTACAAACAGAAAAAAGCCGAAAGTGCAATAAATAAACACTATTAAAAAAGAACAATTCTTTAATAAATCAAGTCAGAGTAAAGTACTATACTCTTAAAACCAAAATATTCTCCATGGTGAGAGTAATGAATTATTTTCAAAGTTGCATTACTAATCAATGTAACAAGAAAAATTGCACATTAAGCCAGAATCTTTGCAAATCATTTTTTTCTCTGATGACTTAAATTCATTTAAGAAGTATGCTTGAAAAAGCCATCACTGCTATTGATCACACTACTGATCAGCATTTTGAGTTTGTAAATATCAGTTATACATATTCCATATTAAGGAGTGACATGTGGCAATTGTAGCTTTTTGTAGATTTTTCATGGATCCAAGAATCTTTTGAAGGGCAGGGGAAATGATCATACATCAGTGGTTTCTCAGTATCCCAAGTTCAGATTTTCATAATAAGGTTGTTGTCGTTCAGTCATTTTAGCCACGTCTGATTCTTTATGACCCCATTTGGGGTTTTCTTGGCAATGATGCTGGAGTGGCCTGGCATTTAGTTCTCCAGCTCATTTTACAGATGAGGAAACTGAGGCAAATAGGGTTAAATGACTTGCCCAGGGTCACATAGCCAGTAAGTGTCTGATATCAGATTTGAACTCAGGTCTTCCTGACTCCGGACCAGCTTGTGTCTTGCCCATGATAGCAACTTAAAAGATGTTTACCGAATTGTGGAAAATGGGAGAGGTGCTATGGGACTAAAGAAGGGCAAATATCACTCTGACTTGTCAAAAAAGAAAAGACCACAAAGCTTGCTAAATATAAGCCAGAAAGTTCCTGGTAAAATTCCAGAACTGGGCTTCTTAACCTTTTTCCACTCATGGTCCCTTCAGCAGCTTCTTAAACTGTGGGTCACAACCCCATAAGGGTGGTCGCCACCCACAGTTTAAGATTAGAATATGAATGTATTAGGTACAGCTGAGGAGAAATATCTGTATTTCATTTCTCATGACTGTTGTGGCCCAGAAAGCATCACTCTCTGAGAGCAAGCAACATTTCTCATTGGGAGAAATTCTCTTAACTACATGTCCCAAAAGATGTGTCTGGATGCAGCGTGGAAGAGAATCAGACAAGGACTGATTACTGAAGATTCTTCTGAAAGTCCAAAAGCTTAAACAGTGAGATTGTCAGAGGGGTGTATGTGTGTGTGTGTGTGTGTGTGCGTGCAGATGGGGGCTCTGGGGAGGATGGTTTAGCCATGGCATCCCTCATGGGAAAGTCCTAGTAGAATTCTGATGCTCCCAGAGCGAGTAACTTTAGCACTCCCCACTCTCCCCTATAGTCAATAGTCAAACATTTATTAAATGCCTACTGTGTGTCAATCACTGTGCTAAAATGGGGAGAACGAAGGGGTACAGATAGGAAAAAGATAGTTCCTATCCTCGGGAAGCTTACAATCTAATGGGAGAAGACAATATACAAAAGAAAATTTTAAAAAGGGGAGGAGGGGACCACCAGCGGTGACCCAGTGAGGCAGTACAATGCTTCCTGGAGTTGAAACCAAGCAGATGGAAAATGAATGGAAATGGAAAATGATGGAAACAGGTGATAGAAAATAAAATTAGATGGAAAGTTCCAGGCTTTCTATAAAGGAAGACTATGGGAGGAGTTTATTTCTCAGTCCTCCAGCCCTCCAATCAGAGGGGAGAGATAACTAAGTGTGCAGAGAAGGTGTTAAGTATCAGAGCTGAATCAATCTCCATGATGATGATGAAATTTCAAGTTAGGAACTCCTCCTGAGGATGAAACTTTCACAGAGCTACATGGTGTAGATAGCATCAAATCCTAAATTTTTTTTTTTGTTGTTTTTAAGCATTGGACAGTATGAACTAGCTATGTTCCTTCTGAAATACTGATGGAGAGAGTGGAGTGAAGGGAGAGAAGTTAGAATTAGATTATAGCAAACTTCAAGCCTGAAGGGGGATTGAACTCTTTTGAGAATTAGGGAATAAGAATAGCTCTCTTACATAATTATTTCTATCTTGTTATTTTATGACTTAAATGCTCCAGTCACTAGATTTTTAAATTGCATGGTTGGTAAATAGAGATTATTACACTGGTGGTAACTCAATCTGGGATTTGCAGAACTGATTGCCCAAAATATTACACCGTAAACATGGTAAGAATATCAAGGAGCTGTGGATATGTGGCTACCCTGTCTATTTCTGGTTGACCATGTGTGCTGGTTCAGCACTAAGGGACTTAGGTCCTTTGAAATGATGAAAAAAATTCTTAATGATCTCTTAGTGTCATAACAGTAGCAAATTAGGGGGCTACATTAATTTGAAAAGGAAAACAACTTCTGGCTAGCTCATTTGTTATGTAGCAAGTAGCTCTCTCTCTCTCTGTCTCTCTCTGTCTCTCTCTGTCTCTCTCTCTGTCTCTCTCTCTCTCTCTCTCTTCTCTCTCTCTCTCTCTCTCTCTCTCTCTCTCGGGTTCCCATAAGGGGGTGGAATATGGTGCCCTCCCCCAATCCTGGAAGAAATGGTGAACTGTGAGCACACTGCTGCTAAAGCACATACTTGGGAAAAAGAGACTCCGAGCCTGGGCCCCAAACTACCTTTTTTCTGCTTTGTGTTTCCTTCCCTTAGCATAAGTGACCCAACATCAATCCCAAGATGAATATGTCCAGCCTTAAGAGCAACCTTGGAAGTTTAGGAGTTTGGAAGGAGTTCCTTACTAAGAGTTGATTGGACAGGAGGAGTTCCTATATCAGAGAAGATGACCATCAACAGAGGGAAGAGATCAACACAGCTCACCAGAAGGCATGGACTTGCATGAAATTATTGAACAGTGAAGAACTGAGGTAAATTGTAAAATGCCTATTCAGCAGTTTTCCAAACTGTATTATGTCTTGCTATTTTAAGTATTAAATTCCTGGAAGATTATAATAATAACTATGCTATTAACTGCTGCTTCTTAAGTTTCCTCTCAATACACACTTGTGAGTCTTGTGTTTGTCAAGCATTCCATTCGTGCAGAGGAAATAAACAACTGTCCTATAACTGATTCTGTACCTTACATCGAGTACCTTTCTATTTCTTCCTTTGGGGGAAACCTAGATATGGATTAAAGCTAAGCTTTAAGTAACTGATTCCAGGGCACACTGGTAGAGGTTTAAATGGCTGAAGAATGTTAAAAATAACCTAACTCTTTTCATTAGAAGTTGTGATACTTAAGGACTAAACTTGGTTTACGTGTATGGGTCCAGAGTTAAGGGCAGCCCTTTGTAAAGAGGGAGAGGACAAAGCACTCCACCCCCTTGTGGTTCTGTATAGCCTTCTGAAAAATATAGTTCAAGCACTTATGGTTCTCTGAGCCCTAAGCATTGTTGTAGAGAAGTTGTGGGGGGAGTCCTTTTTATCTATACTCACAATATCAACATAGAAAAAAGGAAATGGTGAGGAGTAACAACCAATATGGTTTCATCAAGAATAAGTCATACCAAATTAATTTTGTTTTTTTATCTAGGTTGATAGATGAAGAGAAAGTTGTATATACTGTTTACCTAGATTTTAGGAAAGAATTTGACAGTATCTCTCATGCTGTCCTTGTGGACAAAATAGTGATATATATGCTAAGTAACAGAAGTGTTAAAGTAGATTCAGAGCTGGCTGAAAGCCTGATTGACCTATAAAGTAGCCATTAATACATCCATGTCAACATTAAACAAGGTCTCTAGGGGAGATCTTCACAGGTTCATCTTGGCCTTATGTTGGAGACTGGATATCAAATCTGTAACTGCCTTTCCACAAAGCTAGAAGAGATAGCTAATGCTAATCTTTACTATCCTGGTCATCCTTCTCTAGACATCTTTCCTAAAATCTTGTAGCCTTCCTAAAAACTCCAGTATCCTTTCTAAAATCCACAAAGTTGGGAAAGACAGCTAATGACCTCTATGACAGAATAGGGAGATCTAAAAAAGATCTCAAAAGACTAGAACATAGGGGCAAGTATAAAGCCTCATAACTGAGTTAAATTAACTTTACTAGTATGAGATTAGGGAGACATACAGAGCAATTTCTCTGAAAGGAAAAAAGATCTGGTAATTTTAGTGAGTTGCTCAATAGGAGACAATAGCATGATCTAGGGTAGAATAAAAAAAATAAAGCAGTTTCCAGAATAGGGGAAATCATAGTCCCTTGTATGCTTCTCCTGTTCAGATTACATTTAGAGGACTGTGGTCAGTTTTGGATACCAGACTTTAGGAAGGATATTGGAATATCTAGAGAAAGGTGACACAGATAACAAAGATCATGCAGCTGGAAATTGGAGGAACTGGGGAGATTTAGAATGAAGAGTAGAAGACAGAAGTCATGCAGGAAGCTGTCTTCAAACTTATGAAGGTCTGTCATATGGGCAAGGGAACAGACTTTCTTCTTGGCCCAGAGGGCAGCTCTAGGGGAAATGGCAGAGAGGCAGATTTCACCTCAAGGTAAGGACAACTTTTCTTACGATTTGAATTATATTAGAAATGGAATGGGGAGCCAGAGCAGGTAGTTTCCCTTCATTAGAGGTCTTTAAGTGAAAGTTAGGTGACCACTTGTCAAAGTTATAGAGGATTTTTTTTTTAATTCGTTTACGGTTAGTCTCCTAGGTCTTTTCCAGCTCTGAAATTCTGTGATTCTATATGGATCTTCCTAAGGGATAGTAGCATTTTTGATTAGTGAAAAGTCCAAAAGAATGCCAAGTCTTTCTGATGCTAACATCTAATAACACTGACTGATTAGTTAAATACCTGTCTACAAGGGTGGCAATCTATGCATGTCTCATTTCTTACCCAGCCTACTGAGACCTGTTAAAGACCTTAGCTTGAACATCCAAGGTCCCCCATTATATCTTGGGCCATCTCCAGTTGTCCAGAGCCATATCTGGCCATTGGACCCAGATGGCTCCAGAGGAGAGAGTGAGGCTGGTGACTTTGCACAGCCCTTCTTCACTTAAATCCAATTTACTTGCATGTCATGGCACCACCTCCCTGATGTCATGGCCCTCTTAGAGAATGAAAGACAAACAACAACAGACAAGCCTATGCATGTTGTAATGCATATGCAGTCTATGCCTATGCAGTATGATGCTTTTATAAGCAAATATATTTGGATGCCAACGTTTTTGCATGTTCCCAATATCATTACTGCCCATTAAAAACCATAGTGAATATTTTAAAATAGAGACAGTTACGTTCCTTGAGAGCAGGGATTATTTGTTGGTTTGCCTTTCTTTGTATCTCCCAGCACTTAGCAGAGTGCCTGGCACATCACTGGTACTTAATAAACACTTGTGAATGTGACTTAAACCAGAATACATCATAGTACCGTGTCGAACCCATAATCAAATCTCAAAATTCTTTACTGAATAGTAAACCTACATTTCTTTTCTTAAAATTACTGAACCAGAGCAATAAAAATATTATTAAAATTGGGCTAATTTAATTTCAGTTTATAGTTAACAAATGTTTAAAGTCTCAGATTTTCAGCAAGCTTAGTTATAAAAATCTTAAAGTATAATTTGCTGAAATAAAATATCAACAAAACTTAATAAGGCAAAAGATTTCTGTGTGCAAACAACAATTTTTATATTCCTTTCCTCCATTAAACTAAAATTCCAAATTTCATAAGTATATTTCATTTTTTTAAGAACAAGTAAGTTAATAAAAAATAAATTGTTTTGATGCTATTTCTAAAGAAAACATAGACATATGGAAGTTTAAATGCTACAAAGTCACAGAAAAAATAACATAATACAATTCAAATAGCAACCTGCAGGAATTATTAGAAAAAAGTAAAATAAGTTTGACAATCTAATGTTTTCTGAAAATAAACAAATTTTCACAAATTTTTTTTTTTGGCCCTGATTTCATTGGTATTGAGAGCTCAGAGGGAAGAACTTCCTTTACCAATGCAAATTAGCTCTGCAACCTGATCTTAAACTTGAATCTTAGGGCAAAACTCTGTAAAATAACTTGAGGATTTCTATAAAATGAGAATAAGAAGAGTATCTATCTCATCAGGTTGTTGTGAGGACAAATGAGATAATCTGGAGAGTGCTTTGCAAACCTTAAAGCACTAAATAAATGTTAGCTGTAATGATAATAATCTTTATCAGATTATACTGAGAACGCAAACAGAAAACAGTAACACTTGTTAAACACCAGCAATGTGCCCTTCACTCTCCTAAACTAATTTGCTTAACGTATATTTGTGCTGTACTAGATTACAATTTAAGTAAGATAATGGCAGGTGAGATTCTTATTAGATATACAGGTCTTCACCTATTTCCATTTATTAGCTGACGAGCCTGCTCAAAGTCAAGTGGACATTTAGCAATTAACAGGTCTACAGGGCTGCATAATCACTATTTCACTTTGCATTGACTGCAACCAAGTTAAGTGTAACTGAAATCTGTTTGGAAATACTTTTAGATTTATTTTTAAGATTGCTATGTACTTTTACATGTTATCTTTTAATCTAAATTTTAATTATTCTGATCCAGTCGAAGTCTTTGGGTAATGTTTCATGAAGGAAGTGAAAATTGTGAAAAAGTCTTTTAAAAGAAAAAAAACACACCAATAAATATTTATTTCCCCACCCCCTTACACAAAATGCTTGAGTTCAAGGACAGATTCATGTTTCCTCAGAGTATAATAATTTTACATGCTAATCATTCTTATTTATAACATTACAAATACAACTCTTTGCTACATGCTTTCTTGCCACATATCTCATTATCTGATCTGACACTTTAAATAAAGTCATCTCTAGCCCACAGTCTCCAACACTATGTGCACCTAATTTAGCCTGTTGAAGTATGGTTTAAAAGTTGGGAACAGAGGACAATTAGTTGTGAAGGGACTACTTTTCTGAAGATGATATTTAGCTCTAAGCTCTGATTCTTTTGCTATATTAGGTCTTCAGGAACATGCTAAATGTGGTTATGGCTTTCAATTCATTTGTAGTAGCAATAGAAATAAGATGGACTCTTTTTTTTTCAAGGGGGAGGGAGGAGTAAGAATGAAGGTGGAATAGTCTTTAACTTTTAAACTCCTTTGACAAATTCCCTGACTGCTATTGCCATCAACCCACCAAATCTCCCCATTCAAGTCCACCGAAGGGATTTCTATCTGGACATAGGGACTGTGGAAATGCAAGACTTTCTTTACTTAAACATTACCCTCCCAGACACTATTATCCAAAATCCCCTCCTCCCCTATTCTAATCAACTGAGGAGATCACCATTTGGAAGACCACTGATGCAGATATTTTTAATTCAAAATTCTAAATAGAATTTGGAGGCCAATTTACTGCATAAACTTTTCCATACTTGGTATTTTCCCCAATCTGTGGCTAGCAAATTCCAATCTTCTGCACCACCCAGCCTTGTCCAATTTAGTCTGCACAAAGCCAAGGAGGCATTAGGAAATTAACAGATCCACATGATTGCCAAAAATCGCTTTATCTTCTGGAATACTACTCTATTGTTCCCAAAGTCTACTTCATTCTAGATCTCTTCTTGTCATACTCTTTCTATCGTCTAACATTCAAGTTTTCTCCTTAATATATGTTATCTCTTCCTTTCAGTGTTAAGAGGCTCATGCTCCTCTAACACACTGGGACAGGAAGAAGGATTGGCATATTCTGTACCATACTATCACTTCCAGTATGTCTCTGTCTCTCCTGCCCTCTCATTTGTGTATCTCACCCTGCCCATATCCTTGTTCCTATCATCTCCAACTCTCCCTCCTTCTCCTTTTTTGAGGCAACTGGGGTTAAATGACTTGTCTAGGGTCACACAGCTAGTAAGTATTTGAGGCAAGATTTAAACTCAGGTTCTTCTGACTCCAAGACTGGTGCTCCTTTCACTGCACCACTTAGCTGCCTCCTCTCCCTCCCTTCTCAACAAATTTAATACCTGGCTTATAGTTTTATCATTTTATCCCTTACCCTTATCCTTGGTGACTTTAATGTCACTTTGATGTCTCTTTGAACACTCCGGTTCCTCAGTTCAACCTCCTTAACTATCATGACCTCCATTTCCACTCTACCTCACTGCCCACAGCTCAGAACTCAGCATTACCCCAAGTTATTCTACCTCTATGATCTTAAAACTCTGAAATTACATCTCTAATCTTGTTCCTCCCACCCCCAACCTCTTTTACTACCTCACTCCTCTTTAACCTGTTCTTTCTCCTCAATTTGGCCTTTAATGTGGTTGTTGATACATTGGTATCTTCCCTGGAGCACTGCCTCTTCAGATCCCTTGACCACTTATCTTTTGGGGAGGGCCCTTGTTTTTATACATCTGTACCAATGTCTTATCTATCTATATGTTTTGATATACCTACCAATCTTAGATCGTAAATATTTATCAGAGAAATTTCCTGAAAAAATTGCTTTCCAGTTAACTTTTCCCCTTTATCTGCTTTGCTTCTATATAAAACCTTTTTAATTTTATGTAACCATAATTTTTTGTTTTATGAATGAATGAATAAAGAATTTTCAGTTTTTGTCATCTCCAAAGTACTATGCCAAGTGCCAGGACTACAAACAGAAAAGTAAGACAGTCCTGTTTTCAAGGTGCTCACATTCTAATGGGGGAGACAACACATATGGAAGGTTTCAGGCATAGGTGGAAAGGTCCCATGGTCTTTAGAGTTCAGTGGCCAAGCAGATAGTAACGTCTTTTCTTTAATGTCAATTTCACTGATAAAATAATATCATATCTGATGCTTAGCCATTTGACAAGGATTTTGATGACAAGAATGTTATTTTGAGGTTTTTAATAGATACAGTTGTAGCATCTGTAAACGCAGTTGCCATGTTGCATGTGCACATAGATTACTTTCCAGGATGGTGGCTGTGGACACTTACCAGAAGCATTGCTATTCTGAAGGCTCTTGGGTTCAGGGTCTTGGGATGTCTCCATCATTTTATTTCTTGGGATCTTTATCCTTGATTTGTTCAAAGATTCCTTCCCTGTCCATAGTTACGAAAGGCATCTCCTTTCACTTCTCAAATTTGTTTATATGACCTTTTGGTCTAGGAGATCACATATCAATTTGTTGATTTAAGCCTAATTTCTCCCAGACTTTCTATTTTTCCTATGAGTCTGTGTTGAATAATGAGTTCTTGGGTTCACTGAAAACTGTTCTACTATGTTCAATTACTTCTGGATCCTATAGACCCAATCTACTCCATTGATTGATTTTTCTATTTTTAACCAGCACCAAAATAATTTTCATGATTAATGCTTTGTAATATAGTTTGAGATCTGGTACTGCTGAATCTAATCTTTCCCTCCCACTTTCCCCTATAATTTCCCTTAGTATTATTGACTTTTTGTTCCTACAAATGAATTGTCATAATTTTATCTGATTCCATAAGTTTGAATGGTATAGAAATTAATCAACAAATTCATTTATGTAACTTGTCATTTTACAGCTGAGCTATGAGCAATTAATACCTCTCCAATTATTTGTCTTCCTTTATTTTTATAAAGAGTGTTTTGTTGTTGTGTTCATATAATTCCAATGTGTCTTGGTATGTAAGTCTTGCAAATTGTTTTTCCATTTTATTTTCTTTTTATCCTGAATTTAAACACCAAATAAAAGGAACATTTCCATATACAAAGGGCAAAGGAAGATTGTATGTGATAGAAATCAAGGAGTGGGGGCAGCGAGGTGGCGCAGTGGATAGAGCACTGGCCCTGGATTCAGGACCTGAGTTTAAATCCGGCCTCAGACACATAACACTTACTAGCTGTGTGACCCTGGGCAAGTCACTTAACCCTACTGCCTAACCCAAAAAAAAACCCAAAAAACAAACCTTCAAAAACAAACAAAAAAAATTGAAAATAAATTTAAAATTAAAAAAAAAAAAATCAAGGAATGTATTTAAATATGAAAACCAACAGATATATGATGAATCTCTATCATGAAGAGTTTGCTTTTCTTTTAAAATATAAAATAAATTAAAAATGAAACTTTTAAAGTGGCCTTGCTTGTCTGTAATCCCTTCTGGCTTCAATTCAGGTCTTTTCTCATGGTGGGCTGGAGATCCTATCCCTAATTCCACTCTCCTCATCTCTCCTCTCCTCTTTGAAAAAAGAAAGACAAAACTCTTATAATAGATATGCACAGTGAAACAAAAGAAATTCCCACACTGACCATATCCAAAAATGAATGTTGCACTCTGAAGCATCTCAAGTCTTTCACGTTTTTTCTCCTCAAAAAGGTAGATGGTACTTTATCATCAGAGCTGTGGAACTGAGGTTGGTCATTGCATCGATCAGAATTCTTATGTTCTTAAATCTTTACAAGCTGTTGCCATTGTATAACTTATTCTCCTGGAACTGCTCACTCCATTCTGCATCAGTTTATATGTCTCTCCAGGTTTCTCGAAAAACCTTTTTCATAATTTCTTGTGGCACATAATATTGTATTATATTCATAAACCATAATTTATTCAGCCATTCCCCAAATGATAGGCACTTATTTCTAGTTCTTTGCTACTACAACGAGAGCTGCTATAAATATTTTTGTGTGTGTGTGTCTTTTCCTCTTTCCTTGATGTCTCTGGAGTACAGGCCTCATAGTGGTGCTAGTTCAAAGGGTATACTACACGGTTTAGTGATTTTTTGGGGGGAATAGTTCTTCATTGCTTTCCAGATTAGCTGGACCAATTCCCATAACCAACAACAAAGCACTGGTGTTTTTGTTTTTCCTATAGCCCCTCAAACATGGGTCATTTTCCTTTTGTCAACTTGCCAATTTAATGGGCCTGAGGTAGAACCTCAAGGTTGTTTTAATTTGCATTTATGTTATTAAGGATTAGGAGCACTTTCCCAATTCATTTGCTGAACGTGTGGATTTCTTCCCTCCAAAAGTTTGTTCATATTCTCTGTTTATCAATTAGAGAATTACTTTCAAGCTTAGGAATCTGACTCAGAGAAACCTGTCACAAAGATTTTTTTCCCAGTTAACTGTTACTCTTCTAAATTCAACTATGTTTGTTTTGTTCACACAAAAAGTTTAAATTCTGTATAATCAAAATTATTCATTTTTTCTTCTGTGATCTTTTCTGTTCCTTGTTGAGTTCTGAACCCTTCTCCTATATAAAGATGTAAAAGGAAATTTCTTCCTTGTTCCTCTAATTTTTTTATGATGTACCTTTTATCTCTAAGTCTTATATCCATTTGGAGATTATCTCCATACATGGTATGAGACACTGGTCTGTTAAACCTAATTTTTGCCAACTGCTTTTCAGTTTTCTCAACAGTTTCTAGAGAAGAGTATGCCTTACGCCAGTGCTGGGTTTGGGATTTTTATCAAATACTGTGCTTCTGTGTTCAATGGCTTCTGTATGTTAATTACCTAAACTATTTCACTGACTGACCTCAGTCAGTCAATAACCATTTATTAAACACTTGCTACATGCCACGCAGCATGTTAAACATGTCTACAAAGTGTTATGAAAACAAACAAGCTATTTCAGTAATATACTTGTCTTCTGTCATGGATTAAGAATTTATGAGTCAGGCAGGATTTTATTTCAGAAATGTATTTTGTTTGGGGCTCAGGTGAGGCAGTTATTACAGACTGTGAGGATGGGAATGGAAGGGGTTTCCTGACCCTGCCTTCTCTGTAGCCTGGCCCCACATTGTTGTAAATGCAGCACCAGAAAGATGGAATCCTCTGATGAGCAGTGAGTAGAATGGCCCCAGCACTATTTGTCATAAGTACTGTACATCACATTATTACCACATTTATACATACATTCAAGACTATTCTGCTTTATATAAATGCATGATGCTTACATCAACGTTTTTGTATTGAGGCATTGGAAAAGGAATATGACAAGGCTGCATACTGTCACCTTATTTATTTCACTTATATATGCAGAGTACATCATGAGAAATGCCAGGCTAGATGAATCAAAAGTCAGAATTAAGATTGTCGACAGAAATAGCAACAATCTCAGATATTGTAGATGATATCACTCTGATGGCAGAAAGTGAAGAGGAATTAAGAAGCCTCTTGCTAGGGTGAAAGAGGAGAGTGTAAAAGCTGGCTTGAAGCTTAACATAAAAAAAAAAAGAGCTAAGAAGTTGGCCCGATCACTCCCTGGCAAATAGAGGGAGAAGGAATGGAAGCAGTGTCAGATTTTATATTCTTGGGTCCAAAAATCACTGTAGATAGTAACTGCAGCCGCGAAATTAAAAGACACTTGTTCCTTGGAAGGAAAGCCATGGCAAATTTGGACAGTCTACTAAAAAGCAGCGATCATCACCTTCCAATAGCAATGTATGGCTTTGAGAGTTGGATCATAAGGAAAATTGAGCACTACAGAATCAATGTTTTCAAATTGTGGTGCTAGAGAAGACTTTTGAGAGTCCCTTAGACAGTGAGGAGATCAAATCTGTCAATATTTAAAGAAATTAACTCAGACTATTCATTGGAAGTTCAAATACTGAAGGTGAAGCTTAAATACTATGCCCACATAATGAGAAGATGACAGTCATTGGAAAAGATTAAAGGCAAAAGGGGATGGCAGAGGATGAGATAGATAGATAGTGTCATGGAAATAATGAACATCAGCTTGGACAGATTTCAAAAGTTAGTGGAGGATAGAAGGGCCTGGAGTGCTATGGTCTATGGGGAAACAAAGAGTCAGGCACAACTGAATGATTGAACAGCTAACACAACATTGAAGGATTAGTCCCAGATATGAGTTCTATGTCATACTGTGTAATTAGCTGTATTAACCTCAACACAGAAACTCTGCTTTTTATATATTAGAACAGACCCTTAGTTTTCCAATGGTTTTAATGATTAACATTTTTAGCTTATTCATTTAAATAATAATCAGCTTTAAAACAGAGCTTGTTACAAAAGCACAGGTGTATCTGACAGCAGCTTTTATTATATAAGTTAGATTAAATTTAGAGCAAAATGAAAATGAAATATCACCCACATTAATGAGAAAAATTATCTATTTTAGCTACAGTAAATTATTGTATAGTTTAATGAGACAATATCTGTTATTATTATGTGTGGGAAAGAAGAAAATCAGGGGAGAAGTATGCAGTAGCTAGTGGTTGGATTTCTAGTATTTAATGGAAGCCCTTAGCTGAAACAAGACAGAAGTTACTCCACTTACGAATAAAGAACTAGTAAAACAGACTCTTTTCTTCCTTAGTTTTGGTTCCATGTAACTGAATGCTGCTATACAATTGAGATTTACACCTCTTTCTCCTTTTCTGTACAAAGGCAAGGGGTGAAGGTAATGGAGTATATGGTGAAGACTGGAATATTAAAAGCATAGGCTGAATAAGATCTATAGAATAATGGTATTTCATAAACTCAAAGCAGTACTGTTATATTCAATTAAAGCCCATTTCAAGTTTCAATGGCATTTTTCTTCACTTTTTTCTCAAGATACTCTCTATTATTAAAACTGCCAGCATGTTCAATCCTATTACTGTCTACATTTCTGAGACAGAAAAAAGTCACATAAAGGTATCCTTTATGTAGCAGACTTTTGATTTTATTTGTATAGGGGACCTTCCACCAAAGTGAAGCAATTGACCAGCTGGTAGAGTAGCAAATAATTTGATAGTTTATAGTCTTAGAAATGTTGCCCAGGGCACTAAGAGATGAAGTGACTTGCCCAAGGTCACTTGGGCCAAGTATGTATACCAGGCAGGACATGAACCCAGGTCTTCCTGACTTAGAAGCTGGATCTTCATCCACTAGGGCAACTGCCTTTATCCATGTTGCAGAAATTGTAGAATGATTTACTAGTAAATTCTCTTATGAACAGTTCAATCTTGGATATATCTTCTAAAACTTTAAGACTTACCCTCTTACTTTCAATAAGTTTTTATTGAAAAGATGTGAGATTAGAATGCACAGTATTATACCAGTGAAGAGATATAAAAGTGCCTTTTGATCCACCTGGTATGTTTTTCCTTTGCTGAGTGTTGACAACAAAGCATTGGCGGCTGCCTTAGTTCACCAATGACTGGCATTCTACCCTCCCCCTTTTTTCCTTAGATATTTATCTTTGTAGAATCAAAGGTAGGGCCTTCAGTAAGTTGGTTGCTAAAACATCCCAAGTATGTGATTAATTCTCCTTTCCTTAAAAAAAACTAGAGTAGGAAATTCTATAGTTTCAATATAAAAATAATAAAGTATTTACTAGCCTTTATGATCAGAAAGTTATTTCTACCTAAACTAGGTTCCTCTGCTGTAACCTATGCCTATTTTTTTACTCCTCCCCACACCCTGCCAAATGGAAAAGTACTACTAACATATCACTCTGATGATTCCAGATTTCAGATGTGTCTACCTTAATGATAAAGAGGGAGGATACACATCAATATGAAATTGATAATGACAGTCATATGTCATAGTGAATAAAGTACTAAACAAGGAGTTGGGAAGACACTTATTCTCTTCAGGCCCCTGACACACGCTGGATGATAATGGGCAGGTTACTCATCTTTCCTGAACCTCAGCTGTCACATCACTAAAACAGGACACTAACATCTATAGTGCTTACATCACATGGTTGTTGTAAGGCTCAAATCAGATAATGTATACACACACTTCGCAAACATTAGAGCACTACATAAATGTCCAGTCTGATGATGATGATGATGATTATGTTGATGATGATGAAATTAGATCAAAGCCATAAAACAAATGGCCAAGAGATGGCCACAAAGGAAGGCTAAATGACCAAATCATCAAGAACTATAGTCACTCTAATTTAAAACCTAGAATTGCTTCCTGGAGGTAGAAGTGATTTAAAATTCTTGATACTAACGCAAGCTATAAACACAAAAGCTTAGTAAAATCACAAAATCAGCACAAAGAAGGTGAGACTCCCTAAAATACCTTGCCAAATTTCATTATAAAAGAAAGACTGTCTTTAGTATGACAGTATGATTTTGAACATCTAGCTTTTCCTAAAATTTAAATCCATTTGTATCTCTTTATAAAGGTTTTATAACTTAGTTTAAAAAGAGATGAAATTATATAAAGCTTTATTAATTACATAAGATTACTAGCAATAAGCTAAACTTAATCATTTTGAAGAAAAACCCACTGACATTTGAACTTTAGAAGTTTGCTGCCTGTAACTTCCTCATTCATGCAGGGAAAGGAACATGCAAAAAACTCCACAAACAAACAAATTTATCTACTACATTGGGGCAAATGTTGGATGTTAATACTTACTGACTTTGTCATTTTTATGACTTGAAAATTGCAGAGTTATCAAATATACAATAATAATAGGAAAAACTCAAATAATGAAATGGCATTAACATTTAAAAAATAGTTCTTGCTTAAATTATCAATAGTTTCAACGGCATAATATTCTTCTTTAATTATGACTAATATTAACTCTAAAAGGGGGAAAGCTGGCACATAACTCTAGCAAAGAATGTTGTTAATGTCCAAATTATATATGCTTCAGTACTATTATATGTCTCTAACTCCTTTCACATCAATATTATGACTCTTCCTTCCCTTCAGCAATATTAAGGATTTGCTTAGAAATTGGTTACTAGGACACAAGCTAAAATATTATATGGAAATGTCAGTAGAACAGATTCTCTTCCACTTCACAATACATATTTTTTAAAAAGCTCTCTCTGTCTCTCTGGCTCTCTTTGAACTCTTTAATACTTTCCCCAACCCCGAGAAGATTATAAGATAAAATTTTAAAAAAAATTTAAGGAGACTGCAAACTGTGTTGGAAAAAAATTTTAGTCCTTCAAAAAAAAAAACCCTTTCACTTAACTGTTGGACTTTAAACATGAATTTTATTCAATGTGACAAATATAAATATTGAATGTGAAGTGAACATTGAATCACACCACTGGGTTCCCTCCTTCTATGTACAATTGTTGTACTTAAAACATTATATTTTTAAGCATTCTGTTTTCAGTGCCTCTAGCACATAGTAGGCACTTCACAAATGCTTAGATTGAGACATGATTATAAAGTTTCCCAGTTTTAACCTGGAGAGTTCATCAGGATATTCTGACTACTATTTAATCTACAACAGAATACTGTTTACTTAATTATTTAACCATGGCAACACATGTAACAGAGAAAAATACAAAATGTTCTTCAGTCTTGTGGCCCCTCCCACACCTTCAGCAACAGTGTAAGAAGATGGGGTAGAAGGTATTAGGCATCACAGTTTTTAGGAAGTTTAGAAAACCTCAACTTAGCTGTGACTATACTAAAATGAAGATCCTGGTCAAAAGACTAGTAAGGGGATATACTACTAACAAATGGAGTCATGTGAAACATGACAATAAATTAGAGGAAAATGATGCTAAACAGAAGGATGGCTTACAGGTTCTCCTTGAAAAGGCAAAGGATGAAATTGGAATAGTTGGTTTTATCAAGGGTCCAAAGGCAATGAAAAGCTCATGTGTTCATCTTGTATCCAGCACTCAGAATAGGTATATTCAAAAAGATAATCATGATAATAAAATACATTTCACACATTTTAAAAGACCACCTTGAAAATTAGTTTCATCTTGTGCTCCAACATCTGTTGTAGAGGACAAAGAGTAAAGTAATTCTATTAAGAATTCAATAAAACCTTCCAAAGGAAAGCAACACATACTTTAATAGTGTTAACAATACAAAAGTGGAAACAGGTAAGTTTAGGGGAAAATATATTGGAAACTATGAATCAAGAATAAAGAGTGAGAGGCCAAAGATTTGGAGATTTCCCAGAAGCCTCATGCCTATCTAAACATTTTCTTCAAGAAAAGAATCTGAAGGTTCAAGATGTGCAAGATTAATTTCTAATAACCTCCAAAAATGAAACAGCTTATAACTTAAAAGGCAGGAAATGATTTGTTACTGAATTCATTCCCAAATCAGTTGTCTGCGTACCAGTTGTCAGATCACCAACTTTTTAGAATAAAGATTAAAATTAATTCAAAACTAGAATAATTAAAGTGTGAAAAGTATATGGAATATAATTAAAACAACTCCACCCTAACCTATTTAAAAAAGAGATGAGAAAGCTTGGTGAGAGACCTAGCTAAGCAAAATAACCCTGAGGGCATTAAAAAATGAAACTAGAAGAACAACAAAAAGAAAAAAATAGAAAGACTGGCACTGATTCTTTTTAATATCAAACTTTGTTTTCAACATTAAAGACAATGAATACCCCACGGTTGGATACTAAAATACAATCCTGGATGTGTTTATGGAAGAAATAGAAATGGCACCAAAGAAACAAAACTGGGAAAAATAGACGGACCAGACAAATTAATCAACAAGCATTTATCAAGTATATATCAAGAGGTTAGTGCAGGAGAGGACATGATTTTGATGTCACTGAGAGACCAATCCTCAAGGTATCTGAATGAAGGGAAGATTTACAACCAGCAAAAGGAGAACAAAGAACCCAAGTAACCACTAACCCATTTGCCTACTTTCATATTTATATTTTAAAAATGTATGCAAATAACCTATAAATATATCTTTGCTGAGAATAACAGAATGGGATAAGCATTATTTCACAGCATAGAAAGACTATATATCATCACACAATGACTGAAAAATGTAGAGGGTATAAGGTCATGCTATGCTAATTACTTGCGGGTTATAGAAAAAGCATTTGATTCAGTATCACAAAACACCACCTTAAATTTTGTCCTTCAAATTTTGTCTACTGTGTATATGTCAAAATTAAACAAATGTCTTTTAATGATAACAGTTTTTTGAAAATGGCAGAGGTCACCGGGTAAAGCGTAATGTATTGGGAGGGTTAGAATTCAAATCCCATCCCTGCTACTTATTTCCTCTGTGACTTTGCTTAGTTTCCTCATCTGTAAAATTAAGGAGTGGACTAACGTCTCTTCTAGCTCTAAAACTATGATCCTGTGATTTGACAACAGAACATTCTTGTTCAATGACTCTCTATAATCAGTAATATCAAGTGAGACATAAAACAGAGATGGAAAGCTATTTGCTACCATCTCAGAGGAGATCCAGCAAAGTCCAAGTCAAGATCATGTTCCACTATAGACAGATGCTCCAGATGTTTATGTTTGGGTAGGTAGGACAAGGTGTTGATTGGATCAAGCCCCAGTAACCTGAAGAGCCTCCTAAATGAGATCCTGTAACCAGTCAAAAGAGTTTGGCCTAATTATCTTAATGAAAATCCAAGGGGATGAAAAAAATGCCTATTTTCCAGACTGTGATATGTAGTTATATAGCCAATCTCCAGAATTTAATCAACAGTAGTTTAGACAAATATTGCAAATGAGTAAGGAGTTAAAGCCAGGATTGACAGGGGTAGTAGGAAAGGCTAGATTACTTTCAGGAAATTACTACGTTCTTTTAATGACTTCAACTTTCTTCCTGAAACAAAGACCTTTCTTTCTAATGCAGACATTCTTTTGGTGGTGGTGTACAGCTTAAAGTCATGGAACACTATGATATCCAAAGAATTTAAACTAAATATTACTCAAAGGGCAAATTAAAGTCATAGAGTAGGCACAAGCAAGTTGCAACACATTGCAATGAAGGAATTATAAAGAAATAGTGTAAAGAATGTCATCAAAGAACCATTGTGATGGGGGATTCTCACACAAAGGGAACTAGGTTACCAATGGACAGCCTGCATGCTTCACAATGTCAAGAGAAAGAGAAGAAGGCTCCCAGCACCTCAGGTGGACCTTCTGTGGAATACTACGTCAGACAACACGGGCAAGTGTTACAAAAGAGAAGCAGAACGTGGAACAGTTGGGATCTATATAATTTGAAGGAATACTCACATCAATGACAAAGAATAACCTCTGTGAGTAGAAAGAGGAGCTGCCCCACTGGGGACCCAACTGGAACTGGCCAATTGGGCAACACTGCTCTTGCTTGCTTGCTTCCTTCCTTCCTTCCTTCCTTCCTTCCTTCCTTCCTCCTTTTCTTCTTTCTGATTTTCTTAGAGTTTAATCAAATATAAAATATGATCTGGGCTTACAGAATAAAATTTTAGAGACAAGCAAGCACCAAGAGTCACACGGTTTCTATTAGTCCAATAGATCTTAATTAAAAATAAATCTGTAGAACATTTTCATGGATAAAAGCCATTTAGACTATGTACTTCACTTCTTTCTACTTGCCACTAAAAGAAATAAAAACCCTAAATCTAACCAATATTGTAAGAATAGTATTTTTTAATTAACAAAAGTCAGTTACCTTAGTGGTATCTAAATATTACTCATGTCAGAATCACATTTTGAGGATCACTGTCTTGATCTGTACAAGGCTGAGAGTTAATTAATGTACAAAAAGATTGGTTCCCAACTTGTGAGCTATGGATACCTCCTGTAATACTCTGATATAATAATTTGCTCATTTAAAGCCTATGGGAACATTATAATGGCCCCTAAAGGCCTAGTTCCCTCCTCTTCAGCTTTAGGAGTTTTAGAAGAAAATACACAGTCACAATAGCTCCACACCCCTAACTGGTTAAATTCCTAACATTTAGGCAGAAATTTGGCTCTCTGCCTAACTTTACATTTGTATCTATCTCTAGTTTAGTGCCCAGCCTCTTTCTGGTTGAGGCAAAATTTACTTTGCTGGAATTGTTTGGATAATGAAAGAGCAATTATACTACAATTTCTAGAAGTGAAGTTGAAGAAAGAGTTGACCTTTTTTTGGGACTTCCCTCAGCATGGACCTGCTCTGAGATGCCTATAAAGCTGATTATTCTCCTCATGTCTTTCTTTTCTCCCATGAGTTTTCTGTACCTAAGAGGTATAACGGGACCCATGCTTCTTCCAACCTCTTCACTTTCAGACCCTCAGACTCTTTCCCTACTTCAGAGATAATGCCTTCCTTTTATACAAAATCCCTTAGGGTGACCAAGTCTCTTATACAATGACTTTGACTAATTCAAAAAGGTGTACAGGCCCTGTTCACACTCAGCTCTGATTGACTGATTTATTTGTAAGTGCTCTTACCTAACAAAGATAATTGTTTTAAGTGGATGAGATAATCAGTAGAGTCCCACCCTTACACAGGGAAACCATGTAATTATTCCAAAAGGTTTTGAATACATACAGGCACCAAGCATCCTCATTCTGGTCTTAATCTAGTTCCAACAAAATATGCAGTGTATATAAAAGGTTTTGTGTTGATTTTTAAATGATCAATATTCATTTGTGCATAATAGGAAAAGATGCTTTAAAACTAATTTTCACATAAACATTTGACTGATTTTTAACTACATGTTTATTCTGAGTGCCCAGGACTACCTGAAAAAATTACAAAGCTGGTGTCTTTTCCCACAACTTATGCTTATAAAAGTGTATTTTCTGTACTTTTTGCAATGAAATCTAAATGTCTAAATGAACCAGATGTAAAGTCAGATCTCACCAGACTTTAGGTCTCTTGACAGCTGCATAACAGTATCAGCCATGTCACTAAATTACTCAGTAAAATAAATAAGGAAGGATATCTTCTATAAACTGTAGTCTTGTATATGCATTTTTCAAATGTATGTTAATGCTTTTGTGATTAATAAAATACAAATACATCTAAAATTAAATTCATAGTCACTTTTTGTCAACATGCATTTGCCTCCATCATAAGGTAGCAGTAGTACAACTACTTTTGTGTGGGGTCCATGAAATTAAAAAGTCTCTCAACAAATTTAGACCAGTATTTAAAACGTCAAGCTTTAGCTAACTTTTATTTCATAATTACCTTCAGAAGTGTGCCTCTGCTAAAAAAAATTCCTTAAATGGGGTACAGAAGTCTGTCCTGCCCTACAGGAAAATAGAAGGGGAAGGGGATAAGAGAAGGGGGGAAGAGACAGAAGAGAGGACAGACTAGGGGAAGGGATATTCAGAATGCATGCCATCTTGGGGTGGGGGGAGGGGTGAGATGGGGTGAAAATTTGGAACTCAAAATCTTGTGGAAGTAAACATTGAAAACTGAAAATAAATTTATATTAAAAAAAGAAAAAAGAAAAAAGTGAAAGAGTGAAAAAAAAATTCCTTAGGGCTTTTCTATTGCTACTAAATAACACTCCAACTCTTTGGCCTGACATTAAGATCCTACATACTAGAACGCTACCCCTTCTAGCTGTATTTCATATCTATTACTGACATACTTTACATTCCTGCTAACCTGGATGCTCCCTGTTCTCTGAACATGATGTATTCCTTCCTGCCTCTGAAACTTTACATATGTTCCTCCTATGGTTGGAATTTCCCTGTTTCTCTTCTTTGACTGCTAAATTCCTACCCATCTCTTAGCCTAATGCCACTGCCTCCATTAAACCTTTTCTGATTTCTGTTCCCTCAGGTCAGCAAGGTAGTTTCACCTTTGTTCCTTCCTCCCACCTCAACACAAAAAACTTCTTTAATGCACTTTACATGTGTTATTTTGTATTTCAGTTATTTGTACATGTCATATCCTTTACTAGACTCTGAGCTCCATGAGGGCAAGGAACGTGTCATATCTTAACTTTGTATCTATGCAAACGCCTAAACCAGTGCTCTGCACACAGTGGGCATTTAAAGAAACGTTTGTTGAATTGGAAATACTTATTGAATGGATATCACTAACCAATTCCTGGTAATATGGTTTCCAATGTATTGTGGGTAACTATAATTCACCACAAAGGCAAAAAAATATTACCAAGAAGAACCATATTGGTAGAATACTAGGCATAAACTATTTATACTTATTATAGAATTACAAACAAAAGTTCAGAAGTAAGGAATGCTGCCAGATATCATTTGAGTTATCTCCTCCTCAGCCCCTCACCCTTTTTTGTCGAAACTTGTGATTTCATCTGCATGGGAACTCTTGGTGTATAAAGCCGCTCTAACAACGTAGACTGGCATCTTGCCTGTAGGAGAGTTGTCTAGGGCACTGAGAGGTTAAATGCCTATTCCATAGTCTTCTCCCAAAGAAGCCCTCTATTCCCTATGCCACACTGGCTTTCAGGCTGGCTAACTAAATGCAATCATTTTAGGAACAACAGAGAATATTTCTCTGATTCCTTTGCTGCTTGTATAACTTTCACTTGTGAAAGCAAACGTCCCATGAAATCCTGTCTGTGGTTATTTCCAAAGAAAAGTATGCCTCCAAAGTGCTCTCTCTACTGAGACAGTAACTGTTTTCCATATGGTAGGCTGCCTACTTCTTCCAGCTTGGCCCAATACCCCCATTTCTGATCCAATTAGTACTAGAGTCAGCAAGAGAATAAGTATGTGCCTTCACATATGAGTCTTTATATTGAGGGGGCAGTTTCTTTCAAGGGTTTTCCCCAAATTCTTATCAACTACCACAGCATTCATAAGAGATACAGGTAGCTGTCCAAAAATCCTAACCCAATTTTATAAATGAGTAAGTTAAGAAAATAAAATTTGGCCACTGAGTCAAGACTCTTGGCATCCACTTCAGTTCTCCTCTGGTAGACTAATATTTCCCAAATAATGTACCACTACATACCAGTACTGAGGGAAGACCTAACAGTTAGAGTAAATAAGGATTTCACTTCAGATTAGGCTCCATCTCTTCATAGACTGACTCCTATCAGTGTGCCCTACATACTTCCTTTTCACTTAAACTGAAACACTGTTCAGGGCTTATTTTAAGAACAAGTAGTCTGAACATCTAATCTCAAATTTTCTCTGGCAGCTAAGTGTCCAATTCTACTCTTCTCTATTCAATTTCATAGTCAGGCTCTTTTAGAGGCCCTCTATCCTTTTTTCTGATCTTCACCATCCTTAATGTATATCATAACAACAAAAATGAGAAATTAATTAGTGTCCCATGAAATGAAAAAGGGTGAAGAGGATCACTCTGGTTCATTTTTGGGTTGGACCACAAAGGGGAATAATACAAACTATTTCTCCAATTACTTTATTATTTGGTATAGCCTTCATTAATGAATGCACCTGTCTTCCACATGGTCAGGACCTCTGGTTACAGAGAAAATTCCCTCTATCAGATGCAGGTCAGGGCCTGAGGCCCTGAGAGGCTAAATGACCTGGGCAGAATCACAGAGGTGATATGTGGCAAGTGGCAAGGCTTAAACCCAGGTCTTCCTGACTCTGAGGCCAGACTCTCTATCCCCTATGTCACACTACCTCTTCTCTAGCACAAACACCTCTATAAATCACTCCATTTGGACCCTACACAGTGAAAACTCAGTCACAGATCTATAGGTGGAAATAGATACCATTTTCTTTATCTTATTTTCTCAATACCAAAGTTACTGGTTCTGTTTAAAAAAAAGTAAAAACTTTACAATTATAAGAAACTTGATCAAGTGGATTTTTACTCTAATCTGAGTTTACAAAATGGTTAAGAACTTTAATGATAAAGATAATCCCTCTAATACCCATGAATATCATGTGTTTTCAATAACCATCATATGTGTACTATGTTTTATCAATCCTTGCTTTAATCTTAAATTTTTTTTATAAAGTTTTAAAGTATGCCAAATTAAGGCTTTAAAAAAACATTCAACAGGTTTATGAAATGAATTCATATTTCTGAAATTGTGATGTTCCATGAGAAAGAATCCTGCCAATGTTAGATGTATGATGTATAGGAACGGGGTGAAAGACACTATATAACACCACTGTACATACATTATGAGTAGCCTGTGGGATCCAGAAAATGGGGGGATACACCATATACAGAGCCTCCACTCCCTCACTGAGGTACATTTGTCCCCCGTAGTTCCCAGACGTTTTCTCATATCTGAAAGGATATAACAAGAAAATGTGTAACATGCAAGATCCAAGAGAGGACTGCTGCATGTAGTTGGGGATTCTGTTCCTAAATACTTGCCAAATATTCTGATCTTCAGCTCACCACTGTGTAAACTAGCACCAAATACAAATTTTTCTCTAAGAGAAAGTAAAAGTTAACAGACTACTAGTTTTTAAAAGGAGAGAAATATAAAGAAGTACCCTAAAGAATAATTCTGGCGAGGATAGGGTCAGAATACAAAATTTCAAAGTCCTATATGTTTTAGGAAATTAGCATTGGTCATTAAAATCCTTCAATGATTTTTTTTCTCAGTTTATTGAAAGGAAGGTAACAAGTAGCCCAATTTTGTTTTCAAGTGTGGCATTATGAAGTAGTATTTTCTTATAAATGTTTCTGTTGTCAGACAGAGATTTTTAAGAAGCATATGAAAACTAATAAAGGTTCTGGAAAACTAGGACTAAAAGGGAAAGGGGACCAGTAAATTAAAGCACTTATTGAGAAACAACTCTGATTTTAGGATAAAAAACCTAAATATTGTTTCACTATGAAAAACAAATTTTTAGGAGGTACATTTCTTTAATTTTCCAGGCAAATGTGATCTAAAGTTGAATTTTTATTTACAACTGTTTGTGACTATCCAACCCAGAGAAGTGATATGATAAAAAGAGAAATGATAAGGTCACACACATCAGTACAATCAAAATTTTCCTTGGTTAAGCATTGTCTCTACTCAAAGGATGAATATATTTGAAAGGATGAATTCTCAGAAGGCTTTCACAAACAAAATCAATGTGGCATCACCCTTCTCTTTTCCTTGACTCACTTTTTTTTGTGGGTCTTGCTATCTACAGCTCACATATAAAATCTTGGAGATATAGGTATTATATGAATTTCTCCAACTTTCATATTTAATTCGTGATTACACAAGATATGAACCTTGTATGACAATCATAATGAAAAGAAATAGCAATCTCCCTAAAGCTGCGATTCCTTAAATTATTTTGTCAAGAGTTTTGGTATCTAATAGAAACTCCTTTGGGATATTAATAAATTTTACTGCTGTCTTTTTGATATTTATTCTTAAGAAATTACCCAATGTTAATTCAACTCCTTCCTTACTTCCTGATCTCATAGATACATATTTTTATTATCAAAATAAATCCACAGTCCTGCTCTTTTTCTTTCTCTTCCTTGAAAAATCTGACACTTGACATTAGAATGGCCCCAAATTCTAGTCCTTTTGCCTTTTATTTTCCCCTCAGAGTTGTTGTTTTAGATCTATGAATCATAGTATGAAGACTTTAGTAAGAATCATTGTGATTTAAGTCACTCCTAACTGAAATCTGATACTTTTATTGTCTCCCCGCCCCCTCCCAAATTATTCTGTATTTTGTATTATGTTTTTATTTGTCTGTGTCTGGGTTGCTTTCCCAAACAGATTGTAACCTACCTGAAGCAAAGGACTCTTTTATTTTTGTCTTTCAACCCCCAGATCCTACCATAGTGCCCAACATGTAATAGGTGGTAAGGTAAGTGCCAGTTGAATGAATGGAATAACAGGTACAACCTACTGTACTCTATAAAAGAAAACCCATAACCTATCTGAATGTCATTCTTCAAAGGCAGATGGCACTATGTGATAAAATGAAATATAACCTTTTGCAGTCCAAGAAAGCAATTATGATAAATATTTTAATGTGTTAATGTAAGTTATAATACCATATATTTAGTTTCTGTCCTATGGTAAATGGAACTTCAGTTTAGGATGAGATGATGTACATTAGGGTAGATCTATCAAACTACTTTTCCCCAATCTGAAAAGGCTACCATACTGTTGTCTGAGCTTTTCATAAGATAAATGGAGGTCTGAGGTGAATTCTGAAACACTTTATACACAAAGATGAAGAAGCTGTGCTCAGCTGCCTCATAATCAATAGTCATTATATAGACTCAAAACAAAGACTACATTGACATGCAAAAAACCTCTGAAGATCATTTATTTCATGCATTTTAAATTAAAGAATTAATAATTATTTTTTTTTATCAATACTACTATCCTGGAATGATTTTTAATACGGAAAAACAGCAGCCTGAATGAACATACCAGAATATCTATCATCCTGTTTTCATTATTCCCCTTGATATTCTTGATTTTTTTGTTCTGCCAAATGAATTCTGTTATTATTTTATCTAGTTCTATAAAGTATTCCTTAGGTAGTTTGATTGGTATAACATTAAAACTATAAATTAACTTTTATACTGTTGTTATTTTAATTATACTAGCTTATCTTTACTCTCATATAATATATTGCGCAACATCTCCCTTCTGGCATGTAAATAAGTTAGGAATAATCTTATTTCTGCTTCAAGTACCTGCCTTCTTTTGTATGATAAATCATGCTCTATTTATCAGAACAAACAGCTTTACACTAAAAGTACTAATAAAAGTACTTTTTTTTTGCTTGTCTGTGTAAATAACTGTATAATTAAAATGGAGTTAGGTTCTGAAAGGCATGGGATAACTAAGGTACTTATTTTAAAACAAAGTATAGTAATAAAGAGTATTTTATATAGCCCAAAGTAACTAAATAATGTTATGAACATAGTTTCATAGTTTCATTTCACAGATTCAAAAGCAACAACAGAGTCCTTATATAGGGCAAGGATTGAGAAAAAGCCCTTGTATTTGGCTAGGCAGTCACTCAAAAATGATCAAACAGTATTTATGCCTTGAGATAGAAACATGGACTAGAGAGATTTTTATCTCAAGGTTCTTTCCAGCTCTAGGAGTCTCTACTAGAATTTGTAATCCAAAATATTCATAAATATTTATCTAAATACTGTAGTAAATTCAGAGGAAAAATGCACCTCTCAATAATGTGTGTGTGTGTAGCTGAAGCAGGATTTGAACCTAGGTTCTTTGACCCCTGAATACCACATACTCTTTCCAGTGTTCGTTAAGAAGCCTTTTAACTACCATTTATTTGACCTCCTTGGCCTGTTTCCTCAGCTATAAAAGAGCAGAGTGGGAGGAATGGGGAGTGGGGTGGGAGGTGGGGAGGGATGGGTGGGAGAACTGGACTAGATGGCTTTGGAAGTGGCTTCCAGCTACTTCTATGACCCTGCATTCACCTAGCCTGCTACCATACTCCTTATTTTATTTACAAATTTTTTTTAGGCAATTGGGGTTAAGTGACTTGCCCAGGGTCACAGAGCTAGTAAGTGGCAAGTGTTTTGGCCTAAGGCTGGATTTGAACTCAGGTCCTCCTGACTTCAGGGCCAGTACTCTATCCACTGCACCACCAAGCTGCCCCCTACCATACTCCTTATACAGTGCCTTTTCTCAGCTAACTAAACTATTAGATTACTTATAGAAGTGACATTTTTCATTCTAATACCTGTATCTCTCTGTGATCCATCAACATACAAAAAATAAGCTTATTAATCATCCCTTAAGATAAACTTCCTATAAAACAACAAAAGTAAAACTTTCAAAGGTATAGAATTTTTATAACTGCCTTACTTTTTTTACAATACAGTGCTACAAACCAACCAAATATATCACAATTATCTCTTTGCTTTTTTATAGTACACTGATTACAATGGTCTTCTCTGCCTGATTAATAGATATTTAGAGATCACTAAGAATTCAGTTGCTATCTCAAATGAAATAAAAATTTATGGAATCAAGAAAAAATTATATATTTTTCCCTACAGAAAGACATGAAATAGTATGGGAAGCTGCCCAAATCCCATGCATCTCATTTCTAGATATATAGTGATTGATTCCACCTATATATATTAAGAGCACGTAATTTGCTAACATTTCTGGGTATCTATCCATATCTTTTAAAATATGCTATTATTCAAGATTCCTAGCTTAAAAATAGCACACTCATTTTGTTTAAACCTAGAAATTCAAATTACATTTAGATCAGATGAATGCTAAAAAGCATTAAAATATAAATTATTTTGCATCAAAGCACATAAATTTGAATGATGAATTAATCAAAACTATGAAGAATATCATTAACATTATAAGAACACATTTTGACGCTTTATCTTTAGAACAATGCATCTACAAGAATAATACAAATCCTGGGGATCATTTTCAAAGATAATTTCTCTATTTTTTAACTGCTTGGAATTTGAAAAGAATTCACAAAACTCTAGAATTCATGAAGAAGATTAGAACAAGGGAAACAAACAACTACACGCAGTTGATTTTTGTACCCAAGTCATATCTTTTTTTGGAGGGGGTGCTACTGAAGTTTTGATTTAGGCATAAGAACCTCTGTTAAGTTGGCTTCAGAAGGCCTTAAAGATATTTTTTCCCCTTTTTTTTCCTTATGGGCTTAACAATGACAGTAACAAGAATTTAAACATTTAAATGTAATAAGAATGACAAAAAGAGTTGCATATGAAAACATGAACTCTGATTCTGAGGCTATTTATTTTTCAAAGAAAGGGATATATTAAACTTCACTAGATAGGAATAAAATGTCCTATGTCTCCCCAATTTTTCCTTTGTTTATTTTTTAATTTTAAATTTCTATCACTATCCATAAACTCACCCTCAAAAAGAAAAGCTTTCCCATTCTAGTGTAATCCTGTCTGTTAATATTCCATTATCTGGAGTGTAAATTGTCAAAGATTTTCCTATTTTCACGAACACACAACTCCTAATTTATAAAACAATGAAATGAAAGTTAAAATTACAACATCCAACTTAACTTTGTGACATGTAATTGTATAAACTAGAATTTGCACTGCTTAGACTGAAGAGAAAGATAAATTATAAGTTACCAAACCACTGCTTTTAGAAATGAGTTAAAAGTGCTGTAGGCGGAACAATAAACTTTAGTTCAAATATTCAGTCACTCCAGTAGTCAACCCGAGAAGTGCCTCCTTTAAGAAAACAAAATAAAATTTAGGAGAGCTGACCAGCCTGAGGGACAGCATTGAGGACCAAAATCAGTTCTAAACCACATAATGACCTTTGTCTCACAAAGGTATAATGTACAGTACACATGCTGATAACTACAGGTGAGCCACACAAACACCAAACTCTATGATAATTCTCTATACTCCATGTACCCAGAAACCCTTAAAATAAGGTAATCAATTTCCAGATTTATTACTGTACCAAACAAACTATCAAGGGACAAAAACAATAATAAAATCTATTTGGAGAAACAAAAGGTCTAGAATCTCAAGAAAAATAATGAAAAGGGTAAAAACAAATGGGGAATAGTTCTTCCAGACCTCAAATTATACTATGAAGCAGTGGTCATCAAAAAGTATTTGGTGTTGATTAAAAAAATAGAAAAGTGGATGAATAGAATAAATTAGATAAGGAAAAAAGAGAAACAACTCAAACACTCAGCAGGTAATAAACCTAAGAATATAAATTGCTCAAGGAAGAAGTCCCTTTTTGTGTGACACTTGCTGGGAGAATTGAAAAGCAACTTGTAGAAGTTAGGGTTAAAATAACACCTTAAACCATATATATTACAATAATCCCCAAATGGATAAATAACCTGAATTTGAAGATTATACCATAAAACAAAATTGGAAGAGTGAAGTCAGCCACTTTTCATGGTTATGATTAAGGCAGAGTTCTTCATCAACCAAGGGATAGAAATAATTGATGGGGTATGGGCCCAAGCCAAGACCTTTGCCCCTTGCCCCAAAAAGAATTTGCCTCCCATTTGTTTATGGCCCCAGAAAACCCTTAAATACTTCATTCAACTGGCCTTTCCTTTTCTCTTATTCTTATTCTGATCTTTCCCTATCTCTCTAAGAAGCCTGTCCTTGAAATCCTAAGGAAGAAGCCTAGTCTTTGATCCCACCTTTGATTTTATCAACCTCTTCCTCCCAGTTCTTTGTTATCCAGATAAAAGGCTAGCCCTTCATTGTCTATTTCTGGATGACCCTATCCAGACACTCCTTTCTCCCTAAACTCCTCTCCCAGTCACCCAGATCCACTTCTAGCTCCTCCTCTGGTCACCCAAAATTACTTGAGTGGATATAAGATCCACCCTGTCCCGAATTTAAATGCTGAGACTTCCTCATACCCGCTTGTCCTTACCAGCGTCACTAATGTTCAGATTCTTAAGAATCTGACCTTGACCTGTATGGTTTATCTCCAATAAACTTTTTCTCTGGCTGAAAGAAGATTTGGGTTGAATTCTTTCAGGCAAGGCCTGCATGTTGTGAATTTGGGGTTCCAGCATCCCTAAACCTCTAGATCTCATCAGTAACCACAAAAGATAAAAGATCATTCTAATTACTCAAAATGGAAAACTTTTGCCCTAATAAAATTAATATGAGAATAAGAAGGGAAGCTGTCAACTAGGAAAAATTGCCATCAAATGATCATCTCTGATAAGTGGGTTGATATACAAGATATGAAATGAATTAACACAACTATACAAGACCCATGAATAAGTGGTTAAAAGACATGAACTAACAATTCTCAAGAGAAGAATTATAAACTATTGACATTGCTCCAAATCACAAATAAGGCAAATCAAAATAACTCTGAGGTTTCACCACAAATCCAAGCAACAAGCTAAAGTTGGGTGGGCTAAGGTAAAACAGACACACTAATACATTGTTGGTGGAGTTGGAAATTGGCCCACTCTGAAAAATAATTTGGAATTATACTAAGAAAGTGAATGATTAAATGTCCATAATCCTTGACTAAAAGACCCCACTAATAAGTGTATATACCAAAGAAATATAAAAATGGATAGAAAGGTCCAAAATATTCATAGCAACACTTTTTTTGGTAGCAAACAATCAGAAACATAATAGATGCCCATCAATGGGAAAATGGCTAAATAAATTCTAATACATAACTATAAAGGAATACTATAGTACTATAGATAATTATGAATATAAAGAATTCAAAGAAGCACGGGAAGACTAGATGAATTTAGCACAACAAAGTAAACCGAACCAGAAATACATCATACACCCTAACTGAAACAATGGAAATGAAAAGAACAATTCCCCTTAGCACAATGCTTAGCAAAGAGAAGCACCTGATAAATGCTTTTTCAATCACTGAAAATAACCCAGCTTGTTCCTAAAGAACATACCTCCCTCCCTTCTTTGTGGTTGTGGGGTTTGGGGGGGTATTGGTGTAGGACATTTTATGTCCTTCCCCTCTCCTCTTTTTTTCTTTTTTATTCCAAGAGATGTATTGTTGGATAGGGGAGAAGGAGAGATATGCCTGGAAATGAAGGTAATGTGTGTGTGTGTGAGAGAGAGAGAGACGGGGAGAGAGAGAGAGAGAGAGAGAGAGAGTGAGAGAGAGAGAGAGAGAGAGAGAGAGAGTAATAAACATTAACTTTTAACAGAATTAAAAAGATAATTAATGAACAAACCTACAGCTCAAATTTGATTTAGTTCAGTTTCTGACTAGCTATCTAAACAACATGTAGGCTTATTTTTAATCAATATATCTATTAGTTCTAGAATATGAATTGCTTAGTTATTCTACTACCAAAAATATATAATATGCTGTAATAAATAAGGAGTTCTTAACACAACAAAAACATTTCAAAAAATGCTTATTAAGCTCCTGCTACTGGCAAGCGGGAATTAGGGATATAAAGATATGACACAGACCAATGAAATGTATGCAGATAACTATGATATAAGAAAAAGTGTGAACAGTAAAAAGGAGACATTCAGGCAAAGTACAACTAGAAATTTAGGATCATTTTAGCTAGGACATTATAGAGCAAATTTCAGCAGAAAGATGGAGACAAGATGAATCTGGGTATAGGGCAGGTAACATGAAGACAAGGAGACAAGGTCCCCTCCTGGCTTCAAGATGAACATGAAGCTTAAAAACTGGCTCAGTTTGGCTGGGACAAGAAGAGGGACAAGCCCAGCTCAAAGCAGCAAAGGTAGGTTGAAGCCAGACTATGGAGACACTTCAATGTTAGGGTCAGACTTTATAGTGTATTGGGTAGGCAGCTGAGAGGTGCTGAAGCTTTTTAAGTGGAGGACTGACATGATCTGAGAGCAATAGCAGTAATATTACTTAGCAGTATAAAGCTATATTGTTGGCTAAGTTTAAATTTGGCTTAGAATTGGCTTAAATTTTCCTTTAGTAAAGTATAACAGGCACTCATGAACCATAAAATCCAATTATAACTTAAATAATTGAAGATTAAAAGCATATATTGCAAGGATTAAAAAGGATAAAACAATAAACCTCCTCTGTCACAGTCACTGAATCAGGAACTAAAGGAAGTGATTTGCTGCAGTTGGAGCTTAGGAAAAGATTTCTTACAACCTTACCTACCCCCAAGGCTAATCCTTCAAAAAAAAAAAAGATGCACTTTTATTGTTAAATTTGTATTTTTACATTGCCCATATTTTCCCAGTAACCTTTCTCCCTCCCATCTCTCACTCACTTGTCTAATTAGAAAAATATATGTAATACCTAATTAGAGAGGAAGGAAATAAGCTTTCTTAAGTACCTACTACAGGCCAGACACTGCCTCTACTTACACAGTTTAAAAATATTATCTTATTGAATCCTTACAACAGCCCTGAGAGGTAGATGCTAATTAGTATCCCAATGTTATAAGTGAAAAAACTTTGTCCAGGCTCACATGGCTAGGAAGCATCGAAGCTAGATCTGAACTCTGGTGTTCTGACTCCAGGCCCAGCACCCTGCACCCTACTCATTGAGTCACCTCGCTTACCTCTAGCCAAGGTTCAGCATAACATGTTTTCATAAAATAAAACCCAAACAATACTGAGAATTAAGACTCCTTTTAAAAGGTTTATTTGTTTATCTAACTAATAATCAAGTTTACTTAGTCCTTCACCTAAAGACTTTTATCTGTTTTCTGTTTTGATAGAACGTAAAAATGAAACATCACCATTAATCACAATTCTTTGGTTCAGCTTTTTCATATTCTCTTCCTCTATCATATATATGTTTATATATGATCTGTTCCAGTAACCTAGGAACAAAAGACTGAGAAAAAGAAAAAGGGAGGTATCCCCTGATTTTCCCCCTAATTTAGTTGAGAAAATAAAGACATGGAAATGTTTTGCTTATCATCATATTAAAGAAAAGAATGTGGCCTTCCACATAAAGTCTGTGGAAAGGATTTATGAAGCCCTACACATATTATGTGCTATGTATTATTTTTTTTATTTAATCAATTTATTTAGTTACATTTTGAGTTCCAAACTGTCCCCCTCCCTGCCCACCTCATACTAAAGAAGGCTATCGTTTGACCAAATACATATAATATATATACATACACACACACACACATATATATATACACACACCCCTACATAAATATGCAAATATGTATTTATGTGAAGCTATACTCTGCATACTTCTATTTATCAGTTTTTTTTCCTGTGGGCATTATTTTAACTGTTGAAGATAACAACGACAAAAATGTAATGGCATTTTCCCTCAAGGAGTTTACATTCTAAAATGTACACACAAGTTGCTACAAATTACTTATAAAATAAACAGAAGGTAATTTGTTTATTTTGGTGATTTGGGGTTAATCAGAAAAGGTTTTATGTAGTAGATGGGGCTGGAGTTGAGCTAGGAATTCCACGGAAGTGAGATCAGAGTAATAAGGGAGTGCATTCCAGGCACTGGGGACAGCCCATGCACAGACACTGTAAAAGGACTTGCAGTACCATGGGTGAGAATGAACAAGTTCACCAGTATGGTGGGACTGCAGTCTGTGAAGGGGGGACAATCAATTGACAAGTGTTTATTAAATTTCTTCTATCCAGGGGTGGGGAACCTCCAGGTCCTCAATCCTTTGACTGAATTCAAACTTCACACAACAAATACCCTTAATAAAAGGATTTGTTCTGGTCTGACCAGGCCTTGTACTAGACTCTAGACATACAAAGACAGAAGCAAAAACAGTTTCTGTTCTTAAGGAGTTTGTAGTCTAGCCAAGGGAGACAACATGTACATATATAGGCTTATAAATGGATACAAAATTATTTTGAGGGAAAAACACGTTAGGCAAGGGCTTCAGGAAAAGAAAGGGTGCCACATATGAGAAGGAAGGTCAGTTTGGCTAGACCACAATGTAGGTAGAGAAAAGTGCTGTAGGGTATAGGTAGGGGTCAGGCTGTGAAGGCCTTTAAATGCCAGAGTAGTTTATGTCATCTTAGAAGAAATAGGAAGCCAATGGAATTTATCGAGTAGAAGTCATCTGTAGCTGGTCTTACTCTCCCAAATTACATTGCATATATAAAAGCCAACATAGAGAGGGCTGGCCTCAGAGTCAGTAATTGCTGCTGTTCAGTCCTTCATTCATGGCCAACTCTTTGTGACCCTGTGGACCATAGCATGCCAATACTGTACATGGGGTTTTCTTGGCAAAGACAATGGAGTGGTGTGCCATTTCCTAGGCAAACAGAGACTAAATGAATTGCCTAGGATCAAACAGCTAGCAGGTTTCTGAGGCTGGATTTGAACTCAGGTCTTCCCAACTCTGGGACCAGTACTCTATCCACTGAGCCACCTAGCTGTCCTTAGTAATACTTGAGTTTAAATTCAACCTCTGATGTGGATTAGCTTTATAACCTTGGGCAAAAGGATCTAACCTCAGTGCTTTAGGAAACTAAGGCTTTAAATTACAAAACAAACAAACAAAAGGTTCAGTCCTGCATTGGTAGAGGGAATGTCTTTATCTTGTAAGTTCCTTATTCCAATGAAATCACAAGTCCAGGCCTTTTCCTTACTTATGTATGCATATATTATATAACCTCAGTAGATAATGTTGCTCTTTGAGAGCAGATATAATGATTACCTCCCCTTCCCCAGAGCCTAGCACACAGTCAGAGATTTTGCACTTTAGGAAAATTGGTTGGCAGATGTGCAGAAGAAAGAATTGGAGAGATGAAGCTGGAGGACCAATTAGGAGAATAGTGTGGGTGAGGATGAATTTGTATAGTGGCTTTATGAGTAAAGAAAATAAGTTGGAAAAGGCAATCTGAAGTCAGATTATGAAAGGCTTTTAGGGTCACATAGAGTTTTTCCTAAAACAATGACCTCATGGGCAATAGGAACCTGCTCAGAAACAAGGACAAGAATTTTACAAATGAAACATCAAGGAGAGGCTGTGATCTACAAAGACAGATGTGCTTATGAAATCATGAATGGATCAAAAACCATAAAACAGGAAAAATTCACTTAAAGAAAAAAATAACATTGGGACACACTAACTGGAGAACATCACTAGGTTAGTAACATCTTCCAGTTATCAGTACTAATAGAGTTGGTGAGACATAAGAATATTATTGTTGTACCTCACAAACTAATCTGTAGGGAGAAAAGATTACATTCAGGCAAAGCTGGGTGTGCCTGACTCAATTCAACTGCTTCTTTTCAAAACAACCTGAAAAAAATTTCAAACTCATTTGTGTCTATCAATGTTGCTTACACATAGATTTATATTAATCTGGTAATTTATTTGGGAGCACCTCACACTCTCCAACTACTTAAAGAAATCAATCAAAGGAATTCAGTAGCATTCGTGAACATTTCATAAGCATATGTAAGAAATGCACAAATAAAACTAACAAACTGTTAAATCAGTCATGATTGTTAGGAATGAATTCATTTTAACTGGATTAACATTAATAGTGTTATACAGTTTCTTGAGTACAGACCTACATTTTATCTTCAGGGAGGCAATTGTGAATGACACACAAAAATAGTTATACTTTGATCAATCAAAATGGAGCAGGATAAATGAATAGGACAAAAAAGAGAGAAACAGTAGAGGAAGATTTGGGTGACTTTAGGATTTGGCACACTGAACCATTCAGCAAATACTAGCTGGGGAAGCTGACAGGTAGAACTATGTATCTGGAGAAATAAGTAGCAGTACACTTAAGATAATACATTTAGAGATTATTTCTAGTCCATCACTTTATAGATGAGGAAACCAGGGCCCACATTTTAAGGGACTTTTTACCCTAGGTAACCACAGGCAGTAAGTGCAGAGCCTGTATTCAAACCCAGGTTTTCTGACTCCCAACTCATTTTGTTGCTCTCCAGGATGCCAAGCGTAAGTCTTTATTCTGTGTGATTTGTGTTTTTCTTTTTCTTTAAAGATCCCCATAAAGGATCTACCCAATGCCTTCTTCTGGTTGTGTTAATACATTGTTATTTCCAAAAGCAGGAAGAAATTAAACTTTACTTTTTTTGGTGATGGTCAAATACAGCATTACCACCCCCAGTTAAGACTTGAACGATTTAAGAAAAGATGGTGGGACAGTACAGAAGGGAAGGCTGAAGGGTGTGGAGGGGAGAATTGAGACAACACAAAGAGGAAAACTGTGTTTCTACCAGTAGAGACCAGATTGTGTAAAGATTTGAGTAGGGTGGAAAAACAAGAGTGATGGTAAGCAGAAGGCAACTGAGTAGAGAGAAGAGGGGAACATGAGCTAAACTATTTTTTCTGCTGATTCTTAGCCCAAATGCATAGCTTTCAGGTGAAGGTCAATGATGGATGTCTCAGACTTTTGAAGACTTTCCAGTCAGTGAGCAACTGAAGTTATCTCTAAGGACACAGAGTCTCTACAGAGAACCACTGAACTCCACAATTATTTGTATGGCTGTGCCATGGATGCTCTTAGAGAATAATAAACAGAGAATCACAAAAGCGGAACACTACTTTTTCCTCTTCTTTTCCTTCCTTTCTTTTTTTTCAAAGCCCCAGACCTGTGATCACATCAGTATAGGGAACCTCCTTCACTGATGTAGATCCACAAATTATTTGTAACTTACACTCCGTGTAGGATGTCCAGGGCACTGGTTCAATGACTTGACTACAGTTATAGAACTAGTTTATGTCAGAGGCAGATCTTCCTGACTCCAAGGTCACCTGCCCTCCATCCACTATGCTGAGCTGCACACTATACTACCTTGGTATTGACTTGATTTTGTAATAATGCTGTATTTACCTGAATACTGCTCTTCAAAGAAAAATAAAAAGATTCTCTGTTCCTTTTAAGTTTACACCTTATAGGTGCCTTTTTCATCAGATTGTGAGCTCCTTGAGGGCAGCGATTGTCTTTTGTTTCTCTTTGTAGCCATTAGCACAGTGCCTGACATACAACAAAGACTTAAAAAATGCATATTGACTGATCAAAAAAACCAACAACTTGTTGTTTCTTCAAAAGTAGAATTCTCTTCTACCATACAGTTGGCAATTCTCTGAAATGTAGTAAATGTCTTCATGAGCTATAGGGACCAGACAAATGTATCACCTGGTGACCAGTCTTTTGGTGATGAGCCTCTTTGAACCTGATTACAGCAGTCTTCACAAAACATTTTGTACTAATCAGCCTTCCTCCTTTTGGTCTCCCCTCTCCAACCCATTTTCTAACATAGCTGCCAAAGAAATCTTCCAATGGCATAAGTCTGACCAAGTCATTCCCTGGCTCACATATCTTTGGTCATTCCCTAGTGTCTCAGATAAATTCTCCAGCCTGGCTTTTAAGGCCTTCCAAAACCTGGCTCCAACATGTCTTGCTCTGCTTATTTCACATTATTGCTCTTCAAGCATACATTCCAGCCAAGCTATATTACTAGGTATGCCCAAACTCTGCATTCCATCTCTTAACACTGTACATTGACACAAGCTGTTCCAATCCTTAGAATGAACTCTCTTTACCTCTTTATCTTTACCTCTCAGAAGGCTGGGCTTCCTTTAAGGCACAACTCCTCTTACAATATCTCTCCTGATGTCCTGATTTGATAATGTGCTCTCAAATTACTTTGTATTTACTTATGTATGTACATATTATATCTCACTCCTCCCCAACTTGACTATAATGTTCCTTAAGAGTAGAGACTACTGTGGTTTGTCTTTATATCTCCAAAGGCTAGCAGAATACCCTAGGCACACCTCAATGAATCTGAAAATTCATAATTTGGGGGTATTTTTTTTTTTTATCAAAAATCAGATTGCTAGCTAGCCATGCCCTCTCATTTTGAGTACTGCCAAAGTACTCAAATATTTTATGTCCTGCCAAAAGTACTACACAGGGGGATATATCCAGCTGCTGAGTTCCTTCCTTCCTGCATGGATGATCTTAGTAATCTTCCTACCATGTGACTGGCCCATTCCCTCCAGTCACACATCTCTCTGAAGATACCCCCCACCCTGCCTCTCTTATGCAATTCTTGGTGGGTGAGGTGTTCAGCCTACTACTGTCTGCCTTGGTGCCTCTCCATTGCCCTCTGGATGACTTTCAACTCATAGCCATGCTGTAGCAGGAATTAATTCCAACTCATGGAATTAAAAAGTTAAAAAAAAGGTCTTTGTTTTGAGAAAAAAGCTTTATGTTATTAAAGGCAATTCAGCCATCTCTCCTCCTGTCTGACTGCGGGTTCAGCTCATTTTCCATAGTGTCTGTCTAAATGTTTGCTGAATTGAATGATCAAGCCCATCCATACTCAAAGGACTTGGGAGGATATAGCCTTTGAAAAAGCCCTTGAGAACCCAGGAATACCTCCAAACCATAATGAAAGACTTTAATGAAAGAAAGACTAACACAGATTAGTCAAAAATCAACTACCTGGGTTCATTAGGTACACATATTACTTATTATGCACCATGGTCAGGGAATGTGAGAATAATTACAGTACAATTGTTTATCAGGAAATGTGGAATACAAACATTTAATCTATGCATTTTGCCAGGCAGGGTCAGAAGTTGTTAAAAATAAGAGGTGAGAACCTAACTCATTTAACAACCAATTAGGAGATTTTTTTTTTCCTGGAATACTTCCCTTGGTAAAGCAGAAAATAACAATTTGAAGTAAATTGAAATTAAAAGAAGAAATGGTTCTGAGTTAGAAACCTCAGAGTCATGGTTTATTCTTCCTGTTCCTAATGCTTCAAATACAAGCCTGCCAAATCCTGTCAGTTTAACCTCTGTAATTTCCCTAGCATTTGTAATTCCTTTCCATTCCCAGGTCAGGCCCTCATCAGCTCCTGTTTGGACTCTGCTATCTCTGCCTCTAGTTTTTCTTCTCTCCAATACATCTTTCATACTACTGCTGAAGTAATCTTCTTAATGCATAAATTTAATTACATTAGTTCCCTGCTTAAAAAAAAGTCTTCTGTGGCTTCACATTTGCTGATCAAATAAAATGCAAACTTCTTAAGCTAGCATTCAAAGGCATTCACAAATGCGGCTCCAATCTACTTTGCAAGCCTTCTTTCACACTCTCCCCCCTTCACTTGCTCTTTCTTGCAAGCTAAATGACTTAAATTTTCTGATCTTATCCTGCCCTTTTACTCTTGGCTGTGCACATTTTCTGTGCTAAGAAGGAAGTCCCTCACTATGCCTACACATCCTCATTTTAAAAAAAATTTCTCTGCAACATGTGACACTATTGACCCTCTCTCTCTCTCTCTTTCTCTCTCTCTCTCTCTCTCTCTCTCTCTCTCTCTCTCTCTCTCTCTCTCTCTCTCTCCCTCTCTCTCTCTCTCTTGGTTCTCTTCCAGTCCTGTTAATGTGCCTCGTCTCCTCTGTCAGATCATCAGCCATGTTGTCAAGTCTTGTCAATTTTACCTCTCCAATATCCCTCAGATCTGTCCCCTTCTCTCCACTTATACCACAAAACTCTGGTTCAGACCCTCATTATTACCTTTTGTCTGAACTATTACAATAGCTCTTATAAAGTCTGCTTACCTCTCTCCAATCCAAATTAACTTCTTAAGCACAGATCTGACCATGAAACGCTCATCATGACATGGTCATGCTGACTATGATCAGGAAACTCATTGGCTCTCTATTGTCTCTAGGATAAAATAAACCCATCTGCTTGGTATCAAAAGCCCTTTCAGGATGGCTCCAGCCTGTCTTTTTAGGATAATTATACATAACTTCTCCTCAAACATTCTATGTTCCTGCCAAACTGGCCTACTTATATTATTCCTGTACGGAATGCCCCTATGTCTGGAATGTTTTCTTTCCTCTATAATTCCAACTCATGGAACCCCCTAGCTCCCTCCAAGGCTTAGCTAAAGTATTACCTCATACAAGAGGCCTTTCTTGATTTCCCCAGTTGTTAGGTGTACACCAATCCCTCTGTATTTATTTTGCGTATATCTTGCATTCATTTATCTGCAAACAGGGATATTCCCCCAACAGAAAAAAAGACTCCTTGAAGGTGAGGTTAGCTCAATTTTGATATCTGTATTCCCAGTCCTAGCACACTGCCTGGCTAATAGTATGTGTTGAATAAATGCCTGCTGGATGAGAAGAGATGGAACAAAGCTTGAAGAGATTGCAAAGTCAAAGGAAGCTTTTTTAAGATGAAGAGTGATATGATGTTTGTAGGTAGCAGTGAAAAGTCAGTAGATAATGAGAGATTAAAGATTAGAAAGAAAAAGTTCACAGGGGCAGTTCCCAGAAGAGAGAAGGGGGGAAGTAAGAACAACGGCACAAAGAGAGGCTGATGTTAGGAAGAACAGTACAGTGGGAAGAGCACTGGCTTGAGAGTCAGTGGACCTGGGTTCAAATTCCACCTGTGATGCTTCTTGTCTAACCTTGGGCATGTCCCTTAACCTTTATATGCCTCAGTTCCCTTATTTGTAAAGTGAAAAGTTTAGACTCTGTGACCTCTGAGGTCCCTTCCAGACTAGGATCCTAGGAGAAAGACTACCTACTCCTCCTAAATCAGAGCCAAACAGAATAGGAGATTACATACAGATGTTTAGAGGCAATGAACTGGAGAAAAAACCTAGGGGAGCAGACTGTGATCACTTCTTGGAAGTGAGACCACCTGATAGGGAGGTAGAAAGGAGTGGTATTTGCACCTCAAGCAGAGAGGCTTGAGAAGAGCAGTTTGGAATAGTGGCTGGGGGTGGTGGTGGGAAATGAGAGAGAAGCAATTAGGAAGAATAAAATGATTGCCATGCAGCAGTGAGGGCCTAGTTGAAGCTGGATAAAATAAATTTGTAGTAGATCTAATCAAGCTTCTTCTAGAGGTATTCAATAATTCATGAAAAAAATAAGAGAAGGCAAGTGCCATGATACACAACAGGATAGAGAAAACCCACTGTATTAGTTCATAAATATGTATACGTTACATAAAAGCTTCAGATGGTTGATGAGGGAAGTCTAGAAATGAGAAGATTAGTTAGATTATATTGGGGAAACTGTGCAATGTTTCTAATGTTCCTAAACTACTAACTACCAAAAAAGCCCATCTCTCATATCTATTCACTATCTATCCATCCACATATATGAATAATTAAATTTTATTTTTAAAATGCTTATAAATTTATTTTATTATTTATTTAATTTTATTTATCATTTATTTATTTATAAGCACCAAGAAGCATAAAAATGTCTTTGTACAAAGAACAAAAATAGGGCTGTATATGATACCATGAATCTCCAATATGTATAGCTTGGCTTTTGCACAAAGTATGATATATCCTATTGAGCTGAGTCAACTTTTGCACTTTTCCTTTCGTGCATTTAAATAAAGTGTTTCACTGACTGCTATTTTTCTTTTCTTCTTTTATCATTACTTTACTCCCCTTCCAAAATACCCATTCACTCTCCTCCCACAGAAAACAAAATCCTTTGGTCTCATTGTCTTAAATTTTTATTGTATCTATTTTTTAAAAGGTATAATAATATCCCTTTGCCATGGTAAACACATAACAGGTGTAAAGAGAAAAATACACTGAAACAATTGAGACTAGTATAAGAAAACTGAAAATTTAATTAACTAATAAGTATTTATTAAGCACCTATTATATGCCTATTATATGTGTATCAGAAATATAGAAACATAAAATGTCCAAATCTAGAAAATATGATCCATTGTATTTATTGCTGGGATTCACTAGTCTTAGATGGAGAGGAAATACTTCTGGGTTCGTTGTGTATGAATATGCTTTAGTTGCATGAAACAAAAAACCAATAAGCTAAAACATCTTGAAAATATATACACAGAATGTCTTTGCAAGAGAAGATAATCTTTCCATAGAAAATTAGAATTTTTTACTAAGTAAAATCAATCCTCCCTCCCCCCTGCCAAAAAAACCCCCAAAACAAAACAAAACAAAAAACCAACCATGTCTGTGACATCAAAAGGATTGTTCACATTATATTAAAATTGCTTACAGAATTGTTCGGTGTCAATCATGATAAACTTTGATGCTACCAGAAGTCTCCTGATATGGCCAAAATAATGTTTGACCAATGATATGCCGATTAGCTTTTAATGATTCCATGTAGGAAGAACTGCCTACCTGAAGACCAGTATAATCAGTTAATTGATAAACTAAGATCTTCCTACTCCGCATTGTAAATGGATGAAGCAAAAGAGGTGTAAAGATAGCCACATGATTAGATATGTTGTTGAAAATGATATTAGAGAAGATATTGCTTTGAAAAACCAGTTGGTGGTTGTGGTATATGAATGTAATGGAATTCTATTGTGCTATAAGAAATGATGAACAGGCTGACTTCACAAAACCTGGAAAGTCTTGTATGGTCTGATGCTGAGTGAAGTGAGCAGAACCAGGAGAATGATGTACACAATAACAGTCATGTTGTGCGATGACTAATATTGATAAACTAACCCTTCTCAGCAATATAAGGATCTAAAACATCTCCAAAGGCCTCATGATGGAAAATGCTATCCACGAAGAAGAAAGAACTATGGAGTTTGAATGCAGATGGAAGCATACTATTTGCTATTTTTTTTCTTCTGTTATGTTTTGTTTCCTCTTTCTGGTGGTTCCTCCTATTGGTTCTAATTCTTACAACATCACTAATGTGAAAATATGTTTAATAGGAATGTATATGTATAGCCTATATCAGATTGCACGTTGTCTTGGGGAGGGAGGTGGGAAGGGAGGAGGAGAAAAATTTAAAACTAAAAAGCTTATGGAAGTGATTGTTGATAATTTAAAATAAATTAATTTAAAAAAAGAAAAACCAATTGGTGGCAATGCAATATAATGAGAAAATTTCAATATAGCTGGCAGATTTTAAATGAAAATAATATACTGCAGCAGATCTATATCTGAGAGATCTGGCACTAACTGAGCTCAAATGATGTCAGGATAAAATGCAACTTTATGAGTACTAGCCCTTTGTGCAATCTGGAAATAATGCATGCTTCACAGACGTTATCTGTACTGACAAATATGTGAGGGAGTATAGATAGAGTTCTTCAAGTAGTTACAGGAATAATCAATCACTGGAACTATCAATTCTACTCCTGGAACCAGCCTAGGTTCTAATAGCTGAGCTTTTAATTTATGTTGCCTGGACCAGTCTCCTCCCTACTTTCTAGCTCGCTTTTATGTTATCTTCCCCATTAGAATGTAAGCTCTTTGAAGGCAGGGACTGTCATATTTGCTTGTATTAGTATCCTTAGAATTTGGTACAGTGCCTGACACACAATAAGCACTTAATAAATGCTTTATCACTCATAAGAAAGTCTATTAAAAGGAAGGTTGTTGCAAAATTGCATGATACTATGTAGGTAAAGTACAACATACTAGCTTTTTTATGCAAAAATACTTTAAAGAGTGTTTGAGGAATTAGATAAATTCCATTTTTTTTAAAGATAACAAAATATGAAGTAAATTCATCTTATAACAAAAATTTCCTAATGAAACATAGATTTGGAGGATTTAAAAAAAACAGAGGGCTCTAAATTAATACAAAGTCTTCAAATTCACACTCTGATGGAGAAAGGTAAATGACTACATTTATTAAAAAAGAGCTATGGATAACAAATTTACAAAATAATATTTTTGATAGGATTCCTCTTTAAAAAAAAATCTCCTTTGCAAACCAAAAGGAAGAAAGTCAAGCTCTGCTTATTAGTCAATCACTTGTGGCACAGTGGTAGGCCACTGTTTTTTTTCCTTTTAATGAGCAGCACTAGTGTCCCAGGGCAGGATGTGCATTAATTAGTAGGCCAAATGAACTCACATTTAATGTTAGCGTCCATCAATTCCCACAGTGCTCATGTCTCAAGCCTAAGATAAATAGATTGGATCTGCAGGGAGCAGGACTGCTGGGACTAGCTTGACTGCCCAATCATGAATGCAACAGAGAGTCAGGGCATTGGCTTTGGCAGACTTCCTGATGTCACAGTATTTCCAAGGAAGAACAGAATCAGAATGGCTACCCCATGGTCAATAGCAAAATGTGTGGAGTGGTCTGAAGCACCCTTGGGACACCGTGGGGAATGCAACAAGATCTGCTTCAACTACCAAGGGATGTAGAAATGATGTGGGGTCAGTCAGGAAGTCCTGAGAACCACTAGGAACCAATCACAAGGAGCTAGTGGTATTGAATGTGAAGAATTTATGGATCTGTAGGGAACTGGTTTCATGAATGACAAGGTCTTTTTTTGAGAACCCATCATTGAACAGTAAGGGAGCATGGGATTAAGAGTCAGTGAATCAGAGTTCAAATCCCTGTTCTACTACTTACTACCTAGTCACCTTACCTCTTTTCATTTATGACTTTTGTTGTTTCGGTCATTTATCACTCATGTCCAATCCTTTGTGACCCCATTTGGGATTTTCCTGGCAAAGATACTGGAGTGGTTTGCCATTCCCTTCTTCAACTCATGTTACAGATTTGAGGAAACTGAGACAAATGGGGTTAAATGACCTGCCCAGAGTCACACAGCTAGTAAATGTCTGAGGCCAGATTTGAACTCATGAAAAATAGCACTCTATCCACTGCGCCACCTATCTGCCCCATCAGAATTAAAAGATCTAATCAGGATCAGCAGCAGGATAAAGATCAACATTACACAACATATGAAGTTTCTTACGGTTTAATCATGGTCCTCTACCAACTAAGGAACTAAAGAATGTTTGCCCCTTTTCAAAGTTTCCTCCTGCCAATCAATTGTTCTCATTTTAGTCAAAAATTTGCAATTCTATTTCCATGGCCACAAAACTGGCCAGAGCCGCCCTTTGGAATCTTATAGAGGCTGTTTCCTACTTTCCATTACAGCCTAAGAAAGTTTGGGCCTAAGAAGGGGCTCTCCTTCTCCTCCTCTCCTAAAAGTGCAATTATGTTGGAGCACTACCTCTTCTACCTATTGGCCAACACTGGTGAAAACCTGTCCTGCCTCTCTATAAATTCCCCAGGGAAATATGACTCTTCCCTGATACATAACCATGGAAGGATGTTCATTGCTACTTGACAACCTTCTCTACTCTTATTGACTCATTTCACTTTCCACAATAATGGCTTCTAACTACCTCCTTCCCAGTCATGGCAGATAACAGTCTTCTACTTCACTGAGAAGATACAATACTCTCAAAAAACCCCTCAAAACAAACCTTCCTTTGACCTTGTACCCCTTCCCCCTTTCATCTCCCTTCTCTTCCTTTTCTTTCATAGTTCAACTTTAAGGAAAAAGTGACTCTATTTCCCCATCACTATTTCCTCAACCCATTGCAGTTTGGCCTGCATCTTCACCACTTTATGCTCACCACTGAATTCCCAATTGCCAAATCCAATAACCTTTTTCTTAGCCAACATCCTCTACCTCTCTATAGCAACTTTTGCTACTGACCAGTTCTTTGGCTTCGGAGACACCATATTTTCAAGATTCTCCTTCTTCTTTTACTATTCTCCTCTCCTTCCTGATCTTCCTGCTCCTTGAAGACAGATATTCTACAAAGTTCTATACTAAATCACTTCTTTCTTTATGTACATTCCTTTGGCATTCTCATTCATTCTCATGGCATCAACTACCACTTCAATGTAGATGATTCCCGTCTCTATCCCTAGAACTGGTCTCTCTTCAGTTTCAGATCTGCATTTCCAACAGCCCACAGCCCACCCTCATCTGGAGAGCTCACCTCCAACTCAAGTTCAGCATTTCTGAAGTTAAATTATTACATTTACCACTAAGCTTTCTCATTAGTTTGACTTCATTATTTATCAGGAGGATTACTATTTTCTCAGTCTCTCATGTTTGAAACCTTGATTTTTTTCCCCTTCCTCTCTCTAACCTCTCACATCCAAGTTGTCACCAACTTCTACTGAAATTAGCTTTATAAAAATTTTCACATCTTTTCCCCTTCACTCCCATTATCATCATTCTACTATAGCATATTATTCACCTGGACTATTGTAATAGCCTGATAACAGATCTTCCCAATTCCTTTCTCTGCCACCAAGCTGTCCTTGATACCACTGCTAAATTACTCTTCCTTGTGCATAGATGTAGTCATGTCACTCCTGTGTTCAAAACAAAATCCTTAGTGATTCCTGACTGCATACCAAATAAAGCTCAAATTTCCTTGTTTGGCATTCAAAGCTTTTCACAGTTTGTCACCATGTTATCTCTGTAGAATTCCTTCTGTTACTGTATTGCACCTACCCTTCACTCCAGAGAAACCTGCCTACTCCCTATCCTTGCTTAGCAGTTTTCCTGACTTGACTCATGATATTTGCTAGTGTTGGAATGCACTCCCTCTCTTTGCCTGCTAAATTCCTTCCTTTCTGGGTGCCATCTCCAGTCGTCCTGACTCGCCACTGGACCCAGATGGCTCTGGAGGAGAAAGTGAGGCTGGTGACTTTGCACAGCCCTCCCTCACTTAAATCCAATTCACTTGCAAGTCATGGCATCATTTCCCTGATGTCATGGTCCTCTTCGAGAATGAAGGACAAACAACAACAACAAGAACAAATTCCTACCCATCCTTTAGAGCCAAACTCAAATGCCACCCCCTCCACAAAGTTGTCATGAACTCCCAAGACAAAGAAGCATTTTTGACCTTGGACCCTGCACAGCCCTTTGTTTTGAGCTCTCTAACAGACTTATGTTATTATATCATGCATGACAGTTTTCTCTGTTTGTATCTTATTCCTCTATTAGAGTACAGGTATCAGGAGGGCAGGGACCTCATTTTATACAAGCTTTACTTCTCTCTCAGTGCCCATCACATGGCTCTACACAAGAACAACCTATTCACCTCCAATTTGTGGATTACCTTACTTCCTTCAAGACTGTCGTTTATCTACCGGAAGCCTTTCCTAAACCCACCAACTGCTAATTCTCTCTTTCTCTCTAATCCTCTCCTTCCTACCTTGTATTTATTCTGTATGTACTTATACATGGTGTTTTCTCTCCTAATAGAGTGTAAGCTGCTTGAGTGCAGGAACTGTTTCATATTTGTCTTTTTTATTGTTCAGTCCCTGGCATGCAATAGGCACTTAATAAATGCTTATAAATTAACTATATATATGACTAAAGTTTTTAGAAGGCCTAATTTCCATATAAGAAAAATAATTAGCAAATTAACAAATCAAAATTCCACCTTTACTTCTATTGCTATGATGAGACATTTGTCAGCTAACAAAATGCTGAATTACTGCTCTGAATTTCAAGATTATATACATCATAATGGAAACAAAATAGAAAGCATTTGGATGAAGATAAAAGGGAAAAGAAAGAGAAATGGTATTGTTGTGGGCAGATTTTCTGGCCTGATAGAAGATATAGATAATGCTTTTCTGAGGCAAATCACAGAACTGACAAGAGTCAAGATAGAAGAGGAACCACCAACTATGGAGACAGCAATTAGAAATCGACTTCTGCTAAAAGCAGATCATATGACACATCCTTATAATTTCTATCCTAATAATTTCATGTCAGAAATTAAGAGGAAGCAATTAGGGTGTCTGTTACTCTAGACTTTTAATTCTGATCAATGGGAAGCTGGTGATATGGAAGCAACAGGGACAATACAATCTTAGTTTTAAATAGCAGAGGAAATAAGCAGTGGGGCACAGTCAGAAAAGTAGCCTAGTTTTGAAGAAAAATGATTTAAAAAATGAGCAAACTCAGAGGCAAGATAAGTTAGACTCCAAGATATTTTAAAAGGGAATGTGGTTATAGAGAAGGAGTTCTTAACTTTTTTTTTGTAACATGGGCCCCTTTGGCAGCCTGCTGAAGTCTATGGACCCCTTCTCAGAGTGTTTTCAAATGCATAAAATAAAATTCATATGATTACAAAGGAAACCAATTATATTTAAATACAGCCATCAAAATGTTTTTTAAAACTCACAGACCTTGTGTTAAGAACCCCTACTATACAGAAGGTCAAGAGGCACAAAAATAAAATTCTGAATTTAAGCTGTAGGTAATTCCAAAGAAAAGAAAATGCTAAAGGAGGCAGTGTATCCTAAACTGAGAATCCTCTGATGTGTGGTGAATTTAAAAGGGAATATTCAAAAGCTGAAGGGAGGGCTATATAATTTAAGATAAACACCAAAGGAGTGGGCTAGAATACCATAAGGCATACTAAAGCCCCAGTGATTTAAGACTTACAAAAAGGCTAAGAACAATAAAAAATGAGTTTTAAAAAATTGTCAGGGTAGTGACACTAAAAAACAATGAGTTAGGACTTAGGCTAGGAGAAGATGGTAACATGTTAAAAGATGAGAGAAATCAAAACAATACAGCACCTGATTTGCTTCCATCTTATTCATTTAAAGGAAATGACTTCCAAGCTAGAAAAGATAGAAAAAGTATTAAGAGGAAATTAAAGCCCAAGACAGGTGACAATGTAGTAAGAAACCCTCCAACTGGTTTGGATCCATTCAAATCCCAGGCCAAAATGAATTACTTCCCAAAGTACCATATATGGTTGGTTCTTGTCCTTTGTTCTCAAAGAGGACCCAAATGAGAACGCTATGCTGGGGTCGAGGTACCACGTGTCTGACTGTGGCTGATCAGACCAATACAAGCTCTGAAGGCTACACCATGGGTCGGGTACAAATAGTCCATATGAAGACCTCTAAATCTGCAAATCTCACATTTCTTTTGAACTACCACAATTCTGCCTACTTCATAGAGCACAATGCCTTCTTTGATGTGGATAATCCATGATGAGTGATCCTTTGCCAGTGACTCCCCATAACATGCAATTGATTCTAAAGTTCTTCAGAAAGACCTTGAGAGTGTCCTCGTATCACTTCTACTGATCTCCACGTGAGAGCTTGTTTTGTGAGAGTTCTTTATAAAAACAGCCTTTTAGGCACACGTACTTTTGGCATCTGAACAATGCGGCCAGCTCATTGGAGTCGCACTCTCTGCAGTACAGTTTGAATGGTTGGCAGTTAACTTGAGAAAGGACCTCAGTGTCTGGTATCTTATCTTGCCAGGCAGTCTTCAGAATCTTCCTAAGACAGTTAAAATGGAAGTTCAGTTTCAATCTCTTCTTATACACCAGGTTGTTAGGTGGTGAACTGGGGTCACAAAGGAGGTTATAGAAACTCCTCCTCTGTAGGTATTTAAAATAGTCTAGATTTCCATTTGGGGATTGAGAGAAGAAGATAGGTTAGATGTAAAGAGATATTATGTCTATGTACATCGCACCTTAAGCATGCCTGATCTTGTCCACAAACTAGAAGATCCCTTCTAGCCTTACGATTAAATTATTGAGAGAAATGATTATTTCTCTCTTGTATTAATAACTAATTATTGAATCAGGACCAAGGTTTTTCCCTTTTTCTTCTTCCTCATCCAGAATTCAACCAGTGTGGGAAATCTTGGGCAAAGACTTACTCAGGCTAAGATCTAATCAGACAGTAAAAGAAATTCTAAGTTTAGGCTAATGGATGTATTCCTGCTCATTGTGTTTATTCAGATAGGTCAGAAAATGTGGATTCTCCCTTCTGTCAGACAGATGATATGGAAATTGATAAGTCTCTTTGACCAAGTCTTGAGTGATCCTCAAGTCATGCACCTCAAGACCCTCATTAGAATGAGACTTCATCTCATTATAGTATTCATTTTTGCATTAATTGTTAAGCAACCAGAATTGATTGCGACCATCAGGAACATTGGCTCTTCCAAGCACATAAACTGTGACTCTACTGCCTTTGAGGGGTCTTCGGTATTCCAGAGTGCCACTGACCTCTTTTTATTAATAAACATGCTAGCCTTATTAATAAAATTATTAAATCACACAGAAATTATGTCTCTTGAACTTTTTAAGCATCACAGTTTTATTTAATGGACATCTTTAAAAAGGTAAAATAGTCAAAACAGACTGTAAATCTAGATACTACATTAGTCTCACTCTTTCTTCCAATGATGATTGTTTACAGTTTTATATATGAAGATGATCTTTGAGTTAATCAGTGTGGGAACTCTCACCAGCTATGAAGATTGCAACCCTTATATAGTCTTAGAGTTGTCTGATGTTCTTAGAGCTTAAATGACTTGATAATGGTCAAAGCTAGTATCAGAGGCAAGATGTAAAACCCAAGCCTTTCTGATTTCACTTTATCTACTATACTACACATAGATTCTCACAATTTTATTTACTATGCTTGAAAGAAAACTAATATGTCTAATAAGATTGTACATATATAGCCCACATCAGATTGCATGCCGTTTTGAGGAGGGAGGGGGGAAGGGAGGGAGAAAAAAATTTGGAATTCAAAATCTTATAAAAGTGAATAAAAGTTGAATAACTATCTTCACATGTAATTTGAAAAAATAAAATACTATTAAGTGGGAAAAAAGAAAACTAGATCAGAAATATAATAACCAATTAGGTTTTGGTATCTCATATTACCTAAATAATAGCAATTATTCTTACCTAGAAGATCTATGTATTACCACATAATTTTATTAGCCTAATGTTGCTTTCTCTAAGTACAGCTAATTTCCTAATGCTATCCCCTAGTTTTGCTTCTCTTATACTACCAATGCAGAACTGAAAATGTTCAATATTGCTGTTTCTTTTTTGCTTTTTTCCATTACCTTTCATCATCATTGTAGTCACAGCTAAGTTCTCCTGAGATCTAATGAACAAAGCTTTGCTTCCCACAGACTAACAAAGAAGTAAGTCAAACCAAGCCTTTATTTTGGAGCTTCTGACCTACCAATCGATGCTAAATATAGTTCATGGCTGTTACTAATCAAACTTGTCCAGAAGTGAAATATTTTAATGCACATTAGATCTTAGTTCTCATGTTAATACAATCATTAATGGAAATGGAAACTACTTAGTCTGGGAACCCCGACAATCAAACTAGTATATTATTTGCCTATTTTATAGTCAGGTGGCCTTAGGGCCAGTTTTCAGTGATTTCTTTTTTTATCTACACACACGCACACATACCCCTACATACTTATAATTATGACAACTTTCTAGCCCTTCAATTTGACATATAGTTGATACTTGTTTGACATCAGATATCAGAAATAGCCTACCAGTCTGACAAAAGACATTCTGTCATTTTGTTTCCAACTGTTATGATGAAAAAAATAACTATCAAGATTATAAAAATTTAAAGAGAACAAAAGTTCCACCATAACCAGGCACATTTTCTTAAAAGACACATTTTGTTCCATACAGTCCTAGTCAACTCCATAAGCACAAGTTTAACCAACAGCTATCAGCAAATTTAGAAATTTTAATGTATCAAACATTATGGTACAAATGGAAACAAAGTAGGCCTCCCAGAACTTAATTATTCTTTTTATAGTACAGGCAAAAAGAAAACCAATTTGAAATTTCCCCCTTCAACATACCAAAATTTGTTGGGGTTTTTTTTAACAGTCTTAGAAATAATTTTTCTTGTTCAAAATTATTTTAAAAATTCTGGATCTTGAGAGGGTGAACTTTCATTATCTGAAAAATTCACACTTCATTCCTTGATGATTTTAAATAAATTAGGTACAGTTATACTTATCTGAAAATTAATTGCTTGGAAATATGAATTTAAAAAGATACAAATTATAAGCAATACTATTAATACATTATCATCATGCAATCCACTATAAGCACAAAGATAGTAAACTTACCTGATGCACGTCTAGTAAATCGGTTTATCACTGGAGCTATAAGAAAAAAAATAATGAATTTGTGATTAGATAATTTTATGTAAAACATAAAAATACACAAACCAAATGTTAAAACTATGTTCTTCAATTCTGTTGACAAAGGAAATTAAAATTCCTATTACTTAAATATCAAAACCACAGAGTTTGACCAATTTTTGTTGTAGGTAAAGTACCAAAAGATATATATATATATGTGTATACATATATATACACATGCACATATATGTATAATATACATATACATATACACACATACACACACATCAATGTTCATTCATATCTTCCCTCCTCTTTGTGAGAAGAACATTCTAGGACCATCTTAGCTAGAAGATAAAGTATGTAAGATTAGGTTGGAAATATACGTAGAAGCCAGATTATGTAAAATTCTGAATGCCAAGATAAGAAGTCCAAACTTTATCTGGTAAGTAGTGGGAGGTTTGAGCAGAAAAGTGATTTGATTAGACTTGTACATTAACTTCATGTAAAACTGAAGGAAAGAGCCAGGCAAAGGTGAGGAGTCTAGCTAAGGAAATGTTAGCATAGTTCAAGAGAGTGGAAAGGGCCTGAACAACCACATGGCAGTGGGAATGGAGAGATTATCATGTGTAGGATTTGTACTTAGGACCTAGGTTCAAATCCCAGCTCAGCCACAGAGGATCTTGGACTAATTTCCTAACCTCTCTGGTTCTCAGTTTGTTCATCTGTAAGAAGGGCAGGGGAGAAATGGTGGATTAGTTGACCGCTAATGTTGCTTGCAGCTCTAAATCTATCATCTCTTTAAATCCTACTCATTCTTTAATGCCTAACTCAATATTCATTTCCTATATAGAAAAGCTTTCCATGATCCCAGTGACAATCTTCCTGCATACCTCACACAGCACTGTGTTTTGCAACTATCTAATTCACTCCTCATGTAACATTTTACTTTATAATTTCCTATGTTTATGTCCTATTTGTGCATAAGACTACAACTTCCAGGAGGGTAGGGAACATGTCTTTTATCTAAATTTTACATTTCCCCCAGAACCTAGAAGAACATTTGGCATACATGAGATGTACAATAAATATTTATTGAATAATTGAACATTTCACTCAGTGAAGAAGAAATCTACTAAGTATTTATTATGTGTGTAGCATATTACAAGCAGTCATGGGTGGGTGGAAAGGAGGAAAATTAAAGATGAAGAATACATATTCCTCATCTTAAAGAGACTGAAAACCTTCAAGCACATTAAATTCCTTAGAGCCACTTATAAAGCACTACGTCACAAATACAAAAATATTCCCAAATGGAGAAGCCAAGTCAAATATGTGGTGTAGAAGTGAAAGCATTGGACTTTGAGTCATCAGAGACCCTTGGTACAAAGGCCAGCTCTGCTACTTATTGCTTGTGTGACTTTGGACAAGTCAATTTATCTTCATCTCTCTGGGCCACTGTTTCCTCTGGAAAAGGAAGAAATGGCCTAGATAATCCCCAGGATCCCTCTTCCAACTCAGTCCAAGATAATTAAATGTTTATTTGCAAAAGAAATGCTAGGATTTGAAATAAACTCCCATTTCAAACCTCAGACAAACGTAAATGAACAATGAACTGGGTCCAGAATTGAATAGGAGTTGTGCTGGATCATTTGGGAGACTGCAATTCTTTTAATGACCTCAAGCTTCCAATGAAATAAAAGTCCGTATTTTTTAAAAATCAGTGCTTTCCCTGTGATGTTGTAGGGCCATAAGTCATGGAAAACTACAGCCTCCAAAGAAGTGAAGTTAAGGATTACCCAAAGAGCAACAGAGAGACCCTGGCTGGGCGACAGCATTCTGTGACATATGACAAACATGGGATGATAAAGAACAAACTGTATAAAAGATGTGAATAAAGAAAAATTCTTCAGGAGCGATGGTCTGGTGAAGCATTACAAGTAGACAGCATCATAGAAATGTCAAAAAAAATGTGAGGAAAATCTCCAGCAGTTGGGTGGCCTTTTGCAAACTTATGAGAGGACATTAACGAGTGGTACACAGTATCAGGCATGAATGGGCTGATATCTGTGTCACTGGAGGCAATAGTCACATAGATGAGGTCAGAAATGTATTGGAAAACTGGAATATAGTTTGCATTTACATAGCTGTGTACATGTTGCTTTCCTCTACCCCCCCAGCAGAAAATAAGTTCATAACAAAAGGGAAAAATAATTGAGGAAGTTGAAAATATTGTTCAGGTTTGAGAAATGAAAGAAGTTAAAGACTTGTGGAGGTCTAAGAAGTCATGTAACTATTTATCACGAATATTTTCTTCCAGAATCAAGTCAGAAAGCATACCAAACATCACAAAAACAAGCTGATGTTATCTTAATAGACAGGAAGCTATATTCTTTTGGGAGTCATAGCAGTTCAATCAGATCATTGATTAGTTAAAGCAAAATCAATGTTAACACCAAATGAAAAGAACAGCTAAAAACAAGAAGGTAACACTGAAAGCAAGAGCCTTAATCTGACCCACCCAAATGATGCTGAAAAATGGTCAATGGAAAAAGGTGAAGATGTTGACCTTGACTTTCAGCATTTCCTGAAAAAGTTTAACTGCCAAGCCCAGAAACTACCTTAGGCAGAAAATTCTTAATGTTGCCAACTAGAGAAATGGAACTGCCATTGGAACACTGGTTTAGAACATAAACTCACTTGTAAAAGCCTATGAGAGATGGATGTCAGAAGACTGCCAAGCTCTATCACTATCACAACATAAAATAGGAAGAGCAACAGCCAGATCAATGACATCATCTTAAGATAATTCATAGATTAAACTGGCAGAAAGATGACAGAGAAAAATGGAGCAAATTTGGCTAAGTTTCTAATCTGTTTACTTCATCGACAATAATGAAGCTACCAGTTTTGAATCCTAGCACTGCAGTCTCTACTATATTAAATGAGAAAAGTGATAGAATGCTAACTCAGCTATGGGCTAATATTGTCAGATGTGAATGAATGAATGAATGAATAAGCATATTAGGTTTATAGTTCACCTCTTCTGAAGAAAAATGAAGATATTAAAGAATTGCTGATTGGGAACAGTTCTTGACCTTTAGGCTTATTTACCACACCCAGATCCTAGGCTTTTTGCTTATGCATTCCACTCATTCTTCATTTATATATGTTAGGTATTCAAGGCTGTCTTCCTAAGGGACATGACCAATACAGCAACTCCTGATTGGTTCCCTGGGCTCAGTGACTGCGGAGTTGTGTCAAAAATGACTAATGAATGCTTTAGGAGCTGAGCAGTCGAGCATTATGTGGGCTCTAAGAGGAACTGAGTAGAAACAGCTCAGTTTCTTTTGGGGTCACATCTAATATTTTCTTTACCTTGGGCCTCCAGCAAGAGAGGGTGGGCAGAAGATAGAATTTATCTCTCTTAAACTGGTGGCAAGAGCAACTAAAAGCATGTGACAGCTAGAAAATATGCTTGCCCATGGAAGGCTGACTCCTTGCCATCTTACCTTTTCTGGCAGGTAGGTGGCACAGTCGATAGGGTGTTGGGTCTGGAGTCAAGAAGATCTGAGTTCAAATCCTACCTCAGATACTTCCTAGCTGTATAACAGTTGGCAAGTCACTTAACCTGTCAGCCTCAGTTTCCTCATCTGTAAAATGAGGATAAAATAGCAACTACTTCACAGGGTTGTGGTGAGGATCAAATGAGGTAACACTTATGCCTGGCACATACAGGTGCTTAAGAAATGCTTATTCCCTTCCACTTCTGCTAGTAAATTATTTAAGTGTAAAATGTTGCCCTTTTCTAGGAAGCTCAAAATGCTTGGTAAATAATTTATTATATTATCTTATTGCTTACATAGCACTTTATTTTAGAGGTGATAATAAAAAAGTTCTGGGGCAGCTAGGTGGCTCAGTGGATAGAGCACCGGGCCTGGAGTCAAGAGGACCTGAGTTCAAATCTGACCTCAGACATTTGACACTTACTAGCTGTGTGTCCCTGGGCAAGTCACTTAACCCCATTGCCAACCGACTGCCCCCCCCCAAAAAAAGTTCTAAGATTTGACTAAAGCCAGAATGAAAGTCTGAAAATTAATCTAGTCTCTAGATCCTAAGGTTCTAGCCTGGCATTTAGGGCATTCTACAATCTGGTTTCAAACTACTTTTCTAGGCTTATTTCATATGAATTTTCTTCACATAATCCAAGAATATAAGTTTTTTGAGGAAAAGAACTGCTTTCATTTTTGTCTTTGTATACCTAGCGCCTAGCATAGTATTAAGGTGACTTTGGGAGCTTTACTACTACTCAACCAGCTTGAATAATAGGAAAGATTTTAGACATTTTACTATCAAATTTTTAAGAATCAATGTTAGATCAAAGTGTGTTGGGAAATGTGGTTCAGAGTTAAGAAATGAAACAGGTCAAGTCTCATAACCAATCGCCATCAACGGGGAAGGAAAGCCAGCCTTGCTGAAGCACCCTGAGGGAAAGGAAGGAGGCAGCTGGTGCCTGGCAACCCAAGCACTGCCATCACTTCAACTACCATTTCCTTGAAGACTCCAATAGATATAGGGTAGGACCCTGAGAACAACAATCCTGGAAATGGACTGCCAGCCCTGTTTCTGTCACAGGCCCCACTCTCAGCCCCAGCCCTATAGCCTTCACTGAGTAGAGAATTCCTTGTGGAAAAGGGACCTACCTTCCTTGCCATAACCAATAGCAATTGCTACCCAACTGCTACTGATGAGCAAGCATGCAAGCCCAAGCATCCCAGGAATAGCAGCACTTCTTCAGATAACAGTCCTGCTTCCAGCCCATCCCCCACAACCAGCATCTAAGTTGCTCTTGCTGAGATAAGACTTGGCAACTGTTTCTGCAGGGGCTACAGTAGCCATAGCTACTGAAGATCCAGAAAAGAAAATCCTCATCACCAAAGTCCTCCACACTGTCAAACCATCAAACATCAGAAATGGAGATGGTTTTATCACTAGAAATGACATTAAAGAAGATGCATTGCCATCTGTTTTGTATCCTAAGAGCCACAGTGCAGCTGACTTATTTATATGTATTGTCGCCCCCATTAGAATATACACTTTTTGAAAGCAAGGGCTGTCTTGCTTTTTTATCTGTAGCCCCAGTGCGTAGAGCAGTGCTTTGCACGTAGTAAACCCGTAATAAATGCCTTTTCATTCATTTATTCACCCATTTACTCTAGGCTAGCCAGAAACCTTCTGCCTATATATATTCTTATTTTTTTAAGAAGAGAGTCAAAGGCTATAGATGTGGAAATTTACAAATGTGATCTGAAAAATGAAACTGATTTTTATCTTAGGCAGGAAACAAATTGGCTAATGATATCATTTATTTGCAACAAGCTTGATCATTAATTTCTTATAGTCAACTTCAAAATTAATATAAATTTAGAAAAAAGTATAAAATGAAAAGAACACGATAAACTCTTGGAGCAAATCCAACACCATTTAAAAAATAAACTATCCAGTTTGAAAAATAGGAAATGGACAAAAGGAAAGACACCATTAATATTTCTTTAAGAGACTTTTAACTGGTATAAAACAACCATTGCAAACAGCTGGTTAAAAGAAATCAGAAATCACCTTAGCCAGCTAACCTTTAATCTCCATGTCAAGCAATTTTGTATATATAGAACTTATGTATGTATACCCTATCTTCTATGACAGGAGGATAAGCTTTTTGAGGGCAGAGACTGATTTTTTTTTGTCTCTATATTCCTGCAACTAACACAGTGCCTGAAATATAGCAGGCCTTTAATAAATGCTTCCTGATTGAAAGAGCTGGAAACAGAGTGCCACAATAGTTTAGAGACAGAGTATGAGCTCATTTATAAACCATGGAGGAGGAGGATGAAGAAGAGAAAGAAGACAGAAGACTAGAAGTAGGATCACCTCACTTAACTAGGAGAAGCAGGTGATAGGAAAGTTTGCAGAGCAGTTGGCATGAGACTCAGCTAACACGTTAAGAAAAATAAACAGTGGAAGAAGAGCAAAACACATAATGTAAAAAGGAGCAGCTCTAACAACATTTCTATAGTGAACTATTCTAATCAGTTACAGAACTATTTAGTACTTGATACACTATGTGAACTAGTGGCCAGAGTGAGCAAGAGAACAGACAGCCAAGTGTTACTCTGGTAATCTCCCCCTCTCCGTGCCCCCCCTAATATTAAAAGAGTCACAGGAAAGATTCCAGTACTCACTCCCTATGAAAGGTTTATGGGAAAAGGATTGGGCATGAGGAGGCCTGGAAAAGTTGTGAACTTCACTGGAAGAGAGAGCTCTCAAACTCTGTGAGGTTACAAGGTTTTAGATTTCTATGTGTAGTCAGCTATCCTACAGTTTTCTGAAAATCTTCTTTTCCAAAGTACCCATCTTCAAGTTGTCAAATAGCTACTCATTAGCAGAAAGAAGTAAAAAAGAAATTCAAGTGAAAAAATACAAACCCAGGAAAACTTAAGGTAGCCTATGAAAATTTAACACTACAATATGAATCAATCAGAACAAACGTAATCCTCAAAGAAAGAAATTGTTGGTTGATAGCTACATATATGTGTAAAGATGGTTTGAAATGACCCTCACCTCATTTAGCCCTGACATATTTATCAGGTCAGAACACATTTCAATTATTCAGTAGGTGTGAACAAGGCCTGGACACCTCCATCAACAATGAGGGACTTGGGCACACCCTAAGCCACTTGTATAAAATGAGGAGCTATCTCAGAACTGAAGTGAGAGTTCAGGGTTTGGCACCAGAGAAAAAGGAGTGGGGACAGGAAGGACTGATCAAAGTATCAGCAGCACAGAAGAATTGGTGACCAGGCCTGATAGAGAAGGGAGAGACTGAGAAAAGCCATCTGCCCTCCAGACATCTCAGAGCAAGAGACCAGGCCACAATTGTACTGTCCTCTTCAAGTACTTAGGAAAATTCCAGAAAAACGTCTGCTCTTTACCCAACTTCCTCTCTCAAAGCTCATTAATTTTTTTAAAATTAAATTTTATTTTTTAAAAAAATTAACAGAAATCTATTTTCTCCCTTATTTTCTGTTCTTAAAAATGGGGGGGTGTTTCTTATAATAAATATGCATATTTAAGCAAAGCAAATCCCTCACTGTCCATGTTCAAAAAATATATATGTCTTACTCTGCACCCTGAATCCATCAACTCTCAGGAGATGGATAGCATGAAAGCTACAAGGGGCAAATAGATGGCATAGTGGATATCAGGGTTGGGGAACCAGTAGCCTTGAGGCCACATGTGGCCCTTTGACTGAATCCAAACTTCACAGAACAAATCCCCTTAAGAAAAGGATTTGTTCTGTAAAACTTGGACTCAGTCAAAAGGCCACACCCAAGGACCTAGAAGGCTACCTGTGGCCTCTAAGTCACAGGTTCCCCACCCCTGGGATAGACTGTCAGGGCTGGAATCAAGAAGACATGAACTCAAATCCAGCCTCAGTCACTTAATAGCTGTGTGATCTGGGCAAGTCACTTAACCTCTATTTGCCCCAGTTTCCTTTTCTGTAAAATGTGAATAACAACCTTTACCTCACAGGGTTGTTGGGAAGATCACATGAGATAATATTTGTAAATAATCACAGATTCTGGTACATAGTAAGAACCATATCAATGTTAACCATTATTATTGTTGTTGCTGTTGTTTTTACAGTGATTTTGTTATTATCTACCTTGTTCTGGTTCTGCTCACTCCACTCTGCATCAGTTTGTACAAGTCTTCCTATGTCTCTTTGAAATCATCTATTTCCTCCTTTCTTACAGCAAAACAATATTCCATTACATTTTTGTAATTGAAATTTCTTCAGCCATTTCCCAATTGGCTTTTCCCAATTCCATTCTTCTTTTGCTACCATAAAAGGGCTGTTTTGATATTTTTGTACATATAGGGCATTTTCCTCTTTCTGTGATCTTTTCTGGGTAAAGGCCTAGTAGTGATTTGGTGAGCTGGACCAAAGGGCATACATTATTTATTAACTTTCTGTATAGAATTTCAAACTGCTTTCCAGAACAGCTGAACACATTGAGTTTAATCAACAATGCATCACTATGCCTGTTTTTCTAAGGACTTTCCAACATTTATCATTTTCTTTGTAATCTTCGCCAACCCACGGGTGAACCTCAGAATTGGTTTAATTTATATTTCCTTAACATTTAGTGACTTGAAGCATTTTTATACGGTTATAGACGGCCCAAGTTTCTTCCCTTAAGAGTTGCCTGTTCATATTCTCAGACTATCTATAAATTGAAGAATGGCTCTCATTCTTATAAATTTGAATCTATTAACAGATACTGTAATATACTCTGCTGCTTCTTTACAATGTGGTACATAACCTGAATTTTGCCTTAACTACAAAGATACCAGGGGTTAACAAGAAATAAATATAAGTGCAAATTTAAGTAGATAGCCAGACCTCTGCTAAATATTAGGAATTTTTCTAATTGGTTAATTGAGACTATACTATTAATTGTGACTGTTCTCTTAACTTTTCATTTAAAACAAACTCCCTAAACAAGGGCTCTTAACCTTATTTGTGTCACAGACCTCTTTGGTAGTCTGGTGAAGCCTATGGCCCTCTTCTTAGAATGTTTCAAATTCAACAAATAAAATTTATTTTAAATTTATTTATATTATTATAAAATTTCTTTATAATAAAATTTGTAATAAAATTATAAAGGAAACCAATTATATTGAAATATAATCAGTCAACCATAATTTATTAAGTACCTACTATGCATCAGGCAGTACCCTAAGCACTGGGGATACAAAGGTAAAAGATAGCCCTTATTCTCAAGGAGTACACTTGAAGGGGAGAGAACATGAAAATAGAGATGTACGAGTAGAATATATAAGGCGTATATTGGAGCTCATCCAGAAGGAAGGCAGTAAGATTAAGGAGAACTGGGAGAGACCTCTTGTAGAAGTTATTTGAAAAAAAAAACAACTAGCAAATCACCACCACCACTAACAACAAAAAAATAAGTTTATAGACTCCAGTTTATGGACACTGGCCCTAAACAACGAGGGAGGAAACCACATGGACCTGAAGGACCATTATATTGTCTCTGGCCTTAAAACAAGCTCATAATTGTAACACACATATTAGAAATGCATGCATGTACAAGAATACATATCCTTATACATGGAAAAGAAATTCCTAGTAAGTGCAAGAAACACTCTGAGCTGAGATATATGGTGCTTTAGTCTCATTTTAAAATTGAACTGAATAATCTAGGTTAATTAAATGTGCTTTTTTGGGAAACAGTTCTATTTGGGCTGAGGTGACATATACATAATGATCTTCTTGGACTCAGTTGAATAATTAGCACCCTTAACATTTCATTTGCCACTTTTTCTAGCAAATAAACACTTTCTGGTTCTGTAAAGTAACTAAATAAAAATTCAAAAGAATTTGTGAATTGAAACAAACACTGATTATTTGTGATATAATGTTTAGTTTAATATATGTTGATTCTTCATAGAATCTTGAAAGTTACTTCATCCAATATTCCCCCACCCCTACTCCCACCCCCCTCCAGTCCACGCAGTAGTCATGTAACTCTCCTGCCTAAACACCTTCTGTGAAGCTCCACTGATAAGTAACTCATTGCCCCACAGGTCAGATTATTCCATTTTTTAAAAGAAAATACAAATATAATAATAACAACTGATGTTTGTGTAGCTTTTTAAGTTTTCAAAGCACCCATCTAGACTGGGTACCCAAACCTGAGACCAAGGCATCAACTCCAAAATAAGGAATTTCTGACATGTAATTTTAAAATTTGATAATGGAATCATAAAGAGTGGTCCCTTGAACTCTAAAGTTAAGGGAAGAGAAACTTGAGAAATTATAGACATTAGAGAAAAGGCAATTCCCTACTGCTTAAGAAAAGTAAGCCAGAAGGAACAAGGAAGAATATTAGCCATACATATAGTCTATAATTCTTCACCTCTTTTGTCCTATGAGTGCACAATGTGGGTAACCAAATACAGAATTGTTCTTCCCATATACACAATGTCAGGGTGGGTTCAAGTGGGGGCGATTGTTTTCTCTTTCATCATACCATGTCTGTCATGTACTTAAGACCAGCCTCAAACTGGTACAGTGAAAAAAACACAACACTGTGCCTCAGACAACAGGGGTTCTAATTTTTGCTTTGCCAACTTCCTATGTGACATGAGACTGTTGTTTCCCCTTACTGAACCTCAAAAGACACAACCCCTACCAGGTAACCATTCATCAGGTACAAACTAACACCTTGAGGGAATCAGAAAGAAAGCAACAGCACAGGGTAAAGAATGAGTGGCCATGCCTTGATGTGACTAAAAATCAGTTCAGCTGAGTCTAGGCAAGATACTCCAGGAGGATCCCAGCTTCTGCCTTTTGATTAGATGGCTAGAAGAAACACAGAACTAGAAAATAGCAACTTTGAAAAGCCATGTGGAGGTCAAAAATGAAGGCAGAGTCCACCACCACAAAAAAAGGAGCTAGAGCTTGAGATGTGAGGCTCTTTGGACTGCCAGGCTCCAGCTGCATCCTGGACAGATGCTGTATTGCAACTCTCTCCTCCTCTCCACTACAGACCATAAGGTAGCAATCTAATAAATCTAGGATTTCCTCAAGCTCATTCATGGAGAGCGTTTTCCTCTCCAGACTCCTGGAAAGCCTGTTTACCTTTGTTTATTTTAAATGTTTACTTTTTCTTTATCAAGAGTATTAACCACACGCTTTACTAGTTCAATTATACTTATTGAGAACATAGCTGGAAGGAGGAAACAGAGGGGGAAACACCTCTTGGGAAGAGACAGAGATAGATATAACATCAGATTATTTTTTGCCAAAATCCTGTCTCTGCTTGGAGGTTTGGGAAATAACAAAAAGATAAAAAGAATTTCATAGTCTTTCACGCCACTTCTTAGAATAGAGAATTAGGCAGTCAGTGACAGAGAGTAGGACAAAAAAAGAATGGTTGAACTAACTCATTACAACACCATCCCTTACCACTGCTGCATGTGCACTTTATGAATGTCTTCACTCATGTGAGAGAGTTGTAAGGGAAAGTATTTGTGACTTAATCTTTCATTTAGTTGCAACTTCTTATAACATTAGTACTGTTATTAATGACAATTAGAATGATTTAAGATGAACAGAACTATGGATTCCATACAAAGAAATGTGAAGACAAAATTTACAGAAGGATTCTTTGTCTTTTGCTAAAATTCTGACATAGATTTCTTTGGGGTTGAAAAACTACAGGTTGGTGGCTCTCCTGCATAAAACTGAATACTAATAATAGTAAGCTAATAACTAACTAATAACTAAATAAATAACTAATAACAGTAAACTAGGATAGATTTGTTACATCATATATTTACTTTTTCTCAAAAAATTTGATGCTAGATAATAGCAATAATTTGCCAACTTTATTCAGCCATATTTTCCCAATTTATATTTCTGGCACCACCTTCATAAATGTTTTCACTAGAAGCATCTGCTTTGTTTGAATTAAGTAACCACCTTTTTGTTATTTCTACAATATTTACCTGAAATTTCAAAGGTGTGTATGAAAAATTTTATAAGACAAGGACAATATCAAGAAAACACCCAGGGAGGAGGAAGCCAAGATGATGGAGTAAAGGCAGGGACTCACCTGAGATCTCCCCCAAACCCCTTCAAATACCTTTTAAAAATTACTCTATAAACAAATTCTAGAGTAGCAGAACTCACAAAAAGACAGAGTGAAACAAATTTCTAGCCCAAAACAACTTGGAAGGTTGGCAGGAAAGGTCTGTTGCATCAAGCTGAGAGAGGAGCATAGTCCAGCACAGGCCGTGTCAGCCCAAATGGGGCCCCAGCAAACTCAGAGCACACCTCAGGGGATTGAATTTCCCTGGCAGCAGTAGTGGTTTCCAGACTTCTTAGCCCACAAATGCCAAAGATAACTTAGAAGGTCAATGGGAAAGGTCTATTGGACCTGAGTGAAAGAGGACCCCAGTCCAGCCCTAGCCCCAGCTCAGCCCTGGCCCCAGCAAATCAGGAGCAGGCCTTGGGAGTGACAGAATTGGAAGCAACTGGCAGTGGCAGAGACTGCTTCTGGAGCTCTCAGCCCATAAACAGTGAGGGGATCAAACAGGTAGTCAGAAGGAGATCACAGGGGTCTCTTTGCTGGTACTGAGGCTTTGCCCATGCTTGGATCCAGGTGACAGTCCTAGGTGGCTGTCCCAGGGTGAGGAGGAGTACTGCCAAGCAGAGCTTGTGGCCACAGTTCCAGGGCAGAAGAGAGTGACTGTGGTCATTCACAGACTAGTGCACAGGCCAGGAGAGGAATAAACACCTCTCCTTAGATCATACCACCTTGGAAGAACTGAAAACTTACAGGTCCCTAGAAGTATTTCTGAAAACAGCTGCACAAAACCCCTGAAGCATGGGGACAGTTTGCCCTCCACATTGGAAACAGAGCCCTACCTTAACAAAGAGTTAAAAAGTCAAGTAATAAGCTGGGAAAATGAATAAACGATGGAAAAAAATTCTTTATAGAAACTTACTTTGGTGACAAGGAAGATCAAAACATACACTCAGAAGAAGACAACAAAGTCAAAACTTCTACATCTAAAACCTCCAAGAAAAATACAAATTGGTCTCAGACCATGGAAGAGCTCAAAAAAGATTTTGAAAATCAAGTGAGAGAAGTCAAGGAAAAATTGGGAAGAGAAATGAGAGTGATGCAAGAAAATAATGAAAAATGAAGGTCAACAGCTTGGTAAAGGAGACCGAAAAAATTACTGAAGAAAATAACACCTTAAAAAAATAGACTAGATCAAATGGCAAAGGTCCAAAAAAACCAATGAGAAAAAGAATGCCTTAAAAAGCAGAATTGGCCAAATGGAAAAGGAGGTTACTTAAGAAAATAATTCCTTAAAAATTACAATGGAGCAAATGGAAGTTAATGACTCTATGAGAAATCAAGAAATTATAAAACAAAACCAAAAGAATGGAAAAAAATAAAAGACAGTGTGAAATATCTCATTGGAAAAACAACTGACCTGGAAAATAGATCCAGGAGAGAGAATTTTAAAATTATTGGACTATCTGAAAGCTATGATCAAAAAAAGAGCCTACATATCATCTTTCAAAAAATTATCAAGGAAAACTGCCCCAATATTCTAGAACCAGAAGGCAAAATAGAAATTGAAAGAATTCACAAATGACCTCCTGAAAGAGATCCAAAATGAAAACTTTCAGGAATATTACAGTCAAATTCCAGAGTTCCTAGGTCAAGGAAAAAATATTGCAAATAGCCAGAAAGAAACAATTCCAAGTATTGTGGAACCACAATCAGGATAACACAACATTTAGCAGCTTCTACTTTAAAGAATTGGAGGGCTTAGAATATGATATTCTGGAGGTCAAAGGGGCTAAGATTAAAACCAAGAATCACCTACACAGCAAAACTGGGTATAATCCAAGAGGGGAAAACACTGACATTCAATGAAATAGAGGAATTTAATGCGTTCTTGAGAAAAGACCAGAGCTAAATAGAAATATAAGACTCAAGAGAAGCATGAAAAGAGAAATAGGAAAGAGAAATCATAAGGGACTTATTAAAGTTAAATTGTTTACATTCCTACATGGAAAGGTGATATTTGTAACTCATAAGACCTTTCTCATTATTAGGGTAGTTAGAAGGAGCATATATAGAAAAAGGGCACAGGTGTGAATTGAATATGAAGGGATGATATTTAAAAAATAAAATTAAAGGGTGAGAGAAATGCATTGGGAAAAAGGGAAAGGGAGAGACAGAATGGGATAAATTATCTCACATAAAACAGGCAAAAAAAGCTTTTACAGTGGAAGGGAAGAAAGGAGAAGTGAGAGGGAATCAATGAACTTTACTCTTATCAGAATTGGCTTAAAGAGGGGAATAACATACATACTCAATTGGGTATAGAAATTTATTTTACCCTATAGGGATGTAAGGGATAAGAGAGGGGGGACAGATTGGGAGAGAGGGTAATCAGAAGCAAACACTTTTGAGGAGGGACAGGGTAAAAGGAGAGAATAGAATAAATGAGGGAGGGAGGACAGGATAGGATAGAGGGAAATATAGTTAATCTTTTACAACATGACTATTATGGAAGTGTTTTGAATGGCTATTCATATATAAACTATAGGGGGGTGTGGGGAGGGAGGAAGGGAGAGAATCTGGAACTCAAAGTTTTAAAAATGAATGTTAAAAATTGTTTTTACATGTAACTGAGGAAAAAAGAATATACCAAATAAAAATAAAAAATACCCAGGGATTGTCCCATGAACTCAAAGATTTTGCACATACATACATATATACACATACACATAGAGATGTGTTTATATGTATATGTGTGTATACATACATAGGTATGTATGTATGTATGCATTAAATAAGAGGCAGAGTGGTATGGTGGATAGGAAAGCTAGTTTTTGTGTCATCAAGACCCAGGTCAAGTCTGGTCTCTGAATATAATGGCTAAATGACATTGGAACAGTCATTTAACCTCTCAGTTCCTCTAGACAACTCTACAAAACTAAGTTGCAGAGACATTGCCTTTATTCACTTTGTTGGAAGGTAGATCTCACTAGGAGTTGCCTATATGAAAGAAATTATAGGTACAAACCAAAAAGAAGTGGTATTCAACTTACTGAAATTGGAATATAACAACAAGACTTTGGGCAAATACCACCACCAAAACCCCAGAAGCTATTAGAAGCCAGAAACACATGAAAGGTCTTAGTCATTAAAAGCTAGGCTTAAAAATGGTCTGTCCAAGTCTTTAAATAAAGGGGAAAAATTACCAAAGTAATATTTTCTTTAAAAAATACATTTAATTGATGCCTATTGTCTTTGCAACATAGTCAGAATTTATTCTCAAAGACTTAGTTTAGCCAGGGGCCACTGAGCAGGACTGGGGAATATACTGTCTTAAAGTCCTATCAGGAGCATATAGAAAAAAATAGGGTTATTTGTAGGGAGTAGGATGCATCAAAAGTGATAAAGATACTTAACCCTTCATTTACAAATCTTTTCCCAAGAACTTGTGAAATCTTCTGCCTTTAATTTTTTAAATTTTCATATAAAGAGGGAAAACTGTTCCACTTTGCTTTGGCAAGTACTTTGAAATTGCTTCATTGTTTTGTTTTCCCTAGAACTCTAGCTTCTTGCATTGCTAATGGAGTTTTACTTTTTTAAGAACTTGTCATTTCTCTAATTTCTAAAGCTTTCTACTTTCTAAGTTGGGCTATAAAGGAATTTTTATATAAATTTATTTTTATTTTTATTAACAAGTCTGTTTTTAATTATTTAAATAGCATTAAAATATAAGCATAAGATAAGGTGCTGATACCTAAACTGGGAAGAGCCAAAACAGAGAAAGAAAATTACAGACCAATCTCCCTAATGAATATAGATGCAAAAATTTTAAATAAAATATTAGCAAAGAAATTACAACAACTTATCTTGAGGATAATACACTATGACCAGGTAGGATTTATACCAAGAATGCAGGAGTGGTTCAATATTAGATAAACTATCAGCATAATTAACCACATCAACAACAAAACTAAAAGAAATCATATGATTATCTCAATAGATGCAGAAAAAGCATTTGACAAAATACAACACCCATTCCTATTAAAAACATTAGAGAGCATAGGAATAAAGGGTATCTTCCTTAAAATGATAGGTAGCACCAATCTAAAACGATCAGCAAGCATTAACTATAATGGGGATAGGTTAGAAGCATTTCCAATAAGACCAAGGGTGAAACAAGGATGTCTATTATCACCACTGTTATGGCATATTGTGCTAGAAATGTTAGCTGTAGCAATCAGAGAAGAAAAAGAAATTGAAGGAATTAGAATAGGCACAGAAGAAACAAAGCTATCACTCTTTGCAGATGATATAGCGGTATACTTAGAGAATCCTAGAGCATCAAGTAAAAAATTACTTGAAATAAACAAATTTAGCAAAGTTGCAGAATATAAAATAAACCCATACAAATCATCGGCATTTCTATATATTACTAACAAAGCCAAACAGCAAGAGATAGAAAGAGAAATTCCATTTAAAGTTACAGTAGATATTATAAAATATTTGGGAGTCTACCTAATAAAAAAAACCAGGAACTATATGAACACAACTACAAAACACTTTTCACACAAATAAAGTCAGATCTAAATAATTGGAAAAATATCAGTTGCTCATAGGTAGGCCAAGCTAGTATAATAAAAATAGGCATAAGAGATGAACCAAAAAAAGCCCCATGTTATTGTAAATATTCATACCTGTGCCCCTAAATTTGTGGTATTTACTGTTATTTGCACTCCCAAAAAAATGGCTCTGTTAATTTCAACAAACAAAGGAATGAAAAAGCTTAATTTGTGCCAAGTTTTGTGCTAAACACTGGGACCACAAATACAAAGACACCCATGCTTGTTGTCCTGACCCCTTTTCATCTAACTTTTCTGCACATATAGACAGTATGGATCAGCTGCCTTTAACTACATAGTTGTGCTCAATGTGTATGCATGATGGTCTTTGGAACATATGATCACTTCATAGAAAAAGTCTTCTTACATTACTTTGAATTCTTCATCTTGGATGTTTCTTTCTTTTTTCTTTTTCCTTTTTTAGGCAATTGGGGTTAAGTGACTTGCCCAGGGTCACACAGCTAGTAGGTGTCAAGTGTTTGGTCTGAGGCCAGATTTGAACTCAGGTCCTCCTGACTTCAAAGCTGGTGCTCTATCCACTGCGCCACCTACCTGCTCCTGATGTTTCTTATTGTGGAACAAAATAACATTATGTTCATAGAGCATAATTTGTTCGGTCTTTCTTAGTATTAGGACATACAAAGACAAGGAATTCTGTGAGGAATATTTTCATATGGATTGGGTTTTTCTGTCAATAACCTCTTTAGATTATAGTTCCAGAAGTGGAAGCACAGACTCAAAGGGTAGTCACATTTTATAACTCACTATATAATTCCATATCATTTTTCAATTCACAACTTCTCCACCAATGCAATACGTGCCTATAACATCAAAGGGCATACCAACATTGAATTTTAAGTTTTATTATGGAATATTTGCATATCTGAGTTTTATAGGGTTTGAACATTTTTTTTCAAGGCAGGTAAATGGTACAGTGGATAAAGCACTGGGCATGGAGTCAGAAAGACCCAAGTTCAGATCTAGTTTTAGACACTGACTAGCTGTGTGACCCTGGGTAAGTCATTTAACTTCTGTTTGCCTCAATTTCTTCAACTGCAAAATGAAGATAATAACAGCACCTACCTTACAGGGTTGCTGTGAGGATCAAATGAGACAATACTGGTAAAGTCCTTAGCATAGTGCCTAGCACACAGTAGGTGTCATATAATGCTTACTGCCTTCTCTACTCTTCCCTTTTCCTTCAAGTGGGTGGCTGATGTTTTGTTTCTTTTAAAAACTCACTATTTAAAGACTTTGACCATTTATCTTAGAGCTTTTATTAATTTGTCAATTTCTTATGAATTTTCGATGTCAAACTTAATAAGAAGTTCAATACAATGATTTTTCTCAATGAATTATTTTCCTTCTCATTCAGGATGTTAGGAAGACCTGAGTTCAAATCCAGTCTCAGATATTTAATAGCTGTGTGATCCTGAGCAAGTTACTAAAATTCTGTATCCCTCAATTTTCTCATCTGTGAAATGGGGATAATAACAGAACCTACTTTCCAGGGTTGTATGAGGATGAAATAAAATAATGTTAGTTAGCAATTATGATTTTATGATTGGTATTATTATTATTATGGATGAACTATTTTTACTCCATAAAAATTTTTAATACATCAAATTTCTCTATTTTATTTCTTTTAATTTCTTCTAAGTCACAGCCTAAGAATTCATCCTTTCCAAAACTATGAAAAATATATCACCATCCTTTATCCTCTAATTTTTTGCATTTTTTCACATTTGTGGGTCACTGATCCATTTGGAAGCCCATGGCAGTAAGTGATAATTCTTCCCTTTTTTCACCACTGTTACCCAGTCTTCCTAATTATTTTACTAAACAATGAACACATTCTCCAAGTGTTCCGTGATTTGAGCAACAATTGTATGCAGTTTTAGCTCATTACTGTATAATCTGTACCATCAATCTTTCTCTAAATGGTATCACTAATACTTTAATATTACCCACTTGATATATAGGACCCTAAATGCCACAGTTTTCACAGATTTAGACCAGGAAGGGACCTCAAAGATCATTCTACAAACACTACCTAGAGAAGGTAAGTGAATTGCCTAAGGTCATACATGTAGTAAATGGAAGAGATAGCTTGAACACAGGACCTCTGACTTCAGACACAGTTCTCTTTTCCATCGCACCACACACAACTGCACTATATGTGCACTATGCTTTACTGATTTTCCTTATTTCTTTGCTATTTATTAGTATTGACTTCTCTTATTTTTTATTTTAGCAATTTTATTTACCCTTTCACTTTGGTTCAATTTTATTGGTTGTTACAAAGACAGAAACAAAAACCTGGTTCTATTTTGATTTCTTAATTCAATTAGTTGTGTGTGTGGTATTTTTAAAAATTATAATGATTTTTTTTCTTTTATAGACAGAACAGGAAGGAACTTTGTTATTTTAGAATAAGGAAAAAGAGGCATAAAAAGATTGAATTACCTGTCCAAAGTTACGCAGATTGTAGGTATTCTGACTCCAAATCCTGGACTCTAAATTTTCAGATTTTTTCCTCTGTTATCAGATATCTTTTTTGAGCTTTTTCTAAATGTATTGAGTTGTCAGTTTTCTAATTTCTTAAACTGCAAATTCAGTTTCTCTCTCTTTTCAATATAAGCATTCAGGAAAATAAATTTACCTTTATGAACTACTTTAGCTACATTCCATAAAATTTGATGTTCTATTATTGTCATCATCTTTAATTTTTAATAGTTTCTATAAATTGGTCTTTGAGACAATAATTCTTAAGCTAATCATTTTTACTTTCTATTTAGGCCTCCATATTTTGATCACATTACCATTACTGATTACTATATGAATTGAGTTAGAGTAATGTCTATAAAATTTCTGCTATTCTGTATTTATAAATTTTTTATATCCTAGAATGTGATTAATTTTTATGAATGTTCCATGGACATCTGAATAAAAAGTAAACTGTCTATAAACCCATTCCAACCTCTTTATGACATAGCAAATGTCCTTTTCCCCATTCTGTTCAATCTAGTAACTTGTTTCTCATTTATATTTGTTAACCTTTCAGTCACAGTTTCCTCTGTAAAATGAGGATTATAACCTCCAATTAATTCACAGGGTTGTTGTGAGAATCAGATTTGATAATATGTGAAAGCACCTCGCAACTCTTAAAGTACTATATAAATGCTAGCTATTATCTATTATTTCTCACTGGGAATGTAGTAACTAACCTGTGTGATCCTTCTGTATCTAGAGAGATCTTGTCACTTTATTTGCTCTCTTGTTTGATAATGTATTTTGTTTTGAATTGATGCTTCCTTTGGCTGGCTGGTAGGGTATTATGCATGCTGACCCAAACTGGGAAGCTTTTCTAGGGGGTTAATAGGTGAGGAGTTACTATAAAGTGCTACATAAAATCTACTTTATCTGTCTTCGGTTAATCTAATCCCAGGTTTTACATACATAGAAGTACCCACCTCAAACTGCTTTACAGACACTGGTTCTGACACCTACCCACATTTACCTTCATTTTGAAATTATTTCAATTATCATATAGTTTTTGCTATTAATGGTTATATCTTTCCCCTTCCCCTGTGCCTTCCTTATCAAATATTTCTTTAGTACCTTCTATGTCCTATGCACTGGGGATACATAGACAAAAGCCAAACAATCCCTAACTTCAAAGTACTTATATTCTAATGGAGGAAATAGCAGATACAGATATAGACACAGATCTATAGATATGCACACAAATATGTATATAAAACACAGATGAAAGGTAATCTTGGAGGGAATTAGAATCTACAGGGAACAGGAACAGCCTCAGTTAGATCATGGTAATGAAGCTAAATCTTGAAGGAAGCCAAAGATTCAAAGAAGAGTAGGTGAGGAAGGAAAGCATTTCAGATAGAGGAATAATGGCTTGTGAAAAGTCATACAGGTGGCAGATAGGGTAATGCATATGAGGAATGGCAAAAAGGCCAATATAGCTGGATTGTATAATATGTGGAAGGGAATAATGTATGAGAGGGCTAGAAGAGGTAGGATGGGGTTAGGTTATCAAGAGCTTTAGATGCCAAACTGAGGAGCTGGTATTTGATGATAGATGTCCTAGGGAGTCACTGAGTAAACTGCAGTGACATGGGCAGACCTGCACTTTAGGAAAATCACTCTGGTCTCTACTGTGTGGAGGATGGTTTGGAATAGTGACAGACTTTAGGCAGGGAAACCAAGTAGGAGGTCAGGTCAAGGGTGATAAGAGTTGAGCTACAGTAGTTGCTGTACGGGAAGACAGTACAAACACTCAGTCTGAGAACACAGGCACGGCACTAAGTCCATTTCCTAGTTTGACTCACTTATCTCTGAGGTGGTTTTTGGTTTTAGTTTTTAATGCACTTACCCCTCTTTATCCTTCCCCTCTTCATTAGCTAAGAATTTTGCCTCCTAACACCAACTTGATTATCCCATGCCTGTGATGTTGTTGTTGTTGCTAAGTGGCTGACTCTTCTTCGCCCCATGGACCACAGCATTCCAGGCCCTTCTATCCTCCACTATCTCCCAAAGTCTATCCAAGCTCATGTTTGTGGGTTCCACAACACTATCAATCCATCTTATCCTCTGGAATTCCCTTTTCCTTTTGCCTTCTCAACATCAGGGTCTTTTCCGATGAGTCCTGTCTTCTTATTATACGGCCAAAGTATTTAAGCTTCAGCTTCAGTATTTGACCTTCCAATGAATAGTCTGAATTAATTTCTTTAAGTATTGACTAATTTGATCTCCTTGGTGTCCAAGAGACTCTCAAAAGTCTTCTCCAACACCACAATTCAAAAGCATCAATTCTACAGCACTCAGCTTTCCTTATAGCCCAACTCTCATAGTCATACATTGTACTGGAAAAACCACAGCTTTGATAATACATACCTTTGTCAGCAAGGTGATGTCTCTGCTTTTTAATATACTGTCTAGATTTGCCATAGCTTGCTATCCAAGGAGCAAGCATTTTTTAATTTCATGGCGGCAGTCATCATCTGCAGTGATCTGACAATGCTTCCATTTCTTTTCCTTCAGTTTACCAGGAAGATGGGGCAGAAGATGGGAAGATGATCTTTTTTTAAATGTTCATGCCAGCTTTCACACCCTCCTCTTTCACCCTTATCAAGAGGCTTCTTAATTTTTCATTTTCTGCCATCAGAGTATTGTCTATATATCTGAGATAGTTGATATTTCTCCTGGCAACCTTAATTCCAGCTTTTGATTTGTCCAGCTTGGCATTTCACGTGATGAATTCTGCATGTAAGTTAAAAAAACTAAGGTGACAACACACAGCCTTGATGCATTCCTTTCCCAATCTAAAACCAATCAGTAGTTCCATGTTCAGCCCTAACTGCTGCTTCCTGACTCAAATAAAGTTCCTTAAGAGACAAATAAGATGACCTGGTATTACCATCTCTTTGAAGATTTGCCACATTTTGTTGTGCTCCACACAGTCAAAGGCTTTAGTAGTCAATGAAGCAAAAGCAGATGTTTTTCTACACCTCCCTTACTTTCTTCACAACCCAGAGAATGTTGGCAATTTGGTCTCTAGTTTCCCTGCCTCTTCAAAAACCAGCCTGTACTTCTGGTAATTCTTGGTTCACATATTGCTGAAGCCTAGCTTGCAGAATATTAAGAACAACATTGGTGGCGTGTGAAATGAGCACAATTGTTCGGTAATTTGAACTTTCTTTGGCATTGCCCTTCTTTAGGATTGGGACATAAACTTATCTTTTATAATCCAGTGGCCACTGCTAATTTTTCCAATTTTGCTGGCATATTGAGTTCAGCACTTTAACAGTATCATCTTTTAGGATTTTAAATAGCTCAGCTGGAATCCATCACCTCCACTAGACTTATTGTTAGCAATGTTTCCTAAGGCCCATTTGACTTCATTCTCCTAAACGTACAGCTCTAGAACAGTAGCTACACCATTATTATCAGTGATGCTGTAATCTTTTTTGTATAGTTCTTTTGTGTATTTTTGCCACTTCTTAATCTCTTCTTCTGTCAAGACCCTTCCATTTTTGTCTTTTATCATGTTAATTTTTGCATGAAACTTTCCCTTACAATCTCTAATTTTCTTGAAGAGATCGCTTGTCTTTTCCATTCTATTGTTTTCTTCTATTTCTTTGCATTGCTCATGTAAGAAAACTTTCCAATCTCTCCTTGATGTTCTCTGGAATTCTGCATTCAACTGGGTATATTTTTCCTTTCTCCTTTCCCTTTTGCTTTCCTTCTTAGCTTAGTGATTTGTAAAGCCTCATCAGAAAGACATTGTGCTTTTTCTTGCTCTTCTTTTTCTTTGGGATTTGTTGTTGTTGTTGTTGTTGCCCCCTGTACAATATTGTCCTCTATCCATAGTTCTAATTCCTTCAATCTACTTATCACCTCCACTTCGTATTCAGAACGGGTGTTATTTAGGTCATGCCTATACGGTCTGATGGTTTCCTTTACTTTTTTCAATTTAAATCTAAATTTTGTAACAAGAAGCTCATGATCTGAGCCACAGTCAGCTCTAGGCTTTGTTTTAACAGACTGTAAAGAGCTCTTCTCTACTCAACTAGATCTACCATCTTAGTTCATGCCTTCATTACCTCTTGCTTCCATTATTGCAACAAATGCCCAACTGCTCTCCCAGCCTCAAGTCTGTCTCCACTCCTGTCCATCCTAAACTGCCAAACTATTGTTACTTCTTATTAAAGGAGGTCTCCTCAGGACATACCTATAACTGAAAGTTTGATTTCACTACCCTAAACTTTAATATTGACTATGTTTGTCTAATCTGTGGTATATAGATATATCTTCCAATGATGCAGCTTACAACTATAACCTCTTTCTTTCTTCCTTCCCTCCCTTCTTCCCTTTCTTTTTCTATTTTCCTTCCTTCCTTCTCTCCTTCCTTCTTTCTTTCTTTCTTTCTTTCTTTCTTTCTTTCTTTCTTTCTTTCTTTCTTTCTTTCTTTCTTTCTCTCTCTCTCTCTTCTTTCTTTTTCATTTGTAGTAAGAATGCCAAGATTTTAATGGCTCAGCTCCTCTAGCAATATATCCACTTTGATCACTGGAAAAGAGTTTCACATTTAGAGTCTCAATAGTCAAAGTCATTGACAGTCAAAAAACTAATTCTTGGTATCCCTCTCAGCCACTCTGCTATAATTAATGTAGAGTAGTAAGGGGCCACACAGGATTGAGAACTATTTAAAATGTTTCTTTGTCTTACAGTTGGCCATAGATAAAATTTTAATGAGCTGTTTTATGAAATGAATGACCTCTCTTTTTGGAGAAAGTGTTCTAGCTGAGATTGATAACTACCTATTTAGAATATTGTGCAGTAGATTCTTGCATGAAGTGGCAAGTTAGGTTAGATGGTTAGAAGGTTCCTTCTAACTTCATTTCAGTGAACTGATCAATCCACAAGAACCGACTATGAAGAACATTCATATTTCAGGATTCTGTAATTAATGTGTCTTGAGGGATATAGCATCACATTATAGCATAATTCTAGTTGTTTAGAAGGTCATCCCAGTTGTTTCAGACCTAAAATATGGAGGATATTTATATTAACTCAAATGTTGTTAAGATATTCTAGCTATCATCATGATGTTTAGGTAAGATTAGAGGCTCAGAAATATACAGCTGCTCCTTAAAATGTGTTCATAATTTCTGCATGTCTAGTATTTTGATCTGCTTTCACAAGATAGAAAAGCCTTAGTGATGGATTTTTTTTTATTGGTTTTGAGGATCTAGACAGGCAGTTGGAAAAGCAGACAGTGATTTTAGTGATATGGGTGAACAATCATTACACACCTTTTTAAAAAAAGTTCTTTTATTTCCTCCTGTTTTTGCCCTTTAGTTAGTTTTAGAACGACCAAGGAAAAAACAACTCACTATGAAAACCCTCTAGCAACTGCCAATCGCTAATTCCCCCTTTTGGGGGAGGGGTGGGGAGTCTTGGGGGGGGTGTTGAGAGAAATCTATTTGTGTAACCTAGTAATTTAAAGTGACTCAGACTGTTTCTACTATAAGTATTTTGTGGAAAGAATCTGAGATAAGAATTTTCAGGTCAGGGCTTACATGAAAACAAGCCAGTCTAAAAAAAAATCAGACACATAAACACAGTTGGTCTAACATTTACAAATATTTTAGCAATAGGCTGTGCCATGTATACTTTAAAAGTTTGGCGCCCCTCCCCCCACAGAAATTAGTGTGCTTACTGCTGTGTAAAAACATTCCTTTATTTTATTTTAAAAAGAGACAAAAGGTCAAAATATAAACACATGTTCCACATAAAAGTGAAGCCAAAAAGACTTAGTGTATGCAATTATCCCAGAAACTGTATTTTATCCTTCTGGCTAGGAACTGACATTGTTTAATTTACATTAGATGTTCCAGAATTGTTCATGGAAGTAACATAGAGGCTTATTTTTTAAAGGGATTGGGGCGGGGTGGATGGAAAGAAAAAGCTTCAATTTACTTGAATAAATTTCAGATAGAAAAAAAAATCTTTTAAAAGGCTCTTTTGTAATAACACAACTGGCTTTCATTTCAAATTTCTAAAAGCATCATGTTTGACATTTTAATTTTATTAGTATTAATTTATAAATACAATTAATTTTTGAGGTCTAATAAACAATGATGGCAACTCTGAAAGAGCAGTAGACATATCCCAAGAGAAACCTTTCCTTATTTCTTTCTCCAAACGTACAAGAATTGACCTCTCCTTCCTAATTTCTATTATATTTATTGTCTACACTACAGTATACTACAATTAGCATTGTTGTCAATATCCTATTTTCTAATTCTCTCTACCTTACAATGTTCTACTCAGGATCATAGAGCTGGATGAAAATTGGAGGCAATCTCACTTTACAGGTGAAGAAACTGAAGTCTGCGGAGATTAAGTGACTTGTCCAAGGTCACACAGGTAGCAGGACAGGAAGGATTTTAACTTGGGTTCTTTGGCTGCAAGAAACAGTTCTCCTTCCACTATACCTTGCTGCCTCCTATTACTATAGGATGTTATCTTATTCATTAGTTGTTTCATATAAATAAATATCTGTATATCTATACATCTCTATATATTTTATCTCCACCTTTTGTAGACTGTTAGTACCTAGTGACACGCCAAGGTACACAGGCACACAAAAAAATTTTACCGACTGATTCAACAATACTATAGAAGTTTTAAGGGAAAATTATAACCTATAAAAACAAATGAAGTCCTATACTTGAGTGTTAAAATTTTTATTTGTGAATTTGTCTATACTTTTTTATTCTGAACTCTGATCTTAAGATGTAGCTAGGTGGCATAGTAGATAGGCTAAGAACCTGCAGTTGGGAGAACCTCAGTTCAAATCGCATCTCAGACCTAACTGTATGACCTCGGGCAAGTCATTTAACTTCTGCCATAACTGCCTCATCTGTAAAACAGGGACATTAAGAGCACCTACCTCTCAGAGTTGTTTTGAGGATCAAATGAAATAATTGTAAAGCACTTAGTATGGTGCCTGACAGATAGTAAATGCTATCTTATTGTTAGCTATTATTGTTAAGAGAAAGAACACTGGCTTGGGTAGCTGGAGATTTGGCTTCTAGTCTAGGTTCAAATACTAACTGATCATATGATCTTGGGCCTGTGGGCCTCAGTTTCTTCAGCTGTGATACAATACATCCCTCAGATCTCTTTCAGTTCAAAAATTCTGTGACTAAAAGAATTTTGTGCCCAGCTCGGTGTATACCTCCCCTCCTTCTCTCTCCCTCTCTCTCTCTCTCTCTCTCTCTCTCTCTCTCTCTCTCTCTCTCTCTCTCTCTCTCTCTCTTTTCTTTCTTTCTTCTCCCTCCAAACCACTTCTCCAAACTTCTCTATTTATGTTGCGGGTACCCCTATCCTCCCTGGTTCATAAGCTTGGGGTCATCATAGTCTCCCTCTCTCTTATTCTCATATAGTCAATCAGTTACCAGCTGTTGCGTATATCACTATACTACCCTCTTCTGTTGTTCAGTCATGTCCCCCAGGGTTAGGTTCTTCTCACCTCTTTTCTGAATTAGCTGACCTTTCTGTTGCAGTTCTTTCCTCTCTTTAATCCATATTCCACACAGCCAGGAAATAATCCTCTTAAGCACAGGACTGATCATATCACTCTCCTCTGGTTAGCATCTGGTCTCCAAACAATTTTTCCTGTTTTAAAAATATTAATATTCTTCCCACACATCTATTCAATCAGACTAGTCTATTAGTTCCCTAAACCATTCCATCTCTCATTTCTCTGCCAAAAATATCACCAACTTCTCTCACACCTAACCCCTAATATATATTCAGCTAGGTGACACTGTAGATAGAATGCCAGGCTTGGAGTCAGGGAGACTCATCTTCCTGAGTTCAAATCTGGCCTCACACGCTTAATCAGCTGGGTGACCCTGGGTCAGTCATTTAATCTTGTTAGCCTCAATTTCCTCATCTGTAAAATAAGTTGGAGAAGGAAATGGCAAACCACTCTAGTATCTTTGCCAAGAAAAGCACAAATGGAACCATGAAGAGTCAGACACAACTGAAAAACAACAACTTTTCTTTACTTCATCTCTTCATAGTATTCATGTTTCTTCAAGAATCCACCCAGGTTCCACCTCCTGTGCTAAGCCTTCTTTGATACCTCCAATGAGGTATTCACCAAGGAGAGTTATTTCCCTTTTGAAATTACTTCCTTTTTACTTATCTGTATTCCCCCTGCCCCCAAAGAATGTAAGATTCTTGAGCACAGGGATTATTTTAATTCTGTCTTTCCAAGATGCTTTGTTAAATGCTAAGGTCAACATGGTAGTTGTCTTATAAATATTTGTTTAATCTATTGATCAAATCCTAAGGCTTCTGTTTGGCTACTTCTGATCAAATGGGATCTAATTTATCAGGCACCTCAATTATTATCAGGTACTTTACCTTCCTTTATGACTTGCTAAGTGTCTTTTCTCTTGATACCCTGAGTGCAATAAATGCTTCAAATTGTGCTCTGCTGAACAAGTCTTCATTCTGATGCTGGCAGAGGGATGTTGGACATTGTTTTTCAGATGACATAATGACTGACTGCAAGCCTCTCTCTTTAGGTTTTGGTGTGGATCAACATTATAGTGCATACATGTATAACCTATATCAGGCTGCTTACTGTCTCAGGAAGGGGAGAGGGGAGGGTGGGAAGGACAGACTTTAAATTTCAAACTTTAGGCTTAAAACTTTAAAAAATGTTAAAAATTATTTCAACATGTAATTTTGGAAAGAATAAAATACAATTTAAAAAATGCATTGGCTTTCCTAGTACACTGGGCTAGCCTCTGCGTACCAAGATGAGACTTAAAAAGAAGAGGAGATAGAACCATCAGAAGCAGATGGCTGTTGACACTATAGAAACATTTTACACATTAGCCTAAAGTACATGTTTATTTCATGAGGAAAAAATGTCTTAGGGAAAAAGAAAAAAAAACATTATAGTGCATATGTCACTCTGAGAAGTTCTGTGAAATTAAGCATTCATACTCTGATCTTTATAAGCTCCTCTTCATTGATCATGGTTGCATGAATGTGACTAAGAACAATTTTAAAAGTTTTGCATCTTTTGATGTACTCCCTTTGCATACTGCTAAGTTAGAGACTCAATTATACCTAGTTCAACTATCTCCTGGACTCTGAGATGTCTTCCTCCTACTGCACATGTTGAGTTTGGGTAGACGATAATATAGCCCAGTGTGGCTAGACCAAAGAGCATATGAAATGGAGCTCCATGAAATAAGTCTGGAAAGGGGCATTTTTGATGGCTGAAGAATTTCTATTTTGTTGGAAAGCTAACGGAACCACTGAATATTTTTCAGGAATAGATCATAAAAATGTGAGACCAGTATTTTAGGAATATTGTTTAGCAATTATATGGAGCAAAGATATGAAACAGAAGACTATGGAAGCTGAGAGATCAATTTGGAGGCTATTGCAATTACAAGGCAGGGAGGAAACGAGCATTTATGTAAGTGCCTCATACATGTCAGGCACTGTGCTAAGCGCTATTTATAAATATTTCATTTGAGCATCCAGGCAAGACAAGATGAGAACCTAAACTATAACAGTGGCTGAGTGAGTGGAGATAACAGGATTGATGTGCAAGATATTCCCATTTATCTAGGATAAAATACAAATGCCTCTGTTTAGCTTTTAAACCCCCCACAACCTAGCCCTATCTATCTTTCCAGACGTACTGAAAATTACTCTCCTTCCCATGTTACTTTTCAGCTAAACTGGCCTTCTCTCTGTTTCTCACACACAACATTTCTTCTCTCCTCTCCATGCTTTGGCACTAGCTGTCCCCCAGGCCTAGAATACACTCCTTCATCTTTACCTCACTGAATCTCTCTCACTTCCTTCAAGATGCAGCTCAAATACCTCTTTCTCCATGAAGTTTTTCCTGATGCCCCCAATTGCTAGTGCCCTCTCTCCCAAATTATTTTGTATTTAATGATGTTGTATTTACTTGTTTTTATTCTCTTTATATTTATTCTGTAAATACAGGTATAAGTAGTTGTCTTCCCCATTAAAATGTAAGCTTCTTGGGAGTACAAATTATTTCATCCCCTGTGTTTTTATCTAAGAGCTTAGTGAGCATAGTGCCAGTCACATACTATGCACCTAATAAATACTTGTTGATTCATTGTATAGGTAGAATCAACAATATTTGCCAACTGCTTGGATTTAGTCATTCAATCAGCTCTACATTTATGATTTGTCTCTCTACCCAGTCTCTTTCTCCTCTCATCAACCCTCCATACAGTTACTAAAGTGACAATCCTAAAACAGATCTGAACATGTCACTTTTTTTTTGTCAAGAAAATCCAATGCCTTCTTCTTGCCTACAGGATAAGATACAAACTCTTTTGTATCTTAAAAGGCTTCTTAAAAACCTTCACAAATGGCTCCAAACTACTTTTGCTAGTTTTTCATATATTCATCCCCTTTTCTATCCTGGCTGCTGTCTCTAATGGCTAGAATGGGTTTGTCCCTCACCTCAGTCTCAAGGTTTCTTTCAAGGCTCAGCTCAGGTGATACATCCCTATAAGAAGACTATGCTGACTCCTTCTTCTGTTCCCCACCAATTTCTAATACTCATCTCCCAGAAATTATTTTATATCTCTTTTTTTATGAGAGACAATGCATTGTAGTTGATACAGAGCCACTCTTGAGGCCAGGAAGACCTGGGTTCAAGCCCTTCCCTAGTACTGTGACCTTGGGCAAGTCATAAACTTTTGTGTTCTAGGCAACACTCTTAAGACAGAGCTAGCTGTAGAGAAGGTGCCAAACTTCACTGAAGGACATTTCATCATCTGAGAGTTCTTTGTACCAATAAAATAACAGGTCTAGTTTCTATCCCCATACTCCCACTTTTATACATTCTGTAAATTTAATTAAAACTATTAAGCTTTTAAAGCTCAAAACTATGCTAACAGCTTTGTGATACTCTGTACATTATATTTAATATTCTGTGCACAGACCATTTCCAACAGAATATAAACTCCTTGAGGGAAAGGACCATTGCTTTTTTGTCTTTATATCCCTAGCACCTGGAAGCGTGCCTGCCATATAGTGGGTCCTTAATATAAATACTTGTTGAATGAAGTAAATATTAATTATTAGCAGATTACTCATACTTATGTATGTAAATTCTTACATTAATATCTATAGTCTGAATTTCATGACATTTATTGCTTCACTGAGCTTACAAATATTATTATATGAAAAAACAAACATTAAGAAAAAACAGTTTTGGATGGAAAGGATTTAGGGTTCTAATATAATACTTATATGTAAAGAGAATGACAGTTCACTTGACTGGGGCATAGGTCTGCTCAAAGTCCTAAAAGAAGCTGTTACTAAGAGTGCTAAGACAGTAACTGCTCATTTTGAATGTGACAAGCTATAGTATATTGGAGTGATATGAATATCAAAACTGCTCTATGATTATGTGATTATAAACCAAAATAAAAATTCATGTAGCTTTCAGCTTTGTTAAAAGAAAGGAAGGATATGTACTAACTTTCATAAAACAGTACCAATATTGTCCAATATTGATACCAATATATGAGTTATGTTACTCTATAAGGTGACCTTCCATTATTTAGCTATCATTTTTAAAGCTAACTTTTCAATTATTTTCATCTCCTTAAAGTTACAAGCACTAGGTTTATTTTCTAAAAATGTAAAAAACTAATGTTTTACAAAAGTCTAATTTTCAGTTAATACCTATCTTTTCACGTCTATTCAGTTTACAGAAATTTTAAAAGAACCCCAAAACCTTGTATGCTATCAAATGCAAATCACCACTGTTGTGTTTAATTTATCTAAATTTAATCAGAATGGTGATCTAACATCAGTAAAGAAGATATTTCAATTAGCACAATGCCTCCAGTGCTTAGCATAGTGCCTGGCACATAATAGGTCCTTCATAAATGCTAGCTGCCTTACTGAATTTCACAAGAATTCTATAATCCCTAAAAAAAAGAAAAAAACAAAACAAAAAACCCCCAAAGCCCACAACTCTCAACCTTTTTTCCCCAATCTATTTTGTGAAATAGTATATACTACATAGTACATAGAGACTTTACCCAAAGCACTTTAGGGGTAGCTATAACCATTACCAGAGGCAGACTTGATAAATGGTTTTGTCTTCCAATAAACCCTTTCTGCCATAGAAAGAGAACAGGTTTTAGCTGTGGGTGAATGGGTATTTGCCTGAAGTGAAATCTGCAACTATTCTTTGCTGTCCTTGAATCGATGATTCTTGGAACTTCCTGCTGGGTGGATAGTTTAACTGTGAATGCTAGAGGAAAATAGTATTTTATACTTCTGGCATTTCATTGGAGTAGTATTCTCAGTCACTCCTAGAATCACACAATCTTAGTAATGAGAGAGATCTTGAGAAGTCGTCTTGCTCTGTTTTCCTTATTGCTCTTCCCAACTCATTTCAGGCAGAACCAAAAACCAACAAACACAACCCTGTCCCCACCATTTCAAACAGACAAAAACATGACCTGCTTTTAATAAACTCCAGAGAAGACCCTACTGCCTTCCTCGTTAACAACATTAAATGACCCTTACACAGTCATGAAATCTTCCTGTTTAATCTGAAGAGCTGAGGAACTGGAAGGCTTTCCTGGCACAGTTCTGCAAGGCAGACATCTTCAGAGAGAATTTTGATGAGCAAGGCACATTGAGGGAAATGGTGTAGCACCTCATTATCACATTGCCACTGCCACTAGGCCTGAGTACATCTCCCGAGGCAGTTAGAGACAGTGATTTCCTGACTACTACAAGGAAAATGCCATTTTAATTTGCCTTACTGCAGTGCCTCAGTGATAACCTATCTGGCCACCTTTCTACCCAAACAACTCCTCAAGAGCTTTGAGGAGGAAGCACATATGGGGCTCATGTGAATAACACATGCACACACATCTATGCACACACACACACAGAGCTAGGGCATAATACCTGCTCAGACTTACTATCCCTCTGATGACACTATTTATTTCTAATAAAACACTGGGTGTGAGCTAAAAACAAATAAACAAAAATCAATGCTCAAATGATCTTACAGAATTCCTCTTCTCTGTTTTAACTCTGTGCTGTTTATCCTCCATAACAGTCTAACACCTCTGATGGACATACATTTCTCTATCTAATGTCTGATTTCATATTAATAATCAGTGAGTCAGACAATGAGCTTGGCTCAGAATTGGACAGGAGGAAGAGAAAGAGAGCTGAAATGCTTTGGGAACTACCTAGGCAATGCTTTTTTTTTTGAGTTACTGTTTTCTTTAAAAAAATTTTTTTTATTAATTTATTTTGATTTATCAACAATCACTTCCATAAGCTTTTGAGTTTTAAATTTTTTCTCCCCCTTCCTCCCCAAGATGGTGCACAATCTGACATAAGCTATACATATACATTCCTATTAAACATATTTTCACATTAGTCATGTTGTAAGGAAGAATTAGAACCAATAGGAGGAACCACAAAAACAAAACAAAACAAAACAAAAAAAGCAAAAAGTATGTTTCGATCTGCATTCAAACTCCACAGTTCTTTCTTTGGATGTGGATAGAATTTTCCACCATGAGACTTTCAGAGATGTCTTAGATCCTTGCATTGCTGAGAAAGGCTAAGTCTATCAAAGTTAGTCATCACACAACATGGCTGTTACTGTGTACAACCTTCTCTTAGTTCTGCTCACTTCACTCAGCATGAATCCATACAAGTCTTTCCAGGTTTTTCTGAAGTCTGCTTGCTCATCATTTCTTATAGCACAATAGTATTCCATCACATTCATATACCACAACTTGTTCAGCCATTCCCCAATTGATGGGCATCCCCCCCCCATTTCCAGTTCTTTGCCACCATAAAAAGAGCTGCTATAAATATTTTTGTACAAGTGGGTCCCTCGGCAATGCTTATAAAGACTCCTTGCTTTCACCTGAAACAAAGGTTTCATTTTAACGTTGTTAATTCTTATGTATGGCTATAAGTCATAGAACACCACAACTTCCGAAAGAATTCAAGTTGTGTGCTGCCCAAAGGGCAATGGAGTGTAAATAGTGGGTGTAAATAGTCTATAATATATTACCAAGGAAGAATTACATGTAAGTGGTAGGTAAAAGTGGTGTAAAGGCTGTCTTTAGGGATTCATGATTAGAAAAGGTGAGCCTGATAGATAGTGAGGGACATCTAATTCATGGATGGTCTCTGGTGTTCTCTAGCAACCACATAATTGAAGATGGCCAGAGGAAGACCTCTAGCACCAGTGGAAGACATAAGACAAAAACTGATGAGAAAGATAAGAAGGTATGAAAGGCCTGAAAATTGCACTTCTGGAGGGAAAACCTGCAGCAAAAGAACTGTTTCACATCTATTGTTGCATTTTCAGCACCTAGGACAGTACTTGGCACAAAGCAAGTGTTTAATAAAAGATTTTTGATTGGACCTTAGGAATCACCTGGTTCAATCTATGAATTTTACAAATTTTCTTGCTGGCTACAGACACACCCAAGTCTCCTCCATCATTCAAACAAAACAAAACAGAATAAAAAACCTTCACTAGACCATATCATCTCCTAAAGTTGTTGTTCTGTACCTCTTTCCTTTTCAGTCAAACTACTACAAATAGTCATCTACACTTGTGATTCAGTTCCTTCCCTTGAGCTCTCTTCTAAACCCTCTGCAATTTTGCTTTCAACAATATTACTCAGTTGAAACTGCCCTTTCCAAAATTACCAATGACTTCCCAGGTGCTAGACCTGATGGTCTTTTCCCAGTCTTCATTTTTGCCCTCTTTGCCTCATTTGACAGCGTAAATCACCCTCTTCTTCTACAGACTTTCCCCTTTCTTCCTACTCCTCAACCTTGGATGGATCATCATTGTTCATGTGTCCACAACTGTGGAAGAAGCCTCCAACTTCCTTCTCTTTCTACTCTTTCTAGTTGACCTCATTCACTAACATGACTTCAATTATTATCTCTATGCTGATGACTCCCATATGTATGTTTCCAAACCAGTCTCTCTCCTGAGTTCTAGTCCAGAATTACCAACTAATTACTGGTTTCTTAAAAACTGAATGTGCTATAGGCATCCCAAACTCAAAATGTGCCAAACTGAACTTACCTTTCCCCCCAAAACAACCCCTCTGAAATTCTTTCTTTTAGTCAAGGACCCCGGTTCAAAACTTTGCTGTCATCTTCCACTCCTCACTTCTTCACTCACCCTACATATAGAATCAATTGTCACATCTTGTCATTTTTCACCCACATCTCTTGAATCCATCACTTTCTGTCCACACAGCCAACCCCCTAGTTCAGGTCCTTATGCCTCCCTTGGCTGGACTATTACAATGGTCTCCTATTTGGTCTCCCTGCTTCAAATCTCTCCTTTATCTAATACATGTGTCACACAGCTGACAAACTGATGTTCCCAAAGCACAAATTTGACCAAACCATTCCCTTACTCAATAAACTGTAATGGTTCTTTATAACCTCTGGGAGCAAATACAAACTCCTCTTGTTGGCATTTGAAGTCCTTTATAACATGTCTACAGCCTACCTTTCTAACCTTATTGTACATTCCTCCTCTTCATACACACTAGAGTCCAGCCAAGCTGTCCTTCTTGCTGTTTCTCATGCAGAACAGCCTACCTCCTGTATCTGTGCTTCTGCACAGGCAACTATCCCCTATTCCTGAAATATACTTCTGTCTCTCAGAATCTCTAGTTTCCTTCAAGTTCCAGCTCAAGTGCCAACATCCAAGAGGCCTTTCCTGCCCCTCTCCTCCATCCACCAAAATTACTATCTGTTTAATATCTACTACTTCAGAGGTTCTTAATCTTTTTTTTTTTGTCATAGACCTTATTGGCAGTCTGGTGAGGCATAGGGATCCCTTCTTAGAATAATGTCTTTGAATGAGAAATAATAAGATTACAAAGGAAACAAATAGTTATCAAAATACTTTTTAAAAAAAGTTCATGGACTCTAGACTAAGCTTACCTGATCTACCTATAGATACACAGGTTGTCTTCCCTCATTAGAGTATACATCTCTCGAAAGCAAGGGCTGATTTTGCTTTTGTTTTTTCAGTCCCAGTGCTTTGCACTGTTCTTCACACCAAAAAAGCACTTAATAAATGCTTACTGTTGACCCAAAGAAATTAAGTGAACTGCCCAGGGTCACATAGATAGTAAAAAGCAGGACCAGAATTCAAATTTAAGTCCATAAATGCAATTCTAGTACTCTTTCCTCTAGACTGAAGCCAGATTATGAAGGGCCTTGAGAACTAAGATGAAAAAAATTATGCTTATTCAGTAAAGATTAGGAAATCACCAGGGGTTTTTGAATAAAGGAATGAAATGATCAGAGTGATACACTGAGATTACTCAATCAGCCATATAAATGATGGATTAGGTGAAGAATTAGGAAGCTATTCTTTTTTTAAAAATTTATTAATTTATTTTTAGTTTTCAACATTCACTTCCACAAGATTTTGACTTCCAAATTTTCTCCACATCTTGTCCCTCCTCTCACCCCAAGATGGCATGCATTCTGAATACCCCTTCCCCTAATCTGCCCTCCCTTCTATCACCAACCCCCCTTCTGTTTTCCCCTTCCCCTTCTATTTTCCTGTAGGGCAGGATAGATTTCTATACCCCACTGCCTGTATAGCTTATTTCCCAGTTGCACGTGAAAACAATTTTTAATATTTGTTTTTAAAACTTTGGGTTCCAAATTTTCTCCCTTCCTCCCTCCCTACCCACCCTCATTGAGAAGGCAAGCAACTTGATACAGGCTATACAAGTGTAGTCATGCAAAACACTCCCATAGTAATCATGTTGTGGAAAACTAACTATATTTCCCTTAATCCTATCCTCTCCCTGTTTATTCCATTCACTCTTTTGACCCTGTCCATCCTCAGAAGTGTTTGCTTCTGATTACCCCCTTGCCCAATCTGCCCTCCCCTTATTTTCCTATAGGGTAAGATAGATTTCCATACCCAATTGAGTGTGTGGTATTCCCTCCGTAAGCCAAATACGATGAGAATATGATTCATTCATTCCCTCTCACCTTCCCCCACTTCCCGTCCACTGTAAAAGCCTTTTCTTATCTGTTTTATGTGAGATAATTTACCCCATTCTACCCTTCCCTTTCTCCTTCTCCCAGTATAATGCTCTATCCCCCCTTAATTTTATTCTCCAGATATCACCCCTTTATCTTCAACTGACCCTGTGCCCTCTATCTATCTATCTATCTATCTATCTATCTATCTATCTATCTATCTATCTATCTATCTCTCTATCTATCTATCCATATAATTTCCCCCCCCCCCAACTACCCTAATACTGACAAAGGTCTCATGAGTTACAAATATCATCTTTCCATACAGGAATGTAAACAGTTCAACCTTAATAAGTCCCTTATGATTTCTCTTTCCTATTTACCCCTTCATGCTTCTCTTGAGTCTTGTATTTGAAAGTCAAATTTTCTATTCAGTTCTGGTCTTTTCATCAAGAATGCTTGAAAGTTCTCTATTTCACTGAATATCCTTTTCTCCTCATAAAGGATTTATACTCAGTTTTGCTGGGTAGGTGATTCTTGGCTGTAATCCTATCTCCTTTGTCCTCCAGAATATCATATTCCAAGCCCTGTGGTCCCTTAATGTAGAAGCTGCTAAATCCTGTGTTATCCTGATTGTGTTTCCACAATACTTGAATTGTTTCTTTCTGGCTGCTTGTATTTTTCTCCTTGACCTGGGAACTCTGGAATTTGGCTATAATATTCCTAGGGGTTTTCCTTTAGGGATCTCTTTTGGGAAGTGATCAGTGGATTCTTTCCATTTTTATTTTACCCTCTGGTTCAAGAATATCAGGGCTATTTTCCTTAATGATTTCTTGAAAGATGATGTCTACGCTCTATTTTTGATCATGGCTCTCAGGTAGTCCAATAATTTTTAAATTATTTCTCCTGGATGTATTTTCTAGGTCAGTTGTTTTTCCAATGAGATATTTCTCATTGTCTTCTATTTTTTTCATTCTTTTATTTTGTTTTACAATGCCTTGATTTCTCACAAAGTCACTAGCTTCCATTTGTTCCATTCTAATTTTTAAGGAAGTATTTTCTTCAGTGAGCTTTTGGACTTTCTTTTCCATCTGGCCAATTCTGCTTTTAAGGCAGTCTTCTCCTCATTGGCTTTTTGGACTTCTTTTGCCATTTGGATTAAGCTATTTTTTAAGGTGTTATTTTCTTCAGTATTTTTTGGGTCTCCTTTAGCAAGCCGTTGACTCATTTTTCATAATTTTCTTGCATCGCTTTCATTTCTCTCCCCAGTTTTTCCTCTACTCTTCTTACTTGCTTCTCAAAATCCTTTTTGAGCTTTTCCATGGCCTGGGACTGATTCATACTTTTTTTGGAGGCTTTGGACGTAGGAGCTTTGATTTTGTTGTCTTCTTCTGGTTGTATGTTTTGAACTTCTTTGTCACCAAAGAAAGATTCTATGGTCTGACTTTTTTGTGCAGTTTGCTCATGTTCCCAGCCAATTACTTAACTTTTAAACTCTTTGTTAAGGTAGGTGTCTGTTCCCAGTGTGGAGAATGTACTGTCCCCAAGCTTCTGGGGTTTTGTGCAGCTGTTTTCAGAGATACTTCTAGGGACCTGTAAACCCAAAACTGTGATCTAGATCCAAGCATGGGCAAAGCAAGAGAATCCTGCCTCAGCACCAGCAAATAGACCCCTGCAATCCCCCTTTGATCAGCCACTTGATTCCCCCTTGGTCTATGGACCAAGAGCTCAGGCAGCCACTGCCAGAGACTGTGCTGGAACTGGGGCTGGGACTAAGACTAAGCTTCTCTCACTGAGGTCATGGACCTTTCCTACTGACCTTCTAAGTTGTCTTTGCAGTTTGTGGGTTGAGAAGTTTGGAAACCATCACAGCTGTCCACGCTTCGTCCTCTGAGGCCTGCTCCTGGTTTTCTGAGGCCTGGTATTTGTCTGCATGCCCATGCTGAACTGTGTTCCTCTCCCAGCCTGGTGCGATATACTTTTCCAATCAACTATCCAGGTTGTCTTGGGCTGGGAATTTGTTTCATTCTATCTTTTTGTGGGTTCTGCTGCTCTAGAATTTGTTTAGAGCCATTTTTTTTACAGGTATTTGGAGGGCTTTGGGGGAGAGCTCAAGGAAGTCACTGCTTTCATTCTGCCATCTGGCTCCAGGAGACTATTCTTATAGTCCATGTAAGAAGCAATGAATTATGAATAAAGGTGAACTAGTGGGATTGCAAAGGATAAGACAGCAGAATCAGAGGACTGAGGGCAGCTGATTGGATGCGGTGGGCAGAGGAAAGAGTCAAAGATGACTCTGAAATATTCATCATCCCAAGTAGAAATGTAGAGCTAAAGTCATGTTTTTGATGGACAATGTGTTTTGATCACGTTGAGTTTCAATTGCCAGAGGGACAACCATATGAAAATGTCCAATGGATTACTGAAAACATGGAACTGGAAATTTGGGGAGATCTAGAAATAAAGCTTTGGTAGTCACCTGCAGAGTTAATAATTGAAGTTATCAGAATTGGTAAGGCTGTCAAGAAAGAACGAAGAAAGAAGAGAGCCAAAGAAAGAGCTTTGGAGGACAATGTTTAAGGGCTGGAGGGAAGGTGTAGAGAGAGATAGAACGAGCAGTAAGAGGTCACACAAAGAGCATACAGTGTCACCAAAGTTCAAAGAAGAAGGAGCATCAAGAAGGAAAGCATGGTCAATAGCAGTAAATGTTACAGTTCTTTCCCATTCTACATCTGCAGTTTATTTTTTCCTTCCTAGATATATTACCTCACACCTGCCCTTATAATTCATTTTACCTCTAAACATGTCTCCAAATTATAAAGGTCCTTTTAGATTCCAGTCCTACTTTCCCAGATACCACTCACCATTTTTTCACTCTACCTTGGTAGCATGTGTGAAATTGATGAAAACAATAATCTACCTACGTGTCACAGGAGATTTCTACCCTAATATTAGAATGTACTGACCAACAAATATCAAACCCAATACATCTGTTACATAAAATACATTATACTATACTTGGAAGTTATATGCAAATGTTGTTTTTAAAATGCTTTCCAATCTGTTCTCTTACTCTATATTCACAACAACCCAGTGGTTATAAATAATTGTTATCCCCATTTAATAGCTGAGAAAACTATAGTACAGTTAGAGTAAACAACTTATCCTAGTTCACACAGATAATTAGTGGTAAAGTTAAGGCTTTCCATCATGTTACACTGCTATTTAGTTTACCCATCAGGTAAATGATGAAAATATTAAACAATACCAGAGCTCAAAATGACTAATATAATATTTTCTATCCCAAGTCAGCACTGATCCAACTTTCCATCGAATTATACATCCTAAAAACTCAGTCCAGATCAGAGATCATCAGCCTTTCAGAGGCAGTACGCCAAGTCTTCCATTTTTTCACTATCCTGGGGGAAGTTACACTTTAAATCATTATCAGCTAACATCTGAATTATGATTTAGCACATTATCAAGAAATAGTTGACAGTCAGCTGAGTATAGGGGGAGGGGGGAAGGAGGATATGTGGCAACTGTAGTGAAAAAAAGTAGAACTAGGGAAAAAGAAGGCCAGAATGGAGAAACTGGGCTTGATAAAGGCAGGTTGGATGATGCCAAAGAGAAAACTCACCTATTTATAATTTTCTAGGATCAACTTTGGCTATGCCACAAATATGGGTAGGATCCTGGGTTTTCTTAGGCAGTATAGATTTCAAAGTTGACTGATTGTAATAAGGTGAAAATCAAAAAGAAAAAAACAATGTCAAATTTCCTGTCCTGATTTTGGGTTCAGGAAAATTATAAACAGTAAGCTTTGGAGTTAGAGGATCTGACCTGCATGTAGATTTTTCCTCTTTCATGTTCTACCTTTGTGACTTTAATCTCTTTGGGTCTCAGTTTCTTCATCTATAAAATAACAGGGATGTAGTAGATGGCCTCCGAGGTCCCTTTCACCTTTAAATCTACGATCCAGCGGTCACAATAGTCTTAAACTGCTAATCCCTGGACTAGACCACACTTCTGCAATTTATGATCTGGGCCGCTTAGCTTATTTGGTCAAAGCCCAGCACTAGTGGGGTCAAGGTCACATGCCTGCCCCAACTCGAGATGGTTAGTTCCATGGCCACATATTACACTCAACATTTCAAACAAGGGGAATAAGAAGAGAGTATAGATGGATGAGCACAGATTCTTCACCACTTCTAGAAAAACAATGAAAAGGAAATGCTTCAAGTGAAGGTCAGTAGTGTCATTTTCATAGAGGAAGAACAGCACATTTTGCCTGTCCTTTGAGAAAGGCTTAAATGCTAAAGTCAAGCTAGATTACATCTATCATTATGCTTTGATCTCACAGGCCTTCTGCTCTGTCAAAACAAATTAGATTAGTTGGATTGGGCTTCTTTATTCTGTCCTGCTAGTTTTATTCAATACTCAATTGTCTTCAAGGTGATTTGCAAATTTACATTATGATTTTTTTCCTGGAATTTTTCTGGGTACAAGAGTTAAATTTATAGGACTATCATTTTTTAGATTCATTCCTTGGACTTTTTTTTTTTTTAAATAGCACTGCCCTAGCTTCCTTTTACAGTCTCTGGACATTTCCCTATTCATGTTTCTGTTCTCAAAATGGATAGCCTTTCAAAAACTCTTGCCAATTCTTTTAGTATGTTATAATGCAAATAATCAAGGCCAGTGAATTTTGGATGGGTAAGTAATTTAATTTTTGGAAGGGCAGTGTTACTCTGGGCAAGTCACAACCACCCAGAGGTCTGGGCAACTCTCTAATTAATCTAAATATAAATTGCAAAGCAAGTGCTGATCAGTATTGGCAGAGGGAATTTCTTATCCCAATGGAATCACAGGTTGTGTTCAAACATCTTACTCAGTTAATACTTATTAAATTCCTACTATGTGTTGGCGCTAAAATACATCTGCCCTCAAGGGGTTTACCCTTGATCCCAGTCTCTAAAACTTGGATATCTTTCCTCATCAACAAGCTGATCTGTTTTTGCAAAGATAAAAATGAAATAACATGCACAACATGCTATAAACAATAAAAAAAGTTTTCTTTTCCTTCCAAACTTGTTTTCATCTGTGTAAAAACTCCCTTGACGATGTAGACCAACAATTTCTTTATAATTTATTGTTTTAGAGACTTGTCTGGGTGTACTGAAAGGTTAAGTGAGTTACGCATGGTCACACATTTAGCAGGTATGAGAGGCAGCAGGATTTTAAACCAGGTCTTCCTTTCTTCAAAGTTAGCTATCTATCCACTTAACCACACTAACTCTCAAAAAAGTATTCTGCAACTCTAAAACACTGTTAATATTAGATAAGATGTAGAAAATATATATTATAGTCATCCACCAAGCCTTTCCTCTCTGTTTGGCTTTCCAGTTTCACAATCTGAGCATCTAGTCCCTTTTTCTAATTTCCTCCAAGGAGAGAATAATAGAAGCATTAGTTGCTTCTGCATTTTTGATTTTATCTATTATTTGTTCTTCCTTCCTATAAAATAAAAGCACAAAATTTTCCTTTACTCCCTTGTTCCAGCTAAGAAAACTTAATTCCTGTGGAAAAAAAAAGACACCACAAGACTAATTGCTGTGAGCTAACAGACATTAAAAGGGTCACAACAACTCCCTCCACAAAAAACAATGCTAATTGCTCTGAGCTAACAGACATTAAAAGGGTCACAAACAACTCCCCCCAATGAAAAAGGGTGAGGGGAAAAAAAACTTGCTTCTCTTTCTCATCATACAGCAGTAATTTCAGCATATTATGAATAAACTTGAAATAATGGACTTTTCAGTAACCTTATAATACGTTTCAATATATGATCCTGTATAAAGACAGGAAATGTCTTTCCGAAAACATGCATGAAATTCAAAAGACCCATATTAAAATGCATACACTGTAGACCTATACACAACCCCAATATTACAACAGAGAAAATAAAACCTGATGCAATGCTGTTTATATATGTGCCACATACCACAAAGAAAACGCATACACAGCATGTTAAGTTTAAGAAGTGAAATAGATGGAATTCAGTCATATTGTGTAAACAGAAGAGGGTGAGTATGTGGTAGAGCTGGAAGAGTGTAAGCAGAAGGGGTGGGACTTGCCAGGAGCAGCTATTTGCAAAAAATGCCTTTTTCTTTTCCATTCATTCTCTTCCTAGTTTTGGTGTCTGGCACAGTCCCTTACAATTACTCACCAGCTTTCCATTCTAAAGCTTTAAAAGGTACCTGGAGTGTTTTTCCCCCCCACACACATTATGTAGAAAACAAGGCTACATTCAACGTATAATTTAAATTGAAAAGGCTGTTTCCCCTTTTTTCCCTTCTAAAGGCCTCAAGGGTTGCTGACTAAGAAAGGTTCTTTCCTTTTGTCCCAAGCTCAAAAATCTAACAGAACGGATAAAATGGGAAGTAATGAATTACTGTTTCAAAGGCAGTTAAGTCATTTTTACAAAATGCTTCTCATTCTTTTCTCCTTGCTTTCTGGTAAGTCTGTTACTGACAGCAGCAACAAAGGATTTGATATCAATCCTGTTTCTCTGGACATTCCAGATGCCCCGAAAAAAAGGGCAACGTGGACCAGCAAGTTTCCCCAGTTCGCTCCATGCACAAAACGGGTTTTTATCTTTTATCACAGGTCTTTCCACCCCATTAAAAGTTGTTATTAGCCAGCGCTCTCCTTGGCGGTCTCCCTCTCCAGTCCCTCTCTAAACTCAGGAAATTAAAGGCTGAAGGACAAGGGAGAGGCTTCTTTCTTTCACGTCTTCCAAACCCAGAGATGAAGGGGGGAAAGAAGGAGGTAGTGACACTAGGGAGAGCAGAAATGGTAGGTGGGCGAAGAGAAGTGACAGAAATAGGTGACGAGGAGGTAGGAGATGGAAAAGTAGGAGAATGGGGGAATGATGTGGGCGCAAGAAGTGAAGAACGAAAGGAAAGCGAAAGATGGCAAAGGGTGGACGGGGTAAAGGAAGGCGACAGGAGGCAAGGGGGAGACGACACAGGGATGGGGGAGTCTCCGGTCCATCCATGGCACTGCCAAAGAAGGGAAGTGCTCACCGTTGAATGCCCCTGGCTCTCCGGGCTCCTCCTCTTCGTCGTCCTCCTCCCCGTTCTCGGACTCGGTCTGCACAGGCTCCTCTGCAAAGTTGACCCCCCGGCTGGGGGTGCCGCCCCCGGCGGCTCCGGCCGCGGCCAGGTCACCAGCGCCAGGGCCTCCTTTATGCCGGTTCTCCTGCTGGAGGCGGGTGAAGTGCTGCAGGGCGAACTCCAGCAGGTCCCCGGGCTGGTGCCTGAGCACCTCCACGGTGAAACTCTGCAGCAGCTCCGTGAGCCCCGCGGGGATCTCGATGCTGCTCATTGCGCCGGCCGCCTTCGCCCCCGCCGCCGGGGGCAGCGGGACTCCGCGGGCACCGCGTCCTTCCCCGGGGCGACGACGGCAGCCGACAGCCCCGGGCCGAGGGCTGTCTCCAGTGGCGCGCCTAGACCTGCGGCAGCCCAGGGAGCCGCGAGCAGGTGAGGGCCGCTTCCTGGGCACCGACGGCTCGCCTGCCCGCGCTCTGGCTCCGTGCAAGCTGCAGTCAGGGAACTACGGCCCCGGAGGGGCGGCAGCATCTCCGGCTCCTCCCGCGCCCGCCCTGTCTCTCCTCTACCCCCTCGAGAGCCCGGCCCAGCCCAGCCCACGCCCCGCCCGCTCCCGCAGGAGGGAGGGGGCGCAGCGCCCATCCATGTGACCCCGGAAACCATGACAACCACCGCCCAGCAAGGGCGCTGCGCCTCCGCCCCGCCGGGGATCACTGAGCTCCCCAACTTCGCAGCCAGGGGCGGCGCTGGGGCGCTTCGGCGTTCACTGCTTCTTTTTCTCCTCCAGATACTTCAGGGCGGCCCTGGCGCCTGTTCCAAACTCAGCATGCTTAAAGTTGCGCCTGTTCCCCTACTTCCCCCAGTGATCTTTCTTTACCTCAGCTCAAAGACTCAAAGACGTGTGTTGTGCTTGGTCTCCATAGATCTATTCCTCACTCGCAGATCTATTCCTATTCCAGCCGCCTCGACCTTCGGGCGCTTCTACACTAGCAGCTCCTGCAGTAACAGTCGCAGTATTACCACACTCCCTAACCGTAAGGCTTTACAATCTATCAACATACATATCTGGCTATATTCATATCTGGCTATATGAATGTTGCACAAATCTGTATAGTTTCCTTTTCAACGTATTTTTCTTCTGGGATCTAGAAGTAATAATTAGAACCGATAACAGTATTCAACAGCTTTGTCTTTATGTTATGTTGTTTTCTTTTATCCAACGTAATGGCCCTACACCGTGACAGCTTCGTAACTTTTGTATTCCATTTCCCCATTTTTCCTTGCCTTTCCTCATTCTCCCCATTTTGGTGGGCCATAACACTATACTGGCTTTCATATTTCCTTTAACCAATTTCATGTTTTGCACACTCTATTTTCATATTTTTTTCACGCTCCAGTATATCTAGGGGACTGACATTTATCGATTGTGACAAAAACAGCTAAATTAATGATAGCACTTATAGAGTACTTTAAAATTTGCAAATTGTTTTACAACGATAATCTCATTTTATCCTCATAACAACCCTAGGAGTTAAGTGCTATTACTATCATCATTTTACCGATGAGGAAACTAAGGTACCCAGAGTTTAAGTGACTTGCCTAGGGTCACACAATGACTGAGGCCATATTTGAGCACATCTTCATGACTCCATGTCCAGCATTCCATCCTGTGCCACCTTCAACTCAACTCAATATGTACCATTCATTTTGAAACAATAACCAAATTGGACTAGTGCCCAATTATCCCTCTTTGTGTCTTGGAAGGTGGGATTAAAAAGTTAACTGAGATGCCCAAGGGGGCAGGTAGGTGTCACAGTGGATAGAGTGGTGGGCCTAAAGTCAAGAAGACTCATCTTTCTGAGTTCAAATCTGGCCTCTGACATTTACTATCTCTGTGACCCTAGGTAAGTCACTTACCCCGTTTGACTCAGTTCTCTCATCTGTAAAATGAGCTGGAGAAGGAAATGGCAAACCGCTCCAGTATCTTTGCCAAGAAAATCCCAAATGGGGTCACAAAGAACTGGACATGACTGAAAAATGACTCAACAACAACAGATATGTTCAGAGACAAAACAATTTGCGTGACTGGTCTGGATTTAAAACTTGGCCAGTTATACATTCTGGTTTGGACAGCATTGTCATCAGATGACAATGCTATGATACCATACAGAACCAACAGGGGTATATGGTGAAACAAGCACTGGACTTAAGAACCAGAAGCGACCCGGGTTCAAATCCAGTGGAACATAAACTTTTTGAAGGTATTAACATCTTTATTTCCAGCACCTTGTGCATGGTAGGCTCTTAATGCATGTTTGTTTAATTAAATTGAAATGCTGACTTGAACACTTACTGGCTCTATGACCATGGATAATCTCTCTCTTAGCCTCTAATCCTGAAGTAGGGACCATAGAATTTGCAGTACCAATCTCACTGTGAGGTGAGGAAACCCCTTTTAAATCTCAAAGCACTATATTAACATTATTATTACTACGGAGAAAAACAGGACTTTGCAGTGGATTTTCTCACTTACTAATTTCCTTTCTGTTTGAATGAGACTTACACTTTAGAGGTTTTGAGTTTTGTGTCAAAGAAAATTTTATTTAGCTCATAAAATGTTTCTGCAACACTTATACTGTAATATTTTATTTTACTCTCCCTAGCCAGCATGTCTTTGTAAATAAGTAGTTGAAGATGGCTTATTCATCCTGTTTCATGTATGTGTCCACCCACACAAAAGAGGAAATAATTCCTTCTGGTGTTCAAAGATTCCTGACTGCTAGAACATCACTGAATAGGATCACAGATTTAGCCTTGGAAGAGATCTTAGTCCTATAAGACCTATCTAGTACAGCCCTATCATTTTTTCTCATGAGGAAACTGAGGCAGAGAATGGTTCTGTGACATCGTCTAAGATATCTCAAGTAAATAGAACCTGCAACCTAGTTACACTAACTTCAAGATTCTTTCCCCTACATCACTTAGGCATAAATCAATCCAAGTAATAGCCTTACCCTTATTTATGACCTTACTTCATTTTTTATTATACTCTTTATTCATCTAGATCATTTAGCTATTTCCATTTTGTTTCAACTTCATAATAATGCTATCTAAAAATGCCATTCAGCATGGAAGAACCATTAGATTCTGAATTAGACTGTTCAAGTTTGATTTCAGAATTGGTCACTTATTTGTGTTAGCTTAGTTGAGTCACAACTTCTCTGACCTGTTTCATCCTTTGTAAATTGGGGATAATAATAAATCTGCTACCCACCTTCCAGGACTTTTGTGAGGATGAAGTGTAATAATGTATGTAAGTTTCTTGAAAACTGTGAAAACTTGGAAGGCTTAGGAATTTTGAAATCCAACAACCTAAGAAGTTAAAGGAAGAAAAGGATTTGAGAAGAAGGAAGAAAAGAATAAGTATGCACATCACCTTGCATTAGTGGATGCACCCAGGGAATTTTATTCTTAAAGCTTTATTGAATATTCAATCACAAATGACATTTTTCATCAATGTAAAGAAAATAAAACTTCACTAAATTTTTAAACTTAAACTTAATTTTTTAATTAAAAAATCAACAATTCAACTATATTTACATATGCACACTTTAAAAATGAGATAGAAATATAAAAAAGTTAGGCCAAGGTTCACCCTGTACACATACCTCTGAGGATAAAGAATGTAAACTCTTATCATTGTGTTACCAAGATTAGAGTGATGAGAAGGACTATGACCTCCATGGTCCCTTTAAGCTCCAAATCTGTAATCCTATGCTCTATAGTTAAAGTTATTCACATCATATTCTGTCTCCTATCTCTTTGCCTTTGCTCAGGCTGAACCTTATGCCTGGAATGCTCTTCCTTTTCACTTCCAACTCCTGGAATTCCTACTCCCTCATAAAGATCAACTAAATGCCACCCCCTACATGAAGCCATTCTTTATCCTTCCCATTTGTTACTGCTTTCCCCCCTCAAAAATAATTTGTGTTTAGTTTATATGTATATTTGGTATTTATTTAACAGACTATGTGCTGTTCCTCCATGGAATGTGAACATCTTCAAGAAAACAACTGTTTTCATTTTTTTTTTAACTAGGCAATGGGATTAAGTGACTTGCCCAGGGTCACACAGCTAGTAAATGTTATGTGTCTATGTTATGTTATGTTATGAATCCAGGGCCAGGGCTCTATCCACTGCACCACCTAGCTGCCCCAACTGTTTTCAGTTTTGTCTTTGCATCTCTCCCAAGCCTAGCACTATACCTAGCACTTGGTACACATTTATTAAACACCTATGCTCCCGACACTGTGCTAAGAACATAATAGATGTTTGATAAATCCTTGCTGAAGCAATGTATCTTTATTTGAGCCTTCAGGCAAGGGGAGGAGGAGGTTATTCATTTAGTATATGAGTAATATTTATATTAGCATTTTTCCTGATATTCAAGGTAGATGTTAACCAAGAATTTCCAAACAAAATCTTAGATTTGATAGTAATTAGCAATGTGATTCTAGAGAAATCACTTAGCTTCCCTAAACTTTGGTTCCTTGAATTATCAAATAGAGGTAGGTAATACCTCTGCAGTTTTAACTGCACTCAGACTTTTGGGATACCTTGTACTTCTTGAGTATATGTACCCTCCCCCAGATTATTGTAAGGAAAAGTGCTTTATAGACTTTAAATGCTATATAAAATGAATGGTCTGCCTGTCTGTCTATTTATCTAAAGAGAGGCAATGTAGTATAGTGGAAAGCCTATTAGTTTTAAAGTTCTAAGACTTGAATTAAAATCTCGCCTCACATACTTATCACCTTATAAGATACCTGTATGGCCTTGGGCAAATCAACTAGCCTCTTTGTGTCTCAATCTCCTCATCTACAAATATTAGAGGATTAGATTAGATGATGATGATGGTGATGATCATAATAACAGCAGTTATATAATATTTCAATGTTTGCCTAGAGCTCTATAGCTATGATCTTATGAATATGCAGTTCTGATAACCCCACCTTATCAAAATAATTTCACTTATGTTCCCCGCCAACATTGATAGGTAATTTGATATCATAAAAGGAAGTCAACAAGCATTTATCAAGTGCTTATTATGTGCCAAGGCACTGTGCTAAGTGTTGAGAATACAAACACAAGTGGAAAGACAGCTCTTGCCCTCAAAGAGTTTACATTCTAACGAGAGAAGATAAAACACAAAAAGAAGCTAAAAGGGGGAATGAGACAAAGGATGTGAGGGCATGGTAGAGAAAGCCAGAGTGCAACCCAGAGAGGAATGAGACCTGGCTAGCCTGAGCGCTCACCTTGAATAGTGGTTCTGGGGAGAATAATCCGATCAGAGGAAGAGATCTCAGGGGCAGGAGGTACTTCCAATGTAGGCATTCCAATTCGAAAAGAACTTTGTAAGGTGGATACCAAAGGTAAAACTGATTTCTTCAGGATGGGAATCAATGAAGAATATATTTCAACGTTATTTTCCAACACTCACCCACTCTGACTCCCTCTCCAGTGAATAACTCCCACATGCTACCATTTCGCTTTTGGGTAGTACAGAGTCACACAATAGAAGGCATGGTTAGGTTGCAATCTCCACTTAAGATCTCATTAATTATCTTTCCTCCAAACTCTCCCATCTTCTGAACTTCCCAATTTCATTTGAGGGCACCACCATTCTTTTTGATGTCATCCTGTTCCTCACTTTCACTCACCCCACATATGCAATCATTGGCCCAATCTTGATTTTTCTATCTCCACAACACTTCTTACATTCTTCCCCACTCACACAGCTAACATCCTAGTTCAATTCCTCACCTCGTGACTGAACAATTGCAGTGGCCTCTGAATTTGTCTCCTTGCCTCAAATCTCTTACCACTCCAATGCATTCTCCACCCAGCTGCCAAAGTACAGGTCTGGCCATGTCACTCCACTACTCAATAAACACCTGTCATACCCTATTGATTCTAGGATCAAATATAAACTCTATTTGGTATTTAAAGTTTATCACAGTCTGTTCACAACCTACCTTTCCAGGTTTCCTTGTATTTACTTTACAATTTCTTACTACGGCCAGACAATATACTAGGTACTTGGGATGTAAGGACAGAAATGAAAAAGTCCCTGCCCTCAAGGAGTTTCCATTAAATCAAGAGAATCTCTCTCTCTCTCTCTCTCTCTCTCTCTCTCTCTCTCTCTCTCTCTCTCTCTCTCTCTCTCTCTTTCTGTATGTAACATAAATAAAAGCCAGGGCGGGGGGAGGGTTCCAGAAAAACTTCAAGTAGAAGGCAAAAGGAGCTAAGTTTTTTAAGGAAATAGGAACATAAGAAGCAGAAGTGAGGAGGGAATGCATTCTAGGCATGAGAGATAGTGCAAAGGATGCAGATAAGAGGTTAGTATTATGTATAAGGAACAGCAAGAAAGCTGTATATGTACTCATCTGTCTACACGTTATTTCTCCCATAGAATGGAAGCTCTTTCATTTTATCTTTGAATCCACAGCCTAGAACAGTGACTGATACATAGCAAGCTTTGAATAAACATTTGTTAATTGACTGAAAAGAGAAATAAAAATGTGAAAGTCAAAGCATACACTTTATTCAAGTGCTTGTTAAAGCTATTGCCACTTTTGAAAGCAAAACTAACTTAACAGAAAAATCAGTTCCACCGATGAGAAATTTACAACAGCTAAATTCACCATAATTTTTAATTAAATGCAAAACAAAAATGAAAATCCATGAAAAGAAGCATGGCTATGTTTGAGTAAGACAGTTCTTGATTCTTATCATAAAGTAATTATTAAGACAATATTTACATTATTTTAATGCCGTAATATTTGTATCTCTCTAGCTATTACTTTGTGTACGGTAAATAGCAAACATTGAAAAACATGAAGATTATTAGATTTGTCACATGAGGTTGCCCTTGAAGATCTAGCTATCTGGGATATAATTTTTGAAGTATGAGGTTTAAAAAGACTTTGAGAAGATAAAGTAGCAGATGAAGTAAACCACTGAACTCTTTCTGACAGTTTCAAACACTTCCTTCCCCCACCGCCCCACCTCAGAAATATCAGAAAAGCAAAAGAATGTTGAAAAGTATTACTTTTTCTCACACCTACAATACATATTTTAAAATGTCATAGAAGTAACAGTAATTGAGTAGCTGGACAGCAAGTGCATCCTATAATACTTCATCAATTTTAAATAAAATTTTATTAAGAACCTAATAATAATAATGATAATGATAGCTAACATTTATATGTGCTAACTCTGTATGAGGCACTATACTAAATGCTTTACAACTATTATTTTATTTAAACCTCACAACAACCCCTGGAGGTAGATGATATTGTCATCCCCATTTTACAGATAAGAAAACTGAGGCAGGCAGAGGTTAAGTGACTTAACCCGAGGTCATACAGCTAGTAAGTGTCTGAGACTGGATTTGAACTCAGGTCTTCCTGACTCCAGGCCCAGGGCTCTGTGCACTATGGCACCATCTAGCTACTATCTCCTACGTGCAAGCTACTCAGTGAGGCAAGAGAATACCAAGGTAATTGAAAAATAAGTTCATGATCTCAAGAAGCTTACTTACTAGGAAGTAGGGGAAAATAATAGCTGAGATTTACATAGTCCTTCAGGTTTGCAAATGAGATGACATACATTATCCCATTTGAGCATCACAACAGCCCTGTGAAGTATAAGGTATTATTATCCCCGTTTTACAAGTGAGGAAATTGAGGTTCAGTAGAGTTAAGTGACTTGCTCAGATTCACACAATTAATGTGTGTCCAAGAGAGGATTTGAAACCTAGGTCTTGCTTATTCCAAGCCCGACACTCTATCCATTAAGCACACTACTTCTTCACACATATAAAATACATATATAATACATAAAATACCTACATATAAAATCTGCATTATTATTTCAATAATGCTTAAAAGGGACGTGAAATCCTTTTCATGGAAACCAGCATGGTATAATGTAAAGAGCACTAGGATGCCCAAATTCTGCTTCTGGCTCTAACAGTAACTAGCTGCGTGATCTTGGGCAAGTCACTTAACCTTTCTTTGCCTCTGTTTCCTCATGGGTAAAGTAAAGACATGTAATTATATGACTTCCTTGGAGCTGTGATGAAAATGGGGGAGAATTATTGCCGTCACATACAAATATGATCATGGCAATAGTCTTATGACTTATTCTTTACACTCGGTGCAGTCTGGAGGAAGCAATGCAGAGTTAAGCTGTAGTGATGATATACAAAATGAGGAGGCAATTATAGGGATATTGGAGAGGATTATGGTTAGGCAAATTGATGATATGTAAGCATGTTTTTTTTTAACAAAGTCTTTTCAATATTTTAAAATTTAAATTAATAGGTTCTTAGTGTTCTAACTTCAGAACATTCCTACCACTTGACACAGGCTCTCCCTTTAATACTTCAAAGAAAGTATGACCTTAGTGGTGTGGACACCCCCTTCACTTATGCAGATCACAAGCCATCCATAGGCAGGAACTGTTCCAGGGACAATCTGCAGAGAGAACAGCAAAATCCCTACAGCTATGAGGAAAGTCTGGTTTGAATCAACACGCTTTGATGTCTTTGAATACATTTCTATGTCCTGACACAATTTGCTTGAATGATTAAGGTTCCTGTTGTGATTGTTATAAAATACCAGTTATAATTATATCACTAAAATTTCAGTTATCCTGAACTTTTACTGTTGTTATTCAGTTATGTCTGACTCTTCGTGACCTCATTTGGGTTTTTTTTGTTTTTTGTTTTTTTGTTTTGTTTTTTTTTGGCAAAGATACTGGACTGGTTTGCCATTTCCTTCTCCCTCTTATTTTACAGATGAGGAAACTGAGGCAATCTGGGTTAAGTCACACAGCTAGTAAGTGTTGAAGATGGATTTGAACTCATGAGGATGAGTCTTCCTGACTCCAAGCCCAAAGCACTATCCACTGCACCACCTAGCTGCCTTTTATTATAAAGTCCCAGTTATAAATACTTCAGCAAAATTTCAGTTATCCTAATCTGTGCACAGTAGGCCCTAATAGATATTTGTTGAACTGAATTGAAATTGGAAGGATATTAAGTTAATCTGTAAAATGAAGTTTGGATTAGAGGGACTCTGAGCTCCTTCCTGCTAACTGCTTGAGTAACAGTTTAGTAGGGAAGTCATAAAACCCAGATTATCCTCAATGATCATAACAGGTTAAATTTGCATATGGTTTTTCAGTTTATAAATTGCTTTCCTTTCAATAGCCCTGAGGATTTATCAAAATTACTATTATTCCCATTTTATAGATGAAGAAACTGAGGCTTACAGAGGCTAAATGACCTGCCTGAAGTCACATAACTAGTTAGTGACAGAGCTGGGATTTAAACCTGAGCCTAAGTCAAAGTCCAGGGCTCTTCTTATGAATGACAGAAATGAAAGAATCATAGTTTAGGTCAGAGCTTGAGGGTGTTTTGCTTTAGTTTTCAGCTGGAAGAGACCCTAGAAATGACCTAATCAACCTTTCTCAGATTAATCTAGCTCTCAGATTGATTTGAGATTTGAAATATACAAAGAGAACCTTTAAATGCAGAGCTTCACAATTGAGACCTGGGTCCCTTGGCAGGCCGTGGGGAGAGGGGAAGAAGGGCCATATTGTGGAGGTGGATGGTGAATCAATAGTCAGCTCTTGTGGATTTAATTCAAACATGTAGTGCAGAGTCTGGGGTAGGCCCAGAGCCAGGAACAGGCCCCTTGGATAAGAAGAACCTTGGCTGAGTTGGGAGAAGGAACACAGAACACAAGGGCATCATGGAATTCAGTCTAGAAAGTAATATCCCTTGCAAGCCCTTCTTTTTACTGAGAAGGATATGAGGCTGTTTTCCAAATACTAAACAGTATACACACTTAAATGACATTTTATAGAATCTTCCATTTGTTTTATGATTCCTTTCCTATTTCCATAGTTTCCTTTTTTAGATTTTGTTTCTCCCAAACCTAGTAGCTCAGCTGTCACTCAGCTGTCCGGGGAGTCCATGGACCTAGATTCCTAAAAGAAGAATGATTTTACTAATCACTAAGCAGGCGACTATTTCACTTTTGTTATAACTCTTTAAAAAAGTTACCTTTTGTCTTAGAAGAAGAGATCATTATTTTCCAAGCTTTAGGATTAGTTTATCTCTTGTTTATTTTGCTCTCCCCCATCCCAGAAACAAACTGCATATGTACCGACTAAATTATGTTTTGTCAACCTTTTTTAAAGGCAAGTCTTTTTACTTTTTCAGTAGAATAGCAGCGATGTATTGTGTACCAGTACAAATACTAGAATAATAGTAACCCTATGTAAAGAGCTCCACAGACTTTCAGAGCTGAAATGGACCTCAGCAGCTCTCTCATCCAAAGCATACTTGAATAAGAATTCCATCTTCAACATACCTGTCAAATATCATCCAACCTGGATTGAAGACTTCCAGTGAGAAGGATCTCCCATTTCACAGGTTTTTTTTTTAGCTTTTACAAAAAGATATTTATTGAAAAGATATGGTAAGAACCGAAATTACAAAACATCTCCCCCACCTGAGGGTACACACTTTCCCATCTACCACCTCAGTCCCTGGGAAGAGTGGATTCCCACTTAAAGCATTCACTACAAAGCATTCATCCCACCAAATTCTTTTCCAGCTTAAGAGCAGCTGATATATGGATGAATCCTTGTCTCTACTAGGCTGGGCTAAAGTCAAGCAAGTCACTTTTCATGGCCACAGCTGCCCCTGCATCCATGCTCAGCTTCTGGAAAATCCTGGCCTGGATTCCAGCTCCCATGCAGCTGGTACTCACTATTCCATCCTTTTGAAGCTCCCAAGGTTGTAGCTGTTTCCATTACTCTTTCACTAAGGGATGCAAAGGACATGGGAGCGACACAAGGGTAAGTGCCATGTGGAAGCAGCCTATTTGCAGAGATAAATTGCTTGAGGCCTCTTTCCTCTTTCTAGAGGGTTTAAAGTAATCCTTGTCTCCTCACTTGAAAACAGCCATCAGGAAAGAAAAGGAAAAAAAAACTGTGCCACTTTTGGATAGTTCTAAGTGTTTGGAAATTTTTTTATTACTTCCACTCATGGTTTAAAGTTCTCTTCTCTGGGACCCAAAAGATCAGAGCTAATCCCTTTTTCAGATGTCGAGTCTTTCAAATACGTGAAGTCATCATGTTTGTAACATACTTGAGAGCAAAGGTTTCAGTTTTGTCAAGATATCTCCAGAACCTAGCAAAGCACCTGGAACACCTTAATAAATGCTTAACGGCAATAAATACTAGGTCTCTTCTCCAGGCTAAGCATTGCTGGTTCTTTTTACGATGGCATGAGCAAAAGGTCATTTGCTATCCTGGTTTCCCTTCTCCAAATATGCTCCAATTTATCAATGTCCTTCCTAAAACATAGCCTTCAGAAGTAAAACCAACACTTCACATGTGGTCCGAGAAGGGCAGAGGACAAAAGTATGCAGTACTATCTCTTCCTATTATCGGACTCTTTAACTCTCTTAATGCAGCCTTAGATAGGATGAGTTTTCTTGGCTGATGGAGGCCACTAATACCCCCAGATCTTTTTCAGACAAACTGATGTCTAGTTATCCTTCCCTTAGCTTGTCCTTATGAAACTGATTATTTTGAACCCACATATAAGACTTAAGAGTTATCCTAATGAAATTTTATCTTATTAAATTTGGCCCCATGTTCTAGCCAGTCATTCATCTTTTAGAAACCTGTCATCCAATGTGTTAGCTTTTCTTCCCAGTTTAGTGCCAGCTGAAAATTTGGTAAGCATGCTATATCCATGCCTTTATTCAAGTCATTGATAAAAATATTAAACAATACAAAGCCAAGCACAGCTCCCTTGGGTATTCCCCTGGAGTCTTCCTTCCAAGGTGATACTGAATTAATGACTATTCTTAGGGTCAAGCCATTCACCCCTTTCAGAGTCCATCTTACTGTACTAGCCCATACTCCCATCTTTCCATGAGAATTGCATGCTGGACTTTATCAAGTGCCCATTAAAATCTAGTTAAGTGAGATTTATCACATTTTCCTGATCTACCCATTTAGTAACCCTATCAAACAAAGGAAATAACATGAATCTAGCCTGACTTGATACCATGCTGGCTCTTTGGGATAACTATTTCCTTTTCTAACCTCCATTCCAGATTTGAAGCACAATTCACTAGCCATGAAATTACACACTCCATTCTTCCCCCACTTTTGAATATGAGGACATTTGCCCTATTTCACTGGTGAAGTATTTCTCTCATTCTCTGTAATCTTTGATGGTGGCTCAAGTAATCACAAAAGCCATTTCTTTCAATACTTCAGAGTGTAGTTCATCTGGGCTGTGTGACTTAAATTCATCAAGGGTCTACATGTCTACATACGATCTCTCTGATTATCTTGGGTATTAACTCTCTATTAACCATATCACACTAGGCAAAAGAATATCCTTATTGGCAGAGAAAATAGAAGCAAAATAAGAGCATTGAAATTCTAGACGTTCTTTACTGTTACTTATTATTATCTGGCCCACATCAAGTTCCATTCCTCCTCTTTGATCTTATCTTTTCCCCCAACACAGCTAAAAACAAACAAAGAAAAAGAATCAATTTTTGTTGTATTTAGTCATTTTGAGATTGTGTTCTTCATACTATCCTTATATAGTACCTAGGTTATGATCATTCCACTTCTCCAACCCATTCCCTGCCACCATCCCAGTAGACTCAGTATTCACGTTGGCAATCATTTTACAAGCTGATTGCAAGATTTCCTCAGCCTTGTCAGCTCCAAAGACTTCCTCTTCCATGCCACTTAGCTATTTATGAGAATGGTCGTGCCTTAGGCATCTCCAAACCTTAGAACCATTTCCAAGATTCTTGGTGTTGAAATTCTGTTCTAAGATGACAATTTTCTGTCTTTTCACCTTTCTTACTCTCATAATAAAACTTTAGCCATCCTTTTCTACTGGCTTACTTCTCTGACTCTGATTTCACTCTCCTACCTACCTCGTTTCAATACCATGGTCTATAATTTTAATATTTTACAAACATTACTGGGTAAAGTAATAAAATTGAGTTAACTTTACCCACCACACATTTTCTGTATATAATCTGAGCTGGTATGTAATGTCATTTTTGCTTTTGTTCTTTCTATTGTATTCTCATTGAATACATACCTCATTCCAGACTCATTCCTTATACTGACTGACCCAAATCTTTTACTGCCTTCTTCAAAACTCCAGGTACAACTTCACCCCCATTACTGAAAATTACTTAGCTTCCTAATTCACTGAGAATAGTGAGGATGTCAAAAATCCTTTTTCCCCTAGCTTCCTTTCTCCATTTTCCAAACATCTACATTATACTTCGTTCTCTTCTTTTTACTTATGTTTGCAAAATAGAATTTTAGGTTTAGAGCTTGAAGGAACCTTAGACACCATCAAGTCCAACACCCTCATTTTGTAGATGAGGAAACTGAGACTCAGAGAGAGTAAGTGATTTGTCCAGTTAGCAAGTGTCTGAGAGGGAATTTGGACCTAGGGTATCTTGATTCCAACTTCATTGCCCTATCCACTATACAGTATCAGGTATTTCTTTAAAAAGCATTCCTCTTCTTGTGCTCTTGCTCGTATTCCAGCCTGCTAGTACAGCCTTACCTTTTCTCATGTGTATCTTAAAACTTCCCCTCTCAACTGGTTCTTCCTTATCTGCTTACAAATATATTTAGATCTCCCCATTTCTAAAAAATCGTTTTCTTAACTGGTCTATTCCATCCATATAGCCATTAGCCCATTTCTTTACTCCTTTTTACTTAAAAAAAATTGCTACCATTCCTATTTCCATAGTGCCCATTCTCTTCTTTGCCCTTTCCTATGTGACTTTTGCCCCTAAGAGATAACTAATGACCTCCTTACTTTGTTCAGACCTTAACCTCTTTGACTTTTCTGCAACATTTGACACTGCTAATCTCTCTTATCTATTAGGTACTCTCTTCTTTCTTGGCTGCAGAGACACATACTCTCCTACTTAACTAAAGTTTTTCTCCTACTTAACTAATTGCTTGTTCTGTCTTCTTCACTGGCTTTTCATTCTCTTGTTCACCCCAAAAGGTAAGTGTTCTCCATGGTTCTTTGGACCTCCTCTCTTCTCTTTCTATGTGCCCTGCCTTGGCGATCTAACTTATGTTCTTGGCTTCAATTACTTCCCCTACACACAGCTTTCAAATCTTTATCTCTAGTCCTCACCTCTCTTTTCTGAGCCTCATGTCCACTTCTCTAATTGTCTTATAAGACATCTCCACTTGGACCTCCTGTTTCCACCCCAAACGAAACTTATTGAGAATGGAGCTTATTTTCTCTTTCCTAAACCGGGTTCTCCTTTTGAATTCATTATTTCTGATAGTGGATCAACCATCCATGTAGTCTCTCCTGTTTGAAACTTTGGTATTATCTTTGATTTTTCCTTCTCCTTCAAGCTATCCTCAACATCTTTGTAACATCTCTAGCTTCCGTCCCTTCTTTTGTATGCAATGCCACCACTCTTGGGTATGTTATCATCACCAGCCTAGAATATTACAACAGCCTCCCAATGGATCTTTCTGCTTTCTCCCCACAATCGATCCTTTTAAATCTTATTGTTGAGTCATTTTTCAGTCGTGTCTAAATCTTTGTGACCTCATTTGGGGTTTTCTTGGCAAAGATATTAAAGTGGTTTTCCATTCCCTTCTCCAATTCACTTCACAGATAAGGAAACTGAGGCAAACAGGGTTAAGTGACTTGCTCAGGGTCACACATCTACTAAGTGTCTGAGGCTAGATTTGAACTCAAGTCTCCTGGACTCTAGGCTCAGTGCTCTGTCTACTATACCACCTAGCAGACCCTATTAGAGCTACTGCTAGATTAGTGTTCATTATGCATCAATCTATTCATGGCCTTTTGCTAAAAAAAAATCTTCTGTAGCTCCTTTTTGCCAATTATGTAAAATCCAGATTTCTTTGTTTGACATTCAAGGACCCCATAATTTGGCACACTCCTATCTTTCTAGATTTATCTCTCAAATTATTTTCCTTATATACTCCTAGATCTAGCCAAATTGGACTTTCTACTCTAAAACACATTTTATGTGCTTTCTTGCCTTGTGTCTTTTCTTATGTTATTTTTTAAACTTGGAATATCCTCCTTCCTTTTTACCTTAGTATATCTCTACCCATCCTTTCGTACCCAACACAAATGATAACACTTCCAAGAAATCTTCCATGTTCCTGCCTATTACTGACATTTTTTCCCCCCAGTGGGTCCTCATAGATTTCCTTGTTCTATAGCTTACTAAAATACTGATGATATGGGTAGAGGTTGCCTTTATCCACGCCTGAGCTCTTTAGCATAGCTTCAAGTACTCCTAATAGGCAAGGAAGGGAGACAGTGTTAATTAGAAAAAGAATTCTTAGAATGTCAGAGTTCCATGGGATTTTCACTTGGACACAGGGATTGCATTAGGAAGTGTAGAAAGATAGAAGTAAACAGATAGGAAACTGCATGCAAAGGGACATCTGGAGGTTTCCCTGAGCTACAACGGGTAGCATGCTGAATTTGACCAGTCTGTTGTGGGATGCAGTCTACTTACTGGTCAGGAGATGTTAGGACTCATAATCATCGCACTTCAGTTCTGCACATTATAGTAGGCAGACACTCAGCAGATTGACCTTTGAGTCGATGGAATGTTAATATGGAAGAAGCATGCTAGCTACATAGAACACACTGTGAGGAGGTAGGGGAATGGCTGACAGTTTCCTCATTCCCTGAACCCATTCTTAGACTGGAGAGTTTTCATACTCTAACTTAAGTTTTCCCCAGGGAGATTTCTCCCCTATCAACTACTTTAGGAGGCATAGGAGATTATAGCCATTTACATAAGAGACTGTTGTATAATTACTTCTCCCTTGTTATTTACATTTTTTTTTGCATGTCTTAATTAAATATTTGGCTATTTAATTAGTGGCTCTTCCCAGATCTGAGAATAGAGAATATTATCATTACTAGGGTAGTTTGAGTTTGGCCTATGATTTACATAACTGATTGCTTGAAACAGCCCTGCCCTAAACCTGGGAAAATCCTACTACAGGACCAGTATTCCCAGTATTCCCAGGGGAACCTTAGGGTACTCTTACTAAATACCACGTAGAATTCTGTATCATAAAATATCTGCAAAATCCATGAAGGTAGGCACCATCGTTTATCTATACTTTATAATACCATCACTTTGCCGGTGACTGCCTCAGGTTCCTTGCACCTAATAGTCAGCCTACAAATGTTTGTAGCTTGGATGAATTAATGAATGCTATGGTGTGGTGGGAATAACACTGGATTTTAAAATTTTAATTTATTTTATTTTTATATAATTTTATTTCTACTGCCTTCCTAATCTGTACACCCTTCTAAAAGTCTCTTTCTTATCCTTTCCCCTTGTCCTCCTATTTCTCTGTTAAGTTATGAAAACTTTTATACCATTCTAAATGTACATGTTATTCCTTCTTTAACCCAATTCTGATGAGAATAAGGTTCCCACACTACCCACCCTCCCACCTCATCCTCCTCTCCACTGTAACAGTTCTTCTATTCACACCTCTTTTGTATGAAATAATTTACTCCATTTTACCTCTTCCTAACCAATTTTATATTTTAGGATTATCCCACCATAATCAACTCAACCCCAAGCAATATGTCATATATCTATATCTATATCTATATCTATACCTATATATGTACACACACACACACACACATAGAGATATATACTTTCAAACTACCCTAGTAATGATAATATTCTTAAGAGTTACAAATATCATTTTCCCATATAAGAAGTAAATAGTTTAACTTAATTAAATCCCTTATAGTCTTTTATGTTTACGTTCTTATATTTTTCCTGATCTTATAAGTCAAATTTTCTGTTCAGTCCTAGTCTTTTCCTCAAGAATACTTGAAATTAGTTTACTGATTTGTTAAATTAATAGTTTATTAAATATATATAATAAATTAAATTAAATACTATATATTTATAGTAGAGCTCTATAGTATAGAGCTTGCTGTTTGTTGACTCTGTACTTCTTGCACCACCAACCCTGGTGGATCAGATCTTTCCTATTGTCCTCCCAAGTTGTCTTAGGCTGGACCAATGCTTTACTCCAACTTTTAATTGTTTTTGCCACTCTAAAATTTACTTTGAGGCATTATTTCAAGTTATTTGTGTTGGAATTTGGGAGAGCCAGATAGTTTTTCTGCCTTATTCTGCCATCTTCCACAATTCCCATAACATTGGATTTAGAGGTAGAGGTCTGAATTTTGGACATGCCACCTCAGTGGCCTTAGGAAAGGTACTTAATCATTATGGGCCTCAGTTTCCTCATCTGTAAAATGAAGAGGTTTAACCTGATGCCTCTTAAGTTCCCTAATAGCTCTGAATCTATGGCCCTATGTATTGAGATGTTATGCACAAAAATGTAAATTAGAATATGATAAGTGTATTGAAGAATTAAAGTGTTGGGGAGATTGAGTAAGGCTTTATGGAAGAAGGAACATTTGGGTTTGATATTAAAAGGATAGGTGAGGAATCAGGTAGAAGTGACTTCTCATATCCCATTAAATTCTAAGGTTCTGTGACACTTTAAATAATTTACCTGAAATTCCATAGTTAATTAGTTATAGAACTAGTACTAGAACCCAGATGTCCTGATTCTGAGTTTGTGGCTTTACCACAAGACCAAGACACAAGTAAGGAAAAAAAGGTACAAAAAATAGAAACTAGAATGTTAAAGAAGTTAATCTTATTAATAGCACAATATTCCTGGATGAGTTAAAAGCTTTCATATTGCTATTGGAAAAGGCTAGCCTAGGGGTAAAACAAATTATAGCAGGTGCCAGGGTATGGATAGTTATAACTTTGTAAATCATTTCTTCCAGGCAGAGTGTGGTTCCATGAAAGGCTGAAATTACTCAAGGAATGGATTATTTACCTTGAATCCTAATCAAATAGGGCTTCCCTTCGAAAAGATTGGTTATACTCTATAAAATATAAGCAATCATCAGTTCCTTTTAGTCCCAGGAAGAGCTACAGGTATGTAGTGTACCAGTTAGGATGGCCATGAACATTTATCACTTGTATATGTCTAGATAACTAGTCAACTTAATTTGTTACTATTACTATTTTTATTATTTCAAATGTTTACTATTTCTTGATTTTTTTTGTCTTTCTATTCCATGTTACCAACCTACTAAGATTCATTAGGTCTTCTATACCAAGGATATAGCATCAAGGGGAAAGTCATACGAAGGCAAAACCTGTAAGGAATTGTTAGGACACTAATGGCCTCCAAGCCACGTTTAGGAGAACATTGTTTTAGAACACAAACTCCCAAAGAACAGGAGCCTTATTGTTTGTTTTTTACCACACATAAGGCAAAAATCACAAAAAACCCTTATGCAGACAATAGCTTTCTGCTCTCTAGTGACTTACAGAGTAAATGGTACAGAGTAACTTTCTACATCTATAGAGATGTGGCCTCTGAAAGACAGTACAGGGTAGTGAAAATAGCACTAGACAGAAGACCTGGGTCCAAGTCCTTGTTCTGTCACTTACTGGCCTGATGATGCTAGGCAACTCACTTAACTTCTCTGAGACTTTCTGCATGTGTAAAATAAAAGTAGTATCATAGGATCATAGATTTAGAAAAGCCCTCAGAAATCAAGATATCTAAATGCTCTGCCTTAGCAATCTCACTCACTTTTATGGCTTTAATGACTTCTCCTTCACACAGCTCTCAAATCTTTATCTTTAGTCCTGACTTCTCTTCTAAGCGCCACATCCATGTCTCTAACTGCCTAGAAGACATCTCCAAACTACCTCACAACCATCAGACTGATTAATATGACAGAAAAGGAAAATGACATATGCTGGAGGGAATTGCAAAAATGGAGACACAAATGTACTGTTGGAGTTATGAGCTGGTTGAAACATATTGGAGAACAATTTGGAACTATAACCAAAAGGCTATAAAACAGTGCACACTCTTTGACCCTGCAATATCACTACTAGGTCTGAATAAATAAATAAACTAGGTCTGAATGAAATAAAAAGAAAATGACCTGTAGGTAAAAAAATAAGTATAATAGTGCTTTTAGTGGTGACAAGTATTTGGAAATTGAGGGGATGTCCATCAATTGGGGAATGGCTGAATGAGCTGTGGTGTATGATTGTGATGGAATATTATTGTATTATAAGACATGATGAAGGGAATCATTTCAGAAAAACCTGAGGAGACTTATATGAGCTAATACAAAGTAAGGTGAGTAAGACCAGGAGAACATTGTACACAGTAACAGCAATACTGTAATGATGATCAACTGTGAAAGACTTAGCTACTTTTATCAATACAATGATCCATGACAATTTCAAAGGACTTCTAATGAAAGATGCTGTCCATCTCTAGAGAGAGAACTGATGAACTTTGAGTATAGATTAAAGCATATTTTTTCACTTTCTTTATTTTTCTTGCTTTTTTGTAACACGGCTAATATGGAAATATGTTTTGCATGTCTTCACATGTAAAATGGTTATCATATTGCTTGCCTTCTCAATGGGTGAAGGAGGAGATGGAAAGAGGAAGAAAATTTGGAACTAAAAAAATGAACATTAAAAAATAAATAAGCATTATTTAAAGATGAATACTTCCACCTGGACCTCTCATCACCACCTCAAACTCAACTTATTCAAATTCATTAACTTCAGAGGTGAGGGAACTGAGGTCAAGAGATATTAAATGACTTACTCAATGTCACACAGAATTAGAAATTGAACCCTGGCTCTCCAGCTCCAAATGCAGCACCGTTTCCACTATATTATGCTTCTGTATTTTGAAGGATCAAGGCAGCATGGTATAGTGTAGAGGTTCTTAACCTTTTTGGTTGATGAACCCCTTTGGCAATCTTGTGAAGCTCACGAATTCTTCTCAGAATAATGTTTTTAAATGCATAAAATAAGATGTATAGGATTGAAAGAAATGTTAAATTTCAATTAGAGCATGATGAGAATCAAGATGTCACCTTTCCCCCCCATCTACATTCATAGACTCCCTGAAATCTATCCATGGACTTTTGGGGTTATCTGTACATGAGGTTAAGGGCCCCTAAGCCAGTTGATAAAATATTGGGCTTTGGGTCAGGAATCCCTGAGTTCAGATTCCTCTTGCAGACATTTATTACCTGTATGACCCTGGGCAAGTCACTTGACCTCTGTATGCCTCAAGGAACTCTATATAATTTTATCTTCCTAGTCATAGACAGTTCCATTGGGAAGGTGATATATTTACATAATATGGGAATAATAGTATTTTTACTACCTACTCCACAATTATTGTGACGGTTAAATAAAATAGAAAATACAAATAATGTGTTAAATCAATTGGCATAGTTGGTATTTTGATTCCCTTATGCAGATTTAAATGCAAGTCACCAGTACCTAAGAGTATCTAATCCTTTGTAGCATTCCTGATCATAATGCAGAAAACATTAATACCACTGGCAGCGGAATTTGGCATCCTCAATTGCAATTTAGAATTTATTTTTTCATAGGAATGATGTCATAAAAATGGCAGTTAGATATAACTGAAATAATATTTGAGAACTCTACTAGAGGTACACTGTGGATCACATAGGCTTGGAGAGCTGTCACTGCTATTTTTCCCATTTCTATCCTGAGCTGTTACCAAGATAGAGACTTGCCATTTCATTCTACTCCATTCCATTCAACAAGCACATATTAAAGCCCTACTGTTTGCAAGGCATTGTACTAGGGATGCAAAGACAAAAGTGAAATGGTTCTTCCCCTCAAGAAGCTTACTTTCTACCAGGGATAAAATAACATGTACATAGATAAATACAAAATCATGGATGGACTGAGGTTGAGCAGGGTCCATGGGGCTGACTGAAGTCCTCCATCAAATATGTTGTAGTAAGAAGAACACTAGATCTAGAATCAGAGCATTTGGGTTGAAGTCCCAGCAAATTTTCTCAATCTCTAGTCAGATATAGGAAGGGTAGGGTAATGGGGTACATCTCACATCTGCCACCAATAGTCACCCACAAAGAACAAGATGCTGGTGACATTGACCCATGTTAGAGGGATTCCCCCATCCCTTTGGTGAATGAGGAGATACAGTGGGATTAACAAGAAAGAATGGAGCACATATAGGAAAATTGGATGAGGAGCATCAGTGGCATTTTTTATTGGAAGAATTCATGACAACTCATCACTTTCCAATTTTCAAATAATCTAGGCATAAGAGGTAGCAATATTATTAATAGTAACTCACGTGTATTAACAGTACAACCTGATATGACCTGTGTATTTAAATAGTTTTTCGCACTTAAGAACCTAAGTGCTTTTTCAAAGTATGCTGTTTGGGATAGGAAATAATTGAGAGAAGCAAGGAATTATTAGGATGATAGAAGCTGAGTTTATTATACCAAAAATAATCATGACTAGAGGATTTCTCCCTGTGGAAATTTATGCATTTAAACTAGACTTCCTTGTATTGGTGCACATACCTGTGGATCAGTCTCTGAATCAAATATGTTCATGTCCAAAAAGGCCACAGAATGAAATAATGAGAGCATCCAAATGCAGTGAATTCTCAGAACTAAAAATACAGGAATTCTTACCTGTGAGAGTTTCGCATACATGGCTCACTTAGAGGAAATACCACATTCTTCTTTGCCCTTATAGCCTTGACATCTTTTCCTACTTAATGATGTCCCATTTACAGCAGAGTGCTGTTGCCAGAGCAGCTGTTTCCATTTGGTAGGATTACTGGCTCTGTGCAAAGCCTGAGAGGCAGCATTTGGTGATGACATAGCCTTTTCCCATAGGGCTGCCTTCCCTAAAAGACAATGCACATCCCATCACAGCTTGCAAGGCCTGACAGTCTGGCTTTCCCCAGCTGACTTAACTGCATAATCGCATAAGCCTTTGCTTCTGGTAGGACCAGAACAGGGGAACAGTAGTGATGAAAAAGACTTGGCCCTTTGAAAGCACTTTTCATCTGAAGAGCTCCAAATGCTTTATTCATGAATCCTAAAAGGTTCTATTTTGTTTTATTTTATTAAAAAGATATATTTTTGTTTCCTGGGGTTATATACAATTAGGGGATGCTTAAAACATTTAAAAATGTAGATCATCCATTTTATTATCTAATTATTTTCTTTTATCCATCAAATTCTATTTATTTGAGAGACCACATTTCAGCACTTAATATAATACCCGATTCTGGACTTAAAACTCTGACATAGTAGTATAAAAATTGATTTTTTTTCCCTTTTTTGAGAAACTTTCTCATTTTTATAAGTACTTATAATGGATGATCTACATTTTAAAATGTTTTAAGCATTTGGGGCTCTCAATGTCCCCTTCCATTGAACTATACCTCCCCCCTCCAATTGAAAGACAAAGAAAATCAATACAATAAATAGGTATAATCGAGTAAAATGAATTCCCATAACAGTCATACACAAAAATGTATGTCTCATTTTAAGTTTATCATGTCTCTGGCAGGAGGTGGGTCACATATTTCATCTTTAGTCTTCTATACCTATGATTTATCACATTATTGATTGGAATTCTGAAATCTTTCAAAGTTGTTTTTTTATAATGTTGTCAATACATAAATTGTTCTAGTTCTTCACTTTATATCAGGACATTGAGGTCTTCCCTGGTTTCCTCTGAGACTGTCCATTTCATAACTTTTTATGGCACAATTACATTCCATCACATTCATACACAACAATCTGTTTATCCATTCTTCAATAGGTGGGCACTCCTTTATTTTCCAGCTTTTGGCTACTATGGAAAAAATTGCTTTGAATATTTTTCTACACATGTATCTTTTTCCTCTTTCTCTTTGGCCTGCAGGCCTCATAGTGGTATTACCGGATCAAGGGGTTAGCCAAGATTCGTAACCTTTTGGTCCTCCTTACAAATTGCTTTCCAGCATGGCTACATCAACTCAACTTCACAAATAGCACATCAGCGTATTTGTTGTCTAGTAGTGTCATTTTTTCTCATCTTTGCGAATCTGGTAGGTATAAGGTAGAATCTCAGAGTTGCTTTAATTTGCATTTCTCTACTTATTAGTGATGTAGAACATTTTTTCATGCCCTATGGTTAAATATTTCTAGCCTACTAGACGGCATGTAAATAACTAGGTGCATACATGATATATACAGAGTAGAAAATAACAATAGCTAACATTTAAATAGTGCCTGCTGTGTGCTAAGCTCCTTACAAATATTATCTCATTTTATCCTCACAACAACCCTGAGAGGTAGGTACTATTATTACCCCCATTTTATAGATGAGGAAACTGAGACAAACAGATGTGACTTGTCCAGAGTCGAATAGCTAGTCAATTGTTTGAGGCCATATTTAAACTAAGGCCTTTCTGACTCTAGGCCCTGCACTCTTTCCAGTGCACCAGCTAGCTGCCCCCATGTAAGGTATTCTCAGAGAAGGTACTATCAGCTGGATGGACCAGGACAGGACTCCTGCAGAAGGTATGATTCAAGCTGAGTCTTGAAGGGATCCAGGGAAATTAAGAGGTGGAGGTTAGGGGGCAGAGCATTCCAGGTGTAGGAGACAGCTGGTGAATAAGCATGGTGTTGAGATTGAGTGTTCAAGGAACAGCAAGGGAATCGTTGTAGCCATTAGTCGAGTGCATAGAGGAGAGTACAGTGCAAAAAGACAAGAAAGCAAAATGGCAACAGATTGTGAAGAACATTAAAAGACAAACAGAAGAGTTTATGTTGGATCCTGGAGGTGCCACTTCCAGACCCTCCACTTATAGCCATTACTCTACAATATGTCCCCTTTTGAGATTCATTCCATATGTCTATGACACCAAGCTTGTATCTTGGTTGCTGTAATCTATAGGTTATTTGTCAGGTGGGTCATTCTCCAATTTGTTGAATTGCAAGGAATTCAGTATGTGGTTCACAGTCTTTTTCTTCACCTCAACCTCTGCCTTCATACTTGGAGATGTCATTACATATTTTGGTGAGATGTTCTCTCAAATATACCGGGTCTCCCAAATCATCAACTTAGCTGCCATGACTACATGTCTACCTCAGTCACTCCCAGTGGTTTGTAGTTGTGTTTCTATATTTCCTGGGTGCATCTTGGAAGGTAGGCTTAAGTATTTTATACATTCTGTAGTTATTTCAAATAGAATTTCTCCTTCTATCTCTTCTTGCTGGGTTTTATTGGTGTTATGTTGTTGTTCAGTTATATATATATATCAAGACTATATCTGCATCATAAGAAGAATGCTGTAGGATACTTTCTTTAGACATATTTTCAAATACTTTATGAAATTAACTGTTCTCTGAATTTTTGGCATAGTTCACTTGTGAATCTATCTGGTCCTGGTTTTTTCCCCCTTTGGAAGTTCATTATGGTTTGTTAAGTTTCTTACTTTGAAATGGGTTTAGTTTCTACTTCTTGTTATATTAATTTGGGTACTTTATAATGTATTACAAATATTCATTTCATTGAAGTTGTCACTTTTGTTAAGTTTGTCACAGAGAGGGGCAAAATAGTTTCTAACAATATCCTTTATTTCTTCTTCATTTGTTGTGAAATTTCCTTTTTCCTTTTTAATAATGATAATTTGATTTCCCTCTTCTTTTAAATCAAATTACTTGATGGTTTATCTATTCTATTGATTTTTTACAAAACAGCTTCAGGTTTTATTTATTCATTCAATGAGTTGATAGGTTGCTGTTGTTTTCAGTTTTGTTTTTGTTTTGATTTCCAGGATTTCTCTTTTTGGTGTTTAATTTTTTAAAAAAAAATTGCTTTTCTAATATTTTAGTAGATACTCTAATTACTTCATCTATTCTTTCTTTCTTTCTTCCTTCCTTCCTTCCTTTCTTTCTTTCTTTTTTTTTCTTTCTTTCTTTCTTTCTTTCTTCTTTCTTCTTTCTTTCTTTCTTTCTTTCTTTCTTTCTTTCTTTCTTTCTTCCTCTTCTGTCTCTGTCTCTGTCTCTCTCTCTCTCTCTCTCTCTCTCTCTCTCTCTCTCTCTCTTTCTTTCTTTCTTTCTGTTAATGAAAGTGTTTAGAGATGTATAATTTCCCCTAAGGACTGATTTGGCTGCATCCCCCAAATTATGGAATGTTTTATCCTTCTTGTAATTACTTATTTTTAAAAAAATTAATTTATTTTGATTTATCAACAATCACTTCCATATGCTTTTGAGCTTAAAATTTTTCTCCCTCTTCCTCCTCACCACCCTCCCCAAGACAGTGCACAATCTGATATAGGCTATATATATATATACACATTCCTATTAAACATATTTTCACATTAGTGATGTTGTAAGTAAGAATTAGAACCAATAGGAGGAACCACCAGAAAGAGGAAACAAGAGAAAAAAACTACCAAATAGTATGCTTTGATCTGCATTCAAACTCCATAGTTCTTTCTTTGGATGTGGATGGCATTTTCCATCATGAGGCCTTTGGAGATGTCTTAGTTCCATGTATTGCTGGGAAGGGTTAGGTTTATCAATATAAGTCATTGCACAACGTGGCTGTTATTGTGTACAACGTTTTCTTGGTTCTGCTCACTTCACTCAGCTGACCATACAGGTCTTTCCAGGTTTTTCTGAAGTCAGCCTGTTCATCATTTCTTATAGCACAATAGTATTCCATTACATTCATATACCACATCTTGTTCTGCCATTCCCCAATTGATGGGCATCCCCTCATTTTCCAATTCTTTGCTACCATGAAAAGAGCTGCTATAAATATTTTTGTACATGTGGGTCCTTTTCCCATTTGTATGATCTCTTTGGGATATAGCCCTAGAAGTGCTATTGCTGGATCAATGGGTATGCACATTTTTGTAGCCCTTTGGGCATAGTTCCAAATTCTCTCCAAAACGGTTGGATCATTTCACAACTCCACCAACAATGCATTAGTGTTCCAATTTTCCCACATCTTTTCCAACATTTATCATTTTCCTGTTTTGTCATGGTGGCCAATCTGATAGGTATGATGTGGTACCTCAGAGTTGTTTTGATTTGAATTTGTCTAATCAATAGTGATTTAGAGCATTTTTTCATATGCCTATAGATGGCTTTAATTTCTTCATCTGAGAACTACCTACTCATATCCTTTGACTATTTACCCATTGGGGAATGACTTGAATTCTTATTAAATTTGACTTAATTCTCCATATATTTTAGAAATGAGGCCCTTATTAGAGAGACTGGTTATAAAAATTCTTTCCCAATTTTCTACCTTCCTTCTAATCTTAGTTGCATTGGTTTTGTTTGTGCAAAACCTTTTCAATTTGATGTAATCAAAGTTATCCATTTTGCTTTTCGTAATGTTCTCTATCTCCTGTTTGGTTATGAATTCTTCTGTTCTCCATAAATCTGATAGGTAAACTATTCCTTGCTCTCCCAGTTTGATTATAGTATCAGCCTTTATATGTAAATCATGAACCCATTTTGACTTTATTTTAGTATATGGTGTGAGATTTGGGTCTATGCCTAGTTTCTGCCATACTCTTTTCCAATTTTCCCAGCAGTTTTTTTCAAAGAGTGAGTTCTTATTCCAGAAGTTGGAGTCTTTGGGTATAATTACTCATAATGAAATTGTCTATCCTTCCTATGATTTATTCTTTAACCTACCAATTCTTAAAGATTAATTATTTAAGTCTCCAATTGTTTTTTACTCCAAATTGTTCTCCAGAATGGTTGGATCAGTTCATAATTTCACCAACAATGCTTCAATGTACCTGTTTTTCCACATGCCCTCTAGCATTGATCATTTTCCTTTTCTGTCATGTTAGCCATTCTGACAGGTGTGAAGTAGTACCTCAGAGTTGTTTTAATTAGCATTTTTCTAATTATTAGTCATTTAGAACATTTTTCTTATGACTACTCATAACTTTTATTTTTTCTTTTGAAAAATGCCTGTTCATATCCTTTGTCTGTTGGGGAATGGCTCTTATTTTTATAAATTTGGCTCAGTTCCCTATATATTTGAAAAATGAGGCCTTTATCAGAAAAGCTTGCTGTACAACTCCTCTGCCTTCTTTCTGCAGTTTTCTGCTTTCCTTCTAATTTTGGCTATATCGGCAAGGAACTGATTGTTAAATTTTCAGTGTGATCATTTATATCTCTGAAATTGGCAAATACTACCCATCAGAGCTTGATTTACTGTTGTGTTGATTGTTTAAACTTAAGAAAATGATGGAGGAAAAATGTTAATAATATAGACATACTTAAAAGCATGTCATATGCACTTTTTTTGAAGGGAGAGTCAGTTACTAAACATTTACCAGAATACCCCTAGCTTGTCATTTATGTTTTGAATGCTGTATTTCCTACAACTGCAAATTTGGATGATATCTCAATATGGAGAGGCAGTATGGCTTAAATCAAGATGATTGACTGATTCATTATCAAGGGCTATATAGCCAATATTTTGGCAGAACTGGGGCTGGAATTTAGGTCTCCTGATTTCACTGTTCTTTTCACTGGACCACACTGTGTACGAACAATACTCAATGTTGGATCTAGCAATCATTTCGTTCCTAAATAATTTATAAATTATTTTAATCTTTGGCTGGCATGATGCTCTTACTGCAAAGTCCAGCTGGCAGTTATCAATCTTTTTTCCAAATGTTTTCTCTAAAACAAATGACAAATTGCCCCACGCCTGAAGCTCTTTCACCCCTGGCATCTAAATCAGTGCAAACCTTTCTTTTGGAGACTTCCCTAGTGATTTTATAGTCAGGGTTCCCAGAAAAATTCTTAAGTAGGCACTTGGCAACTACATTTCATCCTTTCTCAATGACAAGTAGTTCTTTGGATGCCTTCCCTTCAGACACTGCACAATTCTTCACCTTCCTCCCACCCCAACCGCCCCCCTCCCCCATTGGCCTTCCTTTGAGTACATTGGTTAAATCAAGAGGTTGCGTCATTATCCCAGGAATACTCTTCCTCTTTCCTTTCTGAATTACCCAGTGTAGTTACAGTAACTAAATTTCATAGATGGCTGACTCTAGAAGGGACCATAGATATAATTTAATCCAATTCCATCATTTTATAAATGAGAAAACTGAAATCCAGAGAATCTAAGGTCATTAGTAAGTAGCAGAACTAGGATCTCTTCTCCTGTCACCTTCTCCTGCCCTGTGTTTATACTTCCTATTATGTTTGTATTCCATTACATGCTGATGTTGAGAGAAAAGCACAAAACCATTTTTTAATGTACATAGATAGTATATCTGAGCAAAGTCATAATTTGATACTAAGGTCCTATAATTATTATAATGGCTTCTCCTATAGTTCCAGACTTTTTCCTATCTTTCATTTCTGCTTTATATAATATGCTATTATCCTTCATTTTCCATATTGGTATCCAATTGGTATTCCATCACAACTCTTTCCATTCCACGCATTGCTGCATGTAGTCTTACTGTCATCCTCTCCTTTAGTCATTTATAGACTTTCAACATTCTTGAATGTTCAATAAAATTCAAATCAAATAAATATTTATTGGTCTCTTAGTATGTCATTGGTATTACAGTTCATATTACCCATGGATTCTCCCAGCATCACTTAAAGATAATTTGTCGTTGTTGTTCAGTCATTTTCCCCTCATGTTTTGTGACCCCATTTGGAGTTTTCTTGGCAATGATACTATAATGGTTTGCCATTTCTTTCTCTGGCTTATTTTACAGATGAGGAAACCAAAGCAGAGTTAAGGGACTTGCCCTGGATCACATAACTAGTAAGTGTCTGAGGCAGGATTTAAACTCAGGTCTTCATGACTCCAAGCCTGGTCTTCTATTCATTGCATCACTTAGTTGCCCTAGAGAAAAAAAAAGTCTTACCTTATAGAGATAATTAGGTAAGACTTTTTAAAAAAAATTCATTGCCATGTTAAATGGAACATGCCAATTCAACAGCTCTTGGCACTTTTAAGATGTTATTTCTTTTGCTTATTTAAATTCATTATTTACTTTTAGCAATAAAATTTTTTTTGAGTTCCAAATTCTCTACATCCTTCTAGTCCTTCACCAACCTAGTTACAAGGCAAACTATATAATAGCAATTACATGTGTGAAATCATGTAAACTATTTCCATATTAGGCATGTTGCAACAAAGCAAGAAAAATAAAGTGAAAAAATCATAATTCAATTTGCACTCAGAATTCATCAGTTCTCTCTCTCTGGAGGTGGATAGCGTTGGAATTGGTAAGACTGTGTTTTGAAGAAGGTGCAGAAGAAAGCAGAACCAGAGAATATTTTATACAATGACTGCAATAATGTAAAGGAATATCATACTAAAAGGCAGCTGAGCTCTGATGAAATGCAACGAATGACAAATCTTAGTTCCAAAAGACGGATGATGAAACACAGGTCCCACCTCTCAGTGGAGAGTTGGGGAGCTAGGGGTGCCAGATGCAATTATTGTGGTGACTAGTTTTGCTTAACTGTTTTTCTTTGCTAAAAAAGAGGGTTATATGGGGTCAGTGTGTATTAGTTAGTGACTATGGCATGAACAAAGCTCTTCAATAAAAAAGAAGTGAATGAGGTAAAACTGATAGACTTAAAACTCACCTGAGTAATTATTGGCAGAGTCACAAAAATAACTGATTTGGCTAGTGAATAATTGAATTGATCTAGCCATGATCCTTTGAATTAATTTAGTTTTCATGGAATTGTTTAGTGATTCTATAATTGCTCTGAAGGATGACAGGATGAAAGAAGAACTGGTATTAGCATTGAGGGAAAAAAGTGGGATGCTTCACTTGACCTTGCTTTCTTTCTCATAAGTCCCTTTAGCAGCTTTTGTCCTTACATAAAAATCCCTCAAATTGCAATAATTTTTACTTAAACATGTCTCTTCCAAAGCAAACCTACCCAATGTATTTCCCCCACCACTATGAATATGTCCCCTTAGCATTTTCTCTCTTCCACAGGGTGTCCCAAAAATCTTAGCTTAAAACTGTACTAAGACTTTAGAGACGCCCTCTAGAATAGTAGTTAACATTTAGAGAATCACAAAACCACAGAATTTTGAGAGTTAGGAGGGACCTCAAAAGCCATCTATTTTAACCAATGGTTCTGGCCAGAATCTCTAAGGGTCTTCCTATCCCAGACTGATTCTTCTGAGAAGGCAAACTGGGCCATCTTTTGCCTCCATTCTTACCTAGCCTTTAATTATTGAAAAGGCATTGCCTCAGACAAAAGACCTAGGAAAGACCTTAGCTTAAAAAAAGCCAAGGTCTCCCATTGCATCTGGGCTCATCTCCAGTCATCATGATCTATGTCTTGCCACTGGATTCAGATGACCCTGGAGGAGAGAGTGAGGCTGATGACTTTGCACAGCTCTGCCTCACTCAAATCCAATTCACTTACAAGTAAAGTCATTGCCCTCCTGATGTCATTGGTCCTCTTTAAGAACAAAGACAAACAACAACAATAACCAACCAATACTATTTGGTTGAATCTTCATTATAACATGCCAGGAAAGTATCCAGCCTCTGCTTGAAGATCTACAAGGTCTTCAAATGTTTATGTAGATACTATTTCACACTTCATAAAGTGTTTTCCTCACAAAAAGACCTGTGGAGTAGATAGTACAGAAATTATTGTCTTCATTTTACACACAAAGAAACTGAAGCCCATAAAGATTATTCTCACACCCAGTTAATAGTAGGTCCAGGACTCCATACCAGGTCTTCTGATAACAAGTCCTGCACTCTCGACACTACACTATGATGCCTCTTTATTATATATATCTTTATTATACATTTCCATCTCAGTTGTTTGCATGTGGTCTTCCACATTACAGTTATACCTTCCACATCGTGACTTTCCCCATCGCGGTTTTGCTATATTGTGGGTTGGCATAAGAATTTAAATGGGAATTTTGGGGAGTTTTGCAGAAGCTGCAGAGAACATGTGAAGACCAGAAGATGACACAGAAAAAGTTTGGAACTCAGAAATGCATAAAATATACGTATAGTATTGTATATCAACATATTTTTTCTTTTAATACCAAAAATCTACATAATTTCTTTCTTTTTTAAAGTTAACTTACGACCAAATACTTAACTCAAATTTTACAATAAGGTACTTGCAAACACCTCATAAAAGAAAAAGAAAAAAAATTAGACTTCTTCTCTAGTACAAAGGGAGGATCAAAAAGCTTTACATGGATTTTCCAAATCACTGGGGTGCCACACCCTTAACCCCTGCAATGTGGAAGGGATAACTGTAAATAGTGAACTCCTCAACAGCAATGATTGTCTATTTCTGCCTTCCTTTGTATCTCCAATATTTAGCACAGTGCCTGGCACATAGTAGGACCTTAATCAACATTTGTTAACTGACCCCACAGCTTTTGAGCCTTCCTCAACCTGGGCAGAATGCAAGAAGTCAACTGCAGATGATTCATGCATGCTTGCTCACTAGTCAGCTCTGCTGTAGTTGCCTACTCTGAAAAGAATAGGTCAATAGGGTCGTTATGTGGTCTTTCTATAACTAGCTTGACATAACAGAGTATGGTTGCTTAATCTATTGGTTATAGATTGTTCATAAAGCTATTGTCCTCAGGGGTTAGGGCATCTTAGAGCATAAAAACAAACTTTTGGTAAATTTTAAAATTTATTTTAAACTTAAATACAAAACGAGAAAATGAAGGAAAAAAAACATCGCCATATACACAGGCAGGACACAAGAGAGGATTCAATATAAAACAATATATTTCCATTTCAAGAAAACCTATACAATAAATACTACACATTATTTTCAAAGCTGCCCGGCTTTGCTTTTCTTCCTTGTAGGTTTTATTTCGTTCTCTGCTGTGCACTTTTTACTTTACTTTTCCCCCCTTCCCTACCCCTTTTCCCCACCCTTAAGAAGGCTACAATTAAGAGTGTGTGTGTGTGTGTGTGTGTGTCTGTGTATGTACACACATATATAGGTTTCTATAAATATATACATATATACACACATATACTTATACACATATATGTAAGACCCTACTATTGTTATTTCCACTTGTCATCTGTTTCTCTGAAGGTAGATAGCAACTTCCTTCATAAGTCCAAGTCTTTCCATGTTTTCTACATCAACCAACTCATCATTTCCTACACCACAGCAATATTTCAACCCAATCACATCCTATCTGAGAGACTGTCTATGAAAGTTTCCCCCCAATTTTCTGCATTCCTTCTATTTTGGCTGTATAGGTTTTCTTTATACAAGAAAATTTTAATTTAAAACAATAGAAATTACCCATTTTACACTTCAACAATGCTCTTACCTTATAATATAGTTTAAGGTCTGATATTGCTGAATCACTTCCTTTACATCTTTTTACCCTGGTTTCTCTGAAGCTCCAGATCTTTTGTTCTTCCAAATGAACTTTGTTATTATTTTTTCTAACTAAGTAAGATCTTTTAGAAATTTAATTTAATTATTTTAATTTAATTATTTTATATAATTATATTATAATAATATAATAATAAAATAATTATAATATTATTATTTTAATTAATTTAAATTAATTATTTAATTTAGAAATTAAATAAATAGATGAATTAAAATTGTAATGTTTAAAATTATATTGGCTTTACCTACCCATGAACAGTAAATATTACTTTAATTATTTAGATCTGACTTTATTTGTATATGTGCTAGCTACTCTACTGAGTGCTGGGGATACTGAGACAGTTCTTGCCCTTACAGAGCTCACATGCTAATAAGGGAGATATGTCAACAATGTACATGCAAAATACATATGGTATTAATGGGAGATAATTCAGAGGGAAGTCACTAGAAGTAGGTGTGGGAAAGGAAGGAAGAGAACCAGGAAAAAGCATCTTTCAGAAGGCAGGATTTGATATGTGTTGAAGGAAGCAGGGAAGCCAGGAGGTAGAGATGAGGAGAGAGACCATTCCAGACAAGGAGGACAGCCAGGGAATAGGCATGGAGTTGGGAGGAATGTTGTGTATGAGGAGTAACAACGCCAGTGTTGCTGGATCAGAGATAACATAGAGGTGTAGTAAATTATAAGAACACTGGAAAGACTGGAAGCAGATTGGTTGTAAAGATCTTTAAAAGTCAAATAGAGGATTATGCATTTGATCCTGGAGGTAATAGGGAGCCATTGGGGTTTATTCAGTAGGGCAGTGGCATGGTCAGATTTGTGCTTTAGAAATATCACTTTGGTAGCTGAGTGGAGGGGAGAGAGTTGAGGCATGGAAATCAATTAGAAGGTGATTACAGTAGTCCAAGCTTCAGTTCCTACCACTATATATTGGATGATGTCATAGTGGATAGTATGCTGGACTTGGAATTAGCAGGATCTGAGTCAGGATCCTGCCTGAGACACTAGCTATGTGAACCTCAGCAAGTCATGTAACCTCTTTGAGACTCAGCTTCTTCATGTATAAAACGAAGGCTCCCCAGGACATACCACTTTTTCATTTCTATAGGACTTTCTCTACCATGCAGGTAGAAACCTCTTTACTCTGGAAGCTCACTGGACCCTGGGCTACTTCTCACACTGGGAGTACTCTCTACCCGTGAGGCTTCACCTTCTGATCGATTGATTCCTCCCAGAGCCTCCAGTTTCAGGAGGAGTCCCAGACCAAAGATGTCTTCATCTCTTTCCAGGCTGCATGCCTGACTCACATCATGGGACTCTCTCTACCATGCTCCCCTAACTTCTCCTTCCTCACTCCTCTCTTCCCCATTAGGATAAAAGCTCCTTGAGGGCAGAGATTGTCTTTTTTTCTGTTTCTACTTGTATTCCTAGCACTTAGTACAGTGCCTGACACAGAGTAATTTTAATACAGTGTTTGCTTAATAAGTGCTTGTCGACTGAAAAATGGAGATCATAATAGCATTTACCTTACAAGATCCAAATGGGGATCAAATGAAATAATGTGCATAAAGTGCTTCACAAAGTTTAAAGCATTATATGTTTGAGCTATTACTATTCTATTCTAGCCATCGAGAATAAAAATAATGTTAGTGTGTATCAGTTTCTTATGGCTAATACCATGCATTGTGTCTAAGATTGTCATTGATAATAACTTACTGGTAATAGCATTGACAATAACTTCTTAGTGTGTATATAATAGGAATATTTGCTGAAGTTCTTATTAATTATATTTGCATCTCTGTGGCACCTAGCATGGTTCATTGCACATAGATGCTTAATGTTTGCTATTGAAATAATAATAATATGTTTTAAATCAAATCCAGCATATCCTCCTCTCTTCTTCCTGGTTGGTGATCTCACCAGCCACCATGGTTTAATTATCATCTCTATTCAGATGATGTCCCAGTCTACATATCTTGCCCTAACTTCTCTCCTGAGCTCATTCACAAATCACCAACTCTCTTTTGGACACCTCAAACGTGATGTCTTCTAGACATCTCAAATTCAAATAGAAGTCATTGTCTTCCACCACCTCCCCAACTCTCTCATCTTCTAAACTTCCCTATTACTGCCTAAGACACCACCATTCTCTCATATTACATTCACTCCACATATCCAATATGATGCCAAGTCTTGTGTCTGCCTTCGCATCTTTTTTATATTTCCTCTCCACTCACACAGCCACCACCTCATGCCTGGACTATTGCCACAGTCTTGTGGTTGGGCTCCCTGCCTTAAATCTCTCCCCTCTTTAATCCATTCTCCACTTAGTAGCCTAAGTGATTTGCCTAAAGTAAAAGTCTGATCCTCCTGCACTCAATGCCACTGACTCCCCATTACTCCAATGATCAAATGCAAAAACTTCTGTTTAGCTTTTAAAGCTCTTTATAACTCAGACCCATCTGATTTTTTCCAATTTAAAAAAAAATGATTCCTCTCCATCCAGTATTATCATCCAGTGACATTGACCTTACTGTTCTATCTCTCCTAATGTGTCTTTTTTGTTTGTTTGTTTGTTTGTTTGTTTTTGGCTAGGCAATAGGGTTAAATGACTTGCCTACAGTCACACAGCTAGTAAGTGTCAATCAAGTGTCTGAGGCCAGATTTGAACTCAGATCCTCCCCACTCCAGGGCCAGTACTATATTCACTAAGCCACCTAGCTACCACCTTAATGTGTCTTTTTACTGGCTGTCCCTCATCCCTAGAATGCTCTTTCTCCTCAGCTCTGCCTCCTGGATTCTCCACCATCTTGACTCAGCTCAAACACACCTTCTGAAGAAAGTATGGCCATAGGGTTTGGGTTTTTTTTTTGTATCTTGTTTTCCTCATCAGAATATGAAGTCCTAGAAGGCAAACTTTATGGTTTTATTTGTTTGTTTTTGTTTTTGCCTTTCTTTGTATCTTAATGTTTAGCACTGGAATACAGTAAGTGCTTAATAAATGCTTTTAGAAGGCATTGGCAAGCTTCCCTGCCATTTCTAGTTTCAGAGAGTTGCCTGAATATGCAGCCTGGAATAGAGAAGTTAATTGAGTTGCCCAAGGTCACATAGCCAGTATGTATTAGAAGTAGGGCTTGAACCCAGGTCTTCCTGATTCTCAGTTCAACTCTCTATCTGTTCTGACATATTGAATCTCTATTTTCAGGATGGTTTGTATTAGTTATTTTAGATTAATGTATGTTCTGCTTGAAACCACCTAATTCTAAGTTTGTAAAATACTTTCAACTTTCAGGGCTCTGTGGATTTCACCTGTGTAGGTAACTCCTGACAGGAATACTTCTCTGTGCCAGAGTAAATGTGTTCTTGAGTTTCTGTGGCCAAGAAAATTCAACACCTGGTGGCCAGACTCTTGATAATGAGTGTCTCTACATTTAAGTAAGTAGCTTCTTAGATAGAATGCACATAGTCCAAACCCAATCCCATTCTTGAAGCCTTGATGAAACCTTTGATAGCTTGCCTTTGAAAAATCCAGAGTTGCCTCCCTGTCACAATGAGGCACTAGAGAAACCTCTAAATCCTTGAAGGATTTAATAAATTAAAAGAAATGCCACAGCCTAGGATGACATTCAAAGCCAATAGTCAGGGCCGTTATGACCTATGGAAAGGTTGGTAGCTTCCTAGCATTGTCCCTTTCAATCAGAGAAGGTTCTAAGGACACAGTGTGTTTGAGGAGAGAGGAATCAAAGGAGGCACTGTCTGTGTGAGAACAGGAATGTCATACAGTAAGAGCTGTATTTCCATTTGAGTAAATGAGTACAAACTCATTTATCCTCTTAATAGCTTATCTTAGTTTAGTAAAGCAGATAAACCATCCCTATTCCCTAGGACAAATTTTTATTTCTAAAATAATTGACCAGTTGCAAAATCTAAAATAATTTACTACTATCATCCATCTGTATTTTTTAGAGTATTCCTTCTCTCCTATGGCTCCTCATATCATGTGGCTAAACAAAAAAGCATCACTCCACATTTCTCCACCAAAACCAAATTCCCACAAAAGTGGACCATAGAGAGAGAATTCTGGGAAATTTCTTGCTGACCCATTACCTTATTGTCTTGCCTTCCTTTGGGTCTCGTAGGTGGACGTATTAGTTTATGGCATTGCCTTGATGTATAAATTTGATTTTTCCTCTTGTTCTTGACAGTATCACTCTCACCCCTCCTTTCCATTTTCTTTCTCCTTTTAACTATAAAACTGATTTCTTCATTCACATACTTGCTTCATTATAACCCCCTCTCTTTTAATTACCTGGGTCATCTTTGTCCCTTTCCTTTTCAGATTTTGTTCCTCTTCTCCATCTTTGATTTGCTGAGCATTCTTAGGAAAGTTATTTAGATTTTCTTTGCCTCAATTCCTACCTGCAAAATGTAAAGTAGTAAGCTTGATTTTCTGATAATTAGGAAATCCCCCAGAACAATGGAAGCTTCTTGGGCACAAGAACTATTGTTTATATCCCCAGGACCTAGCACAGTGCCTCCTATATAGTAGATATTTAACAAATGGTTGTTGAATTGAATTGAATTGAAAATGCTTCTAACTTATTCTGAAAAATCTGATAAGGAGAGCAGTAAACCTGTTCACTATGTAGACAAAGGTTGCTTGAATAACATACTGTACACATAAGTGAGATCTTTAGTTTGATGTTAGTCATGTTTACAATAAACAATGTTCTATTTCTGTAGTTTTTTTGTCTTCTCGTGTTGCTACAACAACTCCAGCGATTTAGAACTTTTCAAGTGAAACGAATGAATTGCTCCTTTATGTGTAATAAGTCTTTCTTTCCTGCATCTAACTGGATACTTAAGTAGCATGGCAACTAGGGGGTAAGACTTTGGAAGAGGGGGAGACATGATGCCTGATTTTGACTCTTCCCTGCCTCTTATGAATAGGACCATCTCTAAGCCCCAGCTCTTGGAATCACAACCATTTACCAGCACTCAAGGTTAAGTAATACTGCTCAAAACACCCTCTTCAGAGGCAAGGTCTCTCTCATTTTCATCTGTGAATCACCAACATGTAGCACTTTTCTTGGCAAATCATAGACGTTTAATAAATGCTTGATGGATTGATTACCCAGATTTGGGGTACCACATCTGGGTTGCAGGGGAGATAGAATCAAGGCTTCAGAGCCAACTAGTTCAGGCCCTAAACCATCTTTGTCCCAAGGTCTTGCAAAGTACAAGACCTCCCCCAGCTCTGAAGAATAGTTTGCATTAGCTGTTGGCAGGTGTGAGAAAAGGACTCAGCCAGAGTTCCTGCTGCTCATTATGTTAATCTTCTCCCATCAAGCTCCTGACAACATCATTTGTTGATTGAATTGACACCGGCAGCAAAGCCTGCAGGGTTGAGGTTTGGGATTTTTTTTTTCCTTTGTGTCTTAAATGAGAAGTACACTTTGGTTCCAAACATTTTTTTTTTCTGGGCAAGTTACAGTGTCTTGACCTCTTTGTGCAAAAATGAACGTATGATGGCTCAGAAAAGTCTTTTTTTTTGAAGCTTATTATGCTTCTTTGATATTCAAATTAGTTAGTAGAAACACTGAAAACAGGTTTTTTTAAGTGCAAATGGAATGCTCGGGGCCAGCATCTAAAACTTCTAAAAATCTGCTATTAATTTTTTTTCAATTAAAAATAAGCAAACACAGTGATTGAAAATCACAATCAAAAATGAAAAGCCAGTTCTTGAGGGAAACCTTAGCTTTTTTTTGCATTTAATTAGACTTCAATTGCTCTCCTTAAAAAGGTCACCTAAAATTGGAAAAGGCAATTGATTCCAACTACAACAGTCTAACATTTGCTGAATTTTTTCCTAATTATTATTTTCTCACATTTGCTCAGATTCATTCACCCCTGCTGCCAGCAGGCCAGTGAATAGATTGAAATTCGGGGGCCCTTAAGAAACCAGGAAATCATTTAAACATTCATTACTCATCATGGGAAAGATGAAACTTCACTCCTGGTTTCAGACCTGCTGCCCTCGCTGGGTGCAAATTGTTTATGCTGCTGAACAGCTGCCTATCTCCCATTGCCAACCCCTGGAAAGATGTGAACATAAAGATAACTTGAAATCAAAAGATCCAGGCTGAGTCCTAAGTCCCCCAGTAACTGGCTGTGTTATCACCTCCAGCAGGGAGTTAAAGTGCTTACCAGCTGGAAGTCCAAAATATATATGCACTTTATAGGAAGGAGAACAGGGAGATAAAGGACTGATCAAATCAGGTGCATCCATGAGCTTCACTGGGAAGGGAGCCCAGCCTCAGAACCAGGAGCGGATCTGTGTGGTCCAAGCACAAGGCTGAGGTTCCAACTAGAAGCGGTGTGTGTGTGTGTGTGTGTGTGTGTGTGTGTGTGTGTGTGTGTGTGTGAAGTGGGCATTGCCATGCCAACAGAGGTAGTTCAAAAGTTCAGAGTGTGTTGAATTCTAGGCCTGTCCACTGCTTGGCACTGCCTACTGGTGAAATGCTCTTTAAAGGTGTACTGTCAGATGTTGGGACCAGAGCATATGTGATCTTGGGGAAAGTCAGTTAATTTTTCTGAAGCTCATTTTTCTCATCTGTAAAATGGAGCTAGTAATGCCCCTAATTAAAAAAGTTCTATATGTAAAGTATTATTATTATTACTCCTCCAGAGAGGTAACCTGGGGAACTGGTTAGAGTTTTGACCTCTGAGCCAATAATGCCTTGGGTCAAGTCTAGTCTCAACACCTACCAACTGTGACATTGGGTTAAGTCATATACTCCTGCAGTGGTTAATTGGAAGGGACTTTGGCAGCTATGTAGAGTAACTCATACCCAAATAGAATCCTACTATCACATACCATCCAGCCTTTGCTTGAAGACCTCCAAAGAGGAGGATCCTACCCCTTCCTGGGCGCCCATTTTACTTCTGATCAGCTTTAATCATTAGGATGGGGTAGCTAGGTGGTACAGTGAATAGAGTACTGGGCCCAGAGTTCAAATCTGACCTCAGACACTAGCTGTGTGATGCTGGGCAAGTGACTTAATTCCTTGCCTGCATAAAACTGGAGAAGGAAATGTTAAAATACTCTAGTATCTTTGCCAAGAAGCCCCTGTGCACAGTTGGTCCACTGGGTCATAAAGAGTTGGACAATGATTGAAACAACTGAACAACAACAACAAAAATCATTAGGAAGTTTTTCTCAACAGAAAGCCTAAATTTGCCAATTTTCACCAGTTGCTCCTAGTTCTGTCTACAATGCTTCTTAAACTGTGTCACAACCCCCCAAATTTGGCAACAGAAAAGGTTTCTGAACACGCAATGACCAAAAATTAATTAAACATCAAATGCATAGTGAATCTGAGGTGTTTCTGGCAGGGATTTACCTGTATGGCATTGTGCAACTTCACTGCAATCTTGGTCCTTTTTAAAAAATAATTTATTTTTAGTTTTCAACATTTACTTCCATAAGATTTTGAGTTTAAACTTTTCTCATCCTCCTTCTCCACCCCACCGAAGATGGTGTAATCTGATATAGGCTCTACTTATACATTCATATTAAGCATATTTTCACATTAGTCATGATGTACAGAAGACTTAGAACCGATGGGAGGAACCACCAGAAAGAAGAAATGAAACAAAACAACAAAAGAAAAGGAGAGCAAGTAGTATGCTTCTACCTGCATTCAGACTCCATGGTTGTTATTCTGGATGTGGATAGCATTTTCCATCATGAGTCTTTTGAAGTTGTCTTAGATCCTTGCATTGCTGAGAAGAGCTAAGTCTATCAAAGTTAGTCATCTCACAACATGGCTGTTACTGTGTACAATGTTCTCCTGGTTCTGCTCATTTCACTCAGCATTAGTCCATATTAGTCTTTCTAGGTTTTTCTGAAGTCCGCCTGCTCATCATCATTTCTTATATCATAATAGTATTCCATTACATTCATATGCCACAACTTGTTCAGTCATTCCGCAATTGATGGGCATCCCCTCAATTTCCAATTCTTTGCTACCATAAAAAGAGCTGCTATAAATATTTTTGTATGTGTGGGTCCTTTTCCCATTTTTATGATCTCTTTGGGATACAGAACTAGAAGTGGTATTGCTGGGTCAAAGGGTATGCACAATTTTATAGCCCTTTGGGCATAGCTCCAAATTTCTCTCCAGAATGACTGGATCAGTTCACAACTCCACCAACAATGCATTAATGTTCCAATTTTCCATGTCTTCTCCAACATTTATCATCTTCCTGTTTTGTCATGTTAGCCAATCTAATAGGTGTGCTGTACCTCAGAGTCATTTTGATTTGCATTTCTCTAATCCATAGTGATTCAGAGCATTGTTTTCATTAATTTTTATTTCATTTATTTCATTTATTTCATTAAGTTCGTCCTCTGAAAACTGCTTATTCATATTCTTTGACCATTTATCAATTGGGGAATGACTTGTATTCTTATAAATTTGACTCAGTTCTCTATGTATTTTAGAAATGAGGCCTTTATCAGAGACATTGGCTATAAAAATTCTTTCCCAGCTTTCTGTTTTCCTTCTAATCTTGGATGCATTGGCTTAGTTTATGCAAAAAATTTTCAATTTAATGTAATCAAAGTCATCCATTTTGTATTTCATGATGCTCTCTATCTCTTGTTTGGTCATAAATTCTTCTCTTTCCCATAGATCTGATAGGTAAACAATTCCTTGCTCCCTAGTTTGCTTATAGTATCAGTCTTTATATCTAAATCATGTACCCATCTTGACTTTATTGTGGTATAGGGCATTAGATGTTGGTTTATCACTAGTTTCTGCCATACTATTTTCCAGTTTTCTCAGCAGGTTTTGTTAAATAGTGAGGTCTTATCCCAGAAGCTAGAGTCTTTGGATTTGTGAAATTGTAGATTACTTTGGTCATGTGATGTAATTTACCCTTGTCTGCCTCCTCCTTTCCTCTTCTCCCAGTACAATTCCTTTTTCCCACTTAGTTTTTTTTTATCATCACATCAAAGTCCACTTATACCCATGCCCTGTGTCTATGTATACTCCTTCTAAATGTCATAATAAAGATACAGTCTCAAGAGTTACAAATATTACTTTCCCATGTAGGGATTTAAACAGTTTGTACTTACTGAATAACATGTTGGATTTTTTTTTCTTTCCTATTTACCTTTTTAAGCCACTCCTGGGAATCTTGTATTTGAAAATCAACTTTTCTGTTGAGCTCTCATCTTTTCATCAGGAAAGTTTGGAAGTCACCTATTTCACTGAATGTCCATCTCCTCCCCTGAAAGAGTATGCTCAGTTTCTCTGGGTAGCTGATCCTTGGTTGTAATCCAAGCTCCTTTGCCTTATGAAACATCATATTCCAAGCCCTCCTATCTTTTAATGTAGAAGCTGCAAGGTCCTGCATAATCCTGACTGTGGTTCCATAATATTTAAATTGTTTCTTTCTGGCTGCTTGCAGTATTTTCTCTTCAACTTGATAATTTTGGAATTTGGCTACAATGTTCTTGGGCATTTTCACTTTCAGATCTCTTTCAGGAGGTGATCAGGGATTCTTTCAATGACTATTTTACCCTCTGGTTCTAGTACTTCAAGGCAGTTTTCCTTGATGATTTACTGAAAGATGCTGTCCAGGCTCTTTTCCTCATCATGGTTTTCAGGTAAACCAATAATTTTAAAATTGTCTCTCCTGGGTCTGTTTTCCAGGTCAGTTGCTTTACCGATGAAGTATTTTACATTTTCTTCTATTTTTTCATTCTTTTGTTTCTGTTTGACTGATTCTCACTCTCTTATGGAGTTATTAGCTTCCACTTGCCCTATTCTAATATTTAAGGAGTTGTTTTCTTCTATTAGATTTTGTACCTCCTTTTCCATTTGACCTATTTTACTTTTTAAGGAGTTCTTCTCCTCAGTGAGTTTTTGTGCCTCCTTTTCCTTTGGCCAATTCTGCTTTTTAGGGAGTTGTTTTCTTCAGTGTGCTTTTTTCCATTTGGCCAATTGTATTTTTTAGGGACTTGTTTTCTTCAGTGTACTTTTTTTCCATTTGGCCAATTGTATTTTTTAAGGACTTGTTTTCTATAGTTAATTTTTGTCCTTCCTTTTCCAAGCTATTGACTCTCTCTTGCAAAAATCTCATTTCTTTCCCAACTTTTCTTCTACCTCTCTTATTTGACTTTTAAAATCCTTCTTGAGAACTTCCTAAGAAAAAATCTCCAGGGCCAGATGGATTTACATGAGAATTCTATCAAACATTTAAAGAACAATTAATTCCAATATCATATAGACCATTTGGGAAAATAGGTGAAGAAGGAGTCTTACCAAATTCTTTTTATGATACAAATATGGTGTTGATACCTAAACCAGGAAGAGTCAAAATAGAGAAAGAAAATTATAGACCAATTTCTCTAATGAATGTAGGTGTAAAAATTTTAGACAAAATACTAGCAAATAGACTGCAGCAAATTATCACAAGAATAATACACTATGACCAGGTAGGATTTATACCAGGAATGCAGAGTTGGTTCAATATTAGGAAAACTATCAGCATTGAGCATATCAACACAAAACCAACAGAAACCACATGATCATCTCCATAGATGCAGAAAAAGCTTTTGATAAAATACAACACCCATTCCTATTAAAAACACTAGAAAACATAGGTATAAATGGAGTCTTCCTTAAAATAATAAATAGCATATATCTAAAACCTTCAGCAAGCATTATATGTAATGGGGACAGGCTGGAAGCATTTCCAATAAGATCGGGGGTGAAACAAGGATGTCCATTATCACCACTGTTATTCAATATTGTACTGGAAACTTAGCTTTAGCAATAAGAGAAGAAAAAGAAATTGAAGGCATTAGAATAGGCAAAGAAGAAACAAAGCTATCACTCTTTGCAGATGACATGATGATATACTTAGAGAATCCTAGAGAATCAAGTAAAAAACTACTTGAAATAATAAACAACTTTAGCAAAGTTGCAGGCTATAAAATAAACCCACATAAATCATCAGCATTTCTATATATTACCAACAAAGCCCAACAGCAAGAGATAGAAAGAGAAATCCATTTAAACTTACTGTAGACATTATAAAATATTTAGGAGTCTACCTCCGAAACAAACCCAGGAACTCTATGAACACAATTACAAAACACTTTTCACAAATAAAATCAGATCTAAATAATTGGAAAAACATCAGTTGCTCATGGGTAGGCGAGCTAATATAATAAAAATGACAATCCTACCTAAGCTAATTTACTTATTCAGTGCCATACCAATCAAACTACCAAAAAATTATTTATAGAGTTAGAAAAAATAATAACAAGATTCATTTGGAAAAACAAAAGGTCCAGAATATCAAAGGAACTAATGAAAAGAAATGCAGGGGAAGGTGGCCTAGCAATTCCAGATCTTAAATTGTATTATAAAGCAGCAATCATCAAAACTGCTTGGTACTGGCTAAGAAATAGGGAGGTGGATCAGTGGAATAGGTTAAATATGCAAGACACAGTAGTCAATGACTATAGTAATCTATTATTTGATAAACCCAAAGACCCCAGCTTCTGGGATAAGAACCCACTCTTTGAAAAAAACTGCTGGGAAAACTGGAAAAGAGTATGTTGAAACTAGGCATAGACCCAAATCTCACACCATATACCAAAATAAAGTCAAAATGGGTTCATGACTTAGATATAAAGGCTGATACCATAAGTAAACTGGGAGAACAAGGAATAGTTTACCTATCAGATCTATGGAGAACAGAAGAATTCATGACCAAACAGGAGATAGAGAACATTATGAAAAGCAAAATGGATAATTTTGATTACATTAAATTGAAAAGGTTTTGTACAAACAAAGCCAAGATTAGAAGGAAGGTAGAAAATTGGGAAAGAATTTTTACAACCAGTCTCTCTGATAAAGGCCTCATTTCTAAAATATATAGAGAATTAAGACAAATTTATAAGAACACAAGCCATTCCCCAATTGATAAATGGTCAAAGGATATGAACAGACAGTTCTCAGATGAAGAAATTAAAGCCATCTATAGTCATATGAAAAAATGCTCTAAATCATATTGATTAGAGAAATGCAAATCAAAACAACTCTGAGGTCACACCATCTATCAGATTGGCCAACATGACAAAACAGGAAAATGATAAATGTTGGAGAAGATGTGGGAAAATTGGAACACTAATACATTGTTGGTGGAGTTGTGAAATGATCCAACCATTTTGGAGAACAATTTGGAACTATGCCCAAAGGGCTACAAAAATGTGCATACCCTTTGATCCAGCAATAGCACTTCTAGGGCTATATCCCAAAGAGATCAACAAATGGGAAAAGGACCCACATACAAAAATATTCATAGCAGCTCTTTTTGTGGTGGCAAAGAATTGGAAATTGAGAGGATGCCCATCAATTGGGGAATGGCTGAGCAAGTTGTGGTATATGAATGTAATGGAATACTATTGTGCTATAAGAAATGATGAACAGGCTGACTTCAGAAAAACCTGGAAAGCCTTATATGGTCTGATGCTGAGTGAAGTGAGCAGAACCAAGAGGACTTTGTACTCAACAGCCACGTTATGCGATGACTAATATTGTTAAACTGAACCCTTCTCAGCATTACAAGGATCTAAGACATCTCCAGAGGCCTCGTGATGGAAAATGCTGTCCACATCCAATGAAAGAACTATGGAAGTTGAATCACTATCACTTATTTTTACCTTCTGTTGAGTTTTGTTTCATCTTTCTGATGGTTCCTCCTATTGGTTATAATTTTTACTTACGACTTCACTAAAGTGAAAATATGTTTAATAGGAATGTAAATGTATAGCCTATATCAGATTGTGCGCTGTTTTGGGGAGGGTGGGGGGGAAGGAAGGGGGAGAAAAATTTTCAACTCAAAAGAATATGGAAATGATTGTTGATAAATCAAAATAAATTAATAAAATTTTTAAAAAATCCTTTTTGAGCTCTTCCAAGAAGGACTTTGGGGCTGAAGCAGGGTTCATATTCCCCTTTGAGGTTGTGGATGTGGGTATGTTGACAATGTGGTCCTTTTCTGAATTTGAGCCTTAATCTTCCCTGTCCCCATAATAAGAATCTATGGTCATTGTCCATTACTGCTTTTTGCCCATGGTGTTTGCCTATTTCCTGACTTTTTAAAAAAATTGACTCTCCTGCTGGAGCGCAGGGATCACTGACTCAAGCTTCTTGTGCTGGGAGCCCCAGATCTGGTCTCTGGCTTTGTGTGCTGAGTCTTCAGATGCTGGCAGTTGGAGGCTATAGGGTACTGGCAGCTTACCTGGTGCTATGCTGGGGTTAGCAACACTGGAGCTCTCAAGTGTAGGTGGGGAGTCTGGCCCCTGGGGGATACCTGCTCACTCAGGCCTTGTACTCCTTTCTTTGGCTCCTGCTTACCTGGGCCTTGTACAGGGGTGTTTTGCTGCTGGAGGATGTCTGTCAGCCTGGAGATTTGCCTCCTGGAGTTGTGCTTCTTAGAATTGTTCTTAGGCACCAGTAGATTTGGCTGCTGCAGAAGGCCATAGTACCTGGTGGTTTTCTGAGCTGGTGTCTGCTGGTTCCCTTGCCTGTACTCAGGAACTCAGGGGGTCCTGGTGCTGGCGCTTGCCTGCTCCACTACCCTGTGGCTCAGGATCTCCCCCTGGTATTCTGAAATGGGGCTTACCCCTGGCTTGCTGGGACACCTCCTGTCCTGTACTGTTCCCCCTCCCACAGAGTAAGAGGGGTCTTTCCGGTTAATCCCTCAAGCTTCCTGGGCTATAAGACTGCTGCACCTCATCTTTCTGCTGGTTTAGCTGTCCCAGAGTTTTTCCTGGGGTGATATTTTCTGGGTTTTCAGAGGTCAATAAAGGAGGATGAGAGCAACTTACTTCTTACTCTGCCATCTTGGCTCCGGGAGGCAGAAGTCTATATCCTTGGTTCTGAACACAAAGCATGCACACTTTGCACTGCGAATGCCCTCAGGCCACACAACCCAAGCAAGGCTGCCAAAACTTGAAAAGAGGTGGCCAGTGGAAGTTTCAGAAGCCCTGCTATTGAGAGACAGAACAAGTCTAATCCTTCTACCACAAGATAGCTCTTCAAGTACTTGAAGGAAACTATCTTGTCCAACCTCCCCAACCCAGTCACTTCTTCTCTATACTAAATATTCCCAGTTTCTTCAATTGATCCTCACATGTGATGGACTTGAGGGCCTTCATGATCCTGGCTGCTCTTCTCTGGACACCCTTCACCTTATCAACACTGTTCTTAAATTGTGGGGCTCACAGATGAACAAAGGTGAGGTCTGAAGAGGATATAGCACAGTGGGACTATCACCTCCTTGTTGTTAGAAGGCATAAGCCTTTCAATGCAGGCCAAAATTCCAAATCCAGGGTGACTCCTACCACATACCACATTTTGTACACAGTGATGGATCATGGTAGAAATTACTCTAGGCTTTTTAAGGCTATGCCAACGGAGCACCAGTTTCATTAGGTCTTACTAAGGTAAAAAGGCTCCAAGTATCATCCAGCAATGTGACCAAATGTCTATTTTCCAAGGACTAACCTAGTTAAGTTGGGAAAGACATCAGGAGAAAGTTGGCAGACTGGTGCTGGATTTTTTTTTCAGCCTTATCAACTGTCAAAGAGTGTCTTCTCAGAAGATATAGAGGAACTGTGATCTTTACTTCTCAGGGAGAATCCACAACTATTAAATCATAGATCCTTGAAATATAATAAGCAACTCCAGGAGGCAAAGCTCCAGGCTGACAGACATCCTCCAGCAGTGAAACATCCCTGTGCAAGGCCTAAGTGAGACGGAGTCAAAGAAAGGAGTGCAAGGCTTGGGTGAGCAGGTATCCCCCAGGGGCCAGACTTCCCACCTATACCTGAGAGCTCCAGTGTTGCTCACCCTAGCCCAGCACCAGGTAAACTGCCAAAACCCTACAGCCTCCAACTGCCAGCATCTGAAGCTCCAGCACACCATTAATTTCTAGAAGGTTATTAAGGGAACTGTGATGTTGAATAAGGCAAGTTCTATAAAATGTCTCTCCACTTGGAGATTCTCAGAGAGATCTGGGTGATAGATCAAAATAACCATCATTCCAACCAGCCAGTGCAAAATGACAAGCGTGGCTGGAAGAATGCAGCAGCGTGGAATTCAAAAGAAGGTAAGAACATTTGGGAATCTGTGCTGTCGCTCTCCTTCACCTCTTGCCTTCATGCCTATTAAGCAGCTGGGCCCTTCTGTATTCTAGAGAGGGGGGTCCTCTGAGCCCCATAGCTGAACTGTAGACAAACTGAAGCACTTCAATTACTTTAAATTATGATGTCAGCTTAGTTTCTAGGAGAACGTGTAAAAAACAAAAAATGTGTTAGGCCAAAAGCGATAGCATGATTAGAAAATCTCAGATATGATCTAAGTGATAGTTTAAATCAATACAGCGCCTTAAGCATAGTGGGCCCTAAATAAATGTTTATTCAATTGAAATGAATTTTGTTGACTCACATAAATCTAAAAATAGCTATGGGTTTTTTTGAAGTAGTTTAAAAGCCAGTTTCCCATAACCCCTCTCAAATACCCGCTCCCTCCATTGCCCTTAAAATTAATTGAATCACATCAGTACCTCTTTGCTGCAGATTTAGTCATTTTGCTACTTTTGGAAATTTGATGAAATTAGTTTGGTACTGCAGCTCAGTCGGTGCCTGAGCTGTCATGTTACCAGAGGTGCCTCTGAAATCGAAAGGGTAGCCACATCTAAGTTTAGAAATGAAGAAAGAGATAGGAAGAGTATCAAAATGGCCACTGTTGCTAACAGTACTGCACTAGCCTTGATAAGGACAGAAGGAAGGAAACCAGTCATAGGTCCGATGCCTTGAAGACCTAGATCTGTCAACACATCAGCCCTGAAGAGTTTATCTGCAAGCAGCTCTCAGAGCAGTTGTGGGTGATTATTATAGGATGACCCAATTTCAGCAGGAAGAGTCTAGTACTTTCCAAAGTCTACAGCTAATCAGCTCTGTATGCCTGACAGTTTACTCTCTGGAGTCCAAAGGACTGAAAGAGCTAATTGTCATGGGACCGTTACCAGCAGCAGAGGAAAGGGTCCCATTAGGATTTCATTCCAGAGCTTGCCATATTTGAGTCCTTATGTGAAAATCCTGAAGGGAGTATGCAACCCAAATACAGGAGACCTTTGTAATATGCCATTCCATTTATAACTTCCAAGTTCTTCTCAAAAGACCAGCTCCAGAATCCTTTGTTAACACAGAAAATATGAGGGACCTAGAAGGAATGGAGTGGTCACCAAGGACAGACCAAAGAAAGAATGTGAAGGCAGGGAAGTTGGTCCTTAGCACCTTAGCCACTTCTTTTCATTTGTGGCCTCTCTTCTCTCATGACAATTTTCTTCTACCTCCCCCTTCTACCCTTTCCTTTACCCAAAGTCTTTCTCTTCTGCCTCATAGCAAGACTGCCTACTTATATCACTACTTACGACCTCTTTGAGTCTTAGGGGTTGGCCTAGATATCGGGTTCTTCAGCTTTTTGTGTCATGAACACTTTGGGCAGTCAGGTAAAGCCAAGAACCTCTTCTCAGAATGTTTGTTGTCTGTATTTACAATGGAAGGAAATGCTCAATTTTAGTGAGAGGTTAGTGAAAGGAAAAATGTAATTTTTTTCTTATTCAAGTTCATAGACCATCCTCCCCTCCCCACTCCTTAAAATCTACCTGTAGATCTCTAAGGGCTCTGAGGTTAAGATCCCCTGGTCAGTAGGCACCCTCTGAGGTCTCTCCTAGCTCTAAATCTTATTCTCATGTAACCAACTAAATTTACAAAAAAAAAAGTAAATTAAATGATAAAGTTTAATATGTTACCTTTCCTGGGGTTATTCTTATTTTATTATCAAGGGGAAATGAATTTTTCATAATGGTATTTCAGGTACCAAAAATGTTTAGTTGTGACTTTGTGTTTCTGTGAAATAAAATCATAAAATCTCAGAGTTGCAAGTCCCCAAGGAGACCATCTGGTCCAACCTTTAGTTGAATAAGAATCATCTTCATACCATCTCTGACACCTATTCTTGTGGACCTCCAGACACGAGCAACCCTATTACCTCCTGAAGTAGTCCATTCCACTTTTGGAAAGCTGCGATTATTAGGAAGACTTTTTATAAAAGTTCACCCAAATGTATCTTTTTCCTACTTCCACCCATTTCTACCCACAGGTTTGTCCTCTACAACAAAACAAAACAATTATAATCCCTGTTCCTTTAAAAGATTTGGAGATAACTATAATGGTCTCCTGAAGTCTTTTCTTCTTCAGGCTAAAAATTTCAAGTTCTTTCAATTAAATTGAAAAGCGTTTGTTAAACACATGCTGTATGCCAGGAACTAGGCAATGTGCTGAAGGATACAAAATCATAAATGAAACAGTCTCTGACCTCAGGGAACTTGCATTCTAGAGGGGGAGGTAACATGTACATATATAAATACTCATGTACAAAATAATTTGGAGGAGAGGCACTAGAAAATGGAAGAGGTTTGAAAGGCCTTACATAGGAAGTGACATTTTAGCTAAGCTTTGAAGAGAATTAAGGATTCTAATTCTTATCCTAATATGGCATGGTTGGGGGACTTTCTCACCATTATGTTCACTTCTGTTGATTAATAAACATATCAACCAATAACCTACTATACCTATATGCTTGATTTCTTCAACCCACATTCAAACACCCAGCTAAGACTTTACATTTGTTCCTATTTAATTTGATTTTTATTAGGTTTGGACCATTTTCTAGGCTAAGATTTTCTCTGATCCTAGTACTGTGATCTAACATGTTTGCTGTCACTCCCAGATTCATATCATCAGCAAATGTGATAAACATGAAATCTATGCCTTCACCTAAAACCTTAATAAGTATGAGATAAAGTAACACCTGTGACGTTAAAATTTGAAAAATTGGACAGGGAAAGGGCAAAGACAAAATGCTGGCGGATTCCACTAAATACCTCCGTTCTGCTTGATGGTGATCTATTAATCACTACTCTTTGAGTACAGTCATTCAGTCATTTCTAATTCTATCTAATGGTACTATCATCCAGCCCACATCCTTGTTTTGTCCACAAGTCTGTCATGGCTAAAGCCTTGTTGAAATTCAGTAGATTCCTGATCAGCCAGTCTAGTAAGCTGTTAAAGAAGGAAATTACATTAGTTTGGCATAATATATTCTTGGTAAACCCACGCTGGCTCTTAGCAATTATCAGTAAGTTCTGACATCCCTTTTAATTTTCTAATCCATTCAGGAGATCCATTAGGGAAGAAACATATCCAAGTTTAATCCAGAATGACTCACTCAGTTGTGATTACTCTGATATTTTGGATCTGAGGCCTACTTCAAGCCTACTTAGTTTGAATCTGCCTCTGTGAGCATTGAAAGAAAATAAAGGAGAAGGGTGTGAGACGTCTACAGATACATCCCTCCCTGCACTGAGTAAGCTGGGATATTCTGTGGTCTAGGAAAATTGCTTAGTGTAAGCATCATGACCTATAAAAATTCATCTAAATACAGGCTAAAGTAACACCTGTGACACTGTTAAAATTCAAAGCAAACTGGATCTACCCTGACAACTTTTGTCAAATCCATAAAAGTAAAGCATCTGAATAGTAATGTGGTTTCCCTGAACTTTATACCCCTATATACATTACTCTGAACTTCTGCTAAGTTGACAACCTAAGCATGGGATGCTTAGTGACAGATTCAGAGGGAAATTGTGGAGCAAGGTGGGAAAGTTTCCCATTTCTTACTTACTGGTGAGGAGACCACTAACATGAGAGATACTTTCAATGAGAGACACAATGGTCTTTCAAGCTATACTGATAGTATTTGGAAATTATATCTTTAGTAGCTGCAGCTTTGAATAGAAAACATAACATTGACGGGGGGACTTAGTCTAATTTAGATAGGCAAACATAGTAGTAACTTTACTTAAAATACGTCTTGGTCTGCCGTAGTAGATGGAGAACCCTAGGAGTTCTGTTCTCAACTTTATCACCAGCTAAGTGACCTTAGGTGTGAGAACAAAGTCTGCAAAGCATTTTGAGCTCCTTTGAAATAAATGACATTAAGAAACTATGGGGGGGCGGAGCCAAGATGGTGGAGTGAAAGCAGTGACTTGCTTGAGTTCTCCCCCAAACCGCTCCAAATACTCATAAAAAATGGCTCTAAACAAATTCTGAAGCAGCAGAACCCACAAAAAGACAGAGTGAAACAAATTTCCCGCCCAAGACAACCTGGAAGACTGATCAGAAAGGTGTATCACGCTGGGCTGGGAGCACAGCGCGGCGGTGTGGGTGCACAGGCCGCAGCGTGCGCACGCAGGCTGCAGCAAACCTGGAGCAGGCCTCAGAGGACTGAGTCACGGGCAGCTGTGGAGGTTTCCAGACTCCTCAATCCACTAATGGCGATAGACAACTTAGAAGGTCAGTGGGAAAAGTCTGTTTCTGTCGGTGCTCAGAGAGGAAGGCGGGGTTTCAGCTCCATTCCCCAAGAGTGTAGCCCTGCGGGGGGGGGGCAGCTGCTTCTGGAGCTTCCGGCCCACAGACTGTGGGGGAATCCAGTGGCTGATCAGAGAGGTACTGCAGGGATCTCTTTGCCAGTGCTGAGGCAGGAATCTCTTGCTTTGCCCTTGTGTGGATCTGGGTCACAGTTCTGGGCGGTGGTGCCGGGGTGAAGAGGAGCACTGGCCTGGTGGAGCTTGTAGTGGCTGTGGAGAGGAACCCCTCCTCACAGTTACAAGACAGAAAGGAGTACTTGTGGTCATAGGCCAGGAAAGGAGTAAACACCTCGTGCCTTATCATACCACCTTGGAAGAACTGAAAATTTACAGGTCCCTACAAGTATCTCTGAAAACAGCTACACAAACCCCTGAAGCTTGGGACAGTACCTTCTCCACGTTGGAAGCAGACTCTTACCTTAACATGGAGTTTAAAACTCAAGTAATTGGCTGGGATCATGAGCAAGCAGCGCAAAAAGAGTCAGATTATATTATCTTACTTTGGTGAAAAAGAAGATCAAAATATACAACCAAAAGAAGACAACGAAGTCAAAGCTCCTACATCTGAAGCCTCCAAGAAAAATATGAATCAGTCCCAGGCCTTAGAAGAGCTCAAAAGGGATTTTGAGAAGCAAGTAAGAGAAGTAGAGGAAAAACTGGAAAGAGAAATGAGAGTGATAGAAGAAAATAATGAAAAACAAGTCAACAGCTTGCTAAAGGAGACCCCAAAAAATACTGAAGAAAATAACACCTTAAAAAATAGCCTAACCCAAGTGGCAAAAGAGGTCCAAAAAGCCAATGAGGAGAAAAATGCCCTAAAAAGAAAAATTGGCCAAATGGAAAAGGAAGTTCAAAAGATTACTGAAGAAAATTCTTCCTTAAAAATTAGGATAGAGCAATTGGAAGCTAGTGACTTTATGGGAAATCAAGACATTGTAAAACAAATCCAAAAGAATGAAAAATTAGAAAACAATGTGAAATATCTCATTGGAAAAACAACTGACCTGGAAAATAGGTCCAGGAGAGAGAATTTAAAAATTGTTCAACTATCTGAAAGCCATGATCAAAAAAAGAGCCTAGACATCATCTTTCAAGAAATTATCAAGGAAAACTGCCCTGATATTTTAGAACCAGAGGGCAAAATAGAAATTGAAAGAATCCACAGATCTCCTCCTGAAAGAGATCCCCAAAGGAAAACTCCTAGGAATATTGTAGCCAAATTTGAGAGTTTCCAGGTCAAGGAGAAAACATTACAAGCTGCCAGAAGGAAACAATTCAAGTGCTGTGGAAACACAATCAGAATAACACAAGATTTAGCAGCTTCTACATTACAGGACCGCAGGGCATGGAACATAATATTCCGGAGGGCAAGGGAGATAGGATTACAACCAAGAATCACCTACCCAGCAAAACTGAGTATAATCCTTCAGGGGAAAAAACAGTCATTCAGTGAAACAGAGGACTTTCAAGCATTCCTGATGAAAAGACCAGAGCTGAATAGAAAATTTGACTTTCAAATATAGGACTCAAGTGAAACATGAAGAGGTAAACAGGAAAGAGAAATCATAAAGACTTATTAAGATTGAACTGTTTACATTCCTGCATGGAAAGATGATATTTGTAACTCATGAGAACTTTGTCAGTATTAGGGTAGTTGAAGGAAAAAAATTATATATATGTATATATAGATAGGTAGGTAGAGAGCACAGGGTGAGTTGAAGATTAAGGGGTCATATCTGGAGAATAAAATTAAGGGATGAGAGAGGATGATATTCGGAGAAGAAAGGGAGAGGTAGAATGGGGTAAATTATCTCACAAAAAAACAGAAAAGAAAAGTCTCTCACAGTGGAGGGGAAACAGGGGAAGGTGAGAGGGAATGAGGGAATCTTATTCTCATAGGATTTGGCTTAAGGAGAGAATAACATAGACATTCAATTGGGTATGGAAATCTGTCTTACCCTACAGGAAAATAGGGGGAGAAGGGGACAAGAGAGCAGGGGGATGATAGAGAGGAGGGCAGATTGGGAAAGAGGGTAATCAGAAGCAAATACTTCTGAGGAGGGACAGGGTCAAAAGAAAGAATAGAATAAATGGGAGGGCAGGATAGGATTAAGGGAAATAGAGTTAGTTTTTCACGACATGTCCACTATGGAAGTGTTTTGCATAACTGCACATGTACAACCTATATTGATTTGCTTGCCTTTTCAATGAGGGTGGGTAGGGAGCGAGGAAGGGAGAAAATTTGGAACTCAAAGTTTTAAAAACACATGTTTTAAAAAAAATGTTTTCACATGCAACTGGGAAATAAGAAATACAGGAAATGGGGTACAGAAGTCTATCCTGCTCTATAGGAAAATAGAAGGGGAAGGGGATAAGAGAAGGGAGGGGGGGAGAGATAGAAGAGAAGGCAGACTAGGGGAAGGGGTATTCAGAATGCATGCCATCTTGGGGTGGGGGAACGGGGGAGAAATTTGGAACTCAAAAACTTGTGGAAGTGAATGTTGAAAACTAAAAATAAATAAATTTAAATTTAAAAAAATAAAAATAATAATAAAAAAGAAATAGCAACAAAAGAAAAAAAAAGAAACTATGAGAAGGGGCAGCTGGATGGCACAGTGGATAGAGCTTCCACCTTAGAGTCAGGAGGACCTGAGTTCAAATCTGACCTCAGACACTTGGTACTTACTAGCTGTGTGATCCTGGGCAAGTCATTGAACCCTGATTGCCTCACCAAAACAACAACAACGAAAAGAAACTGTGAGATATCATTATGCTTGTTGACATGGCCACTGTGTTTGGCTCTGGTTCCTTAGGTTAATATGGATTCTGTGAGCACATTTAGAGGTGCCTTTGGACTTTTTGAAGTGGCTAGCATATTTTCATAAGGCCCTTGTGACTCTATATATTTTACAGCCTCCTCCTCAAACATCTGGGACCAAAAAATGTTCCACTTATTTTTCAGTAGTAGGCATTTTAGACTAAATTATCTGGATAATGGATTCAACACTTCCTTTTGCCTTAGTGTGTTTAGAAACTGTCTTTTCTGCTTCATTCATTTTAGCAATAGATAGCAAGTCAATTGTGCTCTCAGTGAAAAGGCAGAAGCATCAATATATACTGGTTGGATTAAAACAGTTTAATCCAAAATTTTAAGCATTCATTTAAATTTAGAATAAGATTCAGTTTCTATTTGGGACAAGCTCACCAATAACTCATGGTGCTCCAATTAGTGGTCTTTATACTAGAGGAAGGAAGGGAACAAGCATATATTACATGCCTACAATGCACCAGGCTGGGCAGTTAGGTGGCGCAGTGGATAAAGTGCTGAGCCAGGCCTCAGACGCTTACTAGATATGAGACCCTGGGCAAGTCACTTAACCCCTATTGCCTCACAGAATAAAAAGTTATGGAGGCCTTCTCCCCTATCAGACTATGAGCTCTTTGAGGACAGGGGCCATCTTTTGCCTTTCTTTGTATCCCGAGGGCTTAGCACAGTACCTGGCAGAAGTAGGTGATAAATAATTACTTTTTGACCAATGAGTTGACACATTTGTTGAGGGAGTATTCATTGGACCCCTCTTTATCTACAAATTCTATGCTGCAATGAGAGACTGGAGTAAGACTTGAATAGAAGAGGGAGGCATAGCTTCCAGTCAACTTTGTGGTTCTTTTGTCAGAATGTTGATATGATAGGAAGCTAGGTGGCATAGTGGTTAGAATGCTAGGCCTGGAGTCAAGAAGACCTGAGTTCAAATCTGGCCCCAGACTGTCAAATCTGTGTGTGACGCTGGGCAAAGTCACTTCACCTTTGTCGGTCTCAGTTTCCTCAACTGTAAAACTGGGATATAACAGAGCCTCCTCCCAGGGTCATTGTGAAGATCAAATCAGATGATGCTTTTAAAGTGCTTAGCATAGTGCCTAACACATGTTGTTGTTAAGTTGTTTCTGACTCTTCATGACCCCATTTGGGGCTTTCTTGGAAAAGATACTGGAGCGGTTTGCCATTTCCTTCTCCAGCTCATTTTACAGATGAGGAAACTAAGGTAAACAAGGTTAAGTGACTTGCCCAAGGTCCAAGAGCTAATAAGTGTCTGAGGCCTGTTTTGAACTCAGGTCCTCCTGATTCTAGGCCTGATGCTCTATCCATTGCACCACCTATCTGCCCCATGTTCTGGGTAATTCTTGATCATTATCTTCCCGTGACTCCTTCATGGAGGACCTCGTCATATTCTAAATGCCTTTCTCTTGCTCTTCTAGCACCTCCAGAGGTCTAAGTCACCACTTGGGCCATCTCTCATTCTCATTACACCATTGGCCCACCTTCCTTTCTGACTATATATCTTTGATAATGCCTTTTACATTGTTTTTTCTATCTAATTTGTTTTTGAGGTGAGTGACAGGGACAGGCTAGCTACTGGACCTGTGGATTTATTTGTATAGGATATTGATTGATCCATTGATCTATCTGTCTGTCTGTCTGTCTGTCTATCTATCTGTCTGTCTATCTATCTATCTATCTATCTATCTATCTATCTATCTATCAATCATCTATCTATCTACCCTATTTCTGTGTCCTTCTTGCTTGGTAGAACTGCCAGAGGTCTAGTTTTAATGGCATAGTCTTCAAATACCCAGGGGAACCTCTGTACCATGATGAGGATTTAGGGATGTTAATGGAAGAAGTAAGAATAACTCCCACTAAAATTTGTGGCTTTTTTTTGGTCAGACAGTCAGAATATTATTAGTTAGAACCAAGAGAGTTAGAGGTGATTCATTTGATGAGAATTTGTTTCTGGGTATTTAAAGTGAATGATAGAGTCATTTAAGATAAACTGTGATATTACACAAAGTGCTGATAGGCCTAAGGAGAATGCCTCGGCAAATAAAGTTACCAACTCCCTTCCCAAGGCTTAAGGGGTTCAAGTCCAGGGACAGAGGAGATGGATAATTAGGACTTAGCTACAGGCTACTCTAGAGAGCTCTAGATAACTCTCAGGTCTCTGAACCTTAAAAAGGCTGGTTTGCTACCAAACCAGTGTTTGTTTCAAGTTGGTCCTGGTGGTTGTGGATTGGTCAGACCCTTGGACCAAACTTAGTTGTCAAATTGACCAAACAAGTCTCTTCTAGGGATCATAGAGTCATAGATTTAGAGCTGTTGTTAACTTTGAGGTCATCTAGTCCAAACCCCTCATTTTATGTTGAGGAAACTAAGACCTGGTCCAGTGCCACAAAGGTATGACTCCAAACTCATAACTCTTTCCATGGTGCCAGGCTGTCAAGGACAGCTTTGTTTCAATAGGGATTTCTAAGGGCAACTCTATACGTGAATTCCATTTTATCTTTCTCCTTGACAAGTCTATCATCACCCCTATAACACATCCTTACCTGGATCTATCTTCAGGGATGAAGAGGTAAGGCCAAATTTGCTTGATCTTTAGCTCTGGGACTTTCATTTGGATAGGCTGTATTCTCCAAATGCAGTCATTCTTAGAATATGAACTGAGGGACACAGCTTATATGTGAGATTTTTAACGATGGTTTAAAGATTTATATGATGGCAGGGTCCACCCTTTACTTCCCTACAGGAATATGGAACTTAACACCACCACCAAGAAAAAAAACCACCAAGCCAAAACTGACAATCTTATTGATTGAACTTGCAAAAGTACATTCCAGTAATTATGATGGTGGCAGGAACAGATGGGGAGGTGACCTGTTGGAACTTTTGCTTCGATGAAGTGATATATAGATTGACAATTTGAAGAACACTGCTCTAGATTATGAGCTGAAACCCAGTGAGTCAATCATATACTTTTTAGAGTAATAATAACATTTGTAGCCTTTTATAGGATACTTTGGTACCCTGAGACAAGAATTTGTGATACTTGAGAATCTTGAAAGGGCAAATGCAACTAATGCAGAGAGCAGTTTAAGTACTTGAAAGACCTTGATTATTATGAAATTCAAAATAAGCAATGCAGTATTTTTTCCATGTGGTTTCTCAGGGATTGAGTACGCCTAGTAATACAAATTATATTGACAAAAGTTTTCACCAATCAAAAACAACAATTCTTTGTAACTACAATTTCTAAACAATGCCCTGGGCTAGTAAGTAATTTAGGAACTCAAAGTGATCAGTTTCCTCATCTGTAAAATAAAGGGGTTGGACCAGCTCTACATGTATGGGCCTAAGATTCTGTTAGCAGTTCTAAGTTCCAACGAGTCTCTTACTAGGGTACAATTGGTAGCTCAGCAATTACTGGATGGATGCAACAGTCTGAGAGGTTGAAAAGTGGCATCTCCAAGTCATTAAGGTTTTGGCAATTAAGTGGAGGTGCAATACATATGGATCTGCCCACCTTCTTCAGAGATAAACAGCAGCAAGGATTTGTTTCACTATCATTTAGGCCAGGGATGTAGGAATGTTTCCAGGTTAAAATTAAATTAAATTAAGGACATTTAAATGAAAGATAAACTAACCAAATTAAAATAATAGATTTTATGCACACACACACACACACACACACACACACAAGCGCCTTAATGAGATATATTTTCAATACTTTCCAATTTTGAAAAAAAACCAGATTTCTTTATTTTTTGGGTTAAATTCTTTATTATAAGGTATGAATCTGTAGGACAAGGAAGGGAGAGGGATAAAATGTAGGTGATGTAAAAACAAAATATATCAATAAAACATATATTTTTAAATAAAACATATTTTTTAAAAAGTTGTTGATTTCTTTAAAATTTTAGGAAACTTCCTGAAGAATTAGACATAAACTTTTCTTTGTAAAAGTTCTACTCCTTTAACAAAAGAATTTCAATACTTAGTACTACGTTATGATGGTCTTCACTCTTGGGATAACAGAAGGGGTAATGAAAAGGCAAATATGTCACATATTCTGCCCCAAATATTCTCATTTTGGGTTCTGACAGCATATAAATTTCCTAACCACTAGAGAGGGGCATTTTGGAAATTTGTGAGCATATGTAAAAAGGGAGTTGCATGTAGACAGTGAGTATTATTTTGAATGGAGACTAGCAGTTTGGGTCCCATTGTTAGTTTAATAAATGGGGAAATTGCAGTAAAGGTAGGGACAGTTTGTAACCATAGTGTTGTTCCTTGCTGCGATAAATGGATTGGATTCTTCTCCCGAGTATTTCTCTGGGACAGTTCCAATATGGCTTTTATAGTCCCATAGGATGATAAATGGGCTTACTGTGTTACCACTTTTAAAAAAAGTTTTCCTTTGGCCCTTGTGAAGAAATCTAAACCATGCCAGTCCCATGGGATTCTTATTGTAGCTCTGAACAAGATCTATTTTTATTTTAATTCTATGAGAACCACACATAGTTTATGCGTTTGTCATACCTTGACTTTCCAATGCCATTTGCTCATTCCCAAGTAAATGCATTTGTTAGATTTTGGTGACCAAGTAGGAAGAAGTCTATCAAAAAACTCCAATGAGCCTAACCTTCTGAAATTTGGAAAATAAGCCCAAGTGAATTTATATTTGCTTCCTGTTTGCATCTATCCATTTCAGGCGCATGGGTGTACTTTAAATACATACCTGTAAGAACAGGTATTTTAGTTACCCTAAGGTGACCTATAAAATGAGACCACTGCATTAGATGATAGCCAAGTGTAACTGCCAGGTTGCAGAATGGAAAAGATGCAAGTTTTGACATGGTCAGGTCTTCAAGACCATAAGGGGCTTCAGATTTACATTCTACTCAACAGAACGAAAGCAGCAGCTGGTGGATCAATGGCTAGAGCTCTGAGTTTTGAAACAGGAAGTCCAGATTTTAGATCCTACTTTAGATACGTACTAGCTAAGCGACCGTGGGTAAATCACAACCTCCTACTGTCTCAATTTTCTCATCTGTAGAATAAGGAGGTTGGCCTCGAAGGGCCTTTTAGAGGCTCAGTGGCCTCTAGGATTCCTTACAGCTCTAAATGTATGATCCTGTAAGAGAATCGTAAAGGGCAAGAATGTAAACAAAACCTATAGTCAGGTGAATCATCAATTTAGGCCTGAAAGTTAAGGGGGAAAATAAAAACCAACTTCAATGGGGAAAGAAATTCAGAGCTGCCCACAAATGATAGAGGTGCCAGGGAGAAAACATACTGGAAACGTGGGTTGAAAAACATGAATTGGCTGCATCAAACAAAGGCCCTACCTCTGGCACGGATTTGTATAGAATGCCCCTGGACGAGTGACTGAAGCTCTCAGTTTTCTAGGCTGCACTCTGGGACTATAAATTGCAGAAAAGGTGCTGATCTGCCCCTTGATAGAGGAAGTTTCTCATCCAGGAGTCCCCTCTCTCAACCAGTCTAGTCTTACTCATAGTCTCTAGCAAAGAAATGAAGGAGTATTTTTGTTGTTGTTGTTGTTGTTTAATGTAGCTGAAACTGAGACCATAATTACTTGAATTAAATCTGTTGTGAACATAAACTCTAACCTAATTGCCTAAGGCATATAAAATATCAGCATAATCCTAAAGTCAGTTGGTGACCTTAAAGAAAATATGCTATTTGTTGACACTACTTTCCTCCAGAAGAGATGGGTATTTCCACTTAGAGGGAATATCTGAGTGCTTCTGTTTTTGGTGAGTGTGTGTGTGTGTGTGTGTGTGTGTGTGTGTGTGTGTTCTCTTAGCTCAAGCAGGGACTCCTACATGAAGAAGAAACTCCCTCGGCAAACATAGAAAAAAAATAAACAGTGAAAGTTTCCACACGCCTAATGAGTTTTGGAAACTACCAGAGGGGTTGGATTAAATCAATAGCTACTGCAAGTATAAAAAAGAGAGAGCTATCTCTGTGCACAGAGTAAACAGACCAACAAGTAAACTGCTTAATATGACTTTAGAGGGAGCTAGGCAATTTAGAATTATAGTTTTCAAGCTGAAAGGGACCTTCAAGGTTATCTAGTCTAACCCTCTCATTTTCCTGATGACGAAAATTAAGGCCAGGAAGGTTATGCCACAGTTGTCCAAAGTCACAAAATAAATGGTGGACAAGGAATTCCAAAACTGATTCTCTGACTGGGTCAGAGTCTGTTGTCTTTCCACTATACCATGAGGCTTCCATTAGGTTTGGGGGAAGGACCTTTTGCCTAACATACATCTCTCAACTTATCTTTTCAAATTCCTCTAACAAGTGGACACCATTTTTCATCCCATAGTGATCAAATTGATTCATGATGAATGTTGATTAAGCACTTACTAAGTCCCAGCCATGTCAGGACTATTACACAGGATTGGTGTGAGAATTAAAAGAAGAGTATGCATGTGTGAGTGACAAACATCGTCCAGACAGAATCATAGAATTTCGGAGTTAGAAAAGACTTTCTAGTTAATTTTGTCCAATCTCTCACTCAAAACATGAATCCGGACTATAACCTCCATGTCAAGTAATCGTCCAGCCTTGCCTTGAATATCGATAGTATAGGAAATTCACTATACACCAAGGTAGGGTCTCTCAGGGAGAGCTGCAGTTGTTGGGAATTTTTTCCTTATATTGAGCTAAAATCAGTGTCCCTGAAACTTCCTTCTGAACTTCCAGCTGTTGAGTATGATAATAAGGTATTCCGTGTTAGTTTCTGGGGATACCAAATTGAAAAAGGCACACAATCGTGTGTAGAAAGCAAAGAGGCCCTGTAGTAATCGATAATCATTCCTTATTGTCCCTGGCAGGGTCAGGAACATAGAAGAAACAGATTTGCCTTATTGAGGCAACATAGTTCTGCCTAATAGCTGCTGGGAACACATTTTCTGCCTGCACACAGCTCAAACCTAACTTTCCCTCTGAAGAGAGGACCTCGTGGTTATAAGCCACATCTTCTTCACTGATAGTAAAGTATGGAAGTGGTAGCAGCAGCAGCAGCAGTAATGTAGCGCTTTAATGTCTGCAAAGCCTTTTAAATATATTTTCTCATCTGATCATCACAACAACCTTAGGATGTAATAATGATGATGATGATGATGATGACAGTTAACATTTTACAGCTCTTACTATGTGCCAGATACTGTGCTAAATGCTTTACAATTATTATCTCATTTGATCCTTACAACAATCCTGGGAGGTAGGTGCTGTTGTTATCCCCATTTTACAGATAAGGAAACTGAGGCAGGCAGAGGTTAAGTGATTTGCCCAGGGTCACACAGTTAGTAAATGTCTGAGGCCGGATTTAAACTCAAATCTTCCTGACTCCAGGCCTAGCATCTGTGCACTGTATCACAACTGCCTCAAAAAAATCAACACATCATAAAGCAGAAGAAGCATCACTCCTCTCTGTTCACCTGAATATCCTAATCTTTGTCCACATCTAAGTGTATTTATACAGGATTAGGAACTTTGAGAGAGATGACCAAGGAAGAAGAAGGTATGATTCTCATAACTTTTTGGGGCTATTTACACATATCATGATGGCACAGCGGATAGAACACTGAGTTTAGGAAGCCTCAAATCTAGCCTCAGACACTTATTAGCTATGTGACCTTGGGCAAGTCACTTCACCCTGTTTGCCTCAGTTTCCTCACCTGTAAAATGAGCTGGAGAAGGAAACGGCACACCACCCCATTATCTTTGCCAAGAAAGTCCCAAATGGAGTCATGAAGAGTCAGACAAGACTAAACAACAGTCCACTAAACCCTTACTTTTTTTTTCATGTGAATGTCTGTCTAGCCACACCTCCACTTTCCTCTGTTGGTGAAGCTGATCTTTAGTACCCAAGTGCAGAGCTTTATATTCATTATTATTACATTTCACTTTATTTGATTCAGCCCAGGAATCCCATTGAACTCTTTCTAGATCCTCACTCTGTCCTCCAACATATTAGCTATCCTTTTGATCTACTAATTCTACCCTCTTGGGTTATACACTAAGAAGGTTAAGAACAAATAAAAAGATCTCATATGTACCAAACCAGCAACACAATTTTGTAACAGTAAACAGAAGGAACCTTGATGATGAGAAAAATGGTGGAACAAATGGAATCATGTGAATACAACAGAATACATGAGAAATATGAAGAATTCAGAGAAACACGAAGATTTGTATGAACAGATAGAGAAGGAGGAAAGCAGGACCAGAATAACAACATAAATAGTAACTACAACAATGTAAGAGAAGATACTACTCACAGACAATTTAGGTCAAATACAATGGGCATTGTCGATTTCCAAATAAGTGTGACTAAAATACCTTTCCTTTCCATTAAGGAATAGTAAACTATAAGAGTGAAAAATTAAATGTATAATATAGTCAATCACAGTCCTTATTAGATGGTTCATCTTGACTGTTTGTTCTGAAAAGGTCCTATGTTGGAAGAGGTGATTATTGTTTCAGAACAGAATGATTGAATAACAATAATTTTTTTGGTTTGTTCTGTTTTTTCTTGGCTAGGCAATGGGGTTAAGTGACTTGGACAGGGTCACACAGCTAGTAAGTGTTATGTGTCTGAGGCTGGATTTGAACTCAGGTCCTCCTGAATCCAGGGCTGGTGCTCTATCCACTGCGCCACCTAGCTGCCCCTACAATAATTTTTAAAGGAAGAAAAATGCAAGATAAAAATTGAGTTCTTCAGTCTAACCATCACCCTTCTTTGTCACATGCTCATCTAGCCCAGGCAGTATTCCTAAATGGTCTCATGGTGAACAGTGCAATGGATTAGGGTTAGGAAGTTTGGATTCAAATCCTGATCTTGACACTTACTAGCTGTATAAGCTTGAGCAAGTCACAATCTCTCTGGACCTCAATTGTCATCTGTAAAATGGGGATAATATCTGTACTACCTACCTCACATGATTATTGTGAGAAAGTGCTTTGCAAACCTTAAATTGCTATACAGATGAGAGTGATTGTTGTTGCTATATCCTATTTCCAACATAGATGAAAAAATATCTTTTTGGTGCCCATCAGCCTCAACTCATTTTTTCAGGGCTTTTGTGTCCCTGACATTGCCTTTATAGGACCACTATTCTTTTGCATCCATCTTTAGTTCCTTGATCTTGATTCCATCTTTTTACAATTTGTGATGATAAATTCCTCACCCATCTTTTTCTTCTTTATCTTAATTATTTAAGATGATTAGCCATGAATTTGAATGCTTCATAAATTTAATAGGAAGTTATACCTAAGCTTATTTCCTTTTACTTTCTCAGTGGACATTGAGAACAGTGCATTGTCATCCTTAAATATGTCTCAGTGTAACTGGATATATTTATTAAATATCCCTATCATCAGCCTTCTCTTTTTGAATCTAAATAGCCTGCATTCCTCTGGGGTTGACAAACTGCCCTTAGAGCTCAGCTGTAATCACTTTCATTGCTGTCTTCAGGAATCTTTCCAAGAGCTTCCTATTTCACTTAAATTGTGGGACCCCCGGGTGACCACATAATCTAATAAAGTCCTGACCAAAAATGAGTACAGTGGGAAGCAGAGTGGGAAGATCACCTCAGCTACAGACTATGTGTTCTTGCTGGTACGTGCTGGGATTGTACTTGCTTTTAACAAACAAAAAGCGTCTGACTTGTGACCCATTATGTGAAACCTTCAATTTGTTTCTGTTATACTTGCACAAAGCTACTCTTTTCATGGTTTGTATTAGGGAAACATATTTTTCATCCAAAATTCTTGCTTCTATTAAACTTTGTCCCATTTATACTTGTTCACTTTTTCTACTTGGCAAAATCCAGTTTTCTCCAAAATGAGTATTTAAGGTGCCAACCACCTTTGCCCATTAGCATCATCGGCCAAGGACCACATCCTTTATTTCATCATCCAGTTCATAATTGAATAGTTATAATGTGCCCAGCAATGTACCCTTACATGACCTCATTGAATATATTCCCCAATATTATATACAATCATGGAAAACTAACTCAGTTCACTAGAGTTATACAATTAGTGGGTATTCAACAAATACTGATGTGATGCCATTGAAAACAACCTGGAGTTGAGAATATGAATAAAGTCTTCTGATGAACCACTCAAAGACATAAAGAGGAAAATAACAATAGTTCAAATGAGTGATGTATCAACCCCGAAAGTACACCCAACAAAAAAACAGTGGTGGTGAATCTCAGTGTCAGGCTGAGCTGGAGGCAGGGGTCAAGCTAGAACAGAGGGCTGGAATAGATAAAGCATATGTCAAGAGCAAAGAGCAGTAACACACAAATGTATAGTACTGCATAAAGGAGCTACAGAAGCCACTGATCAAAGATGGAGTGAAAAGTCAAAGTTAAGCAAATGACCAAAATACAGAGATTCTATAGGTGCTAGGGTTCTCAGATAGGACAAAAAAAATCGTTGGTCCTGGTATCAGAAACAAGCAAAGAAGAAGATTTCAGGACACCCGTATTTAATTTCTGCAGCACTACTTTGGAAGTCAACATTAACTAGTAAAATTTTTAAAGTATAGGATGCTTAGATACTCTGTGAGGAATAATAACATCGCAATACACCCTGATGCTCATAAATGATCCTGCTTCTCACTTACCTGAAGCTCTTACATTTTTCATCTAGCCAGGGAGCACTCTTGTATATCTGTGACAGCACCATTATATACCAAGGTTTCCTCCATGCTTCACCTACAGTGGAAATTCGTTTTCCCTAAAAGCTGTCCCCCAGGACTGCCTGTCTCCCTTGAGGCAGCTTCCTGCTCAGCTAAAGACATAAAAAGTTCCCCATATGGAGCTGGGGACCTGCCAACTTGATGGTTCTCTGAAGACCACATAAGTCGTCACACCTGCCCTGCTGAGCCAACAAATTTCCATATGGAGAGGGGGTGGGGAACATCTATTGAAGGTAAGTGCCATTGCATCTTTCTTGCCTATTCTTGCTTGTTAGGCCTAAGCAAACCTTCTTTTGTTAAGAGCTTCATGACTTATAAGTGTTTAATTTTATTCCAAAAAAGAATCTGAGTTAACAGGCTAGTAGCGTCAGGTCCACTCCTAATAATGTCTGTTTCTGTCACATGTTACTGGGCATAGAACTGACAAGTTATTTCACTTCAGAAGTTTTGGTATCCAGAGAAGGATTTTTTTTTTTACTTTTCTTCTGGAGAGTACTCCACCCTCCTCCCCCCAGCTCCAGCCCTATTCAGCTGAATCTTCTTTCTCCTTAGAATTCATTGACAAAAAATTGGAAATTGAGGGGATGCCCATCAATTGGGGAACAGCTGAGCAAGCTGTGATGTATGATTGTGAAAGAGTACTATTGTACTATAAGAAATGATGAGCAAGATGCTTTCAGAAAAATATGGAAAAACTTACACAAACTGATGCAAAGTGTAAAGTCTAGGCTTTACTCTTAGATATACAAGGAAGGTGACTAGACACTAGGTAACGTTAATCTCAGTGAGAACTCCTAGACTTCTTTAGGATGGATTCTGAGCAATATGCTTCCTCAAGGTGGCCCTTCTTAAGGAATTGAACTTGGAATCAGATAACCCAAGTCCAAGTCTCTACTCAGCCACTGTCTATATATAAGGTTGGGCAAGTCACTTAGCCTCCCTCTCTATTTCCTCTTCTCTAAAATGAGGGAGTTGAATTAGATCAGGGGTTCTGAAGATCTTTTGTGTCACGGACTTCATTGGCAGTCTGGTGAAATCTATGGGAACCCTTCTTGGAAAATTTTTAAATGCATAAAATAAAATATGCAGAATTACAAAGGAAACCAATTAAATTGAAATGTAGTTACCAAAAACAATAAAAAAAAAACAGACTGCAGGGATGTCAGGCTTAATTGTGCACCTGCAAGCAAAGCATTTGCACAAAGTGTTCCACAGGAGGACTTTGGGGACGTCTTGTATAAGCATTTGGAGCCCAGAGAGCTGATGATAAGCTTGAAGTGATCTGTGGATACTGTGGAAAATGTGTTCCCTATGTTCTGACTCACTGGGCAGAAGCTGTCTGCGTACATATTATAGACAGCATTAGTTATTAAAGATAAAATTGAAGGATTTGGTCATATGGTCTCATTGATATGGTCTTGTCTTGAGCAATTATAAATTTCAAGTTTGGACCCATCAAAAGGTGTCATTGGGGAACTTCACCATGAAGTCCATCTACAAGACAATTAAATCTCTACATGTCATGGCAGATTCTGCTTTCCTTAGAAAGACATGATGTATAGGATGTTAAATTTGAGTCTGAAAGACCCATATTTACACCCTACCTCTGATAAATTTGATGATGGGTAAGTCATTTAACCTCTCTGAGCCTCAGTGTCTTTAACTGTAAAATGGGAAAGGAATAAACTTAGTAAGTTAATAAATAATAATAAAGTTAATACACAATTAACAAATTTAATAAATAAATTTAATAAGTGCTAGGCACAGCATTAATCACTTTTCAAATATCTCATTTGATCCTCACAATAACCCTGGGAGGTAGGTGTTATCATTACTCCCATTTTACAGTTGAGGAAACTGAGACAGACAGAGGTTAAGTGACTTACCTCAAGGTCACACAGTTAATCAGTATCTGAGACTGGATTTTGAGCTCAGGTCTTCCTGACTCCAGGTCCAAGTCTCTATCCACCATACCACCTCATATTTGGGAAATCTACCTTCCAGGGTTGGTGTGAGATTTGTGGGAGGTCATGTATACTTCATGTTAACTTCAAATGTTAAAGTTCAATATCAGTTATTATCGAAGAAATCTTTCAAATTGCAGTATTGAGAAAGATGGTGCAATTTTAATATATAAACTGCAATGACTTCATCAGCCTGATGATTCCATTTGTAAAATTCAAATCCCAGAGTGATGACAGAAGGTGCTGGTGAGAAAACCCTTCAAGTTCATCAAAAGTTGTAGTCCTAGATGATGCAGAGGCAGTGAGGCATCTGACTGTGTGTGATATATTTGGGGGCCCCACAAAGAGGAAGGAGAATAGCATCTCATCTGGTCAGGGGCCTCCATCTTGTTTGCTTCCAAACAGGAGAGTTGCTCTGCCTAAGAATCCCAGCAGACCCAGTGAGGTCACTGGCTTCAAGCTCTTTAATCTGCCCCCAGATGAACCTATCTGTGCAGGGTCTATGTAGGCTCTGGGGAAGGAAACACATTTGCTTTTTTTTTATATGTGTACTTGAAAATGGATTTAGCTCTGTTTGTGGTCATTTAGCTTTTACGTGGGCCTTTCTCTGTCGTGAGAATGAGTGTGGTGCTGGTTATCAGTCACAGGTAAGGGTCAAGCAGGCTCCATGTGAGAGAACCCCATTGTTGTAGTTATTTTGGAAATCACTTTGGTACCAATGCAGGACACTTAACCAGTACAAAACCACAAAGGAACTGAGGGAGGGATGTCCATAAGCTGTGTTGCCGTGCTCTCTAGCATAGGTGTGTACATTAGAGTCAAGTGGACAAGAGCTGGGGGTTCTACAGAAACCGGATGGGAAGACCAAGCAAACAGCAAGATGAGAATAGCAGCCATCTAGCACTCTGGCATTTATTCCTCCCCAGGCTGCAGAGTTGATTCTCTCCTTGACTTTAACTACCAAGTAAAATGGCACTTATTTGTAAAATAGGGATGATTGTAATACCCACTTCCAGAGTCATTGCAATAATCAAATGACATAACATTGGTAAAACACTTGGTACAGTTCTTGGCATATAGTAGGTGCTTAATGAATGCTTATTCCTTCCCCTCTTTCAGCTTCCTCTTATGTGTTGTCTTTTGCCATTAGAACAGAAGCTTATTGAGGGCAGGGACTGGCTTTCTTTCTGCTTGTATTTGTATTTTCAGTGCTCAGCATAGTGCCTAGAGCGTTTGTTGGTTGACTGATAGACTAGATTATAGGCTTCAGAGCTGGAGAAGACCTTAGGGATCATCTAGTCCAACTTCCCATTTTCAAAATGAGGAAACTGAGGCACAGCTAGATGATTTGCCCAAAGTCATAGAGGTAATAAGTGACAGAGCTAATATTTTGGCTCCATGTCAAGTCAATAAGCACTTATTAAGTTCCTACTGTGTGCCAACAAATCTTGCTATACCACGCTAATTTTAGAGGGAAGGGAAAAAGTGATACAAGGCACCAGGAAGAAAATCATTGAAACTGAGAAGCCAGCTTCTGGAAAGAAGACTTACCTTTTCTCTGCTCTAATTAGAACTGCTGACTCTGTAAGGTATGACCAAGTCCAAAGCCTGGATACCCCAAGACCTATTTCAGGACATCTATCTATCTATCTATCTATCTATCTATCTATCTATCTGTCTGTCTGTCTGTCTATCTGTCTGTCTGTCTGTCTGTCTATCTATCTCTCTGTCTGTCTCTCTCTCTCTATCGTCTGTCTATCTCTGTCTGTCTGTCTGTCTATCTATCTATCTGTCTATCTATCTATCTATCTATCTGTCTGTCTCTCTCTCCATCTATCCCTATCTATCTATCTATCTATCTATCTATCTATCTATCTATCTATCTATCTATCTATCTATCTATCTCTCTGTCTGTCTATCTCTCTCTATCTCTCTCTCTATCTCTATCTGTCTGTCTATCTGTCTGTCTATCTGTCTATCTATCTATCTATCTATCTATCTATCTATCTATCTATCTATCTATGTAGTTATACACACATATACATACATACATGCATACATACATACACACATACATATTGGTAGACCCTGGTACCCTGGAAGATTGAGAGTAGAGCCTGGTACCAAAGACATAAACCATTATCAGGACAGATGGAGTCAATTCAGCTTCTCCTTAGTCCCAGCCATCCACTAAATTGAGGTTAAGTGTCAGAAATTTAAATTGGGGGTCCCAAGCAGACCAAAGAGGCTGCTCTCTAAACTCTTAATCCCAGAACACCTTTGCTTTGTACCATTTTGTGAACCTGCCCCTCTATCCCTCTCCTTCCCCCATTGTCGTTCTCCCAAGCCAAAGCCCTATCTAGGGGCTAGGGGAAAACTTCCAGGGATACCATTTACAGCCCAAGCTTTTCCCCAAGGCATCCAGAAGAATTTTCCAGACCAGCATGCTTCTTGTGTTCAGATCTGAAGAATTTACTACAGCTTGTTTGCTCTCAAGGCATTCAAGTGTGCTCTACTTTAAGTGGAGCCAATAAATGAAAATCCAGATTTAATGAACAGATAACTCAGAGGGTGATGATTCATGGTGCTGGGAACTATTCCCTTTCTGAAAGGATTTGCCACAGTTTTGCTTTAAATAGTGGGCTCCCCTGGTGCCCTTAAAACATGATCCACTTTACAAGAATGCTTTCCCTGTAACTTTCCAGGAACACATGGACTTGTGGAAATTACAGTACACCCATTCCATGGAGAAAACTGGACCATGGGTGGCGTAACACAGGAGCGGCCACGTCATAAAAGAAATGGGTGAGGGCAAAATGAGACAGTGGTTAAATTGAGCCATTCCAATGAAGTCACAGTCACACAACAGCAAATTATTTCTGCCAGAGGAAAAGAAAATTATAAGAGCCTTCTTTACTCAAGCCCCATGAATCAACAGCAGCCTTACACAGGCAAATGTTTTTAAATACTTTTAAAGCCAGAGAGTTAAACATTCAGAGAAAGACAGTTGAATTGAGTGTCATGTGCAGTATGAGGTATTGGGGGAGGGAAAGAACTTCTACAAGCAACAACTTTCTGAGGAGAAATAGGGTGTAGTGTAAAGTGTGCTGGATTTGGAGTTTGAGTTCACATCTCAGCTTGATCACTATCTGTGTGACCCCAGACAAATCACTTAACCTCTCTGGGCCTTTGCTCTTCTATAAAATGAGGGGGATAGAATAAATGACCCCCAAGGTCTCTTCCAGTTCTAAATCTATGGTCTTATGATTCAAAGGGGCTATTAGAATAATAGAATATTAAAGATGGAAAGAGTTACCTAGTACAACCATCTCATAATACAGATCAGAAAACTGAGGCCCAGAAAAATTAAACACATGTAAAGTGCCTTATTAGGGCAGGTACGTGGCTTAAGTGTATAGAGTTCTAGCCATAAAGTCAGGAAGACTCATTGTCCTGAGTTCGAATTCAGCCTCTGACACTTACTAGCTGTATGACCCTGGGCAAGTCACTTAACCTTGTTTGCCTCAGTTTCATTACCTGTAAAATGAGCTGGAGAAGGAAATGGCAAACCACTCCAGTATCTTTGCTAAAAAAAAAAAAAACCCACATGGGATCGTGAAGAGTCTGACACAACTGAACAACGAGAAGTGCTTTATTGCAATAAAAAACACATATAAGTGGGGGTTCTTATTATTTCCTTAGGTGAATTCATGAGAGTTAGAGTCAGAATTAGATAAAGTTAGAGAGTCAGAATTAGATTCTACATCTCCTGATGCCTACTCTAACATTCTTTTCACCAATAGTATTTCACCATTTTTATTTACCATGAAAATTAATAACGACCATCAATTAATACTTAAAATAAAAAATTTGTGTGGAAATCCATATGCGGTGAGGCATGATGAAAAGCCTTAAGAGAGAAGGAGAGAAGAATAAAGTTGATGTGAGTATACAACAGGCTGCTAGGCTAGCTGGAGGAATTAGATAATGGAGTCTTTTTGAAATTATTATTTATTTATTTATAACATTTCATCTTTTAGAAATTTTGAATTCTGAATTCTCTCCCTCCTATTCCTCTTCCATCCACTGTGAAGGCAAGAAATGTGATATCAATTATACATGTGATATCATATGAAACATAATTCCATATGAGCCATGTTGCAAGAGAAATGAAGAGCAAAAATTATGCTTCAACTTGCATTCAGATTCTATCACTTCTTTCTCTGGAGATGGGTAGTATCTTTCATCATAACTCCTTCGGAATTGTCTTGGATCATTGTATTGCTCAGAATAGCTAAGTCATTCATAGCTGATCATTGTACATACACTATTGCTGTTACTATGTACAGTATTCTTCTGGTTCTGCTCACTTTGCTTTGCATCAGTTCATGTAAGTCTTCCCATGTGTTTTTGAAACCATCCTGCTCGTTATTTCTTATGGATAATGGATTCTTGATGTGAATTGCAATTCTGGAAAGGATGGGGGATATAACTGTGATAGAGGAATTTAACTATCTGGGAAACTACCAGTAAAAGTTAAAAAGTAGTATAATTGATAAATTCTCTACTTGCCAGACTGATATTTCTACTTTTTAGAAGCAGAAGAAACAAAAATAATAACTAGAATTCATATAGCATTTTAAAGTCTGTAAAATTCTTTACAAATATTATCTCATTGATCCTCCTGGCAACCCTGGAAGGTAGGAACTATTATTATCCCCATTTTACAGATAAGGAAACTGAGGCAGACAGAGATCAAGTGACTTCTCCAGGGTCACACAGCTAATAAGGATATGATGTTGGATTTGAACTCAGGTTGTTCTGACTCCAATTGTGGCACTCAATCCACTATACCACCTAGCTGCCTCAACATGGGATAATACCACTGTTTTAAAATTGAATAAGGAAGAAATAGTTGATGAAATAGAAATGAGGGGAATATTGAGAGGTGGCAGAGAGGGAATTTAGAGTTTGCATGAGAAAAGGGGAGAAATTAGTTTGATGAATGCCTTTAGGAGAAGGGATTTCACAGTTCAAATAAAGGATAAGGAGGATCTTATTTAAAGCCTGAGATTCTAAAATGGAAATTGACAGGGAATACTTTCAAGAACAAAATTCTTGTGAGATAATTGCAGTTGTTTCCAATGAGGGAGAAAAGAGGATTGCATTAAAAAAAACCCAAAACAACCAAAAACAACCCCCCCAAAAAAACACCCCAAACCCCAAAACAGAAACAAACAAAAAATAAGAAGCAGCAACACCCTGATGTGGCAGCGTAGGGAAAAATCATTAGTGCCTTTGAATTTTAAAAGGACATATTAAAAAAAAAAAAAGAGTGGCAAGGTCCTGTATAAGAATAGTGTCAGACAATTCCAAAAGACTCATGACGGAAAGTGCTATCTACATCCAGAGAAAGAACTATGGAGTCTGCATGCAGATTAAAGCATACTATTTTCACTCTTTTTGGCTTTTTCTTTCTCATGGTTTTCCCCTTTTATTCTGACTCTTCTTTCACATCATGTGGAAATGTGGAAATATGTTTAATATGATTGTACATGTACAGCTTGTATCAGATTGCTTGCCATTTTGGGCAAAGGGGGGGAATTGGAACTCAAAATCTTATGAAAACGAATGTTGAAAACTTAAAAATAAATAAATTTAAAAATTAAAAAAAAGAGAGACGTGAGGGGTTGAAAGGCTTGGAAGGTGATGTGGAGACCTGGTTCCAGGTAAGATAAAGGGATAGTTCACCTCTCAGAGCCCTAAAGCTCACTTGGGATAGCCTGACTTGTTCTTCCTGATTCAGGACCCTGAGGTACATTATAAGAGAGATAGTTGAATCTATAATAAACCAAATATATCTTAAAGAAAAGAATAATGTCAGAAAAGCTAAAGCCCACTAGGAGCTAAGATTTGCAATAATTTTTTTTTTATCTGAACTTGTAACTTCATTAGTATAGAGAATTCTTGTTAATGGAGCTACTTTCATCAATTCAGATTGCAATTGCTCTCCAACTTCTAGTCTTATAGGGTTGGCTGGGGTCACTGAGATGTTAAGTGACTGGTCTAGGGTCACACAGCCAGTGTGTTTCCAACAAGCACTTTGAACACAAGTCTTCGTGGCTCTCTAGCCTCAATGTCTTGCCGTTAAAAACAATAAAAAGGGACTTAAATTTTTTTTTAATTTTTTGGGCTAGGCAATGGGGTTAAGTGACTTGCCCAGGGTCACATGGTTAGTAAGTGTTATGTGTCTGAGGCCGGATTTGAACTCAGGGCCAGTGCTCTATCTACTGAACTACCTAGCCTCCCCCCAAAAGGGATTTTTATAATGCTTTAGGGCTGGAATGGAGCTCAAATGCCATCTAGTCCAATCTGCTCAATTTTCAGATGAGGCTGCCACCGGAGTGGTTAAATGTCTTGCCCAAGGTTATGTGGCAAGTTGTCTATGTTTTACTGAAGTTTAAACCCTTTGGAGGCTCCCCATTGCCTATCACAGTCCAAACTTCTTTTTTAAAAAGAATAAAAATATATATTAGGGACAAGAGGAATAATGAAGAAGGGGTGGAGTCTCTGCTTGATGGGAAGATGCTTAATTAACCAACAAGTCTTTATTTAGTGCCTTCTATGCGCCAGACAATGGCTAGGTGCTAGAGATAGAAGTATAAATAATGCAACAATCCCTGGTCATAAGGAACTTCTATTAAAATGTAGAATTAAGGTATGGGGATGAACGGAGGAGAAAGTATGTAATATGAAGAAAAAACTCATGCATTCTAGTAACCAAGAGCTCAACATGAATCAGCTATGTTTTATGAAAACCAAAAAATATTTTTGATTTTTCACTACTTTAGTTGTTGTATAGTATTCAGCTCTGGGTGCCACAGTTTTTAGGACAAACGCTGACAAGACACAATGTGTCCAGAACAGAACTTTCAGGATGGTGAGGAGACTTGAAACCATTACATACCAGGGTACTCCTAGAACCTAGCATCGTCCTCTGCACACAGGTAGTACTTAATATACATCTGTAGAATTTCACCAAATCACTTGAATGAACTTGACATATTTAGCCTGGAGAGAAAACTTGGGGGAACATGAGAAGAGTGATCTACTTGTATATTTCTTATCTGTACATAGTTATTTTCATGTTGTTTCCCTCATTAGACTATGGACTCCTTGAGATTATTCTTTTGTATCCCTCAAGCTTATCCTACTATGTATGTAGTAGGCACTTAATCAATGCCTCCTGACTGACTTGTGTAAAAGAAGGATTAGCCTTCACTATGTTTATCTCTGGAAGGCCAAGGGTAGAAGCCATAAAAAGACAAATAAGGAAATATTTCCTAGCAGCTGTCTAAAACTAAGTGAGCTGCAAGTGGTGGTAGTGATTTCCCTGTCCTTGAAGGCTTTTAAGTGGAAGTGGGATAGGTGTTTGTCAGGGATATTTTAGATGGGATTTATGACTTAGAGAATGTCATAAGATTACAGAATTTAGAGGATGAGACCTTAGCCATTATCTGTTTGATTTAATTACCTAATTTTATGTAAAAGGGAATTGGGGCCTAAAGGGTTTAGGTGACTTGTCCAAGGTCACACAATAAGTAGCCCAGGGAAAATCTGGACCCAGATACTTTTACTCCAAATCCTCTTAGGTCTCTTCCAACTCTAAGATTTTGTGACTGATTCTGCAACTCTCTGAATATCACTTTGGATAGCATAAAAGAATGTAAAGAAATGTTAATCACTCAATCGTATTCATTATTTCATAGGCATTGCTCTTTTGTCCAGAGCTAGGTAGAACAGTTGAATATGTGCTGTGATTGAGGGGATACCTAGAAGCTGCCCTCACAAAATAATTATTGAGGATGCCTGAAATTCATTTAATTACAGATTCATTCCTTTGGTTTCAGACTTGACTGTCTATCAAAATGCAAATAGCCTTGGGTAAAATATCATTAAGCTTTATAAATCATTTGTACCTTATTATGTGAATGGGCTAATTAGCTCTTTTCTTAAAAGAAATTAACTAGGATGGAACATGAAATCCCTCAAAGTTTATAGGGAGGGGCATGGTCTCTGAGGAAGGAGAAGTTGGAATTGCAGAACAAAAATGTGATGACTTGACAGTTTTGTCATATTTGCGACCTAGCTTGCCCTAGTTTACCATCATTAGGGCCTAGTGTCAAAAGATGGTGTTAAATCCTTGCCTCTTTTTTTATTTTTTATTTTTTAGAGAGGGAGAGAAGCTGAAGGACTGTACTCAATGGTAGGGCCAGAATTAGAATCCAGCTCTGAAGGCAAAGATTTTAATTAGAAATTAGAAAAGGAAAGAGGCAAATTGGCATTAATTTTTGCTGCTGGCTAACTAGATCAAAGATAATTAATGTTAGTGTCTAGATTATTATTATAATAAATTAATCTTTGTCTAATGAGTTCCCTGCAAAGTTTAAATAAAACTAAGAGCCAAATATCCCAATTGGGCTGGTCAAATGTTGAAATATCTCTTTCTACAATGTGCCAAATTTTTAGCAAAGAACTTTTTCATTTGGCAGGTTGCTTCTTCTGAAGGAAACATGGTGTTTTCTGTTCATTAAACTATTTAGTAATGAGCTGATGAGCTAAAAATACCAAATCAAGGACATTGAAATTTTGAAGTCAAAATCTCAATTAAAATATATACTGTGTTATGAATCAAGCAAGACTGTCTAACTGGGTTCAGAGTAATACAGAGAGGATCTGGAAAGGACCTTGGAGGTCAATTAATTCCTTTCCCTCCCCGGCTCCCTAATTTTGTTATTGTTCAGTTGTGTCCAACCTCTCTTGGAAGAGATACCGGAGTGTTTGACCATTTCCTTCTCCAGTTCATTTCACAGACAAGAAAACTGAGGAAAACAGGGTTAGGTGACTTATTCAGGGGTCACACAGCTAAGGACACTTTTGAACTCGGATCTTCCTGACTCTAGGCCTTGTGCTTTATCCACAATCTCTAGGTAACTCTCTAAAACTATAAATTGCAGTGAAGGTGTTGGTAGAAGGAATTTCCTGTTCTGGAAGTTCCCTCTACCAGTGAAATTGTACATCCAGTTTCTATCTCTATAGACCATGCTTTAAAAAAAGAAATAGGTATACGCAATTATAATTACAAATAAAAAGACCACTAATAATAAAAGGAGTGCTCAAAGCAGAGTTATAGACAGTAAGTGGTAGAGTAGTTCACAGGGGGGAATAATATTTGTTAAAAGCTTATTATGGGGGACAGTTAGGTGGCACAGTGGAAAGAGCTCTTGGAGTCAAGAGGACCTGAGTTCAAATCCGGCCTCAGACACTTGACACTTACTAGTTGTGTGACTCTGGGCAAGTCACTTAACCCTTATGCCTCACCAAAAAAACAAAACCAAAAATAAATCAGAAAACTTATATGTCAGACACTCTCTTAAACAATGGGAATACAATGCAAGCTAGCAGGACAGTCCTGTCCCTCAAGGAGTTACATTCTAATAAGGGAATACAACATATATAGATGAGTGGTGGTCCGGGAGGAATATTTTGGTAGCATTGGTTTCATTGCTGTTTTCAAGAGTTTGGGGGCAAGAGGAGAGGCAGAAGAGAAGCATAGCAAAGGGGGGGAAGGATCAAGCTATAGCTAGTGAGTACACTCATCAGTTAGAAACCCATGGTCCCAGGAGCTGGAGTACCTAGTGGGAAGTAGAGGCGGTATGGCAGTGTGAAGAAGCCCAGGGTTTCAGGGCAGGGAACTGGAGTGGCCATGGAAACCTTCACGGAAGGTATGGGACTTGAGCTGTATTTTGAAGGATAGGGAGGACACTCTGCTTTTTCCTCTCTTGAATCCAGATCCAATAAGTAATATATTGTTGCTGACCTTCGACTTTTCAGGGAACCAGGAGTCACCTATGTAGGACCAGTTTAAGGAGGGTTATTCTATGGGGAGACCAGAGAGCAGGCTAAAGAGAAGGTACAGATCAAAATGTCTAGCTATCATTCTTAGAAAGAAGTGGAGGAGATTGGAACCAGAGAAAATTTGGTTACTAGAATGGTTAACTATCAGGAAACTTAAAATCTCTCTCTACCCCTTCTCTCACCTCTAGCTCTGCCTCTATACATATATACACATATATATGTGTGTATATATACATGTATATTTGCATACATACATGTATGTGTGTGTGTATATACATGGAGAGAGAGAGAGAGAGAGAGAGAGAGAGAGAGAGAGAGAGAGAGAGAGAGAGAGAGTGAGAGTAGTATAGGGCAAAGAATGCTGAACTTGGAGCCAAGAGACCTGAGTTCTAATCCTGACTCTGCCACTTTCTAGCTGTGTGACCTTGGATAAGTCAACTTCTCTGGCTTTTGGTTTCCTCATCTATAAAATGAGGTTCCTTTCAGCTCTACAATTATAATCTTATGATCTAACAAAATATGCATATATATGGAATATATCTGCATATATTACATGAATAAAGCACTAGAGAAATGTGAGCTGTTATTAAAACACTATAGCCTTGAGATATAAAACACTAAGCCTTGAGATATTTTTATCAGATCATTCATTCAATACTAAATATTCATTGAAAACATTCTATGAGTAAGGCACCATCCTAGGTATTAGGGGTGGGGTCGGCCAGAGGACAACAAAGAATAAGACATTCTCCTTGCTTAGGGCAAGTGTTTGGCTAGTGGGATGGAAAACACACAACTAATACATTTAAACTAAGTCTGTAAATATGGTCCCAGGTAGAGGAGCTAGGCTTGGTGAAGAAGCCAGCCTTTTGTGATTCTCTTCATTGTTATGAATTCTCGAAGTATGTTGTGTTCATTTGTTTGTGCAAATGTCTTTTCTCCAACTAGAACTTAAGCTCTTTGAGGGCAGGGAATTTTTTCTTCAATGATCTTTTTTATCTCCATTCTCTCCCAGAAGGCTTGGAACTTGAGCAGACAATTAAGTGATTCTTGATTTGAATTGATTCCTCTTTTCCTAAAATGGCACCTAGCTTTCAAGTTGCAAAATGTTCCCTAGATGCAGCAGTGTCCACCAAGGCTTCCAGATAAATGGTGTAGAGTAGAGATTCCCAAGACTTATTTGGCCTACTACTCCCTTTTCAAAAAAAATATATATATTCAGTGCCCTCCTGGAAATTTACTTTCTTTAAAAAAATTTGCGTCATTTCAAAAAAATATGAAATATATTTTTAAAAAGATATATCTTAAATTTAATAATTTATTGTAAATTTGTGGGTTTTTTCTTACATTGAAATTTTGATGATGCAATATCGCATCATGTAACCATATAGTATTGTATTGTAAACAAGTCATTACACACAAATATTCCTGTTGATGCATGCTGGACTTCCCACGATGGGCAATACCCTCACCTGCCAACACTTATTTCTTAAGACCTGTCAGCAGGCGACCACTGATTGATTGGTTAAAACTTGCATTTTCTGTGTTTATTTGGAAAATAATGTCATTACTAAAACTTAAACTCTGTTACACAATAGATGAAATATGTACAAATGGTTTTTTAAAAATTTCTTCTCTTCTTTCCTCATGGTTCCACCACTCCCTTATTCAACACCCCCCTCAATTGCACCTGAGGCTATTATCACCCCCTATCATTCCAGCACCCCCCACGGGGTGGTGTCACCCACTTTGGGAACCTATGTGGAATTTCTGATGCTAATGGATGAAAGCACTCCAGTGTTCTGATCTCAGACATAGCGGATCTCTGGGAGTCAGAAATCCCTGAACCCTGACAGACAGGATCAGAACTGAATCTCAAGAAAAAAGAAATTCTTAACTCTTTAACAATTAACATTTATGAAAGTAGACCTACAAATTTAGTTGGGCTTGTCTTTACAACTGCAGTGCCTAAGGACTGAATTTGGTGCGAGCTTTGAATCCATGTCAATCAGCATGGATGACGGTAGGGCTTCAAAGACAAGCTGGGTGGTGACAACATCTTAAGTAGAGATACTAACAGGGGAATGATGGAGTGTGTGTGTGTGTATGGAGGGAGTGTAATTTCTGCTGTGAGAGCTCAGCCTCAGTAATTTAGAGTTTGACTGTGTAGAAAATCAACAACAAATGAAAGTGTTGTTATAGACAAAGAAATATTTAAGTAGCAACCCAGGGAGAATAAAAACCCAACTTAATATATTTAGGCGAATAATCCATTCATATGAAAATATTCCAGGGAAAAGAAGTTCTCAGAGTATACTGGAAACAATTTTCTGATACAGGAAGGAGTGTGGAATTTCTTATTTAATATTTCTAAATATTACTACTTCTGATTCTCCTCCAAATTGTCAGACTGCTCCTTACCAGTTTCCTTTGCTTGCTCTTCATGCAGGTTATGCCCATTAACCATGGGTGTTCCCTAAGATTTATGCTGAGCTCTCTTCTCTCTATATACTGTCTTGTTTGGTGATCTCATTATCTGCTGTGGGTTCAATTATTATCATTATACTCCCTTATGCTATTTATACTAGATAAATAGCTCTGTTAGAGCTAGAGCTATTTATCTCACTATAACCTCTCTCTCAAAATCCATGCTCATATCATGCGCACATACATAAGTGTGGGTATACATACATACACACTGAGAGAGAGAGAGAGAGAGAGAGAGAGAGAGAGAGAGAGAGAGAGATATTTCAAACTCAACATACTCAAAACAAATCATTATCTTTCTCCTCAAACCCTTCCTTCTCCTAAACCTGCCTATTACCATTAAGGGCACAACCATACTCTAAGTCACCCTGACTTGGAGCTGGGATGGAGTTCTGTGTGGAACAGCAACCAGGAGGCCTGTGTCACTGTACCACGGATATGTGGAGGGAAGAAAGGTGTAAGCCTAGAAAGTAGGAAGGTCCAGGTTATAAAGGGCTTATAAGAGTCAGAGGATTTTACATTTGATCCAGAGGTGATAAGACCCACTGGGATTTACCGAATGGGGTGGGGGAAAGGGTGACATGGTCACACCTGTTCTTTATGGGGTTACCTGGGTCAGAAGGTTACCTGGCCTGGACATACCCAGTTGTCTGTGGCACTGAGAAGTTCCTCTTCTCCACTCACCTTAAACTGAGGACCATACTCTCCTGCAGGGTCTGATCCCTCAATTCCCTCCCCTCATCGCCTCTCCTGTCTCACCTCCTAATCCCATAATTGTGGCTGAGATGGTATAGAGTTTAGAATTTTTCTCCTCTAGTATACCAGTGATAGGTTATATAGTATAGTGAGTTGAAAACACTGTCTCTGTGACTGTGGTTTAACTTCTCAATGACCTAGATAACTTTCTAAACCTATAAATTACAGAGCAGGGGCCAGTCTGCATTGGAAGCAGAATTTTCTTCACTGGGAGTTTCTTAAGCCGCTGAAATCATAGGCCAGGTCCAAATGTGAGGCATGCCAATAAACATATTTTTAGAAAAAAAAGCTAGTAATATCATTATCAATTAATAACTGACATTATGATGAGAGATGTGGCAGCCCCTTAAGAAAAAAGACTTTTATGTTTCATCTTTGTATCCACAAAGCCTGGCACATTAATAAATGCTGGTGATTGATGGTCAGGAAATTAGTTCAGTTCTGTGTCTCATGAAATAGAAATAGTCTCTTATTACTTACAAAGCATCAATGGTACCCATAAAAAGGATGCAAGTATCCATATACCAAAAGGTTCCACCAGCTGCCCCATTCTTCATTATCTAGTCTGGTTCCTGAAAGGCAAATTAGGGCACATGATTCAGGAAACCCTAGCCCTATACAGAATATAGTCCAAGGGGTTGAGAGGCACTGTTTTACCTTCAGAAGGGCAGAAGGGGCTGGAGTTCTTTTCAGATGCATTGGCAGACCTCAGGCACATTTTAAATACACTAAACGAGTCTGCTGGATAACGTATGCACAGAGATTGTTAGAGTTTATTTGGTGTAATCGTGAAGACTAAGTCTTTCAAGCATTTTAACCAGAGTCAGAATTCGGATGGGACAATTTCAGAGGTGCCAATAGTGTTTGCCATTCTTCTGCAGGTAGAAATAAGTTCTTATGCCTTGTTCTGCCTTTCTCTTCATCATCCAGTGGATTCCCTCATTTGGCACACGATAATCAATAAGTACTTGTCAAGTCCATTCATCCGATGAGCCAGACATACAAGGAATACAAGGACATAAATGAATCAATCCCTTCCCTCAGGGAGCTTACCCTCTAGCAGTAGAGATATGAAGACATGGAAGTATATGCGTAGTATGGACAAAATAAATGTAAGGTAATTTGGGGGGGAGGGGTTGTAGTATTGAGATGGTTTTAAAGTGGGAAGGGGACTAGGGAAGGTCTCATGTGAGAGGTGGTATTTGAGCCAAATTTTGAAGTAAACCAGGGAGGACCAATTTCTTTCTTACAATGACTCAGTGTAGCAAAAAAGAGTAGCTTAGATATTGCTTCATTCCCAAGATTAAATTGTCAGTTTTATCTTTTATGATCCTCTCTGTCCCTTGGTCAGACATCAGTCAAAGACACTAAAGTCATCCATTGCATCCAGGGCCACTGCTGATTTTCTTGACTTTTGTCTGCCATTGGACTTCAATGACTCTAGAAGACAGAGTGAGGCTGACAACTTTGTGCAACTCTACCTCATTTAAATCTAATTCACAAGCAATTCAAGGCACCATCCCACGATGCCACTGGTCCTCTTCAAAAATGGAGTATGGGGGGCAGCTAGGTGGTGCAGTGGATAGAGCACTAGCCTTGGATTCAGGAGGACCCGAGTTCAAATCCGGCCTCAGACACCTAACACTTACTAGTTGTGTGACCCTGGGCAAGTTACTTAACCCCATTGCCTAGCCAAAAAAAGAAAAAAAAAGAAATATGAATAACAAGACTCAGTAGTATAGTACTGCACCCCAAGTAGGGACTGAGTCCAGGCCATAAATCATAGGTAAGAGGATCTGAGATATAGTCAATCTTTCCTTCCCCAGGAGACACCAGCACTCAACCTTAGACTGGAACTCCCATCTCCCACCATGTCTGTGCCAACTTTATTCAGAGAATCTTTTTTCCCCTAGAAAGATGGATAATCAAGATATCACTAATCTAACCTGACCTTAGCATAAGTCTTGATTTTGTCTTTCACTGTAACTTATTCATCAGCAAACTTGAAGAATGTGGTTTAGACCCAAAGAGTAATCACTGATGAATCAGTGTTAAGCTTGGACAAGAGCTGGTTTGGGGCTCAGGGTTATTTTACATTTTCATCAGTAATTTGTAGGATGGAATGGAGAACTTGCTCATTAATTTTACAGATGACACAAAAATGGGGAAAGCCTTCAGCATGTTGAAAAATAGGACCCAAGTTAAACACAACCTTAAGTTGAAGGTGTCTAAAGCTAATAAGGAGGCAGTATGATTTGGTGGGACGAACAGAGGAAAGCTATAACCTTTCTAAGCCTTGGATGCTTCCTCAGTGAACAAGAGGACTGGACTAATTGAACTTTAAGGTCACTTTTAGATATAAAATTCTAAATAGTATATAAGGACCAAACCTGTGATTTCATCGGTATAGGGAACTTCCAGGTGAGATAATTCCCTCCACTAGTGCAGACAGCCACTTTCTCTGCAATGTTTCCTAGATTGCCAAGAGGTTACGTGACTTGCCCAGGGTCACACAGTCAGCATGTGTCAGAAGCAGGACTTGAACCCAATTCTTTTTGACTTTTAGGTCAGCTAGCCACCTACTTTTGCAACGCTGCCTCTCTGTAGCTAACAGTGTGCATGAAGAGGGAAAGCAAGCATAATATTAGCAAAGCTTGAAGACTTAGAGGTTATAAGCTAACCACCAGATAATTATGCAATCCTTCAGTTAAAAAGAAAAAATGAAGGAACGTGCAAGGGGGAAGAGGGAGGGAGTGCTATTGCCTTAGGCCTAATGGGCCCCAATGCTATTTGTAAGCACTTAGCCAGCAAGCATGGGGAAGGAGCAGCTTGGTGTCCTTCCTGTGCCATCCTGGGATCTAGAGCTGGAAGCTTTTTACACATCTGCTTGTTCAGGAGTTCTTCACCTTTTTTGATGTCTATGTCATGTACTCCTTTGGCAGTCTGGGGAAGACTATGGACTGCCCTCAGAATCATGTTTTAAATGCATAAAATAAAAGGCATGGGATTGCAAAGGAAAATGGAGGTTAATGAAAATAAAGATGTAATTATTTTCTAATCTAAGTTCAGAGACCCACTGAAATCTTTCTACAGATTCCAGGTTAAGCACCTCTTGCCTAGTCTAACTCTTTATTTTACATATGAGGAAATCAAGTCCCAGAGAACTGCCCAAGGACACACAGGTGAGTGACAGAATTTTAATTTGGGCTCATATTTTCTGACTCCAAATCCAGCGCTTTCCCTCCCCCTCTCTGCTTCCTCCTCTCTCTGTCTCACTTACTTCTCCCTCCTTCTTTCTCCCCTTCCTTTCCTCTCCTCCTCTCTTCTTTCCCTCTCTCCTTCAACCTCTCTTTCCCTCTCCCTGTCTTCTTCTCTTTCCCCTTCCCCTTCTCTCTGTCTCACTTCCTCTCCTTCTCTCCCTCCCTTTCTGTTTCCTTCTCCCCTTCCCTCTTTCTTAACAGAAATTCCCTAAAAAGCATTAGAGCACACTCAGAGCTGAGACCTAGACCCTAGTCTAAGGAGAGCATTTAGGCTGGGAGGGCTAATCTGTGCATGATATTCAGTATCAGTCTGGCCTATTTCTAGACCACACAAGGAAAGAGGGTGTATTTAGAGGACAGCCACAAACATTTGGGAAAACAGAGAGCTATAAAGAAAAAATGAAGGAACCAAGATCTTTGAGTGAAATGGAAAGGTCCAAAGCCTATGAAGGGTTCTTAAAACCAAGAATGGTAATCCTAGAGCCCAGGGAGTCAGCTTTAAACTTCCATAGAAGGGATTCAGGTGAGTTAGATGTTAAGTTTGGGTGGTGAAGTCTGTTCAGTATCAGATTACTTCAGGAGGTTAGAAATCTCTTTAAAAATAGGATAGTTTCCCATGTGTGAGGCGGTCGGTTTAAATGTCATCTGAGTTCCTTGCAACCCTGCCATCCTCTGATTCTCTACAGAAATGACAGAGGGCAGCAGGCGGGAACTCCGTGGAAGTCTGAAGATCTTTCTCAGAGCAGACGATTAAGGCCACAGTTGTGCATTTGGCAGAGTGTGGTGTCTGTCCTCATCCTCCTCTGGGTTTCTCAGTGGAAATGCAGTGGCCCGAAAGGAGGTCAGAGAGGACCTGGGAACAGAATGGCAGAGAAAATACTAAGGCAATTTCAAGATAAGGAACAAAAGGGTAAGTTAGGTACAAGGTCAAATGTGTGGAAATAGAGTGGGAAGAAGAAAGCCATGTGCGTGTCCAAGTTATCTTGCAACATGCCACAAGAGGCAAAGGGCAAAGAGAGCTTTTCCTTGTCTCCCGTGCAGAGTATGGGAAGCAGGTGGAGCTCTGGAAATAGGAGGAAGCTCTGTTATTGCATCTAGCTCTGACTTGACCCTAGCTTTTCTAGAGCTTTTCCTAGTAAGCAGAGTTTGAGGACCTTACAGGAATGAAAGTAATACTGCATATTTGCATAGGACTTAATTGATTTTCAAAGAATTAAGTACACTATGTTATATGATCCTAAGGGGTTTTCTACTAAAAGGGAATTTATGTTACAGATGTGTAGCTATAATACAAATGTCAAGGCTGGCAGTTAGACTCAGATCGATCTTGGGGATTGTTTTTTTTTTTTTTGCAATCGGAGTTAAGTGACTTGCCCAGGGTCACACAGCTAGTATGTGTCAAGTGTCTGAGGTCGGATTTGAACTCAGGTCCTCCTTACTCCAAGGCCAGAGTTCTATCCACTGTGCCACCTACCTGCCCCGAGCTTGGGGATTCTTTGTGGTATAGTAGAAAGACTGCCAGATTTGGAGTCAGAAGCCTTGAGTTCAAATCCTAGCTCTCCAGTGATATCTGAATTATTTGGGAAAAGCAATAATTTTAATATGGTTTCATTTTGTGACAGCAAGGGTTATACATGTGCGCTTCTGCTAACACTAGGCTGACTCAGAACATATGACTCTGACTAGGAGAAACCAGATTGAGCTATCCCATTTTTACTTAGTTCTTTCTCACTTGAGTGCTAGATTTCATTCCATACACACATCCCATCGCTTTTGTTCACTGTCTTTAATTCTGTGGTATTGAAGAATGGATATTACTCCCCACAGAAGGTACAAAAGTTGGAGCTCTTAAAGAGCACACTTCAATGACTGTTAGAGATATGCCAGTGACTTTTGGTTTGGGGAAATCAAGACCATAGTGAAACAGGATCTGTCACATTGAAGCAAGCTTAAAGGGAAGAATTACTGAAAATGACAAAAAAAAAGACCTAATGAACAATTGATCCAAAAAATGCCTAATTAATCCTCAGAAGATAAGCCAAGACCTTTAGTGGGACTTGACAGCTGTAGGAGTTGTTATTAATTCCTTTACAATGGGTAGGTTTCTTGGAGTTGGAAAAACAGCAGACAACTGCTAACTATTCCTTCGAAGGAAAAATGCTTGTTATGGACAAGAAACCACAAATATTGGAATACTGAAGATTGATGAAAGGTCACTTTTACTAATGAATTTCAGTCTTTCATTAAAGGTTATACCAAAACCCTTATTGGAAGAAGTTGGGGGATACCTGTAAGACAGGGGCATTTTCATCAGACTACAAAACATCCACCACACAAAAAAAATTTAGGGATTTTTTTTAATCTTCTAGTGGACTTAGACATCCTGTTCCTATTGAGTCAATGATGAATTCTAATAAATATATTGATATGACAAGAAGAGAAATTGTTCTAGGAGGCACAGTAAATAGAGCACTGGACCTGGAGTCAGGAAGACCCAAGTTTAAATAACACCTGAGTTCAAATCTGGCCTCAGACACAAACTTGCTGTGACTCTGGGTAAGTCATTTAATCTCTGTCTGCCTCAGTTTTCTGATCTGTAAAATGGGGAAAATAACAGCACCTACCTCCCACAGTTGTGACAAACTATTTGTAAAGCATTTTGCAAACTTTTGAGCACTATGTAAAGGCTAGTTAATACATTGTTATTATTATTATCATTATTAAAATTCTGAAAGGGAGATGGAATATTGTAACATGATCTTACACCCTCACACACTTCACAAAAGGCTAAGATATTTATCCAAGAGATAGAGACAAGCATCCTTCAGTGGTCTGGGAACTCACCCGATTTAAATCCCATTGACATATCATTCTTTAAATGCCATTGCTTAATCTCCAATGTGACATATGATATCATAATGAAGAATTTAAAAATGTGTCAAAATCTTGTGAACTCAATTCCAAGTAACCACCAAACACGTGGTTGAGGCAAAAGCAAAGAGAAGGGAATAAGCATTAGTTAAATGCTTATTATATGCCAGGCACTGTACTATGCACTTTACAAATATCATCTCATTTAATACTTACAACAATCCTGGAGGAAGGTACTGTTATTACTCCCATTTTACAGTTTAGGAAACTGATGAAGGTAGTTAAATGACTCACCCAGGGTTACACAAGTAGTTTTGGAGGCTACATTTGAACTTAGGTGGAATACAACTCATAATACTAATAGGGGAAGTCTCTGTTGGCTGGGTAGATTTTGATGGAGACTTTCAATGAGTACATTGTTTATCTCCCATCGTGTGTCCTTCTTCCTCTTCAGCCTGAGCCCTTGTCTCTGCCTTCCATGTTCAATGACTGCATTCACCTCCTTTCTAGTCTATCCTTCCCCACCACTGTTGTAATCTGTGCTGTTTCCACTCATTGTCATCATAGCACCTGTGTCTCTCAGCACCTGGCAGACCTTCTTCCTTTCCTCCAGTCACCTCTTTGGGGCCCGTGGCATCATGGGAAAGTGAGTCCTTGCTGTCTTCCATCAAGGCTCATGTGTTGGGTCCATAACAGGTGTGTCCTTTCTCTAGTGGGCATGCCAGCTACACAATTCTTCCTTCTTGCACTCTCATGTTGTGTTTACCTAACACATACTACTTATTTGCACAGATGAAAACCTTTTGATTCTCATAACAACCTTGATAGACATAGATGAAAGCTATCTATCCCCGTTTGACAAATGAGGAGAGGAGGCCTATGGAGAGAAATGCTGTATCCAAAGCCATGCAACTCTCCAGTGCCAGAGTTATGAATAAAATCCAGGTCTCTTGCTTCCTAATCCAGTTCTTTGATGGATGTAAGGTTATAGTAGGAAGGGCATTAGCAGCCAGAATAGTGTTGCTAAATCATGTCCAACTCTTTGTGACCCTGTGGACCACATTGCAGCAGTAGTGGGGTGCTTTAGCAGCCAGGATACCTGGTTTCAAGTTCTGTATTTGTCATTTAGAATCACAGAGTCTTACAGACTAGAAGGGACCACAGAGGTCATCTAATCCAGTCTATATTGGAGGAGAAAACTAGCCTAGAACATCCTTGACAAATTGTCATCTAGCCTTTGCTTGAAGACTTCTAGTGACAGGAAAAGTCCCCACCTCTCCATCAAGCTGATTTTGGCTGCTCATGTTATTAGGAATATGTGTGTCTGTCTATGTGTTTTAAATTAATTTAATTTTATTTTTTTGGTGAGGCAATTGGGGTTAAGTGACTTGCCCAGAGTCACACAGCTAGTGAGTGTTATGTGTCTGAGGCCAGATTTGAACTCAGGTCTTCCTGACTCCAGGGCCGGTGTTCTATCCACTGAGCCACCTAGCTGCCCCTAAAAATAAGCTGAAATCTTTGCAACTTTCACCCACTGCTCCTACTTCTCTCTGGTGCCAAACAAAGTCCAGTTCCTTTTCCACATGATTGGTTAGCTCAGGGCCCAACACAGGAAAGCCTGAAGCAGGACCCTGCCCATGACCAATATTGGGACATCTCTGCCAAGGGGAGAACGAGAATGCATATAGCTGCAGTAGAAAGCCTGAAGCTTTGGGAATTCAATTGAGTCAGACCAATGGTTCGTGCCAGGCAGGCCTCAATACATTTCGTTCTCTTTGGTTAGTACACACCTTCTCTCCCCAAATCCCTGTTACAAAGGCCATTAAGATCCCCGCTTGCTTCAGCTCCTCAGTGCATACTGTTTCACAAGTCTGCTAGTACCAACCCAAGCTGGCTTTTTAATTTCTACTTGGTCACCTCTCCTCCTAGGCCCCAAGGCTGCTTAGGCTCTTCCACTCTACCTTGCCACATACCGCTCAGGGATTTGTCTATCATTTGCATATGATAATGAAAATATTTCAAATACTTATAAACAGACTCAGGTTTTCTTTTTTTGTTTTTTTTGTTAACTAGCCTCAGTCCCTTACTCATTTACTTTACTAGCTGTGCGGCACTGTCAAATCACTTAACCTCTTTGCATTTATTTCCTTGTTTATATAATACAGATAATACTACCTGACCTGACTACCTTAGGGGACCATCATAGGACCACAATTGAGGAAACTGAGGCACAGAGCACTTGAATGACTTGCCCAAAGCCACATAGCTAGTAAGAATCTGAGGCAGGATTAGAACTCAGGTTTTACCTGACTCCAAGTCCAGTGCCCTGTCTACAGGAAAAGAAAATGAGATGACATAGGTGGCAAACCTATGTAATGTCATATAATATAATCTCATATACATATAAATGTAAGTGATTATGATTTTTTCCCTCTATGCTATGCTGCCTCACATTTAGTGATACATACATGCATGAGGAGAGAGCATTGCTCCACTGTTCACTGCTAAACTGCCCTGTTGTGGTTCTCAGTTTGAATGGGGTAATTTTGCCTTCAGTACATTACTCTCAGTAGCATCCTCAGTGGTTCCTTTGGTTCTCCCTTCTTCTGAAGGAACTGCTGGGGATAGTCCCCTTCTGGGGTACTCACTTGTATTAAAAGCTGTTGGGCCTACCTTTCTTTCTCCCTATTTAGCTGAGACAAAGCTGGTTTTTGAGGGTCCTGTTGCTTTCCTTTTACCAGAAAGGGAATTTGCCTGAGAGAGGTACTGTTCTCATCGACCTCTGTTTATTGGGTAACTTTGGGCTATCATTCATTTCTGTTTGTGCTTTTGAAAAATAAAACTTTGCTAGGCCTGGGAAAGATGACAGCCTCTACTTCACGTTCCCCTAATCTCTACCTTGGTATTGCTTTAAAATAAAAAGCTGAACACTTGTCTAATGTTATTATGTTCTTGAGAAACCCAGGATTGTGGTAAATTAGGAAAATTACAATTTTAGGAAACAGACAGAAAGAGTTCTCATCACATGTAGCAATTCTCCTTTATTCCCTACAAATCCAGTGGAAGATTCATGAGTTTATTTGGACAATCCCAAGCTCATCATCTCAAGAACACTTGCTTTTGGTAATTTTAAAGAGAGAGGGACTCATCCAGGTGCTTCAAGAAAGAGAGAGCTATCCAGACTGCCAGCCTCCCCATAGAAATGCTGCTGCTTATTTAAATTACTTCAAGAGTTGGAAGGATGAAAGATGAACACTTAAAAATAAAATCAAACTGTTAACTTTATTGGCATAGAGAGCTAGCTCCCTGTGAGAGACTGGCAGGATAAGGGTCACACAGCCTGGATGCATCTGAAGTTGGCCTTGAACCAATGTCTCCCTGAGGCCGGCTTTCTATCCATGACGACACACTGACTCTCAGAGAGCTTCATATGTAACACAGGTATTCATGATTTAGGTGTATGCAATAATGCAATAAATAGAAATCTCAAAAGTCATATAGCATTTTATATTTCTCTGAGGTACTTAATGGTAGAAGGAATTCCTGGTGAGGAAATTCCCTTTACCAATGCATATAAGTTGCCTGGGGTACCTCTTTATATACCCAGTATGGGTCCAAGAGGTAGAATTTGGACCTGAGTCTTCCTAACTCTTCCTAAATCTAAGGCCAACCCTCCATCCACCTTGCAGCTGGGAGCTTGTTAGACCTGAAGTCAGGAAGGCCTGAGTTCAAATCCAGCCTCACTAAGCCTTCACTTACATGTGAGCCTGACTTGCCTGGGCCTGGGCAAGTCACTTAATCTCTATCTGCCTCAATCTCCTCATCTGCAAGAAAGAAACAGTATTTGCATCTACCTCCCAGGGTTATTGAAAGGATCAAATAAGATGTCATTTGTAAAGTTCTCTGCAAACCTTAAAGTCTATATAAATGCAAGCTAGCTATTATGCCATGGTGCTTCTCAGATGTTCAGTCGTGTCTGACTCCTCATGACCCTATCTGAGGTTTTCTTGGCAGAGATATTGGAATAGTTTGCCATTTCCTTCTCCAGCTCATGAGGAAACTGAGGCAAACAAGGCTAAGTAACTTGCCCAGGGTTACACAGCTAGTAAGTGTCTGAGGCCACATTTGAACTTGGGTCTTCCTGACTCCAGGCCCAATGCTCTATCCACAGTGCCTCCTGCTTCTTGGTAACTGTTTAGTAAATGCTCATTCTTGGCTTTTATATGAGAGCCAGAACAGAATTTTACAGACCACTGTCTCTGGAGTCAGTGGACCTGGGTTCCGATATTGCCTCTAACTCTTATTTACTTGTGTAATCTTGTAACCTTTCTAGGGCTCAGATTCCTTACGGCTTAAATAAGGACACTGGAACAGGGAACACTGAGGTTTCTTTCAGGTCTAGATCTTTGATGCTGAGACCCCACTGTTGATTCATACGGAATTAACAGTCACTAAAACTCCCAGTCTCGCTTTTTTCATCCAATAAACTGTTCTCTCACCACATCAAGCTCATCTGTTACTTGCAAAGATAAGTTTTTTGGAACCCAAATGCATCTTGTTGGAATTAAATCTATGTTCTAGCCCAGGGGTGGGGAATCTATGGCTTTGAGGGCACCTGTGGCCTTTTAGATCCTTAAGTGCAGCCTTTTGACTGAACAAATGGGATTTGTTCTGTAAAATTTGGATTCAGTCAAAAGGCTGCACTTAAGGATCTAGGAAGGCCACCCATGGCCTCAAGGTCGCAGGTTCCCCATCCTTGTTCTAGCCTGTCCAAGAGCATTTTGGATCCTGGGTCTATCTTCCACTAAAAATGCTACCTAGCTCTTCATACTCTCTTCATACAAAGAAACAAACTAAATCATAGTTAGATAAGCATGCTGTCTATGGTAAATAGAACGGGGCCAGGTAAATATCTCTGGTGCAGTCCAGTGGACACCTTCCAAACTGACATAAAATCATCAATGACTAACCCTTAGTAGCCAGTCATTCAGCCAGTTCTGAAACTGCCCAAGTGGACCAGAGGTGGTTCAGTGCCAGGCATGGAAGGCAGGAAGACCTAAGTTCAAATCCCGTTTCAGATACTTACTAGCTATGTGATCCTGATCAAGTCACTTAAACTTTGTTTGCCTCAGTTTCCTCCTCTGTAGAATGGGGTGAATAATAGCACCTACTTCCCAGGGTTGTCATGAATTGAAATAACAACTGTAGAGCACTTAGCACAGTGCCTGGCACACAGTAATCACTATGCAAATGTTAGCTATTATTACTACCTCCCAGAGTTGTTGCCAGGATCAAATGAGTTAATGATTGTAAAGCACTCAGCACGAAGCCTAGTCCGTTATAAGCACTATATAAATATTAGCTGTTATCATTACTATCATTAGCCCACATCTCTCCATCTTTTCAATACGAAAAGCAAGAGAGACATCTTCCAGGGCTCTGATCAAATCTGGGTAGGCTATATATAGTGCATTCCCCTGATCTAACACTCTGGGTAACCTTGCCTAAAAAGGAGATGAGATTGTTCTTGATGAAGACATTTAAGCTCTTTCTGATAATCTCTTTTTCCTTCTCTATGTGTTTACTAACTGTCCTTTTAATAATTCAGCAAGTATTTATGGGTGAAGTGCTCTGCTGGGCCCCTGGGCCACAAAGAAACAAATTAAGCTCTTCTTGTCATTAAGGAGCTTACACATTCTGGGGAGGGAGGATTAAAAAAATATACTCAGATAAGTCAAATGTAGTTTTCCTAAACCCAAATATCCTGTCCTGTGACCCAGTGATAAATCACCACAGAATAAAATGCAATGTATATGCATAAGGAAAAGGGCAATGTTGCCTTAAGACCTGGGAGAAGTTGACGGTTTGACTGTGGACACAACCTCAGTGCCTCAGACAATTGCCTATGACTGAGCTGCAAAACAATTGCAGACATGCAGTTTCCTCCCTGGGAGTTCCTTACACTTGGAGTTCTGTTCAACCATGAGCTCCTCTATTTGACTGAGCTCCCTGAAAGCAGGGACTGTTTTTGCCTTTCTTTGTATCCCTAGTGCTTACCCTAGTGCCTAGTACACTGTTGTTCAGTCATTTCAGTCGTATCTGACTCTTCGTGACCCTATTTGGGGTTTTTCTTGGCAAAGATACTAGAGTAGTTTGCCATTTCCTTCTCTGGCTCATTTTACAGGTGAAGAAACTGAGGCAAACAGGGTTAAGTGACTTGCCGGTTGCCACACAGCTAGTGTCTGAAACTGGATTTGAACTCATGAAGATGAGTCTTCCTGATCGAGCACTTCCAGCCCTCTCTATCTACTGTACCACCTAGCTGCCCAGCTGGAATATGTAAGTGCTTAAAAAAATGTTTGATGAATTGACATGACTATACTAATGGAATCACAGGAATCACTCCTCCTGACCCTCCCCAAAATCACCTACTGTGTGTGAAACAATTGGTATATAAAGAAAAAGAAAAAAACCAAAATCAAAACCCCCAATTCCTCCCCTTAAGGAGCTTACATTCTAGTGGAGAAGACAACTGGAGAGGTTTAGAGAAGAGAAAGCATACAGGAAAACACAATAACTTTTTTCAAGCGTTTGAAAGTCTGTCTCCTGGAAGAAGGATGGGACACATTGTCCTTGGTCTTAGAAGGAAGAAACAGAGTCAACAAGTTAAAGTTCCAGAGAGGTGGATTTTGGTTTGAACAAATTTCCAAATGATTACAATTGTCCCAAAGTGAAAGGGATGATCTTTGCAAGTAGCGGGCATTTCCTCAGCTAGAAGTTAGATTTGTTGAGGATGCTGTTGAAGGAATTTCTGTTTGGGTATCAGTCAGATAGAAGTTCCTTCCAACTCTAAAATAGAGTTATCCCTTCCACATTTTTATGGGGTGTTTATAGTACCTTATTGTTGGGTATTGCATTGGGTTAAGTATTTGGTCATGGGCTCTGTGTCATCTGCTGGATTTCATGTGTCATCTGTGGCTTCTGCAAAACTCTTCTAAAATTCCCATTTAATTTCTTATGCTGACCCACGATATATTGAAACCTGTGATGGGGAAAATTGCGATGTGGAAGGGATAACTGTATTATAATAATTCCTATTTGAGATCTGTAGTTATCCAGAAATTACCATTTCTTTAGAAAGTCACTTGAGGGGGCAGCTAGGTGGTGCAGTGGATAGAGCACCGGCCCTAGAGTCAAGAGGACCAGAGTTCAAATCCAGCCTCAGACACATAATACTTCCTAGCTGTGTGACTCTGGGTAAGTCACTTAACCCCAATTGCCTTAGTTAAAAAAAAAAGTCGCTTGAGTGGAATATCAGAGTGGATCTTGAGTTCACTAGCTGCTAGAACAGTTTCTTCTGTGCCTTAGTCTTCAAATGGATTATCTTGGGGATTGAGACCTTCCAGGTAGAGAAATCCATTCATTCCTGTGTTTGCTCCTGATGTTATAGAGCCCCCCAAAAACAAACACTAAAAATCTTTTTATCCATTTCTGAATCCTAAAACCTGACATATTTTTCAAATGCACATCCTTTATAACCATGACAGGAAGTGACAATGGATCACAGATCATTGATTGGGAGCCAGAAAGCACCTAAGAAATCATCTACTCTAAGCCTCTCATTCTAAAAATAAAGAATCAGGTCCAGAGAAGTTTAGGCATCAAGTCCAGATGACACGGCATGATTTGAACTCCCCATCCTGCTGCTCCAAGTTCAGGGATCATCCCACTGCACCATACTGCATGAAATGTGTTGTTTTAAAACAGTTTAATTAAGAACCACAATGCAGCTCTATTTATTATTACTAGGCTTACTAATTAAGAAAGAAAGGGATGGACAACAGGTCCTGTTACTTAGCAACAAAGGAGGTGATAAAGATAGCTCTCCCCCTCCCTTAAAATAGGAATTCCACCTAGTGAAGGAAATGAAGAGGTAGGGAAACCCCCCCCCCGCAAAAAAAAAAAAAACTATTGAATTTCTCATTCATTTTCTTTCCAGATTAACCCTTTTAAGGCCATAGAAATCCAAGAGGGCTTTTCAGATTCAGAGCCACATAAGCAGAGATGCGAAAAAATGTTAATAATAGAATTGCAGATAAGGGGTTCTTTGCCAGCTGGCAATGGCTGGCGTTTCCATGGTGACAGCAAACCCAACTCAGATTCCCCTGCACACCAGCCCTCTGCTATCCTTTTGTTCTGTGGAACAGCCATCAAGTAGCAATATTAATAAGGCAGAGGCATTGTCATGAGCTCGGGCATGACGTAGAGGACTCTGAAATGATTAATGGGGACTCACCCCTGCTGTACAATCTGAACCTAGAGAGTAGCTTGGGGAGGTCAAGAAGCTTTTGTTCTTTTTGCCAGGAAGAGTGAGAGTGTTTTGTCCTCCACATCTGAATTCCTTCCCTTGATCCCACTTAACCCTTCAGAAGAAAGGCAAATTTGAAAGAGGACAAGTAGAGGTCATGGGATTTCTCACCCGGCTATTTCCAGTGACCTCGGTCATGTTTAAACTGTCTTCAGGACAAGCCTGGGCTTTAGCTTATTTGCTCTAATTGAGAATACTGTAAGTGTTAATTTTGCAAGACCTCCACCAAAGAACTCTGCTCATCAGTTCTCATTTCCTTCTTCCCTCCAGCCTCAGGCCCCCCTCTGAGAACAAAGGGCTCAAGAAACCTACCTCTAAGAAACCATTAGGAATTTATACAGCACAATGAAATGGAGTGTTAATGAGAAGACTGTAAGACCCTCTTGGGGACTCAAAGCCTGCAATTACTGTGCTTTGGGGAGGCTGGAGCTTCAAAGCCTAGGGGAGCTTCAGAAGCATTTGGGGTGGCAACCCCCCCTCCCCCGGCTGGCATGAAAACAAAGACCCTCGAGGCTGACAGAGGTAGGAGCAGGCTGTCGGAATTATCTGGTAATAGTGATGTACAAAATCCCATCCAGCCCCATTCTTGGACATCGCCTCTTTCTCCTCCCCACCCTTCCTTCCAGGGGCGTCTTTCATGGTCATTTTAAATAGACTTCACCTGTGCAAAGACAAAGACTTGGAGGAACAGAAGAGCGCATGACCTGCACAATTATTTGCCTCACCTGTCTACCACTCTCATCACCACTGGACTCTCAAAGGATGGCTAATCCAGGAGAACATTATAATCTAACAAACATGAAAGTCACTGGAAGCCTTAGCAAACATTAGGAAGACAACAGTCTGATATGGTGGCTTAAATTTTGAGCCATTCCCCATTTTCCCCCTTCCCCTTTGTAGCATCTCCCCAAAAAGTATGTTCCAAAGTATATAGGCAGGTTTTAGCTATGCCTATGGCCAAATGTGGTTTTTCTCCTCTAAAAGAACCTAATTTAGAGTATCATTTTACAGAAAGGAGGGATCAATAATATTTAGATAGATTTCAAAATACATCAGAAGTCTTTCATAAGGCACTGTGTTTGATTATTTGCCTTAAAGTAGTTTGGAGAAACAACCCAGACAAGAGAAAGTGTCTGATGACTTCTGTCATAGTTCCATGTATTCTGATGAACCAGGGAACTGCCTGTTTTTACACTGAATAGTGGAAACAAATATTTCATTTTATAATAAAAAGGGCAATAGAAAAAAAATCACCTACAAAATAACACAAAAGAGGTTGGTGACAACATCTCTTTATCTGCCTAATCTGATCTGAACTAGAACTTCCCCTCCACCTACCAATGGAGCACAGTATGCAAATGCCACATCCTATGTTCTCAAGGCAGAGTTATGTTACCAGAATGAATATGGATGCAAAAATAAAAGGGAAAAAATGCCTAAACCCTTGCTCCCCCTTCCTCCTCTATCTGAATGGGACAAAGAAAGAAAAGAACCTACCTATTCTCTAGATTGAAATGGTCATTTTCCAGGATACCATCTTGATCCTCATGGTAGAGATGATGCTCAGGGATTGGAAATCAGTGTAAGCTTCTGAACCAAATATTTGTAGAACTTCTATTTCCAGATACGTTTCACATCACCCCTCTTCATGTACTCTGTTTTCCAGGCAATCCGGGCCGCTGGATGTTGTCTAAACTCAATGTTCCATCTTACCTTTGTGCATTTGTAGCAATCATCCCCCATACCTGAAATATACTCTCTCCTTATCTTTATATTTAAGACTATTTATCTTTCTCCAGGGCAGCCAAAGGCTCAGTGGATAGAGCACTGGGACTGGTATCATGAAGACCTGAGTTCAAACCTCACCTCAGACACTTACTAGCTGTGTGACCCTGGGCAGGGTTAAGTAACTCTGTTTGACTCAGTTTCCTCACCTGTAAAATGAGCTGGAGAAGGAAGTGGCAAACATTCCAGTATCTTTGCCAGGAAAACCTATGGATAGCATTGGTGTGCAATGGTCCATGGAATCACAAAAAAGTAGACACAACTGAACACCAATCTTTCTCCAAGGCTCAGTTCCCACATTATCTCCTGGAAGAAATCTTTCCTGATGCCTCCAGTTGCTAGTGTTCTCCTTCTCCTGAAATTTTTTTAAAGCCCTTTTGTTTGAATTTTTCCTTGCCCCCCTTCCATTCTCATCTTTGCATTTATCTGTACATACTGTATATTCTCACAATAGAATGTAAGTTCCTTTAGGTCAGGGTCTGTTTTATTTTTGTCTTTGTATCTGCAGCACCCAGTAGTGTGCATTACATGCAGAAAAATAAAAATAAAACTTAATAAGTGTTTGTTGAATTGAATTAAACTGAATGTGGGAGCTTTGGGCTAAATGGAATGGGTTATGTAAATGTAAGTAACAGCTTATCTGCCCTCAAGAAGCTTGTAATCTACCAGAGAAGAGAAATATACAAATAATTATAACGTGTAGTAGGACATGGTAAATGACCTAAGACAAGAATGTGCAACATCTAGTAAAGCATGAGAAGTGGAAGAATATATGACTATATGTCTTTGGGACTTAACTATAAATACCAACATGGCTGCCACTGGCCAGGTACCACCTTCTCTACACGTGAATTGTACAAGTCTTCAGCCCACTGCATTGTGTTCCTTTAGTATTCTTTCTCCTTACCACCTTTCATATCCTGCCCTCGATTGGATATAGCCAGATGATGACATTCAGTGAGCTGGGCTAAATTTTAGGAGAGTACTCAGATTCATGGCTTTCAGTCCTAACTCTGGCTGGGGAATTTCTCCAAAGCATTTAAATTCCGTTGCCACAGTTGTTTTGCCAGTACTGAGGAGATCGTTTTCAATTTATAGTACAAAATAACCTCACCCACTTGTTTTCAGGAGGCACAGCTGTGGACCCAGTGAATGAAGAACAATGCTCTTAAAAAAGTAATATCCCTGTGCTCTCCAAAGAAAGATTTGGAAGTGTTTAGCAGAAGGGTCTGTTTGGCAAAATCAGGTCTTCATGTTTTCTAATTTTCTCTTTACTATAGCTACTGTGTGGCGGCTCACCAGTGCTCAGCCTTTCTCCATCACCACTTATCCCTGTTTATATCTATGGCAGTGTAGCCTGCGATATACTGCAGTGCCAATCCAGAGCTAGAGAAGGGAAAGTCCTAACTGGAACAGAGAATCTTGGTGAAGTCATTGGGAAATGGCAGGAAGAAATAGTCTGAACTGCTTCCTTAGACTATTTGGGAAGCTGCCTGCAGGCCTTTCAAGTTCACAGAACTTTTTTTTTAAAAGATAATTTTTATTTTTTGGTGGTGAGATGCAAGGAGGTAAGAAGTGAGGGTTGTGCTGGTGCCCTTGCCTTTGAAACTAGGATGGTGGATTTTGAGTTAGAAAGCATCTTTGAGGTGGTCCTGTCTAACTGCCACCTGCTCCAGAATAGAATGCTGAGGTCAAGGAAGTTATATGACTAGGGTAGGAATTTTTCATCTTTGTATGCTCAGCACCTAACACATAGTAAGCATTTAGTAAATGCTTGTTAGTTGATGGTCCATGGTCACACAGATGTTCATTGTCAGAAGTGGGATTTGAACCCATTTCCTCTAACTCAAGAGTCAGTCTTCTTTCAGCTATACTCTGCCTTACTTGTTGGCAATGATTCTAATATTTCTCAGATATCCTGGCCATCTAGTTCCTCAAATGTTTCCACAGAAGCCAGAATCTTGGGGATAAGCAACAGAGAAGAAAATAATTTGTTAGAAGACATTTGACTTGAGAGAAGAGAAAAATTCTATTATTCCACTGTCATGATGAGGCACTGGAGGATTATTTAAACAGGAAGAAAAAAGAAAGGAGAAAGAGTCCCCTCAAATATACCTCTGTGTGTATGTATATATACACACATACCCATTTATATATACACACACATATATGTATATGTGTATGTACATATGTATATATACATATACACATATGTATATGTGTATACATATATGTGTATACAGACATGTATATAGAATACTATATATTATATATAGATATACATAGCATACATACACTATATACATATATGCTATACTCTATATTATATAGATACCATATATAGTATAGCACACATACTATATACTATATATGCATTATATGCTATACTATATTATATATGTACACACATATGTATAGTTCAGCTTAATTTAATAAAAATATATTAAGTGTAAGATCTGTGCAAAACACTGAGCTAGGTGTTTGGGATAAAAGGCAATAACTAATAGTACCTACCTTAAGGAGCTTATATACTACTGGGATGGCATAACTTACATAAATTAGTAAATTATAAGGAAAAATTGAGGCAGGAAAAAGAAGGAATAACTGAGGGGATTCTTGAAGGATTCATAGAAGAGGCAGCATTTTAAATGAACCTTGAAGGAAGACAGATTCTGGTAAGCAGAGCTGAGAAGGGTGAAGAGGAGACTTTGGAGAAAAATGGCTAACATGTAAAGATGCTGTTAAATTGGAAACCAGTGATATGGTGGAAGATGAACAGGGAGAAAGCAGGGGGGAGTATCAAAGTACTGTGGCTTTGTCTCCTGTGGCCAGACCACAGTCTGGGTACAGGAGGAAGAAGAAAGGAAGGTAGGTATAGGTACCCATCATCGTATACTATGGCTATATGATAATATGATTTGTTAGTTTGTTTTGAATTTTTTGTGAGTTATTTGTGAGTTTATTATGAATTAAAATGAAGTAGCCACAGCACAACTTTGATTTTACCAGAGCTGAAAAGGTACCTTAAAGATCATCTAGTTAAATTACTTTATTTTATGGATGAGGAAACTAAAACCCTGTGAGGTGAAGGGATTTGCCCAAGGTCACGCATTTCAATTCAATTAAATTTAACAGGCATTTTAAATACAATTTTTATGTGGAAGGTGCTAGGGATACAAAAACAACATTTAACATTTTAATGATGCTATTTTTTTCATCTGTATCAATACCCACTAATTCACCCTTTTCCCCTCAACTAGAAACACTTTTTTGAAACAAATTTGAATGGTCAAGCAAAACAAGCCAAAGCACTGGTCATATGTGAAAGTGCATTTCCATTTCACTCTCCTCTCGGTTACTTTATCTCTGCTAAGAAGTGTGCAGCATACTTGGTCATCAGTCTTTTGAAGTCTTGATTGATAACTGCATTGATCAGAGTTGTGTTGTCTTTCAAAATAGTTTTCCTCTAAATTATTGTGGTCATTGTTACTCTGGTTCCATTTATTTCACTTTGCATCAAATCATTCAAGTGTTTTCAGAAACTGAGAAATCATTCCTCTCGTTTCCTAGGGTGAAATTATATCGCGCTACATTCATATAGCACAATTTGTTCAGCCATTCCCAATTGATGAGCAGCCATTTTGTTTCTAATTTTTTGCTACAAAAAAGTGTGCTTATATATTGTTGTACATATGAGTCCTTTCCCTCTGTCTTCGACTTTTGAGGAGTATATGCCTGGTAGCGCTATTGCTGGGTCAAAGAATAAGCACAGTTTAATAACTTTTTGAGTATAATTCCAAGTTATTTTCAAAATGGTTAGGTCAATTTATAGTTCTACCAACAGTCCATTAGTGTGTCTATCATTCCAGAGTCCTCTTTTTTTTAAATAACTTTTTTTTTAATCTTTTTTGGGGGCTAGGCAATGTGGTTAAGTGACTTGCCCAGGGTCACACAGCTAGTAAGTGTTATGAGGCTGGATTTGAACTCAGTTCCTCCTGAATCCAGGGCCAGTGCTCTATCCACCTAGCTGCTGAGAGTCCTCTTTAACAGTGGTCATTTAAAACTTTTTGTCTTTTTTGAAAATCTAATAGGCATAAGGTTAAATCTCAGAGTTGTTTGAATTTTTATTTCTCATTAATAATTTAGAACATTTTTATATAGTTGGTGAATGGCTTTTATTCTCATATATTTATATTACATATCATGAATCTCAGACCTTGATCAGATAAATTTGCTACAAAAACTTTCCCCTGGTTAACTGTTTCCCATCAACTTCTTCCTTAGAGGAACTCCTAATATTCTTTTGTGAGATTGCCCTAGACCGACATACCTGGGGTCTAATCAACACATTTTTAGCATTTTCATCAGGGCTATACTAGTTGGCTAATGCTCAGGCAGCTATTGAGCTCTGAATTAACTCAGTCCCCTAGACCTCATTCCTGGTTGGATTAACGGGAGGAAAGGCTTTTTGACTTTTATTTTAGCCTTTGGCAGCTTATACTTGAACCATTTTCATTATCTTTAAGGTTCCACTTAGCAGTGCTGAAAAGGGGAGAGGCAAGGGTGGCAACTTAATTCTGCATTCCTGCTACAGTGGCAAAGATTTATGTTTTCCTTTTATGATTTTAGAATATTCCTCCAATTACCTCCTGACTGATAATTCTCTTTTGTGAAAGAGTTGTCTTTAATATTGCATAAGTTGTTTTTTTTTAAACTATTCTATTTTTCCAGTAGTTTGTCTTTGAGGTTTGACTTTACCATTACTGGGTACTTCCCTAGGTCCCTGTCGATCTAGCCCATATCATTCCAAATAGTTATATTTGCTTCTAGTGCAAGCAGATTGTTTCAGTGCTTCTCCAAATACAGATATGTTTTGGCTGCTATGCCTCCTCCAACTCCTGTTTTTGCTCAAGTTCGAATGACTTGGTTGAATTTACCAAAAATTTAAACTGCAATTTCCCCTTCCTCTCATTGTGTCTTTCATTTGTGTTGAACACCTTTAATCCACCTTATTTTTCTTCCAATAAAAACAGTGCATCCTTCTCCTCCCATAGACTTAGAGAAAGCTTTACTCAAATTATTGTTGGCTTTTGATGAACTATTACTTTTTCCCCTAGAAGGGGCATTTGCTCCTGAGGATCAGAGTGTGCTGGGTAGTCGACTGTCTAGACTTAAAAAAGTGATGGAGAAAATGTTTTTTTTTAAAATTATTTTTGTGTGTGAGGCAATTGGGGTTAAGTGACTTGTCCAGGGTCACACAGCTAGTAAGTGTCAAGTGTCTGAGACCAGATTTGAACTCAGGTCTTCCTAACTTCAGAGCCAGTGCTTTATCCACTGCACCACCCAGCTGCCCCAGAAGATGTTATTAATGCACGTTAAACTTAAGAGTATGTCATGCCTACATTTCCCCCTCTGGAAAGCTAGTTGTAAAACATTTACTAGCACACACCTAGGACCACTGTAAATTGTCAGAGCTGGAAAGGACTCTGAAGATCATTCATTCCATTCCCCTTGTCTTATAAATAAGGGAATGAAGGTCTAGGAAGGTAAAATAACTTACTTAAAGTTAAGCAACTTGCTTAACATTATATAGGTATCTAGTAGCAGAATCATCCAGGATTCGAAGTCTCCTTGGATTGATTTGTTCTCCTTAATTCTGGAAGCCTGAATTAGTATAGCTGCCTCTGTACAATGCACTGTGTGGTTAGCTATCTCGACAAGTCTACAATATCCTAGTATGTTCATCATCCCTGCCTGGTGGCCCAGATAGTATTGTAGAGTATGAACTAGGATTACAGTGACATCTCACAGTTTATAAATGTAAAGCTCTTCCCTCAGTATTTCTGTGATAATGGGCTGAGTCAGGATAGCCATTTTTTCCATCTCAGTTCAATCCAGAAAGTATTTATTGGGGAACTCCTAGGTGCCTAGCACCATGCTAGGATTCCTGGGGAAGTAAAGAAATGTATAAGCCAACATGATGTTAATACCTCATTTAAGGTAGCAAAAACTTGTAGACAAGTAGAAGTCAAAATGCCTGAGTTCAAGACTACTAACTGTGTTTTGGGGGCTTATTCTCTTTGAATCATTCTTTTTTTTTTTGTAAAAATAGAGGTACAAATCATAGCTAAACTACAAATTATCCATATACACAGTGGCTGAATTCCCCTCTTTCCTTCCTTTCCCAAATTCTGCAGTCAGTGCAGACACTTGGAGTCTTTCAAGAATCTGAGGAAATCAGTGGTAAAAGTGGGAAAGAATCTATTGACAACCTGTTAATAATAATTTGTTAGTTTAGTCTGGGGTTTGGACCAGTCCAAACTGGATGATCTCTAAGATTCCATTTGGTTCTAAAGCCTATGATCTTATATGATATTGAAGGGGAGCTCTGAATTCCTCAAATGATTTGATTCAATAAACATTCATTATGTGCTTTCTATGTCCAAAGACCCATGGGAGGGTCCCACCAATAAAATTCTATCCTGGTGTCTCCTAGTGGTGTGGAGATGGCCCTGGTTTCTCAAAGACTATGGCCTCAGTTCTGGTACATCTTACTATGCTTAAAAATAAGCTAGGTGACATTTAGTGCCCATGCTTGGTGACATATTATATCCCTCGCAGCTGAGGATGTATGGAAAGGCTCATCACCAGTAGGTGAATTCCCTTTCCTTTCCCTGTGACAAAAATTCAGGAGAATGAGAGGAGGTTATAGAAGAAATGGTATGAGGGAGAGATGGAGGGGTAAGGAACAAGAGAGGGAAAGGGAGGAGAATAAAAAGGAAAGAGAGAATGAGGGGATAGGAAAGGAAAGAAGAGGAAAAGGTAAGGTGAGAAAGAAGAAGGAAGGAAGAAAGAAAAGAATGGCAGGAGGAAAAAATGGAAAGAAGGAGGAAGGGAAGAAGGAAGGAAAGAAGGGAGTTATGGTGCAAGGTATGCAGAGAAAAGTTCAGGGAGTTATTTTCCACTCTAATCTTACACAAACATCCCTATACTCCATAGGAATCTACATCAACGGTCGATTTAGGGTACTTATTGTATTTAAATACAATAGCAAGTTCTGCACATTAATCATCTCTCTGCCAGTTCCTTTAGCAATCGCCATAATAGGATCAGCTGCAAGTCTGTTTCCTATACAGCTACACTTTAAAAGAGTATTTCTATTTCACAAAAAAAAATTATTAACATTTAAATAGAAAATATATGAGATTTCTAATGAGTTTTTTGTTTTTTAAATCACATATGAATGCTTGGGAGGTTTTTTATATGAATGTGGGGCAAGAGTAATTTATTTGACTGGGAGTGGGGAGCGGAATGGCAAGTGAACCATAACCAGCATGGAACTTGTTTGTTATTAGCATTAGAAAAACTTTCCCAAATCATGAAGTCAGCAAAAAACTCCATGCAATCTGCAAGACATTCATCTTTCTCAGGAACATTTTTAATAATAGCTAATATCCTTACTATGTATCAGGCACTGTGCTAAGCACTTTACAATTCTTATCTCATTTTAAATATCTTCACAATACCCCTTGAAAGTAGGTGCTATTATTCTCCCCCTTGTACAGATGAGGAAACTGAGACAAATAGAAAGTTGTGATTTTCTGACTCCAGATCCAGCTCTCTGTGCACCATGGCGCCACCTAGCTTCCCTATGCATAGTAACAGCTGTTCATCCAATGCCCTCAGGTTCACAATGCTATACATGCATCTCATTTAAACATCACAACTCTTTGAGGCAGGTTCCACAAGTGTTACTAGAAACTAAGAGAAGCCAAGTGACATACTTGTAGTTACACAGCCAGTAAATGTCAGAGGCAGGATTCAAACCCAGTCCTTTCCTTCTGAAGGCAAATCAGATACACATTCCACTATCCCACATGGCTTCATTTGCTTCCAGTCACTCCTCTCTCCTATTCTTCTCCATAGTCCCACCAGTTTAAAGGAACAGAAGGGTCCAAATGAAAAACGCATTCATTTTTTCCACAAGGGTTCCATCAAACCAGAGTCCTGTGTTAACCAGGCAAAATGAGACTATTCAATTTCTTTATCATATCAAGTGTTCATTAGGCTTATTTCTTATTGGTCCTTGATTTCTTAGGCTCTGGGTATATAAGCTCCTCTTTCTTTCTTTCCTTTTTTTTTTCCAAGGCAGTTGGAGTTAAGTGACCTGCCCAAGGTCACACAGCTAGTAAGTGTCAAATGTTTGAGGCCAGATTTGACTCCTTCTGACTGCCGAGCCAGTGCTCCATCCATTGCACCACCTAATTGCCACCCCCCCCCCAAGATCCTATTTCTTTAAAGGTCTGGACCTAGCTCACTCCTTGAAAAATCGTTTCGTTTGTGTTACATGAATGCTTTAAATTAAATGGATCTGTTCTGAAAGTAATATTTTCTGTTCTCTTCTTTGCCCCAGTTTCTTGTTCATTTGGGGATAATAACTGTTCCATGCCATCTCATTACCATATAAACTGTGCATTTGCAGCTTGTAGGCCAGGATATCTAGGCCCAAATTACTCTGCCAGAAAACAGACCTATACAGCTCCTTAGGGCTACTGACAATTTAATGCCTCCACCTCTTCTATCTTATTAACCCCTATCCCTGACTTTCTGCAGTTGTATCTGCCATGATTTATTCAATGTCACAAGATTGTGGTGCATAAGACAAGAACGTTTTTTTTCCTAGTGCTGACTTTATAAAACAAACTTCAAAAGAGTAAGAGCAAGAATATAATAATTCAAAGGAACATGGCTTAAGAGGGTAGATTTTAAGTGGTTTATTGCTAAAGTAGAGAACGATGAAAAATGAGGTGCATCTGCTCAAAAACTGAAGGGTGCAGTATTTATTGCTGTAGGTATAAATATGGTACTGGACAATTTATACTGTCATGTAATTACATATACACATATATAGACTGTTTCTTTGAAAAATTAATTCTTCTGGCTATATATGTGTACATTGAGGACATATAATACAAATATAATCTATATTTCTTTGGAAAATTTAATCTTCTGTATAGATATAAGTATATATACACATATGTATATGTGCATATATGTATATTATATATATCTAATACATACACACACATACAGGATGTCACAAAAGTCTCAGTTCAGTTTTACACTTTAATAACTTTAGAAGTATAAATGCTCCAAACTTGAAAAAAATTTGAAAGTTTATTTAAAATATTGATATATCTTATTAAAAGTCAACATAACCACTCTCTTGTGATAAATAGTGCTCTAGGTGATTTTTCAAACTTTAAAAACTCTTTCATCAGTTGCTACTCAGTGGCTGAATGGATTGCTTTTTAATCTTAGCCTGAAGATGGTCCAAAGAAAAAGGTTTTGATCCATATGTGACAGTTTTTTTTTTAGGCAATTGGGGTTAAGTGACTTGCCCAGGGTCACATAGCTAGTAAATGTCAAGTGTTTGGTCTGAAGCCAGATTTGAACTCAGGTCCTCCTGACTTCAGGGCTGGTGCTCTATCCACTCCACCACCTAGCTGCCCCAAAGCATGTATCCTATTTTTTTTTTTGATGAGACAATTGGGGTTAAGTGACTTGCCCAAAGTCACCAGCTAGTGAGTGTTATGTGTCTGAGGCAGGATTTGAACTCAGGTCCTCCTGACTCCAAGGCTGGTGCTCTATCCACTGTGCCACCTAGTTACCCCCATATGTGACAGTTTTGACATCACTCACTCCACAAGAAAAAGTCTAATGGAGATAGATCAGGAGCCCAACTGAAGTGGCCAAGCAACAGGATATTCTCTATAAGTGTAATCTGGAAGCTCGAATACACACCATGGTGCATAATGACAGGGTACCCTGTCTTATTAAAATGAAAACTTTAAATTTATTACTCAATATTCACCAAACTAAATACATGTATTAGTTAAATAATTGAACTTCCACAGAAAATTTTTGTAAGTTTGTGGCATTTATATCTCTAAAGTAATTAAAGCTTAAACCATCACTAAGACTTTTGGGCCATTCGGTATATATATACATATATATATATATATATACACACATACATACATACATATATATATATACATACATACATATATATACACACACACACATATACAGATAGATAGATAGATAGATAGATAGATAGATAGATAGATAGATAGATAGATATACATATAGATATAGTCAGTTCTGCTATAAGTCGATATATGGGATCCCCAAAAAGTGCCTCATGGCAAAATTGGGCAATCAAAACCACAGGATTTATGGGGAAGGTGAAGGTAGGGACAAAATATTCCAAATCTTTGTCAGTGACACATAAAAAAAAGGGAGCCTAATAAAAATGGTAGCATAGTTTTATACATATTAAATGGCTAAGGAATACATAAATAGGGGCTAAGGCCACGGCCTTGGGCTGCTATGGCTTAGCCTATGCACTGGGCTGCTAGAGTTAGGGGCGAACGCAGAAAATTCTGGGGTCTTCAGGCCAGAGGCCTTGGAGGAAGGGGGTGGGGGGAGGAGTGGAGATGGTGAAGTCCAGGCCTCCTTTGCCCATAGCTCCATTGCACTCCAAGATAACAATTAATACAGCACTTTACCTTGACAAAGAGCTGGATTTTGCTGGTAGAAGCAGGTGTTACAAAGGTTGTGGCGTGTGAGTTATCACGAAGTGCTGTCATTTTCTATGTTATCTCACTGTTTTTCTCTGAAGAAATCTCACAGGAGCAAACTCAAAATTCTAGTTATCCTCAAAATGTTCCCTTAACGAATCAATTTAGTTGGAACAAATCCACATTTTGGAAACTCATGCAATAGCAGAACTGACTGTATATATGTATACATGTATATTAGGAGTGTATGTGTGGGGCAGCTGGCAGTACAGTGGATAGATTTGGAGTCAGGAAGACTCGAGTTCAAATTCGGCCTCAGACACTTAACTAGCTGTGTGACCCTGAGTGGATCACTTAACTTTTGTTTGCCTCAGTTTCTTCACCTGTAAAATGGGGATAATAATGGCACTCTCAAGATTGCTATGAGAATTGAATGAAATAATAAATGTCTGATGTTGGGACTCAGTGGATAGAGCACCAGCCCTGAAGTCAGGAGGACCTGAGTTCAAATCCAATCTCAGATCAAATGCTTGACATTTATTAGCTGTGTGACCCTGGGCAAGTCACTTAACCCCAATTGCCTAAAAAAAAATAATAATTGTCTGTCTCATCATGATAGACAGAGACTATAGAGTACAGAATATGGGAAGGCAATGTGGAATAATAAATGGAAAGCTGGCCCCACAGTAAGGATGCCAGGGGCTCAAATACCTTGGACACATACACTGTCAGTGAAACCCTAGGAAAGCCTTTTAATCTTCAGTGCCTCCAGGTGTCTCGTTAAGATTATAAACTGGAAATCAATAGCTGTTCTGTAAGGGTAGAGGGAATTTCCTCACTGGGAGCTCCCTCGACCCATGAAATCATGGGCCTGATCCCCCCAAAATATAAAATATATAGATAAAATAGGATATAATAAGCAAAACAAACAACAAATATAACATAAATAATAAACTTCACAGTAGAGTAGAAAGACTTAGAGACAGGAGATGAGTGTTGAAATCTTGGGTTTACCATTTGTTAGCTGTGTAAATTTGAGCAAGCCTGGCTACTGTACTCCATGGTCCCTCACTGGTGGATATGTGTCACTTAGGGCTGCTAACTTCCGATCCACCACATAAAGGTCAGTGTTTCTTTCTCCACGGTTGAATTAGTCCTGTTATCTTCCTGTTCTTGGGTCGTATGCTTCTCAGTCTCATTAGCACTTCCCGTGGAGTCTTGGATTTCCAAGGGGGCACTCCTGCCTTCCCTTTGTTTACCTGTCTCACATTTTCCTTGGGAGCATCTGGGGTGGGTTATACTAATTTCTCCAGGCTGCTGCTTCTCAAAAGATCTCCAACAAAGGAGGGGCAGAGCCTATGTCTCGGAGTAGCTTTTCCCAGTCTTCAGCTCAAGGGAGAGGGGCAGCCCTGCCCTATCAGTGAAGATTTATGCTCTCACTACCGAGATCAAGAAGAGAATGGGAGATGTTGGTCTGGTTTAATGTTAGGAAAAATTCAGGTTTTAGGAAAGGGTGACAGGAGATACATGCAAGGTTCACTGAAAATAGATGGAATTTATATCCTGAGATTTAAAAGTAGCTTTATATTAACTTTTGAAAGGAAAAATCTTTTTTGTAACTCTGCCAGAGAGAGAATTCATTGTTTTGACTTAACAGAACACTCCATTAATTCTGTAGCGAAGAAAGGGAGTTGGAATTTCGCATTTATCTGTGGATGTCTCAACTATTTATGCATGACAATAAGGGCATTTTTCAATGTTAGCAATATATTGTGTTTTTGTGATAGCTTTGTGAAGAGGAAAAGCCAATACTTTTGAAGGAGTCCAAAAACACCTGGCTATTAAGATTTAATTAATGGTATTCATTAAAAAAAACACTTAAAACTGGCTTTTCTATTTCTTCTGCTTTTGATTGGGCCAGGATTTTCTTTTAGTGTATTCAAAGCATTGAATAGTGAAATCAGTATCCATGTTAGGGTAGTTAGTTTCAGTGATATTGTTTTATGCGAAAGGTAACAACAGATGGTAAATTCATGCTACAGCTATAAGATAATTTTGTGCCTGCAATTCTTAAAGATTCACACTTTATATCCAAATTCCTAGAAATGATTGTGAATTAAATACATTAAGAAATATGTGCAAATTCATTCAACGAAATACAAATGTTGGTTGACAAGAACCAATCTAAAAATCTTAATTTTACTCAAGAGAAAAACACTTGCTTTCTTAGTAAAAGCAAGGCAGTGATAGAACAGGAATGTGAGGAAAAAATCTTCTTTAATTAAATACACCAGTATCTCAAGAGACATAGTGTCTTTGTCTGGTGAGCTCACTTAGTTTAAATAAGAAATAATTAGGGGCGGCTAGGTGGCATAATGGATAAAGATTTGACCTTGGAGTCAGGAAGACCTGAGTTCAAATCTAGTCTCAGACACATGATACTCACTATGTATGTATGTATTTATCTGCTGTTGAATTTTTTCAGATACTCTCCTTTAAAAGAATGGGGAAGCTCATGGTATACTGGCTAGAACACCAGGCCTGGAGTCAGGAAGATATTTGTTCAAATCTGGCCAGACACTTACTAGCTGTGTGACCCTGGGCAAGTCATTTAACCCTACTGCCTAGCCAAAAAAAAAGAGAAAAAAAATCACCCATGTTTATCAAAGTATGCCCCTCTCCATCCCAAATAGCCATCCCTTATGATAAAGAATAAAAAAGAGGAACATTTTAAGCAAAACTAGTTGACATCAAAAAATATATCTATTCCATCCCCACGTTGCCCCTGTCACTGCAAAGAAGTGAGAAGAGATGCATTCTCTTATTTCTTTGGTGCAAGTGAGGCTATTATCACTTCACAGCATTCAGTTCCTGGTTCTTCCTATCTACCTAGCTGCATTCACTTTGCATATTGTTGTCTGGTTTTTGCTCATTTCACAGCTGCTCATGTAAGTCTTCCCATGCTTCTTCATATTCATCATTTCTTACAGCATAGCAATATTCTATCACATGAGTGTACTATAATTTGTTATTCATTCCTCATGTGATGAGCATCTGTTTTTCAACAAACATTATTAAGTGCCTATCATGTACAAATCCCTAGGCCTGGGACTAGCCATACAAAGATTGACAAGATGCAGACCATAAAAAGAGGAAAGGACACACATGTACAAAAATGTTTATAGAAGCTCTTTTTGTGGTGACAAAGAATTGGAAATTGAGGGGAAGCCTATCAATTGGGGAATGGCTGAACAAGTTGTGCTGTATGAATGTAATGGAATACTATTGTGCTATAAGAAATGATGAACAGTCTGACTTCAGAAAAACCTGGAAAGACTTGCGTGGACTGATGCTGAGTGAAGTGAGCAGAACCAGGACAACACAGTACGCAGTAACAGCAACACTGTACAATGACCAACTTTGATAGACTTTGCTCTTCTCAGCAATACAAGGATCTAAGACAATTCCAAAAGACTCATGATGGAAAATGCTATCCCCATCCAGAGAAAGAACTATGGAGTCTGAATGCAGATCTAAAGCATGCTATTTTCTCTCTCTCTCTTTTTTTTCCTTCTTTCTTTTCTTCTTTCTTGGTTAGGCAATGGGGTTAAGTGACTTGCCCAGGGTCACACAGCTACTACGTGTCAAGTGTCTGAGGCTGGATTTGAACTCAGGTTCTCTTGACTCCAGGGCCAGTGCTGTATCCACTGAGCCACCTAGCTGCTCCTCCTTTTTTTCTCATGATTTTTCCCTTTTCTTCTGATTCTTCTTTCACAACATGACTAATGTGGAAATATGTTTAATATGATTATACGTGTATAGCCTACATCAGATTACATGCCATTTTGGGGAGGGGGAAAGGGAAGGAGGGGGGAAATTTGGAACTCAAAATCTTATGAAAGTGAATGTTGAAAACTAAAAATAAATATATAATTTAAAAAAAGATGACAGACCATACTTTCAAGGAGTTTTCAATCTATGCTATGGTGGCATCTGCTGGCACTGCTGTGGCGTGAGATTCCACTGTGATCCAGACTGTCAGAGTCAGCTAGGGAGGCAAGCCAGATCCTGGAGACCAGAGCATGAGGAGAGAAGATCATAACTTCTTAGGTAGGCATCAAAGAAAGGAAGACTGCCTTCTCCAACCACTGTTTTCCCTTGATCTGGAGCTAGGATCATGAACCTACACTTTTTCCTCTTATTCTTTTTCCATGTAGTTTGGGAAATTTTTCTGATCACTCCTAAAGATCTGATGAGTATGAGTGGGGCAGAAGGAAGGGGTGTTGTTTAAAGGGAGGAGGATTTGGGAGATGATGAGAGTTAGATGTTCCACATAGGAATATTTGATCTTTCATTTTCAATGCGGTTGAGAGACGGAATGATATAGTAGATAGTGAGCTAGGTTCAAGGTCAGAAGGACTTGGGTTCAAGTTTCACTTTTGACGTATTTTGGCTGTGACTTGTTTAACCTCTAAGACTATAAATTATAGTGAAAGTGCCTAATCCTAACTGCACTGGTAGTGAAAACTAGAGAATTTCCTCACTTGGGGAATCTCCTTTGCCAATAAAATCACAGATCTAGGCCCTACCTTCTACTGGTTTGATCAGAGTATTGTCAGGCATTACTGTGCAATAGAAAGAACACTAGCTCTGGATCTAAAGGACTTGAGTTCAAATTCTACCTTTGACATTAGTTGTGTGACCTTGAGTTAGTCATGTAAACTCTCTGGGCCTCAGTTTCCTCACCTGTAAAATGAAGGAGTTGGATTAATAAACATCTAAGGTCCCTTCCAGTTCTCAATCTGGGATTCTATGTTGAATAACTAAGTCTCCTGGATATTGGGGGAGGGAGGGCATTATAACTAGAGAAAGGAAAGCTACAGGGTGGGGCCTCTAGAGCTGCTTACAGATCATAAATTGTAGATTTTTAATAGTTGGATTAACATTTCATTTTATCACCCAGATAACATTCAGCCACTAAAGTGGTTTTCCTAAAGCTCAGGTCTGACATGTCACCTTTCCTACTCAATAAACTGCAGTGGCTCCCTGTTGCCTCCAGGATCAAATACAAAATGCTCCATTGGGCAGTCAAAGGTCTTCATAATGTAGCCCCCTCCTACCTTTGCAGTCTTCTTATACCTGACACGAATTCTGTGATCCAGTGACACAGGTCTCCCGGCTTTTCCATGAACAGGATAATCCATTTCTGAGCTCAGGGCATTTTCTCCGGCTATCCTTTATGCCTGGAACACTCTCCTTCCCTCCTCCTCCTCCTGACCTTCCTAGCTTCTTTCAGTTTTAACTAAGATCTCATTCTACAGAAAGCCTTCCCTAACTATTCTTAATTATAGTGCTTTCATTCTGTTAATTATTTCCTCTTATCCTGCACGTGGCTTGTTTTTTTATGTATTTGTTTGCATGTACTCTCCCCCATGGGGCAGCTAAGTGGCGCAGTAGAGAGAATGCCAGGCCCGGAGTCAGGAAGACTCATCTTCCTGAGTTCAAATATGATTTCAGATACTTACTAGCTGTGTGACCCTGGGCAAGTCACTTCCCCCATTTGCCTCAGTTTCCTCATCTGTAGAATGAGCTGGAGAAGGAAATAGAAAACCACTCCAGTATCTTTGTAAAGAAAACCCCAAATGGGGTCACAAAGAGTTGGATACAACTGAAACAAATGAACAATAACAATAAAGTCTCCCTCATTAGATCATAAGCTCCCTGAGGCCAAGGACTGTCTTTTGCCTCTTTTTAGCTCAGTAACTGGCACATAGTAGGTGCTTAATATATGTTTGATTATTGATTGATTGATAACTTTGGACCTGGTGAATTTCTTAGTGCTATAGGAGAAGAGTTAACTCAATCAAGGGTTGGGTAGAGTAGTCTAGCGGCTTGCAGGCTGATCGCCCTCTGGTGGTCTGAGAGGATACTGCAGCCTTTTGGAAGACAATCCCAGAGAAATGCCAGAGGAGATGTGGGGTGGCTATGTTCTCTTCAAAGAGAAGGCCACCTGCTTTTCAACTCAGATATTGCACTCCCTGTGTTGATAATATAACGATAAGAACTGCCTTTCTGTAGGTTTAGGGAAGGCAGCACATGAGCCCAATTGGACTACTTACATAGAAGGGTGCCTCTCTCAATAAAATAAGCATCAAATAATCTGCTAAGAGTAGAATTTGATAAATATGGGAATGATTTATGGAAGCACATCATGGGATCTCCTTTTCCTGTGCATAGGAGATTGACCTATGTTTCACTGATATAGGGAATCCCTGATGAGGAAATCCTTCCTGTCAATGAGGTCTGACGTCTTCTCTGAAATATATAATCTCATTACCTCAGAGCACTGAGAGATTGACTTATTCAGGGTCACCCTGCCAGTATGTATCTAAATCAGGACTTGAACCCAAGTCTCCCTAGTTTCAAGTCAAGCTCTCTATCTACTATGTCACTCTACTACTCTTTCTTTTTCTTGAGACTCTTAAAAAGAGAACAGATTTTCATCTGGAGTGGTGGAATTTGTAGTTCTACGTTAAAGCAGAATGAATGGACTAGATGACCTGATTATCTCTTAATGTTCCTTCTAAACTTATGATTTAGTGATCAGAGCACTACCAAATATATCCCTGGTTTGCTTTGACCTAAATCTGCTGTTGGCAGAACATTCATGCACAAGGTGGGCCCCAAGTATCTCTACAACTCGACATAAAAGAGGCTATTTCTGGCCCAGGCTGCCTGTCAGCATTCTCCGACCTCCTGGCCTGAAGTCTCCCAATTCTGAGTTATGTATTGGCTCACACTGATTCTCATGCTTACTAGGTTTCATGAATTCCCCTTGCTTCTTGAGTACAAGGTCCACAACTTGAGTATTAGGTTAAAACATAAAAGGGGGTGCTGCTTCTGGGTTTTCCCCTTTTGAAAAGAAATCTCCCTGGGGCCAAGACAGACTGTTGATTTCCTTGACCAACTCCCAGTTTCTGACCTGAATTTAAATCCTTCCTCAGACAGACACTAGCTGTGTCATTCTGAGAAAAGCACCCAACCTTTCTTAGCTTTAGTTTTCTTATCTGTAAAATGAAGGGTCAGCCTTGAAGATGTCTGAAGTCCCTTCTAGCTTTAAATCTATCAATCAATCAATCAATCGCTATTTATTATTGCCTAGACACCATGCTAGGTGTTGGGTATACAAGTCCAAAGAATAGAACAGGCTCTATTCAGAATGAGCTTATATTCTAATGGGAAAGACAAGTACACATAAAAAATATAGCATAATCATGAAGTTAATAATTACAAATACGTGCATTGAGGGTTAGATACAAAGTAGTGTGGGAAGGAGGATACTAGTAGTGGGAGGAGGGGGAATCAAGAAAGGCTTGATGTAGAAGATGGTGCTTCAGCTGCAGATTAAAGAAAGAGAGAGACTTTATGGCATGGAAGTAAGGTAGGAGTGAGTGAGTGCATTTCAAGCATGAGAGTTGGCTAAGACAAGGCATGCCTACGGGAGATGGCGCAGAGAGAAGGCCAGTTTAGCTGGATCACAGAGCAGGAGTAATGTGCAATGAGGCTCAAAAGGTAGGTTGGAGTTGGGTTGAGAATGGCTTTAAAAGTTAAACAGTGATCAGTCTGCATTTGAATCATCACATTCTGAGCTATTAATTAGCTCCGACTGCTACCTCGTGACTGGTGAGAGATCTCGTCTTCTTAAAGTTCATTTGGCTGATCGAACATCACTCCTTTCCTCTTGCTCAAAAGGGAATAAGACTCCCTAGTAGGCAATGTATTTTCTTTGCAGGGTCTGGACTCATTTCCAGGGTTAGTTTGTAAACTTGCAAGTGGCTCACTTTTTCAATTACTTGATATGGGATGACTGTCCATCAGTCTGATATTTCATGTGCTCCTTGAACACTAAGATTTCTTAACAGAATTCAGTATCTTTAGAAATTTTTTTTTAAATTTTATTCTGAACTTAAGAAATAAAACAAGCATTTCTATGACAGTAGAATAGGAAAAAATGATTGTACATGAAACTGCAAATCCATTACGTATTTGTTTTTTTAAGTATATCTGGACAATGAACTTAAGGATCATGCTATCACTAATTTCTAACAGAGATAATCTGATAGGACAGATGAAAACGGGAACTTCTAGCTTTACCCTTTCTTCCTTACCTTTTTCTGGGGTATTAATCATGGAAACAGATTTTGAATTATTAAGGTGATAACCAAGGTCAGCCTCTTTGTTTCAGCAAAGAGATGTGCTGATTGTGAGTCTGTACTCATTCTAACTACATTGTGCTTATAAAACAGTGCCTTACAGCCTAAACATATACTTCACTTTGAAAAGAGAATTAAATGAATTATCTTTAAGGCTTGATGGCTGCCAAGCTACTTAGAATCCACACCAAAGGGAGCTTGGACTTAATCCCACAGAATAAGCAAATAGTATATCTTCTATTACCGGAGTATACTTTTGGTACTTATATATGTAGTTTAAATTTAGATTCATACAAGAGCTAGTATGAGGTTTCCAATTACAAGTCTTTTGTCCAGAGAAAGATGAATTTTCTTTCAGTTCAATCTAGTAATATAAATGTGTGCATATATAGCACATATACACATATATATGTATGTATGTATACATATTTATCATATATACATATATAGCACTTTAAGATTCGCAAAGTGCTTTGCAAATATCTCATGTGATCCTTGCAAAACCTCTGAAGGGTAGGGTGCTATTATTATTCCTATTTTACAGATGAAGAAATTGAGACAGGCAGGTTAAGTGACTTGACCAGGGTCATGCAGCTAGTAAGTGCCTTCAGGTCCAATGATTTTTCCACTATACTACCTAGCTGCCTATAACAGGTAGACAACTAGGTTGTCATAGTTTATATCATATGCCACATGAAACATTCAGAGTTTTCTAGTATTGATTTAGGAAGGTTTAGAAGCAGAGCTTTTGGATACTCAGACATTTGCATCCAAGAAATTCCAAGCCTTTCAGTTATTTGATTATTCAGTTCAATTGATCACACATCCTGATCCTTTAGTTTTTCTGTCTTGCAGTTTCCCCAGCTCATTTTGTATATCTGAAAAATGTTAGCAAGTCAACCAATATACTTGACATGAAGACTAATCATTCTTAGAACTCAAAACATGCTCGATACATTTCACTGATTAATATTAAATCTTAGGATTGTTCAGATGCATTAGATTTGTGACTTCCAGGAACAGAATTTTGCACTTAATTTATCCAACTTGAAGACTCAATGAATAATACACAAATGACAAGGATATTAACTTATACAAAGAATACAAGAAAAAGTATATTTCTACTTCAGTAGTACCCACTGGGTCCCCATCTTGGTCTGGTTCATGGAAATGAAGTTTTCGCATAAAACTGCTCCCATAAGGGCAGCTTTATCCAATGAAAGCCCAGACCCAAGCTTGCCTGAAGACTTTATTGGCTGTGCTTTTTTAATTTTGAGGTAGATGAAAAGAGCTACATGGTCCAATCTAGAGAAAGCAAACTCCAGTCACCACTGAATAACCAATCATCAGTAGGTAGATAAGGCTACATATAGGATTTATAGAATTTGCTGAATTCCTTGGAAGTTAAGGGCTACACTCATGGAGCAATAACCCTAGCTGCCTCTATTTGCATGCCACCTCCTCCCCTGAGTGGAGAGGCTTTGATCTAACCAGGATGTATCATCAGGTAACTTGAGGAAAAGCATATGCACTTTTCATTTGTGAATCATATGGACTATAGATTGGGTTCAGAAGCCAATGCAATAATAAAGCCATATGTATTTCTCAGAATTTTACACTTGTGTTGAGACCTTAAAGATGTGGGTATGGGATGTACAGTATCTCAAGTGGACTCAGACAGCTGTAACAAATCCCACCCCAGTTAGCACTACTGATGTTACCTGATTCATTCATTCTCCAGATTCAAAGGCAATCTAGTGGGTATGTTGTGGAATTACCTCAGAAATTACTTAAAAAGCAAAATCTGTTTCTTTTAAGTTAACTCAAGTCCTCATTTCAGCATGTATACAACTGGAGAAATCTCTTCTCCCAAAAGTCATCTCTCAGTCTCAAATTCCAAATTTACATGCTAAACAAAAATCATGGTTATTATCCATGAAATTTATTAACTGTACCATATAACAAACATAGGTAAACATTTAAAAATGTATAACTGTGATGAAAATTGCAGTCAGTCATCTCTGTGAAAAGAGAAAAAAGCCTCTAACTAGAATTTCTCTTATCAGTATGACCAATTACCACCATCTAATTCTCTTCTGGTTAACTTTTTCTTTCATCAGAATGACCGTTACACAGTTTCTCTTTCTCTAAATGACTAATCATCCTCAAAATGTCAGTTAACTGCTCATATCTCCTGAAGATTCTTTGTCCTCTCCAGAAAAGTTTTCCAGGTTCTCTTGATCCTCTTAAATGAGTTCCTAACTTGGGGTCCACAGAACCCCACCCAACAAACCTATGAATAGATAGCATTGGGTCTATGAATTTAGGGGAGAATTCCATTTTTACTTTCACTAGGACATAACTGAAATTTGGCATTTCTTTCAGTTACCTAAAAGCATTATTCTGAGGAGGGATCCACAGACTTCTTCAGACTGCCAGAGGTCCGTGACACAAAAAAGAAAAACCTCAGCTCTATAAGGTACAGCATCAGTATCCAAAGCCACTGTGATCTTCTTCCTCCTTCTTCCAAATTAAAACCGATTTGTTACTAGATAGCCAAAGGCTAAATAAACTCAGTTTTTGCTTATGAAATCTGTTGTCTCTGGACTGTGCCATGAGTTCTTTTTCAAGGATAATTTTAAACAGAGACAGACAGGCATAGACAGGTAGCTAGCTAGCTAGACAGACAGGTAAATAGATAGATGGATGAATGGATAGATAGCCAGACAGGTGGATAGATAGATGGGTGGATGGATAGATAGATAGATAGATAGATAGACAGACAGATAGATGGATAGATAGGCAGACAGGTGGATAGATAGATAGATAGATAGATAGATAGATAGATAGATAGATAGATAGGCAGATGGATAGATAGATAGATAGATAGATAGATAGATAGATAGATAGATAGATAAGCAGACAGGTAGATAGATACATACATAGATGAATAGATAGATAGATAGATAGATAGATAGATAGATAGATAGATAGATAGATAGATAGATAGATGATAGAACATTTATTAAGCACTTGCTAGGTGCCAAGTACTATGCCAGTTACTGAGGATACAAATACAAACAGTGAAGAAAGCCCCTGCCCTAAGGAGCTTATGTCCTCATTGGGAAAGACCACACATAAAAGGGTTCTGGAAAGGGGCAATGAGGAGGGAGAATCCTGATACTAGGCCATGGAGAGGAATCCCAAAGAAGTTCAGGGCCTGTAAGATAAGGTGAAAAGTTCAGCTACAAGAGCTGGTAGAGTCAGTGGAGTCCAAATTTCAGGGCTAATCTTTGTCCCATAGCCTACTCCTGGTAATTTGGCGCATGTAGACATTTTTGAAAATGTTTCCAAGGAAACTAGAACTTGAACTATTCTTTTACTCAAATATATTAAGTACCCAAATGCTAATGATTGCCCAGGGCTCTTATCTGAAGTCATGAGCTGTTGGGTGAAAGTAGTTGCCTGAAATACCCTCTCAAAGACAGAAATGGTTTTTTTTTTCATGTTTTCCCCTCACTAAGAGCCAGCAGCTCAAGCCGGGGGGAGGGGGGTAGCTGAAGGTCCTGGGGTTGTGTGTAGAGGGGAAGGTGAAGGGTAGGGAGACGTAACTGTCATACAGGATTTTACTAACTCAATTCCCCATCTGACTGCTGATGGCTTGTTAACTGAATTGCTTTCCATTGTCTTCATTGCTGTTTATTGTTTGGATATGTATTTTCATCAGCAGAGGGAGAAAACATCTTCCACTGATGCAGGCTGGTAATTCCTCGATAACTTAGAGTGTTAGAGTATGTTCTTTGGTGCTGAGAGTTCAAATCACTTGCCTACGGTCACTCGTCAGTGTGTAACTGAGGGAGGATTTGATATCAAGACCATCCCTCTATTGCCATCCAGTAACCAACATTCTGAGGACAGTCATTTTGAGAAGAAAATGTTACTACTAATAACGTCATTATTACCATAACATATGTTAATATTTATTAGGGACCTCCAAAGAGGTAGGCATGGTCTTAAATAAGGCCAAGGCCTGTCAAGACTCAAGTCAAACTACACCTTCTGCAGGAGGCCTTTTCTGGCCCCTAGCGCTAGTGCCAATCCCTCTCAGATTACTCCCCACCTATTCTGGGCAATTTAGAGGGTAACTGTAAGTCTGGACATAGTGAGAACAGCCAATGAAAACTGGAAAAAAAAAGTGTGATATTTCTGGTTCTGACCTATGTCCCATAAGTTCCTATGTAGCAACAGCTTTTCAGAAACTAACTGGTTCTACTCTATTTCTTGTATCAGTGAGCTCCTAGCAGGTCTTTGCCACATTCCCAAACTGACCCTAGCTTAGGCATTTATTCCATCTCAGTCGAGATTGGCTGTTCTAGACCTTGACCAGTAGAATGTAGATATTTCTACTTAATGTGAACTTGGGCACTGGTTCCTTGCCATTTAGGCATTATCCCACTTCCCACTTCCCACTCCTCCACTCTTGGTCTGTCCATAGAGGGTCACATGACTACAGTCATGATCTAGTCAGATTTTCTTTGGTTGGTTGCCCAGTATTTCATACTGGGCTCAAACTCCTGTTAAGGGCACATTGCCATCCCCATCATGTGGCAGGTTCCTGCAGGCATGTCAACATGTCTGTTCTATTTATAGAACAGAAACCAAGTACAGCTGGCCAGCTGGGAAAGCAGACATGGGGCTGGAAGGGTTTCCCAAGGAAGGAGACTTCCAGGAAGGCTTTCGGAGGAGGACTTACAGAATAGAACGTGTGCTTTGGAATCTTGTTTTCCCAAAGTAAGTTTGGCTTACACAGAATAAAACACTCCCATACACAGTACTTATGATGGTTATATTTAGGAGGCTTACGTTGTCGATGAGGAAATGAGAATTTTTTAAAAGGAAATTTGAAGAAAAATGACTCAGTGGCATGCCACCCTAGGCAAATTGAATGAATAACTTTAGAACACAGTAGATCAGCATGTAGGGAATTTGCCTAACTTTAATCTAAATGACCCTGGGCCTGACCGATTGGGTAAGTACTTTTGTCTTCTGACATCAAGTGAACTGTGTTAACTGGAAACAGGGTCAACCTAATTTAGCCAATACAGGTAATATCTAAAATAAATAAAACTGAACCCAGGTGCTGGCTTCACACCAAATCCCTTACTCAATCAAATTTGGTTTGCACTTGTGTTTTAGTCTTACAACAGTGAATTCCTTGAAGTGTGTGGTGCTGTTACAACCTTTTACATAGAATACAGCAGTCTTCATCTTTGTTAAGCATTTACATGGGGTCATTGCTGCCTAATTAGCATTTAGAGCCTAGTTCAGTTCAATTCAGTTCAATTCAAGTCAGCTCAATTAAATGCAACAAGCATTTATTAAGCACCTACTATGTGCCAAGGACTGTGCTAGGTTCTAGGACACAGTTCCCTATTCTCATATGTGTGTGTGTGTGTATGTGTGTATGTATACACACACACACTATACTGTAAATTATGCTTACACTATACTGTAGTCTATTAAGTGTGCAATAGTATTGTCTAAAAAATGTACATAACTTAAATTAAAAAATACTTTATTGCTAAAAAAACCCACTAAGCCATCACCTGAGCCTTCAGCAAGTCATAATCTTTTTACTGGAGGAGGATTTTGCCTCTGTGTTAATGGCTGCCGATTGACCAGGGTGAAGGTTGTTGAAGGTTGGAGTGGCTGTGGCAATTTCTTAAAATAAGACAACTATGAAGTTTGCTGCATCAACTGACTCTTCCTTTCACTTGGAACACTTAGAGGCTATTATAGGATTATTAATTGGCCTAATTTCAGTATTGTTGTTTCTCAGGTTATAGAGAAGCCCAAGGAAAGAGAGAGAGAGAGAGAGAGAGAGAGAGAGAGAGAGAGAGAGAGAGAGTTGGTAGAGCAGTCAGAACACATACAACATTTATCCATTAAATTCACTGTCTTATAAGGTGTGGTTCTTGGCACCCCATAGCAATTACAATAGTAACATCAAAGATCACTGATTGCAGATCACCAGTACAGATACAAAAATAATGAAAAAGTCTGAAATATTGTTAGAATTAACAAAAGACACAATATGATCACAAGCTGTTGGAAAAATGGCGCCAATAGACTTGCTGAACATAAGATTGCCACAAACCTTCAATTTGTAAAAAATGCAATATCTGCGAAGCACAATAAAACAAGGTGTGTCTGTATAGAGAATGCACCTTTTTCTAATGCAAGCCAGATCCTTCTACAGAGCATTTAGGGCACTGAGAGATTGCCCTTCAGCCAGTATGTGTCAGAATCCAGATTCCTTAGCTTCTTCTAAGCCATCTATCTACCCACTATGCCATGTTTCTCAAAATCAATGTAAAGTAATTTTGGTGTAGGAGAGGGGAGCACTAATAGAGCACTGACAGAAAGATTTCTTGTAGGAGGTGGCACTTGAACTAAATCTTTTTTTTTTTGCTTTAAAAAATGCTTATTGATTGATTTATTCACTATGACAGCCATTCAAACATTTGAATAGAATTACAATGTCCTCCTGAAAGGCCATGAAATGATGTTTCTTATTCTTTTAGAGCATAACCAAACCAAGAACTCTCTTATTTGAAGAGTACTGGGAGAAGTCCTTCCACTTACAGTCATAGAATTGGATGATAGATTAAGCACTGGAAAGGGCCTTGGAGGTCATAAAAGGGAACCTCCTCATTTTACAACTGAGGAACTAAGGCCGTGGAAGTTAAGTAACTTTCTCAAGGTCACACAGGTTGGTATGCAACAGAGCTGGGAAACAAATCATAGCATTTTTGTTTCAAATAGAATTTCTACTATAGCACCATGTTGCTTATTGTCTAATTATATTTATAACATGAATTTCCATATCAGTGTGTTTAAGTTCTATCAGCTCATTGCTCATTGGATAAGAACTACACATTTAGAATCCCAGTAGTTAAATTTATGTTTGGAGATGATCTAAGTAGCATAATTTTTTACATTTAATTTTTAAAAATTTATTTATTTTTAGTTTTCAATATTCACTTCCACAAGATTTTGAGTTCCAGTTTTTCTCCTCATCTCACCCCTCCCCCCACCCTAAGATGGCATGCATTCTGAATACTCCTTCCCCTAATCTGCCTTCCCTTCTATCCCCCCCCCATCCCCTTCCTCTTCTATTTTCCTGTAGGGCAGGATAGATTTCTATATCCCATTTCCTATATTTCTTATTTCCCAGTTGCACGTGAAAACAATTTTTTTTAACATATGTTTTTAAAACTTTGGGTTCCAAATTTTCTTTCTTCCTCCCTCTCCACCCACCCTCATTGAAAAGGCAAGCAACTCCGTACAAGTTATACATGTATAGTTATGCAAAACACTTTCATAGTAGTCATGTTGTGAAAAACTAACTATATTTCCCTTAATGCTGTCCCACCCCCCCCATTTATTCTGTTCTCTTTTGACCCTGTCCCTCTTCAGAAGTGTTTGCTTCTGATTATCCCCTCCCCCAATCTGCCCTCCCCTCTATCATCACCCTGCTCTCTTGCCCCCCCCCCATTTTCCTGTAGGGTAAGATAGATTTCAATACCCAATTGAGTGTGTATGTTATTCCCTCCTTAAACCAAATCCGATAAGAATAAGATTCACTCATTCCCTCTCACCTTCCCCCACTTCCCCTCCACTGTAAAAGCCTTTTCTTATCTTTTTTCTGTGAGATAATTTACCCCATTCTACCTCCCCCTTTCTCCTTCTCCCAGTATAATCCTCTCTCACCCCTTAATTTTATTCTCCAGATATCACCCCTTAATCTTCAACTCACCCTGTGCCCTGTATCTATATGTCTGTCTGTCTATCTATCTATCTATCTACATACATATAATTTTCCCCTCCAACTACCCTAATACTGACAAAGGTCTCATGAGTTACAAATATTATCTTTCCATGCAGGAATGTAAACAGTTCAACCTTAATAAGTCTCTCTTATGATTTCTCTTTCCTGTTTACCTCTTCATGTTCACTTGAGTCTTGTATTTGAAAGTCAAATTTTCTATTCAGCTCTGGTCTTTTCATCAGAATGCTTGAAAATCCTCTATTTCATTGAATATTCATTTTTTCCCCTGAAGGATTATACTCAGTTTTGCTGGGTAGGTGATTCTTGGTTGTAATCCTATCTCCTTTGCCCTCCAGAATATTATATTCCATGCCCTGCAGTCCTATAATGTAGAAGCTGCTAAATCTTGTGCTATCCTAATTGTGTTTCCACAATATGTGAATTGTTTCTTTCTGGCTGCTTCCAATATTTTCTCCTTGACCTGGGAACTCTGGAATTTGGCTACAATATTCTTAGGAGTTTTCCTTTGGGGATCTCTTTCAGGAGGAGATCCGTGGATTCTTTCAATCTCCATTTTGCCCTCTGGTTCTAATATATCAGGGCAGTTTTCCTTGATAATTTCTTGAAAGATGATGCGTAGGCTCCTTTTTTGATCATGGCTTTCAGATAGTCCAATAATTTTTAAATTCTCTCTCCTGGACCAATTTTCCAGGACAGTTATTTTTCCAATGAGATATTTCACATTGTTTTCTATTTTTTCATTCTTTGGATTTGTTTTACAGTGTCTTGATTTCTCACAAAGTCACTAGTTTCCATTTGCTCCATTCTAATTTTTAAGGAAGTATTTCCTTCGGTGAGCTTTTGGACTTCCTTTTCCATCTGGCCAATTCTGCTTTTTAAGGCATTCTTCTCCTCATTGGCTTTTTGGACCTCTTTTGCCATTTGTGTTAGGGTATTTTTTAAGGTGTTATTTTCTTCAGTATTTTTTGGGGTCTCCTTTAGCAAGCTGTTGACTTGTTTTTCATGATTTTCTTGCATCACTCTCATTTCTCTTCCCAGTTTTTTCTCTACTTCTCTTACTTGTTTCTCAAACTCCTTTTTGAGCTCTTCCATGGCCTAGGACTCATTCATATTTTTCTTGCAGGCTTTGGATGTAGGAACTTTGACTTTATTGTCTTCTTCTGGTTGTATGTTTTGATCTTCTTTGTCACCAAAGAAAGATTCTATGGTCTCACTTTTTTGTGAGGTTTGCTCATGATCCCAGCCAATTACTTGAGTTTTAAACTCTTTGTTAAGGCAGGGGTCTTCTTCCAGTGTGGAGAATATACTGTCCCAAGCTTTTGGGGGTTCTGTGCAGCTGTTTTCAGAGATACTTCTAGACCTGTAAATTTTCAGTTCTTCCAAGGTGGTATGATCAAGAGTGAGGTGTTTACTCTTTTCTTGGCCTGTGCTCTGGTATATAAGTGACCACAAGCACTCTTTTCTGCCTTGGAACTCTCCACCACCAAGCTCCACCATGCCAGTGCTCCTCCTGGCCCCAGGACCACCACCCAGAACTGTGACCCAGATCCAAACATGGGCAAAGCAAGAGAATCCTGCCTCAGCAAAGAGATCTCTGCAATCCCCCTCTGATCAGCCACTCAATTCCCCCTCAGTCTGTGGACTAGAAGCTCAAGACGCAGCTACTGCCCCAGGGCCACACTGGGGGACTGGGGCTGGGCCCAAGCTTCTGTCTCTCACCTCAGTCAAAGACTTTTCCCACTGACCTTCTATGTTGTCTTTGGTGTTTAAGTGTTGTGAAGTCTGGAAACCACCACAGCTGCCCGTGATTCAGTCCTCTGAAACCTGTTTCGGTTCACTGAGGCCTGTTTTGCCTGCATCCCACACCGAACTGCACTCCTCTCTCTGCCCAGTGTGATATACCTTTCCTATCAACCATGCAGGTTGTCTTGGGCTGGAAATTTGTTTCACTGTGTCTTTTTGTGGATTCTGCTGGTTTAGAATTTGTTTAGAGCCATTTTTTATAGGTATTTGGAGGGGTTTGGGGGAGTGGTCAAGCAAGTCACTGCTTTTACTCCGCCATCTTGGCTCCTCCCCTCCCACCCCACTTGAGCTAAACCTTGAAAGGAGCTAGATATCCCAGGAAGTAGAGGTGAGAAAATAGAGAATTCCAGGAATATTGGACCATGTACAAAGACACAAGAGGCAGGGGATTGAATGTTGTTAATGGGATACAGCAAGTGGGTTAGTATGGTTAAAATATGAAGGGAGAGTAATGTGAAATAATTCCAGAAAAATAGGTAAGAGTCAGGGCTTTAAATGACAAACAAAAGTATTTGTATTTGATTCTAGAGACAATAGGAATCCAGTTACTCTTCTTGAGCTGGGGAGTTACATGGTCACATCTGTGCTTTAGGAATATCCATTTAACAGGTGGGTGGAGGGTGGATAGGAGGGAAGAGAGAAGGGAAGAGATCTAGAGGCAAGGGGTTGCTGCTGTTCGTCCTTCATTCTTGGAGAGGACCATGACATCAGGGAGGCAATGCCACAATGTGCAAGAGAATTGGATTTAAGTGAGGCAGGGCTGTGCAAAGTCACCAGCCTCACTTTCTCCTCTGGAGCCATCTGGGTCCAATGGCCAGATATGGATCAAAACAACTGGAGATGGCCCAGGATGCAGTGGGGGTCCTTGGCTTTTTCAAGCTAAGGTCTTTAACAGGTCTCAATTTGCCTGATTAAGAGGCAAGAGGACCAATTAAATGAATTACAATAGCTCAGGAGAGAGGGAAAGAGCATCAGAACTTGGGTGAAGGCTGTTTGAGTGCAGAGAAGGAAAGAAAGAAAAAAAGCTGGACTATAATTAGGATAGAGGTGAAGGCTAGATATGTAGACTCAGGAGTCATCTAAATAAAGCTAAGATCACCAACAGAAACAGTATAGGAAGAGAAGAGAAGAGAAGAGAAGAGAAGAGAAGAGAAGAGAAGAGAAGAGAAGAGAAGAGAAGAGAAGAGAAGAGAGCCCAGGGAGAACTTTGCTGTATATACACACATGAGGGAAGGGAGGGAAAGAGATAGAGAGAGAAGCTGAGTTGATGAGGAAAGGTCCCATACATACCAAAATGTTAATAGCAGTACCCATTGAGATAGCAAAGAACTGGGGTAAGGCTGTTGCCTAATGATTGGGGAATGACTGAACAAATTGTGGCATGTGAATTAATGGAGTGTTATTGTGCCATAGGAAATTTTGTATATGAAGAATCTGGAGAATCACTTGTATGAAATCAGGGTCAAGGAAAATAGAAAAAGATGCATAATGACTTCAATAATATAAGTAAAAACAACACAAAAGAGCTGCTACATGTGGATTAATTGCAATGAATAGTCCTGGTTCTTGAATTCACTGTATATAGTACTTATCTTTCCTCTCTGCAGAGAGTTAGAGGACTTTTGGTACAGAATGTTGTTTGACATGTCAAATGTGGTTGTGGTTTGAGTTGGTTGTTTTTGTTTCGGGGGAAGATTCAATGGCGAGAGGTGGGGGGTATGTCAGGAAATGACTATAATGTAAAAAAGCTACAAAAAAACCCAAAGAAGATATTAACAACAAAAACCCCAAAAAGCCTTTTTTAAAACCCATACTAATGATCTAGTGAATTTTGTGAGTCTCCATTGATATGTCACGTTCTTTGATAAGTGGCAATAAAATGCCAAGTAGGCCTACTTCATAGAAGTTTTGTGCAACTATGAAATTACTCCTAAAAATGTATGTGGGATTGGGGAGTGTGGAAGGAGAAAGGGCCAATGAGCAAATAAAAGCCAAGCCCATGCCAGGGTTAATTGGGCAAATCAAAAGTCTACACAGACAAGCTCCTTTGGTCTGACTCCTGGAAACCTGACTCTTTTTAGAAGGAAATTGTCATTGGTTACCAAACTTTATTATCTGGACAATGGGTCCTATGTTTAGCTTGTCAAATACAAACAAAAAACAGCAGCAGCAAAACTCCATTTACTAAGTTCTTACTATGTGCAAAGCACTATGTTAAGTGTTTCAAGAGAGATACAAATATTAGATAAGACATGATCCCTTCCTTCAAGGAGCTTCCAGTCTGGTAGGGAAATAAGACTCTACCAACAGATAGCTATATTTAGGATAATATGACATGGTAAATTCATCAGAGTTACAAAATAAGGTATTACATAAGGTCTTAGGGAGAAGTCTTGTTACTAATGGGAGATATGGTTGATCAAGGAAGCCTTCAAGGAGGAGGTGGCACAGAGTTGGGCATCTCTGATGTTTCATCCTTGTAGATATTTGGGACATTCAGTATTACCTAGTCCTTTAAATGTCAGGATTCCCCTAGGCACTGGTTGCCATTGTTGGCATCTTTGTTCATTTGCCACGTCTCCTTTAGGATGGCTTTCACCTGCTTTCATTTCTCTTAAGTAGTCATTCACTCCTAGGATAGTTGTTTAGGAATCAGGAAGAAGATAAGAAAGCATGGGGAAAAAACAAAACTCATAGAAGAGGGGGATGGAGAGTTTGATTTGGAGAAATGAATGGCATGGCTGCAATAGAATCTCATGGTAGGTAGGAGAATGAAATAATCCAAGTGCTAAGAGGCATGGAAGTAGAAGTGAAGTCCTACTTGGTCAGTGCTCATTGATTGGTCAATTGAGGGTAAAAGGTGAAACTCATGTGAAGTAGAATAAACAGAGTGGCACTAATCCAACACGGACTGTGATGGGAGACTATATAGCTAAAAATATTAACTAAGAAATAGATGTGTGTGGGGTGAGGCACAGAAGGAGAAATACCACAAGAAATGAAGTAAGGCATCTTTGTAGGAATGTTTGCTACCATGAAGATGGGGTGATGGCAGCTCTTTGATGAAATCCCATAGTCAACTATGGCCATTGCCCACAGCCAATGTGTGTTGATAAAGGTCTCAAGAGCCTGGAGGTATATCCCTTGGGGTATGTTTCTGAGGCCCAGAATTCCCCAAATATAACAGCTTAAGATTATGCTCATAGTATAAACATGTATACTTGGCAATTCACTGGACCTGTCATAGATATCCCCCTGTTCCAGGATGCATGGGCTCTTCTGCATCAAGTACTGGATCAGGCACCAAATCTAGCTAATAGCGAGGCTAGAGTTAATTCAGCCATGATTTCAAATAATCAACCAACAAACATTTTAAAATGCTTACTATGTGCCAGACATTATTTGAGTTCAGTGCATTATTTAATCTTGTGCTATATTTGCCAAAGCATACTTTGGCCACATGATGAGAAGACAGGACTCATTGGAAAATATTCTGATGCTGGGAAAGATTGAAGGCAAAGGAGAAGGAGATGGCAGAGAACGAGATGGACAGTGCCATGGAAGCAGTGAACATGAGCTTTGGAAGATAGTGGACAGACTTTGGAAGATAGTGGAGGACTGAAGGGCCTGGCATGCTATGGTCCACAGGGTCATGAAGATCAGACACAACCAATCAACAACAGTATAAACTAGTCTAGCAACATCAGCTTGATCTTGGACCAGCACGTGGCAAGCACTGGCATCTTTTGCAGTCCAATTTCCTCCCCTACCAGAACACATAGATCTGTTGATTGGCAGAGTCCATGTGAAGTGAGTCATCAAAAGTGTCTTGAGTTAGATGACAGGGGCTAGCCAGGTACCTGTCAGGTGGGCTGTGGCACAGGAGACCTGGAAGGCTACTTCCTGGGGCATGCTGGAGCTCAAGGATCATAGATTCAGAGCTAGAAGGAATAGTAAGGGCCATAAAGTCCAACTCCCTCATTTTACAGATGAGAAAATAGGTTGAGAGAGGTGAGTGGTTTGCTCATGGTCACACAGGATTTGAATTCAGGTCTTCCTGAGGCAAATGCTCTGTCTACTCTACCAGGTTCATAAGCAGGATCAGCTGAACAGTAGAACAGGGAAAGTCAATAGTTCATCCAGAAAACTTCTCAGGGAGTGCTCACCAAGCTTCTAGATATCTTTATGCAATCATCCAGCTGGGATCATGATCACCAGGGTGACTAACCCACCCCAAAGAACTCAAGCAACTTCTCAGTCGTTGTCTGCACCAGCTCTAGGGGCTTTTCTGGGGTTCATCAACTGACTTCATCACTTGCAGTTTTTTGTTGCTGGTGGAGAGGAGTTAAGATATAGATATAGAGCTGGAAGGTACTTTAAGCCTAACTCCCTCATCTTACACATGAGAATCTCTTATTTACAGGTGAGGCCGAGAAATGGGAAGTAACTTGCACAAGGTCACAAGGCAAGTAAGTATTAGAGCCAGGATTTGAATCTAGATAGTTTGACCCCAAATCCAGCAGCAAAATTATCTTCACGGCCTCACCATTTTGGTAAGACTGGGCCCAAGACCTTCCCGGAGTTAAAGGGCCTTCCACAATGCTGGCTGTAGCCTCTGAGTCTAGGGAGTGAAAAAAAGGCCAGCCCATTTTTTCTCATTCATGGAAAGACCTGGAGCTTCAGATTTATTAAATAAAGATCTCCACTGGTGGCTGCTAATATGGTAGAGAATTGGGGAGGCATTGAACAATGCTGCAAGTGGGAGATAGTGTCATACCAGATTCAAAAGTCTCAATCAAGAACTTTGCTGCTGGTTCTAGTTTCCAACCTTTCCTAAATTAGTTACAGCTGGACAGCTCCTGCCAACAAACATTATTTCCTAAGGAAATAGTCAATAGCAGATGCCCGTCACGTTTCAGGGGGTTTAGGAGAAGTCAGCAGCATTTCTGGTGTGTCAGGGATCATATCCCTTGGAGCATTTATGGGAGTGTTTTAAATAACTTCCATGGACACGTGGGGTTCATTGACAAAGGGCTTGCCCTTTGAGATGAAGCAGTCCCTTTATTGTCTACATGGTAGAAAGAGCTACTGACTCAAAAAGAGAGTGACTCCATCCCAGGTTTTCTCTTCCTTTGACTCTCTAGGTTACATGATGTAACACTGGAATTTTCTGTAAAGGGAAGGATAAGGAGTGGTATTCTGTATCCAGAAAGGTTATAAGATGGTATCAAGGCATGATGATTGTTCCCATGTGTCAGCTAAAGCAGAAGTTCAGCTACCTGAGCTTGAATCTGGGCACCTGACCATCCTTTTATTTTGTGATCATAGGTTGACTGGGCAGCAATCTCAAGATGTGGCTTTCAGGAGTCAGTGCCTCAGGAGTTTCTGGGTTCTTTAGTCAGTGATAGTTAACACTTTATCCCTTACAGTGCTGCTGCTGCTGCTGCTACTACTACTACTACTAGTACTACTACTACTACCACCACCACTACCACTAGCACTACTTCTTCTTCTCCTTCTCCTTCTTTAAGGCAACTGGGGTTAAGTGACTTGCCCAGGGTCATACAGCTAGTAAGTGTCTGAGGCCAGATTTGAACTCAGGTCTTCCTGACTCCAGGGCCCATGCTCTACCCACCGTGCCCCCAGTTGACCCTCTTACAGCACTTCCTGGAGGAGAAAGTGATCACACATAGTAGGAAGAGCTTAACCCCTGGCCAGGCTGGGGGATTTATTTGGACAATTAAAAACAAGGTGAAATGAAAAATGCTTACTCAGATTCTCCCACACTGCTTCATGTTGTGATGAATGTGTGTCAGTCTCTCAGGAGAGAGAATAGAGTAGTGGTTATGCATCATTCCTCCTTATTTAAGGTTTTCTATCAATGTGATCTTGTGGGTCTAGCGTATGTTAAGCATTTTCATTGTGTAGAGAAAATAAAATATCTATCTTATACTTGATATACATTATACATTGATTATCTTTCTACTCCCCACTCTGTGGAAATTCTAGACATGTGCTAAAATGTAACCCTTAAATAATCTCCCCAGGAAAAGTACAAAGAGCCATAGAGCTCAAGAAAAAGCCTGACTATTTTTTTAGGTGGTGAGGATTCCCAAGGGGTGAATGTGCCTGAGTCCAGACCTAAGAGGGAGAAAGCAATCACTCCAACTTCCTGAGCCTGGAGAGCAGCAGTTTGTTATTATTAGGCTGTCATGCTTTGGACCACTATTCACATTACAGCAATGTGTCTTTAGAGGCATACATGATAAGCCAGCAGGAGAATTAGTGTAGGGTGACTGCCATTGACTGAGAACAGAACCCCATTATGGGCATCCTATCAGGACATCAACCTGGCATCGCTAAGACTATTTGGGTAACTCTTCTAAAGATCAGAGGCTTTAATCACCATGGTAAGACACCAACAGCAGCAGTCTGCTAAAACAAAGAATCACAGAATTTGAGTTGGAAGAGAACTTAGCGGCTAATTCAAACCATACATGAAAGCAATCCCAACCATAACACATCAGACAAATCATCTAAATTTTGCTCGAAAACCTCTAAGGAGGGGGTACTCACCAGTTTTTGAGGCAGCACATTCCACCCTGGGACAACTCTAATAATTTGGACGTTTTTTCCTGATGTCAGACCCAAATTTACCTCTCCACAATGTTCATTTGTTATTCTTGGATATGCTCTCTTGAGCAAAACAGAACAAACCTAACTACTCCACATGAAAGCTCTTCAACTTGAAGAAAGCTGTCATATCCCCCTGAGTCTTCTTTTCTCCAGGCCAAATAATCCCCCTTATTTCAACCAATTTTCACATGACATGGATTGAAAGGTCTTTCACCATCCTCTTTGCTCTCCTCTGGACACTCTCTGCTGCTGACAAATGACCTTCCATCTCCCCAGTCCCTCATTGAACAAAACAAATAAATCAAAGTCCTTGTAATAAATGTCCATAGTTAGACATCGGAAACCCCCACATTGTCTTTTCCCAAAAACTTATGTTGCATTCTGCATCTTGATTACTTCATCTTTTTGTCTGGAGGTATGTAACATGCTTTATCATCACTTCTCTAGAATTATGGTTTGCGAGAGATCGTAAGTATTCCAAAGCTGTTTGTCTTTATAGTGTGGTTGTTATCATATAAAGTAATCATTCTTCTGGTTTTTCGCTCTGCATTATTTTGTACGTATCTTCCCAGTTTTCTCTGACACTATTCATTTAGACGTTTCTTATTGTGTGATGATATCCTATCACATTCATAAATAATAATTTGTTTAGCTCTTCCTCAGTAGATGGGGACCCCTTTCGTTTCCTTTTTTTTGCTATTTATAAATATTTTGTACAAATGGGATCTTTTCCTCTTTATGGAATATAGGCCTAGTATTAATATTGCTGAGTCAATTGCAAAGGGTGATTCGAAGAGTCTTAATGCTTCACTATGATAGTTCTTGGCAACATCAACTAATCAATCCATAAGCCCTTATTAAGCATGTGCTATTTTCAAGACATCGTGCTAGGCTCTGGGGATACAACTACAAAGAATGAAATAACAGCTTGGGGAAAACAACGAATACACAGACACACAGAGAAGAAACATAGAATCAATACATACAAATATATACAGAGTAGTTAAATACAAGGTAATTTGGGAGAGAGGGCGTTAGCTAAGCGATCATCTGGGCTCTTACCTCAAGACTTTCAGATGCAGAAATTATCTGCTTTATGAAGTAGGCAGAGTATATAGAAAAGCAGACGTGTGAGTTTTGGTGTAAGAATGGGAGATAGTGGGGGTTTAGCCTTAGTGTTGCTATTAAGAGAGCAACAGCCTAGTCTAGCATCTTGAATGAATTGTCTATGGAAGATTTATATAAAGACAAGGGCAAGAACTATGCAAGATGGGAAAATGTAGAGTGCATAGAGTCCTTACACCAACACGGAAGATCCATTTGTTCCTTATTATTAAAGCTGATTGTTAAATCTCATTATTTGTCTATACTTTTAGTAAACTTGGTAACACTGTCATAACGAAGGCTCTGGGGCTGGTAATGTATGTAAAACACCTTACAGACCTTAAAACCTCTCCCCAGATTTGTGATTTCATTGATTTGGAAGTTCTCTCTAATAATGTAAATCACAATCCACCCATGCCTGCCCATCCTATATGACCCTTGTACATTTTCTTCCGTAAGTTTTCTACGGTGTGTGTGGGGTTAACCCACTCACTAGAGGTTTTCTTTGCTTTCTCCTGAAGCTGAGTGTCCCCGGGGAACACTCAGGCTGTTCATCCATCATCCATCATTCTGGCTATATGATCAGTCTATATTCTCTTCCTAGCATACATTTTCCCAACGACATCTCTTGCTTCTGTTCTGCCTCGAAGTTCCTCAGTGGTTATAGGTTGCAGACTGGTCACACCCACACTCCGTTGCCTTTTGTGTGAACTAATTCTTCTGAGACTTGGTTAGTTCATGTCTGGCTTCCATAGAACAATGGTGATAGAATATTAGCATTAAAAAGAGGGGTATTGGCAATTTCCTGCAGGTGATCCAGCCCACCCTCCCTCCTTTGTTTCAATTCTGGACTCGACTCTTTGTTTACTTGGACCGTCTGTCCAAGAGAGTCAAATAGACAGACAAGCTCTATAAATTGCCCCTACAAATGCTTGTCACTGGCTACTTTTATTTATCCCATTCTCATCTTTATTGACGGAGTTCAGGTAGAAATCACCCACAGACAAGGTACTATCCTGATATTATTTTTTCGTGTGTAATGTTCTGTAGGGGTCATCTCCAGTTTTCCTGATCTATGCCTGGCCACTGGACTCAGATGACCCTGGAGGAGAGAGTAAGGCTGATGACTTTGCACAGCTCTGCCTAGCTTAAATCCAAGTCACTGGCAAGTCGAGACATCCTCTTCCTGATATCATTGGTCCTCTTTGAGAACAAATGACAACAACAATGTTCTGTGGATAATTACACAGGTAGATAAAATAATTGATTTTTGTATTTGAATAGAAATATTGAGGGGTAAGCTCTTTGTTTCTAGGCTCAGTGAAAAGGATGTTCCAGACAATGTTAGCAGCAGACAGGACAACAGAGATAATCGGTTTATTATCCTGTTTATTATTTATTATTACCACCTCAACTACTACTATTTCTACTACCTAGGCACTTCAGTGGCACAATTGAAAGAGCACTGAACCTGCAGTCAGGAAGATTTGAGTTCAAATCCTTCCTTAGACTCTTACTATCTGTGTGATCCCGGGCAAGTCACGTGAACTCCATGTGCTTCAGGTTCTTTGTCTGTAAAATGGGAGTTGGCTGCTTCTTGTCCTTTGTTCCTGAAGAGGACCAAAATGACATCACTATGTTGTGGTGAAAGGGGTGTAAAAATATCATCTACCTCCAAGGGCTGTCATGAGGATGAAATGAGATCATATTTGTAAAGCATTGCGCAAAACTAAAAGTGCTTTATAAATGCATATCACTCCTCCTCCTCTAAGATTCTAGGTCAGCTAGGTGCATAGAGCTCCAGGTCTGAAAGGAGGAAGACTCATCTTCCTGAGTTCAAATCTGGCCTCTGACACTTAATAGCTGGGTGACCCTGGGCAAGTCACTTAACCCTATTTGCCTCAGTTTCCTTATCTGTAAAATGAGCTGGAGAAGAAAATAGTGAGCTGCTACAGTACCTTTTCCAAGAATACCCCAAATGGGGTCATGAAGAGCTGGACACAAGTGAAATGACTAAACAACAACACTCTAAGATTAGCATTTAGCAAGCAAAGTGTCTGGCACATCCTAATTCATTTAATAAATGTTTGATTGGTTGATATATTAGGACCTGAAGCAATTGAATAGTTATTCTCTCCTAAAGTGAGTTGGGAACCAGCCCTCCCACGTCCTGCAACACTGACTGGCCCTGTACTCCCAGTATTGGGTGCCCATGGTGGCCACAGAATTGTACCCTTGTGTTCCTTGTGTGCATTAGAAGCAATGACTTTCTCTAAATTCCCATACATCAAGAGATTGACTATACCCTTCCTTTGCAGATGGTGGGGGTTTTACCACTTGAAATATTACACTAGCAACACATGGCTTTGAAAACCGAAGCTGTTTTCACCCTCCGAGTTCTCTGTGCTGTGAAAAAGTGAAAGTATTGACAGAGGAATGGCATATGGAGATATTCCATAGCAACAGAACTTCTGGGGCAGGATCTTAGGGCTATTTGTATTTTTTAGAAGACAAAAGGGAAAGGCACCAGAGATCTATGCAATGTTGAATATCATAAGAGAAAGGGGGAGTGAAATTAACTTATAAAAAAGCAAAACAAAATAAAACAAAATAAAATTACATAGTAAATTCTCTATACAGCTGTGATTTTTTAAAATAGCAAATGCCAAGTAAGTTCTTACCAGAGAGGAGGGACAATGTCTCAGAAAAGCTGATTTTAGGATTATTCAAGTGTCATAAGATGCCCTAAATTGACTTGATATGCTGTTATACATTGCCATTCCTCTTCATTCCACTCTGTGTCAATAAGTAGAGGAGGCATTCAAGGTGGTGCTGGGGTCATCTTGTACCAGCCCACAAGAGCCTATAGTTAAATTTTCAATGTGAGCATTTACATCTCAGAAATTAGCAAAGGCTACAAATCAAGGCTTGATTTATTGTTTTGTTGGTGCTCTAGATTTAGGAAAGTAATAGAGAAAACAACAATGCAGATTAAACTTTAAAGTATATTGTTCATACATTTCCTTCTTTCCTTCCTCCCTCTTTCTTTCTCCTTGTTTCTTTTTCTCTAGTCTTCCATCCCTCCCTTTCTTTTTCTTTTCTTTCTTTCTCTTCCTTCCTTTCTCTTTTCTTTTTTCTTTCTAGGGCTGGTCATGAAGCATTTACCCCTGGAATTATTATCCCTCTTTGAAGGAAGGAAAAACTGAGGTTAAGAGAGATGGAGTAATTCATCTGAGGTCACACAACTAGTTAAAGCCAGAACCAGGATCCTGGAGATCAATATCAGATACATCTTGAACTGAAATTTAGCCAATGTCCATTAGTGATGCATTCTCTGGGCCAGGAGGATTTCTTTCATTTTTCTTCTCATTGGGCTTAAAACCCTATATACCAAATGAACATCAAATGATTGTAATATGAGATACACTGAGGGGAGACTCTAGTTTTTGTCCCTGTTTCCCTAGCACCTAGAAGGCACTTTAAAATGCTTATTGATTATTAGTTGGAGAAAATCCAAGGCCCTCACCAGGTCATCACAAAAGGCTCTGAGTTCTCCACCTAGGGAACTACTGCTAAAACACCATGTAGTACAACTTAGTCACATAAATGAATTGGTGCTTGGACAGGGATCTGACCTTGGCCAATAATTGAAAATGGAGTTGTTAGCACCTTTGAATAGAACTATGAGTCTGAGACAGGGAGCACAGCAACAGTCATGTTTTTAAGACTTTTAAAGTAATTAATTAAGCACTTGTATGCACATAGTAGGATACTGGGGATACAGGGAAATGTAAAATTTCTCTCAAGGAGCCCACGGTCTAATGGGGGTGACAACGTGCTAACAAACAATCTCTACAAGATAAAGTGGAAATAGTTGTCAACAGAATGGATTGTAGGGTGAATGCCAGTGAGAAGTTAAAAATCACATGCAAGTTGTTAGCCTTGGTGACTGGGAGTATGGTGCTATTTTGGACAGTAATAGGAAAGTTGGGAAGAGAGGAGAGTTTGGCGGGAAAAGATAACGAATTCTCTTTTGAACATGTTGAAGTTGAGATGTCTTTGCAGCATCTAATTTAAGATGTTCGAACAGTAGTTGGTGTAACCAGACTGGGATTAGGAGGGAGATCAGTGATGGAGATGTAGATCTGGGAATCATCTTCATAGGGATGATAACTGAATCCAGGGGAATTGAAGTGATCACCCAGCAAAACAGTAGAGAAGGAGAAGAGAAGAGGAACCAGAGAACAGAGCCTTGGGGGACAGCCAAGATCAGTGGGTATGACCTGAAGATGTAGCAAAGTAAACTGAGAAGTATTGGTCAGACAGGTAGGAAGAAGTGTCAGAAGTGAGAAATGTCATGAAAACCTAGAGAGGAAAAAGTATCCAGGAGAAGGTGAGTGACAGAGGTCAACAAGGATGAGGATTAAGAAAAGGCCATTGTTTTCAATTGTGTCCGACTCTTCATGATCCCACTGGGGTTTTCGTGGCAAAGATACTGGAATGGTTTGCCATTTCCTTCTCCAGCTCATTTTACAGATGAGGAGAACGAGGCAAACAAGTTTAAGGGACTAGCGCAGGGTCATATAGAGCAAGTGTCTGAGGCCATATTGGAAGAGAGGAACCTTTATAAAATGCTCATTTCCTTTTTTCCTTCCTATCCCTAAGAAAAGACAAAGAGGTTTACTTAGGTCTAGTCCTACCCACATTGCTTTTGTCTGAAATTAATAATCTAGCTCACTATTAGGGGTTCTGGTTTAAGCAAAGGGAAGGATATGTACTGAGAAATTTAAATTGTATTTTCTAAAATGGCCTCTAAAATGAGATTTTGCAATCAAGTTCTCAGGCTGGCACTGAGTTTATTGTACTAATTGCCTGTTTTCTCTTGTAACAGAAAATAAGACAACATACCATCCCCTGCCCCCAAATCAATGGCATACACAAGAAAATATTTTTCTGTATTTTTCTTCATACAATGTAAGAGAGACAATCCAATGAACATAGACAATACAGCCTGGAATACCAAGTGAAGAAGCATATTCTTCACAAGCTTCCTTTCTAAATGAATTTCATTCCTGTTTCAGGGAGGACCATTTCCTTAACTTGGATAATTTTTTTTTCATACCACAACTACCTATTCGGGAAGCAACTCTTTCATCTTAAAAAAAAAAAGGAAACTTCTAAAAAATTCCTAAAAATGATGTGTTTCATCTCAAAGTTAAGGCTAACTCTCCAATGACTTAGAAGAACCAGATCTAATGAAGCTAAATAGCACTGGTTTGAAACACTGGATCCATTTCATACCCTTGGGGCTATTCTGATAGTGCACAGGCAGTGGGACCAGGATTCTCTGGTGGTTTTGCACAACCATATGGATGAAGGATAGCAAATAGAGCGGAAAAATGTTTTGCTTTTATTTATTTATTTCAACTATGCTCATGTAAAAATAAATTACACGTATGAAATAGTTGTTGAAGTAATTTTTCAATCAATCAACAAGCTTTTATTAAGTGCCTAAACTATGCCAGGCACTGTGTTAGGCACTGGGGATACAAAACCAAAAATGACCAGTCCCTGTTGTCAGGTAATTTACATTTTACTGGGGGTATGTATGTGTGTATGTGTGTATGTGTGTATGTATGTATGTATGTATGTATGTATGTATGTATGTGTATATATATATAAAATTATTAAGATATATCTTAGATATAAGATATATGTGTAATACATAGAGATATTATTAAGATAAATATTAAGAAAGATATCAGTTTATTCTGAATGTTATGTCTTTTTTGTTTTAATATGACCCTAGTGGGCTACACCTAAATCACAGAGCCATAAGACACCTTGAAGATCATCTAATCCACAATTTCTAGATGAGGAAATCAATGCCCAGAGAAGTTCAGTGACTTAAAAAGAGTAATAGATAACAAGAAAGTCAGGAATAGAACCAGAACTTCTGACTCTGGCTCTTTCCATAACACCATCCTACTCTAGAGTTTCCAGACCTCTCTTATAGCTCAGTAAACTTGGTTTTCCCACAATTTCAAGGATATAGGTGCTCAATTTCATAGGATTTGATGGGGGCAGAAGGGTCAAACTGGAACCCAGGGGATGATTTACATGATGCCTTCAGAATGGGACAATCAAATCCTTTAGAACATCGATTCCACATCATAAAACAGGTTAAAATAAATAATTAAGCTATCTTACCTGACATAAATTCTGAAAAAGAAATCAATTGCTTAGGTGCAAATAAGCAAGACACAAAACATTTTCTTTCTTTCATTATCTTTAATCATCAGGAAGAGGAGACTGTCAGGAACTCCATTGGAAAGAAAATTTATACAATGCTGGATCTTGACTTTTCTTTCACTTGAAAGTAATTATTCCTCAGAAGAGTAATGAAAACATACTTGTCTGAAGCCTGATTCTTCCTTTCAGTCCTGAAAGGACTTGTGGCAAACAAGTATCATGAGAATCCCCATAGCCTCTAATGCTATCCTTTTAGGGAGGCAGAATTTGTTTTCTCCTCATACGTAACCCAGCAAGGCCTTCAGCAGAGTGAAATATTTACAGTTCCCAAAGGATTGTGAAGTTGCTTAGGATAGCAATTTTCCCCCTCCTTGATTTAAGGGGAAAAGATTCCTTGATTGAGATAATACATATCCTTTTCCCCAAAATTTCTTGGTCATAAAGATAATGCTAATGATGGCAATTTCCTTACCAGCCAAGCACAGATCTTGCCAAAGGAGAGAATCATTAGGCAGGGGAGGTGGTGTTATTACTAACATCTTAAATTCAGGAAAGTGGATGGCTACTGCTGTCTTATATACAAAAAAGTCTAAGATTAGGTCTAACTTGAATAATTATCATACTTGACAAAAATATATTTAATCTCTGACCACATGCCCTACTCATATAACCTTAAAATTAGACTAATTTTATGTACAGTTCTAAGTATAGATCATTTCTAGGGCTTATAAATAATTTCTTAATGATTCCATTTCAGAGAACTTTAATAATCACCTCATAAATAGCAAAATATATAATATTTCAAATAGCCTAATATGGTTTGGTCATTTATATATGGAATCTGAAAAATGTAAAACAATTTTGAAGTTTTTTAAGCTTGGAAATAAGGAAATTTTTCTTCTCAAAAAGGAAATTTTTAGAGGAACAATTATCTTCTTTTAAAAATCCTTTTATGATAAATTTAATAGAAATCACTTGTTTATTAATTTGTATCTTTTGAATTGTCCTTTAAAATATGTTTCAAAAATAGGGAATTTGTTTCTTATAAAGATTAAAAATGTTAGTAGTTCTAAAGGAGAATTTATTTCCAAATAATTTTTTCTCAATCCTGGGACAAAAGTACCCTTGAAGATTTCACAATCCCATGCGGGCATGTGTTTGTGTTTGGAAAGAGTTGGGAGAATGGAAAGTGAGAAAGGAAGCAGAGATGAGAGCCTGTAACAATGATTTCCTGTTTCCATGGTTGAGAAAGCTCCTTTAATTACACTGAATTACTCTTTCTTACATGGAGAGCAGTAACAGATGCAATCATTTGTATTACGCACATTCAAAATCCTGGAACCAGACCAGCAGAAAAGAATAAAGGCAAAAAGGTGTGGATTTTCCATTTTAAGTTCTCATGTGCCTTTCTATGCTCATTTGTTCACTTTAAAGTACATAATTGCAAATGGCATTGTGAAAAGCTTAACCTGCCTTCTTTGCTCTTGGCATGTCATTGGTGTCTAACAACATGAGAGGATGTTTTGAAAGCACCTTTTATGGAATGAAGTTAAATTGACTACATGTTTTTTTCCCTGTAGAGATGCTTGAAGGATAAACGGATAGAAAGAAAAGGGGGAGAAGGGTACCATCAAGGGCAATCTTTGATACACAGATGAAAATAGATGTTATAATTTCTTTCTGGAAGCATTTTCAGAAGCACCTAATAACTCAATCATACCTTTTAACATAACAATAATGGTATTAATCTGTTTAAACTTAAAAACTCTCTTCTCTAGGCATTACTGGGAGAACCTGGAAATCTGCTCAGTATGAAGCATTAGCTATTAAATAATCTGCAGTGATAACAGTTTGGCTATTTCAAAAAAAGTCAGCAAGAAACAGCCATATTTCTGAAGTGCTCACTGTCAGAATGTCCGATTCCGTTTTTAGTTCAAGTTCAGGAACTGAAGTTTTATTTCGAACTCTTCTAATGGTCTTTCACCTTCAAATACTGCTGTAAACCTTAGGCAGAGTGTTTTTCTCCTTGTTTGATACCAAGAACAAGATGTAAGAACCAGTTAAACTGCACAGTCCAGCCTTTGTCTCTACAAACTTCTATCTGATCAAGGAAATACTTCTTGGCCTCCTCTTCATTTTTCCCCACTGTCAAGGCATCCCGAATATAGTCAATATCTTCCTTGCTAGTTAACTGGGGCATACCAGTCATCAGCATCATGGAAAACAGGATGATCAGTAGGTTGGTGTGTTGCCGAAGAGCTAGGTAAGCCTTGACACAGATGTCCTGGATAAAGGAAAGATCATTACTGTTGTTAAAGTGACTAGAGGCACTCATAGAACAAGCTTCCAGACCTTAATTTGACTTGCATGCCATATGTAACAGAAAATATAACTCCTAGGACAGGATCCATATTTGTAGATTATAAACATGTAAAAGACAAACCATCTTTGTAAGTTGTAAAATGCCTAACATAGTTTTCATTAACTCTAGGGATGCTTATTGAACATTAATTCCTTATTAATCATTTTGATCTTATATTCTTGCCCTACAGATTAAGTTTCTCCCATATAGATATTGATAATGGAAATTTATATAGCCCAAGGAGAGGCATGAAATAATAATGATAGATTTCTACCAAGGGAAATACACTATATCTCCAGAAAGATAAATTTTTACTTTATCAAGTCTAAATTTGCCTTTTTTGAAATTTCTATCCATTGTTTCTAGTACTGCCCTCTGGGTTCAATGAGGACAAATCTAATCTCTCTTCTATATGACAACCCAGAGATCAACAAATCATATTCCTCCCCTGATTCTGCTATTCTCCAAGGTTACCAGCCCAGTTCCTTTAGCTGATCTTCTCAGATTCAAGGCCCATTGCCATTCTAGCTGCCCTCCCAGGGACACTCTCTAGTTTCTTAATGTCTTTCCCAAACTGTTGTGGTAAAAACTTAACACACTAATCCAGAAATGGTCTGATCAGGGTAGAGTAGGGGGGACTACTGCCTCCTTATTGGTGGTAGGTACTGGGCTCTTAATGCAGCCCAAGATCACTTTTACTTTTTTTTTCTTGCTTCCTTGTGACTTACTGACCCTTACTGAGTTTATTATAGTCCACTAAAACCCCATTTTCAGACCTTTTTCCAGACAAACTGCTGTCTAGACACATCTTCATTGTGTACTTGGGATTATGGGCTATAAGATAGAAGGGACCTTAAAGGTCATCTAGTCCAATCTTCTAATTTTACAGATGAAGAAACTGAGAGGAAATGACATATTCAAGATTATAAAAGTGGTATGTAGAAATGGAATGATTCAAACCTAGATCTCTGACTCCAAATTTCTTGTGAAGCAGATTTTCTAAATCCAGTATGACAATGTATGTCCCCATTAAATCCCTTCTTCTTTCATTTGGCCCAATATCCTAACTCATCAAGATCTTTTTGGATTCTGACTTGTCATCCAACATGTTAACTATCCCTCCTAGCTTTTTATCACCTAGGAGCCTTTATCCAAGTTATTCAAATGTTAAACACCACTGGGCCAAGTGAAGATTCCTGGGGTGCCCTGCTAAGGTTTTAACCATTCATGATAGCCCTGAATTCATCTAATTATACAATTATCTGTCACACATACCTCCATAATGGAATAGCATGAGAGACATTTTTGCATGCTTACCTAGATACTGCCAAAATCCTGCTAAAAAGGGAAACAAAGTTATGATGGCTCTTTAGGGACTTCCTTTTTTTAGTGTTCATGAGCCATCTTTTAAATAATATTTTCTAGACATTTGTCGGGAAGCAAAGTTGAGCACATTTGCCTAGTTTCCAAATTCTATTCTTTTTCCTTTTGTTGGAGAATGGCTTATTCGATTTAAAAAAAACTGTTAAAATGTGTTATTGATTTTTTTAACATCACTGGTATTTCCCAATGCCGTCTCTCAGTCCTCAACAAAAGTCTACTTTGTAACAAAAGTAAAATTAGGCAATACCTTGGCCTTGTCTGACAAAATATACCTCCTATCTGTTCCTTTCCAGCCATATGGTGCCTCTTTTGTGTTTTCCATGATCTTGCAAATATTACTGATGGTGGTGTAGCAATAATATTCACCAATTCTTTCAGTTATTGAAGGTGTAGTGCATCTGGATCAAGATACTCAAACTCATGAAAAGGAGTTAGGTTGTTCTTTTACTATCTTCCTACTTATCTTGGGTATGAACTGCCTAATAGCCATTTTTGTTTCCTTTCTGGCCCAAACATCATTTTTATTGGCAGAAGCAAAACCAGATACAAAATAAAAATGGAATAGCTCTGCTTTCTCTCTTTCACCAGTTATCATTCCGTATACCACGTACAGCAATTCTATTCATTCTTTGATCGTTCTTTCCTCCCCAATATAGCTTTCATTCCTCCCCTTTTTTGGTTTTTAATGCTTAGCTTAATTTGGTGTTCTTATCCTTTTTCTTCCAGACCTTCCCTCCTTAAGTCACCAGTGACTGATGGGTTAGATAGGGTTAGAATCTAACACCAATTTGTCTCTGCATCTTTTCAAAAGAAGAGAAATGCTTGTTTCACTCTTTAATTTCAGCTCTTCTACTTTCCACTTGCAGATGGATCTAGTTTTCCAAGTCCTTGGAGTTTTTCTGTTCATGACCGTGCAGAATACTTAGCCTCCTGGAAATCAGCTCAGTGCATTAGGGCTCTTGCATTCTTAATGGCTCCATTTATATTAAGAAATCAGTTTCTTTTGTCCATGTATATGCCCTCTTGAGCTGCCTTTCATTTTTCCTTAGTAATTGCATTGGCTAAGTGCAGACTTACCAAAGGCAATATTCACATTAATTTAGCAACTTGTGTAATTTTCACAAGATGATGGATGTGGATTTCTCTTGATTCAGAATTATTGTACATTCTGCTTAATAATTATTTTAAGTCACTGTGATTTTGGAGAAAAGACATATGCCAGGTGAACATCCTGAAGGTGAGGGTATACAATTAAGCTTAAGCTCCTGGTGCTAGCAGAAAATTTCCACCTACAAATCAACGTATTATTATATTGCCAATCAGTGAACGTTCCCTAATGAACCGACTGAAAACTGGCATTTTATATAGTGCTTAAAGTTTGCAAAGCACCCCACATATAATTATTTCATTTGATCTTCAAAAAACCCTCTGACATAAGTAGTATAGGTATTATTACCCCTGTTTTAGAGATGAGGCTCACGGAGGTTAAACAGCTTTGACCATGATTATGAGGTGTAGGACCTGAATTTATATCTTCTTTCATCTAAAAAAATTTATGTTATTAAATATTTTCCAATTACATGTAAAAAATTTTAACAATCATTTTTAAAAATTGTGAGTTCTCAATTCTCTCCCTCCCGCTCCTACCTACCTCCTCCTTTAGAAGGCAAGCAAATTGATATCGATTTTATATATGAAGTTATGCAAAACACATTTCCATATTAGCCAGAATCCGTATCTTCTTAACTCCAAGTCTAGCCTTGTATGCACTAAGCCACACTGCCCTCCCTATGGTATCTGATGTGAGCATGGCATCATCACCAAATGGGGACAGAATAAGAAAGAGAAAGGGAAAGACTGTGTAGAGTAATAGGAAGCACATTGGATTCAGAGAGAGAAGACCAGAGTCCAACCTTTATTTCCGTTACCACTACCCCTAGCCATAAGATTATGGCAGCTAGGTGGCATGATAGTACATACAGTTTGGGGCCTGGAATCAGGATGACTCATCTCCCTGAGTTCAAATCTGGCCTCAGACACTAGTTGTGTGACCCTGGGCAAGTCACTTAACCTTGTTTGTCTCAGTTTCCTCATCTGTAAAATGAGCTGAAGAGGCTAAATGGCAAATCACTCCAGTACCTTTGCCAAGAAAACCCCAATTGGGGTTACAAAGAGTCAGACATGACTGAAATGAATGAACAACAAAAAACATATGTACATACATACATACATACATACATACATACATACATATATACATACATATGGACGTAAACTTATATAGATATATATGCTAGGTACTGTGTCAAGTACTGAGGAAGTCATTTAATTTTTCTGGGCTTCAGTTTCTTTATCTACAAAATAAGGAGGTTAGATGAGATTATTTCTAAAATCCTTTTCTCCTATAAATCTTAGGATCTGTCCTATTAATTACAGAACCTCCTCACAGGTAGGCATCTTGGAGGCCACTAAGTCCAACATATAACCTAACAAGAATCTCACCTCTAGCATCTCCAACAAGTAGAGTCATTTAGAGGAATCACCTACTACAGAGTCCAGCAACCACTCTCTAGTTCTAAATTGTCCAGCTGGCCCTAAAATTCAGAGACAAATTTCTCCTCCGGGAGAAAAATCTCTTTTGAGAATGTTATCATTTGCCATATGCTCATTAGACTGACATAAAAGGCTAGACAGATCTAATGACTGGAATGCTCATCTGGAAATTCTAAGGGCTCAAAGTCCTCATATTCCGACAAACACAGATTCTTTGACTACTAGAGTAGACTGTCCCTGTTGGCTCATACACATTAAAGAGAATCTATTATACCAACGTGATGGAATTTCTACCAATCCTGATGACCTTCTCTAAATGGCCTCTTAGCTATTAAAGGTCCTCTACCAAGGAGAAAGCTCTCCATCACTGAAGGTTTCCAAGTTCAAGGCTGGATAATCACTAGGGGATGATTTGGAGGGGATTCTAGCTCAGATATGGAATGGAATCTATGATCTTTGTGGTACCTTCTAAGTCCAACCTTCTTTGACTTTAAAAAGAATGACAGTGGTTGCATCTAAAGCTGTCTGTATCTCCCAAGGGAGAACAGGACAGCAGCTGCTTTGTCCTCTTCTTCCTGTACTCCTTCACACTGATGTGGGCAGGAATGAGCTCAGATCCATGGTGGATCATGGCTATTTTTCTCTCTCCTGCCTCCCATTCCCCTTTTTTCAAACTATAGAGGTCAGGTGGCTTGAGAAAATGTGGGGCTGTGGTTCCAGGAGAATAACGCAGAAACGAAGAAATACCTTACATCCATCTTCTATCAACTCCCAGGAACTGCTGTGCTAGGTTCAAACATAACCAATCTTTCTCTTTCCTTAATTCCTACTTGAGGTTTTTTCATTTTCAAGTGGAGAAGACAAGGCATGCCTCAGGAGCGGAAACTGCTTTCTAGAATGTGGTTAAATCCATTTGTTACTGAAAGCATCTAAAACTATTATATAGTGAGCTCTGATGTTGACTGTTGACCAGCTGTGAGTTCTCCTACCTCAATTTTTTCTTGGAGCACTTTTCTAGACATTTCTTTTTGCCTTGTAAACTTATATCATACTTATTTGAATATATATCATACCCCTTTTCCTATAAGCCCCCCAAAGACAGAAACATGTCATTTTTAACATTTGTATTCCCAGTGTCTTATACAGAGTAGGAACTTTAATAAATTCTTATTGATCTGAAATGAATGTTCATCAATAATCATCAAATTAATAGATAGTTCTTTTACTGACATTTCTCTCCTCAATGTTCTATTTTATTCAACTAATTTTATTAGGGTTTCATAGCATATTGAAAAGGTATTTTAAAAAAAATCAACCACAAGCCTTGTGAATAGGAGGAAACATGAGCATAAATCATCACTTCTCTAAGCCTTAACTAAGGTAGTAATCAGCAAAACAAAGAGGCCACTAAATTGAAAACAATAAAGATTTTAGGTACAATGTACTAAATTGCTAATAGCTGATGAATAACAAATTGTCCTGGGTCATAATGACTAGGCCTATTTTTTTTCTCCAAAAGAGAACTCTCTACTTCCTCTGCTCATGTTTACCCAGGAGTTAAGAGGAAGTGAAATACTGTAGATCCTATCCCCAGAAAAGTGAAGCAGTCTTCTTAGTATAGTAAGAGACAGAAGTGCGTGTGCGCGCGTGCGCACACACACACACACACACACACACAAGGATAAGGATAAAAGAGTATAAAAATGTGGCTAAGGGTAGAAAGAGAGAAAAAGAAAAATCCAAAAAATATTTATAAATGAAAAGCTTATAGAGGGGAACGCATCTCTATACATTTAACATCATCATCATCATAATAATAATAAATAATGATAAGTAGTAGTAGTATTTACCTAACACCTTAGGGTTTGCGAAGTGTTTTACAAATATACCCTCACAACAATCCTGGGAGGTAGGTACTATTATTATACTTATTTTACAGATGAGGAAACTGAGGCCAACAAAAGTTAAATTACTTGCACTGTCTCACACAGCCAATAATTGTCTGATGCTACAGTTGAACTCAGGTCTATCTTGATTCTAGGTCCAAGGGTTTATCCATGGTACCTCCTAGCTTTCACTTATACCCTTCAGAAGGAAAAAAACTAGAACAGGGACCAGGGCTTTAAGTCTGAAGTAATGTTAATTGGTAATGTTTAATTCATTTGTAAATGTTTTTAAACATAGCTCTGACAAGACAATGGAGGCTTTGGATGAAATAACATGTTTCTGCTGGAAGGCAAAGTGTGGCTAATCAGAAAGAATATTGAACATCTCAAGTTAAAACCTTTTGTTTACAGCCTTTGAATTACAACTTGTACCTTGAAAGCTTTTTAAAAAGGGATTCTCTGGTTCTATCTGTTAGTGGAAAACCTACACTTACTTTCTTTGCAAATATTTAGCTAGGAACTTATTAAAAGCTGAAAGGCTACAATTAAGCTAGTACACATTCAGTTTGGGTTTTCTAATAGTAAGCAATGGTGAGAGAATCCCTATAGAAAAGTTATATTTGCTTAGCAAATGGGAGCAATCGTAACCCAGTCTCCCAAACCTCCTCCCTTCCACTGATGAGCTAATGAATGAATCTAATTTCATCTTTGCAGAGCTGGGTTCACATCTCTCCCAAGCAGCAAGTAAATAAGCTTAGTAATTACTCCCTACTCCTTTGTAAAATGGAAGTTTTTAACCTTTTTATGTGCCATGGACTCTTTGGCAGCCTGGGGAATCCTTTTCTCAGAACAATGTTTTTAAACACATAAAATAAAATACATAGGATTTCAAAGGAAATCAGTTCTATTGGAATACAGCTATTAAATTTTTTTTTAAAGTTATGGACCCCACGCTAAGAACCCCTTCTTTGAAAGTTCCCTTAAAACACACTGATTCAAGATCAATTAAATTATTAAAGAGTGAAGACTTTTAAAATTAGTGACAAATCTTGACTTACATTTAGGAAAAATAGGAGGCTACTCACTTGCTTTGCTTTTAGGGACCATGGTCATGCCCTTTGTTCACAGTATACTCCCTTCTCCACCCTGCATACACACACACACACACACACACACACACACACACACACACATTTACATAGGATCATAGAATTTGCAGCTAGAAGAAAACTTAAAGGTTATCTAGTCTAACTCTCTCATTTTAAAAAAAAGGGGAAACTGAGACCCAGAGAGGTTAAATAACTTGCCACAAAAGTAGAAAGTGGCAGAATTTGTATTTGTATTTAGGATCAGACAACTCTTGGGGCTCTTATCATTCACTATCACTTATCACCACAGCTGCCTGCATCCTTACAGATGCCTGGAACTCCTTCAACAGGACCTTAGCTTTTCCTTCTGAAATTAGAAAGAAGATTCTGGAGAAAGTATCATACTAACAAATTCATGCTAAGTGTAAATGGCATGCCAGAAAATTTTTGAGTTACAGTTTTAATTAGGGAGTGATCAGAGAAGCACAGTGCCTGGAGTCAGGAAGACCTGAGTTCAAACTTGGCCACTGACATTTACTAGCTGTGTGACCCTGGGCAAGTCACTTAACTCTGCCTCAGTCTCCTCAACTATAAAAGGAGCTAAAGAAAGTGGCAAACCACTCCAGTATCTTTGCCAAGAAAACCCCAAATGAGGTCACAAAGAGTCAGACAGAACAGAAACGACTGAACAATAGAGAAGCAAAGTGGATTTAGGCTCAGATCCTACTTCAGACACTTTATTAGCCATTTGACCCCAATCTTTCTCAGTGTTAGTTTTCTCCTCTGTAAAATGGGGATAACAATGTCAACTGCACTGGTAGGGAGTTGTGAGGATCAAAGGAGGTAATGTATGTCAAAGCTGTTTTGTTTTGTTTGGAACACACCATTGATTTCATTCTTGTGGACAACTCCTATTGAGAAAAATCCCTCTACCAAATGCGTATCAGTACCAGCTCTGCAGTTTATAGTCTTAGCTTTTCAGTGCCTCAGGCAATCCTCTAACAATCTAGAGTCACACAGCCTATTTTTATCGGTCAGGGACTTGAACCCATGTCTCATTGGCTTCACTCCAGGCTCAGGTCCTATGTAATAATTTCGTTTGTACAGGAAACCCCCATATGTAGAAACTTCTACAATTGTAGTCCGGCACTTTCTTTGCAATGTACAGTCTTAGGGAAATGCCTAGAGCAATGACAAACTCAGATAGAAACTGGAGCCATTACTAACTCTTTCACAAAGATCCCTTCTGGCCAAACACTGACTTAGAAAACCACACACTAACATTATCCATGTTCTATTGTATTTTTATTTATTTTCTTAACTGTTTCCTAACCATATTTTAATCTGGTCTGGCTGTTTTTGGCTTCTCTGGCTTAGAGCACTGAGAAGTGAAGGGACTTGCCCAGGGCCACACCTTGTGTCAGAGGTAGCACTTGAACCCACATCTATGAGGTTTTGAGGACAGTTCTTCATCCACTGTGAACACAGCTTCTCACATGCAATGAGTTATGGAATAGATGTCTGTTATTATCTTGAGAGTGGTGAGAGCTGGAGGAGATAGGATTAAGGAAATTAAAAAGGGGGTTGGGAGAAGCCAAATGGCAAACAGCCAGCTCTTGCAATTTTGCCTGGGTTTAGGGTAAATACATTTCCACCCCTGAAAGGTGACTCTCTCATTAGTCCTATTTGCTGAACATTCATTCTTTTCACGTGGATAAAAGACTGTGCTTTAAATTCAAGTGAAACTGGATGTTCTCCCATGTGGGGGTATGTGGAAACAGCAGCTAATACATGAGGAATTACTCCCCTAGCCAACAAAGGTCTTGGGAAAGAAAAACTCTAGAAGCACTGATTATAAATTCATGTAACAGGTACCCGACTTGTGCAAAACTGCTTCTTAAGAGTGACATCTAGGGGTGACTGCCTTTTAAGGCCACTCTTTAACTGAAAAGCTTATGTTTGCTTGGAAATATTCACCCATATTTCTAAATGCCATTCATTATTAAAATATTTATTGAGCACCTACCATATTCAAAGCTGGTCTTACAATGTTTGTTTGCATTATGCAAGGTCATTAGCTCTAAATATGGGGTATTCCAAAGATGTTAGTGCAGTTTTAAGCTAATATCTTCAGGACACCTAGTATTTTTCTTCCTTGACAACTGTTCCATATTAACATTGCTAATTACTAGTATTAGTATATATCTCATTATTCAGTTAGTAATACTCCTTTTTATAATTGGAAGAATATCTAATGCTCATGAGCAAAAAAACCTTATAAAAACTGTATATACAAAATACAATTACTGAATATGTCATTTAATAATATGTTAATTTAAGTAAATGATTTATGCACTCTGGTAGCCTAGAAGGTTCCTTCCAACCCTAAGAATTTTTTTTTTTGGGTGCCACATCTAAGTTTCATTATTCTTCAAAGGTAACAAGGTTGCACCTATAAACTGAATAATAATTCAAAATTTATTTCACCTTATCATCAGGTGGCAGTATTTACTATTTCATTACAGACTGATAAAATCTTATATTTGGAATGGACCATAGGAGGAATCTAGTCCAACCAAGATCTCACTCAAAGCAGGAATCTCTTGTCTAACATTAGTTTCTTTTTAACCTTTTAACCAGCGTCATTTACTTTTTTAAAAATTCCCTAATAGGCTGCTCAGATTAATAAAAACATAAAACAGAAGCACACACAAACCCTTCTACCCAAGGATAATATGTTTCAGCTGTTTCTCCCTCTATGATTGCAGATTTCCTTAGATGCTGATACTGTGTTTCTAAAGGAAGAGAATTTCAACTGCTAAAGATCTTCCTGAAATTTTGAAAATTGCTGGCAAAATGTTTAGAGTACTTTCTTTAGATTTAAAATAAGGTGGTCTTAGATTAATTATCAGTAAGCAAAAGAATCCTTCCTCTTTTGTTTTAGGAACATATTTCATTAAGGAGAATTAATTCATTATGATCATAACCATCAAAAATATTTATTGAACACCCACTGTGTGCATGACATTGTACCATAAGGTGGCCAGATGTCCTTGGTTTCAGAAGATTTTGTCTTTCTCCCTGACTAAAATTTATCTCCTAAGTCTCTGTTTTTAGGGAATAGTCCAAAGGAAAAAGCTCCAGGCTGAACAAGTCACCTCTAGAAGGAGAGAGGGGCAGGGTAGAATAGGACATTCTTTTGCTCTGTTCAGGTCAACCTGCCTCCAAGGACTAATATTCATAGTACTAGAACCATTTCTAAAATGATTTAAGGTTTACAAAATGCTTTACAAATTCTATCTCATTTGATTCTCACAACAGTCTTGTATGGTTGGTGTTATTACAATCCCCATTTCATAGATAAGGAAACTGAGGCTGAGAGAGGTTAAGTTATTTGCCCAGGGTCTCACAGCTAGAAAGTGTCTGAGATAGGATATGAACTCATGTTTTCCTGACTCCAGTTCCTGGGCTCTGTCCATTATGGCACCTAGCTGCCACTGGGTTGGTATGTTCATTCTGTAAAAGGGCTCATCATTTATTATTTTAATGTTTTTCCCCTTTTTTTGGGTGACCTTAACAATTATCAACAAATGCAGCCATGGGTTACTAGGTAGTGATGTACACCTTTTATTATATCCCTTTCCTTTTGTTCAATAAAACTACCATTCAAAAGCCCCACCTTCTCACTCTTCCAATATAAGTTCAGTTTACTCAATGCATTAATTAGTCAAGTTTATTAAAGGAATTATTTTTCCAGATCTACATGGAACTAGAGCCTCTTAAATATAATATGCAAATGTATACAGTATCAGATTATTACCAGATTAACTAAAATACTAATAACCTTTGGTACTAAGTACTGGGGAGTCTTGACAGTGTTTTGAAAGGTCATGATCCCTAGCCCCAAGAAACTTAACATCTAAAGGGAAGCCAAGACAGATAAATGTAAATTTGACTAACAAAAGGAAGAAAGAGATAACTGCATATACTAGCACAATACTCAATTTTTTCCTGGGAGAGTTAGCTCTGTTCACGCGAAGCTACAGATCACTACTTTCTAAGTCTCCTTTTAAGCCACGAATCCTGATCAGAAGTCCTAATTAGATGATGGAAGAATAAGAAGTCAGTACTGTATGCAAAATTTTAGCTAACTTCTAGGACAACAATAATTATTGCTATGATTGATCCAGAGAGTTACATTTTGGTTCTGTTTCACTATATTATTACTAAATCTTAAAGTACACTCAGCATTAGCAAGCTAGCCACTAGTTATAATTTTTTGGCCTATCTATGTAATCTATAGGTATGCACAATGCATGTGTACATTTTGGAGAAAAACGACAAACTACTCCAGTATCTTTGCCAAGAAAACTCCAGGACAGTAAGCTTGGACAGACTTCAGGAGACAGTGGAGGACAGAAGAGCCTGACATGCTGTGGTCCTCGGGGTCATGAAGAGCTAAACATGACTGGATAACTGAACAACAACAAATGTTTAAAATTTATTCATATAGACACATACATGATAGTAGCACACTGGACTGGATATCATGGTAACTGGGTTCTAGGGCCAGCTGTGCTGCTAACTAAGCAACAGAAGATTAGGCGTAGTAGGAGGGAGGCCAAATGGTGAGAAATGAGTGGGAATAATGACTGGTATTTAAGGGGATAGCATGAATACTTATGGAGATGGTGCAATTTGGAAGTTGACTACATTTGAATGTGAAAGATCAAGAATTCAAGATGGTGCCAAGATTGTGGGTGGGGTACCTAGACAGACATTACTGGCTATGATGGATGCAGAGGTGAAAGAGTATTATTCTAAGCGCAGTACATAATACTAATTGGAGAAAAAGGAGATAAAATGAACACATGATTCATTTTTTTCAAAAGGCTCACTGAACAATAATAACAGTAGCAACAATAAGGCATATTTATATATATAAATCTATAATTTTTACCAAATGCTTTCTTCTCAACAACTCTACGAGTATTAATGAAGGGAAGTGACTACAGAGCCAGATTCTCTGCTTTTATCTCCTTCTTTAAATGTCAGTGTTTTTGCTGTGTTTGGACAAATCCATTTAGATAAATCTCATCTATGTAAAAGAAAAGAACTGATGGAGTGGTTTTTGTTTCCTTAAAAGATGAATTTCAGCCAACTTTTTTTCCCACTTTTTCCCCCCTCCAGGAAATTGTCAAAATGTGTGATTTTTAACTTGGAAGAAAAACAGGGCTGAAACATGTCAAACCCCTTAAAAAGCAACAACAGAAAAATTCCACACCTTTGAAAAAGTCACCAAGTAAAGGACTGGATCCCAACTGAGACAATGCAGAGAAGTACAAACGGGGGGAAAAAAAACCCTGAGACCATCTGGCCACAGGGAGGTCTTGGTCTCACTGACCACGGCCCTGAAGTCTGAGAGAAGCAAGGCTTGTAACCACTGAAGTGAAAATCAGGCACATCAAAGACAAGCAGGAATAAACATGAAATGACAAGCTTCAAAACAAAGCAGATGGGATTCATGATTGGGGTAGGGTTGGACTGGATGACCTCTGAGCTCCTTTTTAAGAAACATGCCAGTGAAGGTACTGGGGGGCTAAAGACCTGCCTATGTTACTGACTACTTGTGACATTGGGTAAGTCACTTAACTTCTTTGGACTCAGTTTCCTCATCTATAAAATAAGGGGCTTGGATTAGATGGCTTCTAAGGTCCCTTCTAGCTCTAAATATGTGATCTTAGATTATAATTTATATGGCTCTGCAAGATCTGCATTACTTCCCTGAACACGTGTGACCTTTTGACCGAATCGAAACAATCTGTTCCGTGAAGTTTGGATTCAGTCAAAGGGTCACACTGAGGACCTAAAGGGCCACATGTAGCCTCGAGGACACAGGCTCCCCACCCCTGGACTTTCTGGTTCTAAGATCTCTTTACATTCTTAAAAATAATTGGTGATCCTCCAAAGAGTTTTTGTGAATGTGGGTTATGGCTGTATTTGTCATATTAGAAGTGAAAATGTCTTAATGTTAAATTAGTTTTGACCACATAGACCCCTTGAAAGAGTTTGGGGGACTTCTAGAGTCCTTGCACCATACTTCGAGAGATGCTATTCTGACCACAAAGGGATTGACACACAAGAGGTATGGTCCTGAAAATCTTATATATAATCGATATATAAATAGAATCTTATACATTATATATAATCATACATTATTCATCTTATATCTTTTATATGATATATCATATATAATCTTTATATGTAATGTAAATCATTTCTTAAATAAATAAAATCATAGATGCATCAAAGGAGATAGTTCCTTAAAGGAAACCTTTGATGAATATAAAGTAAGCAATCAGCTCCCAATTCATACGCTCCATTAGTTTGGAATTTTTATAAAACAGACTTTATTTAAACACACACACACACACACACACACACACACACACACGCACACACTTGTAAACATAGCTTTTTGGCTACTGAGTTTATTCACAATTTAAAAATTTTCTAATGTGAAAATTCTATTTCCAGGTTGGAGATGTTTAATAGTCAAAACTGGAAAGGGTTTAAAAAGCAGATACTGAGTATGTCCAGCCTCTGTGGTTTCTTAGAGTGGAATAAATATTGATCTTGGAGTCATTAGACTTAGGTCTGAGCTTCCATATTTATCCTTAATAGCTGTCTGGCCCTGAGTATGTTACTTAGCATCTTTAAGCCTCAGTTTCTTCATCTGCAAATGGGATCATGACTCATTCTATCTTCCTTATAGGGTTGAGGTGGAAAGCATTGGAGCATTATGTAAATGTGACTAATTATTACTGCTGTTTTTATACCAAAGTTGGTGAGGATTGAGGACCAGAGCCAGAAATAGAACATTGGATAGATTATGTGGTGGCAGCTGGGGGCACATTGAATAATAGAGCACTGGGCCTGGAGTTGGGAACACCTGAGTTCAAATCCAGCCTCAGACACTTAGTAGCTGTGTGACCCAAATAAATCACTTAGCTCTGTCTGTCTCAGTTTCTTCAGAGTGAATGTAAATAGCAATTGTTTCGGCTCTGGCCAGAAACTGTGAGGGTCTTCCCTTCCCAGATTGATTCTTTTGGGAAGTCAAACTAGCCCATCTTTTGCCTCAATTCTTACCTAGCCTTTAATCACTGAATGGGTGTTGCCTGAGACAAACTGAGACCCAGCAAAGACCTTGGCTAAAAAATGCCAGAGTCTCCTATTGAATCCAGAGACTTTGCCAGTCATCCTGACCTGTCTTGCCACTGGACTCAGATGACTTTGGAGGAGAGAGTGAGGCTGATGACTTTGCACAGCCCTGCCTCACTTTAATCCAATTCACTTTCAAGTCAAGGCATCCTGATGTCATTGGTTCTCTTGGAGAATGAAGGATGAACAGCAACCAAATGAGGATAATAACAGTACCTACCTGCCATGGTTGCTGTGAGGATCAAATGAGATAATATTTGTGAAAACACTTAGCACACACAGTGCCTGGCACATAGAAAATGTAAATTATGCAGATTAAACTTAATAGTGTTCTATATGTACATTTTTTGGGGGTAGATAGTTATTAAACATTTACCATCATACCACTGAAGGGAACCTATGAACCCTCTCATTTTAATTTCAATCTATGAACCTCAAATCTTTCATTTTATAGATGAAAAACTCATGCCCAGACTGTTTAATTAGCTTGCCTAAGGCCATATGGGCAGGAAGATGCCAAAGTTAGGATTTGAGCCCACATCCTTTGACTCATGATCACTCTTTGAGTATCTTCCCATTTAGCTAGAAGTGGTCCAAAGGTGATATTTTATGGTCCATTGTTGGACTCACACTTGAAGCCTTTCTGGTTTGGCCCAACCAGCCAGAACTCAAAATTTGCTTTCACAGTTGGGAGAAACTCCAAGTGGTGATCAGGCATCAGAACAGGGCTTTTGTGATTGCTTATAACTCCTTGTTATCATTTAACAGTAACACATGTACCTGAAATTTCTGGAAGTGCAGGCTTGTTTTCTTCCCGGAAGTTCCCATCACGAAGAGGAAATCTGGGGTTAGCACAAATGGAACTCTTTCTTTGTTGATACCCAGGAAACTTTTGTAATTCCCAAGAATGTGACCAAAGTCAATATGAAATAGATTTCCTTAATGGAAAGAAACATCAGAGATCACTGTGGTAAATAACTAGCTTGCAATAGCCTGATGGGTTAATGTTGACTTCTTGGAAGGTTTCTTAATCTGCCTCAAAGCCAACTACCTGAGGAGGGACAAACTTTTTTTTTTTTACATGATTTTCATCATCTTCAACTCAATTAACTTCAACAAGCATTTAGTAAGCACTTGGTATATGCCAGACACCGAGGGTACAAAGATGAAAACAAAGCAATCACTTCCCTCAAAGGTTTTTACCAAAAAATCATAGAATCCATAACTTCCTTGAAAATTCTCTTCAAGTGCCATCTCTTCTGATCCCCCAGTTGCTAATGACTCTACAAATTACTTTGTATATAGAATGTAAGCTCCTCAAGGGCAGGGACAGTTTTTATTTCCCAGCAACTGGCATATACCCTTACTGTACTTTCTGTTGGAGAAAGAAACATGAATGCATCAAATAAATACAAAATCAATCAATCAACAAATATTTATTACATATTTACTTATATACTATACTACCTACACTTTGACTATCATCCCTATCTCTCCTCTCCCAAAACCTTGGACTCCATTCCAGGAAATGCTGGACTCTCTGCTTCCCTTTCCTCTCTATCTGCCTGGTCTCCTAAGTGTTGTCTTCTTCCATTTGAATGTGAGCCCCTTGAGAGCAGGGATTGTGTTGCTTGGGCTTATTTATATTCCCAATGGTTACAGCTTAATTAATGTTTTAACTATTTATCTATGTTCTTGGTGCTATGCTAGTTGCTGGGAAATAAAAACTGTCCCTGTCTTTGAGAACCTTACATTCTATATACAAAGTAATTTGTAGAGTCATTAGCAACTGGGGGATCACCAGAGATGGCACTTGAAGAGAATTTTCAAGGAAGTTATGGATTCTATGATTTTTTGTAAGATGTGGAAGAAATAAACAGTAAAACATGAATCAAATGTATTTCTGACATTATTCTAATATTCTTTAAGTCCACTAAATGCTATTATTGATTTCTAATTTATCATATAATTATCATTAGCAATTTATATCAGAACTCGGGATAATGTAGCCAAGTTTACATAAAGCCACAGGCTATTTTAAGTTCTATATGTTGCAGAAATGGTTTTGAGTTTATCAGTTAATAGTTTGGGTGTTGCCTCTAAACCCAACTCTGGAAGGTACTTTCAAATTTCACAAAAAACCTGAAGGAGGGTTTATTGTTAATACTAATCAAAGGGGGGTGGGGAGGATGGAACTTTGAGGAGGATATGACAAGTACCCATTTTGCCTGTGAAAATTTGTGATGGCAAAAATATAGTCTTCCTAAAGGTTTAAGAATCTTACACAAAATTCTATGTGTGATTGGACAATTCTTTTGGGAAATATCATACTTCCACGTGCTCATCTCTTAAACCAATGTTCAGGTTCATAAAAATTTACATATTAAAAAAATGAAACCAAACATTGGGCAGTTATACTAACCAAGCTTTTCATGAAGAGGAAATGAGAAAATTCACCTCCCTTCTTTGATTTGGAAAGGGCATGAAACTATGGGTACAAAACACTAAATATGCTGACAAACTCAGCGATATGTTGGTTAGTTTTGATCATCTTCCTTTCTCTTCCTCTTCATTCTTCTCTATCCTTCCCCTTCCTTTTCTATTCCTCCCCATTTTAATGGGTAGATTTTTGATGATTAGTCATAAAACAACTTTATCACAATAATATTTTTGAATGCCCAGGCAAGAATGAGCTATAATGACTTTCCATTCAAAATGTCATCAGGAAAACATGCATTTTATATTCACTGTAACTGCAGCAGTACAAAGTCTTCACTTAAAAAAATGGGATTTTAGTGAAAATTATGTAAGTGCCTAAGGCCAAGGTACTGTAGTCATGCTTTCAGATGGCTTCCCACTTTTCAGAGAAAAGAGAGATAATCAGTAGCTGAGGATGAGCCATGCTCTTCTATGTAAAAAAGCAGGGTACAGTTAAAAGGAAAGATAAACATGGAACTAATAGTTTTCTGAAAATAAAAGATGTGTTTACTTGTAGTAGTATTATTTTCACCAGTTTGACAGGACATAAAAATTGCTGTTGCCTCTAAAACTCATTAAAATGAAAGTTTATTACTATAGCATACAGAAGCCCACACGGTTTTGTTGATTGGTTTTATTGTTTTACATAAAGCAAATGTTTGGCTTACACTACATTTGCAATCAATAACAAATGTGTGTGTTGTACAAATCAGGTTCCTGGTTCCAAGGCAGACTGTAAATACTGCTTTGTCTGCAGTTATCCCTTCTGTTGGAATTTTATTTGAATACAAACATTCTTAATATCATTTGACATATTTTGCTGAATGTATTTGTGATAATTTTGGAAGGGGGAATATAAAGAGTGTTTTTTGGCTATTTTTGCTAGATTTAAGCTCTGGAGGGGACTTATATGGGTCTCTTCATCTTACAATTCTGTGGTATGTGAATGCTACGTAGACTATAAAGAACTATGGTTTGATCTATGATTTGTCAGATCTAAACTTAACTAATTGAATGGTGGCTCAAAAATTCATTCAAGTTGCCTCACAGGTGCTGATAATTTAAAGTCTGGGACCTTCTTCTTGGAGCATAGAGTGAACCCAGAAAAAGGTATCTTCAATTTAATCCCTTAAAAGTAAGTGCCTATTATAGAAATCAGCTTAGCTTGAAAATTTCCATTTTGAAAACTGTCATTTTCATGAGGCTTGAAATAAGGAAGTACATATTCCAATCACCTCTCACCCCATCCCTTCTGTAACCTCAAGCTCTACCCATGTCCCAGAAGATGATGTCCATCTGTTGAAGCCTGCCTAATTGAAATGACTCACAGATAACCCTTAAGTTCATACTTTTACCTCGGCAATTTCTTGCATTTTTTCATTTGTAGTATGTTTCAATTTAGACACCCTGGTAAAGTCTGGACTGAACAAATACTATGTCTTTTTGTAAGTAACATTCCCCTCACTGCTCACTGATATAGGTAGGACACTTTGGGCCTTAAAGAACTACTCCTTAAAGAAGTGATTTCCACCCAGTTCAGCCAAGCTGTTTTAATAAAATCTTTGAGCAATATTGCCTTCTAAACAAAGAGTGTGGTTTTTATTCCATGAAACGCTATGGGTAAGATCCCATTCTAAGTATTAGTCATGCAAAGATAGATGTGGTGCAGAGCCCGATGTATGGAGTAGGACATATGGAAAGCACACACATACAAAAATTAGCAAGCATTTAAGTTCCAGGCACTGTCCTGGGTGCTAAGAATACAATAACAAAAATGAATTTAGTCCCTGCCTTCAAGGTGCTTACACAAATAGCTATGAGACTAACAGGCTTTGAGAACGTAAACTTTGTTGGCTTTAAAAGGAAAAGAGAAGGAAAAGAGTTGTGTAATTTTGTTAAAACTCCTTAGCTTAAGGTAAAGCAAACTAGTGGGGGCTGAAAGTCTGTAAAAAGTTCTCTGAATTCGGGTTTGGATCATCTAGTCTTTTGCTTATGGCATACCTAACTCTGGATGGTCAGATTGCTATATACGAGCTCTATAATGCACATATAAACACCTGTATACACATACATATACATGTATATGTGCAAGTTTTTGAGGTATGAAAAATTGTATGTGATGGGGATGGAAATATTTTTATATTTCACATAGCATGATATTTTGGCAAGTGTACTAAGATGCAAGTTTGGGTTGGAGATCGGAAAAGATAGAATGCTCATACCCATAATTTCTAATCCATCTTAACTTCATTTAAAAATTAACAGAGTAGGAATAAACTCACCTGTCTCCGTGATCATAATGTTGTCATTGTGTCTGTCTCCTATACCAAGAACAAAGGTTGCCACACAGTAGCCAGCACATGAATATACAAATTTCTCCACTGCTGCCTGGAACTATTAATACAAAGGTACCCAAAGGTTATTTGATATCTTTCCCACCCCAAGTAGCAGATTCTACCTGATAAAGGTTGATGCCCCAAAACTCCTGTTCTGGAAACTTGCATTCAAAGAGCGAATTGTAAGGGTTTTCATTTGAACTATATATATTAGCTATAATTGACTTTCACTCTGGGGTAGCTAGGTGGTTTAGTGGAGAAAGTGCTGGCCTGAAGTCAGGAAGACTCATCTTCCTGAGTTCAAATCTGGCTTAGACACTTACTAGCCGTATAACCGTGGGCAAATCACTTGCCTCAGTTTCTTCATCTGTAAAATGAGCTAGAGAAGGAAATGGTGAAACACTTTAGTATCTTTCTCAAAAAATAAAAAACTCAAATGGGGTCACCAAGAGTTGGACATGACTAAAACAACTGAACAACAACAAACGTGTAATAAGTTGAGAAAGGTCAGAAGTTGGTAGGTTTTTAACTATTGTACAAGGAATCTTCATGACTTGATTGAGGAACAAATGTCAAAGGCAGTATTAATTAAATCAAAAGGGTTCAACCCTCAAGAGGAACCCAAAGTAATTTTCTCCTACACTGTATAACCCTTCCTTTGCTCTTGATCACTAATGGGATGTGAGCCTTCACAAAGCCATCATGTATAATAGGACTATTAAATGTCACTAATTACATTCCCTCCCTCCCCTCTAACAAAGGACTAGTAACCATGCAAATGAGGCTCACTAATCCCGAGGAGCAGAACTTTAAATGACAGCCAAACAACCTTACTACACAGCTTGCAAAGGACTCAGCATATGCACTTCAAAAGCATGCTGGAACTGACATTTTTTGTATCCATAATTTATAGAATATGCGGTATTTTGTCAGGTAGAACATAATTTACATATATGAATGAATATTTCTGGTGGATGGCAAAATTTATACGCACACACACACATAATGGTTAACCAAATGCTTTGCATGGTGTAGTTTTATACAAAGCATGGCCTGGTAGTCAAAGGAGAGGCAAATGCTAAAAACCTTGAAGTCCTGAGCTCATTGCCTGTCTTTTATTCAGAGCTGCTGAGTCACAATGTATATAGATCTGCAACGATCAAAAAATCACCTTATCTGTAACTTATCTCAGAGATGCTGGATACCATGATGATTACAGATCACTTTGAAAAAGTTAAATTGCTATATAAACAGTATCTGTATAAGGGATCCTTAGAATGAGGAAAGAGAAATTAGCTCACCTTTTCTTCAATTGGGCATTTTTCTTTGAGCCAATGATTTAGCACTTCATCCTTAAACGCTCCAGTATTACCCACTGTGCTCTGCTGAATTTTGGCAATGGTGGTAGCATCCTTCACAATTTCAATCATTCCTATGCGATAGGAACTCAGTTTGAGAAGAATAATCATGACTTAGGTTTATGTGTCATTTTTAAGGTTACAAAGTAATTCCATTTCTATTATTTCTTTCAGAGGCAGCTAGGTGACACAGTAGATAGAGGACCAGACCTGGAGTCAGGAACATCTGAGTTTAAACTCAGACACAATAGCTATATGACCCTGGGAAAGTCAATCAACCTCTCTTTGCCTCAGTTTCCTCCTCTGTAAAATGAGAATAGTAATAGTACCTACCTCCCAGAGTTGTTTTGAGGATCAAATGAGATATTTGTAAAGGGCTTGACACAGAGTCTCACATAGAGTAGATGTTCAATAAATACTTATTTCCTTCCTCTTGATCCTCACAACTACCCAAAGAGGTAAGCTGCACAAATATCGTTTTCATTTTATAAAGGTGGAAATTGAGGCACAGAAAGGTTAAGTGATTTGCCAAGTCACACCACTGGTAAATACCAGAGCCAAGATGCAAACTCAGTTGTCCAACTTCAAGTCCAGTGCACTATATCAATGATACTTTGCCGCAGGGTTATTTGCCAAGTCATTAGGTTCACAGTGTTTTGTGGTTTTCTTTTCTTTTCTTTCCTTTTTTTTTTACGAGAATAGGAAGGAAGCTGTGAAGGACTTGGTTACAAGATCTCTGAATGAAAAGTATACATGTTCTATTTGTGAATGGAGAGAAGTAAAATTCATCTATCCTGGCATGGTGAGAACATCCTTCCTCTTTAGGCCAACGGACATTTTTCTTCTCCTTTATTTAAAATTACAGTCAAAGGGAAGATCACTGCACTATTTTCAAATTAGAAACCTAAGACTTCTTAGTCCATACTCTTTCCTCAGCCATCTCCTTCACTCCCAGATGCTTTTAAACCTCTTTGAACATGGAATTACTTTTCCAGGTTTTCCATGCTCTCAACCCTCCATCTGCCTTTAAGACAGCTTTATCTTGAGGGCTTACCAGGATTCATACTTAGGTACAAAGCCAGCTTCACTTCTAATAAAAGTGTTCTTTCTGATTCTACTATTTCAGTCAGAGACATCATCATTTACCCTATAGGCCATGTTCAAAACCTTGGTAATGCCTTTGACTCCTCCCTCTCTCTCATCTCTCATATCCAGTCACTTAGAAAATCTTGTTAATTCAACCTTTGTCAATTCCACCATTGTAAAAGGGACAAACGGGTAGAGTGCTTCTAGACTTGCAGCTTAGAAGAGTACTGTCAGATCCCCCTCTGATGCTTCCTTTCTGTGTCACTTAATCTCTCCAAGTCTCAGTTTCCTCATGTATAAAATGGATATAAATAATACCTACTTTGCAGTGTTATTTTGAGGCTCAAATGAAATTATGAATATACTTTGTGAAACTTAAAGCCCCCATTAAAATGTTGATTCTTCTTATTATCATTATTTATTATTGTTGTTTTCTACCCCTTCCTCTGCAGCTCTAGTAGAGAGCTTTGATGCCAACTACTCGGACTACTGCACTAGCATCCAAACAAGGCTTGTTGCTACTAGGTTCTCTCCTCTCTAAACCATCCTTCATGTTGCGGACAGATTTATGCTCTTCATGCATAGACTTGGTCATTTCACCTTCTGCTCCACAATCTGCTATGACCCTACTTTTCCAAATTTATTTCATATAATTCCATCTTACATAATCTCCTTTCTACCTAGGTGGCTCCTTATCCTCTGTGCCCACCTCAGGTTTCCCCGGCTCTGGGCTTCTGTTTGCCTTTATTCATGCTGCTCCTGCTGAATTCCTAACTAAGCTGCCCTTAGATTTCACATACGCTTTACTTTTGTTTTCCGCATACACTTACTATGTATTGCATTTGAGTGGGTGTCATATTCTCATGCAGTGTGTAAGCTCCACGAGGACAAGACCCACCACTCATCTGGACTTTGTAGTGTCTTGTACCATCTCCCCTCCCCCACTTAGTACAGTGCTCTAAACTGAGTTGATATTTTCTTCCCAAACTTTCTCATGTTCCATTTTTAGAACATGCCTATGCCTTCCCAGGACTCTCAGAAATGTTGCAATCTTCTCCTGCCATGAGGAGTCAGTGTGGTATAGGTAGATAGCATGCCAGACTTGAGGTCAGGAAGGTTCAAACTCTCCGATAGATATTTACTAGCTCTGTGACACTGGGCAAGTTTCCTCATTTGTAAACCTAAAGGGGTGGGTTGGACTCATTGGCTTCTAAGGGCCCTTCTAGCTCTAAATTTATGACCCTATAATCCATCAGGTTTCACCTGATTTGTCAGCATCTTGTCTCACAGTCTCCTCCTGAGCTCCATGGGCTTTGGCACTGGGTTTTATTACAACTTCAATTTCAGGGCTCATAGCACCAGTTTAGCCACGACTTTGCCCCAAAATTCTCTCCATGTTTCCAAACTCACAGGGATCTATACCCCAAGGCTCCAGATGCACTCTCTGGCTTCTCAGTTATCTGCATCTGAGTCCACTACCTCTGGGATCTGACTTATGACCCTTGGATAACATCCTGACTGCCTCACTTTGCATTAACGCCTATGCTATGCATTGCAAATACCCTAGAGGCAGGCTTCCAATGTTGCTTTCTCCACTGATTAACAGATTCTTGGCTGCCTTAGAAGCAGTGGGTTATTTACTACCACGGGCAGTGATGAGCACTGTGTACAGCTGCCTCCTCTTCGAAACTCTATCAACAGCAGGTGCATAATAAAGGTTAGTTGACTGCTGCCGTTCCTACATGGACTAAATGGGATGGCTACGAAGTTGGAATAAAAATACATTCTATTGGACCTAAAAAGGTTTTTAAAAGTGCCTCCAAAAGCACATAAAAGCAGAGTGAGTAACAGCTCTGATAACTTGAACTTGAGGAAACTGTAATAAGTGGCAGATCTTTTATGGGGTTTTTAGAGAGAGAATTTTAATTTGCAGTAGAAGCTGAGTAGAAGTTTGGGTGGGGTGCAGTCAAAAAAAGGAGGAGGAAAATTTTACTAAATTACCTCCATGTAGGGTCACAAGGTTTTGGAACATTTCATTTTTTTCTTCAAACATGTTCAGTACATCCCATATCATATGAAGTTATATCAATTAACCATCTTACATTTTCTTCCTGGTCTCATGAATAAATATTATCTTACCCCAGTCCCCCAGCCCCATTATTAAATTTCTAAGCCATAACTTGGAAAATGCCATAAGTGTTCCCCACAAGCCGAATGGTGGATTTAGCTCCTGAAGGCTCTGCATACCTATTTTGTCTCCGGTTGAAATGCAACCATATGGCTGTAGGCACAAGTCCAAAGACTCTGCTTCCCAAATAGATCCCATAATTCGAAGAATCTAGACATGAAAACACAGTGTGTTATACAATATCTGCTTATTTGTGTTGTTTGACTTTCCCTTTTTAAAAAAAAATCACATTATTTAACTTGATGTATGACAGGAAAAACATGGTAACCTGCTGCATTGTATTTATGGTCAAATCTTTCTAAATTATTCACCACCAAGAATATAATTTGGTAGAGATCTGAAATAAGCCTTGGGGAAGAGGCTGGCTGAAGTCCTGTATGTTATTTTTGAAAGTCCTGGAACTTATTCATCTTTTCTCCATGTAAAATATCCTCTCCTAGTTCTGTCCAATCCTTAGGAAGTGGTAACAACACTGTTAAAAACAAACAAACAATGATCGCTATTTAATTCTAAAGAGTAAGACACTAGCACTCTGGATAACCAAAGAAACTAACAGTCTTTCATTGTTATTAGGACCCATGATTTTTTTTTTTTTGGTCTAGGGCAGTGGTTCTCAGACTTTTTGGTCTCAGGACTCCTTTATACTCTTAAAAAATTATTGAAGATTCCCCAAAGAAGTTTTGTTTATGTGGGTTATATCTATCAATATTTACAGTATTAGAAATTAAAACATTTTAATATTATTATGAGAATAGTTTTAACCCCTTAAGCTCCCTGAAAGGATTTTGCGGACCCCCAGAATTCCAGGACTACATTTTGAGAACTTCTGGTCTACAGAACTATTCACTGGGAAACCCTCTCTACCAGTGTAGATTGGCAATTAATAATTTTGGAAGGTTTTTTAGACACTGAGAGATTAGGTGATTTTGCTGTACTATGAATCAGAGGTTGAAGCTCTCTCCCTCTCCAATTTACTAAGCTGTATACCAACAGCATACATTGGATAAATGTATACTTCATTCCTTTTTGATCTTAATTTTAAAAAACAACTGGAGTAATAATAACAACCACGTGTTTTTTGTCACTCTTCAAAGGGTTCAAAAGATTCTTTTATTTAGATTTAATAAATCTTCAAAAGTTTGAGGGGAATGTTCATTTAAACAGAAATGTTTAGGATAATTCTCATGATATCTTTCAAAAATAAATAACATCTTGTGACCACTTCACTGACTAATTATCTTCCTTATTATTCTTCCATTTCCTCTTTCACCTGCCTACTTAATCATCTCCAACCTATGTCTCTACTCACCCATTTTCTCTCTTTCATTTGTCAGCCCACTGACTTTTTAAAAGCTTCTCATTTCTACCCATGCTCTGTGTGTGTGTGTGTGTGTGTGTGTGTGTGTGTGTGTGTGAGTGTGTGTGTAAAAAGAGAAATATCAATAGTGGGAGAGAAACTGTAGGTGTACATGTACATGAACATAGAAGAATGTGGAGTAGCTATATGGTTGAGGGTGGGAGTTAAGAGTAATGCATGTATGTTTAAACTATATCTCCGTGCTTTGAGAACTAGGTGAATTGGTACAGGGGTGTGGAGAGGTTGATATGATTCATTATTCAGGAATCCTAGTTGAGAACTAACCTCTAGTATGAATAAAAGTAAGTCCCTTACTGAACTGCATCCTGAGAAAGTTATGGGCCTCATGGCATAGTTTACAAGGCAATACCAATGTGAAAACTCACCAATACTCAATTACTGAGTCATGGCCTGTACTTTAACTCTGCTAATCTTAGAGCCTCCCCCCCAACAATAAATGTAAAATAACAAAACAAAAGATCAATAATTTAAATATTAGCTTACTTGTAAAATAAGCATGTCTTGACGCAAATCATCTCCGTGTTTGAAGATAATTCCTATAGTTTCATTGGATAGGGCTGTGGGATCAGCACATTTAAATTCAAGCCATAAGGGCTTCTTCTTGGATGCCATTACTTTACACTTTTCAATCTGTAAGGAAGAGTTCATATGTTTTCTATGCACAGAATGGACACATGGAATATAGACACAATGTGTGGTCTCTCTATACCTTTTTTTTCTTTTTAAAGACAATCTCTATAAACATCAATGCTATATTTGCAGGGTTTTGGTCACTTTCAAATAGAACTCTTGAAGAAAGACTGTATTTGAGAAATGATAGAGATAACTGATATCTAATTAGTACTTTTAAGTTTTACATAGGTAAGAAAGAAGGGTACAAACATTTATTAAGAACCTGCTATGCGTCAGACACTATGATAAGCACTATCTCCTTTGATTCTCACAACAGCCCTGGGAGGTAGGGGCTATTATGATGCCCATTTTACAGCTGAAGAAACTGAGGCAAAAAGAGGATTTGACTTGCTCAAGATCACATGGCTAATAAGTGTCTGAATCCAGATTTGAACTCAGGTGTTTCTGATTCCAGGCCCACTGCACCACCCAGCCGATCACTAGCTCCTCACAATGACCCTGTGATATAGGTAGTACAGATATTTTTCTCATTTTACATATGAAGACGCTGAGGCTCATAGCTTGATATCCTTACTTTTCTTTAAGACTCAGCTCAAACATCAGACTTTCCTTTCCTAGTGTCCCAAGCTAATATTGCTTTTCTCTCTAAGGTTATTTTCCATCGGTTTTGTACATGTCTTGTAAGTCGCTATTGATGTGCTTGGTGTCTCCCATAAAAGGATGCAAGCTCCTTCAGGGCAGGGACTGTTTTTGCTTAGCTCCATCCTTGGCACATAATGAGTGCTTAATAAACACTTGTTACTTGCTTGCTTAAGAATTTGTCCTTGCTCACACAGCTAATGGGATTCAAATGCAGGTCTCTCTAGATTCCAGTAGATTCTTTCTATTACACCACACTACCTTTATAACAGATTAACAAGGACAGCAAACAGGTAAATCAAGAGAAACTCGAACCTCTTCACATTAAAGTTTTATAGTTAAATCTCATTAATTTGGACTAAGCATTCAGAATTTGTGATAATTAGTAGGGACACTGGCCTGAGATTTTCTTTTGTATTAGCAATTGAAATGAAGGGGCACTTATTTTGCAAATGAATAATGAAGTCCCCTTCAACAATCAAATTGTTTTCAAGCACTAAACAAAACCACTTTGGTAGTCCCTTAATTCCATATTTCTTGCTTAAAAGGGAAAAGTATGCACTCATCTAATTTCCATTCTCATCTTACCTTGTTCAAATCATTTATCTACACTGATAACTCATCATACACTGAATTTGACTCTATGATTTTTATTGTGCCCTAATTACCTTGGTATATTAGCACAGAGTGGAAAAAATATGAATGTTTGTGAAATAATATGATGAAATTTAAAAATGGAATGTTTACTTCCAATCTTTCTAATGATTTTTCCACTCCATTTTTTTCCTTTTCTTAAAATGTCTTTTTCCTCCTTCCCCCAATAAGTTGAGGACATTCATGGCTCTGGACTAGGCCAGTTGCTTTTGTTTCTCATTCACACTTCCTAAAGGATCTCACATGCTGCTACTGCATTCTTTATCTACCGTCTTTATACTGATGATTCCTAGCATCCAACACTTTGTTTTGTCCACTGATATTTTGTCTCAACATCTGGCTGTAAGTTTCCAAGGGATCCTAAGGTCTTTCTGCTAGAGGCTGATGGAGATGACTGGGATTCTTATAGATTTCACAGAGGGTCTTCAAGACTCTCTTGATTTCCCACTTCTATAGGTACAAGAAAGGAGTTCTTCACTTTGCTTCACTATGGCTCAGAAAGGATATAGAGACAAAACTGCCATATTCATGGAGAGTCTACTCCAGCATGAAAACAACCCCCTTAGAAGATACATTTGTCCATGAAAAAAGCAGCTCCTTATTCCTGACAGATTCCTGACCATATAGCTTATCTGTCACTGTTAGATGCCCTCCACACAGTCCCTGCTTCCTCTGCAAAGAATTCCTCAGTTAGCTATGACTTTCTATATTCTCCTTCTGGCATTCAAATAGCTACCTATTGTTGTGACTGAGGTTGTCTGATTTTTAATAAAGGTTAAATTATTATTAATTATTATTGCTACCAGTAAACATAACAACAATGACAAAATAAATATTTTTGTGCTTGGCTTGATTATATTTAACATGTCTATCAACAACTTGGATAAAGGCATAGATGGAATGCTTATCAAATCTGCAGAGGACTAAAAGCTAGGAAGGATAGCTAAATTCCTGGATAACAGACTCGGGATCCACCAAGATCTTGACAGGTTAGAGCACTGGGGTGAATGTATTGAGATGCAATTCAGTAGTAGGTATAAATGTAAAGTCTTACACACTTTTTGAAAATCAGCATCATAAGTCCAAGACAGATGGGACAGGCTTACATAGTCATTTGTCTGGAAATGACCTGGGGGTTTTAGTAGACTACAAGTTCAATTATGTCAGCAGTGTGTTCCAGCATACAAAAAAGCCAACATGATCTTGGACTGCATTAAGAGAGGCATGGTTTCCAGGAATAAGGAGGACGTCTGCCATGGTGAGAACATATTTGGAATATTGTGTTCAGCTCTGGGCATGCCAGTTTCTTAAGCACAGTGATAAATTGAAGAGTGTCAGGAGAAGAGTAACTAGGATGAGGAAGAGCTTAAGGCCACGTCCTATTCATATGGCATGTTTTCAGACTAGTAGAAGAGAATGGGGTTGTTTAGCCTGGAAAAAAGAAGACTCAGGGGAGGGGAGGGGGACATAATAATTCTTTTCTAGTATTTGAAGGGCTGTCCTGTGGAAGGATTAGACTCATTCCACTTGGACTTAGATGGCAGCACCAGGATGAGTCAGTGAAAAACAACAACAGCAGCAAATATGGGTTTGATGCAAGGGCAAACTTAATCACAGAGCTGTCCAAAATTGAAATAGGTTGCCTTCAGAGATGATGAGTGCTTTCTCCTTGAAGGATTTTAAACAAAACTTGGATGGCTACTTGTCAAACACGTTACAATAGAGATTCCTTGTGGAGATTGGATTGGACCCAATGACCCCTGAGGTCCCTTCTGACTCTACAATTCTATCTTTGTGATACTCAAAAGATTGGGTCTGAGCAAAAGGAGCGCTAATAATTTCAAAGGAAATCTAACTTTTTGTTTTCAACCCATTTTTAATGTTAGTGCCTTACTACATTCAGATGCTATACTGCCTGATAGTGCTGAGACAGCAAATTTAAATTGATATGTGGAATGGCATGTTTTTCTAACTTTTTTCACATAAGGGAGCCATATCTGTAGGAGTTTGCAAAATATATGAAGCTGATTTCTTTTTTCTTTGGTGGGGAAAGATGGGGAGGACCAGACCTATGATTTCACTGGTTTTAGAGAACTCCTTGTGAGGAAACTCCCTCTACCAATGCAGTTCAACACCTGCTCAGCAGCTTAAAGTCTTCCAGAGTTACCTGGGATGCTGAGTGGTCAAGCAACTTGACACACTGTCAGTGTCAGCCAGAATTTCAAATAAGATCTATCTGCTATACCAAGCTAAAGTAACAATACTTTGCTTTTGGCATAAAACAGATTAATAATAATAAGAACTCATTCATATATCACTTTAAGGTTTACAAAACATTTTTCTTACAACAGTTTATAACACAAGGATTCCCTATTCCCACCCCTATTTTATATGGAGTACTGAATGTAGGTGGAGAAAATTACAGAACTGTTCTGATTGGGCCCACTACAAATTTATGCTACACAGCCTTAACTGGGTCCTTATTGTGGTCAGGCAATCCTTTTACACCTCCCTAATCAATTCATCATCCCATTGACCACAGCAGCTTTTCCAACCCTTTTTTTATCCCTCCTCAAACCTCTGATGGCTCCCCATCACCTCACCCTCTCTGCTGAGAACCTCGATGAATATCACACTGAAAAAAGTGAGGCCATTTGCCAAGGGCTGTTTCTTTCCTCTCTTCATCTCACATTACTCAGATATTTTCCCCACTATTTATCTTCTCTTCCACCTTTGTCTCACATGAGGAGATGAGATCTTCTTGCCAAGGTAAACACCTGTACCAGCACAAGTTATCTCATTCAATCTCACATTCTTCAGCAAATTGTCCCCTATAGCATCTCTCATTCTCCTCTTATGACTAAAGTTCTTGAGCACATTACCTATGACCAAAGCTTCTGCTTCCTTTCTTTACTTTCTTATTAAACTTTTGGAGTCTGGTTTCAATAAATATAAATGTAATATCTTACAGAGTTCAAGAATCAATTTCACAAGTATTATATGGGAGAGATATGATTAGGCAATATTTTACCGAAAAAAAGCTATTTAGTGGCCCAAAATTTAAATGGGAGTCATCCATATGCATATGGAAAAGCCAATCTGGTCTCTGGTTGCATTAAGATAGGCATAACAGTGACAAAGATGTTACTACCCGCATGACTATTGGCAAATGACTTCACCTTCCTGAGTTTTGCAATTCTTATCTATAAAGGGAGGCAGTAGGACTAAATAATTAGTACAGTCTCTTGAAGCATTCAATCCTTATGTTCTTCAGGAAAACCATACAAGATAGTTAATACAAGAATTATTATTCCCATTTGACAGATGAGATGAGCTCAAAGGGATTAAGTGACTTCTATTATCACACAGCTATTAAGTAGAGAAGCTGAAATTTAAATCCAGATTTTCTGAAAGAGAGCCCAGTTATCTTCACACTACCCATGTTTGCTGAAGAGCACAAGACCTGTTTAATATCATCATCATTCTCTCAAAGTAGAAAACTGAGAGTGTAGTTTTTATAGCCACAGTTGTTCTCTATTACTATAAATGGTCATTCAAGGATTTGTGATTTCATCAGTGTGGGTACTTCCCTTTCCAATTATATCTCTATGCTTCTGCTCTCTCAGGAGGTCTTCATGAGTTTCTGTGGCTGAAAGAATATATCAGCCAGTGGCCAACTTTCTAGGGATAAGCCTCTGCATTTTTAGCTAGGCTGGTCCTCAGGTGACAGACACAGTCCAGCTAGATCTGTTTTTTTTTTCCCAAGCCTTCCCAAATTGGTTGGAGTTCCTTGCATTCTACTGACCTGGCCTTTAAGAATCCGAGGTCACTTGCATGTCAGGATTAGACTCCAGAGTAAGCCTTCCCTGGAGGAAGATTATAATCTTGCATACGTTTTTAAATTGTATGCACATAAAAAACTGTTACATGATGTTACCTCCATAGTATGCCTGGAGACCAATGCTTCTTATTGGCCAATGATGAAAATATAGATTAAAGGAAGTCAACACCCTCACTGCTTTCTATTCCTTTCCATAGATGAATATCAGTCATCTCAACTGATGGACCTTAACAGGATATAACACAGACAACTTCAAAATGAAAGAATCCAAACTTACCACAAGTGTTCCTGCTCTCAGGCCAGGATCGTAGGGAACTCTAAAGCTTTTTGGAAGATTAGAATTCTGAAGGTTTTCAAGCTTTTGCTTAAGTTGTGAGATAACTGCAGTTGACATATTAGAAATCAACAAGAATTCATCAACATTACCATTGCTCGATATCGTAAAAAAATTTACTAAGCTTACTTTCTGTGCTTTTATCAATGACTTGCGTAAAGGCATAGAACACATGATTATCAGATTTTTAGATGACTCAGAGCTGGGAAGGATGGATGATAGATGCCTAATATACTCAGAAATAAAGGGATCCAAAAAGATGTGGATTGCCTAGAGCACTGGTATTAATCTATTAACATGAAATTCAATAGGGATAAACGTAAAGTAATATACTTTGGTTCAAAAAAGTCAGCTTCAAAAATACAAGGTGGTGGAAGCATGACTGAAAAATAGGAAAAAAAAGATCTGATCTTGAAGGAGACAAAGGAGAAGAAAAAGCAAAAAGATGCAGGAATTTGCTTTTAGGTGGGGGTGGGGGAAAGCACAAAATATTTTTATAGTCAGAGTACACATCCAGGTAAGCACATGCATAGATCTATAGGGATAAAGGACTGAACGTGCAATTTCAACAAGTCAAGTCAACAAGCATTTATTAAGGACTTATGCTGGGCCAGGCACCATATTAAACACTGTGAATGCAAAGAAAGACAAAAATATGGTCTCTATCCTCAAGGAACTCACAGTTTAATAGCTCTATACCACATTTCATTGGTATAGAGAACTCCCAGATGAAAAGGAAATTCTCTTTACCCATTTATGTTGGCACCTTCTCTGAAATGTATAGTTTTTCTTTTTTCTTTTTGGTTAGGCAATGGGGTTAAATGACTTGCCCAGCGTCACACAGCTAGTAAGTGTTATGTGTCTGAGGTCGGATCTGAACTCAGGTCCTTCTGAATCCAGGGCAGGTGCTCTATCCACTGCACCACCTAGCTGCCCCTGAAACATATAGTTTTTTTTAAGAATTATTTTCTAAGGCATTCAGAGGTAGAGTGCTGCACTAAGAATTGCCCAGGATTGCCCAACTAGTATGCGCCAGGATGGAGCTTGAACCCAGGTCTTCATGGCTCCAAAGCCAGCTCTCTACTAAACCCCCTGCCTCTAGCCACAAACATCCACATACAGATTAAATTACAATGAAGGAAGAAGGCTAAAAGGTGACTACTGCAGCTTTTTTTCTGCTTTGTGGTTGAGAGGTGGGAGTAGGTGGAAGGTAGGGGATAAGGTAGTGGAGGGGAGTAAGAACTGATAGGAAAACAGATAGGACTATCAAATGCAAACTTGGATGGGTGCTATAAACGCTTTAAAAAAGAGGAAATTGTGGTGGGTGGACTTCCAATTGCTGAAGAGTTGCTGTTGTTTGCTTTTAGCACTTAAAGAAATCAATCCAAAGTCAGTGCCTGAAGATCAGCTAGATGAGAAGTCGTTGTAAATTGGATTAACGCTCCCCAGCCATTAAATAATGTTTGACCAAAATAAGAATGAGAGTAAGGGTGGGTACCTTTCCTTCTTTTGGGGAGGAGAGGCTATTACAAATATATTCATCAAGAATCAAAGAATGAATCTGGAAGTTCTGAATACATAGAACTAGTGTATGAAACTGAAGACCAAGAAAAATTCTCAAACTTTTACTTAAAAAAAAAGACTGAAAATTGGACTGTGGGGGAGGGAAAATAAATACCTGTTTCAGTATAGGAAGGGAAATGTGAAAAACTAAGAAATAACGTGAGTCCACTTTGCCTGCAGTTGCTCTTTTAAGGATTATGTTTTAATTATTATGTTTGTAGCACATTTTTGAAAGCCATTTCATAGATATTTGAAATAATTTTGCTTTTTCTTTCCCCGCCTCTATGCAGATAGAATCTGGAAAAGACTTTTTTTTTTCTCTTAGCTGTGTTAGGAAGAAGAGCTACACTTTTCAGAATGAGGAGGTGACAGAGGATACATCTTGGGACACTTGAGAAGAGACACAAAAGTGTAGAAACTGTACCTTGGGAAGTGACATCATACTTTTCAGCAGACAGTGACTTAATATCAATAGTGACTTTTTGTAGCATCCTGATTACTTGAACCTGTTTTGTGAAATCCTCTAACATGGCCATGCCGCAGCCCCTCAAATAGGCTTCAAGGATCACTGCAAACCGTTGCTGGTAGTGCCTGGACTGAGCAATTTCACTTCTCAGAAACCAAAACAAGAAGTGACCGATTCTTTTATTCTGAGAATGGGGGAAAAATTGAAGACGGTTAATATGAATGACATTTAGGGTCTGACAGTAAATGAAAGAGATAAGGATTAGGGTCTCATCTGTATGAGGAACTCCCTGGTGATGAAATTCCCTCTACCAATGTAGCTCATCACATTCTCTGCAATTTATAATCTAAGAGCACTGAGGGGGAATGATTTGCCCATGGCCACAAACTAGTCTATGTGACCTATACACAGGTATCTCTAGCTTCGAGGAAGGCTGTAGTAGATACTGCTAAAATAGTAGTGTACTAGACCACGCCGCCTTGGTTAAAGGAAAGACAGTCCTTTTAAAAAGTCCTTGCTGTTATCACAACAAGAATACTTACTCTCAAACCACGTTTCAGCAGAAATCTGGCAAGAGCACTGTCATGGTATGGTTCAAATTTCACAGCCTAAAGACAAAACACATTTATGTATTTATGCAGGATATATAAAGACATGTGTCAGTGTACCCAACCATACAGTTTCCTTCACCTCTTGTTAAGGGGTGATTAAAAACCAAAAGGAGGCCTGGGCTTCTACAAGCCAGGACAAACAGCAAAGACTTCATCATGCATCTCTAGCAAGTGCTAATATTCCCAGAAGTACCAAATGTGGTCATTTTTCTTTTTCTTTTAGGGTCACTACAATTTGCTCCAATCGGGGCTGTAAGGATTCCAGGTGACTGAGTGATGAAGGCAGAACTGGGCTCATTGTTGGCCTTGCAAGAGGAACAGAAAGGTGAGGTGGGGGGTTGGAATTGGGAAGATACTGCCTACTATGGATGCTCAGGGTGACCCTCTTCCCCAGGTCTAGTGCTTGACCATCCCACAAGTGTGGGGGACACACTTAGGGGAAAAGGTGCTGTACCTTTTAGGTGTTTTCCCTCTGAAGTCTATCTGTCCCTGTTCTCCACTCCAGGCAGGCAAGGGAGCGAGCACTCTCTAAGGCCCACCAAAAAGCTAAGCTCGTGGACTTCACCTTCAAGCAAGAAGAAAGCTCAACTGTCTGCTTCTGCTGCGCCTTCAACTTATTTCAAGCCATTCTCTGTCTACTCTCACTTCACTTCCTCCTTGGGGATGTGGGGTGTGGATGTGAACACTATGTGGCCACAGTTAGGTCCAGGGAGCATGGGTAAGGAGCTAAAACATTTTGATTATTTCCCCGCTGTCTCAGGCTCTACTAGAGACCAAGAACGGATTTACTGAGGGAAGAAACTTCCTTACTTTTTTTTACTTTCATCTTTAGTGCCCAGAAAACTGCCAGGAGCAAAGAAAGTGATCAATAAATGTGTGTTGATAGATTAATAAAGATATGGGAAGAGATCAAAGTTCAATGCTGTCTCATCTTTCTATGTTTTTGCTCATTCTGATGTGTATGCCTGGAATCTTACGCATCCTTTAAATGTCAGGTTAAATTCTACTTCCCCCACAAAGTCTTCTCAGATCCTCAAAGTCAGTAATGATCTTTTGTTCCTTAGACTTCATACGCAACTTTCTTAAACTATATTATCCATCTATCTATCTGGATGTGTATCACAATTATTTCTGTATAGATTGCATAATCTTAATAACCTGGAAGCTCCATGGACACAGGGACCTCAGAAAGCTGCCATTATGGAGGGTTTTTTTTTGTTTGTTTGTTTTGGGCTAGGCAATGAGGTTAAGTGACTTGCCCAAGGTCACACAACTAGTAAGTGTTAAGTGTCTGAGGCTGGATTTGAATTCAGGTCCTCCTGACTCCAGGGCCAGCGCTCTATCAACTGTGCCACCTAGCTGCACCCCACTATGGAATTTTAAAGGACACTAGCGTCAACAAGACTTGACAACAGATTGTATAAGAGGGGAGCAGGCATGTGAGAAAGGGCTGAGGAAATCTCCCCTTCTAAGGGGAGTCCACCTTCCAGACATTGGTGTTATGACTGCAGCTCACCAGAGAGGGAGGAGAAATATATTGATTATTTACGGGCTATTGTGAGTCCTCCGTGTTTCTGGGCTTCTCTGAGTCCTCAGCATTTTCTATGGGAAGAATCAAGGTTATCCTGTGGAAGACTATCAGACAAAGAAGGAGAGAAGGAACAGGGGAGGAGAGAAGACAGGACAGGAGAGGACTTCGAGTCTTGGCTCATAGACATAATTTTTATATAACTCTGGACAAGTCACTTGACTTCTCTAAAGTTTCAGGCATCTCAGCACAACTACTTCACAGGGTTGTTGTGAGAAACGGATTTTGTAACTCTTACATATGAACTATGGAGATATTCCATATTCTAAAGGAGAAGACAAAAAAAGTAGAGAAATTATATTTTGCTCTATAGAGAATAGAATCAAAGAATTTTAGAGCTAAAGGAGACCTGATATCATCCAATCTGTCCCATCTTATTTTAAAAATGAGAGAAATAAGGCACTAAGAGTTGATGTAAATGGGCTGTGGTCAGGCAGCTGGCTTATTACCAGAAGAGCTGGTAATAGCACCTGGGTCTACTGACCTCAAGCGAGTCCTACACCATGCCAAACAAGTTTCTCCCCCAACAATGAAGAGCTGGTTTGACAAAGAGGATTATTGTCTCTTATGATTGAGAGGCAATGTGAGATACTAAAGTATTAGACATGAAATTAGGAGACCTGTGTTCAAATCCCTTCTCATACACTTATTAGCTGTGTGATCATGGGTGTCACTTCACATCTCAAAACCTTGGTTTCCCCATCTGTAAAATGGGGATAACACCTGTACTACCTACCTCAAATCCTATAGTATAATGATACTTCTTCACAATGACCCTTTGAGAAAGGCATTTTACAGAATTTAAAACACTGTATAAACATGAGTTATCACTGATTTAAAAGGCAGAAGAGAAAGTACAGGAAAAAGAAAACATAAATGTGGCTAGAAGACCTGAAAAAGGGTGAGAGATACCTGGATTTGGTTAGAAGAGAGTAGAAGACATAGAACAATCCGCCAAAGTTGATAAGTATTATAATGTGTGCATAGACGTAAACACACATATATGTGCATATATATCAATCAGATGTAGTCAGAGAATCAAAGAAATTTAATAATAATAATCACAAAACAATAACAATAACATAATTTTTAGTGTTTTAAGGTTTGCAAAAAACTTACATTACTTATTTGATCCTCACAAAAACTGTATGTTATAATTGTTATTGTGATCCTCATTTTGCAGATGAGGAAGTGGCAGCTTATGGAGATTAAGGGACTTGTCCAATGTTACACGTCTAGTAAGTGTCTGAGGCCCCATGTCCAGTGCCACCTTGTTGCATCAACATATTGTTAATTTGTAATCTCTTCAAGTGTTTCTCCATAAATATCCTTAGATTATTCAATCCTTCTATGCGGCAGAAGTCCATAAGTAGGCACCAACTATATGGTTGGGTTTCTGGTGCAATTTTTTCCTTTCACATTGCAAATGACTAAAAGTGGTTTATTAACCACATTTCTGTTATGCCAAAGTTTCTTCAAAACAAAACAACAAAAAACCAACCTTTTCATAGGTGTGGTCAAACACATGCAAATTTAACTGCAGTGAAGTTGCCGGCTCTGAGAATGTATTAAGCCACTCATTCCAAAAGTAAATGAATATATTCATTCCAGTATTTAAAAAAAGTTCTTGGTTGAATATGAGAGTTGATACTTCATTTTAGTAAAGTCAATATGTAAAACTCAACTTGGAGTGGGTTTTATTTAGGCAGCAGGAGTTTAAACACCTCTGAAAACATAGCACAGCACCTTAAAAATGATTGAAGTCTACTCGTGCACTACTGGTGGAGTTGTGAACTGATCCAACCATTCTGGAGAGCAATTTGGAGCTATGCCCAAAGGGCCATAAAACTGTGCATACCCTTTGATCTAGCAGTATCACTGCTAGGTCTATATCCTAAAGACATCCAAAAAAATAAAAGAGAAAAGGACCTGTTTCTACAAAAATATTTATAGCAGGCTAAGAACTGGAAATCAAAGGGATGCCCACCAATTGGGGAAAGGCTATAAACAAGGGTGGTATATAATTGCTATGAAATATTATTGTGCTATAAGAAATGACAAGCAGGATGATTTCAGAAAAGCTTGGAAAGACTCACACGAACTGATGCATAGTAAAGTGAACAGAACCAGAGCATGTACACAGTAACAGCAATATTGTTCAACGAAGAACTGTGAATGACTTAGCTATTCTCAGCAATACAATAATTCAAGACAATCCCAAAAGACTAATGATGAAGCGTACTATTCACCTCCAGAGAAAGTACTGATATTGATTGAATACAGACTGAAATACGCTACTTTTCAATTTTTTCTTTAATTTTTTCCTTATATTTGAGTCTTCTTGTACAAAATGACTAATATTGAAATTTTTTTACATAATTGCATATGTATAACCTATATCTGATTGTTTACTGTCTCAGGGAAGGGGGGAAAGAAGGAGGGATAGAATTTGGAGCTCAAAACTTTAAATAAAAATGTTTAAAAATTGGGGAAAATGGTCAAGGTCATGTTTAAATTATGCCTGCTAATTTGAATGTCAACATCATTATTTCTTGATTTCTTTCATTCCAAGCAGGCAAAATTGAAATAAAAGTACATTCCTCATTCTGCAAAGTTTATTCACAAAAGAGCTAAAGAGAAGCAATGCAGTTAGGCCCTTGGTGTGGAACAGAACTGACACAAATTTAGAGCTCAGACAATTCTGTACAGGGCAACAAAATGAGAAGGTATTTTTTGTTGTGTTTTCTTTTTTTCTAAACTTCTTTAATACTCTGACAATTAATTGAATATTGAATGGAGGGAAGTAAAAACTAACTTCGGATGCTTTTAGATGACACATAAAGAGGTTCAACAGAAATGGTTTTTAAGAGTTAATGCAAAGATAGAAATTTAATAGCTAAGGGTAAGGACCCCTTGATTATTGGCAGAGTAATGTGATAGAAAAAACACTAGACCTGGAGCTAGAAGACTTTCCTCTGACATTTACCAGGTGTGTGATAGGGCAAGGCATTTAACTTCTTACCTGTTAAATGGGGATAATAATACTTATAACGCCTACCTCAGAGGAGCACTTTCTAAATCCTAAAGTACAATTCAAATATGAGCTGTTGTTATTATGCTTGTCTGGAAACTTTAGGGACAACCTGTAAAAATGGATGATTTGGTAACTCATTGCCTAACACATCGATTAAAGAGCATAATTTCTACATTAGTCCTTCCATTTCCTCCCTAATAAGTACTTTGCCAAGAAAGACAGCATAGTGGAAAGATGAATGCATTAGGAAGGGGGTAGAATTGAGTTCAAATTCCTCCTCTGCCACTGACCAAGTTATGTCAACTAGGGCCGGTCACTTAAGCTCTCTAGGCCTCAGCTGCCACATCTTTGAAAGGGGGATGAGAATGGCATACTTGCCTGTGAGCAGAGGGCTAGCTCAAATGAACTCCTGAAGCCTGACCTTGGGCAATTCACTCCATGTCTTTTAGTCTTACTTTTCTCACCTGTAAAATAAGGGATTTGGACTAGATGATCTCTAAAGCTTCATCCAGGTCTAAAATTTTGTATGCCTATGAGTCTCTTCTGGCTATGTGATATGATATCGTAAACATCAAAAACTGGCATAGACACTTTGTGTTTGAGATGAATGCCATCAAATGGCAAGTATATTTTTCATCTCTTCATCTCACTTTCCAAGCAACATGGCTCCCCTCACTACTTCTCCAGCCCTGAATAGTTATTGGTATTGATCTGAGTAAAGCATTTATTTAGAATCATAGACAGAGAATATCAGAATTGAAAGAGACTCTTGAAATCAATTCTACATTTTATATATAAGGAAACTGAGGCACCAAGAAGTCATGTGACTTGCTCACAGTCATACAGCTGGTAAATATTAGACTAGGATCTGAATGCAAGCCTCTGGTTTTTAGCCTAATGGTCTTTTCCACTACCCCACAAAATCTCCTAGATATTTTCTGTGAGGCAATTGGGGTTAAGTGACTTGCCCTGGGTCACACAGCTAGTGTCTGAAACTGGATTTGAACTCAGGTCCTCCTGACTCCAGGACTGGTGCTCTATCCACTCCACACTCTAGCTGACCATCCCCTAAATCTTAATAAGTACCCTTACATATCTCTGGCAGAACTTATTCCCCATTAAAGTCTAAGACATTACTAATGTAAGGTAACAGAGAAGCATTTAATGTGGATTTTACAGGTAAGAAAACTGAGCTAAAATTAAATAGCTAGATGGAAGAACCAGAAGAAGAGCAGCTCTTGTATTCTGTCTCTATATCACACTGATATTCTGGATGAATAAGAGCTAAGTATTACCATCAATCAAATTCCCCTAGAATGTAATGGCCTCATATAGACTATAATAATAATGATAATAATAATAATAATAATAATAATGGTAACTCACATTTACATAGCAATGTACAGTTTATAAAGTCATTGTTTCTTAATCCTCACATAAATTCACTCCATAGTGTCTTGGGCATCAAGAGACAGAATAACTTCTTATTTGGTGAGTTGGCTTCACTATGATCACAGTGTGCACGGCGGACAGAATAATGGATTTTGAGCCAAGAACTTGGGTTTGAATCCTGACTCTGCCACTGGTAACCTGTGTGACTTTAGACAAATCACTTAACTTCTCTGGGACTCAGTTGTTCATCTATAGAATGGTGTCTGAAGTCCCTTTTAACTCTAAATCTGTGATTTCATGATATCAAACTACTCTGTAGTTCAATCTGATTGCTTTTCTTTTTTAATGACATTTATTTCACACATTTAAAAACATTTTTCTGAGAGGAGCTCCATAGGCTTCCCCAGGTTGTCAAAGGGATCCAGGGCATAAAAAAAGATTAAGAATTTCTGATCTGCTCCAACCTCCTCATTTTGCACATGAATAAATTAAGGCACAGAAAAGTCAAGGGTCTGGTTCTAGGTCGTACAATAAGTTCTTTGCAGAATCAAAACTTGTACCTGTCTTTTCCACAACACCAGGCTACTTCCCTCCCAATAGTGAAACACTAAACAACAGGCGTTTTCATAACCAAAGAATGAGGGGCCTGTGTACATGCAAATAAAAGTTCTCGAGACTTTGTTCCCTTTAATAACTCAAGCATATTTTACCTGAACTAGTTGCAGCAGGTAATGCAAGACATCATCATCCTCCAAGCTTTCTAGCTTTTGCACTGCAATGGCTCTTACATTTTCATCTGAAAAGTTACAGTCCAGGAGCTGCATTGTTAACCCAACATCCAAATCACTTCGATCCCAAGCTTCCCTTCTGGCTAACAACTGATATGTTTTGGCCACAATCTCTTGTTGTCCCCATTTCACGGAGCTAAACAGCTTAGGATACGCTTTGGGGTGCTTAAGGCTTTCATACCTAAAATGCCATAGTAATTCTTTGTCCTTTGCAGTGAGTGGGTTAAGTGGGTCAGTGGCTATGATCTCTTCCAGCTGTTTTCGAAGCTGATTGGGCATCTCTCCCCTTACCCTGTCCCCTTCTGGGTCAGGGGTGGGCCTGTGCTTGGGCAAGGCTATTGGGTGGCAATAATTGTCCAGAAGGATGGAGATTGACATAGAATTATCCTTATCAGGGTTGGTTGCTGAGGTAAGCTTATCAGCATTGATGCTCCCTTGGTCCTCTCCCTTCCCTGATATCTTCCACATATGCAGGACATATTCTCCATGCCTCAGGAGAAATCGGTGGTCTATAAGCAGTAGGTTCACATAATAGAGTAACTGAGTTTTGCCTTTGGCTTCGAAGCCAGAACTCTCATGAGATCCAGCGGCCTTGGAAGACTGGGCTGGGGCTTTCCCACAGTAAATCTGAAGGTTCAGTAAAGCCCCTTTGGGCAAGTCCTTGATTTTGATATCAAACTCAAGCCACACATTCCAGAGCACCTCCTCTGTGAAAGGTTTAGAGGTGGTACGCCTTTGGCAAAGGACCTGCTGCCCATGTTGGATGTTTGCTTCCACAAAGACCGTGAGCTCGGTGTTCCGTGGGAGCACAGGGATGTCAATGCCCCTGATCTTGACCCTGAACCTCCGGTCACAATCCCACAGGGAAACAGTAAACACTTTCTCATGATTCTTGCCATTTATTGTCAGCTGCTCATGGTAGCCTGTGACTCCTGTGCAGTCATCTACAAGTGGCCACTCTTCCTTCCTCACCTCATCCTGCCCTGGGTCAGGAGGACTATCCAGTACAAGGTGAATCTCTTCCCCGTTCTTGAGGCAATGCCTGATCCACTGGAAATTCTTGATAGGCGTTTCACCTACAATGTACTCATCCCGGCCACAGACTCGAAGCACAAAATCCAGCTCACTTTGACTTTCAGGGATGTCCATCAGAGACTTCTTCTTAGCCATCTTGGTGAAGAAGCTCTGCAAGATTGTACCCGGGGTGTCATCTGCTGAGACCTTGATCGTCTGACTCGTGGTGCCTCGGTGGATGACGATCAAAATGCAATTATTGACAATCTTTTTTGACAGGTAGGTGGGGAGTGGCTTGGAAGTCACCCAAGGATGCATGGCATAGAGTTTGGGGTCTCGGACGGCTACCTCCTTAATCCGTGGGGTGACAAGCCGGCGCCGGGTGAATTCCAACTCATCATCATGCACATTGCTCATGTTAGTAACATCATAGCCAATCAGATCATTCAGCTGTTGCTGGAACTCCCGCGTTTCCTCGGTGGGTAGCTGCCTCTGGACCACACGGATCTGGCCCATGTTCTTGTGGAGGGCTTTCCAATACTTCACACAGTCCAATGTCTGTATCAACTGGTACTTGTCATAGATCTCATACCACTGTCCCTTTTTCTGGTATAGCAGGAGAAACTGCTCTGGGGAGGACTGGTGATAGAATTCCATGGCCATGCTAGTCTCCATGGCCTGCATCCAGACCTGTGCTTTCATCTGTTCCACATTGCAACTTCCAGCTGCTTCCAGGATCACCGTTTCTGAGACTTTGGTGTTCTGGTGGCTGGTAGGCAGGACAAATTCTATAGGAATGAGTTCCATTGAAGATGAGCTGATGCCAGCACTTTGTGGCTTCATTCTCCTCCTCCTTCCCCTGTTGTCTTCTCTCAGAACCACGGGCTCTTGGTCCTCCAGATCCATGCCTGAGGTGAGCTGTAAGCAGAAGAAGGCAGAGATTTTAATCACAAAATATCACTTTTTTCCCCTTGCCATATACCTATGAAGAGTAGCAACCAAATCCTAGGAAATGTTGTGCATGGAAGGCAAAAGAGGCCCACTAAAGGGCAACAAACACATCTGAAGATCAGCCAAGCATCCAATTCAAGGACTCCGTCCTACAATCCTTCAAGATGAGAGTAGAAGTTAAAATAATCTGCTTTGAAGGCAGGCCATCAACTTATTTCTCATTTCTCCTTGGGACTTAGACACCCTATCTAATCTTGTCAGTATGTTCTCTATTTCCAAACCTTCTATACCTCAACTTAGCTATGCAACCTAACTCACTCTTTGCTGAAATTCTTTTTGTGTTTTGGTCATAATCCTTCTGCCCCTCTTTTCTGGTTAACAAAACCAGTAAAGAAAAAAAATTACTAGCAAAGTAGCAAAAGAACTGGTTTTAAAAAAAAAAGCTGGATCCAGCAGATAAATAAACAAATTAAATACTTATGTTGTAGTGGAAAGGGCATTGACTCTGGAGTTGGAAGACCTGGTTCAAATCCCACCTCTGACAGTTAGTACCTGTATGACCTTAGATAAGTTATTTAATATCTTGGGGTCACAGTTTCTTTTTTTAATGAAGAGTTTAGACTAGATATTCTCTGAGATCCCTTCCACCTCCATATCTTCCTATTTCTAAACAATCTAATTATATCCAACTGAAACATCTGTGACATTAGTATATGAACAATCATTCATGAAATACTTCTCTTTCTTAAATCTATCAGTATTTGGTATTTCATTTTGCTTTGCACAACACAAAAATTAAACAATGATAAATCTGTGCAAAATAACTTTATTTGTGAGCTAATTCATCTAATTAATCTCTGCCACAGTAGAGATATTTTAGGAAAATAAAGAGACCCAACTCAGGTACTACAGTACCTCCTTTGTTAAGTCTTTCCTGCTCATGCCAGCTGAAAGAGATAACTCCATAAACTTCTTTTCACTTTCCTCTAATTTATCCTTTGTACTTACATTCTAGTTGGTATTAGAATTTGATGTATATTTCTTACCTCCTCCACCTCACCAACAGGGAAGTGTCTTTGGAGGCAGAGACTACTGTATTTTCATCTTTGTGTCTCTAGTAACCACGCCCAGGCTTTGAACATAGAAAGTGCTTAATAAATGTTTGTTGAATTCAATTATTTAATTAGAGATTGTAAACCACTTTGTATTAACAATGTAGCATGACTAACACTGCCATTAACTATTTAACATCAACACAGTGCTGGGCAATTACAAACATTAATTATGGAAATAAAAATTGAAGTATAATGTGTTATTATCCTTAAATGATTAATATTGTCAATTCTACCAAAAGAAATAGGCATATCTTATTATTCCTTGTAGATATAATAAAGTATTTCATCATTACAGGCAGGTGAATTTTGAGTATCACGATACCATACCTCATTGCATTATAAATAATTTCCAAATAGTTACTTACAGTTTCTATTTATACTCCCATAAAGCATAATTAAGGGTTACTTCACCGCAACAAACCCAAATTGTTCTTTTTTACAACTGTGTTTTCATTAAAGAGCCCCTTAGAAATTCATGCATCTTAAATCATTCCCCATTTAGTTTTTTGGCATATCACAGAGCAAGTAAAACAGTATAAAACTTGTAGGCTATATCAACACTCACACTGATAAAGAATTTTTTAAAATCCTCTTAACTTTAAGTAAGGGAAAAAAGAGCACCAAATTCTCTTTGATTTCTATGCAACAATCAAATAACAAATTGACTTCTGAAGAAAGCAGGCTGGCCTAAATACTCACAAGTTTTCCTTTAGTCAGTCTTCAAAATGATCTGATGTGTTACTGTCAGTTTTGAGGGGATGAAGTCATGAATGCTTTGTGAATGAAAGGATATACTACCTCTCTCTGAGCTCCTCTGCTCCCATTGAAACATCTCTCTTGCCTCCCCCCCCTCTAGACTATGACCTTTCTAATGCACCTGCTAAACTATTGTCCGAACCTTGCAGATGCTCGAAAAAAAGAGGACAAAATAGATAATGAAACTCAAAAGAAACATTATCTCATGAACTAGTAATGGTTCTTCCTAAAAATACTCTAGATGAGGAGTATAAATATTAAATTAGACATACAAAGGACAAGAAACTGAAAGAAATGTTACCTGTCTACAAAACGCTGCAGCTATGACTGAAGAATCACTTGTTTGGTTTTTAAAGCCAGGGCATTTTTTTCTTATTCAACAAATGTCTTCTGTTTTTCTAGGTCTCTTTTCAAATCCAGATGCAGAGGAAGTGCTGCAGTTACCAGGAAGGAAGTTTTGACCAAGTTGATTATACGTATGATTGCTCATTTTAAAAGTGTCAGAAATGTATTTCCTGTCATAGCCAACAGAGGTAGAAAAAGAGAATGAGAGAGAGAGGGAAGGAAGAAAAGAGGGAGAGTAAGCAAAAAAGATAAAGAGAGATGGAGGGAGAGCAGAGAGAGAGATAAGGAGGGGAAGATGGAGAAAGAGAGCAAAAAAGAGAAAGAGATGGAAGGGGAGAGAGAGAAAACAAAAAGAGAGAGGAAGAGGAGAGAGAGAGAGGGAGGAGATGGAGGGAGGGAAGGGAAAAGGAGGGAGGGGAGAGAGAGAGAGAGAGAGAGAGAGAGAGAGAGAGAGAGAGAGAGAGAGAGAGAGAGAGAGAGAGAAGGAGGTGTTTGAAATTGTTTGTCCTATATATTTTTTAGCTGTGAAAAATGAATTGGCATTATTTATACCCACATAGAACTACAAATATACGAACTACAGATACATGCAAATTTCCCAAGCTAGTTAAATTAGAAAAGTCTAATAGTCACCTTTGTAAGTGTGATAGCCTAATATCATTAAAATTTTTAAAGTACTTAAGTTCAGCACTGCCTTATTAGACCTGTGAGTTCATAGTTCCTACCCTTAATCCTAACTCTGTGTAGAAATTCAAGCACTGGAGGCAAACAGTCACTGGGGATGGTGTGGTCCTAAGGCATGATTGCAAATGTGCATGGTTGAAGTGGACTGGAGACAGAGGTCATGGGAATTTAGGTTGAGGATGCCAAGATATTTGAAGGAGGCACAGGTTGGGGTAGAAAAGACCAGGCCCTCAATTTATTGGGTAAGTTACTATCATCTATGACCTAGACACCCACAGATGACAAAGAGGGTATGGATGAGATGAAGTGAACTTTAAAAGGAGAGAGCTGGTTACTGAATGATGGTGGTAGAGGTGGATTCTGAAAATAACAATGAGGAGCAAGGAGGGGCAGCTTGGTGGCGCAGTGGATAGAGCACCGGCTCTGGATTCAGGAGGACCTGAGTTCAAATCTGACCTCAGACACATAACACTTACTAGCTGCATGACCCTGGGCAAGTCACTTAATCCCATTGCCTAGCAAAAAAAAAAAAAACAAAAAAACAAAACAAAACCCAATGAGGAGCAAGGAATATGCCAACTCCTCTTTCTGATTCTATTTATCAGGGCATGTGAGAGGAATGCTAGCCTTGGGAAGAGTCTTAAAAGATAGATAGTCTTAAGGATCATAGGCTCATAGAGTCTAGGGACATATAGCCTAATCCCCTAATTTAAAGATGAAGAAACTGACATCCAGGGAAGTTAAGTGACTTGCCCAAGGTCAGTCAGGGAGTTTGGTGGCAGAGCGGAATTTAAAACCTGGGTCTTCTGAAGCAAATCCAATACTTTCCCCAAAATGCCATGCTGAGAAAGCAAGGTTTTAGCAAGCAATGGATAATGAAAGGAATATGAGAAGAAGCCATCAGGTTCATAGGATCATAGATTTAGAATTTGAAAAAACTTTGGAATTCACTTAAGCAAACACTCTTACTCTGTAAATGAGGACATTGTAGCCCAGATCAGTGAGGTGTTTTAGTAAGTAGCAGTGCTGTAATTTGCCTCTAACTCCAAATCCAGAGACCTTTCAGTTATTACAAACAGAGAAAGTTTTTAGAGGATATAGTGGAAAGAGAGAGCAAAGGGGAGAGCTAGAGTTAGGGTTTGGAGGAACAGTTCAGGGCATGGCAGCAGCAGCCTGTGTGGGGAGCAGTGAACTGTCTTTCTGGCTGATTTTTGGAATTGTGCTATGATCTCATGCTGATTCTGGGGGTCTTTGTGGTGAGTTCCCAGACAAGGGAGGCAGTATGGGCTGAGGAGAGTAGAGTAGCCTGCCTCTACTCTGGTTAGAAGACTCTCCTGGGGAGAGGTGGGATTCTATGAGACACTGGGAGGCCAGTGGTGGTAGGTTGGAAGAAAGAAACAAAAAACACACCTACAAGGGCAGAATTATGCCCTATTCCCCAAGATGTCAGCATTCGGAACACAACATGGAGTGCTCTGTGCTGGTTCCATTCTTGCCATATATTTCCCTTTACTGTAAACATGGATTTGCCTTTCTTTATAATGCTTTTATAAACCCACTCTTTGGGAGTACTAACCTAGGGGAACAATGACAGTTAAGGCATACATTTTCTAAGACAAGGTCCAAGTTCTTAGCTATTTAGCATAGTGAAAAATCTGCCTAGTTGTTTTGAGAGGTCAGCTCCAGAAATGTCACTAGTTCAAAGTGAAAGCAACCCAGTCTGTGACAAAAAGCAGCGTGTGACAGCGATTTTAACAGGAGATGACAAGTCAGCATGGGTAGCCCTTTGGAAGTTGAATATCAGCTGACAAATAAATAACTTGGTAAACAGCAACCAGGTCGTTCATAATTCTAAAACAGAATGACTCATGGAGCATAGGTCTGGAACAATGGGGGTTCTGGGTCCCAAGATATACACTCAAAATAAAGACTATCTTACAGCAGTCTTAGGTCTCTAGGTTAACTCCATCACATCATCATAGCTCATATTTATAGAAGGCTTTTCAGTATAAAAGTGCTTTCCTCATAACAATCTCATGAGAGAGGTAGTTCAAGTATTATTATACCCATTGTACAAATGAGAAAACTGAGATTTGGGGAGCCATTTGCTCACAGTCTAGCATTGAGGTTGTGATTCAAATGCAGGTCTTCTGAATTCATGCCCAGTGTTCCTTCCACTAAACCACAGTGCTTTATAAGGACTTACATTTACTATTACTTTTTACAAGCATTCTCTAATTTGGTGTTGCCATTAACTCTGCTAGGGAAAACTAGTATAAGTATTATTATCCCCGTTTTGTATATAGGGAAACTGAAGCTCAGTGGTGTTAATGACTTACTCATAGCCACATGAATAGTAAATGACTAAGTCTGTATATGAACCTAAGTCTTATAAGTCTAATTTATTTATTGCAAATTAATTTATTGCTTTTCTAACCACACAAGGCACTTTTTATATCCAAGACTGGGTGGCATTTCTCAGAGCTCCTTCTCTCGACAAAAACCAGCCCTAGTAACATATACTCTAGATGAGGACGAGGACTGAGTCTTAATTTAATTTTGTGTGTCATCTGGGACAATATTCTCCATACAGTAGAGGCTTAATAGATGCTTGAAGAATCAAATCTAATTCAGGAATCAAACTGAATTCTGGGGCCTAAGGAATATGAAGTGTTTGACCTTCCATTGCTTGGCCAGTCTTCAATTCATAGCATCAGAGAGGCCCTATGCCTGCTATCCGTGTAAATCATTGTCTGGGGTCCATCCTTTCCTTTTCTCTTCTGCCTCTCAGGTCATGGACTTCCTCAGTGGTACCCGTACGAAGCATAACAAAGTACTGGGATAATCTGTCTCCATCAGTACAGAAATCATTTGACACTATGCCTATCAGTCATTCAGAGGCAGTTTATCAATATCCAGAATCACATGTTTTTGAAGGGTGTGGTTCTTCAGCTCACTCAAAGGTTCGCATTTGAATTTATGTGCATGTTTGCTGCTGGCAAAGCTTGTGGAGAAGGACAAAGGAGCCACAAAAGTTTGTCCACACCAATCAGCACTCCAGCTAGGACGAACGTTATTTGGAGAGGGCTAGAGTGAATGTGTGGAGGAACACGGGAAGAGGAAGGAGCTGTGAGCCTAACAAACTTTGCTTCCCCAGATGAATCAATCAATCAATAAACATTTATTAAGTGCTTACTATGTGCCATCGCTAGGTTGTTTGAAAGCTTCCTTCCCTTCCCTAGCATACTGATTTTAAAAGGATAATAGTGAAGAACTCTCATACGTCTTCTAAGAGGCACATTTAAAAATCTTGCTATTCTAGGAATGCTGAAAAAGGAGGCAGGTAACACATTCCTCTGAGAGGTAGTATAGTACAGAGGAAATCACCAATCAATCAATAAACATTAATCAATAAACATTTATTAAGTGCCTCCTATGTGCCAGGCACTATGCTAATTACTAGGGATAGGCAAACGATAGTCCTTGTCCCTGACAAGCTTACAATCTAATTGGGGGAGAGAAACAATATGCAAATAAATATAAACAAGCTAAAAAGAAAGAGGACCTACTTTGGTGGCAGCAGACCTCTACTCAAATTTGTCCTCTGTCATTTTCTGGGCAAGTTGCTTCATCTCCCTGTGACTCTGTTTCCTCACCTGTAAAATGAGGGTGTATGAGTAAATGGCTTCCAAGTTCCTTTCCAGCTCTAATAGCTGCTCATTTTAATGCCTGATGATATGGGGGTGATACGAAGAAAACCTACCCCGATCTGTAGATCTCTGATAATTCTGTTACCCAGTCTGCAACCATCATCCATTGTTTGGGATTAAAAATACTGCTTCTTTTTCTAACCCTGAAAGTAGACTCTTACACAGTAAGGGTTTCTCTAAGTGAATTAATAAAATATGTGTATTTCTACCTTAGATAACCAGATTGCAGAGAGATTCTACCTGCTAGGTACTTTTTCTCCCTAGAATCAACAGAGCACAGTGAGAGAAGCACTGGATTTAAGAGACCAAAGATCTGCCTTAGAACTCTGATATTATAAACTGTGTGACCACAGACAAGTGATGGTTTAACTGGATCTTAAAGGATGGTAGGACTACGATGGCCAGAAAGGAGGGATGAGGGAATCCCGGGCAGCTGAAAGTGAGGGGCACAATGTATAAAAGAAAGTCCAAAGCTCGTTTGAGGGACCATGATTAGCCCAGCTTTGCTGGAGTGAAGTGTCTGTTTAGTGGGAGATAAGATTGGAAAGGTCATCTGAGTCAAAGGCCTCAAATTTGAGGATAAAGAGTTTGCATTTTTGTTTTTTTCTGAAGACATGGAGGGCTCCCTTAAAGGCCCAGCTTTCATGTGCTGGTTCAGACTTTGTTCCTTCTAAAACTGGAGGATCCACTTTCCCACATTCCTTCAACTCCAATCACCTGTAAAAGTATGTTGAATGATGGTGGTAGAGGTGGATTCTACATTGTGTATTTCTTGTATATACCTGATTATTTACATGTCTTTCCCATTAGAACAGGAGCCTAAAGAAGGCAGTATTTCATTTCATAGGCTGCAATGGCTCATTTCTCCCTTCATGACTTATTTTGGGGGTTGCATTATCATTTCAAAAGTGCTACTGAAATGTAAATTATTACATATTGCATTGCAAAAGGTGGGGTCTGAGCTGAGTTGTAAAGGAAAGGAAATAAAAGGTTACAGGTAAGGGGGAAGACCAGCCAGGACAGTAAAATAATTTACACTGCAGTAGCACTTACTAGCTGTGTGACCCTCAGCAAGTCACTTAACTGCCATCTACCTCAGTTTCTTCATCTGTAAAATGAGAAATAATAATAGTACCTACCTCCCAGGGCCGTTGTCAAGATAAAATAAGCAATATTTGTGCAGATCTTATGATACTGATGCTGATGTTGATTTTCCTCCTTCCTGCTCACTTCTCATGCCTTCTCATTTCAGATCATCTTCAAGTATACATATGTGTGGGGGTGTATCTTGTATGTACTTAATTATCACATGCAGTCTCCTCTATTAGAATATGAGCTCCTTTGGGGTAGAGCCTGTTTTTTGCTTTTCTGTGTATTACTATCATCATCCAGGCACATAATAAGCTCTTAATACATGTTTGTTGCCTGACTAATTGATTGCTTATTAGTGATAACGATATTTAGCCTGGTGTCCAATCTTGGATCCCGGTATTTTGGAGGATTGCAAAGAGATAGTCAGGGAGGCATACTGGGAATTAGGAAACCTGGCTGTGCCAATCTTCAGACCTAAATAACTCTCTTAACCTCTCTGCCTATTTCCTGATCTGCCAGATTTGACAAGGGCAGATGTATGTTACCTTACAAAAATATTGTCATGATATTTTCAAAATTATGGGACATCAGTGAGAAGAATCTTAGGAGTCTGCAGCCAGTTCAAGGTGAGCTGCCAGTAGGACACCCTACTTCATTCTCAATCCTTCAGCTATTGGGATAGCCTAAAGCTCAGCCTCAGTTACTCTGCACTTTCTCAGACTTCCTAGTCCAGCTTAGTTCTTCCAATAAACCTGGAAATCACAGTGTTAGAACTGAAAGGTACTTTACAAGCTATCTGGTCTAAGCTCCTTTTTTTTTTTTAAATAGATGAGGAGCCCAAGACCCAGAGCATGACTGATTGAGGGTAACAGAGACAGTAAACGACAGGGGCAGTATTTGGATACCAATCTTCAGATTCCAAAAGAAGTGCTCTTTCCACTATGACCCACTGCCCTTTAGGGGAGTGGCTATCAAAGATTTTTCTGGTTAATAAGAACTTCAGTAATGAACTAGTGTCAATGGACAGTTACAGGCAAATGCATTTTAGGTCAACTCAAGGAAAAACTTCCTAACAATCAGAACTGGGCAAAAGAAAAGATTTTGGGGGGAGGAGAGGAAGATGATGGTTATGTTCAAGTATGTGAAAAAATTTCATGAGGAAGAGCAATTGAACTCATTCTCCAATGGATAGACTTTTCAAAGAGGAAAACAGAGGCTTGATGTCAGGAAAGACTTTCTAACAGTTAGAATGAAATGCCTCTTGAGGTGATGGGTAGGGCCTTTTCCTTGGACATTTATCTATAGTTATATTGGGGGGTTTCTTTCATGTGTGGGATGCTGACATCTCTTCTAACTCCAAGATCCTGTGAAAAGTAGAGTGCATTTCTTCAGGTTAGGGTAGCAGATGAGAGAGAGATGAGCGATTTCTTCATCAGTAGTCATCTTCAAGCAGAAACTTGATGACTACTTGTTATCAAATGGATATATGATTTGGTTAGGGATGTACTAGATGATGTCTGAGGTCCTTCCCACCTCGAAATCAAAGTAATCAATGTGGCTTGAAAAAATTGAAAGGTAGTAATGTTGGATTTAGAACTAGCAAAATTTGGGTCCAAATCCTTTCCCTTTGATGCTCTGTAACCACAGTAAAGCCACTTAACCCCTCTGAGTCCTAGGTAACTGTGTTGCCTAGACATATTTACTAAGTTATAAATCAATTTCAATCTGGAAAAACAAGTAAGAGAACTTGTAAAGTCCTTTGCAAGCCTTAAAGCACTATATAAATATTAGCTTTTAAAAGCAATGAATGGGGTACAGAAAGAGAAAGGGGATATTTCTAAGGTATTGCTATTCTTGTAACAGTTATTTTAGTGATGGTTTTCTCATCTGTAAAATGGGAGTAATAACAGCCTGTACTTCTGAGGGTTGTGATGGTCAAGTGAGATAATAATTATAAAGTGCTTAGCACAATGCCTGGCACATAGTAGGCATTATATAAATGTTAGTTATGATGATTATTATTATATGCTCTCTATACTATTTCCACTGAGGTCTATGAGATGAAATATAGGTCTTTGTGGAGGATCCTGTCTTGTCTCATGCGTATCCCCTTTTCTCCACTCACAGAGCCACCACCCTAGTTTAGGCTCTTATTACCTTGCACCTGGACTATTGCAATAGCCTACTAATTAATCTCCCTGCCTCAAGTCTCTTCCCACTCCAAACCACCTTCCATTCAGCTGTCAAAGTGATTTTTCCTCAAGGTTAGGTCTGACCCTTTCACTCCATTATTCAATTAAATAGTTATCTATTACCACTAGGATTTATATCTTTTCATAATGTAGTTCCTTAGTCTCTCTCTCTTTTGATTAAACCTTACTCTTCTCCCCTCTCCATAAACTCTACAATTCAGATTCCCTGGTTTATTTGCTTTTCTGGATACATGACTCTCCATCCTTTGTCTCCTAGCCTTCACACGAGCTGTCTCCCGTGCCTGAAATGCTTTCCATCCTAACCTCTCAGTTTCCTTGGCTTCCTTCCAGTCTCAGCTCAAATCCCAGCATCTGTGGGAAGCCTTTCCCGGTCTTCTCAGCTGCTAATGCCTTCACCTCTGTGATTATCTCTCCTCTACTCTGTATATAACATGTATGTACCTAGTTGGTTCCCACATGAGCTCCTTGAAGGTAAGGACTGTTTGTACCTGTCTTCCTCCCGAACAAAGTGCCAGGTACAGAGTAAATGAATAATAAATGTTTTTGACTGACTGATTGATCTTGCACTTTATTTATAAGACATTATCTGACCACCAGAGTTGGAATCAGAGGGTCTGGGTTCCAATCCCAGCATTGCTACTTACTTTTTTGTCTGACCTTGGCTTCAACATGTCTAAAGTGCTTTCCAGAGCTAAATCTATGACGTTATTACTAGATCATCTTTAAAGATCCCTTCCAGATTTCAGTCTTACGATTCTGTGTTCCCCATGAGTCTATCTATCATGTCAACTTAACCAGACAATAGTCAGTTGGTCAATAAACAAGCACTGTGCTAAGTACTGGGGATACAAAGAAAGGCAAAAGACAGTCCGGGCCCTTGAGGAACTCACAGTCTAATGAGGGAGACAAGCAAACAAATATATACAAACAAGCTGTTTACAGGACAAAGGGGAAGTAATTAACAGAGGAAAGGGATTAGAATTAAGAGGTATTAGGAAAGGTTTCCTATAGAAGGTTGGATTTTAACTGGGACTTAAAGGAAGCCCTGGAAGCCAGGAGTCAGGGGTGAGAAGGGAGAGCATTCCAGGAATAGGGAACAGCCAGAAAATGCTTAGATCCAAGAAACGGGATGGCTTGTTCATGGAACAGAAAGAAAAATGGTGTCTCAGGATTGAAAAGTATATAGAGGGAGGAAATCATATACTATGTAAGAAGACTGGAAAGTCATGAGGAGGGCTCTAGGTCATGAAGGGAAATCCATTCCTCAACCCTAAAAGGGAGAGACAACTTCAAGACCAATCTGGGCTACAGTGGAGAGAGAGCTGGCCTAGAAATCAGAAGACCTCTGTGCCTCTTTTATACACTTACTATGCAACCTTGTGATTTTTCCTCAAGGTTAGGTCTGACCCTTTCACTCCATTATTCAATTAAATGGTTATCTATTACCACTAGGATTTATATCTTTTCATAATGTAGTTCCTTAGTCTCTCTCTCTTTTGATTACACGTTACTCTTCTTGTGAATGAATATTATTTATTAAAAATACTTATTATGTGCTAAGCATTGGTTATTTAACTTTGAGTGGCTGGGGCAACTATCTAAGACTCACTAAGTTCCTGCGCACTGGAAAAAAAAATCCCCAATTAGAGATCCCAACGTAGGTGAAATCACAGGTCGAGTCAAAATCCAAACCAAAACAAAACTGTAAAACCATGGAACATCCTTTGCCATTCAATTCACAGCAAATTGCTTCATGGAGTAGAAATAGCTGACAGAGTATATATTTTAGGTTGGCAACTAGACTCAATAAAATAGCTGTTATCCAGACCAATGCCTTTGAAACATTCATCACCATTTATTGTTAGTTAGGGGTTCTGGGGAAGGGAGTATATTTCCTGATTTGGTTTGGCTGGAATATCAATCTAACAACAGAACCTGATCTATACTATATTCCTAGGCCCATACATTCTGCAAGCTTCGCAATTAGAACTAGTTGAAGACTGATAGGAAAGTGCATTGCAAGTAAAACCTATATATATATCCATATATATTTATATATATAATATATATATATGTATATCTACATATGCATTCTATAAATGTCTATCTACACACGTATACATCTACATGTATATTCTCTCACCCTTCAATCCTTCACAGGAGTGTGCAGGAATATGAGAAGGTATACACATATACACACTGTGCTTCAGAGACAAGCAGCTGTCTTCACAAGGTGAGAAAAAGCTTTTTCCCTATAGAAGAGGCTCGATTTCATTCAACGATTAAGTTTTTCTCCTGAACTACCTAAAGGATAGGAGACAAGGTAGGAAGGAAAGATGTCCTAATCTGATATTATGTCCAGAGCCAGCTTTGCTAACACAGGAGAAGGGGAAAGGGGCAGGTGGAATTATAACAGAAACTGCTTCCTAACCTTTTCCACGGGACATTGTTCCCAAACCCCCGACTTCCCGCCTCAGACAACAACAGACACCACATCCTGAAAGTCAGGAAACCTAGAGAACTGGATCATTCTTTTTTTTTTCTTTTCTGTTCTTTTTTTTTTTAAGCTTCTATCTGCTTATCGGGGGGGGGGCAGCATTCCCTCCCTGTGTTGAGAAATAGGCACTCCCCAGTTGTACCAAACTTTTAGCCCCGTCCCTCCTTTCCCTTCAATTTTACTTACGAAGAGATATTAGGCCACTACAGCCCTCCCCCTGCACCCCTTTCTAGGGTAGCAATGCCAGCTGCTGCTACCTCTGCCCCAGTCCTTAGAGTTGCCCAGCAGGCAGCAGAGGCGGATGCCAATCTGCCTCACTTCTGGAGCTCTGCCAGGTGGGGAAGTCTGTGGCAATATCCCAGTCCCTTACCCGGCTCCACCCCAACTCCGCCCTGCCCTTCCTAGGCATTCCTCCCCCAGGGCTCCCATCAGGGTGCTCCTTCAGCCTGTGCCACCAGCCCACTAGAGTGCCTGGAGAGCAAATGACTTCTAGATGAAAACCATAGTGTTTTCCTTTTTGCCCAGAAAAACCTTATTACTGTAACACCTTATTACTGTAATAATAGCTAGCATAATATAGGTCATGAAGGAATCCCCTTCACTAACAAAACCTAGCCTAGCTTTGATCAGTGATGCATTGTATTTGGGACCTGGGCTCAGATTTAGTCTCAGATAATAGGTCTGAGTTGGACCATTATTACTTGGACAAGTCACTAAAACTCTCTGGGGAACAGTTTCTTCATTTGTAAATCAAGGGGGTGGCTAAGATAACTTCTGAGACCTGTTCGTGATCTAAATCTATGATTCTATGATCCCATGACTTGGCCACATGAGACATGTCTGCAGATTGGGAAATAGTCTCTTCTGACTCTCTCAGAGTTAGTTTTGCAATGGTCACAGTGAAACAAGAATCTTTCATCCCGGCCTGCACAAGAATGGCTGGAATTTTCTTTTGAAATACAAATAGTTCCTTTGTGAGGACTTTAAAAAGAAAATCTTTCCTATAGAGTTGTGTTTAGAATCTTTGATTAAAAGTAAGCACTTTATATTGGTTGAATTTATTGACTCCTGTTGATGAAATTTTTTGAAAAAAAATTATAATAACCCTACCCCCTTTATTATTCTTTTGTTTATTGCTACTCATTTTGCAAAATTTGGTGATATAGGTGGTTTATCAACACATTAATCTCTTGCACAATCTCTGGGCTTTGCTACTTACAGTGTTTTAATTCTAAATGGAGTTGTCACGTTAGAATGCAGGATTGATAAATACTGCTCATTATCCAGTTTATCATTAGAGATAGAAGGAATCAAAGAGACCATCCTATCCAAATTTATCATTTTAAAGGTAAGGAAAGTGAGGCTCAAGTTGGTAAAGAGACTTACCCAAGATTAGCTGGTAAGTATGAAACATGGGATTTGAGCCTAGGTTTTGTAACTCCAGACCTAGTATTCTTTCATTGTGCGATGCAACTGAAAAACAACTGAACTGACTGACTGATCTTCTCCCATCCCCCTTCAAATATCTGTAGTCTAAGGATATTACTAGTCAGCTTCAGAACAAAAGTTACTTTCTTGGTGCCTAACCCACAGCTTATTACACTTGCTGGCCCATCTCAAATAATGAGTAAAACCATTTATACAAGCAAACAGCAATGGTATTTGAGAAGTACTACAGATTAGAGTACACCAAAGAATATATGAGAATGAATGAGCTCTTTTGATGAGAGTTAAATACAAATCTCAGTTTGAACCAAGAAAGGGAGATTCCATCTGACTCATATCATTTCCCTACAAGGGGAAATTCTCTCTCTGAAGTCTCTAGGGAAACAAACTGGAAATCAGACACCTGTTGAGGAATTGGCTTCACTACATGACTGCAGCTTCCAAAGCCCTTTTCTGAAGAACATCTAGAGCCTCCCACAAGATTGCTTTCCTTTTATAGTATGCCTCCCCCAGAAGTAGCTCTGGCATCATTTCTACCCCTAAGAGTGGCCTAAGTGCTGTCTTAAAATAATAGATGAAGTTAAGTTCCACCTAAAAGTAAAGCCAGAGTTCATAAACTAAGCCAAAGGCTAGAAATAGTTATGGGCACCACTCACATTTCTTTATGCATATTCAACAGCAGGTAAAATGGGATCCCAGGCTTGGGTGAAAGCCTGGTTATGCTTGCAATTGGTGTTTGACCAAAGTATGTTGAATTCAACTGCTGAACTGAAATGTAAAACATTAAAAGGGCCAATAGGATCCTAGATCTTGAGTTGGAAGAAACCTCTGAAGCCACCTACTCTAAGCCACTCATTTGAGTCTGTAAATCACAAGAATCTTTGATTAGGATAACTTCAGCCTAGCCATGGGTTGACTTGGCTAGCATAGCCTATACACCAATCAGTCTCCATTCCTCCTATTCCCCACCTTCATCTTGTCCAAGGAGCTATGACTGAGGAAGGCACTTTCCCATATGGCATTTTGTCCTCCAATCCCTCCATGCTTTAAGAAATGATATGGACAGCACATCTCAACTCTTCCTTAAAAGGAAGCCCCCATAAAAGCCTCTGTGCCTAACATAAAATCCTTCTCCTAAATTTTGAATTCCTGATGATTCCTGGTTTCATGATCCCTAGCTTCTCTCTGGTTCTTCTAATTTTTTCTGTCCCCATATTAGTTGGGCCATTGGTCAAACATAGGCCTAGCTAGATCTTGCTGTCTACTTATGATTACTAGTTTGGCTTTGACATGTTCTCTCTCTCCCTCTCTCTCTCTCTCTCTCTCTCTCTCTCTCTCTCTCTCTCTCTCTCTCTCTCTCTCTCTCTCGTTCTCTCTCTCTCTCTCCCCACCTTGGATTTCTCTTTCTTCCTTGGATTTCTTGTCTTATATATCAGTGATCTGGGCCCCAAAGGCTGTCCTTTAACACCTTCCTTGTTTTTTTTCCACTGAGAAGAATATCATCTGAATCCAAAGATAAGGAATTGCCTTCTTCAGTGGCAGAGAATATTGCTTTCATCTTGCCATCACCCCTGCTTATCCTTCCTGAAAATCTCTATGGCCCAGGAACCTTCAAAGTCCTACTTTCATCACTGACCAGTATTCCTCTGTTTAGGTCAATCTGCCTTCAATATATCATAGCCAGTTATTAAATCTAGGTTTTCATAGGCTAGTAATTATATGATGGATATTTGAGGACATTGCTCCTCTTTAGCTCAGCTGGAAGTACTTCCCATTCCCTTCTTTGAGTTACCTATATTTTTATGTGCCCATAACTATTTCAAGTCTTTGGCTTAGTTTTTGAACTCTGGCTCTATGTTTAAGTAAAAGTTAACTTCATCTATTATTTTAAGATAGTATTTGGGCCACTATTATCTACTACTTCCAGCAGTCATGTGGCTTCAAGCCCAGATACCATTGTGCTTGTCTCTTGTCATCTTTCTCCAAAGTCTAGGAACAGATTTCTTTCCCTTCCTGTTTCAAAATGCATAATCCTTTGTTGTACTCTTCACTAAGTTCCTCTTTTTGAAGAATGCCTCCATATTTCAGCTCATTAGTAGAGCTCAGATGATTAAGAATACTAACCTCAATGATTTATCATAAAATTTTCCTGACTTGGGTTACCAGCTTAATGGACGGACTTCCTTAGCTTCTATTTGATGCTGCATCACTAAGGCATCTTCCCCAAAGAAAGCTCCAATATGGGTGCTCAGGATGAACTAGAGGTCCTAATTAGGAGGAAAATCTGACCTTATAGGTATTATTGAGACCTGGAGAGATAAGTCCTATGACTTTAGTATAGCTCTGGAAGGGTGCATCTTGCAAGACAGGTAAAAGAGACAGGATAGGTAAAAGGTTAGGGTTGGTGTGAAATAGCATGTGTTTACGTGAGAAAATCAAGGAATCATAGGGGAGAAGCATGACAGAGAGCATATGAAGAACATGAAGATCAATGGAAGCAAAAATAAAAATGATATTGTTAAAAAATGATATTGTTATCAGAGTATACCACAGAATACCTGGAGAGAAAGAGGAAATTGAGAAGGAGTTCAGGAAATAGACTACAGCCTGGCTCAGAGGCATGATGGAAGTATTCAATTATCTGGTCAATCTTTTGGCTCTCTCTTTCTGCCCAAATCAGAGCAGCTAATAATTTCTTGATTTGTCTTAATAATAATTTCATTTACCATCAAGGAGAAATTCTAAGCTGGATCTGATTCTAAACAACAGAGAGGAAATGGTCATGTGGCTGCAAATTTTAAGGCATTTACTTTATCTTAGAGTTTGTGACAGAAGTAGAGAGATAAAAATAGTTCTTCATGTACCCTAGATTTCGGGAGAGCCGCTTTCAAACGGTCCAGAGGAAGGCTAAGTAGGATCCCATGGACTAAAATTCCATAGCCATGAGATAGGAATATCTCAAGAATGACATTCTGATAATGCAAAGAGAAAATTCCCACGAGAAGGAAAAAAAAAAGTTGTGTAATTAGACCTATCTAGAGACAAAGGGAACCCACCAGGTTAAAATTTTTAAAAGATATTTACAGAAACAGAAAGCAAGGGCAAGTGACATAGACTGAATGCAAAGATGTGCCATGGTCCTGTCATATTAGGAGTGCTAATACTTAGAATGAGCAGAGGTTGGTGAGCAAAGCTCAGGATAAGAAAAAGAACAAAAAGTGTTACCCCTATCCCCCTTTTAATTATACTAGGGAAAAGAAGATGATCAAAGAAGAGAGAGGACTGCCTCCAAGGGAGGATAGGATAATGACGACAGAAGACAGAGAGGAAGCAGAGCTACTTAATTCCTATTTTGCTTCCATTATCTCTATCAAGAAGACAGATCAGTAGACTAGGAAGGTCAGAACAAAATGGCCAACACAAAGTTCATTAGCCAAGACATACGAGGGAATAGAAAGGGAGTGCCTAGCAGGCTTTGATGAGTTCTATTCACCAGATGAATATATTCTTGGATATTAGAAAAAAAACCTAGTGAATGTGATTCCTGAGATTCCATCAGTGATTTCTGAAAGACTATGAAGAATAGGACAGGAAGACTGGTGGAGGAATTCAATTAAAATAAAAAAGAAAAGAAAATGTAGTTTTTAATGCCATGGGTTGGTGAGCTTGACTTAGACTGGTGGCAAAATTCTAGAACAGATGGCTGATAAACATTTAGAAAAGGAGGAAGTGATCACAAAGAAATAGAGCAACTTCATCAAAAAGAGGTCATCCCCGACTAGCATTATTTACTTTAAAAAAAAAAGTTATTAAGCTGGTAAATGCGGGGATGCCTTAGATATAGTTTACATATTTAGCAAAATATTTGATAAGGTCTTTCATGCTATTCTTAAGTGAAAGATGCAGAGATGTGAACTAGATAATACGTTCTGTAAATTTGGAATTTGTTGAATGGCCAGTCACAAAGAATAATCACAAATAGTTTGATTTCAACTTGGAAGGCTATCTCCAATGAAGCACCCCTGTACTTGGCCCTGTGCTATTTCACTTTTTTTAGTCAACAACTTGGATAAAAGGATAGAGGATAGTATGTTTATTAAATTTGCAGATGGCATAAAGTTGGGAGAGTTGAATAATACATTGGATGAAAGCGTCAGGATTCAAAAGAAATCATAGAACAATGGTATACAAAGTAAGGCCTATAGCACAGGGTGGGGGTCATTATGGACTGATGCTCAAAGGAGATATGGTTTGATTATAAGGAGTGAATGTTCAATCAGAGGGTATGAAGATGGATATGTTATGGGTAGAGTTTTTTTCAGGACTAGATAGACACTGAGGGCCCTTTTAATTCGGAAATTCTGTGAATCTAAGTGATTTTCCAGGTTCTATTATTACAGTTTTACAACATCATAGAATCATAACATCTCACAGTTGGAAGGAACCTCTTAAGCCATCCAGTCCAACTTATTTGAGAATAATGATGATGATGATGATGACGACGACAACAATAATAATGACAATAATAAAGATAGCTGTGTGTACTATCAGTTATTAAATAAGAATCTATTAAGGACTGATAACCTGCCAGGTGATGTGCCAAATGCTGGAGATACAAAGAAAGGTAAAAATATTATCTCCACTCTCAAGGAACTCACATTTTAATTGAGGCATAGTATGAAAAAAAATTGTGCAAGATAAATACAGTATACATGGAAGGTAACCTTAGAAGGAAGATACTAGCAGTGTATGTGTGTGTGTGTGTGTGGGGGTAATAGTGGGAAAAGTCTCTTGCAGAAGATAAGGTTTGAGCTACGTCTTGAAGGAAGCTAGGGAAGCCCAAAGCTGGGAGAGATTGGAAGCAGGGAAGCCAGTTAGGTGACTTAAATAACAGGAATTAAGAGTTCAGGTCCCCAAATATAGCTATGACAATGAAAAGAAAGAGTCAATATGACTTAATGACTGACTGGATATGATGAGCAAATGAATGTGAGGGAGGCAGGATATTTTATGAGCTAGACAAAATTATAAAATTCATCTAGAGGAACAAATGGTCCAGAATCTCAAAAAAATGATGAAAAAAATAGGAAGGTGAGAACATAACTTTATTTGAGGAGGAATTCCATAGTTGAAAGATTTTTCTGGGCAAATAAGGAAAAGAGTTTGATTAAAATTAGGTTTAGATCAACATCTTACACCATATACCACAACAAGCTTGAAACTGATATGAGAACAAAGAGTAACACCATAAAAAATATGAAGAAAACTAAATCAAGGACTTTTTACAGCTATGACTAAGGTTTGTTTACCAAACAAAAGATGCAGGTGATCATAAGAAATTTACATATAATTTTGATTACCTTTGATCTGAGAAGCATTTGCACAAACAAAATCAATGAAACTAGGATAAGAAGGCAAATCATTGATTGGAGGGAAATCTGTGTATCAAATATCTTTAAGGACATCATATAGAAGATAGAGAGCACAGAATGTATAAACCAAGAGTCATTTCCCAATGGATAAGTGGTCAAAGGATATGAACAAATGGTTCTCTAAAAAGGATTGCAAACTATAGTGATAGTAAAGATTTCTTTAAATCATTAAAATAAGAGAAATGCAAATAAAATAACTGAGGTTTTATGTAGTATCAGTGAGTGGACAAAAATGACAATTGATTAGATTGGTCAATACAACAATGTGAGTTGGCCCAACTATTCTGGAAAAATATTGAAATTATGCTAAGAATTTGACTCAAATGTTCATTCCCTTTGACTCAGAGATGTTATTTCTAGGCATATGCTTCAAAGAGATAAAAGTCAGGAAAATAAGTTCCTATTTACAACAAAATAATTATAGCAACACTTTTGTGGTAGCAAAGAATAGGAAAAAATAGATTCTCAGAAAGAAAACATATTCTCGTAGATGAATATAATGAAATGTTACTTCACTGTAAGAAATTATAAATATGAAGAATTCAGAGAAGCATGAGTAGATTTGTATTAACTGATGCAATGAAGTAAGCAAAACCAGGAAAAACAATGTCAATTACAAAATGACCACAATGTAAATGGAAAAACAAAAATAAAAACAAAACAAAAACCAAAAACCTGAATGCTGTGTAATTAAAATGACCAAGTTTATCCCCACAGAAGAAATGAGAAAATGCACCCCTCCACACACACACTTTGCAGAGAGGTAAGGGACAACAGCTGTGTAATATTGCATATACTACCAGGCTTCATAATTATGTTAGGTTTGCTGAACTATCCCCTCTCCTCTTTTCTTGTTTATTCTTTGATAAAAATGGCTGACTTTTTAGGGGAGTTTTCCACTTTCCCACTATTACCCCCCCCCCACGCACTGCTAGTGTCTTCCCTCTAAGGTCACTTTCCATTCATACTGTATATATCTTGCGTGTGCAATTTTTTCCCTATATTATGCCTCCATTAAAATGTGAACTCCTTGAGAGTGGAGATAATATTTTTTACTTTTCTTTGTATCTCTAGCATTTAGCACATCACCTGGCAGATTATCAGTTTTAGGGAAGGATATATATTAAGATATGAGCATAAGTACAAAAGAGAGCAGCAAAATTTTTAAAGGTGTTTTTTTAAGGGCATAGGGGACAGTAAAGATAACTCCAAAATTTCTAGCTCAGGAGACTGGGAAAACATTGGTACCATTGACAGAAATCTTGAAGTTAAAGGGAAGTAAAGTCACAGCAGCATAGATTTAGAGCTTGAAGGCATTTTCTAAGTCATTGACTCCAGTCCCCTTATTTTTCAGATGAGGAAACTGAGATACGCAGAGGTTAAGTGACTTGCCCAGGGTCATATGGCTAATGTCTGAAGCAAAATTTGAACTCAGCTCTTCCTGGCTTCAAGTCTATCCCTCTGTAAATTATTTCAGGCTGCTTGAAGATCTGAGGATTTGACATACTTAGCATCCCCTATTGTTTAAAAGCTATTTCTTAATAGCTTTTAGACATAGAGATATTTCTTAAATAAGCTTCGCAGCTCACTTCAAAACATGTCACCTTACCCTTCAGATTTTGCTTCCATGGGATGATAGGATATGTCAGACATTTAGTAGTAATGGCTACTGGTTTAGTCATTTGAGGAATGTATAACTTAAAAGGAGAGAGGAAGAAGATATATACTCTGGACAGTTAAGAGTTATTGACAAAAGTTAAGCTGTTTATTTATAAGCACACAATAATATGAAATAAACACCACGTGAATAATATCACAATAGGGGATTTCAACAACATAGCATATTCTGGGAGTTTTGTGAAAAGCAGGTCATGCAATAAATCTTTGCTTTGCCTTGCCTTGCTGACAATTTCATCTTAGCGGACAGAGGAAATAACAAGAGGAACTGCTATTCTGGTCCTAATTCCTACTAGCAAGGAGGAACTGGTTTGTGAAGTAGAAGTGGGGAACCTGGGAAAAAGTGATCATGTCATTTTTGAATCGGTAATAGCTTTGGAAGGGAAGTTGAGGCATACTCAGACATACAATTGACTTTAAAAAGGTTTTTCCAAAAAGTTTGGAGAAGTAATAGGCATGATCCCTTGGCCAGAGACTATAAAAGGGAAGACTGCTTAAGAGGAAGAGGGTAATGAGCATGTATGTAAAAAAGGCACATACAAAAGTGGAAGGAAGGGCACACAGTCAAGAGAGAAAAAGAAAAGTATGGCACAGACTTACAAAAATATTGGGATAAGGCTAAAAGTCTAGAATGCATTGTGGACTGAGAAAAGCAGTAAGAACAATAAAGGTGTCTTTTTAAAGATATATTCATAGCAAAAAATTTGAGGGAATAGACCTATTACTTGAAATGATGGCATCGTGTTAACTAACAGCTTTACGGGGAAGATACAGAAGTATTCATTTTCTGGTTTGTTTCCATCTTCTCTATAAAGCAGAATGATCTTCATTCCAGAAAGACAAAACAAACTGATTTCCCACGACATGAAGTCCAAGACAAATGAAAAGGTAGCAAGAAACCACGTAGTTGCTATGACTTTAAGCCTCGAGACCCAGATGAACAGCATCCCAGGACAATGAAAGCACGTGTAATCAGTGAATTTCAATTGTCCATCTTTGAGGCAATGTAGAGAATTGAAGAGGTGTTGAAAGAATTGAGATGATCAAATGTCATTCAAGTTCTCGAAAGACTGAAAAAGTAGATTCTAAAAGTTATGAGCTAATAACCTTGCTGTTGGTAATGTGGCAAAATGTATTATCAAATAGTCAGTAAGACATTATTAGGAGCCAGCATGGGTTCACTAAACACATTAATCATGACAAATGAATCTCATTTCCTTTTCAAACAAGGTTTCTAGGCTAATATATCAAGGAAATTCTCATTGTGCATATGGTTTTCAGAAGACATTTGACAAGGTCTACCATGACACCCTGTGGACAAGATGGAGAAATATAGACTAGATGATAATACAGCTAGGTGGATTTACAGTTCCTTGAATGACCAAAGTCCCCAAAAGTGTTAACAGTGAGTCAATGTCAACATGGTAGGAATTCTCTTGTCTTATGTTCCTTGAATCATAGGATTTAAAGCAGGAGTTCTTAACCTTTAGGAGTCAGAGGTCCTTTTGGCAGAATGACGAAACCTCTAGATCCCTTCTCAGAATGGTGTTTTTTAAATGCATAGCATAAAATACATAGGATTACAAAGGAAACCAGTTTTGCTGAAGTACAGTTTATAAAAAGGAAGGCTGTGACCTAACAGTGTGTCTAATAACCACAATATTTTTAAAGAAGCACTGAGCATAAATGATATTTTGAAATATCTTCAGCAACTGCAGTGATATAAAAATATCTGTGATTTCAATTGATTACAAAGTCTGCTAATATACTGCTAATACCAGTTGTTTGTTCTTTATTTTGAAGAGGACCAGTGACATCATAGGGTGATGTCTGACTCATGTGTGACTTGGATTTAAGTGAGGCAGAGTTGTACAAAGTTGTCAGCCTCACTCTTTCTTCCAGAGTCATCAAAGTGCAGTGGCAAGAAAAGAGTCAGGATGACTGGTGAGGGCCCACGATGCCAAAGTTAATGCAGCATACCATCATGGTGCTGCTTGCATCACTGGATTTTTACTTACCATTTGTACATCTGTCTCTTAAGAAAAAGTTTGCTGTACCACTCACCACTGAGAGAAAACTAGCTACTGGGATGAATGCAAAAATGGGAGAAAAACAGAAGAAAACAAAAACAATGTAGTTTTGGTTTCTAAATATCTTAACACTACTGGGTAAATAAGCATGTATAAAACATAAGAGATTTAATTTATGTGTAATTGGAAAAACAGAATGACCTCCACAAAACACAATTAGAACTATTCATACCATGTGCCCAGAAATAATTAGAGGAGTGTAAGATCATTGTGATTCATGAGGTCATTACACTGTAACTGAAAAAAGGTTTGTGTTTCATACTCAAAGTGTAATCTGTGCTTAACGATTTGGTGTCTTAGATGTTTAACCAGGCTCTGAGTGCTCCATGGAACCTGTGTCGGCCACCTTCACATAGCCATTGGAACAAATTGTTCTCATCCACTCGTTCCACTGAGGGGTATTCACACGCTTGGGGTAGACATTCGCTAACTCATTGATAGGTTTGAGACTTGTCAGTTACCCTCAACTCGGTTTAGCCTATCTGCCAAGATGGTTTTTTACCAGGGTGAGGCCATTGTGCTTGCTACAACTTCTTAGAGCCACAGGTGAGAATCGGGTGAAGGTGGACACAAAAAGTGGATGATCAACCCTGAAAAGAGCTCAGTAGCCCTCACACCAAAGGTGCTCGTCCTCCCTATTTGTTGTCTACATTTGTACTCAAAGAAAATATCAAATTTCAGTTAGAGATTAGTGAAAATAAGGACTCAATTTTTTCCTGTCCTAGTTCCCAGACACCTTGAACCCTATCCTTGGATGCTGTGAAATCTCTCCCAGGATGAGAAGTCCATATTTAGAGTTGGAGGGACATTAAAGATCTTCTAGTTCCACACTCATTTTACAGATAAGAACACTGAAGCACTAAAAAGTTAAGTGACTTTTTCAATGGCTTACTCTGTCCTTGGTTCTACCCTATTTAACAGTTTTGTCAATGACTTAAGTGAAGTCAGAGATGTCGAGCTTTTCAGATTTGTGAAAACATGGAAGGCCAAAGTCCACTGCCTGTTAAAGATAAAGATAAAGATAAAGAAACTGTCAATGTTTGCCACCTTCCCAACCAATTTAGGAGGGGCTGGGAGGCTTAGCCTTTGAATACAAGTTGAGTCATGAGAACAGTTGTAAAAATATGCATGTGCTCATCAGAGACTTGAGTGTAGCAAAGAGTTTATGGAACTTCAATATTTGTTGATATTCCAGTATTGGAACCTTTAATCTAACCCTTAAACCATGCTTCTTTCCTCCCTTCTCTGACTATTGATTATAGTATGAGCCTCTGCTTTTAATCTAGCATTTGCCTTCTGTCTCTCATCTCAGCACCTCATGTTCCTAAACACTGAATCTGGCTTTTTTGTATAACCATTATAAATGCATTTCGTTCCTTCCTCTCTGAATGGGAAAATTCCAATTGTGCCCTTTCCTTGCTCCCCAGACTGACAGGCTTTGTGTGCTGTGTAAGACTCTTAATTTCAGACCATCACAGTTTTTTTTTTTTCCTTTAGTCTTGCTTTGGGGAAAATAGGGGCGGGGGAAGGGAACTGCTGAGAGGAACATTACAGATAGATATTATATTATAGGACAGAAGCAGAACCGGTATCCAAAAAGACTTTATTGGGCTAAAATGCTGGGCTCACTAATAAGATTAAGTGCAATAAAATTAATGTGAGGTTCAGAGCTTAAGTTCAAAAATTCAACTGCAAGAGTGTCAGAGTGAGAAGGTTGGAGAACCAGTTTCCTTACAAACCCCACCAAAAATAGCAAAGAGGAGCACTAAGGAACAAAAACAGATGCAAAATGACACAAGAAAAGGGAAACCAACCAACATTTTGCAAATGAATAAAGCAAATAGGATGATGTGATTTAAAAGTATGAGAGAGCAACTGAAGTATCAGAGCAGCTCAAGTACCAGACATAATAGAGATAGAAATATAAACCACTTGAAATAACCTGAATTGTCCTCAAATGGATACAATCTAATGTGAAAGGAATTAGACAAGCATTGGCAATGCTAAAAAAATTATAACAACCAATAAAATAGGATATTGAAAAAATTAAAAAAAATACAATTACATCAAACAATATTAAAGAAGAGGAAATGATGAAGCAAGTGATCAATATGGAGAATACAAAGCAAATTTCAAAAAAACCATAGTGGTACCCAATAGCAGACTTGCTACAGTGGAAAATGGAGTTTCATATAATGTAAAGCAACTGGAAATATAGCCTCAAAAATCGTTGAGTTATCCAAATGATTGGAAAACATGTGATGAGACCTGAGAAGAGTTTGAAACAATTTCAGGGTAATTGAAATTATGGGTAGGCTTTACTCAGGATTGTACCCTATTAGTTCAAGTTTGATGGAGGGATGAAATGAGGCACTTGGAGGTTACTGAACAGTTAACAAAAGGTGTGCTTAGGGAAGCTAGGTGGCACAGTGGATACAGTACTGGGCCTATAAAATAAACTAGAGAAGGACATGGCAAACCACTCCAGTAACTCTGCCAAGAAGACCCCAGATGAGGTCAGGAAGAGTTGGACATAAGTGAAAAATGACTGAAAAACAACAACTTAGCCCTAATCCAGAAAGGCTATTTAACAAGGACACAGTAGTACTGAGTTCAAGCAGATACTCCCCGCTGCACCTGTTCCTTATCCCCATGGAAACATTTATGGGTAACAAGACAGAATACAGAGACTTGCAGGGTCTTGGATCATCTGTCAGGTCTGGATGGGCCTGACTTGATACAGTTGAGCCTTTTATGGCCTTAGATCACCAGGAAATTACATCAAAGGCCACCAGGAAGCTTCATCCATGAAGGCACTGTTTGAGCTTTCTACCTCATTCCACTTCTGCCTACTGGGCCAATTAAATCCCAACTTTACTGTTTTTTAGGGAAAAAAATTTGTCCTAACCCATTTTAGGAGGAGCTCTGATAAGTATTGGTTCTATTACAATTGACATCCTAGAGAACTGAAATAAACAAAAGAATATAGACATTCTGTTTCAAGATATATTTAAAACAATTTATTGGAACTGGTGAAAACAAGTATGAACTTGACAAGCACTTATTCAAGATTTACATATCTAGACACATTAAAGTTAAATTCCAACATGGCAATGATGAAGAAAAAAAATGTTACAAGCTGCCAGAAAAATTGTAGTACTCACTAGGGAACAATATTTAGAATCACAATGTTTTATCATGGAAGACAAAAAAAGATCACAGAAATCAGATTACAATATTTATAACATTAAATAGGATGAGCAATGGATCCAGAATTATTTTGCCAGCCATACCCAGTACACTCCAAGAAACAATCAATTAATCAGCAACCATTTAATAGTGCCTACTGTATGCTAGGCACTGTGCTAGGTACTGGGGTTAAAAATACAGTGAACAAAACAACCCTTACCTACAAGGAGCTTGCACTTGAATAGGGGAGACAACAAGTACCTTTATAATTATATGTATACAGGATATAGATATTGGAGAAGCAAATAGACTTTAAAAAGAATACAAAAAAGCATAATCACTTCAAGGGAGTCATTGAGCATCATACAAGACTTCTAACCCAAAGATATAAAAAACAATTACAATACAAAAGTTGCTAACAAAATAAGAGACCCGCTCAGAGCACTGTATTAGCTAAATCACTATTATGTTTCAGATGGGTGTTTAAGAGAAAAAGAAGGAAACAAAAATCTCTCCCCCAAACTTCCATCTTTTTATTACAGGTATGACCATCTTTCTAATCACTAATGTTCACACCCACCACATAATCCTCAATTCTTTATACTTTCTCCATCCTCTCTCCCAAATCTAATCAGTTGTCAAGGCTAGTTGATTATTTCTCAGCAACATCTCTCACATCAGTCCCTTACTTTCCACTCACTAGTATCCACTCTTATTCAGGCCCTTATTACCTCTCCTCTGAAGTATTACAATAGCTTCTTTCAAAAAAGAAAATTATTGTATTTTATTTAAAAATTATTTTGTTTTCAGTTCTGGATTCTCTCCCTTTCCCTTGCTTCTCCCTCCACCTACTGAAAAGGCAAGAAATATGATACTGATAATAGATATGAAGTCATGAAAATCTTATTTCCACATTAGTCATGTGGTAAAGAAAAAAAAAGCAAAAAAAAAAGTGAAATAAAACATACTTCAATCTTTACTCAAAGTTTGACAATTCTCTCTCTGGAGGTAGATAATATTTTTTGTCACAAGTCCTTTACGAAATGTCATGGATCATTACATTGATCAGAGCAGCTATATCTTTCACAGCTGATTTTCATTATAATATTGCTGTTACTGTGTACAATTTATACAAGTTTCACTCACTTCACTTTGCATCAGTTCATGTAAGTTTTCCTAGATTTTTCTGAAACTATTCACTTCATCTTTTCTTTTAGCACATTAGTATTCCATCACGATCATACACCACAATTTGTTCAGCCATTCCAATTAATGGGCATTAACAAGATATACAAGGAACTTATGACAGAAATCAAGGAAGAATCAAACAAATCAAAGACTATTTCCTCCTCATAAGGTCAAGAAAATATAGTGAAAGTGTCAATACCTCCCAAACTAACTTAAAGATTTGATGTACTATTAATCAAAGTACCAATAGGTTATATCACAGAATTCTAAAATCCCTTGCATAAGTACAAGACAAGAGAGATTTGCATGACGCCAGTAGATACTTTTCTCCAACATAACCTTAAACTTAAGAGGCAACATAGCACAATGGAGATTCCTCTAGATTTGGAATCAAACTGGCTTTGAATGCTGGCTCTACCACTTAGTACAACTGACTTTGCCCAAGACATTTAACAATTCTGGGCCTCAGTTTCCTTATCTGTAAATTAAGAGGTTGGACTAATGATTTTAAGGTCTCTTCTAGCTCAGTCCTATATTCAGCACTGAGCAGTAGGAATATGAGTCTGAAGTAAGTGAGAGATTTTAGAGAAGGAAATACAGACTAGAGTCATCCTCAGAGGTGGTACTTGACATCATTAGAGTAGGGATTACCAAGGCAGAATAAAGGTCCAGGGCTGAGGACATAACTTAGGGAGATACCCACTTGTGATAGGTAAGAGTCAGATGAGAAACCAGCAAAAAAATATAGAGGAGTGTTCAATAAGATAGGAGAATAAAAAACAAGAATGTAATATCACAAAAATTAAGGGAGGAGAGTATATCAACAGCTAGGTAGCACAATGGTTAAGTTGTTGTGTCTGGAGTTAGGAAGACCAGGAAGTCAAATCCAGCCATAGCCCCTTATTAGCTTTGTGACCTTGAGCCAAGTCATTTAGTCTTTGCTTTCCTCAGTTTCCTCATCTGTAAGATGGGGATAATAATGGCAATTTCCTCCCATGGATTTCGTGAGGATCAAATGAAATAATAATCTAAAAGTATTTACCACAGTGCCTGGAAGTTAGTAGGCACTACATAAATGTTGCTTGTTGTTATCATTATCATATTAAGGAGAGAATGGTCAATAGGATCCATTGTAGCAAAGAGTTCAAGGAGAACTAAAAAAAAAGCCTTTGAATTTGTCAATGATGAAGTCAGTGGTCATTTTGCAGATATTTCACTATAGTAGTTAGGTATAGAAGATACATAGCAAGGGACTGGGGATTGAGTGGCTGGTGAGAAAGTAGAGATAAGTGTAAGCTACTGTCTCTAGAAACTGGAAAGTGAAGAGGACAGACTCTGTAGGGTGATACGCTGAGTAGGAGGCTGTTAAGCATTTTTATTTTAGGAATAAGAAATCTCACAAGGGACCTTGTTCTCAATGAAGTGGGTAAAATCATCTAGTGCGAATGAGGAAAAAGGAACAGGGAGCAGGGAACTTGAAGAGTTTTGAGGTTTGGATCAGCCATGTTTATTGGGAGAATATGGCAATGAGTCCACAAATTGAATTAAACATGGGTAAATTAGATTGTAGATGAAACTAAAAAAAAGTATGTAGAATACGTCTGTTCCAAACAAGATCAGATATGCCCTGGAGACATAAAAAACATTTAACTCAGGCCTTTTCCTTTAGAGAGATATCTCTCTGATCATGAACATAATTTAACATTTTAGGGAGAGTCAGTAAATGTTGGGAACTGTGTATCTGAAAGAAGGAGATGAAGAGGGATACTAAATTCCTGTTATCTCTGGTCTGTAAATTTCCTACTTTTCTTTTTTCCATCTTTTTTTCTGCACTAAAGGGATTGAATTGAAAGAAGAAGAGGTTGTTCCTATTAGGGAAGGAGTCTATTGCATCAGGCTGATGGCATGCTGTTATGAAAGGATACAATAGCCACTGAGCAGTTAATTAATCAGCCTTGAGATAAAATGTTTCCGAGATGCCCTGAAGCATGAGCCAAATCTGGCAGTGGGTTTGAAATTATGGATTTAGGGAGGCAGGATAATTGATGTACAATTACAATGAGACACCTTGTCAGATTCATGAATAACAAAATAAATTCATGATGTCTGGAATCATTAAACATGAATAATCACTGCATGAGATTTTGCATCTTTGAGTACCTTTTAGCTTCTCTCTAAGTGCTATAAAAAGACAAATATTGATTTACAGAATATAATGCATGCAGGATTGGCGTTTAACTTTCCACATATTCTAGCCTGGTGCAAGAAAAATGTAAGTAAAGATGGCAGACTATATCTGTGGGCCACAGACCACATAAAGAAGACATATAGCCCCCTCCATAGAGTATCTAATCACCAAAACAGAGACCTGCCCTTGTACTGCCTTCAGGAGTTACCAAGCACCTTGTGGCATTTGGCACAGAAACTAATTCCCCTTAAGATTCCAACCAGCCCCGGAGGAGATTGTGAAGTCAGTGCATGTGGATTTGGGGCCTCTGGTCTTCCCCTTCCCCTTCCTTCTTTACCATAGGAACTCACTCCCTCACTTCAAGCTCTTTGTTGCTTCCTTTCTATAAATATGATTTTTTTTACCCTTAATTTTAAAAATTGAAGCTTTTCAGTTGCTTTTTAAAAAATATCTGAGTAATTTCTCATTGTATTCTCCCACCACTGCCCATAATTGAATCCTCCCTTGTAACAAACAATGGTTAAACAAAGCCAGCTCAACTCACAGAGCAACCATATCTGATAGTGTATGTGACATTCTGTACTCATAGTGTCCCATCTTTCTTTCCTGACAGCAGAAGTGTGTGTTTCATCCTCTTTTCTCTGGACCCAAGGTTGTTAGTTACAATTAATTTGCATTCAGCGGCCTTTTAGGGTCAAAATCTATTCTAAAGGTTGCTTTATTTATACCAACACTAAGGTATGAACAAGAGATAAGGCTTACTGTTTATTTGCACTTTAATGGGGAGCCAGGGAATGGACTTCTGTTTGTAAAATTTGATTGTATGGTTGGGGAAGCATTTGAGGGGCATGAGGGTAAAGAAGGGGATAGAAACTTGGGAGATTGTAACTTTACATTACTCAGTAATGCTCAGAGATTTGGGTCAATATTTAACCTTTTAGGAAGGTTAGCTAGTCATAAAAGAGGCTAATTAGTATATTAAAAAAAAACCATGCAAAATCTTTTGATGCTTTCTCCCAGAGTCATTTTGTAATTTGGATCCTTAGGGGCCAATTTCCTGACCCCCTCTGGTACATTAAACCTGGGCATCTGTTGATACACTTAACCAAGTTTTGAAATTCTCAAGGCAGATTTAAGAGGTAAGATTGCCCACAGGTGCAGAATAATGAATTCCAGGCTGATTCCCTATTTATCAAATTAACAATCAGCCTCTTTCTAGATATGCCTAACACGTGCATTAATGAGATAATTAAATATGTATACAGCATTTCACACATTTCCTCTTAAAAACCACTTCCTTTGTGTTGCTTGGCTGGAAATACCAGCAACTGCTAAATTTTCTCACATGAATAATTATTTTTATCAAGTTCCTATTCCAAGGTTGTGATGCCTCAGGTCTTAAATAGGATTAGGCTGGCTAGAAAAGGAAAAGAGACATGACATTGGTATGAGGATATAATTTGGTATAGAATTCCAAAGCATTGTACCAACAAGGGGAAATTCAATCTAATTTTCACTAATAGGGAGGAAATGGTTTCCTGTGTGGATATGATAGGAACCTTGGGGAGGAAGGGACCATTCCCTCCTGAAGTTTGTTATAGAGGAGAGAAAATCCAAGCATAATCTGACGTGCAATCTAGAGTTTAGGAAAACAATTTTTTTTTTTAGGAAAACAAATTTCAAAGGGTTTAGAGGAATGATGAGTAGGATCCCTCATACAGAGGAAGGGAACCTAGCAGGATTGGGATATGCTTAAGAAATTTTGAAGACAATGGGAAATAGTTTCAATGAGGAAGAAAAATGGGATCTATCTTAGGATATGTGTGGTTGCACATGGAACTCACCAAACAATTAAGATTTTTTTTTTTTTTACAAAAAATTGTAAAGAAGATAGAAGTACAACCCAGACTTTCAATGAAGGGCACAAGAGACAGGATTCTTAATTGGCGGAGATGATGCTGAGACTATGCTGTGGACCTGCACTAGAGGCAGAGGTAGAACTAGTTTCTTGGGGAAGAGACACGTCGTGCCAGAAACCATTTGAGAGAGACATAGGAGGAAGAAAAACTTTGGAAGTTGCAGACATGTAGGGGAAGCTGGCTCCTCAATCTGTCCTTGCTTTCCAGCTAACCTTGCTAGAGCCTTCAGAGACTTTCTCTTGGGTGAAATCATGCCCTCCCCTTCTTGGTCGAGCTAAGATCTCATCTTGCTCCCAGCTAAAGAATTCATTCCATCGGGTGTATTTTCAGGCATAGTTCAATCTATAAAGCATCTCCTTTTCTCTTTGGTGTTTGCTTGGATATATGGGTTTGTTAAAACCAATATCTACCAGCATTTTTCTCAACATGGGGTAGGCCCAGGACCCTCCTTCTACTTCCTTCTATCAGGGATTAGCTTTTCCTAAAAGGAAACAAAGCTTTCCCTCCAGATGTAATTGGCCCAAGTTTCCCTGACACAACTTCCTGGTGTCTTAAAGGCATAAAAAAATTCACTAGAGGAATCTAGGCTTTTCAGATTTGGTAGGTGCCTGAGACCATTTGAACCGTCATAACTAGATGACCTGCTGACCAGATGTGTTTCTAGAAGAAGTCAAGGGAGAATGTGTCTACCAAAGCTGATAGGAAAACTAGGTGGTGCAGTGGATAGAGTGCTGAGTCTGAAGTCAGGAAGACCTTAGTTTAAATTCAACTTCAGACATTTAGTTCTGTGACCCTAGGCATGTCACTTTAAACCTATTTGCCTCAGTTTCCTTATCCATAAAATGTGGATCATGAATAGTACCTACCTCACACAGTTGTGAGAGTCAAATCAGATAATAAGGCACATGCTATTTATGTCAGCAATTATTATAAGTGGCACGGTATCCTTGTCTCATATTTTTACTACATTAGGGCAAAGTAAACTTCCTTTTTGTCAGCTTATCAGTGATTTATGAATCTCGAAAGAGAACCCAAACTAAGACAGTGTTGGTGTTAGGCCTGCTTTTGTCACTGGGTTAAATCAGTTTTCACTCTTTATGATGGTCTTTTGCTTAACTAGCATTTCTTGGAAAGGAGACTGACTATAAGCTTGGAGAAACCAGAGAATCAGCTAATAATAACAACAGCAATAATAACAACTAACATTTATGTAGCACTTACCATTTGCCAGGCACTGTGCTAAATGCTTTACAATTGTTATCACATCTGATCCTCACAAACAACCCTGGGAGGTAAGTGCCATTATTATGCCCATTTTATAGATGAGGAAGCTAAGGCCAGATTTGAACTCAAGTTTTCCAGACTCCAGGTATTCTAGCCACCATGTCGCCTATCGGCTGCCCATTACAGATAATTCTAATTCAATATCACTCTTTGTACAGGTGGAGGAAAGAGCACGTGCCTGGTCATTGTGCTTCACCTGGTCCTCTTAAGACAGAAATTGCAGTCAGAGATATCTATCCATGCCATGCATAAGATACCCATCTATACAATTAGACAACCTATGTGGACATCTATATCTAACATGAGTAGGCACATATCTTAACAGGAGCAAGGCCAGAGAATCTATATAAGAGCTGTAAAAATATGGTCTGAAATGTTGAGACTGGTAAGGGAAGCCAAGAACAAGAAGAAAGTTTTGACAACAGAGACAAGGCAAAGCTTTCTCATTTTGCTTCCATTTTTTTTTCTACCAAGGAGAATGACATTTGCACTGGAAATGACAGAACAAAGTGACTAACAGGTAGTTGATTTTAATATAAGTAAGGGAATAGCAAGATAGCACCTCACTGACAACTAGATTATTAATTCAAATCACACCTTTTAGGTCCTAAAAGAACTGGCATATTTGATTACTGTTAGTGATGTTTGAAAGATCATGGAATACAGAAGTATTGAAGAAAGGAAAATGTGCTAATTTTCAAAAAAGGCAAAAGAACAAAGTCTTTAATTACAGACCAGTGGACTTTACTTTGATTCTGGAAAAACTTCTAGAATGGACAATAAAGAGATGGTTGGCTGACATCTAGAAAAGGAAGTAGTGATTACAGAGACAGCATTGCTACGTCAAGAACAAGTCATGTGAAACTAACCTTATTTCCCTTATTGATCAAATTATTAAGCTGGCAGATGAGGGTAATGCTATGGCTATGATTTTATGTTTAATTACATTTTCTTTTTTATTATCATGAATCTGACAAACATTTTAAAAATGAATATTTGCCTATACAAATAGGCAAATACAAAGAACTGACTATGAAACTGTGAATTTCTATTACATACAACTTGGGCTTCTGGTTTAAAGGAAACATTTCCAGTTCAGTACATTAGTTCAAACCCTACACATCCTTGTCTTTATTCCCTTCTGAACTTTCTTCTGCTCTTTTTCTGAGTTTTTAAATGATTCATTTTCTCCCTTTTCATCATTACTGTCACTACCACCAAACCTACACAACTTTCTCCATACATCCCTGATTAAAGGCCTCCCTTGTAACAAATAACTAGTCTAGAAAAACAAATCCATATATTTGCTGTCTGAAGATAAATCTCATCCTGCATCTCTCATCCATCACCTCTCTGCCAAAAAGATAAAAAGCACGGTCTTCTAGAGTCATGATTATGTTTGGCCATTGAACTGATAAGTTATTCAGGTTTTTTTTTTTATAGTGTTTTCCTTTACATTGCTGTGGTCACTATGTACCTTGTTCTCCTGATTCTGCTACTCCATTCAGCATCAAGTTAACCCAAATCCTCCTAGGTTTCTCTGAATCTACCCCTTTACTAATTTCTTATAGCTTAATAATCTTTTCATATCTATGTATTTGTGTATTTTTTTACTTTTTAATGTTCTTTTCTTTTTAAATTTTGAGTCCCAGATGCTCTCCCTACCTCCCAAGCCTCTCTCACCCACTTAGAAGGCAAACAATATATCAGTTATACACGTGACATCATATAAAACACATTTTCATACTAGCTATATCATAAAAAAGCAAAAAAGATGAGAAAATTATACTTCATTTTGTACTCTGAGTTCATCAGTTCTCTCATTGGAAGTGAATAGCATTTTTATCATGAGTCCTTTGTAATTGTCTTGGATTACTGTATTGATCAGAGTAGCCAAGTCTTTTACAGTTGATCATCCTTACAACATTGCTATTACTGTGCACAGTGATCTCCCAGTTCTTCTCACTTCACTTTGTATCAATTCACATATGTCTCGCCATGTTTTTTTCCCCCCTGAAATCACCACTCTCATCATTTCTTACAGCACAATAGTACTCCATCACAATCATGTCACGCCTTGTTCAGCCATTCCCCAATTGATGGGCATCCCCTTGATTTCCAATTCTTGGCCACCACAAAAAGAGCTGCTACAAATATTTTTGTGCATATAGATTCTTTTCCTTTTTCTTCAGTCTCTTTGGGATATAGACCTAGTAGTCATGTTGCTGGATCAAAGGGTATATACAGTTTTATAGATTTTGCGCATAGCTCCAAATTGTTTTCCAGAATGGTTGGACCAGTTTACTACTTCTCCAACAATTCATTAAGTACCCTATTTTCCCTTATGCTGTCCAGCATTTGTCATTTCTGAGGTGTGAAGTGGTACCTCAGAATTGTTTCAATTTGTATTTCGTTGTTTGATGGTGATTTAGAACATTTTTATATGGCTATAGATAGCTTTGATTTCTTCTTCTGAAAATTGACTGTTCATATCCTTTGACTATTTCTCAATTATGGAATGGCTCTTATTTTTATAAATTTGATTCAGTTCCCTATATATTTGAGAAATGAGGCCTTCATAAGAGAAACTTGCTGTAATTTTTTATGTTACTTTATTGTCTATGGCACTTTTTAGCATAATGTAATTTCCTTAGCTATCTCTTTCAATTAGGTCTATTTTTGCTTTTGCTTTGTCTCAGATCATGATTGCCACCCCTGCCCTCTTTACTTCAGCTAAAGCACAATAGAATCTGCTCCTGCCCTTCATTTCTGTGTGTGTCTTTCTGTCCCAAGTGTGTCTGTTGTGTATAATATATTGTTGGATTCTGCTTTCTAATCCATTCTGCCATCTACTTCTGTTCTCTTGGTAATGTGTTCTATGGGTTAGCTCATCCCATTCATAAGAGTTATGATCAGTAACTGTACATTTCCCTCTGTCCCATTTTTCTTTGTTTATCCTTCTTTCTCTTTTTATCCTGTCCTTCCTCAAAAGTCTGTCTTGATTCCAGTCACTGCCTCTTCCAATCTACCCTCCACTTTATCATCCTTCACATATCTTTTATCCCCTTCCCTTCCTGTCTCCCTATTGTGTAAGATAGGTTTCTCTATCCAACTGAGCGTCTATACATATACATACATACACATATATACATACATATATATGTGCACACACACACATACACACACACACACACACATATATACTTCCCTCTTTGAGGCAATTCCAATGAGAGTAAGGTTCAAGCATTTTTTATTCACCCCTCCACTTTCCCCTCCACTATAAAAGCTTTTCCTTGTGCACTTTCTTTTTTGTGAGAAAATTTGCCCTATTCTACACCTCCTCCTTTCTCCCAGTGCATTACTCTTTCTCACCCCTATATTCTTTTTTTGGAGATCATCCCAACATAATCAACTTGTGCCTGTGTTCACTGTCTGTGCAGACTCCTTCTAACTGCCCTAATAATGTTCTTAAGTGTTCTTAGATACATCATCTTCCCATATAGGAATCTAAACCATTTAACTCTATTGAGTCCCTTAAGATTACTCTTTCATGTGTATCTTTTCATGATTCTTTTTGAGTATTCTGTCTGAATGTCAAATTTTCTATTCAGCTCTGGTCTTTTCATCAGGAATGCTTGGAAGTCCTCTGTTTCACTAAATAGCCATTTACCCCTGAAGGATTATGCTTAGTTTTGTTGGGTAGGTTATTCATGGTTATAATCCTAGCCCCTTTAACTTCTGGAATATCATATTCCAAGCTCTCTGCTCCTTTTAACGTGGAAGCTACTAAATCTTGTGTGATCCTGACTGTGGCTCCTTGATATTTGAATTGTTTCCTTCTGGCCACTTGAAACATTTTCTTCTTGACCTGGGAGCTCTGAAATATAATATTCCTGGGACTTTTCATTTTGGGATCTCTTTCAAGAGGTCATTGATGGATTCTTTCAAGTTCTATTTTACCCACTGGATCCAAGATAATGGGGCAATTTTCTTTTATAATTTCTTGAAATATGATGTCTAAGCTCTTTTTTTTTTATCATGGCTTTCAGATAGTCCAATAATTCTTAAATTAGCTCACCACGATCTATTTTCTAGGTCATTTGTTTTTCTCTGATGAGATATTTCACATTTTCTTCTATTTTTTTTTCATTGTTTTGACCTTGTTTTATTGTTTCTTGATGTCTCAAGGAATCATTAGCTTCCACTTGCCCAATTCTCATTTTTAAGGAATAATTTTCTTCAGTGAGATTTTGTACTCCCCCCCCCCAATTTGGCCAATTATGCTTTTAAAGGAGCTCTTTTCTTCAGTGAATTTTTGTGCTTCTTTTACCATCAGACCAATTTTGTTTTTTAAGGTAGTATTTCCTTCAGTAGTTTTTTTTATTGTGCCTCCTTTGCCAAGACATTCTCTTTTCATAATTATCTTGCATCATTATCATTTCCTTTCCCAATTTATACTCTACTACTTTTATCTCTTTCCTTAACTCTTTTATGAATTCTTGCTGGTCAATTTTCAAATAGCAATTTTCTTTGAGGCTTGCTTGTAGCTCTTTTCACACTGTTGTCTTCTGTACTGATGTCTTCATCTTCCTTGCCACCATACTAGCTTTTTATGGTTAAGTTCTTTTTACGTCGTTTGCCCATTTTTTCCTAGCTATTTCTTGACTTTGAACTTTAGGTTAAAATTGGGCTTTGCTCACTTGGGGATGGGGAAGCATTGTTCAGGCTTTTTTGTGCTATTTTCAGAGATAGTTTTGGGGGTCTACAAGTTTTTGGTACTTCCAAGGTGGTGTTATCCTGGGAAAGGTGTGGTTACTGCTTTCCTGGTCTGCATTCTGGTCTTTACCCAGGAAGGACCCCTGATCCTCTGCAGCTGTAAGTACTAGTGCTCCTTTCTGCTCTGGGACTGTGACCAGGATCCCTGCTCCCTTATTACCAATCAGAAGTACTTCTCTGAATCCTTGAACTGTGACCCAGAACTGCTTATGGGCAATAGGGTTGCCAATCAGTGACAGCCTGCACCTAGTACCAGCAAAGGGTCCCCTACAATCTCTTTTTATCTAGTTGTCTCACCCTGCGCCCTTAACTGTCTCTGATCTGAGAGGTCCCAAGGCTGCTGCTGCTGCTGCTGCTGCTGCTGCTGCTGCTACTACCCGAGTGCCTCCAAGGCTGGTGCTTCTGCCTTACTCCAGGTCTGTGCCCACTCAGTGTTATAGAACTCCCCTATGAACCTCCTAAGTTGTCTCAGCCTGGAAAAGTCTTCCTCTGAAATATTGTTGTCTCCACCACTCCAAAATTTGATTTGAGGTGTTATTTTAAAGTTGTTTGGAAGGAAATTTTGGGAGAGTTCAACTGGGTCCTTGCCTGTATTCTGATGACTGGACTCCGTTTCTCCCCCTTAATAATTTTAATCCATTCATATAATTGGTTTAACCAATCCCCTTATGATGTGTAATCCTTTAGTTTCTACTTCTTTGCTTCCACAGAAAGTGCTAAGAATATTCTGCATGTATGCATTTTTTCTCTTTGATCTCTTCGGGGCATATGCCTAGCAGTGATATTACTAAGTCAAAGAGCAAAAACAGTTTAGTGACTTTTTTAGTATAATTGCAAATTGTTTTACACATTGGTGGATCAATTCACAGCTCCAACTATAGGGCATAAGCTTGCCTGTCTTCCCACAGCTGCTATAACAATTCTTATTTTCCTTTTTTGTCATCTTTGCTAATCTAATGAGTGTGAGGCAGGACCTCGGAGTTTCTTGTTTTGTTTTGTTTTGTTTTGTTTTGCATTTTCTCCTATTACTGATTTACAACATGTTTATATGGTTGTTAATAGCTACCTTTTCTTTTGAGAATATGTTTATTCTTATAATTTGACTATTTGTCTATTTGTGAATGTCTCTTGTTCCCTTATGTTGGTATCAGTTCCTTATAAATCTTGGATATCAGAACTTCATTAAAGAAACTAGCTGCTAAGCTGTTTTCCAAGTTAACTGTTTCCTCTTAGATGAGAGCTATTTAGTTTTTATGCAAACTTTTTTCTATTTTATCTCTTGTAATCTTTTCTGTCCTTTGATTGATCAAGAACTCTTTGCCTATCCAAGCAAGTGAACAATATCTCTCTCTGCCTCTCTGATTTGTTTACAATGTGATTTTTAAAAAATCTAGATCATGAATTCATTTGGAGCTTTTTGGGTATATAGTGTAGGATATTGATCTAAACCTAATGTCTCTCAGCTTGTTTTACAATTTCCCCAGTAGTCATTGTCTAATAATAAATATTCATCCCACTAGCTAGTCTTTGGGTTTATCAAACATTATGATACTACTTTCAATTGTTTCTAGGTACTGCGTACCTAATTTGTTCCATTGATCAGCTTTTCTATCATCTAACCAATACTAAATAGCTTTGAGTATTACTGCTGTCTAGCACAGTTTGAGATCTGGTACTGCCAGGGTCCCCCGTTCTTTCCTGCTTTTTTTCATTATTTTAATAGAGATTCTTGACCTTTTGTTAATAGAGAAAAAAATTAATTCTGTAAAGTAACTCTTCAGTAGTTTGATTGGACAGATATTAATTCTGCAAATTAATTTGTATAGTATTGCCATTTTATAATACTGGTATCACCCGCACATGGACAACAAATATCTCTACAATTGCTTAGATCTGTCTGTATTTTGGTAAAGAAAATGGTAGCTGAATTCATCTTGTGTTTATGTCTGTAGATGGACTCAAAGACATTCTATATTTTCTGTAGTTATTTTGAATGGAATTTCTTTTTCCATATTCTGGATTTAATGGTAATATTCAGAAAGGCTAATGATTTTGGTGTCCTTATTTTATATTCTGCTACTTTAGTTAGTAATTGTTCTAGTGTTCTCTAGGGATGAGTAACAGCAGGAAGTTTAGGATCATACCAAAGTTGTGAGCCTGGGTGACTGGAAGCATGATGGTGACCTCAAAAGTAATAGGAAGTTGAACAGAAGGGAAAATTTGGGGGGAAAGATGAGTTCTGTTATCAACATACAGAGCTGGATCATCAAGTTTGAGATGTACAAAGGACAGTTGATGATATGGAACTCAGAGTTCAGAGCAGAAACCAGGGCTGGATATGTAAATCAAATCAACAAACATGACTTTGTTGACTATATAGATCTGGGAATAATTCTACAACAGTAATAGGACAATATGTCAAGGACCTATGATTTCATTGTTGTGAGAATTTGCCCTACCAATGAAGATCACAATCCCATTTGTAACTTATTCAATTTAGTTCAAGAATTATATATTAAGCACCTACTATGTGCCAAGGTGAGTGGAGTATAAAGATGAAGCAAGACATAGACCTTGCCCTCAAGGAGTTCAAAATGTAATAGGGGGAGTGAAGCAGTACATAGAGAGATAGCTATAATATAAGTGTACAGAAGAAGTTTAAACAAAAGAGTATGAGAGATTTAAGGAAAGAGTGATCACTTCTAGCTGGAAGGGGATCAGGAAAGGCTGGAGATGTTGGAGAGACCTCTCTAAGAATGAGAATGGATTTATATGAACTTAGGGAAGTGGAAAAAGAAAGAACAGTCTAGTTTGGCAATAACGTTAAAGTCAGTGGGAGACAGATTATTGGGGGCCTTAAATGCCAGGCTAAGGAGTTTCTATTTTGTTCAGTAAGCAAGGGAAAGTCATTGGATATTTTTGAGCTAAAAAGTAATGTGGTCTGATCTATGCATTAATAAGATATTCTGGAGGTCACATGAAGAATAAATTGAAGAAGGGACACTAAAGGTATAGAAACTAGTTAGATAAAGACAGTGCATGTGTGTGTTTGTGTGGGAGGAATGCAAGAGATTTTTCTACAGAGAATTGACAGGATTTGGCACCTGATTGAGAGTGAAAGGGAAGAGTCAAAGATGATATGAAACCTATACTATTTATGTCTAGGAAAACAGATGGAATGCCCATCTAATTTGCAGGTGATATGAAACTGGGAGGGATAGTTAATGTACTAGATGACAGAATTGGACTCCAAAAAGATTTTGACAGGCTGAAAGAATGTGGGGATTTTAATAAAATGAAATTTATAGCAATGTGATTCCTTCCATCTCTAAATATGTGATCCTGGGAAAGAGTAAATCAACTACATGGGATGTAGGACAGTTGGCTAAAAAGCAGTACTACTGAAAGAACACCTGGGGCTTCTAGTGGACTGCAAACTAAATATGAGTCAAAAAAACCTTATTTTATCTTTTTTTTTTTAAGGACCTTTGATTTTATTAGTATAGAGAGCTCCCAGTGAGAAGCTTCTTCTAACAATTCACATTGGCTCTTACTCTGCAACATATAATCATAGAGAGTTGCCTGAAGGCACCGAGAGGTTATAGTGATTTGCCCAGCATCACACAGCCAGTATGAATCAGAAAGAAGATTTGAACCCAAGTCTTCAAGGCCAACTCTCTAGACACTGTGCTATACTATCTCTCAATGTAAGCTTATGCTGCGTTAATAGAAGGCACTTTAACTTTCTAAGCCCCAGTCCCTTCATCCAGTGGAATTTAAGCTCCTTGAGGGCAGGGGCAGTTTTATTTATGTCTTTATAATATCAGCACTTAATAGTAGGCTTGTTGAACTGTATTGAATCTTCAAAATGGGGATAATAATACGTGTATTATCTCTCTAACTCCTCCCCACCTTAACTTTGGTCCTCATCCTGGGAAATCATCCTTATTTCCAATATGTTAATTTTTACCTTATGTTTCTGGAGTCAGGCCTTTATCTCAATCCCCAGCCACCAGCTCCAAACCATGCTGTAATTTCCCATATTCCTTTTTGTGCTGTCTTCCCCAATTAGAATGTAAGCTCCCTGAGGACAGGGACTAGCTTCTTTCCCTGTATTTGTATCCCTAGTATTTATCACAGTGCCTCAAACACAATAAGTGCTTACTAAATGCTTGTTCTATCTATCTACCTCGTGGGTGTATGGTGAGGAAAGGATTTTGTTTCTGAAATGTTACAAAAATGTATTAAATAGAAATAAATAAATATATTATCATATTAAATATTTAAATTATTGTTTTATTTTAGTATTTTGTTTATTATCAAATTATTAAATATATTAGATTATTAAAAATAAATTGTGGGGGGCGGAGCCAAGATGCCAGAGTAAAAGCAGTGACTTGCTTGAGCTCTCCCCTAACCCCCTCCAAATACTTGTAAAAAAATGGCTCTAAACAAATTCTAAAGCAGCAGAACCCACAAAATGACAGAGTGAAACAAATTTGCAGCCCAAGACAACCTGGATGGTTGATTGGAAAGGTCTATTGTACCAGGTGGGGAGAGGAATCCAGTCTGGGTTGGGCGCACAGGCGAAACAGGCCTCAGTGAACTTGAAGCAGTCCTCAGAGGACTGAATCACGGACAGTTGTGGTGGTTTCCAAACCTCTCAACTCACCAACGCCAAAGACAACTTAGAAGGTCATTAGGAAAAGTCTGTGACTGGTGAGAGAGAGAGAGAGAAGACAGGTGGCCTCAGCTCCAGGTCCCAAGCTTGGCCCTGGGGCAGTGGTTGTCTCCTGAGCTTCCAGCCCACAGACTGAGGGGCAATGGAGTGGCTGATCAGAGGGGGCTGGCAGGGATCTCTTTGCTGGTGCAGGATTCTCTTGCTTTGCCTGTGTTGGATCTGGGTTACAGTTCGAGGTGGTGGTCCTGGGGTGAGGAGGAGTGCTGATGCGGCACAGCTTGTAGTGGTGATACAGAGAAAATCCTCCTCACAGTTCCAAGGCAAAAAAGAGTGCTTGTGGTCACTCATAGACCAGAGCACAGCCCAGGAAGGATAAACACCTCACCCCTTACCATACCACCTTGGAAGAACTGAAAATTTACAGGTCCCTACAAGTATCTCTGAAAACAGCTGCACAAAACCCCCAAAGCCTGGGACAGTACATTCTCCACATTGGAAGCAGACCTCCACCTTAACAAAGAGTTTATAACTCAAGTAATTGGCTGGGATCATGAGCAAACCTCACAAAAAAGTGAGACCATAGAATCTTTCTTTGGTGACAAAGAAGATCAAAACATACAACCAGAAGAAGACAACAAAGTCAAAGCTCCTACATCCAAAGTCTCCAAGAAAAACATGAATCCATCCCAGGCCATGGAAGAGCTCAAAAAGGATTTTGAGAAGCAAGTAAGAGAAGTAGAGGAAAAACTAGGAAGAGAAAAATCACGAAAACAAGTCAACAGCTTGCTAAAGGAGACCCAAAAAAATACTGAAGAAAAAAGCACCTTAAAAAAATAGCCTAACCCAAATGGCAAAAGAGATCCCAAAAGCCAATGAAGAGAAGAATGCCTTAAAAAGCAGAATTGGCCGAATGGAAAAGGAAGTCCAAAAGCTTATTGAAGAAAATACTTCTTTAAAAGTTAGAATAGAGCAATGGGAAGCTAATGACTTTATGAGAAATCACGACACTGTAAAACAAAACCAAAAGAATGAAAAAATAGAAAACAATTTGAAATATCTCATTGGAAAAACAACTGACCAGGAAAATAGATCCAGGAGATATAATTTAAAAACTTTTGGACTATCACAAAGCAATAATTAAAAAAATGGCCTAGACATCATCTTTCAAGAAATTACCAAGGAAAAAAAATAAATTGTGTTAAATATATTATTAACATACATTATAAGAGTATAATCTGTTCTTTCTTTCAAAATAAAGTATTTCCATCTTCATCTGGAGATAGGTATAACTCCATTTTCATAAATATTTGTTTCCATTAAAGCCTATTACTACTGGCAATGGCTGTAGCTCCTTAATAATCTTGGTTTAAGAGAGAACATCCCTTATACAGAGCATAGATAGAATGAGACAAAACTTTTGAATATGATTTACATTGCTTTCTGACAGTGAGATAGCATGAGAGCAGGCACAGTTTCATCTATGTCTTTGTGTTTAGCACAGAACCCAGCAAAGAGTAGGCTCTAGATGTTGGTTGATTTGCATTAAAATCATGCTGACATTTTCATGGACTCTTTTCTTTTGACGGTACATCTCAGGAGCTCGCTAATCTGTACAGATGTGTTGTGAGTGTATTATTTTGGTCATCCAGGAGGGCTATAACTAGGAATTTTGTCAAGTCAAATCATCAAGTATTTATTAAGTACCTACTAACTGCCAGGAATTATGCTAATATTTTAAAAAAGCGACAAAGTAATATATTCTTTATTATTTATTAATACTTCTTTATTAATGTATTAAATAAGATGATACATTTAAATATAAGGAAGTTAAAGTTAAATTTTATTTTTAAAGACCAATCACTGCAAAGGCTGCTACTGCCTACATTCATAATTAAAGGAAATGCTAAATTTCAATTTGAGGTTGGTGAGAATAAAAATATATATCTATATCTATATCTATATTTATAAATATAAAATACATTTTTCCAAACCAAGTTCACATACTCCCTGAAATCTATTCACCAGTTCCTTGGCAGTTCATTAACCCCAGGTTAAGAATTCCTAGTATAGAGTATGTGTCCCTGAATTTCTCACACTGAAATAGATTTTGTATTCAAAATGGCTTCCTGGGCTAATAATATAATATACCATACCAAAGATGGGTTTGGAGGAGGGTATTTTTAAGGCTTTAGTCAGAATTTTATAGATGTGCATATTGTATTTATGAAGCATCAGGCAGTGTGCTAAACCTAGAGAATACAAAGAAAAGCAAAAAAAAACCCCAGTCTTTTCTCTCAAGGAGCTCACAGTCTAATGGGAGACAACATGCAAAGAGTTATGTAAAAAGAGAATATATTCAGGAAAGATTGTAGGTAATCTCAGAGGGAGTGCATTAGCCTTAAAGGAGATCAGGAAAGGCTAGTAGAAGATGGAATTTTGGCTGGTACTTGAAGGAAGCCAAGGAATCCAGGAGGTAGAGGTGATGAAGAAAATTCCAGACATGTTGAATAGGCAGTGAAAATGCCTGGAGTTAGTAGATAGGATGTCATGGCAAGGAGCCCAGTGTCATCCTATCACAGTTTGTGGAGGGGAGTAAGCTATAAGAAGAATGGAAAGGTAGAAGTGGGTCATATTACAAAAGGCTTTAAAAGTCATAGAGGATTTTATATTTGCTCTTGGAAGTAGTAGGGAGCTATTGAATGTTAGGGGATAGGAGGGATGAGATGCTTAGATTTGTATATCAGGAAAATCAGTTTGACAACTGGGTGGAAGATGGACTAGAGTGGAAAGAGACTTGAGGAACAAGACTAATCAGAAGGCTATTACAGTAGTCTGGGCTTGAGGTGATGAAAGCAAAAGCAGGGTGGCAGCAGTATCAGAGAAGAGTAGGGGACATATGTGAAAGATATATATTAAGAAGCCAATACTAACTGAATGAGTAATGATGACTTTTATGGAACATAGTTCCCAATTAGTAATATAGCTTTGGCAATAAATGAGGTAGAGAGGCATTTTCCAAAAAAACCCAAAGAGATGACTGAAGCTGTGCAGACTACATACTGCCTGGAAAATATAAAAATGAAAGTATTCATATTTTCTTACTACAGTTGATTTCAGTTCCTACTTTTAAAAAACTGTCCTCCTTTATTTCTTTAAATGTCAGTGATGATCCTAAAAACATTACTGAAAAACACCTGCTGTCTATATAGCTGCAGGGTCCATATGGCTTGGAAAGTACAAAAATAAGTGCTCATCTATTTTGCTCCAGTTGATTTTGGGAAATTATTTTAATCCATGTTCAAAAATACTGCCACACTTGAGTTCTTCATCTGCCACTTGGGAACTTAGGATTGGATTTTTGAGTTAAAACATAGCTTTTCATAACACTTGACTAGAAAAAAAATTATCTGTGTAAGACAGTTCAGGCTTAATGAGCATAAGATGAAGAATGAAATTGGATACTTAGATGCAACAAAGTTTAATCAAAATTAGTAATGCAAATAAGCAAACATCTTTGCTAACGTAATTCTGAAGACTAATAGTCAATACATATTTGTTTTACTTATATTTCATCTATGAAAAGGCAATATCATCAGTGAAATGGCTCCAGAGGCTCCAATACTAAAAGCAAATAATTTCTTAGCTTCTCTTTATTATAGTTGTCATTTTAAAAAAGTAATCATTTTCAAATATTAGCATCACATTTTCACATTGTCCCCCCTTTTAGAATATAAGGTCTTTGAGGGAGTTGACTGTCTATATTGTATTTATCTCTTTCATTCTTAATATTAATTAATGCTTAATAAAATAAAAAGATAAAAGCTTAATAACTATTTTTCATTCCATTCTAGATGGTCAGCTTCAATCTGTTAAATTTTTAGTAATTTTCTAGTTGTTCAAAATTATAGGATGATTTCTATTAACAAATTCTTTCTGAAACCTTCTCCAGGCTATTCATTTGACAATTTATTAATCCTGTGTTTTTTTTTTCAAATGGCAAATATCAATCCATTTCTCATTTCTAACAAAACTGAGAACAGCTAGTACTTAAAAAAATTCCAAGCAATTGTTTTGGAGTAAATCAAATTCACAGATATTTATTGATTGCCTAATGTGTTCAAAGCACCATGCTAGGTGCTGAGCAGACAACAGCATTGTCTGTCAGTAGACACTGTGGCAATCCTGAAAATGAGCTCGATTAGTTCTTTCACACAAAGCACTCAGAAGAAAAACAAGCATTCTATTTCTATTCTGTTCCAATAATGGACCCTTCTTAATCATGGTAACAATAGATATCAAATTTAAAAGGTCTTTTTTTTTCTGTATCTATTTCTAAATGAACCAAAGCCATAATTTTGGGAGGACAAAAGAAAATGAGAACCAGCTGTACATGTCAAAACTCTCTACTGCTTAGATGGATCAAGATCTCAAATTGCATATTTTTTTCAACATAGTATACATTTTTTGAGAGCTCAGTGGTTAAGGAGTTGAGAAATACATATTTGATTGACATAGAATAGGGAAAGAACTGCTGCTTGTTTCTAACACCAAACCCCAGAAACTACCAAAGAAAATGTTATAAACATTTAATAGTAAATCTGAAGGCTAAGAGTGATGAAAATTTGTGTCTAATTATTCAACAACATGAGGCAACTCTCTAAGACTGTAAATTGCATAGCAAGTGCAGATTTGCTTTGAAGGAGACAGTTTACTCACAGGGGTTTGGATGAAATGAAAATGCATTTATCAAGCAAGCATCAACTCTTTTACATGCCAGGCACTGTGCATAATGCTGAGGCTACAAATACAAAAAGAAAGATAGGATCTGCCCTTAAAGGGCAGTCAAGAAGACTCATCTTCTCAAGTTCAAATCTGGCCTCAGACACTTACTAACTGTGTGACTCTGGGCAAGCCACCTAACCCTGCTTGCCTCAGTTCCTTATCTATAAAATGAACTGGGGAAGGAAATGGCAGACCAACTCTAGTATCCCTGGCCAAGAAAACCACAAATGGGCCACAAAGAGTTTGAAACAACTGAACAACAACAACAACCACCTGCCCTCAAAGAGCTTACATTCTAAATAGAGAAGACAACACATGTAAGTCATTAGTGACCAAGGAAGGCGTGTTTTGGATTGAGAAGTCATAGGGGATGGTGAGTGGAGCTACAGGACAAATTATTAACTTGCTTTATTCTTTCTAGAAACAATAGTGTCAATTTGATTATCATCCCTAGATATAAAGGTGGAAAGAGGAGAAGGGGAAGAGCACTTTGGCAGCAACATGGCATGAAAACAGCAGAAATCGGCAGTATAGCGGACCTGGGTCAGGCTAATTATGGAGAATCATATTAAGATCCTAGGGCAGGAGCTGGATAGCCTAGTTGGAAGTGAGGATGCATAGCATGAAAATAGCTGGGGAGCGATGTTTAAGGTGTTTCATATACTAGTGAAATCATAGGTGCAGGCCTCCCTTTCCCAAAAATATTGAGTTTAATCTCCCCATAAACCACATTATTATTCTTAACTCTACGTTCAGCTTCTTGAATTGGGAGTTTCAATCTCAGTATTTTATAAGAAATTGTGCTAAACATTGTCATTAACCAATTTAACATGGTCATAGCACAGTAGCTTTAAGACTGGAAAGGGTCATCCAGATCAACCCCTTCATTTTACAAGTGAGGAAACTGAGGCCCAAAGAGGTTAAGTAAGTTGCCATTTAGTAAGTAGCAGAACAAGGATTTGAGTCCAGGTCTCTGACTCTAAGTTTGGTGCTCTTTCCATTTCACCTTGGTACCTCCTAATCCTTTGCTCTTGCTCCAGTGAATTGTTAAGTCTGCTGTACCAATACCAAACACAGGTTGCCTTCATCTTCTGTACCAGCTGAGGTGAGCTGAGAGGTGGGGAGATGTGGGATGTGCTCGAGTTAGCTTGTGGCAACCCCAACACATCAGCATATGGCAGGGGGAAAGGATGCACATTGTCATCTTAAAAGGGTCTAAACTTGGGAAAGATGGGGTTGAGTAAGACAAATAGTTCAGTTCTCCAAGACTCCTTGCAGCTTGCTTTCTGATCTGATGTGGACTCACCCAACTTAAATATCTACCTTGGCTTACAGATCATCTTGGGTTCGTGGATTTTTGTACTCCTGCAAAACCAGGTTCCTAACCAAACTTAGCCTTTGTGGTTAGCTTACTTGATTTGCAAATTAGACTCTACTCTTTTTCCCCATGAGAGGATTCTGGCTTCTCTTCAGACCCAGTGACTATTGAAATCACTGGATTATGTTGGCTTCCTATGAGGAAATACGACAATTTTTTTTACTCCACCTAGGTCCCTAAAGCTTTAATCTTTTAGTTGAATCCAAGGAGTCCAAGACTATTGGTCTTTCCTGTTACAGTTGAAAGTTGTAGGCAAAGGGGTTCAATTATGCATCCCATAGCTTCTTGGGAATATGCTATGGATATATGCAAATTGCCTGCAGCTGAGAAATAGTCCCCAGTCTTATTTAAGATGCATCTGCATATTCTCTCATATTGATGCTTTTGAGAAGTGACAAGGTAGAAACTAACCTGAATGTGTGGAAGCAGAGTTGAGAAGAGTATCTTTACAAGAAAAAAGGTGAGTAGGAGGAATGGTTCTAAGGAGGAAAAGATAGACAGGGATACAGAGTTAGAGAAATATTGAGAGAAACAGAGTTTCACCAAGCAGAAATATTTTGGAGTATTTGAGAATTTGGAGCCCCAGTGCTTTGTATGAAAGCATTGGAATCTATGATAATGAAACCCTGATGGATTTTATATCTGAATGACAAGTTTCTAAACTGTTTGTATTTCCTCCATAATAAGTAAGAATAGTTGGTTGTAATAAGAAAACTTAGGGAGCTCCAAGGATGAGTGTCAGTAATGGGGCTTTGAGTAAAGGGTCATTGCCATCTCTACTACACTAGAAAGCAATGTCCACTGCTACCCAGGACTCAAGCCCACTTGCATAAGACTTTCTTTGTTGATGAAGAAATTTGGCATTGAAGGATGGAAAAGTCACGAGGAAGTTCAAGGGCATATTGAATTCACTGATATGTTCCCTATGTTGGCTATTCCACTCATTAAGTCATTCCAAATCCATCTATCAGTCTTAGCAGATGATCTCTCATTATATTTATTCAGAATGAAGTTATCCAATATGAGTTCCTCCAAATATTTCTATCTCCCTTTCATCTATTTCTTTCCACCTCAAATTCTATAATTAAAACATCTTCTCAACCTCTAAGTCAGGGCTGGGGAACCTGCAGCCTTGAGGCTACACATGGCCCTCTCGATCCTCAAGTACAGTGCTTCAACTAAATCCCAGCTTCACAGAACAAATCCCCTTAATAAAAGAATTTGCTCTGTAAAACTTGGACTCAGTCAAAGGCTGTACCCTAGGACATAGTCGGCCATATGTGGCCTTGAGACTGCAAGATCCCCTCCCCTGTTCTAAGTGTATTTCTTTCTTCACTCATTTTTCTACCTTCCTTTCTTTCTTAGAGAAAGGGGCTAACCCTCTAATTCACATGAACAATGGAAGTTTGCCTTATTAATCACTCCCCCAACCTCAAATTTTCAATCTTTCAATCTCTCTTTCTCTCTCTCTGTCTCTCTCCTTTTGCCCTTAAACATGTTAGATCTTCAGTCTCTGGACAAAATTTTTCTCTCAATTCTAATAATCCCTCAAACTACTCATTTTCTCATTGTTTTATTACTAAATATATTTAAAGATTAACCTATATTTGTTACATCTATCTGGAAGACCCTTAGGTCTCTACTTTTCTAATTTAGATCTACTCTTTATTTCAAAACCTTACTCAGAGCTTTCCCAACTGACCATCCGATTTTGGTCACTCATCTACCTTAAATTCCTTTTTTGCTACCATAATATTTATACTTATCCTGCAAGGCCACTGCCACCTAGGAGATAAGAGTTTCTTCTCTAGAATCCACTAATCACTAATGCTGTGGAATACAGGTTTCTGGAACTTGTTATGTAGAGTTCTGGGGAAAGGTTGCCAGAAAAAGAAGCCAGATTGAATATTGGCATTCAGAGATGGTCTTCCAATTTGGCTCCATTTGCACTTTCCCAAATTTAGCACTTCGCTAGGACTCTGGGTTCATGTTTCTCTGCTCTTCCCCACAAAGACTCTAAAAGGTGCCGCCATTGTTGCTGCTGCCGTTGCTGATAACAGTGCTGACTGTATATCAGGCCAAGTTGGTGAGATGAGAGCACTGCCTTTTCAGAGACAATACCCTTTCTTGTAAAGAAAGAAGCAATTACTCCATCTCTTCTTGTGAGAAGAGCCTAAAGCAGCCAGTTCTTTCATATGGTTGGTATCTCCCCATTAGTGCTGCCTCTGTACATCTACACGCTGTTCCTTTTGCCCTATACGCTTTCCCTCGCTACTATACCTTCCCATAGTTGTATAAAGAAAATAATATCTGCTAATTCATATTTCATTAGTCAATGTCAATGCTGATAGAGACTGAGGGTAGTTTGAGAAAAAATGAAATACACATTCATTCAGCTTCTAGTCAAGGTATAGGGAGCAAAAGAGTAATGATTCCCACCTGCCCCTCTTACCCCCACCTCCACCATGGAATTACAGACTTTTGGTGCCACTCTGCTCTGTGATAGTACTCATTAGCCAGTTGAAAATTGATTTACAGGAGGTAGGGATAGAGGAAACCTAAATTGAATCTAAAGCTCTTAGATGAAGAAAATATTTTTTCAATCAGTCAACAAGCATCTATTAAATGCCAATTATGTGAGCCAGGCATTGTAATAAGAGCTGGGGATAAAAATAAAGGTAAAAACAGTTTTTGCTCTCAAGGAGCTTATAGTATAATGGGGGAGACAACATACATATGTATAAACAAGATATTATAAAGGATAAATTAGAGATAATTTCAGAGGGAAGTCACCAGCATTAAGAGAGATCGGGAAATGTCTCTTATAGGTTTTGAATTTAGACTTAAAGAAATACAGGGAAGACAGAAGGCAGAGATGAAGAGGGAGTCCATTTCCTGTGGGGGATAACTAGTGAAATGGAACAGTTAGGAGATGGAATGTCTTATGTGAGGAGCATCAAGAAAACCAGTGTTGCTGGGTCACAGAGGATGTTAACAGGAGTAAAGGCTAAGAAGACTAGAAAGATAAGAAGAGACCAGATTGTACTGGTCTTTAAAAGCCAAATAGAGGATCTTACATTTGATCCTGGAAGTAGGGAAACATTGGCTTTTATTGAGTAGAGAAATACTATGGTCAAACCTATCCCATTGGAAGATCATTTTGGCAGCTGAGTAAAGGATGGAAGAGGAAGAGGTGAGCCCAAGAGATAAACCAGAAGGCTATTGCTATAGTTTAGGCTTAAGGGGCAAAGGGCCTAGACCAGGGTGGCAGCTTTGTCAGAGGATAGAAGGTCACACATATTCTCATATGAACCAACTAGAAAGTGAGCCAACTAGGAACCAAGGAAAGAGGGCTGACTTCTGTGAGTGCTGCAAGGGTTCCCTTTTGAATTCCTTGCTGGTGTTTGTGGGAGATTTGCCCCTGTATACCTACTTCCCCTCCAGTTTACCTATGCATGAGGATTAACAGGGTGAGGAATCCACCTAAATCCACATCCATTATATGCGAAGGCACAGATGGGGTCATAAATCCTAGCCTACCTCAATCTTTACATGCTATATTCACAGTATCATCGATTTGAAGATGGAAGGAATACTAGAGATCCAATTTTCTCAAATTACAGATGAGAAAACTGAAGACTTGAGAAATTGAAAGACCTGTCCAAGGTCCTATAGGAGGTAAATAGCAGACCATAGATTTAAACTCAGATCCTCTAACTCCAAATCTAGCACTTTCCACATGGCAGCACAATCTCTCTAATTAGATAGGTCAATGTGTTGCATATAAATTGTCAGAGACCAAGACCTTTGTGGTTGCCTTGCACTTAAGGAAAGAACAAAGCCCTTAGTCAAGTGTGTTTAGACATGTCATATAGAGCTGAGCCTGAGGACATGTCTCATTACTGAAACATTTCCCGAAGGGACTGCACTACCTTGGACAGATAACTGAAGTGATCCTCCTGAGGCTACTCTTCCTAGAGGGAAAAAAAATCATCATACATACTTCTTGGTATAACATTTTAATCAATTGGCCCCCTCATAGTACAATAGAGAATTTATGCCCTGGGAAGAGAATCCAAAACCAGCATGGCCATACTGGTCTTTTTGGAGGGCCAGTGGTTTTCTAATATTAAAAACCAAATAATCCAACCATTTTGGAGAAGGCATTTTGAAACTATGCCCAAAGGGATATAAACCTGCAGATATTTTTTGACCCAGAAACTACTAGGTCTATATCCCAAAGAGATTTTTTTTTAAAAAGTAGAAAAAAGACCTATATGTGCAAATATTTTTATAGCAGCTCTTCTTGTGGTGGCAAAGAATTGAAAATTAAGGAGCTGCTCATCAACTGGGGAATGGCTGAACAATTTGTGCTATATTATTGTGTGGTACATGGTATGTGGTATATATATTGTACTATGAGAAATAACAAGCAGAATGGTTTCAGAAAAACCTGGAAAGACTTACATGAACTGATGCATAATAAAGTAAGAACAACCAGGTGAACATTGTGCACAGTAACAGTAATATTGTGAATGACATAGCTATTCTTAGCAATACAATGATCTAAGACAATTCCAAAGGACTTAGGATGAAAAATGCTATCCATCTCCAGAGAAAGAATGAATGGAGTCTGAATGCAGATCAATACATAATTTTAAAATTTTTCTTGATTTTTCTTGTGGTCTGTGTAGTGTTTGTGTTTTCTATCACAACATGACTATATGGAAATATATTTTTCATGGCTATACATGGATAACCTATATCAAATTGCTTGCATTCTCAATTAGGGGAGAGGGGCCAAAACTTTTTAAAATGGATGCTAAATATTGTTTTTACATGTAATTGGAAAAAATAAAATATTAAAAAACCCAAAGTATTCTTTGGTTAATTACCATCTCTACTTGAGTAAGAGTCACATTAGTTTTCCACTATTCTTTATTTTCCTCTATTATTATTACCCCATTTTGCCTAGTGCCCTATTCTCTTTCTCTCTGCCTCTCTCTCTCTCTCTCTCTCTCTCTCTCTCTCTCTCTCTCTCTCTCTCCTCTCATTCTGAGCTGTAGCACGAAATCACTATGTCCTGACAAAATGTCTTTATGTCATTTCAGGTATCTGTTTTGTCTCTTTAGCAATGAGGCAAACTGATAACAGAGACTGTGATCCTATCATACAAGGATGGTTGTGGGGATGTGTTGGTAAATGTTTAGCAACCAGTTCTTTGAAAAAAACCAACAAATGTACAAAACACACTTTAAAGTTTAATCTGCATTATTAACATTTTAGTTATCACTTTCTTAAGTCTAGACAATCAAAAAAACAAAAAAAGTAAAGGCCAGATTTGTAGTTTGCTGATTTCTGTTCACGGTGTGAATCCTCACACTGAAGATTTAACAATCTGCATTAGCTGACCTCAGCATACTCCTGCTACCTCCTACCACAGAAACATCCACAATGCCTTGAATAAGGTTTTGAACAAAGTAGATACTTTATAAATACCATTTGGCAGAAAACATTTACTCAATCTCTATGCTGTTGAAATTTTAAGTTGCACATTTACTTGTCTTTTACAATGAATCTTGCATTTGAATGAAGATGCCTGGAGTCAGTAAGCTACACAATAGATATATGACAACCTGGAAATATGCATATTCCAGATATTATTTTTAATTATTTTTAAAATTAGAAATTTATTTTCTTTTTCTCCCACCTCATCTCTCTCCTATTGAAAAAAAAAGGAAAAACAAAACTCTTGTAACAAATATGCATAATCAGGCAAAACAAATTCCCACATCGGCCATGGCTAAATATTATTTGAAATGGGTGCTTTCTGCACATACAAGATTTCTGTCAGTCAACTCAAGAGAGACTCTACAATGAATGGAATGAGATATCTCCTAAGAACCCTGGGAGAAAATTAACAGAATAAGATGCAATCAAAGATGATTAAAAGCACTGAATCAGTAATTCTGATTACAAGAACAAATCTACAGGAAGAAAAGTGTTGCTCTTAATTAAACGCTTAGATGTCGCTACCTTTATAGGCATTGAATCTCATTCCATGTGACTTGGGTATAGGAGCAGTCACACAATAAGTCTTCTTGATTAATTTTACTGTAATTATTACTACTAAGGAGAACAAAACTCTCCAGGATAAAATAAAGAAATTAGCTCAGGAGAAGGACCATGTACAAAAATATTAAATAGCTACTTGGCACATATAAATATGGCTAGAGGATATCATTCTTGTCTATCCCACCAATATCATTAGCTGACTTAGTTGTATATCAACATTGAGACATCAAAATAAAAATTTTGAAAGCTATCAGGCAACTAGGTGATGCCATGGATAGACATGTTCCACCTAGAGTCAAGAACACCTGAGTTCAAAGATAGCCTCAGACATTTAATAGCTATGTGACCCTGGGCAAGTCACTTAACCTCTGTCTCAGTTTCTTCAGTTGTTAAATGGGGATAATAATAGCATCTACTTCCCAGGATTACTGTGAGGATCCAAGGAGATAAAATTTGTGAAGCATTTAGCACAGAACCTGGCACATAGTAGGCACTTGATACTTATTTCATTCATTTATTTCTTCCTTCTGGGATAATAAGAAGAGGGTCTTAGGAAGCAATGTTAGTATATAGCCAGTTTAACCAAAGTGGACTATTCTTCAGACCTCCCCTAATCTCACCTCCTCAGCTGGTCTGCCTCTAGCAAGAGAGTCGTTGGATTTGCCTTGTATGTGGGATGGCAGCTGCCTGGGAAATATAAGAGCAACAATGGTCCCCAAAGCTTAATCCTTTGACTACTGCCTAGTATTTGCCTTATCAGCTCAAAGGCATTTAAGGAGTGTAGGGAGAAAATGGACTTACCGTAGGGACCTATTCTCCCCAAACACAGTAATGCTTCAAATGTCCCCGAAGGCTTTTTAGTACCACTCAACATGTCTTCTTTATGGACAAAATTAGGTTATTCGATAATTTTTTTATGGAGTATTAGAGCCAGAAAGGCCCTTAGAGGTCACTTAGTTCAACCCCTTCATTTCAGAGATGAGAAAACTAAGGCCCAGAGAAATTAAATGACTTGGCTGAGGTCATAGTGCTAAATTATGGTTCAGTTAGGACAAGAGCCCTACTCTACTGACTCCAAATCCTGTGTTCTTTCTGCTACATTGTGTCAAGGTGCAGTGGCCCTTCTCTTCTGAATGTAGCTTAATGAAGTATACATAGTAAACCCTTCATAAACATTTGTTTAAATGACTGAATGGAAGGAGGCTGGCAATAATAATCAGAAAACCTTCTGGTCTCATTTACAAAGAGATCATATTGCAAAGCCTAGAAAACTTGCAAATGTTAGGGTTTTGTTTTGTTTTGTTTTTTAGGTTACTAGGAAATTCAGATGCTAGAATCATTACAAAAGTCTGGTTAAAATTTGGAAACCTCCCCCATCTCTACCTAATTATACAGCCTCTTATGTTAAAGGGATTCTGAGAGCCAGAGAAAAGAAACTGATTACATTATACAGAAGCTGTCCAAATATCTATCATTCCCTACACAGTGTGTGCTTGGTCAGAGTTATATTATTAGTTTCATATTTAATTTCTTGTGATTGGTCTACTTGGGATCTCTGAGGCTGAATAACTAACAAACACTCATATGGGATGAACAAATGCTGCATTTCTCCCTGCCTCTGTTAATCATTAGTGAAGTATTCAGAAGATAAGTAAAAGCCAGAGAAGGATTCAACCTGGATAATCACCTTTGAGATAATTGAGAGTTGGCTTAACAGCAAGAAAAAGTCTGATTAGATAGGAATCTTGTATCCCAGTAAAGGCGTGATTCCAAGGGTTTGGGGAGTTTAGCCCTCCCCTGACAAATACTGTACCCACACCCCAGCTCAGAAATTCCAAGAAGAAATTCATACCTTTGGCTTAAGATTTCTATCTCTTCCTACAATGTAAATTCCCTCAGAGAATTAATGTATTAGTTTTTAATAGTTGTCTACAGCTCAGGATAAACCTTTCACTCAACAAACATTTATTAAAGGTCTTCTATGTTCAAGTCACATACAGAGGATGGATAAAAATAGATCAAAAAGAGTCCCTGTCTTCAAGGAGCTTATAATCTAATAGGAGACAGTAAAAGGTATATACAAATACAAATTTGCACAGGATAAATACATATGAAAAGTACAAAATACTATGAATTTGAGTGATGAGTTCACTAGTGACTGAGGGAAACAGAGAACTGTAATTGAGGAATTGCGTGCATGTGCATGCGTGTGTGTGTGTGTGTGTGTGTGTTTTCCACATGTTTTTCTGACAGTAGATTTTGTTAAGGCAAGAACAGAGGGTGTCTGAGGGGGTTGGAAGATGGGGAGATGTACCATGTGTGAAGGGTACAAAAAGAGGAGGCTGAACAAATGTAACGTTTTGGCCTAAGGCAGGTCATGGTGGTCATATGTACTTTAAATATCAACTATAATTGCCATTTATCTAGCACTTTAAAGCTTGCAAAATATTCAACATTAAGTTATTTGAAGCTCATAATAACTCTGTAAGATTAGTAGTACAGTTGTTTACATCACCATTTAAAAAAGGAAGAAACTGCATTTCAGAGAGGTTAAATATTTGACCATAGTCACGCAGTGGCGGCGTCTGAACTCAGGTCTTCCTGATTCTGCGCCCTGCCCCACTTCTTCCATGCTATCCACTCCATAACACTTTAAAATCCAGACTCTATCTAGTGAGTTTTCTTACAGCAATGTCTCTACTTCTTAAACATTTCTTGAATATTCTTCATATCTTTTGAAAAATCAAGCAGCGTATTTTCCTAAGGGTGTAATTTCTTTGTCTTTCCAAGTGAATTTAAAAATCAGATTTGCAGGGAAATTAGGAAATCAATACTGCAGGGAAGGGTATGGTCCCTACAGTTACAGAATAGATGTCCAGGCCTAAAATATTTGCAGCTTTGTCATTTTGATGCAGGGCAGTCCAGCTAATGCTGAATATTTGGTGATAATATTTCCACAGCACCTTCTATAAACTCCTGGTGGTCTTGGTTTGAAAATGAACCACAAGAATGCCGTTACTGATGGGACTCTGACAAATATACTGGGGACTAGATAAAAATATATGTATATTTTAAAAACCCAACAATTAACACAAGCAAGACCATTAGGACATAAAAAACACCAAGCGAAGACCTAATAGTTAAGTTAAGAATGATAGCTTATTTTCTTTCAAAGTCGCGTTTATCTCTTCAGTTCCTCCCCTTGGATACTTCCCCTCTTTTGGGGGAAGACTGCAATACTGTTGTGTCTCAAGGCTTCCCAGAAAAAAAAAGAGTTGGGAAAGAGTGTACTGATTTTTTACTCTAAAGAGGAAGACTTTCAGGATGTGTAGAAAAGAGAGGCAGAAAGAAAGACAGTGAAAAACTTCCAGGTAGCCAAAGAAAAGAGAGCATTATCTTTGTTCATAGTTGTTCGCTTGTCATTTTGCCCATTGGATTGTGGGGTTTTAGCCAGCAGAGACTATCATTTGTCATTCTTTGTATCTTCAGCACTTAGCACTCAGCCTGGCACATAGTAGGCATTTAATAAATGCTTAGTGACTGAATGACTGATTGAAAAGAGAATAGTAAAAGGCATGGCTCATAGTATTCAGGAGTATATCTCAAATGGGAATCTAAGGCATAAAAGAGAAAGATTAGTTTTCCCACAATAATTGAAATATTCTGGAAGAGTAAAGAGAGTGTCAGGAAGACCAAAAAGGAATTAGAATAAATCAGCAAGTGTTTATGGAGTGTCTGCCATGTGGAAAGCCCCATGTAAACATCACAGGAAGATACAGTGAAAACATAGTCCTTGCCCTCTAATAGCTTTCAGTGTAGCTGGGGAAGTGTGTGTGTGTGTGTGTGTGTGTGTGTGTGTGTGTGTGTGTACTCACCAAGCTAGATATCATATCATACAGAGTCTTTGTAAAATAGGAATAATAACTAATTAGGATGATGGTCTCAAGTTTATGTCATATGAGGATTTGTAGAAGTAACCTAGGATGTTAGCCTGGAAAAAAAGACAGGGTGGGCATGACAGCTGTCTTTACATATTTGATGGGTTAGCATATGTAAGGTGGAAAAAAAAACTTATTTAACTTGGTCCCAAAGAGCAGAACTAGGAGTAACAGATAGAAATTGCTTAGGTTTGACATAAGGAAAAACTATGAAGAGCTATCTGAATATAGAATATGTTGCCTTGAAAAGTAGCAGATTCCCCTTCACTAGAGGTTTTCAAGCAAAGGCCAGATGAACAACAGTTAGATATTTTGTAGAGGGGATTATCGTTCAGGTATAGGATGGAGTAGATCAGTGGTCTCCCAAGTGGGGCGAGCATACCCCAAAGATATGTGAGACAATCCCTGGGAGTATACCTTACACTACAGGACCAACCAATCAGAAGACAGAGTACATCCTACCTTGCAGTAGGATATTCCTTAAACACAATACCATCTCTCCTTTCACCATGGACATATGCCACTGCAGTGACCTGGGGAGCAGAGTATGCTTACATGGGGAGTGAAAGAGTTGCAATTGCTGCTTGTACCCAGGTGGTGGCTATAACCATTCCAAGTGGCCAATGGCTGGCCTACTCAACTTTAATAGAAACACCTGATCCCCTGGCCCTATTCTGGGACCTCTTGAGACTGAGTTGACCTTGTTTTTTGGCATCTCCTCTACTGGAGATATTTGACTATGGAGAATTCAGCAGCCAGTTAGCTGTGTCACTGGCAGCACTACTCCTGTTTGTCTAGCAGGGGCCCCGCTGATATCTATTCTCCTTTTCTTCTCTTACCTACCAATGCTTGCTTATATGGTCCTATCTGGGGAAGGAGTTAGCAACAAGGGGAGAATTTATAGAATTAGAAGGCTGGGAAAGAGAGAACGAATAACTTTAGAAATTCCATTTGATTCAGAACAAATGCTTGTTGGAATGAATTGGCCAAGGTCCTACCTCCCTTGACATCAGGATTCAAGAAAGAAAAAAGTCTAACAAGGAGCATATTATGGTTGATGAATGCTTCAGTCATGAACCAATAAGGCAGAGTGGGGACATTTTTAAAAAAAGATGGATTTTTGTGAAGACAAATGACCATGAATACAGCTGAATGTCAGAAAGGTGGAAGTACTAAACATATGCTGAAAAAATGCAATGTAAATGTATTGGTGGAAAACGGTAGTCTGTAGAGTGAAAGTATTAATTAACATTGTCTTTTAAAGCAAAACAAATAAACAAACCCCTATATAGTGAGTGTCCATACAAGAAAAGATAGGCATAGATATATTTGTGAAAAGTAATATTAAAAAATGTGCCTAGTTATGCCTCTCTGAGTATTGTGCCCAGCACTGTTCCTTATTTTTTTCTTATTTTTTAAATTTATTTTTAGTTTCTAACATTCATTTTCACAAGATTTTGAGTTCCAAATTTTCTCCCCATCTTGCCCCTTCCCCCACCCCAAGACAGTATGCATTCTGAATTACCCCTTCCCCTAATCTGTGCTCCCTTCTATCATTTCCCCCTTCCCTTCTTTTATCCCTTTCCCCTTCTATTTTCCTGTAGGGCAGGAGAGATTTCTATACCCCACTGCCTGTATATCTTATTTCCCAGTTGCATGTAAAAGCAATTTTTAACATTTGTTTTTGAAGCTTTGGGTTCCAAATTCTCCCCCTTCCTCCCTCCCCACCCATCCTCACTGAGATGGCAAACAACTTGATACAAGTTATATATGTGTAGCCATGCAAAACACTTCCATAGTAGTCATGTTGTGAAAAACTAACTGTATTTCCCTTCATCCTATTCCACCCCCTATTTATTCTATTCTCTCTTTTGACCATAGCCAATTGAGTGTGTATGTTATTCCCTCCTTAAGCGAAATCCAATGAGAATAAGATTCACTCATTCCGTCTTACTTTTCCCCACTTCCCCTCCACTGTAAAAATGTTTTCTTGTCTGGTTTATGTGAGATAATTTACCCCATTCTACCTCTCCCTTTCTCCTTCTCCCAGTATAATCCTCTCTCACCCCTTAATTTAATTTTTACATATTACCCCTTCATCTTCAACTCATCGTGTGCCATCTATCTATCTGTCTATCTATCTATCTATCTATCTATCTATCTATCTATCTATCTATCTATCTATTTTCTCACCACCTACCCTAATACTGACAAAGGTTTCATGAGTTACAAATATCATCTTTCCATGTAGGAATGTAAACAGTTCAACTATAATAAATCCCTTAAGAGTTCTCTTTCCTGTTTACCTTTTCATGCTTCTCTTGAGTCTCGTATTTGAAAGTCAAATTTTCTATTCAGCTCTTGTCTTTTCATCAAGAATGCTTGAAAGTCCTCTATTTCACTGAATTACCATTTTTTCCCCTGAAGGATTATACTCAGTTTTGCTGGGTAGGTGATTCTTGGTTGTAATCCTATCTCCTTTGCCCTCCAGAATATCATATTCCAAGCCCTCCAGTTCCTTAACATAGAAGCTGATAAATCTTGTGTTATCCTGATTATTTCCACAATACTTGAATTGTTTCTTTCTGGCTGCTTGCAATATTTTTACTTGATCTGGGAACTCTGGAATTTGGCTATAATATTCCTAGGGGTTTTCCTTTGGCGATCTTTTTCAGGAGGCGATTAGTGGATTCTTTCAATTTCTATTTTTCCCTCTGGTTCTAAAATATCAGGGCAGTTTTCATTGATAATTTCTTGAAAGATGATGTCTGGGCTCTTTTTTTGATCATGGCTTTCAGGTAGTCCAATAATTTTTAAATTCTCCCTCCTGGATCTATTTTCCAGGTCAGTTGTTTTTCCAATGAGATATTTCACATTGTCTTCTATTTTTTCATTCTTTTGGTTTTGTTTTACAATGTCTTGATTTCTCATAAAGTCACTAGTTTCCATTTGCTCCATTCTAATTGTTAAGGAAATATTTTCTTCAGCGAGCTTTTGGACTTCCTTTTTCCATTTGGCCAATTTTGCTTTTTAAGGCATTCTTCTCTTCATTGGCTTTTTGGACCTCTTCTGCCATTTGTGTTAGGGTATTTTTTAAGGTGTTATTTTCTTCAGTATTTTTTGGGGTCTCCTTTAGCAAGCTGTTGACTTGTTTTACGTGATTTTTTCTTCCCAGTTTTTCTTCTACTTCTCTTACTTCTCAAAATCCTTTTTGAGCTCTTCCATGGCTTGGGACTGATTCATATTTTTCTTGGGGGCTCTGGATGTAGGACCTTTGATTTTGTTGTCTTCTTTTGGTTGTATGTTTTGGTCTTCTTTGTCACCAAAGTAAGATTCTATGATCTGACTTTTTTTTTTGGCAAGGTTTGCTCATGATCCCAGCAAATTATTTAACTTTTAAACTCTCTGTTAAGGGCGAAGAATGTACTGTCCCAAGCTTTGGGGGTTTTGTGCAGCTGTTTTCAGAGATACTTGTAGGGACTTGTAAATTTCCAATTCTTCCAATTATTGCTTTCTGGGCTAGTGCTCTGGTCAGTGAGTGACCACAAGCACTCTTTTCTGCCTTGGAACTGTGAGGAGAATTTACTCTACACTTCCACCACAAATTCCACCAGGCCAGCACTCCTCCTCACCCCAGGAGCAACACTAGCACTGTGACCCAGATCCAAGCATGGGCAAAGCAAGAGAATCCTGCCTCAACACCAGCAAAGAGATCCCTGCAATCCCCCTCTTCTCAGTCCAGGGCTGTGCTGGGCCTGGGGCAGGACTGAGCTCCTCTCTCACCATGGTCAGACAGACCTTTCCTACTGACTTTCTAAGTTGTCTTTGGCATTTGTGGGTTGAGAAGTCTGGAAACCACCACAGCTCCCCTTGATTCAGTTCCCTGAAACCTGTTCCAAGTTCGCTGAGGCCTGGTCTTTGCCTGCACACTGCACTTCTCTTCCAGTCCTACGCGACAGACTTTTCCAATCAACCATCCAGGTTGTCTTGGACTGGAAATTTGTTTCACTCTGTCTTTTTGTGGGTTCTGCTGCTCTAGAATTTGTTTAGAGTCATTTTTTTTACAGGTATTTGGAGGGCTTTGGGGGAGAGCTCAAGCAAGTCACAGCTTTTACTCTGCCATCTTGGCTCCCAGCACTGTTTATGTCATCTCCTTAGCTTACCCTTAGTCCTGGCTCTGCTGTTCTTCTACATTTAATTGTTCAGTGACTAGGTCATTATGATAAATAATAAAAGTTCATGTTCACATTGCACTCTAAGGCCTACAAAATACTTACCTCACAACAACCCAGTAAAATAGTACAAATGTTATGACCCCACTTAACAGATGGAAAAACTGAGACTCAGGCAGGATGACTTCCTTAAAACATTTCTTTACTTCAAGTCCAGAGCTCTTTTCCATTCCAAAATGTTTTTTTTTTTTAAGGTCAGCTTATTATTTAAATAATCAAAAGGAGTACACTCCTTTTTTGCAACCATGTTTATATCTTACAGTTTGTTTTCCTTTATTTTTGTTTCCTAATTAAATTTTGACCACATCTGATATCACTATCTTACACTGACACCTACTGGGCAGGTGAGAAAATAATTGATACCTGTTAAGTTGATATTTATTTCTGACTAAGCAAATGCCAATACACACACACACACACACACACACACACACACACACACACACACACACACAACCTGTCACCTGAGATAACCACATTTTTATAGAGCTCTTTCTGAAAAGTATTTCCATTCTTTTTCACTCTCTCTTACTAAACTCTCAGAATGTAAGTTCCTTGAGGGCAGAGATCATTTCTAACTAAAATTCTTTAAAGTCTCTAGCAGCTGGTAGGCTGCCATTCAATAAACATTTGAAGATAATGACTTAAGCATTACATTCATTTAATGTGATCTTAAACCTATGTACGACTCTTGCTCAGAATTATCAGAAACTTTGGGTAGCCCATATTAAGTGAGCTCTATAACACGGGCAATTTACAAGACACCATTTGGTATATAGGAGTGTTATGAGGGTGGATACATGTATATTTCACTCATGTGATCAAGATATGCACATATTCCTATTGTATCTACCCAGGATTTGACAGAGATCTTTCCAAAATTCAGCAGATGCATAGATCGCTGCCTACTTCTGTGTCACACTGTGGAAGGAAAGTTCTATCTTCATGGAGTAATTGAAAAAAAGAACTGGATTCTGAGTCATGACATTTGGAGTCTAGTCTTAGTTCTAGCTAGCCACATGATGTTGAGCAAGTCATTTCACCTTTAAGGGTCTCAATTTTCCTTTTAGGAGAGTCAGATCACTAAGGTCTTGTCAGGGGCTAAAACTCTATGCCTCTAAAAGAGAAGCAATCTGGAATATATCCATAAAAATCTTAAAGTTCTGAGTAAATACTGAGGACACAGATGGTTTTTCCTCCATTGCTTAAGGGGACAATTAAAATGTTGGAAGAAGAATGAGGATTTGAGAAGAGAATGGCTATGTACATAGTGCCAAAGAGCCGCCTTAGTTTCAGAAACCCTCTATACCAATGGTGTCAAACTCAAATAGAAAGGGGTAGCAAAACAAGGAGCCCTGTGGGTAGAAAACCATATATTAACCTTATCTATATTTTATTGTATTTTATTTTGTTAAATATTTCTCAATTACATTTTAATCTGGTTTGGGCAGTACTCAGGAGTGTTGAGGACTGCAGGCATGTTTTTGAAATTTCTCTACACCATTTTGGCTATAAAGCATCTTGTGAACTGGGAAAATAAGTTTTTTACTTTTCAAATTACTACTAGCTCTCACCTCCTTTGATCTTTTAGGTAATACTGTAAGATAGGTAAAGCAATTATCACTATTCCTATTTTAGAGATAAGGAAATTGAGATTCAATTAAGTAACTTGTCCAAAGCCCCACAGTAAGCTGCAAAATCAAAGTCCAAACTCAGGTTTGTCTGTTGTTGCTTTTTTTCCCCCCACACCAACTACATTGTTGCTTCTATTGTGCCATATATGCATTTAAGTCTCTGGCCCCAGAAAAATTAGATTACATATTTCTGAAGAAAATTATAGATTAATTTTTCAGAGACACAGTTAACAGTCTTTAAGAGAGTGGTTCTCAAACTTGCGGCAGTGGCAGAATCCTATACTTAAAGTAAAACTTTCTTCTAACCTTTAGGGCAAAAACCATTTCATTGAATTTTTAAATTAAAAAAAATTAAAAATGTTTGACTGGCTCTCTAACCATCTTTTTGACTCAAAAATCCGGTATTTTTAGAGGCACCATTGTATCATTGTTCAGTGGAAAGAGGAATGTACTGGAAGTCAGTATATTCTGCCCCTTCCTATCTGTGTGACTTTAGTCTAGTCTTTCTGGGCCTCAGTTTATTTATCTTTAAATGATGAGGTTAGACAAGGACAAATAAACTTTTCAGCTTTAAAAATATAATCCAAGGCAGCTAGGTGGCACAGTGGATAGAGCACTGGTCCTGGAATCAGGAGGACCTGAGTTCAAATGTGACCTCAGACACATAATATCTCCTAGCTCTGTGACTCTGGGCAAGTCACTTAACCCCAATTGCCTCACTAATATATACATATATACATACATGCATACATACATACACACACATTATATATATATACACATATATATGTATATATATATATGCATATATATATACACATATATATATGTATATATATATATATACATATACATACACACACACACACATATAATCCTAGAATTATATGTGCAGGAATTTTTTTAATAACTGGATTTATCATGTGTTTTCATGTCTTCTGTTCTTCTCTTATTATTGTCTAATTGAATCTCCTAGGTTTCTGTCTGTTAAAATAAATTAAGTCTCCATCCCTTTTTCCTTCTCTCCAGCCCTCTCTGTACGTTCTAAGGAGTAGAGTAAGTTATCTGGCAAACAGAAAGAGGGTAAACGAGGTAGGTTGATCTCATAAACATGTTTATGCCCTTGGAGCTCCCTACACTACTGTTTATTTATTTTGTATTAGTGAATTTGAATTTATATGAGAATCTTGTTTCCTATTTCATTGAAAAAACCGAGGCCATTAGTTGAGTACTTCCTTTTCTCTTCCTCCACCCCCTCCTCAACTCACATCATTCAGACACCTTCCCTCTCTATCTTCTTCACTCTCATCTCACATGAAAAAGGGAACCTGTTTTCCAAGGACAACTTAGCAACATTCTGCTGTGGAGTGAGACCTTCCTCTGATGGAAGACCCTCAATCTCCTGTTGCATGTTTCGCCTGAGGGAAGGCTGGTAGAAGCCAATAGTGACTTCCATCTATGGCAGCATAAGAGCATAAGGCAATTCCTTCCTTCTTCTGTGCCAGCCACACTTCCCAACTTCTCTAAGTAAAACTTCTGATAAAAAGAGGGATAGGCTACTCTTTGAGCTCAGGTCTTTCATCTCCTGCTGTGCCTGTTCCCAGAGGAAAGAAGAAGAGGAGAGTTGATGGGGAGCGGGATTTCCATCTCCTACTGGGCAATTTCCTGCCTAATTTCCAGTCTTTGGAAAGAAGAGTAGTGAAATAGGGCCTCCCACATAATTGCCTTCTATCTTGTACTCTACTTGTCTCCAGCCCTATGCCTTTCCTCTGGAAAGAGAAATGGCACCTTCCACTCGCACCTGGTCATACACTACACATCCCGTTTATTCTGAACACCTGTAGGTTGTCATCTAAATCCCATTCTCTGTCCCCACATCTGATTCCTTGTTCCCATCTCCCTCAACCCTCCCACCCCTAATTTCCAAACAAACACCACCCATCCCTTTTGCTGTGCCCTCTAGAATGCCTGTTCATTAGGTAATAAACTTCCCTTCATCCTAAATCTTTTCCTTTTCCATTCTTTCCATATTCTAGCTATTAGTGAAACCTGGCTTCCTCCTGATGACACAGCCTCGCTTGGCTCATTTCTCATTGGCTCACTGATTGAAGCAGGGGAGTTGGAATACTCCTTGTTCCCCACTGCTATTTCCAGGTGGTCTCCTTACCTCCATCACTCAGTAATCCCTCTTCCTTTGAGGTTCATACAATTCCTATCTACCATCCAAACAAAATCTGGGTAATTCTGTCTACAGAACACCAGGACACTGCCCTTCCTTTCTTAGGGAGGTCACTAAACTGTGTAACAACTTTTCTCTCTTCACCAACTCCTGTCTTCATAGTAGGGGACTTCAAAATACCTTGACTCTTTCTCAAATACCTTAACCATTCAGTTCCTCAACCTACTCACTTCTTATGACCTGATTTCCCATCCCACCATTATCCATAAATACAACATCTCCATTTTAAAGAATTTTGAGGCTCAGATTCTTAAAATCTAACCAGGGGCTCAGATTCTTAAGATCTGGCCCACTTGCATTAGTGATACAAATGCTTAGATTCCTGAAGAGTCTGGTCAATATGGTGGATGCTCTAATAAACCTTGTCTTTGGCTGAAAGAAGGCTTGGGTCAAATTCATTCAGACATGACCCGCATGTCATGCTTTTGGGGTCCCAGTACCCCTAAACCTCAACATTTTGGTGGCCCGTACGGGGAAGCTGCTTAGCCTCAACCTAACCAAATCACTCCCACTTACTCAGTGAATTCCAGTGGCTTTCTCCAGGATTAAATGCAAAATGATCTCTTTAGCATTCAAAGCCTTTAATCTCATAGCCCTTTCCAACCTTTCCAGTCTTTTTATAGTTTACTCCCCATCATGGACTTTTTGATCTTTTTGGCAGTGAACAAGACACTCCATCTTTCAGCTCCAGGCATTTTCACTGCCTGTCCCCCACGTGTGGAATAATCTCCCTCCTCATGTCTATCTACCAGCTTTCTGTAAGGCCTAAATAAAATTATACCTTAATCTAAAGGAAGCCTTTTTCAACCTCCCTTCCCTGTAATTCTAGTATTTTCTTTCTTTTTATTATTTCCTATTTATCCTGCATATAGCTTGTTTGTGAACATTTGTTTGTAGCTATTGTTTGCTTTTTGTCTCCCCCATTAGACTGTGAGCTCCTTGAGGGCAGAGTCTTGCCTTTTGTCTCTCTCTTTTTTTTTTTATCCCTAGTGCTTAGTATAATGCCTGGTAGGTGATTAATACATGTTTATTGACTGTAAATCTCTATACATGCAAAAGTAAACCCATCCCATCTTCTTCAGCAGACTGTCCCCTCTATCATCCCTACTCTCTCACTAATCTTAACTTTCTGTAGCCTGCCTTTCAATCTTATCATTTAACTGAAACTTGTATCTCCAAAGTTATGATTTTTTTATTGCCAAATCTAATAACCTTTTCTCAGTCTTCATCCTTCTTGACCTCTCTGCAGCCTTTGGCAACTAAACCCCTCTCTTCTCCTTGACATTCTCTTCTCTCTAGGTTTTTACGACACTACTCCAACCTGGTTCTTCACCTATTTGTATAAGTTTCTTCCCAATCTTGTCTTCTGGGTCTTCCCATTAAAGTATCCATCAAGGCTCTGTCTAGGGTCTTCTTCTCTTCTTTCTCTTTATTATTTTGCTTAGTGATCTCATCAGCTTCCCTGGATTCAATGATCATCTCTAAATAGATGATTTTCAGGTCTTTTTACACATCCTAACATCTTTCCTGACCTCCATTCTCATAGTTCTAACTATTAGAAATCTCAGACTAGATGTCCTGGAGACATCTTAACTTCAATACATCCAAAACTGAACTCGTTATCTTTTCTCTGAGACCTTCTCCCCTTCCTAACTTCTCTATTACTGTCAACAGTACGATCACCATCCTCCTCGTCACTTTGGGTCACAATTCAGGTGTCACTCTCTCTCACACTTCATATTTGTAGTCTTTTCTGTCAGATTTGTGTCTTCCAGACTACAGGCCATTCGCCTACAGTTAGTAGCAAACAGGGGGTACCAGCCAATGTCCCTCCCTTTCAAAGGAACATAATGGGGAAACTGAGCCAGCAGGATCCCATCTTAAACTGAGGCTAAAAATTGTCCTCTCAGCTTTTCCCGATGCTGACTTCCCACCAGTATCACATTCTCTGAGTAGCTTGTGGCATTTCTCTCAGATGGTGGATTATTGATTATCAATCGATTATGATCCATCAGACAACTCAAAATAAAATCCTATGAGCTTTTACCTCAAACAGCAAGTTTCACTAATCACAGCTTAGGAAAAACTTTTCCAGGATTTACATCTCAAATTTAAATTTGTACTGGTGTAAAAAGCCAATCATTAGAGATTTCTATACACTTGCAAATTCTCAGCAAACCATACACAACCCAAACAAGCTTTTGGCTGGTTTACACATTAAAACAAGAACCAACAATAGCTAAGTTATTTTAGCAGTAAACAATTTATGAAAAGTTGCTTGACATAACTCATACAAAAAGTTCACCAATTTGAAACTTGAAATAAACCCATTACCAATCAGGTGACTTCAGTTTTGTTAAACGTATTTCCAAATTACTTTACACAAAGAATCAATGTCTCATCATTAACAGTTAAGACTACAACTTTAAAAGGAGCGTGCTTACCCAAGTTCAGAGGCTAGCTTCTTTACCTTGAGCAGGATGTGCTGAACCTGGGTGATACTTCCAGGCAAAGGTTGCCCTAGAGCCCAAGGCCATTGCCAGTGGGACCCATGCTATAGCTGCTGCCCTTTCCCCTCCTTCCTTTCCCCAGGTAAGGAAGGGTGAAATCAAAGGTGAGAGGTAAAGGGTGAAACTCTCTTCTCCTATGAGAGGGGTTAACAGATACCCTCTTGACTCAAGGGAAGAGAGTGGGGAGAAAAGAGTGACCATGGTTGTAAGGAGGAGTTTCAAAACTCCTTAATGATCAATCACAAAACCTCCAGAATCTGCCAAGATATTTTTAGCTGTTCTAACTTTTCACTGTAACCTCCATGAAGGAGGACTCAGAGGTGTAGAGAGAAGGGAGTAAGTAAGCCTCAGGGAACCAAAAAGCAACTACAGTTTTCCCTAATTCCCTAGCACTGAGAGAACTGACAGAATTAGGCATACGCTTCCATCCTTGTCCTCTATGCTGTGGAAGGTGTACCCAGTTTTATGGCCTCAAACTGACCCAGTGCACAGAGAGCCTGAGAGTGTCAGGATGATTTCGAGAAAGCCTCATAACCGTCTGCCAGAAAAGCACCTCCAAACCTTGGTGCTTGGAGAGCAACCCCAACTGCAGAGCAAAAAAGGGGTGGGGGTTGGAGGGAATGGGGGGGAAGGGGGGTCTGGATGGGGGGGAGGCTTACATACCTTCCAGTCTTTGGCTGGAGAAGAAGTTGGGGGTTAGGCAGTTTCCCCGTATGGGCCACCAAAATGATGAGGTTTAGGGGTTTAGGGATGCTGGGACCCCAAACTCAGAACTTGCGGGGCCTGCCCAAAAGAACTTGACCCAAGCCTTCTTTCAGCCAAAGATAAGGTTTATTAGAACATCTGTCATATTGTGCAGACTCTTAAGGAGTTCGAACATTAGTGAGCCATTGGCTAGATTGTAAAAATCTGAGCAGTGGCTAGATTTTTAAGAATCTGAGCATTTGGCTAGATTATAAGAATCTGAGCCTCCACACATTTTCATTGGCTATCTGTCATGTCTGTATCTGCCTCCTGGCTTTCCTGGCTTTCTTTGATTTTCAGCTAAAATTTTACTTCCTATAAGAAGCCTTCCCTAGCCTCCCCCCTTAATGCCAGTGTCTTTCTTCTGTGATGTTCTCCAATTTATCCTGTATAGAGATATGTTTGTATGGTTGTAGATAGTTGTTTACATGCTGTCTCTCCCATTAGATTGTAAGCTCCCTGAGGGTTGTTTTGACCCTTCTTCATATTCCCAGCACTTAGCACAGTACCTGGCATACATCTAGTATTTAATAAATGCTAACTGGCTTGACTTGCATTTGTTCCACATATACTTACTTAGGTGTGTACAGATTGTCTCCCACATTAGAATGTAAGCTTCTTGAGAGCAAGGCCTGTTTAATTTTTTGTTTTCACATTCCCAGGACCTAGTATAGAAGTGTTTGGCCCATGATAGGTGCTTAACAAATACTTGCTGATTTAAATTGTATTTATTTTGTAATGGAAGCTTTGGAGCATGTCCAGATTAACTAACATGGAGGCACCATGCTTCTGGAGAAGACATCTTTTCCTATCAAATGGATGCTTCTTTCTATTGACTGTGCAGCTGGAACAGGCTGGGTCTTTAGAAACTGACAGGCTGAGACATTCACTCTCTTTTTTTTCTATGTAGTGTCCAGAAAGTATAAAGCTTTCAGCTCAGGTACAGTGAACTGAACTAGTGAGGGGGGAGGGCCACTTTCCTCTCCTTTCCCCCTTTAGCCCCCATGGCTCTACAAAATGGGGTTTCTCTTTGTTCTGTTTTATTTGTCCTTTTCAGTTTCAGGTACATGAAGTGGAACCCCTAGTGGATTTAGAATCAAGCCATGGCAACCTTGGAGATTGGGTTCCAGGCAGAATGTGTGGTCAACCCCAGGAAAGAGAAGTCAGGATACCTGGGACTCTGGCCCAAAGCAGGGCTTTGGAAATTGGAGCTTGGGGCTGTGTGCTAGGTAGGGACCGAGATAAGCTATGAATCTAATACCCTTCCCCTCTCTTGAGGCTGAGATGGTATGAGGGGAGGATTATTCCCCATGTATTAGGGAATATGTTTGTATAGCTTTTATTATACCCTTGAAGTAAGCATTCCATTGTAATAGCTAATCTAACTGTTATGTGGTTAATGGAACTAGGGTATAGGGGACCCCCTATAAATTGAGAGAATAGCATCAATGGGGGCTGTAACTAATAGCAGAGAGGCTAAACACTCCTAAACTGCCTTAAGGGTACTGGAGAACCCTGAGGGAAGGGTAAAATGTAACATCCGTGGCCTTTATGCGCTGATGGCTAGAGTAATCACTGTTACATGTGTACATATGTATGTGTATATATATGTATAGATGTATAGATGATATCATCTTCCACATTGGGATATAGGTCCAATGAAAGCAGAGACTGTTTATATTCTAGCTGATTGGACTTGCATTTATTCTGTATATACTTATATTTGTAATACTGTCCCCCACATTAGAATGTAAGTTCCTTGAAAACAGACTGTTTCATTTTCATCTTCATATTCCTAGTACCTAGTACAGTACAGCATCTGGCACAGAATAGGTACTTTGATTGAAAGCCAATGTCTTCTTTCTGTGGAACATATTCAGTTTCATTTCTCCTCCATTCTCATTGAGGACAGAAAGAGTAATGTCCATGGCATTAAAGTTAGATATCTTGCTAACAGGAGCAAGGTGAAATGAGATGGAGAAATCTAGTGAGATTCCAGTCTCTCTTGTCTCACCTGTCGTCCCTCAAATTTTACAACTGGCAACGTGCCATGATTCTCCACAACATTTGGCCAAAAGATTACCAAAAAGATGACAAAGAATTCTTGATCTTTTTTTCATGTAAGTACTGAGAGCAAGGATAATTTTTGTGGTAGCTTGCCAGAGACTACCATGTTTACCTTCCTGCCAATACCACATGATACAATGTGTAATTTGATCCCTACCCTAGATAAGAAAGTGAAAGGGCTAGAAGAACAGAGCTTTATTTTTCAGGTTGTCAGGGAAGATCTGTGTTCTTCAATAAAATTGAAAAGGTGCTTTAAAGAGGAAGTAAAGAAGAAAAAGGATTTGAAGAAGGGCACAGGAATTTTCAACTGCATTAGGAGGCTGAAGGCAAGAAGATTTTGAACCAAAGAAGGAAGGGGAGGAAATCAAACACTTGTAGTAAAGCAATTGGTCTAAGCATCATCCTTTTAAGTGAAGAATTGGAACATTTCAGGAGACAGTAGCTTCTTTTGCTCTGAGAAAATCTGATGTGGATCTCTTAGTGGTAGCAGGGGAGATGTCATCTACTCATAGAAGAAAAAAATACCAGTGGTTGGTGACTGCTTGCTGAAGGGTATCTGGACAATAATTGGTTGACCTTATATAAACAACAGAGATGTCTGCTCTCTTCCTGGTATTTGGCAGAGAAACTCTCTAGACTTGTCAAAGGTGACAACTCCCTACTCACTCTTGGTGATTCAATGAACACATTAGAAGCAATCTTGAAAGCATTGTTAATTCCCAACTCGTTACTCCAATGGGGACCAAAAACCCCATGAAGACAAAAGAGCACAGGTGGCATTTACATTATTCTGATCACTTGATAGTAAAAGATTCAGAAGAAAAGAGGACATCTGAGATATGAAGGGGTTTCAGTAGTGGGGAACCCATGACCTTGAGGCCGTCACATGTGGCCTTCTAGATCCTTAAGCGCGGCCTTTTGGCTGAATCCAAATTTTACAGAACAGTTAAAAGGGTTTATTCTGTAAAATTTGGATTCATTCAAAAGGCTGCAGGCTCCAGAAGGCCACATGTGGCCTCGAGGTCACAGGTTTCCCACCCCTGGTATAGATGTTGGATTACTTTGGCCTTTTTCTAAATTAAAACTTATTTTCCAATTCATTTGATGGATGCAAATTTAGCCTTAGGTACTTATTAACTATTTGACCCTGGCAAGTCACTTAACCTATCTGCCTCAGTGTCTTCATCTGTAAAATGGAAATAATAATAGCATCTGCAACCCAGAATTGTTGTGAGAATAAAATGAGATCATATTTGTAAAACACTCTGCAAACCTTAAAGAGCTATATAAATGCTATTATTATTATCTCAAATATATGAAACATTTAAAAAAGTCTCATGTAATTTGTTAATAAGTAAATAAATATGCCCACAATTAATCCATTTTCTAGAATCAGATCTGGCCTCAAAATAACCCCTATCTCCTCTGGACCCACTGAGATACTTTGAAAAAGTACTCACTGAGGCTTTTCTTCTCTTTTTTGCATATTAAATTTTCAGTTGTTTAAGATAATCATTTTGAGGTTCTGGTTGACAATTGTTTTTACTATTATCTAAAACAATCTATTAAAGAAATTGTTGTCAATAGCTTTTTTCCCCTTTCTAAGATAACCACTAAATAGATGATTAGAACAATCTTAGCACAGTTATTACTTATTTTACAGGGAAATAAATAGTACCGGAAGGTCCCTTTTTCTTTTGCTGAACAATATAAGAGGGAATAGTACTCCTTCTTCATGCTCTCAGCAAGAAAAAATAAAAACTTTTGTGCTTGTCTGATTTGTTTTAATAGGAATTTTTTTCTTTCTTTTAAATTAGTCTAAATCCAAAGAAAGACAAACTGATGATTCTTCTTATTCAGAGGACCTGTTTCCTCTCAAATGAGCACATCACTTTAGACTCAGCCAGCTCTCAGATTTCCAACAAGGAAGGAAAAGAGATTTATCTGCTTTCCTCCCTTCCCCAGTGGCAGTGTCTTATAGTTCCAGCATATGGCAACACGAATGTGGCTTTCCTTTGTTTTTTGACTTAGAACTGGAAGGGACCTTAGACAACTTCAGCCATCACCTTCCCTCAGAACTGTAGAGGCGGCCCAGAACCCTGAACCCCAAAACACCAGGATTATCAGCACTACTCAGTACCCTGGCTCTGCTTCTTATCTTTCCAAAATTATTATCCAGGGGAGTAATCCATGTGAAGGCAGGATCCCAATCATTCTTGCTATCACCAATACCAGCCACCATCTACCTTCCTCCAAGCCAATGTAGCTGAAGCTACAAAATCCACTCCAGGAGTGACAAGAGGACTCATGTATCAGGTAGGCCTTGACCACTGCTTTTCCTTAGATTCCAGTGGAGATAGTATAGGAGCCCTCGGAATAGCAATGACCCCTCACTCCACTGATGCTACTTCCAACCTGGCTCTGTAGCCATTATCCAGGAGAACAGTCCTTGTGAAGAAGTGGCTGGGGGACCACTTCTGCAGGTACTGCTGCCCTGGCTCCTCATCAACCTCAGCTACTAAAGACTGAAAAGGAAGTTGTTGCCCCAAAGTCATTAGTACTTTCAAATGGTTAAAAGTAAAAAACAGATATGGCTTTATCAATAAAAACTACCCTGAACTACGTCTCAAAGACTACAAAACTGTGCATACCCTTTGACCCAGCAATGCCACTACTAGGTGTGTATCACAAAGAGATAAAAAAAAAAAGGACCTATATATACACAAAATATTTATAGCATCTCTTTTTGTGGTGGCAAAGAATTGGAAAGTGAGAGGATGCCCATCAATTGCGGAATGTCTGAACAAGTTGTGGTATGCAATTGTGATGGAGTACTGTTATGCTAAAAGAAATGATAAGCAGGATGCTTTCAGAAAAAACTGGGAAGACATATGAACCAATGCAAAGTGAAGTGAGCAGAACCAGAACACTGTACACAGGAACAGCGATACTGTAATGTTGATCGACTGTGATAGATGTAGCTACTCTGATCAATATACAATACAAGACAATTTCAAAGGCCTAATGATCAAAAATGCAATCTACCTTCTGAGAGAGAACTGATGAAGTCTGAGTGCAAACTGAAATATAATTTTTTTCACTTACAAAAGAAAATGACACTAAAGAAGATGCATTACCATCTGCCTTGTTACTGCACCCTAAAGACAACTAGGCCTTTCCATTTTCCTTTCAAATCTACCATCTCCTACGTGTTCTCTCTCTCTAATAGAATGTAAATTCCTTGAGGGCCTAGACTATCTTACTTTTCTATTTCATTTCACACTGGTTGGCCCATAAGAAGCACTTGATGTTTTATCATTCATTCATTAATTCAAATGCTCAAATGATATCATCAATTTGTAGGTTTCCTCCAATTGTGCAAATTGCAATTCATACATGCGTGCCTATCCTGTGTAATTCTTGGACATTTTCTCCCATAAATTTCCCATAAGGAGTCCATCTAACTTTGCTTTGATATCTGAAGTTACCAGTAGAGCACTTGGCCTATCTACCTATTATCCTTTGCTCTTGTTATATGACTGGTTCATCTTCTTTTTCTATCATACATTTCCCTGATGACATTCTTTCCTCCCGTTCTTCTTTAATTATGTGTTATTCATTGCTTCCTGCTCTGTGACTCATTTTCAATTTTCAGAGACTATTATATTGCAAATCTCATAGCCATACAAACACACTGGTAGAATTTTGAGATTAAAAAGATGATTATTTCTGAGAGATGTTTGGGCTTCTTAAAGAGGAACTTTATAATTTCTGGATGTCCACTCTCCTGTTTAATTCTGGGCCAACTCATTGTCCTACTGAACTCACTCTCTCATTCTCTCTCTCTCTCTCTCTCTCTCTCTCTCTCTCTCTCTCTCTCTCTCTCTCTCTCTCTCTCTCTCTGACACACACACACACACACACACAGCAAGACGGACAAGTTCTATAGGTTGCTTGTACAATTGCACATCATAATCTAGAAAATAGACGTTCTTTATCCACTTGTTTTTTCCCATGTGGATGATAAAGTCAAATTTTTTGAGTGGTTACAGATACCTTTTAGGAGGTTCTCCCATGTCCTTAGGCTTGATGCAATCAGAACAATCTGCAAACAGGAACATCTATCTGCATGACTTCAAAATTCTTAATTTTGACTTAATACCGGATTACTTCCACAACGGTGAAAAAAGAATACTGATGGCCAGTATATTTTCCTTTCTTTATGTCTTGCCTGATTTATGTGATCAGGAGATTGTTGAACAAGGTCATTTTGGTTATTATATCTTTCAAGGAATCATGCATGATTTTGATATATAAATGGAAGTGACTTTGTTAGAAGATAGCCTTTTAAGGTAGCATTCTGCTCTGCCGAATCAATATGTTTTTTTATAATCAGCAAAAAATAAGCATAGTATTAGAGTCTTAATGTAATGGCTGTATTTTCTTTGATGGTGAGAACAGTTTGCCATAAAAATATTTTCCATATTTCTTCTGTTGTTGCCCTCCTTCCATTTTCAACCTTAAGTGACTTGTTTACTAGCAGCTACTAAAAACAGATGAGAATCACTGCTAAATATTGTACTGATGAATCTCCTGAACTCATATCTGTTCTACTATTTGTAGGATTTTAGTCAGAAAAACTATTGGAATAATGGGTATCCACATATGTGTATTTCTTTAATATTGGACAATAAATTTGTTCTGTTATAGACCAAAGTTTTCAAAAGCCTCGTATTTTCAGTAGATAGAGCACCAGGCCTGGAGTCAGGAAGGCCTGAGTTCAAATCTGTCCTCAGACATATGACTCTGGGCAAGTCATTTAACCCCATTTACCTCAGTTTCCTCATCTGTAAAATGACCTGGAGAAGAAAGTGGCAAACTATTATATTATCTTTGCCAAGAAAACCCCAAACGGGGTCACAAAGACTCCAACATTACTGAAATGACTGAACAACATTTCTTTATGTGCTTTCTTTGTGTTCTCCTGTGATTCCTTACTAATAAGTAGCCTAGAATTTCTAAACTTGGTCCAGTTTCTGCTCATTCCCATTGTTTAACAAAAGCTTTGTTAACTAATAACTAATTTAATTAATAATTCATTAAATAACTCATCCTCTCCCATCCTTGACTTGGACAGATAGGAACTATCCGTCCTAGAGTCACTCCTAGAGAATGTGGGGCCCCTGAAAATATTTTTATGTCTCCTGTCAATACAAACAAATTTTAAAATATATTACAAAGTGGGACCATGTGACATATAACAATTACTGATGATGATTTAGAATAAGTAGCTTACAACATACACTTTATCATAAGAAGTATTGTGATTTAAAATACTGAACCATACAAAGATGAAACAACTTCCTAAATTTGTATTATTATTATTATTGTGGTCCATTTGACTACTTGTGTTACAATTTTGTGCCTAGTCCAGGTTCTCCTCACCACTTGCCAATTACCTTAGTCCCCATTACATCCAGCTCTTCTCTTTCCCAATTCACCCTTCATACAGCTGCTAAATTGATTTTCATAAAGTACAGGCCTAATTGCATCATTCTTTTCCTCAAGAAGCTTCAGTGGCTCTCCATGGCCTTTAGAATCAAATATAAAATCTCGATTTGGCATTTAAAGCCTTATTCTCTTGGTTCAAGTCTATCTTTCTAGGCCCTGGGCCATCACCAGGCATCTTGGCTTTTGTCTTGCCACTGGATTCCACTGACTCTAGAGGAGAGAGTGAGGCTGATGACTTTTCACAGCTCTGCCTCACTTAAATCCCTCCTGATGTCATTGGTCCTCTTCCAGAAGGAAGGCTACTTTTCTTCATATATTAACTGCCCCAGTCACACTTGCTGGTCCCCATACATACCATTCCATCGCCTTTCTCTGTGTCCTTCCGAATGCAAGTTCTCTCCTTTCTTATCACCTCTTGAACTCTTAGTAACGTCCCCACCAAGCATCAGCTCAACTACCACCTCCTTCAAGAGGCCTTTCCTGATTCTCCCAGTTGTTAGCCTCCCTCCACATCACTATGCATTTATTTTGTATATTGCTGGTATTTACTCATCTGTGAATATGCTAACAACCCCCTAGTAAAATGGAAGCTCCTTAAGGACAGAAACTGTCTCATTTTTTGTATTAGTATCTCTTGCGTCTAGCAAGGTACCTGACACATAAGCAGGCTCTTTCTAAACATGTGCTTACTGATTTGGCTCTGACACTCCAACGATAAAAATATAGTCTGCCCTTACAAGTTATGACACGTACCTAAATAAGTAGAATGTAGTCCCTAGTCTCACGACAAGCGAAAGGTGGAGAGATGAAGAGCCCAAGAAAAATTTAAGTGGGAGAAAACTTACATCAAGGAAGATCCGGGAAGAGACGACTCTGAAGGTGAACCTTGAGGGCAAAGAAGGCTTTGGACAGGCTTGGGGTGAAGAGGAAGCTCGTTCCAGGCTGGGAGAGTGGGCTACACAAATGCACAGAAGGAAGACATAGCAGGAAGAATTTGGAAAATAGCTTCTAGTTCTGCCTGTCTGGAACATAACTGTATAAAACTGGTTATCCAAACAAAATGTAATAGAAACAATATAAAATTTCAAATAAAGAATGCAATTAAATAACTCCACCAAAGAAACCATATAAAAAGCAGTATGACATAATAGAAAGCAAGCTGGCCTTGGAGCTACAAAGTCTACCTCTGCCACATAGACTCTGTAATGTGGGGCAAGTCAGAACCTCTTAGTGCTTTAGGTAACTCTTGTAAGTCCATAAATTGCAGAGAAGATGCAGGCCTACATTGGTTGAGGAAATTTCCCCTCTTTGAGCTCCCTATACTAATGAATTCATAGGTTCAGTCCCTATTTTATGTGATTACTCTGATTGATATAAACAAGTTCACTGACTCGATCTATTATTGATGTCTTACATAGCTTTCAATTAAATAGCCAAAAAAATTCACGTGCTTGGCTAACTACATAGGTCAAATTAACTAATTAATCACTAATGTAATTATTTATGTCTTCCTTATTTGCCACCACTGTACAGGTTTTTAAAGCATATTTAATTATTGTTTTTACTAAAAAATTATATTTTAGTGATAACAAAAAAGGTTTTGCCCCATTAATAAATAAAATACTTTTAAAATTGTTTTGCTTTTATGTCCTTTTTAATGTCTATTTTTGTGTATGTTTCCTAATGTGATGTATTAGTTCAGTAGTAGTAAATAGTTTATAAATAAACAAAATATTTACTGATAAAGCTACACTGTCAAAATAAATTGGAGACAAAGGACCAATGATAAAGCATATTATCTACCTCCAGAGAAAGAACTGATATTGTTTGAATACAGACTGAGGCATGCTATTTTTCCATTTTCTTTCTTTCATTCTTTTTCTTTTATTAGAGTTTTCTTGTACAAAATGATTAATATGGAAATGTCACACATGATTGCACATGTATAATCTATATCTGACTGCTTACCATCTCAGGGAGGGCGGTGGGGAGGAAGTGAGGGAGAGAGAGAATTTGGAACTCAAAACATTATAAAAAACAAATGTTAAAAAATTGTTTTAACATGTAATTGAGGGGAAAATAAAAAATATATTTATAAAAGATAGATTGGAGAACCCTGGCCTAGGGCACCAAGAGTTTAAGGGACTTGCCCACAGTCACATGGGTTAGCACGTGTCAAGGACCACCTTCTCTAAGACAACCTGCCTTTTGTATTTCTTTCTACTGAACCGACATTTGCCTCCTTGCACATTATACCCACACATGTAGTACCTGGCTCCCACCCCAAGCAGCAGAAAACAAAAAGGTGTTATTTCCAAATCTAAATTTTATTTCTAAGGTTTCAAAGATCACCGTCACATCGAGATGTCTAGTCGAGGTGACCAATTGGTGAGGCTGCTGGGGTTGGAGTTAGGAAGACCTATATTCAAATCCTTTCTCAGACACTTCCTGGATGTGTGGCCTTGGGCACTTCGCCTTTCTCTTTCTCAGCCTCCTGTAAAATGGAGGCAGTAATAGCACCTACATCCCAGGACTAGACAGGGTTTCTGTGAGGATCAAACGAAACAGCATCTGTGCAGCCCCTTGCAAGCTTTTTAAGTGCTATGTAAACACTTGTTACTGTTGTGTTTCCACTGTGTGCTCGTTCCCATCCCATGGCATTTAGGGGTGGGAGGGAAAGAAACACTAGGAAAAAGAACATGACGTTAATGGGCTACTTCTCCCCTTACCCACTTAATCCTGCTGGGGGAGAGAAGCTCCTGGTTGTCTTTGGGCACATTTGTTTCTCACTGTCACTCAGAGGATGTTATGAATGCCTCTAAAGGTCACCTCCATAGTGTCCTGGGGACAGGGGGCAAGGCAGCCCCTGACCACAGGGAGGGCTCCAGGGCAGAAGAGTAATGCTGAGGAAGCAGACCCTCATCCCCAGTGAAGGCTCCAGTCCAGGCTTGGCCCCTTGTCACACTAGTGGGGCCTAAGTCCAGCCCAGTCCAGCCCAGCCCCAGTGTTCTGGGGGCAGCCTGAGAGTTTCCTCTCCTCAAGTGCCAGCAGCTTGGCAGTGGTGAATTGCATCCAATTGGCCGATGGAGCAGGGAGTGGAGAGTCAGCCCCCTGCAGCTGAGCTTCTCACAGCTGCTTTTCATCTTCTGTCGGGCTGTACTCCTCACACTCCCTCAGTCTTTGCTTGATTTGCAGGCCACATAATCCAGGACAATGGACTGGCTTAATTTAGATGTAAATTCAGACGTTCCTGTGTCCCATAAAATACAAATAAGGTGACGTTGGCTAAGTTGCACATTGTTTATTATTATTTTGCTTTATTCTGCATATTTCATTTTTGTCTTCATAATTTTGTGTGCCTGTGATGAGAAGTCCTCCAAAGTGGGGGGGGGCGCCTGAGTCACGGTCTTGGAGAAGAGGCCTAGCTTGCCCAAGTCTAAAGGCAGTAATGGATAGAAATGTCCTTTACTACAGCCAAGCCCCAAAACTGCTAAGTTTGGCCTCTGACACTGTGAAACTCACGTGCTAAAGATCTTAGATGAGAGAAAAAATGATAGAGACCTCACAGTCCTGGTGAGAAAGTGAGATTTCTTCTTGTATTTAAGGAAAAAACAAAGCCCTACCTTCAGGCTGCTACAATTTTAGGGGATTTATATCCATGCTGAAGTGCTTTCACTGGTGGAATCAGCAGTGGGCCGCAAACCAGACACTCCCAAGAAGTGGGAGAGGGAACATACATCACCTGTGAACCTTGTGTAGCTCAAAAGTAGCACTGTTGCTGCCCTTTTGAGAACAAGAACCCTGCACAGAGAAGTACACCCCAAAATAACCTTCAATAAATTTTGTGAATGACTTGTCTTTCATTTTCTGATGTGGTTATAGGCTTACCACAAATATTACTCTCTTGAAACTATTTGCTGCTAAATGCTGGTGGGAAAGGACAAGAGGACTTTATCACCTCCCCTTCACTTAAAATTGCAATTCAGATATAAGATGTTACCTTCAGGTAGAATCAACAAGATTTTGCAGCTGGTTGGATATGAGAGATATGGGATAGAAAAGAAGTGAGTAGAGGTGGCTAGGTAGCACAGTGGATACAGCGCTGGCCCTGAAGTCAGGAGGACCTGAGTTTAAATCTAGCTTCAGACACTTACTAGCTGTGTGACCCTGGGCAGGTTGCTTAATCCTAACTTGCCTCAAAGAGAAGAGGAAAGCATGGCACTGAGGCTGTAAACCTGGGTGATTGGAATGATGGTGGTACTCTCCATAGAAATAGGCAAGTTGGGAAACAGATTTTGGTTGGTAGGAAGAGGAGAAATAGGGATTGTTTTGTCACAAGAAGGGTGAGTAAGCAGTGTTGTTGACCTAGACAAAGATTTGGGAAGTAGGATTGGAATATTGGTGGCATAACAGTCTTTGATGGTAGGAGTTGTAAGACTAATCATGAGTATTTATATAGAGCTTTAAGGTTTCCAAAGTGCTTATACGTGTTAACTTATTTGATCATCATAACAACCCTGCGAAGTTGATGTTATTAATAGCATTTAGGTCTGAAGTCCCCACATAAAGAAGAGGGAGGAAGAGGAGAAGAAGGAGGAGAAGGAAGAAGAGAAGAAAGAAGAGGAGGAAGAGGAGGAAAAAGAGGAGGAGGAGGAGGAGGAGGAGGAGAAGATGATATGGTGGCTCCTAGGTTCTCTGGACACAGCCCCCCTTATCTCCTTATAGAAATGAATCTGGATGTTAGGAAAGAATATCGTGAATGGTGTGGTGATTTGTAGGGGCTTCAGAAATCCACTGAGCTAGAAGGCTCTTGACTGCCCATGGCTGGAACTTTTTATTCATTTAGATGACCAGGAAACTGTGTCAAGGAAGCTGGTACCAATCAAGTCCCAGGGATAGTTCTGTCTTCTTTAAATGAAAGTCTTCTGTCAGAGGAGCAAAGATAGCAGAGCCTTAGCCTACCCCAAGTTATGGGGGGGGGGGAGGAAAGAAGCTACATCAGAGTACTGCTAGGAAATACTGGTCCTATCGCATATGGCACAAAATTTTCAAGACTAGTAGCTGGAGTTGGAGGTGTGACTTATGCCCATGTGACTAAAAATCTGAATGGCACATATAGAGAACCCTATAACTCTGTTTCCTCATGCTCTAACCAAATTGATACAACTTATAAGCTATTCCAATAGACCTTGCTAATTAAAGGTGAAAAATTTAAGCTATATATGTCTATATTAATTTTTATGTGTGATATTTTACCTTCTATATACTTTACTACTGAATGAATATTTTAATATGCTCTTAATAGTGAAAATTTCTCTCACTTTCCTTCTAGTAAAGAGGTGGGGAATATGGATGTGGGTTGGGGTATACATCATCAGACATGGCTACTATGTTGGGTGGCTTTGCTTGAATGTTGTGTTACAAAGAAAGTTTCTATGAGAGCAATAGGTTAAGAAAAACATTACCTATGTAAAAACAAAAGGCAATGATAATCAAACTAGTTTTTTTAATGCAGATTTCATTTTCCATTAAAAACAACAAAAACGTGCCCCATTAAACTTGGCTCATTACAGCAACTAGCCCTCCTAGGTCTTCTGTCTCTATTGGTTTGGCAGATAGCCATTTCTCCACAAATTCCAATAAATGTGTTATTTATTCATTCTAATTGTAAAGTGCTATATAATTTAAGTTGCTACTACCACCATCACCACCACTCATTATCATGATTAGACTGGGTCTGTAGTAAAGAATCCTTTTAAAATTGATTGATTTATTTTTTTTTTGATCTTGTGAATCAATCAGTGACAGAAAATGCTGTTGTAGAAACAGGACTTGCCCATGGACATGAAGCTAGTGTGGATCAGAGGTAGAACTCGAACTCAGATCATTCTAACTCCAGGGCCAGTCCTCTCTATTATGTTATGGCATATTGCCTTTAATTTACTACTTATATAACAATAATCAACATTTACATCATGCTTTACATAATATGTATAATGCTTTTATAATATACAGTTGATGAAGTGTTGAACCTGCATTTAGCAAGACTTGAGTTCAAATGTGACCTCAAACACTAACCGGCTGTGTGACTCTGGGCAAGTGATTTAACCTCTACCTGTTGCAGTTGTCTCATCTATAAAATGGGGAATAATAATAGCACCTGCCTTTCACAGTTTTTGTGAGGACAAAATGAGATAGTATTTACAAATTGCTTTGCAAAACTTAAAGCCTTATATCTTTGCTAGTTAACTATTTTATTAGTTATTACTTGCAAAATAGATGTGAACTTCATGGGAGGAAGTGGGTTGGCAAAAATGTGGTCTGGTAAATTTTTTTATTTGTTAGGCTGGTTTAGATGTAAGTACCTAGTATGTCTAAAAGAGTGATCATAATGCACTTTTATTTTGGGATGCATCTGTTCAAATATGTGACCGTTCAATGTATAGTAAAACCCCAAGAAATGTGGATTCAAAATCTGTTAGTTTTATGTCCACTTATTTCTTATTGGTCAACTCTGCTTTAACATTTGTTTCATCTTTATGTATTCTTTAAAGTCTTCTTTCTGATCTTTATGAAGTCCATTCTCCCAACTTTGATTTAGTCTATTATTAATTGTAATTAACAACAACAAAGAAACATAATAATTAAATTCAATCTCATTCTTTAATGGGCATCTTTTCTAGAATCACATTGCTGCTTGAGTTCATGTGAGTGAAATATTCAGCTCATACTTCCTCTACCAACAGACCAGGCAGGAACCATAAATTAAATAGCAAAACATTTAACTAGGAACAGAACCGTAAAGTAAGTAACAGGGGAATATCAAGCAGTGGAATTATTCTCGGCTTCACTCTATCCCCCTTGCACAAATGGATACAATCTCCCACAAACTCTTCCATGTGCTGGTGGGAGAGTGAACAATTTCCCAGAAGACTCACGCTCTGAGATAGAGAACTGTTTTAGATTCTGCCTTTTAGCACAGCTGGGGATGCCTCAGGGAGTGTGCTAGGGCGAGTTTCAACGTGCAAGCCAGCTGTTAAATTTTCAGTGTGAACATTGACACCACAGAAATCAGCAAGCCCTACCAACCGGAGGTTCATTTAGTGTTTTGTTGATGGTCCAGACTGAAGAGAGTGATGGGGAAATTTTTAATGATGCAGATTAAGCTTATAAATCTGTGGTGAGTACTTTTTTGCAAGTTAATTATTGAAATTTACCAGCACACACAGTGCCTCCTGTCTGAGTCCTCATGGCTCTACCTCTGGCAGCTCCTTGGTTTGGTCTAGGGACTCTTGCTTACATCTTGACCCTGTATTTGTTGTTTCGGAGCTTTGGCAAGCTCATGCTCTACTGTGGTCCTCTGCTTCTGTTACTATTATTTGTGGATTTTCTACTCTCTGTATAGACACTCATAGACATTTTTTAGCTTTCTGCTACAGCCCTTTAGGCTTCTTACAGCCACTGCTGCTACATTGCTGCTGCTACAGCCTTGGGGAATGTTATCAATTCTTCAGGCTAAGACCACCCAAGCTACATGCTTTGGATTAGTTAAAATCTTTGGTTCTGTTAATAGGTTTCACAGTCTGCTTAGCTGGTACTCTTATGGGCTGCTCAGGAAGCTGTGAGACTTCCTGAACTTGCCCCTTCTAATGCAAAGGTCCATGTCATTAGTCCTAGTTGATTTAAATTGATTCCTTTCATTAGAAAAAGTTTGGGCACAAGCTGGTTACCTCTGCCAGCAAAGCCCCTGCATTTTTACATTTAGATTTAATCCTTATATTTAGATTTTGTGATTGCTCTGCTCAAGGCCTAAAAGAATGACAATAAAAGAATAAAACTACAAACAGCAGAAGATGTAAGCAAGAAACAACTGGACAAGAAGACTGACTTGTTTGTTTTTTAGAAGGTATCCTCAGATCACAGATGATCCTTGGCTTTTAGTGATTTAATTTCTTGCAAGCTGTATTTGTGTCCCACAGCATACCTGTGGACTTAGTCAGATATGTGTTACCTAAATGTTTTATCCCTGTGTTTAGCCTCAGACTTTCCCCAGTGTCTTACTAATCCATGCCAGCATTGGCATAGCTACTCTCTGGTGGTGGGGTAAGGGTGTGTCATGTGGTCAGGTAGGCTAGGACAAGACAGGAAGGGAGGACAGAGAGAGTAGATTTTAGCTATCACATCAATCATCATACTTTCTTAAAATCCTGACCAGCCCATGGTGATCACCTCTACACCTCCCCCCCCCGTCCTTAACCACCTTAACTTCATATTGTGTGTTTTCTTCTCCCACTAGAACATAAGCTCCTTGAAATGAGGATTACCTTTTTGCTCGCATCCATATTCACATCAATTAGCATAGTGTCTGGCACATAGTAAATAATTAATATTTAACCGCCTATCTGGGCAGCTCTGTGGCATAGTGGATAGAATGCTGGCCCTGGAGTCAGGAAGATCTGAATTCAAATCTGGCCTCAGACACTTACTAGTTACATGATGCTGGGCACATAACACTTAACCCTTTTTGCCTCAGCTCCTCATCTGTAAAATGAGCTAGAGAAGGAAATGGCAAATGACTCCTGTGCCTTTGCTAAGAAAACCGCAAATGGGGTCATGAAGAAATGGACACAGCTGAAATGACTCAACAGCAACATCCATCCATCCATCCATCCATCCATCCATCCATCCATCCATCCATCCATCTATCTATCTATCTATCTATCTATCTATCTATCTATCTATCTATCTATCTATCTATCTGTCTATCTATCTACCTATCTACCTACCTACCTACCTACCTACCTACCTACCTATCAATATGACTGAGAGGCTTCTTTGAAAGACAAAATTCATTTGAATTCTGGAATTTTATAATATGACCTCATAGTTATACTTCATCTTCAGTTCCCACAAACCTTCTGAGAGATGGCTGATGAGAAAAAAAAATAGGGCTCAGCAAATAGTCACAATTCACTGTTATAAGTCAGCATGAAGAACTGGTTACTGAGATGAAAGACTTTTGATTTTGTGAATTCAGGACCATACTCAGCACTATGTGTCTTTAAGTTTGGATGCCTACTCAAGCTCAAGCTTTTGAGGCTCTTGGACACTGTTAATTTGTAAGGTGGTATAAGATTAAAGAATGAAAAAATTTCGAGTTGGTATATGCTTGTTAAAGGGTAAGGCATGCTTTCTGTAGCATTGGGGACCAAAGTAAAGCTTTTGGGGCTGATGAGATGGATGCATAAGAAAACAAATAATTTTTGCTTTCAAAAACAGGGAGACTAATTTATTCTCTGATGCTATTCTCAGTATAGAGAAATTCTACAATAATAAGAAGAGAGCAGGAAAACAGGCATTCCTGGGTCTATTTCCAAGAAAGCCATTAAACGGACATTGTTCCCAGAGTTTCCTTAAAATTGCTTATTGAAACCTCCCTAAAGAAACTTTTCTGAATTCCATGCTACAAATGAAAATCTTCCTCATTTAAAAATTTATTTATTTATTTATTTGTAGTTTTCAACACTCACTTTTATAAGATTTTGAGTTCTAAAATTTTCTCCCTCTCCCTCTTGTATAACAGGATTTGGCACATGCCCAACATATGGGAGATGCTTGGGACCTATTCCTGGGAGACAGGAGAAGTGGGGCATACACAGACATTATTTATTGGCTTAACATGGTTGGGAGTAGCCTTTTTCTTCACTGGCTGTATAGCCAGAGATGTTTATATCTTTGTTTTTTTTTCTTTCTTTCTTTTTCTTTTTTTTTTTTTGTTTATACCTTTAAAACTACCTGACATAGCACAGTTACTGTCTTGCTAGCATTCATGTCTAAGGGTAAAGGCTGACCTTACTATAACAGTTGACTCCATGTGTTAAGGAGGTAGGGCCTGAGGGCCACTTTCTCTTCCATACCTTCCCCATCACCTTAGGCTATATGGCCCTGAGAAATATCCCTAGAGTTTTGGTCTGTTTCATTTGTTCTTTTCAATTCCTGATGAAAGGAATGGAATGCCCAACCTAGGAGCTTGAGACACGGGGATCATGAAATTTAGGAATCCAGGCTGAATGCCAGCCCAGCAGGGAATCCTTCAGGAGCAATGTTTCAGGATGCTAGCACAGTGGGGTCCTTGAATCTGGACAGACTAATGTTATGTAGGGACTGAATTAATTTTTTGAAATTCAATTTTGTTTTATTTTCAATTCCAAATTCTCTCTCTATCCATTGAGAAGGCAAGAAAAAAAAGCACATTACCGATATGAAAAACAAATGTCCTCATTAGCCATGTCTAAAAAACCATAAAGAAAATGAAAGAGAAGAAAACATGTTTCAGTTTTCACTCTGAGTCAATCAGTTCTAAAGGTGGAAAACATGTTCATCATGAGTCTTTTGGAATTGTGATTGGTCACTGTATTAGAGCTACTAAGTCTTTAAAAGTTGATCATCTTTATAATGTTGTTTGTATAAATTTTTCTCCTAGTTCTGCTTTACTTTGTATCAGTTCATACAAGTCTTCCCAGATTTTTTGAAACCATCCCTTTTATCATTTCTTATAATTCCATCATATTCAGATATAATAGAATTCCAACATATTCATATACGTAATTCATTCAGCCATTCCTCAATTGATAGTCATCCTCTCAATTTTCAATTCTTTGCCACAACAAAGAGTTCCTGTAAATATCTTTGTGTGGATGGGTCCTTTTCCTCTTTCTTTAATATTTTTTGGATAGACCTAGTAGCTGTATTGAAATTATGCTCAGTTTAATAGCTTTTTGGGCATAGTTGCAAATTGTTATCCAGTATGTTTAGACTAGGTCAGAGCTTTACCAACAGTACATTAATGTACCTATTTATCCACAACTCTTCCAGTATTTGTCATTTCCCTTTATCGCCTTCTTAGCTAATTCAATGGATGTGTGGTAGTACCTCAGAGTTGTGTCAATATGCATTTCTCTAAGTATTAATGATTGAAAGCATTTTTTCATGATTGTTGACAGGTTGCAGGTCTTCCTCTTTTGTTGTTGTTGATGATGATGATGACCACTTATCAACTGGGGAATGGTTCTTTTTCTTATAAACTTAATTCCATGTATATATCTTAGAAATGAGACCTTTATCAGAGAATGTTGTTGCAAAGATTTTTCCCAATTTCCTACTTTTCTTCTAATTTTAGCTGTATTGGTTTGATTTGTGCAAGAACTTTTAAATTTTATTTAATCAAAATAATCTATTTTACTTCCAGTGAACCTCTCTGTCTCTTATTTGGTAAAAAACTCTTCCTCTATCCATACATGTGATAAGCAGTTTCTTCCATGTTCTACTAATCTGCTTAGGATATCACCCTTTATGTCTAAATCACATTCCCATTTTGAGCTTGTCTTCATATACAATATGAGAGTTGGTCTATTCCTAATTTCTGCTGTACTACTTTTGAGTTTTCCCAACAGTTTTTCTTGAATAGTGAGTTCTTGCCTCAATGGCTTAAATCTTTGGGTCTATCAAACACTGGGTTACTGTGTTTATTTGTTACTGTATATCATGTGTCTAATCTATTCCCCTGATCAACTTCTCTACCAGTAGCAAATTGTTTTGATGTTTACTGCTTTGTAGCGCAGTTTGAGATCTGATATTGCTAGGCCCTCTTTCCATTTTCTTTTCATTGATTACTTTAATATTCTTGACCTCTTGTTCCTCCCAATGAACTTTGCTATTAATTTTTCTAATTCTATAAAGTAATTATTTGGTAGTTAAATTTATATGGCACTGAATACACAAATTAATTTAGCATTTCATTTTTATTACATTGGCTTGGTCTACCCATGAACAATTAATATTTATCCATTTACTTAGACCTGTCTTTATTTGTGGGAAAAGTATTTTGAACTGGTGTTCATATAGTTCCTGTGTGTCTCTTGGCAGTTAGACTTTCAAGTGCTTTATGTTATCTGTGATTATTTTAAAGAGAATTTCTCTTTCTATTTCTTCCTGCTAGATTTTGTTGGTAATATATGGATGTGCTAATTATTTTGTGGGTTTATTTTATATCCTGCAACTTTGCTGAAGTAATTATTTTGATTAGTTCTTTAATTGACTCTCTAGGGTTCTCTTAAGTATACCATCATATTATCTGTAAAAAGTGATGGTTTTATTTCTTTTTTGCCTGTGTGTATTCCTTCAATTTATTTTTCTTATCTTATTGCTATAGCTAGCACTTCTAGTACAATATTGAATTAGTAATGGTGATAATGAACATACTTGCTTCACTCCTGATCTTATTGGAAAAGCTTATAGCTTATCCCCATTACAAATAATGCTTGCTCTTGGTTTTAGATAGATATTCTTTCCATTTTAAGGACAGTTCCATTAATTTCAATGCTTTCTGATATTTTTAACAGGAATGGGTGTTGTATTTTGTCATAAGCTTTTTTAGCATCTATTAAAGTAATCATATTATTTTATTGGGTTTGTTATTAATATGGTTAATTATGATCATAGCTTTTCTCGTATTGAACAAGTCCTGCATTCCTCATATAAATCCTGCCTATTATGGTGTATGATCTTTGTGATCTATTGCTGTAGCCTCCTTGATAATATCTTATTTAAAAATTTTGCCTCAATATTAATTAGGAAAATTGGTCTATAGTTTTCTTTCTCTGTTTCAACTCTCTTGGTTTAGGTATCAAAACCATATTTGCATCATAGATGGAATTTGGTGAGAACCCTTCTTTACCTATTTCCCCAAAATAATTTATGTAGTATTGGAATTAATTGCTTTTTAAATGTTTGGTAGAATTCTACCAAAGGAGTTTTTCTTTGGGAATTTATTTATGGCTGTTTAAATTTCTTTTTCTAGATAGGGTTTTCAAGTATTCCATTTCCTATCCAGGGGCGGAGAACTTGTGGCCTCGAGGTGCATGTGGCCCTCCTTCTAGGTCTTCAAGTGCAGCCCTTAGACTGAATCCAAACTTCACAGAACAAATCCTCTTAATAAAAGGATTTGTTCTGTAAAACTTGGACTCAGCCAAAAGGCCACACCCAAGGACCTAGAAGGCCAGATGTGGCCTCAAGGCCACAAGTTCCCCACCCCAGGACAATTTACATTTTTGTATATATTCATCCATTTCATTTAGATTATCAGTTTCATTGGTATAGAGTTGGGTGAAATAGCTCCTAATAGTTGCTTTTATTTCTTCTTCGTTACTTTTAATACTGGTAATTTGGTTTTCTTATTTCCTTTTCTTAACTAAACTAGCTAATGGCTTATCTATTTTTTTTAAGAATAGCTCTAAGTTTAATTCAATTTTGTTAGCCTCCCTTTTGATTATCAAAATCTTAATTGGAGTTTTAATATGTTGGTTGTCTAGTTTTTGGTTTTTTTTTCCATCGAATGCCCAATTTATATCTGCTTTTTCTCTTTTATTGATGAGTAATTTCTGTTCCATTCTGTTATCCTCTTCCATTTTATTGAATCCCAATTATAATCATATTTCCCTCCACCTTATTCTCTTAAACTTATTCTTCTCTTCTTTTTTTTTTCTTTGCTTCCTCTTTAGGAGAATGTTTTGCTTCTTACTAACGCCTCCCTTAGTCTATCCTTGCTCTTATTTCCCACCTTTCCCTCAGCCCTGTTCCTTCCTATTTACTTTTGGTGAAAGATTTATCTCCACACCTTTTTATGTGTATGTATATTTGTACCTTTTTTAACCAGTTGAGATGAGAATGAGGTCCTCTGTCTAATTAGACCCCTTCTCTGTCCTCTGGTGATGATAGGTTCTGAGGGACTACATATATCATCTCCCTATAGAAGAATGTAAATATTTTAACCTTGTTTAATCCCTTGTAATTTCTCACTCATGTTTACTTTTATATTCTTATCTTGACTCCTGTGTTTGTATGTCAGATTTTTTACTCAGCTCTGGTCTTTTCACCAGGAATGCTTGAAAGTCCTCTGTTTCATTAAAGATCAATTTTTTCCTCTGAAGAATTGTACTCAGTTTTGCTGTGCAGATTATTCTTCATTTTAAACCAGGGTCCTTTGCCTTCTGTTATATCCTATACTGAGCTCTCTGCTTCTTTAGAGTGGTGGATGCTAAATCTTGAATGATCCTGACTGTGGCTCCTCAGTATTTGAATTCTTTCTTTCTGGATGCTTGCAATATTTTTTCCATGTCCTTGGAACTCTAGATTTTGGCTATATTATCCTTGGGAGTTTTCACTTGGGGGTTTCTTTCAGGAAGTAATTGGCAAATTCTTTTAATTTGTACTTTGTCCTTTGATCCTACAGATATCAAGGCAGTTTTCTTTTATGATTTCTTGAACTATGATGTCTATGCTCTTTTATTTGTCCATGGCTTTCAGGTAGTTTGCTGATTCTTAAATTATCTCTCCTCAATCTGCTTTCCAGGTTGTTTTTCCTATGAGATATTTCACATTTTGTTTCATTTTTTCCCAGTGTTTTGACTTTGTTCTGTTATTTCTCGATGTCTCATGGAATAATTAGCTTCCATTTGGCCAACTCTAATTTTCAAGGAGTTATTTGCTTGGGTTAGGTTTTGTGCTTCTATTTCTAAGTAGTTAATTTTCTTTCCATATCTTTCTTCCCCAGCTCTTATCTTCTTTTCCATTCTTTCCTCTGCTGCTCTCAACTGGTTTTGACAATAATTTTTAGTTCCTTCTTCAACTCGTACTTTTAACTCTTCTAGGAATTTTTGTTAGACATGTCCAAGTTTCATTTTTCTCTACAAGACTTTGCTTGTGGATGTTTTCATGTAATTCTCTTCTTCTGTGTTACTGTCTTACACTTCCCTGTTGCCATAATAGTTCTTTATGATATTATTTTTCTCATTCTTCCATCTTATTATCTTTGGACTTTATGTTAATGCGGGGCTCTGCACACTTTTTGGAGGGATGTCTGGCCTGAGCACCTATCCTCTTACATCCTTCTGTTGCTGTGGCTGGAGGATTGCAAGCTTTCCATGCCCACAAAGTGGTGTGATCTAAGGGAAAGTCTGTTCACTGCCCTCTTGGTCTGAGGTTTGCAATTTTCTAACACAGGTTTGAGTCTACTGGCTTGTCTCTGTGTGTTTCTGCAGACTGCTGCTTGATTCAACTTCTATTTGCCCACTGGGAGGCTCTCCAGATTCAGAGTGACTGAAGTGACAACTCCCCTTTTGTCTGGGATCTAGGGATCAGAGCCACCTAAACAGTTACTATTTACTTCCTAGAACTTGTTACATGCTCAATGTATAACTAGGACTACCATTGCTTTCTGTCCTGGATCCATGAGCTGGCACTGGGTGGTAGGTGACATTGCTGCCAGATGACCCCTGTTCCTGTACCCAGCTCTTGCTCAAGGATCTCCTGAGATCTCTTTCAAGGTGCCTTGTCTTGGACCTGTCTCAGTTCCTGGAGGCTGGAATGCTTCTTGCCATCGCCATAGCCACGTAAGCTCCTGACCAGACCCTTCCCCAGAGCCATACACCTTTCTCTCCATCTCCCTAAATGTGCTAGAAAAATGACTCACTGTGACTTTTCCTGGGATTTCTTGATTAGAATTCAGTCTAATGCATTTTCTAGATCTTTGTTGAGGAGGTGGGGGAGGGAAAGTTAGACTCTAACACTTCTTCTCACTGCACCATCTTGGCCCCATCAAATTGAATTAAATTGTGAGCCTAATCCCTTTCTCCTCCCCAGACACCAAAGTGGCATAATGGATATTATTCTTCCAAGGTATTGGGTGTGTATTTGTATATTTGTTCTTGCTATATTTTAGAAATAAATATTCCTTAATAAAAGTGAATCTGGAAGAAAGAATGGAAACAAGGACTTATTAAGTGCCGATGTGCCAGGCACTATGCTAAGTGCTTTACAAATATTATCTCATTTGATTCTCACAACACTGAGAAGGAAATGTTATTATGATCCCATTTTACAGTTGAGGAAAGTGAGGCAGATAAAGATTAAGTGACTTGACCAAGGTCATATAGCTAGTTAATGTCTAAGACTGGATTTGAACTAGCATTTTCCTGACTCCAAGCTTCTATTTACTTCATCAACTACATGCTTCTGATGTAGAATGATTAAATGGAAACGAGCTACTAGTAATGGGTACCTAGAAATGGCTGTGGTTGTATGAACACAATCGGTGAGGAACTTGAACCAATGGCAGGCAACAGAGACACTCCCCCACCCCCATCTCCTCAGGGTACTGGAGAACCCATAGAAGAAGTATAAAGTGTAGCAGACCTCACCCTCATAGAGCAGGGCCAGAGAAATCTGTGTTGCACTGAGCTTCCTCATTTATGGAGATAAATGTTAAAGCTAGAAATATGAATAAGGAAGATAAGAATAGGGTCTGTGTCACATCTGTCTTTGTGTCTCTAGTGCCTAACACAGTGCCTTGTGCATTTGTGGGTCCTTAATAATTATTTGGTAAATTGAATTGAGTTTGTACAATTGAATTACTCACGCCTTATTTAATTGACGTACAAACACTTTAGAAGACTACAGTTTTTTGTTTGGTCTAGTGATTTCATTGGCATTAGGAATTCACAGTGTGGAAACTTCTCCAGTAATACGAATTCTGAAACTTATAGTCTCAGAGTTTAGAGCCTGGGTCCCTGAAAGGTTAAGTGACATGTCCATGATCACATCTATGTCAGAAGAAGGGCACGAACCTGATTCCAAGGCCAGTTCTCTACTTATTTGATTTAGTAGAATATTTGTGGTCTTATACTTTAATGACTCCATGAGCTCATCAATATGGATACCCGCTTCAGTGAAACAGATTGCAACCTATCCAAGTCTTCTCATCCTGGATGATTCTTTTCTACATCCTCCCATAAATTTTCCAAAGGGGAATTACTTAGTACGTTAGAGGACTTTCTCTAAGCCTTTAACCTTACATGCACACCGATGCAGCTCTTATTCTGTCCACCTATTATATTTTACTGTCATATACATGTCATATACATGACTAGTTAACCTCCTTTTCTGGTCGTTCATTTCTGGGTTGATATCTTTTATGCCATTTCTTGTGTACATGTCATTATTGGTAATTATGCTTTGGGCTACTTGTTTCTGCCATGTCTTTCTCCATTGCCCTTTGAATCATTTACAGTTTTGATTCTTTGGAGAAAGTGTTTTCCATTATTCACAGCCATATTGGAAGAAGATTAGGATCATGAATTTCCATCATGATGCCCTGAAAAGAGTACTGGATTTGGCATCAAAATGCCTGGGTTCTGCCATTTGCTACCTGTATTACCTTGGGCAAGTCACTCAACCTCCATGGACTTCGGTTTCCTCATCTGAAAAATAAGAGGACTGGACTAAATGACTCTTCCAGCTTTGATTAATTTAATTAACTAATTTAATTAAATTATGGAATGAACTTTAGAGGTCATCTAGTCTAACTGACACATTTTTAAGTGAGTAAATTGAGAGCCGGGGAGGTAAACGACTTGTCATAAGGTAGTAAATGGCAGAGATGGGATTTGAATTCAATCACTGATGCCAGATCCAGCATTCTTTACATTGCAACACACGTTAAAAAGATTTTTGTTTTAATTTTGGAAAATGGTTTGTAATATCTAAAGTGCTGCAGTAGTGTTTTTTTTACAGTAGTTTCCAGACACAATCCAGAACTCATTCTCTTACTCTTGTTCAATTTGGGGCCCACTCATTATCTGTTTGCAGTGCCTATTCAAAATGGCTGGACCAATGGTCAATTCATACTCTAAGCAACAGACACTCTTCATTCATTTATTATTTTCCTGCATGGATATTTTAGGTTGATATCAAGCACAAACAAAATTATCTAGAGGATTTCACTGTCCCTAGAAAAATCCTTCCTCCATTGTGGACATTGTCCATGACAAAAATGAGGACCTTTGGTTAACATAAGTATTCCTATTTCATGTTTTATTTAATATTGGTAGTCAGAAATCAAACAAAGATAATTTTATGGTTGCATCTATCAAGGAATCTTGTATGATCTCAATACTAAAAGCACCAGGTGCATCAATGATGGAAAATTTTAGAATATTTTACTACCTCTTCATTTATCTTTGCTAAAGCTCTTTAAATACAAATAATTACAAACAGATATTGTAATTTTATTTTGAAATAAACATTTTCATCCTATTACTTCTATTCTTTGTCTTGTGGAAGAAAACACTCTGTTATTTGATATGGCTTAGTTCTTGGATGTATTCTTAAATTCTGGTCCTTCTTTAATATATGAATGAGAGATAACTTAATAAAGAGCCCTTAAGGCTGCAATTCGTTCAATTTTGTAAAATGAACAAACAATAATAAGGGTGCTCTTGTTTTTTTTCTCCTTTCAGCTAACTCTTAGAGTGACTGAAAAAACCTAAATCTGCAGAAAATGTTTTGCAAAAATATGACCTCCTGGCCCCACATACCCCATTACTTGTGTGTCCTTGGCCTATGTATTTTATATGCACCAAATGTCTCATATTATTAAGACGGCAGAAAGAGAACATGGCTAGGAGCTGGGTTAAGTTATGCCCCTAACTAGCTGAATGATCTTGAACAATTCAGTCAATTCCTTTATGTCTTATTTTCCTTATCTTTTAAATGGGAATAATATCCATTTTATCTATGTAAGTTGAGAAGATAAATTTTGAAACATTAACAGAACCTCTCACACTCAATCCCTTCCCTCATTTTCGTCAAGGATGAGTTAAGACGATATGTGTAGGTGAGTCTTTCTCATGGTATAAATCATTACAATCTTATTTGACCACTTTTCTTCTTTTGCAATAACTGTGACTAAATTGTAGGAAAGGGACCAGAAGGTGCTAATCGCAAAGATTTTGGCCATCTAGAAATATTAACTTAATTGTTGGTTCTTTGAATGCAAACTCATTGTCCGATGACCAGTAAGTCCATATACTACTAGAACTGAACTATATAAAAACGGACTCATTTGTATAAAAAAGTTGGACATTAAGCCCTTAGTTAGAAGTGTAATCCCCTTTTATCATACCATTTCTAGTAGAAAGTTTTGACTTACAAGAAATGGCAGTGGTGGTATACTAGAAAGACCACTGGACTTGGAATCAAAGGAACTGGATCACAATCCCTGATTGGATTTTTACCAAGCATGTGACTTTGGGCAAGTCCTTTAACCTCTTTGGACCTCAGCTTCTTCATCTGTACAACAAAGTGCTTGTGTTAAATGTTCTCTAAAGGTCTATTCCAGCTCTAAATTATATAAATCCTATGAGGGTGTTGGACTACTCACTAGATGACCTTTCATTTCAGCTCTAAATTACATGACCCTATGATTTCTACTTTGAGTACTGTGGTAGTTCCAAAATGCATCTCAGATTTGGAGTCCCTAAACCTCTTTTTCCCCCATTACACTCTTTCTGCTTTATACTCCCTACTCCCATCTTTTTTTTTTTTTTTGGTGAGGCAATTGGGGTTAAGTGACTTGCCCAGGGTCACACAGCTAGTAAGTATCATGTGTCTGAGGTCAGATTTGAACTCAGGTCCTCCTGACTCCAAGGCCAGAGCTCTATCCACTGTGCCACTTAGCTGCTCCTTTCCATACTCCCATCTTGCTTTATACTAGACACTTCCATGCCATGCCTGTAGAGTAGGGGATGGAGCTTAATTGCCCAATTCCTAGTCCTGTCAGAAATAGGTAACTAATTCAGTGTACTTCAGCAAGAATTTATCCCTCCTTGTGAAACTTATGATCCTAATCTGTGTCATTGATTTGTCCTGATGAAGACATAATTAAAGACTTAGGAATCTCCCATATCAAATTAAAAGAATAATGAGAACTCAACACCTATCAAGTCCAGAGTGCAACCTCTCATAGACTGTTGTTAAGCCCCCTCCTCTTTCTGTTGATTGCCCCTGAGTGTATTTCTCTGATGGTCCCTCTTCCACCTTGGGTGTCTCATTTAAAACTTTGTGCTTTCCCTTCTTTAAATTAAAAACATACCTATTAAAGGCCTACTGCTTCCAGCATTCACTGACCTGTCTGACATTTTCATGAAAACTTCCCTGGTTCCCTGATGTCTGAAAGGCTGGAGATTTTGAAGAATGATATCTAGATACTTAGAAAACTTTTGAAGAATGATACCTGGAAAGGTCAAGGACTATCTATATAAGATTTGATAATGTAAGATAAAGTTTTTTCTATGTACTTAAAAAAGAGGTCATACAATGAAGCAGATTAATTTTTCTGTTCTTGGCATAATTGATTAGAAGGTCAGGGTTGTTCAAGCACATTCATTCACAAAGGAGTTATATATCAAACTCAATGTACTCCATGGTTTTACTATTGTCCTGGTAATAATCTAAGTATTCCAAGAGTTAACCACCTCAGGAACTTAGAGTGGAAACCTACCTCTCTACTTGGACAGTGAATGAATTGGCTGAACAACAGAATATCTGAGAATTTATATTTGTGTATCCAACGTATTCAAAGCCAATGTAATCGAAACTTCCCAAAATAGGAACCACTTGAAACTACCTACAGGTACCAGAACAAGGACTTTAGTGTAAAATCTCCTTGAGTTTTCACTTTGCCGTGACAGCATAACTTTCTCTTTGCTGAACTTGAGAAAAAAAAAAAGGAAACATAAGGCAAAATACAGGGAAATGTATTGCTTGAAACAATTCCAGTGAAAGAATGGCTATTTGGTTAAATGACAAAGAGGAAAACAGGGTAAATGTGCAATATGAAGATCCAACTGATAAGGACCATTAAAAACCAGTGGGATTACAAACAAAACCATGCTCTGAACACATTGGGAAGGTCATGGCTACGGATGCTTACTAATACTTCTGATAGGAGCCCATCAGGCTAACAGCATAAGTGACTATGGAAGCAATCAAGCTTAAAGAAACATACTATTTTGAAACTAGAAGGAACTAGAATATTAGACATTATCTAGCACAATTCCATCATTTCACAGACAAAGAAAAGGAAGCCAAGAGAAGTGATAACCTAACCCCATTTAGCAGGAGAGCCAGGATTAGAACCAAGGTCTTTTCATTCTCAATTCATTTCACTTTCCACTATGCAACAATTTCAAAGAAACTTCTGAGATCTAAAATCCCCAAACTGTAAGGTCTTAGGTAGAATGACATTTAAACATAACAAGTATAATAGGTTTCCTTTTCCTTTAATATAACACCAGAGCCAAGACAATAGCAGCTAATAGATTCTGCTCTTCTTTCTCATTTGGAAATCTTTGGGGAAATAGTTCTAAAATAATTTTAATAACCCAGTCCGGTTGCTCTGAGGGGAGTAGAATGAAAGAAGAAAGAATCAGAGAAAGAATAATTTAGGCGCTTACTGACCATAACCTTGACTAGGGTTGCAGACAGAAATATTTGAACAGTATAATAAGGGACTACTTGCATAATGCACTAGGTGCTTTCTGGCAAGAGAGGTCAAGGGCTGTGAGTCTCAAAAAGTATATTTTCAGGGGCGGCTAGGTGGCGCAGTATATAGAGCACCGGCCCTGGAGTCAGGATGACCTGAGTTCAAATGTGGCCTGAGACACTTGACACTTACTAGCTGTGTGACCTTGGGCAAATCACCCTCATTGCCTAGCCTCCCCCCTCACCAAAAAAAAAAAGTATATTTTCAAAGGAATAGTGGTACTCTGACGTTGGTACTGAAGTATATTTTTAAAATTAGAGACATAATCAGGTAAGTCAGGGACTACAGAGTGGTCCCTCCGGATGAGTCAGCAGCTATAGAGTTGATCACTTGGTAAAGGCAAGAAGGGTCCTTTGTTGAAAAGTGGCAAAACTGTGGACATTATGAAAGAAGCAGAGCAATATAGGATCATGACTCCGGGGCTTGAGTTTTAGGAGGCAAAGAAACAAGAGTGCCAAGAGTTGACTCGTAAAAAGAAAAATACAGAGCGAGTAGGGCCTAGGAGGACTTATCAAAACCCACTGGTACCTGTGGGAAATTATAAGTGGCAGGAAAAGAAGAGAAATGGATAACAACAAATCCTATCCTCTCCCCTTGCTGGAGTGCAGTACTGCAATTCACTAAGGGCAATGCTATAATTCATATAGACTATACAAGGCTCTAAGGAGAGGGTTGCTTACTTTGGGAGAGGTCTCAACTGTCTGTGGTTTGTGTTCATTAATTTGAAAATAAAACTTCTATACTTTATGATTTGTGAACCTTAGTCCTTGTAAAAGGAGGTGGTACTTACCCTTTGAAGAGTGTCAGAATCGAATATTCACAGGATCCACCTGGGGAGGGACAACAGAGAAAAGTGAGAAATCAACAAACTATATCCCTGCTTTTCATGTCAAGAGGCAGCCTCCGATACAAGGCTATGTGAGCATGGTTCTTATTTCCTAATTGATAGTGAAATTACTGAGGCCTAGAGCTTGTGATTTACTTAAATAACAATAATGATACTCTTTTGAAAATTATTATTTTGAAAATCTCTCTAAATCTTTTACTTAGCGATAAACAAACTCCCACTTAGTCATACCGTCCACATACCAGTGATTCTGAACCCTTGTAGGTCATTATCCAAACCCCATTCACCATTTCCTGCTGCCTGATTCTTTATTCCCATTCCCCTCAATCCACCTTCCCTCAAAGTCTCAACCAAATGGAACTCTTCTTTTCCACTGCATCCTCTCAAATGCCAACCCCCACAGTGAACAAACTTGCTTTCATCTTAATTTTTTTTCCTTTCTCACTCATTCCATCTTTTGCCTCTCACTGAAATCAGTCTCCTTCCTAATGACACAGATTCCTTGTCTACCTTTTCCAGCACTGGCTATGCTTTCACTCATTACCCCTTAACTCAGTGGTCAAGATACAGGAATTGGAATACTCCTTGCTCCCCATTGCTACTTCTAGGTTCACGCTACAATGACTACTTAGTTACCTCTCCTCCTTTGAAGTTCATACAACCCACATCTACCAGTTAATCTAAATCTTGGTAGATGTTGTCTTTAGATCCCCATGACACTACCCTTCCTTTCTAAATAAGTTCAGTACCTGGCTCATAATCTTCCTCTCTCCTCCAACTCTTCATACTAGGGACATCAACATACATATTGCTACTCCCTCAAATGACCTAACCTTCCACTTCCTCACCCTACTCATTTTCCATGATCTACTCCTCCACACAAAGATGGTCATGCCTTGTTCTTGCCATCACCCACAAGTGCACTACTTCCATTTACATGAATTCTGAAATTCACTTATCTGATCATAAATCTATTGGTTTTCCACATCTCCATTTGATTTCTAATACCAAATGCTGATCTTTATCCTCACCATTACTTCTCATCCTTTATCTCTTCAGTTCTCTCTCAGGCTATCAGCCCTGCAGTAGCCATACTTTTCTCTTTTCCGCATCTTGGCCCCTTGATGAACCAGTTCAACTCTACACACTCTCCTTCTCTTGAGTCCCTTGACCCATTAATAGATCTCTGTAGCATTCAAGGCTGTCCTACTTGTCTGTGACTCTTTCTGTCCTTATTTCTATCTTCTTCCCTGTATTTTTAAAAGATGTCTCAATGATTCTCTTTTTTCCTCTTTATTATTTTTTTCTTCCCCTTCTCTCTACCCCTTTGCCCTCCAATATCCTCTCTCCATTGGGAAAAAAATAATCGACACAAAGCCCTTGTGACAAATATGCACAGTCAAGAAAAATACATTCTCACATTGATCATATTGAAATTGTATGTCTTATTCTGCATTTTGAATCCATCATCCCCTGTCAAGAGATTGGTAGCATGCATCATCATTGGTTCTCTGGAATTCTGGTTGATTATTGTGATGATCAGAGATTTGAAGTCTTTCAAAGCTGTTTTTCTTTACAATGCTGTTGCATTGTAGAAACTGTTCTTTGGGTTCTGCTCACTTCATTATGTATCAGATCAATTTTATGTTCAGACAAATTTTCCTAGGTTTCTCTGAAACCATCTCTTTCATCATTTCCTATGGGCTGTAATATTCCATTACATTCATATGCCATCATTTGTTTAGGTATTTTCCAGTTGATGGAAACTTCCCTAATTCTCACATCTTTGCCCCTACAAAAGGAGCAACTATAAATATTTTCATTCCAGTGGATCCTTTTCCTTTCTTTTTTATCTCCTTGGGAATACAAATTACATTTTCAAATAGCAGTGGGAGATAAACTGTCTGTTTGTAAGGACTGGGCTGCAATTGACAAAGTGACCATGACCCCATGATGACATAAGACTGCATGTAATATCTGAGGCAGAAATAATGTAGATATACAGTGGTATCTTAGCCAGTCACCAGCCTTGCTATGGCTAAGTTCCATGACAACAGCAACTGACTAAAAGTAAGTCTTCCTTCCTTAAGGCAAGGAGTGAATGGGATGTGTGTGTGTGTGTGTGTGTGTGTGTGTTTTCTCAATGATTGAGAATAATTTTTGTAGCATAGATAATAGTTGCTCTTTAAATGTTTTTAAGAATTTACCTGTAAATCTATCTGGACCAGATACTTTTTTCTTTGTTAGTTTTTATTTGGCATATTCAATGTCACTTTCTGAGATTGGTTTGTTAAAGATCTCTATTTTTTTTTGTTTTGTTAATGGATATTTTACATTTTTATAAGCATAGCATCTCCTCTGGATTAGCTAAGGGCAGCTGCTACTATATAATTTGATCATAATACTAACACCTATCTTGCAGTGTGGTTGTGAGGATCAAATGAGATAATGTAATACATGTCTCTAATCCCTTAATAACCTTTAATGACTGGATGGGGTGTCTCCCTCTGGGCAAATAACTGCTAGATGTCATGGACAATAGAGAAATACCTTTCTCTCCCATGCAGAGATGCTCTTCACAAAGTACGCCCAAGCCTCAACCTGCTCTGGAACTCCTGGATTACCCTTAAGGCCTAAATATTTAAAGCATGTCCTGAAAAGCATGTCCAATTTTTGTTTGACCAATGAGATTTCTTCCTTTAATTCACTCTGGGAACTGGTTTCAAGCTCTTAAAGGTACAGAGGAACTTAACAACTTGTTAGCACATTAACACCTCATTATCTCTGTTATATCAATTGAGCTGGTAATGCGGGAAAAACTAAATAACTCTTACATAGGTAATCATTCATTTCCTTTGCTAAGTATAGTTGTAGGTCTCAAAAAAGGAAAGAGAGTTCCTTCTGAAATATCTGAATGAGCTTGATTTCTACTGGGAAAATTCTAGAAAGGCAATAACTATTCCTAAAAACATTAGTATATCTATATTATGACAGGTCATACTAAACTAACTTCATTTCCTTTTTCCCAGGGTCACTAGCTGTTCAGTGAGGGAAGTGTCATGAACATAGCTTATACTTAGATTACAGCAACATATTTGATGAAGTCTTACATACTGTACTTGTGGATAAGATGGAGATATATGCGTTAGATGATTAGTTGTTAGGTGGATTTAGAATTGGTTGAATGTATGAATCCAAAGAGTAGTCCTCAATGGGCTTTTGTTTGTTAATTTGGAGGGAGATCTTTAGATTGTGTGCCCACAGATCTGTCCTTTGGCCTGTGGTGACCAATGCTTTTTTTATTAATGATTTCATTGAATGTGCAAATGGAATGCTTATAAAATTTACAGATGACATGAAGCTTTGAAATAAACCTACCATATTTAGTAGCAATCAGGATCCAGAATAATTTTAATAGGCTACAATGTTAATCATTATAATTAAATATAATAGGAATAAAAGTAAGGTCTTACACTTGGTTTCAGAAAATCATTTTCAGAAATAAAGTATGTAGTGTGTGTGTGTGTGTGTGTGTGTGTGTGTGTGTCTAGGTCTAGACAACATTTCCCAAGAGGTGGAAAATTAAAGATTTGGGGGTTTTAGTGGCCTGAAAGATCAATATATGTGAACAGTTTGATACAGTAGCCAAAAAAAGCTTATGCCATGCTAGGCTATACAAAATGTTTATAATGAGGAAGGTCATCATTCCACTATACTCTGTCCTCCCCAGGGCACATTTGGAACATCATATTCAATTCCAATTAATAAATTTTAAGGAAAGTCAGTGAAAAGCTAGAACATTTCCAGGAGAAGGCAATCAAGTGGGTTAAAATGCTATATAATGTGCATATAAGCATCAGTTGAAAGAACTGGGGATGTTTAACCTGGAAGAGAAAATTTTAGACAATGATAGCTCACTTCAAGTTTTTGAAGAACTATCATGTGGAAAAGGAATTATATTTATTCTCCTTGGTCCCAGAGATCAAAACTTGTAGTAATACATGGAAATCACAGAGAGGCAGATTTTCAGACTGCTGTAACAATAAGGTCCCTAATGATTACTTATCTAAAAGTGGAGTGAGCTGTCATTGGGGAAGTGGGCTGTCCCTCACAGGAGGTTTTCAAGCAGAGACAAGAGGATGCTTTGTTACAGAAAAGATAATGGTCAGGTACAGCTAGGCTCTGAGGTCTCTTCTCACTCTTTCATTCCATGATTCTTAAATCTGGACTACCAGTTCCCTTTGTTTCTCCACTTTCAGGGAGATAATATGATCAGCAAAGTATGTCAAAAATCCCTTGAATATGACTGTCGTAAAGACTGATTATGAAGGACAAACCAGGAAACTGTGAGAATTAATGGAGAACTGCTAAAAATGAATGCAATCTGATGATATAATTTTAGAAGCAGACTTGCAATAGACATCCTGATAGCGGAAGTCTTCTATCACTAACTTATCTTACCATTGTGCTTTTTTTTGGTAATTTGTAATAAATGCTGGGACAAACTCAGGAACTATATGAACAAAATTACAAAACCCCTTTAACACAAAGAAAGTCAGATCTAAACAACTAAAGCGATATTAGTTGCTCATGGGCAGGCTGAGCCAATAAAATAAAATGACAATTCTACCTAAATTAATTTACTTATTCAGTGCCATATCAATCAAACTACCAACATTTTATTTTATAAAGCTGAAAAAAATCATAACAAAATTCATCTGGAAGAATGAAAGGTCAAGAACATCAAAGGAATCAATGAAAAAAAAAATATGAAGGCATGTGACCTAGCAGTACCAGATCTCAAACCATATTACAAAGTGGTAATCATCAAAACAATCTGGTATTGGCTCAGAAATAGAGCGGTGGATCAGTGGAATAGATTCGGTTAATAATACACAGTAATAAATGACCACAGTAATCTAGTGGCAAAAACTAGGTATAGACCAACATGTTGGGTCATGTACTGAGATAAGGTCAAAATGGGTACATTATTTTGTACAAGCATTTTATATTGTCCGCAGTTCTTTTAAATGGAATTTCTCTTTCTATTTCTTCCTGCTGGACTTTGTAGGTAATATATAGAAATGCTGATGATTAGTCAGGTCTTATTTTATATCCTGCAACTTTGCTGGAGTTGTTAATTATTTCATCTAGTTTTTCACCTGATTCTCTAGGATTCTCTAAGTATACCATCAGATTGTCCACAAAGAGTGATGGTTTTGTTTCCTCATTGCCTATTCTAATTCCTTCAATTTCTTTTCCTTCTCTTATTTCTATAGCTAGTATTTCTAGAACAACATTGAATAATTGTGGTAATAACAGGCATCCTTGTTTACATCCAGACCTCGTTGGAAACGTTTTTCTAACTCATCCCTATTACAGATAATGCTTGCTGATGGTATTAGATAAATACTACTTAACATTTTAAGGAAAGCTCCATTTATTCCTATGCTTTCTAATGTTTTTAATAGAAATGAGTGTTGTATTTGTCAAAAATATTTTTCTGCATCTATTGAGATAATCATATGTTTTTGTTGGTTTGTTATTGATATGGTCAATTATGCTGATAGTTTTCCTAATATTGAACCAGCTCAGCATTTCTGGTATAAATCTCACCTGGTCACAGTGTATAATCTTTGTGATATATTTCTGTAATCTCCTTGCTAGTATTTTATTTTTAAAAGTTTCATTAATATTCATTAGGGAAATCAGCTTACAATTTTCTTTCTCTGTTTTTGGTCTTCCTGCCTTAGGTATCAGCACCATATTTGTGTTGTAAAGGGAATTTGGTAGGACTCCTTATTTTCCTGTTTTTTCCAAACAATTTATATTGTATTACAATTAATTGTTCTTTAAATGTTTTGGTAGAACTAACTTATGAATCTATCTGCTCCTGAGGTTTTTTTCTTAGGGAGCTCAGTTAGGTTAGTTCAATTTTTGTTCAATTTCTTTTTCTAAAATAGGGTTATTTAAGCATTTAATCCCTTGTTCTGTTAATCTAGGCAATTTATATTTTTATAAATATCCATATATTTTACTTAGATTGTCTTGATTGTTATTTCCTAATGAGAAAAGGAGGACCCCATGTTTTACAATCCTAGGTTTGACTCTGTTCTCACCAAATGCCAGTTCCACAGTAGCAAATAGCAAGTAAGTTTTTTCAAGTTGACAGCAAAACAAAAATCAGAGAAAATATACAGACAATAAAGACTGAAGGGGCTTCTTCCTCCAAAGAGGGAGCTAACTCAGTTCAACTAAGAGGGAGTCTCAGATCTCACCCAAAGGGGAATTCCCCTTTGTTTCTAATGCTAAAGATGTGAATAGAGAACATAATCAAAGTTCTACATGTCGGCTTCTTCCTAGAGTCTTTTTTTTCCTCCCTTTTTTGACCTGAAGAGAGGTTGGCATTACCCATCTTTTTCTCAAACATAAAAGCCAGAAGGGCTGAAAGAGAAAAGAGCAGATCTCTTTCCTTCTAGCATTGACCTTGCCTCACATGTAGGTATGGGGCATTGATCTCCACAAATGAGGAGAAATTCCTATACCAATGGCTTTTGGAGCTATGGTTATGCTAATAATCTACATATGGATATGTAGGCAGTTGAGGACACTAAATATTATTTCTGCCCCATTTACTTGGTATTTTTCTTCTGAGAATTATTGGATACCTCTTTCATTATTCTTTCCACATGGAAAATGTTGTTCTTAGTCTCTGGTTTTATCCTTTCGAATCTTTTCATTTTGGCAGTCAGCTTTCTGTTCATCTCATTATTAAACAAAATATTTCCTCCCTTCTCCAAGACTCCGATACTTCTCACCAGATGTTGATTACCCACTTTCCTATATTAAGCAGTTTTGTTCTCAGACAGAAGGTCCCTTTCCATACTTAGCATCTTACCCCTGTAGTTTTACTTATTTCCATTATCCACGATGAGTGGGATTGAGACAAATAAAAACTCAGAGGTATCTCCAGGTAGAAAACAGAAGGTTTTATTCTAGCAACTCTCGCAGGAGAGTTAGGCATCTCCTACCCAGGTCAGACTGGTGTAAAGAGGCCCAGCACAAACAGCAGCAAGCAGTTATATAGTCTTAGACAAACCACTCCAAAAAGCCCCCCTCCCTACCTGTTTGTCTCAATCTCTTTATCCTCATTGGCTGAGGCAAGAGACCTCACACTATGTTTAGAACCCAAGAAATACATTTTATTCAAAACTAGCTTGGGAGTTAGAGGATTGCCTTATTTGGTAAAGTTAAGGCACAAAACAACAAAGGGGGTGGTTACAAAATGGGGGGGGTGGGCAGCTGGTGCACAACCCCCTTCCCCAGAGACGAAAGTGAAACTTAGGCCCAGCTCATGCTGAAGGCTTACTACATTCATGGAGCATGGCTTACATCTTACATGAGAAACTTTCACTTCTCCCATACAATGATCTCTCCAAAGTGGCTGGGTTTGCTTAATTTAGGTTATGGTTTGCCCCATAATAATCCTTTAAGATGAGCAAGACTTTTTCTTTGTACATGAGTACAAGCTATGCAGTTTTTCAGCAATCATCATCACCATCATCATCATCACCATCATCATCACAATAATGATCAGCAATCAATAGTCATAATTAAAACAATGCAAATTAGTGATGCACAATGTATAATTAATTAATCCTAAAGCCACTCACCAACATTTGTCATTTTGAATTTTAGGGGCTTATTTCTTACTATTACTTTGCCTTTTTTTTTTAAGACAACCAGAAGGCAAAGTGGTTAAAGTGCTAGGCCTGGAGTTAGAAAGACATGAGTTCAAATGCCGCATCAGACACTACTGTGTGACCCTGGGCAAACCACTTAACCTCTGCTGCCTTGGTTTCCTCATTTGCAAAATGGATCTAATAGCACCTACCTCACAGGATTGTAGCTCGGGCAGTGCAGAGCCTGGAGTCAGGAAGACTCATTTCCCTAAACTCAAATCTGTCCTCAGATGCTTACTAGGTGTGTGACCCTGGGCAAATCTCTTAACCCTATTTGCCTCAGTTTCCTCATGTATAAAATAAGCCAGAGAAGGAATGGTAACTGCTCCAGTATCTTTTCCAAGAAATCCCAAAGTGAGGTCACAAAGAGTCGGATATAACTGAAAAACATCTGAACTGGGGGCAGCTAGGTGGTACAGTGGATAGAGCTCTGGCCTTGGAGTCAGGAGGACCTGAGTTCAAATCTGGTCTCAGACACTTAACACTTATTAGCTGTGTGACCCTGGGCAAGTCACTTAACCCCAACTGCCTCACCAAAAAGAAAAAAAAAGACAACTGAACACAAGGTTGTTGTATCAACTAAGATAAAATTGTTAAAGCACTTAGCACAGTGCCTGGTATATAGTAGTCACTTAATAAATGTTTGTTCCTTTTCCATTTTTAGTACTATGATGATTAGCAGCCTTGTCACAGCAACTAGACAGGAATGGTAATCTGGGAAAACACAGACTATGCAAGTGGGAAACCTAATAGATATGGCATCAATTTTAGTGGATAATGATGAGCTTTTGCCAAGTTAACATGGGAGGAAACGCTTTCTGGCACATATTCTGCCACGGAGGGAAGGCTCTGCTGCACATTATACTCACTATAATAGAACTGATTGCTGCTAAGAAAAGGTGGCTTAGATGCCGCTAGGTGGCACAATGGATAAAGGGCCAGCCCTGGAGTCAGGAGGATCTGAGTTCAAATGTGGCCTCAGACCAAACACTTGATACTTACTGGCTGTGTGACCCTGAGCAAGTCACTTAACCCCAATTGCCTTAAAAAAATTTTTTTTAATTAAAAATTAGAAAAGGTGACGTAGAGGAGGCAGCCATACCTGCTATAAGGAATTCAACAGCAGATTACATGGCTCTTACATGTCACAAGCTCAGCTGAAGGAGGCAGGATTAACTTTGACGTCATACCGATTGGCAAAATAGAGCGTGGGCATGGTAGCTGATCAGCAAGCATTTGAGGCTCACTTATTTCCATCGCTTCCCAGTCCCAGGGAATGAAGGCAGGCCTATTTAAGATAGCATCAGAATCTCAGCTGACACTCTCAAACTGAGACAAGCAACAGGCATTGGTAAAGTGTAAAGCACTGTGCTAGGCCGTGGGGATGTGTTCGAAAAATGGAACAATCCCTACTCTTAGGGAGCTTATATTCTAATGGGGAAGACAACAAATACATATCAAACTAAATATAGCATAAATGTACAGTTTAATAAATAAATATGCACACAGTTCTAAGTAAGCTAGAGTCAATACAGTGAAGGTTCATTATCTCCATAATGTAATGATACAAGATTGTGGAATTTGGAGAACTCTTGCACTCATGGTGATCTTGGGATTGTCCTTATGGGCAAGTTTGTGTGACTTTCTGTAGCGTCTACAATTCAGGGAGTTTGCCACCATTTCTCATTCTCAGAGAAAAATATTCCCTGCTCAGGGCCTCAGTTATCTTGCCAAATGATCAGCAAAAGTAACCAGCAGCGCAAACCAGCCTTCTCAAGTTACTGCAGAAATCAACTTGTGATCAGTAGTGACCGCAGGCTTAGCTGAATTACCAAAAGCCTAAGCAATGTCGGGAGCAGCTAGGTAGGGCAGTGGATAGAGCATCAGGCCCTGAGTTAGGAAGGTCTAAATTCAAATCCAGCCTCAAATACTTATGAGCTGTGAGGCCCTGGGCAAATCACTTCATCCTTATTTGCTTCAGTTCCTCATCTGTAAAATAGGGACACAGTGGAGAAGGAAATGGCAAACCACTCCAGTATCTTTGCCAAGAAAATTCCATGGACAATGTCCACGGCGTCACATAGAATTGGACACAATTAACTGAAAGACTGAACAATAGCAACAAACAATGTCTGTTTAGCCTACCTGCTTGAAATCTGTGATCCAGTGATTCAGGCAGTGATTACCATCAGTCTTTCCTTTTGAAACTGTGCCATTCATGGTATTGAACAAATGGCATACCAAGAACGTGACTTGATCCCGGGGTAATAAATCTCCTTTTCATCTTTCTAATAAAAATTGGATGTGTCTGTAGTGATCCTATAGGTTGTGGTAGCAGCCACGATTGAAAGAATACTCACACTTTCCTCAGGGCAACTGGCCGTGGTGATAGGAAGGATTGTGATTGATTTATGGTTTCTGAATCTTTGTCTAAATTCCCTGAGGGAATAAGAAATGTTGGCATGAGAATCAAGGACCGGCTATGTTTGGAATGAGGGGGTCATCTAAGGTCAGTAGAAGCTGGGAAGCAGCCACATAAGTGTCTTGAAGGGAAGATAAACATTTTTTGTTCAGCTCTTAAGTCCCCATTGCCTAATAGTTGGTGTTAATAACTTTTTATCTATGAGTACCTATCACAGGAATTATAAGATTCTACCACTAAAATATACAGAAGTCCTGTGCTCCACATCAGCTATTCTGTAGGCTAGTAAAAGTCTCTACTTTCTTTATTGTAGCTCCCTTTGTCCTTTGCAGTCTCACAATTATGGCTTTTGAAGGCTTGGAGAAGAGAGTCAGGAGCTAGGGAAAAAGAAGAAGCTAGGAGTGAGAGGAGAAAGGCATAGGGTGCCTGAAGATGTTAGGAAGAAGATTCAAAGTCAACCAAAGAAACAAATTCTGAATGGTTAAAGAGTTAGGAAGAGTGAATCAGCAGAGTCCAGTAGATCTGAAGCTAAGGAAGTAGAGAGAATATAGTAGGAGGAGATCAAGTCAATAAATTCAGGAACATTCAGTAGGCGCTTCCTGTGTGCCAGACACTGTGTTAAGTGTTGCAACAATGTAGAACAGTGAGAATGTTCTAGTGTTAAATACTATAGAAAATTCAAGGAAGATGAGAACAGAAAGGTAGGATTTGGTAGCTGGGAGACTTTTAGTAACTTTTGAGAGAATAGTTTCAGTCAAGTAGGGGTAGGTACAGAAGTCCAATTTCAAAGGGGTGAGGAGAAAATAGAGGATGAGGAAAGGGACAAAATAAGATAAATTTTTTATCAAGAAGGTTGGCAGTAAAGGGGAGGAGAGAAAGAGATGAACAGTAGCTGAATGTGGTAGTAGGATCAAAGGAGGATTTTTATTTATTTTTAAGATTGAGGAAATCTCAGAGTGTTTTTTAGTTAAATGGAAAGGAATGAGAGAGGAAGAGGTTGAAAATTCATGAGGGAAAGAGATGACTGCTGAATCAGCACCTAAGAAGGATTGGACTTTGAGAGAGGAGTTAACCTGAGCAAGAGCAGAAAGAGACAGATAGGGAGGCTGAGAACTATGGTGGAAGGAGGTAAGGGAACCGGAAGAGGTCATGTCCAATAGCCTCAACTCCATTAAGTGAAGTAAGAGGCTAAGTAAATTGTGGGAGTAAAATTGAAAAAGTCTTGTAGAGAAAAAGGTTTGTAGCAGTTGCTGTGGTGAATAATATAGAAAATCCGTAAGAGTAGAGTTGCAGGCCTGCTAAGCAGCAGTGAGGGCCCCCTAATGATGCAATGTACTATAAATTTATAGTATCATCATACATTCAGTAAGCAAAAATTTTATTAAGCAATTATGATGCACTAGGCACTGTACCAAGCACTGAAGATAGAAAGACAAAAATAAATAAATAAATAAAAAGCCCCTTCCCTCTGCAGGCTCGCTTTGTAACAATAGCAGATGCAGGTGTCTGGCGTCCCTTGAAAGATGCAGCTGGCCTGCCTATAGTCACTTCCTCTTAAGCTCTTGTCTCTGGAGATTAATCAGCCACACCTGGTTACAATTCACTAATTTTTTCTCCTATAAGCAATATGATGACCCCTCTGACCCCCTCCTCTGCTGACTCAAGGAGTTTACATTAAATGAAAAGTTGGGAGTGCAATCACAGTTACTCAGAGCCCCTAGTCAGGATTGGCTTTCTGACTTGTTTATATGTATCTCTAGCTAGGTAAGATTGGTTTCCAAAAGTGTTTGGGTAGAGAAGTGATCAGAGAGACAGCTAAAGCCAGGATTTGGTTCACTGGGACATGTGTTCTGCCCTAGCTCCTGCACTGTCTTCCCTACACCCAGCTCACTATGGCATCCTCTTTTGTGTGGTAACCCACGTTGGACACCAGTGGCATTGTCCTTAGGGCCTGGGGGGTGATCATGTTGGTCCTTCCTGGATTTTCTTCAGTGTCCATTCTGCTGTGCTAATTGAGTATATGGCTTTTACTGAGAATCATTTTACTGGGAGTGGTCCTCAAAAAAATCTATCCACTTTATAAACAAGTGAGCTACCACTGCTCCTTTGCTACTGGCCTTTCTCTTCCTTGAAGCTTTTCATTCTGCCAGGTCTGGCTCAACAGGACACTCTCTGTTCCACTCCCAAGAATTTGGTAATGCCCCTTTATCCCACATCTATTATGTAAGGTCCCTTCTCTTTACCTTCCCCTTCCTTCTTGGGGTTCCTCTATTTCTTTCACTTTAGGAGCTGAGAGTGTTGTTGGTTGTCTTCTAGGATGGGGTGGGAAGAGGAGGGCTTCAGTTATCTGTTTTGCTCAGTTGTTTTACCCCTGTTAGTGGAGGTTGCTATACTTTACCCTTCCCAGTACCTTGGTTGTCTCTGCCAGTAACCATAAAGCAAAGGTGTTTCTCTGAGGGAAAAAAGAAGTGAGAAGAGTATGTCTGGTATCTGTTCATGGGAAGGCACTGGGAGGAAGGGAAAATTGGAAAAAGGACAGACTTAGAACATGAGTCGGTCATTGAAGAGATGGATACAATCAGTGGCTTCAGCACAAGTCTTCATGCTATAAACGTGGTGCCTGTTAGACTTAAGGCTCTCCTTGATGTCTTCTTTCTCTTTCTCAGCTCAGCCATACTTTTTCTTTCTCCTTTCTTCTATTGCCCCCAATGCCACTGATTCAAGCTCAGTTCCTGAGCCTCCTCTCTGTTTCTTGCTCTCTCCTCCCAAGTCCTTCTCCAAAGACATTTTATTGTAGCAGAAAAATTCTGCCCTCCAGTTCTGTTCCCAAGAAAACTCTCTCTCTTCTTGAACTGGGAAAAATACAATTGCCAGAGATCTTTAGAAATTTAGGACTCCTTTCATAGGGTAGCCAGTCCAACCTCAGTCAGAATGACTTACATATTCTATTGGGGAAAAGCAATAACACAGATCATAGGATTATAGATTTAGAGCTTGAAGGAATCTCAAGAGGTCATCTAGATCAATCGCCTCATTTTACAAATGAGAAAACTGAGGCCCAGAGAGTGACTCGCCCAGAATCACATAGCTAGTAAATGTCTAAGTCAGATAAGGGGAGAGAGATAGGGACTGGACCTGATTTCATTGGTATAGGGAACTCTAGGGTGATGAAACCATCTCTACCAATGCAACTTGGCACCTTCTCTGCAACCTATAGTCTTAGAGAGTTGCCTCAAACAGAGTTTAAGTGACTTGCCCCAAGTCACATAAGTATGTGTCAGAGATGGGACTTGAACCTATGTCATTTTGGATTTTTTAGACTGGTTTTCTATCCCCTATGCCATGAGGTGGGGAGAAGCAATGAGGCAGTGGCAGCTGCAGGGAATCAGGGTTTGTTTCAGGTGATAGGTGATACTTAAGCTGAGAGCCTTGAAAGAAGTGAGAGATTTTAAGAGGCAGAGGTAAGGAATATGGGTATTCCAGTTATAGGACAGACCTTGCAAAAAAGACATGAAGAAAGGAAATGAAATGTCATATGTGAGGAAATAGTAAGATTAGTGGAGCTTAGCATGTGAGGGAGAGTAATAGATAATAAGCCTCGATCAGCAGGCTCAAACCAGATTATGAACAGTTTTCAATGTCAAACAGATAAATTTGTATTTTCTCTTACAGGCAGTATGGGCCCACTGAAGCTTCTTGACCAGAGGAGTGACATGGCCAAACCTGTGCTCCAGGTATATCAATTTGGCATGCATATGGAGGAAAGACTGTAGAGAGGATTCAATTAAGGAGCCAATTTGGAGACTATTGCCAGTACGTAGTCCTGGTGAGAGATGATATTGATCTGAGGGGGTGGCTTGAAGGACAGACACTTTTACAAAAGATCTTGTGACTGTAGAATTTACAATATTTGGAAACAAATTGGATATTGGGGATAAGAGGATGAGAGAGAAGGTAGAGTCAAGGATGATCCCAAATTTGAAAACCTAGATAAATGGAAAGATGGTGGTGTCCTCAGTAGAAACAGGGAAGTTAGGAAAATGGCAATGTTGGGAGAAAGATAATGAGATTTGCTATAAACATGACATGTGGATTTAAGATGCCTACTGGACATCCAGTTTCAAATGTCTAATAGTTTAAGATATAGGACTATAGCTTAGGAGACAGACTGTGTAGCATTCAATCTGTGGATATTTTCCCAACTTTCATTCACATTAACATTAACAGGTTGAGCCTCTAGAGTGTGATACTATTATCCCTCATAATCCTAGGGGTAAGCCTGAAGATTAATGGGGCATTTTAGTATTGTCTCTCTGTGATTCCTTACCAGTGTGCGTACCATTAATGATCGGCCAGAATTAATTTGCTTTTAGGACGGGTATTTTCTAAGCAAGTATAGCAAGCACATTTACTATAGAAACTTCCCTCCTAACCAGAGAAGCACTCTCCCCTTCCACACACATGGTCTTTGGGGAAAATAGGTGGCACAATGGATAGAAAGCCAGGCCTGGAGTCAGGAAGACCTGAGTTCAAATCTGGTCTCAGACATTTACTAGCTATGTGAGTCACTCAACCCTATTTATCTCACTTTCCTCATCTGTAAAATTATCTGGAGAAGGAAATGGCAAAATAGAGAAGAAAATTCCAAATGAGGTCACAAAGAATCAGACATGACTGAAAAAAGAATAAACAACAATAACAGAGGCTCAAACTTTGGTAACATGTGACCAAAAGGTTTATAGTCCTGGGTTCATAGTTGTGGGTTACTGGATGTTTTTTCCTCCCCTTCATGGAGTCCTTATACAATTCTCCTTAGATGTAGCTCTCTGCTAAATCCTGAAAGTCAGTGGTCTTGCAGAGTCCTGAAGCTACATTTTCTTGGTGTTTCTAGTTTGTCCCCAATGTGTCTCTCAGCTCTTGATGCAGACACTGCTGTTAGCCACTGGTACTCCAGGAATATAGCTATACTGAAGACAATGCTGCTTTCTCCTATGGACACTGCTACCAGTTCTGTGAATAACTCTAGATTTTTAGAACTTTATAAAATTTACAAAGTTGTCACCCAATCACTGACAGAAGGGGGAGGGAGGAAGGGAGAAAACACACACACACTCACTGTCTCTCTGTCTCTTTCTGCCCCTGTCTCTCTTTCTCTGTCTCTCTGTCTGTTTTTCTCTCTCTGTCTCTCTCTCTCTCTCTCTGTGTTCCTTAACCACTAGATTTGACCACTATTCAGCTATCGGGTTCTGAGCTACTTTGGGCTTTTATATATATAAGTCCCCCCCCACACACACCTATCTTCTTCAATCAATCACAACATATTTCCTGTGTGGAGTTATCCAATGACTCAAATTCCCTATGATCCTTTCAGATTGATTAATAGTTTGTTCACATTCAGTTCACTTTGACTGACTGATTGATTCAATTGAGATGTCTGGACCTTCTGTGATTAATTGAGCTGGGGCTAGATCCTCACCCTTACAGATAGATATATAGATCTGGGAATCATAGTGATGATAGCTAAACCCATGGGAGGTGATAAAATCATCAAAAGAGAAACTGTAGTGAGAAAATAAAAAAGGAGACAGTCCATAACAGAGCTCAGGGTGCACCTACAATAAAGAGGCTGTTCTTGTGTCGTTTCGGTCATGTCCGATTCTTTGTGGCCCCATTTGGGGTTTTCTTGGCAAAGATAATGGAGCGGTTTGCCATTTCCTTCTCCAGCTCATTTTACAGATGAGGAAACTGAAGAAAATGGGGCGAACTGATGGGGTCACACAGCTAGTGTGCATCTGAGACCAGATTTGGACTCAGGAAAATGAGTCTTCCTGATTTGGGGTTTAGCACTCTATCCACTTCAACACCTAGCTGCCCACAATAATTTCTTATTGTGGAATTGCTTATTGTAGGAGTTGTGAAATCAGTGTCCTGGGGGTAGGGTGGTGACAGGGCTCAGGAAAAGGATTTGAAACTGGAAAGGTGAGAAGTTGTCTAGTAAAACCTCCTTATTTTATAAACGAGGAAATGGAGGCTTAGAGAAATTAAGTGACTTGTCCATGGCCATACATTTATAAATATAAGAGGTGAAATTTGAACCTGGGTGTTCCTGCCTCCAATTCCGGCTTGATATCAACCATATGCTGCCATACATCATGCTACCATTCTCACAATGGGATGGGGCTGTCAAAACCAGAGTAGATCTAGGATGCCTACATCCCTTCTTTCCTCAACCATTCATTCCTGCCAATCCTGATGATTTCTCTCTCTCTCTCTCTCTCTCTCTCTCTCTCTCTCTCTCTCTCTCTCTCTCTCTCTTTCTCTCTCTCTCTCCCTCTCATACACACACACACACAACACACACACACACACACACACACAGAGTTGTGAAATTTGTCTTCAGTGTTATGTTTCTCCTTCTCCCTCTAAACCTCCCTGTGTCCCTCCCATAGTCATAGTCAACCAGCACATATTTAGTAGCTATTATATACGAGGCACTGTACTAAGCCCTTTAGAAATCCTTTAGAAAGGGGCAGCTAGGTGGCACAGTAGATAGAGCTCCAGCCTTGGAGTCAGGAGGACCTGAGTTCAAATCTGACCCCAGACACTTGAAACTTACTAGCTACGTGACCCTGGGCAAGTCACTTAACCTCAATTGCCTCACCAAAAAGAAACAAAAAATCCTTTAGAAATAAAGCCTCTCAGGTGATTCTCACAACAACATTGTGAGGTAAGTGCCATGATTGTCCCCATTTTACAGATGAAGAAACTGAAGCAAACAGAGGATAAGTGGCTAGCCCAGAGTCATATAGCTAGTGTCTAAAGCTGGATTTGAATTCAGTTCTTCCTGAGTCCAGGCCTAGTGCTCTATCCACTATGCCACTTAACTACCCAAAAAACCTGGAACACACTTTCCTACAAATATACACACCATCAGTGAAGAGAGTAGACATACATAGGGATAACACACGAGAGACACATATTTGGGACACTTGTCCAGGACACGTACACTGTGGGACAATTCATGTCTCAAGTATGTCAGGATCGCCGGGGTTTTTGGTGAGCAACTCCAAGTATGAATAGGCCAGTGACAGAATGTGAACATTCTAATTCTCATGTGATGCTTTGATAAAATGAATGGACTTTTATAATCATGTTTCTCTTTCTCTGGGGATGACTCATTCCTACCTAGTCACAAGGTTATATTTGACCTGAAAAATGTTCCCCACTCATTTTGAACCTGTATGCTATTTCTCTTTCATCTACTCTAGTCCTTCTTCTACTCTAAATCTTTAAAAGATGTCAACCAAATTTGTGGGATATTTGGCTAGCATCTACTTCTGAAAGACTGTATTCAACCAGGCTGACTCATAAAGGGATTGTTTTACATATCTCTAATAATAGATGATTTCTGGTAATAACGCAGGTGCGGTTTGGGTGAAGTGGTGACTGTCTGCAGGATTTTGCAAAAAAAAAAAAACAAAACCCAAAACATTTGGAGAGTACAGGACACTATCACCAGATAACTATATTTAATTGAAACAATGATGATTGTAAGTATTGAGAGCTTGCTCTGCACACAGTAGTCGTTAAATAAATGTTTGTAGTACAAATGAATGAATAAATAAATAAATTCTTCCATCATCTTTATTTGCCTTCATAGTGTGATAAATTTTATTATCCTCTTGTCCACACTATCACAAAGTCCAGAGAGCCATCATAATGTAGAAGATGAAGGAAATCAGAGAAGACCTGGGTTCCTACCATGAATGTATTATATATTGGCTACATACTAGTTGTTACCATAGGCAAGTTACTTAACCTTTCAAGATCCCAGGCAACTCTTTAAGACTAAGTTAGAGACTTAGCTAAATTATAGAACAGTTGCCAATTTGGATTTCCACCATGGGAATTTTATACATTGATGAAATCAGAGATCTATAACCCCATCCCCCCAATCCCCTAAATTACAAAGTCTAACAAGATATAGTGGATAAAGTGTTAGACTTGGAGTCAGGAAGACCTGGGTTTAAATCCCACCTTGGACACTTGTTAACCATGTATCATCATTTAAGCCCTCTGGACCTCAGTTTCTTAATATGTAAAATGAGGGGGTTAGATTCCTAAAATCTCTTCTACCTCCAAATCTATGATCATATGATCCCTATAAGACACTTTAATAGCTAACTCTATACAAAATACATAAAATTCTCTGCAAAACTTTTTTTTAAACATGCTTCAATAGTATTTTATTTTTTCCCAATTACGTATCAAGACAACTTTTAGCTTTCATTATCACAAAATTTTACAAAATCGAGTTCCAAATTCTTCTCTCTTCCCTACCCTCTTTCTAAAATTGTAGGCAATTTGATATGGGTTATACATGTGCTATCGTGTAAAACATATTTCCGTATTAGTCACAGTTGAGAAAGAAGAAACAAATCAAAAGAGAAAAAGCCATGAAAAAGAATAAAGTAAGTTAAAAAAAGTATGTTTTAATCTGCATTCAGAGTCTATCAGTTCTTTATCCGAATATGGATAGTATTTTCCTTTGTGAGTCCTTTGTACTTGTCTTGGATCATAGTTTTGCTGAGAAGAGCTCAGTCATTCGTAGTTGATCATCACACAATGTTGTTGATACTGTGTATAATGTTTTCCTGGTTCTGCTCATTTCACTTTGCATCATATCACACAAGTCTTTCTAGGTTTTTCTGAAATCTACCTTTTCATCATTTCTTTTTGCACAATGGTAATCCATTACATTCATTTACCACAGCTTGTTCAGCCATTCCCCAAGTGATGGACATCCACTCAATTTCCAGTATTTTGCCACTACAAAAAGGGCTGTTGTAAATATTTTTGCACATGTAGGTCCTTTTCCCTTTTTATGATCTCTTTGGGCTACAGACTTAGTAGTGATATTGCTAGGTCAAAAGGAATGCACAGTTTGGTTGTCCTTTGGGCAACTTCCAAATTGCTCTCCAGAATGGTTGGATCAGTTCACAACTCCACCAACAATGCACTAGTGTCCCAATTTCCCCCCATCCTCTCCAACATTTATCATTTTCCTTTTTTTGTCATATTAGCCAATCTGGTAGGCAAGAGTTGTTTTAATTTGAATTTCTCTAATCAAAAGTGATTTAGAGCACTTCTTCATATGCCTGTAGATAGCTTTGATTTCTTCATCTGAAAACTACCTGTTTATATGCTTTGACCATTTATTAATTGGGCAATGGCTTATATTCTTATACATTTGACTCGATTCTCTATATCTTTGAGAAATGAGGCCTTATCAGAGATACTTGTTGTAAAGATTGTTTCCCCAACTTTCTGTTTTCCTTCTAATCTTGGTTGCATTGGTTTTGTTTGTGCAAAAGCTTTTTAATTTAATCTAATCAAACTTATCTATTTTATATTTCATAATGCTCTCTATCTCTTGTTTGGTCATGAATCTGTAACTCACTTAACTTCTACTTCAAGAATTTGGATGCCATACCACTTGGTGCATATATTTTATTATTGATATTATTTCATTGTCTATGGTGCCTTTTAGCAAGATGTAATTTCCTTTCTTATCTCTTTTAATTAGACGTATCAGGATTGTTACCACTGCTTTTTTTTTTTACTTCAGTTGAGGCATAATAGATTCTGCTCCAGCCCCTTACCTTTCCTCTGTGTGTGTTTCTGCTTCAACTGTGTTTCTTGCAAACACATACTATAGGATTCTGGATTCTGGTTTTTGATCCACTTTGCTGTCCCTTTTATGGGAGAATTCATCCCATTCACATTCATAGTTACGATTATTGTTTATTTCCCTCCATTCTATTTTTACACCTATTTATCCTCTCTTTCTTTTTGCCCTTTCCCTCCTCAACAGTGTTTTGCTTTGGTCTACTGCCTCCCCTAGTCTGCCCTCTCTTCTGTGAGTGGCCCCCCCCGCTTTTACTTAATCTCCTCCCCTCCTACTTTCTGGTCATGCAAGGTAAAGTTCTATATTCAACTGATTGTGTATATCATTCCTTCTTTGAGCCAACACTGATGAGAGTAAGGTTCAAGTGATGCCTATTGCCCACCCTCCCATCTTCCCCTCCACTGTAATTGGTTTTTCCCATTTCTTCACATGAAATAATTTACCCCACTCTACTTACCTCTCCCTTTCTACTGTACCTAGTGTACTCCTCTTTCTCATCCCTTAATTATTTTTTATGTCATTCCCTCAAATTCACCTTATGCTTGGACCTTCTATGCTGTACTATTAGTGGTACAATTTTTAAGAATTACAAGTATCATCTCATGTAGGGATGTAAACAATTTAGCTCCATTAAATCCCTCATGTTTTCTTTTCCTTTTTTAGGCTTCTCTTGGATTTTGATATTGGAGACCCGATTTTTTGTTTAATTCTGATCTTCTCCTTATAAATGCTTGAAAACTTTGTATTTCATTGAATGACCATTTTCCCCCTTGAAGTTATTGTGCTTAATTTTGCTGCATAGGTGATTCTTCATTGTAGTCTTACCTCATTTGCTTTCTGAAATGTCATGTTGCATGACCTTAGATTCGCTAAGTCCTGTGTGATCCTGATTGTGGCTCCCCAATGTTTGAATTGTGGCCACTTGCAATATTTTTTTCCTTGACCTGATAGTTCTGTAATTTGGCTATAATGTGTTTTTTTTTTAATTTTGGGATCTCTTTCCTGAGGTGATTGGTGGATTCTTTCAATGCCTATTTTACCTTCTGGTTCCAGGATATCAGGGAAGTGTTCCTTGATAATTTCTTGAAAGATGCTATCCAAGTCCTCCTTTTGATTATGGCTTTCAGGTAGTCCAGTGATTCTGACATTGTCTCTCCTGGATTTATTTTCTGAGTCAGTTGCTTCCCAATGAAGTATTTTACATTTTCTTCTATTTTTTTATTCTTTTGAAATTGTTTGACTGATTCTTGGTGTCTCCTAGAATCATTAGCTTCCACTTGCCCAATTCTAACTTTCAAGGAGTTTTCCTCAGTTAGTTTTTGTACTGCCTTTTCCATTTGGCCAATTGTACTTTTTAAGGAGTAATTTTCTTCAGTGGATTTTTGTACATTCTTTTCCATTTGGCCAGTTCTACTTTTTAAGCCTTGTTTTCTTTTTCCAAGCTGTTGACTTTTTTTTTTCATAATTCTCTTGTATCACTCTCATTTCTTTTCCCAACTTTTCTTCTACCTATCTTATATAATTTTTAAGCCCCTTTTTGAGCTCTTCCATTATATAGGTACTCTAGCCTCCTTGCTGTTCTTCTAATAAGATATCCCATCTCCTGACTGTGCATTTTCACTGGCTGTCCCCCATATTTGAAATTCTGTTTCTATTCACCACTACCTCCTGGCTTTTCTTCAAGGCTCAGAAATATCCACATTCTTCAGGAAGACTTTCCTATTCCTTTTCAATGTTAGTGCCTTTCCTCTGAGATTATCTCCAATTTATTCTGTTTATAGTTTGTTTGTACATAATTTGCCTATTGTCTCCTTCCATTAGAATGCGACCTCTTTGAAAGTAGAAAGTAAGTTTTGCTGTGGTTGTTTTGACTTTCTTTGTATCCTCAGTGCTTAGCATGATGCCTAGCACATACTAAGGGCTTAAAGAATGTTTGTTGTCCTGCCTTGACTCCCTGCCTCATCTAACAATATGCAAATATGCAAAGAATCTATTATTTTATCAGCGTGGGGTACTCTCTATAGAAACTTCCAACACTAATATGTATTACATGTACCACAAACTCTGTATGACTGTAAATAATTCCTATGGTATTATTTCTTTTGCAACACATTCCTCAAAACCACCTGAGTTTCCTTAAATCAAATTATGATAAAGCAGATCACGGAATTATAGGATCATAAATTTAGAGCTAGAAGGAACCTTAGACACCATCATATTTTCTTATAACAATTTCAGTAGAATGTAATCTTGGGGAGCAGGAACTGTTTAGTTTTTTTCATTGTATTCCCAGAGCTTTGCATTATTGTATAAATGTTGGATTAAATTGGACATGTTTAATAGGAGGCTATATTTCTGACTATATAGAATCACAGAATTTCAAAGTTAGAGGGGACTTCAATAGTCATTTGGTCAAATCTGGGCCTGAACAGGACTCCCTTTTAGAAAATCCATAACAAATGGTTATCCATGCCTCCACTATCTTGTATTTGTGAAAATGATTTTTGGACCAACATGTAGGATTTTACATTCATCTGTAGTGAATTTCTCATTTCATTTAGCTCATTGTTCCACTTGCCAATATCTTTTTTTTTTCATCTTGACACTGGGTTAAAATTTGGTCTCCAAGACATAATAATAATTAGCCTTAATGCCATGTTTTAAGTTTTGTAAAATGCTTCACATACATCTTATTTGATCCAATGGTCCTGTGAGGCAAGAGCTACAGGTATTTTTGTTCACATTTTAAATAAGAGGAGACCAAGGCTAGTGAGGTTAATTGACTTGCCTATGGTTACATTGCTAACAATCATTGGTGGTGGAGGTGGGGGTGAGGGCAAGATCCAAATCTGATTACAGATTCAGGGCACTTTCCATTACACATATTGACTTGTAACATTGTTCTGTGAAGAAAGGAAACAAGTATTTATTAAGTGCTATGTGTAAGGAATTATGCTAAGTACCTTACAAACATATTTCATCTGATCTTCACAACATCCCTGTGAGGTAAGTACTATTACCCCCATTTTACAGTTGGGGAAATTATAACATGGGATAATAATTTCCCTGTGAGGAAAACATTTTGTAAACATTGAAGCATTATATAAATTGGAATTATTTTTCATTATCATTATTTTCTCTTAAAGCAGTTCCTCCTTCTGACTTTATTCTTTCAGTCAGTAGAACCATCATTCATTTAGCCTTCCACGCTTGAAACTTCGGGTTCTCCTTGACTTTCTTTCCTCTCATACTCCGTCAGTTACCAAGTTCCATCAATTCACAAAGAATGGATAGGTCCTGAGAGACTGCTAAGAACACTACCCTGTTTTTATAAATGATGCTCTGTGAAGTGACTCACATTAATGGGCAGAAAATCAAGACTTAGTTTGATAATTCCTGAACTCTAATGCAGCAACTCTCAGGGACCTGTGGGGATCTCTGAGACTCTTTCAGAGAATCTTTAAGATCAAAACCATATTCATAATAACACTATGATATTTTAAATGCTGATATGATAAATATCAATAGATAAAACCAAGGGGAGAAGTCCTTAATAATATATACCAGTGGTAAGGGGTTTGTGGTGACAAAGAATTGCAAATTAAGAGGATGTCTATCAATTGGGGAATGACTGAACAAGTTGTGGCATATGACTATGGTAGAATACTGTTGTGCTATAAGAAATGATTAGCAGGATGATTTTAGAAAAACCTAGGAAGATTTACATTAACTGATGCAAAGTGAAGTGAGCAGAACCAAGAGAATATTGGACACAGTAACAGAAATATTGTACGATGATTAACTGTGAATGATTCAAGCTACTCTGATCAATATAATGAACCAAGACAATTCTGAAGAACTTATGATATCCATTTCCAGAGAAAGAACTGATGGAGTCTGAATGCAGACTGAAGCATTCTTTTCTCTTTTTTTTACTTCTTTCGGGTTTTTTTTGATCTATGTTTTCTTTTGCAACATGACTAACATGAAATATGTTTTTCATGACTACACATGTGTAATTTATATTAAATTGCTTGCCTTCTCAAAGATAGATGAGGGGAATGAGGTGGGAAAGAATTTGGACCTCAGTTTTAAAAAAGAAATGTTAAAATTGTTATTACATGCAATTGGAAAAAATATAAAAATTTTAAAATAGAATAATAAGGGTGCAAATAGATGAGTACTACAAAAATAAAACAAGTATAAATTGACTTCAAAAAAATTAAATTAACATCAATTTTAAAGAAGAGTATATGGTACTGAGTGAAGTGAGCAGAACCAGGAGAACAACCAGGAGAACCAGGAGAATAGCTAGAAATCCACTTTGGCTAGAATATAACATATATGCAAAAGAATTATCATGATACAAAACTGCAAAGGTAAGTTGGAGCTAAATCATGGAAGACCTTAAGTGCTTTTCTAAGTAGTTTGTAGTATTATATTTGTAATATTGTTACAGTAGTATTGTGTGAGGCTCAGCTACAATTGACTTAGCTCTTCTCAGCAATACAATGATTCAAGACAATTCCAAAAAATTCATGATGGAATGTGCTATCCACATCCAGAGAAAGAACTATGGAGTGTGAATGCAGATATGAGCATACGATTTTCATTTTTTTGTGGCTTTTCCCTTTTGTTCTGTTTCTTCTTTTACAACATAACTAATATAGAAATATATTTACATGATCGTACATGTATAGCCTATATCAGATTGCTTGCCACCTTGGGGAGGGGGGAAGAGAGAGAGGGAGGAAAAAATTGAAATTCAAAATCTTATAAAAAAATGAATGTTGAAAACCATCTTTACATGTAATTGGAAAAAGTAGAATACCAAAAAAGAAAAATGTAAGGGAGTCCTGGGATCAAAAAGTATGAGCACTGCTGTTCTGGAAGAACTACAAAGAACTTCTATTGATCAAATTCTTTCTCATTTATTCCCTTCACCTTTACAATGAGATCTCCTCAGCTATACCTGTACCTCATATGGTATAGTGGAAGGAACACTGAATAAGGAGTTAAGGAACTTGGAATTGAATCCCACTCTGCTAATAAGTAGTTGTGTAAGCTGGGGCAAATGCTTCAGCTCTCTAGGAATCAGTTTCCACATCTGTCAAATACACTATATGATCTCTACTACATCTTTTAGCTCTGCAAGCCTATTACTCAATTGAGGTAATATTTGGAAAAAGCACTTAGCATCGGCACATGGTAGGCACTAAAGAAATGCTTATTTCCTTCCTTCCCCTAATCTACTTGTACAGTGCTTTTATCTTTTCAAAGTGCTCTCATGTTTATTGTCTTATTTATCTCTGTGGTATTCTCATGTTACATCACCTCTAACTTGTTATATCACATCTTAGTAATAAGAACCTGACAAACTGGTATAGTTGTATCTTAATGTCCAAGGAGCCTGTGGTTACCTGCTAATTACCCATCCTTGGTGATAGCTAGCCCCTGGTGACAGGAAAGAATCTCTTTCTATATCCTAATCATTTTCTTTCCAGTACTTTTCACTATTGCATTTCATCATCAGTTTGATCTCTATTTTGGGGAGGAAGCCATTCATCAATTTGTTTTATATCCTGTCACTTGGATGTCATCTGTCACCTTAAATTCAACATGTCTATCTTTCCCCCTCTAAACCTGCCTTTCCTACCATCTTTATTATTTCAACATTCTTCTACTTTCTATCTACCATCAGGCTCAAATCTATGGTGTTATCTTTGACTTTTCCCTAAACCCTGCCTAATTTCTGTCTCTGAAACATCTCTTGTGTCCAATCCAGTCACTCTGGTTCAGGCTTTCATTATTTCTAGAATGGACTATCGTCATCATCTCCTTATAGCTGTCTCTCTCCTCTCTACTTCAGTTTTCCGATAGCTGACAGATAAGTTTTACTAATGCACAGGTTTCACCTCCCTATTGCCTGTGAGATAAAATACAAACTACTTAGAAAAGCACTTAAGATCTTCCATGATTTAGCTCCAACTTATCTTTGCAGTGTTGTATCATGATAATTCTTTTGCATATATATTATATTCTAGCCCAAGTGGATTTCTAGCTATTCCCCCAGTGTTGTCCTGTCCTTCTATGCCTTCTTGAATATGCCTAGGCCATCATCCATGCCTGGGAATATACTTTCACCAAATCTCTAACTTTTAAAATTTCTTTTCTTTCTTCAAGTCCCAGCTCCATAGCCCATCTCCCTTGAAGTCTTTCTTGAATCTCTCTTCCACCCCCACTCTAAAATTTGCACATATTACTTCTCTAATAAATATTTCTATAATTGAATTCAATTGGACTGTCACTTTCAAAACCCATTGACTTTTACCAGGGTCCATCTGAGAGAATTCATCCATGAATTCAACAAATTACTCAGAAAATTAATTCAACACTCTTTCACCCACATCTAGTTTTTTCAAATTAGTCAGTCCATCATCTCGCTGTTATGAGATAGGCAGTATCACAGGAGAGGGAAGGGAGTGAATAGGAGAGATGTTGTAAAGATAGAATCCCACCTCAGCTTTCTGGAATCATGGTTGATTTTGTCACTGATCGAAGTTTGAAGTCTTTCAGAATTGTTCATTTTTGCAGTGCTGTTGTTAGAATATAAATTGTTTTCCTGGTTCTGAGGCAGCTGGTGGTTCAGCAGATAGAGCTCTGGGCTTGGACTCAGGAAAACCTACGTTCAAATCTATCCTCAGACACTTACTATCTTGGTAAACCTGGGCAAGTCACTTAACCTTGTTTTGCCTCTGTTTCTCATCATAAAATGAACTGGAGAAGGAAATGGCAAGCTATCTTTGCCAAAAAACAAACAAACAAACAAAACCCAAATGGGATCGGGAAGAGTCAGACAACTGAAAAACAGCATGGACGTGTGTTTATACATACATAGAAACATACATATATATGTACATAAATACACACATTTTTATACACACACACATATCACTTAAAGCCATACACAATCTGGCTCCAACCAAATCATTTAGATGAAAGATTCTTAACCTTGGGTCTACAGATACCTTATTTCAAGGGAGGGCTAGCAAATTTGGATGGAAAAGAGAATTGCACCTTTGTTTTCACTAACCTCTAAAATTTAGAATGTTTTGAAAATACAAACACATGCAGTAAACTACAGCAGTGTTATTAGCACCTGACTTTGTCACTAATGGAATCAGAAATTTTCACATATTATACTAGTTGTAGATATCTCAAAAATATTTGTTTATGGTTCCCTGTACTTTGAAATTACTATAGTTGTTAGAATTACTGTTAGATTAGAAGTCTTGTTGACAGACTATATTTCAATATAATTGACTTCCTTTTAATCCTATGTATTTTACTCTATGAATTTACAAACATTATTCTGAGAAAGGATCCATAAGGATACTCCCAAAGAGTCTGACACACAAAAAAGTTGAGAGCCCTTGTTCTAGATTTTTGTTGTTTTTTGTGTTGTTCAGTTGTTCAGCCCTGTCCAACTCTTCTTGACCCTGTGGAACATGGTACACCAGGTCCTCAATCTGAGGGGCTTATCTTCCATGGGATTTTCTTGGCAAAGATACCTGAGTGGTTTGTCATTTCCTTCTCCAGTTGATCACTTTTTGTCAGAACTCACCACTGTGGCCTGTTCATCTTGGATAACCCTTCACTGCATTGCTCATAGTTTCATTGAGCTACATAAGCCCCTCTGCCATGACATGGCAGTGATCCAGGAGGGGTGTTCTACACTTAACTTCAAATTATTTCCCTTCACACATACATATGTTTTAGTTAAAGTGCCCTCTTACTAACTGTTCCCTGCACTCTCTAGTCTCTGTGCTTTTACATAGGCAAAGGCCTGGAATGTTCTCCTTCCTCAGCACCACCTCTTACAATCTTTAACTTCCTTCAAGGCTCAGATCAGGTACCACTTCCTATGGAAAATCTTGTGTGATCCTCCTGGGTGTTAGCACTCTTTTCCTCCTCAAATTATCTTGTTTTTACTACCTCGTGCATTTTTTTTTATCTCCAGTACTTTGCTTGTAGCATTAAGAATTTTCAGCTAGAAGGGACCTTGTTAATAGCATCTACTACTACATGACTCAGTGCTGTCTCATCTTATAGATGAGGAAACTGAGAGGTAAAGTGATTTCCTCAAATTCACACAGTTCGTTTGGCAGAGTTGAGATCCGAACCAAGATTTTCTTTCCATTCCAAATCCACTACTGTTTCCTGTCTCTAAAAGTAGGTAGTTAATAAATTTTTGTTGCATTGATTTAGTGACTAGGCATTTCAGATTGTGTCCTCTGAACCAAGGGTAGTTAAATATTGTGATAAAGAATGATGACAATCCTTAATAATTTTAAGTTTAGATTTGCATGAATAAGTTTTAAATTTGGCATGGAAGTTTGGATTGACATCTTGCTCTGTTATATCCAATGTCCAGAAATTCTCTTTCCTTTCTCTAACACAAAGCAGATATAGCTTTCTTAGCTAACATCATTCAACACAGGACAATGGAGAGCTCATTCAAATATAAAATCTACCCCATACACGTTCACATGTGTATATGTCCCTCACATGCACACACACATCACTGTGTAGGGTCTACACATTTGACACATTCTTGTTTACATACATATATAAGCATGTAAATCAACCCACCTAATCTCTCTCTATATATACACAAATCTCCTTAAAAACTAAAGCTATAAAAATTACCCTGAGTAGATGCTGCCTTAGCCAGTACACATGAAAAAAAAAGACATAGATCTATTTGTATCAATGAATGTAAAGCTTCCTTTTCAAAAGTAACATGAACCTTAAAGGAGCAAGTTACTAGTCCTTTACAGGAAGGCACTTTCTTTTGGCTCCCCTTGTGTGTAGATGGCCACAAACCCACTACCCCTCCCCCACCTCTGGCTTTGTGAGCAGGAGTTGATGTATCTTCCACCTCCTGGCTGCACACAAGAAGGCAGAGGAACAGTAAAACAATTGCTATGAGGCATAAATGAAATGGTGTTTGCTCAAAAAGGCGAAGGAGAGGGAGAGGCAGATGACAGAAAGGGGTCCATACCACCCTATTTGCTCACAGGAGAGGAAGGAATCTGGCTGGGTAATATATTTAATGACCTTTTGGGGAAGAAACCCACAAGTGTTTTAGAAACCAGAAGAGAACATGGTTTACCATTTGACAAAGGGAATTCCAAGTAAGACCAAAAATTAAAAAAAAAAGAAGAATCAATGGAATTTAATGGTTTGGAGAATAATGAATGGGTCCTGGGCAGTGAATAAAAAGGCCACATGATAGCAAGAGAGTTACAATTAATTCAATTGAGCAAACATGTATTAATTGCCTACTATGTGGCATAGTGGATAGAAATTTCTCCTTGGTATCAGGATGACCTAGTTCAAATCAAATCAAATTTCTCAGTGCTCCATACAGTCCTCTAAGATTACAAATTACAGAAAAGGAGCCAGGCCGCCTTGCTAGAGGGAGATTCCTCACTGGGAGTTCCCTACACCAATGAAATTACAGTCTCACCCTCGAACCCCAAAAAACAATGCAGTGCATAATTCTAAGAGTTGGCTCCCACTGTTACAGTGTGACAAGGCTTCCAGGTGAAAAGCCATCAAAAATGATGGCTCATCAGATGTACAACTTTAAAGCCAAAACTTCAGCTAAAACATGCATTTAACAAGCGTGCCCCCTGTGCACCAAGCATGAAGTAAGGAGCTACGAGGGCTGAAACAACTTGCACACATTTCTCAGTGCATGCAACCAAATTTTATTCATCCAGTTGTGCAAACAATATCCTCTAAGAACAAACCACCAATCTGGTGGTTTGGAGGATCCAATAGACTTCTTTCTTACTAGACTCAACAAGGTTCTCTCTCTGCCCACCTGGAGATCACATCTCCCTCCAGGGTGGTTTTCTGTTTCTGACAACCAACTGGAATCAGCATGTACTTGCTGGAGTCTCAGGTGGGGGACAGGAAGCAGGAGCAAACTACAGTTGCCACATAGGAAGAGACTGATGGCTAGTGTCTCAGGTGTGTTTTTTATACTTTTAGCAGTGGGTTTTCTTAAATTGTTTACCACATAATTTGATATGTAGATTACTTCAAAATTACTGATAAAGTCATTTGTAATATTTTTCATTGGTGGTCTGTCTTATCAGAAAGTCCATATATGTTTAGCTGTTTAAGAATACATACATGATACTTACCACAACAAATCATACAAGTTCTTATCTTATTACTAAAAAAACCGATTTCCTCAAAATAGCTAAATCACAAAAGAGAGGCTTAAAACAAAATGGAGTCAGTTATATTAAGTTGATAAACGATCTCATTAAGGTAATAGAAATCACAACATTATCAGTTATACTAAATTGACAAATTACTTTATTAAGGTTATTACCTTAATTTATTCTTACTACAAGGCCACTACACTATAAATATATATAATATAATGTAATATAATTAATATAATATAATATAATATAATATAATATAATATAATATAATATAATATAATATAATGTAATATAATTAATATAATTAATATAATTAATATAATGTAATATAATGTAATATAATATAATATAATATAATATAATATAATATAATATAATATAATATAATATAATATAATATAATATAATATAATATAATATAATATAATATAATATATAATATATAAATATAAATGTAGCTACCCCCAACTCATACTCCCAGGATGGCTAACTTTAGGTTCCCAAAACAAAAAGCTCAGAACTGTGGCATTTATTTACTGGAGTTCCACAGTGAGAGAATCTGCATTACAGCATCTCCCCTAGGACACAGTCTCCCACCAACCTACACCTTATCAGTGCAGAGAGTTAGTAAGTATATCATGAATAAGAGGACCCCCTTTCTTTCTTTCTTTCTTTCTTTTTTTTTTTTTTGGCTAGGCAATGGGGTTAAGTGACTTGCCCAGGGTCACACAGCTAGTAAGTGTTATGTGTCTGAGGTCACATTCAAACTCAGGTCCTCCTGAATCCAGGGCCAGTGCTCTATCCACTGCGCCACCTAGCTGCCCCCAGGACCCCCTTTCCCCTATGGTGAATACATTTAGATGGAGAAAATGACACCTCTCTTCCCCACACTCACCCCTACCCTGATGTCTTCTCATTATGTCTTTACACAGCTCCTTGCCCAACAGCCTTGTGGTTCTGCTGCCTGGTTTCCATGCTTGGCCATAGTCTCCACCATATCCTTCAGCTTCTGGTTCAATAGCAGTGCTTGGCCACAGGGTTCTTTCGGAGAGAGTCAGAATCTTAATCCTAGGAATAACAGAAAGCCTCCCCCTGTTCCATCTGCTCAGTATCTGCAGCCTTCTCTTTCCTAGTCCCAGCTCTGTCTCCTTTCCAATCCCCATCCAGGATTAATTCTTCCATTTTAAAATTTCCCCTGAGGCTATCTGCACCCAGGGCAAATCCATTGTCTATCAGACTTCAGCTGTGACCCTTTCATATGTAAATAGACTATTCAAAGTCTCAAGCCTTTACACAAAGTAATTTGGGGATGAGGAGGACACTAAGCTCCGGAGATCCAGATAGGTCTAGTGCATGAAGTGGTGGTACTTGAGCTAAGCCTCAGAAAAAAAAAAGATAAAGTGATGAGAGAATGCATTCTAGGCAGTGGGGACAGAAGACCTGGGGACAGAAGATAGAATGGCATGGGCAGGAAACATCAGAAAGTGAGGTTGTTTTTTGGAATGCAGTATGATTGAAAGGAAGGAAGTCATGTGTAATAAGCCTAGAACGTAGGCTTGCAGTCACCGCTGCTATATGTTCTCTTTGATGAGTTCTCTGTCTAACGTTGCAGAGGAGCACAGGTTCTGATGGTGAATCCACACACTAACCCCAATGGGAACACAGACATATCACAGAAGGCCCATGACTGCCTTCCCTGGAAGGTTAGTAGCTAGGACCACACAGTGCAAACACTGAAGGAGACTGGGAGGAAAACTGCAAGCTTTTGGAGGTACTGCCTAGCCCAGGGGTGGGGAACCTGTGGCCTTGAGGCCAAATGTGGCCCTCTAGATCCTCAAGTGCGGCCATCTGGATGCAAAGGGCTGCACTTGAGAACCTAGAGGAGGCTGCAGGTTCCCCACCCCTGGCCTAGCCATTTACTTTAGACAGAGGAGTCTCACAATTGTGCCATACCTCTCAATACAGTACAAACCTAGCTTACATTTTTCTTTTTCCCCAGGTTCAGGTGGAGTCTTAACAGCTTATCTATATGAGTAACCCTAGCTGTCTTTCTCTACTCAATCACCAATTTCTGTGTATTTCTCTAGTTGCCCAGAGGCAGCATCTATTAAGCAATTCATTTTTCTGACTCCTTGCTTGAATGGAGGCTAGTTGACCTGAGGTGAGAGGCAGCATGGTACAGTAGATTGTGCTCCAGACTTGGAGTCAGTAAGATTTGAGTTCAAATCCTGCCTCAGACATTTACCGGCTATATGATTGGGCAAATCACTAAATTTCTCTTAGCTTCAGTTTCCTTATCAGGAAGAAAGTGGGTTTGGAAGGGCAACTAGGTGGTGCTGTGGATAGAGCACCAGGCAAATCTAGCCTCAGGCATTTCCTAGCTGTGTCATTTAAGTGCTTAAATGCTTAAGTGACTCAGCCCATCCAGTGGCTGGAAGTAGAGAAACACTGAAACTGGTTGAAGAGAATATCTAGGGCACTAATAGATAGATCTGTTCAACAGTAATGCCATGTTCTGAGAAGAACCCAGAAGTTGAGCTACTTGTCCAGCCCGGCTTGGCAGCCGCTGCAAACTACCCTAGCCCAGTCCAATAGCATTAGAGCCTTGAAATGGAGCTATCACTTAAACTGGTCAAGTTACTTGAACTTGTTTGCGTTAGTTTCCTCAACTGTAAAATGAGCTGGAGAAGAAAATGGAAAATCACTCCAGTATCTCTGCCAAGAAAACCCCAAATTGGGTCAAGAAGAGTCAGACACAACTTAAAATAACTGAACAACAGCAAAGTGAGGTTGGACTTTACAGTCACTTCCAGGTCTAAATCTATGCTCCTCTGATCCTGTGGGTAGAAGCCCTGAAGCTGGTTGGTCAAGGAATATGCAGTTTGCTGGCAGATGTTAATTTTGGTTCAAAAGTGCTGCTGTGGTGTAAATGAATTTATTAAGTACTTAACTATATGCTAGGCACTATGCTATATGTTGGGGATAGAGAATTTAATGAGAATCTTTGAGGTCACTTGCCCAACTCATATACATTAGCAGGTAGAATCTCTGAAGGAATGGCTGCTACTACTTACAATGTCCTAGAGATAACACTTTGAGATCTTATCATTCCTAAATGCTAGCTCACAAGCCCCCATCCATGTGCTTCCCCTAACAATCAGCCAATAGGTTCAGTTAATTCTTTATCAAAGGCATTTACTCAAATGGTATAGCAAGAAAATCAGTTATAAAACATTTTACCCAATACCAGGAACATATTCTTCCACAAAAACTCCAAGAGTTTGAGGGGGGACGGGGAAGAGAGGGCATGAACTTAAAGAATGATAGTAGTAAAGCACACTTATACAGGACACATGTGTCCAAGGTAACTCACACCTCCAGAATTGCAAGGCCTCTATGTCCTTTTTATAGGTATGGTGTCAAAGATGGTTACTTACTGGCTGTGATGGCTCCATTTCAAGGCTCTAATGCTATTGCACTGGGCTAGGGTAGTTTGCAGCTTCTGCCAAGCCAGGTTGGGCAAGTTGATCGACTTCTGGGTTCTTCTCAGAATATGACATTACTGTTGAACAGATCTATCAATTGGTGCCCTAGGTACACTCTTCAATGGCCAGTTGCAGTGTTTCCCTACTTCTGGCCACTGGATGGGCTGAGTGGTACTAAGCTCACTTCATCTGCATTGTTACAAGCATTCTTTTGGTTAGGGCAGCAATACTTTGTTTAATATAAATAGAAACATCTTTTCTTTGACTCCCTCAGAGTCTCAGCTCTGACTTGTTTTATGTTTATTCTTTCCTGACCTTAGGTGAATGAGTATTAACCCCAAGATGGATATAAACAGGCTTGAAGGCCAACATATGAATTCAAGAGGCTCAGAAGTACTGAATCCTTTGGATGGAGATGACTGGTGGCAGCAGGAAGAATACTTGACAATTACTCCCACCTTTCTTGGAGAAGATGATCCCCAGTAGACAGATAGATAGATAGGTAGGAAGAGCATTTATTAAGTACTTGCTATGTGCCAGGCACTGTAGTAAGTGCCATATATCTTTTAAAAATGAGAAAAAGAGATAGTCTCTGCACCCAAGGAGCTTAAATTCTAATGTAAGAAGATAGTACATAAAGGGCAACTGGAAAAGCAGTGAGGAAGAGTAACTAAGAGGGGGCAAGGTGGTGATAAAGAGGAGGAGAAGAAATCTGGAGGGTGAGTCAAAGTGTGAGGTTCCTTCCTGAGACACTGGTCCCAGTGAGGGAGTCATCATTCAGGAGAATGAGGCCTTAGGGTGCAGTTTTCTCCATGGTAGGAAGGTACCTAGCAAGGAGGAAGAAAAGTTTGGAGAGTGTGCAGAAAGAAGAACCCAAATCCCTGCTTGTTTGCCAGAAGCCATGGATTTTGTGGGCAGAGTTGAGGTCAAATGTTAATAGTGCCTGTTCAGTACTCTTGAAATCTGCTTTATCTTCTGTTAAGATTTAATTATCAAATTACTGGATGGATAAAACATTTATTAAGAACCTACTCACGTAGCAGGCACTGTGCTACAGTAGAGCTGCAAATGGAGATATAAATATAAGCAAAAAAAAAAAAGTAGTCCCTACTGTTAGGTTTACATGGGACGGGGGGTGGTGTTAGTCTTCCTGTCATCATGCCCTGTCTTTTTTGTGTTTTGAAATTTTCCTTTTGTGTGTAGGAAATAAATACCTGTTCCATACCTGTTTTACACTTTAAATTAAGTACATTTTTAATTCCTCTTTTAGGGAGAACTAGTCATTAGCCAAAACATAGTCTTTAAGTAATTTGTTTCTAGGGTGCCTAAGGTTGGAGATTAAAGAGCAGAATGTGAGAAAAAGGAGTTAAACCCATTTCATTAGAAGCAAGACTCCTACAGGACTGAACCTGGTCCAGACTGTGTACCTAGGTCCAGAAACCTTTAGTGGAGAGGAGGGGTATACCAGTGCCCAACAGTGGTGCTTATTTATTGTTAGACAAAGGTAAAATAGCAAAAGCCAACAAAAGTAGACACCAAGCCTGGTCAGGGTCAGATGGCCAGGGAACAGTAAGACAAGTGCATACCAAGGCTGGAAGCAGCAGCAGGAAACCCTTCAATGGGAGCAGATGGAATCTCAAAACACTGCCTTTTAAGGGACAGCTGACCTTCTGGACATTCTCCCTCTGGGATAATCAATCTGTCCCAACCTTAAATGGGTTCATGCTCACAAGGGGCTGAAAGTTCTATTAGCAAACCTTGTCCCCAGCTTTTTCTAGTTCGTTCATACCTTGTTGACCAATTCAGAGTGATTTTTGTGGAGAATCAGACCAAGGCCCTGACAATGATGTCTTCTGCACAAAAAATCATCGCAGCCATGGTGAGAAAACATGATGCTTACTGCAGTCAATAAAGATGGCTGGCATATTTAAAAGAAGCAATATTTCCCTGAATTAGCATCAATTTTCTTACTTATAAATTGAGGTGGTTGAATTAGATGACTTCTAAAATCGCTGATGCTTCTTAACTGTTATAATTTTTTGTATCTGAATGCAGCCTCTCAGACATAGAGAGGCCCTCCAGAGAAACAAGAAATGTGCATGGAGATGTGGGAGTGAAGGGCTGGGGGAGGCGCTTTGGGAACGTTAAATTCACCATAGTATTGGAGTCAGAAAGAAGGGCTCCAGGAGGTAAAGGGAGTGATGGAGATTTGATAGACTGGTAGAAATAGAGCAAAGCATGAAGGCAGATGTAGGGGTTGAGCCACTACTCCTGGAGATAACTGGTGATTCCCCTCCCTCTCCTTCCTCCAGTCAGGTGGAGCCTGCCTGGGATTGAAGAACAAGGCAGGTCTGCTTATTGCTGGCTTTTCTCTTGTGAGAGGACTGATTCCGATGGGAGTATTTTATGCTCTTCCTCCACTTTCCACGGGTGCACTAGGGTTAGCTCCAACCAAGCAGATTATTAAATTCTCGATGTGAGCATTTATACCTCAGCAATCAGAATTGGAAATGCTAAAAATCAAGCTTGATTTATCATTTTGTTAATTGTCTCCAGACTTAAGAAAGCGACAGAGAAATTATTAATAATACAGATTAAACTTACCGTGGGTACATTTTTTGGAGGGAGAGGTGGTTGTTAAACATTTACCAATACACCCCTGTAAATCACACACAGAGACGACACGTGTTAAATCCAAAGTTTTTCCTGTTCTTCAAAGTTGTTTATAATTGCTGTTTTAATTAATAAGTGAGTACTAAAGCTGTCTTACAGGATCAGTCCTAACTGTTTCTGATCTGCATGCCTCATTGTTGTGAAGGGGAAACCAGTAAGAAGGGCCTGTGGTAGCAAAGTACATAGCCAAAAGAAAGGGACAAAAGTCCAGATTCTGTTTAAATTGTCAGACATGGGAATTCTTTTCTCTACTGGGAATGTTCAAGCAAAATAAAAGAGAATCTTATGGATTATTATATTTTGTAAACTTTCCGAAGCAGAGCAAAAACTAAATGAAGATTTCTCCTTGACAAAAGTCTACGTTATGAGTAAGCAGATTTAAGAATTAGAAAGGAAGCTGAAGATGAATCTTTCAGAGGCAGTATCTCGGGCAAATTCATTACTCCCATCATTTCTAATAGGAGATCTTCTCCTGAGTGTGGGGCAGAGTGGAGATGTTGATTAAGGGAAAGTCTGCCTGGCAGGGCTTAAGAGAGGAGTTTGGAAAGAGTAGCTGTGCCTGTACGTAGGTGGGGACCAGGCAAGAAGGCTAGCTTTTCTGTTAAATGAACCACCTCCTACCACACATACATGCTATTCTATATATGAATTCAGATGTCTGATCTGGCACTCCAAGCTCTAGGCTTACATAGACTTGGCCCAATCTCATAACTCTTGTATATTCTTTTCACAATAATATAATGGTGCTTATGTTGGTTTAGTTGGACAGCGGGGTCCAATATGGCTATTAAACAGGACATAGATTATAATTTTGTTATTTTTATTAATTATGCAGTTTTGTGAAGACAATATCAACAACAATAACAATAAAACTGACCATTTGATGGTCCTAGCTGATGTCTCCATTTTGCATGGAGGTGACTTTGTGCTCTTAAAGGCTATATAAGAAATACAAGCTCTTGCAGTTTTTACTATTCTTGAGAGGTTTAAATATGGTCCCAGAGGAAGACTGTCTGTTATTGATGGATCAATCTAATTAAGTATGAAGAGGTTCATCATTAGTAAGTGATGAGTTCCTTGGTCATTGAAACCCAAAAAATCAATCAACAAAAATTTATTGCTGTGTACCTAACATTCAAAATCCCAGTAGAAACATGAAAGACTCTGCTTTCAAGAACCTTTTCTTTCAGTATGATAAATAAAATATAAACATATAAGTATATACAAAATAAATACAGGGAAATTTTGTGAGGGCACTAGCAGTTGAAAGGATCAGAAAAAACATCATGTTGAAGAAGTAGAAAAGGTAGTCTAAGAGCTGGAGGTGAAAAGATAGTGTATTCCAGGCATGAGGGACAACTCATGGAAAAGCATAGAGATTGGACATGAAATGTTGTATGCGAGGAACAGAATGGAGTAGGCCAATATGTATAGAACATAGAGTTCATGAAAGGGAAAAATTATAAATAATGTGCCAAATAGTCCCCTTTTATTTTTGTAGTGACAGTAACAGTGATGGAAAACTATATAGAAGGTACTAAGAATTGTATAGTTTTAGGCATCCTTAAATCACTCATTGAATTAATAATATTTTAAATGTAAAATCATTGTCCAACAACTAATCAGCTAACATACTACTAGAAAAATTAACCTACATCAACATTGTCATTTAGCTATAAAGGAAATCAGGAGATATAAGTAAGTTGCTTCTAACCTGGAGAATGGCACGGGTTCTTTATGGAGAGACAAATAATGGAATTATGGAGTTCGTTTTATTGTGTACCAGAGGCAATAAGAAACGCCATTTCACTGGACATTTGATTATCTCGTGTTCATGAGCAACTTGATAAGCATATGCAAAAATAACCTTATGAAAATAAATGCAGCTTAAATGCAACACCTGTTAGAGAGGTTTGGAAGGCAGTAGAATTCTATAAAGGTATTGATGTCATGAATGAAAACCCCTGAAGAAAGTTTCTGGGTAATTAATAATCAATTTATTAAGTAGACTAGCTAATAATAACAAATGAAACTCAATCCTGATTGGTGAACATTTAAAGAGGAGGTGGGCTAAAAGTCTTCAGCTCCTCCTGCTGAAAACATGGCTTGTTGTTGAGACTCAGCAGCCTCAAGACATCTGGGCAGGGGAAGCTATTTGCATCTGGACTTCTCTGTCGAGTTTCCTCCTTCATGAGCTGTGTCTCCCTAAACTCTAATGGAGGAGATCAAGGACAAGAGTCCCTTCCCCAGGCAAGGGTCCTGTCCAGACTGGATTCTGTTTATACTCTAAACAGAAATTAGGTTTCCCATTTGGGTGAGGTCCCCCCCAACTTAGTTAACAAGCTGTGCCTTGTGGTCTAGGAGTAATCTCATCTCTCAGTCAAGCCCTTCAGAGACTGACTGGCCTTTTCAGGAATTTGTTCTTAAAAGAAATGGGAGGAAAAGGATGACTCACAAATTAATAATTAGTTAATAGCATAATAGCATAATATTAAGTTCTCTCATTAATGAGATCCTCCAAACTAAAGCAACATATACCTTAATATTCAAGTATTCAATTCAAAAGTAGGAATAGAGAAGAATAATAGAAAACCTGGTTCAAATTAAGAAAAAAAAAGTCAAATGTTTGTATACAACACAGAAGCCTATAAATTAGGATAACTTTTCTTCAAAGAGAATGTAGAAAGATATCGAAGTGGTGCCACTGAATTTCACACACACACACACACACAGATATTGTATCTTAACATACAAGAAATGTCTGATTAATAATACAGGAATCATATCAGAATCACTTATCTGTACTGTTAGAATGTCAACTTGTTAGAACAAAGATAAATATTCACATTTAATTGCAAGAAATCATAAACATGAGAGAATACAGTATGTGACTACCACAGCTTCACCCTGACCTATTCAAAGAAGCTAAACATTCCAAAGAAAAAGAAGAGCAAGAAAACAGAATGGCTGTCTAATGAAGCTTTACAAATAGCTGAGGAAAGGAAAGAAAAGTGAAAGGAGATAGGGAAAGATATATACAACTGAATGCAGAATTCCAGAGAATAGCAAGGAGAGCTAAGGTTTTCTTAAATGAGCAATGTAAAGAAATAGAAGAAAACAATAGAATGGAAAAATGAGGTTTCTTCAAGAAAATTAGAGATATGGAGAAAATGTTTCATGGAAAAATGGGTATGATAAAAGGTAAAAATGGTAGGAACTTAACAGAAGTAGAAGAGATTAAGAAGAGGTGGCAAGAATACAAAAAAGAACTATACAACAAAGATTTTCAACATCACCAGTAACAACAATGGTTTGGTTACTGATCTGGAGACAGACCTCCTGGAGAATGAAGTCAAGTGGGCCTTAGGAAGTATAGCTAACAGTAAGGCTAGTGGAGGTGATGAAATACCAGCTGAACTATTTAAAATATGATGCTGTTAAAGTGCTGCACTCAATGTGCTACAAAATTTGGAAAACTCGACAGTGGCCACTGAATTGGAAAAGATCAATTTACATCTCAATCCTAAAGAAGGGCAACTCTAAAGAATATACAAATTACCAAACGATTGTGCTCATTACATTAACCAGCAAGGTTATGCTTAAAATTCTGCAAGCTAGACTTCAGCAATATGTGAACAGAGGTACCAGAAGAGCAGGCTGGCTTTTGAAGAGGCAGAAGAACTAGAGACCAAATTGCCAACATTTGCTGGATTATGGAGAAAGCAAAGGGGCTCCAGAAAAACATCTACTTCTGCTTCATTGACTACACTAAAGCCTTTTTACTGGTTGGATCACAGAAAAATGTGGCTAGTTACTAAAGAGATGGGAATACCACATCATCATATTTGTCTCCTGAGGAACCTACCTGTATGCAGGCCAAGAAACAACAGTTAGAACTAGACATGGAATAACTGATTGATTTAAGATTGGAAAAGGAGTCTTACAAAGCTGTATATTGTCACCATATTTATTTGACTTATATGCAGGTCACATTTGAAATGCCAGTCTGGATGAATCAAAAGCTGGTATTAAGGTTGCCAGGAGAAATATCAACAATCTCAGATATGCAGATGATATCGGCAGAAAGAGAAGAGGAATTAAGAAGTCTCTTGATGAGGGTAAAAGAGGAGATATAAAAGTTGGCTTGAAGCTTAACATCAAAAAAAGTAGGACCTTGGCAATTGGTCCCATGACTTCCTGGCAAATAAAGGGAGAAGAAATGGAAGCCATGTCAGATTTTCTATTCTTGGGCTCAATGATTCTGCAGATGGTGACTGCAGCCATGAAATTAAAAGACACTTGCTACTTGCAAGGAAAGCTATGGCAAACTTGGACAGCATACTCAAAAAGCAAAGACATCACCTTGCTGACAAAGCTCCATATAGTCAAAGCCATGGTTTTTCCAGTAGCAATGTATGGCTGTGAGAGTTGGAGTATAAGGAAGGCTGAGTACCACAGAATTGATGCTTTGGTGCCGGAGAAGACTTTTGAGAGTCTCTTGGATAGCGAGGAGATCAAATCAGTTGATAATAAAGGAATTATCTCAGGTTATTCACTGGAAGGTCAAATACTGAAGCTGAAGCTTAAATACTTTGGCCATATGATAAGAAAATGGGCCTTATTGGAAAAGACCCTGATGTTGGGAAAGGTTAAAAGCAAAAGGAAAAGGGGATGGCAGAGAATGAGATGGATAGACAGTGCCATAGAAGCAATGAATATGAACTTGGACAGATGCCAAGAGATAATGGAGGACAGAAGGGCCTGGTGTGCTATAGTCCATGGGGTCACAAAGACTTGGACATAACTGAATGACTAAACAACAATAACAACAACACTTATGCTAAAAGATGGGAAATGGAATAGGAAAGGTATATCACAGAGACTAGCACCATATCCTATGGGAATTTAGCTAATGTAAATTAATGCTTACCATTGAGAGACTTGAAGAGATGAGAAACTGTCTCAGCTAACAAACATTTGATCTCTTTAGAAGGAGAATTTATGGAAGGCAGGGCAATCAGGGCAATACTTGGTTAAGAATAGATAGTTATCTGTCAAATCTTACAGAGTAGTATGGTGGATGACATGAACATAGTTTCAAAACACAAAATAAAACAAAACAAATAACAATGAAGGAAAATCAAGTTTATGAAAACTTACTTTGAGACCCAGTTAAGCCTGATCATCCCCAAAGATTTATTTAAAGGTGAAATTAAAAAGAACTCAGAAAAGATGAAAAAAATGGTGGTGGGGGGGATCTGTTAGCATGTTTATAACGGATTATTCTTATCATCAAGGACAATGGAGCCATCACATTTGGGTAGCAATATATAAGACCCTATTGAGTCTTTATGAGTAGATAGAATAGCATTAAATACAATAAAGAAGAGCAGTGAGACCAGAATAATCACAGACACAGGGCATATATGCTGAAGGTAACAAAATTTTTAAAGCATTGAAAGATCAATTCTCAAGATACCTTGAAAGAAATACCAAGGGGGAAAAGGCAATCAGGAAAACAATGAAAACTCCTGACCCATGTGTCTATTGTCTCATCTCTCTAAAAATCTTTATGAGACTGAACTACTTGTCTATCAAAGGTAGACATCCAAATATTTGTATACATGTTGTGCATGTTTGTATATACATATATCTGTTTATCTTTGCTAATAAATGTAAGGCCTTTGAAGGCAAGGGCTGTTCATAGTAGGCACTTAATAAATGCTTGCTTGCTCAACTGATATGGGGACTGATATGACATGATTATTGGTACCTCCTGATATAGGTACATCCTTTACCCTCTATCTACATAGATAATAAGATGTCATGCTTATCATAAGCAGATAAGTTGTAAGGAGTTGTTTAAGGTACACAGAGGTTAAGTGACTTGTCCAGAGTCATGCAGCTAGTAAGTCTCATAATCAGAATTTGAAACCAAGTCTTTCAAACCCCATGTCCTATCCACTATTCCACACCATCTTTATATATCGATGATATTTTGCTAAAAATATGAGAATAGAATAGGAAGAATTTTTCAAATATTTTATAGTAGATTATAATTGTAGGCTATTCATATATATATATATATTATGTATATAGTAGATTATAATTATATAAATGTACAAATGTATAATTGTACAATTATAATTATATATAGTAGATTACTAATTGAATATTGCAAAGTATTTGACTCAGTAGAGCAAAATGAAGCCTTCATGGTTTCCCTCCAACAAGTTTTCTCTCATGTTCATACTGAAATCATTGAAGAATCTTTAATAATTATATCTAATATCTAATAATATAATGATCTAATAATCTATATATGCTACATAGTATACATAATAATCTAATAATAACTAATATCTAATAATAATAAAGCAATAACAGAGATAATTTCATTCAACATAATCCTGATTTTCAATATCCAGTAAAACAAAACAGGTATGCATCCTTACCATAGGTACTCGTCATGGTCACGTAAGACATCCGGGAAGAATACAAATGGAAAAGACAGCTTAACAGAATGTGGTAATAATAATAGTAGTAATAGTATCCAGGCTACTGTGCTAGCTTCTCTATGTACCAGGTACTGTGCTAAGTGCTTTATGAATATCTCATTTGATCCTCACAACAATCCTAGAGATAAGTGTTATTATTATCCCCATTTTAAAGTTGAGGACACTGAGGCAAAGTGAGGTTAAATAACTTTCCCAAGGCTCCAGTGCTAGAAAACATCTAATTCTGGACTTGATCTCAGGTCTTTGTGACTCCAGGCCCAGCACTCTATCCATTGTACCACCTAAATAGTAAGGGCCTAGAAATGTTTTTGTTCCTAGATGCCATTGTGCTGATTGAATCAAGCCTCAGAATATTAGAAAGCCTTCTAAATTATATCTACAACCACCCAAATTAGCTCAGCTTTATAACCCATATAGGAAAAGCCAAATGGATGAAGGATGCCTATTGTAGAGACACTATGGATGAACAGTGAATTGGACCCAGAATTGAATGAGAGGATGAAAGAAAACTAAATTGCATTTGGGAAGCAATGTAGTGGTTTTAATAATCCTAAACTTCTCTCTGAAGCAAAAACCTTTTTGATGCCAACATTCTTCTGATGATGCTGTTTGACTGGAAATCATGGAACACAACAATCAAAATAGTGGACAATCCAAACAGCAATGGAGTGATGTATCTAGGGAAGGTACAACATACTACCAATCATGAACTCAATGTAAAATGTCATAAAAAGATATTATCCAGAATATATGATTAGAAAGGGAGGTAGGATTAAGCAAGAATAAATCATAACAGGTGGACAGACTGATTATTGAACTGGAGCCCTCCTAATATTAAAAGACCTAGAGGAAGGTCTCTATCATGTTGGGTGAAACTCCTCTCCAGGATATGTGGGAGAATGTGGACAGTGTTTGTATAAATTGGGAAGTAATGGTTGAGTTGAGATCTGCCTTGTGATAAGAACATTTCCCTGATGAAACTTCTTTCCTCCTATCCACAACATGGGTAGACTTTATCTAGAAGGATGCAAAGCTTCTCCCAGGACCTGCTTGGCCTCCTCATCGTAAAATGTTTCAGTTACATAGAGTCTAGGTCTTTCAACCTTGATGGGTGCCTAAGACCATGTAAGATGACATACTCTGAAGATCTCCTGATTGGATAGACTTTGGTGAGAAGGCAAGGGAGGCCACAAGTACCAAGGCTGAAGATAAGTGCCATTGTATCCTTGATGCATATTCTTGCCCAGTTAGGACAAAAGGAACCTTCTTCTTGTTAAATATTCAATGACTTCAGTGCCTTGTTTTATCCCCAAATTGACCCTGAACTAAGAGAGTGCTGATGATAGAACTTGCCTCCAGTATACATTGTGGAGGAAATGCCCACACTGAAGAGATCAGAAATCTGCTGAAGCACAGAATGTTGTGATTATTGTATATTTTCTTTCCTAGCTTATTTTTGGTCGTATTTCAAGAATCTATGAGATTCCATTGCTGCAGGTACTTTCTTGATCTTTTCTGTTTGTAGCCATAAGCTCTGGGCTCACTTTCCCAATCCACATTCAGGCTAGCAAGTTGGGTGATCAGAATAAGGCTACTTGCTCCTCTCAGAGCTCTGGGGCTGTAATCCTGAAACATTTGGAGGTTATTTACTTAGTAAAATAGCTCATGAGTCTCCCATATGATATATTACTTCAATATCATTTCCTGATAATATTCCCCCAATAGCATCTCCCATTAATATCTTCCCAATATCTTCTAAGTAGTCATTATTGCCCCAATATAATCTTGACCAGTTGTTTCAATATGAATTAACTAGTGAATATTTCTTTGCTTTTACAAAAGGATATTTACTGAGAATATATAATAAGAACTGAAGTACAAATAGCTTTGAAAGTGGGAGCCACTCTTCTTTCAGTCCCTTGGGAGAATTAACTCAAATTTAAAGTGGTTACTATCAAGCACCCCATTCCCTCAAACATTCACTTCTAGGAAATAGTATATCTGCTTGGGCTCTGAAACAGAGAGAAGGGCCCCCCTACCATGCATTTATGGAAGCAGGCTTACCAAACCTTCTCCTGGGTTGATACCAGGTCACAGTGTTCATGTTCTAAGAACTCGGTTCTCATTGGTCAATCCCACAGTTACATGTTATGGAGAGATTTTTGTTGTTATTGAAAGGATTTGTCCCATAATACATATGCAAACTGCCCTATATAGTGATACAGGTTTCAATTTTTCAAGGATCCTTGATTTCCACAAGGTGTGTATTTCTACCAATAAAAATAGCAGTCCGAATATAACTTATTAGATGATTTTTGATAGTTCCTATGGTGAAAAAAAATCATCAGTCCAGTCTACTAAGTGAGCCTTTCTGGTCCTTGATGACAGACGATCACTAGGCTTATACTTAAAGTCTTTACAGTTTATCAGACTATGCCAGAGGTTGTACCATGTTGTCATAGCCTTTGATAACCCAGGATAATGAAGCATTGAAGTAGAACTTCAGTAGAATAAACTCACTCAGTACTGATAACCTGTTTAGGTGTCCATACACTGATACAGGAAATAACTATGATTTCATCACTTTAGGGAACTCCTTCCATCAATACAAATGGCAGATTAAGTCTATGACTTAGTAGATAAGGCCTAAAGAATTGCCTGGGTCACTCAGAGGTAGGAAGTAACTTGCCTAGGTCACGCAACTAGTAAATGTCAGAGGCAGGATTGGAATGAATCTCCTTGATTTTCTGAACACTTTATCTGTTATAACCATACTGCTTCTACAGGGCTTCTACAGGGTCCAAAAATAATAAATCAAGTGTGTTCCAGGGACACTTTCCTTTTGAGGTGACATAGGCTACACTCAAAATTGGAGTATATCAGATTGAGATAAAAGCTTTAAAAATTATTTGCACATTTTGTTTCTACGCAGCAGACATTTCCCAGCAGACATCCAAACAACCCCCATACTGAACCACATTTCCTAGAAACAATGTATTGATTGTCAGTAGAAGGAAGGAATCCGTCCTTTAACTTTAATGGTATGATATTAACTTTGGGGCAGCTAGGTGGTACAGTGGATGAAGCACTGGACCTGGAGTCAGGAAGGTCTGAGTTCAACTCTGGCCTCAGACACTTAGCTGTGTAACCCTGTTTTACCTCAGTTCCTTATCTGTAAAATGAGCAGGAGAAAGAAATGGCAGACCACTCCAGTATCTTTGCCAAGAAAACCCCAAATGGGGTCACGAAGAGTCGGACATGATTGAAATGACTCAGTAAAAACAACAACATTGACCACTAGCTTTGACTAGGGTTTTGTCAAAATCTCTACACGTTAACTTTATTTACTTGTTGTAATTGTATATATTCTTCTTCTGACATTGGTTTCTTAACTTTGCATCACTACATACAAATCTTCCCATGTTACCCTGAAATCTTCATATTTCAATTTCTTATTTGTACAGCTATTTTCCAATCTATGGGTACGTATTTTCTTTATAGCTTTTTTTTTTTATTACAGATGATGGTATTGTGAGCATTTTTATACATATGGGTCTTTTCTTGCTGACAGTATTCTTCTTGATATAGTCTCGGTAGGGGGATCTCTGTTTTAAAGAGTATGAACAATTTAGTAAGTTTTCCTTGCAAAGCTCCAGATTTGTTTTCCATAACCAATTCACAGCTCTACCAACAGTGAATTAATTTGCCTTTCTTCCCACAACCCCTCCAACAATAAATTTCCTCATATTTTACTGTCTTTCTTAGTTTGATTGGTATAGACTGATACCTCAAGATTATTTTAAATTTCATTTCTTTGATTATAAATAATTTTGAACAATTTTTTCAGGTGGTCATTGATAGTTTATATTTTTTCAAAATCATATCCTTTGCCCACATCTACTGGTGCTCTCAAGGATTTGTATCAATTCCCTAAAGATTTTGGATGTTGGACTTTTATCAGAGATATTTGAGATGACAGCATTTTTTTTTCGTTTGTGAGATGCTAATTGGAAGAGGCATTTCTTCTTTTGTTTGCAGAGACGGGAAAATGCCCTTTTTTGTCTGTTCGTATAAGTGATCTCCCTAGTAATTAGATAGCCATCTGAACCTTGTTTGGTGAAACAATATCCTTCAGAGATTCATTCTTCTTGCTTCTCAGAACTAGGAAGAGTGGAATGTTAGAACTGGAAAGGACTTTTAGAGATCATCTCCTTCAGCCCCCTAATTAGATGGGATTAGAACCATAGACTTCTAACTACCAGTCCTCTACTCTTTTTACAATACTACAATGGGCAAAGTGCCTCAGGAAGTTTCTAAGCCAAGTGCCCTAGGCTGTATCTGGCTGAGGACAAAGCAGTTAATTAATTCAGTTAGGACTGTATGCTGGAATTTGTTCTAATAATCCTCCAGAAGTAATTATGGGGTGTAGACAAATGTAAGCAACTACGGAGGGAAAGACAACTTCTAGCTGTGTCCTGGGGATCCCCAAATGGAACAATGCCCCCAGATGCCCCAGTATAGTTTTAGTTCTGGATTAAGTCAATTCAGTTAGAAAAAAAAGCAAAGCAAAACAAAACATTTGGTCAAACCAGATAGTTGGCATTGTGTAGACAAAAAAAGAGGGAAATCGTTTGCTTTTTTAATTTAATTTTTTTTTTTTTGCTTTTCAGTTGGTTGTTTTGGGGGTTGTGATATAGTGTGAACCTAAAGCCACAACTAACTCACCCAGGTAGTAAGAGCATGTCTTTAAAACTAACAGAGATTCCCACATATCTAGTAAAACCAAAGGCTACTGCTTCTTTTAGTCACTGCCCGAAAATACTATCTTCTGAGGTGCTGACTCATCTGGGCAGGAGGACATGCAGTGACTCATTTATAAGCAGGAAGTACTGACTCAGCTGGGCAGGAAGGCCATGCAGTGGTTCAGTTAACAGCTGGGTATGTGAGGAGGGGTATGAGAAAAGGCCCTGAAAGTGGAAGGAAGAAGGGGAGGAAAAAAGGAAAGAAACATGGAAAACTTAAGAAACACATTTTTTTTTAATCTTTTCCTTTGGCACTATTTTGAAAGTGGCATTTATGTTTCTTCTCTTGTAACAGTCCTTGAGAGTTGTAAAGTTTACAACATCACACTCCTGATATATGGGCAGAGCAAAGGGCAGAGATCATATTCTCCAGCCTGATTCTAGGCATTTGATGATAAATTGGTTTGCATCATATTTACCTAGACTACCTAACATCCCTTGCTTTTGTTATGCAAATTTTGGAGCATCATCCTCTTAACAGATATATCAGCCCAGATGTAATATATCTCCAGGAGACAGAACACATAAAATCAGTAATTATGTGTATTCCAGAAATATAAAAATTTTATAGCAAACTCAAAGAGCCTACGTATCAGATTGGAGTCACTGTGTCACTCTTGATGCAGGAAAGATTTAATAAAGTAATTCTAGATAAAATTTTTTAAAATTTTGTTTTACCAGATATATGACTTCACTGGTGCAGGATCTCCCAGTGAGGAAAATCCCTCTACCAATGCCAATCCATTCTATAACATATTCTCAGAGAGATGTCTAATTAAATAAGTTAACATTTTTGATTACAAGATAGAATGTGAATTCCTTAAGGGCAGAAACCATATTTTACAAACCTCTATAGTGCTTGACACAGTGCAATTGAATTGATTTTATTTCCTGATTGGACCTCAGATGACAGTGAAATGATTAATGCATTCTTGAAAGTATCACTTGCCTACTCACTGCCTGTCCAAGGTATTACAGTAATAAGCTATCCTTTTGCATATTTCGAAGAGTCTGTGGTCTCATTAATGTGGGTACTTCCTCTAATATGTGCACAGATCTGTCCCTTACTTAAAAGGATAGATATATTGATTTTTTAAAAAATGACGGTCACTCTTTTCCTCTACTCTCTCCCTGAAAACTCTTTTTTCACAAAGATAGATAAATAAGATATGATTCTAGGAAAGTCCTTTCTTCAAACCTGTTTCTTAATCTTTACAATGAGGACAATACTACCTTCCTTATAGGGTTATTGTGAGGAATAAATGAGGTAAGAGATGTAAAATACTTTTCAAACATTGAAGAACTATGTAAGTATTAGCTATCATCATCATCATTATTATTATTATTCTCCACCTATAGGCCACTATAACTCTGTTGAGAAGAGTGTGATACATTTTATCTTCAGTTCTCTGAAGTCAATTGGTCCCTATATTGATCAGATTTCTGATGTCTTTCAGTTTTCCTTTATTCTATTGGAATCATCGTATAAATTGTTCTCTTGGTTTTCTGCTTACTTCACTTTGCATCAGTTAAAATTTCTGAGTTTCTCTGAATTCTTCAATTGTCATTTCTTTTAATTAATTAATTTTTAGTTTTCAACATTCACTTCCATACGATTTTGAGTTTTAAATTTTGTCCCCCTCACTCCCATCCCTCCTTCCCGAGACAGCATGCAATCTGATATAGGCTCTATATATACATTCATATTAAACATTTTCGCATTAGTCATGTTGTAAAGAAGAATTAGAACCAATGGGAGGAGCCACGAGAAAGAAGAAACAAAATAACAACGACAACAACAAAGAGAGAAAATAGTATTCTTCCATCTGCATTCAGACTCCAAAGTGCTTTCTCTGGATGTGGACAGCATCTTTCATCATGAGTCTTTTGGAGTTGTCTTAGATCCTTGCATTGCTGAGAAAAGCTAAGTCTATCAGAGTTAGTCATTGCACAACGTGGCTGTTACTGTGTACAATATTCTCCTGGCTCACTTCACTCACCATCAGTTCATATAAGTTTTTCCAGGTTTTTGTGAAGTCTGCCTGCTCATCATTTCTTATAGCACAACAGTATTCCATTACATTCATATACCACAACTTGTCCAGCCATTCCCCAACTGATGGGCATCCCCATAATCTCCAATTCTTGGCTGAAGCAAAATGAGCTGTTATAAATATTTTTGTATACATGGGTCCCTTTCCCATTTTTTGACCTCTTTGGCATACAGACCTAGAAGTAGTATTGCTGGGTCAAAGATTATGCATAGTTTTGTAGCCCTTTGGGCCTAGTTCCAAATTGCTCTTCAGAATGGTTGGATCAGTTCATAACTCCACCAACAATGCATTAATGTTCTAGTTTTCCCAAATCTTCTCCAACATTTAGCATTTTCCTGTTTTGTCATGTTAGCCAATCTGATAAGTGTAATATGGTACCTCAGAGTTGTTTTGATTTGCATTTCTCTAATCAATAGTGATTTAGAGCATTTTTTCATATGACTATAGATAGCTTTAATTTCTTCCTCTGAAAACTGCCTGTTCATATCCTTTGACCATTTATCACCTGGGGAATGACTTTTATTCTTATAAATTTGACTCAGTTCTCTATATATTTTAGAAATGAGGCCTTTATCAGAGATGCTGCCTATAAAAATTATTTCCCAGCTTTCTGCTTCCCTTCTAATCTTGGTTCCATTCCATTGTCATTTCCATTGCAATAATATTCCATTTAATTCACCTAAACAATTTGTTCAGCCACCAGTCCCCAACAGATGAATACCCACTTAGTTGTCCATGTGTTTATTCCCACAACAAGTCTTAATAAGAACATTTTAGTATACTTTATGTATATATACATGCACACATACATATGTGTGTGTGTGTGTGTGTGTGTATACCAAACTCTTTTTTATGTCTTTGAAATCTGTGAAGTATATATTCATTATTGGCATTACTATATCAAAAGGTAAGTTCAGTATAGTGATTTCCTCAAATATTTCTCAATTTTTTCCCCAGAATCAGTGGATAAATTCACAATTTGGCCAACAGTATATTAACGTACTTTTTTTCTCCATAACTCCTGTCACCTGTGCCAATCTGATGGGGGTGACATGAAATCTCAAAGTTGTTCAAGTTTTCATTCCTCTTGTTATTAGTGATGTGAAGCATTCTTTCATAGGTTGTCCATGCCTTCTTATCCTATGTGACTTTTGGTCCTGTATGAGAGGAAAAAAATATATATGTTTGATAGTGATTAGTGTGAAATAAGGTCAGAAAGGTAGATTGGTGCCAGATTGTGGAGGTCCATATATGCCAGGCTTAGGAATTTGTTCTATACTGAACAGGCAAAAGGGTTTTTAAGAGTTGTGCAGTCAGATCTACACAGAAGGAAGCTCAATTTGAAGAATAGATTGGAACAGAGAAAGAGTAAAGGTGGAAAGACCAGTTGACAACTACTACAATAATCCAAGTGGTTGATAATGAATAGGAAGTAGGTCAGAGAATATAAAAAAAATCAATAGGACTTAGCACTTGATGGGATGTGAGAGATTAGAGAAATGAGTCAAAGATAACATTAAGATTATGAGGAACTGTGGGGATGCCATTGAAAGAAGTAGGGGAGTCAGAAAGAAGAGTAGGTTTGCAGGGGGAAAAAAGTAAGTTAGAAGCACTCATTTACGTAAAGTTATTTGATATGCTAATTATAAATCAGATTTATCTATAACACTTAAGTAATTCACCTAAAAACGCTTATCTACCAGGAAATATTTTGTTTATTTTTAGTTACTGGGTATTTGGAAATAATAAAACAGATTTTAAAAATTAAGTTCCCAGAAAAATGTGGTCAATGCCAATGAATCTGCATGCTTTCTCTCTTATGAAAATGGACACAATATGACAAGATCCCCAAAGTGAAGAGTGGTGAGGCCAGTGCCGGCTGAGACTCCTCAACCATGTATGGTCAATGCAGTCAAGAAAAGCAGATGTCATCTGAAAAACCTTGACCAAAGAAGCATAGTCTATTAGGGTTTTTCATATACTCCCTTCTGCCTGTTACATATTCTAGGATTCATTGACCTGACAGTTTGTTTAATAATTGCTTATTTGAATCCCTAAGCACATTCGTGGAACCTCTCACTAGCATGTCCCTTTCTATTGCCCATTAGACAATCTTCCTAATTGAACTGTAATTAGTACTCAAGATTCTAAACCATCCTATAGTCATAGAATCAGTTGAGCCAGGCTATGATCGTAAGACCATGACATCTTCAAGTTTTCATTTCTCAAGTTATTTCAAGGTAATTTTCATATTTCTTTTAAATATTCTCTTCTTTAGGTTAGATATTCCCAATTCCTACATTTGATCCTCATTGTATGGCATATTTTCAAGACCCTTATTAATTTGCTTGCTATATCCTGGACACATTCCAGCTTGTTAATATCTTTTTAAATTGTGGTGCCCAGATCTGAAAACAATACAGGCAGGGTTCTGCATCCTTTTGTCTCCTTTAGATGGTCTCTGTTCCATTTTGTCACCCAGAGTCATTTTGTTTGGTTTTCATTGTGCTTTAACTTGAAGATAGCCTCATATACTTTTTTTTTAGGCAATTGGGGTTAAGTGACTTGCCCAGGGTCACACAGCTAGTAAGTGTCAAGCGTTTGGTCTGTGGCCAGATTTGAACTCAGGTCTTCCTGACTTCAGGGCCAGTCTCTATCTACTGAGCCACCTGGCTGCCCCAGCCTCATATACTCTTGACAGTAGTTGAGATAAAAACAAAAACATAAATTCCTAAAATTTATTCGATAAGTAAGACTTTTCACCAATTTAGGATCATCTTCCTCTAGCTTGGTTCAAAATGGTCAGATTTTAGCTATCATAATATAGACTTGTTGTTTAGTCATTGCTGTGTCTGACTCTTCATGACACTGTGGACCTCTGTCCATGGGGTTTTCTTGGCTAAGAGACTGGAGTGGTTTGCCATTTTCTCCTCCAGTGGATCACCTTTTCTTAGAACTTTCCACTATGACCTGTCCGTCTTGGCTAACCCTGCATGACATAGTTTCATTAAGCTACTCAAGCCCTTCTGCCACAACGAGGCAGTGATATATGCAGGGTAATATATGCAAAGTGGGTATCATGAAATGTTTACTTCAGTTAATTTTAGTTCCTGGGTACAACTTACAGAAAGATGGACTGGTAATCTATTCCCCACATTTACCAGTCTGGTTTAAAGAATAATTATTACTATATCTAATGGTTATAATCAGGGAGATAAGCCTCTGATTATTCCCCTTTCTCATCTGCTCTGGCTAGAGGACATTCAATGAACCATATCTGGAATGGAGTCTCTCCCACTGCCATACATTTTATCTTTGGGTATAGGCTTCCTCTGTTAACACATTTGCCTTGGACTTTTCTATTGGGTACCACATGTTGCACCAGAGCTGAAAGACTAATACTATGGGATGATTCCATAACTCTTGACCCCCATTACTGCATAAGGGAAAGGGTACTGCATTAAATAGAATTGCCCACTGAGGCAGGAAGAGGTACCCACTCAGTAGAGCTTAAAAGGAGGGATTCTACTCCTTGGTGGTCCTGTTTCCTTCCTACCTCTGAAGGAAGCTGGAAGATCAGTAGATAAAGTGCCGAACTTAGAGTCAGGAAGACCTGACTTCAAAACTGGTTTCAGATACTTCCTAGCTGTGTGATTGTGGGCAAGTCACTGAATCTCTTCCTGCCTCAGTTTCTACATCTGTAAAATGGGGAAGATAATAGCACCTATGTTGCAGGATTGTTGTGAGAATAAAATGGGATAACATTTGTAAAAAAAAAGGCTTTGCAAACCATAAAGCACTATGCCAGAGTTTTAGTGAGTTTTATTACACAAATTAAAAATAAAATAAATTCCTAAAAAATTAATTAATTAAAAAAAATTTAAAGTTAATTAAAAAAAGAATTAAGGTGCTCCTGGATCTCTCAGTTGGTGCTGGCTATATAGAAGGAGGAGTCTTTTGCTATTGTCTCATATAACAAACTGCCTCAAAAGAATGTTCCGTAGGCCACTTAAACTCAACACATCCATGTTATGACTCATTATCTCTTCCCCTATAGCCTCCTGTCTTCCCAACTTCCCTATTACTGTTGAGGGCACTACCACACTCCCAGTTAGCCAGGCTCACATTCTTAATTCCTCTAGGTGGCCCAGTGGATAAAGTGCTGGGGCTAGAGTCAGGAAGACTCATCTTCCTGAGTTCAAATCTGGCCTCAGACAGTTACTAGCTATATGACCCTGGGCAAGTCACTTGATCCTTGTTTGCCTCAGTTTCTTCATTTGTAAAATGAGCTGGAGAAAGAAATGGCAAACCACTCCAGTATCTTTGCCAAGAAAACAAAACCCCAAATGGGGTCACAAAAAGTCAGACACAGCTGAAATGACCAAACAACAAAGCACTCATTACTCATCCCTAATCTATTGCCAATTCTCATCATTTCTTCTTTTGTACCATCTCTCATATAACTACCCTCTTCTGTACTCAAATACAGGCCTTCAAACCCAGACTGTTGCAATAGCCTGCTGGTTGGTCTCACTGCCTCAAGTCTGACCTCTGCTTGACTGCAAGTGATTCTCCTAAAGCATAGGTCCTTCACTCAACAAAGGCCAAGTGTCTCTGTATTGGTTGGCTGATTGGTTCATTGGTTCATTGGTTGTCCTTTCTTCTTGAAGAGGACCAAAATGACATCACTATGTTAGAGTCAGGTTACAGTATATCCGACAGTGGATGATCAGACCAACAGAAGCTTAGAATGGTCCATCACACGTAGGGCATGAGCAGCCCATATGAACATTTGGGATGGGTTCTCTAAATCTGCACATCTGACATTTATTTTTAGTTACTTCAATTCTGCTTTACTCATAGAGCACAGCACCTTCTTTGATGTGGGCACACCATAACAAGCAGTCCTTTGTCAGTATCTCCCATGGCAATCAATTCCAAAGTCTTTCAGAGAGACCTTGGGAGTGTCCTTGTAGTGCTTCTTCTAACTATCATGTGAGTACTTGCCTTGTGTGAGAGCTCTGTAAAAGTCTTTTAGGCAACCATATAGTTGGCGTTCGAACAACATGGCCAGCCCACGAGAGCTGTGCTCTTCTCAGTAGAGTTTGAATGTTTGGCAGTTCAGTTCAAGAAAGGAATTTAGTGTCCATTACCTTATCCTGCCAGGTGATCTTCAGAACATTACCTCCAGGATCAAATATAAAATGCTTTATTCAGCATTTAAAGCCCTTTGCAATCTGAACCCTTTCCATTCTTCTTATGATTGATCCCCTTCCACTTCCTCTATCATTCAGCTACCTTGGTTTTCTTAGTATTCCTTATACATGCTACTTACCCATCAGTTTTGTATCTTTTCACTGGCTATCCACCATGCCTAAATGTTTCTCCTTCTACAGCTACATGTACCTTCTGGCTTCTCTTTTTCTTTCAAGACTCAGCTCAAATCTTACCCTCTACAAGAAGCCTTTCCTGGTACAACCGCATGCTAGTCCCTTCTCTCCAAGATTACTTTCCATGGGCATTGTCTATATCTTGTATGTATAGGGACTTGCATGTTTTCTCCTTTAGCTCCTCTGCCTCTTTGAAAACCAGCCTGCTCTTCTGATAATTCTCAGTTCACATATTACTGAAGCCTATACTGCAGAATCTTAAGCATCACCTTGCTGGTGTGTGAAATGAGCACACTTGTTTGATAATTTGATCATTCCTTGGAATTGCCCTTCTTTAGGATTGGTATGTAAACATCTTTTCCAGCACAGTGGCCATTATCGAGTTTTTCAAATTTGCTGGCATATTGAGTGCTGCCCCTTAATAGCATCATCTTTTAGGATTTTAAAATAGCTTAGCTGGAACTACTGATCAGCAAGGAAGCTTTAATCTGCTATGTTTTTGAACTGGCCTAGTTCACCCCTCCTTTGGCAGCTTAGTGGTCCTCCGCTCCTGGAAGCTTACCATAATAGTGCCAGATTTAGTGAGGGCACTGATTGGTTTTAGCCTTACTGTATATGAAACTCAGTAGTGAAAAATGGAGACTTGGTTGAAGGTTTCACATAGTGGAAATACTCTTTACTTGCACCATTCAACCAAGGCTCCATTTGATGATGAGAAATGCTTACCCACCTTTTGGCAGAGAAGAAATGCACTAAATGTACAAGATGAGACACATCTACATATGGCCGATAAGGAAATTTTTTTTTCTTGGTTCTGCATATTTGTTTGCTATCTGCTTGGATAAATGGGTTTATTTACTATTCAATATTCATGAGAATCTTTTGTACAAGTAGCATTTGGTGAGAAGGGACCAAATCTTTGAATATAATATGTACCTTTTCCTCTTTAAGAAATACCAGCAAGAAAGCAACTTGAACCTAACAAATCATTTCCCCTAGACTAACAGTATTTATTGAAGCGGATAGCTATAATTCTGATCTGGTACCCCTTCTTGGAGGAAAGTAGATTGGACAGTCTAGTGGTCCTGATCTTTTGCTTCCCTCTAGGTAGGAATCGAAGTCTCTCTTGGCGAGGGGCGGGCAAGATTACTATATCTATTGTAGGCTACTTGCAAGCTACAGTTAGACAAACGATTCTTACATTAAAATGACCTCCATGAGCAATATACACAACTTACATATAAATTATTCTTGGAGTTCTGCTCCCTTCACTCTGTATCAGTTTCCCATAGTTCTCTGAAACTGTCATTTTGATAATTTCTTATGGGACAATAATCTGTTATATACACTACAACTTTTTTGGCTATACCCCAATTAATGGGTACCCTCTTACTCTCTAATTCTTTGTTATAATAAAAATAGTTGCTATATATGTTCTTGTACACGGACTATCTCCTTTCTTCTATCTGACATTTAAGCTGACACCCTATTCTTTTTTAAAATTTTATTTTATAAAAAAATTCATAAGCATTTGTTTTTTCTACCTCTACTCGTCTCATAATTAAAAAAAATAAAAACAAAACCCTTGTAATAGATATGTATAGTCAAGAAAAATAGCTACCAATTGACAATGTCCAAATATGTGTCTCATTTGCATATTTAGTCCATCACTTCTCCATCAAGAGATGGGTAGCATTCTTCCTCACCAGTTCTCTGGACTGATGTTTGAATATTGCATTGATCAAAGTTCTTAAGTTTTTCAAAGTTTTAAAAAAATCATTACAATGCTGTTATAGTGTATAGTTGTTATAGTATAAACTGTTCTCTTGGTTCTGTTCTCTTTACTTTATGTTAATTCATACAAGTTTTTATAGGCTTCTTTGAAATATTTTCCTTTGTTGCACAATAAACTTGTACGATAAGAAATGAGTAATTGAATATTATATTCACATACCATAATTTGTTCAACCATTCCTTAATTGACAAACAGGCACTTAATTTCCAGTTCTTTGCTATAACAAAAAACTACTATAAACATATTTGTACATGTAAATGATCATAGGCTAAAGCTTTGTTCCTTCCATCTCTTGGTGGACACAGCATGTCTCCTGAAAGGGGCAAGACCTGACTTTTTCCATCTGCTTTAAAGGACTTACCCTTGGACAAGGAGTCTTCCACTTCCTGCTGCCATCTCATTGCCAGCAATAGGGTTTAGGGGAAAAGATAATAGAGTTCCTTTTTGGATATAATAAGTTTAAGTTGTTTACTGGACATCCAGTTTGAGAAACCCAACAGACTGTTGGAGATGTGAGGTTGAGGGTTGGCAGAGAGATTGAGGCAGGATAGATAGTTTCAAGAATCATCAGCATAGAGAATATAATTAAATTGATGGAAGCTGATGAGATCACCAAATGAAGTAGAGTAGAGGGAGAAGAGAAGAGGGACCAAGCAGAAAGAAGCCCAAAGGACACTTAGAGGGAATGATCTGGAAGAGAATCTAGCAAAGGAGAAAGAGAAGGAGCAGTCAGGAGGAGAACCAGGAGAGAGTTTGGTGTCCCAAATAACCAGAGAGAAGAAAATATCAAGAAGAAGAGAGCTCTCAGCAGTGTTAAAGGTGCAAAGAGATCAAAGAGAATGAGGATAGCAAAAAAAAAAATTGGATTTGGCAATTGAGAGACCATTAGTAACTTTGGAGAAAGCAGTTTCAGTGGGATCTTAAGATCAGAAGCATGATTGTATGGGGTTAAGAAGAGAGTGGGAGGAAAGAAAGTGGAGGCAACTCTTATAGACGGCCTTTTTGAGGAGTTTAACTACAAGGGCAGAAGAGATATAGGACAATAGTTATTGTGGATAGAAGGATCAACTGAGGATTTTTTCAAGATGGGAGAGACAAGGACATAGTTGTAGGCAGTAGGGAATGGGCCAATAGAGAGGGAGAGATTGAAAATAAGTGAAAGAGTGGGGATAACAAAGGGGGCAATAGGTTGGAGGAGATAGGAGGGAATCTAATTACTTAGAGTTTGCCTTGGTAAGGGGAGGCAACTTCATCACACGAGACAGGAATGAAGGAGTGGCAGAAGTGGCAGAGGGTATCTGAGTGATAGGAGATGAGGAATAGAGGAGAAGAGGGAGTTCAAGAGGAACGGCCTCAATTTTTTTTTCTATAAAATATGAGAAAAGGTTCTCAGTTGAGTGATTTGGATGGGGAGAAGCTATAGAAGGCTCGAGGAAGGTTGAAAAGGTTTGGAAGAGTCACTGTGGAGAATGGGAGAGTGAATTGATAAAGGAGGTAGAGGATTGTCTGTCAGCAGGAAGAGACCAGTGGAGATTGTGTAATATAAATTTGTGGTGGACCAAGTCCAAACAGCTGTGTGATTCTCCATCTCCATTTAGGAACAGATGAGTAGGAGTGAAGGCAGAAATTGGTGAGAGTGATCAAGGTTGAGGTCTGGCTAGGCATAATCATCAATATGATAAGGGGGGGTAGGGATTTAAGAGAGGAAGACATGGAATTGAATTGATTCACCAAGAGGTCAAATGGGGAAAAGAGTGGTTAATGCAGGGAAGATGATCTAGGAGAGAATTGAGGCATCAAGGAATTTGAGCTCAAGATGTGGAAAAGAGTAGGGTTTGGTAAGGGAAGGCAGAGGGAGAGGTGAAAAGCCAAAAGATTATGGTCAGATAAGGGGGTTTCAGAATTCTTTAAAGCAGAGCTTGTATATTTGTTGGTGACAGCAAGATCAAGGGTATTACCATCTTTGTGTGTGGCTGAAGGTGGAGTGGAGCAGCAGCTCTGAGAAGTGTGTGGGTTGAGGAACTGAGTAGTTAAGGGGTGTTTGAGTCAGTATGTATATATGAAGTCCCTTAGTATGAGGGCAGGAGTTGGGGAGCAGAGAAAACTGGTGAGCCAGGTACTGAACTCACTGAGGAAGTAAGGGAAGTGACCTGGGGAGCATGTAGACAATAGCTACCAGAATTCTGATTGAATGGTAGATATAAATAATTTGACCTTTAAAGGAAGAGAGGTTACTCACTAATGGAGGTATGAGGAGAATCTGGATGTCACAACGGGGAGTAAGGAATATTCCAACTCCTCTGCCTCAACCAGTGAGCCAAGGATGAGTCAAGGTGCAGCCATCACTGGGGAGGGGGAGAAAGGGAGGTTGTGTCATCAGTGGAGAGAAAGGTTTCGGTAAGAGCTAGTATATGGAAGGAGTAAGAGAGGAAAAGATTTAAGATGAAGGGAAGTATGTTGCATATGGAACAGGCATTTCAGAGAATACAATTGAAGGGCTGGGTGATATTTGGTTTAAGCTTTGGTGTGGGATGGTTGAGGGGGATTGGAATGAGGAATCAGATGATGAGGAATGGGGTTTGGATGATTATCTATAGGAGTTAAGTGAAAGATACCACCAAAAGTGAGAATATTCATTACTGAGTAGAAGGTGCCACTCCTTTTCCCAACAGAAGTTAAAGATTAGGCTGAAGTTAAGTGTAGTATGAGATGGGAGGCACATCAATCAGATGGTCAGATGGAAGGCCCTACTTCATAATTCTTTTTCCCTTTTTAGGCAGGAAAGGGGCATAGCTGAAGATTGAAGTTGAAACCTGCCTATCTCCAAACTACCCTGTCACTGTACAGGGCAACACTATCTTCCCAGGCTCACAACCTAGGATCATCCTGTACTCCTCACTATTTTTCACCCCCTCCCCCGTATCCAATCTGTTGCCAAGGCCTGTCAATTTCACTTTTTTTTTTTCAATTTCACTTTTTAACATTTCCCAAATGCCTTCTTTGGTTACTAACTCTTCCCCCATCCATAGGTGTAAGAGGTAATTTCTTTCTTTCTATTCTATTTTGTGTTTGATATGACCTTTTAGATCTAACCCACATTATCAAGTTGAAGCTTGTCTTTATTTGTATAGTGTGAAGTGTTAGTCTAAACTCAATTTCTGCCAGATTGCTTTAGCGTTTTCCCAGTGGTTTCAATGAAGGGATGAGCTGATACAAGTTAGTGAGGGAAAAGTCTAGTGTGAATATTGGGTGGAGGGAATAACATGGTCAAATTTACACTTGGCAGCTGAATAGATGGACTGGACAGGGGAGAGACTTGAGGAAGACCAACCAGAAAGGTTGAGATGATGACAGTCTGAGCCAGAGTTGTGGATTTATGAGTGAAGAGGAGCCTCGAATTGGATAAATTTGTTGACCGAGAATGAGGAGCTGAGGATGATACCAAAGTTGCAGGTGACTTCCTGAATGAATGAGAGGATGGTGGTACACTTGACAGTAATATACAAGTTCAGAAATGAGCAGGGTGTTTGGGAAAAACTAATGAAATCAGTATTGAACCTATTAAGTTTAAGATGCCTACAAGATGAAAAGTTAATGAGTTCTGTTTTGGACCTATTGAGTTTAAGGTACCTACAAGACAACCAATTTGAGATGTCTTAAGTGGTAATTGGAAATGTGTGACTAGTTCAGGAAAAAAAGGCTGGATATTAAGATCTGAGAATTGTCTATATAACAATGATAATTGAACCAACAGGAGCTAATGAGATCACCAAGTGAGATAATATAGAGTGAAAAGACAAGAGAGCCCAGGACAGACTCCTGGGGCACACTCATAGTCAGTGTGCATAACATGAATGAGACTGAGAATCAATGACAGCAGAGGAAATCAGGAGAGAGTGGTGTCACGGAAATGTAGGGAGAAGAGAATATCCAGGAGGAAAATGTCAAATGCTAGATTGGCCAAGGAAGATTAAGATTGAGATTGAGTCATTAGATTAAGCAATTAAGAGATTAATGGTAATTTTGGAGAAGACAGTGTCAGTTTAATGATGAAGTCTGAAGCCACAGTAAGTACAGAGGTTTTAGAAGAGAATGAGAGGAGAGAAGATGGAAGTACTGACTGTATATAGCTTTCTCAAGGAGTTTAGTTGTGAATGGCAGCAAGATATGGGATGATAGCTCACATCAATGTGTAGGATCAAATATGCAGGATATAAATCAATGTGTAGGACACATTCTATAAGGGAAGTTGATCAGAGATGCTGGACCTAACACTCTGGGTTATGTCTGAGAATCCCAGACATTTCAACGACCTTGGCATTGAGCATTGGCATCAGCCCTCTCTTCCCTCCTTCCAATTATCTGACCTTCTGGCTCCCTCTGAAAGGCCTGATGATTATCCTGGGACTTTAGCCGTTCTCTGTCTGAACTTGTTAATAAGCCTCCTCTCTACAAGTGAGGACATTTCCCTGGCAGACATTGGTTTGCCCTTGCCCTGCTACATAGAGCTCCCACAGCTTGGAGTAATTAGGCCTTGTACGGAGTTTCCTTGTCCCAGCTCTGCTTTGTCTGTGGCATGCCTCTGACTGCTACAACCCTTTCTTAGCTCCCTATTAACTCCTCAAGTCTCATGGTAACTTCTTGGTATGACACTCATAAGGGTCCTCTTGTTTCTCATCGGATATATTGCCATATAGCAAAATAAACATTTTATTTTTGTCTTCTCTGGTTTCTTACATTGAACAAAGTGGCTTAGATTTGCCTTCACACTTATACTTGGATGAGATTGCTTCATTTCATGCTGAAGAGTTCCATGCTTGATGTTACTACACAGCTCTCATCTGAACAATGCTGCTCTTTTAAAGCTCATTCATACAGACAGAATCATTGCTCAATCAAGTGGAGTCATGCTTTATTCACACACATGACGTGACCTAGCAGAATAGCAACACTGGGTTTTTTGTTAAGCACTCCCCAAAAGAAAGCATATTTCAGGCATCTTAATTGACATGAGGGTCATAAAAGGAGTGACTGAGAAGTACTTAACTAAATACTTAAATAAACAAAAAATAAAATAAATAAAATAACAAACACAAAAGTAAAGGCAGAATTTGCTTTAATGTAAAACCAGGCTCTTAGAAATTCAAACTCTGAGGGGCAGTGAAGTGGCACAGTGGATAGAGTACCAGCCCTGGATTCAGGAGGACCCAAGTTCAAATCCGGCTTTAGACACCTAACACTTACTAGCTATGTGACCCTGGGCAAATCACTTAACCCCATTGCATAGCCAAGAAAAAAAAAAAAAAAAAAGAAATTCAAACTCTGCCCCTTATACTTAAAATGCTGGACTTGTAGTCAGGAAGATATGAGTTCAAATGCTGTCTCATGGCATTATTGTTTTAAGAATGACTTTGAGCAAATTAAGTCATTTTGACTATTATAAATACCCAAATTAACTATAAAGGACATATGAAGGGAGATACTATCTGCATCCAGAGAAAAAACTGACAAATAGAAGTATGTATAGAATAATTTTGCAAATACGTACTTATTTGTTTCTAATGGTAGCCATCTCTAGGGTGAGAAAGAGGTAAGGAAGAAAATAAAGAAAAAAATTTACATGATAACTTTATTATATATTTAAAAGGAACAGCAAATTGCATGTAGTTTCATGTGCAATTATCTTTTCTTTTTTATTATACTAGGTTATAGAAATGCTTGTTTTATTCCACAAATTAAAAATAAGATAAATTTATAAAATAACATCCAGTCTCAGATACCCACTAGCTTTGTGACCCTGGTCAATTTACTTAACCTCTGTCTGCCTCAGTTTCCTCCTCTGTAAAATGGGGATAATAATAGCATCTATATCCTAGAGTTGATGTGAAGATAAAATGAGATAATATTTGTAAAACACTTTTCAAACCTTAAAGCACTATATAAATGTTATCTATCATTATTATTTTTACTGAGGAGGCAAAGGGGGAGAACAATAATAACTCATTACTTTTGTTGACCTCCATTCATCTCTAGACCCTGGGCCTGAGAGACCCAATATGTGGTAGGTTAATGGAAAGTGGGGTGGAATTTAGGATAGGGGCTAGCCACAACAGTGGCTAACTTATTGTGCATGCCCAGTCAGCTGAGTAGTGACTTGGGAAACAATCTCTGGCACCATCCCATCCCATCCCAAAAGAGCTTTCATGGAAGGTTTTGTGGAGAGATACACAAGATATAAGCTAATAGTAGTCATCCAGCAAGCATTATTAAGTGCCTACTCTGTGTTATGCACTGTGCTTAGAGCTGGTAATACAAAATAAGGCAAAAGACAGTCCGTACTTTCAAAGAACTCATGGTCACCTGGGGGAGACAACTTGCAAAGAATGCCTAAATAAGACATATATGTATATGTATGTGTATACACACACATACACACATATGTATATGTCTTATTTATATATATATGTATATATATATATACACACACACATATATATGCACATATATATGATTAATTGGAGATAATCAACATAGAAAAGGCACTATCATTAAGAGGGAGATTGGGAAAGACTCCCTCTAGAAGATAGAATTTTACCAGAGACTGGAAAGTAGTTACGGACGCAAGAAGATGGAAAAGAAGTAGCTTCTTTAAGCTAAGCAGATCCTCACAAAGGCAAATTCCATAAATAATGTGCCTTATAAAAGAGTGGGATTTAATCATTTTAAGTTGTGGAATTTTAATGCATTTTTCATGTTTTCAAGGTGAATGGGGTATACCTTAAATAAACATTCCTATATTCTAGGTTTGAGGTACTAATTACAATGGTTGGAGAAGTACCAGTCTCTCCCACTAATTCCCTAATATTTAGTAGCAATTTTTTTCTAAGTAGATAGTTATGTGGCAAACATCATCTTCATGTTACCAAAAGAAGTAGCAGGAAAAAGTTGTGTGGTTGGAAAACCCACCACACAACTCATATATATGCTGTGTTTGTTTGTTTGTTTTAAGGATAAACTCTAGGGTATGAAGAATTGGACATGACTGAACAATAACAACAAAATATGTAGTAGGCTGGATCTCAGATAGTTAATGAGTGTAGAAAATGTGAAGGCTATTAGGGCCCCCTTATACGTTTTTGTGCTTTCAGTTGAAGGTCATGCTCATTTGGACTTGTAGGGTTTTGGTCTTCCCTCCATTCACCTTCAACAGAGAGATACAGGTACCAGCATCTATACGAGGATCACAGAACAAGTCATTGACAGCAATGTGAATTGAAGCTAAATTACTGCATTTTTTTGTAAAGAAAAAGTCCTGTTTGTGATATAGCTTCTTATCAGCAGTTGTACTTTTTTGGTCAACTATGAAGGTTTAGGAATACTAATTGGTCAGGGTACATATGAGGCTGAGCTAGTTAACAATATTTTTGGAATCATGACTGGTATTTTGGACATCTTCAACAGGTTACATACTCAGAATCCTTAGATTTGTGTGGCTAGTACCTGTGTTACAGTAAAGGGGAGAGAGGGGGAAATCTTATAATGTTCTTACAATTAGTCTAAAGATGCCATTGACCTTGGGGGATAGATGTTATCTCAAGTATGTGTGGGAGAGGCAGGGAAAGCCCTGTTCAGGTATTAATAATTATACTGCGAATGATCTTAGAAGAAAACTACTGTTATCTTAGGGTAGGGGTTGGAGAAAAACCCATTTGCTTTTTTTTTCAAACCAATTTTAAAAAAGCATAAGTTGTTTAGCTGTGTCCGACTCTTCCTGGCCCCATGTGGAGTTTCTTGGCAAAGATACTGAAATGGCTTGCCGTTTCCTTTTCCAGCTCATTTTATAGATGAGGAAACTGAGGCAAACAGGGTTAAGTGATTTGCCCAAAGTCACACACTAGTAAGTTTCTGAGACTGGATTTGAACTCAGGTCTTCCTGATTCCAGGCTAGGCCCTCTATCCACTGCACCACATAGCTGCCCAAAAAGACATACGTAAACCCTGTTAAATTTGTAGAATGTAAACTACAAAGTTACAAAGGCTATATTTCAAAGAAAGCTATGAACTCAATGTGTAAAGGAAAAAGAGTACAAGAAACAATACTTAATACAAATGTTTCCTCTTTCTAGGAAAATATTCTCTTAAAATAAGGGTTGTACTTAACAGTTTCACTATAGGGGAAGTGATAAAAAAAAAACCACACCAAAAAAACAAGGATCTAGTCCTTCACATGACTTTATTCCTACAAATAGAAATTCATAGATCAATAGTACCTGTAACCTAGAAGTGATTTACAGCAGTAAAAATAGGGCACTGACTAATGCATAGACTATGTGAGACACCTTGTTCTAACCACACAGTTCTTTTTTTTTCTTTTTGTAAGACAATTGGGGTTAACTGACTTACCCAGGGTCACACAGCTAATAAGTGTCAAATGTCTGGTCTGAGACCAGACAACCACACAGTTCTTAAAGGAACTCCTAGAGATACCCCCGTAGAACCTCGGGAGCCCCTGGTACTCAACATGAAAACTTTTGTATTTAAAATTATGCTAAAACTAGAGAATAACACATACTAGGACCTATCTTGGGTATTTGTCACATGAATAGCTGATTTACAACCACGTAATATTAAATATAGGTGTCACCTCAAGCTCATGGGAGGAGCATTTTCTTCTAACCAAGGGACTAGAGCTCTGGCTCATATAAGTTTCAGCTCCTTGGGGAGCCTGACCTCTAAAGGACATTACGCTTTTCATAAAACCTCTGCATCATGTCTTGTGCCCCTAAGTAGCACACTAGAGGGAAAAAAAATCTCTTTAACAAAATTTAAATTGATGGATTCTATAAAGGGGATGAATAAATATCTCTTAGAGAAAGATATACAATATACAAAGCAGATCAGGTTATAGGGCACCACAAAAGAAATGCTGACCATACAAAATACTCATGAGAATGCACTGATAAATACATGTAAGTGTTTGGGGCAGCTAGGTGGCACAGTAGATAAAGCTAGCTTGGAGTCAGAGAGACCCGAGTTCAAATCCAGTCTCAGACACCTACTGGGCAAGACCCTGGGCAAGTCACTTAACCCCCATCTGCCTCAGTTCCAGGGTTGTTGTAAGGATTAAATAAGATGATATTTGTTGGGTCCTTAGCACAGTAGTTGGTACTTAATAAGCACTGTATAAATGCTAGCTATTAGCTATTATTGTGGGTTCATTGAATCAATGTTACCCGACCCACTTAAAGTAACTACCTTAATCAGATAGGAACATCTTTATAGAGTCAATCAATAAAAGGCATTAAACTTTGAAAAGTCCTTAATCAGTTTAGAATGAGTGAGAATCATTGGATAATGAAATTAAACTACACAGAAAATGTATTGGAACTCACCGAATAAACTCAGTCATGCCCTATGGGTTTTAGATAAAACAGCGAGCCATTTCAGAACCTGGGCATTAGATGATTGAGCAGCAAACAGTCCTGCTTCCTCCTCCCAGAGGAAAAATGTCTCTCTCTCCACCCATCCCTTGACCAAAGGATGACCTTGTGAACTTTGAAAGTAAGAAGATTTTAGATTTCTCAGGGGTGGTTTAGCAGTATTCCTAGAACAGCTGAAGACAAATTAGACTTACTGAGGAAAAGCAACGTCAGATTTCTATAGTCTCTGCCTTCAAGATACTTGTAAAGATGCACCCACATGAAAAGAAGCATGAATTTGTCATACTTCAGCAGACCTTTGCTCTCAAGGATGCGGCTAATCCTTCCAACCTTGCAGATCACACCTCATCTGGCTCTTCTCATACTTATTACCCATATTGTCCTGTAACCACTCCAGGGGAGTTCTACCACTGCCCTGGAGACCTTTCTTAAGGTCTTAAAAAAATGTTTTTGTGAGTATAAGAATGTCTGTTGTCATCCTTCACTTTCCTTAGATGACCAACACCCCCCCCTTTCCTATTATACATTTCACGAATGAAATCCATTATGCAAAATCTTGCACACAGATCATCAATAGAAATACACTGTTGCCTTTGTGCCAACCATGTGTCTTTCCCTTGACCTCAGTAGCCTCTGCAATATACATAGTGTATTATCTGCATCAAAGTAATAGAAGGTACTATATAAGTTCTAAAAAAGTAGTACAAATGGTAAATGCTTTAGGATTTAAAAGGATAGAAATTAATTTAGGCAAATTAGTTGACTAGTGGATAGAGCTAAGAAGATCTGATTTCTGGAGCTAGGAAGATCTGAATTCGAATCCAGCCTTAGATGCTAACCAGCTGTGTAACCCTAGTCAAATGATTTAACCTCTGTCTCCCTTAGTTTCCTCAGCCAAAGAATGGGGATAATAATAGCACCTACCTCCCAGGGCTGTTGGGAGCATCAAGTGAGATAACATTCGTGAAGTCTTAGAACAGCATCTGGCACATAGTAGGTGCTTAATAAATGCTTGTTTCCTTCCTTCCATGGGCTGGGACAACTTCATGGAGAAGACAAATAAGATGCCTAAATGGGGGTTGGATGAAAATAAAATGATAGAACTACAGAATTATAAATGATGAAGTCACCTTGTTTAACTCTTCCCAAAAGGATAAATCCCTTACACCAAAACTGCAACTAGTGTAGCATTCACTTGAAGACTTCCAAAGTCAAAATACGCCTCTAAAGAACCCACACATGTTGATCAAAGTTCTGCCATCTGGAGCCACGTTTGATCCCTCTTCTATATTACAATTTTTCAAATATTTGAAGACCTCACAAATCTTTTCTAGGCTGAACAAATAAACATCCTCAAGTTGATATTCATATGGCATGAGCATCCATATTGTCTTCCTCTGGATTTGCTCTAGTTTGTCCCTAAAGTATGGTGCCCCAAACTGGATACGTGGCTCTTGATGTGGTCAGACCAGGTCAGAGTACATCCGATTGCTTTCCTTGCTTTAGGCATTGTACTTAAGGTTGTATATAATTCATCCAGATCAGATAACATTTTAAGCAGCAGAATGCTATTAGATTAGTTTGAAATTAATTGAACAATGATACCCAAGTGTCAACCTGAAGGGAGGTCACAGAAATTAAATACAGAATCTCAAATTGGAAGACACCACCTCCTTCAACCTCTTCTCCCCTCTAATTGGAGGGCTGAGAGTAGCAAACTCTTCCCAATTCCTTCTTTTGTGGAGGGCAGAAACTGACTGTCAGCTCACTCCACTTTGCATCTGCTTTTCTGCCTAGTTTCAACTCTATGGAAGAGGATGTCCCCTGGTATCCTCCCCATCCCTACCCCTAAGCTTTCCTGTCTCATTTTCTGTGCTGTCTCTCCCTTTAGATTGTAATCTCCTTGAGGGCAAGGACTGTCTTTCTTTTCATTAGTGATATTCTCTAGCCCTTAGCACAGTGCCTGGCATATAGAAGGTACTTAATAAATGTTTACTAGATTGGATTGGGAGGAGTTTTAGAGGCCATTCAGGTCAAATGTATCTGACCAAGAATAAATCTGACTAAGAATAAATTCCATCTATGGAATTACTGTCAAGTGGTTATTTGGCTTCCACTTGAAGAATTTTTGAAGGAACCTACTACTTTCTAAGGCAGCCTATTTCACTTCTGAAAAGATTTGACTGTCAGAAAGTTTTTCCTTCCACCAAGCTCAAATCTGTCTCTTCTTACAACTTCTAGCTCCTAGTTTTACCCTTTAAGGCCAAGGGGAATAAGTCTGACCTCTTCCGTATGACAGCCCTCTAAACATTTGAAGACAGTTATTGTGTATTCCCTAAGTCTTATCTGGATCCTTGCCCCCCATCTAAGATTTTTTAATAAGGCAGTGACATGATAAAAAGTGGTGTTCAAAAAATATTCAACCAGAAGAAGAGTTCAAAATGGAAGAATAAGTTAAAAGGCTATTGTTAATAATCCTAGAGTGATGAAACAAAACCTGAACACAGGTCATGATCCTGGAAATGGAAAGGAAATGAGAGACACAGGAAGCATTTCCAATGAAAAATTGATAGTGACTAATCTGATATGGGAATATGAAGAAGAGGGATGAGTCAAAGATGACTGTTAAGTGTTGAGGCAAAGTCACTGAGAGAATGACAAAAATAGGGCAGTCCGGAAGTGGAGTTATTTGGGGCAAGGTCAAGAATGTTAGGTTTTAGACGTGTTGAGTTTGGTATTGACAGCAGGACATACAAATGGGAACGTACAGTGGTAGTGGGAGATGTGGGAGCAAGAGCTTGAAGAGAGGGTAGAGGTAGAGATGTAAATCTGGCAATCATTTGCGTAGAGATAAGTAATTAAAGCCATACGATTGGATAATATTTCCAAGGGAGAGTGTAGAGAAAGAAGAACTGAACCTTTAGGAGAGTCTAGATAGTTATGTATTTGTCAATTTTCATGTCTCCCTTGTTGTTGTGTAGTTGTTGTTTCATGTCCAACTCTTTGTGACTCCATTTGGGGTTTTCTTGGCAAAGATACTGGAGTGGTTTGCTATTTTCTTCTCCAGCTCATTTTGCAGATGAGGAAACTAAGGCAAACAGAGTTAAGTGACTTGCCCAGGGTCACACATCTACTAAGTATCTGGGGGCAAATTTGAACTCAGGAGGATGAGTCTTCCCGACTCCAGATCCAGCATTCTATCCACTGTGCCACCTTGCTACTCCTCTTCCTTCTTACCTACTTATTATAATGACCCTGCATCAAAAGGGAAGGTAAAAGATATTTTGAGTTAGAGAAAGAATGAAAGAAGGATGATGATAAACACTAGAAATATTTTCTGACCTATAGTCAGAAATTTTAAAATATGTACTATTTTAAAATATGTGATATCCCTAGAAAATCTACTACAGGATGATGGCAGTCTTTAGTTTCGTGTTCTTTCGTGATAACTGTTTTGTGACTTGGGTAGGTAGGTTCTGTGTTATCTTTTTTTGAATGCCTTCTCTAGTATTGAGAGAGAGAGAGACCAAAGAAATTTCAGTCTTGATCAATTATTAGAATGATATTAATATTTTATATGCAAATATTAATATATGTATGTATTTTGTTCATTCTTTGTTTTTTATAAGCTTTTGAGTTTTAAATTTTTCTCCCCCTTCTTCTCCACCTCCCTCCCCAAGACAGCACATAATCTGATATAGGCTATACATATACATTCCTATTAAACATATTTTCACATTAGTGATGTTGTAAGAAAGAATTAGAACCAATAGGAAGAACCAGAAGAAAGAGAAAAAACAAAACAGAAGAAAAAATAGCAAATAGTATGCTTCTATTTGCATTCCAACTCCATAGTTCTTTGTTTGGATGTGGATAGCATTTTCCATCATGAGACAGACCTTTGGAGTTGTTTTGGAGTTGTGTAATGCTGAGAAGGGCTAATTCTATCAAAGTTAATTGTCACACAATGTGGCTGTTAACTGTGTACAACATTCTCCTGCTTCTTGCACACTTCACTCAGCATCAGTCCATACAAATCTTTCCAGGTTTTTCTGAAGTCCGTCTGTTCATCATTTCTTAGAACACAATAGTATGTTCCATTACATTCATATACCACAACTTGCTCAGCCATTCCCCAATTGTTGGGCATCCCCTCAATTTCCAATTCTTTGCCACCACAAAAAAAGCTGCTATGAATATTTTTGTATGTGGGTCCTTTTCCCATTTTTATGATCTCTTTGAGATAGAGCCCTAGAAGTGCTATAGCTAGGTCAAAGGGTATGCACAATTTTATAGCCCTCTGCGCATAGTTCCAAATTGTTCTCCAAAATGGTTGGATCCAAATGTTAATATCTTAATATGACTAGTTAATGTCAATATTTTAGATGTAAATTATTTTTGATATAAATGTTTTGATAAATGCCATATACGTTGGAGCTCTATTTCCTTAGACTTCCCTCCTTTGATGTAGATTCTTATTTAATCATTTATCAAGTAAGTAAGTTGAAATTGAATTATGTAGTCTGTTTTTTTTCATAAAGAGGAAGAGTTTCTAGAGATGATGATTCCCAAAGATGTTGAAATTTGAGCAATTTAGACAAAGTCTGTTTTTTAGCCATAAGTTTCATTTTCTTAAATATTTGAAATCATTGACTTTCTATCCCACTTAATCACCATATAGTTTTTTCTTCCCAGAGTATATTTCCAATTCCTTAGTATTTTCTCATACATTTTATTTTCTAACCCTTTAATCTTTTTTGTGGCTTTCTCCTTGATAGTTAAGTCATCCTCAGTCCTTTTTAGTTGCAGAGCCTGAAAATGGACCCAACACCCTAGAAAGATGTGAATCAGTGCCTTCCTATGATAGTATGATGGGAGGATTTGCCAAAGTTTTGGCATTTTAAGCTGCTATACTTGTATGAGGATGAGGAAACTGAGGCAGAGGTTAGCTGGCTTGCCCAGGGTCACTCAGCTATTAAGTGCACTAATAATTAAGTTAACTTTTATGAACCATTTAAAATATGATTCTTTGCACCTTCTACCTCTTTTTCCACAAAGGAAGAAGATTCATAAGACTAAGAGGCATTTGTTATTTTTCTTATTTCATGAGTTACCATGAAATACATACATAATAATAAGAACCATTACTAGGTCAATTGGGACTAAATCACTGTAGTCTCTCTTTTTCTAATAAGAAGTACTTCTCAGCTGTGGACCTGCATACATGGACTTCATATAGTTGCTGATCACAGGAATCTAAATCTTCATTAAATTCTCCACAATTTGGGCCTTAAACTGGTTGTCTACTTTGCAGATGATCCACAGAACATGACTAAGTTACTTCAGCCAATCCAAATTTTCTTCTTGTCATTCTAGTTCATCTAAGAAAGGGTGTCACTTAATTCAAAGTGTTTGGTTGATTGAGAGTTGTCTTTATGTCTTTAGGGTATCAAAGCATTTTATTACTGAGCATTAAAGCATCTTATTAAGTGAAATTGGGTGACCATTTAATCAGTCACCCTTCCCCTATTTTTAAGTATGTGCTATCCCTAGAAAATCTACTGGAGGGTGTTTGACAGTCTTTAGTTTCTCAGTTCTTTTGTGATAGCTCTTTTGTGACTTGGGTAGGTTCTGCATTATCTTTTTTTTCAATGCCTTAGTGGGGGGGAGGGGAAGGGAGAGAGAGAGAAGAGAGAGAGAGAGAGAGAGAGAGAGAGAGAGAGAGAGAGTGAGAGAGAGAGAGAGAGAAAGAGAGAAGGGAGAAATGAAGGAAAGAGGAGAAAGGAAAAAAACTGTGTGACACAGTTTTAATGTTTTAATAAGTTGACCTCTTGGTTGCAAAAGACCTGTTGTAGGGGCAGCTAGGTGGCACAGTGGATAGAGCACCGGCCCTGGAGTCAGGAGGACCTGAGTTCAAATCTGACCTCAGACATATAATACTTCCTAGCTGTGTGACTGTGGGCAAGTCACTTAACCCCAATTGCCTCACTAAAAAACAAACAAAAACAAAAGACCTATTCTATCCCCAAATAAAGAAAAGAAATAAAGAACAGAAAATCATGCCTGTCTTCTGGCCCTGTGCAGATTCCCTTTAGCATGTGAGGCTGTTCCCACAGGAATTAGAGACTTGGGGTTGTCAACCCTTACCATTCAGGTGAGAAACAGAAGCAATTTGGCTTGGTAATTATATAGCAACACTGGCCCTCTAATTCAAGAAGGGCTGGTGTTTTCACTACCTCTCATTCCCGTGAAGAGGCTACCTTGGATTCAGTTGTATGCCAGGTATTACAACAAAATCAGCACTGGGGACAGGGGTACTAGGGTATTTCATCCTCTCCCTTTCTGACTAAAGGTGCTGTTCTATACAATGTTGTTACTGTATAAATTATTCTCCTGGTTCTGCTCATTTCACTCTCTCAGTTCATACAAGTCTCCCTGGATTTCTCTAAAATCATACTTTTTTTCCATTTCTTATGGCACAACAGTATTCCTCTGTAATTGTATTCCCAGTGTTTATCACAGTGCCTAGAACACAGTAAAAATTTAAGAAATGCTTCATTATCTATCTATTAATTCATTCATGTGTCTTTGTAAATGCCATATTAATAGAATAACTACTATGCTTTATATTTTGATTTGATTTAGCAGTAGATTTTCTAACTCAATTAAAAAAGCATTACCTCAAATGTCTATTTTAAAATTGTATATTTTTTCATTCAGCAAAATTCTCTCTTCCATCCTTCCACTTCACCCAACTAGGAACAAAATAAAAACAAAACCCCTTTTACCAATATGTATAGTCAAGCAAAATGAATTTCTGCATTGGCCATGTCCAAACACACATATACTCATACATACATACCTGTACATACACACACACACATTTCACATAGAATGCATACATGTACATGTCTGTATATGCCTATATGTATAGGTACATATGTATGTGTATGTGCATATACGTATATATGTCTCATTCTCTACTCTGAGTCCTTTACCTATCTATCAGGAGGTGGGTAGCATGTCTCATAGTCCTCTGAAATTGTGGTAGATCATTATACTGATCAGAGTTTCTAATTTTTTCAAAGTTGCTTCTCTTTCCTATATTATTGTCAATATAGTGTATATATATAATGTATACACAAATATATAGTTTTGCACGTATATACACACATATTTAGTATGTTATACATATATAGTTGTAGTTACTTATATTTATACTTATATAGTTATACATAACTATATAGATATGTGTTTATATATAACTATATTATATATATTTTTCTCATCGTTTTGTTCATTTCACTCTTTTGCTTCATATAAATCTCCTAGGTTTCTTTAAAACCATCCCCTTCACCATTTCTTATAACAAAATAGTATTCTATCACATTTATTAACTTGTTCATTCATTCCCTAGTTTATGGGTAACCTTAGATTCTCATTTTTGCCATCTCAAAAAATCCTATAATTTTTGTACACCTCTTTTTGTATATCTTTAGTAGAGTTTGTTTTGCTTGAGAATAAATCTCTCCTTAGTCTACTCTCCCTCTAATTTTCCCTTTTCTCCTTTTCCCCTTTCCGGCTGTGTGAAGTGTATTTCTGTACCCAGTTGTGTGTGTGTTGTTCTTCCCTTCTTTGCCCAGTTTAGTTGAGAGTAAGGATCAAGTATCAACCACTCCCCCACCCTGTCTTCCTTGTCTGAATAGATGACTATTTGCACACCCTGATTACATGAGATTAATTTTCCCTAACTTTCCTTTCCCTCACCACCCCCAATGTATTTCTTTTCTCCTCATTTTCCATTCTTCTCTTCAGATCATCAAGTCATTAGACACACTCCCTGGTCTATTCTAATTAGATCCCTCTATGAGCCTGATGACAATAGGATTCAGAAGGGATATATGTAACATATCCTCATATTAGAATGTAAATAACTTATCCTTACTTTGTCCCTTATGATTGTTTGCATTTATCTTTTTATATTTCTCTTAACTTCTGTGTTTAAACTTCAAAGTTTCTACACATCTCTGGTCTTTTCATCAGGAATGCTTAAAAGTTGTCTATTCCATTAAAGATCCATATTTTTTGCCCCATAGTATTATAGTCAGTTTTGCTGGGTAAGATATTCTTGGCTGTAAATCTACGTCCTTTACCTTCTGGAATATCATATTCCAAACTCTCCAGTCTTTTTAGTGGTGGTTACTAAATCACGTGTGATCCTCACTATGGTTCCTTTGTACTTGAATTCTTTATTTTTGGCTGCTTGCAGAATTTTTCGTTGATGTGGAAGCTCTGGACTTTGGTTATAATGCTCTTGGAAAGTTTTTATTCTGATGTTTCATTTCGTAGGTGACTGGCGGATTCTTTCCATTTCTTTGTTCTCAGCTTCTAAGAGATAAGGGCAGTTTTCTTTTAAGATTTCTTAAAATGTGATGTCTAGGCTCATTTTTAGTCTTTTTCCAATGATTCTTAAAACTTTTTACTTCAATCTATTTTCTAGGTCACTCGTTTTTATTATGAGGTAAGGTATTACATCATCATCATCATCTTCTTCTTCTTCTTCTTCTTTTCTTCCTCCTCCTCTTTTTATTTTTTGTCTTTTGGCTTAGTTTTAATATTTCCTTTTGTCTTGTGAAGTCATTGTCTTCTATTTCATCCATTCTGATTTTCAGGAAGTTGTTGCTTAGGCAAGATTTTGTATCTTTTGTGCCGAGTTGATTTTTTCCCCTAATTTTTCTTTCCATGGCTCTCATTTCTTTTCTAACTTTTCCCTCTAGCATTCTTTTTTTCATTGATGAAAACATTTTAAAACATTTTTAAAAATACTTGCTTCATTTCTTCCAAGAAATCTAATTTAATTTTTGCCCAAGTCATGTTTTTCTTTGAGGCTTTGCTTGTAGATATTCTGGAGACATTCTCTTTTTTTGGATTTGTGTCTTGAGCATCCTTTTTACCATAATCATTTTTATTGTGGGATTCATTTTTTGTTTGCTCTTTCTTACAGCCTATTTCATGACTTCAGAATGGATGTTGGAGTTGGGCTCTGCCACCATTTTAGAGAGAAAGTCTGGGCTGCTTCTATTGTTGCTTTCATGGGGCATTGAGTGTGGTATTATTCCAAGATCTCAGGGGCAGCTCAGCGTAGAGACCTGTAAGTTTTCAGTGCTCCCAAAGTGCTCTGATCTAAGGCAAAAATCTGATTGTTGCTCTCCTCACTGACCTCTGCAGGTTTCTGACCTTGGTTTGGGTCTGAGCAAGAGTAGACTGTTGCTTAACACAGCCACTGTTAGCCAGCTAGGAAGCTCTGTTGGTTCTGAGTGACAGAATTTCAGGCTCCCCTTTGATCTAGGACTGCTTTCATGGTTATTCCTTTGCAGTCTTCAGACTGGTCTATAAGCTGGAACTGCTATACTCCTGGGGTCAGAGTCACACTGCTGCTGTTTCCTTCTGGACTTACTCCCCTCAGCCCGTGGTAGCTTTTTACCTTAGAATGTTACTCCTGGGTGCAGCTCTCCTTCCTCAGTCTGCCCTGTATCTATAACCTGAAACTGGTCAGTAGGTGACAAAGCTGCCAGTTTCCATTTGTTGCCCAGATCCATGGCTAGTTCTGAGGGTCCCCTTCTTTGGATCAGGACCTCCTTTTGCCCTGGTGAACAGTCTTTCCCTGCCTGCTACCATGCTGTATGTGTAGTGTACTCACCAGATTCTGTCCCCAGGTCCATAGACTTTCCTGTCTGTCTCCTTATGTTGGACTCAGCAAGGAAAAAAAAAACCTTCTCTCTGTGACTTTTTATTCTAATTCTTGGTAAGGATTCAGAATTCTAGATCCATCTGGAGAGATTTCATTGGAGGAGCTTGGTCATACTGCTTCCTGCTTCTCTGCTACCTTGGCTCCACTCAAATCCTAATGTCTAGAGAGATTTTCCCATTTTTCTTGCTTCCTAGTTTTTTTTTCTTTCCTCTTTGTGACTTCACCAATTATAGTGCCTATCTAAGCATATACATACATTTATGAGTCTAAATAGTTAAGGGCTCTGAAATATAAAAAATCAGATAATTAAGATAACTGGAACTCAAATCAAAAAGATTAAATTGAACACAAATACATTTAATTCAATTCAATATTTATTAGGCAACTATAGAGAATTGTGTTAAGGGTTGAGGGAGATCGAAAGATTACATAAGATATAGTCCTTGCCCTCACAGAGATTACAATATAGTAAGGGGATGTGGCACATACACAAATAGCTATCATACAAACTAAAGCATAAATACATAAAAGAGGTATAAGATGTTATGTAGTACATTTAAATTTAAAAAATCATCTGAAAAAGTATGAAGTTCAAGAAGACGTGGGTTGTTAGTGGTTCATTGAAAAAAATTGGGACAAGGGTGTTAGTTGGCCACAAACTTAATATATTGACAAGTAAGGTAGCTGCTAAAGAGCTAACATAACAGAACCATAGTTTCTAAATAATAGGAAATTATAATCTCAAAATGTTAAAAAATTACCTCTGAGGTTTTATTTAACTCTGAGTGGGTGGCATTTTTTAAAAAAGAAAGACATCTAGAAGAGGAAGGCATCCAATATGGTGAGTTTAAAACACACACACAGAATATGTATGTGTGTATGTACATACATATATATGTATATACACACACATACTATGCAAACACAGGGTAATATGGAACAGTTGAAATACCTGGCTATGTCTAGTTTGAAGAAGATTCATGTGAGGCATGATAGCATTCTTCAAAAATCTAAGGGGGTATATAACTTGCGTTGTGCTGTGCCAGAAGGCAGAAGTAGAGCCACTTTGTAAAAATTATGAGAACTTAGATCTTGGTAGAACTTTTTAACAAGTACAGCTTGTCCAACAATGATACCTTCTGAGGTACATTGTCCAACAACGGAACCTTGCTTTGTGAAGTAATGAACTCTTCATCACTGGAAATATTCAGTCATTCTGGGTGATCATCAGGAATGTTACAGAAGGGTTACTTCTAAAGGTTGCATTAGGTAGGAAATTAGTCCAGATGGATAGAGTTAGAGCTGAAAATTCAAATTATTTCAGAAAAGTACTAATGGGAAAAATTGAAAGTTTTATTGTCAGTTTATGTTACATCATGTATTTACTATGGATTAGAATAAAATCAAGTGTTATTTACTTGGCTAAAGTGTAAAATATAAGCCCAAGATTGAGAAATTCTTTATCATTATTGTTTAATTGTGGAAAACAGGGCATAGAGGATACTGGTTAAACCACAGAAAGCATAATAAATATTCTCAAGTGGCATTCTTCGATGAATATAAATGTATTCCACAAAAACTGCATGGTTTAGCAGGGATAGCCAACAAAGAAAATTTAGTTTTCATCTCTCAGAGCTTTTAAGTGTGATTATTTCTGGTTGGCTTGCTTTTTAAACTATCTAACTTTATATATAGAGAGAGCATGCACAAAAGATATTCTTGTTTCTTCTTATACCCACCATTTATTTATCTATTTATAACAAGATTTGTAATAGCTTGATAAAGAATTTTTTAGTCATAATAACTCTGAAAGACTGTCTACTAAGGCAGGCAGTGGTTACAATTGGTTTTAATAGAAACAGTGCTAATCCATCCCTAATGTAACCAAGTATGCTTAGAGTACCAAAGTATATGCCTTTAAAAAAAATCTGAACAGTTCTAGGAATCATACAAATGGTTTAGAGTTCATATATAATTCATAATTTATACAAATTACACTTGCAAGTAAATATAACAAAATTATCATCCCTCCAGAAGGCTTCACCAACCTCTGAGGTACTAAATTCAATGAGAACAATGGGAACTATCTTACCTAATTTTTATATATCCCTTAGGCATGGCACGTAGGTGCTTGATGTATGTTGAATAGAATTTACTTAATCTGACTTCCCCCAGGAGGTTAAGAGTTAGTAAAAGAAATCAATCATTTTTCTTTCTGTTGCCATTTTTATTTGTCCCTAGAAAGTGGACAAATGGCTATTTGCAAGATATCTACTCCAAATCATTAATAAAGAGAAACAGCAGAAGTAGAGGGATCAAAAGAGGAAATGCTAAGGGGAAAAAAAAACAGTTGAGAGGAACAAAGAGTGGTAAATTCAAAAGTCAATATTATAACAATTTAAAAACAATTTTGATCTTGGTTACAAAAAAGTATCCAAGAATTAAAGTATCTTACTTGGTTTAGGTAGAAAGAAGACATAAGCATATATGCATATCATCACTTTGTCAACCATACAGCATCACAGAAATGTCTACTAATGCTGCTGCTGCTGCTACTACTACTACTGAACAGAGGTTAGACAGCAATGTAATTTGTAAAGATGTTTTCTTGAAATTAAAATTTCAGTGAAAGATTAACTTCACAAATTATGTCTATATGTGTATCTACATATTTACATACTGATTTCCATTAAAAGAAGGCTTAATCTGGTTTAAACATTTCCTAATAAAAAGGACATGCAGTACTTATTAGATTAACACAATATAAGATTATGATGAAAAATTAAAACAGTGCTATATAACTCTTTGACCTTTTCTTTCCTCATAAAATTCCCCTAACTTTCCACTGACTTATGTTCTGATGATTTTCAAAGTCAGTTCCCTGGAAGATCCCAATGGGAATTATTCAAATTTCATATTCCTATGTATTCCCAGAAATATTGAGAGAATAGTGATAAAAAGAAATATTGAGACATAAATCCTTTTAAGGGCATTGGAAAGTATTATATTACAAATGTAATCTCCAAACTTGGTTCCATGATCTTGTGTACTTGTGTGTACTTTTCCAGGAAATGATTTTTCTATAAACATTTTTGGAACATCTAGTATTCTTAAGGCAATGTCAGAGGGACACAGTGGTAATTAGAATCTTCTTCCTCAAAGAGTTTATAATCTACGTATCTGCAGAAAGTTACTGTGATTTTAGTGAATGAAGTATTAGCCTAGGAGTTAGGAGTCTTGTGATGTGACAGGAGTATAATACACTGGATAGAATATTAGCCTGGGAGATAGGAAGAGCTGCATTCACATCTCACTTCAGATATTTACCAGATGCATTACCCTGGGTAAGTCACTGTCCTCTTGACTTTGTTTTCCTCACCTGTAATAGTTAATGTTCTTACCTCAGAGTTGTGAGGATTAAATGAAATAACATACGTCAAGTGCTTTGCAAACAACATAAAAAGGTGCTAGATAAATGTAAGCTGACATCATCACTATCATCTTGTGCTGAAAAGAGCATGGACTCTAGGAAACTGGGAGCCCTGAGAATTACTCACAGCTCCTGACACTAGATAACTGTGTAACTTTGGATTATTCAATTAACCTCCTCAAGCCTCAGTCTCCTCCTCCATAAAATGAGGAGTTGGATTATATGGTCTCTTAGATCTTCCCACATTAAAATTTGGAATCTGAATGATAACAAACAACTTATTCACGGTAACTACATCATTCAACCATCTAACCAACTGGTTAGGTATGCACCCATACCTCTATATACCGTAATCAGAGAATTCTTGAACTGAAAGAATTAAACTACTTCTAGTTACTTCCAAATAAAATAAAGTATAAATAAAAATTATATCATAAAATCTTTTAAGCTATTTTTTTTAGTACTCTTCTCTTTTGCTGTTTCATTTCCACTATTCAGTGCTGGAATCTTAATTTTTTCCCCCTCTCTCTCCACTTTCAAGATATAATGCATTTTAAACTTTTACCTAATTTTTTTTATATGATGCTGGATTTTTTTGTAAAATAGTAATTTGATGGGCTTTTTTCCCCTTTTGAAGCTACGTGAATAAATACATGATTATAATACTCCACACTGGTTTGAGGAGACTGAATTTCAAAACATGGAGTGTTCTCAGATACATCTTCAAATAGACTATTTTATTGATTCAAACTGGTCACATAGAGTCAATGATTATAATTGATTCTTAATTCTCAAATGCCTCTCTACTTGAATAAGATTTTAAAGAGTTTAGTTTTCTAGACCATTAAAGTTTATCATCTTGCTTTTTGATAAGAAGGGTATCTCACAAAGAAATGCCTTTTCCTTTTTTTTTTTTATCCAGTCAGGCAGTTTTTCTTTTATTTCACAAGCTCAACTAAATATCTTTGGACCACTAGGGTGGAAAGCAAGAAATAGTAACAGTGGCTTTGGGGATGAAAGGTGGTTTAAATTATAATTATGTGATGTCCTAGTGTGGGAGTGATTGATTTTCCAATGCCACCACTCTGTTGATAGCTGAAACTTTTGGATTGGTTGGAAAGAATGCTACGTTTGGACTCAGAAGTCTGTCCATGGTTTGAATCCAGATGTGGCTTTTGAGAGAGTCATTTAAACTTATGAGTCTCACTAGTCTGTTTCTTCATCCATAAAATGAAAAGGTCGAAATAGATGATCTCTAATGTCCCTTCCGGCTCTATATCAATGATCTTTTATGACTTATCCTTTTCATTTCTTTCAGACTGAAGACCTAGGTGGCATTCCAGCAACACTCACGCTTCACCTGGGGTGTAACTTTGACCCTCCCTTGTCATAGTGGGATTGGCACATACTTTACTCTTGACATGCCATCAGAACCTACAACACCCAACTTCGGGTGACTCTTAGGTCCGACACCCACCACCATCACCATCATGCCCAACCATCCCAGCCACCATCTTCCTAGACCTAGACTCTTCCCCATCCCTCCCCTTTCTTACGAGGGCACCCAATGGGTGGGGCCAATACGACAGTGGGAGGAGCCTAGGGCGGACACATTTAAAGAAAGAGAGGGCAAGGGGAAGAAAGAGAGGGGGAGAAGAAAGAGAAGAAGAGGGGGGGAGCGGGTGGTGGTGTCCAATGACAAAGCCCAGGGGTGGGCGCCGGGCGCCATTTTGTTCGGGGCGGCAGGATATCCACCCGCGTCCTCCGCCCTCGGAGGCTGAGGGGGAGGGGCGGCGGCGGAGGCGAGAAAAGTAACGAAAGAAGTGCCGGGCGGGAGGCAACAGCAGCAGCCACCGCCGCCCCGGCGGAGGACGACGCGGGGGAGGGCGGGAGGCAGCCGAGGCAGCGGCGGCCGCGGCCGTCCCGAGGAGGCACCCATGCGGCGCAGCGTGAGGAGGCGGCGGCGGCGGCCCCAGGCGGCCCCGGCGGCGGCGGCGGCGGCCGCAGGCGGCGGCACCCGGGCCAGGGGAGGTGACGGGCTGGCGGCGGAGCGGGAGGAGAAGGTGGTGTACTCGCGCTCGCAGCTGTCCCTGGCCGGCAGCACCAAGGCGCTGGGCGACGCCTTCAAGCTCTTCATGCCCCGCAGCACCGAGTTCATGAGCTCGGACGCCGAGCTCTGGAGCTTCCTCTGCAGCCTCAAGCACCAGTTCTCCCCGCACATCCTCCGCAGCAAGGACGTCTACGGCTACTCGTCCTGCCGGGCCCTGGTCCCGGACCCCCCGGGACCCCCGGCCGCCGCCAATAGCCATCCCGCTCGCGGCGGGGAGCCGCCGTCGCCGCTGCTGCCACCGCCGCCGTCCCGCCGGCCGGCCCCCGGCGCGGCAGCCAGGAGGAGGCGCCGAGGAGCCGCAGCCGCCCGGAGAGTCAGGAAGCCGCCGCCGCTGCCCCACCAGCCCCAGCCCGCGCCCCCGCCGCCGCCGCTGCCCCCGCCGCCGCCGCCCGGCCTGCCCGCGCCCCCGTGCTCGCCCCAGCCGCCGCCGCCGCCGCCGCCGCTGCCCCAGGCGGGCAGCTTCGGGGGCCGGACCCTGGAGGAGATCTGGAGAGCCGCCACGCCGGTGCTGACCACCTTCCCCACCATCCGCGTCGGCCACGACGTGTGGGGCGAGCGGAGCCTGGCGGCGGCGCGGCGCAGAGCCCAGCAGGTCCTGCGAGTGAACCTGGAGCCCGTGGTGAGGCTCCGCCGCTTCCCCGTGGCCACGTCCTGAGACTTGAGAGCGGACCGGCCCCCGCCGACCCCTCCCCGGCTCCCGGCTCCCGCCTCCCGCCTCCGTCCCTCTCCTGTGCGCCCCGGCCCGGCTCCCCGTGCGCCGTCCCTCAGCGGGGACCCTGCTCTTCCACTTCGTGGGATACCCGCCGCCGTTCTTCCCCACTTTTCACCCCAAGGAGTCGATGCCTCCGGTACCGGTACCGCCGCCGCCGCCTCCCTTGGGGACTGAGCTTCCGCCAGGAGAAATGAACAAGTGTCAGTCTAGTGTTTACAATTCCGGCCCGGACCGCGTCCCCTTAGTGCACTTTATGGGCAAAGAAGGTTCATCTGATTGCTTATCTCCGCACCCCCTGCTCCCCCGTCCCGGGATGAAGGAACTGTCCGGCTCTGCTCCTCTCCTTCTTCACCTTGATCCCGCGGGATGGAGGAGACACACCTGGACTCCCGAAGGGGCAGGACCACATCCTTCCCCCACCCCTCACCCCAGACTGAGAAGTCGCCTGGACTCTAGGGGGCAGATCCGTTTTATCCCTTTTGGACTCTACCTCACTGGTCTGGAAGTCCACCGAAGAAGTCATTATTGTTCCAAAGGAATTTTGTTTCATGCTTGTATAATAAAGCCAGATTTTACTTAGCTTGTTTCTTTTCCACCACCACCACTACCGCCACCCCTCTTTCTGGACGGAGGATCATGGATGTTTTGTGGTATTGCACTAATATGTGCTCAGGGTATTCTGAATCCCATGTGTTCCCCAGTTTTTACTGGCTCCTGGAGCTTTGACCTAAGTATACGTTTTTAAAAGGTTCAGGGCTTTTATGACTGTTATTGGTGCAAGGATTTGTATGGCTTTGAGCTTCATGGGCTCAGTGATTATAAAGAGTCACAAAATAGAACTGTTTAAACATTTTTTAGTCATTTTTAAAATTTTTATATCTTAATTAAGTTTATATTTACTGAGCACCTGAAGATAATAGTTGCATACTGATTTTTTTATACCATTTTGTTTAGAAAACGCTGACTTGTTAAATTCAGTTAAAATGAATAAAAATTAAAATGTGTTGAAACAACATGGTTGTAATGAAAAATGAACTAATTTTTAAAGAACCTATTGTTGGTTACACGGATAATATATGGCACCAAACAAAACTGGAGGTATATTGGCCTGGGTCCATGTACTAGTCTAGCATACAAATCCAGCAAGATTATTCCAAGCAGGAGGATTTGTAAATGAGAAATGAATGTGTATGAGTTCAAATTCTTATCAAAATGGTAGGCAGAATACACAAATTAATTTTACAACTTGAGCAGTAGTGACCAAGAGGGATGGGAGCATTTCTTGGTATTTAATAACTGGTTGTAATTTAAATTGGGCCAAATAGCTGCTTTTTACTTTTTTAGTTATTAGATAACAAGAGATGCCCAACCTAGTAGTCATCGCTTTTTTTCTTCCAAAAAACCCCTCGATGTTATGACAAAAACAAGTTGTTGATCTTGTGTTTAAGATAAAAGTTTGGATTCCTCTTTCAGTTCATAATCATCTGCAGTTCTGGTCTTTTTCTATCGACCTAAGACCATAATGACCAATAAGCTAGCCACATTTAAAGCTAACCCTTCAATTACTGTTTTATATTATGTTTATACTCTGGCCAAATGTGGGATTCTAGATTATCCAAGTGCCTTTGGTAATGGTGGCAGCAAGACTTCATGGTTTGTAGCCAGTGGTGCCATAACCAGTTATCACTGCAATACCTAAAGGGTCAAGTAGTGTTTTTTTGTACCACTATCTTTCAAGATTTTAATTATTCTGCCATGGAAAAATCCATTCCAGGCATGGAACTTGGCATATGAAATCCTCAGTGTTGAGGTTTAACTCTGCTTGGCAGCTTCTTAGGGAGTATAAGGAAAGAGTTGCATTTTTGACTTTTATATTCTTAGAACTCATATTGGCTTAGCTTTTGAAATGAGATCTTGCAGACTCAATAATCCATAGGTTTTTTTTTTGTGAATGTTTTTTCTTGTATAAAAAAAATGACTTCATGCCAGTTTTTTCAGCAATCTTCTCATGGTCCGTAATTCACTTATTCCATGACCTTTTTTTTTTTAAATCAATACAGTCACATAAGTAAATAAAAGTGAATAATTTATTAGAAGATGAAGAAATGTTAAATTGTAACTGTTATGGAAGCCTAGATTTATATTTTGGGTTACAAGTTTTCGTATCTAGTTGTATTTCTGATGCATAGTATTCCTTTTGGAGGACCTAGTATTAATTTTTAGGTATGTGAAAAACCTGTTTGTACTGCATCATTGATGCCATTTTATGTAGTTTTATAAGATTTTAAGTTTTACAAACATACCTAATGGCCATATTAGGATGTAACTGCAGTCTATAGATTATCCAGATATTTCCTAGATGATTGTGAAATCAGATTTCTCTTGGAGGATGAATTTTATAATTCTTGATCAGCACATAACTATGAAACAACGGTTGACACCATGTATTTATTTTGAATGAGTTCTGAATTTCTTTTCATCTTATGCTTTTGAAATTTAGTAAATTTGTGACTTGCAGAAATGCTTCCCTAGATTGTTTTAGCTTTCTTGGTTTCAGTTGGATATAATTGCCCACCCTGAGTCCAATATGTAATTTATATGATCTCACAAAACAATGCCATTTCTAGTTTGTGAAGTATGGTGTGAATTTTTTTTTAATTTTTGCCAAGTTATTTTTTTAAAAAATAAAGCCAATGTAATTTCTAAAATATGAAGAAGCCTCTAATGTAGTTGATAAGTACAATATTTTTGGCAACTGTGTGGAAGGTAAATCTTAGCACAATGGCCTTTATTGGCAGGGGAGGGTAGGAGCACTCATTTACCACCACCGTCTACAGTAAATATGTAGTTCAGTTTGTATAAAATGTCTTAGGAACCCTAAATCCCATGATTCTCATTTGTTCTCTTGCCTTCTCTTATCTTTACATCTCATGTGGCACAAATGGAGTGTAAGCTAGAAAGGAATTTACCAACCTTTCTTGCCATAGTTTTTTGAGTGCCTAAGTATGATGGGTGCTTTAAATAATACTTAGATTCTTTATTATCACTTTGACCCTACTTCCTGCCAACCAGCATCCTACTTCCCTGACTAGAAACCTATAAACTGATGATTGTTGAGGGCATACTTCATTGTTGATAGTTGAGTGTTGCTGTTGTGGTGTGTATTTACTTTGTCCAATTTGAACACTCTATTATTGGACATGTATAACTTTGATGCTGGTGGCTGACAGCTCTTGACCCAATGTGTAAATCATAGGATTATTTTTTCTGAGGACTCCTAAATAGAGATACATTTTAAAATATTTGAATACAAAAAGTTCAAGTAATTATGAATTCATTGTAGATTTTTAAAAATCAGAGTCGCCACAGCAGTCTTGAATTTGATGGTTTTTAATGGAGATATATAAAATATTTGCTTTAGATTGGTGTGTTTAAAGCCTTTTATATAGACTGTTATGTCTTAAGTGCATTAGAAAGCAATTGTTCGTGATGGAACTGAAGTGTTTCCCTGGACAGTTCTATTTGATGTGGATATGATCAAGGTTTATAATCTGGTTGTATTTTGCTCTTTAATTTATTGACTGTAAATAAATTTTAGAGAATACTCTGTCTAGTTTCAGTGTCCATTACTAGTGTTGATAAAAGTTTTGCTTCAGGATTGTGTTGGTATGTGAACTAGAAAAATTGTATATGATAATGATGTAAGATTTCCATTGACAGCTTTAAATTTATGGAAGCCTTCAAATAGGTACTTTAATGCCTTGCTATGTATATTTATTCTACTGTTCCTCTTTTCTACTGATTTCATGTGCCCTAGGGCAAGGTTTTTGAAGCAATAATTCCCCCATGTTATTTTATCCAGAGTATATGTGCTTCGTTTCTAGGAACCACCTTATTCCTCATTACTGAAGCATTTTTCCAAAGCTATTTTTGATTGACAAAAGGATGTGTTCTGTCTTCCATATCTGTTGCTAAAGAGTCTTTTCAAAGTGCATCAAAATGATTCACTAATCAATGAACCTCATCTGCTGTGGGAAATTTAATTCAATACACATATCTTTCCTCCTTTCTATGTAGCACTGCCCTAGAGGGTGAGAATGATGGAAAGATTGGATAAGACGATTGTTGTCCTCTTGTAGCTTCCATTCTAATACCAGAACTTGATACAAGTATAAGTAACTATACTATTTTTTAAGTGCTTTAGTAAGGTGAATCAAAGTTCTATGAAAACTTTGCCTTTTGCTGGTAATCAGGCCTTCTATTCTTGACTGGGAAAATTGGTGACAGAGTAGTCTCCCACAGCAGAAGTAGAAGCTCTTTTCCATAGTATACGGATAGGATCCAAAGTTCCCATTATAGTTTAGTAAGGTGATAATAAATATTTACATAGTCTTTATACTGTATAGGAAAAATGGCAAGACTTGTTTGCAATATGCCATGTTGAGTTATATATTAGACTTTGGATTTGACTGTGTACCTGAGCTCTTCCTCAATACTTAACTGTGACTATAAGCTTGGGTATATGATAGTCAACCCAGCCAGAAAGTAAGGAAAAATAACAGATATAATGGGAAGATGGAACAGTTATAGACACCTAGAAGCAGTTAATGAAATGGCAACTTACAAAGGAGTCTGGTTTTTTTCTTTTCCCTGTAAGGGTACCAGGTATCCAAGCTTAGTTAAAAATGTAGATCATGATGTTTGTTACAGTTGGGTTCCATTCCTGTAACATCATGTAGACCTTCCTAAGGGAAACTGCTGCTCACAATTTCTCTGCAAAACATTTAAAGTATGCTGTAATGTTTTCTAAGCAATACTTAAGAGAGTTGGTAAATGGTAGGTTAAAGTTAGAAAGCCAAAGACATGAATAATAGACTAAAACTTTTGCTCTATTTATATTTCCTATTTTGAATTTGACTATGTTCGTGTAAATGTTTCTTTAGGACCATGTTGTTCACGTGTACCTTACCAAGTGGTCAACATTAGTACCTACAAATTATGTACTAAAATGTTCAGAGAGCCAGTTCAAATAGGATGTCCAATTGTCAGATTTTCAGTGTGAGCATATATACTTCAGAAATCAACAAACACTACAAATCGGGGTTTGATTTATTTTTTGATGCCCAGATTTAAAGCAGTGGAGAAAATGTTGATAATGCAGTATATCCCTGCTTCTCTATTAAGAGAATTAAGATGATTAGACTAGTTCTTTTGCAAGAGCATAAAATCATTACTAAGAAATAAAATAGCTTAATATTTAGAGCAATGACTTAAATGTACATTTTAATACTTTGGCTATAAAGCTTGCAATTCAACTTTGTTCTTCAATAGCACAGAGAATAATGAACACGTTTTGTCTTGATGAGCATTCCTAAGTTACAGTAGCTAAACTTAATGCAGAGAAAAGTTTCCTTAGAAAAGCTTTATGTGGAAGTTATCCAGAAGCAAATTGAGCTTGATTATAGATTTCAAAAAAGCAGTATCCCTTTACTTTCGATACTCCCTTCTAAATGCCATTCTAGACCATGATCTACATAATGATAAATATCTCCAAGTCTGACACAAGGATAAAGATAGTCCTTAATAATGGCAAGGACTATAGTTAGCATAGCAAATGTTTTCTATACAAGCATTCTGCTAGGTTTAGGAGTCAGTCCTCTTTTGCTATGGAATGTCTGCACTTGAAGATTTTAGTTTAAGAATCTTCTCAGTGGTGAAATAAACTGCCTACAATATATGTTTTCTTTCTAGCTCTGTGAAGATTGTTTTCAAGCAAGTAGTTGTTTTTGGCTTTTAAATGCCAGTCAGGAATGAAAGCATTGGGCTGTGTTCTAGTCCCAGTTCTATTGCTGATGAGTTGTGTGACACTGAATAAATCATTTAACTTCTTTGGATGTCAATTTCTTCATCTGTAAAATAAGGGTTTTCAGCTAAATGATTTGTAGGATCCCTCAGTTATGAAAAACTGATTCTTCAAAACATTCATAAAGCTAAAGAATGCCTAAGATTTACTATAAACCTTTTTGGTTTTTAGTTTGTGAAACATAAACTTTAAGTTTCAGTGATTCACTTATAAAACAGCTAGCAATTGTTTCTATTTATAAAAACAGTCTCATAAATGTATGTTACACTACTTTTGTTAATCATCACTACTAATTTTTAATTACTGGTGTTATTTTGGTAGAAAAGGTTTTTTTTCTGATGAAAATATCAAAAGCAAGTTTGATCAATCTTTTTAAAGCACCTTTAAAATGGAAAAAATGAGAAGCTATTATGAGATCCATATTCCTTTCCCTTGAAGTGCCAACAGCATTAAATTACATATATGTACTGGACCTTGGACTTACAATACCAATTTCAACAGTAGTATTTGTAATTATCGTGATCATGTTGAGCATAAGTTTTCTTCCTTATGTAGTTTTGCTTTACTTAATATATATATATATATATATTTTTAAATTAAGGAATGAATCTGGAATCACCAGGAAATGAATTGTTGGGCCACAACAGAAAGTGTATTGGATTAGAAATCATGAGAAGTGGGTTTTTTAGCCTTGACTCTTTTGCTTCTGTGTTACTTGTTTTGTAAATTGTTAATGGTATTTGTTCCTTCTTACTTTGGTGATATCCTAGATGACAAAAAAAATTAAAGTCTATTAAAATTTTCTGCTTTATATTATTTTAGATTAAATATTAACTTTTAAAAACCATTAACCTATCTAAATCTTAGAATCTTGAAGGTTAATGTATTTGGAGGAAATATTCTCTAGCGAACTATTGTGAGATAAATGCTTTTTTCATAATGATCAGATAACTACCTCACAAACTCTTGAACACCCTTCAGGGTATTGTTTCCAAATTGAAGGTTGGAACATTTTAAATGAATATCTTTTGAATTATCCTATTCTGTAGAAATCTAGCCTTGACTATGTCCATTGGGTTTTTGGTGAGGTGAAATAGGGCAACATCAGAATGCCAAATATAAATAAATAAAAACAGCCCACATTCTCGAACATCAGCTTTGAACAACTTATATGGTTGATAGGTTATAGGCTGCAGGCAAACAGTTAATTTAGTTGGTGTAAAGAATGGAGTCTTCAAAGTGATTCTGAGAGGCAGGATCAAAAATTTTGATTAGAGTTGGAAGAGACTATAGAGGTTATTGAGTCTAACACCTTTATTTTGCAGATGAATAAACTGAGACCCCAGGGAGGTTAAATGACTTGCCTAGGATCACACAGCTAGTAACTTCAAACTTAGGTCTTCCTGACTCCAAGTCTAATGTTTTATCAAGTGTGCCACGCTGCTTCTCCGTATATTAGGCTGCCTTTCAGTTAAAGAGCCTCAACTAACTGCAGGTAGTAATAGCATTTTTTTTTTTTGCTTAACCATACATATTTGTTACAAGTGTTTCATCTGGTGATTATTTTCTCAATTATCAAGAATTTATTTATTTCTGCTCCTACTATGTCCCCCCACATTTGAAAAAAAATGCAAGAAAAAAAAGCAAGGAAAGGAAAAGGAGAAAAGGTGCTTTTTTTTTTTAATGGGGGGAATGGTAAGGAAAGAAAATAGATTTTTGTTGATCAAAAAGGATGAAGTTAAAATTAATAATCATGGTGGTCCAAAATCAAGCAACAAATACAAATTCACTCAGTAAAACTTAGTTCACATTGCTCTTTGTAGTTGAAATCATTGTTAGTAGTACTCTTATCTTTAAAGGACATTAGCATGTACACAAGGGGAAATCAGTCATCTGTATTTTCATTTTCCGTAGTGACTTGAGGGATATAGCTCTTAACTGCAAGGATTATAGTTAGCATAGTAAACATTGTCTATATAAGCGTTTTGCTAGGTTAAAAAGTCTGTTCTCTTTTGCTGTGGAATATCTGTGCTTGAGATTTTATTTAAGAATCTTCCCAATAGTAAAACAAACTTTGCTATACTGACAAATGTTCTCTTTAAAAATGACAATTTGCTTAGCAGAATTCTTTCAAAATATTTTTTTTCTTTTTTAAGTAACTGTGATTTGAATGGTGTGGGTAACTACGACATAGTTCATTAATGCAGGTTGCAACTTTGCTATACCTTGGTAAACTGATGAATTGTGGCTAAAAAATATTGGTCACTTTGTAGCCAGCTTTCTGGTGATAGCTGCTGCAAACTTGGGCAGGTCCACAGAGGACGGATATAGAGACTGGCTTTCTTGTATTACTCAAAGAATGGGTTCTGGTGGCAGTTCTAAAAGAGGAGTTCCAAGAATATTTTGAGCAATGAGAGCTTATTGGAATAAGTACAACCTTCTATTGTGGCTACTTTGAAGGATGATACTCATGTGGAATAGAAGTTCTATCATTTCTTGGGTTTTTGTTATAAAAAAAAACCCAACCTTTGTACTTTTAGTTTACATTTCATACTTTATTTCAGTTATTCTAGTATTATTAAGTGTTTTACCCAAGGACCTAATATCCAATTAATAAAGCAGATTTAAAAAAAATTTGTAGTATGACTTATTCAATTCAAAAACATTTATTACATATCAATCATGTATAAAGAACTGTGCTAGTATTGGGATACAAAGCAAAAAAAAGAAACAGTTCTTATCCTTAAGTAGCTTAAAGTTTACTATGCAGGCATCTCAGTCCATTGTAGCAGTTTGTGGACTTACTCAGGTCAGTCACTTTAAAAAGTCTTTAGTACAGACACATTTTAGCTAACAAAAAGGAAAGCCATAACGTCTAACATGAGACACACAGGAGCAGACAGAAGAAATCAGAGATATGACCAGGGAAGTTGCTGAAACCCTAGGCACACTGGTTGTCAGAACATAGAAGGAAGAAAAAGGGAATAATAATTGGCTTGCTACCCTGGTTAACTTATATCATTCCTGGAAAATTCCATATGTCACCTCCACACCAGGGCAGCTCCACATTCCCTTGAAGATCTATATGTTTTAAGGAAGGGAATGGATTCTCAAAGGTATTGACTTTTTTTCCCTGTCTCTGATGTCATGGACGAGATGATACCAAGGATTGGCCAATGACAGCCCCTTCCTATTCCCTGCTCTATGAGCACTGGGCATGGAAGTTTCCAGAGAAGTTAGGGGGAGGGGCAGTCTAAAAGAGTTATCCTGTTGTGATAAAACCAGAGCGGAATTTATACAGAGAGGTAAAATCAAACTTGGGGGTAGCTAGGTGGTACAGTGGATAGAGTGACAGGCTTGGAGTCAGGAAGACCTGAATTCAAATCCAGCCTCAGACACTACCTGTGTGACCCTGGGTGAATCACTTAATCCTGTTTGCCTCAGTTTCCTCATCTATAAAATGGCAAACCACTCCAGTATCTTTGCCAAGAAAACCCCAAATGGGGTAACAGAGCAGGACACAGCTGAACAACAACAAAGACAAGGTTGACAAGGAAGAGACCACTAAGAAATAAGGAGGGCTGTGTAGAGAAGGTGGCACTTGAGCTGAGCCTTCAAGACAAGAATTGTGAAGGGGGGCAGGGAAATGAAAAGGAAGTTCACTATAGACCTGGGGGTTAGAGTAGACAAGTGCATGAAGGAAGGAAAAAGGAGGAGTTAGTTCAAGTTGTCTAGAATGGTGAATGCATGAACAGGAAAAATATGAAATATAGCTGGAGTAATAGTTGTGGATGAGGTTATAGAGGATTTAAAATGTCAAACTGAGCAGATTTCCAAGTCAGGTAATCTTACAGGCATACCTGGGCCTTAATATTTTCTTAGCTTCTGGGGGTAGGATGTAATAGAAAGGGGAGAGACTGGAAGCTGAGAGACTAATTAGGACTGTGTAGTGTCTAATACATGGCATATAAATTTCTGGTTTAGGAGGCTATTTTATTTAACAGGAAATAAAGTTCTGAACTAGGGTAGTAGCTATATAGAGGAAAGAAGAAAGCGGGTGCATGAGATGTTATGGTTGTATAGTGAATAAGGCTTGGCAACTAGTTATGGGGGTAGGGAATGGTAAGGCAGAGAGAAAGGCCAAAAATAATGGAGGCTTTGAATCTAGATGACTGGTAGGATAATGGTTCTTCAACAGGAGTAGGTAAGTTTGAAATAGGAAAAGGTTTAGAGAGAAAGGTAATGGATTGTTTTGGACACATTGAGTTCGAGGTGTTGATGGGGCATTCAAAGGGAGAAGTTCAGCAGGCAGTTAGTAATTTTTGAGGCTTCTGAGTTAAAGTTTGAGGTATGGTAGGGGGTAAAGATCGTAGGACTGGGGATCAAAGGGTTCAAGGACAGAGAATAATGCCTACACTTACAGGGTAAGTACTTCCCTCCTAGTACCAATTGCAATCCATCTAGACCTTCTATTCCTGAGTAATTCACATCCATGTGTTTTCACAAATTCTTCATGGAAAATCCACCCAACATACTAGAGACCTTTCAATCAATTAAAAAAAATTGTGGATTCCAGTGGAACAGTCTATCTCCATTACTCTTTCTGCATGATTAGACCATCTACTTTTTTGGCCGCAGGTCCTTAATAAAACCTTTTACACAAATTCTCTAGCACCAATTAATGTTGATAATATGCTGCAAGTTACTTACATCATACATATTTCCAATGCTCTTTGAGTCCCCTTCAGTTTTAGATACTTAGGCAATTGTGGGTTTAGTTTTAGTAAGATGATTGATTGGGTGGTGGTAACTCAGATCTCCTAGCTTACCTCAATAAATGACTAAGAAGCTATATAAAATAAAAGAACAGCAAAAAACAAGAGGGGAGGGAAAGAAACTTTCACAGGAAAACTAACAGAAAGACCAATGAAATGAATAAAGCTAGGTGGCTCAGTGGATAGAGCTCCAGCCTTGGAGTCAGGAGGATCTGAGTTCAAATCTGGCCTCAGACACTTGACACTTACTAGCTGTGTGACCCTAGTCAAGTCACTTAACCCCAATTCCCTCACCCAAAAAAGAAAAAAAGAAAAAAAATAAATAAAGAGTTCAATGAACAAATATTATTGAGTGAAAATAAATTTAGGAAAAATCTCCAGAGAAAAAGAACAAGACCAATAACATTTATACATCTAAAAGAGTAAGTGGAGAAAATTTCCAGAGTCATCAGAGATATGAATGACTAATCTGGCAACTCCTCACATCTATACCTCAAAATCTCTCAACGTCATACCCCAGTCTCCATATGCCGTCAGCCTCAGAGAAAAAGATCAACTTTCTTCTTGCTAAGGATGATACCTCTACTTATACCCTTCATCCCATTCCTTCCTGTCTCCTCTGGGAGCTTTCCTTCTTGATTATCCCTTGTCTGGGGCAGCTAAGCAGTGCAATAGATAAGTGTTGGGTCTGGAGTCAGGAAAACCTGAGTTAAATCTGGCTTCAGACACTTACTAGCTATGTGACCATGGGCAAGTCACTTAACCTTGTTTTCCTCAGTTTCTTCATTTATAAAATGGGGATAATAATAGCGCCTATTTCCCAAGGTGGTTGTGAGGATCAAATGAGAGAATAATTGTAAAACACTTAGCATGGTGGCTTGCACATAGGAAGCACTATAATAAATGTTTATCATTATCATCATCGATTTTTTTTTTCAATCAGCCTGCTCCCTACATGCTATTTGTAAACATGTCCAGGTCTGAACATTAAAAATCCTCACTTTATCCTTCTATCCTCTCAATTTATTGTCCTTTCTCTTCTCTTTCATAGTCAAACTGATAGAAAAAGTCATCAATATTCACTGTCTCTACTTCTCCCTCACTCACTTCTCAGCTCCTCATAATTTGGCTTCCAAATCTATCACTGCATTGAAATTACCCTTCCAAGTTTATCAATAATTTTTAAATTGCTAAATTCAGTAACCTTTTCTTAATCCTCTTTCTTGATCTTTAGGTGAGGCTTTTGACATTGTCGATGATCACCTCCTCCCATTATTTTCTTTTCCCTCAGCTTTTAAGACACTGTACTCTTTTGGTCCTAATCTTTTGACTGCTTTTCAATCTTCCATGTGGGATCAATTCAATTCAATAAATATTTATTAAGTCCCTGCTATGTTCCAGCATAGTACTGTGCTAAGTGCATCATCTATATTTCTAAGCATTAGAATATACCAAGGCAGAGTGAAATATAGCCTTAACAGCTATCCTCATACAAGGTATTTTCCCCAAATGAATTAAATAATACACAATTACTTGAAAATCTGGCTACTGAAATAACTTTTTAAAAAGCTGAGTGTTAATTTCAAGTGAGATAGAGAAGCATGGTTGCTAAGGGTGTTCATCAGTGCCATGAAAGTGGTCTTGTGCAAAGTTAAAATAGAACCCTATCAAGAGCAAGATTCTGCAAATACTTGTGTACGATATTATGCTCACTACAACAATCAATGATTCAGGCTTTCACCACTATTCATCTGAACTATAGCAACAGGCTTCTCATTGGATTCCTAACATTCAGTCTCTCCCTATTCCAATTCATCCTTCATATGACTACTGAAATAATTTTCCTAAAGTACAAACCTAACCATGTCACTTCCTTTCTCAACAACCTTCAGTGGTGCCCTATCACCACCAGCACCACCACTACTTCTTCTTCCTCCTTTTCCTCTTCCTTTCTTCCTCCTCCATCATCTTCATCTTCCTTTATTTATTTTAGATAGAGGGTATAATGGGTATAGATCATTGGATGGATGGACTTAGAATCAGGGAAATCTGAGTATGAATCTTACTTCAGACACTTACTAGCTGTGTGGCCCTGGCAAACCATCTACCCTCATCTTCAGTTTCCGCTTTGGTAAAACAGGAATACTAATGGCCCCTAGCTCACTGGCCTGTTAAGAATCAGTTGAGATAATGCTTGTAAAGTACTTGCAAACCTTAAAGTTCTATAAAAGTATTTATTATTATTATTTACATGCTATAATAGAATTTTAATTTTTTAATTTATGGAAAAACAAGCATTTTTTATAACATAACACAATAAAAGGATGATTACATGTGAACCCATAAATTCACTATATACAACTTGCTATTCCTTTTAAATATGCAACAATTATTAAGTAAATTTCCTTTCCCCCCCTTTTTTCTTCCCTCCCCCCACCGCAGAGATGGCTACCATTAGACACAAATAGATATATGTGGGTAAAATTAATCTATACATACTTCTATTTGTCAGTTCTTTCTCTGGATACAGATAGTGCTTTTCTTCATATGTCCTTTATAGTTAATTTGGGTATTTATAATAGTTAAAACGACTTATTCACTCAAATTCATTCTTCAAACGATATTGCTTTTACTATATACAATGTTCTCTTGGTTCTACTCATTTTGCTCTTCGTTATTTCAAGCAAGTCTTTCTATGTTTTTCTAACGTCATTGAGCTCCTCATTTCTTACAGCACTGTAGTATCTCATCACAATCATAAACCATGACTTGCTCAGCCATTCCCCGACTGATGAGCATTGCTGTAATTTCCACTTCTTTGCCACCGCAAAGAGAGCTGATATAAATATTTTAGAACATATGGGTTCTTTTCCTTTTTCCCTGATCATCTTTGGAAATAGACCTAGTAGTGGTATCCTGAGTCAAAAGGTATAGCAATTTAATAACTCTGGACATAATTCCAGATTGCTCTCCAAAATGGTCGGATCAATTCACAATTCCGCCAATAATAAATATGTCCCATTTTTTCACATCCCTTCCAATATTTGTTACTTTCCCCTTCGATCTGACAGGTATAAAGTGATATCTCAAGGTTGTTTTAATTTTTAGTTCTCTAATCAATAATGATTTAGAAGATTTCATATGACTATAAATTGTTTTTATTTTTTCATTAGAAAACTGCCTGTTCATATCCTTTGACCACTTATCAATTGGGGAATGACTCATCTTCTATGAGATCTTTATCTAAGAAACTATATATAAAAAATTTTCTCTAATTTTCTACTTTCCTTCTGACCTTGGCTACATTTGTTTTACTTGTAGAAAACCTTTTTAATTTGATGTAATTGAAATTATCTATTTTACAGTACCTGTGCTCTTTATCTCTTGTTTATTCATAAATTGTTCACCTGTCCACAAGTGTGATAAGTGATATGTTCCTTATTCTTCAAATTTTCTCATAATATCTTTTATCTAGGTCATGTATCCATTTTTACATTATCTTGGTAAATGGTATAAGATATTGGTTTATGCCCAGTTTCTGCCATTCCTCTTTACTATTTTCCCAACAATTTTTACCAAATAATAAATTCTTGCACATTGTATCTCCCATTCTCGACATGTACTCCTTTGTCACTCTCACCTCTTAGAGTTCCTACATTTCTTTGAGGCTCAGCTCATGTATCATCTCCTTAAGAAAGCCCTTCCTGAGCTCTTTAATTCTTAGTGTTTGTTTTCTCCTCAAGTTATTATATTATCTGTTTATGTCAAGTTTTCTATCTATATATTGTTCCTTCCAATAGAATGCAAGCTCCTTGACGGCAAGGCCTAAAATTGTTTTGTTTTGTTTTGTTTTTTTGGAGGCAGTCAGGGTTAAGTGACTTGCCGAAGGTCACATAGTAAGTGTCTGAGGCTGGATTTGATCTCAGGTCCTCCAGACTTCAGGGCTGGTGCTCTATCCATGGTGCCACTTAGTACCCTGTAAGAACTACTATTTTTTTTGTCTTTGTGTTCCCAGCACTTAACATAGCGTTTTGCATGTAGAAGACACTTTAACAAGTTTTTATTGTTTCAGACTGGAACACTATAAAAACTCCAATGACATTCAATTATTCTAAAAAGTGAAATAGTATCTACCAATCCACACCAGAAAAACAGAATGAGAAATACATGTTGTAAAGATTATGACATGCAGGTTATTGAGTTAGACCAATAAGACATGTATTTTGGAAGGCACTTCAGAGGAATGATGATAATGGGTCCAGAAATAATCAGGATGGGTTTTTCACTTGAGAAACTGGCCAGTCCTTTTCAAGCTCCCAAGCTGATCATTTCCACAAAAGCCTATCTTTTAATGCTAGTGATGCAATATGATTTCAAATTATGTAACACTATGACCTCTGATTCTCATTCAGAAGTCTCCAAAATCCTATCCCATCTTTTAAATACTTTATTCAAGTCTGTAGTTTGCTAATTGTTTGTCTTCTTGTTGAATTTCTCTAGGTCTGACAGAAGAACAAAGTCACCTAGAATTAATATTTTACTGTATAGCTCTTCATTTTTTCATTTCAGTTAAGTTATCCTTTAAGAACTTGTTTGGTTTGTGATTTGGTGCATATATATTCAATGTAGTAGAACTAAAAATTAAAACAATCTTGAGATATCACTTTATACTTGTCAGATCAAAGCAGAAAGTGACAAATGTTGGAGGGGATGTGAAAAAATGGGACATATTTATTGTTGGTGGAATTGTGAATTGATCTGACCATTTTGGAGAGCAATCTGGAATTATGTCCAGAGTTATTAAATTACTATACCTGGACCAGACCCTGAAAGCCTATCTTTCTACCTGGAGGACTTAGTCCTCTCAGCTTTGGAACTCCACCTTGAGGCTAAGTTGAAATAACTGCTGAATAAGTGTGTAAAAACTCATCTAACCAAATCTTTTCTACCTGGCCCAAGACTATGCTTTGCAACCCATCCATCCTGTACATGTTGTCATGCATGTATCCTGCTCCTTTCACCACTACTTTTTATGTCTTACACTGAGAACAGTAATCAAATTAGCACTAAAATTGTGTCTTTTTAAAAGGGCAGAACAACATAAGAATTTATGGCCAAATGAGATAGAGAACATTATGAAATGCAAAATGGATAATTTTGATTACATTAAATTGAAAAGTTTTTGTACAAACAAAGCCAATGCAGCCAAGATTAAAAGGGAAGCTGAAAACTGGGAATTTTTACAACCAGTGTCTCTGATAAGGGCCTCATTTCTAAAATATAGAGAGAACTGAGTCAAATTTATAAGAATACAAGTCACTCCCCAATTGATAAATGATCAAAGCATATGAATAGGCAGTTTTCAAAGGATGAAACTAAAGCTACCTATTGTCATATGAAAAAATGTTCTAAATGACTATTGATTAGAGAAATGTAAGTCCAAATGACTCTGAGGTACCAAATCACACCTATCAGATTGGCTAACATGACAAAACAGGAAAATGATAAATGTTGACAAAGATGTGGGAAAATTGGAACACTAATGCATTGTTGGTGGAATTGTGAACCGTTCCAACCATTTTGGAGAGCAATTTGGATCTATGCCCAAAGGGCTATAAAACTGTTCATCCCCTTTGACCCAGCAATAGCACTTCTAGGTCTATATCCCAAAGAGATCATACAAATGGGGAAAGGACCCACATGTACAAAAATATTTATAGTAGCTTTTTCTGTGGTGGCAAAGAATTGGAAATTGAGGGGATGCCCATCAATTGGGCAATGGCTGAGTAAGTTGTGATATATGAATGTAATGGAATACTGTTGTGTTATAAGAAATGATGAGCAAGTGGACTTCAGAAAAACCTGGAAAGACTTGTGTGGACTGATGTTGTATGAAGTAAGCAAAACCAGGAAAACATTGTACATAGCAACAGCCACATTGTGTGATGACTGACTTTAATAGACGTAGCTTTTCTCAGCAATGCAAGGATGTAAGACATCTCCAAAAGTCTCATGATGGAAAATGTTATCCACATCCAGAGAAAGAACTATGGAGCCTGAATGCAGATTGAAGCACACTATTTGCTCTTTTTTTCTCTTCTGTTTTGTTTTCTTTCTTCTTTCTTGTGGTTCCTCCTATTGGTTCTAATTCTTCTTTACAACATGACTAATGTGAAAATATATTTAATAGGAATGTATATGTAGAGCCTATATCAGATTGCACCCCATCTTGGGGAGAGAGGTAGTGAAGGTGGGGGGAAATTTAAAACTCAAAAGCTTATGAAAGTGAATGTTGAAAACTAAAAATTAACTGATTAAAAAAAAGAACAGAACAATTGATTACTCTGTCACTCTACTCATCATCTCCATGATTCCTCAGACCAAAATGACTTATCCTAGCCATGACTCTCTTATATGTGTTTCCTAACCCCATTTGAAAAGAAGCTCCTTCAAGGCAGAAACTTTTTTTTTTTTGTATGTTCAACATTCAACCTGGTGCTTAGCACACAGTAGGTTCCTGATAAATGTTTTGTTGTTCATGCATTCATTTTGATATATAGCATCCTAGCACCTTCTTTTATTTGTTATCATTGTCATTTTGAATATTTTGAATAGGGGCTTATTGATAAATGAACTTCCTCCTGGCTGGTAATAAGATTCTTTTTTTTTGTCTTTGAAACCCTGGAGCTTGGTAATTGCATTTCTGAGTTATATTTAGTGTTCCTCTGTGTGTAATTTAGGGTGACAGGTTCACACATCTAGAGCTAGAAGGAACTTCAGAACTTGCCTAGTTCAACTCCTTCAATCTACAAATGAGGCCTAGGGAGGTTAAGTGATTTCCTAAGATAACATGATAATGAATTGTCAGAGGTGGGATTTGAACCCAGAGCCTCTGGTTCCAGAGTCAACCCTCTTTCTACTACAATATGTGCATGTGTTGTTGTTGTTCATCCTTCATTCTCAAAGAAGATCAATGACATTATATGGGTGATGTCTCTACTTGTGAGTGAACTGGATTTAAGGGAGGCAAAGTTGCACAAAGTTGTTGGCCTCACCATCCAGGATCATTAAAGCCCAGTGGCAGGACAAAAGTCAAGATGGCAGGTTATGGTCTGGGATGCAGTGGATGACCTTGATGTATTCAAGGTCTGACCACACTCTAAGTGCTCCATAGTGCCTACTTCAGCTGCCTTCATGACCACCGGAACAAATTGTTACCATCCGCCCATTCCAATGGGGGAATATCTTCACATGCTTAGGGTAGACATCCCCCTAACTCACCAATGGATTTGAGGCCTGAAAGTTATCCTCAACTTGGTTTAGTCTGTCTGCCAAGACAGTTATACATGTATGTATACATATATACACTCTGTGTATGTATATATATATATATATATATATATATATATAAATGTATATGTATATATTATATGTGTGTATATATTATATATGTGTGCAATATATTTATGTATATATATAAGTATATAAGTGTATATATGTGTGTGTGTATATATACATATATATACATATATATATACACACATATATACACATACTTTTTTTTACCAAATTAAAAAAATTCCATCTTGATCACTGATCTTAATTATTATACTTGGCTTTATATGACTTTTGGCTGCTTGCAACTTGCCACCATTGAGGGCATTCAATAGTGTTTATAGTTAACAATGTAATAGTGTTATAGTTTATGACAACAGTTCCAAAATGAAATTTCAAAACAAACGTCTTGAAAAATAACAGGATTATAGGAATATAAATAGCTCATATATACCATATTTTTTGTTTATGCATTGCTTAATATATACTTTTATTTGCTCCTTACAATAACCCTTTGAGATAATCCACTTATTATCTTTCATATTTTACATCTGAGAAAACTGAGGCTTAGGGGGATGAAGTAATTTACCTGAGATTGCATAATTTTGGAATAATATTAATCTATTCAACCAACCAAGGACTATCATGCTAATCCTGCTAAGACTTGGCTTATGAGGTGATTAAACTGGTAACCAAATGTGTTTTCATTTGAGCCAAATTACTTCTACTTTATCAGTAAATCAGTCAATGGTTATTTTTTGAGTGTTATTGTTTGGTAAATAGTTAATATAAGGTTTTTTTTTTCTTAGCCATTTTGCAGGACACAAAGAAGCAAGTTTCTCTTTATTTGCCCTCAAGGAACTTTGGTTCTATTTATTCTTTGATATGGTTTTCCACATTTTTGTTATATAATTCATACAAATTATACATTGAAAGTAAGCAGGCTAACTATTAAACCAGATAAAAAGCTAATATTGGAAAAAACTCCCTAAGGCAAAGAATTATGAGAAATATGATAATAGCATATTTTTTTCATTATGCTTTTTAAAAAAACCCTGCTAGGGATAATGTAAGGTTTACTTTCTTTTTTCTTTCTATTGTCCTTTTATTCTTTTGTTCTTAAAAGCTAAAAGCTGCAGTATTTCTTTTTTCTGCTTTTCCCTTCAAAAAGGAAGGTATTTTTCCTTTTCTGTCTCACAAAACTGGAAGTACAAAACTCTTTCTTTTATGTATTAGCTCTATCCCTTATACAAAGTCATTAATATGTTCTCACCTATGGGAATAATATTCTTACCTATGAGGCCAGATAGCTTATATTTTTATACTGTTCTGGACTCTAAGGGGCTACTCCAAAGTCATCTAATCTATTCCTACCCCAAACTGTATTTAAATAATCTTGTAGGATTTAGAGCTAGAAGGAAACTTTATATATTATCTAGGCCAAAATCATTATTTTGCATGCAAGGAAATTGAGACTTAGACATGGGAAGTGACTTACACAAGATAATAAAGTAATTGACATATAGAGGATCTGAGTCAAGGTCTTGTCACTGCCCAACTGATGTTTTAATTTTTTCCCCCTACACTGTGGTAACATCCTTCTCCTTGGCAAGGACCTAGAACGCCTGTTCTCATATAAGACACGTAGCTCTGCTTTATGAAGATAATGAGATGTTTTTGCAGGAACTGAGTGGATTGAGAGTAAAAATATGACAAAATCCAAAGTGAAAGAAATTAGTTGGGTGGAATAAAGACTTAGTTTAGCTGGGTGAAGGCTTTCTGTTGCACTGTTTGGAACCCGTAAGAAGATTAACTTGTTAGAGGCTCATCAAAAGAATTCGTGTAGGAACTTAGGATTTTTGTTCCCCTTCTTCTGTTATATCATCCTTTGAGAAGAATGTTTGAGTTATTACAGTATATACACACACTGAATTCTACTCATAGAACATGAAATCTCAACCTATTAGAAGAATGAATAAATGAATGTAGTTTGGTAATATCAGCATCAAGTAATGTAGTATATTCATATAGATGTAGGCAATATAGCATTTTTGATGAACAATTACTAATTTTTAATCAAGTCAATTAGGTGGATACTTTGTGTAATTTCTTAAAGGGGTAAGAAATCAATAGAAAGACATTCTATAGCAACCATTCATTCATTTAATAGAAAAACAAACTTCACAAAACCAAAAATGGAGGGCAATTACTATTTTAGAAAAGCAAGATTGAACAAAGAATGATGAAATACTGTGCCTGATGTTGGATTCCTTTACTCTTAACTATTCATATTCACATTCATGTCTACTCTTCACTTACCTAAATAGGAAGCCAGCTGAGTATAATTCCAAAGAAGGGAAAATAGACAAGGTCAAAAATTATTAACTTGTTTGTTTAGAGGTCATGGACCCCTTTGGCAGTCTGGTGAAGCTCGGAATAGTATTTTTAAATTATTGAAGGAAATTCTATATTTCTGCTAGTGAAAATAAAGATGAATTTTTTTTCCCTATCCAAGTTCACAGACCCACTGAAATCTATCTATGGACCCTAGGTTAAGAACTCTCGGACTAGCTTCTATGAGCATTTCCCTTCTGTTCTGACTTCCTAAAAACTTTGTTCAATTTTGTGTTCTCATGAACTACATAGAAAGAACCAAGATCCTGCTTGCTTCTGTTCTTGTTAATAGCAGGCAACCCTCCCTCCCACAAACAAACAATGTTGAATTGGATATTTTGGAATTTTTTTTTTTGCGAGGCAATGGGGTGAAGTGACTTGCCCAGGGTCACACAGGGAGTAAGTGTCAAGTGTCTGAGGTCAGAGCTGAACTCAGGTCTTCCTGAATCCAGAGCCGGTACTCTATTCAAGGTGTCATCTAGTTGTCCCTCTCCATATACTCTTAAGGAAGAGATAGGGTCAAAGTGCATGCAACAGACTTGTTGACAACACCTCTCCCAACACTGATTAACAAACCAGACTGGAAACAATGGGGGTTGCTACATCAATTTCAGTATATCTAAGGGGGAAAACTGCATTGATAAGTTCATTTTTCTCTTTCCCTGACACACACTCTTGTCCTAAACCAGATTTCCTGAAAGCATGTGCATTTTCCTCAGAATAAGGTAAAATAGAAACAGCAAGGTAGATAAGCTATTCAATTCTCTTTTACATATAGCATTTCTTCATCTCTTTCTCCACTCACCATCTATTACAGAAGACAACTAAGTATGACTAATTTATTATCATTGTTGAGGTGGCTGTTCACCTGTGTCCCTTCCCCTACTATAGGGCTGGGTCATATGCCATGGGTGAGGTGGGTAGGAGGGCATACACTGGAACTCTAATATATGTTCAGGGATATACCTTTTATGGTCTACATACAATCTAGGTCATTCTCCTTTCTTTTCTTCTTAAATTGGAATGTAAATGGAGGTATGACCTGGGCATGTAGGTAGAATTGCAGGGCAAAGGTCACCCCCTTTAGCCTTCATAATTGCCTCCTTGAAGTTGGCAGGAAGTTCCAGGATAATTTAATAAAGGCTGAAATTGAATGAATTTACTCATCCTAACTTAAGGGAGAAAGGAAACTTCTTAGGAGAATTCTGTGTGTATGTGCATATGTGATTAGGGTGAAAAAAAGATCTTAAACTTATAGGGGTCTCTTTTTTCTTTCTCTTTCTCTGTGTATGTGTTTAGAGAAAATGATGTAGACCTCCCAGCGGCCTTTTCTGTGTTGTCTAGGCAGTAGATTTGGGCCTAACATAGAGCTAAAATGTGTTGAAAAATTAGACTCCCTTTGAGAAAGGAGAAGCCTCCGCAGCCAGGGACAGCTCCAGCAGGTGGCAGCAGCTCAGTATAGCCTGGCTATAAATGACAGCTACAATCCTAGGGAGAAATAGCAAATGGTAACTTGTGATGTGTGTGAGAAAAGCAACTGTGGAGGCAGAACAGCAGTATGTGTGCAGTCAGTATCTGAAAGCTGGAACTGGGAAAGATGTTCTAACAAAATATAAGAGTAGGAGTTGTCCTGGAAGTGTTCCCTCTCCCATAGGGGGCATTTTAATCTTTGGAAGTTTGTATCCCTTTGAGTATGAGTTGGGAATGGGAGACAGGAAAAGATTTCCCTCGTTATTTACTTTGATATTCTTTACTACTTAAAAGCTTTGCTATTTGACTTGAGGTTCCTGTCTGTTAGTAGAGAATGTCCAAGATGGGCTCTTAATACATGTTTGCATAACTTTGATTACCAAAAACATACCCAACTCACACTTAACTTGGGTGAGTGGTGAGTTACAGAGTTGTGTGGGATCCATGCTATATGAACTTTAGTCAAAACCATAGTGATACATTGCCTCATAGAGAGCCAGATATCTAGCCACTTCATGCTATGATGTTTTCTTGCAAAGCTAGCATTAATCAGTTAACCAATCAGTAAACATTTTTAAGTGCCTACTATGTGTCAGGGATACCAAAAAAAAGGGGGGGCAAAAGACAGTCACTGCCCTTAAGGAGCTCCCAATCTAATGGAGGAAATGACATGCAAACAAATATATACAAAGCAAGCTATATACAGGATGAGTATGGAATAATTAACAGAGGGAAGATACTAGAATTAAGAGGAGTTGGAAAAGGATTCCTGTAAAAGATGGTATTTTGGTTGGGACTTAAAGAAAACCAGGAAGACAGTAGAGGGAGTTGAGGAAGAAGAGCATTCAAGGAGTAGATGACAGTCAGAGAAAATGCCTGGAGCTGAGAGATGGAGTGTCTTCTTTGTAAAACAGACAGAAGACTAATGTCACTGAATCCAGGAGGACATGGTGGAGAGTAAGGTGTCAGAATATTGGAAAAGAAGGAGGGGATTTGATTATAAAGGGTTTTCAATACCAAACAGAGAATTTCCTAATTGATTCTAGAGGTGGTAGTGAGCCACTGAGTTTATTGAGCAGGAGAGTGACATTTTCAGATCTATCCTTTAGGAAAATCACTTTGGTGGCTGAATTGGACTGAGGAGAGACTTGAGGCAAGCTTTTGCAGGAGTCCAGGAATGGAGTGATAAGGGCCTGCAACAGAGTGGTGGCAGGGTCAGAGGGGAAAAGGGGGCACATTTAAAAGATATTTCAAGGGTAAGATCAATGGGCCTTGGCAACAAAAAGATTGCACATATGGGGAAGGGATGAGAGATGGTGAGGAGTCAAGGATAACTCCTAGGTTGGGAACCTGAGGAAATGAGAGGATATAGTTGTCTTCTACAGTAATAGGGAAAGTAAGAGAGGGTAGGAAGCAGGAAGTTATATGTTCCACTGAAGCCCAGAGACAGTGCAAATTGATGCACTAGGTCAAATGGGTCTTAAATGCTACGCATATAATTGATGTTTAATAAAATATTGTTGAGTTAGATTTAACTGAATTGGAGCTGAACCAACCCTTATTCCCTTGTTGTCGAGATTAGCAGAATAAAAGCAAAGCTTAAGGGTGGAGCCAAGATGGCAGAATAAAGGGAGCATTCTGTCTGAGCCCTCCCAACATTGCCCTCTAAAAAAATTTTAAGTGCATCAAATCAAATTCTAAATTCTAATTCTATTTACAACCAACCCCCACAAAACAAGCAAACAAACAACAAACAAAACCCAAACCCCAAACTTCAAAGTGAGTCATTTTTCCAGCCCAGAATAATTTAGGAGGACAGAAAAGGGATTTGCAGACACTGGGGTGGGGGCTGGTCAGGAGCATGATGAGGCTGAGGGGACACAAAGCTAGGGGCTTTGGAGGCAGTAGCAGTGGCAACAGCAGTAGCAGCAGTGGTACCAGGAGCTCTCAGTGCATAGAGATGTGAAGAAGATTGAATACCTGATCAGAAAGAGCTCATGGGTGCCCCCATGTTAGCACTGGGTGCAGGACTGAGAGGCATTTGGCAACTCCATTACCAATTACCCAATTCTGGGTTGCAGTTCCAATGCAGTGAGGAACCTTTGAGTTTGCAAGGAATCAGGGGCCCTACCTAGGTATGTTCTAGGGTAAAAAGGAGATGTGGTTGTAAGAGAGCAGAAGACTTAACTGGGTAAAGACCAGAGTGTAGACCAGGAGAACAATGAGCACATCTCTCCCTGGATCATACTATTTTGGAAGCACCAGAAATTGACAGGTCCTCAGAACTGTGAAAACAGAAGGACATAAAAGCCTGAAGCTCAGGAGAGTCACCCCAGTCCCCCAAAGGTAGGGCAAGCCCAACTCTAAAGTCCAAAGCTAGGAAATAGGCTGGAAAAATAAGATAAGGAAAAAATAATAATCTGACCATAAAAAGCTACTGTGATGATAGGGAAGCTCTAGACAGAAACTTAGAAGACAGTGACTTGAAAGCAAAGTCTCAAAGAAAAATGCATACTGGAAACAAGGCAAACAAGAACTCCTAAAAGAATATTTAAAAAAAAGATAAAAATTATTTTAAAAATCAAATAAGTACAGTAGAGGAAAATTTGAAAAAAGGAATGAGAACAAAGCAAGAAAAGAGAATTATAAAAAGAGAATTAACAGCTTGATGAAAGAGGTTCATATACACACAACTGGGTATAGAAATTCATCATACCCAACAAGGAAGCAGAAAGAGAAGGGAATAATATAAGGGCAAAGCTAATAAGAGGGAGAGCAGATTAAAGGAGGTAATGGTGAAAAGCAAAACAAAGTTTTGAGGAGTTATTGTTGTTCATTCATTTCGGTCATGTCCAACTATTCATGACCGCATTTGGTGTTTTCTTGGAAAAGATGATGGAATGATTTGCCATTTCTTTCTCTAGTTCATTTTACAGAGGCGGAAACTGAAGCAAACAGAGTTAAGTGACTTGGTCACACTTCTAGTAAGTATCTGAAGCCAGATTTGGACTCATGAAAATGAGTCTTCTTGACACTGGGCCTGGCACTCTAACCACTGTGCCACCTAACTGCCACTTTTGAGGAAGAAACAGGGTTTTAAAAAAGGAGAGAAAGATAAATAGAATAGAATGGAGGGAAATATACAGTTAGCAATCATAATGGGATGAACTCACCCATAAAAAAGAAGTGGATAGCAGAATGGATTATAAACAATCCAACACCATGTTGTTTACAAGAAACACATTTGAAATAGAGGGACACACACAGAGTTAAAATAAGGGGCTGGAGAAGAATTCATCTTGCTTTAGATGAAGTGAAAATGGCAGTGGTACCAATCATGATGTCAGACAAAACAAAAACAAAAATAGACTTATTTAAAAGAGATAAACAGAAACTATGTCTCACTAAAAGGCCCCATAGAAAATGAAGTAATATCAATACTAAACCTATATGTACCAAATGGAAGAGCATCCACATTCTTGAAGGAAAAGTTAAATGAATTACAGGAGGAAATAGTAAGCTGCATTAATGGGAGACCTCATTTTACTTCTCTTATACCTAGATAAATTTAATCATTAAGGAAATCAGAAGCTAATGAGAGGAATAGCATTTTAGATAAGTTAGATATGATAGACCTCTGGAGAATATTGAAAGGGAATAGAAAGAAATACACTTTTTTTCTCAGTCTATACATGGTGCCTTCACAAAAATTGACCCATGTATTAAGACTTAAAAACCTCACAAACAAATGCAGAAAAGCGCAACTATTAAATGTACTCCTTTCAGAAATTAAGGCAACAAAAGTTAATTCAATATAGCCTTTGAAGCATAGATTAAAAATTAATTGGAAACTAAATAATCTAATCATAAAGAATGAGTGGGTCAAAGAACAAATCATTAAAAACAATCAACATTTTTATTAGAGATAATGACCACAAAGAGATAACATACCAAAATTTGTGGGATGTAGCCAAAGGAGTACTTAGGTGAAAATTTATATTCTTTAAACAATTATATCAATAAAGGAGAGAAAGATCAGATCAAAGAATTAGACATGAAACTAAAAATTAAAAAATAGTAAAAGAACAAATAAAAAAACCTCCAATTAAGCACCAAAACAAAAAATCCTGAAATCAGAGGAGAGATTAATAAAATCAAAAATTAAAAAAATTGAACTAAGAAAAACTAGAATCTGATTTTATATAAAAAAGATGAACCATTGGTTAACTTGATTAAAAAAGAAAGAGAATACCAAATTACCAATGCCAAAAATGAAAAGAGAATATACAACAAATTAAGATAAAATTAAAGTACTAATTGGGAGCTATTTTACCCAATTACATGCCAATAAACTGACAATCTAAATTAAATTGATAAATAAAAATATAAATTCCCCAGATTAACAAAAGAAGAAATAGAATACTTAAATCACACTATCTTAGAAAAAGAAATTGAACAAGCTTTCAATGAGCTCCCTAAGAAGAAAACCTCAGGACTAGTGAATTTACAAGTGGATTCTACCAAACATAAAAAAAAATTAATTCCAATACTATATAAGCTATTTGAAAAAATTAGGTGAAGAAGAGTCCTGTGAACTACTTCTATGACACAAATATGGTTTTGATGCCTAAACCAGGGAAAGCAAAAACAGAGACTAATTTCCCTAATGAATATTGATGCAAAAAATTTAAATAAAATACTAGCAAGGAGACTATAATAATAATGCCACAAAGATCATACACTACAACCAGGTTGAATATACCAGGGATTCAGGGTTGGATCAGTTATTAGGGAAACAATCAGTATGATTGACCCTATCAATAATAAAAACAACAGAAATCATACAATTATATTGATAGATGCAGAAAAGGCTTTTGACAAAATACAATATCTATTCCCATTAAAAATATTAGAAAGCACAGGAAAAATGTTGTCTCTATCTAAAGCTAAGAGCCAGCATTATTTGTAATGGGGATAAACTGGAACCCTTTTCAATTAGATCAAAGGTGTAGAAAGGATGTTCATTATCATGATTACTATTCAATATTGTACTAGAAATGCTAATTTCTGTATCAATAAGACAAGAAATAGAAGCTAAAGGAATAGAAATAGGCAATGAGAAAACAAAACTATGGCTCTTTGCAGATGATATGATGGTATACTTAGAAAATCAAAGAATATCAACTAAAAAACTAGTTGAAATAATGAACAATTTCAGTAAAGTGGCAGTATATAAAAATAACCCACGTAAATCATCAGAATTTCTATATATTACCAACGAAACTCAGCAGGAAGATAGAAAGAGAAATTCCTTTTAAAATAACTGCAGATAGTATAAAACACTTGCGAATCTACCTGCCAAGACATACAATAGAACTATATGAACACAATTGAAAAACACTTCACGCAAGTAAAGGCAGACTAAATAACTGGAGAAATAGGCTGAGCAAATATAATAATAAAAAATGACAATACTATCTAAACTAATTTACTTTTTCAGTGTCATACCAATCTAACTACCAAAGAATTACTTTATAGGGTTAGGGGAAAAAAAAAACCAATAACAAAATTCATCTGGAGGAATAAAAGGTTAAGAATATCAAGGAATCATCGGAAAAAAAAAATGAAGGAAGGTGGTCTAATATTACCATTTCTCAAATTATACAACAAAAAAGTGATTATCAAAATAATCTGATACTGAATAAGAAATAAATTAACTAGAGGAATAGATTAAGTATACAATATATGGAAGTAAAAGACCACAGTAATGTAGTGTTTGATAAACTGAAAGATCTATGCTATTAGGGAAAGAACTCACTATTCAAAACTGCTAGAAGAACTAAAAATTAGCCTAGCAGAAACTAGGTACAGTCCAACATCTCACACTGTGTAGTTAGATGAGCTCTAAATAGGCACATGGACATAAAAGGTGATATCATAAACAAATTAGAGGAACGTGGGGAAAAAATACTTGCCAGATTTATGAATAAGGGAAGAGTTCTCATCCAAAGAAGAGATAGAGAGGGTCACAAAAGGTAAAATTAATAATTTTGCCTACATTAAATTAAAATGTTTTACAGAAACAAAACCAAATGCAAACAAAATTAAAAGAAAAGCAGGAAACTGGGTGAAAATTTTACAGCAAATTCCTCCGATAAAGTCTCATTTCTCAAATATATAGGGAATTGAGTTAAATTTATAAAAATAAGAGCCATTTACCAATTGATAAATGGTCAAATGATATGAATGGGTAGTTTTCAAAAAAGAAATCAAAGTTATCAGTCTTCATATAAAATACTTGACTCACTCATAATTAGAGAAATGCAAATAAAACAACTCACACTTATCAGAGTGGCCAACATAAAGAAAAGGAAAATGACAAATTCTGGAGGGGATGTGGAAAAATAGGGACACTAAATGCACTGTTGCTAGAGCTGTGAACTGGTCTAACCATTTTGGAGAACAATTTGGAATTGTGCCCAATAGGCAATAAGACTGTGCATATCCTTTGATTCATCAATACTGGTACTAGATCTGTATTCCAAAAAGATCAAAGAAAAATGAGGACTTATATGTACAAAATTATTTATAGTAGCTCTTTTAGTGGTGGCAAAAAATTAGAAATTGAGGGAATCCCCATCAATATGGTAATTGCTGAACAAATTGTGGCATGTGATTATGATGGAATTCTATTGTGGTATAATAAATGACAAAGGGAATGACTTTGGGAAAAAACTGGGAAGATTTATATGAACTGATACAAAGGGAAGTGAGCAGAACTAGGAAAGCATTGTGCACGGTAACAGCAATATTGTAACAGTAATCAACTGTGAAAGACTTAGCTACTCTGATAAATACAATGATCCATAGCAGTTCCAAAGAACTCATGATGAAAAATACTCTCCACCTCCAGAGAGTGAACCGCTGAATTCTGAATGCAGATTGAAGTAAACTTTTTGCTTACTTTATTTTTCTTGCTTTTTTCTTTGTTTTTGCAACATGGCTAATGTAAAAACACATTTTGCTTGACTTTGTATGTATAATTGGTATCATATTTCTTGCCTTCTCAATTTGTGGTAGGAGAGAATTTGGAATTGAAAAAAAATTAACTTAATGATCATGCAAAGTAGGCAATAGTCTACGTGGTACGATTTCAAGGGATCTGTTATTGTCTCTTTCCCCAAATTATCTCATTTTAACTTTCTGTCATGGTGCCTGAAATTGCCCTGTAGTTCATTCTTTTGCATCTAAGAAGATTTTTAAATTTTTATAGGTCTCCAAGTTATGGTAAAGTCTAACTGTATATATAGAGGGAGGCTAAACCAGTATTTAGGAAATAAGGATTTTAGTTAGAGCTCTGCCTCAGCTAGCAGTAGAAGCAAGTGGTTTAGCCTTTCTGATAAAATGGATAAGTCATTTAACCATTCTGGTCTTATACAAATTGAGAGGTTTGACTGAGTAATCTCTATTATTCCTTCCAGCTCAAAGGTTTTCATGAGTTCTGACATAACAAAATATAAGAACCCAATTGATTAATTGAGGCAAAGAGCTAGACTTGGGTTTCAACTATTTAGTTAGTTGCTTCAGTTCTCTAGGAGTGCTGTGGACATTCAAGTTTTGAACGCAATATAGTGGCTTCTATCATGTTTTAGCGCTCAGAAATTTTAACTGCTTAGAGTTTTGTTTAGTGTTCATCAAAATCATTCATAGTTTATTAAAAATCAGGGAAATTTGATGTTGCATGCCAGCATGACTTTTCTTTAACTATTTTAATTCTGATTTAGATACTTTTAATTCGTATGGGGGGGTGATTTCCTTATAGCTAAAAACCCGACAAATGTCTCCAATAGTAAAGAACAATGAAGAAATTCACAAATCAGGTTTTTGTCTGCAGTATACTGAAAAGTAATGATTTACCTTAAACTGTGTCTTGACTGCTGATATTAGTACATGAAAATGTATTTTGTGTCCAGGTTTAAATATACTTGTGAAAATTCAAATATATCTTTTGTTCTTAGATAATAATGGCCTCAAGAAGGCATAAGTCTTATTTAAAGGGAACCGATTTTATTGAAATATTTCTAAAAATATTTTTTAAAAAACACTCTCATAGCCCCTACCTAGGTTAAGAGATCCTGAGTAGTTTATCTCGAAGTGGAAAGAACGTCAGACTTGGACCTGGGCTTGAGGCCTTTTTCTGTAACTTACTGTGTGACATAACTTCTCTGAGACTGTTTCTTCGTATGGACAACAGAGGTAAGAACACTTGCAGGAGTTACTTCCTGTAAGGTTGTTGTGAAGATCAGATGAGATAGTGTTTTGTGAAAGTATTTTGTAGCCATGAAGTACTATATAAATGTAAACTATTTGAAGCCTACCAACTGCCTAATCTGTCTTCAGCACCTGCTCCACGCTTGGGTAAAGTTAGTGGCCCCTTATAATCAGAGGTGAAGAGATCTAGATCCTAAAACATCTCACCACCAGGTTTGCTACAGAGCTCGAAGTCAAACCCGAAGAGTTCAGTTGTTGTGCTTTCCAGAAGCATACGTTAAATTTGAATATGTTAATAAAATAAATTAAATGTTATGGCTAGCGGATGGGACACATTGACTCATTAGTTAGCTTGGATTGTATACATATAAACTCTAGGAACTGGAAGTTACCTTAAAGATCATTTACCCATTTTACAGATGAGGAAACTGGGACTATAGAGCTTATCATGAAGCTGGGAATAGAACTCAGGTCTCTTGAACCCCATCCTAGGGCTCTTGCTTCTAAATTAGCAATAGTTCTCACCTTGGGATTCTAAATAGTTCCTAATTTTGGCCATAACTTGGCCCCATCTTTAGCCTTATTACATATGATTCTCCTTCATACACTCACTCTATGGTCCAGACAAACCAGGCTCCCTTGCTACTCATACATGACGTTGCTTCCCATCTCCATGACTTTTCACAGTCTCTCTCCTGTGCCTAAATGCTCCCTCTTCTCACTTCCCCTTTTAGGAATTTCTGGTTTCTTTTAAGATTCAATTTAAACACCACCTGCATGAGGCCTTTCCCTCCTGTTCCCTATAATAACTAGTGACCTACTCCTCCAAACTATCTTATATATGTCTTCCCTGTAGGAATGTAAGCTCCTTGAGGGCTGGGTTTGCTTTGATTTGTCTTTGGATACCAAGCAGCGCATCGCTATACATTTTCTATGTGTAGCATTCCCTCTTGTAACTACATCCTCCCACCCCCAAACTTGCATACCTGGGTATACACTATTACTACTATAGCTCACAAGGCCCTTGTTGTACATTTACTTTTGATAGGAAGCCAATTAATACAATTACAAAACATCAGAGGCATTGACTGAGATGACATTATAAGAACAGTAACTTCAAAACATCCCTCCCATAATTCTGGGGTATACCTTCCCACAGCCATACACAGAATCAGTGAGAAGAATGGGTACACAAATGAAGAATGCTGGGAGAGAGAAACATACTTAAGAAGCATGTGGTAGTGGCCAAAGCAACTTGTGCCTCTGATACTGTAGGGCTCCCGATGGTCTTTCTTTTTTCGTTGTATGCTCATATTAATCCTTGAGTGAGGCATTCTGTTAAGTATATTACTTCACTGGATTCCTAGGTCCTACTCCCTACTGTCTTCTATTGGGTGAGTAGCTCTGATGCAAGACTGCAAGATCAATGGTAGGGGAAGGGGATAGAAGAGAGAAATCCCCTCCCCACAAAAGGCAAGGATTCCCTTTCAGGCAGTCAACCAATCAACATCTATTGAGCATCTACTATGTGCTAGGCATTGTGCTAAGCTCTGAGGGTACAAATATGGAAAAGAGAGATAATACTTGGCTCAAGGAACATACACTGTAATGGCAAAAGACACACAGAAGAAAACTGAAAAAGGGTAGAGGGGAAGAAGAGAAAGTACCCAATGCAGGAGCATGATGGAATGTAGTTCAGAGGAGTTCAGCTGGGTGCTAAATGAAATTATTGGCCTGGGATCCCTTTTTAAATGAGCTCTTTGCAAGGATTTCTTAGCTCCAGCCCTCCAATCAGAGGGCCAGAGCATATTGAAGGTGCTAATGATGTGTAAGTGCCAAGGCTTACATAATCTCATAAGATGATGAGCTTTCAATAGCTGGGCTTTTATTCCATGACTGCAAGCATTCAAATCCCTCAGAGCTCTGTCTTGCCCCAGTGAAGCCTTTGATCATCAAGTGGGGGGGGGTGGTGGCTACATGCCCCCAATTCCATTAAGTTGAGTGAAGAATATCTTTGTCTTTTACAGGGGTGTCAAAGTAAAGCTTTTTTTGTACTTCTTAGAAAATCTTAAGGTCTCGTTGTCTCTGTCACCAGGGTCTACTCAGCACAGGTTTCTTGACATCTACCCTGATCCCTTCTTATGCCCTCCACTTCTTGATCTTGAAACAATAATAAAATCAATATGACCATTACTATTAGAAAGGGCATGGCAATCAATTGCTCTGCAACTCAATTCACCATCTCTGCAACTGTATCTAGACCAATGGTATCAAACTCAAATGGAAAAAACAGCTGCCAAACTGTATGTAAAGATCTTTGTGTGCCACATATTGACTTCAAAAACCACATTAATACTAATGTTATTATTAATTATCAACATTATCTACATTCCAATGTATTTTTATTTATTTTTTTAAAAGTTTCTAAATTACATTTAATCTGGTTTCAGGCAGCATTTTGGACTGCAGTGTGTTTGACACACCTAGTGGAGACCAAAATTCCCTTTCTAGGGCACTACTGCTCTACATTTGTTGTCCTTTCCATTGGCATGTAATCTCCCTAAAGACAAAGATAGTTTTACTTTTGTCTTTATACGCCCACAGCCTAGCACAAGTCCTGGTATAGAGTGGTTTTGGTATTGTTCAGTACTTGATTAATGATTAATTAATGCTTGTTGATTAATCGATAACTTAAGTTTCTCTAGAAGACAGGTGGTTTAGTGGTTAGAAAGACAACAACGCATAGATCACAGCACAAATAGGCCTGTGAGAAGGGTGTTAGCAAGGTAGCAAGAAGCATTTGGTTCCTTTAGAAAGCTGAGGAAGAGAGAAGAGGAAAAGTCATTGAATGGGAGGGATTAAAGTAAAACTTCGCCTACTCACAATTTTACCTAAAATTTTAAAATATTTGTCAATTTTGAAGGTTTTCAAAAATGGAATTTAACCTACATAATGAAACCCCTACAAATCTAGCCTAGTGCTAGCATCCATACCCCAACATGAATTTTTCAGGTTCTTAAATTACCTAACTATATCAGTCAGCAATGGAGAACTAGATTCTTTCACTAAACTACCCCATATAGCCGGTTCTACTTTCTCTCTGCAATTTGCTTTATTCATGTCTGTCTAAAGCCCCTAATGAGTTATGTATAATAATATGATTAGCACCATCTGAGCATGTTATTAGCAATAAATACTTGTCCTCTGAGTAACTTCTCCCAACTAATTATTTCCAAATTTCCTCTGATTACCAGTCAAAAATGCCAATGTATATCTGGACTACTTTAGCTCCAAATTCACAGGTCTCTCAGTTAATTTGCCAACTCAGAAACATCTGCAGTAATAAGCTCAGGTTCATTGAGATCAAACTGTTTCTTTTAACCTCAACACATTGTTTCCAGTGGTCCCGCTGGGAAGTCCCATTTTGTTTCTCTGTTTCTTCTGTTCTGTGCTCATGTTTCCCCAACAACCAATTAATTTGTTGAATACACAATATCTCTAGGATTCTATTGCTCCTTTCCTGGGATTAGGTTCTCATGACAAATCTGGCAGGATAACCCTTCTGCTATTTTCCTCATCCAAGCCCAAGTGAGATGATGCATCATCAGAGGTGGAAATTTAATACCACTAGGGTTTATTTAACAGCTACTATATGCCAGTCACCATGATATTCAAAAGAAATATAAGAAGCAGTTCTTGTGTACCATTTGAAGCCCTTCACAAATTGGCTCCATCTTATTTTTCCAGCCTTATTACATATTATTCTCTTCCACATACTCTATGGTCCTGCCAAATTCAGCCTCCTGCTGCTACTCCTATATGACACTCTAATTCCTGTGTCTGTGCCTTCCCATGCCTGGACTGCTCTCCCTCCTCACTCTTCCCTCTTGGAATCTATGGTTTTCTTCAAGACTGTGCTCAAACACCACCTTCTGCATGAATCCTTTCCCTGGTTTCTACAATTGCTTGGGCCCTATCTTCCACAGACTCCTGTGTTGAATAAAATTGTCCAACCTACATTAAGAGACTGAGGCAGAGCTCTGAGCCAAGGACACTTTGTTAAAGGGTCCGTGGTCCCCTCTAATGAAGTAGACCTCAGATCTTCCTCATGATCTGAGATGCCCCCTTCTTTCAGGACTTTATATTCCTAGAGTTTGATACCAGATGTGTTACCTAGACATTCTAAAGCAGCCATACAAAATACAGAATCCCATTGGTTGACATATTACGCATAAGTTAAAAGAAGCAAAAATGATCTGTCAGCAGGGTCACGAGTTGGGTGAAGTAAGGAATATCTCCACTGACTAGGTGGTCATAAGATAGATGGGCTCTCCCTTAAGTTAGGCAGGAGGAGATGGTACAATCTATACATGTGCTCCAAGAACATATCAGGGGGATGCTGTGGATAGAGCAGCAGCCCTGGAGTCAGGAGAACCTGAGTTCAAATCCGGCCTCAGACCAAACACTTGACACCTACTAGCTGTGTGACCCTGGGCAAGTCACTTAACACCAATTGCCTAAAAAAAAGTTTAAAAAAAGAACATATCGGGAAGGGGGGGACTTTCTGTACCATGCCATCACCCATGCTTGGTTTGGTCATGGAATTTGAGCAAAACAGGATGGAGGTATCTTTGTCAGCATTCTTGTGGTTGCACAAGTGAGCACCATAGCTGGTAAAGAAGTAATGAACATTACATTAAAGTTTGAGGTCTATGGGAACCCTTCTGTTATAACCTGTATTCCTATGTGACTTATACAAAGTATGGATTAATACATTGCTTATTCTTATACTCATTATTACTAGATGAGTATATTCAAATAATTACTAACTATTACCCCCTTATAAAATCCTAACGAACTAATACTGACTAGAGTTTGACTAGAGGTCCTCAATGAATCCTTTTTCTTAGTCCCTTGTATCTATCTTGTATGTTTTCTGTATGTACTTATTCATATGCATGTTGTTTTCCCCTTTAGAATGTAAAGTCCTTTAGGGCTGGAACTATTTTGCTTTTGTCTTTGTATGGGAGGTATCTAGTGCATAATAAATCTATAATAAATGTTTGTTGCTTGATGGAGGAGCTTACAACTAGAAAACTTGATTAATTCAAGAAGAGATAGATTTATTGGCTTAATTATCTAGGTTATATTTCATTATTAAAAGAGAAATCCTCAAAGATATGAATACCAAGATGGATCGGCGATTCTCTAATTACTGCTTGTGTGACCTTTCCCAGGAGTCAAAGTCTAATAGCAATGGAACCTTGGATGAAGCAGTGGAGGTTTCATAATTAACTTAGAAAACCACAAATTAACAATACCTATGGTGTATTGTATTTTTATTTATTTTGTTAAACATTGCCCAATTACATCTTAATCTGGTTCTAACAGCACTGGAGTGTTTTGAATCCAACATCTTCAAGTCTTAAACTTCTCTGTACCTTAATTTCTCAGATGTCAAACTGGGGAATTGGACTAGATGGTTTCTAAGGTCTTATCCAGCTTTAAATCTATGACTCTATGATCCTATGCTCCTTTTAATATAAGCATTCTCCCCAAGAATGCTGATCATAATAAGACCAAGTTTGCTCACCCTGTGTGACTCCTCCCATCAGTTCACCACAGGGTTTCACCTAATGTGCTGGGAGCCTATCTTGCTTAACTGTTATGGTGAAAATCTTGGTGTAGAAAGTTTGATGGATTTCCAAGTCCTTAGGCTGGCCCTTGGCAGTATGATTCATATTATTTCTCTGGATTGCTTTGGTTTCTTCTATCACACTCTTATCTGAAGCTTAGGGATAGACAGAGCACCTACAGCATAATGTATGTAGAGGGCAATTAATACCCTTTGCCATTGTTTTTAATAAATTAACATTTTTTTCCTCTTTGTCTGGACCGGTGATTTTATGCTGTAAAGCAGAGGTGTCAAATACACTGCCTGCAACATTCCAAGTGCTATCAGAACCAGATTTAAAATGCAATTGTGAAATATTTAACAAAATAAAAAATATGATAGAACATAGATAACGTTAATATGTGGTTTTCTAAGTCAGTAAGCATCCCGAAGGGATCCTTATGTAACCCCATTTCTATTTGACTTTGACACTGCTGATGTAGAAAACTTCCAACTTGCAGTAACAACCCTCCATCCCCCACACCCCTCCAAAGCAGATCAACAGCTGTTTTACTGTCTTAGAGTTGTATGGGGGCATTGGGAGATTGACTCACCAAGGGTCACTCAGACAAGATTTTTCAGAGGCAGGGACTGAATACAAGTCTTTCTGACTCTGAGACCACTGGTTCTCTATCCATCTTGCTATGCTACATGCTTTTTAAAAAAGTGAATATTTTAAATACAGAAAATCAAATTCTACAGGGCATGTGATTATTTTGTGATATTAAATCATATGTCTTGCAGAGAATGGTCAATATTTGTAATGGATTGCAAGACTGTGAAATGAATATAGTTTTCAAATGTGAGAGTAGGTAGGAAGAAAAAATTGTTTGCAATGATGAATGAAAGATTGAATGAATGAATTCCCAAACTTTGCCTAGAGCATATAAATACCTTGTTCTACCTTTCTTTTGTTTCTTTCCCTTAAATGTCTGGCATGATAGCCCACAGTAACATATCACTTTCAAATATAAGCTGACATCTGCTAATTACTTACGTGCAGGTTATTGTGCTAGGTACTGAGAATACAAATACTCCAATTAGAACTGCTGCTGCACCCAAGGAAGACTAAGGCACAGACCTTTCCTCTTTCTATTAAGGAGCTCCTTTCAGCTGTGGACTCATGAAAGTGGACTGAGTTTAGTCCTAGGGAGCCTGATCCCCTAAGGTTATGTTCCTTTTATCCCCTCCGTATTCTTTGGCTCTTTACGCTTGAATATAATCTAAACCAATATAACCTTAGGTTTTGGCTCATGTCTAGGGTTTCCAGAAAGGGGAGAGTAGTAAGGTACTATAAATCAGGTTTAAGACACCGATTTATTTCTCACACATAAAAGAAATGATCAACATATGAGATTCATGAGCATGCATTAACAAGAGGCTTAACAAAACACCTGAAATAACATACCTATTCTTAAACTCTCCTAGAAATTTGAGACTTAAAAATCACTAAACTACAAAGCAGTTTGTAGGACTGTTGAATTAGCATTTCACATTTCACTTTGGCTCTACAATGTCTTTGTCATGGTTGCTATCTTCTGGAAAGTTGTTGTGCCTGGGTTTGGGATAATTGTCTGACTAGTAGTAATCTCCTCCAAGAAACACTAGCTAGTTCTAGGGCTATATCCAAAAGAGATCATACAAATGGGAAAAGGACCCACACGTACAAAAATATTTATAGCAGCTCTTGTTGTGGTGGCAAAGAATTGGAAATTGAGAGGATGCCTATCAATTGGGGAATGGCTGAACAAGTTGTGGTATGTGAACGTAATGGAATACTATTGTGCTATAAGAAATGATGAACCGGCTGACTTCACAAAAACCTGGAAAGACTTGTATGGTCTGATGCTGAGTGAAATGAGCAGAACCAAGAGAACATTGTACACAACAGCCATGTTGTTCATTGACTAATATTGATAAACTTAAACCTCCCCAGAAATACAAGGAACTAAGACATCTCCAAAGGCCTCATGATGGAAAATGCTATCCACATCCCAAGAAAGAACTATGGAGTTTGAATGCAGATTGAAGCATACTATTTGCTATTTTTTTTTCTTCTGTTGCATTTTGTTTCCTCTTTCTGGTGGTTCCTCTTATTGGTTCTAATTCTTACAACATCACTAATGTGAAAATATGTTTAATAGGAATGCATATGTATAGCCTATATCAGATTGTGCACCATCTTGGAGAGGGTGGTGGGGAAGAAAGGGGAGAAAAAATTTAAACTCAAAAGCATATGAAAGTGATTGTTGATAAATCTAAATAAATTAATAAAAAATAAACACTATCTAGGTTCCTTCAAAACACAGCTCAGATCTTACTTCCTACATGTGGCCTTTCTTAGTATATGCTTATTCCTTCCCTCCTTCCCTTCTTTCCTTTCTTTTTTTTTCCTTCTCCCTTCCTTCCTCACTCCCAGAAACTGAGATGGTGGAATTATGCCCCCAAAGTATTGGGGTAAATGTATATTTATTCTTGCTATATCTTTGAAGTAATGCCTTTGTCAGAGCTAATCTGTTGTTAAGTGGTTAAAAGGAAGTTAAAAGGATTGTCAGTGAGCTCCTAAAATGAGGAGAACAGAGTTGGTGGGGGTTCAAGCTAATGGCAAAAAACAGTTTTCAACTCCATCAGGATACTAGAGTACCCCGAAGGGGACAGGATAAAATATAACAGACTTGGTCTTAAGACAGTAGAGCCAGAGCAACTATGTTACAAGTATATTATCCTATAAGATTTCCTCTCCTTTAGGGCAGCACTTCTTAAACTGTGGGTCATGACCAAGGTTTCTGAACATGCAACAAGGAAAAATTAATTAAGAATCAAATGTGTAATGAATCCAAGGTGTTTCTAGCCGCACTTGCCCGTGTTGCATCGCACAACCTTACTAGGCTTTGGTTCTGAATGCAAAGCATGCACACTTCACTGCACGTGCCCTCAGGCCACCCGACACCAACAAATGCTGCCAACATACAGAAAGGGGTCTCTGATGGAAAAAGTTTGAGAAGCCCTGCTTTAGGGTACAAGAGCAGAGAGAGGCCTTCTACCCTTTTAGGGTAAAAGTGGGCATATAGTTTTCCTTTATAGGAGCTGAAGAGTATTCTTTTGTGACCGGATTGTTGTTCCTTGATCCTTCCCCTTTTTCTTCCTATTTGCTTGCAGTTTAGTATTTTCTTTTTCACCTTGACCTGGAAACTCTGGATTTGGGAATCTGTCTTTTCCAGCTGTTTTCAATTGGAGGTTTCTTTCTGAAGGTGACCAGTAGATTCTTTCTATTTTCACTTTGCCTTCTGGTTAAAATAGATTTGGTCAGTTTTCTTTTGTGATTTCTTTAAATATGGTATCTATCTTTTTTGTTTAGTTATGGTTCTCAGGTAATTTAATGATTCTTAAAAGTTGTCTTTTTTTTTTAACATAGTTACCTCTTACATTCTAGAGTTTTAGTCTTTTGACTTTGTTCCAATATTTATTGTATCATTAAATCATTGAATCTGTTCTGTTCTCTTTTTCAGGGAGCCTACTACTTGGGTCATGTTTTATGCCTCTAGTCTACACTATTTATCGCTCCCCCCATCCAATTAAACTGAAACCCTCCTTTTCTTTTTGGTTAGGTTTTTTTTAAACACTTCATTCTCTCTGAAAAAAGCTACAGACTGAGGAAGTATTCCTTGATTCCCTTTGCTCTGACTTCAAGAACGAAGATAGCCTGCACTTTGATCCTAAATAGCAATTCATTGGCTATTGCAAAAAGACAAACAACCTAAACTCTGCAGGACACTGCACATTTTTTCCTGCTCTCCATACGTGTAGGATTGAAATTCACAGTCCTTTGAGAAGGATCTGGGGTAAGTGGCTACTGGAAAATGGCTCTAGGTTAATACATAATCCTAAACTTTTTTTTTCCTTTAAAAGAGCTTTTATTTTGAACTTTAAAAACACCAACTAACCTGAAGACATTTTCCCAGAGCCATTGACCATACTCACAGCCATAGCGGTTATTTAAGGATATTGACCATAAGAGCTAAGAGCAAAAAATGACCCATATGTGTAAAAATATTTATACTAATTCTTTTTATAGTGGCAAAGAGCTACAAACTAAGGGGGAGACAACAATGGGGAAAAGGCTGAACAAATTGTATGGATATAATGGAACATCCTACCCTAAGAAACAGCAAATGTCTAAATACTGATCATGGCGAGGAATGGATAGATATATCTGGAATCTTGCTCACTCTTCTCCAAAGGAGACTGCAATGCTTAGCTTGAAGGAAGTAGGAAAACAAGTCTCCTCTAAAAGAGTGGTACCAAAGTAGAATTATATCTGCCTCCTTGCATGTTGATGTTTTAGGATCATGATTTTTTAGGCTCAAAACCAAAAGCTTTTAGCTTCCTTGGTCGCTAATCTTTAAAAGGTAAGAGTACCTACAGTTTAGACTCCATACTACATGCTAGTTATACAAAAGATGCTCACTAATAACGAACAGTGAGTAGAATCATTTATCCTAACAGATATCAGACATAAATCAGAGAAGTTCTACAGATTAGAATATGCCTCAAAATACACAAGAGTGAATGAGCTCTTTAGATGGGAACAAGATGAGCTCTAGCTTAAACAACAGAAGAGCTCTGATCTCACAAAAGGAGTGATTCTCCAAAAGCCTATGAATCAAGCTAGAAATCAGGGAAATGCTGAAGCCTTCTGTACTTGTCTGTCTTCAAAATATTCTCTCTTTTCCTCTTCTCCCTTCTCTCTCTCTCTCTCTCTCTTTCCTCCCTCCTAAAGATAGGGGAAAAAAAGTTACCTAGTATTCCTCAAAAATATTCCAAACTAAAAAACACAATAAATAGACATAACCAAAAATACAATAAATAAATTCTAACTGTTCAGAAAAGGGCATTTTAAAAAATCTAACAGTCAAAGCCTTTATTCAAAAGTCAGGTTAAGATGACTTAAAGCTTCTTCACTAACATCTTTTCCCTCTCCCTTTTTCCTCAGCAGAACATTGTTATGGCTACCTCACAGAATAAAAAAGAAAAACCTCACAGAATATCTAGCTCTAGACAATTTTACCAAATACGATAGCTATTTCTCTTCCTCAAATGGTCAAGGAAGTGATCCTGCCTAGGTGTAAGGGCATAGATTTGGTGACCCTCTCAAATATCCATGACAGCTTTAAGATTCTGTGATTGACAGTGAACCAATAATTATGGTCAATGGGCCCCAAAGTCACAGTGGGCTAAATTCTTCATCCAGTTTTTGACACCTAATATTCACTAAATGTCACTGCCAAAATTATATTCCTCCATAGAATTGTGAATATGGAAAAATATATCTTGAGGCCAAAGCTCAACAATATCTAATAAAAGGGATTTCAACCAAAGTAACTAGGAACCAAGGATAAAATTTCCTGTGTCTAATGCATGAATTATTCATATTTAAATCTCACATAAATCTTGGTAATAAAGGTTTCTGCAGGTCAAAGGCATAATTTGTATGAGTCATGTTCTATCTACCTCTGTTCTCAGACCTGAAGCCTGGGGCACAACATCATTCTCCACTATCCATATCAAGTCCTTTGAAAATATGTTGGCCCAGAAAAGAGTTGTATTTATAATTTGCCACTTGGTTTCTGCTGGGAAGAGTGTACCCTTCACCATAAAGATTGCAAAGGTCTTGTTTTGTGTACTAAAGAAATGTTCATTATGCCGGAGCATTTTTTAAGGTATACTTCCATATTTACCTCCATCAGACAAAGCTCCTACTTTCTGAGATCATGAGGTCAAAGACTTAGAACTGGAAGGGACCTATATGATCACCTAATTCAAACTTATTGTTATATACAATATATATTAGAGAATTATATATTATATATATATAAAACTTATCATATATGTGTATGTACACATATATTTATATATGTATATATATACATATACATACATACATATATGTGTGTGTATGTATAGCACATAAAAAAGTCAAAGGCCAAGAATCTTAAAGAGCCTAGAAAGAGGAAGCCAGTTGTCCAAGGGCACTCAGGTAATTAGTAGTGGAGTTGACATTTAAGCACAAATTATCTGACTTCAGACCCGCCATTAATTTTATTTTATGTACCATAAGTTCCACTATACCCTGAACCATCCTTGTTACTTTTCCATTCAGATATTCACTATTATGTTCAGATATAGACTCATGGCTATTTAAAAGACTAATCTTGGGGCAGCTAGGTGGCGCAGTGGATAGAGTACTGGCCCTGAGGTCAGGAGGACCTGAGTTCAAATCTGGTTTCAGACCAAACATTTGACACTAGCTGTGTGAACCTGGGCAAGTCACTTAACCCCAGTTGCCTAAATATATATATATAAAATCAAGCAACATAAATTCCCATGTTCATGATATAAAAATGCATGTTTCATTCTACATCTTGAAGTCATCACCTCTTTGTCAGAAGTTGAGGAGCATTCTTCATCACTAGTCTTCTGAAAGCATAGTTGGTCACCATTTTGATCAGAATTCTTAAGTCTTTCAAAGTTGTTTGTCTTTCAAATGCTATTATTGAACAAATTGTTCTCCTTGTTCTGCTTACTTCACTCCCTATCAGTTCATTCAGATCTTCCCTGGTTACTTTGAAACCATTCTTTTTGCATCTGTTGTTTCTTATGGTAGGATATTCCATTATATCCATGTAATTTTTTTCATCCTTTGGCTCCTCGGTGGTTCCTCAATCACCCCGTTAGTTTCCAGTTCTTTATTACTGTAAAAAGAATTACTATAAATATTTTTGTACATGTGGGTCCTTTTCCTTTTCCTGTTATTTCTTTGGAATAGAGACCTGTTAATGGTATCACTATGTCAAAAAACATGTACAGTTGAGTAACTTTTGGAACATGTCTCCAAATTGCTTTCTAGAATTGCTAGACCAATTCACAGCTCTAAGAGTGAGTTAATATGCTTGTTTCCCTGAAGACTCTTCAATATTGTCATTCTCCTTTTTTGTCAGCATTGTTAATCTCAGGGATGTGATATAGAGCTGCAGTTGCTTGAATTTGCATTTCTCTAATAATCAGTGCTTTGGAGCATTTTTTTAAATTTAGCTGTTTATAGCTTTGGTTTATTCCTTTGAAATCTACCTGTTCATATACTTTGATATGATATATCAATTGGGTAATTGGCCTTACTGTCATAACTTTAAACAGTTTCATCATATCTTGGAAATGAGACCTTTACTAGAGAAATTTGCTTCAATGATTTTTCTAGTTCACTGTTATATTAGCTGCATTCAACTCATATATGACCTCTTTTTTAAAATATATGCCTTAATTTTATTTTTTTAATTGGCAAAAATTCATCTTGTCTCCCTCTTACCTCTTCCCTGACCCCACAAAAAAAGAAAGAAAAACAAAATGCTTACAACATGCAAGCACAGTTAAGGGGGGGAAATCCTGAATTGGTCACATTCTTTGTAAAGAAGAAGGTGGTGAGAGAGGAGTATGCTCAGCACCAGGTCTCTAGGTTTGATGCAATCGACTTCTACTCCCCTGCCCTTCTGCTCTTTTCCTCATCCAGAACCCAATGACAGAGTCTTATCCTTTCTTTATGTTAAACCCATTTTTAAGATCTATACTCCATAGTTCAGAGTTAGTTTTCTTCAGGATGAATCCCTCCACTCACTCAACCTCCTTCCCATTACTATGCCTTCTACTTTCTCTTCTTTTTCTTCTGTTTCCCTGTTGAGTAAAATACTTTTCTTCACACCACTGTGTTTGCATTTTTTAATCCTTTAAATAGTGCAAATGAAAGTGAGGTTCAAGTGTTGCCCCCTTTCCCAACCCAGTCCTCTTTGTTTGAATGGTCTGCTTCTGCCACAAATATGTGAAATGATTTCCCCCTCACTCAGCGTACTCTTTTCCCCCCTCCCTTTCTTTCTTCTTTTAAAATCACCAAAACATGATGGAACCACTCCCAAGCCCTCTTTCTTCCATGATCCCTGATGATGATAGAGTTCTGAGGGGGCACATGTATCCTCTCCCAGTATCAGAAAGTAAACAGTTCGTCTTTGTTTAGTCTCTTATGACTGCTCACTTATATTTACATTTTTAGGTTGCTCTTGCTTCTAATATTGTATTTCAAAGTTTTTGTGCAGCTCTGGTCTTTTCACCAGGAATGTCTGGATGTCCTCTATTTTGTTAAAAATTCATTCCCCCCCCCCAGATTATACCGTTTCACTGGGTAAGTTATTTTTGGTTGCAAATTTTTATCTTTTGGTTTCTGGAATGAATGTTCCAAGCTTCCTGTTTCTGTATAGTACTGACTGCTAAATATTAGGAAACCTTTTCTGTACTTCCTCAGTGGCTTGAATTATTTCTTTCTGATTTCCTGTAGTATTTTTTTCTTTTACCTAGAAGTTCTGGATTTGGCTAGAATGTTCCTGGGAGTTTTAATTTTGGGGTTTCTTTCATGGGGTGATGTGGTTGCTTTTGATTTTCACTTTGGTTCTAAGAGATATGGGCAATTTTATTTTATGATTTTTTAAAAAAAATGATATTTAGGCTTTTTTGTTTGTTTTTGTTTTTGTTTTTATTTTTTATCGTGGCATTCAAGTAGTCCAATGATTCTTAAATTATATATCCTTGATCTGTTGTGTATATGAAATACCTTATACTTTCTTTTATTTTCTTATTCTTTTAGCTTTGTTTTAATATTTCTCATTTTATCATGAAGTCATTGGATTCTCTTTGGTTGATTTCTGATTTTCAGGGAGTCTGTTGTGTGCAAAATTTGTAATTGTTGGGCCAACCTGTTAATTCCCTTTCTAATTTTATCTTCCAGAACTCTCATTTCTTTTCTAATTTTTCCTCTAGAATTCTCATTTCCTTTTCAATTGTATACCCTATCATTTTTATTTCATTTATAAATTTGTTTTAAGAAAAAGATCTCTTGCTTCATCTTTTCCAGGACTTCTGGTTGAAGCTGTACCCCAGCTGTGTTTTTCTTTGCACCTTTTTTTGGTAAATGCATTGGAGTTATTTTCTTCTGGGCTTGCTTCTTGAGTGTCTCAGTTACCATGATAGCTCTTTATGGTGAAATTCCTGTTTTGTTTGTTTATCCTTCCAGTCTACTTCCTGACTTTGGACTTTGAGTTAGGGCTACAGTTGAGTTCAGAGCCATACAGCTACTGCTTGTTTCTGGACTTGCTGTTCACTCAGTAGAAAGCCTGTGAACATTCCTGGCCTTGGACAGCTACCACTAGATGCAGATCCCCTCCTCAATCTGCACTGGATCAGTGACTCAACACTGGGTAGTGAGCAATAGAGCTACCTGTTGGCCTGTTTCTATTCCCTGCACAAGGTCAGACCCCTCTATGCCAGATTTGGGAACTCCTCTTGCCCTGGTGCACAGGGTGGGCAGGCCCTCTTTTAATCCCTGTACTGGAAGGTTGCTCATTGCTGTTTCTGGCTAGCCCAAGTTCCTAGAGTCTGCAAACTTCTTTGTTTCCCTATGCATACCTAGACTAGAAAAATGACTCATGGTGAATTTTTTTTCTTGGATTTCTCAAGCAGAATTTAGTATGGTGCATTTTTCTAGATCTTTGTGAAGTAGTTGGAAGGGAGGGATTAACTATACTTTTTCCTGATACTCTGGAATCTTTGCTAGTCTCTTTCTCAAAGTCACTTTTAGCATCAAAGGGGCTTTCCCAATAAGAAGCCAGCATTCTACCTCAGACATCCCACCCATTCATCCTGTCTTCTGGGACACCCTTTTGACTTCTGGAACCTTCTTTTTGCCTTACTGTAATCTCTGGACCAGAGGTAGGCTCCAGGGAACTTAACCCTATCACCTGTGGAACTTGTGCATTGGGAACTACGCTTGCCCAGTTAGTGAGTGCAGTATGTCACATACCCCCACTATATCTAGCTGGCCTCAGTTAGCTTCACATTCTACTCCTAGCTGCTGAAACTTCTAGAACAGAGAAAATGCTTTGGGAGATGACCCTTTCAGATATGGAACTCCTGCCCTGGGACACACCATGGTTATAGTTGTTGAATATTTTACATGATCCTACTCCCCGAACCCCCATTTGCTTTTGAGGTCTGGAAACATAATCAAAACAATACTGCCATTGCTATTGAAAAGGACATGTCAAAAAAAAAAACCTCCTATGGCTCTATTCACAATTCCTAGGATTTTTCAAACAGGAACAGCCCTTTCTGACCACTACTCTCCTATGTATATTATCTCCTTCTATTTGACAGGCTTTCAATTTCACATTTATATTCCCAAAGAATATAACTGCAACAAAGTAAGAACTTAATAAATACCTTTTCATTCATTCAGGCAGATAGGCTTGGAAAGGTAATAGAGGAGATGCTAGCGATTTTTAGAGTGATAGTTATAGCTTTCTATTGTAGTTTGACAATTCAGGTTTTGCATTTAATTATTTTGCCATTTAATTAATCCAGAACTTAGCTCAGTGTTTGGCACAAGCAGCGCATATGTTTGATAAATGCTTATTGACTAATCAATTAACTCCACAACTTTGTAACTATGAATTTCTTTTTGATATTTGCAAAATATTATTACTCAGTCTTGGTTTAATAAACATTAATCTTTTTTTAAAGCCTAAAACCCCAGGAACTATGGATTATTATTCTAAAGAGCCTAGAAGGCAGACATTACAGAAAAAATATGAAATTGGGCAACTGATCATATGATCAACAAGCATTTCTTAAGCACTTACCATGTGCTAGGCTCTATGTATATAAAGACAAAATGAAACCATTTATGCCACTAAGGAGCTTACATTTTATGGGAGAGACAACACATATGAGTATGGACATACAAAAATATATGTATATAAATATGGACAAAATACGTAAACACGAGGTAATTTGGAAGAAGAAGGCACCAGCATCTAGGGCTTCATGTAGAAGCAGCTGAGCCTGATGGAAATTAAGAATTCTAAGAGGCCAATGTGAGGAGCAAGAGTACTCCAGGTGTGGTACAGTCTGTGCTAGTGCTTATCATGTGTGAGTTCTTCATAAAATAGTCTTTTAGGCAAACTTACATCTAGCATGCAAACAATGTGGCCAGCCCATAGGAATTCACTCTCTACAGCAGAGTTTGAATGCTTGGCAGTTTGGCTTGAGAAGAGACTTCAGTGTTCAATACCTTATCTTGCCAGGTGATCATCAGAATCTTCCTACGACAATTCAAATGGAAGCAATTCATTTTCTTGGCATGGCACTCATATACTGTCCAAGTTTCACAAGCATGCAGCAGTGAAATCAGCAGAAGCAATACAAGGGTACCCTCAAGGTCTCTTTGAAGAACTTTGGAATTGATTGTGAGACATGGGAGACAATGGCACAGGATGGCTTAGCGTGGCATGGCCTCATCAGATTTTGCTCTATGAGCATAGCAGAATTGCAGTAGCTCAAAAGAAATGTGAGATGCACAAATTTAGAGACATATCCACTCCAAATGTTCATATGGACTATTTGTACCTGACCTGTGGTAGAACCTTCTGAGCTCATATTGGTCTGATCAACCACAGTTGGACACCCTGAAACTTGATCCCAACATAGTGATGTCATTTTAGTCCTTTTCAAGAACAAAGGACAATAATCTGTGCAAAGAATGGAGACAGTGCTGTGGAAATGCAATGTGACATGTGAGAAACAACAAAGATAATTTGACTATATGATGAAGTGAACCAAGGGGAGTATGAACAGAAAGACTGGAAAGGCAAGCACTTACCTACCCAGAAGCTAAAAATCTAAAATCTATACAGATAAGACAAATAGACGTAGCATGGAAAACACAAATATTTCAGAGAAAGGAAATGGCAACATGAAGAGTCAGAAAGACATAATATCTTTGAGTTCTACTGACAGCCTGTTATCCCAAATGCCTGAGTTATTCACCAAAATAAAGCGATGTTAATGTGGATATGTTTTGCATAACTTTTATTAAATGACTGCCTCTTTCTCTACTAACATTTCCTAGTCTTTCTGTTATGTTAGGGTCTATCAAATACTAAGGCAAAATGATTGGCTTGAGACCAATGTGAATTTATTTTGTATATGTTCAGAAATCCTGAGGGGATTCAGAATGGGCTTCCAGCAATAAAGAATCTTGGGGGTTCATTTAAAGAAGGAATGGATGGAGTCTGTCAGATGGGCAACAACAGGAAAGCTGACTACAGCTATTGCAATCTCTGGAACAGTGCACTGGGGGGAGGGAGAGGCCCCCAGGCTAAACATCCCCAACCCTTCTACTTGCCTGGGGCCAGCATGTATCCGAAGTAGACGTTCTTTTGGAAGCTTATATTTATGTAAGAAAGGGCTATATAAATGTGAGTTATTATTATTATCATAGACTCTAAGTAACTACTATTAATAATAATGATAAATATCATTGCTACTCTGATAAGCGAGGAAAATGCAGCCAAACCATGAGAAAGGTAGCCAATTTGAAGATCTCAATCATGGAATCAGGAGTGAGTCAAGTGACCCCTGAAAGTTCCTTCTAGTCTTGTGATTTTAAGATCCTATTGTTTTTAGTGGAATACTTTTCTGTGTTTAGTGATTATCATCCTGATTTTTCCCTAGAAAGATTAAAATCGATGATTGGTGAATTTAATAATTCTTTTCTTACATGTCTTTTCTGGACACAGTTTTCACTGTGACTGCTGCTGTTTTAAGCTTGGGTCCCAAAGAATAAAGAATTTGTTTAGATAGATCTGGTCACAAACAGCTAGAAGGACTCAATCTTTCCCTTCTACTAGCTTCTTTTCTCTGAGATTCTCCATTAATATTTTAACCCTTTACATTTGGAAAGGACCTCAAGAGTTGACTTCATTCAGTTCCCTGCTTCTGGTGAGAAGAATTGAAATTGCTTCAATTAAACAATTTCAACAGTGATTAATTATACACTATATGTAAGGCACATGCTAGACCTTGGGGATACAACAGAGATATCCCTATGCTTTGTTAGTAGGGGCATGCCTGCAAAATAATACATCTTTTTGTTTTTTGGCTAGGCAATTGGGGTTTAGTGACTTGCCCAGGGTCACACAGCTAGTGAGTATCATGTGTCTGAGGCCAGACTTGAACTCAGGTCCTCCTGACTCCAGACCCAGTGCTCTGTCCACTGTGCCATCTAGCTGGCCCTAAAATAATACATCTTAATCATAGTGGAACTAGGAAAATAACATGTAATGCACATCAGCTTTTATTATCATTTCTCTATATAGGTCAGTATGTTTACTTATCCACTTAGGAAAATGTCTAGTAAACTTTCAAGTACTTAAAGAAATGTGAATCATCTTGTGTTTTAGAAAACAAGTTTCTAAACCAAATGATTAGCAGAATGGATTTGGGGGCAGTAATACTGTTTTCACTTATTTGCAATAGTATCTTGAAACCCCCCATTATTGAAGCAAATTTAATTTAATTTATATTGTAAAGGATTATAGTACTAACTATATGTTACTGCTTTGTGTTTAAGCCTTTGTCACTATACTCTTATTAATCTTTTGTGTTCTCAATTATATATATGTAAATATATTATATATATACATATACATTAATATATGTATATATGTATATATATATATATATATATATATATATATATATATATATATGTGAAATCAATATTGTACATGGAGAAGCTTTCTACTTCTCCTTTGGGGAAAACTTGAGACATGAGCCAAATTTAAGCTTTAAGTGATTTTCTCCAGGTTTCTAATGTAGGGGCACAAAGAGCCAAAGAGTATGAAAAAATATACAATTTCCCATAGAATCCAAATATCAATTTTGATGTAATAAAGAAAAATGCTGGATTAAGAGTGTTTTTTTTTCAGTTTAAAAAATTGACTCTAGTAAAGAAAACGAAGACCTACATGTATTTTCTCCTCCACTGAAACGTGGACATTTTGAGAGCAAGGACTGTGTTGCTTTTCTATTTGTACCTCCAATGTTTATCGCAATGCTCATACTTAGTACTTAATAAATGCTTTTCTTTTAATTATTTTTATTCATTCATTCATCTAATCAGGATGGCTTAGTAAATGTATTAGTATATCTGTCCCAAGGTAGAAATGTGGAACCTGGATCTCCCCCTTTTACACAATAGAATAGCTACCATCATAGCCCTGTGGGTCTACGTCCATTCAAAACTATCGCTTGCAAGTGCCCATCATTATGTTTCCTTTTTCCAGTTAGTCAGAAGACACAATTAGCTCAAAATAAAGGCCTTTAATAAAATGGCACAGTAAGAAAAACCAATTCCCTCAGCTACACTCTCCCTCAAATAGAAACTGTCAGTGTGGAGAGTGGGCTCACATTGAGCATACACAAAAGGCACATACAGAAGTCATTCGTGCTGCTAATGCTATAGGATCACCAAGGTCTTCTGGTAATGTCATCAAGTTACTCTCACTAGCCTGGCTTTTCACTGGATGTGGTGTTGCCACTAGGTCCATTGCTTTCCTAGGCCCTATTGGTCTCCTAATGACTGCTGGGCTGTTCTCCAGAGGCCTATTCTGGAGTGGCTGCTAAGTACATAGTATCTACTGGGCATTGATTCTCTGGTCATGCAAATGAACTCAAGCCAGAACACAAGGTGAGCTAAAGAAGAAAGGTGGTTGTTTTCTACCCACCTAGTTTGCATTCATACTTTACACACAGGTGCGCACACACACAGGCACACACACACACACACACACACACACACACACTCCATTATTTTAGTGCTGAGTTTTGGCTAGCAAAGAATCACTTATAAGCGATAGCCTTTTACTTAATTGGAAAGTATATGCCCATTGCCACATATTAGTATTTAGGTTTAGCAAATATTTAATTACAATCTAGGGTGGTATTGGTTGCATTAAAAACTTAAATGCATTGAAATTATGCAGTAGTTAAAGCAGATTAAACTGACCCTTCCGCTAAGACTTTCTCCTCCTAACTTCTCCATTTTTGCTAATGGCAAAAATTATTTTCCCAGTTGTCCACATTCAAAATCTTGTCATCAACTTTTGATGGTTTCTAGTCTCTGCAGCTAAGTATTACAGTGAAGTATTCTAGTTCTTGCAGCTAAGAGAGCTCCAGCTGGTCCTGGAGTCAGGAAGACCTGAGTTCAAATGCAGCCTCAGATACTTTCTAGCTGTATGACCCTAGGCAAGTCACCTAACCTCTATGTACCTCAATTTCCTTAATTGTAAAATGGAGATAATAATAGAAACTACTCTCAGGCTTATTGTGGGGATCACATGAGATAATATTTGTAAAGCACTTAGCACAGTATCTGGCACATAGTAGGAGCTTAATCTATGCTTATTCCCTTTCTGCCCAACATAGTTTACATCCAAATCAATTGGTAAGTCCCAGCAGTTCTGCTTCTGCAAAATTTCTTCTCTTTATCACTTTTCTCTTCCACTGCAACTGCCTTAGTCCAGGATCTCATCACTTTGTCACCTGAATGATAATAATACCTTCCCAACTGCTCTCTTTGCTTATAGTCTCTCGCTGCTGTAATCTAATCTGCACATTACTATCAAAGTAATCCTGAAATGTTCAGGTTTGAACACAAATGCACTTGCTCAAAAAGTCTTTTTTTTGGGGGGGTTAGGCAATGGGATTAAGTGACTTGCCCAGGATCACACAACTATTTAGTGTTACGTGTCTGAGGCCAGATTTGAACTCAGGTCCTCCTGAATCCAGGGCTGGTACTCTATCCACTGCACCACCTAGCTGCCCCCTCAAAAACTCTTCAATGGCTCCCTGTTACCTACTGAATAATAGGCAATCGCCTTAGCTTGTCATTGAAGGCTGTCCATGACCTGGCTTCAACCTATCATTCCAGTTTTATTTCATATTACTTTTCTTCAAGGTCTTGTCATTCCAACTAAGCTATATTACTCATTGTTACCTGGTCTCCTCTTACTCCTTCCTGCTTGTATGTATTTATAGACATCACATGTCTGGAGTGGTCACCTTCACATCTCTACCTGTTGAAATCTTGCCCTGCCTTCAAAGCCCATCTCAGATACCACTTCACCAACAAAGTCTTCCTTGGTCTCCAGAAATCCTAGCTTCCCTTGAGCGGCTTGTGCCACCCTGTGTGATCCTTTCTATGTAATTAATCATATTCTACTTTGCATTATAGCTATTTATAGAAACATCTCATCCCCTTAATACTGTATTCTCTCAGGGGTCAGGGATTATGGGTGGATTTTAAAAAAATCTTTATATCCTCAAATGTCTAGTATAATGCCTTACATATAGTAGGTGAACCTCTCAAAATCTCAAGTGAGTGCTAAATCACTCAAAGTTCAAGGTGATTTTGGTTCCTCCAAAGTCCTATAGTGTTTAGTGGTACCATTTGTTTGGCACTTAGCATATACTATCTTATATTGTGAGTTATCTTTTCATTCATATACGTATTATCATTCCTACTACAGTAAAAGATTCTGGAGAACACTGTCTTACATTTGTTCGTTTTCCCAGTGCCTTGTACATAGAATGTGTTCAGTGAATGTGTGTGTGTGTTTGCATTTATATATATATATATATATATATATATATATATATATATATATATATACATATATATATGTATTTGCATTTATATATGTGCATGTAGATATATATATATATATATTTGTAGTTGATAGTATTTTATTTTTTTCCAATTACATGTAAAGACAACTTTAACCTTCATTTAAAAAAAATTTTTGAGTTCAAAATTTTCTCCCTCCTTCCCTCAAATCCACCTCCTTAAAATGGTAATCAATTTGATACAGGATATATATATGTGCAATCATATAAAACATATTTCCATATTAGTTATGTTGTGAGAGAAGAAACAGACCAAAGGGGAAACACATACACATACACACACACACACACACACACACACACGAAAATGAAAATAGTATGCTTCAGTATGCATTCAGACTATATCAGTTCTTTCTCTGGATATACATAACATTTCCCATCATGAGTCCTTGGAATTGTCTTGGATCATTGTATTGCTGAGAAAAGCTAATTTATTCATAGTTGATCATTGCATAATGTTGCTGTTACTATGTACAATATTCTCCTGGTTCTGCTCACTTCTCTCACGATCAGTTCGTGCAAGTCTTTCCAGGTTTTTCTGAAGTCCACTTGCTCATCATTTCTTATGGTACAATAGTATTCCATTACATTCATATACCACAACTTGTTCAGCCATTCCCCAATTGATGAACATCACCTCAATTTCCAAATCTTGGCCATCACAAAAAGAGCTGCTATAAATATTTTTTGTACATGTGGGCCCTTTTCCCTTTTTAATGATCATACAGGGATACAGACCTAGTATTGCTAGATCAAAGGGTATGCACATTTTCATTGCCCTTTGGGCACAGTAGTGAATATGTATTGATTCAATTAATGTGTCCATTAGGTTCTTTTATAAGTCAGTTAGGTGAATAAGTGGGTAAAAGCACTGAACTTGGAGTCAGTAAGACCTGAGTCCAAATTCCATCTCACATACGTGAATGACCCTAGACAAGTCATTTCACCTCTTTCAACCTTATTTTCCTTGTATGTAAAATGAAGATAAGAAATAGTACCAACATCACAGGGTTGTTGGGAAGATCAGTGTTGCAGTATGCATACAGAGCTTTGCAAACTTTAAAGCATTGTGTAAGTACTGTTATTTTTATTGTTAATAATGATAAATAGCCTAAACTAAATAGGTGTGCAAGGGAGTAAGATTGCAGGGTATTGTATGAGATATTAGGGGAACGAACAAGACTTTGAAATACTCCTTAAGTTACATCATTTAGTCTTATTCTGCTTACACATTGGTCTAACCCTAGGCATTCTAATGAAAGAATGTTGTTCACACTGGGTGACCTTTTCTATCAAGTGATATATGCAGGAAGCTGGACTTCAAGAGAAAATTATTTTTCAGTGCCTAGCACTAGTTCCTGCAATCTTGCCTTCAATTTTCTACAGCTGCATTCTTAGTTTTAGTTCTCATTTTCCAAGATATATATTATGACAGCTTCTGGGAATGGTTCCAAAAAAAACCAGTTTCAAGAAACCAGTGAATTAGCACTAACCAAATTCATAGTTCAAATAATATTTATTAAATGAATCGCATGCAAGTTCCTACTATGCTTTACATTCTATAAAATTAAACCCCACCTCTTGGGAGCCAACAGTTCAATCCCCATATAGTTATGATGCCCAGTAATTGTCTGAAATTGTGATGCCCCTACCATGTCTCTGACAAGAGTGCCATGTGGCATACAATCCTGGAATAAAATAGACCTCCACTGAGCTCAGTGGAACTGGAGCATTTGTCTTCCCTCCCTAGCTCTGGAGCCTGGATTCAATTCTGGAGATGTCTGGTCACTGATAAGAAGGGTAAGGCAATTTTTCTTATGCTCTCTGGTTCTTTGTGCCCCTACAGTAGAGAACTGGAGAAAATCGCTTAAAGCTTAGGTTTGGCTCATGTCTCAACTTTTCCCAAAAGAAGTAGAAAGCTACTCCATGTATAATATTGATCATATATATATAGATAGATAGATAGATAGATATAGATAGATATAGATATAGATATAGATATAGATACAGATATAGATCTAGATATAGATATAGATATAGATATAGATAGGTATAGATATAGATTCCCCTTCCCCTCATATAAGAAATAACGAGAGCACAAAAGATTAATAAGAGTATATTGACAAAGACTAAACACAAAGCAGCAACATATAGTTAGTACCATAATCCTTTACAATATAAATTAAATTAAATTTGCTTCAAGAATGGGGGCTTTCAAGATATGATTACAAATAATTGAAAACAACATGAGCTGTCCCAAAATCCATTGTACTAATCACTTGGTTCAGAAACTTGTAATTCCTAAATAAGAATAAAATAATTAATTGCTAAAAGTAACTTAATCTTATTTATTAATAGCATTCGTAAAAACAACTGTGTGAAGTAAATAGTGTTAGTATGTTATTATCTCAATTTTTCATGAACTGGACATGGGTGAAGTAGGGAAGAACTACACTACCCATAATACCTGGGCACAAGAACCTGAATTTTCATTAGAAGAGGAGACTCTAGGAAGCTTGTTTGTGCCCATGGTACAGTTATTGATGAAAGCACAGGACTTGTTGGAAAATTGAAGAATAGTTGAGGGTTTTTTTCTGGGTTCATGACCATATGGAACTGAAGGTAGTGCCTAAGATAGCTTTCAACTTATTGTTCAACTGTAGACACCCTGCAGTTTCTAACTTGGCTTCATGCCCATAGTCATGACTCCAGCAGAATCTTTGTTTTACATATTCAACTTCCTTCAAGACTCCTTGTCCTAATCGATAGCTACACTGTGGGCAACCACTTAGAAAATGGACTTCCTCTTCTTTCACTGAGTATTCCTGCTCTAGGAAACAAACTTCTTGCCTCTACCATGCCTGTGGGGAAACATTTAAAAAACAAATAAACAAACAAAAAACTCCTTTTTAGTTCAGCTGAAAAATATTAAGAAATAATATATCTGTAGTCTAAAATTATTTTTAGATTTTTTTTTCCTTTCGGAAAATATGTAAAAAGTCAAAGACAAAGGCAAAGGTTCCTGGAAAAAGAACTAAGGGTGGTACAGTGCAAGAGGAGAGGGAATTGTTCCCAGAGAGACAATGCCACATAGGGACAGTAGTTAACAAATCCTTATTGCTATGCACAAAGATGGAAGGGGAACAGGTATTTAAGTGCAGTGCAGCCACTGTTCCCCACAGTTCCATGGGTAGTACATGGTTTATGGCTTAGACATGGAACAGGATATATACACCGATTGAAGGCCCAGGGCCACTCAGAGTTCAAACTTTATTAGTTTTTAAATAATGAGCTGATATAGCACTAATAGGAGTCAGTCCTTTCATTAGCACAGTGAAGCAGTGAATTAAGGCGGACCACTGGATGAGAGTATTTTTGGAGTTGTCTAATAATGGATGAGGAATGAAGGACAAAAAACGAGGAAAGAAGTCCTAATGTGCCACACACAGCATAAAAGCAGCTAGGGATAGGAGGGGTCTGGTCTCTGGGTCAGTTAAACCTTCTGTCTATGCATCCTAGGAGCTGAAACCTATCAAGTCAAATCAGGTTTCACCGGCTCTTTGGGGGGTGATGAAATTTAACACTCACCTAGTTAACATCATTGCTTTTTCCCCACTTGCTGAATCTATGGCCTACATCAGGGCAGTGCCTCCTTCTCCATTCATAGAGGATTAAGATATTGATCATTCTCAATCCCTAAATGGAGTGGTCCAAGAAGGAATTCTGTAATTCTAGTTGAAAATTAAGTGACTATTGATATAAAATGTTAACACAAACCTACATTGTAACACAGCACAACCTTTCCCTTGTATGGGGTTCCTATAATTGTTACCTCAAATTGTCTCAGGGTAGGAACATGTCTAAAGACATGGGGGAAGGAGGATTTAGTAAGTTTGGATACTTCTCTCTCTAAGCTAGAAATGCTTGGATTTGGAATGATGTTAAGTGAATAAAAATTGTTTCTGGCAGACTTGTGCCTAAAACACAGAGTACAGAATTAATATGTTTTTCTTCATCACTTGGCACTTACAGATTAAGAAACTGAGACTCAGAGAGGTTGTGACATTTCTACTCTCATAAAGCTCACGTCAGAGCCAGAATTCAAATTTTCTGAATTTTAGAACAGCACTGTTTTTCTCCCCAATCCATCACAAGTGTCAATGATGACAGAAACTTGGTAATTTGTTTTCTTTTATTCTGTTTCCCCGGATATGCATGGGTAAAGCTTCTCATTCAGAATTTTACTTGTTCTACTCCTTTTGTCTAAGTATTTCTTATGGCTAACAGCTCAAATGTGGTGAGAGAGGGCTTCTTATAAAACATGTAATTTTACTTACCCTGAAAATTTCTCAAGTTTAAAGCTTTTAGTAGGAAATCTGAACTAGTTGCCCAATTTATTGTTTCTTTAAGATCTAACTTCTGTATGTTGAGATAGTTTTTAATGAGGTATTGGTTTAAAGAATGGAGTTGTGATTACTTTCATAAAAGAAACTCCCTGATAAGGCAACTCTCTTGACCAGTGTAGACTGGCATCATCGGTGTAACATATTCTTTGGTCCCAGAACAGTGAGAGGGTTAAGTGACTTGCCCAGACATAGTATGTGTCAGAGGCAGGACTTGAAATCAGATCTTCTGGACTCTAAGGCCAGCTCTCAACTGGATGCTGTGAGTATATCCCAGATGAAGAATGTTGGCATATTAAGCAATGTAATTTTTTAAAAATGAGAATTTTTAGATATGTTTATCATATTTATATTCAGTTTCACAGTTGGTCTTTGTAAAGATTTTGAATATATATTAGAGACTTTCTATAATGTTGTCTTAAAAGAGAGAATTCATTTTGATACTTGAGTAATTGACTTCTCTTGGGTGGGGTTCAGGATGATTATGCCTTATCCTGAATAGTTCTCCATAGTAAATGATGCTGTAACAATGTTCCAATGTAGTTCTAATTGCATGTTTCAAATGAATGCTATAGCATATCATTTATACAGATTTTGTACAATCCTTTTGTAATGAGTGTTTGCAGTATGCACAACATGCTTCAGATGGAGTCTCCACATGGAGGATACTGGTTAGCAGATGGCACTTCTCTTCTTGGTAGATGCTATGGAAATGCTTCTGGGAAAATAGTGATGATGTTGAAGGGAAGGGACTTGGAGAAATTCACTACATGTATAGACATTCTGTAACTAGGTCTAGTCAGCTAATTACATATTGAATAAGAAGTTCTTTGATTGGCTATGGAGGCTTCAAAAAGATCTGTCAGCTTTCCTGACTGTCTCTTTGCCTTATTTGCTTCTGAGGGACCTTGGTGACTCATTCACTCATGGTATCTAGTAAAGGAGTAGAGTCTAATCTTTGGCATTTTGAAAGGTCAAAAGAATGAACCAAAGGAATCCTGGAGTCAGAGTCCAACTGAATTTCTCAGCCAGTGCAGAATTCATGGCCTAGGGAACAAGGAACAATCTTCCAGAACAGAAGAGGTCAAATTTCTGGACATAGCGCAGCCAAACCACATTAAAACATAATTAAGACAGAGACCAGGACCAAGATAGCAGTGCAGAGGCAAAAACCTAGCTGAATTCTCCCAATATTCCCAACCAAACAATTTTAAAATAATACCTCAAATAAAATTCTTGAGTGGCAGAGCCAACAAAAGGTCCAAGACAACTTAGGAGGTCAGCAGGAGAGGTCTTTGACATCAGATGGGGTCCAGTCTGGAACATACATGGTAGCAGCACCAGCTGTGGGCCTTGAAGGCAGCTGTGACAGTGGCAGCAGGAGCTTTGGGAGCTCTCAGCCGAGAGATGGTAAGGAGGTTGGATTGGTCAGAAAGAGCTTACATTGGGGGCAGGACCTGTTGCATTGTCCAAATGCCAGTTCTGGGTCACGGTTCTAGGGTGGAGAGGAATACTCTTTTGGTTGGCCACAAAGAAGCAGAGACACTGGTCAAACTCCCAAGGCAGAGAGGAGCACTAACATTTGCATTTGCAGAAGAGCAGGAGACCTGCTTACAGTTCCAGGGCAGAGAAGAATGTTTGTAGTTGCTCACAAGGGAGAAGGGGACTTAGTCCCTGTTCCAGGGCCCCAAAGAGTGCTAGCATTTGCAGCTGCAGGGGAACAAGGACTTTCCTGGATAAAGACTAGAGCACAGACCAGGAGAGCAGTGACCATACCTCTCTTCTGATCACACCACATGGGAAGCACTGAAAATGTGCATACCACCAGAACTAGCTTTGAAAACAGTAATGCAAAGAAAACCTGAAGCTTGGGACATTGCTTCCCCACCCCCAGATGAGCAGGGCCCCACTTTAACAAATTTTAAAATCAAGAAATAAACTGGAAAAATGAGCACACAGCAACAAAAAAGAACTTGACCATAAAAAAACAAACAAACAAACAGCTACAGTGGTAGGGTAAGCCAAAATATAAACTCAGAAGAAGATAACAATGTGAAAATAGCTACAAGTAAATCCTCAAAAAAAAAATCTCATTGGAAACAAGCCTAACAAAAATTTCTGGAAGAGTTAAAGAAAGAGATAATAGAGGTAGAGAAAAAATTGGGAAAGGAAATGAGAGCAATGCAACAAAATTATGAAAAGAGAATTAACAGTTTGATAAAAGAGGCACAAAAATACTGAAGAAATTAGCACCTTATAAAGCAGAACTGGCTTAGTGGAAAAATAAAATAAAAAATTCACTGAAGAAAAGAACTTCAAAATCAGAATAGGCCAAATGGAAAAGAAGTTACAAAACTCACTAAAAAAAGAATTCTTTAAAAAGCAGAATTGGCCAAATGGAAAAAAGAAAATAATTTCTTAAAAATTAGAATTGGACAAGTAGAAAGCAATGACTGAGACATCAAGAAATAATACATAAAAGTCAAAAGAATAAAAAAAGAAGAAAATGTGATCTTATCAAAAAAAAACTGACCTGAAAAATAGATCTAGGAGTGATAATTTAATAATTATTGGGCTATCTGAAAGCTATGATAATAAAAAAAGAGCCTATACATCATTTTTCAAGAAATTAGCAAGAAAAGGTACTCTGATATCTTTGATCCAGAGAGTAAAATAGGGATTGAAAGAATCCACTGATCACCTCCTGAAACATCTCCCAAAATGAAAACTCCCAGGAATATATAGCCAAATTCCAGAGCTCCCAGGTCAAGGAGAAAATATTGCAAGCAGCCAGAAAGAAACCAGAAGGAAAAGAACTAGAATACCAACCAAGGATAACATACCCAGCAAATCTAATCCTTTGGGGGGAAAAATGAATATTTAATAAAATAGAAGATTTTCAGGCATTCCTGATGAAAAGAGAGCTGAAAAAATTTGACATTTAGACAGATGACTCAAGAGAAGCACAAAAAGGAAACATAAAAGAAAAATCATAAGGGACTCAATAAGATTAAACTATTTACATTCCTATGTGTAAAGATAATACATGTAACTCCTAAGAATTTTATCATTATTAGGCCAGTTAGAAGACAGAGGTTATAGGTATGAATCAATTATGTTGGGGTGATCTCAAAAAAAAGAAGAGGTGAGAAAGAAGGATGCACAGGGAGAAGGGGGAGGGAGGAAGAATAGGGGAAATTACCTCACATAAAAGAAGTACACAAAGAAGAGCTTTTACAGTAGAGTGAAAGATGAGGGGCAACACTTGAACCTCATTCTCATCTAAATTGAGTCAAAGAGTGAATTGTATATATACACATTCAGTTGGGTAGAGAAATGTAATTTACCCAACAAGGAAGTAGGAGGGGAAGAAGATCAGAAAAAGGTGGGGGAGGGGAGGTGGGCAGATTAAGGGAGGCAGTGATCAGAAGCAAAACACTTTTGAAGAGGGACAAGGTAAAAGAGAGAGAAGAATGAACAGAAGAAAATGGGATGGAGGGAGATATACAGTTAGTAATCATAACTGCGAATGTGAAATGGATGAACTCATGCATAAAACAGAAGTGGATGGCAGAATAGATTAGAAATCAGAATCTAACAATATGTTCTTTCCAAGAGACATACTTAAAACAGAAGGACATGCACAGAGTTAAAATAAAGGACTGGAGTAGAATCTATTATGCTTCAGCTGAAGTAAAAAAGGCAGAAGTTGCATTCATGATCTCAGACAAAACAAAAGCAAAAAAAAGACCCTATTAAAAAGGATAAGTAGAGAAACAACATTTTTGCTAAAAGATATCATATATAATTAGGTAATATCAAAAAATTTTACAAATAAAGGACTCATTTCCCAAATATATAGGAAACTAAGCCAAATTTATAAAAATAAAAACCATTTTCCAATTGATAAATGGTCAAAAGAATTAAATAGGCAGCTTTCAGATGAAGAAAGCAAAGCTATCTGTAGTCATATGAAAAAATGCTCTACATAAGTATTGGTTAGAGAAATGTAAATTAAAACACCCTATCATCTACTGAGTAATAGGCAATCTCTTAGCTTATCATGGCCATGACCTGACTTCAACCTATTATTCCTGATTTATTTCATACTACTTCTCTTCAAGGTCTTGTCATTCCAACAACCAGAAAAACAACCAAAAAAAAAATCTGAACGTAATAATCCATTACAAGGTCAGGGAAGAATCAAGACACAAAGTCCAAAGAAGACAGAGAAATCAAAACAGCAACAAGCAAAGGCTCAAGGAAAAAATTGTGAATTGAACACAAGCCCGACAAGAATTCCTAGAAGAGATAAAAAATGTTTTTTTTTCAAAATCAGAGTACTAGAGGAAAAATTAGGCAAGGAAATGAGATCAAAGGAAGAAAATTGTGAAAAAAACAGCAAAAAGTTTGGTAAAAGAGGCACAAAAAATACTGAAGAAAATAACACCTTAAAAAGAAAATTGGTCAAATGGAAAAAGAGGTGCAAAAATTTACTGATGAAAATATTCCTTAAAAAACAGAATTGGTCAAATGGAAAAAAGAGGTGCAAAAGGTCACTGAAGAAAATAATTCCTTAAAAATTAGAATTGGGCAAATGGAAGCTAATGACTTCATTAGACATAAAAAAAATAATTGAGAACATGGGTAAATGTACCTGTCATATCTATGGATATGGGAAGAGTTTATGACTAAACAAGAGATAGGGAGGATCACAGGAGGTAAAATGGATAATTTTGATTACATGAAATTAAAAAAAACCTTTTGCACAAACTAATGAAGACAAAATTAGAAGGAAAACAGGAAATTAGGGAAAAAAATTAGAGCAAGTTTGTCTGATAAAGGCCTCATTTCTCAAATATATAGAGAACTAAGTAAAATTTATAAAAATAAGAGCCATTTTCTAATTGATAAATGGCCAAATGAAAAAACAGGCAGTTTTCAGAAGAAGAAATTAAAATTTTCAATATTCACATGAAAAAATGCTCTAAAGTAGTATTGGCTAGAGGAATACAAATTAAAACAACTATGAAATATCACTTCACACTTATCAGATTGGCTAACATGATGGAAAAGGAAAATAACAAATGCTCCAGGGGATGTGGAACAATTGGTACACTAACTGGTTGGTGGAGTTGTGAATTAGTCCAACCATTCTGGAGAACAATTTTGGGCTATGTCCAAAAGACTATAAAATTGTGCATTCTCTTTGCCCCAGCAATACCACCAGTAGGTCTGTATCCCAAAAAGATTTAAAAAAAAAAGATAAAAGGACTTATTTGTACAAAAATGTTCATAATAGCTCTTTTTATGTGGCAATGAATTGGAAATTGAGGGGATGTCCATCAATTGGGGAATGGCTGAACAAATTGTAGTGTGCAATTGTGATGCAATATGATGGTGCTATAAGAAATGATGAGCAAAATGGTTTCAGAGTAACTTGGGAAGACTTATATGAATTCATTCAAAGTGACATGAGCAGAACCAGCAGAACATTGTACACAGAATAGAAATATTATAATGATGATCAACTGTGAAAGACTTGGCTACTCTGCTCAAGACAATGATCCAAGATAACTCCAAAGAACCCACAATGAAAAATGCTGTCCACCTCCAGAAATAAAACTGATGAACTCTGAATGTAGATTGAAGCATATTTTTTCAACTTTATTTTTTTCATTTGTGTGTGTTTTCTTTGGCAATATGGCTAGTAAGGAAATATATTTTGCATGACTTCATATGTATAACTGATATCAAATTGCTTGCCTTTTCAAGGAGGTGGGAGGAGTGGGAAGGAAGGAAAGTATTTGGAACTCAATTTTAAAAAAAGTTAATGTCAAACACTTTTTGCATATAATTGAAAAGTATTTAACAAAATAAAAATATTTAGCATAGAAAAAGAAAGAAAATAGATACCTTTAGGCCTACATATATAGGAGATGAAGGACTAGCAGAAGCTTTCCAAGAACTGTTCATCAACCAACTCAAGAAGAGAAATCAAGAATTGAATGGGTCTTTAAATTTAACTCTAATCTCAACTATGAATTTTAAAGTGATCGAAACATTTTAAAGACCAATGAGTAAAGAGGTACTATTTGTAATTAGCAGGATATCGTTATCAGCAACAAATGTGTGCGGAATACACATAGTGTACTAGGCACTGAGGATGCAAAGAGGTAAATTAATATGAAAATATAAGTTTCTGGCCTTGAGGGTCAAAAAATCTAATTGGGGAGACAGGCCTTCTACATTAAAAAAAAATTATATTAGTAGACACTATTGCTTCCGGCTTTATAGGAGGTGGTTGGTATAAGAAAGAGCAAGAAAGGACTTGAGATGGAGTAGGAGAAATAATCTGAAATTTTGTGAAAGAATTGTGAAAAAGAGAAGACAATATCCAGGAGTGTACTGGTAATGTTTAATATCCAACTCTGTGAAAAGCATGACATACTTTAAAGTTTAATCTGCACTATTAACATTTCCTCTATCACTTTCTTAAGTCTAGAGTAGACCAAAACAATAAATCAAGCCCTGATTTGTATCATTTTCTAAATTCCAAAGTGTAAATATGCAAACTGAAAGTTTAATAATTGAGTTTCATTCTCACTCCAGCACCCCCTGATATTTTCATTAATAAAATATATGAATTTAAAAAAAAGGATTTGGGAGTTGAAGAAGACCAAATATTGACATTTAGGAGAAGAGAGAGAACACCTGAGCCAAAGGAGTAGAAAGATCAGAGAAAAAAGGACCAATGAACTCTTGGAGTTAAGAGATAGGTGTCATTCTCTTGCAAAGAGAAAGGGGATCTCTCTGAAGAGGAAGTAGCTGCTTGTGCTCAAAGGAATTGATGATGCAAATTTATAGGTACTAACTAGTAGGGGAGAGAGCATATAGTATAAGTGAGAAGTACTAGATATTTGTTGGCCTTCCATTAAAAATGGAAGGATCTTTTATCTTGTTCTTTCTGGAAACCATTTTACCTCAAAGGGGCCACCTCTTGTTTTGAGCCCCTGCATAACTGAGATGTTACCGTTACAGTCTCCACATATTCAGACCAGGTCTCCCTGATGCTATCCCTACATAAGGTTCAGTCAAAGCCTCTGACTTGGGGGAAAACACCTCAGTAGGGCTAGAGCAAGTATATGACTTTCTTTAAAACTTTCACTGGAGAGGCAAATAGAAAATTCATTAATTTGTTTCATCTCTTCTTCCTGCCTAGGCTATTTTTCAAAATGGGGATAATAAAAAGTAGGAAGTAGCAGGAGACAACAGAGTCCCAGATATAATATGTCATTGAAAAATAAAGAACTGACTTCCCCAGGAAACCTAAGAAAATGGTTCTAGCTGATTCAAGGAGCACATATATGACAGCTATTTTTTCATTTATTTCAGTATATTTGAGGTCTTTTAGGTGTGAGTTTTAGCTAATAAGAATTACACACATTCATTAATTACATGCTATTTGCAAGGCCCTATGATGGGTAATGGGAACACAAAGAAAAGAAGTTCCCACTCTCAAGGAGCTTGCCTTCTATTAGAGAAATTCAGTATTTACATAGATAATTAAGTGCAAGATAATTTGAAGAAGGAGAGAACACTAATAACTAAGGAGATCAGGAAAGCATTCGTATAGGAAGTAGCACCTGGATTGAGCCTTGAAGGAAGATAAAGATTCTACCTGAAGTACTTCTTCCTTTATTAAGAGACTATACTGTCTAAAATGCATAGCATAGTAAATAAAGAATTGGATTGAGAATTAGGAGAACTGAGTTCTGGTCCAGGCTATGCAATTGACTAGATATGTGATTTTGTTGGGGATGGGGCTGGGAGTTTCTAACAGCTTGCCTCTCTGGCTTCAGTTTACTCATCTGGTAAAATAAGGGGGTGGCTTGGATGAACTATAAGGTGCCTTTCAATTCCAACATTCTTATAAAAGACAAGCAGCACTGTATCTGACTTTAACGGCCTCCATTTCCTCCCTGCCATCACCTTCTTCCCCTCATTTCCTTTCTAATTTCTTTCCTGTTCTCATTTTTTGTCATGTTCCCCATCTGTCAGTTCATTCCCCTAATTTCTTCTTATGTCTAGCAATTGTCATTCTCCATATGCCCACATCAAATGCACCAAATAAGAAACAAAGGGGAAACAAAACTGTAATAGTAAAACTGCACACACACACACACACACACACACATATCCACAATTAGTATGTAATGTTAGTAGCCATGAGTATGATTAATGAGATGTGTCCTGTGCCTTGAAATGTGAGCTACTAGAAGGGAGAGACCACCTTGAACATAGGCTCTATTCAATTAATTAGAGTCAGCAAACATTTATGAAACATTTACTACAGTTATTTCACTGTGTTAGGCATTGGGGAAAAATACAAAGGGAAAAAAGACACAGATCCTTGCCCTCAAGAGGTTTACAGTGTAGGTGGGAAGATGATACATATATGTTCTCCAAAAATGTATACATAATAGAATGTAGCAGTGGCACTCCTTCTGGGGCTATTCTCCCTAACTCTCATTTAGACTCACAGGTTGGGTTTCCCAGAGGGTGAACTGCTTTTCAGTGTTTTAGGGGTAATCCTATGGAACTATACTTCTAACAGCATTGCTCACAAGCCCCCATTGGTCAGCTTTCTATTAACAATCAGTCAGTAGATGCATACCTTTCAGAAAGGAATTTACTAAGATGGTATAGGAAGAACTATGGCTATAGAACATTGCTTTCAAAACCTAGGGGTGTACTTAACTACAAATATATGCAGTGTACACTAAAAGAGGATTTAAGAAGATCCTTTATTTTATGCTTCAAAGACAATAAATACTGAATTTCCAGACCAATGAAGAAGTTAACTACTGAGGAGGTAGAGCCAAGATGGCAGAGTGAAAGCAATGACTTGCTTGAGCTCTTCCCCAAATTTCTCTATATACCTATAAAAAATGGCTCTAAACAAATTCTAAAGCAGCAGAACCCACAAAAAAGAAAGAGTGAAACAAATTTCTAACACAAGACAACTTGCATGATTGATCAGAAAGGTATATCGTGCTAGGCTGGAAGAGGAGTACAGTTCGGTGTGGGCATGCAGGCCACAGCGACCCTGGAGCAGGCCTCAGAGGACTGAATCATGGACAGCTGTGGTGGTTTCCAGACTCCTCAGTCCTCAAATGCCAAAGACAACTTAGAAGGTCAGTGGGAAAAATCTGTTTTTGCAGTGCTAAAAGAGGAGTGTAGGGTCTCGGATTCATTCCCTGAGAACGTGGCCCTGGGCAGGGGGGGCGGTAGGGTGGGGAGCTGCGTCCTGAGCTTCCAGACCACAGACTGAGGGAGAATCCAGTGGCTGATCAGAGAGGGATTGTATGGATCTCTTTGCCAGTGCTGAGGCAGGAATCTCTTGCTTTGCCCATGCTTGGATCTGGGTCACACTTCTGGGCAGCAGTCCTGGAGAGAGGAGGAGCACTGGCATGGTGGAGCTTGTAGTGGCTGTGGAGAGAAAACCCTCCTCACAGTTCCAGGACAGGAAGGAGTGCTTGTGGTCACTAATAGACCAGAGCACAGGCCAGCAAAGGAGAAAACACCTTGCCCCTTATCATACCACCTTGGAAGAACTGAAAATTTACAGGTCTCTACAAGTATCTCTGAAAACAGCTGTACAAACCCCTGAAGCTTGGGACAGTACCTTCTCCACTTTGGAAGCAGACTCTTACCTTAACAAAAAGTTTAAAACTCAAATAATTGTCTGGAATCATGAGCAAGCAGAACAAAAAGAGTCAAGACTATATTATCTTACTTTGGTGACAAAAAGATCAAAGCATACAACCAGAAGAAGACAACAAAGTCAAAGCTCCTACATCCAAAGCCCCCAAGAAAAATATGAATCAGTCCCAGGCCTTGGAAGAGATCAAAAGGGATTTTGAGAAGCAAGTAAGAGAAGTAGAGGAAAAACCGGGAAGAGAAATGAGAGTGATGCAAGAAAATCATGAAAAACAAGTCAACGGCTTGCTAAAGGAGACCCAAAAAAATACTGAAGAAAATAACACCTTAAAAATAGCCTAACCTAAATGGCAAAAGAGGTCCAAAAAGCCAATGAGGAGAAGAATGCCCTAAAAAGAAAAAATGGCCAAATGGAAAAGGAAGTCCAAAAGATTACTAAAGAAAATACTTCCTTAAAAATTGGAATAGAGCAATTGGAAGCTAGTAACTTTATGAGAAAACAAATCCAAAAGAATGAAAAATTAGAAAATATAATGTGAAATATCTCATTGGAAAAACAACTGACCTGGAAAATAGATCCAGAAGAGAGAATTTAAAAATTATTGGACTATCTGAAAGCCATGATCAAAAAAGGAGCTAGGCATCATCTTTCAAGAAATTATCAAGGAAAACTGCCCCAATATATTAGAACCAGAGGGCAAAACAGAAATCAAAAGAATCCACTGATCTCCTGAAAAAGATCCCCAAAGGAAAACTCCTAGGAATATTGTAGCCAAATTGCAGAGTTTTCCAGGTCAAGGAGAAAATATTACAAGCTGCCAGAAAGAAACAATTCAAGTACTGTGGACACGCAATCAGGATAACACAAGATTTAGCAGCTTCTACATTAAGGGACCAGAGGGCATGGAATGTAATATTCCAGGGCAAAGGAGATAGATTACAACCAAGAATCACCTCCCCAACAAAAGTGAGTGTCATCATTCAGGGGGAAAAAATGGTCTATTCAGTGAAATAGGGAACTTTTAAGCATTCCTGATGAAAAGACCAGAGCTGAATAGAAAATTTGACTTTCAAATATAAGACTCAAGTGGAACATGAGGAGGTAAACAGGAAAGAGAAATCATAAGAGACTTATTAAGGTTGAACTGTTTACATTCCTGTATAGAAAGATGATATTTATAACTCATGAGACCTTTGTCAGTATTAGGGTAGTTGAAGGAAAAAATTATATGTATGTATGTATGTATAGATAGATAGATAGATAGATGGCACAGGGTGAGTTGAAGATTAAGGTGTCATATATGGAGAATAAAATTAAGAGAGGATTATACTTGGAGAAGAAGAAAGGGAGTGGTAGAATGGGGTAAATTATCTCACAAAAAAAAAACCAGAAAAGAAAAGGCTCTTACAGTGGAGGGGAAATGGGGAAGGTGAGAAGGAATGAGTGAATCTCATTCTTATAGGATTTGGCTTAAGGAGGGAATAACATACACATTCAATTGAGTATGGAAATCTGTCTTACCCTACAGGAAAATAGGGGGAGAAGGGGACAAGAGAGGAGGGGGATGATAGAGAGGAGGGCAGATTGGGAAAGGGGGTAATCAGAAGCAAATACTTCTGAGGAGGGACAGAGTCAAAAAAAAGGATAGAATAAATGGGAGGGCAGGATAGGATTAAGGGAAATAGAGTTAGTTTTTCACAACATGTCTACTACGGAAGTGTTTTGCATAACTGCACATGTATAACCTATATTGAGTTGCTTGCCTTTTCAATGAGGGTGGGTGGGAGGGAGGAAGGGAGAAAATTTGGAACTCAAAGTTTTAAAAACACATGTTTTTAAAAAAATGTTTTCACATGCAACTGGGAAATAAGAAATACAGGAAATGGGGTACAGAAGTCTATCCTGCCCTACAGGAGAATAGAAAGGGAAGGTGATAAGAGAAGGGGAGAGAGATAGAAGAGAGGACAGACTAGGGGAAGGGATACTCAGAATGCATGACATCTTGGGGTGGGGGTAGGGGTGAGATGGGGTGAAAATTTGGAACTCAAAATCTTGGGGAAGTAAATATTGAAAACTAAGAATAAATAAATTTATATTTAAAAAAGAAGTTAACTAGTGATATTTTAAGGGTTTGAAATTAGTTTGGTGGTGGCATGAGTCATTGCCAAAATTTTGAAAAAAAATTGTTATTCTAATTTGTTAAATATATACGTTTAATAATTTAGTATTTATTTATTTATTTAGATAGATCAATAAAAGAATTATTCAAGGTAAGCACACCAGCATGCAGATACCCACAAATATTATTCTTAGACTGATGTAGTAGTTTCTTCTCTTGGGGACCCAATCTAAAAGAGAGGAGAAGTGAGCCTAGAGAGTACTGTATACTTTTATGTGTTTTTGTCACCTTCTTTAGAACATAAACTTCTTTAGGGTAAGAACAATGTTTTTGCCTTTCTTTTCATCCCTGTGCTTTAAAAATGCTCATTTCTGGGCAGCTAGGTGGCACAATGGATAGAACACTGGCCCTGGATTCAGGAGGACTTGAGTTCAAAACCGGCCTCCAATACATAACACTTAACTAGCTGTGTGATCCTGAGCAAGTAGCTTAACCCCACTGCTTAGTCAAAAACAAGAAAAAAGAAAGAAAAATGCTCATTTCATTGATTGACTGATTGATTGATTTGACATCTTTTCCTGCTCTTGGTAGTAAGGAGGGAGACTATAGATGCATAATGGTGAATATGTTTAAAGATACTGTAACAGTTTGTTTCGCTTAGCTCTTCAGACATTTTACTTCCCTGTATTGGCCATATGCTGAGAGATTTAGGGTCCCCTTGGGGGAAGTAAGGCACTAAACTGTCCTAAATTCACTGCAATGAAATTTTCTGTTCTTGTTTCTAATTATAGGTTTGGTTGCAGCTACTTTAGTTGGCCTGACAACTTTGCTTCCTGATATGATTGTCTTTATTGTATCTTCTTTAATAGCCTTGTGCAAAAGAATAATCTAAAAAGTGGAAGGGAAAGACTCAATATTAAGGCAAATCATTGAATGATCCTCACTTAGACAAAATTAAATCTGACGGTGTGAAACGTTGTCTGTGCGCCATAAAATGAAAATTTAAGATTAACACACTTGACTGACTTTGTAAGCCTACTCGGATGTGATTATTTTCTAAATGTAAATGCTACACTCAAGACAAGGTGCTTTTCAAAGAACAATATCCAACTTTTGCACAATTAGGACAGAGAGCTTGGAAGCACCCTTTTGAAGAGATTTTCAATCCTGAAAAATTCATGAATTCTTGTTGCGATGCTTTCAGTTCTACCACAAACCTCCCAATCACCCACTATTTAGGAGGCCTGGAAGAAAATTATAAATTCTGTATAACTGCTGGAAGGGCTGGGCCATCTGAGTCACAGAAGCTTCTATACTGTGCCAGCATTATTATTGGGAAGATCACAAGCATTCTTAAGTGCCTGTGGAATGCTTACATACACTGGCATTTTCTAGATACCTTAGTAGCTAGCAAGCTGATGGAGTCATGCCTGTGCTATGTGGCTGAAGCTTTCGTTGGCAGTCAGAGTTTTCAGCTGAAAAGGGTTCTTCTGGGTTTCAAGTGGTAGCATCTATAACTGTATTGAACTGTGGCAAGGCAAGCTGATGTCCCTGGGCAGATATCCAATGGCTTTTTCTCAGGGCTCATGCCTCTTGACTCCTTTGCACCTTGTGACAAGGTCAAAAGCTCCTCCTTTTGGATATAATCTCAAATGTTGGCTTCTTTTTCCTGGTTCTCCTCCCACAGAGCTGCCTGCTCCTTCTCAGACACTTTTGCCATAAATTTAGTGTTCTAGCAATTAAAATACTGAAGGGATCCTTTATAGAACCAGACGAAATAATAACAAAATTAATTTGGAGGAATGAAAAAAATGCATGCAAAGACTACAACAATATAAATGGACCAACAATAAAAGAACTGAAACTACTGAATGATGTGAAACTATTCTGAACAAACTTGTTTCCAAAGAAGAGACACTTCCCTTCACTTCTTTGCAGAGGTGTGAGAACACAGGTGTGGAACATAACATCAGACTTTTTTCATATGTTAATCATTTTTGTTAATTTTTTTTCTTTTCTTTTTTTATTCTTTATTATAAGTAAAGCCAATCAGGAAGGAAGTGGAAGAGCAATATGGTGGGAAATGTGGGTGACATTAAAATAAGTATCACTTAAAAATGGTCAATAAAAAGAATTAAATGCAACCAAATCAGTAAAACGAAATAGATCAATCAATCCATCCACAAGCACTTATTAATTGTTCACTATTTGCCACTATGTTAAGCTTTGAGACACAAAGAAAGGCAAAATATAGTCTACCAAAGCTCTCTCTTGGGCCATCTTTTTTCTCTACATCTTGTTGAGCTCTTATGTGCTCAATTATTACCTCTACACAATGATAGAAGTTTATATATCTAGCCCTAATTTCTCCTGTGAACTCCAGGCTAACATTACCAACTGCCTACTTGGCTATCCCACAGGCAAATCAAATACAACATGTCCAAAAAAGGAATTCATTATCCTCTGCCACCTGAAATCCTTAGTTTCCTTCAAGGCTCAATGCAACAGAGGAAATAAAAAGTGAAATGGTCTGTCTTAGTCTGTAATGGGCTCCCTCCTCACTGGAAGCCTTCAAGCACAGGTTGGATGAACACTTGGCTGGTATGTTGTAATAGGTATGAGGTTGACCAGATGGCTACTAAGATCCCTTCCAGTTCTAAAAGTCTGGATTCTGGGAAAACAGAGTTGAAACATTATTGACTTGTCTTAATGATGATTTCATTTTTCAAGTGGTAGAAAAAAGTGATGCAGAAAATTCCTGTTCTTATTTGATTCTAACTATAAGAAAAACCTGCACACATCCCACCTTTGATATTTGCTAGCTGTGTGATCCTGAGACTGTCACATTACCTCTCTGTGCATCATTTTCTTCATCTGTAAAATGAGGGGTTTGGATTCTATGACCTCTAAGGCCCTTTCTCATTCTAAAACTATGTTCCCATCATCCTATGAGAAGTGGGAAGGGAAAGGAAGGAACATAGTATTTCTTGAAATTGAGCTGCCACAGTGGAAGGTTATTCAGATTTAGAGACAAGGGATGGGATAGGGTGAGAGCAGAGTTTATAAATTGTACTCTGATCCAGGATAGGCAAGGAAAGATCCAAAGAATTATAGAAGTAAAAGTAGAATCAAATGGACAAGGAACATGGCTAGGCTAGAGAGAAGAGAAATGTCTGAGCCCAAGGGTAGAGTTCAGGAAAGAATTGCCTCAAGAGAAAAAAAACAAAACAAAACTGTGGCAACTCAGGGATGATGATAGAAAAAAAATGAGGAGACTGGAAATCCATTGGCTTGGGTTTAGGCTGGGAACAGAAAAGAGGGGAGACTGGTACTCAATTATAATAAACTTCAGTTATCTAATGCTGATCTTTTCCTCCTTCTTTCATCCCTCTCTCCCATCCTCCTTTTCTTCCTTCTTTCCTTCCAAATAATACTCATACAGAATTTAACGGAGGAAGAAGCATTTCATAAACATAATTGAATTTAATGGGATAAATCTTCCCATAGAATGGATTATAAAACAGAAAACAACAACTTGTTGCATGGCTCTAACCTTAGCCCAGCTGGAGTTGGGGTAGTTCCCTGAAGGATAGCACTCTGGTGTTGTATACTGTGTACTGGGGGATGTGACTGGATTGAGGGAGAGATTTTTGGAAGAGAGGAATGTAAAAGTAGAAAGACAGGATGAGAGAGAAGGTAGGAGCATTTGAGTGTCTCCTGGGAACCACAGGCATATGGTAAAAGCCAGCACCCCGATGTGCCCCTTGAAAGCCAGGGACTGCACCCTTAGAGTTTGATTACTAAGAATGATCTTCCCAGGTAAGATTGTTCTCACCTTGACTGACATGAGATTTAATCTCACATTTGAATAACAGAACTTCCTGATTTCTGGGTTGTATTGTCTAATCTAATCTGTAAAACTTTCATGATTACTGTTTTACTACTTGCAATATGTTTGTTTGCTGTCTGTGGTTATCTTTTATAAAATAAGTACCTAGGGGGAGGGAAGCTAAGCTTGCCAAGAGTCAGCTAACCATTACCGTCCCAGTTTGATACCAGACTACTTTCCTCTCAGAGTGACCAGGGAAAGTGACTTTTATTCTGAAACCCTCCAAAAGAACACAGCAGCTCCAGATTGCAAATATCAAATTGTAGCTCACTGATATAATTCTAACCCCTCAAAGACTTGAGGCAGCTAGATGGTTCACTGAATAGAGCACTGGACCTGGAGTTAGATCTACCTGAGTTCAAATTCAGCCTCAGACACTTACTAGCGATGTGACCCTGAGCAGGTCACTAAAATGCTAGTCTTAGTATCCTGAACTATAAAATGAGGATAATATAGAGATAATATAAAGTCCCTACCTCTCAGGGTTGTTGTAAGAATCAAATGCTATAATATCTGTAAAGTGCTTTGGGTAGTATGTGGTAGATAGTAGGCACTTATATGTGTATTCTTTTCCCTTTTCCTATCCCTTTCCTTTTCCCTTTCCCCTTTCCAATACTCATCTTGGAGACAGGGGACTGAGAGCATGAAGGCCCAGTTATGGCAGTCTTTCTCTTCACAAAGGTGGAACTCCAGTCTCCCTGAGACTGGAATGGGGCATACCAAATCATATCTTAAATAAACATGCTGCCCTTCACATGCTGTAAATATATCCCTGCAAAACAGGCCACTCCTGAACCCTGTGACAAAATTTAAACTCTTACCATTACTTAAAAGAAAACCATTTAAAAATAAGGAATTACATAGAATTTTAATGAAGGGTAATTAATTACACTTCAGGTTCTTCCACAAAAACAGGAATGGCAGTCTTGATCATAGATGAAAGTTTTAGAATTTCTGCTATGTAAATATTGCCAAGAGAGACAAAGTGAAACAATGTCATTTTGTTCAGTCATGTTTGCAACCCCATTTGGGATTTTCTTGGCAAAGATACTGACACAGCTTGCCATTTCCTTCTTTAGGTCATTAAATGAGGAAACTGAGTTAAGTGACTTGTCACACAGCTAATAAATGTCTCAGGTCAGATTTGAACTCATGAAGATGAGTTTTCCTGATTTCAAGCCCAGCACTCTATCCGCTACACCACCTAGCTGTTCCTGAAATCACATTATACTTAAAGGCACTGTAGAGAATGAAACAATAATAATATTAAACACATAGTCATCAAAGTGCATAGCATCTAAGATTTAAAAGAAAAGATAACACAATGGAATAAACATCTAGATAGTAAGATGATAATTATAGATTAGTGCAATTTGTCTTTTAGTCTTAGACAAATCTTTCAGTAAGATGAAGAAATTATGGAACTGCGCAGAATATTAAAAAAACCTAGTGATGCTAGACTTTAGTGATTATTGAAAACTAATCTTAAGGAATATACTCTTTTATTTTTAGTGCTAAAAGGCACATTTATAAAAAATTGCTGAGATTCTGTGATTTTGCTAGTGAATAAAGAACTTCTAAATAACTTTAAAAAGACAGAAAAGCTCAATGTTTATAGACCACAACAATAAAAATTGTGCTAAATAGTTAAGAGAAATATAAAGAAAAAACAGATTTAAGCGAAGACTAATATCCTAAATAATGAGAAAGTGAGATAAAAAATAGGACATAATAAATAATCACATATTTTCAAGTGATAAAAGTTTAGGAAACATATGCAAACCTTATGACCTACATACAGCTAAAGCAGAAGAAAGCTTGAATCTCTGAACATGCATCTACAAAAGAGAAGAAAGAGGGCATGAATAGATTGATTGAGCCTGCAAATTTTTAAAACTAGAAAACTAACAAGTGAATCCTCAAATAAGTTTAAAAGTTGGCATTTTGAAATTCAAAAGAGAGATATAAAAAGATATTTTAGAAGATAGAACAAAGAACTGAGTTTCTGAAAAGACAATGAAATTAACAAGGTAAAAACTGTGAATGGGGATTAACAAAAATTTTCATAAACTGCCATGCTCAATTATATGCTGACAAAACTTAAAAAAAATAAATGAAACAGATGAATATTTACAAAAATATAAATTACCCCATTAAGAAATAAGGAACTGGAGTCTGAACAATTTGATCTAAGAAAAGGAAACCAATAAAGCCATAAATGAATCCCAAAGGGTAAAAGAAAATAATTACCTAGTGCATATATATTTAAAAGACTAAATACAATAATAATTGACAACATTTATATAGTACTTATTATATGTATATTACTAACACAATTCAGGAACAAGAGATAGGAGGGGACACTCCATTTAACAGACAACACAAAATGCATGAATGTCTGGGAATTAACTGGTTTTGTTTGCCCAGTGTTACAGAGCTAGTAAATTTTTGACGGGATTGGAATTCGTCACTTAGCACAGTGCCTACTTTCTTACCTTCTATAGAAGTGTAAGTGCTGTAGTGTAGAAGGTAAGAAGGTAGGCATTGTGCTAAGTACTTCACAAATATTATCTCATTTGATCTCCTAGGAGGTAGGTGCTATTATATTTTTTTTCCATTTTACCAATGAGGAAACTGAGGCAAACAAGGATTAAGTGACTTGCCCAGGGTCACACAGCTATGGAGTGTCTGAGTTTAGATTTTAATTCAGGTCTTCCAGACTTCAGGCCCAGTCCTGTACCCACTGTACCACTTAACTGCCCATGATCAACATTGATAATGAATACTGATACAAAAAGAAAATTATCTTCCTCAAGTACACTTCTGACCATTTTACTCCCCTCCTTAAAAATACTCAGTGACTTCCTATTGACTATAGAATAAAATAAAAACTCCTTAGCCTATCATTGAAAGACCTTTAAAATCTGATCTTAACCTAACTTTCCAGCCTTATTTCATTCCACAATTTTCCATGTCCGGAACATATTCCTCATTTCCACCTTTCAGAGCCATCTTTTTTCAAGGCTTAGCTCAGATTATATCTTCTCTGAAGTTTTCTCTCATCCCCCAGTTTTTAATGCTCCTTCCTTCAATTTTCTTCACCTTATATTTGTGAACTTACTATGTCTTACTCTCCCCACCACCCAGAGTATAAACTCCTTGAGGGCAGGAATTATTTCATTTTTGTCTTTAAATGTCCAGCACCTAGCATACTAGAAAGTACCTCGAAAGTATTAAATAAATTTGTTGAATTAAATGGTAAATAAAATTTAAGCAAAGATACAATACTATGTATTTTTAAATTTTACTATTCCAGGATCTAGAAATACATGGATAGTGCACTATTAGAGAAAATTATAAATATAACTAATCATATGAATAAAAATAAAGTTATTATAACAATGGTTATAGAAAAGCCATCAATAAAATTCAGAATGATTTATGTTTAAAATGATGAATGGCATAGGAATAGAGGGCTCTTTAATATGATCAAAAGCATGAAGCTAAAACCAAGACTTAACATTATGTTTAATGGGAAAACATTGGAAGCATTCCAATTAAGACCAAGGGTGAAGTAAAAATGCCCATTTTCTCCTTTTTAAAATTTTCCTTGGGGCTAGAAGTGTTAAATGTGGCAATAAATTAAAGAAAAAGAAATTAAAGTAATAAACATAAACAAAAAGAAGAAAAAAATTATGTATCTGAAGATTTTATGGTTACTTGGAGAACTCTTGAGAATGAACAAAAAATTAATGAAGACAATTATAATTTCAGCAAAGTAGTGGAACATAGAAGGAATTTACAAAAATCATTAGTCTTTCAGATTATTACTAACACAACTCAGGAGGAAGAGAAAGAAAGAGATACTCCATTAAAGAGCACCACAAACTGTATGAAATATCTGGCATCTCCTAGTTATCTAACCTATTTGGCCTGCCTAGGGTTATACAGCTAAAGTCTTTGACACAATATTGGAACTCAGGTCTTCCTTGCTCAATGTTTAGCATTTTATTCACACTCAAATAGAAATTGGAGCCACTAAACTGGAGCCACTACAGGCACATATTGACTTAGAAAACTACCTATTTATATTATTTGAGTTTTGTTGTATTTTTATTGATTTTGCAAAATATTTCCTAATTACATTTTAATATGGTTCCAGTCACACTCAGGAGTATTGTGGATCAAGGGTATCTGATACTATTCATTGCATTGCTTAAGCTTCCTAGAAAAGGTATTTGTTATGCAATATGAACTTTGAAGAAAGCCAAGAGCTTTAAAACATGGAGCTGAAGAAGGGATGCAGGCTAGAGGCACTAAGGCTAGAGCCTGTGCAAAATCTCAGGAATGGGAGAAAGTCAGGGAAATAGGCCACTTTGACTGGAACAAAGAATGTGTGAAGAGGAATTATGTGAAATAAGTCTGGTAAGGTAGACAAAAAGCCGGAAGGCTCGTGAAAGGCATTTACTACATCTCAAACAACTATAAAGCAGTGTTTATCAAAACTATCTTGTTGGGGTGGAGCCAAGATGGCAGAGTAAAACCAGTGACTTGCTTGAGCTTTCCCACAAACCTCTCCAAATACCTATAAAAAATGGTTCTAAACAAATTCTAAAGTAGCAGAACCCACAAAAAGACAAAGTGAAACAAATTTCCATCCCGAGAAAGCCTGGATGGTTGATCAGAAAGGTATACCGCACCAGGCCATAAGAGGAGTGCAGTTAGGTGTGGGAGAGCAGGCCTCAGAGAACTAAATCACAGACAGCTGTGGCGAATTTCAGACTTCTCAACGCATGAATGCCAAAGACAACTTAGAAGGCCAGTGGGAAAAGTCTGTGTTTGTGGTGAAGAGAAACTGGAGGTTGGCCCCGGCGTGGCAGCTGCCTCCTGAACTTCAGGTCTACAGACTGAGGGAGAATCAAGTGGCTGATCAGAGGGGGATTCCAGGGATCTCTCTGCTGGTGCAGGATTCTCTTGCTTTGCCTGTGCTTGGATCTGGGTCACAGTTCTAGGTGGCGGTCCTGTGGTGAGGAGGAGTGGTGGCATGGTGGAGCTTGTGGTGGTTGTAAAGAGAAAATCCTCACAGCTCCAAGACAGAAAAGAGTGCTTGTGGTCACTCATAGACCAGAGCACATGCCAGGAAAGGAATAAACACCTCACCCTTGATCATAGCACCTTGGAAGAACTGAAAATTTACAGGCCCCTAGAAGTATCTCTGAAAACAGCTACACAAAACCCCCGAAGCTTGGGACAGTATATTCTCCACACTGGAAACAGACTCCTACCTTAATGAGGAGTTTATAACTCAAGTTATTGGCTGGGATCATGAGCAAGCAGTGCAAAAAGAATCAGACTATATTATCTTACTTTGGTGACAAAGAAGATCAAAACGTACAACCAGAAGACAACAAAGCCAAAGCTCCTACATCCAAAGCCTCCAAGAAAAATATGAATTGGTCCCAGGCCATGGAAGAGCTCAAAAAAGATTTTGAGAAGCAAGTAAGAGAAGTAGAGGAAAAACTGAGAGTGATGCTAAAGGAGACCCAAAAGAATATTGAAGAAAATAACACCTTAAAAAAATAGGCTAACCCAAATGGCAAAAGAGGTCCAAAAAGCCAATGAGGAGAATGCCCTAAAAAGAAAAAATTGGCCAAATGGAAAAGGAAGTCCAAAAGATTACTAAAGAAAATACTTCCTTAAAAATTAGAGTGGAGAAATTGGAAGCTAGTGGCAATTTGAAAAATAAAGGCACTGTAACACTAATCCAAAAGAATGAAAAAATAGAAGAGAATGTGAAATATCTCATTGGAAAAACAACTGACCTGGAAAATAGATCCAGGAGAGAGAACTTAAAAATTATTGGACTATCTGAAAGCCATGATCAAAAAAAGAGCCTAGACATCATCTTTCAAGAAATTATCAAGGAAAACTGCCCTAATATTTTAGAACCAGAGGGCAAAATAGAAATCGAAAGAATCCACCGATCACCTCCTGAAAAAGATCCCCAAAGGAAAACTCCTAGGAATATTGTAGCCAAATTCCAAAATTCCCAGGTCAGGGAGAAAATAGTGCAAGCAACCAGAAAGAAACAATTCAAGTATTGTGGAAACACAATCAGGATAACACAAGATTTAGCAGCTTCTACATTAAGGGTCCAGAGGGCAAAGGAGATGGGATTACAACCAAGAATCACCTACCCAGCAAAGCTGAGTATAATCCTTCAGGGAAAAAAATGGAAAAATGGTCATTCAACAAAATAGGGCACTTTCAAGGATTCCTGAGGAAAAGACCAGAGCCGAATATAAAATTTGACTTTCAAATACAAGACTCAAGTGAAACATGGAAGAGGTAAACAGGAAAGAGAAATCATAAGAGACTTATTAAGGTTGAACTGTTTACATTCCTGCATGGAAAGATGATATTTGTAACTCATGAGTCCTTTGTCAGTATTAGGATAGTGGGAGGGAAAAAAATTATATGTATGTATACATAGATAGATAGAGGGCCCAGGGTGACTTGAAGATGAAGGGGTGATATCTGGAAAATAAAATTAAGGGGTGAGAGAGGATTATACTGGGAGAAGGAGAAAGGGAGAAGTAGAATGGGGTAAATTATCTCACATGAAACAGACAAGAAAAGGCTTTTACAGTGGAGGGGAAATGGGGGAAGGTGAGAGGGAATGAGTGAATCTTATTCTCACAGGATTTGGCTTAAGGAGGGAATAACATACACACAATGGGTATGGAAATCTATCTTACCCTACAGGAAAATAAGGGGGAAGGGACAAGAGAGCAGGGGTTGATAGAGGGGAGGGCAGATTGTGGGAGGGGATAATCAAAAGCAAACACTTCTGAGGAGGGACAGGGTCAAAAGAGTGAATAGAATAAATGGGGGGTAGGATAGGATGAAGGGAAATATACTTAGTTTTTCACAACAGGACTACTATGGAAGTATTTTGCATGACTACACGTAAACCTGTATCGAGATGCTTACCTTTTCAATGAGGGTGGGGTGGGGAGGGAGGAAGGGAGAAAATTTGTAACCCAAAGTTTTAAAAACATATGTTAAAAAATAAAAATTAAAAAAACTAAAAATTAAAAAAAGAAAAAGAAAAAAACTATTTTGTACCAGATTAAAAAACTAATTCCATTAGTGGAATGGACTTTATCAGCAAAAGCTAGAAACAAATGTGCACAGTAGTCTAGTGTGAAATAAACCTCCAAACACAAACTCCTGGGGAAGAGATTCTTCATGTGACAGAAGTACTGGGAACACTGGAAAGCTGCCTGGCAAAACACAATAGCATTAGATAGTCTTGTTACACAATAAAATATACTGCAATCAATTCCAAATGGATAAACTACCTAACTACAAAGAATCATGGCATTAAAGCAAAATAGATAGTCATATCTTTTACAACTATGGATGGGGAATCATACAAAGTTTTGGGAAAGATATGGCCATGAAAGAAGAAAAACTGCACAATTGATTATATTAAATTTAAGAGCTTTTGCACAAATTAAATGACCTTCGGGTAGAGTCATAGAAAAAAAAGTTACATATAAATAGATATATAAACACTTGTGTTTCAAATATCTCTGACAAAAGTTTCACATGTAAAATCTGTAGGAAACTCATATAAATCTGAAAGATTAAGGGCCATTACACACTAAACAAGTTTGTCAAGGGATGTGAACAATCAGCTCAGAAGAAGAAAGCTAAACTATCAATAATTGCCTGAAAAATGTTCAGGTTCACTAAAAGAGAAATGCAAATCAAAGAAACTTAGTTTTACTTCACACCCACTCATCAGACTAATAAACATGGGGGAAAAAAAGGGAAATGACAAATGGAGGGAAATTAGCCACATTAATGCACTAATTGATCTAGCCATTCTGGAAGACCTTACCATCTACAAACAATCCTTAACTTAGACCCTGCACAAAATCTCTTCCATAGCAGTGGTGAATGTCTTTGACAAGCATGCTTTTTGTCATTTATGCCTTGCTATTTCCAGTGTCAATCTATTAGTTTATCTCTGTTGTTATATCTTCCAAGGATTTTGTATGATTTTGACATATGCATGGTAGACACTTTGATGGAGGAGAGCTGGAAGATGGTATTTTGCTCTACCAAATCAAATGCTTTTAAAAAAATCAAGAAACAGCACAGTGGGATTTTGTAATCTTTATGTTTATCAATCAATTACCTGATGGTAAAAAAAATTTGCTATGGAGTTTCATTTATAAAAGCATGCCTATTTCTTTTAAATGTTCTAGTAACAGCAATAAATTCACATTATATGCTCATTAAAGAAGGTAAAAAATGGTCAAGAAGAAAAGGACCATGTGGATAATACTATACACTTGTTTCAGGAAGTAGTTAATAATCAGTAACTAACAGGAGATATAGAAACATGTACAACCATTTATAATCTTTAGCTGTTGTGTTTGTTTGCTTCAATTTGCCTGTTTGTTTTTCTTCCTGTCTTTTCCCATGTTCTTGTCCTTATATCTAAATACCTGCACTTGTCAATGATAATCAAAATCAAATTTGTCTTAAAAATCCTCTTGAATGTGTATGGTAAAAATGTGATAAACTCATAGGCTCTCTCAACACTCATAAGATATTGGCTTATGTACAGAAGACGAAAATTGTTTTTAAAAAAATCTTAGACAAACTCTTTTATATCGGATATTGCTTCCAATCATAAAACTTATTGATAGAAAACAATCACATCTTGTGTTCTAAGTAAGTTATTCACAATATTGGTTAGATCTGGAATAAAATTGACCTAAAAAGATATAAAAAACACCAGCTTTATGTTCATTGCTACCATTAATAACATGAATTTACAAATATCATATTAAAAGATATTACTGCAAGAATTTGTTCAAAATTTCACTTTCACTACCACCAGAAAAAAGTTTGGGAACCTTTGATCTGATCAAACACCCTCATTCTACAGACAAGAAAACCGAGAACTAGAGATGGAAAAAGAATAGTCTAAAGTCATATTTTGGGACTAGAAACCAGTTCTTCTGATAGCCAGGTCAGTGTTCTTTCCACTCTTTGACCCATCTTCAGATCTGCTGCTTTTTTCTCCACGCACTGCAACACAATGGAAAAAGCTCTGTATCTGGAATCAAAAAGTGCTGAGTTCATATTATGGCCGTATGGCTTATTTTACCTGGACAAGTTACTTAGCTTATCTGGGACTCAGATTCCCCATCTATAAAATAATGAGAACTGAACAAGGTGAAAGAATGTGGCCAGTACAGAGGATGCTGGAATCCCGTGTGGAAGATCTATGGGGCAACACTGACAAGAGTTGTTCAGTCATTTTTCAGTCATGTCCAACTCTTCATGGCCCCATTTGGGGTTTTCTTGGCAAAGATACTGTAGTGGTTTGTCATTTCCTTCTCCAGCTCATTTTACAGATGAAGGAACTGAGGCAAACAGGATTAAGTGCCTTGCCCAGAGTCACACAGCTAGTAAGTGTTTATTTAGCTAGCTGCTAGATGGTACAGTGGATAGGGCACCAGGCCTGGAGTCAGGAAGATCTGAATTCAAATTTGGCCTCAGACACTTACAAGTTGTGTCACTCTGGGGAAGTCACTTAACCCTGTTTGCCTCATTTTCCTCGTCTGTAAAATGAGCTGGAAAAGGAAATGACAAATCACTCTAGTATCTTTGCCAAGAAAACCCCAAATGGGGTCACGAAGGGTCAGATACACCTGAACAGCAATAATAAACAAGGTGACCTCTAATATTCCTTTCAGCTGTAGATATATGATCCCAAGATTGATTCTGTACCTCACTGTATCTCATCATATACCAAAGTAATCTGTATTTTTTGGAGTTGCCACTCTGTTGTTATTTGATTATTTGATTAGCCATTGCCCTTCAGAGAGCAGTGTGATACACCTTTATTTTGTAAATATTTCCAACAGAGGCTACAACATAAAAGTAGAACTATTATTTAGGTCAGGATGGACTAGATGATCCATAGGCAAATGAAGATTCTATGGGTCTATGACATTTATGTGACATTCAATATCTCATTAGGGTGAGCTGACCATTCAATTCTCATCTGGGTTCCATTTGAATTCAATATTGAAATAAATTTAAGTATTCATATAATGGTAGGGATACTACCCCATCCTCAATGAATTAATAGAGTAAACTAGACACTAAGGAATTTTTCTAGAACTTCATCACAATGCCCTTAATCATTTGAAAGGATCACAGGACTTTTGGTGAATAGATGAAGGATGATGCCACAAGATGATTGATTGAGAAGATCAAGTCACACCACTTGGGCTGAGTATAAAAAGAGTTAGCTCGGAATACATTCATTCAGTCTGTGGACCAGTCCAGTGGTAGAGGATTTCAGTTTGGAGAATTCAGCATTGCCCCAGAGAGGGAATCACTCTAGGTGAGAGAGGAGAGTATTTCTCCTTCCCCTTCCTCTATTGACTATTGATCACAAAGACTGGACCAGTAACAGACAATCCAGAGGACACACCAAGGGCAAATGCAGACACATATGGACAGCTGCCAGAATAAAAAAATAGCTTTAAAAAGTGTGATCCCTTTAAGAAATGTAGTGAATAGAAAGTCTACCTAGGGACTTTTTAAAGGCACTGACCTTCAGAACCTAGCAAAGAGCTATTGTTTAGGGGAATTTCACGGAGACCCTATAAAGGTAGAAAAAGACTTTCAGTAATCAGGAGTTATGAGTTACCTTTATGCCACATGTGTTTTCTAAACATGTACCTTACTACTTTCATACTTTAAGCTTAAACCCACTCTCTCTAGGGACCCTGTGTGATCAAGGGAAAAGAACAATCTCTATAAGTGAGGGGGGGGATATTTATATATCAATTGCTCTCTCTATGCCATTTTAGTAACTATCTATTCTAAAGTTAATTAAATCTAGCTGACTGTCACACATTGATGGGACAGTATTAGGAACCCCAGCCCCTCAGAGTTACCTCTAGGACCCTGACAGTGGTAGTAGCAGCTGCCCTTTGGGGACTTGGCCTACCAGTGCTAGTGAGAATAGGGGAAGTGGCCCTAAAGGGACAAACCAGCAAGTCCTCACTTATTCTCCCAAGTTATATGTCATTGTAAAGAAGGGAAGAATAAACTGGAACAGGGATGTAGAGCGTGTTCCCAAGAGAATTCACAATCTGATCTCTGGAATGGAAATCTGTGTTATCTGCACAGCTCCTTCGGTGAGCCAAGTACCTTCAGACACAGCAACAGTAGAGTGAAGAATTCCTAATCCAAGGGTCATGGATTCATAAGAGAGATGCCTTAGTCAAAGAAAAGCTACAGCTGAGGACAAGCAAGGAAGAGGACAAACCCAAATTTTGCCTTTCACTTGCTTTATGATTGGTGTGGGCCAGATAGGACTTGGGGAAAGGATCAAGTCTCCAGCAATCCCAACTGCTTTTTTCCTAGAAGGGCAACCTCAATTCTGAATGGAACCTATGACCAGGGGATTGCATAGATTCCCTAAGAGAAGCTGAGCTTACTAGAGGGGCTGCCCCTGAAGTGGCTAGAAGGCCTGAATGTTTTTCCTTTATATTGCTGGCAGAGGGAGAGGTCAGCCCCAGGATAGTAATAAAGTCTGGATGATGGGGGTTGGGGACAATGAGGCTTATCGAAGGAAGAGTATTGTCTGATTCTCTAGCACTCTAGCACTCCCCTTGCAGGGGAATCTCAACCTATGGTGGTACTAGAAGGCTGGAGTGAGGCCTAACGAAGAAGAGAGGAGAGTTGTCTTGATTACTTATGGGTTTAAGTATGAATATTTTGCATTATTTTGGCAGGTTAAAAAAAGCCTATATTCCCCAGTGACCCTTGTGTCCTGACTCATAGTACCTAGAAAGAAGGTACATGCTGATACTTCTAGGGAAAATTACAGATAGGTATAAGAGCCCAAATGGAGAGATTTCGTAAGAAGCTTTTCATGCTGAATCAAGTCCATGTAAACCCAGAGTTTTGATGACAGTAAGGATTCTACCCCTATCCTCAGTTAATTAATCAATAGAGTAAACTAGACACTAAGAAATTTTCTATGAGTTAATCATAAAGTAAAGCTGTTCCGGAATAAGTTTCATGGATTTGTAAAGGAAAAGCTGTTTTGACCTTTTTTTTTTGTATGTATGAAAGAAAAGTGTGGTAAATAAAGCCCATTTCTTAGCAAATGTTAGCCCGAGTGCTTTTGTGAGAGCTGAGGGACTTTACCTTTACCATAGAGACTGGGTACATGAGTTACATTCTGGCATTCACAGGTTAAACCCTTGGTGGGGGCATGGTTCAAAAAGAGAGTCTGCAAGAAACTCCAACATTGAACCCGACCTGTGTTAACCTAGAGCTTCAGTTCTGAACTATGGACGACAGAGGAGTACTATGAGAATAGAGGTCATGGCAGAACAGAAAATGGGTTAGAAGCTTCCTCCAGCCCTCAGTCACAATCCTAGGTGTTAAGAGATACAGTTGAGAAATTTAAATTTTATATAGTTGAAAAAGGCCATGTCAGTGATCTTCTCCATTCCTTTCCTTTACTATGACCTGGCCATTACAAAAATGCCTAACCCAAACCTGGAATAATCCAATGAATCAACATATTTTTGATTAGACAACTGAACTTAGGAAACTACCATTGTATTGTGCTGATGGGATATAAAGCGTTCTTACATGAGAAGTATGTGGCATAGTGTACAGAGTGCTGGAACTAAAGTAAGGAAGCTCTGGGTTCAGAACCAGCATCAGATACCTATTATTGGTTGTTGTGGCTTCATGATGTGTTGTGGTGGAACTGTCTCAAAGAATTCAGAATCAGACCATCTCTAATCCAAGTATAGGCATTTATTGAGATTGATGCCTCTCATGAAGCAGGCCAAGTTCCAAGAGGAACCAGCAACTTTAGTGAAGCAAGACAGATTTTTATGGAGTAAAGATACAATTACAGAACAGAAATTATGAATATTAAAAAGGCAGGAACGATTTGTTAGGGGATGAAGTAATAGGGGAGAGGTCCCAGCCTCAGTGGAACTGTGCATGTGATTACCCACAATGCATACAGAAAAACCAACTTCAGGGGGTATGTACGTATGATAATGATATTTTATTAAGCCTCTCTACATCACAGCTTCCCTTAAAGGACAGCTTTTGGCATTACTGCACAGGTGCCTACTTAGGGAAAGTCTCTTCTATTGTTCTGGGGTCCACATTCTGCTCGGCAGCCTGGTGGTGCTGCTGCTTTCCGATTGGCTGAGTATTGTGGTCCTGTCTGAGACTAGATGGATGTGGTTGAATGCATGGACACACCTGTTGTTTCCATGGGAAATGTGAGGAATGGGTCTAGGGGCAGTGAATCCCGTCACATGGACGTGCCTGCTGTTTCTGTGAGAAATATGAGTTCATGGACACACCTGTTGTTCTAGAGAGCAGTGAGGCATATATGAAGAAGTTAGGATATGGGAGGAGGAAGGCAGTGGCTGGGTAGGGCAGTGGGCCTGCTGTTCAGTGAGGCCTATAAGAAAGTTAGAATATTGGGTCTGGGGGCAGCTTTATTAGGATTCCATCAGTTGTTACCCTGAACAAGTCACTTAATCTCTTGGTTATGTTTCCACATCTCTAAAGTGAGGATAATAGCATTTCTAAAATAGGGATAATAGTAGTATATACATCACAGAGTTGTTGTAAGAATCAAATGAGATAATGTATGTTTGCAAACTTTATAATATATAGTAATGTATAATATAATATATAATAATGATATAAATGTGAGCTCTCATTGTTACAATGATTTTATACACACACACACACACACATATATATATATATATATATATATATATATATATATAATATATATATATATATATATATATATATATATATATATATATATATATATATATATATATATATATATACTAGCTAGCATTTATACAGCACCTTAAGAGTTTCAAAGTGTTTTACCCACATCATCTCATTGCATCCTCAAAACAACCTTGTAAGCTCAGTAATATTATCATCTGCATTTAACAAGTTAAAGTAGTGAGGCAGAGTGAGTAATCAAAAAAATTTATTGAGTACCTACTATGTGCCAGGCATTGTGCTAAGTGCTGGAGATACAAAAATAGGCAAAAGATAGTCCTTGTCCTCCAGGAGCTTCCCATCTAATGGAGGAGACAACAACAACAACACCAAAATGTGTGTCATCAAACTACATACAAGATAAGTAGGAAATAATAGAGGGAAGGCACCGGAATTCAAAGAGGTTGGCAAAGGCTTCCTGTAGAATATAAGGTTTTTGTTAGGACTTAAAAGAAGCCAACAGGGCAGCTAGGTGGTGCAGTAGACAGAGCACCAGCCCTGAAGTCAGGAGTACCTGAGTTCAAATCCGGCCTCAGACACATAACACTTACTAGCTTTGTGACTCTGGGCAAGTCACTTAACCCCAATGGCCTCACTAAAAAAAAAAAAAAAGCCAAGAAAGCCAGTAGGTAGAGATGGGGAGGAAAAACATTCCAGGCAAAGGGGTTAGCTGGAGAATATGCTTGTAACTGAGAGATTGAGTGTCTTGTTTGTAGAATAGCAAAGATACCAGTGTCACTGCTTAGAGATGTTAAATGACTCAGGTGACCTGAGAGAGGTTAAATATCCTATAAATATCCTAAGTAGTAAATGTCTGTGTTGGGATTCAAACTCAGGTCTTCTTTACTCCAAATCCAGTATTTCATCCATTACCTCGACTACCTGCCATGAAAAGGTTACTATCAATACAAGGCACAGTGTGGTCAATGGCAACTGGGCGGCACCAACCACCCCTCGGCACCAAGAGTTATATTGTTTATTAAAGTAATTCTCTTTGTATTATGCTGCCAGTTCTAATGATGTGGGGGCAGGAGTAGAGGCAGGGAAAGAACATTCTTCTGGAGGAAGAGGGTTTTTTTAAAAGGTATAGTATTTCTAGGACTTCTGCTTTATGGGCTTGCCAATTAGATTCCTAGAATTCTGTCTCTACATTCTATTGAGCTTGCTAGCACTTTTATCTTTCTGTGACAAAATGTAGATGGATAAAGTAGGTCACATTGGGTCTTGTGACTGATTGATTGTAAGAGCTTTGAGACACTGGAACACGCTGTGACCAAAGGAGATTGAAATTTCCCTCTACGGAGACCTTTAAGAGTAAAATAGACCAAAAATAAATAATTTCCAGTTTTATAAAAAAAAAATCAGCTCTCCTTCTGGCTTCATTGCACAGTTGATGGTGGGTGAACAATAATATATAAATACCCTCACTTTATACTAGTCTTCTTTAGTTTGTATATAAATAATATCTTATATTTTATAGTGTGTCATAGTTCTGAAGTACTTTCTTTAAATATTTTTATTCTGAAGATAGATAAAAAGGCCATTTCTCCATAATAACAATTTATATGTCACTTTACATTCATTTATATAACAATTTAAGGTTTGCTAAACACTTTTCAGATCTTATCTCATTTGATCCTCACAAAAACTCTGTGAAGTAGGTGCTTTTATTATCCTCATTTTGTAGATGAGGGAACTGAGGCTAAAAGAAGTAAAGTGACTTGCCCGGGTCACACAGCTAGTAAGTGTTGAGGCAGGATTTGAACTCAGGTCTCCCTGACTCCAGATCCAACACTCTATCAACTGCCTCACTGTCTAGCTATCTACATAAACATACCATATACACAGCAGAACAGGAAAAGAGAATTGTATACATAATTGTGAATCTCTATGAAGTACAGCTTACTTTCCTCTGATATACTTGCAAATTCATCATTATCTCATTTGCTCTTCACAGCAATGATGTGAGGTAGGCAGGTATCATTATCCTTATTTTTACAGATGAGAAAACACAAGCTCAGAGAGGTTGATGGAGTTGGCCAGAGTCATACTGCTGGTGAATGCAGTGTTAGGACTAGAACCCAAGTCTTATGTATGACTCTTGGTGAGTTTTCTCTCCGCAATATATAATAAGCATGGCATGTTCCTAAATGATTACTTTTTAGGCTTCTTAAATGCTACCAAGAAAACTTCAAATGTTTCTGATTTGGTCACCTGGGCTTTCCAAATTACAGAGGAGCATAGATTTAGAGATGGACAGGACCTTAGACAGCATCCCCTCCATCTCCTTTGTCTCTGAGATGAGGAAACTTAATGAGATTAAGTGGCTTGTCCAAGTTCATACACATGCTAAGTATCCAAAGCAGAATCTGAGTCCAATTTCCCTGCCAGCAACTTCTACTGGGCCACACTATATCGCAATGTACTATTGCCCTTTGGTGATATTAAACAGAAGGTAAATGGTTTTAATACTTTTTTCATGTATGTATCAGTTCTCCACTAAAATATGATTCCCATGTTTCATCAGTACATTGGGTTCTTGAAAGCTACAGCAGTAGAGAAGAAGCTCTGGGAGTACCAAGCTGGAAAGGTTTTGAATATTTTGCTCAGCCAAGTTTAGAGAAGTTCATCACCAGATTTGTTATGAAGTGATATATTTTTTTTTAGCCACAGCAACTCTTAAAGACCATTTGCTAAGTTGTAACAGGATTGTGATGTGCTTAGGTGGAGGGAGTACCTACCCCCAGAGCAATGACTATTAATATTTTTTACCTGGGGTAAAAACATCTAAGTGAGGATGGGGGTTGGGAGAGGGTTGATAGGTGATCCAGAAGACAGCAATTGTGGTTATATTCAGGACAGAAGGGAAGTCTGATCTTAAGCCTCTCAGAAAAATCCCTGAGGAGTCAGGAAGCTAGGTCCTACATGAATGGCACCATGATAATGAGACCTTGACAGGGGAAAGTAGTACTGGAGTGGCCCAGGAATGGCAGTTGCATTACATGGCAGTGCACGTCAGATGAGGATTGTGAGGTGAGGTGGAGGGCTTACAATAACCATAGAATGATTTGACCTGAAGTGGAAGCTTACTACTCTCCCAAGAAGTCAATGCCTTAGTCCAAAGCCCCATTTGCCCTGTGTTAGTTATTTCTCTTCTCGCAAAAATGAAATCATGGATCCTTGAAGTTCTAAAGTTTAAAGATTTATCAAATGCAGAGCGTTATACCTTATAGTAGCATAGCATAGAATAATGATTATCCCTGCGGTTCTATGACACCGCAGAGCTGGTTCCAATTATTGTGAATCATCCTTTTTTTCTAAAATATTAATTCATTTATAACTTACTTATTATATGCCTTTTCCTCCATTTCTCAACCTTCAAAGTCTTCTTCAAAGTAATTGCTATTTATGTACTTCAGGAAATAGAATGACTAGTATTAACTGAACTGGGGATGCTAAACTAATAAGCTATTTAGAGCTTCACTACAGAGTCTTCAATGATTTCATTGTCATTAAATATAGTAATTACCTCTAATTTGTGCTTATAGACGTGGTGCTCTATATTGTCTCCAGTGAGTCTTTTTTCAGGGCTGGGTCATAATCTTTCATTCATGCAATATTTCATTCACCATCCCAACAACTGTTTATTAAGCATCTACTTCAAGTCATAGAATAGATTTGAAAGAAACTATAGGGTCATCTACTCTAATCTCTTTCTCTTCTACATCATCCCTAACAGATGATCATCCATCTAGCTTTGGTTTGAATATTTCTAATGATGGGTTGCTAACTATTTGGCAAAGCAGACTGTTGCACTGTTGGACAGCTGTGAGTGCCAGAATGTTCTTCCTTGTGTTGAGCCAAACTCTTCTCTATAAACTTCCACTCATTTATTCTAGTTCTGCTTTCATTCCCCCCATCTTGCTTTACATGCAAAAACCCTTTAGATAACCTTTTAGATTCAAAAAATACTTACAGTGTCCCTATAATTATATTCTAGTCCTAGGCTACACGTTCTTAGGCTCCATATGATGTTTTTGCTAAACTCACTAACTTGATCAATATTCTCTCTGTGTTCTCTAAAATCCTTATTCAAGTGGTTAAAGTGGTAATATCCATCCTAAAGAAAAGTGTCTGAAATTTGACCCAACACTTAAAATGTGGTTTGAACAGGGAAGGCTGGGATGAGATACTTTTTTTTTTTGATCTATGCTTCTATAAATGTCACCTGGGCATGTGAGGTTTTTTTAGAAACCATACTGTTATTATGCTATTGGCTCATACTGAGCTTGTGGTCAATTAAAACCCTCAGGTCTTTTAAAAATGAAATTATGTTGAATCATATTTATCTTCTCCTCCCCTACTCTGCTTCCCATATATACATAATTTTTTTTTAATCTAAGTGCAGAACCTTTCCATTTTTTCCTTGTTAAATTTCATTTTGTTGATTCCAGCCTATCAAGGTAGCTTGGTTTTGAATTCTGATTCTATCATCTATTATGTTAACTATTCCCCATAACTTTGTCATATGAAAAAAATTTAAGCTTGTTTTTTGCTCGCTCGTACAAGTTGTTGCCAAAACTGCTGAATGAAACAGGATCAGGGCAGAGCAATGTGGCTCACTACTATGTACCTCCCCTTCATTTGGCAACAACTGATGAATTGATATTCTTCGCAACAGGTTTATTCACACATCTGTGAATCTACCTAGCTGGAATATTATTCAGTTCACTTTATATTACCTTATCCAAATAGATATCGTCAAAGAATTTATCAAATGCTTTGGTGAGATCAAGATATACCAGTGTCAGAAAATGAAATATAACTCTTATCAAAAAAGAAATAAGATTAATTTGACATGACATTTTTAGGAAACTCATGTTATTGCCTTAATTATCATTTCTTTTTTTTCTCCTAAGTGTTTAACAAATTACATATTTAATAATACATTCAAGAATTGTAAATGGAATCAATGTTAACTTATTTATATTTTCCAGAATCTATTTTTACCCTTATTTTTTTTTAAATGGACATTTGTTGATCTCCAGGATTATCTTAATGAGTTTTCAAAGTTTGCTGACAATGGTTTTTCATTTACATCTGTAAGTTCTTTCAACACACACATTGGGAAATAATTTATCTGTACCTGAAGACTTTAATTCATTTATTGTGACAAAGTGCTTTCTCATTATCTTCTCTCCAATACAAACCAGAAAGTATTTGTTGGGTATTTACTATATGTATAAAGCACTGGGGATTAAAACACAAAATAAAAAATAACTCCTGCTTCTGCTTAAATTTTACTGGATTCTATAAACCATTCTATCTTGGGCTTTGGGTCCATCTTAATGAAGTCTGGTTTTCCTTTCCAAACAAAAATCATTCTTCTTGATATAAAAAACAGGAACAAACTGTAAGCTGAATTTTTCTGTCATTTGTTTAAAACATGGCATTATCTTCTTCCAAACAGTGATCCTAGTTTCACTTTTTTGCTCTAAACTACTCTTTGTTGCTTCAGAGTCCAATGTAAACTCATTTCTTATTTGATGTTACCTCCAGCAATAGCCTTCAGAATTTTTTTATAGAAATATACGTCATAAGAGAGCATCTATCACAACCACTCTACAAGTTTTTCATTCTTGACTATAAGATTATTATGGATTTCAGCCATACAGGCAACTAGATGGTTCAATGGACAGAGTGTTGGACCAGGAGTTAGGAATAACTGAATTTAAATCCAGTCTCAATCACTTACTAGCTGTGTAATCTTGAGCAAGTTAAAATTTAACCTCTACCTACTTCTGCTTCCTTGTCTGCAAAATGGACCGAATAATAGCACCTACTTTCCAAGGTTATTATGAGATAAAATGAGATATCAATAAAGAACTTTGCAAAACCTTAAAATACTACATGAATTCTAGTTAATATTAGTTATTATTTTAGATAAACTTCTCAGATCTGAAGTATTGTTGACAAATATCAGCTGTGGTTATGATATAGAAACAGTCTGAATGAAAAGAGTGACAGTGCACTTGTCATCACTTAAATATGCTTTAATTAATGAGTAGGTAGCATTTGCTGTTGTTTTCAGAAAAGGAAGCTTTTAATGCTGCCTTACAAAGAGGCCAAGGTAATGGGGAAGAAAGAATATGGCAACCACTTCCATTGATTAAGTACCTACCTCATGAACAGCAATATGCTAATTGCTGGGACGAGAGACTCTAGTTCAAAATTAATTGATTTTCCGTAAGTGGGCTTCAGAAACTCAGCCTTTCCTATACATTTGTTACCAAGGTAAAACCCTGGCTTGGAGAGATTTAATGACATTTCCAGGGTCACACAGCCAGGGAATGTAAGAGAGGAGACTGAAACCCACTTCTTTCTCCAAACCCAGTAACTACAAACAATTCCAGAGCTAGCATCCTATCCATTATTCCATATTGCGTTCTCATTTAAAAAAAAAAAACCTTTTAAAAATTTGTCACTTTTAAACTTTTCAATTGCAACTTAAAGAAGTTCAAATCAAAATAGTTTATCCTGTGGCATTTTTAGAGAAAACATGGCAAAATGAAGAGAGCTTACCTTGGAGTTAGGAAGAGAAGGTTCAAGTCACTGACTGTGATCAGGGCAAATCATTTAATCTCTCTGTGTTCTAGGCAGCTCTCTAAAGACTATAAGTTAAGGAAAAGGTGCCAAAGTCATTTGACAGAGTGAGTTTCTTTGTCCTGAATTTTCCTATGTCAATGAAATCACAGGTCCTTCATTTTTGTTGATACCACACAGTTCAGCATTTAGCTGTTCCTCAATTTTTTCATAAGTGAAAGTCCTGTCCCCCCAAATAGATTTCAAGTTCTATGTATACAGAGACTCAGAATTAACTATCTTTTGTGACTGAGGGAACAAGGCGGAGTGATGTCTAGAGTTATGAACTTGTAATCAGTGAGATCAGAGTTCTAATCTTCCTCAAGACACTAGCCCTGTTATACTGGGCACTTAACCTGTCAGACTCAGTTTCCTCACTTATAAAATAGAGATAATAATCACACTACTTTAAAAGGTTGTTAGGAGAATCAAATGAATTAATATATGTAAGACACTTCACATACCTTGAAATACCAGACAGATATTAGCTTTGCGATATCATCATCATCATTTTGTTGCTGTTGTTACTGTATTTCACTGCATAATTGTGGCCACCACATAATCATCACACACTTTTTTCAGTCCAAAAATTGGTTTGTAACCTTTCATCCAGTAATCATGGCATGGTATAATTCTGTTCATCATACCACTTAAAAAGTAAACTGAGCAGCAATGTATTCACCAGTGGTGTATGGATACGCATTCATATCTTACGCATTTATCTCTTACGCATTTGTCTTTTGCGCATTGAGAGCCACAAACCTAGAATTCTCAGTGCATGCACATGGTCAGTATTCAATTTTAATGTATATTCATGAGTATTCCATGCAATCTAATTTTGCACCAAAGACAGTTTAGTGATAAATGATTTTTAAGAAATACCAGCACAATTTTTTAAGCTTCACATAATGGTCACAACCCACTTTGTGCTAAAATAATTGTCATAAAATCTGCCACAATTATGTGGTAAAATACAGTACTATTACCATCTAGCCAAGGACATCCCTAATAGTGACTAGTCAACCCATGGCAAATCACAATGTTTGCCTAATCTGATTCCTTGTATGAGAGGGGGAGTCAAGCATCAGAATTAGGAACAGAAACTAAATGGAAATTGGGAATACCAAGAAATGGATAAAAGCAGAATTCAGAGAGAGCATCAAGCCCAAAGGACAACTGACATGCAAGTAGGAAAAGAGCAGAGCTGCTATGAGATACTTTGGTAGTTGGGCTGGGAGGATGGGAGCCTTAGGGGAGTTAGAGTTGAAAGCTGCAGAGAATCAATTTGGGTAGAAAAGCTCAGATAAAACAAAGGAATGATGACCTTTTGCTGTATTTCACTCCCACTGCAGGACAGTGTTCTTTTACATTTGGCCTGGCACATACTGTCCGTGTTCCCTCCCTTGTACTTGCTAAAGGCACCAGGTTGTTAAATATTTTTAAACTTGTGAAAATTATTTTTAAACTCTTAAAACTCCCAACCTACCCCCTTCTGCACTTGTTATTAATACCTCTTGGAATTATAACAAAAGCCAATGGGATTACCCACAGAAAATACTGATATTATTTTAGAATATGCTATCATGTGAATAAGCATTTCATTAAGAAAACTTTCCATTTCCCCCTTTTAAAAAAATTATCATATTACGTGTTAATAAAAAATACTTTTTTAATTACTTTCATTATTTTAGAGGGATATGAAAATGGGCTTAATTTCTATTATTTTGTACCTAAATTTCTCTGACTTGCTCTTATCCAGGGAAAATCCATATTCTTGGAAACTCTGGAATTGTATTCATAGGTTCCAACACATCTCAAACCCCACAAAGGTCCATAATCAAATTTATTTGGGAAGTAGTGATCTATGTCATCCAGCTACAAAAATCTATGATTCTATGTGATGACATATTGTGCATCTTTGAAAAAAGGGGTGTCCAAATGAGACCAGGTGAAATATTGAAAACTTTAGTATCATCTTTAACTTTTTCTTCTCCTTCATCCCCTACATACAATTCATGACCAAATCATCTCCTTCATCTTCCAAAAAAAAACTCTTAGAGTCTACCCAATCACTTCAAACTATATTACTACAATTTTCATTCAATAAGCATTTATTAGTAGTATTTAAGCATAAGGTTCGTAGACAGTGAAGTAGATAAAATAGGCCTTGAACTCAGGAGAACCTGAGTTCAAGTCAATCAGTCAATGAGCATTTATAATGTGCCAGGCACTGTGTTAAGCATAGGGTATACAAAGAAAAGGAAAAATAGTTCCTACCTTCAAGGAGTTTACATTCTTTTTATAATAAAGATCATTGATAACTTGTGTTTCTACATCACATACATTTCTCACTGCATCTTCCCCTGATTCCCTTCCAAAAGTTCCATAGGACTAAATAACACATGAAAAATGTCTGACATTATATGCAACATTTCGCAACCCAGATCCTCTACCTCTGCAACACCTATGGGGGAAATATCTTATCTATCTTTGGGACCAAGCTTGGCTATCACAATTTCCTAGAATTCAGTTTTAATTACTTTTTTTGTGTTCTTTCCATTTGCAATATTTTTTTACTGGTTCTGCTTACTTCATTTTGCATGAGTTAATATAAGTCTTTGCATGCTTCTCTGCATTGATCATGTTCATTATTTGTCATAGCACAGTAAGGAGCTTATATTCAAATGGGGGGAAACAGCATCTACATAAAGAGTCAGGGGTCTACTGGTAAATATTTAACAACTGGCTGTGCAAAAAAACTAATGCAGCACACAATTTTAAGTTTAATCTGCATGGTTGACATTTTCTCCATCACTTTCTTAAATCCAGACAATTAAATCAAATCAATCAAAGAATCAAGCCTAGATTTATAATATTTGTCAGTTTCTGAGAGAAAATGCTCATGATGATAATTTAAAAATTGGCTCTCACGAGCTGATAGGAGGTAGCTCCAGTATACCACTATAAATAGGTATATACAGGGGGTGGAGCCTAGACGGCAGAGTGAAAGCAGTGACTTGTTTAAGCTCTCCCCTAAACCCCTCCAAATGCCTATAAAAAATGGCTCTAAACAAATTCTAAAGCATCAGAACCCACAAAAAGACAGAGTAAAGCAAATTTCCAACCCAAGACAACCTGGATGATTGATCAGAAAGGTATATCACACTGGGTGGGGAGAGTAGCACACTTTGGTGCAGGCCACAAGGAATCTGGAGCAGGCCTCAGAGGACTGAATCAGGGGCAGCTATGGTGGTTTCCAGACCTCTTAATCCACAATGCCAAAGACAACTTAGAAGGTCAGTGGGAAAAGTCTTTTTCTGCATTGCTGAGAGAGAAGAGAGGTGGTCTCAGGTCCATTCCCTGAGCATGGCCTAGGGTGGGGGCTGCCTCCTGAGCTTCCAGCCCACAGTCTGAGGGAGAATCAAGTGGCTGATCAGAAGGGGATTGCAGGGATGTCTTTGCCAGTGCTGAGGCAGGAATCTCTTGCTTTGCCTGTGCTTGGATCTGGGTCATAGGTCTGGGCGGTGGTCCTGGGGTCAGGAGGAGTGCTGGCATGGTAGAGCTTGCAGTGGCTATGGAGAGGAGCCCCTCCTCACAGTTACAGGAGAGAAAGGAATGCTTGTGATCACTAATAGACCAGAGCACAGGCCAGCAAAGGAGTAAACACCTTGCCCCTTATCATACCACCTTGGGAAACCTGAAAATTTACAGGTCCCTACAAGTATCTCTGAAAACAGCTGTACAAACCCCTGAAGCTTGGGACAGTACCTTCTCCACTTTGGAAGAAGACTCTTACCTTAACAAAAAGTTTAAAACTCAAATAATTGTCTGGAATCATGAGCAAGCAGAACAAAAAGAGTCAAGACTATATTATCTTACTTTGGTGACACAAAAGATCAAAGCATACAACCAGAAGAAGACAACAAAGTCAAAGCTCCTACATCCAAAGCCTCCAAGAAAAATATGAATCAGTCCCAGGCCTTGGAAGAACTCAAAAGGGATTTTGAGAAGCAAGTAAGAGAAGTAGAGCAAAAACTGGGAAGAGAAATGAGAGTGATGCAAGAAAATCATGAAAAACAAGTCAACCGCTTGCTAAAGGAGACCCAAAAAAAAAAAATTGAAGAAAATAACACCGTAAAAAATAGCCTAACCCAAATGGCAAAAGAGGTCCAAAAAGCCAATGAGGAGAAGAAGGCCCTAAAAAGAAAAATTGGCCAAATGGAAAAGGAAGTCCAAAAGCTTACTGAAGAAAATACTTCCTTAAAAATTAGAATAGAGCAATTGGAAGCTAGTGACTTCATGAGAAATCACAACACAGTAGAACAAATCCAAAAGAATGAAAAATTAGAAAACAATGTGAAATATCTCATTGGAAAAACAACTGACCTGGAAAATAGATCCAGGAGAGAGAATTTAAAAATTATTGGACTATCTGAAAGCCATGATCAAAAAAAGAGCCTAGACATCATCTTTCAAGAAATTATCAAGGAAAACTGCCCTGATGTTTTAGAACCAGAGGGCAAAATCAAAATTGAAAGAATCCACAGATCTCCTCCTGAAAGAGATCCCCAAAGGAAAACTCCTAGGAATATTGTAGCCGAATTCCAGAGTTCTGGGTCAAGGACAAAATATAACAAGCTGCCAGAAAGAAACAATTTAAATATTGTGGAAACACAATCAGGATAACATAAGATTTAGCAGCTTCTACATTAAAGTACCACACGGTATGGAATATAATATTCTGGAGGGCAAAGGAGATAGGATTACATCCAGGAATCACCTACCCAGCAAAACTGAGTATAAGCCTTCAGGTGAAAAAATGGTCATTCAGTGAAATAGAGGACTTTGAAGCATTCTTGATAAAAAGATCAGAGCTAAATAGAAAATTTGACTTTCAAATACAAGACTCAAGGGGAACATGAATAGGTAAACAAGAAAAAGAAATCATAAGAGACTTATTAAGGCTGAACTGTTTACATTCCTGCATGGAAAGATGATATTTGTAACTTATGAAACCTTTGTCAGTGTTAGGGTAGTTGGAGGGGAAAATTATATGTAGATAGATAGATAGATAGATAGATAGACAGACAGACAGATAGATACATAGAGGGTGCAGGATGAGTTGAAGATTAAGGGGTCATATCTGGAGAATAAAATTAAGGGATGAGAGAGGATTATACTGCGGAAGAAGAAACGGAGAGGTAGAATGGGGTAAATTATCTCACAAAAAAAAACAGAAAAAAGCTCTTACAGTGGAGGGGAAACAGGGGAAGTGAGAGGAAATGAGTGAATCTTATTCTCACAGGATTTGGTTTAAGGAGGGAATAACATACACATTCAATTGGGTATGGAAATCTGTCTTACCCTACAGGAAAATGGGGGGGGAAGGGGACAAGAGAGCAGAGGGATGATAGAGAGGAGGGCAGATTGGGAAAGGGGGTAATCAGAAGCAAATACTTCTGAGGAGGGACAGGGTCAAAAGAAGAATAGAATAAATGGGGGGGCAGGATAGGATTAAGGGAAATAGAGTTAGTTTTTCACATGTCTACTATGGAAGTGTTTCGCGTAACTGCACATATATTACCTATATTGTGTTGCTTGCCTTTTCAGTGAGGGTGGGTGGGGAGGGAGGAAGGGAGAAAATTTGAAACCTAAAGTTTTAGAAACACATGTTTAGAAAAAATGTTTTCACATGCAACTGGGAAATAAGAAATACAGGAAATGGGGTACAGAAGTCTATCCTGCCCTACAGGAAAATAGAAGGGGAAAGGGGATAAGAGAAGGGGGGAAGAGATTGAAGAGAGGACAGACTAGGGGAAGGGATATTCAGAATGCATGCCATCTTGGGTGAGGGGAGGGGCAAGATGGGGTGAAAATTTGGAACTCAAAATCTTGTGGAAGTAAGTGTTGAAAACTAAAAATAAATAAATTTAAATTAAAAAAAAGAAACATAAATAAATAAATAAATAGGTATATAAAAATGCATACAGAATAGATACAAGGTAATCTCAGAAGCAGCTAGATGTCTCAGTGGATAAAACTCTGGGCCTGAAGTTAGGACCTGAAGTTCAAATCTAGCCTCAGATACTTGCTAGCTATGTGACCATGGGCAAGTTACTTAACCTCTGTTTGCCTTAATCCACTGGAGTAGGAAATGGTAAATCACTCCAGTATCTTTGCCGAGAAAACCCCGCATACAGTACTGGCATGCTATGGTCCATAGAGTCACAAAGAATAGAACACAACCGAACGACTGAACAAGAACAACATCAATCTTATGGTCTCACCTCTGACATATATTGTCTGTTACCCTGGATAAGTCACTTAAACTCAGTACCTTAGGCAACTTTTCAGGCTAGGAAAATTGTAGATCAGGTGCTGATCTATATAAATATAGGGAGTTTCCTTATATGGAGTTCCCTTTATCAGTGAATAATAGATCTGCACCCCTCCCTCAAAATTATAAGACACTGCCTAGGCATTGGGGAAGTTCAAAGAGGCTTACAATCTATTTTCCTAGATGATTTCTCACCATTCCATCCTGCACAGCACTACTTAAATAATCTTCCTAAATAGCCTCTTTAGTCATGTCACCCACATGATTGCAGAATTGTTGGAGTTGAAATGGACCTCAGAGATCATCTAATTCAGGTCTTCTCTATATTTATCTTGTTCATTTTTTCTTACAGCCCAAATGCAAAAGCAAAGATAGTACCTGTCCTCAATAAGCTTACATTGTAACAGAGGGAGACAACAAAGAGAGGCAAGTGATGGCCAGTGATGCAGTGGCCACTTTGATCCAAAAAGTGACAGCGATGATGAATGAAGCGATAAGGGGATAGCGTTATACAATCTTTCTAGGAACAATGGTATATTTAATTCAGTTATGGTTCTAGAACCAGAGGAAGGGAGAGAAAGGTGAGGAGTTATGGCAAGGCTGATAGCAAGAAGAATAGTGTGAGAAGATTTTGCCTTCCAGGAGCAGGAGATGCAAATTAAGGAGTACTTTTTTTTTTAAAGAAGTCATCAGAGGGTGAGAGACGGGATGGAGGAAAGAATCCTTTTAGGAAGAAAAAGGAAAGGAGGAAGTAGAACAAGGATACTGGCACAGAGAAATCTCCCTCCCTCCTCTCTCTCTCTCTCTCTCTCTCTCTCTCTCTCTCTCTCTCTCTCTGTGTGTGTGTGTGTGTGTGTGTGTGTGTGTGTCTCTCTCTCTCTCTCTCTCCCCACCTTAGGTAGAAATATCAATAAACTAGCCTGAGACCAAAGGACACAAGACAAGATGGAGAGTCTCAAATATCTTGTCATGTACTTCTGCTAAGACATAATGTGGTGTAATATGGTAATATTATTCCTTCTCCGTTTCTTATTTCTTTCAATCTTGTGTGTGTCCATGGGTAACACACTGTAGTGATTTCAGAGGAATTCTTTAGTAATCTCCTAAGGGGAAAAGTGCTGGATCTATTACCAGGTAGAGACACAGGTTCAAATTCTACTCTTCACCCTTACTAACTCTGAGCTTCAATATCCTCATCTACCTTTCCAAGTTTATTGTAAATTATTGTACTGTCCTTCATGTCAAACTGACCTACCAGCTGTTCCTCAAAAAGCACTCCACCTTCCACCTCCAGTCCTTTGCACAAGTTACCCCCTATGCCTGGAATGCTTTCTCTCCTCATTTCTACTTTTCAGGATCCTTACTTCCCTTCAGAGCTCAATTTGAATGCCACCTCCTCCAGGAACCCTTTCCTGTAAGTGCAGTGGAATGAGTGTTGTATTTGCAACTTGAGTAAGTTAGCTATGTATGAGCTTGAGCAAGTTAGTTAACCTCTCTGGGTCTTGTTTTTAAAATGATGCATTTAGACCACATGACCTTTAAAGATACTTTTCATCTATAAGACTGTGATCCCATGATCACTTCCATGAGTACTGGAGGTCTGCCCAAATTCATGCTGTATTTATTTTATCTATATTTTGCATATGCTTATATGTATCTATGTTTTCCTCCTGATGAAATCCTAGATACAATCTCTGTGCAGGCAAGTGAACCTGGAAGTGTGAATGGTCTCCTTGTCAAATCTTAAGACCCATGGGTTCCAAGCTCTTTAAGAAGCACAATGAAGTTGTTGTCATATGTGTTATAGTAGAAAAAGCCTGTGATTGGAGTTAGGATAACTAGGTTCAAATCTCAAACCTGCTACTTGTTACCTGTGAGACTTTGAGAAAATCATTCAATCTTTATGTGCTTCATTTCCCTCACAAAATGAGGGGGTTGGATGAGGTGGCCTCCAAGGTCTCTTCCAGATCTAATCATGCTCCTATCATCCTCTGATTTTGGCCATACATATTCCTATGCATATGCCATGCAGCATATTCAGGAAAAAAATTCACATGTACTCATTGCCCAAAGAAAAATAATAGTAAACATTCGTGTTAGACTTCCCTGTCCTATTTTTTTGAGATTAGGTGTTCATATTTCATCCAGGTTAGAAGTAGCCCAATCCTACTGCTGATCAGCATGGAAGCTTTGACCTCTTTTGTTTTTGACTTAGTCCATTTTGTCCCTCTGTAGGTTGCCCTTTGCTATCATAGACACACCTCATCAATCCCTGGTTTTGTTCAGCTACCTAATCAGTGTTAGCCCTACCATGGCTCAGAACTGCTGAGCTGAAGTGATGCCTTGCCCTCTGCCTCACTTGTTGCAAGGACTATAGGCATGCGCCACCATATTCTGCTACATGGGACTTTAATGTTTATAGAGTGCATACCTAATCTCATTTGATTCTTATAGCAACCCTGTGAGGTAGATACTATATTATGGGTATCTTAATAATGGATATTTTAATCCCCATTTTCTAGTTGAGGAAATTGAGCTTCAGAGAGATTATGTGATTAATCCATGGTCCCATGACCATTAGGTGACAGAGGTAAGATTAAATCCAGCTGTCTCCTAACTTCAGGTTCTCTACACTATATTATTCTGCCTCTATGATACAGACCTGTTAGATTGGGGCCCTTCACCTGGAGATGAAGAGGGAATGTACAGATAGAGATAGAGTGTTTTATGAATACCTATGATTACAGCTACTGACTCTCTATAGTGAGATTCCAAGTCTGGAGAGATACATGAACTTGAAACAAAGAATTGAATTGAACTATAGATTCTTTGAAGCCTCCATGTAAAGGATTTCATTCCTTTGCTTTTTCCCTTTCTGTCCTTGTGCCTGGGTCTAGGTTGATGTAGATAATCCTTGGTGATTTGCTGAAAGAGAAGGTCTTAAAATATCTATGAAAGCATAAAGTTTAACAATCAGACAGTAAGTGGGAGTTAAATGGATTTCCTAACTTTAAGTCAGAGGGAGCCTTGGACAGAGATAGTGCCCTTGGTGAGCAGAAAGTAGAGATTAAAAGAAAGATAATATCTGTTGGCAGTGCTTAGCTGACTGGCTACTCTATGTTCCAAGATTATTCTGTCAGTAGATACCGATGCAATACTTTCTTTCTGGAGTGGAAAAGCCTATAGTACCTAAGGCTCTGAGAACTGACAAACTGTTCTATGGGGAGGAAAGAAGTTAAGGGCTTTCCCCTAAGACTGGGTATGTAAGGGCCCCTCTCCCCCTTTTTGTGCAATTGGGGTTAAGTGACTTGCCCAGGGTCACATAACTAGTGTCAAGTGTCTGGTCTGAGGCCGGATTTGAACTCAGGTCCTCCTGACTTCAGGGTCGGTGCTCTATCTACTGTACCACCTAGTTGCCCCAAGGGCCCTTTTTAAAAATAGCTTTTGTGATTGTTTATTATTTCTTTTTGAAAACAGTATTCATAGTTTTATTTTTATATCACCTACATTTCCTAATCTATCCCTTCCTACTTCCAGAAATCTAAACCATACAAAAATAATATTTTTAAAAAATGTTTTAAAACCAATTTAGAAAAATTTACCAAGTATCAACCAAATCTGATATTATATGCAGTGCTCCACACTAATAGCCCTGCCCCCACCCCTTCCCACAACACCTTCCTAAAGAAGGAAAAGAATTATTCTGTCACATCTCTTATTTAGGTTTGAACTTGCTCATAATTTCACAGCTTTTAGTTTCAATTTTTTGCCTGTAGTTATTCTTTCCATATACATTGTTGCAGTCATTGGGTATATTGTTTTCCTGGTTCCAGTTACTTCACTTCTAATCATTAATACAATATGAATTGTTCTAATCATTCTGGAAAGTAATTTGAAATTGTGCAAGGAAAGTAACCAATTTTCTGCCAATATCGTTGCCTGAATAGAAGGAAGGCTGCTCAGCTCCCATATATACTCCAGCAAAACCCTGAAGTTCACACCAAACCAAATAATTTTGAGAAATTCAATGATAAACTGCAAAAAGTCTTTAATATGAGAACTGCACAAAACGTTAGTAAGTGCCCCCCAGCAATAAGTCCAGCATGAGCACAAGGTAGACTCTTAGCTCAAATATAGATAGCCAAGAACACACATAGCCTAGAAGGCTTGGTGACCAGGTGGCAGCAAGAGCAGAGGGCTCCCCTGAGAAAGCTTCAGGGTGGTTGAAAAAAATTCCAGGGTGGAGACCTTGGAAAACCTGGGGGTCAGCAGGAGACAAGGATGAGTATGGTACTATAATGTTCACACTGCAATAGCTCAGGCCCAGAAGCTGTCATATTATTAACACTCTGGAGATGCCAGAGAGGGGCCTGAAGGTCCAGGGCTTTGAACCTCAAAGATCCAGAAGGGCTAAATCCAAGAAGGTGAAGGCCAGAACAAGAACCTGGGAGACTCAGGACAAGACTAAGCAGGGCTGACTACCACACTCAAAAATACATTGAGAGCAAGGATCGTCCCTTGCACAAAGTCCTATTTCAGGAACTAAAACTGCAGAGAGAAAAATCCAAAGAAAATATCACCCAGCATCAAAAATTATTGCAAGTCTAAATCTTTAACAACTGCAAGCAGAGACTTGGATTTTCCACAAGAATTAAATTAATATTTAGAGGAAGTAAAGCAAGAGATAAAAAAGAAAGAAGTGAAATGAAAACTCTTGAGGAAAGAATTGGAAGGAAAATAAGTAGCTTAGAAGAGAAAGTGGTAAATCTTATTAAAGAAATAGTAGCCCTGAAAACTCTAATAGATCAAATTAAAATCAATTACTTCATGAGAAAGCATGAAATATTTGAAAAAAAAATCAAAAGATTAAAAAAAGTAAAAGAAAATGTGTGATATTTGATAGTGAAAACAACTGACCTGGAAAACAGTTCAAAGAGAAATAACTTAAGAATCTTTAGACTCCTTGAAAACCATGATTTTTAAAAAAGTTTTGACATTATATCTAAAGAAATTTTAAATGAAAACTGTCCATATCTATTAAAACCAGAGGGTAAAAACAGTTCAACTACCAAGGAATTACAGTCAGGATCATACAAGACTTAGTAGCATCTACTAAAAATAAGAAGACATTTTGGAATACAATATTCCAAAATGCAGAAGATATAGACTTACAACCAAGAATAACTTATCCTGCAAAGTTGACAATAATTCTTCAGTGAAAAAAAAATAGACCCTTAATGGAATGGAGGACTTTCATACTTCTTCATTTTAAAAAAAGGTCCAGAACTGAGTAGAAACTTTGAAGTACAAACATGAGTCCAGAAAATTTAAGAAAGGTGAATTTATTTGAACAATTGTAAAGCACTGTATGATGATGTAATGCTAATGTAATGAGGGCCTAGAGCAAGTACACAGAGCCTTGGATGGTATCTCCTCACATGATAAGACTGAGGAACCTGCTTTTGTGAGAATTGTAATGACATGGAATAGAACTGCTTTTTAGAGATTACAGAGAATGCAGAGCTATCCTGTAATTGATTCTGGTCTGTTAACCACATAGTTAGGAGAAACCTGTTTCAGTTGGCTGTGTGGCCTGAACTGAAGGCATCTTTGAAAAGGCTTGAGCTAACCTTTGCCTAGTCTCTTTGGTCATTCTCTCTTTAGCTGCATTCTGAGTGGATCTTTTGGACACCACCAATGGTGTCCAGTGACAGACTGTGTTGCAAGGGGAGATGCCTTAGGCCCTCTTCACCAAGACTGCTTTTTGGCCCAGTGAATACAGGTCTCAGTATTTTTTTTCTTTCATCTTAGGTGAAGAGAGAGCAGGAGCTTGGCATCCTGGCATCCCAGGGTCCAGGTTTTTGTAGCCATCTCAACATTGGTACCTAAGAAGCAAGGAGTCACCTTTGGTTTGCAGACCAGAGTAACTGAGATGAGTAATCATTCTCAACTTGCTCCCACCAATCACTTTGGACTCTGCTCCTAGTAAACTTTCCCTTTATTTTGTCCAGAACTAGACCCCTCTATTACCATTCTACCATTTCAAAATCATACTTGGAATGAGGAAGGCCTGAGTTCAAATTCAGTCTCATACACTTGCTAGATGTGACTATGGGCAAGTCACTTAACCTGTTTGCCTCAGTTTCCTTATTTGTAAAATGGGTATAATATTAGTACCTACTTCTCAGGGCTGTTGTGAGGATCAAATATGATAATTGCAATTGCAAAGCACATTACATGGTGCCTAGCACATACTAAGCACTATATAAATGTTAGCTATTTATCATCATTCTCATCACCACACCATCCATACTATGGCCATCTTCTTCATCTTCATCCTTCCTCTACTAGAACCTTAGATTCTGCTTCTGGCCTCTGATGATTGTATTTTGCCCTATCCCTCAAGAACCAAAGCTCCATATCATTTCCTTTCCTGGCCATTTTTAAACCATGCTGCCACATTCCGTGCCAATCCCTGCTCCCCTTTTATTTTTATTTTATTTTATTTTTTTGGGGGGTGAGGCAATCAGGGTTAAGTGACTTTCCCATGGTCACACAGCTAGTGAGTATCATGTTCCTTTGATATTCTGGACCTTTTGTTTTTCCAAATGAATCTTCTTATTATTTTTTCTAACTCTATAAAATAAATTTTTGGTAGTTTGATTGGTATGGCACTGAATAAGTAAATTAGCTTAGGCAGGTTTGTCATTTTTTATTATATTAGCTCAGCCTACCCATGAGCAACTGATGTTTTTCCAATTACTTAGATCTGATTTTATTTGTGTGAAAAGTGTTTTGTAATTGTGTTCATAGAGTTCCTGGGTTTGTTTCGGGAGGTAGACTCCTAAATATTTTATGATGTCTACAGTAAGTTTAAATGGGATTTCTCTTTCTATCTCTTGCTCCAACATTATTATTTCTAACAATAAATGTGCATTTACCTTCACTGGGTCTGAAGAATGCTTAGATAGGAACCTTAGATGAGCTGTCACCACCACACCACTTCACCTTCAAGCAAATAATCCGGTAAAGAACATTTCCAACAACCGAGAATGCCTGCACTAGTTGTTGGATAAGGTGGTCTTGCCAGGTTTCTCATCATACTAAATGACTGTTATTCTACAACCTGTTGATTCACTAATGGGACAGCATCTCAGGGCTTGCCTTGATTGTCTCCATTCAGAATGCATCCAGGATTGTGCTCTGTTTAAATCTGCCCTTCATTAATTTTTACCAACAGGCAAATTCTGTTCAATTCAATTCAGCTCATTTCAACAAATATGTATTAAGTGTCATGTACAAGGCTCTGAGCTGTACAAGGAGGGGAATACAGAGATAAACAAGACATGTTACCTTCCTCAAGGAGTCTGCAAGTTTAGAAGTGATGTGTTCGAATAACTATGGTACAAATTAGAATATTGCAGATTCATAGGAGAGCTAGAGTGTTATATGAGATCCAAGCAAGGAGAAAATGGTTCTGACTGGAGGAATTGGGGAATTAAGGAAGTGACACATAAACTTGACCTTGATTTCATCAAGCTACTCTGGATGGGGTCTAGACTGTTCCAGACTGGACTCAGGCCAGTCTCCTGAAAGTTTAAATTTGATAGTGGCACAAAATGTGACACTCATAGATCATTCAACAGTAAACAAAAGACTATTTACTCAGCCATAGTAGGAGAAGGATATTTCAATAGGGAGAGGTATTGAAGACACTCCAAACTGACTCTGCCAAGCAAAGTTCTTTTGCCTGAATTGCCCATTGTGATCCACCAGCCAATGATCAGAGATGATACCTGGAGCTACTCATGGCTACTTGGTCCTCAAGTGACTGGAAAGAGATGTGTGCAGTCTTACCTTTTAATCCCAGGAGCCAACCATATTTTGGGGAGATTCTCAATATCTTTGAGGGAAAAACCAGCTTGTACCTACCACATAATCGGAGGTATGAGTATAGCACAAGCAGATTCTGGAACTACTCTCCCAACCCTTTACTCATACTAGTAGGCCAAGTCTTAAGAGCTCAGGTGGCCCTCTGACTCTAGGGAGTAGTACTAAGGGGTTCAGGATTTTTCCCCTCAATGTGCATAAGCCCCCCCCATCCTGATTATGTTTATTTCAGTAAGTCATACTCAACTAGCTTTTAGAACTAGACCACTACACTGATAAAGTTAGTGCAAAACATCCCCCCAAACTGGAGACACACTCTCCCAGAGGTACATATAGAGTCCAGAGGAAAATGGGCCCAGCCTTAGAGTACATGATATGGCAAAGAATGACTCACAACTCCCGGCTGAAGAAGTCCTTTATCCCCTTCACGGGTACTTAAGAAATTCCTGTTAGGAATGACATAGTTTTTCTTTGGGTTTCCTTATAGAATTCTGAAGCTCTCTTTCTTCAGTGTCTAATTTGTCTGTGCTTCCTCATTTAGACACTGCTGTGGTCTCAGGGACGAGGCTAGAACACTGATAAGCCCAAATCTTCTCACCCTTTGATGCTCAAAAGTTCCTTCTCTGGCCAAGGCAGGTTGAGAGGAGATTGAGACTGAGACCAAGACTAAAACCAGGATTCTTTTCCTTCTTTCTTCCACCCCCTCTAATTGATTCCTTTAAAGGGGTTTGCCTCTCCTCTCCATTCCACTGCCAGATGCTTAAATCTCTTAATTATAAACTTCCTCACTGCCTGTGATCAAGTTTCCTCAACTAATTTGAGTACACAATGTCTCTCTGATTCATTCCAGTTGTCCAATAGCTTTCAAAGACATTTAATTTAATTGGGGACTTTCCCCACTTAATCTAGTTTTTGAATGATTGATTTAACAGAAGTGTTTGGGCCTTTTTTGCACCTAGCTCACACTTCTGACTGATTGATTCAACTTAGAAATGTGTTTCCTGTGATTATTGAGATAGAGGTATGAAATACCTCTTTCCCAGGAGAAATGTATTCCAGGCATCCTGATTGCTTCATGAAAAGTTGGAAATATCAGAAGGAATATAGGGCAGGCAGTTTAGCCAGAACAGACAGTAAATGAAGAGGAGTGGCATGAAATGAGGCTGCAAAGATAGGTTAGATCCAGATTGTAGAGGTTATTGAAGTGAGTTTATAAAGCTAAGGAAATGGTATTTTATTACTAGGCAGGGAAGAATCATCAAAGATTTTCATCAGTAAAGTGTTGTTATCAGACCTATGAATTAGAAAGATTACTCTGGTTGAACCATGGAGGATAAATTGGAAGGGGGGATGCAGAGAGATCAACCAAGAAAGTATTGCAGTAGTGTAAGTGAGAGATAAGGGCCATCCAAACTAGGACGGTGATTATGTGATGAAAAAGATGGGGCAGATTTGAGAGGTGCAGAAGAGTAAGAAATTACAAGACTTGGCATAGAAGATAGGGGTAACAGGGAAAAGAATAAGAGGAAAGATTCTAAAGGAGTGAGAGTAGGCTGGCCACCTTATATATGAGTGTACCATCTATAAAAGATAAAGATTTAGGTGTAAAAAAAAAGACAGATATTCAAATTGGAGTTGCAAGAGAGAATACAATCCCCAATGGATAGAGAAAAGAGACAAAAGAGGCAGAATCCTAGAGAATACCTGCATTTAGGAGTCAGGAAGAGAAATATTCAAAAGAATGGTTAATGTAGTAGAATAATACTTGGATTTGGAATGAGGGGGAAGAAAGAGAGAGAGAGAGAGAGAGAGAGAGAGAGAGAGAGAGAGAGAGAAGAGAGAGAGGAGAGAGAGAGAGAGAGAGAGAAGAAAGAGTTATAAGAAGGAAGGACAGCCATCAGTGCCAAATGATTGCAGAGAGGTCAAGGAAAATAAGAAGCAAGTCAAGATCATTAGATTTAATGATTGGCAGAAGGAGGCTATTCATGCCCTTTGAGATAGTAGTTTCAGTAGATTGGTAGGGTCAGAGGCCAGACTTCAAAAGGTTAAGGGGTGAGTAGGTAGTGAGGGGAGTAGTCAGTAGAGACTTTTTCAAAAGTTTAGTGGTGGAAGGAAAAATAAAAATAAAATAGTAGTTAGAGGGACAGAAGGAACAATAGAAGGGTATTTTGTTTTGTTTTAAAATATTTTAAGGAATGAATGAATACAATAAGTATTTAATGAATGGAAAGACATTTAGTAAAGCTTACTGTGTGCCAAGCACTGCAGAAACAAATAAAAAGCAAAGAAAAAGCCTCTGTTTTCGAAGACCTTACATTCTAATTGGATGAATCCATAAATATAGAGAAGTGGTGGCCAGGGAGCAGACTTTTGATCAGGAATGCAATAGGGATGCTTAGTAGTGCCACAGGGGAGTAGGCTGACACACTTTTTCTTGGAACAAAATTGATTTGACCATGATCCCAAAATTTGTGAATATTCACAGTCAGAGGGAGAGAGTCAATGGAGGAAGAAAGAATGTACATGCAAGAAGGAGAGATAATTGATAGAAGAAGGTACCAAGAAAGATAGGAGGGGGAGAGGACCAAGAACATATATAATAGATAGCCTTGGCAAAAAGGAGAACTACTTCCTTTTCAAAGATGGGAGAAAAGGATGTAAAAGGCCTCCAAGTCTAGGGACAAAATAAGAAAAAGGATAGAGCTTTAATCAGGTAGAAATCCATGATTAAGGTTCCAGGAATCACAAACTATAGGGGATTAGCTGTTTACAGGAACGCTGTCCAAACATAACTAGGAAAAGGGATTTGGAGACAATTTTACTGATGAGATCAAGGGATCTCTAACATAAAATGTCATCAGTGAACAATAACCTTCAGTCTTGAAAATTGTAGTTTATTGGGGAAAAACTGATGAAATAAAGAAGATGTTGTAAGCATACAAACCAAAGGATGCCGTCCTCTTGAAATTTAGAAAAAGAGAATTCAGAAAGAATCTGTTCATGTTGATCCAGTACTGCTACTTTATCTGGCAGACACAAGTCAAAACCAATTAATCCTCCTTCTCTTCATCTGGAATTTCCTTCCTTGTGCCTTCAGTCCACATGTATTTATTAAGTACATAATATGTGCCGCCATTGATGGTGTGCAAGAAATGTTGGGAATACAAAACAAAAACAAAATCAGTTCCTGCCCACAAGGAGCATATATTCTCATGGGGGAGTTACCATATACAACTAGTACTTATAAGCTAAATAGAGCAGATTCAAGATAATCTTAGAGAGAAAGGCAGCCTAGCAAATGGGAAGGACTTCTGAAGGAAATGAGATTTCAGCTGTCTTAAAGGGAGTTAGGAAAATGCAGAGATAGAGGTAAGGATGGAAAGTAGTTTAGATATTAGAGGAAAATTTTCTTCCTGCAAAGCCTTTGTACCCATTTTTTCTTGAAATCCCACCCATTGTTCAAGACCTAGTTCAAATGCCAACTTCACCATTCATGGAGAATGGCTTCAGCCTTCCCTCACTCCACCAGTGGGAAATGATTTTTCCTTATTCATGACTCTCAAAACACTTTGCTTATATTATTCTTATGCATTTATAATATTCTACTCATATTGTAGATTTGTATCTCTGTGTGTGTCTCCCTACTGTATCTTAAGCTTCTTAAGGGCAAGGATCTGCTTTATTTGTTTGTTTGTTTATTTATTTATTTATTTATTTTTTGCGTTTCCTCTAGCACCATATTGAATGGGTTGTATGTGTTTGCAGTGTTCTAAACCAAATATTCTAGGACCCTATTTTCAAAATCATTCTATACCGTCCATAAGCAACATATCACATCCTGGTTCCAATTAAGAAGGAAGGAGGGGGAAAGATACTGTCTATCCTAGAGAACAGCATACCAGACTAAATTTGGGAGGGGAACAAGGAAAGACTGTAATCATTATAATGTATGCAAATAGGCCTCTCTATCCATGTAAAGGTAGTTAGTGTTGTTTAATGATATCATTAATCACTGACTAAAACAGAAGGTTTGAAATGCAAGGCAGAGAAGTTTTCTCCTGGAAGCAATAGAGAACCACTGAAGGGTTCTGAACTAGAGTGTAATGCTGTTTACTTGTGCCTTAGGGAGATCATTTTGGCATTGATGTGAAAGATCTTTGGGACAGGGGAGAGGCTGGAGGCAGAAAGATCATTGCAAAACTTATACTAGTCTAGGCAAGAGGTATTATGGATCTGAGCGAGGGTGATGACCAAGTGCATAGAGGGAAAGAGATGGATGTGAGAGGTAGAATTGCAAATAGAATTAACAAGACTTGAAAACTTATTGGATAGAGAAAAGAAAGAATGAAGGGTGATGCTGAGGTTGTGAACCTGTGTGATTGGCAGTTTGGAGGAGGTGTAGATCCAGGTGGGAAGATAATAGGGTCTGCTTTGGACTTGTTGAAAAGTTTTGGTTTTGATTTTTTGAAATTGAGACGTATAAATGGAGGTTCTCACCAATTAGCTGGCAATGAGGGATTAATTTGATGGTGAGAGATTTAGGCTGAATACATAGTTTGGGAGAGTCATTTACATAGAGATAATAAATGAACCCATGGGAGCTGAGATTACCAAGGAAGTGATTATAGAGAGATAAGAGAGCAGGCCCAGGATAGATCCTTGGGAGATACCACACTTACCAGGTGAGAGATGGATAATGATTCAATAAGAGTCTGAGAATGAACAGTCATTCAGGTAGGATAAACCAGGATAGGGGCACATCAAGGAAGTCAAGGGAAGAAAGAATATCAAGGTTCAGGGAATAGTCAGTGATGTCAAAAGCTGTAGGGCATCAAGAATGAGGACTGGTAAAAATTCATTAGAAATAATGGTTGATTCTGTTTCCGGTAGATGGCAGAGTAAAAAGGTAGTTGCTCTCACCCTCCCCTATCAACCTCTGAAAACCCAGAAAATATCACCCCAGAAAAAAAAAAAACCTGTAACAGCTGAACTTGAAGAAAGATGGGTAACAGCAGTACAGCAGCCCAGCAAATGGGTCTCCCACTGCCTCAGGAAAAATAAGGGAAGTAGCACTACAAAGGGCCCCAGGCAGATAAGCACCCTGCAGCATTCATCTGAAAGGAGCTGAAGAAAGCAACCTAGAGTCTTCCTAAAGTTTCAGCCTTGCTGATTCCAATCCAACACCAGGTAAGCTGTCAGAACCCTCTAGCCTCCAACTGTCAACTAGGAGGAGATACTGAAGCTCAGGTGGTAGAGCAGGCAAACACCAATACCTGGACCTCCAAGTGCCTCAGTGAGGGAGGGGAACCAGTGGAATCCAGCTCAGAAAACCACCAGGTGCCTCAGCACTCTACCACACAGGAATCTCCCAGTGCATTAGCAGAAATGAGGGAGGCAGCATTACAAGTGGCCCCAGGCAGATAAACACCTGCAGCACCCATCTAAAAGGAGCTGAAGAAAGCTAAAGGAAAGGAAAAGGAGGCAACCTAGAATTGCCTGAAAGTTCCAGCCTTGATGATTCTAGCCCAACACGAGGTAAGCTGCCAAAACCCTACAGCCTCCAATTGCCAACATAAGAGGCCCTAGCACACAAAGCCAGTGACCAAGACCTAGGCTCCCAACACAAGAAGCTTGGGTCACTGCCATCTGTTCCCCAGCAGGAGAGCTCAATCTCTTTAAAGGCCAGGGAATAAAGAAACCATGAGTAAAAAGAAACATACTATAGATTCATATTATGAGAAGAGTGGAGATCAAGACAGAAATTCTGAAGAGGACAACATCGTCAACAAACCCACATCTGCAAACATCAAAAGGGAATATGAAGTGGTCTGAAGCGCAAAAAGCCTTCTTAGAAGAGCTTAAGAAGAGTTTTAAAAGTCTAATGAGAGAGGTAGAAGAGTCCTGAAAAAATACAATTGGCAAACTAGAAAAAAAGTACACTGAAGAAAACAAATCCCTTAAAAATACAATTAGCCAATTGGAGAAGGAAGTACAAAAACTAGCCAAAGAAAACAATCTGTTAAAAACTAGAATTGGACAAATGGAAGCTAATGACTCTATGAGAGAGCAAGAATCAGTCAAACAGAAACAAAAAAATGAAAAAATAGATGAAAATGTAAAATGCCTCATCGATAAAACAACCGACCTGGAAAATCGATCCAGGAGACACAATTTAAAAATCATTGGACTACCTGAAAATCATGATGAAAAAAAGAGCCTGGACAGTATCTTTCAGGAAATCATAAAGGAAAACTACCCATAAGTCCTAGAACCAGAAGGTAAAATAATCATAGAAAGAATATACCGCTCACCACCTGAAAGAGATCCCAAATTGACAATGCCAAGGAATATAATAGCAAAATTCCAAAATTACCAGATGAAAGAGAAGGTGCTGCAAGCAGCCAGAAAGAAACAATTTAAATATCATGGAACGTCAGTCAGGATTACATAGGACCTTGCAGCTTCTACATTAAAAGACCACAGGGCATGGAACATGATATTCCATAAGGCAAAGGAGCTTGGATTCCAGCCAAGAATCAACTACCCTACAAAAATGAGCATGATTTTTCAAGGGAGGAGATGGATGTTTAACAAAATAGGGGACTTCCATACCTTCCTGATAAAAAGACCAGAGCTCAACAAAATATCTGATCTTCAAGTACAAGATTCAAGAAAGACATAAAAAGGTAAATGGGACAGAAAGATACAGTATGTTGTTAATAAGGGCAGACTGTTTACATCCCTACAAGGGAAGATAACACTTACAACTCTTGAGAACTGTATTGTTATTATACCATGTTAAAGGAGTATACATAAAGGGGGTGGATATTAGTTGATTTTAATGTAATGATAAAAAAAATGTAATCAAGTGGGTTAAATGGATCCAAGTAAGTGGGTTAGTCTGATCTTAGAAAACGTACTGAGAAAGGAGGAGGCAGACAAGGGTAAATTACATTACAGGAAAAGACAGAGAATCCTATTACAGCAGAGGGAAAGAAGGGAGGGGAGTGAGCATTGTGTGAACCTTACTCTCATCAGATTTGGCTCAAGAAGGGAACAACATAATCAGTTAGGTATAGAAATCTAATTTGCCCTATAGGCAGTAGGAGGGAGAAGGGGAAAGAAAAGGGAGGGGGGATAGAAGGGAGGTAAGAAGCAGTAAGGGTAAAGGGGAAGAAAAGAGAAAGGGATAATAGAAGGGAGGAGAGACTGAAGGAGGCGGTGGTCAAAAGCAAAACACTAGTGGGGGGAAGGAGAAAGGAGAGAAAGAAAAGCATAAACAGGGGGAAAAAGGATGGAGAAAAAGACACAGATAGTAATCATAACTGTGAATGTGAATGGGATGAACTCTCCCATAAAATGGAATCGGATAGCAGAATGGATTAAAAACCATAATCCTACAATATATTGTTGATCTAGTGATGGAAAATGCTATCCACATCCAAAGAACGAACTATGGAAGTTGAATCGCTATCTTTTTTTTTCCTCTTCTGTTGAATTTTGTTTCCTCTTTCTGATGGTTCCTCCTATTGGTTTAAATTTTTACTTACAAATTCACTAATATGAAAATATATTTAATAGGAATGTGAATGTATACCCTATATCAGATTGTGTGCCGTTTTGGGGAGGGTGGTGGCGAGGAAGGGGGAGAAAAAATTTAAACTCAAAAGTGTATGGAAGTGATTGTTGATAAATCAAAATAAATTAACTTAAAAATAAATAAATAAATAAACATATAAATAAATAAATAAAAGAAATAATGGTTGAGACATATAGAAAGTGTGTAATAAATACCTGAATGAATGAATGAGTTAATGGACAGAGGAAGAAAGGCATGATTAGTATTGGGCTATTTCTACAAAGCAAGCACTAGTGTTTTGCTTTTGACCACCGCCTCCAACCAAATGCTAGTAAAAGTTTCCTAGGGTATCTCTATTCATATCATGTTCGACAAGTGCATAAAAACAGAGGGTACCGCTCAAACTCATGGATGGCATATTTTTCATCCTGATAGATAACAGAAAATAGTCCACTCACCTGACAAATTGATCTTTCTAAAGTACAGAGACCATATCACACCTACCCCTCACCAAATTCAATAAATTCCAGCAGCTCCCTATTACCTTCAGGATCAAATGCAAAATCTGTCTATCATTTAAAGCCTGTATCAACCTGACCTTTTCCTACTTAACCTTACTGTTCTCCACAATCCAGTGACACTGGCATCCATGTTCCTCACACAAGGCACTCGTCTCCTGACTGGATGTTTTCACTGGCTGTACCCCAAGGGTAGTTCTCTGCCCTTTCATTTCTATCTCCTGTCTTCCTTGACTTCTTTCAAGACCCAGTTAAAATCTCACCTTCTGCAAGGTGTTTCCTATTCTGAGTGCAGATTGAAGCATAATTTTTTTTTCCGCCTTCTTTATGTTTCTTAGATTGTTGCTGTTGTATTTTTTTTACAATATGGCTAATAGGTAAATATGTTTTGTATGACTTCATGTGTATAATTGATATCATATTGTTTGCCTTCTCAACCAATGGGAGAGGGGTGGGAGGGAGGGAGAATTTGGAACTCAGCATTTCAAAAAGTGAATGTTACAAAAATAAATAATAAAAGACAGAAAAAACCCAAGTATTTCCTCTTCCCCAATAAGGTTATAGCCATCTCTATGTTGATTTTTTAAAAATTGTATTTTTTTGAAGTTTTTTTTTCAATTTTTTTTATATGCTTTTGAGTTGAAAATTTTTTTCTCCCTTTTTCTCCCCCCCTCACCCTCCCCAAGACGGCGCACAATCTGACAAAGGCTTTACATTTACATACCCATTAAACATATTTTCACGTTAGTGAAGTTGTAAATAAAAATTAAAACCAATAGGAGGAACCATCAGAAAGAATTCACAGTTATGATTACTATCTGTGTCTTTTTCTCCATCCTTTTTTCCACCATTTATGCTTTTCTTTCTCCTTTTTTTCCTTTCTCCCCTTCACTAGTGTTTTGCTTTTGACCACCGCCTCCTTCAGTCCCTTCCCCCTTTTATTATCCCTTTCCCTTTTCTTCCCCTTTATTCTTACTGCTGCTTCCCTCCCTCCTTTCCCCCCCCTTTTCTTTCCCCCCTCCCTTTTCTTTCCCTTTTCCCTCCTACTGCCTATGGGGCAAGTTAGATTTCTATACCTAACTGATTATATTATGCCCTTCTCGAGCCTAATCTGATGAGAGTAAGGTTCAAACAATGCTCCCTCCCTTTCCCTCTGCTGTAATAGGATTTTGTGTCTTTTCCTATAATGTAATTTACCCTTGTCTGCCTCCTCCTTTTTCAGTACCTTTTCTAAGATTAGATTGATCCACTTATTTGGATCCATTTCCTTCAGCTTTCTTCTGCTCCTTTTAGATGGCTGCTACAGGATGTTTATCTGCCCCTGCAGTATTGTCTCCCTTGGTTCTGCTAATGCACCGGGAAATTCCTTTGCAGTGGAGTGCCTAGGATTCTGGTGGTTTTCTGAGCTGGTTTCCACCAGTTCCCCTGCCCTCACGGAGGCACTCGGAGGTCCAGGTGTTGGTGTTTGCCTGCTCTAACACCTGGGCTTCAGGATTTCTTCACAATTGGAGGCTTCCTACAGCTCACCTGGTGTAGGGTTGGAATCAGCAAGACTGGGGCTTTAGGAAGCCTTTAGGTTGTTTTCTTCACCTCCTTTCAGATGAATGCCGCAGGGTACTTATCCGCCTGGGGCCCCTTGTTTTTGCTGAGGCACTGAGAGATCCGTTTGCTGGGCTACTGCACGGCTGCTCCCTGTCTTTCTTCTAGTTCAGGTGTTCCAGGGTTTTTTTTTTCCTGGGCTGATATTTTCTGGGTTTGCAGAGGTTGATAGGGGACAGTGAGAGCGACTACCTTTTCACTCCGCCATCTTGGCTCCCGGAAGCCTAAAAATTATATTCTTTCTATGTCTTCTTCACATATAGTTGTCTGTATATAATTTTCTGCCATTAGACCATGAATTCCTTGATAACAAGAACTGAGGGGGGTTTTTTTTGCCTTTTTTTTGTATCCCCAGCACTTAGCAGAGTGCCAGACACTTAGCAGCTCTTGAAAGTGCTTGTTGACTTTCAGGAGACCTAAAACAAGGACATAGTTAATACATACAATGAGAGTCTGTATTCAAAAAGATTATGAGAGGCTAGAATGATGCTACATAAAATCTCGTATAGATAAACATAAATTACTCAAATTCTCAAAGGATTTGTGTGTTACTCATTTTGGTGAATTCCCCATGTGAGAATTCAACACAAATGGAAAGACACTTATAACCTCCTTGATTAAGTTGTAGGAAAATTTCTGAAGCAATAGTGACTTTCCTAGGTCACACATCTAGCAAGTATCAGAGAGGGGATTTGCACTTAATCCAAGGATTCTTCCTAAATCCCAATCACTCAATTCACTATTACATGCTACTTCTTATAAAATCTTAGACCTTATTTACTTTTTTAAATAGACTGTACAAGCACAGGATAGAGAGGATATGGCTAAACAACAATTCATGTGAGAAAAAGATTTACAAGTATTAGTGGCCTGAAAGATCAATAAAAAATCAAGAATGTGATTGTTAGTGGCCAACAAAGCTATGATCTAAGGCAGCATTGAGAGGGATCATGGTGTCTAGAAGGAGGGGGTTGATAATCCTGTTGCACTCTGCCCTGGTCAGATTATATCTTGAGTATTGCATGCAGTTCTGAGTGTCACATTTTATTTCATCTAATGTTTTATATATGAGACATATATATGTATTTTACTAGGGAAAATATTATCATTATTAAATTATTTAAATTAATATTAAATTATTAAAAGCATTATTTATCTCTTGAATGATCAAATATCAGCTATGCCTATATGATAAACATATTTATCTTCTCAAGTTTACTATTGTTTATTTATGAAATGCATCATCGAAATATTTTGTTTTGATACAACAGATACTTCCCAAGAAACCCATAAATAACTTCCCTTACAAGTAGATTCCATAGGGGAAAAAAGCAAAACAAAACACCTTCTAGTGTGATCACAACTGATAGCACGTGCCATTTTCCATTTGGGCAGTTTATCAACTGCTAACAGAAAGGAAGGATATGTTCTTTTTCTTTGATAATATCATACAGTCAGTAATCATTGTATTTGATCCAAGCTCTGCTGTCTCTCATTGTTCATTTTGTTTACATCATTGTAATCTTATGTTATTCTTTAGATCCTAGTTTCTTTGTTGTTGTTGTTCAGTTGTTTTGTCCTGACTCTTTGTGACTCTGTGGACCATATTGTCTATGGGGTGTTCTTGGCAAAGATACTGGAGTGGTTTGCCATTTCCTTCTCCAGTGGATTAAGGATAACAGAGGTTAAGCTGGCCAGGGTCACACAGCTAGTAAGTGTCTGAGGCCAGATTTGAATTCAGGTCTTCCTGACTCCAGGCCCAGCACTCTATCCACTGAGCCATCCAGATGCCCCTCTGGTTTCTTTGCTAAGTATTATTTCATACACATCTTCCCAGGTTTCTCTGAATTCTTTATATGTATCAATCCTTACAAACAGTAATATTCCATTACATTTATATGCCACATTCATTCCCCAGGTATCAAACATATATTTTCTTTCCCTTTTTTTAAACAAATGATATTGACACACACACATATACATATGTGCACACACATATATTTACATATGAGCCTTTTATTGCTGTTGTAAGGGTGAGTTCTTCTATCCCATCTCAATTAATGTAATCACAGAAGACACAGAGACTTCATTTGAATCAAATCAACAATTTAAAGTATGTATTAAGGAATTTCCCTACGATACCACTAAAATGTGAATGTTATTAATTAATTTAAGAAGACTGTAGAATTTTAACCATTTGATGAATGCAGATGGGTTGTACACAAGCAGCATCTTGCAGTTAGCTAAAAGAGTCATATCCTCAGGGGCAGCTAGGTAATGCAGTGAATAGAGAACCAGCCTTTGAATCAGAATGACTTGAATTCAAATCTGACCTCAGACACTTGACACTAGCTGTGTGACCCTGGGCAAGTCACTTAACCCCAATTGCCTTACAAATGAAAAAGAAGAATCATAACCTCTGGTCCATGTATAAAAACAGCAACCAGTCAAGTGGTAAGCCAGTCTTGTGGTTGAGGTATACAGTTTCAAGAGTTAAGAATTCTAGTTGAAAAGTTGAAGTCAAGCCTTTCTCTCCTTCTTTTGACATACTCCCCACCTCCTCCACAAGACTAGAGTAGAGTGACACACCAAAGACAAATAGATTAAGAAAAAATAGTCACCAGATGATGGAGGCAGCTTCACAGATCATTACCTCTTGCATCAGAGAAAAATACTGGCTGTGATCAAGAAAGTTAGGCCATAAGATTCCTAAATTGTGAGTTACTTGTCACACATGTCCAGGAACATGCTGGGTCAGCTGAAATGGACTTGAGGAAGCCAATTGCTAAAATTTCAGTGTGAGCATTCTATGCCTCAGAAATTGGCAAATGTTACAAATCAGGGCTTGATTAATGTTTTAGGGATTTAAAAGAAATCTGTGGAGAAAATATTAATAATGCAGTTTTAAAATATCTGCTTTTGGGGAGGAGAGCTGGTTGTTAAATATTTACCAGCATATCACTTCATATATACTACACCCACATCTGTGCCTTACTACACCTTAACTCTATCTGATCCTACTCTTCCTATGGACCCACATGTGCTTGTAGGAGAGAATCCCCCAGACTTTCAGGAGAATATTTGTACCAACTATGCTTACTATACCATCTTAGTAAATAGTTTTGCTAAAAACTAATTAAGCCTACTGACTGATTGTTAATGGAACACATTCAAGTGATGACCTGTGAATGACAGTACTAGATACCCAAACCCACAAGGTTACTCTTAAAATGTTGGAAGTAACGTGGTAGACTGAATGATTCTCTAGGGACCCCAAACCATAAGTGAAAGAGCAAGTTAGGGGAGTGAGCTCAGAAAGGCTGCTACATTGTCAATAATCTCGTTGGGGTATACAACTAACAGTGGGCTCTTTGCATCAAAGTTAGAGTTTACTAACTTTTCTTGTATTGTTCCATCTTGTTTCTAGAAACTTCAAACCAATTTGTAGTTCAACTGCAAAGGTATTTCATTTGCATTTTTTAAAATTACTAATGACTCAGAGCAGTTTTCCGGTGGTTGTTGATATGTGTATTATTTCCTTTGAAAACTTATATTCTTTGACCACTTGTCTATTGGGGAATGGTTTTTAATCACGTAGACTCTTGTTTCTTATAGATTTTGGCTCTCAGATCTTTATCAGAAATATTTAATATAAGGATCCTCTTCCCCCTCTCCTATTTGTGTCTTTTCTTCTGGTTCTAGCTAAATTGATTTTATATACACAAAAGCTTTTACTTTTTTTTAAATGATCTAGATTATCTGATTTCTTTTTTCATACATAATTTCTGCTTTTCTGTTTATTTTTGTGAGAATTTCTCTTATCCAGAGTTGTAAAAAAATAAAACCTTCCATTCTTCTCTAATTTTTAAAAGATGTGATTTTTAATACTCAAACATTTGGAATTTATTACAGCATGTATTATAAGATGTTAGTTTAAACTATTTTTTCCAAATTGTTTTCCATTTTCCCAGTAGTTCTTGTCAAATAAAGAGCCCTTTCCTCAAAAATTTCTATTATTGTTGTTATCAAGCAAAAGGCCATTTTGTACCAATTTTTAGAAGGATCATAGAATGCAGTAAGAGGAGAGCAACCAGGGTTTCCATTTCCTTTCATGAATGGGAATGGAAACCCTGGTCTACAAGGCCCACCTGAAGAAATTGGGGTTAGGAAATAAGGAAGAATAACATATGGAGGACTTGAGAACCATCTTAAGATAACTGAAGGGTTGTTATGAGGAAGAGAAATCTGATCTGTTTTTCTCTAGTGGGCAGAACTTGGGGTAGTAAATCTAAGAGTGGCAGATTTTGATTCCATATAAATTAGAATTTCCTAACAAATTGAATGTCTTGTATTCTTGCATTGAAATATTATTCTTTTCTTGTATTATTTAACTTTTTGCTTGTTTGCATCTTATTTCTTCCATTAGATTGAGAGCTTCAAGAGCAAGGATTTCACTGTGTATTTTTCTGTTTCCTCATAGTTTAGCCCAGGGTTCTATAAATGTTTGCTGATTTGAAAAAAAAAATAGAGTTGTCCAAAATTGAATGGACTTTCTTAAGAGTTAACGGTTTCTCCATCACTGCAGGTCTTCTAGTAAAAAATATATAACCACTTGCTGGGGAAATCGTAGAGCGGAATATGGTTTAGGTATGAATTGGACTAGATTAAGTTGCTAAGGTCCTTTCTGACTAAGATTTTACAAAACATTTGTTGTGTAAATATTTACATAATATGTGTACAGAATTGTCCCAGGCTGTAGAGAATACAGCATGTGTGACCAACCTCCTCATCTCAAAGCTGTTAAAATCTATAAAACTTGGAGATAGAAAGAACTATGGAGACCACTTACTCTAACCTCTAATTTTACAGGTGAGGAAATTGGAGCCCAGAGAAGTGACTTACTTAGGTGTCACATAGCTAATTAGTGGCAGAGAGAGGGCTACGGCTCCCTATTTATTCCTAGTCCTCTATTCTTTTTTCTTTTTTAAATTAATTAATTAATTTTTACTTTTCAACATTCACTTCCACAAGATTTTGAGATCCAAATTTTCACCCCATCTCCCCCCTCCCCCCACCCCAAGATGGCATGCATTCTGAATATCCCTTCCCCTAGTCTGTCCTCTCTTCTATCTCTCTCCCTTCTCTTATCCCCTTCCCCTTCTATTTTCCTGTAGGGCAGGATAGACTTCTGTACCCCATTTCCTGTATTTCTTATTTCCCAGTAGCATGTGAAAACATTTTTTTAAACATATGTTTTTAAAACTTTAGGTTTCAAATTTTCTCTCTTCCTCCCTCCCCACCCACCCTCATTGAAAAGGCAAGCAACTCAATATAGGTTGTACATGTGCAGTTATGCAAAACACGTCCATAGTAGACATGTTGTGAAAAACTAACTCTATTTCCCTTAATCCTATCCTGCCCTCCCATTTATTCTATTCTTTCTTTTGACCCTGTCCCTCCTCAGAAGTATTTACTTCTGATTACCCCCTTTCCCAATCTGCCCTCCTCTCTATCATCCCCCTGCTCTCTTGTCCCCTTCTCCCCCTATTTTCCTGTAGGGTAAGACAGATTTCCATACCCAATTGAATGTGTATGTTATTCCCTCCTTAAGCCAAATCCTATGAGAATAAGATTCACTCATTCCCTCTCACCTTCCCCGTTTCCCCTCCACTGTAAGAGACTTTTCTGTTTTTTTTGTGAGATAATTTACCCCATTCTACCTCTCCCTTTCTTCTTCTCCAGTATAATCCTCTCTCATCCCTTAATTTTATTCTCCAGATATGACCCCTTAATCTTCAACTCACCCTGTGCCCTCTATCTATCTATCTACATATACATACATATAATTTTTTTCCTCCAACTACCCTAATACTGACAAAGGTCTCATGAGTTATAAATATCTTTCCATGCAGGAATGTAAACAGTTCAATCTTAAGTCTCTTATGATTTCTCTTTCCTGTTTACCTCTTCATGTTCCACTTGAGTCCTGTATTTGAAAGTCAAATTTTCTATTCAGCTCTGGTCTTTTCATCAAGAATGCTTGAAAGTCCTCTATTTCACTGAATGACCATTTTTTCCCCTGAAGGATTATACTCAGTTTTGCTGGGTAGGTGATTCTTGGTTGTAATCCTATCTCCTTTGCCCTCCAGAATATTATATTCCATGCCCTGCAGTCCTTTAATGTAGAAGCTGCTAAATCTTGTGTTATCCTGATTGTGTTTCCACAGTACTTGAATTGTTTCCTTCTGGCAGCTTGTAATATTTTCTCCTTGACCTGGGAACTCTGGAATTTGGCTACAATATTCCTAGGAGTTTTCCTTTGGGGATCTCTTTCAGGAGGAGATCTGTGGATTCTTTCAATTTCTATTTTGCCCTCTGGTTCTAAAATATCAGGGCAGTTTTCCTTGATAATTTCTTGAAAGATGATGTCTAGGCTCTTTTTTGATCATGGCTTTCAGATAGTCCAATAATTTTTAAATTCTCTCTCCTGGATCTATTTTCCAGGTCAGTTGTTTTTCCAATGAGATATTTCACATTGTTTTCTAATTTTTCATTCTTTTGGATTTGTTCTACTGTGTTGTGATTTCTCATAAAGTCACTAGCTTCCAATTGCTCTATTCTAATTTTTAAGGAAGTATTTTCTTCAGTAAGCTTTTGGACTTCCTTTTCCATTTGGCCAATTTTTCTTTTTAGGGCATTTTCTCCTCATTGGCTTTTTGGACCTCTTTTGCCATTTGGGTTAGGCTATTTTTTAAGGTGTTATTTTCTTCAGTATTTTTTTGGGTCTCCTTTAGCAAGCTGTTGACTTGTTTTTCATGATTTTCTTGCATCACTCTCAGTTTTTCCTCTACTTCCCTTACTTGCTTCTCAAGATCCCTTTTGAGCTCTTCCAAGGCCTGGGACTGATTCATATTTTTCTTGGAGGCTTTGGATGTAGGAGCTTTGACTTTGTTGTCTTCTTCTGGTTGTATATTTTGATCTTCTTTTCACCAAAGTAAGATAATATAGTCTGACTCTTTTTGTGCTGCTTGCTCATGATCCCAGCCAATTACTTGAGTTTTAAACTCTTTGTTAAGGTACGAATCTGCTTCTAATGTGGGGAATGTACTGTCCCAAGCTTCAGGGGTTTGTACAGCTGTTTTCAGAGATACTTGTAGGGACCTGTAAATTTTCAGTTCTTCCAAGGTAGTATGATAAGGGGCAAGGTGTTTACTCCTTTCCTGGCCTGTGACCACAAGTGCTCCTTTCTGTCCTGTAACTGCAAGGAGGGGTCCTCTTCACAGCCACTACAAGCTCCTCCACACCAGCACTCCTCCTCACCCCAGCACTGCAGCCGAGAACTGTGACCCAGATCCAAACAGGGGCAAAGCAAGAGATTCCTGCCTCAGCACTGGCAAAGAGATCCCTGCAATCCCTCTCTGATCAGCCACTGGATTCTCTCTCAGTCTGTGGGCCAGAAGCTCTGGAAACAGCTGCCCCCCCAGGGCTATGCTCTTGGGGAATGGAGCTGATACCCCACCTTCCTTTCTCAGCACCGACAGAAACAGACTTTTCCTACTGACCTTCTAAGCTGTCTTTGGCATTGGTGGATTGAGGAAGTCTTGGAAACCTCCACAGCTGCCCAAGATTCAGTCCTCTGAGGCCTGCTCCAGGTTCTGTGCAGCCTGAGTGCCCACACCACGCTGCCCTGCACTCCCAGCCCAGCACGACACACCTTTCGGATCAATCATCTAGGTTGTCTTTGGCTGGAAATTTGTTTCACTCTGTCTTTTTGTGGGTTCTGCTGCTTCAGAATTTGTTTAGAACCATGTTTTTTATGAGTATTTGGAGGGGTTTGGGGGAGAGCTCAAGCAAGTCACTGCTTTCACTCCACCATCTTGGCTCCTCCCCCTCCCTAGTTCTATATTCTTTCAACTATATTAGTGGATCTCAAAGTGTGGTCTAGGTATTCCTGGGGGTCACTGAGACTCTTTCAGGGAATCCACAAAGTCAAAACTCTTTTCTTAATAATTCTGATTTTTTAAAAACTTATAATGTGGTAAATATTAGTAGATAGAACCCCAAAAGCAAAAGCTCTTGGGTGAGGAGGTCCTCATTAAGTTTTGAAAGTGTAAATGGGTCCTCAAGTCAAACCATTGAACTACTTTATGCTACCTCTTCATAGACAAGCCTTTTATTCTTCATGATGGCAGAGAGGTCAGGGAGAGGTGGACATATCTGTATCTTGGATCAAAGTTGCTGTAGTTTTGGGGGGACATGGAAATGAAATGAGAACGAATGAAAAAACTAATGAAAAGAGAAGAGAGCTCAAACATATCTTTAGAACCAATGAAGTTTTTAAAATGCATTGATATGTTGTGATGTGATAGTTAGGAAAGCCTGCTCTAAGGTATTTGAGTATCTGTTTTAAGTTGATTCATTCAATTTTCTGTTCTTCTATGTCATAGCACCCTTCCAAACAGGGAAGTTGTAGTCCTCATCTCTGAGATAAAGTAGTAGCAGCAGCTAAAAGAGGTTGACTCCTAAACCATTTTCTTTCAGTGATTATGTCTATTTTTAAAGCAGGGTGTGTATCTTCAAGGCAGTGATGAAGCGCTACTAATTACCATATTTTGTTTATGTGTTATATAGCTTTTTTTTTAAAGACATGCAAGTTTCAACATCCTTGTTTCTCTTCAGACTTCACAGAAATGCATACCTTGGAGGGGAGTGTCTTAAGCATGGTACCTGGGTTTTCACCTCTGTGAAAGGATTCATCTATATCTGGTCATTTTCTGGGCCTATTCTATGTGTGGGAAATCAAGAGATGAAGACTTCCTATGTTTCCTAAAATCCAGAGAAGGCCAAATCCCATTCTGATGAATTCAAAGAAACTTTAGCATCTTTCCTTCAGGCAATCTGGAGCACTGGGTATGGTGTTGGGCTTAAGAGTCAAGAAGACCTTGGTTTACATTCCTAACAGCTGTGTAACTGTGGGCAGGTCACATAATCTTTAAGGTCTCAGTTTCCTCATCTATAAAATAAACATAGTAATGGGACCTATATCTCATTGCTACAAGGATCTAACAAGATAATTGATATAAAGCACTTTGCTTTAATAAACTTAAAAGTTTATTTAAATGTGAGCTATTATCATTCATAGGGTAGCTAGCTGGCACAGTGGATAGAGGCACTAGGTCGAGAGTCAGGAGGATTCATCTTCCTGAGTTCAGATCTGGCCTTAGTCACTTACTAGCTATGTGACCCTGGGTAATCACCTAACCCTGTTTTCATCAGTTTCCTCATCTGTAAAATGAACTGGAGAAAGAACTGACAAACCACTCTGGTATCTCTACCAAGAAACCCCAAATGGGATCACAAAGAGTTAGAGATGACTGAAACAACTGAACAACTACAAGCAAATTATCGTGCATTAAATTTTCATTTTATCCAATCTGCACCTTTCATTATTTTCCCAGCCAAGGTCTGCTACCTGTACTGTCTCCTGCCCACCTCCTCAGTTTTACATCCATTCTGAGATCCGAGTGGTCATAAAGCTATGCTGTGGAGCACACACACAAAAAATTCAGACAATAGCATTTCCTTCCTACAAATTCACTGCTCCTGGACTAAGTCCGAGATGAATTTGTCATGGCCAGATCATCAAAGTGCTTTCTTGGGGCCTCCAACTGAGGGATTACTATGGAAACAGTTTGGCTGAATAGAACCCCATATTAACATGGCAATTGTTAAAACGGAGTTTGTCCTAAATGGGTAAATAGAAACAATCTTGAGTGAGTTGTGTCTGCTTAAGAGAGTGACAGCAATAGGGGAATGAAAAGAGTCAGAGAAGTTTTTTTTAAGTCACTTGATTACGTGTGACTGTGTGACTCTAGGTAAATTGGTTACCTGGACCTCACTTTCCTCACATTTAGGTGGCACAACGGGTAAGAACACTAGACTTGAAGTCAGGAAGACTTGAGTTAAAATCCTATCTTGTGTACTTACTCTCTGTGTGACCTTGGACAAGTCACTTCATCTGTCTGTTTCCTCATTTGTAAAATGGGATAATAATAGCACCTGACTCATAGAGTCATTGTAAGGATCAAATGAGATTCCATATGTACAGTGCAACAAAAACTTTTAAGCACTATATAAATGATACACACACACACACACACACACACACACACACACACATATAGCTACTATTATTATAATTATTATTAGATCATTTCAAAGTTCCCTTCCACACCTAAGTTAATGATACTATAAATAAAGAGACAAAGAAAGCTCTCTTAAAAGAAGCATAAGAGGGAAGAGAGATGTTAGAGAGAGAGAGACACAGTCACCTTCTTTAACCTTTTTTTTCTTGTTTTATTCTAGTTTTTCTCCCTACCCATTCATGTTCTTAAAGAATTCATAGTCTTGTCATAAAAATCAACTGAAAGGGCTGAGGACAGTCTACGCTCCCCTTGTCAAGAAGTCACTTTAATCCTTTCTGGAGGGGAATTAGAGGATCCCAGGTTTAGAGATGGAAGGGACCTTACAGGCCATCCTATCCAATCCTTTCATTTTACAGATGAGAGACCTGAGGGCCAAAGAGGTGGAGGAACTCTAAGGCCAGCCAAGTAGAGAGAGCAGAAGGATTTGCACAATACCCTCCAACTCCACAGCCCATACTCTTCCCATTATATGAAATATAGAAATCACAATGATGGCAGCCATTTTGAAGGCATTGTTTACTCTGGATTATATGGCTGTATCCTAAACCCTTGGTAGGATTACAGGCCTTGAGCTGGAAGAGACTTCGGCGGCCATCTGCTCCAAACCCCTCATTTTCCAGTGGTTCCGGCAGATTAAGTGGCTGGCCCAAGATTACATGGATAGAAATCATCAGAAGTAGAATTTGAGCCTCACCGGCCCAAAGCCAGTATTCATTCCACCACACCAAATGTGTGAAACATAGTGGTAATGTCCATTTGGATAGCATTTCAATGAATTATATGCCTTTATCCTAAGCCCTTCAATTGAGGAGAACATTTCATCTGGGAAATGCAATCTTATCAGATCATAGTGTCATTTATAATCTGTTTATGCAACAATTAACATTATCACTCAGAAACACTAACTACCTTTGCATGAATAGAGGAGTCTCATTTGAATAAATTACAATATTCATCATCTTTCCATTTTCCTTTCCCAGACCCGATATGATGTGCTGTTCCCTTGAGCAGTGGTAGTGTACTTTAATGCTTTTTTCTCTTATCTAGGCACTATCTGTCATATAGGAAGGATTTTTGAAATCCAAATATACTGGTACATTTGGCTTAGCATGTTGCTAAGTTATACAGCCACTTCAGCCTTGAATAAACTCCATAAACAAACGTTATTAAGTGTGTATTATTTGGAAGATGCCACCTGTAGGTATAGAGGCAGCTGCAAAAATAAAGCATGTATGTTCTTTGCTGTCATGAAGCTCACAATTTTGTTGTTTTTCAGTCATTTCAAGCCTCTTTTTATTCCTGTCATTCAGAGTTGGCAGAAGACCCTCTTTGCCTGCTGTCTTTCTCCATTCTCACGCCATCAGCTCATCTCTACTGTAGTTACTCAAATATTGACATTCCATCTCTTCCTTTTGTGCCTTCACACTCCCTGTCCACCATACTCACAGTGCTTCTGCTCTTCAGCTCCACCTCTTTGTTTCTCCCACTTTGTGCAGGACTTTCCTGATCACCATAGCTTCTAATACCATCCCCCTTTCAAATTGCCTTTTGTCTCTTCCCTATATGTTTTATGAGCAGCTAGGTGGTGCAGTAGATAAAGCGCTGGGCTTGGAATCAGGAAGACTCATCTTCAAATGTTCAAATCCAGAGGCAGATAGATGGCACAGTGGATAGAGCACTGGCCTTGGATTCAGGAGAACCTGAGTTCAAATCTGGCCTTAGACACATAATACTTACTAGCTGTGTGACCCTGGGCAAGTCACTTAACCCCATTGCCTAACCAACAAAACAAAACAATGTTCAAATCCAGCCTCAGATATTTACTAGCCTCGTTATCCTGGGAAAGTTACTTAACCCTGTTTGCTTCAGTTCTTCATCTATAAAATGAGCTAGAGAAGGAAATGGCAAACCACTCCAATAGATAGATAGATGTAAATATAGATAGGGGCTTGCATCTTCATCCTCTGAGCATTCTCAAAGTTCTCTACCTGTTGCCAGACCATACAGAGGCTGGGTGGGAAGCATATTTCTGTATAAGCATAATGACATATAATGGAAGAGATCTGTTTGCTAATTCAGGGCACATGCAGGTATTCTGACTTTTTTTTATTGGCCTTATTATGTGAAAAAGAAGAAGCTTTTGATTGGCTGCTGAGCTGAAATCTGATGTGCATTCAAAAGACTAACTGGCCAAGGTGTTTTCTCTTTGCTGACTAGCTATGTTCAAGTGAGGAGACAAGAAGTGCTGTCAGCATCTGGGTCCAGATGGGTCTTGGCCCTGTTTCATTGGGAGAGGGCACGAGGCCTCATGTCCCTTCTGTTTCTAGGAAAGGCAGAAGGAGTGGTGGCTGCAGGTCCCTGTTGCCAGTTGCCTATCTCCCCAACTGGACCTGTGGTGGATCTACTCTTCCCTGCTTTTACATGATGGAATTTACAGATGGCGAGGTCAAAGGGAACTTCAAGAGGTTGGGAAAGTGAGATACCATGAATCTAATCATGAAAATCCAGACCAGGGTTTACTACCAGCTGAGGTAATAACTTAGCTCCAATGAGTAGAATCTAAGTCCAGTGGAAGATAAATACCTGACCAGCAAATTCTAGAGTGCATTTAGTGGGGCATAAAATGCAATTGGAAATGTTTAATAAAAGAAATAAAATACACTACAACATAATGTTAATTTGTGGTTTTGGAAGTCTATACATTTCTATTTGAAATTGACACCACTGTTTTAAGGGATAGTACCAGCTTGGGTGTTGAGAGCGAGGTGGCAATATTTGTCTCTGTTCTTCTTAGGTCTTCTCAGTAAATATCCCATTATAAAAGCGAATTGACATTAATTGGTTAAATTATAGTGGTGTCTCTAATAGCTGGCAATTGATTTTAGGGAGAATGCATTCAAATGGAAGCTCAAATGGAGGGCCCACCCCCAAACCCCAACCCCTGGAATCCTAAAGGGAGCTGTAGCTTTGTTCTGGGGGACTTGGTTTATCAGTGGGAATGACAGTTGAAGAGCCTGTGTGTCTATAGGCTACATGTTCAAGGTAGAAATAATAGATGGTTGAATGATATCTTCTATCATCCTCTATCCCCAGCTATTTACAAGAGTTCAACACTTTTGAATTTCTTCCTCAAAAGACCAAGTTTCTTCTAAAATCATCAATTACATAACACCAAGTGGTTGTACTGCTGATAGATAATTTATGTGAAATAGAAAACCTGGGTAAAATCAGGAAAACACCCAATCAACAAACATTTTCAGTGAGTGTCCTTGGCACAAATCACTAAACCACCTTTTCTTCCCAAAACCTTCTGGGTCTACCAAACCTTCAACTGATTTCTCCAGCCCAGAGGAGCAATACGTGGTGGGTTAACAATTTGCTTCTCTTGTGACCATGAATGATGATATCTTGAAAAATGAGCCAGGTAACTATAATGTTTAATTCAGGGGCTGCTCAAAGATCAGGATTCTACAGTCATTGCTCTCATCATATATGGGCAGTCTCCAGGGACTGGAAGAGTCCAACTATATCCAATGCCAAGCTAAGTATAGGGCCAAAGCTCATGTCTAATTAGTGTTGCTACCTCAATTATCCAAAGTTTGGCATCATGGGATAGGGGTGGGAGTGGGGGAAAGGAAAGACTTCGATGTTGATCTGTTTGTATTTGTATAAGAGGAAAGAGATTCTGCTTTGCTGCTGCAGGAGAGGGAAAATTAGGATTTTTATTCCTTTTCCTTCTGGTTCCAACCTTTGGAATTTGGGCATTGTCCATCTTTTCCTTCTGCTCTCCTCCTTCCACTGAGTAGAACTTTCTAGTCATTGTCTTCTGCTCCATCCTGCAGAAGAGGTTTCTTACATCTTGTTTGCATAGAACAATAGGGGTAGGGCAAATAACTCACTGGGGAAGCTCACTCAACCCCTGTTCCCGTGCCAGACAGAAACTACTGTTGAACTCACTTTATGTCTATGAGAGAACCAGATTCATGCTTCTTTCATGTTTTTCAAATTTATGAACTATAAATCAATAAGATTATCCTTTATTTCACGTGACAGCCCACAGCTGGAAAGATCCTGGAAATCTCTGACAGTCTATTCCGTTGTCTTTCCATGCAACATGCCATCCAATGCCCCTCTCCTTTACATCCCATTTCCAGTAATGAAACATATAAATCAGAAATTGCTATAGTTAACTACATTTTATCTTATGCCAGCTTTCAATACTAATTGAACAGAAATGAAAACAAACTTTAAAGACTAGGTAAACTTTGGATTTAGAATATGCTTCCCGAGGCAGGGTGGAGTAGGAAGAGAGATAGAGAGAGTGATGGAGGGATGGAGGGGGGGGGAAGAGACGAAGGGAGAGGATGAGAGAGAGAGAGAGAGAGAGAGAGAGAGAGAGAGAGAGAGAGAAGGCAAATGACTGTCTTAGTTTTGTTCTCCCCAAATGGAAAGTTCAGCAATTATCCATCTTTACCTCTCATAATGATCTCAGGATGCTTTACTAGCTGCTGCTGACAGAGGCATCAGTCACCAACCTCTTGTGGTTGCTCAAATGCCAGTTTCCCCTTCATGTCTATCCTCATTCTAGTTTCTGGAACAAAGACAAAACAAAACAAAAAATTTGTTCTCTAAAGATCTAAGCTCCCTTCCTCCCCTCCCCCTCCCACCCCAGAATAGCTTCATTTCTAATGTAAGGGAAAGATAATGCTTTCTTTCTAATGCATAATTTCTCTTTAGTCAGTGGGTCAAAAACAAACTTGAAGATTTCTATCCCATCCAAAACCCATCCTGTATTACCAGATGTCTTCTCTGTTTTCTCACTCACTTCTCTCCCCTGCACACCCCCATCCTAGAACCTATACAGGCTGGTCTACTATTCATGTGACTAGGTTGAAATACAAGCTAGCAATTCTATTCTTTCTGGTGAGGCTTTACTCTTTGATCTGTAGATCGCTTCCCCCTAGACTCATCTGATCTACTAATATAACCTAAAGTCTTTAGACCTTGTCATCTGATCTGCTACACACTTAGGACTTCTGGGCTTTTCCGTCTGCCCTATAACATGAACTTACTTTCATGTGCTGTCTTCTCCAATTAGTGTGGGAACTCCTTAAGAGTAGGGACTCTGACTTTTGCTCTTTGATTGCCTGACATATTTATTTCCAGAGCTTAGCACAGCACCTTGGTACATAGTAAATGTTTAATAAATACTTCTTTATTCATGCATTCATTCATCCAGCAGGCTTCATCCCAATTGCTATAACAAAATGGTTTTGGACCAAGTAGGAATGGAGTCTTCTCTCTCCACCTTTTCTGCTAAGAGGCCTTTCTCCTCTGAACTGATATGTGTACATCGGCGTTTAATCAGGAAGGAAAATTCATCTGGGTCCCTGAAATAGATAAAGAAATCTGACTGTAGGCACAGATTCACCCACATTAGGCTAAGCAGGCTAACCTGAAAAGGAGAGCAAACTATAAAACTTCCCCTCTAAAACCCATTAAACACTTGGGTTTAATCAGTCATCATTTCTATACCATCAGGAAAACTTTATCCAATGGACCTGCAGCCCATAAAGATCTCAGACAAGCTGTCTAGGCTCATGTCACCGCAAGGCAAACAGTCTAGGTCTCTTTGAAAGTAAAACAAAATTAGCATGCATGAGCTCCTATAGTGTGCTCCAGGCAAATTGTTTAGCACCAACCGTCTAGGGAGGCAAAAGCCATGTTGTTCCTATTAGCTTCTGTATTCATCAAAAGTACTATAATACAACAGATAGCACCCAAGGAAATTTTTTTTTCTAAAAAAGAATACTTTGCCTTGTAAAGTAAACACACTGGAAAACTTAGTGCTCAATTATAATCTAAACAAAATAAATTTTTTTTTCAGACCCCAGCAGACCCCAGTAGGACATCCAAGAAAGGGCATTTTGGATGACTGCCCTTCTCTCTCATGAGCCTCCACAGTACTGCACCACAAGTGCAAGTCAGATTGGGTCTCCAGAAGGTGCGTTATTACCTCAATTTCTAGTATTAACTATGCAGGAATCTCCTCTTTAAAGAATTCCTGAGTCTTAACTCTCCAACTCTCCATGACTTAGCTGCTTAACTCTCCTGAGGAATATGACTAATTTGTTTGCTCTACCAATCATGTTGTTCCTTTCTGACATTCAAAACACTTGTTTATAACTCAAAAAGGTATGGGCAAAATTTTTGTTAATTTAACACCATGCTACCATATTGACCAAATGCTGTGACTGTATCAACTGAGAACCAGTAGGTGCCTCAGTGAATAGAGTGCCAGGCCTGGAGTCAGGAAGACCTGAGTTCAAATCTGACCTTAGACACTTACTAGATGTGTGACCCCAGGCAAGTCACTGAAGCCAGTTTACCTCAGTTTCCTCATCTGTAAAATGTGCTGGAGAAGAAATTTTAGCCCATTCCAGTATCTCTGCCAAGAAAACCCCAAATGAGGTCATGAAGAGTTGGAAATGATGGAAAAACTGAACAAGAATGACAATATATTCCCTGAGGGGGGTGGGAGAAATAACATTGCTGACCCTTCTTCCTTACACACACATAGACCCACACCCACACACACACCCATACCCACACCCACACACACCCACCCACCCACCCACACACACACACACACATTATGGGAAGAAATTCTTAATCTTATGGATAATTGATATCCTAAGCACCATGGTGATCAGGAATAACAGTAAGAGATGACTCCCAAACTAGAATTTTACGGGTTGCAAAAACCCACAAGAAGTAAAAGCCAGGCATGGAAGGAGTTGTCATCATGACATAGACCTGCCTCAGCCCCAGGTCAGACAATAAGTGTCCTTAGAGCAGGCCTGCACAACATACAGCCTGGAAAAAAATGTAGGGTTGCTCCTGTTTGTCCCATATGAGACCTATATGAGGCCCAAAGACGTTTAGCCTATTTTAATTGTGGTCCCTATCCACTGCCAACTTGTGCTGGTCTGCCTTAGAGTAACAGCAAGAGTTCTCCCACAGACTCCTCTGCTCTGCAAGAAACCTGCAAGGCTGTGAGAAGGAAATTAGATAGTGCAGCAGAGTTAGCTCCGATACAATGGCTCAGGTCTACCTGTTCTTTGCACAAACAAAGGCAATTTGAAGAGCTCCCTCCCTCACCCCAGGCTCACATCGAATTTTACTTCAGAAGACGGCACTTCTCAATACCAAAAGTACTACTTTTTCAGAGGAGAGAAATTCAGTGCCACCTCCTTTTAAGAAACTACTAGGTATTTGCTGAATGACTGGTTTTGAGAAGACAAATATGAATGTACCTAAATACAGAGACAACCAATCTCAAAGAATTACCTGCTTGTTTGTTTTTTTCACTGATTCTTCCTTCTGAATGTAGTGCTGTGGAATTCTGGTGATTACTGAGGTAGAAGCTTTGGTTTACATGTCTCAATCCAATAAACACTGAAGTGATACCAGCAGCCATCACCCAGATAAAGCATGGTAGCCTCATGATTCAACTCTAGTGACTGGGATTGTTTAATATAGTTTGACAGGTAAAACATCAGTTCACCGGCCCATTCTATTCTTGGTTGTTTCATAGAACAGAGGAAGGCCATGAGTGGGAGGGGAAAAGGGAAGGAAAGAAGTGTGCATAAACTGGAATCATTTAGTAGAAATTTTGTTCCCTTTCTTCCAGGGGTAATGGTGGGATAGGGTCAGTGTTTCTCTAGAACAGCTTCTTTCCTCCAACCCACAGCATAGGGAAGACAAAGCTACCTCCTTCCTCCGACCCGCATCTGATTGGGCTGCATGCTTGGTCCTGGCTTCCCTGGTGCAACCAACAGGAAGGGGATAAAGCTGTCCCTGGCTGCCACCTTCCCCTTCTCTGATGCAGCTTCCTGATCACCTAAGGGCATAAAAACTTCCAATCAGATGGAATTTGAAGCGACAGTAGTAACCTTAGCCTGACCATGCTTCCACTTGGAGGTGAGGGGTATGACATCCACAGAAGCTAAGAGTTACTCTATCACTGTGTTGGACCAACGTAAACCTTTGTGCTAAATGTTCAATGACTTTTTGAGTGCCTCATTTTGTTGTCGAACTTGAATTAAGAAGGTTCTGGCAGTAGAGTGTGCTTACAACAAGTGATCACATAGTGCTAACATAGAGGGTTTTCTTATTTATTTGAGGCTCAGAACTTTGATTTCATATGTATAGGGAATTCCCTCGATAAAACAGATCAACACTGTTAAGAAACTTGCCTGGAGTTAAGCAGAGCTGCCTGGAGCACTGAAAGGTTAAGCATTTTGCTCCAGGTTCCTCAGTCAATATGTAGCAGAAGAAAAGCTCGAACCCAGTCCTTCCTGACTGGAAGACCAGCCTTCTCCCCTCTGCTTGTCGAAAGTCAAGTCAATAAAAATTTATTAAACACTTATTATGTGCTAGGCATTGTATTAAGTGCTTTGGATACAAAGAGAAGCAAAAAAAAAAAAATCCCTGTTGTCAAGGAGCTTACCATCTAACAAGAGAGCTCAATGAGGTGTTTGCATACAATTTATTATGCTTCAGGCAATTCAGAAAAAGCAAAAATTGAAGTAATAACTTTGGATAAAGCAACAATAAAAATAAACACTGTCAAGAAAGATAAAAGAGAAACTACAGTAAGCTTTAAAGTACTTTAAATAAAGAAATAGTACCATTATTAAATATATGCATATATACCAAGAGGCAAGGCATCTAAGTACTTAAAGGAAAAGTCAACTGTAATAAAAAAAGACCTTAAAAGTAAGACAATAATTATAGGTGACTTTAATATACTTCTTTCAGAGCTCAATAAATTGAACAGAAAGATAGCAAGAAGAAAATTATGGATCTGAACAGATGACTGAAAAAAAGTTTTACTAGAATTGTAGAGATAAATAATGGCAATATTTCATATTGTCATGAAAAATGTGCTCAAAATATATTCATATTTTAATGCCAGAGTCACTCTAGGTTCAGTAAGTTTTAGGTTGTACAGAGTAATAACTAAATACAGGGGACCAAATAACCAACCAAATCTAATGATGAAGTAGTCAGAGGCCAAAACATATAAGCCTTTCTTCCAAATCTTCAACAACAATCATTTATTAAGCATTTATTATGTGTAAAGCACTACCTTATTTAGAAGCACTTTTAGGTGTCTCTAAAAGAACAAACAAGAGGAAGTTGTTCTTTTTTTTTTTAATTCTAGACCTGATTCTGACTAATTAGGAGCAATTAGTTATCTGAGTCAAAATGAAAGGAACTTTGAAAGGGAGTTAACATGATAACTTGAAATTTATTAAGGATGAGAAGGTATATGCATAGAAAATCTATAATCTAAACTTTTGTGAGTATGGGTTTCAAAGGGTCTAAACTAAAGACAGATGGGGATCCTATGTCCTGAAATTCAAAAAAGGATGCCAGCTGAAGAAGAATGTGACAACGAACTTGTAAATGGAAGGGGACTTAGAGGTCATCTAATCCAATTCTTTCATTTTACAGATGATGAAACAAGGCTAAGGGAGGCTACATGATTTGTTCAAAGTCATATAGGTAATAAATAATATTTAAACCTATGTCTACTGACTCCACATCTAGTATCTATCTATCCATTGTGTCACACTGCCTCTGAGGCATGTTAGAACGAACTACTTATGACATGGCCACAAATTATTCTAATGAGGAATATAGGTGATAGCTTTGAGGAATGCAGGACTGGCTTTTAGGTGATTTCTATTTCCACCCCCCCCATCTCTTGGTCATAGAGGAAGAAAGGTTTGCTGTATGATTGGTAGGGGATTTAAGAAATTTTTTCCCACCAGAAACTGAGGCAGGCCACTTTTGTCACTCCTCTTATTAAAATGGCAGGAAAAATTTGTTTCCCATTAAGACAACAATTTAATTGAAATTTCTGTTAGGATTGTGACAGAGAAGGAAAGATAGGTCACTGGTTTCCAAGATGAAAATCCTAATGACCAGTACTGTCTGAGGTAAGGCAAGCTAGGAATTGCACTAGAGTCTTGTGGTAGTAATGAGAGTTGCTGAGTCTCCATTGAACAAGGAGAGAACATATATCATCACTTCAGCACAGCTGTGGAGATAATTTAACAATTTCAGTAGATATATAGGTGCAGAATGGGTGAAACATCCCATCTTTCCCTGGCTGCAGGATTCTGCCTATACCTGCACCTGTTGAATCCATGAGTCTTTTGAAGGAGGTTTTTTCTCAAACTATTCTAGAACGAAAGGAAATTAAATTGTATTTATTCAGGAATGAAGATGAAAATATATGTTTCTTTATTATGCATTACCTTCCCAATCAAATATTTTACTGTTTTAATGTTTTTTTTTTCCTTGCCTGGATTAGCAACTTAATACGTAGCCCATAATTAACCTGAAGAATTCCCTGTTTTTGAACTGGGTTAGAACAACTGAGCCAAGTTAGGCAAATTATCACTAAAAGTCTCCACAATTTGACCAAAAATTTGTGAGGGTCCGGAGGTAATTGGATCTATGGATTACAGGAAGAAATGGGGGAATGCCTATAGGGATTAATGTGGTTGAATAGGAAATTCATGAACAAATTCAGATTCAAATAGAACATGTATAAATGGTGGAAGTGAGGTCAGGGAATTAATTCTAAATACAGACGTACCTTGGAGATTTCAGTTTGGTTCCATAGCACCACAATAAAGCAATTATCACAATAAAGTGAGTAACATATTTTTTCTGTTTCCCAGTGCCTATAAAAGTTATGTTTCCACTGCTGTAGTCTAGTAAGTGTGAATTAGTATTACATCTAAAAAAGCAAAGTACATACCTTAATTTAAAAAATTTATAGCTAAGAAATGCTAACCATCATCTGAGCCTTCAGCACATCACAATCTTTTTGTTTGGGTTGTGGATCTTGCCTCAATGTTGATGGCTGCTGACTGATCAGGATCATGGGTCCTGAAGGTTGGAGTGATTGTATCAATTTCTTAAAAAATAAGACAACAATGAAATTTGCCACATTGATTTACTCTTCTTTCACAAAAGATTTCTCTGTGGCATGTGACATCATTTGATAATATTTTACCCACAGTATAACTTCTTTTAAAAATTGGAGTCAATCCTCTCATACCCTGCTGCTGCCTTATCAACTAAGTTTATGTAAAATTCTTCAATACTGTTGTGTCTTAGAAAATAGAGAGGCCTGAGGAGGGGGAGAGAGATGGGAGGATGGCCAGTTGGTAGAGCAGTGAGAACACATACAACATTTATCAGTTAAGTTCACCATCTGATATAGCTACCAAAATAATTCCAAAAAAACATGAAAGATGACACAGATCACCATGACGGATATAACAATAATGAAAAAGTTTTAGATATTGTGAGAATTACCAATATGTGACACGGAGACATGTTATGAGCACATGCTGTGGGGAAAATAGCACTGATAGACTTACTTGATGCAGAGTTGCCACAAACCTTCAATTTGTAACAAAAAACAACAGCAACAGCAACAAAAAACTATGAAGTACAATAAAGTGAAGCACAATAAAACAAGGCATGCTTGTACAAACATGGCTAGATCCTAACAGAATAGATGGCAGGAAGGACAAAGTTCACTGTGAGTTAAGGCTTACGGAATCACAGAATTTCTACGTTGGAAAAGACTTCAGAGATCATCCATCCCCAAATACAATAACTAGTGTCAAATAATGATTCACCTCCACTTGAAGATTTTGGTGGATCTTTAATAGAGCTTTAATAATCCAGATCTATGATCTATAATCCAATATTAGTCCTTTATGATTTCCTCTGTGAAAAATGCCAAAGGCAAGAAGAAAGGACAGCAAGAAGGAAAACAAGGAATAGATTGGATTCCTGTACCTGTGTGAATAAAGATGGAAGAATGAAAATGGATAATAGAGAATGGAATCACTTGACTCCTATTTAAATTCTAGGATGAAAAATCTGTATATTAGGAAGGATAGAACAAATATTATGAACAGGGAACTAAAATTCAGGGTAAGTGAGGAGACAAGAAGAAAGTTGGCCTTAATGAAATCAAGGTACCTGACACAAATGAATTACATCTTGTCTTGCAGCTATGATTGCTGAACCCTGATCATCGATCAGTCAAGAAGCATTGGTTAAGTGCATTTAGTACAGGCCATATGTCATGCAAGGCACTGAGGATTAAAAGACAAAAATGAAACAATCCCTGCCCTCAGGGAACTTATACTCTATTGAGGGAAGCATTATGTAAAAAATATAGATACAAACAAAATAGATTCAGAATAGATAAAAATTGATGGTGAGAAAGTAGAAAGCTTGAGGGATCAGGAAAAATATCACATAGAAAATGTCACGTAAGGTGAATATTGAAAGAAAATGGGAAATTTAGGAAGTACATCTGAATTAGAAGAGATTATAATTCCAGTCATAGGGGACAGGCAGTACAAAAGCACTGAGATAGGAAATAGTTTTGTGCATGAGGAACAGTAAGATATTATTCTGGTTCAGGCTCAACTCAGGTCAGTTTGGTGAGTCAAGTTCAGATTTAGAATACAATAGGACACTCATAGACCATAAAATGCAGTAAAAAATATTTTACTAATAATATGCAATAAAAATAATACAGTGCTTAAGGATTCAGGAAAAAAACCTGCTACTTCCATTTGCTTTCACATATACAGAACTACACTTATCAGCCATGCTAAGTCAGAAAGGGGTTCCCATAAGACAATGAAAATTCTGCTAAGAACTTTTACACTAACTCCCATGGGCTGAGCTATTTATGGTTTTGGGAGCAAGGAAATTAATCCAATGACAATCCTGAGAATAGCCTATATAATCTGTTTTTAAGGAAATCAACCTAGTCTATATAATATACCACACAAATTCTGTTGAACTATTGACAGCCTTTGTATAATTGCAGAAAATAGGAACCTAGCACCATACACTTAAAAGGACCACAGAGATGCCATAGAATTGGAGATAAGCAAAGATTATCCCAATTTTCAAAAAGGAGAAGAAAATAGATCTGTCAAACTATGGATCAGAAAATTTGGTGCCAGTTTTTTTTTTTTAAATAATACTTGAATTGATTATTAGAAACACATTTCCAGAGCTTAAAAATCACATGTTCCAGCATGCTCACTTTACAGATGAGGAAATAGAGACCTTGGAAAGTTAGATGACTCATCAAAGGTGATATAGGTAGTAGATATCAGGGCCAAGATTAAATCCCAGAAACACTGACTCCAAATCCAGAGCTCTTTAAGAATTATTTGTGAGTATTTCAAAAGGGAAGTGGAACCGTGAGCCAATATTTGTTTCACTAAGAATAAGTTATGACTCTCTAACTCAATTTCATTTTTTAGACATAAATTTTTAGACTCATGGATTAGAGAAATTCTGTAAACCTGGATTCCTGGAAGGAATTTTATAGAGTTTCTCATGGTATCCTAGTGAATAAGATAAAATTATGTGAAACAGATGGCAGTATACTTAAGCAACTATTGGTTGACCAAGTAGTCTCCAAAAAAGTGTTGATTAATGTCAACCTAGAGTGATATCTAGTGGACAGCAATAGGGCTTTGCCCTTGGTTTTTCCTGTTCAATATTTTTATTAAAGACTTACCTGAAGTCATAAACAGCATAATCATCAAATTATGGATGACACAAAGCTGGGAGGGATATCTTATGCTTTGGATGACAGTATCAGAATTCAAAAAGGTCTAGATAAGCTAAAATACTGGATTGAAGAAACTTTACAGGGATAAATGTAAAATCAGGGATAGGCTGGCAGATGTTAAACAACTGGTTCTCCAGGAAAAAAAAATACTCAAAACACACTTTTAAGTTTATATTTCATTATTAACATTTTCTCTGTCACTTTTTTAAGTTTAAAAAATCAACAAAATAATAAATCAAGTCCTGATCTGTAGCATTTGCCTGTTTCACATTGATGATTTAATAAGTGGCTCTCACAAGCTGGTTCCAGATGGTTCCAGCATACCTCTGTAAAATCCTGTCTTGAGACTAAAAATTCAAGTGCATAAGCATAAAATAAGGGATATTTGGATAAAAAGCAGCACATGTTTAAAAAATCTTGGAGGTTTTAGAGAACTGAAGGCCTAACACAAGTTGATTTGGCAACTAAGAAAGCTAATATGGTCTCAGGCCACTTTAATAAAAGAATAGCGTCCGTTGTCGAGGACATGACAATCTCAGCATGCTGTGCCCTGTTAAGACTGCATCTAGAATTTAAATTCCAGTTCCAGCCATCACATTTTAAGAGGGACATTGATAGTATAGAGTTTACTCATAGAAGGGGAAGGAGAAGTCTTCTTGACTTCAATGACTCTGGAGGACAGAGTGAAGCAGATGACTTTGGACAACTCTACCTCACTTAAATCCAATTCATGCACAAGTCAAGACATCATTGGTGATGTCTTTGGTCATCGATCCTCTTCGAGAAAGAAGGATGAACAACAACAAGGAAGCTGAAACACCATACTTCACAAGCATTTGGTAAAGGAACTCCAAATGTTAAGCCTGGGGAAAAAAAGCTTAGATTTACCCATGTCACTGCCTTACTCAAAAAATGTCAGGTGGTTCCCTTTCATCTGTAAGAATGGGCTTTGAATATTTTTTGCTTATATCAGAGATCTATTCTTTGCTGTGAGGAATCCATCACATTGAACATTTAAGTTGATAGGATTATGAATCAGGAAACTCCTACATGCTCAAGCAATTTCAAATATAAGTTCCATACTATTTGAGTTACATACAATTCATAGTACAAAATGTGTGGGCTGCAGCATGCCTTTGAAGAACCAGGATTACATGTAGGATTACATATAAGCTCCTCTATAGAACATTTAAAGGTCTTCACAACCTAGCTTACCTTTCCAAACTCATTCTATGTTACTCCCCTTCAGGCAATCTATTTTTTTCATGTTAAACTGAACTTCTTCCTCATGTGAGACACTCTACCTCCAATCTCCAGTGCCTCTTCACTGGTCATCCTCTATGTCTAGAAGGTATTACTTTCTGTCTTCCACACCTTAAAATCCTTTGTATACTTTAAGATTTGGTACAAAGGGACAGCTAGGTGGCACAGTAGATAGAGCACTGGCCCATAGAAGACCTGAGTTCAAATTCAGCCTCAGACACTTGACCCTAGATATGCGACCCTGGGCAAATCATTTAACCCCATTGCCTAGCCAGAAAAAAAAAAGACTCAGGACAAGTGCTGTCTTTTATCAGAAGCCATTCCTGTTCCCCTTAGCTGTTAGTACCTTTCTCCTCCAAATTACCTTGTGTCTAGCCATATATGAACATCTTTGTTTCCTTTGATATGTTGTAAGTTCTTTGTGGTCAGGGAATGTTTCAGTTTTATCTTTGTATTTCCAGTGCCTAGAACATAATAGATGCTTAATAAATGTTTTTTAATTGATTAATGATTGAAAATAGGAGTCTTACAGGGAACATAATAAGGGCTTAAACCACACAAAGGATTTTTGTGTAACGTAGGCATAAAACTTGTTCTGCTTGACTCCAGAAGACAAAACTAGTGCCAGTGGCTGGCATTACAAGGAGGTTCCTTTTGTCTTATTTAAATAAAAAGGAAAAGCTCCTAACTGTTAGCTGTCCACAAAGAAGAATGATCTGCCATCAGAGGCAGTGAGCCCTGCATCAATGGAGGTCTTCAAAAAGAAGCTGGACAATGATTTCTCAATCAATCAACAAACATTTATTTAGCTTCTACTATGTGCCAAAATGTGTGGATATAAAAAAAGTCAAAAGTCAATTCCTGCCTTCAAAGAGCTTACAATCTAATGGATGATATGACATGCAAACACATACAAAGCAAGCTATATACAAGACAAATTGAAAATAATTAAAAAAGGGAAAACATTGAATTAAGAGGGAATGGGGAAGGCTTCCTGTAGAAGGTGAGATTTTTAGTTGGGACTTAAAGGGAGTGGAAAAGGGAGAACTTTCCAGGCTTGGAGGACACTCAGAGAAAACACCTGGAACCAAGATTCATGTTTCAGGTTGGACTTGATGTCCTGGCTTTTTATTTGATCAATGGAAGAAAAGAAAGTTATGGGAAAGTCACTATCATCTAGTACCTGGCACTGTGTTGCTCAGAATGTTCATGAGTCATCTTGCTCAATCCAAGACTGGATAGTCATTCTCAGAGCAGGCAACTCATGTAATTGCCTTCTTATGCAAGACCTCCGGGAAGCGTCTGTAGATCATCAGCTTGTCATGAAATGCTCATCTCTGACTATTGCTGGAAACTGTGTTGGTACAGTATATGAAAGTATCTTTTTCTATGGAAAATGAAATGAGGCAATACAGGGAGGTTTCTTCTCAGATTCAGAGAGAGCATAGAGGAACTAGTCATCAGAGATAACACTGATGAGGGCAGAAATCTTCCCTGTGCCAGGAAAGGTATACTCCTCCCCTGGACTCAGCTTATTTACAAATGAACAAAAAGCCAGAGGCATCATTTGCCCCTGTTCCCCAACCACTGGAGATCTGGATGAAAGGAATCAGAATAGAAGAGGGAATGGTAGCAGCATACACCAAGGGAAGTTAGTGAGCTAAGTCCTGAGTTCTTGAATACAAGGAGTGTAGCACAGGACTCAGTACAATCCCGACCAGAATTTCTCCAGACTTCCCTGCTTATGAGCCCACTCACATCCTCTGTACAAATACAAAACAGTGGGAAGTAAAGAAAGGGATGATGCACAGTATTTACTATGGGCATTGATTAATGAAGAGGCTGGACTGGGGACAGGAGCGGTGGATCTGTATAAACCCAAGATAGTCCCGGCTTTCTTCTTAGTGGCCTTTGAAGTTACATCAAAGGTCTACTCACAGCCACTTGAAAGCATCTCCACTTGTTTCTGTATTTTAACAAAAAACAGCATCCTGACCTTCCCCCTCCCACCCACTTTGACTATTAGGAAGTGAGTTCAAACAAGGCAAATGTTATCATTAAGGGTCTATACCATAGCCAGCTAGAAAAAGCAGACTTAATTGCTAAGCAGGCCTAGAATATATTAAAACAATTGTTTTGTAACTGCTCTTGGAAATATTTATTTCTCTTTCCTATATGGTGTATAACCTAATAAGGATTTTCCAAAAGCCTGGAAGAATGTAAGAGGCCTTCAAACAAATGTCCCAAGCAGTTTAGTGAAAAGACTGGCATAGCCAGAGCTTCTGCTTGCCTTTATCAATAAGCTTCCAATGTTTCAAGCCTCCCAGCTATAATCAGGAAAGGCATCTGTCGATACTAGTGAGCTATTTTATGAAAACAAAAAATAACATAAAATGCCACAGTAAATCATCCCAAGAATCTATGTATTAGAAACTCCTCACAGTCCATTATCCCCTTCCATATTCCTCCCTCATACTCTTTAAGTTAACTCAGAATTTAAGTACAGCTTTTTCTATAAATTTTCTCACTGGTCCTCTCCCCCACCCCTGCTCTCTCTCCCTTTTCCTCTCCTCTGTCTCTATCTCTGTCTCTGGCACAAACTCATCAGTTTAATACAGAACACCAGTGGCTCCTTGTAATTTCTAGGATCAAATAAAAGCTCATTATTGGGCACTTAAAGCCTTCATAATCTGGCTCCAACTTAGGTATTTAGCTTGATTATACATTACTGCTTATCATGCATTCTACAGGCCAGGCAAACCAGACTTCAGCATTCCATTTTCCATCTCTGTGCTTCTGATAGACTGTCTCCTATTCCTGCAATGCACTCCCTCCTCACCTCTGCCTCTCAGACTCCCTACTTTCCTTCAAAGATGACTTCTTACAAAGGTGTTCCCTGATCTCTCCAGTTTCTAGTCTCTGCCACACCCCCAGTTGCCTTGTACGTACTCATATAGATTTACATATGTACATTTATCTCTTCCACATATACTTTTTGAGGACAAGGACTGTTTCATTTTTGTTCTTCTATATTTCCAGTACCTAGTACAGTGCCTGGCACATAACACGTTTTTAATAAATTTTTATAATAATAATAAATGCTTGTTTACTGACTAATTAATAGAGGATGTAGTAACTGTGGACTTTACTTCACATTGGGTACCTTGGGACGCTAGATGTTACTGCTAACTACAGTAATGCTGCTCAATGGCTGGCCTATGAGTAAAGGCTGGGATAGAGTAAAAGACAGTTCTGCCACAAATTCGAGAAGACCTGAATGCTACCCTCTTTATCATTAATCTAGGCAATGTGTTAATGTGTCAAAATACAAAGAGTCCACCATTTACAAACACTAGACTTATGAAGACTCAAAGATGAATTGGATAGTTTGGGGAATGGAGGACAGGGAGGGAGGGATTTTACCTTGGGAGCTCTGCCCCTGCACTTGTGAGGACAACTGAATTTTGTTTCCCATTTGAAAATACCTGAGAAATGACCACTCCAGATGACAAGCTTCTCTTGTGAGCGCAGAGGTGTAAGATTCCTGATACCTAAAATATCTGCCCCCTTTGGCTTCTGCTGGAACCAAAACAATTGAGATATTGTGGCTATAATGACCAAGCCTGTTCTCAGAGAAGGGTTGAAATAAGGTACTAATATCCCAGAAGCAGAGGCCCATGAGTGTGGAGTACTGTATATACTGTCAGACACAGTAGATATGTTGGCAAGTTTTTTACCTAATTTTTTATTCTGAATTTTAACAACTCTGCAAAAGCAGCACCTTCACATACAAGTTGAACAGGAAAAGGAAATAATATGTGAAACCCCAAATCTCGACTATGTACAGCTTATTTTTTTAAAAAAGTATATAATGAATTCAACATGTTACCTTTGTAACTGTTTTGTTTGTGTTTTCTTATGAAATTCTTTTTTTTTTCAAACTTAGCTTTGTTTTCAGTCTAAACTCTCCTTACACTACTACCCGCCTCTGCTACCCAATGAGAAGGCAAAAAACCCCCACCAAACCCCAAATCCATTACAAATATGCAGTGGATAGAGTGCGGGGCCTGGATTCAGGAGAACCTAAGTTCAATTCTGTCCTCAAATACTTACTACCTGTGTGACCCTAGGCAAGTCACTTAATCCTGTTTGCCTCAGTTCCCCATCTATAAAATGAACTACAGAAGGAAATGGCAAACCACTTCAGTATCTCTGCCAAGAAAACCCCAAATGGGGTCTCTACCCTGACAATTTTATATAACATTTGTAGGAATATTAAATGAAGAAAAGATCATAATATGGGAAAATAGATATTGGGGGTCAATATTATAGTACGATATTCATTTAATTTCTACTAAAGCTACTCAAACTCTAGGGTTTCTTCCTTGACCACTCCCATGATGAATTGAAAGGACTTCCTCCCAGTGATCAATATCCTAATCTTTTCTGAATAAAAAAGAGGGCACTGACTCTGGGTGAATCATAACCCATTTTTGAATGTTTCTTACCACCACATGTGTATTTATATCATCATTCCTTGAAGAGGCTTCCTCCTCACAATATTTAGTCCTACCTTCTATGGAAGCAAACTTATCACTTTAAATGTTTAATGGTCTTTATTTGTATATTTCTTCTCTGTGTCATTAATCTACTCTCTAACTTCCTAACACAGGTTAGTCACCCTCTTTTTATATTATTTTTTCTTCTTTGTTTCCTCTTTGTTGTCCCTTCCCCCAACCCTTAATTCTTCTTGATAATTTCAAGATAAGAGAGGCATTTTTTATAGCCCTTCTCTTCCCATAAGGAGACTAATCTGAACTTTGTGCATTCATAACTATTACCTTCCACTTGCAGAAACATGAATATAGCAAAGCAAATCACTGCAAAATTCTCCTAGCCTCCCATACTTGTTAGAATTTGAGATATTCAGTCTTCTTCATTCATTTCTCTCTGGGCCCCATTCTTAACTCTCTGGAACTCTTTCTCAATCATGCCACAGCACCTATCTCACCCTGGAACATGCCACCATACCTAGGTCTTTTCATCCTAGAAGATCACTCCACTTTTATGGCCCCTTCCTCTGATAGGTTAGTTCCTCCTGGAACTTCCATTTTGAGAAAAGGGTACAGACCAACCGTGTCCCTTTCTTCTCTCTGGACCTATTCCTAATTCCACCATGCCTCGGTAGAAGATACAGTCTCCTATCCTGCTTTCCATTTTCCTCTTATGAGTTGTCTTTCTTCATTGGAATGCAAACTCATTGAAAGAAGTGATGTATCTTTTTTGAAATTGTACTTCTATTCCCAGAGCTTAGCACAGAGACTTTTGAATTCTTGTTGATAATTCCTGTGGTTCATTGCTGTGGTGAGCCTCTTTGCCATGTCTATTCTCTGTGCTAAGGAAAGTTTTTTTAAATTTATTTCTAGCAGGTTTCCTAACTTTCTCAAGTTATCTTTAGTGATAGTCTTTTATTGGCAATTAGAAGCTTCTTTCTAAAGCCCCAAATGCATACGGAAGTTACCCATGACCTTTGTTATCTAGGAGAGCTTGCAGTAAGTCTAATTACTAGCCATTTTGCACCTTTATCTTCCTCTTCTATCCTTTCCCACTGATCATTTTTCAGAAACCTAATTTAATAGAGACACTGCTCTGCTGCAGCTTCTCTGTTTCCATTAGCTATCAGAGATGCTTCCATTTCCTCCTTTTCTTTCCCTTTCTCTTCTTTTTTCTCTTCATCCTCTTTGTAAAAATCTGCCACTCCTCTTTTCTCTCCTCTTTTTCTTCCTCTTCTTCCTTTTCATCTTCCTCCTCTTCTCTGAATATACTAATTTGGTACGGGTAGTTATAAGAGATGGACTTGGTAGAGAGGTTTACTTAAAAGATTGGAGCACCTGGCTGAGAATCAGATGCCTAAAGTATATGTCCCATTGCACTTCTGATATATTGTGTGTACTGTGACCTCAGGCAAATCGATTGACCTTTCTGTAGCTTAATCTACCCATTCTAGATTGTAACCAAATTGACTTGGGCCTCAGGGTCTTCTAGTGATAAAAAATGAAAAATTATCTAACAACGCTTGTCTCTCACTATTGCCTTTCTTCTTTAGCCCTTTAGGGGGTTTATGCCTGTACTCGCTCCCTGGTTTTTTACTCTGCCCTTTGTTCCTAACAGTTCAGTTAATGCCAACTCAAGTTGTTTCTTTCTTGCAAATAAACACATCTTCCTTAGCTCCTTTCCTTTTTCTCCTCTCTCTTCCAACTCTTGCCCAGTTGCCTCAGGAAAAATCATTTTCCCACTCTATTTATTCCATACACAAGCCAAAAACTCAAGGCTCATTTGTGAGCTTTGATCATAGATGATAAGCATAAAAGAAATGTCAGTAATATGCTTGTATATAGAAAAGGGACTACTGTAAGTTTTGACATGATATCATGCATAATTTTTTTTAAATGTCATCAACCTGTAATACCCTTGAAATTGATCAGAAATGTCTTCAGAATCTCCGCAAAAGTCTCCGTTTTCCTCCTCTGAGTAAACCTACTGATTCTCAAGGTAGTGATTTATTGAAAACAATTATGCTTTATTTAATGTTATCGTTTCTGTTTTACTTAATAACTAACATTTTAATGCTTTAGGTTGCTACTATTCTTAATTGCTAATATACAGTATTTCAGTTACACCATGACTTATTATGGACTAAATCAACTTTCATAGGCTAGCCTGGAAATAAAATCATTACCTCTAATATTTTAATGGGGAAAATTATTCCAACTTGCAAACAATTATCATACAAATGAACTTTTGAAAGGCCAGCAGTGAATGAGTTGGAAGGCTTTGAATAAGCAGTTTACAAAGGTAAAATATATTCTATCATTCTGGCAGGTTTTTTCTGATCTCCTAAAATCTCCAACCAGCTTTCAAGACAAGCACAGACACATTCAATTAAAACCTTACTTATCTTGTGTTTGTCTTTCCTAGGATCCTCTTAATAGGGATCTCATCAAGGTGAGCATGCCAATTAGTCTGCTTCAATTCTATTTCCATACCATTCTAGTTAAATTCATAGGAATTTTGTTTTGTTTTGTTTTGTTTTGTGGGGTTTTCTTTTTTTTAGCATTTCATTGAGATATAACTTAGCCTAATGGTTAGAAAGCAAGCCTTCAAGCAAGAAAAATTGGGATTGAAGTCCTACCTCTGAGGTAGCTGGTTAGCACAGTGTTGAAGTGCTGGGCCTGGAGAGAGGAGCATTTGAGTTCAAATCTAGCCTCAGATACCTACTAGCTGTGTGACCCTGGATGAGTACTTTAACCTCTATTTGTTCAGTTTCCTCAACTATAAAATGGGAATGATAACAGTACCTACCTTGCAAGTTGTTGTGATGATCAAATTTTGTTGTATAGTTGTTCAGTCATGTCTGACTATTTGTGGCCCTATGGACCAAACAACGGTCCTTCTATCTTCCATTAACTCTTAAATTATGTCCAAGCTCATGTCCACTGTTTCCATGACACTATCTATCCATCTTATTCTCTATTGTCCCCTTTTCTTTTTGCCTTCAATCTTTCCCAACATCAGAGTCTTTTCCAATGAGTCCCATCTTCTCATTATGTGGCCAAAGTATTTAAGCTTCAGCTTCCATATTTGACCTTCCAGTGAATAGCCTGAGTTAATTTCTTTAAGTATTGACCAAATTGATCTCTTTGCTGTCCAAAGGACTCTCAAAAGTCTTCTCCAGCACCACAGTTAGAAAGTGCGCATTCTGTGGTGCTCAGGTTTCCTTATAGTCCAACTCTCACAGCCATACATACTGGAAAAACCATAGCTTTGATTATATAGACCTTTGTCAGCGAGGTGTTGTCTGTGCTTTTTAGTATGCTGTCCAAATTTACCATAGCTTTCCTTCCAAGGAACCTAAGAACAGAAAATCTGACACTGCTTCCATATCTTCTCCCTCTATTGTATAGTTCTTTTGAGATATTTTTGAGGTATTAAAAAGTGCTTAGCACTGTACTTATCATATAATAACCACTATATAAATACTTATTTGCTTCCCTTTCTCCCCACCCTCATACTAGCTGGGTAGCTCTGGACACATTATTTAACTTTACAGTGCTCTGAAGAATATTAAGAGTATAAGTTGCAGATAAAGTTCCTTCTTGCATTGGCAAAGGACATTTCCTCACCTGAGAGTTCCCTGTATCTATGAAATCCCATGTGAAGCCCCAATGCTTATACCTATCTTACCTGTTAACTCCTTCACATCCACATAGGTGTCTTAATAAGAGATGCATTTAAGAAGCACATACATTGGGAAAATGCATTGTTTTTAAAGTGTACATAATGTTTATAAAATTGACATTTATAATTTCATCTTTTTCTCTGTCAAGTTAGTTGCATGCATTATCATTTTAATCAGAGAGTAAAATTAATCTAGTTTTGTTCCATTCAGACAGTGCCTCTTCTTTGAATAGATTCTCATTCTTCAAAAGGACCTAACTCTAGTCTCTACAGAGGGAAATGAATTGGAGCAGGTGTAGTGAAAGGAGGTAGCTCCTCTGCCCCATTTCAAATATGGTGGAGATAATGGATTTTCTGCATGACAAAATAAAAAGAGCTTTTCAAAATTTTTATTATTGTTTTTGCTGACAGACATCATAATAAGGGCAGGAATACTGACCACACAAACAGAAGGAAATTATCTTCGCATTTCTTTTCTTAATTTTTGCTCTTCCTCAACTTCATTTGCATGCCAAGAAATAGGAACTTGAAGGTAAGGTGTGTGTTCTACCATCAGCTTCCACACAAAAGGTATTGGTCTGTTTATTTGTTTTGCAACTTCCAAAAGTGATTTTGGTTGAGGGGGAGAGGCACAAAACACTCCTCAGAAGTTAAATGGAGTACCAGAATTTCTCTAACCTTATATCATTTAGGTGTCTGGAATTACGAATTTTGCATTACCATAGGCCATAAAAAGAAGAGACAATCCTACCCCAGAAGCATTCTAGTAGGCTTTAGATTACTGCCATTAGCTATGTGTTGTGACTCCTAGCTTCAGTTACAGACAAGATAGTTATCAGCTTTTCCTTGACAAGGAGAGGCTTTCTAGCCCCAACATCCTAGCAAATGGAGACTAAATACAACATAACTCTCAATAGATATATAATATCAAGCACAGAATCAAGATTTTACTCAGAAGCAGAACACCCACCAGAGGTGAAGAACCTGACACCCAAGCGGGGCATCAGAAGGAAATATGATGACATTAGAGGATATCAGTAGCCTTGCACTGTTGGAAGTGTGAGTTGCCTGGCTATACACATGTCCTAGGTACCTGTGCCCCCTTTAGGAAAATAAGTCCCTGAAGTTTGCCCTTTCCTACATGTCCCCCAACCATACATGGCCCCTATGGGTATGTTTCCATGTGTGTTCCTGATCAGTGTGCTTTCTATGTGTGTATGTCATATTCCAACTGGTGACATTTTATCCTGTGAGAGAGTGAATCCATTTTAGGAGGAATATTTTTTGTCCTTTTGCTGTGCTATTCAGTTATGTTGTTTGTTTTGAAGTAACATATTCATTCATAGGAAATCACATATAAGCAAGGCAGTTTTAAAAGTAGCATGTAGAATTTATTATATATTTTAAAAATATTTCTTTCCACATGCATTTATCATCTTTCTATCATTTTAAATCCATCCTCAGACACTTACTAGTTGTACAATTCTAGGCAAGTCCCTTAACCGAGTTTGACTTAGCTTCCTTATCTGTAAAATGAGCTAGAGAAGGAAATGACAAACCACTCCAGTATCTTTGCCAAGAAAAATCCAAATGGGTCCATGAAAATTCAGACAGGATTGAAAACAACTGAATAACAAATCCCATTTCACCTCTCCAACTAAAGATTAAATATAAAAAATAAAGCCCTCATAAAAATGTGCATAGTCCAGCAGAACATATTCCGACATTGGTTATATCCGGAAATGTATGTCTCATTCTGCATTTTAAGTCCATCCCCTCTCTGGCAGGTAGATAAGCATGCTTCATTTTCATCTTCCTGGTATCATGGTTTATCAATTCATTGATCAGAGTTCTAAAGTCTTTCAAAGTTCTTTTTATTTCTCTTTTTATTATAAAAAAGATTTGTCTTAGTTCTGCTCATTTCACTCTGCATTAGTTCATATAGTTCTTTCAAGGCTTCTCTGAAATCATTCTCTTCATTATTTCTTACAAGTCAATAGGCATTTCATTATGTTCATACACCATAATTTGTTTGGCCATTCCACGATAGTACACATCTGCTTAGCTTACAGATTTTGGCCACTATGAAAGGAAGTTATAAATTATCATATATTTTATAGCAAACAGTATAAAATAGATTCATAGTTGCACATAGAATCTTCTTTTGTGTTCTACTCTATGTATAGAAATGGTCTTTTGGGGTATTTAAGTTCAGACAAAAAACTTAGCTCCCCCAGGTTTGCCAGGAGCCTTCTGAAATCTTCCAAGAAGCTCCAAACTCTCAGACAGATAGTCGTCACCTGAGACACGGAGTCAGGGAGGAAACAAACATTCCACAATCTCTCTCTTTCCCCAAAGCAAAATCAAGAGAGTTGGAATAGGCTTAGTTGGAAAATCTAGCCAAGGGTTTGAACCCCTATTGCTACCTCACCTTGTAGTTCTCTTTCCCTGCGGTGTAGAGTCTGCTTCAAGGTCAACCTATAATACGCTCAGCAGAGAAAAGAAAAAATGAAAACATCCCCTTCCTTTTCATCCTTGCTGATATTTCTTGATGTTTGATGAGAAGAGAAAGCAGCAATCCTGACTTAAATTACCATGTGTAATAGGCACATGGTAGAAATTAGAGGATGTTTAAGGGGGGAAAGGAGACAACAGAGGAGTTTTGTTTGAATTGCTGTATTTATTGTATTATATACTGTATTATATCTCCAAAAGAACAATCACTTAATTAAAGTGTCCCATTTAAAAATTACATTTTGCCTTGGCTATGAATGAGATCTTAGGAAACCTTTGTCATTGAAACCTTGGATCATCCCAATTAGAACATCAGGTTATGGGGCATTGTCTTCTATTCCTTTTGCAATCTCTAATGGTTTCCAGCACATTGTAAACATTTAATGATGGATACCATCTATTAAACTACAGGGGACTCTGGGAACTACTTTCATTCAAAGGCAGGTAGGTGGCACAATGGATAGAATACTGGAATCAGGAAGGCCTTAGTTCAAATCCAACCTCAGATACTTATTAACTGGGCAGCTCTTGTTAAGTTACTTGTCCTCAATCTGCTTCTTTCCCTCACCTATAAAATGGGGACAATAATAGCATCTACATGCCTGGGTTGTTGAAAGGATTAAATGAGATAATAGTTGTAAAGTACTATGTAAATGCTAGTTATTCTCATTTTCATTAATATTATTTTTATTATACCCAGCAGAAAAACTTGGATAAAATGATCCTGGATTTAGAAAGGTCTGGAGAGGTCATACAGTCCAAGCTCTACCTAAATCATAAATTCATGAATTCCTGTCCTTTGGCTTTTTATGTATTCCCAGAACCTATCACAGTGTCTCTCACACAGCAAGCTCTTGAAAAATGTTGATTAACTGACTTTATAACATCTCCAACAAATGGTCATTTAGCTTCCATTGGAAGAATTGTTTCTGCCCCTTATCATCATCATTGTCTCCTGTGAGACAATTACAAAGTGTTAGTGCTCATCTGCTTCCTGTGTGATATCTGGTATTGTTGTTCAGTTTGGTTTGGTTTGTTTTGTTTTTGGCAAAGATACTAGCGTTGTTTGCCATTTCTTTCTCTAGCTCATTTTACAGCTAAGGAAACTGAGGCACACAGAGTTAAGTGACTTGCCCAGGGATACACCACCAGTAAGTGTCTGAAGTCAGATTCATACTCAAGAAGACTCGTTTTCCTGATTTCAGGCCTTGTACTCTATCCATTGCACCACCTAGCTGCCTATGTAATATCTACTTTAGCTCATTTAGCAGCTGGAACTGGGAAACTCTCACTCTCTCTCTCTCTCTCTCTCTCTCTCTCTCTCTCTCTCTCTCATTAATTTACAGACCTCTTGCTCAGAAGAGACCTCAGAAAAATATGTAGTTTTGTGGTTTTACTTCAACATGTGAATATATAGTCCAGGGTGCCACTGACAGTTCTAAAGCAAGGGAGAAGTTAGAAAGGAAACATCTCATTTCTTTCTCTGCAACCACTTAGTAAACATACTTCTTTCTAAACAATCCAAGATATATTTGCTGTACCTCCTTATAAATAATTCCTACTTTTAAAATTGCACCTGCACCCTTGAATAAGGCAATGTCTAGAGCCGCCTTCCTCAGCTTCCAAAGTCGTTCACCTGATAGTGTTAGGCAAGAATTTATGTCTTCGTGGTGTTGGTCCATGTTCTAGTATCTGTTACCTAGGGACCAGGCATATATGTCTATAGAAAGGGGCTAGAGCATGTGCCCAGATCAATGGTAAGTGTGGTAGTCCAGCAATTATTTGGGGCTCCCCTGATTACGTCTATATGTGGTTGCACATACAGTATATATGCACACACACATTTATGATTTCATTATTTTCAAAGATCCAAGATTTTATCAGAGTACTTCTTTTTCCAAAGCAAACTGCCATCATTCCAGTCTCTATGAGTTGTTGTGTCTCAATCCTCTAAATCCATCAGTTAGTAGTCAACAGTTTAGTAACAACCCTTTCTGAATTGGTCAATCTTCCCTTCTTGCTAGTTCTCTCCTATAACACTCCATCTCTCATTTCTATGACTTTGCACTGGCTGTCCCACATGCAAATAATGCTCTCTCTCTCTCTCTCTCTCTCTCTCTCTCTCTCTCTCTCTCTCACTCTCTTCTCCTTCTTTCTCTCTCTTCACCTCTTCCTCTTAGATTCTTTTGTTTACTTCAAGACAGCTCAAACATGACCCTTTTCCTAAAGCATTTCCTGATTCCCCTGGATCTTAGTGCCTTCCTTCCCAAAATCACTTTGAATTTATTTGGTACCTATTCTATGTCTACTTATTCCAGTACACGCTATCTCATCCAATAGGAATGTAAATTCCCTGATGTCAAGGACTATAAGTTTTGTCTTTATATCCCCAGCAACTAGTAGTCACATAAAAAAGTCCTTAATAAATGTTGATTGATTGGCTCTTAGACCACAGACATATAATTTTTTGCTTGGTAGTATTTAAAGTTTAGTTGCCTTAGTTTGTGATTCATTGCCATAGCCTTTGAGAATTCAAAGTTACCTCCATGCTGCAATAGGAAGTCATATTAGGGCATTGGGGGTGCACAGGCATACATACATACATACATACATACATACATACATACATACAGGCACTAATGCATATGTAATGTATAATATAGAGAGAGGAGAGGAAGGGAAGGAAAGGGAGAAGACTGAGGAGGGAAGGGAAGGAGGGGGAAGGGAGGGAAGGAAGAAATTGGTAAAAGGGTACATGCCTGAAATCCTGGATGGAGTTGGTTGGCCATATCTGCATATGAATGACCAGGAATCAAGCTTGGCTAGTAGAGGAGACAACGATCTGGCCCCCTGCTCTTAGTTTACTCAGTGCCTTTTCTTCACTCACTCATTTACATAAAAGAATGCAAGAGGTTTAGGATTCAAAAACTGGCTAACTGCATCACAGAACTGAATGATAGTTCTTTGGAAAGTTTAGCCTTCAGAGGCTGAAAATTATAAGATATATAGAATGTTCATCATCAGCTAAGATGAGGTCTCTTATAGAAAGACTTAAGCTTCTGGACAATTGTCTCCGGGTCTCCTGAAAATTTAATACGTGTGACATCACAATGTTCCATATTTAAGAAACATATAACATCACTGGGAGAATAATGGAGCTAAAAAGTTAGGTGTTTGTAGCAATGAGCAGTTCAGGACAAGTGAAAGAAAGCACTGCACAATTCCCCAAAATGCAATCCAGTCCAATCAACACCTGTAACTCCATATTGGTCACTTTCCATCTTGAAAAGCTATCTAAAGTATAGATATAGATTTAGATGCACACATACATAACACACATATGTATTTACATGCACTTTGCATACATATACATAGATATATATGCACATAGACACATATTCATAGGTATGTATAAATGCATATTATACAAATACATAAAGATGTATATCTATTGATGTCTAAATCTATATTTATGTCTTAAAATTATGACATCTATGCCATATATATTTGTATGTGTCTATATGTATACATACACACATACACACTCACAGAGATGCCCCCAAAATTTTAGTGCAGTTTTAAGCTATTAAAGATTATAACTGTATATCTATATCTACATTTATGTCTTAAATATATAACATCTATGCCATATATATTTGTATGTGTCTATATGTATACATACACACATACACACAGAGATGCCCCCAAGTTTTAGTGCAGTTTTAAGCTATTAAAGATTATAACTGCACTAAAACTTTTAGGATGCCCTGTATGTGAATATATACATGTGCCTATATCTCTATCTCTATGTCTATATATATATACCACTTTCTCTCCATCTTGTCTGTTAAGATATCATTAGAAACTGGCAAATGTCTGGCTGAACCTTTTCTCAATGTTACATTTATTTTTCCCCTTGGAGCAATGTAATCCATCACTTTGCTTTGCCTGGGATTGAAAGTAATAATGGAGATGTGAAATAAAAACATTTTCCATAGAAATGTTAGAAAGCTGAAAACATATTAAATCTATCTCATCCTAGTACTTCAAAAATATAGTTAAGCTTCTTCTGAATTCCTTTGCATTAAAATGGATTAGAGGAAGTATGATACTGGGGAAAAATAAAGGTGCTACATAAATAACAAAAGTAACAAATAATTTTCTTCTTTCCTTCAAAAAGGCTTACTTACTTTCAATCTCACGCAAATATACGGGGAATGGGAGGAGCAAGGGAGAAATGTTTAGAAGAAAATAGCTGTTGTATAAACTCAACACTAGGATTTTCTCAGTTTTCCCTCGTGTAAAATGGGGATTAGATGATCTCTGAGGTCTTTTCTAATTCTTAAATTTTATGGTTCTGTGATCTATTTTGCTAAAATTTATTGATTGTGGGAAATCCTTCCTAGACTCAGGAAATGAAAAGCTTTGGGAAATGAAAAGCTTTTCTCCCCAGCACTTAAATACCTAAAAGTCAAACCAAATAGAGAAAATGAGTAGATGGTAAATCTCATTTTCTAATATGTTTTAGATATCTAAAAAATAATTTAGCTACTTAACCATTTATTATTTGTGTAATGGCTCTTACTATTATAAATTTGTCCCATTAACCTATACATTTGATAAATGAAGCCTTTCTCAGAGAAATTTGCTATAAAACTTATTTCTGAGTTTCTTGCTTTCCTCCTAGTGTGGGCTGGATACTTTTTTTGTGTGTGTAAACCCTTTTTAATTTAATGCAGTCAAAATTATCCATTTTACTTCCAATGACCTTCTCTATATCTTGTGTGTTCATGAACTCTTCCCTTATCTACATATATGAAAAGTAATTTTTTGCATATTCTCCTAATTGGTTTATATTGCCATTTACATTTAAATTGTGTACCTGTTTCAAGCTCATCTTGGCATGTGGTATGAGATGTTCATCTATTCCTAATTTCTATCGGAGTGCTTTCCTGTTTTCCCAGTAGTTTTTAACTGAATAGTGAGTTCTTGCCCCCAAGAGCTTGGATCTTTGGGTTTATCAAACACCAGGTTACTGTGGTTATTTATTTCTGCATACTGTGTATTCTATTGATCAATCACTCTATTTCTTATTCAATATCAGATTGTTTTGAAGATTACTGCTTTGTAGTATAATGTGAGATCTGCTACTGCTATGCTGCCTTCCTTCACTTTGACTTTTTTGCTCTTCCAGTGATTTTTTAAAATTTATTTTTCTAGCTCTATAAAAGAATTATTTAGTTGTTTCTTATGGCACTGCATAAGTGAATTAATTTAGGTAGCATTGTCATTTTTATTATTTTGGCTTGGCCTATCCATGAGCAACTGCTATTTCTCTGACAGTTTAAATCAGTCTTTATTTGTGTGAAAAGTGTTTTGTAATTGTGTTCAAATAGTTCCTGAGTGTGTCTTGGCAGATAGAAACCAAAATATTTTATATTGTCTGCAGTTATTTTAAAAGGAATTTGTCTTTCTGCTTCTTCCTGCTGGGTTTTGTTGGTAACACATAGAATATTAATGACTTATGGAGGTTTATTTTGTTTCCTGCAATTTTGCTAAAGTTGTTCATTTTTTCAATTAGTTTTGTTTTTTGGATGATTTTTGTAGGTTCTCTAAGTATGCCATATCATTGGCAAAAAAAGTGATAGTTTTGTTTCCCTATTGCCTATTCTTATTCTTTCAATGTCTTTTTCTTGTTTTATTGCTATAGCTAGCATTCCCAGTACAATATTGAATAATACTGGTGATAATGGACACTCTTCCTCCACCTCTGATCTAACTGGAAAGGGTTCTAGTTTATCCCCACCACAGATAAAGCTTCCTCTTTTTTTAGATGAATATTATTTATCTTTTTAAGACTAGCTCCATTTATTCCTATGTTTTCTAGTGTTTCTAATACGATTGGATGTTGTATTTTGTCAAGTTTTTTTTTCTGCTTCTATTGATATAATCATATAATTTTTATTGTTTTTGTTATTCATATAGTCAATTATTCTCATAATTTTCCTTAACTTGAACTAACTCTGAATTCTTGACATAAATCCTACCTGGACATAGTGTATGGTATTTGTGACATGTTGCTGTAAATACACTTACTTGTGTTTTATTTGAAATTTTGACATCAATATTCATTAGAGAAATTGATCTATATTTTTCTTTCTCTGTTTTTAGTCTCACTGATTTAGGTCTCACAACCATACTTGTGTCATAGAATTTAGTAGGACTCCTTTACATATTTTTAAAAAATGGTTTATTTGTATTGGAATTAATAGTTCTTTAAATCTTTGGTCCTTATCCAGGTAGGATCTCTGTTTCCTAGTAGCTACAACTCCTCTCTGCCTTAGAACTGTGACCTGTAACTGGCTAATGGTTTCTGGTCCTACAGCCAGTGCTAGCTCAGAGGTTTCCTTTACCTCAGGTATTCAATTCTCTCATGGTCTCTGAGCACTGAATGTTTCTGGTACTGCCACATTGCCTTCAAGGCCCACAGCTGGTTTTGCTTCTACCATGCCATGCCCCCAGTCAGCCTCTCCCTCAGTGTCTACAGACCTTTCTCTGTTCTCCTAAGCTATTCTGGGCTAGAAAAAAATGACTCACGGTGATTTTTATTGGTTATGAGGTTTAGTATTAGATTTCATGTGCTTTTAAAAATTATTGAGAGGGAAATGTGAGAGCTCAGCAAAAAGTGATTTAATCCACCACGTTGGCTCTACCCATTGTCTTCAAGTTTGTTAAAGGATATCATGATGAAGTGGGATTGATTAGACCCATCATGCTTAGTTCTAGAGGAAAGCGTGAGAAACAATGGGTAGAAGTTGCAAAGAGACAAATTTAGGCTTCATGTAAGGAAAAACTTCCTAATTTTTAGAACTATTCAAAAGTGAAATGGGCTGCTTCCCAAAACAGTGAATTTCCCCTTATTAGAAGTCATGCAAAGACCGTATGTCAAATCAAGTCAATAAATATTTATTAAGTGCTTACTAAATCCCAGGCATCAAGCTAAACTCTGGGCAAATAAATAGAAACAAAAAGACAGTCTGCCCTCAAGGAGCTTATATTTTAATTAGGGAAGACAACACATCAAAAGAAGATGAAAGGGACTCTATGTGTGTGTGTGTGTGTGTGTGTGTGTGTGTGTGTGTGTGTGTGTGATGCTAGGACATGATAGAGAAAAAAGTCCAAAGAGTAGAACTCAGAGAAGAATAAAGGAGTGAATGAAGAATATCATAGAAAGGATTCTTTTTCAGAGATGATTTGGATTGGTTGACTGTTAAATTCCCTTCTAACTCTGAGATTCTGTGATTCTTTGAGTCTATGATTTGGTGACCCCCTTCTGGGTTGATAGTAATCCACTGAGTAGTACTTTTTGTTTTTGTCATTCACCAAGTTCCAGATATACTTAACTGTGTCATCGTCTAGACCTCATCTGTAAATATTTTCCATGATCATATTCTGAGAGAGTTTGTGAAACATCTCTTGAAATCCAAGTATACTCCTCCCTACAGCATTTCCCTAATCTATTAGTCCAGTGCAGCCCAATGGAAATATACCTGAACTGGTAAGTAGACCTGCTTTCAAATTCTAGCACTAGTGTCATTGTAAGCAAGTAGTTTAAGTTCTTAAGTGCTCATTTCCCTCATATTTAAAATGAGAAATGAAGAATTTGAACCAGATAAACTCTAAGCTCAACTTTGAATTTTAATATTTTGTGATTCTCAGTCACTCTCTTCTAGTAGGTGTGCATGTATGTGAATGTATGTGTGTGCATTCATGCTTGTGGGTTAGTTATTGTGCTGGTGACTAGTAAGTAGTAATTCCCGCTTTCCCTACTTATTCTCATGTGTGTGATGCCACTCTTTCCCAGCTGTTCCCTCTGACCTCCTTTGTATGTGACTTTTTCTTTTAGCCAGTCTCTTGGCTCTACCCCTTGGGGAAAAGAGTGTTCTCTTTGAAACTATAGGAAAGGGGAAATTTATGAGTCAATCATCTCAGAAAGGCTAATACCCAGCTCCCTCAAAACTGCAAGGTTGTATTACCTCTAGATACTGGCTTGGATCCACTTTCTCTCTCTCTCTCTCTCTCTTCTCTCTCTCTCTCTCTCTCTCTCTCTCTCTCTCTCTCTCTCTCTGCTTTTGGGAAATTATGAAGACATGAATCGATGAAGTGTCTCCTCAATATAGCTTGAAGCTTTCTTTGTGCCAGGAAAGTCCCAGTAATTCTAAAAATCTATCTCCCTACTGTGTTACTTTACTCCTTGTTGCCACTGATTGTGCAAAGACACACAGAGAGATCAGCAGTTCAGTGGTTAATCACTTTGTCTGAGAAAAACCACAAAACAGAAAGTAAAACTGTTAAGAAACTGGGATCAGGAAACAAGAGTGGGAGTGAAGCAAAGGACTGCTGAGCATAGATTCACCAGTTCTGTTCTTATCAGCATGAATGGCTCTAGGCATTATGTATCTATTCTACATGGCTACCTTTTTTTTTCTTATCACTTCAGCTTTTGCTTCCTTGCCAGTTCAATGGGGAGGGCAGTGGTTGCAGCAGTGGTGGGGAGTGGGAGGTGATACAGCAGCAGTCTTGTACCTAGGGCTGCCAGGCTGCTCATCTCACATAGTTGCCCTGTTTAATGTAGTTGCCTCCAAATCTCATCTTCATTCTACCTCTACTCTCTCTGATCTTGCTCCTCTCTCAAGACTTCTCTTCTTCCCTTCCCTAAAATAGAATAGAGGCTAATCTTTCAGTCACAGTTGTGTAGCTAACCAGGGGAATAAATAGATAAACGCTAGGAAATTTCCTACCCACCAGTAGGTAGCTGGTCCCCAATTGTTTTGCATTCAGAACAAAGGGAATTAGGTTAGTCGGGTATAACCTTATTTTTGTGAATACATATTGTTTGGTGCTTATGATTTCTATTTATAAATACTAACAAGCTATTCCTTTTATTTGAAAAAAAGATTTATTGAAGTCTTTTGTATCTATATCACAGTAGTTTTCAGATATTGAGCCAGATAAGCAAAATGAACAGATATACCAACTGCATCTGATCATATCAGCAATATTCCATACTGATAGTCCCTCACCTCCACATCAAGAAGAGGAAGATGCATTTCCTAATCAGATTTTTGAATCAAAGCATGATTATTTTAATTATACAGTGTACCCACATAGATAAGACACATATAACTACATACAAATGCCCATATATGTGTATAACTTTCTTGGTTTTTAATATGTCCTATTATTTATTATTCCCTACTATGTAGTAATATTATTCCATTATATTCATGTACCAGAATTTGTTTAGCAATTCCCCAATTTAAAGGAAGCCACTTTGTTTCCCAGTCTTTGCTACTATAATCAATCAATCAGTCAACAAGCATCTACTGAGCACCCCACTGAAGGTAAGGATGGAAAGGGAAAAAAAATGAGACAATTATGAGGGCTATGGCACTAACATTCCATTGCAGAGACACAAAAAGTATTGCTTTGAATATTTTGTTACATGATACCTCTCTTTTTGTTTTCTACCTCCTTGACTAGCAATGGAATCTGAAGGTGAAAGGATATGGACATTTTAGTCACTTAAAACCCTAAGTTATTTCCAGAATGTTTGGACCATGTCACAGCTCCAACAGCAGTTATAGATAGATTTGTCTTTCCACAACCCCTCCAGCATTGAAGATTCTGGGCTTTTTTTTTTTTTTCCATTTCTCTAATTTGCTAGACATGAGGTAAAACCTCATTTATTGTAATTTGCAAACTCTTCCTTAGTTATTCAGAGTCATATTTTACAAGTTTGTTAATAGTTTTCAAATTCTCAAGAACAGCTTGTTCACATCCTCTACAACCTTAATTATTGGAGAATTACTTTAAGCTTTATATATTTGTGTTAATTCCCTATCTATCTCTGATACCATAATTTTATCTTGGGGAAGGCTAACCTCAAAAGAGATGAGTAATGCTCCTACATTTTTTCCCTTTGGATCACTTGACACTCTATATCCCCATCCTGTAATTCCTGGGAGAATTATATTAAACTTAAGTTTGGCTCCTATCTAAAGTCTTTCCAAAATGAAATAGAAAGATACATTGAGTAAAAGGAAGAAAAGAGTTATTTATTTCTACCACCACAAATGATAAAAGATATGACACTGGAAGATAAGCCCCTCAGGTCAGAAGGTACAACATGCTACTGGGGAAGAGCAGAGGACAGCTAGCTTCAGTATTAATGAAATGACTGGGCCAATGTCAAAAGGAAGCCCAGCTGTGGGTGCATCTGGTGATGAAAGGAAAGTCAGATACTATAAATATCGTATTGTATAGGAACCTGGAATGTAAGATCTATGAACCAAGGTATGCTGAATATAGTTTTTTTTTTAAAAAAAGGAGATGGAAAGATGAAACATCAACATCTTGGGTGTCGTGAACTCAAATGGATGGGAATAGGTGAATTTAATTCAGGTGATCATTATATATACTACCGTGGGAAAAAATCCCTTAGAAGAAATGGAGTGGCCCTCATAGTCAATAAACAGGTTAAAAAAGAGTAGTACTGGGGCACAATATCAAAAATTACAGAATAATATCTGTTGGAATCCATGACAAACCATTCAACATTACAGTAATACAAGTCTATGCTCCAGCCACTGTTGCCGAAGAGACCAAAGTTGATCCATTTTATGAAGACCTACAACATCTTCTAGAGCTGTGGCCTCAAGGCTGTAGGTTCCCCACCCCTGTTCTAGAAATAACACAAAGAAAAAAAAAGATGTCACATTCCTCACAGGGGATTGGAATGCTAAAGTAGGAAATCAAAAGATAATTTGAATAACAGGCAAATTTGGGCTTGGAGTGCAAAATGAGGCAGGGCAGAGACTAATAATAGTTTTGTAAAGATAACTCACTGGTCATAGCAAATACCCTTTTTCAACAATCCAAAGGGCATGGGCACACTGATGGTCAATAATCAAATCATATTGATTATATACTTTGTAGCCAAAGGTGGCAAAGCTCTATACAATCAGATAAAACAAGACCTGGCACTGATCATGGCTCTCAAATTATGAACCAAATTGAAGAATGTAGGGAATACCATCAAACTGTATAGGTATGACCTAAATAACATTCTTTATGAATATGAAGTAGAAGTGATGAATAAATTCAAAAGATTAGATCTGAGAGAGAGAGAGAGAGAGAGAGAGAGAGAGAGAGAGAGAGAGAGAGAGAGAGAGAGCCTGAAGAACAACGGACAGAGATTTGCAACATTGTGCAGGAGGCAACAACAAAAAATATCCCAAAGAAAAAGAAGAGCAAGAAAGCAAAATGGCTGTCTGATGAGACTTTGTAAATGGGCGAGGAAAGCAGGAAGTGAAAAGGAAAAGAAAAATAGAAAGATATACCCAACTGAATGCAGCTTTCTAGAGAATAACAAGGAGAGATAAGGTTTTCCTAAATGAGCAATGCAAAGAAATAAAAGAAAATAATAAAATGGGAAAGACAAGAGATCTACTTGAAGAAAATTAGAGACATCAAATGAAAGTTTCATGCAAAAAATAGTCATAATAAAAGACAAAAATAGTAGAGATTTAGCAGAAGTAGAAGAGCTTAAGAAGAGCTGGCAAGAATATGCAGGAGAACTATACAAAAAAGATCTTAACATCACTGAAAACCACAATGGTATCATTTACTGATGCAGAGACAGACATTCTAGAGAATAAAGTCAAGTGGGCCTTAGGAAGCATTGCTAACAATAAGGCTACTGGAGGTAAACAGAATTACAGCTGAGCTGTTTAAAATCCTAAAAGATGGTGCTATTAAAATGTTGCATTCAATATGCTAGCAAATTTGGAAAACTCAACAGTTGCCAATGAATTGGAAAAGATCAGTTCATGTCCAAATCCTAAAGAAGGGCAATGCCAATGAATATTCGAATTACTAAACAATTACACTTATTTCACACAATGGTAAGGTAAGTTATACTTAAGATTCTGTCAGCTAGGCTTCAGCAATACGCCAAGAATTACCAGAAGAGCTGTATGGTTTTCAATGAGGCAGAGGAACTAGAGACCAAATTGCCAACATTCACTGGATCATGGAGAAAGCAAGGGAATTCCAGAAAAATATCTACTTCTACTTTATTGACTACACTAAAGCTTTTGACTGTGTGGATCACAACAAAATGAAGCTAATCTTCAAAGAGATGGAAGTACCAAGTCTCCCTAGGAACTTGTGTGTGGGCAATAGTTAGAACTGAACACAGAACAACTGATTAGTTTAAGATTAGAAAAGGAATACAACAAGGCTGTATATTGTTACCTTATTTATTTAGCTTATGTACAGAATGTATCATGTGAAATGTCAGGCTGGATGAATCAAAAGCTGAAATTAAAGTTGCCAGGAAAAATATCAATAATCACAGATATGTAGATGATAGCACTCTAAAGGCAGAAAATGATGAAGAATAAAAAAAGCCTCTTGATAAGGTAAAAAAGAAGAGTGTAAAAGCTTAACATAAAAAAAAAAACCTAATATCACGGAAATTGGTCCCATCACTTCCTGGCAAACAGAGAGAGAAGACATGGAAGTAGTGTCAGATTTTATATTCTTGGGCCCAAAGGTCATTGCAGACAGCAACTGCAGCCATAAAATTAAAAGACACTGGATTCTTGGAAGAAAAGCTATGGAAAATCTGGACAGCTTACTAAAAAGCAGAGACAGCACCTTGCTGACAAAGGTCCTATAGTTAAAGCTATGGTTTTTCCAGTAGCAATGTATGGCTGTGAGAGTTGGGCTATAAGGAAGGCTGAGAACCACAGAATCTACACCTACTTTCAAACTGTGGTGCTAGAGAAGACTTTTGAAAGAGCAAGGAGAACAAATCAGTCAATATTTAAGAAATCAATTCAGGCTATTCTCAGGAAGCTCAAATACCAAAGCTGAATCTGAAATACTTTGGCCACATAATGAGAAGATGGACTGATTGAGAAAGACCTTGGTGTTGGGAAAGATTGAGGGCAAAAGGAAAAGGGGATGGCAGAGGATGAAATAGACAGTGTCATGGAAACAACAAACATGAGCTTGGATAGACTTTAGGAGAGAGTGGAGGATAGACAGGCCCAGCATGCTATGGTCCATGGGTCACAACAATCAGTCGCTCCATATTCAGTTCTAACTGTTGCTTCATGACTCATACTTGTCTCAGGAGACAAGTAAGATGATTTGGTACTCCCATCACTTTGGTGACTAGCCACATTTTGTTGTGATCCACACAATCAAAGGCTTTCATGTAATCAATGGAACAGAAGTAGATGTTTCCCTTCCTTGAACTCCCTGCTTTCTCCGTAATCCAATGAATATTGGCAGCTATAGTACAAAGGAAAGAGCATTGGCCCTAGGGTCATGGGACCTTGTTTCAAATCCCAATTTTGATGTGTTTTTTTTTTAACCAGTGTGACCTTGGGAAATCAATTACCTTACCTGGGCTTTAGTTTCTTATCTATAAAATGAGGGGGTTTGATCAAATGGCTTTTGAGGTACCTTCTATGTATCTATGACCTTAACATATCAATCCATCTGTAAATCTAATTAGGAAAGAGTGGACATAAACTTACAGAAACCTAGCAAGATAAGTAAACCCATGTGCCTAAGACAACTCATGACTCTAAAGTTTATCCTTGATGTCCTCAGAGACATTGGCACCAAAAGTCATGTGTTGAGCTAGGTCATTTCTCAGATGTCTGCTCTACTTTAACCTCAACTTGGCTCAGCTCTAAGGTAGTATTATGCTCTTTTAGCAAAAAACAGTTCCTCTCAACCTGGGATCTGGAGAGCTATTCAAATCTGCTTGCTTGGCTCTGAGGGGTTTTCCCCTCTCAAACCACAGATGGTAATGAGGAACAAGGCAGACAAGCCCCAGAGTATTTCCCCTCTTGTAAACTCTACATGGCATTAAAGGGCAAGGAAAACCAAACTCTTCTTAACTAGCTCAGTTTAGCAGCAGAAGATTATTTTTTCCTCCTCCAATCAGCAAAGTTTTTCTTCCAGACATCTGGGAGGTGGGGTGGGGTATAATATGAGTTCTAAGCTCTTATATCTTCTTTCCACCTGGCTGCATTTCTATGACCCATCCACTCAGCTGGATTCAGCTGAGCTTGTCTCTCTTCAGGCAGCCGCAGGGCAGTCTCAGTTCCTTCTCTATTTCTGTCTTCTGCTGCTTTTTGCTGTGATCTATGACCTCTTTATTAGAATGTACATTAAAGTGAGAAACCGAAATGTATATTTCTATCAGACATAGCACAAATAAGTCACGTACAATTATCTCACATTCACCAAAATGTCCTAGCTGTCAGGATTTCCAAGCTGTCAACTGCAAAGACCTCATAATAGTTAAATGTAAATTAGCTGCATAGAAATAAGATACTGAATGAAAAAGATAGGAAAGAAGTGGGGCTGGCAGTACCACATCTCAAACTATACTACAAGTGACAGTAATGATCAAAATAATTTGGTCTTATTTTAAAAATAGATTGATCAGATTAGGTATACAACACATAGAAAAGCAAATGAGCATAACAGTACAGTGTTTGCCAAATCAAAAACCCCAGTTTCTGGAGTCAAGACTCACTATCTGAAAAAAGTTGCTGGGAAACCAAAAAGCAGTCTGTCAGAAATTGACTATAGACCAAAATAAAATTCAAAAGAATATATGACTTATCCATTAAAGGTGACATCATAAACAAAATAGAGGAACAAGGAAGAAATCACCTCTCAGATCTGTGGAAAGGAGAAGAGTCATGAATAAACGAGAAAAAGAGAACATCACAGAAGATAAAATGAACAATTCTGATAATGTAAAATTAAAGAGGTTTTGTACAAACATAATAAATGTAGCTAAAATTAGAAGGGAAGAAAATAGTGAAAAAACTTTGTAGCAGGTTTCTTTAAAAAAGGCCTAATTTTCAATATTATAAGAATATATTCAGTATATACATACACTTGAAACTATTCATTCTCTGACAAATAAATTGTCAAAGCATATGAATAAGTAGTTTTCAAAGGAAGAAATTGACTACCACATGAAAAATACTCCAAATCATTAATAATTAGAGAAATATAAACCAAAGTAACTCTAAGGTTCTCCCTCACACCCATCAGATTAGTAATGGTGACAAAAGAGAAAAATGGTGTATGTTGGAAGGGCTTTGGGAAAATAGACATACCAATGAACAGTGAGTGGAACTATGTATTGTTCCATTCATTCTGCACAACAATTCTTAACTATGACCCCAAAATTACTAAATTGTCATAAACCAGCTACACCACTACCTTGTAATCTCCTGCAAAAGAGGTAAAATACAGAGTGAAACATCCATTTTTGTACATAGCCAATATGGCTAAACATCTCCATTTCTCTTAATTGATGCTCACATGAGATGGACTCAAGCTTTTTCATCATCCTCTGTCTCGCCAGGTTGTCAATCTCTTCCTTGAAACTCTTTTGTAGTTTCTCTAGAAAAATTAAGAAATAATTCTCTTGTCTAAAACTCTTCCTATATTTTTCCCTTTAAGAAAGTGGGTAGAACAAAAAATTAAGGCATTCCTTAGTAAAATGGATTAATGTAGATAATCAAATGTAACTCTAGTCTAGATCAGGTAGACCCAGACAAGGAAAGTACCCTGTTCCATTGAAAGGGAGGTACCCTCTTGGCCTCCTACTCAGAAAATATTCTTGATAAAGATCTCTAGGAGGAGTTCCATGGATTGCCAAGGGGAGTGGTCCTAGGAGGAATGAGATTTTGACTTGATTACTCAACTATTCTGGAATATTTACCCATATTGTGATTTTTCTTCTTCAATATTCCTATAAATGTTCCTTAAAATTGTTTTGAGGTAGAATCATATCAGAGGGGCATGGAGGAATAGTCAGTTTGGACATCTCTCTCTCCAAGCTAGAAAGACCTAGAAATTAAATTAATGTTAACTTAAATAAAATTATTTCTGGCAGGCTTGAACCTAAAAATACAGAGTACAGTATTAGTTTTGATATTTTTTTCTTTGATAATATTTAGAATTGAATAATACTCATGTAGTTTAAACAAGGGAAGGGCACAGAAAACTACCATTTCCTCATTTCTGGTAGCTATCTATATTTCTGTTATTGGAGTCCAAGATTGCATCTCCCACCCCAAGATGGCATGCATTCTGTATATCCCTTCCCCTAATCTGACCTCCCTTCTATCTCTTCCCCCTTCTCTTATCCCCTTCCCTTCTATTTTCCTGTAGGGCAGGATAGATTTCTATACCCCATTTCCTGTATTTCTTATTTTCCACTTGCATGTGAAAACAATTTTTTTAACATGTGTTTTGAAAACTTTGGGCTCCAAATTTTCTCCCTCCCTCCCCACCCACCCTCATCGGAAAGGCAAGCAACTCAACAGAGGTTATACATATGTAGTCATGCAAAATACTTCCATAGTAGTCATGTTGTGAAGAACTAAGTATATTTCCCTTAATCCTATCCCACCTCCCATTTATTCTATTCTCTCTTTTGACTCTGCCCCTCCTTAGAAGTCTTTGCTTCTGATTATCCCCTTCCCCAATCTGCCCTCCCCTCTATCATCCTACTGCTCTCTTGTCCCCTTCCCCCCAACCCTATTTTCCTGTAGGATAAGATAGATTTCTATACCCAACTGAGTGTGTATGTTATTCCCTCCTTAAGGCAAATCCTATGAGAATAAGATTCACTCATTCCCTCTCACCTTCCCCTGTTTCCCCTCCACTGTAAAAGCCTTTTTTGTCTATTTTATGTGAGATAATTTACCCCATTCTACCTCTCCCTTTCTCCTTCTCCCAGTATAATCCTCTCTCACCCCATAATTATATTCTCCAGATATCATCCCTTCATTTTCAACTCACCCTGTGCCATCTATCTATCTATCTATCTATCTATCTATATCTATCTACTACTACATATAATTTTTTCCCCTCCAACTACCTTAATACTGACAAAGATCTCATGAGTTACAAATATCGTCTTTCCATGCAGGAATGTAATCAGTTCAACCTTAATAAGTCTCTTATGATTCCTCTTTCCTGTTTACCTCTTCATGTTCCCCTTGAGTCTTGTATTTGAAAGTCAAATTTTCTACTCAGCTCTGGTCTTTTCATCAAGAATGCTTGAAAGTCCCCTATTTAGAATGACCATTTTTTCCCCCTGAAGGATTATACTCAGTTTTCCTGAGTAGTTGATTCTTGGTTGTAATCCTATCTCCTTTGCCCTCCAGAATATTATATTTCACTCCCTCTGGTCCCTTAATGTAGAAGCTGCTAAATCTTGTGTTATCCTGATTGTGTTTCCACAATACTTGAATTGTTTCTTTCTGGCTGCTTGTAATATTTTCTCCTTTACCTGGGAACTCTGGAATTTGGCAACAATATTCCTAGGAGTTTTCCTTTGGGAATCTCTTTCAGGAGGTGATCAGTGAATTCCTTCTATTTCTTTTTTTCCTCTATTTCTAAAATATCAGGGCAGTTTTCCTTGATCATTTCTTGAAAGATAATGTCTAGGCTCTTTTTTTGATCATGGCTTTCAGATAGTTCAATAATTTTTAAATTCTCTCTCCTGGATCTATTTTCCAAGTCAGTTGTTTTTCCAATGAGATATTTCACATTCTCTTCTATTTTTTTATTCTTTTGGATTTGTTTTATGGTGTCTTGATTTCTCATAAAGTCACTAGCTTCCAATTGCTCCATTCTAATATTTAAGGAAGTTTTTCTTCAATAAGCTGTTGGACTTCCTTGTCCATTTGACCAATTTTGCTTTTTAAGGCATTCTTCCTCATTGGCTTTTTGGACCTCTTTTGCCATTTGGGTTGGGCTATTTTTTAAGGTGTTATTTTCTTCAGTATTTTTTTGTGTCTCCTTTAGCAAGCTGTTGACTTGTTTTTCATGATGTTCTTGTATTATTCTCATTTCTCTTCCCAGTTTTTCCTCTACTTCTCTTACCTGTTTCTCAAACTCCTTTTTGAGCTCTTCCATGGCCTGGGACTGATTCATATTTTTCTTGGAGGCTTTGGATGTAGGAGCTTTGACTTTGTTGTCTTCTTCTGGTAGTACGTTTTGATCTTCTTTGTCACCAAAGAAAGATTCTATGGTCTGACTTTTTTTTTTTGCGCCTTTTTTTGCTCATGATCCCAGCCAATTACTTGAGTTTTAAACTCTTTGTTAAGGTAGAGGTCTGCTTCCAATGTGGAGAATGTACTGTCCCAAGCTTCAGGGGTTTTGTGCAGCTGTTTTCAGAGGGACTTGTAAATTTTCAGTTCTTCCAATGTGGTATGATAAGGTTTGAGGTGTTTACTCCTTTCCTGGCATGTGTTCTGGTCTATGAGTGACTACAAACACTCTTTTCTGGCTTGGAACTGTGAGGAGGATTTGCTATTCACCATCACTACAAGCTCCACTAGGCCAGCACTCCTTCTCACGCCAGGACCACCACCCAGTACTCTGACCCAGATCCAAGCACGGGCAAAGCAAGAGAATCCTGCACCAGCAGAGAGATCCCTGCAATCCCCCTCTGATCAGCCACTTGATTCCCCCTCAGTCTGTGGCCTGGAAGCTCTGGAAACAGCTGCTGTCCTGGGGCCAAGCTTGGGGACTGGAGCTGGAATTGTGCTTCTCTCTCACTGCAGTCATAGAGTTTTCCCACTGATCTTCTAAGTTGTCTTTGGCATTCATGGTTTGAGAAGTCTGGAAACCACCACAGCTGCCTGTGATTCAGTCCTCTGAGGCCTGCTCCAGGTTCACTGAGGCCTGTTTTGCCTGCGCACCCATGCTGAACTGTGCTCCTCTCTGCACCTTGCGTGATATATCTTTCCAAATCAACCATCTAGGCTGTCTTGGGCTGTACATTTGTTTCACTCTGTCTTTTTGTGGGTTCTGCTGCTTTAGAATTTGTTTAGAGCCATTTTTACAGGTTTTTGGAGGGGCTTGGAGGAGAGCTCAAGCAAGTCATTGCTTTTACTCTGCCATCTTGGCTCTGCCCCACCCCGGGATCCATATTTCAATGGGCAAGAATGTCGGGCAACATATAATAAGATAAAACTCAATAAGACAAATGTAAATCCTACACCTGGATCCAAATAGTGAATTGCACAATTGAAGATGTTTGGGTGTCTTGTGGAAATGATCTAAAGATTTTACTGGAGCACAAAGCAACAATGTGACATGACAGCCAAAAAAGTGATTATTCTTATTATTTTTTTTGGTGGGGAAAGAAATACAGAAGCTCATTGCTGACAACTCCCAATTCAAATTCAATTATAAAACTAAAGGGAGAACAGTGACTTTACTGCTAGCAGGAATACAGAGAAGTCTTCCAGTCCTATCCTGTCATCTTTAGCCATGCTTGACAACATTCCCAGCATGATTTGTGTGAACTAGGAACATGATAGGAGTTGAAAGGTATTGAATGGAATTTTCTCACTGTAGCTCAAAGAGTATACAGAATGCAAGGAGTGGTAGCTGATGTAGAAAAAAATGCACTTTAAAAAATAAATTTTATGCTAAGAGTTTCTCTGATTGACAGGCTATATAGTTCTCAATCACAAAGAACTGAGATAGCCCTTGGGATAATGAGCTAAAAGAGTGGAATCCTCCTTCCCTTACAAACATAAAAACAAACAATAAAGATAAATAAATTTATCTTGAAAGGGCTAGATGATGGCCTTATGTTTACATTTTGAAATGGAAAGACAAGATTATGGTTCCATTGGAGTCTCACCTTGTTGAGAGGTTACCAAGGGAGAAAAATGAGATAAGCTCTGTGTTTATAACTTGTAAGCATAACTGTCAAGAAAAAGAGGAAAAAAATAGTATTTCTCATAATGGGTGTGCCATATGTAAAGGTCATTCAAATACAGAGGTGGAGGAGTCAGGCATAAGGAAATGTTTTGACCTTCACCCTTAAAAAGGTTAGAAAAGAAGTTTTTTTCTGTTTTTTTTAAAAAGATTATAGTTGTAGAAGTTCAATAAAATAGAGTACTAATCTGGAACAGTGAAGGAGAGGAGAGATGTAACTGGGCTATAAAATGGGGTCAGGCAAAGAACACTTTCCCAGTATGATCAGCAGTGATATCATATGAGTATGCTCACAATCTGCACTACTATTTGATATAGTGCCAGAAAATTAATTATAGAAATTAGATGAGAATAAAAAACTGAGTGAATAATAAGTATAAAGAGGAGGTAGAATCATTTCAATCTGCTGATGATACAATGGCTTACTTAGGTATCCACGGAGAATAAATGCCAAAAAAAATTGCTTTAGTAAAGCGGCAGGATACAAATTAAATCTACAGAAATTAGCAGTTGTTCTGTGAAATACCATGGAAGAAGAACTTGGAATTTACCTACCAAGGTTACACAAATATAACTACAGATAATTTACAAAAATAAAAGAGAACTTAAGGAATTAAGGAGATACTCAGTGTTCAAGGGTGGGCCGTGCCAATACAGTTAAAATGACCCAAATTAATTTTCAGACTTCATGCTATACCAAATTACCAAAGAGATACTCTACAGAATTAGGCTAAACAATAACAAAAAATATTTCAAGGAATCAAAGGTCAAGGGGAATGGGACATAATGAGAAAAGAAAGTAGGAGAGGAGGCTTGGTGCTACTAAATCTCAAAATATGCCACAAAGCACTAATTATCAAAGCTATCTGGTAGTGGATAGCAAAGTGAAAAGTAGGCCAGTGGAATTGATGAGAGAAGTAAGATCTAGAAACAAATAATTCAGGAATTAGTAATCTCAAGAACATCCGCTACAGGAGAAGAAATTCTTTATTTGACAAGAACTGCCATGAATACTAGAAAACGATAATGAAAAATTGAGTCAGATTACCATCATATGGCACAATATAATTTACCTACAATTCCAATGAATATACTATCTACATGTAAAAAGTCACACAGTAGAAAATTAGGGGAGTATGGAAAGTTATCTCTCACAATAATGAATAGGGGAATTCATAATCACATATAAGCTAAAAGAGATTTTAAAAACCCCAAAATGAATCCTCTCAATAATATTAAATGTAAAAGCTTTTGCACAAATGAGATTGATGCCTCTATAATCAGAAGAAATAATATAAATTGAGGAAAATATTTGCAGTAATCAACACACATAAGACTGACACCTAAAACATATAGGGTACTGAAAAAATATGAAAGAATAAAAGTTACCCTCACATATGTAACTGGACAATGGGTATGAAGTAACAGTTTTCAAAAGAGGAAATCTGGGGCAGCTAGGTGGTGCAGTGGATAGAGCACTGGCCCTGGGGTCAGGAGGACCTGAGTTCAAATTCTGTCTCAGACCAAACACTTACTAGCTGTGTGACCCTGGGCAAGTCACTTAACCCCATTGCCTAACAAAAATTTTTTTAAAAATTTTTAAAAAAAGAGGAAATCTAAGCTAGTAACAATCACTTGAAAAATGCTCAAAATCACTAATTATTACAGAAATGCAAAAGTTAAAAATCCTGAGACATGTTCTTGTACTCACTTACCTTGCAAAGATGAAAAAAGAGGGTACAACTCTTTAAACAGCTATGCTTATTTAGTGCTATGGTGGAGCTAAAAAAAATTGGTTTCAACTATTGTGGGAAACAATTTTTAGTTGTACAAGAGAAGTTGCTAAATCAGCCATACCAATTTCAACTCAGAGGCTTTATTTCAGGGCTAACATGTGAAGGAAAGAAAAGTTAAGTGACTATCCCAGGGTCACACAAGTGGTAAGTTTATGAAGCGGATTTGCACTCAGGTCTTTCTGACTCCTGGCTCACCATCTAGCTGACTATATGCCTGTGTTTAGCTTGCTTCTTTTGTATTTGTTCTTTCCTGATCTCAGATCAATGAATACCCCAAGTTGGATAGGATGTCCAGGAATGAAGGTGATCTTGTGAGTATGAGAAGTCCAGGATTCCTGGGTCAGAGCTGAATGTCAGTAGGAGTAGAATTCCTGGCAACTATTCCATCATCCTTGGAGAAGACAACCACTAACAAGATGAGCCCAAACCAAACAGTCACCTTGGAATGGGTACCCATTCACCTAAGATTAGAAGAGAACAGACACACAAAAAAAGAGGTAGCCCACATCCAGGATCAAGCTTGCTTAGGCCATACATCTTGTAGCTGCCATGAGCTCATAAGGGCAAACTGTTCTTCCTCTCTTTTTTACAAGAAGGAGATCAAAACAGTTCCTGATTGAATTCCCAGGAATATAGCAGACAAGGGAATGGGATATTTCCCAAGATACTGAAATGTAGAGCCAGGTAAATTTCTTATACAATTGATCCCACCTATGTAGAGTCAGAGCCTCACAGGAGAGACCAGCAACTTTCCAAGATATCACTTTCTTCTTTGGCTCTCCCCTCCCCCCAGTCAACCTACAACTGCCTTTGAGAAATCTTAGAATATTGCTTGCTCATGTCCAGATTCTTAGAGGTATGTGTTCCAAAAAAAGCTGCTATATCCTGTATAAGTACTCAAGATAACAATTTATATATTGGTCACAGCACAACTTTTTATTCTTACTCCATGGAAAATGCAGCAAACACATTAGTCTACGAACAAACAATACAATTATATTTCCTCTCCAGGGAATTCCATCTTTCTTCTAGGAATCTATACAATTCTCAGAACTCATGATATTCTTCTGTGGTTTGGGTTCCTCTTAGAAGGGAAACAAACTTGGGGTAGCTGCTGTCATTCTGATTAATCCTCCTTTCACACACACCCCACCCCATGGATCTTTTGAAGCCTGTAGACTTATGATATTACACTAAGAATTTGTATTCCCCTCAGAAGGAAATGTATTTGGGATTTCTAGAGACATAACTGCCCTTTTCCATCTACTTTTCTCTACATGGCCTAACAGTAGTCTATCTGCTTTTCCATTCACAGTGTCCCAAAGAGTCAGATCTAGCCCCTATTATATTTTTCAAGAGATTAATTCTACAAGACACTATGTTAAGCACCGAGAAGGACAAAGATGAACAAGAAACAGTCCCTACCATTAATGAAATTAGTCTAGTTGTGAAGACAAGACAGGAATGCAGCTAGCTATAATATAAAACACTGTTATAAGGGCATTGCAGAGGTAAAAATGAGGTTCTAGGAGAGATCCAAGGAAAGTCATGTTATCTCCAGCTAGATTAATCAAGGACAGCTTCATAAGGGAGGTGGCCTTGAAGAGTGGGTAGAATTTCAGTGGATAGAGATAAGGGAGTTACAAAAGAAATGTTATTTTCCAATCTCCTTTAGTATTTTTTAAAAATCTGGGCAAGGAGATGAAACTGGGTTCTCAAGGTTCCTCTAACAGAGGAAACTCCCCTACCAATGTCTGTAGTCTTAGAGTGTTGCCTAGAGTACCAATTGGAGGTACTCGACAAAAATCATAATGATATTCTTGCTTATTAAAACCATAAGACATAGAGAAACTGTAAGTGAAAGATAGCTCTCAGTGTCCCAATGAAATGCATAAAGAAAATGATGGAGGTTAAACCTTCATCATGTTTTTTTTGTTTGTATTTCTCTTATTATTAGTAATTTAGATGAAGCATTCCTTAAATATGGTTATTAATAGTTTGTAACTATTCTTTTGAGAGCTATTTGTTCCTATCCTTTGACTGCTTATCTATTGGGGAATGAGCTTTTGGTCACTTACGTGTGTGTGTATATAGATATAGATATATAGAAAAATGCTTATATTCTATATACATAATACATATATGCACATATACCTGTTAGCTCTATTTTTCTATGCTTTTGCTAATTTGAGTAAACATGGAAACCTATGACAACACTAATTTAAAATATAAGGTCATATGCAAAACACTATGGAAGAAGATGACAGAAAACTATAAAGCAACATCATAAAACAGAAAAATGCAGTTTGGGAGAAAAAATGAAACTATAGAAAGGTCAGCATAAAATTGAGCGAGGTCAAGGGAATTTGCAGATGAAATCAAAAAGATGACAATAAATGTGCAAAATAGAACAGATCAGCCAGAATTCTTACTATGACCAATTCTTATATGAGATAATAGAACAACTACACTTGAACTGTACCTTCCCAGTACACGTGTACAATACAAGGAAGTGGCAATGGCAGTTAAGAAGATGAAGTTGGGAAGAGGTATTGGATTTGGCCAAATGCACATCTAGCAGCTGCCTTTTTGCCTGGGTATGGCATCTCTCTTGTCAGCTCCCTCAGTTCCACTCCTTGAAGGAAATGATTTTTTTTTCAAACCCACCTAAGGAGGATGGTGAAAAAAGCAAGTACCACAGGTAGCCATCCACCACAGCAATACTAGTTCTCAGCTCACTCACAAACCACCCCTGCTTCAAATATTAATATTTTTTGTTTGCATAGAAATGAATCCAGATCCATGTTTTTATCACTGCTCTGGGGTATTATAAAGTAATATGAGTCCATAATTCTCTTTTTTATTCATCAACCGTTATTCAACTCTTTTATTCATTCATGCCCTCATAAAGGGAATGGTCCCAATAGTTACACAGTTATAAACCTCTCTCTCTCTCTCTCTCTCTCTCTCTCTCTCTCTCTCTCTCTCTGCGTGTGTCTTTCTCTCTCTGTCTCTCTCTGTTTCTCTCTGTCGCTCTCTCTTTCTTTCTTCCCCTTGTGTGCTTAACTATCCACTATCTTTCTGCCACCATTTATGCAATAATATACACGCAGATAAATAGTGCATGTTTATCCACTTTATTCCAGAGAATATAGTTTCTTGTGAAACAAAAAGGTGTCAAAATTATAAGAAATAAAAATTGGAAATATAGGCTTATCTTTTTCGTGAGAGCAGTAATGGGAGAGTGCAGCAAAGATAAGAAGAATCACCAGTCCAGTTCTTAGCAGCATAAGCAGTTTCGGCTACTTTGTGTCTGTTCTGAGTGGTTCCTGAACCTTCTGGTTGTCTCTGCTTTTGCTCTACTGCCAGGTGGCTTGTAGTGACAGCAGCAACAGAGGCACCAGCCTTGGTGTCTCTTGCCTATTTATACTTGCCTCAGAGGCCAGAATTCCATTTAGGTGGCTTGTGCCTTCTATGTTCCATGACTTCCTCTCATGAAGGGCTAGGTTATCACTTGTGTAGTCCCAATAAGAATGCCCTAGGATTAAATAGAGGAACACTGGGGAGTTCCCCACTCCACACTGGACACTGATGTTCAATGTGCTATTACACATATAAAAGATCCTTGCATCAGAGACTCTCTCTTATGACACAAAGGGTCCATATATACGTTGAAGAATTTTAATCACTCCCTTGGCTCATGGTGCCTAGTCAAGAAACCTGAGGAAATTTCTACATATACTGACCGCAACACACTGAAACAAACTCTCTCATTGTAAGCATTTAGTTAACTAAGTTTAAAGAAGGAAATTTTAATCAAAGCATTCAAGAGCAAAGAGAACTCACAACAAAATTTTTAGAAAATAAACAAATACCTTTCAACAAACAACCCTCCCCAAAAGTTCCATACAGAAGCTTGGTTTCTTAAAATCATGTAACTACAGAATCATGTCGAACTAAGGTTCCACTGCTTTTGTTGAAACTATCCTTCTTTTACTTCTGCTGACCTCTGGAATCCAAAAAGCTTACCCAGAGAAATGGACCTTGTCACTATACATCTTCACATGTCCTGATCACCAACTCTAAGGTGAGAAATGGGGACTAGAAATCATGCTATCCTTTCTCTTTCCAACACAAGAGAAGATGATCATCTACCTGAAGGAATACTCTCCACTTGTTCAGGGGCCAGTGAAATAATATAGGAATTTTCTAATTATACCTCAAGACCCCAAAGGATATCTCTAAGGCAAAGTAGGATTAGTCAAATCATCCTAGGCTATTATTAGCCATTCCTAAGGTAAAGAGGAACAACAATAATAATAATCACAATAATAGCATTTATACAGGATTTTAAGGTTTGCCAAGCACTCTGTGTGTGTGTGTGTGTGTGTGTGTGTGTGCGTGTGTGTGTGCGTGTGTGTGTGTTAGCCCATTTGGTACTCCTAACAAATCTTAAGAGTTAGGTGCTATTATAAACCCTCATTTTTACAGATGAGGAAACTGAGGCACACAGAGGTTACATGACTTACCTAGGGTAAGACAGTTAGTACATCTCTGAGACAGGTTTTGAGCTGGTCTTCTGATTCCAAGTTATGTGCTCTATCCATCTAGCTGTATAGGATTTAGCATAAATCCCTTAATTGTATACAGCTTATTCTTGAAATTGGAAGGAGGTGGGATATAGAGAGGGATGCTCAGTAGAAGTACTGAATATACACAGAAGAAATACGTGCTAGAGGCAATGCAAGTTTAGAGGCATTTAGGAATCAATTTTTAAAGATATCTCAAAGTGAATCCCTAGCCAGTGTTGGTGACTGATTTATAGTGATCCTACTTTATAAGAGTCCGTTTATTGTTTGAGAAAATACAAAATAGTAGAACATATCAGAAAGTGGAAATGATATCAGAAACTACTGAATCATATTTTTATTTTCTTATCTTTGTAAGATCTCTGTGAGAATGGTGTCAAATATTCTTTTGGACACTGGACCAAAACTTCATGGTCAAACAAGTGACTAAGTGGTTCCAAGAATACAAGAACTTGCTAGGCTTTGTTTATTGATTTTTTTTAAAAAAATTAATAAATTCAGTAGACTCACTAGAACAAAATGTAGCCTTGAAGGTTTTCCTAAGACAAAGTTACTCCCACCTGTACATCAAAAATCATATGATTCAATGACAGGTGAAACTATGGAAATAACTTTATTTAGAGAACATCAGGTAGAATGGAAAACAGGAAGATAAATGCTCACATAAGTTAATTGCTAATGATGTATACAACCCGTCCAAAGTCCAAATAGAAGGTCTTCTTATTGGTGACAAAGTTCTCCAAGTGTTCCTCTTCTACAGTCAGTCAATAATTATTTAACAAATGCCTACTATATTCTAGGCACCATGCTAAGCTCCGGGGATAAAAAGAAAGGCAAATGATAGTCCCTACCCCTCAAAGAATTCGCAATCTAAAGGGGAAGATGATACATCTCAGTGAGATTGATAACAGTAAGAACCATTCATAGTAAAAAACAACAACAACAACAACAACAACAACCAGATGGAAAACACTTATGACCAATGGGATGAAAAACACATATGGCCAAGATTTTGGCATGAAGCTTAGATAGAGTTAGTCTTTCAATGTTTGCCTCTCTAATGGATGCTACAGATAGACAATGAGCTGCTCCTCAGAGTAGAAGGAGAGATTAATCTGAATCACACTTGGCAAATTAAACATGGCTACCAATGATCCCAAACTTCTTTCAGTTTCAAAAGCCCATTTCTTTAACGCCAAAATTCTTCTAGTGATGCTTAGGGTGAGCATCATGAAATACTACAACTTCAGAAGAGTAAGATTATACATAACCCAAAGGGCAAAGAGTTAAAGAAGGGGAAAACAAGCTTCAGCTTATTACCAAAGATGACTAGCTTGTGGGAGGTGGCGTAAACAATATTCTCAAGGACGTCTATGGATGGAAAAAGAGGAAAGCTGGATATATAGTGAAGATAGAGGCAACATCCAGCTAGACAGAGTGGTACATTAGTATCACCAAGATAATAAAAGGAGTAAAGGTCTTCCAGCACATTGGGTAGATCTTCTATGGAAGTCATATGGAAAGACATAGACAAAAATCCCACACAGAATTCCCAAGATCTGCATTTTCCTGGGAAACTGTGAAAATGAATCAGTAGCTCTTTTCTCTAGCTCCAGCTAGAGATCTCACTCGGGCAAAATAACAGTTTTAAATTCTCTTTCTCTCCTCACTGGGAGCTCTCAATTGCTCCTCTGCTTTGCATTAAAATAATAACACTCATTTTAGCAATGCAAGTGATTATTAGTTTTATCACATTTACCAGCTTAAGAGAAAGTAAATGTTTAAACTTCAGAAAGGTAAACAAACTTTTAAGAAACAAGGTAAACTTCCTGCTCCTAGAGAGAAAACATCTGGTTCAAAACCTCTTGGAAGAGAGGGAGGAAAAGGGGTGGTGAGACTGATGAAATTGCCCTCCAGATACAGCACCAACAGATTTCAGCAATGGCTGGATCCACCTACATCTTCTTGAAACTGGAGTCCAGTGCTGGCACCTCATGTCTCCTTTTACTGCTTCTGCATTTCTCTGGCTCTAAGCAGCTTTCCCAGGAACAGCTTCTCCTATAAATCCAAATCTATGAGGGGAAGGGCTTATGGGTCAAAATCAGACTTTTAAGCCTCCCCAAGAAAAGAGGAAGCTCCTAAGAAAGGCTTTGAGAGGGACACTGGGAGATGTCTACCCCAAACCAACGGACATCCATCCCTGGCATCCTTATTGCTGTGGTAATGCCAGGAGGAAGTATGCCCAAAACAGTACTATACACATGTGTGTTTATGTATATATATGTACATGTGTGCATATGTATACACATACATGTATCCGTGTGTATACCTATATTGAGTATGTGCATATATATAGTGTATACATGTATTGCATAGATATGCATGTATTTATGCAGTGCATATATATATATATATATGTATATATATATATATATATATATATATATATATATATATATATATATATATATATATAGAGCATGCAGTGCATATATATGCAGGTGTATGTATATACATATATGTGCAGATGTATGTATGCATATATGTATATGTATATTGTGTTTGTGTGTATATATACATGCATATATCTTCTATATACTTACTTTGTGTATATTGGGGGGCACTGGATGTTGGGTATGCACATGTGGTCTATTCCTATAGAATATGTTTTCCTTTTATATAGGTACTGTTATTTTTGTTATATCCCCAGAGACATGCTCAGAGCCTGTAATGTAGTATATACTTTATAAGTACTTGTCAGTTGATTGGTTTTCCGTTATTAGTCTTTTCCTCCAACTTCAAATTTCTTTTCCTCTGATTTCCCCCATATTATCTTCACCACTGGGGAGAAATTACCTCTCTATCTGGCATGGTATACCCATTTCCTTGGGACAGCTAGGTGGTACAGTGATTAGAGCACTGGGCTGGAGTCAGGAAAGGCTGAGTTCAAAGCCAACTTCAGATAATTATTAGTTACATGACCTTGGGCAAATCGCTTAACCTTATTTGCCTCAGTTCCTCATCTGTAAAATGGGGACACACTGGAGAAGGAAATGGCAAACCACTTCAGTGTCTCTGCCAAAAAAACTCCATCGACAAAGTCCATGGGATCACATAGAGTTGGACAGGACTAAACAACAACAACCTTGTCTTTGACTATTATTTCTTGTTTCTCCATTTTACGTCTGGGAAGATTTCCTACCTAGGCCCACTACTTCTCCATCTCCTGGGTCAGTTGCCAGATCCTCAATAACTGGCATGGGGAATGGGTGAACATTTCATTAGTAAATCAGTGTGGCCTAACAGCTATGTCCTCTAAAGAGACGACAAAGAGAATTTCCCATCAGTTACTCTATATCTCTTCTGGAGTGTCCTTGATCCACCATGAGAAGCTGTGGAAGATCATTATTCCTAGGCCAACATTACTTGTAGTAGACAGGAGGCCTGATATTCTAAAGGAGATCTGTGGTAGGTATCAGTAGTTTGGAATGTAATATTTTACAGCCAGGATATTTAGTGTTGAGGATGGAGCCTAGTGAAGAACACAGACTATTGACATCTATTAGCACAGCAATGCAAAGTGAACCATAAGGTACTAATTTCTCTCTTACCCTCAGTACTCTTCTTAGGCACTTATTCTATACTAGTATGTGATGTATGTGCAACTCACAACCTTGACTAGATTTCTCACTCCTTGAGGTCTAGGACAATGGATTACAGCTAGTATTGAATTGGTGTGAATAATAAATCTCCTGAAGTACTCGCACATAATGGATTGTGCTCTACTTCAAATTATGATTATGTAAAATCTAATAATTGGTCCCAGCCCAATGGAACTATGCAGGGTGAATTTGAATAATGCAACCACATGGGGCATTCATTGTATGCATTAATGGGGACTTAGTTGTAATAATCTGTGTATCCCCAATGTCTACCATAGTGCATTTTTCATGGTCACTGATTAATAAATGCTTATTGAATGAATGAAAAAATTGAATCAGTGAACATTAAGTCCAAGTAAGAAACCACAAGGTTCAGTTGGCATCTCATAATTTATGGATCCTTTCTCTTCACCCCTGTGAATAATCACTTTCTACAAAATCAGAAACTTGTTGGAGAGAGATTTGGTTCAGTGAGACCACTGACGACTTGACCAACTAGAGGAAGGATCAAGAGAGAAACAAGAATTAAAAAGGTGAGGGAAGGAAGTGTTGAGGTTTGAGGGGTTACCTTCTAAATGAAGAGAACAGTGGAAGGGGCTTTGGAGTCAGACAACCTGAGTTTAAATCCTTCCTCTATCATTTCCCTGTGTAACCCTGGGCAAGACACAACATCTGGGCTCTACTGATGAGGGTATTAGATTAGATGGCCTCTGAAAATCCTCCCAACTCTAAGTCTGTGATAATTGTGATCTGTTTATGTGTGTGACCTTGGACAAGTCACAACTTCTCTGGCATAAGTATTTGTAGGATATGCATCTATGCACATTTGGGCTCTCAGGGCCTCATTTTCCTCATCTATGAAATGAGGGGGGTACGTTAGATGATCTCGAAGGTTCTTTTCAGCTTGAAATCTATGTTTCTATGATCGATTCCACCAAAAAAAAATTCTCTTGTATGGGTGGCTGGCCGCTTGGCAAGGAAGGACTGCTGCTGCATCAGGAAAACTTCTTCATCTTCTGCTGCCAACTTTCAGAAGGTTTGACAATGAAGTCTTCATATTCATCATCTGGTTTTACTATTCAGTGTGCGGAGTGATTCTTTCAAATTCAAAACCCAAACCCTCTCCTCCTTCCTAAATTCCCTCTTACTATTTAAGGCTGTCACCATTCTTTCATCACCCAGGCTTACAATCTACATGTCATCCTTAACTACTTACTATCTCTCAACCGCTATGCCCAATCAATGGCCAAGTCTTGTCATTTCTACCTTTGTAACATCTCTCCTTTGATACTTCAAACTCTTAGTATAGATCCTCATCACCTTATGCACAGGCCATTGCAATAAACTGTAGATTGGTTTCCATGCCTCAACGTCTCTCTCCACTCTAATCTGTCAGCTACATTTATTTATTTGTTTGTTTATTTGCTTGTTTGTTCATACATTCATTTATTTGTTTGTTTGTTTGTTTATTTATTTTGTACATATATTTTTATAATCTGTCAGTCAAATTTCCTAAAACAAATCTTCCTAAAACACAGGTCTAGCCATATGACCACTCCACCTCTGTTCAATTAATTCCAGTGGCTCCCTATCACTTCCGGGACCAAATATAGAATCCTGTTTGGCATTCAAAGCCCTTCATAACCAGTCCTTTCCCACCTTTCCAGTCTTCTTACACCTTCCACTCTTTCACATACTCTGCTATCCAGCCTCCTTGCTGTTTTCTTTTTCTTTCTTTCTTTTTTTTTTTACACAAGCACTCCATCTCCTGACTCTAAGAATTTCCACCGCTCGTCTTCCATGCCTGGAATACTCTCACTCCTCATCTCAACATCCTGGTTTCCTTCAAATCTTAGCCAAAGTCTTACTTTCTGCAAGAAGTCTTTCCCAATCCTCCTTAATTCTAGTTCTTTCACTTTGTTCACTGTTTCCAATCAATCCTGTATAGGTCTTGCTTGTATGTGATTGTTTACAAGTTTTCTCCATTAGACTGTGAGCTCCTTGAGAGCAGGAACTGTTTTATTTTGTGTTTGGCTTTCTTTGTATCCCTAGTGCTTAGCCTTAGCACATGACTTTTGTCCTGCCACTGGACTTTGATGACTCAGGAAGAGAAAGCGAGGCTGAAGACCCTGAGTGACTCTACCTCTCTAAAATCCAATTCACACACAGGTCAAGACATCACTTCATGATCCTTGGAAAATAAAGAATAAACAATAGCAGTGCTTAGCATAGTGCCTGGAACACAGTAGATACTTAATAAATGCTAGATGGCTCACTATACACTTCACAGACTATAGATATTTAATACCTGGGCTGAGAAGCATTTGATATAGTAGTTAGAGTAATGAACTTGGATTCAGGAAGAGCTTCATTCAAATCTCAGCTTAAATGTTCTTTGTGCAATCTAGGGAAGCTAGATGGTACAGTGAATAGAGTCCACTGGGCTATAGAGTCCTGGGCCTGAAGTCAAGAAGATTCATCTTCCTGAGTTCAAATCTGGCATCAGACACTTACTGGCTGTGTGACCCTGGGTGAATCACTAAACGCTGTTTGCCTTGGTTTCTCCATCTGTAAAGTGAGCTGGAGAAGGAAATGGCAAATTACTTCAATATCTTTGGCAAGAAAACTCCAAATGGGATCATGAAGAGTAAGACAAGACTGAAACAACTGAACAACCACAACTAAAATGAAGAGAGACCTCAATACTGGAACATGGACTGAGCTAAACTCCAAGTGTTTGTAATATAAACAAAGATATAAGGTCTGTCAAGCCTAGAGAGCAGCTCAAAAAGCCTTGAACTGCAACCAGAAGACAAGAGGCCTGGGCTCTACCCCAAAAGTTTTTATGGTGTCTGACAGTGTGCCAAAAGGATGAAATTACCTGGCAAATAGTGCCCCACTCTCTCATCATCTAAGACAATTTCAGAGGTGCAAGTCAAGACTTGATTTCAGGCTAAGGATTCTGAAAGTTCTCTCTTCTTGCATGTAAATCTTTTCTTCATTGTGAAACCATAAACTACTTGAGGGTAGGTACCATGTTATAATATCCTTAATACATTGCAAACAAATACCATTATAACATTATGAAATCCCACTTTATCCTCATTAGACCAATTAATTCCTCTTTACCTTAGCAGTGACCAAAAATATTCAATGCCTGATAAGTTGTCTTCTGGTGATAAGCCTTTCTTAATTTAGTTATGCTGGTTTTCTGATAACAATTCATGTCATATATACCCATACACACATACACACACACACACACACACACACACATTAAACACCTCTGGCTCCATGTCACCTCCATGATCAAATATAAAATCCTCAGTTTGACATTCGAAGTGACATCTCTCCCTTTCTAATCTGGTTATAACTTACATCTGTTTATGGGCTTTGCAATACAGGAACACTGATCTCCTTGCTGTTCTTCCTACAAGAAACACCATCTCCTGACTCTGGACATTTTTATTTGTTTTCCACCATGTACAGAATTCTTTCCCTTCTCAACTCCTCCTCCTGGCTTCCTACAAGTCCCAGTTAAAATCTCACCTTCTACAGGAAACCTTTCCTAATTCCTCTTACTTCTAGTGCCTTCCTCTATTGGTTATTTCCAATATATTCTGTATATAGTCAGTCAATAAATATTAAGTGCCTACTATGTGCCAGGCACTGTGGCATTGTTTGTTTGTATATAGTTATTCACATGTTGTCTTCCCCATTAAACTGTGAGGATAGAAACTGTCTTTTGCCTTTCTTTGTACCCCTGCACCCCTGTGCTTGGTACAGTTCCTGGCGCATTATAGGCTATTAGTAGTAGTAGTAGTAGTAGTAGTAGTAGTAGTAGTAGACTAGATTAATAAATGTTTATTTACTAATTGACTGACAACGATATGCAGTGCTTCACTGACCCTTACTCAAAGCCATAATCCATCTTGGTAGGACCTGACAGGGCTTATGCTCTATTGGCAAAGCCTTCAGGAATCAAGGTTCATCTGCAGAGAGTGATGAGGGGCCAGAGGATGACTTAAGTGGTGAACCTTCAGAAAGACTATGAAAAGAATAGGAGCAGACACATAGGGTTTTAGAGCTGGAAAACACCTGGAACGTCAGAGAATGTGCCCATTGCTTAAAAGTCGGGGAAAGGGGGAAAATCAGGTGAAGATTCAATTGATATTGGCATCTGTAGGGAGAGGGAAGGGCTAGGAACTCTTCATTAGCAGCTTTGGTTTGAAATGATTAACATATTACAGATATCCATTTATCAGAGAATTAGATTCTAGCCATAGCTTTTCAACTAATCAGCTGTGAACCCTTGGGCAAGTCACTTTTCTCTGGACTTTGGTTTCTTCAAGAGTAAAATTCAGGGGTTGGACTAGAGTGTCTCAAAGGCTCCTTCCATTTCTAACAGTCCATATATAAGAGAGATGGCCTCCAAGCTTGTGGAAAAAGATAAGAGAGGAAGAAGAAGGAAGAGGAGAAGAAGAAGAAGAAGAAGAAGAAGAAGAAGAAGAAGAAGAAGAAGAAGAAGAAGAAGAAGAAGAAGAAGAAGAAGAAGAAGAAGAAGGAGGAGGAGGAGGAGAGGAGGAGGAGGAGGAGGAAGGAGGAAGGAGAAGGAGGAAGAGGAGGAGGAGGGACACTACACTTATTGAAAGGAGGTCAGAAACACAGAAGAAATTCCATCAAAAGAAGAATTCATGTGCTAATAATGATCAAACAGTCCTTAAAAGCTGCTTGGGGCAGCTAGTGGTGCTGTGGATAGAGCACTGAGCCTGGAGTCAAAAAACTCTTTCTGAGTTCAGATCTGGTCTCAGACACTTACTAGCTGTGTGACCCTAAGCAAGTCACTTAACCATATTTGCCTCAGTTTCTTATTTGGTAAAATGAGCTGGAGGAGAAAATGGCAAATCACTCCAGTATCTTTGCCAAGATACATTATACATTTATATAAATACATATAATTCATATGTGTATATATATAATTATCGTTTTATTTTCCTCCTCTTTATATTCAGTAGAGCTCGGATAGAAATGGTCTTGAGACAAGTCACTATCATGTAAGTGGATAAAATGATTGATTTTTGTAATTGAACAAAAGTACTGGGATGCAGGCTCATCTATAAACTCACTGGAAGTATATTTAGGATAACTACAGGAAAGTGCAGGATGATGAGGATGATAAGTTCTTGTTCTAATTCAACTTCTGATAAGGCTCCACATTTTGAAAGCTTTTCATTTCCATGTAGTTTGGGAATTATGAGTGTTCCTAATAGTAACATCTAGTTTTAAAGTAGTTTTAAAATTTTTGTAAAATGGTGTTATGGTCAAGTAATGATGGGTAGTCATTTTACCTGTGGTAATATTCTATTTCCAAAATAATTTATTTGCTCAGTTCTCAAGGAGATTTTGAGATTTGTATTTGCTCCCTATTGCTTTATTTTTAGCTAGTTTAGTTTAACAGTAAGCTTCCAGAATATCATCACTATCAGAGGCAACATGGTATAATGCATAGAATGGGGAGAGAGAGAGAGAGAGAGGAGAGAGAGAGAGAGAGAGAGAGAGAGAGAGAGAGAGAGAGAGAGAGAGAGAGAGAGAGAGAGAGAGAGAGAGAGAGAGAGAGAGAGAGAGAATTCTGTAGAACTCTATCTAGAGTCTGAACAACTTGGGTACAAATCTCAACTCTAATATTTTTTCTATGTGTGACTTGATGACTTAGACCACTTAAGCTCTGGGTACCTCAATTGATTCTCTAGGACTTATCTGCTAAGTCATGGAAGAGTTGTGATCTGAGATGGAAGAAATTCTTACAGTGGGAGCTTTCCACATCAACAAAATCATGGATCCTTCCTATGTTTAGGTGTATATTTTTATAACAGAGCGTTAGGTATTCAGGAAGGTACCTGCTGCTTAAGCCACTTAACAACATAGCACATCATGAGGTCCCCAGAGAGATATCAAGAACTGAGGATGCTGGGCAATGTTCCTAAAGGCACTCTAATGTGATTTGCAGAAACTGCAAAATTTTGACTTGGGGAAGAATATACAAGATTAAGAGGTGAATAGGAGGCACCTAAGCTGGGAGGGAAAGGAAGGATTTTAGCAACTAGAGATGTGGAGAGAGACATTTTCAGGCATGAGAGACCAACAGTTCAGTAAAGCTCTCGACCTTTACCTTACTTTCCCCATCCAGCAGCAAAAGTGACCATATTCCCTATATTTGTTAATAATTTTAAACAAATACTATCTGTTAACAATATAAAAAATTCATTTCTTTGTTTTACTGAGAAATGTCTGGTCTGGATCTATAGGGGCTGGGCACACTTGGTCTTCTCGGTCCTACACCCAGGCACAGATTTTGACCAGTTTCAGTCGTTAGAGAGCCTCCTTCTAATGAGGGGGGCCCCCTTTTTGCTCATTATACTCTTATTCTAGCATTCCCAGGAGGATTCTTCTTAAGATTATATTAGGACCTCCACCTAGAAGGGAAAAGTAAAAAGATACTTTTTGCTGAATGTTAACTATTTGGTAGGTAATTTATTCGTATATACAAAAGGAATGCCAACCACAGAACACTCATGCAGGAGCATTTGACAGGAAAGAAAATTAAAGTAGATTCAGCAACTTATAATTGTTGTTACAATTTTTTGGGAAGTTAATACTTAAACTTTATCAGAACATAACACAGTTGGTAGGACTGCTATGGGTCAATTTATATTTCATCTAGGTATTTGATCTGCAGTTAGAAAGGAAGAAAGGGGAAGTGGGTGGGCTGCTGCTTCCTTTTATACACCCACTGAGACACATCATCTCACAGGGTGAGATGTGATTGTCTGAAGCAGGCCTTCAAACTTTCCACATGATCATTTCTAACACAGGAAACATTGATAGATATGTTTTTTTAAAGTCCTGTGGGGGGGAGTGGATCTCGATAACTTCTATGAATGTAAAATTATCCTGAAACCCAAAAGTTTGAGAAACAGTGGCCCAGGGATAGCTCTTCTGTAAGACCTAATGTCCCTATGCTCAGCTCAGCTATCTCTTACTCTCACAAAATAACTAATTTATATTTATTCAAGGCCAGTAAAAGTTAATAGGTGGGCCAGTGGTAAAGGTCTTTATGGCTTGTTTAAAAAAAAAACAGGGGGAAGGGGAGTGAGTTTGTTATCTATGTGGCACAGGCTGTGTAGAGAGGATGGGTGGGTGCTTATCTGATCCCCTCCAGTGTAGAGCCACTGACCTTCTCTCTTTACTGAAAACCTTAGGATAATCAATAAGAATGGGTTGATGTTCATTTAATGCTGTAAACAAGACTGTTTTGATCCGTGACTACTGTTTAGACTCATATTTGAGCACTTATAGCCAAGACATCCCTTCATCTCTCCCCAATCCAAGGCCAGGTATTTTATCCACAGCCCTCCACACCCCCATCACCTCCAAGAGGTTGGGTGAGAGATATAGCCTGAAGTGGGAAGGTTTTGATCCCCAAATGGCAAACCTAATTTGGATGATAGATTGAAATTGAGGGGAAAGAATGATGATTCTAGGGGGTCAGGCATCCTGGGTTCAAACCCTAGCCCTGCCATTTGCTGGTTGCGTGACTTTGACTTTTCAGCCTTCCTTGGGCCTCAATTTACTCATTTGTAAATGGGGCAGGGAGTGTTGAACTGGATGACCTTGATAAACCCTTTCCTTCTAAATCTATGATACTAAGAATTTCTTCCTACAGGAAGAAATGCTATTCTGCAGCATATAGTGGAAGAATAAGTCACAACCCTGAACAAGATTTGGGGATAATTAGTTACCATGAGTATTTTGCTTCCAGAAATATTCTCATGTGGTTTCTCCATTGTCTTAGACTCCACAGTGGTAAGGAGGAAGGAGTGAATGAGGTAACAGATGAGGCAGGACTAGAGGCTGACAGGAAGGGATATCTTAGGGTGCCATTAGCCCCCACCCCTCTTGCAAAAGCAAAACCAGCATCAGAAGTGGCACATTGAGGGTTGCCTGATGAAACACAGCGAATAGTGTTGCTTGGCTTTGGGAACCAGGCTAAAGTTTTCATTAGACAATGATGGATGTTTAGTCAGCAGGTGGAAGGAAAAGGGGAAACAATGAGTGTAGGCATGTGCCTCAGAGAGAGCCCAGGCTTGGCAGGAAGCCTTTGCTGAGAGGTCTCAAAAGCAGATTAAATTTCCTTGAACTCAACCATGGACTGCCTCCCTGACTCCCCTTTTTGTTGCTCTGGTGGGGCTGCATTTATAGCCATATGGCCTAGCACTTGGCTCAGGGCCTCACCACAAGTCACCTTGCCTGGAGCCCTCCAGATTGTTCAGTTGGTTTAACATTACCTGCTAATTCTTTCATTGCTGTGTCCCTTGAGCCCTCAGTTTTCAGGACGATTAAAATTATAGCTTCCATCACCCAGCTGGCCTCCCCAAGGGTTCTATAATCACTTTCATTTCTTGTGCCCTGACAATCTTCCTTCACCACCACTAAGAGATAGAGGCAACAGTCCTTTGACAAAGGGGAAAACTGAGACATTGGAGACATGACCTGATTTTCCTAGAATGACTCAGATTCATCAGAATCCCTGCATTCTAGCCTTATGCTTTGTCCACGAATCCAATGAGATTTCCCTGGCAGTCCTAGTTGGATTTAAATATAGCCTTCCAAGGTGAAAGAAGTACATTTGATTTTATGCTTTAATGAGTGATAGGATCATAGCTTTAGAGATGGAAAGGACCCTGTATGTGTCCTTCGTCTCTGACATTCATCACTGCAGGGTCATCACCTTAGTTTCCATTTGTACCTTTGAAAATACATACACAAGTAGATTATCCCTTGCTTAACCTCTCTGGAACCCAGCTTCCTCATCTAAAAAGTGAGAGGATGGGGTTAAATGACCTCAAAAGTAAGTGCATGAAGCAGGATTTGAACTTAGGGCTTCCTGGCTCCAGGTCCAAATGCTCAGTTCATTATTTCGTGTTTCCTCCACAATGTGTCTATCAGGTTGAGGAGGAGCAAGAGGATGCATCATACTGGAATCCATGCTCTAGCAGCTTTCCTATACTCATAGCTTCAGGCAAATGCTTAATTACTTTTCTAAGAATGACTCACATTCGTGTAATGCTTCAAAGTCTACAAAGCACTGGTATGGCATCAGTCACCTTGGTCTTTAGGGACCTTTAAAGGTTTACTGTCAATTTCTGCTTTGAGGGAGACAGACATTTCTGACATATAATAATTCTTTTATGTTTACATATTTAGTGCTTTTTTGATAGCTTACAAGCAAAGCTCCCGGTTAATTGCTCTAAAGAAGCACAAGAAGAGAGCCCCTAAATCCTTTCTTTAGCTTTGGAATGTATTTTGAATATGTGTGGAGGAGCAGCAGTAGACTTGTTCAAAGGAGAGCATTCTCCCTAGGTTAAAAATGAATTTGCATTTCCTAAGAATGTTCTAGCTAACAGTAAGAGGAAAATGATGCTGGGCAGCAGGGGCAGGTGAGTCTGGGACTTAAAATCTTCCATGGACAATGGAAGATTGGTAACAATGATGATGATATTATCAGTTTGCTTTCTACTTTGTTTTCAAGTCTTCTGGAAAAGACAGAGATGTAGGAGGAAACATTCCCTGCATTCTCTGCCACTCTTAACAAGCTTGCTTATACCCCAAACTCTGGAGACCTAGGCATTGGGAATGTAAGTTCCTGGAATGCTGAACATCAAAAAAACAAAGACACTGTTTTCCTCCAGAGGAAACCATCAACTATAAAGGAAATTATTAATTCAAGTATGTGACCTGCAAGTGAAAAGCTCTGTGTACAAGCATATGAATCTATCAAAAAATGACTCATCTAATGAAAATAAGATCCTGAACAATAATCCTAAAAATACAAGGGATGCAATTATTCCTGGATAGAGAATGGCCTAGATCCAAAAAGACCTTTCTGGGTAGGAGGTCACTTACTTCCCAGATCTTAGCAGAGAAAGAAAAACAAAGAAAAGGAAAGAAACAAGTTCCAGGCTTCTCTTGTGCACCACAGAAGAGTAGTCTTCTTTCTCCTTTTGGTGTCCCAGGAGGCTCTTTAAAGCTCTGTCATTCAGAAGAGTGAGACCTAGGACAAAGGGCCAGTTTGGAGCAGAGCTCCAGGGACTGGATCAGGGGTGAAGATTTCAAGAGGCCTAAATCTTGAATCTTCACCTACCATCTCTGGTCAAATCAGATCATGTGTCCCAGAGCTTAGCACAATGCCTGGCACATAGTAGGTACTTAATAAATGTTTCACTTGACTTGATTTCTTGTTGGGATTCAAATCCATTCTCCAGATGCCCTCCTAAGAGTGAGACAATATAGTATCATAGTCCAAGTCTTTCCAACAAAGGAATCATTTTTGAATTGAAGAAGATACTGCTTCCATTAATGAACATTGTCACCTTTCTGATCTAGTTCACAAGATTTATTGCCGACCATAGTTTTTAATCTAGCCTATTCATTATAGACTGTCTCCTCCTCAACCTAGGAATAATCCCATTGTGGGTTGAATTAAAAGTGGGAGAAGAGCTGTTTCTTTTATATTATGATCCCTTTTCAAAGAACTAAATGATGTCAATTGTTGATTATGCTATTGCCATGGATGGCCGAACCAAAGAGACTTTGCTACAACTTTACTGGTTTGGGTTTTTTTAAGTCTTTTCATATATATTGTCTTGTTTGATCTTATCCTTTCCGCGAGGTTGCCATGGGACAATAAGTCCCATTCTACAGATGAAGGAACTGAGCTTCAAAAAAAAGATCAGAGCTGGAAGGGACTTTTGAAATCATCTAATACAATCCCAACACTTAATAGATGAGGAAACTGAGTACCAGAGAGGTTAAGGCCTTTCCGAAGAGATAGTCTACTTACTTGTGGGTATGCAAGATCTTTGCAGGCATGGTATAGGATAAAATATAACCTTTTGGTCCTTTGGTTAAAACCAGCAAGCACCATTTTGGAAAGAGAATAAGCTGAGGAGTCCTCTTCTCCAAACCCATCCCAATTTTCTGAGAGGAGGAAGAGCTGAATTCTCTAAGACCCCATCTGTCTCTTCCCCCCTTCTTGGACTTGGCTTTGGGTGGGATTTCCACTTTCTATATCATTTTTTTGGTTCCTTGTTTTCTTTGGGGAAGGAGCCTCAAGTCCCCCCCTCTGACTGAAGAATGATGACTCACTTAATCCAGAGGCAGAAATGAAACCCCAATTTCAATTTTAAAGTTCTGCTGGTTGAGAGATTTATTCAAATTTATGAATTATTAATACAATCATAACAGTTCATTAAATATCCAGGTGGCTTCTAGCTGCCAAGCTGGAAAGGAAACTTCCTAGACAGTTCAATTCTGCATAGTTAAATAACCCTTTGGCTTTCCCATTCACCTCCCTTTTTACTCCATCAAGACAGAAACATTAAGTACGGGATCTTTATGGGATCAGCCATTAATTTTTATGTATGGAAAAAGCCAAAATCAGAAAAAAATTATACTTAAGGAGGCACAAAGCACCAAATCATATACAAATGCCTGAGGAGGAAAACAACCATGAGGAGGGTGAGAGAATACCTTTTTGGAGTTTCTTCATAGAGAAACATTTCAGCCACCTTTCTTGCAAAGACATTTCTTCATGATTGGAGACCCAGCCTCTAAGAGTAGGGTGTATGTGGAATCTTTCTATCCAGGCACTATCATTACCTTTTTCTTTCTCCTCAGATGTTGTGGAGAAAGATGCCTCATTACTAGAGCTTTTCCTAATGCCCATGCTGCACTCCTACCCTTACTCTCTGCTTCTCCAGACTAGTTCAAAGTTTCACTTGGACTGCCAAAATCTTTCCCAAAGTTTTCCATATCTCAGGTCAGGGGTATTGAGGGTGGAGAATGCTGCTCCCTCCAGAACTACAAATCCCATAACTCCTTGCAAACCTCTGGACATTTCTCCTTTCAACTGCAGAAGAGTTGGCCCTTGTCAAGGACATGCTACATGAGGAATATTTTTCAATCATCATTAATCCTATGAACAGCAACAGAAAGGACTTCTTTTGAGTTCTTAGAGTTCAAGTCTTAGAATTCAGAATTCTTAGAGTTCAATATCCCAACTCCCCAAGTCTATGGAGGAATTTATGAATCCTAGCTGGGATTCATACAAGCCCATCTACCTGAGAAAGGCCATTACTACAATTAGTACCACTAGTAATGATGACTTTCATTTATATAGGTGGTTTATAGTTTACAATGCACCCTATACCCATGATCTAATTTGTTTTTTGAGTAAGGACGTGACAAAGTCAGACCTGAACTTTAGGAAGATGATTGTGTCAGCTGCTGGACAATGGATGAGAAAGGAGAGAGACTGATCACGGGGAGGTCAGTCAGGGATCTATCACCATAGTCCAGGTGAGAGGGAATGAAGGCCTGAACTAACAATAACAACAAACATCAGAATGATAATAAGAATTATGTGTCTTAGTAGTCAGGCTTGGAATCAGGAAGAATAGTTTTCAAATCTTACCTCACACGCATACTGTCTATGTGACCCCATGCAAATCACTTAGTGGCCCACACAAGTCTCCAAGACTAATAATATCAGAACAATTTTCCATCTGCATCAGTAGAAGGAGTTTTCTTACTGGGAATTCCCTACCTGACTGAAATTACGGGATCAGTCAATGATGATGATGATGATGATGATGTTAGTAGTGGTGAGTTAATTAGGGAAGAATAAAAGAATTTCTGGGAACAGTGAAGACTCAACAGAGATCACATAACATGAACTTGTAGTGAACCCATCAGATCTTGTTACATTACTTTCTCCAGCAAAGAAGAGGCAGCTTAATAAATGGTTATTGATTAATTGATTAAATAACTTCAATTTTCTCAGGAAAGTAAGAGGCAAGGCCCTTAGCTGAGAAAGTGGAGGAAGGGGGAAGTGTGGAAGGCTTGAGAAGAAAAGAGGAGATTTGAAGTAGTTTGTTTGAAGAGTGAGACTGGGAATCAATTGCAAAGCAATAAAAGGATGGCATGATGCCCTTAGGGCCCATTCAAGGTCAGAGGGCGTATATCTGTTGTAAGCCCAGTCAACAATGGTTGCATGACTCCCTCTAGTGCGGTCCAGTACCACAGCAAATGGGATCTGTAATGGTGGCTGGTGCATTAAGGTTTAACAAAGGATGAGTGAAGGCAGGACAAATGTGTGAGGGGTTCTAATATAGAGGACAGTATGAGATTGAATTGGTTGCCAAGAGGCCCAAGAGTGAAAAGGAAAGGGCTTTGTATCATTTGTTCCCGCACAAGGATTTTCTTCCACAGCTAATTTGAGCCAACACCCGTGGCAATGGAAGAATATTTTCCTCATTTTCACAAAACCACAGAATTTTAGGGTCAAAAGTAACCTCAGAATCCATCGAGTCTAACTCATATCTGAAATAATAGCTAGCATTTATATATAGCACTTTGAGGTTCTCAAAACCCTTCACAAATCTTATCTCATTTGCTTCACAACAAACCTGGGAGATAGATGCTATTAGTAACCTTATTTTTACAGATGAGGAAACTGAGGCTGAGAAAGGTGAAGTGATTTAACCAAGGTTAAAAGCTATTAAGTGTCCCAGGCAGGATTAGAACTCAGGTCTTCTGGACTGATTCCAACACTCAGGAGTGGGGAGCCTGTGGCCCTCTAGGCCCTCAAGTGCAGCCCTTTAACTGAATCCAAACTTTACAGAACAAATACCTGATTTACTGCACTTGAGGACCTAGAGGGCCATGTGTGGCCTCAAGGCCACAGGCCCCCCACTCTTACTCTAGACACTACACCATCTAGCTGCCCCAGAGGCTTTCTAGTCTGACATTTCTGAAAAAGAATCCCACTCAACCCCCCCCCAAAAAAAATAAATGGACTTTGCTTGACAGACTCCAATGAAGTGAGGGTCACTCCCTCTTCAGGCAGCTCATTCCATAGACACTGATTGCAGGAATTCCCTCAATGAGTGTTCGCTTCACTGATGAAATTACAGTTATCCCTTACACATTGCACATGGTTCTATACATCTCGGGTCGGCATAAGAAATTAAATGAGGATTTTGGGGGAGTTTTGTAGAAGCCACAGATGACACATAAGGGCCAACAGACAACACAGAAAAAGTTTAGAAACTCAGATATAGATAAAATATATGTACAATACTGCATGCTACCAACATATTTTATCTTTTAATACTATAATAGTTCAGCCTTCTTCTCTGGTATGAAGGGAGGGCCAAAATATTTTATATAGATTTTCCAGATCTTAGGGGCACCATGCCTCTAACCCCTGTGATGTAGAAAAGATAACTGTATAGTTACAGGAGAAGGGAAGAAAGAAAAAATGGTGTGTTCATTTCTAAGTCCGCAATTTGGAATTTATAGCCCATTTCCCAATAATTTCTCATGCTAGCCTACAAAGGGCCTGTTTAACCTCTATTGTGGCTGAAATACTTCACAAATGAGACCAAAAAGAGTAGGAAACAATATTTGTACTTAGTTAAATGAAATGAAAAAATCAGCTAAAATAAGACATTTTAAATTTTATCATTAATACTAGCAATGAAGGAAAAGCAAGTTTCATGAGAAGAGGGCTATGAAATAGATCGGGACTTCTGTGAATGCTTTAAAGATAATTCAAGCCACTAGATAGTGCATTGGAGAGAATGCTGGACTTGGAGCGAGGAAAATCTGACCACATCCTAGCTATGTGACCTTGGGTGAGTCATTTAACATTTCTCAGCCTTAGATTTTTCATCTGTACAATGGGCATAATAGCAGCACCTACTTTTCAGGGTTGTTGTAAAGATAAAATGAGATGATGTAAGCCAAGTATTTTATAAACCTTAGCATACTAAATATATGCCAAATGAATGCTAACTATGATTACTTCAATGACTTTAGAGGTTAGTACCACTGCTTCTTCATTTTGCCTAATTTCATTTCAATATTTATGACTATCTTTCCCCTTGATCTAGGTAGGTTATTAACATAAAACTTAGGCTTTTCCATGAATAATGTATCTAGCTTGCCTGGCACTTCCATATGTCGAATTTTCCTCAAATACTCATTGAACAATATTGAATAGTCCTTCCCTTTTCAGGAGTATTTTAAGTTTTATCTCTACCTTTCACTGAGGGGCTTAGTAAACTCATTTATAGGCATTCTCTCTAAATTGTATCTCTCTAGAATGTGCTGTAATGTGCCCCTAATTCAGACAGCTTTGAGTACAAATACATCTCTGTCTACTCTACCTCTCTATAATGTTTAATAAGCATTTTATGTCTCTCTGAAATGATTTCCTGCTCCCATTCAGTGATTACTATATAACTTTGTACTGTCATTTGTTATTGCTAATATCCCTTACTGCTGATAAAGTGCCTGATGGGGCTTTAACTCAAAAATTTCCTACCAGTACTTTAAGTTTCAGTAGCCATACTACTAATTTCAACTTAGATACTACCCAATATATGTAACAATGAAACAAATAATACTGAATGCAAAAATGATGTGTTTAGTTGCAGTAACAGATTTTTTGTTGTTCAGTTGTCTGACTCTACATGACGCCATGGCCTACATCCATGGGGTTTTCTTGGCAAAGATACTAGAATGGTTTGCCATTTATAAGGAACTGAGGCAAATAGGGATTAAGTGACTTGCCCAGGGTCACACAGCTAGTAAGTATCTGAGGCTGGATTTAAACTCAACTATTACTGTTCTAGATCTGGAGCTCAATCTGCTGTACCACCTAGCTACCCCCTAAATTAGGTCTTACTTATTGGTATAAAATCAAGAACAAATAAAATACATCATAGAAAAACTATACATATCTGTAGCATAAGAATAGGATGTTCGCATAAATTCAGTAATACTGAAAAAAAAAGTTCTGCTCGTAAGATTTTTAGGAGGGAAGCAAATAAAAACAGAAAAAGATATTTTATCAAATCAAAAAGTTTTCTTTAAATCGAAATTCCAGGGAAATCTGAAGAATTTCAGGAAGATGTATAAGCTTTTCTTGTGTGGCTTTGGGAATTTTTTTTTTAATCCACCACCCCCCCCTTCCAACAAAAGTCAATCTTGGGTATCCCCTACATTTGCCACTAGGTGGTGCTAATAATTATTCACTGGCAAGTTCCAAGCTCCCTTGGACTGTCGTATTCCCTTGGGATGGAAGTGTTGAGTAATAAATGCACTTATTGGGTACTGGATATGTGAATTTATGATACTACAAATTGGAATTGAGATCCAAGCTCCAATCCACTGGCTAACCTCACCTCCATTCAAATGTGCTATATTTCAATGATTGTTTAGTCACTTGACCTTGGGGTAAAGGAGTTGATAGCCCACGAAAGTAGTCATTTATGCTACAAAGTTTCATACAGAGGTTTTACTTTTAACATGAAATAACTAAATAAATAAGCCTTACTTAATAACCAGAGAACACAATGGATAATAAAGCATAAAACATCTATCAAAATACTAAGTGTCTTGCTCTCCTAAGGCTTGGAAATCATCTCTTCATCCACCTAGCAAAGGTTTGATCTGGACTCAGAAGTTCTAAATAATGCTTATTTGGAGTCTTTCCTTGAATAGGCAGAGGAGCATAAGAACACTGTTTCTACATGATACTCAACTCACATTCTCTATAGAACTAGTCTTCAGGTACAGTTGTAGACACTCTGAAGTTGGAGTCAAGGCTTGCTCCTTCCTTGGAGCATGAAATATGGTATCCATTATAAATCAGAAATCAGAAAGATTGTCGGTTCCATGACTCAGTTACCTGGTTGATAGCAAGTACCATCTTATCTAGTTGCAGGTAGACTTCCGCCAGTGGAATGGGAGGATGAGAACAGTTTGTTCCAACGGCCAAGAAGGTAGCTGGAGCAGGCACTGTGAGGTGCTTAAAGCTTGGTCAGACATCAAAGATGTCAAGGTCATCCACTGCATCCCAGGCCATCTTAACTTTGGTCTGACCACTGGATTTCAATGACTCTGGAAGAGAGAGTAAGGCTGATGACTTTGCTCAACCCTACCTCACTTAAATACAGTTCACATGCAAGTTAATACATCACCTGGGATGTCACCGGTCTTCTTCAAAACCGAAGGACAAACAGCAACTCATCATGAAGTGGGGCAGGTAAAATTGGCAACCAGACCCAACAGGGATCTGTGCACGTCCCTTTCATTCTAACCCTGGCTACCACTCTCTACTGCCCCTGCATCACGTCACTTCCTGTACTGCTCTCCCTCTCCTCATGTTAGTGTCTGTTGCAAGGTGTTGTAATGACAGAAGCATAATGTCCAGACAAGAAAGGTTAGAGTTTTGTTCTTTCCTGCCTTGGTCAGGCCACAACTGCAGTACCCCATTCAATTCTGGGTGCCATCTTTTAGAAATGACATTGACAAACTGGATTGCATCCAGAGGAGGTTAACCAAAATGGTGAGAAACCTGGAGACCATAGAATCATAGGATTTAGATATGGAGAGGACCTTAAAGCTGATACAATCCTACCTGAAATTCCACCATTCCTCTGAGTTAAATCATTATTTATTGACACCCGATATATGTTTCTTTCAAATTCAAATTTCTCTATCCCCCAGAAAGTGTGTTACATTACAGTATTATTGATCTTCCATTTATACTTCAAAGATCTGTGACTTCCTCTGTGTCAGTACTCTTACTCACAGAGAATGCCATCCCTCTGTGACTCAGTAGACCACCTTTGAGGATTGCTATGACCAAGAAATTCATTGTACCATACATGCCTGGAAAGGAACCTCTCTGAACTCGGCTAGGTTTTAATCCTTTGATGACATATCACATCCCAAAGATAGAGCTTGATGCCAGCACCTCTCCTGATGCCTTTCTGGATCAATAACATCTGCCAGAGTATGCACTTTGCTGATTTGGCCTTCATGGGTCCAGGATCACATCTACTCCATGATGAAACAATGCAGTAACTGAAGTTCATTGGGAGTCCTTTATCTGGGATGTAGTATAGTCAAGTGCAAAGAGTCTTAGTTCAAATCAGAAGACCTGAGTGCAAATCCTGATTTGGAGGGTTGCTATGCAACTTTGGGCAAGTCACTTAACCTTCCTGGGTCTCAGTTTCCTCCTCTGTAAATTGAAGCAGTTATTCATTAAAAAATAAATAATAATTCCATAAGAAGCCAGAAAGAAGCAGTTCAAGTATGAAGCAATCATGGTTAGGGCCATAGAAAACTTAGGCGCTTCTAAGGTCCCAGAATGCAATATTCCAAAAGGCAAAAGACATGGCCTTACATCTTCTAAGAACAATTTAGCCTGCAAAGCTGAGCATCATCCTACAAGGGAGGAAAATGACTTCCAGTAGAATAAAGGGTCTGCAAGCATTTCTATTGAAAAGGATAAATTTTTAAATAAAAACACAAGTAAAGAGAAACCTAGGAAGATAAATGTGTTTGAGTGCCTGGAAAGGACTGTATGATGGTGCAATACTAATATCCTAATGAGAGAAAAGAAACAAGTGTCCTTTCAGAAGCTTAATGCCTTCAAAGAGTATTGAGAGAATTAAATTAAAAAAAAAAACAGATCATAGGGATGGGTTGGTTCCATTCTGAATGTTTTAAGAGGGGAAAGAGGAAGAGGGTAAAAGGAACATAGTAATATAGAAAGGAGGAGGAAGGGAATAGAATTTGCTATTTTTCATGCTTGGGGTGCATGAAAGGAAAAATACACAAACATAGAGGAAGGGAGCTGGTATCAGGTGTCAACTTCACTCAACTGAAATGGGCAAACAAGGGTTGCACGCACACACACATCAACAGGAAAACAAGCAGGGATGGGGATGGAGGAGACAGTTAAGAGAAAGGACAGTACCAAAGAGAGAATAGCTGCAAACAAAACAAACTTCCTGACACTGAAAGGGGAGATTAAATGGGAAAAGGAAAAAAAAAGAATCAGAATCTAAATCAGAATCTAAACCTATCAATTGTAAGATAACTGAACAAAGTATGGCATGTGAATGTAAAGAAATGTATACTCTGGCCTCACTTTCTCAAGGCCAGGCTGCTCTATCTCCCCCTCAGAGTTCCAGGGTACCATAAGAAGTTGTGTCTTTCCTCTAATGCCATCATCTTGAGCCCCCACTGCTGTGTTTCCCCTATTTCTTAGGAGTCAGTAATTAGCACTCCAGTTTCACTTAACAGCTAAGTGTTAAGGCTGTTTACTTCAAAGATATAGCAAGAACATACATTTTCCCATAGTATCTTCAGGACATACTCTCCCCCGTAGCATATTGGTCTCTTGGGAAATAGACTCCAAACATATCTCAGTTCCCACATAGCATTGGCCCCACCAAGCTAATGCCCAGTCGTGACATTAATTTTGAGCAACAGATCTCTCTTACTGGGCTGGGATCCCAAAGTTCACTCCTGCATATTGCTCCTTGTGTCAGGGCATTGATGCTGTGCTGACTGCAAAACCCAGCCTGGATTGCTCTCCTAATCAAGACTGGGGAATCCACACCCTTTGCCTAGATTGGAAAAGAACAAATTATACAACAAATGACTAGATCAATGGTGGAATCCTTCTGGATGTTGTACTTAGATGGGACATGGCCATATTCCAGCTGCTTGCCTGAAAGATGAGCCTCTGTGGGTCAGGAGGAATGGCCTCTTTATCTTGGATTTTGGCCTTTACATTCTCAATAGTGTCACAGGACTCTGCCTCTGGGGTAATGGTCTTGCTAGTCAGGGCCTTCACAAAAATTTACATGCCACCCCTAAGATGCAATACCAGATGGAGGGTTGGATTCTTTTTTTGACCATTGTAGTCAGGGAGCAGCCATCTTCTAGTTGTTTATGTACAAAGATAAGCTGGTCAGGAGGGATGCCATCTTTATCTTGGCTTTTAGCCTTCACATTCTCAGTAATACCCTGCATAATAGTTTTGCTTGTCAAGGTAATCTGCATGGTGACCTTTTTGCAAGGATGCTAGAATCTGAGACTCCTGTGCTGCTGAATTCTGAGAAGCAGACTCCAAGAATAAATTATCTGATCAGTTCCTTGTCCTTCGTGAAAGTTAACAAAGATCAGGCATGCTAGAAATTAAAGTTTTGATGAAAGGAGAAGATAGAAGAATATTTTGTTGCATGAGACACTGCCTGAGGAGGGTGCTGAGGATGAGAAAGAATTTTGGGTGGAGAATGGGGAATGTCAGGTCAAAAGAAAGAAATGGCCCAAAACAGACTCTCTCTATATCATGGTTTTGTCTCGAGGTGGGCCTGTTCGTTAGTGTAGTGATTATGTACTTGTCAGCAATGTCCAAAAAAGAAGCTTGAGCCTTCATCTACAACAGAGATAATTACAAGGGGCTGGAGATTTAGTGGCTTTTGTAAATAGCCAGTAGGGGACAGTAGCAATACACTCCCCACCTCTCTACTGCCTAACTATGAGACATCAATACTTTGAAATTGATTCCATTAGTTTCTATGTTTGCTTCATCACAGTCTCTCCCTATCTTTCATGTGAAATCAAAGAATCAATGGGCTCATCTAACCTCTGGCTGTCCATCTGTGACTCACAACTCATTTAAGTAGAACCTTATGCAACATGTACTTTCTTCTTCCTACATCTATCTTGAACTTTTTCCAAGGTCTCACGGGAATATCATGAATTCTGACATTACTGATTAAAAGGAAATCTGACAAAAGCCCTACTGATAAAATGTAATGGCTAGTGGGTAAATCACTGTTTCCAAATTGTCAAAATACGTCAGCACAATTCACTAAAATAATGCCTTTTGAGCTGCAAATCTGTTAAACCAATTCTCTTTGCCTTCAATGGCTTTCTTTCCTTCCCAGGGTTTATTCTGACATTAAAAAGTCATAACTATGGGCAACAGCAGCTTCAAATGCATTTTCCTTGGTTTGGATAAAATATGAGCCACATACATAACAAAAACAAGCCATATAAATTGTTTGGAGGAGAACATGAAAACCATTGTTTGAATAAACTATGCATAAAAAAACTGGCATTTGAATATATTTTATTAGTCTTAATACAAAGCATACTTTTCTGCCTGATATCTGACTTGCATAAAACCTGAATACAGCCTATAATCAGTGTTAGTTTCCAGTAAATATGAATACTTTATTTTTCCTTTCAAAGAGAACTAATTTTAAGGGTGTAGCCTGTATTCAAAGACAGTCTTTATTTGGGCCAATATATTAATAGCAGCAGCAATCATTAAAAGCTAACAATTTCATCATATAATTTCCCTGGCCTTCAGTTTCCCCATCTGTAAAATGAAGAAGTTAAACTAAATGACCTCTGAGGTCCCTTCTGGCTCTTGAGCTATGATGCTATGAGCACCTACCTCCTGAGTTGTTGTGAGAATCAAATGAAATATTTATCAAACACTTAGCACAGTGCCCAGCACATTGTAGCTGCTATGTAAATATTATTATTATCATTAATTTTCCATATAAGTGTAATTTCCTTTTATGATGGGACAACTAAACTGATAATTGCAGGGAATTCTCTCATTTATTTACATTTCAGGGAGGCTGTTGACAAAAGCTTTTTCTACTCTCAGAGCTGTAACTAGGGAAGGGCAACTGAAATTTCCCCAACATCTCAGGAGGATGCCACCTCTTCCAGACTGTGTTCTACCTTTTCTCATCTTCTACTCCTCTGCTGGCACCTGCAGAGGTGGAAGGAAGCATAGAAGGGAGGGTGACCTGGGAGAAGGCTAAGGAATGCGGAGGGTGAAAAGCTGCTACTATACCTTCTACACCTGCTCCTTGGGGGATTGGAAGTTGGGAAGTAGCCCAAGGGAGAGGGTCACTGGAGGCAGAGATATGTGGAAAAGGGGAAAGAACAATAAAGTGGACTACTTCTAGGGCCCAGGACTAGGGAAGAGGGAATGTCTTCTTTGGAGATGGTGGAAGGCTTCTTCTCAGCCATGTGATACCCAAACAGAGCTTTAGCTCTTATGAGATGGTGTCACCTTCCAATCTGATGACACATGATTGTTTGAAGGTAACTCAGCAAGAGGTAGGGTGCTATAGTAGAAAGATTACTGGCTCTGGAGTTCCAGGACCTTGGTTCAAATTACATATCTGAGGTCTGCCACACATGTGACCTTGGACAAGTTTGTCACTCTGGACCTCAGTTTTCTGAATTGTAAAATGAGAAAATTGGACTAGATGGTCCTTATCAATTCTAAATTCTATGATCCTAGAGATGGCAAAATTTGGAAAGGAGATAGCACCTGGCCTGTACCTGCTTCTGGATTCTTGTTTCTCTTCCGTCCAAGGGAAACTTCTTCCCCTCAAACCTTTATGATGCCAGGCTTCTCAAACTTTTCTACACACCAATGCCTTAAGTGAAAAGGATAAGCTAAAAATATGAATAAAGAGACATCTTGTGAATAGAAAGGAGACACATCTCAGTGAGAGGCCAGGGTATTTTGAGGGACAGAAACACGTCTATTGACACTGCCTAATATGAAGGCAAGGGTTGGAATAGATAGAAAGAATGTGGGTCAGGTATGGAATTTCTTAAAAAAGCGAAAAGACTTAGGAGTCAGGAAGACTTGAGTTCAAATTCTGCCCCAAACATCTATTAATGGTGTGCCCATAAACAAATCATTTAATGTCTTTTAGCCTCCAGTTTCCTCATTTGCAAAATGGGGATAGAAATAATTGTAGTACTCACTTCACTGGGGGTTTATGAAGACCAAATGAAAAATCTATGTGCACTTTGTAGAACTTAGAGCATAGTTTCAATGTCAGTTAAAACATAATGACTTTTTTCTGGATAGGGTAGTAGATACAGAGATACAATGTGCCTCAGAGTACTAGCCATTAGTTTCTATCAATAGAAGTAAGATGTCTGGAACAGGGATGATAAAACCATGTTTCCCTGGACTATTGCATTTGATTCTGCACCATATTTGAAGAAAGACATTGACAAACTGAAGCCCATCAAGAGGAAGGTGACCAGGGTAGTGAGAAGACTGGAAACCAAAGTATATAAGGATAAATTTAGGAAATTAGAGGCATTTGTTTAGCCAAGAGAAGATCTGGGGGCAAAATGTTCTCTGACTTCGATAATTTGATGGGAAGTCGTATAGATGACAGCTGTGGGTTTTTTTTCTGCTTGGCCCCACAGACAAGAACAGGAACTATGGGTGGAAATTACACAGAGTTAGAATTTAGCTTGATATAAAAAAACTGTCCTAACAACTAAGGCTTTCCAAAAATGAAATACAGCTAGGTTGTGATTAATGTGAGACTGAATAATGCAAAATTTGATGTAGTGCAAATTACAAAATGATACCGGTTACACTTAAAGCAAGCCAAAATTTAATTCATTCAACCCATGTGAGCTAGTCAAAGGTTTTAACACACTGCTGTATCATCAATCTACACTTGCCGAGTGTGTGTGAATGTAATGTGCTGCAAAGTACCATATTATCAGCAGATGTGTTTTTTTTTAAAGAGCTCATAACAAAATGGACAAAAGGGAGAATGCTTTAGAAGGAAACTCTCTAGGCACAAAAAAGTAGGTTGTTATCATAGTGGAATGCAAATTTGATGTAACTGAATGGTATGAATGTGGATGTAGTAACTCTAAAATAGGATGAGGTGTCTGCCTGAATCTAGGGTACAGAATATCATAAAACACACAAGTGAAATAAAAGAAAAGGGCAAAGTTGCATCAATTTTTTTATGGTTTACAAAGAAAAGATGTGTTACAATGACAGAAATGGAACATCTTTTAGCTGTATGTATGGATTGAAGATTGCAATCAACAATACCTTCCTCTTAGCAGAACAGCCATTCAGACAGAAGTTTCAAGTATGTTGAAGGTAGTGAAAAAAATGGAAATGAAGTAGATCATGAAGAAGCTTCTGTAAGAATTGGTTGGTTCCATTGCTTTAAGAACCAAGTTCAATTGCATAATGGTAAAATTTCCTGAGAAGTCGCCAGTTCGGATAAGGATGTGGCAGCGAAGCATCCTGATATTTTAAAGAAAATAATCTAAGAAGTTGGATACACTGCTTAACAAACTTTGAATGTGGATGAAACAGCCTTATTCTGGAAAAGGATGCCTTTTAGAACCTACATTTCTCAGAAAGAAAAAACTCAACCTGGATTTAAAGTGTCTAGGGATCTTCCAATACCTTTTTGGGGATTTGAAATTCAAAATCGATGCTTGTTTATTGGTCTCAAAATTCTCATGTAACCATTGGTTGCTTCCAGTTCTTTGGCAACCAAATAAGAAAGCATGGATGACTAAAACCTGGATTTCAAGTTATTTTAGTCCAGTTGTTGAAAAATATTGCAGAAGATGGCGGTGTAAAAAGGTAGTTGCTCTCACCCTCCCCTATCAACCTCTGAAAACCCAGAAAATATCACCCTAGAAAAAAAAAAGACCCTGAAACAGCTGAACTAGAAGAAAGATGGGTAACAGCAGTGCAGCAGCCCAGCAAATGGTTCTCCCAGTGCCTCAGCAAAAATAAGGGAAGCAGCACTACAAAGGGCCCCAGGCGGATAAGCACCCTGCAGCATTCATCTGAAAGGAGCTGAAGGAAACAATCTATAGTCTCCCTGAAGGCCCAGCCTTGCTGATTCCAACCCAACACCAAGTGAGCTGTCAGAACCCTCTAGCCTCCAACTGTCAACCAGGAGGAGATCCTGAAGCCCAGGTGGTAGAGCAGGCAAACACCAACACCTGGACCTCCGAGTGCCTCAGTTAGGGTGGGGGAACCGGTGGAAACCAGCTCAGAAAACCACCAGGTGCCTCAGCACTCTACCACACAGGAATCTCCCAGTGCATTAGCAGAAACAGGGAGGCAGCATTAAGGGCCCCAGGCAGATAAACACCCTGCAGCACCCATCTAAAAGGAGCTGAAGAAAGCTAAAGGAAAGGAAAAGCAGGCAACCTAGAATTGCCTGAAAGTTCCAGCCTTGCTGATTCCAGCCCAACATGAGGTAAGCTGCCAAAACCCTACAGCCTCCAATTGCCAACATAAGAGGCCCCAGCACACAAAGCCAGTGACCAAGACCTAGGCTCCCAACACAAGAAGCTTGGGTCAGTGCCCTCTGTTCCCCAGCAGGAGAGCTCAATCTCTTTAAAGGCCAGGGAATAAAGAAACCATGAGTAAAAAGAAACATACTAGATTCATATTATGAGAAGAGTGAAGATCAAGACAGAAATTCTGAAGAGGACAACATTGTCAACAAACCCACATCTGCAACATCAAAAGGGAATATGAACTGGTCTGAAGCCCAAAAAGCCTTCTTAGAAGAGCTCAAGAAGGATTTTAAAAGTCTAATGAGAGAGGTAGAAGAGTCCTTAAAAATACAATTGGCCAATTGGAAAAAAAGTACACTGAAGAAAACAAGTCCTAAAAAACACAATTGGCAAACTGGAAAAAAAGTACACTGAAGAAAACAAATCCCTTAAAAATACAATTGGCCAATTGAAGAAGGAAGTACAAAAACTAACAGAAGAAAACAATCTGTTAAAAACTAGAATTGGACAAATGGAAACTAATGACTCTATGAGAGAGCAAGAATCAGTCAAACAGAAACAAAAAAATGAAAAAATGGATGAAAACATAAAATACCTCATCGGTAAAACAACCGACCTGGAAAATCGATCCAGGAGAGACAATTTAAAAATCATTGGACTACCTGAAAATCATGATGAAAAAAAGAGCCTGGACAGTATCTTTCAGGAAATCATAAAGGAAAACTGCCCTGAAGTCCTAGAACCAGAAGGTAAAATAACCATAGAAAGAATACACCACTCACCACCTGAAAGAGATCCCAAATTGACAACACCAAGGAATATAATAGCAAAATTCCAAAATTACCAGATGAAAGAGAATGTGCTATAAGCAGCCAAAAAGAAACAATTTAAATATCATGGAACCACAGTCAGGATTACATAGGACCTTGCAGCTTCTACATTAAAAGACCACAGGGCATGGAACATGATATTCCATAAGGCAAAGGAGCTTGGATTGCAGCCAAGGATCAACTACCCTGCAAAAATGAGCATGATTTTTCAAGGGAGGAGAGGGATATTCAACGAAATAGGGGACTTCCAAACCTTCCTGACAAAAAGACCAGAGCTCAACAAAAAATTTGATCTTCAAGTACAAGATTCAAGAAAGACATAAAAAGGTAAATGGGACAAAAAGATACGAAATGTTGTTAATAAGGGCAGACTGTTTACATCCCTACAAGGAACGATGACACTTGCAACTCTTGAGATTTGTATTGTTATTACACCATGTTAAAGGAGTATACATAAAGGGGGTGGATATTAGTTGACTTTGATGTAATGATAAAAAAAAATGTAATCAAGTGGGTTAAATGGATCCAAGTAAGCGGATTAGTCTGATCTTAGAAAATGTACTGAGAAAGGAGGAGGCAGACAAGGGTAAATTACATTACAGGAAAAGACACAAAATCCTATTACAGCAGAGGGAAAGAAGAGAGGTGGGGTGAGCATTGTTGAACCTTGCTGTCATCAGATTTGGCTCAAGAAGGGAATAACATTATCAGTTAGGTATGGAAATCTAATTTGCCCTAGGGGCAGTAGGAGGGAAAAGGGGAAAGAAAAGGGAGAGGGGATGGAAGGGAGGGAAGAAGCAGGTGGGGGTGAAGGGGAAGATGGTGGAGGGGGATAATAGAAGGGAGGAGAGACTGAAGGAGGTAGTGATCAAAAGCAAAGTACTTGTGGGGGGGGAAGGGAGAAAGGAGAACGAAAAGCTTAAACAGGGGTAAAAAAGGACAGAGAAAAAGACACAGATAGTAATAATAACTGTGAAAGTTGAATTGCTATCTTTTTTTTTCTCTTCTGTTGAGTTTTGTTTCCTCTTTCTGATGGTTCCTCCTATTGGTTTTAATTTTTATTTACAACTTCACTAATTTGAAAATATGTTTAATAGGAATGTAAATGTATAGCCTATATCAGATTGTACACTGTCTTGGGGAGGGTGGTGGGAAGGAAAGGGGAGAAAAACTTTAAACTCAAAAGCATATGGAAGTGATTGTTGATAAATCAAAATAAATTAATAAAATTTAAAAAAGAAAAAGAAAAATATTGCAAGGGCAATAGTATTACACTAAAACATTACTGATTTTAGACAATGCCCCAGGTTATCCAGCTACTTGGGTGGACATTGGAACTTATTTCATTGTATGAGAATGTAAGCACACAAATTTACCAAGATGTGGCTAAAGCTCTGTGTACCTATGAGTGTACGTATGAATAGCTAAAGAAAGGGGAAAAAAGATTTAAAGAAAGAGAAGACAGTTCAGTCAACAGTGTCAACACATTTTAAATAACAATAAAGATGTTTGCATCATATTTTCAGTGTAGGTTATCTTTAGGTACAATATTCACAAATTTAATTTTTACAATTTTGCTTTCTATAAGTACTCTATTTCCTTGTGATAAATGTTAGCAGAAACACATTTTTCTTATCCTTTGCTGTTATATTACATTAATAAATATATAAAAATTATTGTAAAAATTTTTCATTGCGAATTTCAATCAATTATATGGAATCAATTATAATTTCAGTTTGTACAAATTCAAATAATCAGACCACTTCGAGAGATTCGTTATTTGTACTAATTGAGACCTAATTGTAGGTACCTCAGAAGGGAGTGGACGTCCCTCTCCCTGAAGATCTTTGGGGAGGGACTGAAAGACCATCTGTCAGGAATGTTATGAAGAAGATTTTTGGTCAGGGACTGGTTAGCTAAATGGTCTCTGAGTTTCTTCTCACCTCTGTGACTCTTTGAGGCAAGATACAGGACAGTTTGTCTAAGAAGCACAGAGTATTCACTCTTCTTGGTTGTGGTGGCTGCGTAACTACTTATAGCTGTTTTTGTATTATCAGTTGCTCAGAAGGTGGCAAGGGATGCACAAAACAAACAAACACCAAAACTCCACTTAGGTCATAGGGAACTTTTGGTTAAAGACAAGGAAAGGTATAGGGGAAAGAGCATGGGACTGAGAGTCAGAAGAAACTTGGATTCTATACTTGCTTCTCTCGTTAACTAGATATTTGTTCTTGGGCAAAGCACAAAGATCTCAAGACCTTAAACATATAAGGAAAGACTAGAGAAGACTATTTTGAAGACCCCTTTAAGGTCTGACAGTCTATTAATCATGAAAAGAAGAAAGAAGAGCAATGTGGTTCTGAACTCCTGGAGGACAAGTGTCACACTGAATTCAATATTAGCCTGAGACTGCATGGCAATCTTGAATAAATAGATAAGAACTGGGGAGATGGGGGCAGCTGGGTGGTGCAGTGGATAGAGCACAGCCCTAGATTCAGGAGGACCTGAGTTCAAATTCGGACTCAGACACCCAACACTTACTAGCTGTGTGACCCTGGGCAAGTCACTTAACCCCACTGCCTAGCCAAAAAAAAAAAAATTGGGGAGAAAGATCATTTGGACTGTTGCCTAGAACTTAGTAGTAAGGAAGTAGAGTGCCAAACATTTCTTCCTTCTTACCCTACCCAAACCACATGGAAAAGCAGAAAAATATCTCTAACCTTTGAGTTTTAAAGCCCAGAACCCATCTCCCAGATTTCAGAAGAGCTGACTGGCTTGTTCTACAGAGCTTCCCTCATCCTCCTTATTCCAGGAGTTCCCATAGGTGATTGGTCTCTACCAATAGCTTCTACTCTACAACTTAGAAGCATAATAAGGATTTGCAGTTTCATCGGCAATCCTTTTTTCTGTTTTACTTCATATTTAGAAATGCTTGTTTTATTTGGCGTTAAGTTTGGAAGAAAAAAAAATTAAATGAAAGATGTCTGTCTTTATGTTGTTCCTTGTACTCATTGCATTACACACTCAGCTCCTTTTCTGACATGTCTCCTGCATCATATATTTTATGCTATTTCTTACACTCAAGATTTCTTGGATAGCCTATATTTAGAAATTAAGCTATGTAATTTATAATGCAAATATCTTTGGGTTCAAGTATGATGTAGGCCTTAAGGATAGAGACCCAAGCAATGGATTTGGAGTCTAGGGAGTTGCACTCAAATCCCAGCTCTGCTACTCACTACCTATGTGACCTTAGACAAGTCACTTCCTCCCTGTGATCCTCAGTTTCCTCATTTGTAAAATGAGGAGGTTGGATTAGATGCTCTCGAAGACGCTTGTGAGCTTTAGACCCTATAAAATGGGTTTGTTTGAATGAATGGTAGGCTCTCTTCTACTCTCTCAAGCACACAAATGCTCACTAACTGTGAATTGTTCTTTGCTTTATCCTAAATAACACCCTTTCTGGAGGCTGAAGATTGTCCAACAGTGGGAACTCCTGTTATTTTCAGTAATTCTCACAGAAGGGAAGATCTATGCCCTATTCAACTAAAAAGTAGCATTTCCTTCATGGGGAAAACCTAGGCACCCTGTTTGGCTTACAAAGATGATACCACAAAGCCCTCTGCAGACTTGCAGAGATTCTGCAGGCAAATCTGGAGGGCTGCATGAGCCTGTTTTATGCCACATACCCTCAGGCACTGAACACAAAAGGAAAGAATTAAGATAAATAGGTTGCTTTCATGAATTTAATTGTGTGCCCCCTGAGTAAGCTGGTGAGACTTCCAGGTAATTCGAAAACAGACAATGAGAACTTGAAAGTTCAGCTAGTTAAACCATAATATTCTGGTGGGTTGTTTTTACTTCCTTACATTTAAGTTACTAGTGAGATGCCAATAAAATAAAATACCAGTTAGTCAAGTAAGTTGCTGTATTATTTTTGCTCCCTTTTTCCTCAACAATAGAAGTAGTCATGGTATTGTACCTTTTGTCTATATGCCTTTTGTCCATTATGTCTTTTGTCCACAAATCTCAAAGCACACATGAAGTACTTACAATACCCTCCTATTAAGTAGTTTGTAAATATTATTATGGTTTTCCCATCCAGGAAATAATTTATACAAAGTTACAGTGTGAGTGCTTGGGAAAACCAGCAATATCAGAGGGCAAAGTTCAACATGAGGTGAAGAAAATCACTAAGGTATTTTTAACATTAATAGTTTTTCTTTGGAGCAATTCCATGTGAGATGAGATTCAGCATAAGCATAGACATCAATCAGTCCATGTCCTCAAAACCTTGACTTTTATTTGGAAATCACTATTTCAGCCTAACCCAGTAGCTGGTTTAAATGAGGTGGTCCCTAAATCAATATGTCAAGGACCTGTGATTTTATCATTATGAGAATTTGCTCCACTTATGCAGATTGAAATTGTCTATAATTTATAATCTTAGAGAGTTATTCAGAAAAACAACAGCTTTACCCAGGGTCACACAGCTATTAATTGTTAGAGGCTGGATTGAACCCAAGCCTTACTTCAAGTCTAGAGCATATGCCCTATGTACACTCTGCTTTTCAAGGTGCTCCATAAATGTCTGATAAATTGAAATGAATTTTGGATAATGAGTGATCCCAAAAGTGTATAAAATACTCCCTATAAAGCCAAGGAACAGATACAAATAAGTTGTAAAATATGTGATATAATCAAATTAAAATTATCCACACTAATTGAGGACACCCATAACTTGGATAATCTAAATAAATTCAATCTAACAAACTTTAATCAAACTTCTTCTATTGGTTAGGGTTTGGTATAGAGAGATAGATAGATAGATATAGGTATATATACACATATATGTGTATGTGTATATGTACATATACATAGATATACATACATACATATATAGATATATGTATATGTGTACATAGATACACATATATGTATATATGTACATAGATATACATACATGTATGCATATATGTACATAGATATACATATACACATATATGTATGTATATGTATATGTATATGTATATGTATATGTATATGTATATGTATATGTATATGTATATGTATATGTATATGTATATGTATATGTATGTGTATGTGTATGTGTATATGTATATGTATATGTATATGTATGTATACATACACTATATGAGGAAGCTTGGCAGACCCACAAGAATCACATACCCAGAAAAACTGAGTACAATCATTCAGGGTGGGAAAATGGACATTCAATGAAATAGAGGACTTTCAAGCATTCCTGATGAAAAGACCACAGCGGAAGAGAAAATGTGACTTTCAAATATAAGACTCAAGAGAAGCATAAAAAAGTAAACAGGAAGGGGCAGCTATGTGGCACAGTAGAGAGAGCACCAGACTTGGAATAAGGAGTACCTGAGTTCAAATCCAGCTTCAGATACTGGACACCTACTAGCTGTGTGACCCTGGGCAAGTGACTTAACCCCATTGCCTAGCCAAAAAAGAAAGAAAGAAAGAAAGAAAACAGGATGGGACTCAATAAGCTAAACTGTTTATATTCCTACATGGGAAGATGATACTGCTAACTCATAAGAACTTTCTCATTACTAGGGCAGTTAGAAAGAATATATATAGACAGAGGGTACAGGTGTGAGTTGAATATGAAGGGATGATATCTTTAAAAAAGAAGGTATGAGACAGGAATGTCCTGGGAGAAAGGGAGAGGGAAAGGTAGAATGAGGTAAACTATCTCACATAAAAGAGGCAAGAAAAATTTTTACAGTGGAGACAAGAGGGAGGATGTGAGTGAACTTTTCTCTTATCAGAATTGGCTCAAAGAGGGAATAATATACACACTCAGTTGAGTATAAAAATCTATGTTACCCTACAAGAAAGCAGAAGGGGAAGGGGATGGGAAGACATATTGGGGAAGGGATAGTCAGAAACAAAACACTTTTGAGGGACAGGATGAAAGAAGAGAAAGAATAAAATAAATGGGGGGAATAGGATGGAGGGAAATACAGTTAGCAACAGTAACTGTGAAAAAAATTTTTAAAGCAGGTTTCTCTGATAAAGGCCTCATTTTTCAAGCCTATAGAGAATTGAGTCAAATTTATAAAAATAAAAGCCATTTCCCAATTGATAAATGATCAAACAATATGAACAGTTTTCAGATGAAATAATCAAAGCTATCTATAGCCATATTTAAAAATGCTCTCACTATTGATTGGAGAAATGCAAATTAAAACAATTCTGAGGTATTACTTCATACCTATTAGATTGACTAATAGGACAGAAAAGGAAAATGAGAAATCCTGGAGGGAATGTGGGAAAAATGCAACATTGATGCATTGTTGGTGGAATTGTGAACTGATTCAACCATTCTGTAGAACAATTTGGAACTATGTCCAAAAGACTATAAACTCATGACTACCTTATGACCTAGCAATACCACAACTAGGTCTATATCACAAAAGAGATTTTTTTTTAAAAAAAGGGAATATTTACAAAAATATTTATAGCAGTTCTTTTCTGGTGGAAAAGAATTGGAAATTAGGTGATGTCCATAAATTGGGGAATGGCTGAACAAATTGTGGTATGTGGTTATGATGGAATACTATTGTGCTATAAGAAATGATGAGCAGGATGCTCTTAGAAAAACCTGGAAATACTTACTTGAGCTGATAGAAAGTGAAATGTACTATGTGCCAGCAACAGCAACATTGTGTGATGATTAGCTATGATAGACTTAGCTTTTCTCAGCCATACAATGATCCATGACAATTCCAAAACACTTGTGATGGAAAATGCTAATCACAACCAGAGAAAGAACTATGGAGTCTGAATGCTGATCAAAGCATATTATTTTCACTTTTTTTTCTTTCTCATGGTTTTTGCCTTTTGTTCTGATTCTTCTTTTATAACATGACTAATATGGAGATATGTTTAACATGATTTTACATGTATAACATATCAGATTACTTGCTGTCTTGGGGAGGGAGAAAAATTTGGAACTCAAAATTTTACAAAAATGAATGTTGAAAATTATTTTTACATGTAATTGGAAAAAAAATACTCTCAAGGGGAAAAAAGACATGTACTGTGTGCAAAGTAACAGCAATATTGTAAGATGATCAGCTGTGAATGACTTAGCTATTCTCAGCAATACAATGATCCATAACAACTCTGAAGGACTTATGATGAAAAATGCTATCCATCCCCAGAAAAAGAACTGATGGTGTCTGAATGTAGATTGAAACATACTTTTTTTTACTTTATTTTTTCTTGAGGTTTTCTTTTCTTTTTTTTTTGTCTGTGTTTTTTTTTCACAACATTAACGAAGTGTTTTGCATGACTACACATATATACCCTATATCAAATTGCTAGCCTTCTCAATTGGAGGGGTAGGAAGGGAGAGAATTTGGAAATCAAAGTTTTAAAAATGAATGTCAAAAATTGTTTTTGCATGTCACTTGGAAAAAATAAAATACTAAATTTTTTAAAATGACCAAATAATGGTCATTCTCTGCCCCCACTAAACCTGCACATAAATCTCTTTCTTAGTATCCTAAATATATCCCTAAATACTGTCATAAATTGCAATCACTTCTTGCTCTCAACTTGATGTTTTACTATGAAATTGGAAATGGCAGTACTCATGTGCCTTTCCAAATCCTAATCCAGTTTTTATACTCAGTAAAATATAACTCTAGAATAGTATTTGAATTTCATTTCTTAAAGTTTTAATTTAAAAAAACCCAACAGCCAGAACCCTAGAGCTGTTCTTTAAAAACAAAGATAGTCCTACTGACTCATCTTCACCAGTAAGCCTTCCAATCCATGCTCCTTGAATTCTGTTTTCACTATTAGTTCTCAATTGTACTCAGTCAGCTCCAGAAATCCTCTGTCCCTCATTCTTCTTTGTAACCAGCATCTCATATTTATAAGCCATTTGGCTGAGCTTAGAGGTACAGCTCCTGGATGTATTCCACATTGGTATGGCTTTCCTTCAGTGCAAAGTACCTTGTATTAATCACTACTATATTAAAATAATTCATGTGAAACCTTAGCCTCATTAGCACCATGCTATATCCAAATGAACTAAATAGCTTCACCTGTGTGCTTGTCCTGGGGTCAGAAATTAGCTGAAGGTTGGAAAACAAGAGGATAAGACACAGCAGAGTGTCCTGAGGGGGAGGGTTACTGCAAAGGGTCAATGCAAGGGATGAAGCAACACAGCTGATGAAACCTGTTGAGATTAAATTAAGCCAGGTGGCACGAGAAACAGAGGGATGATGCAGAAGGGACAGACAAGGGCGGGAAATTGGGGAACAAAAGTAGCTATACTAAAAAACTTGGTACATACAACTGGTAGTCAGATAGTGCAGGGGATAGAGTATTGCATTTGGAGTCGCAAATACCCACGTTTGAATCTTGCCTCCTAGGCAAGTCACTTAACTCAGGGCTCAGAAAATGGGGATAATAACTGCATCTATTTCACAGGGTTCCATGGATCAAATGAGATCATATATGCCAACTGCTATGAAAATGCTAGCTATTATTATTAACTATCTTTGTCCATGCTGACTTCTGACACGTGTTTGCACATAGTAGACACATAGTTAATAAATGCTTGTTAGGTTGGTTTGGAAAACTGGAAAAAGCAAGAATATACTAAAACTTGAGGTCAAAAGGGGATTCTAACTTATATCAGTTTATGGTCCAATTTGACCATTGGAGACATCATTAGGACTCAGGATCAAAGATCTAGGGCCACGGTTTCTCAAGAAGCAAGTGTCCTAAGACTGCACCCAAAATTTTATGCTCTGGCTTGGACACCACAGCACCAAAAAGATTTGGAAAATGTAGCAAGAGAGAATCTTGAGAGGAATGAATAGCTTGACCTACTTGGGAAGATGATAATAGGTACTAGGAAGTTACCTTATATTTATGGAGTATTTTATTATTACTAAGCACTTTAACATGTAAAAGAGACTGACCAATGAGGAGTGTTACATATACATTATATCATTATCCAAGCCAATAAGGATTTAGTGCCTCCTCTATACAAGGCACTATAGATAGCAAAGCAAAAATGAAAGAAAACAAAAAGCCAGTCCTCAGTTTTAAGAAGCTTGCTATTTACATTCTAACATCTCAGCAGTCAAAAGAAACTTTTTAGTTCATCTAGGTTGTTACGAACAGAGGGGACAGAGAAAGACAAGATTTGGATGCAGTTGGCAATTCCCTAAAGACATTTTCTCAGAGTTCCATACTTGATGAAATACTGACATTTCTTGAGAGCTGGGATTTTATTATTTTTCTTTTTTTGTGTCCAGTATTTAGCACAGTGCCTTACATGTGTTCTTCAGTACCTCGAAGCTTAATAATTTCATCCATACAGGTCCTTTCCCCACTGATGAATATACAACCCCTTCAAAGCTTCCTCGGAACAGATGATCTTTATAAATTGATGAGGTTGAAAAAAAAATCACTGCTTTGTGTCATAGAACCATAGATGTAGAATTGGACCTTAAAGACGATCCAGTTTAAACCTTTCCCATTTAGAGATAAGAAGAGTAACACCTAGAGAGGTTATATGACTTGCCCAAGGCAAGGGATACATATGGGTTTGGAACTCAGGTCCCATGACTTCAAATTTAGCTCTGCAAGCTCAGCATTTCCTCACAGTGACAAACCTTTCTACATTTACATGGACTGGGTCTCAGACAACAGATATTCCATCCACCATAGACCCATCTATGCATGAAGCCTTTCCAGTTTGGTACAGTCTGCCAATATTTTAGCTCTGCTAGCATAGCTGCTGAAAATCCATGGTCTATAACCACGACCTGATGAGGCAATGGAGTAGGATATTAGTTGAGGTTGTGGCGAACAGAAAATGCTTACTAATTTTTTTAAAGACTTGAACAGTTGAAGAAACAGCTACTGCAATGATACTAGTACTGAAGTTACTTGATTTTTCTTTAGAAAATCAGAGTTCTGGAGAAAAGACCTTTTATTCTGCCTCTTGGTCCATTTCCAGGACACATATTTATGGTGGGAAAGTTATTCTTCACTTATCCAGAGTTTACTTACCTTGGCATCTCAACTACCTAAACCATAGATGAGTACTTAGAAAAATAAACCAAAAAGGCCTCTGAACACCCAAACCTAATTGCACAAAGTTCATGTAGTAAAAATCTCTGGCTCTCACTATGGGTTTATTTACTCTTATTTTAGATACAATATGAACAAGATAGATTTCCCAATCCATTTTTGTTGTTTATTGTTCAGTTGTTTCAGTAGTTACTAATTCTTCATGACCCTATTTGAGGTTTTCTTGGCCAAGATGCTAGAGGAGTTTGCCATTTCCTTCTCCAGTTCATCTTACAGATGAAGAAACAGAGGCAAATAGAGTTAAGTGACTTGCCCAGGGTCACACAGCTAATAGGTATATAAGACTAGATTTGAACTCAGGAAGGTGAGTCTTCCTGATCCAAGCTCAATACTCTATCAACTGCACTACCTAGCTGCCCTTCCCCTCCTTAAAGGTAAGCTTTAGTTATTTAGAAAATCTGCTTCTATGGAAAGTCTTACTTCCTTGCAACCCTGGATATACATGATTTCATTCAAATTGTCTTTGTCACTTTTGGTCTGAGATCCAACTGTCTTGATGTGTGAGTCAGTGAGAACAAATTCCCATAGTCCCCTATATCAACCCAGCCCCCAAATACCAGACCATGATTCCATCTGTCTACATCAATCATCTTCCTGCCTTTGGTTCTAGGAAATGTAATTAAATTCTACCATTGCTTCTGTCAATCAATTGCTTTATGGTTCCACTCACTATTTCTGTGATCTCCAAGACCAAAATACCTTTCTTTGACCACCACTTCTTTTTTTGGTATTGCTTCTCTGTACTAGAAGATAATCTCTTTGAGGGCAGGAACTACCTCACTTTTGTGCTAAATACTTTCATTCATTCATAATGACAAATAATGAGAAGATAAATCAGGAATAATGTTGAGTTTGAGCGAATGGCATGAAGTAGGACACTAGTTCTTTGAGTGCCTCAGTAGATTGTACCCATCTTTCAGTAACCCAAACACCACCTAGAATGATGCTTTTCCCAGGGCTGCTTTCCTTTTCCTCTCTTCTTGTTATCGGTGTCTTCGGGCAATCATGAGAGTGCTGGTAATCAGAGGTGATACTGGCTTTGGATGGTTAGAGAACATGGTGGTAATGGGGAATGGCAGAGGGGTGGTACAGTTTCCCTCATGCCATCTTGATTCCTTTATTTTCCCCATTTCAACTACTAAATAGAGGGGATTTAGAAGAAAAAAGGAACATGTTAGGGAAAAGGTTTCCTGCTGCAGAAGAGCACAAGGCTGAAAGACAATGTGCCAAGGGAAGCCGTAGAAATTTCATAGCATGGCAATTTATAAGTCAGCTGGCTCAGACCATTTGAGGTCTGTGGTCAGATGATAACTCTCAAAATAGGGTCCCTGAGCAGAGTGAAAAGTAAATTAAGTCCTTACCTCCCTCACACCAAATAGCATGATAAATTCCAGCTGGGTTATAAAATCAGACCTAAGAAAATGAACTCTAAAAAAGTAAGAAGAAAATGGAATAACATATTTATCTCAATTGCGGAGGGCAGTATAATTTTTGTCTACTAATAAATAGAAAAAAATTACGTAGAAGGCAGGTAGATGCACTTCCGGGAGGAAAATGTTCTGTGCAATAAACACTATAATTGAATGTAATCTTTCATTCGTAATATAATTAATTATAATTTCCTATTACTGAGTTCCACCCAGGGCCTCCATTTTGAGGAAATACCTAGGCCACATAACTTCTATTCCTCCCAGCAGTTTCTGACTTTCTAGATTTCAATATTATGCATCAACTGCAGCTTTACCTTGGAATTTCCCTCAGCACCAGGGCTTCCTCTCTTTGTAATATCCAACTGTCTCTATTGTCTTCTCACAGTAGAATATCCTTCTGTCATGCAATCCCTTCCTCCTCCTTCCCCCTCTGATGATTTCCTCCCAAGGCCTCCATTTTAGGGAAGGGCCCAGGCTGGCCAAAATTCATTCCTCTACTGGCTGTGTTTCCAACTTTCCAGAGTTTAACATTGTGCCCTAACATAGGCACTTGTACTTTCTCCTCCCATTTTTTTCAGCTCACTTTCAGTTCTCTTCACACGTTAGAATGTAAGCCACTCGAGGGCAGGCATTGACTTTCTTTTTGCTTGTTATTTGTAGCACAGTACCTGGTACATATTAAGCTTAATAAATGCATATTGTCTTGCCTTTTCTGAGAGGCAAATAAAAATAGCAGATTGGAAAAAAACAGTTTGTAACAAATATAACACGAAAACTTAGTGTCTGAGGTATATAAAAAACTTATGCAAATACTCAAGGACAAAACCTAATCCTCACTGGACAAATGGTCATAAGATATAAAGAGTCAATTTGTTAATTTACAAAAGGGGATATGCACATTGTAAAGAAAAAAGTTACTTAAAAATGTTCAACCATGATAATCAGAGAACTGAAAATTACAACTTTGAAATATTAGTTCACACTCATAAAATTTGTGAAAGTTCCTAAAAATGAAAAAATTCAATATGGATGTGGAGAAATAGGCATACAGACATTGCTAATGGAATTGAAAAATGGTATGGCAATCTGCCGGTAATAATTCCATTACTGACAATAATACTCTGAATCTTACCATAAAGGTAAAATAGGTGATATCATAGATAGAGCAATGAACCTGTAAGTCAGGAAGACCTGAGTTCAAATCCACCTTCAAATATTTGCTGTCTACATAAGTTTCCTTAACTGTAAAATAGGGATAATAATAGCACCCATCTCCCTTGTTGTTGGAGGTATCAAATGAGTTAACATATGTAGAGTGCTTAGGACAGTGGCTGGCATGTAGCTGTTCAGTTGTGTCTGATTCTTCATAATCCCATTTGGGGTTTTCTTGGCAAAGATACTGGAGTGGTTTGCCATTTCCTTCTCCAGCTCATTTTACAGAAAAGGAGAGTGGGGCATACGGGGTTAAGTGACTTGCCCAGGGTCACAAAGGTAATAAGTGTCTCACAGGGCTACACAGATTTGAACTCGGTAAGATGAGTCTTCCTAACTCCAGGCCCAGCACTCTATCCTCTGTGCCACCTAGTTGCCTGGCATGTAATAGGCCCTCAATAAAAACTTGCTGTCTTACCCCCTTACCAGAAAGAAAAAAAGAGATATCTAATAAATGTACACAAATATAAATGTATGAGATGTAGATAGCCTTAATATCCCTTCTTAGTCTGGAACTCCTGCCCTGGAACCTGCAATATCTTGATTGGGGGGCATTTCACATGACCCACCACACCTAGCCAGCCCCAGCATACTTTACGTTACACCCTTGCCATCTTCTTACCTAAAGCTCCTACTGCCCCCTTCCTCACCTCTTTTCAGCTTTGAAACTATGATCAAAACAATCCTGCTGTTTTCTACTAGAAAGGATGTGTCAAATTACTCTCTCGTGGCAGGAACCTGAAAACAACCTAAATGTCCAAATGTCCTTGGTATGGAAGAAGACTTCACCAGGGCCCAGAGAAAACCTTTTCTCAGAAGTCCTCAGGGACCTCTCTTACTCTTCTTCATGAGCTGGGGACAGGAGGCAGGGAGCCTGTAATGGCTCTGTATTATCCTAAGCCCTGGCAGGGGCTCTTACATTCTCTGAAATACGTCTCCCCCCATCAGCTCCAGCCTCAATCATTCCCCTCAGCTGTCCTCTGGACTTCAAAGGCTTCATCAGAGGACTTCTGCACCAATTGAACTACAGAGGTTTTTATTTTGCAAGCCTCCTCCCAGTTTTCCTGTCTCCTCTAGAATGACAGGGACAATTGGTTTTTTTCTGTTTATCTGCATTGTTTCCAGAACAAATGGACTGGCTGGTGCCAAGAGCAGGAACTCTGGAACTGTGCCCTCAAACACCACTGCACTTGGAGACGGAAAGGGAAAAAACACAGAGAAGATAAAGGACTTTCAAGCTTGCATGGGGTTGCATCATAGACTATGACCCATTTTCTTCCCAACCTCAAATGGGAAGGAAGCCACTTGTTATGACTCCTTAGTAACAAACCTCTCCTGAGGCTGGGCATAGGGCTGAAGAGCTATGCTGAGCAGATAGACAATCTGCTGTCCTCCAGAGCATTGATGACTCACATCTTCCCTCTCCTATCCACCCCACACCCATAGTAATTCCAGCTCTGTCACTTACTCAACCTCCTCATGTCTCAGTTTTCTCATCTGTAGAATGGGATACTTGGATTAGCTCTAGCCAAGCTTTCCAGCTACTTTATATATCACTCTCCTTCATGCACAACCTCCTCCCCCATGTTTGGGAGGCAGTCTCTCGTCAGTTCAATTTATTAGACTGCTTCGTTCTTTCAAAGCTCCTTTCAAATGCTGTCTCCTCCATGAAGTCTTTCCTAATCACCACTACCCCAACTGCTAGTTTCTCCTTCCTCCAAAATACTTTGTATTTGTACTGCACATTTCTTTCTATAGAATTATATATCCCTTGAAGGCAGGGATTGTTTCATGTTTGTATCACCAGCCTTGCACACAGCAGGCACTTAATACACACATGCTCACTTGATTGGCTTTGTCTATCAACAAGCATTTCATTCATTCATTTATTTACTTACTTATTTATTTATTTATTTATTTGTTTATTTATTTGTTTGTTTATTTATTTATTTGTTTGTTTATTATTATTATTATTATTAGCCAGAAACCATTTTCAGCACAAAGACATAAAGAAAAGCAAATACACCGTTCCTGCTCTTAAGGAGCCCAAGGTCTAATAGGGGACACAGTAAACACAAAAGTATACATACAAGGTATATGCAATTCAAATGAAAGGCAATCTAAGAGGAAAGGCACTGGGGGTGAGGTTGGAGGGAGGAGAGGCTTTGATACAAAATCAAATATGAGCCGAGTCTTTAAGAAAGTCATGGAGAGAGTCAGGGAAGATGAGGATAAAGTACATTCATTGAAAAGGCACGGAGTTGAGGGATGGAGGGTGTAACTCCATCACAGAACATTGTGTAAAAGACTGGCAAAGGTAGGAAGGGGCCAGGTGGTGAAAGGCTTTAAAAGCCAACAGAGGACTTTATGTTTTATATTTGATCCTGGAGGAAACAGAAGAAACTTTTTCTTGAGTAAGAGGGCTGATATGGTCAGACCTGATCCATTTGGCGATTAAGTAGAGAATGGATTGGAATGGAGAAGGGAAACTGACCAGAAGTCTATTTCAATAGTCTGAGAGAGAGGTGATGAGGATCTGCTCTGAGAAGACAGCTATGTGAGTGCAAAGGAGAAATAAATGAGAGATACTGTTCTCAAGGTAGAAATGACAAGATTTGGCAACAGATTGGATACGTGGAGTTAGTCAAGGGTTGACTCCATGATGGGGAGTGGGGCAGAGGAAGATGGAGAGGATGGGAGAGGACTCCCTCCCTACCTGAACAAAAAGTCACATTTATTTTGTGCTTCAAAGTTTACAGAGTGTTTCCCCACAACCACCTTAGGAGCAAGTTAGCTCATACACTATTGCCAGTGTTAGTCAGATGTGGAAATTGAGGCTCAGAAAATTTATTCCCTGGTCCACAGGCATGGGAATCTCAGCAGACAGTGAAGTGTGGCAAACACACCTGCTCCATTCCCCTAAGGGAAGGTTAATAAGTCACTAATCCCTGGCATAAACTGGCTCCTTCTCACCATCCAATGCCTGTTGCCAGGCAGGAAATGATGGGCTAGAAATTAGGCCCCTAATTAACAGACCTCTAATTATGAGAAAATAAGGGGGAAAGGAGTGTAGGAATAAAGAGAGAGGGGGAAGAACAGGATCCAGTTACTGCCCTGAAAGAATAAAAAAGAAGCTTTGGAGAATCAAGCCATAACTCACGAGGTAATCCAAAACCAGTCAAAAGATGGGAAAAGGAGTTGATCAGTGAAAGAGGCCTTAAAGTTAAGGGCAGAGAAGTTAGCCTAGAGTCAAGGAGACTGAATACCTCAAAAATAAGCAATAGGTGCTAGGTTTGTCTTAAGCAATTTTTCTACCCATGACAGACTACTTTTTGGGGGGCAGTGTGCTAGCCACACCTCTTGGCCAACTTACAACCTTGTGGTCCTGGCAAAATGGGTCTTGCTAGGGGTCTCACTCCCATTACATGCTATAACTGGGAGTTAAACCACTCAGGGATCATGACTGTAAATCCGAACACTCTTTCCACTAAACCACATTTCTCTCAGAGGGCTACCATTCTCTCTCCCATCTTCCTACAAAGCACCAGATCCGCTGGGATCCTGAACCCACTGAAGCATTGTTCTTATGTCTCCTAGCTGCTGAAGTGCAGTAAATAGTGAATGTCAGTGAGAAGATATGGGATAGGATGGTATTCCCTCATTCAGGCTAATCTAATGAAAGAGTTGAGAGTAGCATGGTCAGAAAGATGGCTTAAGAATCAGGGAGTTTAAATCCTACCTGGGGACACATCCTGGACCTGGGACCCTGGACAAGTCATTTAACCCTACAATGCCCCAGAGAACTCACAAAGCTTGTAAATTGCAGGGAAGCTGTGACCCTGGATAAGTCACTTTAACTTCTCCATGTCCCCGACAATTCATTGACACTGTAACTTATGGAGAAGGTGCCATTTGGCATTGTTAACTGGAAGCTCTCTAAGGGAGCACCTCGTACAATGAAATCACCACTCCAGGACAAAATAAACTCCTTGCTGCTTTTAAGTGTGTTTAATGATTAGTACTGATTAGTCAAAGTCTTTGATTTCATAACCAGACAAGATTAGGATGCAAAAGTAAAAGCCGGTTAGTAGAGGTGCTTTGAAATAGCTCATGTTTATATAGTGCTTTACAATCTACAAAGCACTTTCCTAATAATATTCCAGTAATGCAAGTATTAAGGTTTTTTTCTTTATTATTTATTTATTTTTAACATTCTTTTCTTTTCAATTTTTGAGTTCCAGATTCTCTTCCTCCTAACCCTTCTCCACTCACTGAGAAGGCAAATAATATATCAAATTATACATGTGAAACCATGTAAAACATATTTCCATATTATCCACATCTCAAAACAAAGCAAAGAAAATAAAGTGAGAAAATCATACTTGAATTTGTACTCAGAATTCATCAGTTCGTGATCATGAGTCTTTTGGAATTGTCTTGGACCACTGCATTGTTCAGAGTAGCCACGCCTCTCCCAGCTGATCATCATTACGATATTGCTATTACTGTGTACGACTATCTCCTGGTTCTTCTCACTTCACTTTGCAGAAATTCATACAGGTCTTGCCATGTTTTTTCTGAAACCACATCCCTTATCATTTCTTATAGCACAATAGTACTCCATCACAATCATTTGCCACAACTTGGTGAGTTATTCCCCAATTGATGAGCATCCCCTCAATTTCTAAATCGTGAACACCACAGAAAGAACTGTTACAAATATTTTTGTACATATAGGTTCTTTTTCTTTTTCTTTGATCTCTGTGGGATACAGACATAGTAGTAGTATTGCTGTATCAAAGGATATGCACAGTTTTGTAGCCCTTTGGGCACACTTCCTGATTGTTCTCTAGAATGGTTGGACCAGTTCACTACTCCACCAACAATTCATAAATAAACCTATTTTCCCTCATCTCCTCTAGTGTTTGTCATTTCTAATAGGTGTGAAATGGTACTTCAGAATTGTTTTAATTTTCCTTTCTCCAATCAATAACAATTTAGAGGATTTTAAAATATGATTATTGATAGCTTCGATTTCTTCTTCTGAAAACTGCCTGTTCAGATCTTTTGACCATTTGCCAATTGAGGAATGACTCTTACCTTTATAAATTTGACCTAGTTACCTATATATTTGAGAAATTAGGCCTTTATCAGAGAAACTAGCTGTAAATTTTAAAAATTATTTTGTGGTCTACGGTAACTTTTAGCAAAATGTAGCTTCCCTGATTAACTCTTTTAATTAGATCTATTTTTGCTTTTGCTTTGTCTGAAATCTTGATTGCTACTCCTACCTTTTTCACTTCAACTGAAGTATAATAGATTCTGTTCTAGCCCTTTATTTTAACTCTGTGTGTGTCTGTTCAAGTGTGTCTCTTGTACACAGCATATTGTTGGATCTGGTTTCTTACCCTTTCTGCTATCTGCTTCCATTTTTTGGGTTAGCTCATCCCATTCACATTCATAGTTATGGTTACTATGTATTTCACCCCCATCCTTTTTTCTTCTGTTTATCCTTCTCTCTCTTTTTATCCTGTCCCTCCTGTAAGGTCTGTTTTGCTTCTGACCATTGCCTCCCTTAATCCACCCTCCTTTTTATCATTCTGCCTCCCCCTATAGTTCTAATCCCTTTTCTCTCCTATTTCCCTATTGGGTAAGATAGATTTCTATACCCAACTGAGTGTGTGTGTGTGTGTGTGTTTCCCTCTTTGAACCAATTCTGGTAAGAGTGAGGTTCAAGCATTGCCTGCCACTCCTCCCCCCATCTTTCCCTCCAGTATAAAACCTCTTCCTTGTATGCCTTATTTATGTGAGGAAAAATTTCCCCATTCTACATCTCCCTTTGCTTTTCTCCCAATGCACACCTATATCTTTTGGAGATCATCCCTACACAATTGACTCACACCCATGTCTTCTGTCTATATAGATTCCTTCTAACTGCCCTAATAATGATAAAATTCTTAAGAGTTACATGTATCATCTTCCCATGTAGGAATCTAAACAGTTTAACTCCAATGAATCCCTTATGACTACTCTTTCATGTTTACTTTGTTAAGTTTCTCTTGAGTCTTCTGTTTGAATGTCAAATTTTCTATTCAGCTCTGGCTTTTTCATCAAGAATGCTTGGAAGTCCTCTATTCCATTAAATATGAATTTTTCCCCTGAAGTATTATACTCAGTTTTGCCAGGTAAATTATTCTTTGTTGTAATCCAAGCTCTTTTGCCTTCTGGAACATCATATTCCAAATCCTCTGCTCCTTTAATGTGGATACTGCTAAATCTTGTAAGATCCTGACTGTGGCTCCGCAATATTTGATGGCTGCTTATGATATTTTCTCCTTTACCTGGGAGCTCTGAAAATTGGCTGTAATAATTTTGGGAGTTTTCATTTTGGGATCTCTTTCAGGAGGTGATTGGTGGATTCTTTCAAATTCTATTTTACTCTCTGGCTCTAGAACAGCAAGGCAATTTTCCTTGATAATGTCTTGAAATATGATGTCTAGGCTTTTTTTTTTTTAAATCACAGCTTTCAGGTAGTCCAATAATTCTTATCCCTCCTTGATCTATTTTCCAGATCAGTTGTTTTTCCAATGAGATATTTCACATTTTCTTCTAGTTTTTCATTCTTTTGATTTTTTTAAAATTTTTTTTCTTTTTTGAAGTTTTGAGTTATTAGCTTACCCCATTCTAGTTTTTAAGGAATTTTTTTCTTCAGTGAATTTTTGTACCTCCTTTTCCATTTGACCTATTCTGCTTTCAAAGGAGTTCTCATCAGTGGATTTTTGAGCCTCTTTTACCATTAGACCAATTTTGATTTTTTAGAGTGTTATTTTCTTTGGCATTTTTTTTGTACTTCATTTGCCAAGCTGTTAATTCTCTTTTCATAACTTTCTTGCATCACTTTCATTTCTTTCTCCAATTTTTACCCTACCACTCTTATAGCTTTCTTTAATTTTTCTAGAAATTCTTGCTTGCCTTGGGTCCAGTTAGCATTTTTCTTTGTATCTTTCCTTGTAGCTCTTTTCACATTGTTGTCTTCTTCTAAATTGTTGTCTTGGTCTTCTCTGCCACCATAGTAGCTTTTTTATGATCAAGTTTATTGTTGTTGTTTGCTCATTTTCCCAGCCTAGTTCTTCCCTTTGAACTTTATGTTAAAATTGGGCTCTACTCTCCTAGGGGTAGGGAATCACTGTGCTAAGCTTTAGACTTTTTCATGTTTCAGTTTTCAGAGCTAGTTCTGGGGGTCTGCAAGTTTTAAGTTCTTCCAAAGTGGTGTTATCCTGAGAGAGGTGTGCTCTTCTGTTCTGCACTAAGGTCTTTACCCAGAAAAGGCCCCTGCTCCCCTGTAGCCACAAGTGCTAGCTCTCCTCTTGGCCCTAGAACTGTGAGCAGGGCCCAATGCTCCCTTGTGACCAGTCACCAGCACTTCTTTCCACCCTGGAACTGCATCCCAGAGCTGTTTACAGGCAATAGAATTGCCAATCAGCACCAGCTGCAGCCAATGCCAGCAAAGGGTCCGTGTAACCTCTTTCTGAACAGTTCTCCAATCCTTTTACTGGACTGGGAGTATAATCCTTCAGGGGAAAAATTCATATTTAATGGAATAGAGGACTTCCAAGCATTCTTGATGAAAAGGCCAGAGCTGAATGGAAAATTTGACATTCAAACAGAAGACTCAAGAGACACTTAACAAAGTAAACATGAAAGAGTAGTCATAAGGGATTCATTGGAGTTAAACTGTTTAGATTCCTACATGGGAAGATGACTGGACTGGGAGTTCCCAAAGCTGCTGCTGCTGTTGCTATTGTGGCCACCTCCAAGGCCTAGACTGGTGCTCCTGCCATGCTCCGGTCCTAGGCCCACCCTGGTATTACAAACCTCTTCTGCAGACCTCCTATCTGTCTCAGGCTGGATAAATGTCCCCCTCTGACCTTTTGCTGGCTCTACCACTCCGAAATTTGATGTGAGGAATTATTTTAAAGTTATTTGAAGGGAAATATTGGGAGAGTTCAGCTGGGTCCCAGCCTATACTCTACCATCTTGGCTCCCTAATGATCCATTTTCATTATCACCAACAATGAAAACACTTTATCTGGTCCCTAACATTTCAATCCCTGATGTGATCTTAGCTGCCAAATCGAATGGTCTTTGTCCTATCCTCATTCTCCTTGACCTTTCTGTAGCTTGTGATGCTGTTAATCTCTCTCTCCTCCTTAATAGCACTCTCCTGGTTCTTTTCCTTTCTATTTACCCCTTTTTCTCTATCCCTTCTGCTGGATCCTCTTCCAGATATGTGTCCCTCAGGGTTCTGTCCATAATGCAAATATTATTAAGTTTTTAGAGGGAAAGATTTTCCCCATTTCATGAATGAGGAGTAGCTAAGCTCAGAATATGAAATGACTTGTCCATGATTATCCAGCCAGTAAGTGGGAAAGCAAGAATTTCGAATCAGGTCTTCTAGGCTGTTCTAGACCATCTGCTCAATTATTGTCTTCTTCTCTCTATGCAATGTTAACAGGTCTTTAAAATAAGATTGAATCAAAGGGTTTGGGGTTGGGTTTTTTTGTTTGTTTGTTTGTTTGTTTTAGAGGAGGAAGAGAAGGGTGGAACTGAACCTGCGATTTCTTGGTACAGAAAACTCTTCTAGAGCAAACTCCCTCTACCTTGGCAGAGCAGCAACTATTCTGCAACTTGAGAGTTTTAGAAAGCTAGCTGCCTAGGTGCCCTAAGAAGCTAAATGACCTACTAGGTATCTATGTTTGAAAATTGGTTTGCCCAGCTTTATCAAGATGAAGATAAGAATCAGCCCTTAGAAATAAAGAAACACAGAATTATAAAACCTTGGAGTTAGAAGGGAGCTCAAAGGGCATCTAGTCCAATCCATATTTGAACCTAGATCCCAATTGAAACATTTCCAATAAATAGTCATCCAGCTTCCACTTGAAGACTTCCAGTGATAGGGAACCTACTACCTCCCAGGGCAAGCCATTCCACTTTTGGATTGTTAAGACAACTTTCTGTCTTTCTTTGTATTCCCAGAATTTAGTATAGTCTCTGTACTTAGTAGGTGTTCAATAAATGCTTGTTGATTTGATTTGACTTGAATTACATGAAGCTAAAATCTGCTTCTCTGCAACTTTCATTCATTGTTCTTTTTTTCTGTCCTCCACTCTGGACACAAATGGAGCAAGCTAAACTCTCCTTTGAACACTTGAAGGTAGCTATTATGTCCACACTAGATTTTCTCTTCTCAAAGTTAAACAGTCCTAGTTCCTTCAAACAATGCTCAGTGGAATGATCTCTAGTCTCCTAACAATCTTGGAGCTCTTCTTTTGATAGGTTCCAGCTTGTCAATATCTTTTCTTCTCTCCACCCTCCCCCACCCTCACCATTAAAAAAAATGTATTTTTTTGTAATAAATATGCATGGGCAAGCAAAACAAATTCCTGCATTGGCCATGTCCAAAAATATATAGGTATATGTGTGTGTATTTACAAATATAGAGATATAGATATATGAGATTGATATAGATATAGATCTTAGTCTGCATTTTGAGCCCATCACCTCTTCAATTATCAGTTCTCTGGAAGCCTAGTTGGTCATTGCCCTGATCAGAGTTTTTAAGTCTTTCAAGGTTCTCTGTCTTTATAACATCATTGTTATTATTATTACTTGTCCTCTTGGGTCTGCTCATTTCACTCTGAGTCAGTTCCAAGTCCAGTGCTATTTCCATTGCAACAGGCAGTGAGTGGAGTCAAGAAGACTCCAGTTCAGTTATGACTTCAGACAGTTACCAGCTGTGCAATTCTAAGCACATAATTTAACCTCTGTCTTCCCCAGTTTCCTCAGTTGCAAAAGGGGGATAATAGCACCTACCTCACAGGGTAGCTGATAGGATCAAATAAGATAAATCTTTGTCTAAATAAGATAATACATTTGTGATATTTAGAAATAAATTAGATAATATTTGCAAAATGCCTGCCACATTTATTTCACTTAATAAATGCTTGTTTCTTTCCTATAAGCCCCTGCCTTTTCTGAAATTCACCCTCCTTCTGAGAAGCACACAAACTAAGAATTAGAGCAGGTCTCAGTGGCCATGTAGTTCACACAGTTACTAAGAAACCCCTCTAAGATCTCCAGGGAGATGGAACCCAATAATTCCCAAGGTAGCCCATTCCAATTGTGCTCAGCTTTGTTTTTCCTTACATTAAACATAAATCTGTCTCTTTACATCTTCCTCCCATTGCTCCAAATTCTTGCCTCATGGACCTAGCAAAAGTCTCCTTCCTCTCCCATATGACAAGCTTATAAAAACCTTGAAGATTACTATCCTTGAGAGAAGGAAAAAAACCAAGCAAAATAAAAATTGATGAGCTCTACCTTTATCTGTCACCCATTATCATTTTTTTTCACCCAAAGCCATGATCCAGTCCCTTCTCCGATATTTTTTTCTTGCCTCCAACAAACAACAAATGTCCTTTTTGTTATCTTTTGCACTGATCACCAGTCTCAGTTTGGTCTGGACATTAACAATATTGGGACTATTCTTAGGGAACTATTCTTAGCTTTCATATCAATCTTCAGGTAATTTGCTTCCATCTTCTACAGATATGTATGTATGTGTGTGTGCACACATGTGTGTGTATATATGTACACACATATGTTGGTTGCTAATATAGAATGATTTCTAATTCCACAGTGAGGACTTTTCATTTACCTTGTTTTTTTTAGTTTTTTTTTTCTTTTCTTCCTTCTTGAAATCATTTGTGTTTTTGTCTTCAGAATTTTATCATCAAGTGCTTATTTGGAATCTCAGCACCATTTTCTCTGTGGAATTTTCACAGAATCACAGAATTTCAAAGTTGGAAGAAACCTCAGAGGCCATCTGGTTCAACTGAAAGCCGAACAAGAACCCTTTTAACAGCAGTGTTTATTTAGCTTTTATTTGATAACCTTCATCAAGAAAGGACTCATTCCTTCCAAAGCAGCCCATCCCACTTCTGGATAGCCAACATCAAACCTAAATCTACCTCTTTGCAGCTGCCAGCCATTGCTGCTAGGTCTGCCTTTGGGAATATCCAGAAATCTAATCCTTCTTCCATGTAATATGTCTTCAAACACATGAAGATGCCATAATGTACGTTGGTCGTTTGGGCCATGGGATTCTACTTATTCTTTCCGTCTGAAATCTAATCTCCCAAAATTTAGAATGTGCATCAAATTATGCTCAATTTCTCCTCTTTCACAAACTTGAAGGTAGAGTGGTCATTTCCTCCCATGTTTCCCTCACTTCTACTTCAGAAATCACTTAGTACTCAAAATAAGGTCTAGAATTTGAGATCTCTTTTTCACTTACTCCACTTTTTGAAGAATAAAATTATTACTATGGCAAATCAAGAATTTATAATCAGGGGGCAGCTAGGTGGTGCAGAGGACCCAGAGTCAGGAGGATCTGAGTTCAAATCCAGTCTCAGACCATACACTTGACACTTGCAAGCTGTGTGACCCTCTGCAAGTCACTTAACCCCATTGCCTAGCCAGAAAAAAAAAATTTATAATTAGACTATTCACTGGAAGGTCAAATACTGCAGGTCAAATACAGGACGATAGGGTCATGATGAGTCATACATATCTGAATGACTGAACAAGAAATTGCTTTCGACAAATAAAATGATTCAGCAGATATCTGGGTAATTGAATACTTCCATTACTACCATATCATACCTCTGTCTCAAATCTGCTTCTTAGACCTCTTGTCTATTTCTTCCTTCTGACCAGATGATCCAATAACAAATATCCCTTCTTAAATTTCTCTCTTATGAATCTTCACCTAAATGCTTTCCCTAGGTTTTCCCTCTCTACTTAATGGATTTTCTCACTCAAGCACCTTTTTTAGTATTAAAAATGCAATCCCACTTCCCATTTTACATATCCTGTTTCTTTTGAATAAGGAAGACCCTTCCATAACCATATTCCATGCATCATCACCACTCCAAGACTCGAAAATATCTATGAGGTCAAATTTGCCTCTTTCTGTTAATTCCCCCAGTTACATCCATTTTTAAAGCCCTGTCTTATATAACATATACATATAAAAATGTTTTAGAGTACTAAAAGCCAAGGACCAAAGGAAGACAGAGGAAAGAGATCATGCCAAATAAACTTTCTTGGATTCCTTTACCTCTTACCTCCTAACCTTCTGTGCCACATCTAGGGACTTCATCCATCTCCATGTAGGCATGTATAAAAATACACTACCCAGAGGGGTTGGTTCATGGAACATGAGTTTTTTTTCACTTTCTCTGGTTGCTTATTCTGATAATTTTGTTTCTGGAAGTTTGAGTTTGACTTTGAATTGATCTGTATGTTCGATTTCTTTTTCTTTGCTGTGAGGATGGCCAGAATTTTCAGAATTGTCTTTTTGTTTTTCTGTATTGGTTGGATCATTTGGGGCATAAGTATATATTTTTTCAAGTAGGACAGTGTGGATCCTATTAGGATTGGGGTTTTTGGGTTTGTTTTTCAGTTCTTTTTAATTTCTTATATTTTGCTCTGGTTATTTTGCCTCAGAAGATTTTACCTCCCCACTTTGGATCTCACAAATTTGTTTTGTTGTTTTTTCCCCCGAGTGGGTAGATCTCTGTCTGAAAGGCAAAGATAATTTGATTCAATTCCCTAGCTATATACTGCAATTTTTCTTCCAGGGATTATTCTAGGAAAGCCCTGCTTATTACCAATTTTATATTTTTTAATTTTTGTTTTTTAGAGATTGTGTCTATAAGCCTTTCCAGATTTCAGTTCCCATAATCTATCTGCTGTTAGTATATAAATTTTGTTTGGCTATAAATCTATTACTGAATTTCTTCGATGTGCTGTGCAGTCATAAGCAAGTTTTAAAGGCTTTGCCAGCTGATCACATAATTATTACTATTAACAATAATAGCTAACATTTATATAATTAACATAATATTTGTAAAGCATTTTGCAAACCTTAAAGTGACATATAAATTCCAGTTGTTATTATTCCTGAGTAGGAGACGCCTTCCCACTAAGTAATTAAATGTCACATCCAAGTCCAGAAATAATACCTCATCTGTAGAGTGAATCTGAGGTTATGCCCCCGTGATAATCAGATACTACAGACCAAATTTGGCATCTTCCCTACCTATGAAATCATGGGCCTTAATTCATATCCTTGAATGACCGTGATATTTAGATTGGCCCAGGAGTTCTTGCATTGAGCTAGGAGGAATGACAGAATGATGTGTAATCAGAGTTAACCAGGTCCTGGGAAATACGATGATTCTGGCTGGATAATCACTTCCAATCTTCTTTTGGCTGTGGTTCATTTCACCTGAGGCTTGATCTCCTTCTATATCCGACAGCTGCAAATCTGGTTGTATCTTTGTCTCTCTAATGAGTTTAGTGATGAGTGCAATATCCTCCCCCTCTCCCCCACAGCAAGCTACAATAGTTTTTCCTAAAAAGGTATTGAGACTATCCTCAAGAGCTGATTGGCTAAGGGGACTAATGGTTCTGGCTCTTGACATCACTTCTTCATTGCCTGAGTACAAGTTAGCTATGCAGAGTGCACTGCCTCTCATAGATGCTTAGATGGTGGATTACCATAGGTAACTCAACTAAATCAGCCAGAGGAATTCTCAATTACTATCCTTGTTGAATTATCTTTCTCCTGCTGAAGCAAAGTAAATCATCTTTTGCTAACTGCCAAATGACCTATCAGTGTCTCGTTTTGTTTTAATATCAAACCTAAACTGTCAGGATCCTGGACTGAGTCAGGTCTAGCCTAGAACAACCAAGATCTGGATGCATCTTTTCCACCTCTTCCCTTGGCCTAAGCCTCATGTCCCTTTTGCTTTTAGCATTTACTAGCTAGTCCACTTTGGTAGAAATCTCTAAGCTCTCTAACCCCTAGGCATCTACAATGGACCAGGCCAGGGGTAAGGAACCTGTGGCCTCGAGGCCACATGTGGCCCTCTAGGTCCTCAAGTGCAGCCCTTTGATTAATTTGAACTTCACAGAACAAATCCCCTTAATAAAAGGATTTGTTCTGTAAAACTTAGACTCAGTCAAAAGGCTGCACCCAAGGACCTAGAAGGCTACAGGTTCCCCACTTGTGGACTAGGCTATGCCTGTTTAGACCTACATCTGAGACTCAGTTCTGGGGTGGTTGATTCTGAATGACAGTTCTGTGGGGCTCATTTGGTGGGGAAATGTAAGGCCTAAAGAAGAGTACCAAAGCAGCAGAAACCAAAAAGCATGCTTGAGAGGAAGAGTCTTGCTGCTTCCTAATGTAAGTGTGACCAATAACAATTCATGTCCTTTTGTCATCATCACCATCATCATCAATAATGTTAACTTCTAACAATAGTCACAATAATAATAGTGTAACTTCTGAGATTATTCAGAAAAAGAACTGAATGAATTAGGAACCATCACTGCATGTCCTAGGTAATTAAGGGTTTGGGGAGCCAGAGGCACAGAAATTGTAGCTTTTAAGCCTCACAGAGATCTATCGCCCTATGGATTGTATGGGTGACAAATCTGTCTGGTTTGCAGTAACATGCATGCCCAGCATCCCCAAAGGATGATGCTTTGCAGTCTGTTTACTCTTCAGGGTGTTGGAGACTTTGCAGGAAGATGCCTCCTTTATCATGTGAGATCTAAATTGCTTCTGCCAGGAAGACTGAATTCTCTATTATATGGCCTAGCTGCTATAGATAAACTCTCCTGCCTTGCTTGGCCCTGTATGCTGAAGCAGCTGTCCACTGGCAGGGTCTCTCTTGTGCCCTTCTGTGCTGCCTTTCATGTGTGCCTTATAATTTATTCAAAAGAGGTAATGAAATGGAACTAAGAATTGACCAAAACCATGAATTCGTTTGTATCTCAAAATTTTGGAAGTTCAAATACTCTTAGGGAACATCCCGGCCCAGGCCTTCATTTGATAGATAAGGAAACTGAAGCTCCAACAGTCTTACCTGAGGTCACAAAGTGAGTTAGTGTTTCTGTTGGGATGTCTGAATAAGGACAGAAAGAAAACTTTTAGATAGCCCCTAGTCAGGGATGCTTTGAATAGCTCACCTGTACTGAGTGAGCACCCCTGTTTAAGAAAACCCCTTTAGGATTCCTATAAATGAGGTATTAGCATGGACACTCTTGTTCAGAGCAATATGCAATTACACTTTTTAAAAAAGTAAATAAAAGTCCATATCCTTTGACCCCAGAGATTTCATTGCATATTCATAAACAGAAAACAAGATTCTCCATATATAATGAGGCAACTAGGACATGTAAGTGGATAGAGTGTTGGAGATGGAGTAAGGAAGGCCTGAGTTCAAATCCTGCCTTAGATACAACAGCTGTGTAATCCTAGGCAAGTCACTTAATCTTTCTCAGGCCTCAGTTTCCTCACCTGTAAAATGAATAGTTTGGACTCAGTAAGCTCTAAGGTCCCCTCTGGCTCTAAATCTACAATACTGAAATATTTCTGACAGCACTTTTTCTGGTAGTGAAAGTAAATACCCAATGATTGAGGAATGGCTAAATAAACTGAAGTATATGACTATTGTGGGATATCATTGGACCATCAGAAACAATGAATATGAAATGTTCAGAGAAGCATCAGAAGACATATGAATTGATGCAGAGTGGTGAAGAATCAGGAAAAGAAATAGAAACAGGCACTACAACAATATAAATGGGAAGAAGAAAAAAGCCAAAACTGAATGCAGTATAATTATAATGACCAACCTTGGCCCTGAAGAAGAGAGAAGAATATGTACCCTCCTTCCCTTCTTTTTCAGAGGTATATATGGGCTAGGAGGAAGGGAGTGATGATGAATGTGAAACTACATTGATTGTTGGACTCTGTCGTTGTTTTGGCCCAGCACTCAGGCCATTTCCTAACACATAGTCAATAATGAATACTTGTCGATACCCACTTTTTAATGTAATAGCCCCTTTGGCAGGGTTTAGACTAGCTGCCTTGCAAAGGGGTTTAAATTACTAAAGACCCCAAAAGCTATATTTCTTTCCAACTTGAAAAGAGAGGAAGCTGTGGTAGCATCATGAGGAGCCACATTTTCAGCTACAGTGGTAGTTTTTTTTTTAAGTTGTTAAGAGTACATGCAGAAGAGGAGATCATGAGCCTTCCTTCCAGCGTATGGAGCAACAGCATGGCAGCAACAGTAGCAGCCATAGCCGCCATATTGTCATTCCACTTCACAAACCCAGATTACTGGAGAGGTGAAAGCTAAAGGGACAAGCAACAAGGAAAAGGGGTGTGTGTGTGTGTGTGTGTGTGTGTGTGTGTGTGCGTGCGTGTGTGTGTGTGTGTGTGTGTGTGTGTGCATGTGTGCGTAAAATCATGCACATTCACTCAGGTGGCTGGAGTGCTGAGGGGGGAAAACAGTTATATTATGAGAAATGTGGAGAAACTCGTATTTCCCTTTATCTCCTTCCCCTGTCTTACTTCATTCAGCTAGATAGACTAGCACCCATTTCTAAATACATTCTTTCATTGTCTTAAGGACTATATAGCACTGATTGACCTGGTACTTTGCATTTCCTTGTGTTCCTTTGTTCATAGCTTAGGGGCATGGGACAGCTCTGGGAGCCAAGAGGGAGAGTGACCTTTCCTAGTCAAGGGGTGAAATCCCAATCCCTCAGCCATTGTCAGTGAGTTTTTGTCTCTCCAACTAACCGCGTAATCATGAGCCATTCATATGTTTCATAACTACTCTTTCAAAGGCAGAATTACTATGAGCTTGGGTATTTCAATCTGCCCTATCAGACCATGAGCTTAATCTGTAGTGACACCTAGTGTTACACTACTTAAAAAAAAATTTTTTTATTCTTTGTTATGAGGGATAGTTTGCTGGGTAAGTGAGAGGGGAGGAATATATTCAGAAATGAAGGTAGGATTCCCCCAAAAAAGACATTTACAAATAAATTTTTAAACTTAAAAAAAGAAAATTTAAATCCACCCTGCAATTTAATTCGGTTTTTTTTTTCTGTTTCTGATGTAGCAGCAAAGGCAAAATCACCATCTGGAAGATTTCCTCCTCCTTCAGCACTTACACACCCTATCCAGTAGATAAAATATGTGTCTATGTACCTCTGTAAAATGTTCAATTGCTGGGCTCGATCTTGCATAAAAGAAGTTTTGCCAGGACTGGATAGGACTAGGCTATATGCCAAAGCTCGTTGTTGTTCAGTCATCTTTTGATCATGTCCAACTCTCCATGACCCCATTTGGGTTTTCTTGGCAAAAATACTGAAGTGGTTTGCCGTTTCCTTCTCCAGCTCATTTTATAGATGAAGAAACTGAGGCAAACAGGTTAAGTGACTTGCCAAGAGTCCACATCTCTGAGGTCACATTTGAACTCAGGTCCTCCTAATTCCAGGCCTAGCACTCTATCCACTACACCACCTAACAGCTATGACTCATTCAAAGGCTAAAAAACTCTCTAATCAAGGCACAGAGATAGTGCTTTGTTTTCCCACCAATTAAAAGGGTAGAGAGCCCAAAATAGAGATTGAGAAATGAGTTTCAAAGATAGCACCCCACAGGGGAGTGTACATAGTAAAACTGAAATGGACAATTAGACTTCAGCAGCTGTTTTTCATGGATATGATGCTATATTTCAGCAGGCAAATTACACAGACCTAGAAAATGTGGCCCCCGGAGAGCTGAACTAGTACATGTTAGGGGAAGAATAAAAGCCACATTTCACCCTTAGGAGGATCAGTGGGCTATAGGGGATAAATTCTTATGGATAAACACTGAATAAAAGTGAAATCAAGCATATATAATTTTTTTTGCATGTTGTTACTTCTGTGCTAGAGAGAGCAGAGTGTTTTGTTACTGATCTGATCACAAAGGTTGGAGGTAATTATTTTACCCACTCACTTAAGACAATGCTTGCCCCTCTCCTAGCATTTATGAATTGGACTGTTTTCCTCACCAAGCAGTGGCAAAGATGGGACTAACTACAGGTTTCCAGAATGTTAATCTTAGGCTCATTCCAATAGTTTCCATTCTTGTTACTTTGTTGTTAGTTATATAGATGTAATGATGATAATGATGATGATGATGACTCTACTTGGTTTGCCAATCTCCACCTTCCCTCCCACCCAAGTCATGTCTTTTATTATTATTTAGAATATTATTTTTAAAATTTGAACTTAGCAAACATCAAATAAAATGAGCATCTCAACATAGAAAAGAAAAAAGGGGATTGTACATGAAACTATAAATCTGTTTTGTAGATATTCCTTTTCTTTTAAAATATATAATAAATTCAACATATGACTTTCAAAGCTGTCTTGCTTGTCTTTAATTCTTTTTTGGCCTTGCCTCTTTTCCCTTCTTTGCATTAAAAATGTTTCAATGACATTTTTTCTTTCTTTTTTTGCTACCCTATCCATACTCCCCACTTCATCCCACTCCCCCTTTCTAACTGAAAAGTAAGAAAATTGGAACAAGTGTTCATAGTCAAGCAAGACCAATTCACACTTTGATATGTTTGAAAATATACATCTTCTGCATCTTGAGTTCATCACTGTTCTGTCAGAAGTTGGGAAGCATGCTTCATTATTAATTCTCCAGAATCCTACACGGTCATTGCATAAGTTGGGATTCTTAAAATGTTCAAAGTTGTTTTTTTTTTTAACAATGTTGTTGTTCTTGTATAAATTATTATCCTGGTTCTGCTCCTTTCACTATGCATCAGTTTATACAAGTCTTTCTGAGTTTCTCTGAAAACATTAATAATTTCTTATGGCACAATAATATTCCATTATATTCATATACATGATTTGTTCAACCCTTCTTCAATTAAGGGGCATACCTTTATTTTCTAGCTCTTAGTTATAACAAAAAGAATTGCCTTAAATTTTTTTTTACATATGATTCCTTTCCCGCTTTGGGGTATATGCCTAGTAGTTATATCTCTAAGTCAAAGGGTATGCACAGTTTAATGTCTTTTTGGTGTTATTATTTAGTCATTTTATTCCAACTCTTTGTGACCCCATTTGGAGTTTTCTTGGCAAAGATACTGAAATGGTTTTCAATTTCCTTCTCCAGCTCATTTTATACATGAGAAAACTGAGGTAAACAGATTAATTGACTTGCCTAGGGTCACATAGCTCATAAGTATCAGAAGCCAGATTTGAACCTAGGAAGTAGAGTCTTCCTGATTCAAGGCCCAACACTTTATCCACTGTGTCACCTAGCTTCCTTGCAATGACTTTTAAAAATATGGTTCTAAATTGCTTTACAGAATTTCTAGACCAATTCATAGATATACCAATGATGCATTAGGTACAGCAGCAATTGTCCAGTTCTCCAACAACTGTCATTTTCCTTTTTTGTCATCTTTGACACTATAATGGGTATGAGGTAGAACCTCATAATCCACATCTTTCAACTGGAGTTTGAATGAATTTTGTCCACAAAAGCCCTACTGTTACCTTAGTACAGAGAGGAGGTGGCCCCGGATTCTTGAAAACCATGTCAGTGGAGCTCAAACATCACCAGGATCTACCACACTGATAATAGCTTCAAATATAGGTTGTATCTGAAACTAAGTCCAAAGAAGGTCATCATCAGGTGATGGGCAGTAAAGTTTTATGTTCTTTTCCCATGAAAACACATTAAAGAAATTGTGGTTCATGCTTGCAATCCATGCTGCCTGAGAAGCTGAGACTGGTGGATTGCTTGAGCTCAGGAGTTCTGAACTGTAGTAGGGCTAAATTGATTGGCATCTGCACTAAATCTGACACGAAGATGGGGACTCCTCGGAATAGGAGCCACCAGGCTGCCTAAAGAGGGGCCAACTGACCTGTATCAGAAATACAGCAGGTCAAAGTTTCTGTGTGGATCAGTAGTGGGATCAGGCTTTTCAGTGGCCACTGCATTTCAAGCCTGCAAGAGATAGGGAGAACTACTTTCAAAAAAAAGAAAGAGGAAGGAAGGAAGGAAGGAAGGAAGGAAGGAAGGAAGGAAGGAAGGAAGGAAGGAAGGAAGGAAGGAGGAAGGAAGGAAGGAAGGAAGGAAGGAAGGAAGGAAGAAGGAAGGAAGGAAGGAAAGGAAGGGAGGGAGGAAGGGAGGGAGGGAGGGAGGAAGGAAGGAAGGAAGGAAGGGAGGAAGGAAGGAAGGAAGGGAGGAAGGAAGGGGGAGGGAGGGGGAAGGGAGGAAAGGAAGGGAGGAAGAAGAGGAAGGAAGAAGGAGGAGGAAGGAAGGAAGGAAGGAAGGAAGGAAGGAAGGAAGGAAGGAAGGAAGGAAGGAAGGAAAGATACCAAATGGGCTATAAACATTATTTGAACTGTTAGCTAAATATGAGATCCAAATATGAGGTCCTCGTCCAATAACTAATGGGTTAATGTATTCCTGGAGGAACTGAATAATGTTAATATTGCCACTCTCTCCATAAATAAATATAAGAACATAAATAAGGAAGTTTCAGCTAAGTGGAAGGACATCTCACAAGTTCTTGGAGAAGAGCTGGTAGAGTTGGTTTCATCATGTCCTCAAAAATAATAAGAAAGGTTATTTCAGAGGACATTCAGTTATCTCACCTTCAAGTCTTTATGATGAACATAAGTAAAAAAGACTGCCATGAGGATGATGATTGCAGTTTGTATAATAACACCTTTTTCAGAAAAGGAAGAAGAGAAATCCTATGAGGAACTTGACATCAAGTCAATATATGCGTTGATATTTGGCAATTTCAACATAAAGCTGGAGAAAGGAAAGGATGGGAAATATATATGTATATGTGTGTGTGTGTGTGTGTGTGTATACATATATATATATATATATATATGTATATACACATGGATCAAGATTAAAGAACAAGAGATTACTCAGAAGTCTTCCTGTAAATTGTGAATACTTTGTTTCGGAAAAAATATTTTAATAGACAGGAAAAAAACTGGTTAATGATATGAGTCATTTCTGAATGAGCTATTTTGTGTATAATAAGACTCATTAGAGCTAAGGCCAAAAGCAACATAACTAGAGGGAAGAATAAAGATGAAAAAATAATAATATAGATATAATAGTGACTAACCTGGCCTTATACTGCCTGAAGGCCAGAAATGTTACACCCTTTTTCAGAAATGTTTCACCCTTGACTCAGAGTTTATTTGTTCCCTTAAAGGGAGTTTCTAGTCTCTCTACTATTGGCTCCATCCTCCCACCAATCACATTTATTCCATTTTAGGGGATCTCCAAGCCCCAGTTTCCCTTAACCATTTAATAGTCATATTCAATTTTTCAAAGGAATATTTACTTCATCAAGATAGCAAGAACAAACATACTAACATATATATATATATATACATATATATATATATATACATATATATATATATATACATATATATATATGTATATATATATATATATACATATATATATATATATATATATATACATATATATATATATACATATATATATGTATATATATATATATACATATATATATATATATACATGTGTGTGTGTGTGTGTGTGTGTGTGTGTGTGTGCGTGTATATATGTGTGTGTATATATATTTGAGGACATCCCCTCCAACATGTGAGGGCATCATCTCCCACATACACACCACCTCAGTTTCTGGGGAGAGGAGGGACATTAAGTTCACAGCATAATTTAGTTCCTATATAACACAATGCCACTAAGTTTCAAGTTCAGAGCTTCTCTCTGTCTTGCATCCCCCATCTTGGCTTCTTAGGGTTTCTTTGCTAGGCTGACAGCAATATCCAGACTGGGAGTCTGCCTTCAAGGTCTCTATGACTTGAGTCTCTGGCCTCTCCCACATGGATGCCTTCATGCTAGGATGATCTGGGTATACACAAAGCAAAATCCTATTATATCTGTATTATTATGGTAATTAGGTAATTACAACAGTCCGAAATAACTTATTTAAGTACAGTGTTGATATTGAAAAAAAGGGAAGTGGATAATGGAAAATATTTCACTGAGAACTTTAACCATTTCTTTCAGAAGTTTAACTGCTGTAAAGCAATCACCACAACGAGGAAATCAAAAGAAACCAGAAACAGCCTCAGAAAACATTTCAACAGCTTATAAAAACCAAGAGACATGGAATCCAGTGTAATACCAGTTTAGAATATTAACTCAATCATATAAGATGAGATGATGAGATGGATGAGAATGGTGGAAGATTATGAGTAATATTACTTCATAAAACGCTAACAAGCAATGGAAGGAATAATTAGTCTGTAGAAAACTCATCATGAGACCCAACTAAAAAATACTCCCAAGAGAATTGATAAAACATTATCTATAAAATACTATAACCAGAAGAAAAACAATAAATGGATGGATAATGAAGCCAATATATCAGATTTTTATAATGACCTATTTTATTTTTTTTCCCTTGGCAATATGCTATTTTTTATTTTTAAAAATTTATTCATTTTTAGTTTTCAATATTCACTTCCATAAGATTTTGAGTTCCAAATTTTCTCCCCATCTCATCCCTCCCCTCACCCCAAGATGGTATGCATTCTGTATACACCTTCCCCTAATCTACCCTTTCTTCTATCTCTCCCCCCTTCTCTTATGCCCTTCTATTTTCCTGTAGGTCAGGATAGATTTCTATACCCCATTTCCTGTATTTCTTATTTCCCAGTTGCATGTGAAAACAATTTTTTTAACATCTATTTTTAAAACTTTGGGTTCCAAATTTTCTGCTTTCCTCCCTCTGCACCCAGCCTCTTTGAAAAGGCAAGCAACTCAATACAGGTTATACATATGTAGTCATGTAAAACACTTCCATAGTAGTCATGTCATAAAAAACTAAGTATATTTCCCTTCATCCTATCTCACCCCTCATTTATTCTATTCTCTCTTTTGACCCTGTCCCTCCTCAGAAGTGTTTGCTTCTGATTACTCCCTCCCCCAATCTGCCCTCTGCTCTATCATCCCCTGGCTCTCTTGTCCCCTTCCCTCCCCTATTTTCCTATAGGGTAAGATAGATTTCCACACCCAATTAAGTGTGAATGTTATTCCCTCCTTAAACCAAATCCTATGAGAATGAAATTCTCTCATTCCCTCTCTCCTTCCCCCTTTTCCCCTCCACTGTAAAAACCTTTTCTTGTATATTTTATGTGAGATAATTTACTCCATTCTACTTCTCCCTTTCTCCTTCTCCCAGTATAATCCTCTCTCACCCCTTAATTTTATTTTCCAGATATCATCCCTTCATCTTTAACTCACACTGTGCCCTCTATCTATCTATCTATCTATCTATCTATCTATCTATCTATCTATCTATCTATCTATACACATACATATAATTTTTTCCCTCCAACTACCCTAATACTAACAAAGGTCTCATGAGTTACAAATATCATCTATCCTTGCAGGAATGTAAACAGTTCAACCTTAATAAGTCTTTTATGATTTCTTTTTCCTGTTTATCTCTTCATGTTTCTCTTGAGTCTTGTATTTGAAAGTCAAATTTTCTATTCAGCTCTGGTCTTTTCATCAAGAATGCTTGAAAGTTCCCTATTTCACTGAACATTTTTCCCCTGAAGGATTATACTCAGTTTTGCTGGGTAGGTGATTCTTGGTTGTAATCCTATCTCCTTTGCCCTCCAGAATATCATATTTCAAGCCCTCCAGCTCCTTAATGTAGGAGCTGATAAATCTTATGTTATTCTGATTTGTTTCCACAATACTTGAATTGTTTCTTTCTGGCTGCTTGTAATATTTTCTCCTTGACCTGGGAACTCTGGAATTTGGCTATAATATTCCTAGGGGTTTTCCTTTGGGGATCTTTTTCAGGAGGTGATTGGTGGATTCTTTCAATTTCTATTTTGCCCTCTGGTTCTAATATATCAGGGCAGTTTTCCTTGATCATTTCTTGAAAGATGATGTCTAGGCTCTTTTTTTGATCATGGCTTTCAGATAGTCCAATAATTTTTAAATTCTCTCCTGGATCTATTTTCCAGGTCAGTTGTTTTTCTAATGAGATATTTCACATTGTTTTCTGATTTTTTATTCTTTTGGATTTGTTTTACAGTGTCTTGATTTCTCATAAAGTCACTAGCTTCCAATTGCTCCATTCTAATTTTTAAGGAAGTATTTTCTTCAGTAAGCTTTTGGACTTCCTTTTCCATTTGGCCAATTTTGCTTTTTAAGGCATTCTTCTCCTCATTGGCTTTTTGGACCTCTTTTGCCATTTGGGTTAGGCTATTTTTTAAGGTGTTATTTTCTTCAGTATTTTTTGGGTCTCCTTTAGCAAGCTGTTGACTTGTTTTTCATGATTTTCTTGCATCACTTTTATTTCTTTTCCAAGTTTTTCTTCTACTCTTACTTGCTTCTCAATATCCTTTTTGAGCTCTTCCATGGCCTGGGACTGATTCATATTTTTATTGTAGGCTTTGGATGTGGGAGCTTTGACTTTGTTGTCTTCTTCTGGTAGTACGTTTTGATCTTCTTTGTCACCAAAGAAAGATTCTATGGTCTGACTTTTTTTTTTGCGCCTTTTTTTGCTCATGATCCCAGCCAATTACTTGAGTTATAAACTCTTTATTAAGGTAGGGGTCTGCTTCCAGTGTAGAGAATGTACAGTCCCAAGCTTCAGGGGTTTTGTGCAGCTGTTTTCAGAGATACTTCTAGGGGCCTGTAAATTTTCAGGTCTTCCAAGGTGCTATGATAAGGTTTGAGGTGTTTGCTCCTTTCCTGGCATGTGCTCTGGTCTATGACCTCAAGCACTCTTTTCTCCCTTGGAACTGTGAGAGGGATTTTCTCCATACCACCACGACAAGCTGCACCAGGCAGCACTTCTCCTCACCCCAGGACTGCCACCCAGAACTGTGACCCAGATCCAAGCATGGGCAAAACAAGAGAATCCTGCACCAGCAGAGAGATACCTGCAATCCTTCTCTGATCAGCTACTTGATACCCCCTCAGTCTGTGGGCCACCCCTGGGCCAAGCTGGGGACTGGGGCTGGGACCATGCTTCTCTCTCACCACAGTCACAGACTTTTCCCACTGATGGGTTGAGAAGTCTGGAAACCACCACAGATGCCTGTGATTCAGTCCTCTAAGGCCTGCTCCAGGTTCACTGAGACCTGTTTTGCCTATGTATTCACGCCAAACTGTGCTCCTCTTCCCGCCCGGGGTGATAAAACTTTCTAAATCAACCATCCAGGCTGTCTTGGGCTGTCAATTTGTTTCACTCTTTTTGTGGGTTCTGCTGCTTTATAATTTGTTTGGAGCCATTTTAATAGATATTTGGAGGGGTTTGGGGGACAGCTCAAGCAAGTCACTGCTTTTACTCTGCTGTCTTAGCTCTGTCCCTACGACAAAATCAATGACCTATTTTAATCATCTATATTGTGGAGCCACTACATATTGTCTCTAATATCTGATTTCCCAATAAAATAGACAAAAAAAAATAGAAATGTCACTTAAGAAAACAAAGCCAGGAAGAAAAGCTGAACCATACCAAAATCACATGGAAGGAATAAATGCTGGATGATGTGGAATTTTTAATATATTTGAGGGATCAATTTCTCAAGATATCTAAGAGTAGAAGATCTCAAACTAAGAGAAATGTGTTAATACTCCAAAAAAGAGTGATCAAGAGAATGTCAATAATTAGTGACTGACATTTGTCCTTTTCCCATCTATGTAAATTGTTATGAAAATGATCTACATGGGCATTCAAGGTATTTTTCATGAAATTATGAGAAGGGTTACACAAATAACATTCTACCACAAGTTGGGCTCAGGATTGAAGGGGAAAAATACAGTGGAATAGATTCCATTTTGGAAATTGTGTGATGCTTTCAATGATTCTAAGTTCTTTCCTCATGTAAAGATCCATTCTAGCACCAGTTTTTGTTCTGGTGATGCTATCTCATTATGAGAGATGGAATATCACAATTCCCAAAGAATCAGAATTATAGGTAATACAACAACAGTGAAGAGGTACGTATTGAATTTAAATAGGCTATAGTATATTACCAACAATGACTTGTGTATGGGGGGGGCAGCTAGGTGGCGCAGTGGATAGAGCACCCGTCTTAGATTCAGGAGGACCTGACTTCAAATCTGGCCTCAGACACATAATACTTACTAGCTGTGTGACCCTGGGCAAGTCACTTAACCCCCATTGCCCAACCAAAAAACAAAAACAAACAAACAAAAAAACAAAAACAATGACTTGTGTTGACGAAATGGTATTAAAAGTGAGTAGATGATATTTAGATCAAAAAGGAGATGGGATAGTCATGTAGTAAGTGGGAAGATGTAGGGAAGGCCCAATGTGGCATAATAGAAAACAAGTAGTATTTCCTCTCTCACATTTCCTATATGTTCCCCAAAGTATAGGTGTCAGGAGAAAAGCCTTCCCTTATTCCACCTTGCACTGGTTCCTAACTCTTTTTGTTTACTTGTTTGTTTTTGTTTTAGAGGATTCCTATTTATTGTGGCATAGTGGAAAGAGTGCCAGGTCTGGAGTCAGGAAGACCTGAGTTCAAATCCAGCCTTAGGCATTTACTAGCTGCATTAGCCTGGGCAAGTCAATCCTGTTTGCCTAAGTTCCTCATCTGTAAAATGAGCTAGAGAAAGAAATGACACACCATTCCAGTATTTTTGCTGAGGATGACCCCATTTGAGGTCACACAGAGTCAGAGGTAACTGAAATGACTAAACAGCAACAACATTTATTGTCACTAATTTATATTGTTCCTTGGAATGGAATCCTAAAAAAAAACCTCTCAATTTCCTACCCACATGAATGTGCACTATCTTGAAGACTTTTTCAAGGAGGAAGAATGGAGCATTAAAAATCATTATCAAAGTATATATATATATATATATATATATATATATATATATATATATATATAGTAAAGAAATGCTTCACTATATCTATATTTTTATTTTTAAATAACATTTTATTTTTTCTCCCCAATTACATGTAAAAACACTTTAACATCTATTGGGGTATTTTTTTGAAAATGTTTTGAGTTCCAAATTCTATCGTTCCCTTCCTCCCTTCCCTCCCCATCCCCAAGACAGGAAGTAATCTGATATAGGTTATACACTTGCAATCACGTAAAATGTTTCCATATTAGTCATTTTGTGCAAGAAGACTCCAACAAACCAACAAGGAAAAAAAAAGAAAGTGAGAAATAGTATAATGCCATCTGTATTCCGATAATATCCATTGTTTATCTGAAGATGGAAAGCAATTTTCATCGTGAGTCCTTTGGGGTTGTTGGATCATTGTATCACTGAGAATAGCTAAGTCATTCACAGTTCTTTGTGCGATATTGCTGTTACTGTGTACACTGTTGTCTTGGTTCTGTTTAGTTTACTTTGTATCAATTAACGTAAGTCTTTCCAGGTTTTTCTGAAGTCATCCTGCTTGTCATTTCTTACAGCACAATACTATTTCATTACAGTAGTCTACTACAACTGCCCCAATTGATGGGCATCCCCTCAATTTCCGATTTTTAGCCACCACAGAAAGAGCTGCTGTAAATATTTTTGTACAAATAGGTTCTTTCTTCTTTTAAAAAAAATTCTTTGGAATATAGACCTAGCATTCACTATATATTTTAAAAAAAGTGATCGATATGTGTTGTGGAAATCCAGAAGCCAGGAACAAGACCAGGAAGGGAATGAAAGTTGACCTGATCCACTCCACAGAATGGAGGCTCCAGGAGGAGCTCACCAATAGGAAGAGGGAAGACAGGTTTTACAGAGGGCTATTCCAAGCTGAGAAGGCAACATAGGTGTTTAGACATTCCAAGCTGAGGAGGACCCATGCGCTCAGGGAAGTTCCATTGTAAGACATGGGCAAGGGCATGGTTCTGAAGTCTGGAAACCAAAGACAAAGCCATGAAGGGACATCAAAAGGATATTTGAGATCATAAATCCCAATGCACAAATTAAGAAGATGTCTACTAAGTACTTCTTGAAATTGAGAGCAATTTCATCAGTCGTGTACAGTGGACATTGGCAGCCCTACCCTCAGAGCATACAAAATGTGGTCTTCTTGCTGGCAGTGTGATCACTGACACTGTGCTCATAGTCAGCAACAGTTGAAAACTTGAAGACAACATTGACAATAATATTTCAAGTTGTTTTACCTGAAGTCACATTACTGCTGATTGTACAGTTTCCTTTTTACACAGACATTTCAGGTTTCTAGCAAAATATATTGTAGTTTGAGAATATAAATCTTTAAATATTGATTTAATATCATACTCATTATTTTCTGAGCATTGAACTGCTTTTGATGCCTTGTGTTTGCTTTTTAGGATTTTTTTTTTAGGCAACTGGGGTTAAGTGATTTGCCCAGGGTCACACAGCTAGTAAGTGTCAAATGTTTGGTCTGAGGCCAGATTTGAACTCAGGTCCTCCTGACTTCAGGGCCAATGCTTTATTCACTGCGCCACCCAGCTGCCCCCTTTTTATGATTTAACATGTTCACAAAACAAGCCACTATTTCTTCAGGTTTGTTTTTAAAATATAATTGTTAATGTTATAACCATAAAAATAACAAACTTAAATTTAAAAACTATCCCACCAAAAATGTAAAGATTGATGGTCATATGTACTACTACTGCACAAATATCAAAACTCGTCATATTTTGTAGAATGGTATCTTCTGTTGCATAACATTACTGTAGAGCTTGAATAGTTTGTGTGTAGACTGGAATATTTGAATTTTGTACTTTACTTATTTGTATATGGTAAGATCTGCCATAGATAAAAGTGCAAAAAAATTAATTTTCCACATTTAGAATGAAAATGTTATTAATAGTTTGTATCAGTAATTGAAACATAAGTTCCACTTGATTTCATTTTTTAAAATTATAATTCCAATGTATATTATATATTGAATACAAAAGATTATTTTAATTTTAAGAAAGATAGAATTATTGCTATCTTAGGTTTCAAAAGACAGGGCACTATGAAAAGTAAAGGCAGTATCAACATTACATCCTTTGGCTTATTTATACTGCCAGCACAACAAGAAATATTTTTAAAAAAACTTTAATGTAAGATGCAACAAAAACTACGTCATGAAAATGAATATTATTTTCAAGGACCTACTATGTACCAAGCATTGTGCTAAGTGCTTCACAATTATTATCTCCTTTGATCCTCATAACCACCCTGGGTGCTAGGAGTTATTATTAACCCCATTTTACAGATGATGAAACTGAGGCAAACAGAGGTTAAGTGACTTGCCCACAGACACATAGCTAGTAGGTGTTTGAGGCTGGGTTGGAACTCAGGTCTTCCTGACTCCAGGTTTGGTGCTCTATTCATGGTACCATCTAGCTGCCCCACTACTAATTCTATTAAATATAGTTAATACTAACATTATTAACTATTGTGCATCCAGTGGAGACTGACCAGGCTGTAAAGGGTTTGGAAACTACATCAAAAGAAAAATATTTGAAGGGATGCCAGCAATACCACTGCTAGGTCAATTTCCAAAGATAATTAGGGAAAAAGGAAAAGAACCTATATACTTTAAAAAATTTATAGCAACTCTCCTTGTGTTGGCAAAGAACTGGAAATTGCAGGGATGCCCATCAATTGGAGAATGGCTGAACAAAAACATAGATAGACCTGCATGAAATAATGAAGAGTGAAATGAGCAGAACCAAGAAAACATTGTATACGGTAACAGCAATATTATTTTGAGCAAAACTTTGAGCAAATAAGTCATTTTGACTATTATAAATACCCAAATTAACTACAAAGGACATATCAAAGAAGACACTATTTGCATCCAGAGAACGAACTGGTAAATAGAAGTATGTATTGAATGATATTACACACACACACACACACACACACACACACACACACACACACACACACATAAATACACACACAGTTTGTGTCTAATGGTCATCATCTCTAGGGTGAGAGGAGGGAAAAAAGGAAAAAAATAAATTTATGTGATAACTTTATTATATATTTAAAAGGAATAGCAAGTTGTATGTAATAAATTTGCAGTTTCATTTGCAACCATCTTTTCTTATTATACTATATTATAGAAATGTTTGTTTTATTCCATAAACTAAAAATAAAATGAATTTTAAAAAATTTAAAAATAATAAATGAATGCTGTAAAAAACCTAATGTTTAAAATTGTTTTTGCACATAAGTTAGAAAAAAAGCTTTTAAAAAAGAGTCTTTTAACAAATAGATGATTTAATACTTAGATGGTTCTGTGATCATGAAACAGGTACTCCTCCAACACTACACATCAGAAAACTTCTCAACCTGTGTGACTGTTATCTTTGTTCTCTAGTAAATCCTCCACTGGGGGACTATTCAGTGTGCTAGGGACCTTCTCTAAATCCCTTGACATTGTGTGGGGAACAGAGTACTCAGGCTATCAATATGTTAGTCTTTCCTATTTGAGACATCTCCACTCCAAATGTTCATCTGGTCTATTTGAACCTGACCTGTGGTAGAGCCTTCCAAGCTCGTTTTGGTCTGATCAGACACAGTCAGACACACTGTACCTTGAGCCCAACATAGTGACATCATTTTGGTCCTCTTTTAGCATGAAAGACAAAAAACAACTTGGCTTTATTTTGTAGAACACCATCATCACTTTCTGACCCTGATGGAAATAGTTAAGAACCTTGAGTGCTAGCACTTTGGAAATAGCAGTGTCCCTCAAATCAATGAACCTGCTTCTAGCCCAGCCCTCACAGCCATTACCCAGGGAATCAATTCCTATGTAGAGGAAGCCAGTCATCCCCATCAACTGCCAATCAACTGCTAACCCACTGCTACTCAGAAGGCAAGCAAGTGTGCCTAGCAGAAGCAACAGGACACTCTAAAGGAGAAAAGGAGGGCAGCATGTGCCAGATAAGTCAAACCACCAGCGCCTTGACCAACATCTACCCTCAGACCCTGATGGAAACAGCCCAGGATTCTAAACTCAGGAGTTTTTCGAATAGTAATACTTTCAGTCCAGTGCCTTGCACCCATCATCCTGGGAAACTAGACCTGTGGAGACACAGACTGGCAATTACTCCTGCACATTTACTAAAGACGAACAAAAAGAAAATTCTTGTCACCAAAATGCTTGGCAATGTCAAATAGTTCAACATCAGAAACGGATATCATTTTATCATTGGAAATGACATTTAAGAGGCATTAGCACCTGCTTTCCTGCTTCGCCCTAAAGACCATAGGACCTTTCCATCTGACTTGAGGCTGAACCTTTATAGGTGTGTTGTCTCTCCATTAGAACATTAGCTCCTTGACAGAAGGGATTGTCTTATGTGTCTATTTGTATCCCCAGCACTTAGCATAGTGCTTACACATTATTTAGTTCTTAATAGGTACTTCATTCATTCCATGACTGACCCACCTCCTTTTTCAGTCATACATCCCTTTGACGACATCTTTTACTCTGCTTCTAATGCAAAATTATTTCTTATCAATATAGGTACTATATTGTGCTGCTATGTCCTTCCCTTTGGGTGGCCTGCAACTTTCATTCTTCTGACATCTATCTCAGACATTTTTTAGACACACAGAAGAATACCGTCTTGTTTGGAAATAATAAAAAGTATGTCAAACAAAGTTTTCCCTATTGCTTGTTCAAGGAATCTTGTATAATCTCATATAATTAACATATGCCTAGGAGATGTCTTGTTAGAGAGCCTAAGGCAGCATTCGCTCTACTTGACCAAATGCTTTGTTACAGTTAACAAATAATAAGCATAGAAAGATCTCTGCCTCTTGCAGTCAAATGTATGATTATAAAGATGCAGTCTATTGTAAAATATAATTTGAAGAACTCTGCCTGTTCACTTCATGTATTTTCACTAAGGATATCCTCAGTCTCCCTCTAAATAAACTCCCATGGCTCTCTATTTTTGCATATTGTCATCATGGTCACCACTGAAAGGTGAAGTGAAAAAATGCCCCATGAAATGATATTTCTGGTTTCATTTCAATGAAAAGGAAAATGAATTCTACTATTCTCAAAGGTAATTTGTAAGATATCTTTCCATTTAGCTGAAGCCTCGATTTGTATTCCAGCTTCATTTACTGTAAGAAAATCAATATTGATATGATTCAGTTCCAGTAGAATGTCAGTTTGTTGGTCATTGGACAAGGATCTCACAATTTAGAGGAGTAACAGTAGCTAGCATTTATATAATAATAGCTAGAATTTACATGGCACTTTAAAGTTTACAAAGCATTTTACCAATATTATTCCAATTGATCCTCACAATAACCATCGGGAGGAACATGCTATTATTATCCCAATTTGATAGGAAAGTGGAAAGCTATGGCCAACAAAGTTATCATTAAGTAGCCAATCAAGTGGAGACCAGCCATTTTGGCTTAGCTAGGATGGTCTTCAGAAAGCATAATCTGAACACTGCTTGAAACTGTTACAGCATATCCACCTATGGTTATCCCATAGGCATCTCAAATTCAAACATGTCCAAAACAGAATTCACCTCTCTCCCTAAACTTTCCCTTTCTCTAATGTTCTCAAACTTCTTTTTAGGGTACCACTGGCCTTCTGGTTACCTACATTTGAAAACTCTAAGTCATACTCAGTTCTTCTCTTTCTTCTTACCTCCCTGCCAATAACTTATCAGTTGCCAGGTCATCTATTCCACCCTTACAACATCTCCTACCTCTATTCTCACCTCTCTACTTACATGGTGGACAATGCTCTAGTTCAGGCCCTCATCACCTCTCATCTGGACTATGATAATCATCCCTTAATAATTTTCTCCTCTTCCAGACTCATCCTTCTTTAATGCATACTCCACACAGCTGCCAAAGTAATCTTCCTATAGTGCAACACTGACCATGTTACTTTCCTTTTCAAGTATCTTCAGGGGCTCCATATTGCCTAGAGAATAAAACATGAATTTCCTCAGTGTGTTATTTAAATCCTCTCACAGTCAATTCCAGCCTTCCTTTCCAAACGTCATTCATTGTACTATTCTTCATGCTTTCTATTTACAAGCAAACTGACATATTTGGTGTTCCTTATGTATGGCATTCAATCTCCTACCTCCATGCTTTTGCATTTTGGAATGTATTCCCTCCTTACTTCTGTCTCTTGGAATCCCTGGTTTTCTTTCAGGCTTAGCTTATGTACCACTTCATTTGAGAAGCCTTTCCTGATTCCCTTAGCTATTGGTGCTCTTCCCCTCCTCAAATTATGTTGTATTTATTTATGTGTATAATTGTTGCATCCCACTAATAAGATATAAGGATTACTTTTTTTGTTTGGTTTTTGTATTCTCAGGATCTAGCACCATGTCTTATGTGCAATTTATGTTTAATAAATGCTTGTTTCATTTAAATTTCAATGTACTAAATTGAATTGGAATGATAAAAACCCTCAAGAGCTTACATTGTACGCTTTGAAAACTCATGGTTGTCTCTGTACCTTGAGAATAGACTATGCAAAAATGAAAATAGCTGTGTGTGAGATAGAGTTCTTTGTCAATGAATATATTCAAGCAGTAGCTATATAATTATCTGTCAGGTATATAAGATAGGATTCTTGCATTTGGTGGGACTAGGTAACATCTAACTAGATAATAGTTCCATAAAACTATAAAATGATATGATTATCTAATAGCAATTCATAGAAAAATGAGATTCGTGTAGGCTAGTGGAGCCTTTGAAAGTTATGCTGAAGAGTATGAATTTGAATTGGACCTGGAAGGATGGAAAAGATATGGTTAGGTACAGAAGAGGGAAAGCATTTCAATTGGAAAATCAGCATAATAACAACTATCTTTTAAAGGTTTGCAAAGCTCTTTACACACATTATATCATTTGATCTTCACAACAGCCCCTTGAGGTGGGTACTATTATTATCTCCATTTCATAGATGAGAAAACTGAAGTTCAGAAAGGTTAGTGGCCCGGGGTCACAGAGTAAGTGTCTGAGGCAAAAGCTGAATCCATGATTTCCTGATTCTAGCATTCTAACCACCATATCATGCTGCCTTCCTAAAATGATGAAAAGCACTGAAGTAGAAATTACTTAGGTGGGTCTATTGAGGAACTGCTTCTTTATGAAACAAAGGTTTCCTGTTAGTAACTGAAGATAAGTTTGGACATAAGTAAACTCATATCTAATTATGCAGGGCATTGAGTACCAGTCTGAGGAGTATGAACTTTATAATAGTAGCAGAGCTACTGAACGTTCTGAGCCAGGTAGTAAAATGATGAAATCAGTTTTATTAAGATGGATCTGGCCTTAGTGGACAGAATGGCTTGGATGTAAGAGGAGCTAGAAGTGGGAAGATTGATTAAAAGGAAATGGACTTAAGATGAGATGATGAGAACCTGGAATAAGGTGATAGTATCAAGAAAGGAATGAAAGGGATAGTTAAACAGATGTTTTGAAGGAAGAATTGACAGAACTTGACAACTGGTTGGATATAGCCATAGGTATGAACACAGAATTTTAGATAAGGAAGGAAAGACCCTTAGAGATCATCCAGTCTTGCACCACACTCGACAGATAAAGTAACTGAGACCAAGATATCTGCCTGAGGTCACACATTCGGTAAATGATAGAGATGTGATTAGAACCCAGGTCTCATAATTCCAATCTCATAGTCTTCACACTTTACTATACTGCCTCTTGTGACAGATCGGTTTTGAGCTTGGGTGACTGGCATAATTGTGATGCTATTTATGAAATGGATTAGGAAATGGAACAGTTGAAATGGAAATCTAGTTTGGAGCTGGGGTACAGAAATAGAGGGTAAGTAGGATGACTTCAGCTTGGCATACATGGAGTTTGAGCTGACAGGGGGACATTCAAGTTATCTTGTAAGCACTTGGAAATTTGGGTTTAGAACCAGTTAGTACAGGTTGTGGTCTATTAGTGCTTGCAAAGTTTCAAAGTTTTGGTTTTTTGTTAGTTTGTTTGTTTTAGTGTGATGAAATATGGGTGGTTAGGAGAAACATTTAATTTCATTCCATTTTCCATTCCAAATTTCATTTACATTTTCCAGTGTTTTTCCCTTCTCTCTCTTCCAAGGGGCAAGATGAAATGTCAACCTTCTGTTCTTTTCTTGTGTGTTCATTTAACTTTGAGAGAAAGGGCAGCGTCTAGCAGTGTTTGTACCTCATGCCTTTGTAAATAGGAGGTAACTAAAAAAAATAGGATCAAATAGAGAAAAGAGTCATCACCTCAGCAGTCAGGGAGAGCAGCAGCAGAGCCACATGACTTGTCTGCAGACGCTTTGCGTGTCAACAGTTTCAACCTGGCAGGATGCCTGGGAATCAAGTACTTTGGCTGGGGAGCCATGTTTCTTTTCCAGTTCAACATCTGGCCAGCCACTTAGGAATAAAGGGGTGGAAGGAGGAGAGGTGAAAAAGAGGAATGGGTGAGAGAGCTGAGAGAAGAGGGGAACTTGGAGGAAGAAGGAGAGAGGAGAAATTAGAATGAGAGGGGAAGCAGAGAGATAGGAAAAGAGAGAAGAAGTGATTGAGTTCACTGATGATAGCTGAATGGGAGAAGGAAAATAGCAGCATGGAATATAGGCCAGGACAATAAACTTGGAATTAAGGAACCTGTGTCTGAATCCATACTCTCCTACTTATATTTCTGTGACCTTGAGAAAGTTACTTAACCCCTCTGGGCCTCAGTCTCTTCATCTGTACAATGAAGAAGTAGGTTTAAATCAGGAGTTCTTAACCTGAAGTTCAATTTCAGAGGATCCATAAATTTGGAGGGGGAAAATTACATCCTTATTTTTACTAACCTTTAACTGAAATTCAGCATTTCCTTCAGTTATGAATGTAGGCCACAAACATGATTCTGAGAGGGGCTTTATAAACTTTACTTGACTGCCAGAGGGGTCCATGACACAAGAAAGGATAAAAACTCTTGGTATGAACAATCTCTAGGGTCTCTTCTGATTCTAACATTCAATGACCCAATATTATATAATATTATATAACTGAAAAACTCCCTTTTAAAGCATAGAGCTGCTTCTAAGACTCCCTGGCTCTATTAACAAGACTTTATCTATCCTACACTGAAGATGACAATATATCCCTACCCCTTAATTGCTCATCAAGCCCTCACAATTCATATTGAATTCATGCCCATGCCCTCTAGCCCCCTGACTCTTCTCCCTTCCTTTGAAACCTGGAAGCCACTGAGTGACCATGTCCTGATAAACACACTCAGCCCTCTCATAAAAGAGAACTAGGTTCTCTCCCAGTGCTTCCTTGTGGTTCTGTGAGAAACCAGAGCTCCTAGAATGCTTTGAACAGTGCCAAGCTCCTGCTTCTCCTTCAGCTGTTTGCCCCTACTGCATGTTGACCACTTGGGTTCTTCTATCAAAGACATTCCTGAATTACAGCCTGGTCTTGCCAGGTCATTCCTTTGTCCTCCCTGCTTAATGGTCCCTGAGGAGATGACATCAAGGACAGTACAAAGGGAATGAGATGTTGACCTGGAGCCAGAGGCTTGGATTTGAAGCCCAGCTCTGTCACTTGATAACTTTTTGACTATGGGCAAGTCAGTTCTCTTTGCTGAGCCTAAATTTTCATATCTGTAAAATGAAGAAATTAAACAATCTAACCGGATAGTCAACCTAATGATTCTTCAGATCCATTGTAGCTCTAAAACAGCTAATCATCCAATGAATTTGGTAAGTAAAACTTTGATACTATTCTCCTGGTCATCTGAACCACACAATATTGATATTTCATTACCATCTCTCAATGTTTCTTAGTTTCCTCATCTGTAAATTGGAGACAACAATACTGACAGTAACTATAGCACTGGGTTTTTATGAAGTTTAAATCATATAATTTATGTAAAGTGCTTTGCTAACTTCAGAGCAATGTACAAAAGTCTGTTTTCTGGCTGTTCCCAAGCCTAGAATGTAACTACCTCCTCATCTCAACTTCTTAGAATCAACCCTTTTCTTCAAAACTTAGCTCAAGCTACCTTCTACATGTAGCATCCTTTCCAGGGCTACTTCCCTAACTTGAGCCACAAGGTACAGGTGGGATTCCAAGGGGTTGATTACTGCCTAGATTCAAAGTGTTTTATAGATCCACACTTCTAAAATCATAGTTCATGAGTTCCAACCAGGATGCTTACCTTTTATAGCTAGCCATTAAACATTATGAGGCAACCAGGTGGTACAGTGGATGGAACATTGGACCTTAAGACAGGCTGACTAGAGCTGAAATCTGGCCTCAAGACATTTACTACCTGCGTGACCCTGAGGTTACTTAATCTCTAGGTACTTCAGTTTCCTCATCTATAAAATAAGGATAATAGCACCTACCTCTCAGGATTATTGTGATAATAAAACAAGATAATATTCATAAGTCACTATGCAAACTTTAAAGTGCCATATAAATGTCAGCCTTTATTAGCATAAAACAAAGGCATTTATTTAAGGAAAAGTAATAAAAAACAATAGCTACAAAAGTTTCTTTTCACAAACCTGCGGCACACTCTTCCTCAAATACATGCAGTGTTAGTGAGAAGAGTAGGCAGAGAGACATAGAGTACACTTGTAGTGAGACATATATGTGGCCAAGGCAACCTATGTCTCCGGTTTTATAGACACCTAATCTTTCACTTCTCCTAGCATCCTCATGTTGATCCCCTTTGGGTACAGTGTCTCTGCTATGAAGAGCACTCAGCTGGGATCACTGGATCTCAGTTTCCAAGGCTAAGTCTCTCTTGAATCCATCTTTGGCTCTCTTCTCTGCTGCCAGAGACAACTCTCCTTAAACTCCCTTCTCCTTTGACTATCTCCTCGATTTACTGAGTCTACTGCCTGCTGGGTTCAGTGTCTTCTTCTAGGTGAGTAGTGATTCTATAAGATGTTACAGATGATGAGGAGAGGGAAGAGTGAGAAACAAAGTGTGAGAAAAATGTCCTTCCCTCCATCCCCCTAGTATCCAACCTCCTAGTAGTATCTACCGCCTTAGTATCTAACATGATGCATTTGCCAAACTTTCTAATACCATCAAGGTATTACATAACGCCTTTCTAATATCATGAAGGAAGACCTTCTTAATGCCACATAAAGAGGTTAAAAAAGTAAAAACCCCTCTACGCACTTCATTCAATACATTACCTGCTCTTCTGTAATTGAATCTAATAGGCTGGGAGGGAAGAAAGGTGTCCTCATCAACTCTCTCTCTCTCTCTCTCTCTCTCTCTCTTCTCTCTCTCTCTCTCTCTCTCTCCCCCTCTCACACACACACACACACACACACACACACACACACACTTTTATCCACCTATAGAATGTAAGTTCCTTAAAGGCAGGGACTATTTCATTTTTCTCTTTGTATTTCCAGTGCGTGGTGCATAGTAGCTACTTAACAAATGCTTGTTAATTGATAGGTTGATTGATTACTATCAGTAGCAGAATTATATTTATTACTATGTACCACTAGAATCAAGAAAATCCAGATTTAAACACTGCCACTGACACACAGGGAGCTACTGCCTGTGTGACCCTGGGCAAGTCATTTAACCTATTAGTGTCCCCAACTAACTCTCTAAGATCATAAGTTTCTGAATTAATCATATTCAACAAATTCCAGTCTGAAAACAATTACATTACATACACATACACACACACACACACACACACACACACACACGCACACATGCACACATAATACTACTGGGCCTCAGTCACTACAAACAGAATGGTAGTCCACCCAAGGCAGAGAATATAGCTCAGACTTCTCTTACAACCTCCCTAGTATCTATCACAATTCTAGAGTAGTTGATCAATAAATATTTGATTATTAATTTGTGGATTAATTAAAATGTTAAGCAACTATAGGACCAATATAGAGTGTTACAATTATATATTGAGTCTCCAGAGCACAGCCTAATAACCAGTTGCCATTTTCTCATTTTATAGACAAGTATAGCACAGAATCAAAAGCCTTACACTGAGAGCAATAATTATATCCATTGTTTCACAGTAGTTTCATTACCCCACCATGAGAAATTAAAACCCTCTGAGAAGATTTCTTCTAAAATCCACAGTGGCTGTTAGTACACAGTGCTAATCAATAGAAGATTGCCTAATTCTGATCTAGCTATTTGTAAATTCATAGTTTAGGTGGTTTTTTTTATTTTTTCCCTAGGTCTGATTTTTATTTTATTTAAGTCTACAATTTCCAGTGTAACCTCTCTTGTCCTTCAAGACTGCAAACATCATGTTCTAGTCTTCCCTTTGCAAAGGTTAAAGTGCTATATCACTGCAAGGTATTAATCAGGCACTTCATGGTACTCCACAAATTCTGGGAGGATAATCAAATGCCCTTGAGCACCTAGTTTAAAAAAAGATAAATAAAAACAAAACCACCACCATTATGTATAATAACTGGAAAGCACTTGTGTTATGACTTATCGTTTTCTAACAATCAACACTGTTTTCAATGCTGTACTAGACAGAAAATAATTGTGGTCCCCACTTCATCATTGCTTTTGTCCACTGCAGCTAGGTTCATTGTAATGCTTCATTGGACCATAAGGTGGCAGATGAGTTGCAGGAGAAACCAAGCTGAGGAAGCTCTAGCCTCACATAAAAGCAATAGAGAAGTTTTGAAGTCAAAGAGAAGCTTTCACAATCAGTCTTCAATCCCGACTAAGTGCTATGGTTGTTTCCTGTTTATAAACTCAGCAGTTTCAAAGCTTCATGCTTAATAGTAATCATACAACCCCTGTTGTGTTTTTATTTTTTCATATCTTCATTGCCTGCAATGGACAAGGAAAAAAAATCTACCAACAATGGAAGGAGACTTGAGGGTTCTGCCCCTTTCATTCAATTAATCAATCAATAAACATTCATTAAGTACCTACTATGTGCCAGGTCCTGTGCTAGATGATGGAGACACAAAGACAAAAGTGAAACAGCTTGCCTTCAAGGGACTCATATTGGGTTGGGGTAGGGAACAATATATACTTATAAGAGCATATGTATATATACACATTCATACATATATATGTATATATATATATATATCAGAAAGGAATTTTATGTAATATATTAGTATGTACATATATGTTTGTGTTTATATACATGTGTGTGTATATATATTTAAAATCCTCCCTTCTAAACTATTATTTGTATGTATATATATGTATGTATGTATGTATGTATATATGTATGTATGTGTGTGTATATATATGTGTGTGTGTGTGTGTGTGTGTGTATATATATATATATATATATATATATATATATATATATATATATATATAATTTGCAGGGTGAAAAAGGCACTTTCATTTGAGAGGATTTGGAAAAGGCCCCATGTAGGAGGTGACGCTTGGGATGAGCTATGAAGGAATTTATAGATTAGAAGAGGTAATGAAGGAAATACATTTAACTAGCCCTCTGACATCAAGACATGTGCACTCTGATACACAATTTCCTTTCTGATATCAATCATTTGGGTTCTTAAGGAGTAATAACTAATTTGATTATTACTTCTGAATCAGAAAGCTCCACTATTTTTGACTTACCAGTCTACTTTGAGTGGTATTTAAAAGATGGGTTTCATGCCAGCAAATATCTTAAGTAGATCCTTGAAAACATTTCTTAAGTGCTAGCCAGCCTACTCTCTTTCCTATTCAATGCTGAGCTGAGTTCATTATCCATCTGCAATTCCTGTTCAGTACAGATGTACTAATGAACTAACCCAATAGTCTATAATTCAACTGTATGTCATGGTTTAGGCAATAGATATTCTTTATCCATGGCTAAAATTAGTTGATCAAATTACCAAGGAAGACCTTGAGGTAATGGGAAATAGGCAATTTTAGACGGGAAGATTCATTCATTCAACAGATTTTTATATAGTATCAATGCTCTCTGCAGTATGATATGTTTTGGTCTAAGCAATGATTCACTGATACATTTTTAACGACCAGCTCTCAAAAAATGTGCATAACACACTTTTGAGTTTAATCTGTCTTGTTAACATTTTCTCTATCACTTTCTTAAGTTTGTAGAGAAAAGGATTAGGGTTTGTGTCCCAGAGTTGTCTGTGAGTTATTAGACAAGAAACCATTACCTGGCTTATATTGTAGCATTCAGACATTAAAAATTGGGAGGTCTACGAAATGTTCACCAAAAGGTGGAGTGGAGTTTCAGAAAGGGGGACCCAAGTTCCTGGACCAGGAAGAGAATTCCAAAGAAAACACTAAACCTAAGGGCATTAGTTGGTTAGAAGCACCTCACACTTTTTTCTGAAGAGCTTGGCATCTAGAGCTAAGTATCTCATTTTGTGATAGGAGAGGCCTCAGGAAACAAGGGTCCAACATAGGATTTTTTTTTTGCTGGTTTTAGAGTAAAGGTTTTATATCTTCTCTAAAAGAGCTTGAACAAAACCTGTTTTCTTTTTTCAAGCTGAAAGAAGATATAGAAGAGATAGACAAGGATTTCAGCTGAGTAGAACCTCTATTCCAACAGAGATTCCCAAAGTCCAGTAGAGTAGCAAGCCTGGAAGAAGGAAGATCATGACATTGCTAGAAGACATCAGTGACCCTATAGAGGCAGAGATGTGAGTTGCCCCTCTGTACTTGGGCTCCTACATATCTGTAAGTTGTCCACATGTATTCCCCACACGGGTCTCCCTCTACATGTATGCCTTGGTCACCAACGTTCCATATATGTATGCTTCTCCATATGTTCCCTATGTGTATCCTCTCATCTCATTGATTTTATTTGTATTTGTGAGATAATTCACTTAAGGTTAATGGAAATATTTGGTTGCTACTTTTACTATGTGTTTCATCATATAGCACCAACTCTCTTTCCCCTCCTCTTCCCTTCAAGAGATAGAGTAGTTTTTAGATGGACAACCTTGTGATGCTGCTTACTGATATAGAAGATGGGACTCCTGACTGGCTGAGTGACCTCTGAGCCTATAATTCTATATAAGGTAGAGAGACTTCAGAGACAGGAGAGTATGAGAGAGAAAAAATGTGGTGCAAAGTACAAACTTTCGAAGAGCTAATGAGAGCCTCAGAAATAAAGAAATGTGGGAAAGCTGCCTCCTCCTATGTGGTCTCATATACTAACACTTGGTAACATCAGGGAAGCTTTCACAGAGGTGGTGACATCTGGACTAAGCCTTAAAGGAATGTAAGGATTCTGAGAAGCAGATTTGAAGAAGAAATGTGTTGCAGGCCTAGGGAGCCACAGTGAATAGAGTGATGGGCCTGAAATTAGGTAGATCAGAGTTCAAATGCAGCATCTAAGACTTACTAGCTATGTGATCCTGGGCAAGTCACTTAACCTATCTGCCTCAGTTTCCTCATCTGTAAAAAACAGGATGACCATAGCACATACCTCCTAGGATTGTTGTGAGGATTGTTTCATTACAAATGAAATATTTTAAAAATACTGAGTACAGCACCCAGCACCTGGTAGGTGCCTAATAAATGCTCCTTCTCTTCCCTCCCCCCTTGTGGAAATGCATGCTGTTTGTTGTTCATTCTTTGTGTTCAAAGAGGACCAATGACATTACAGGGGTGATGTGGTGACTTGTGTGTGAATTAGATTTAAGTAAAGCAGAGTTGCACAGTGTCATCAGCCTCACTCTCTCTTCCTGAGTCATTAAAGTCCAGTGGCAAAACAAAAGTCAAGATGACTGGCAATGGCCCAGGATGCAGTGGATGACCTTGGCACTTTTAATATTTGACCAAGCTCTAAGCAGTCTGCAGCACCCACTACAGCTCCCTTCATGGCCGTTAGAGCAAACTGTTCCCATCCACCCATTCCACCAAGGAAAGTCTTCACGTGTTTGGGGTAGACATTGCTGTAACTGACCCGCAGGTCTGAGGCCCATAATTACCCTCAACCTGGTTTGGCCCATCTGCTGAGATGGTTTACTGGGGTGTGGCCACAGTGCATGCTACAGCTTCTTGGAGCCACAGGTGAGAGCTTAGCACCAGGTAGACACAAAAGACAGATGAGCAACCCTGAAAAGGGCTCAGCAAGCCCTCATACCAGAGGTGCTAGTCCTTCCTGAACAACCCATACACCCTGAGATGGAATTAGTTGGAAACAACTAATGACTCTTGAGGTGGAATGTAGCCTAAATATCAGGTTAAGAGTTTATATTTTGTCCTAGGGACAGTAGGGAGCCACTGAATGTTTCTGAGCAGGAGAACTATAAATGTCAGATCTGTGTCAAGGGAAGATTATTTTGGTAGAATTGTGGAGGGTGAATAAGAGTGGAATACTGAGAAGAGGGGAAACCAGTTAGGAAGTTATTATAATAGTCAAGGTAAGAGGTACTGAAAACCTGACCTAGGCTAGTAGCTGTGAGTGGACAGAAGAAAGAGATGGATATCATAGTATGGAAGTTGAATCAACAGGGCTTGCCAGCTATTCTGATAGGAAGTATTAAAGGGCCTAGAGAGTCAAGAATGACTCTAAGATTATGACTGAGAGGATGGTAATGCCTTCAACAGAATTAGAGAAGTTTGAAGGTGGGACAGGTTTGGCAGGAAAGATGATGAGTTCCATTTTAGACAAGCTAAGTTTAAGGTGCTAATGGGAAACAGAAGTGGAAATATCCAGCAGGTAGTTAATGATGCAATAGTAGAGTTTAGGAGAGAAATTTGGGCTTAGATTTGGGAGTCATCTTTGTCAAGACTGAATTCATGATGAAATCAGCTGATGAAATTTCCCCAAGGTAAAACCTGTAGAGAAAGCAGAAAATGGCTCTGGAGAGAAACTGGACAAATATCCATATTTAGGAGATAGTGGATGGACGATGGTCTGGCAAAGGAGACTTATGAAGAGCAGTCATATAAGTCAAGACATATGTAGAGAAGTAGAGGAGATACATAAGGATAGGTTGGTTCACAGTATCCAAAGCTATAGGGAAGTGTAGGCAAATGGGGACTCAATAAAAAGCCCATTAGAACTTGAAGTCAAGTGACTATTGATAACTTCTAAGCAAGTGGTTGTGGTAGAGTTGGAAGCCATATTGGAAGGGGTTGGGAAACAGGCGTGTGGTAAGGAACTGGAAGCGAAAAGGGAAAAGAGCAATAGAATGATAGTTTGCAATGGTAGCTTAAGGGAATGACACGGTCAAGTGAAAAGGTTTTCTTGTTTGTTTGCTTTATTTTGTTAAGGATAGAGGATCCTAAATACATTTGTAGACCCCAGGGAAGGAGCAAGAATAGAGTTCATAGCCTGAATTTCTAGTGCACACATTTGGCATACTTATATTGAAGATACTGAAATAAAAGTCCCCCAAACACAGACAAATGTACTAAACTAAGCTGGACTTGGGTTTAGATAACTGGATATTTATTGGTTTTGTTTCTGTCCTGACTCAACTACTTTATGTTGTTAGGATAAATGAAATTACATACTAGATGACTTTTTATCTTTTTCAGAACTAGATATTATATGGATGTGTGGATTGCTATTAAATCCGCTTCTTCTAGGTACCTTATAATTATGTCATTGAGCCAGTGTGTGAGTAGTATGAGCCAGTGCACACCACTTGCAAAGGAAGAAACCCCCAAAATAAGGAATTAGTTTACAATTTCTGGAGGCTGACTTTCAGTTTGTGTAGAGCTCAGGATCTTGGTTTTTCTGTCTCTCTTTGCTTTTCATTATAATAATAGCTAACATTTATATAATCTTCTAAAGTTTGCAAAGTGCTTTATAAATATTATCTGATTTGATCCATACAATAACCCTGAAGAGTAGGTACTATTATTATGCCCATTTTACAAATGAGGAAACTGAAACAGACCAAAGTTAAGTGATTTGACCAGGGTCACATAGCTAATAAGTGCCTGGGAGTGGACTGAACTCATGTATTCCTGACTCCGGGTCCAGTCTGCTAACCAGCACACCACCTAGCTGACTATTCCCTGGCTTATTAGGTTAATCATCAGAAGAATGGGATAGAAAAATAAAAGAAGGTGAAACTCAACTCTGTTTTTCTCCTTGTTAGTTGCTCAGGAAAAAGTTATTGAAAGAGAAGAATGAAATAATTTGATTGGAGTCTTATCTTTGCATTGTCTGTCCACATTTCCTCTACCTGATGTCACCAACAGATTTTTGTAAAATGGGGATCATGCAAAGAGCAAGAAAATTCTTTCAAATAGAATAGGAGTTCTTAACCTGGAACCCATGTACTATTTTTTTTTCAAAAAGAAAATTTATCTCAATATGATTTCCTTCATAATCTTATGTATTTTATTTTATGCATTTATAAACATTCTGAGAAGAAATTTATTGGCTTCACCAGACTGCCAAAGGGTTCCATGAAACAAAAAGGTTAAGTTACAGAATATGATCTGATACAGCCCATAGAAATGTTATTTGAAGTGCTGTAAGACCAGCAGACCCATGCTAAATATAACGCAAAGAGAAAGGTTTAGACCCAATGATTCCAACTTGGTAATTTATCTGAGCCTACTCTTTCTCTAAAAAATACTTTTTAATTGATTTTTTAAAAATATCACCTACATTTCCCATTGTATCCTTACCCTACTTCTTTGCAGAGAGCCATACCTCATAGCAAATAAAAGGAGTATGGGGGAATGTTCATCAAAAGTAACCAATATATCAAAAATTCTGGCCATTATATGTAGTATTCAACACCTGTGGTCCCCCATCTCTGTAAAGAAGTAGGAGGAGAAGGGCAGCTAGATGGCGTAGTGGATAGAGCACCAGCGCCTTAAGTCAGGAGGACCTGAGTTCAAATCTGGTCCAAGACCAAACACTTGACATTTACTAGCTGCTTGACCCTGGGCAAGTCATTTAACCCTGATTGCCTAAAAATATTTTAAAAAATAAAAAAAAAGAAGTAGGAGGAGGCACATAATTGGGGAAAAAAAATAAAAGACTAAAGTTAAAAAAGAAATTGGAGAAAGTCTCTTATACTTTTCTTTAGACCTGCTCTCTCTCTCTCATCTTTGAATTTCCTAATTTTTTTTTCTTTTTTGGCCAACATATTTTTAGGAAAGTCATAAATATAAAAGAAGGAGTGTGTGTGTGTGTGTGTGTGTGTGTGTGTGTGTGTGTATGTGTGTGTGTGGAGACAGACAGACAGAGACAGAAACAAAGACAGAGAAAGAGCGAGAGTTCTGGCAAAAAAAAAAAATTCCCAGTGAAGTTCTGCTAAGTAAAAAGAAATCTCAGAAGCTAACAAATTCCATAGAGAGCTTTATTCATGACGGTTTTTTTTTTCTACGCTGTCATTCATATGAAAGAGGGATTAGATTTATTCTACTTGGTTTCAAAGGTCATGACTAGGAGCAATGAAGGGGAGTTGAAGAGAGACAAATTTCACCATTAATGTAAGGGGAAATGTCTTAGTATTAGAATAGACTGAATCAGGAGCTAGTGAGTACCCTTTCACTAGAGGTTAAATGAAGGTTGTAAGACTACTTTTCTAGGAGATTATAGAAAATATTTTGTTGAGGCATGAGAAAAACCTTTGAGTTACGTTATAACTCTAAAAATGTACAATTTTCTAGGGTGAATTCACTGCCAATGGACTTCCGCTTCCGGGAGCCAGATGGTGGAGTGAACAGGTAGTCGCTCTCACTCTCCCCTATCAACCTCTGAAAACCCAGAAAATATCACCCCAGGAAAAAAAAAACCCTGGAACACTGAACTAGAAGAAAGAGGGAGCAGCAGTGCAGCCCAGCAAAAGGTCTCCCAGTGCCTCAGCAAAAATAAGGGAGGCAGAACTACAAGGGCCCCAGGCGATAAGTACCCTGTGGCATTCATCTGAAAGGAGGTGAAGAAAACAACCTAAAGGCTTCCTAAAGCCCATGCCTTGCTGATTCCAACCCAACACCAGGTGAGCTGTAGGAGCCCTGAAGCCTCCAATTGTGAAGAAATCCTGAAGCCCAGGTGGTAGAGCAGGCAAACACCAACACCTGGACCTCCGAGTGCCTCAGTGAGGGTGGGGGGAACCGGTGGAAACCAGCTCAGAAAACCACCAGGTGCCTCGGCACCACCAAAGGAATCTCCCAGTGCATTAGCAGAAACGAGGGAGACAACACTGCAGGGGGCCCCAGGCAGATAAACACCCTGCAGCACCCATCTAAAAGGAGCTGAAGAAAGCTAAAGGAAAGGAAAAGCAGGCAACCTAGAATTGCCTGAAAGTTCCAGCCTTGCTGATTCCAGCCCAACACAAGGTAAGCTGCCAGAAACCTACAGCCTCCAATTCTCAGCATAAGAGGCCCCAGCACACAAAGCCAGTGACCAAGACCTAGGCTCCCAACACAAGAAGCTTGGGTCAGTGCCCTCTGTTCCCCAGCAGGAGAGCTCAATCTCTTTAAAGGCCAGGGAATAAAGAAACACCATGAGTAAAAAGAAATACCATAGATTCATATTATGAGAAGAGTGAAGATCAAGACAGAAATTCTGAAGAGGACAACATTGTCAACAAACCCACATCTGCAACAACAAAAGGGAATATGAACTGGTCTGAAGCCCAAAAAGCCTTCTTAGAAGAGCTCAAGAAGGATTTTAATAGTCAAATGAGAGAGGTAGAAGAGTCCTTCAAAAATACAATTGGCCAATTGGAAAAAAAATACACTGAAGAAAACAAGTCCCTAAAAAACACAATTGGCCATTGAAGAAGGAAGTACAAAAACTAACAGAAGAAAACAATCTGTTAAAAACTAGAATTGGACAAATGGAAACTAATGTCTCTATGAGAGAGCAAGAATCAGTCAAACAGAAACAAAAAAATGAAAAAATAGATGAAAATGTAAAATACCTCATCAGTAAAACAACCGACCTGGAAAATCGACTCAGGAGAGACAATTTAAAAATTATTGGACTACCTGAAAATCATGATGAAAAAAAGAGCCTGGACAGTATCTTTCAGGAAATCATAAAGGAAAACTGCCCAGAAGTCCTAGAACCAGAAGGGAAAATAACCATAGAAAGAATCCACCGATCACCACCTGAAAGAGATCCCAAATTGACAATGCCAAGGAATATAATAGCAAAATTCCAAAATTACCAGATGAAAGAGCAGGTGCTGCAAGCTTCCAGAAAGAAACAATTTAAATATCATGGAACCACAGTCAGGATTACACAGGACCTTGCAGCTTCTACATTAAAAGACCACAGGGCATGGAACATGATATTCCTAAGGCAAAGGAGCTTGGAATGCAGCCAAGGATCAATTACCCAGCAAAAATGAGCATCATTTTTCAAGGGAGGAGGTGGATATTCAAAGAAACAGGAGACTTCCAAATTTTCCTGATAAAAAGACCAGAGCTCAACAAAAAATTTGATCTTCAAGTACAGGACTCAAGAAGGACTTAAAAAGGTAAATGGGACAGAAAGATACAATATGTTGTTAATAAGGGGGGGGGGTGCTGTTTAAACCCCTACAAGGGAAGAGACTTGCAACCTTGAGAACTGTATTGTTATTACATCATGTTAAAGGAGTATACATAAAGAGGGTGGATATTAGTTGACTTTGATGTAATGATAAAAAAAAATCTAATCAAGTGGGTTAAATGGATCCAAATAAGTGGATCAATCTGATCTTAGAAAATGTACTGAGAAAGGAGGAGGCAGACAAGGGTAAATTACACTACAGGAAAAGACACAAAATCCTATTACAGCAGAAGGAAAGAAGAGAAGGAGGGAGCATTGTTTGAACCTTACTCTCATCAGATTTGGCTCAAGAAGGGCATAATATAATCAGTTAGGTATAGAAATCTAACTTGCCCTATAGGCAGTAGGAGGGAAAAGGGGAAAGAAAAGGGAGGGGGGAAAGAAAAGGGGGAAAGAAGGGAGGGAAGAAGCAGTAAGACTAAAGGGGAAGAAAAGGGAAAGGGATAATAAAAGGGGAAGGGACTGAAGGAGGGGTGGGTCAAAAGCAAAACACTAGTGAAGGGGAGAAAGGAAAAAGGAGAAAGAAAAGCATAAATGGGGGGAAAAGGATGGAGAAAAAGACACAGATAGTAATCATAACTGTGAATGTGAATGGGATGAACTCTCCCATAAAACGGAAACGGATTGCAGAATGGATTAAAAACCATAATCCTACAATATGTTGTTTACAGGAAACACATTTGAAAAAGAGTGACACATACAGGGTAAAGGTAAAAGGCTGGAGCAGAATATATTATGTGTCAGCTGAAATAAAAAAAGCAGGGGTAGCAATCCTGATCTCAGACAAAGCAAAAGCAAAAATAGATCTAATCAAAAGAGATAAGGAAGGAAACTACATCCTGCTAAAAGGCACCATAGACAATGAAGTAATATCATTACTAAATATATATGCACCAAATGGTATAGCATCCAAATTCTTACAGGAGAAGTTCAGGGAGTTACAGGAAGAAATAGACAGCAAAACTATACTAGTGGGGGACCTGAACCTCCCCCTCTCTGCACTAGATAAGTCTAACCACAAAATAAACAAGAAAGAAGTTAAGGAGGTGAATAGAACATTAGAAAAGTTAGGTATGATAGACCTCTGGAGAAAACTGAATGGGGATAGAAAGGAATATACTTTTTTCTCAGCAGTACATGGCACATACACAAAAATTGACCATGTACTAGGGCATAAAAACCTCACAATCCAATGCAGAAAGGCAGAAATATTAAATGCATCCTTTTCAGATCATGATGCAATAAAAATTATATGTAATAAAGGGCCATGGAAAGATAGACTAAAAAATAATTGGAAACTAAATAATCTAATCCTAAAAAATGATTGGGTCAAACAACAAATCATAGAAACAATCAATAATTTCATTCAAGAGAATGACAATAATGAGACAACATACCAAAACCTATGGGATGCAGCGAAAGCAGTTCTTAGGGGAAGTTTTATATCTCTAAATGCTTACATAAATAAAATAGAAAAAGAGGAGATTAATGAATTGGGCATACAACTAAAAAAACTAGAAAAAGAACAAATTAAAAATCCTCAACTAAACACCAAATTAGAAATATTGAAAACCAAAGGAAAAATTAATAAAATTGAAATTAAGAAAACTATTGAACTAATAAATAAAACTAAGAGCTGGTTTTATGAAAAAAACCAATAAAAAAGAAACCTTTGGTTAATTTAATTAAAAAAAGAAAGAAGAAAACCAAATTACTAGTATCAAGAATGAAAAGGGCAAAGCTACCACCAAGGAAGAGGAAATTAAAACAATAATTAGGAATTATTTTGCCCAACTATATGCCAACAAATTTGACAATCTTAGTGAAATGGATACATATTTACAAAAATATAAATTGCCCAGATTAACGAAGAGGAAGTAAAATACTTAAATAACCCCATCTCAGAAAAAGAAATTGAACAAGCCATTGATGAACTCCCTAGGAAAAAATCTCCAGGGCCAGATGGATTTACATGCGAATTCTATCAAACATTTAAAGAACAATTAATTCCAATACTATATAGACTATTTGGGAAAATAGGTGAAGAAGGAGTCTTACCAAATTCTTTTTATGATACAAATATGGTGTTGATACCTAAACCAGGAAGAGTCAAAATAGAGAAAGAAAATTATAGACCAATTTCTCTAATGAATATAGATGCAAAAATTTTAAACAAAATACTAGCAAGTAGATTGCAGCAACTTATCACAAGAATAATACACTATGACCAGGTAGGATTTATACCAGGAATGCAGGGTTGGTTCAATATTAGGAAAACTATCAGCATCATTGAGCATATCAACACCAAAACCAACAGAAACCACATGATCATCTCAATAGATGCAGAAAAAGCTTTTGATAAAATACAACACCCATTCCTATTAAAAACACTAGAAAGCATAGGTATAAATGGAGTCTTCCTTAAAATAATAAATAGCATTATCTAAAACCTTCAGCAAGCATTATATAATGGGGACAGGCTAGAAGCATTTCCAATAAGATCGGGGGTGAAACAAGGATGTCCATTATCACCACTGTTATTCAATATTGTACTGGAAACCTTAGCTTTAGCAATAAGAGAAGAAAAAGAAATTGAAGGCATTAGAATAGGCAAAGAAGAAACAAAGCTATCACTCTTTGCAGATGACATGATGATATACTTAGAGAATCCTAGAGAATCAAGTAAAAAACTACTTGAAATAATAAACAACTTTAGCAAAGTTGCAGGCTATAAAATAAACCCACATAAATCATCAGCATTTCTATATATTACCAACAAAGCCCAACAGCAAGAGATAGAAAGAGAAATCCCATTTAAACTTACTGTAGACATTATAAAATATTTAGGAGTCTACCTCCCGAAACAAACCCAGGAACTCTATGAACACAATTACAAAACACTTTTCACACAAATAAAATCAGATCTAAATAATTGGAAAAACATCAGTTTGCTCATGGGTAGGCCGAGCTAATATAATAAAAATGACAATCCTACCTAAGCTAATTTACTTATTCAGTGCCATACCAATCAAACTACCAAAAAATTATTTTATAGAGTTAGAAAAAATAATAACAAGATTCATTTGGAAAAACAAAAGGTCCAGAATATCAAAGGAACTAATGAAAAGAAATGCAGGGGAAGGTGGCCTAGCAATTCCAGATCTTAAATTGTATTATAAAGCAGCAATCATCAAAACTGCTTGGTACTGGCTAAGAAATAGAATGGTGGATCAGTGGAATAGGTTAAATATGCAAGACACAGTAGTCAATGACTACAGTAATTTATTATTTGATAAACCCAAAGAGTCCAGCTCCCGGGATAAGAACCCACTCTTTGAAAAAAAACTGCTGGGAAAACTGGAAAAGAGTATGGCAGAAACTAGGCATAGACCCAAATCTCACACCATATACCAAAATAAAGTCAAAATGGGTTCAGGACTTAGATATAAAGGCTGATACCATAAGTAAACTGGGAGAACAAGGAATAGTTTACCTATCAGATCTATGGAGAACAGAAGAATTCATGACCAAACAGGAGATAGAGAACATTATGAAAAGCAAAATGGATAATTTTGATTACATTAAATTGAAAAGTTTTTGCACAAACAAAGCCAATGCAACTAAGATTAGAAGGAAGGTAGAAAATTGGGAAAGAATTTTTACAACCAGTCTCTCTGATAAAGGCCTCATTTCTAAAATATATAGAGAATTAAGACAAATTTATAAGAACACAAGCCATTCCCCAATTGATAAATGGTCAAAGGATATGAACAGACAGTTCTCAGATGAAGAAATTAAAGCCATCTATAGTCATATGAAAAAATGCTCTAAATATTATTGATTAGAGAAATGCAAATCAAAACAACTCTGAGGTACCACATCACACCTATCAGATTGGCCAACATGACAAAACAGGAAAATGATAAATGTTGGAGAGATGTGGGAAAATTGGAACACTAATACATTGTTGGTGGAGTTGTGAAATGATCCAACCATTTTGGAGAACAATTTGGAACTATGCCCAAAGGGCTACAAAAATGTGCATACCCTTTGATCCAGCAATAGCACTTCTAGGGCTATATCCCAAAGAGATCAAACAAATGGGAAAAGGACCCACATGTACAAAAATATTAATAGCAGCTCTTTTGTGGTGGCAAAGAATTGGAAATTGAGAGGATGCCCATCAATTGGGGAATGGCTGAGCAAGTTGTGGTATATGAATGTAATGGAATACTATTTTGCTATAAGAAATGATGAACAGGCTGACTTCAGAAAAACCTGGAAAGACTTATATGGTCTGATGCTGAGTGAAGTGAGCAGAACCAAGAGGACTTTGTACACAATAACAGCCATGTTATGCAATGACTAATATTGTTAAACTGAACCCTTCTCAGCATTATGAGGATCTAAGACATCTCCAGAGGCCTTGGGGTGGAAAATGCTGTCCACATCCAAAGAAAGAACTATGGAAGTCGAATCGCTATCACTTTTTTTACCTTCTGTTGAGTTTTGTTTCATCTTTCTGATGGTTCCTCCTACTGGTTTTAATTTGTACTTACAACTTCACTGATGTGAAAATATGTTTCATGGGTATGTAAATGTAAAGCCTATATCAGATTGTGTGCCATCTTGGGGAGGGTGGGGGGGGAGGAAAAGGGAGAAAATTTTCAACTCAAAAGCATATGGAAAAAATAAAAAAATAAATTTAAAAAAAAAGAAGTCACTACCAATGAAGAGGAAATCAAAACAACAAGTAGGAGCTATTTTGCCCAATTATGCCAATAAATCTGAGAATCTAAGGGAAATGGATGAATATTTACAAAAATATAAATTGCCTAGATTAACAGAAGAGGAAATAAAATACTTAAATAACCCCATTTGAGAAAAAGACATTGAACAAGACATCAATGAACTCCCTAAGAAAAAAATCAGCAGAGCCAGATGGATCTACAAATAAATTCTATCAAACATTTAAAGAACAATTAATGCCAATACTAAATAAACTATTTGGAAAAATAGGTGAAGAAGGAGCCCTACCAAATTCTTTTTATGATATAAATATGGTGCTGATACCTAAACTGGGAAGAGCCAAAACAGAGAAAGAAAATTGTAGGCCAATTTAATATTGATGCAAAATTTTTAAACAAAATATTGACAGAGGTTACAGAAATTTATCATGAGGATAACACAATATGGCCAGGTGGGATTTTTACCAGGAATGCAGCGTTGGTTCAATATTAGGAAAACTATCAGTATAATTGACCATATCAATAAATCAGAAATGATATGATTATCTTGATAGATGCAGAAACTTTTAACAAAATATAACACCCATTCCTATTAAAAACAGTAGAGAGCAAAGGAATAAATGAAGTTTTTCTTAAAATGAGAAGTAGCATCTATCTAAAACCATGAGCAAGCATTATATGTAATTGGAATAAGCTAGAAGCATTTCCAATAAGATCAGGGGTGAAACAAGGATGTCTATTATCACCACTGTTATTCAATATTGTACTAGAAATGTTAGTTTTAGCAATAAGAGAATAAAAAGAAATTAAAGAATTAGGTTAGGCAACGAAGAAACAAAGCTATCACTCTTTGCAGATGACATGATGTTATACTTAGAGAATCCTAGGGAGTCAACTAAAAAACTTTGATAGGCTTAGTTCTTTTCAGCAATGCAGTGATCTAAGACAATTCCAAAAGACTCATGATGGAAAATGCTAACCACATCTAGAGAAAGAACTATGGAGTCTGAATGCAGATCGAAGCATACTATATTCTCTTTGGTGGTTGTTGTTGTTTTTCTTTCTTGCGGTTTTTCCCTTTTGTTCTAATTCTTCTATCATAATATGACTAATATGGAAATATGTTTAATATGACTGTACATGTATAGCTTGTATCAGATTGCATGCTGTCTTGGGGAGGGAGGAGGAAATGGAGGGGGAAAGTTTAGAATTCAAAATCTTATAAAAGTGAATGTTGAAAACTAAAAATAAATACATTTTTAAAAGGTATATTTTTCTGAATAACATATTTTCTATTGCATTCTAATGCTTCTGTTTCTACTATAACACTGTGGTAGAAGCAATATCCTAAGCCCTCCCTCCTGCCATGGAATTTAGGCTACATTTTCCTTAAAATTTATTAAGATTATCCTGAAATCTTGGTTGGCTCAAGCTATAACATCACTCCCTCATCACCTGACATCACCTGACACAGCCATGAGAAGTTTCAAGAGCTCATGAATCATAATGAGCAGCAACTCGGGCTTAGCTGAATCAACTCAAAGTGTCCTCATTTTCATTTTTCTTGAATATCCTCTCTTGCTATGGCTAAGTAAATCTATTTTCTTTAACTATTGAATGATGTTTACGTGTCTCATTTTGTTCCAATATTAGACTTAAACTCCCAAGAGACTGACCTGAGGCAGGTTCAGCCCAGAGCAAGCATCTAACAGGGTGCTAAATGCAGTTAGCGCTCAGTAAATACTCATTTGGAGATTGTGCATTGTCTTGGAGAGCGTGGTGGGGAGGAAGGGGGAGAAAAATTTTAAACTCAAAAGCATGTAGAAATGATTGTTGATAAATCAAAATTTTAAATAAATAAATAAATGATGAATGAATGAATGAATAAATAAATAAATAAATAAATGCTCATTTGATGTAATGCACATTGTAATTCCACATTCATCACTTATATCAGAAATAGGGTTTACATTCAAGGATTTGCATAACATCATGTGATTATATAAGCTCACATAAGACATTCATTGTTTGGAAGGTGAGATTTTCTGGTTAAATATGAGTGAGAGAAATATTTCATCCTTTGTGGTGGAAAACATTTTTGAAAGATGTTAATCTACTTTCTTGACTATTAAGTATAGCACATGAAGAATCTTTGAATACTTTGAATAATTTTTAAATTCAACCATTTAGACATTCCTTCCACTGATGCATACTGCTGTCCATCTACAACTTGGTAATGGGCTTTCAAGGGTTGCTATGAACGTATACTAAATGTCTGATAGTCTGGGAATGTCTCCTTTTGTTCTTGTCTTGCATTAGAATAAGATAGAAAATATTCTAAGTTGTTCAGAGAATTATCCGTTTTCAGAGTTACAAGGAATCTCAAAGGTTTTTCTCCCATCTCAACAAAAATCCCTTGAACTTGAACTGCTGGACTACCATGAGTCAGGCCTGGCTCACAACATTAGGGAAAAATACATGAACAGATGATGAATAAAGAGGAATCCATTAAAAGAGGGTAGACCTGCCTCTTCCTCTTCCTCCATTCTCTCTCCTTTAAAATGCATGCTTCCTAAAATTCTGTCCTTGTCCCTCCTCTCCCCCCCTTATCTCTTTCCTCTTCAAATTCATCCCCATGATTTCATTTACCACCCTTATACAGGCAACTCCCTAATCAGTATCTTTAGCTCTAAACAGTCTTCTAAACTCTTGAGACCTTGGTATTATCCTTAACTTCCTTCCTTACATCTTATATCAAGGCAATAAGTCCTGATAATTCTAACTCTACAACTTGACTCAGATTTATCCACCTACTTCCTAGACTAGAACCATATACCCCATGAATAGGTCTTCCCTCTAACATTCTTATCTTCTCTCCAATTCATCCTTCATTATACTACAAGACTAATAATCTTCCTTATATAGAGAGCTGGTCATACCACTAACCTATTCAAAAATCCTCAGTGGCTCCCTATTGCCTCCAGTTAAGCCCTTTGCCCGGCATCCCAGGCTGCCACCACCTGGTGCTGCCCTACCTATCTACTCTTATGTCATATTGCTCCTCTCCACTCATACCATGCATAAATTAAACTAGACCACATTTTCTTCCAAATACAAAATCCATTTTCTTATCTCTGTGCCTTTGCTGATTTTCTTCCTATTCCTACCCATTCTTCATACCCAATTCAAATGCCATCTTCTCCAGGAAGTCTTCCCTGATTGCACTCACCCCAAAGGTAATCTTACCTAGATTGTAGACCCCATGTAGGACTTTAGTCATACCTCTCTAGTCCAGTTATCATATGTATATCTCCTAACCACCTAACACAGTGTTCTGCACATAGTAGACATAACAAATTTAAATTTGGATTTTGTATGCCCTTTAATCAATCTAGCAAAATTCAGCTTCATATATTTTTCAATGATTTATCCTCCTGGCTACTGTTGCCATGATGATCGCTTATAATAATGGCATAAGGAGCACTTTGGTATACAAGGGTTGTTTTGCCTCTTATTCAGAAGAAACTAGGCAGTAGAAAACAGGAGCCAGGGGATTAAAGTGTTTCTGGAACTGAGACTTCATGTTCCTTGCCAAATAATCCAGAGGAAAGAAGGCCAAGTTTTCCTTTGGTACCTGTCAAAAGACTATGAAGGAGAAAAATGCTTTCCAAAGCTACCCAGCTTATCCACGAGGGGTTAGGAAACAGGGTTCCTCCTACCTCTAGCCTTTCACTAAATTCTGTCAACTCATCACCACACATAAGTGTCCCAGTACGGCCCTCAGCATGATCCCGGCTATGTGAGGGAATAAGTGAAAACCCAGAGAGGGGCTGTTTGGCAGGTGATACAGGTGGAGGGAGGCTCTGAAATTGAAGAAGGGCTGTAATGCCAGATGACGGACAGGTAGGAACCAGGGTATTGCCAAGTTACATCACAAAGAGCTGCTTAATCAGGTTACTTTCCCTGTCTCCCCCATTTACAGATTATTGGGAGGAAAGAAGGAATGAGAAAACTGTCCATCAACAAGTATTTATTAAGTGCTTATTATACGTCAAGTACCTCCTAAGTTTGGAGGATCAAGAAGAATTGGAAAAAAAAAATCAGCCTCAGCCCTCATGGAGTATATGTTCCAATGTAGGGAAACAATCCATAAATAACTAGGCAATGCAAGACATATACAGGGTATATAGAAGAAGGTCATCTGAAAGGGGAAAATGTTAGCAGCTGGTGGGAGGTGGGGAGGTAGCTGGGAAAGAACTCCACTAAAATGTGGGCTTTGACTTGTACCTCAAAGGAAGCTAAGGAAACTAAGAAGCAAAGATGCAGTGAAGCAGAAAAGGGAAGGAAGGAAGGAAGGAAGGAAGGAAGGAAGGAAGGAAGGAAGGAAGGAAGGAAGGAAGGAAGGAAGGAAGGAAGGAAGGAAGGAAGGAAGGAAGGAAGGAAGGAAGGAAGGATGGGAGGGAGGAAAAAATTACAGCGAACTATTCAGTGGACTATTACATAGGTTAATAAAATTACTGCTTTTTGTAATTGAATAAAAGTATTGGGATTTGGAGTTTGTCCTTTGAAGACTCAAAGAAAATATCTTTGGCATAACTCCCATAGAAGATGTGGTGATGATGATGATGATGATGATGATGATGATGATGATGAAGTCCTAAGTCTTTTCCATCCATGAGCCTACTGGTAAATGTTTATCAACCTGCCCTTAGAAATAAACAACACACTTTTAAGTTCAATCAGCATTATTAAAAATTTCAACATTGCTTTCTTAAGTTTAGGCATTCAACAAGTCAAGCTCCAATTTGTAACATTTGTGGGTTTCCTAGTTGCATTTCTACTGACAATTTAACAATTGATAAGCCAGTTCAAACTAGGTGGTGCAGTGAATAGATGCTGGGCTTGTCTTCCTGAGTTCAAATCTGGTCTACCCTGTTTGCCTCATTTTTCTCGTCTGTAAAATAAGCTAGAGAAGGAAATGGCAAACCACTCCAGTACCTTTCCAAGAAAACCCTAAATGGAGTCACAAAGGATTGGACACCATTGAAACCACTGAAAAACAACAACAAAGCCAGTTCAAGCTGTTTCCAGCACACCCCTGGTTCCCATTCTAAACCTATGACACTACGAAGTGGTTTTTCTACCTACCTGACTGTAGTTGCTGACCCAGATAGAGTTTGTGTAATTCAAGGACCTGCTAATTGAACAAGGGATGTTATATTGTTATCAGAAATCTCTAAAGTGTTGTAAACACTACAGTTAACATCACCTAACATTTCTTCTAGACCCTCCATACTTGAAGAATGTAGTCATTTGATAAAGACTAATTGATGAAATAGCTGTAGTCTGGATCAGGAAAAGAAAAAAGTACATTCATTTCTCTCTTCAAAGGTATAGATGTAGCCAGGAGGCCCAATACTTCTGATTCTGCCAAAAGAATTCCTTTTTAGCTAGCTTAAATTTTTAACTTTAAATTTTAACTGACTTCGGAAACCTGAAGCAAAATGGGAATTTCTCAAGAAAGGTGGGGAGATTCCATTCCTTGAGGGTCACATCGGCTCCCTGACTTTCCCAAGATGATAGTAGCTCCTCTGCTCTGGTACATCTGCACGCAACTGCCAGGTGGTTTTTTTGGTTCAGGGCCTCTTCCCTTGGGTATTTATGGCCCCCCTCTCACTGAAGACTGCATCTGGGGATAGCACCAAGTGCCAATTCAACTTTGAAGAAGTATAGCTGAAGAAAGGCAGTGTGGCATAGTAGATAGAAAGCTGACCTTTTCCTATAGCACAGGTCTCACCACATCTCTCCTTTGCTTAAAAACTTTCAGTGGCTACCTACTGAACATAGAATGAAATACATAATCTTTAGGCTGTCTTTTAAGATCCTCCCAATCTGCCTCTCAAGCTTATTTAACATTACTCCCAGATAAATTGCGCTCCGTATTGCAAATGAGAAAGGCTGCATTGGGGTAGTGGATCAAGAACTGGCCATGGATCCAGAAAGAGCTGAGTTCAAGTCCTGACTCCAACATGTACTGGTTGTGTGACCTCGGGAAAGTTCCTTAGCTTCTCAGAGTTCTGCATATCAATAGAGGGGGATTCCTATACCAAGGACATCACAAATCCAATCTCTATCCCTAAAGTCTACAACAAACAACTCCCCTACCCAAAAGAAATCCTTTTTCTTTTAAAAAGTGAGGTAAAGCAAGAAACTACTTGGAGCCAACTTCCGAATGAAAATATGTTGGCTGGTATAGGTGATCAACATTTCTTTTTTGTATACTTTATTTATCTTAACATTCTTTTTTTTTAAATTTTGAGTTTCAAATTCTCTCCCTTCACACAACCCCAACCCACTCACTGAGAAGGCAAGCAGTATGATATCAATTATACATGTGAAGTCATATAAAACATATTTCTGTATTAGCCAGGTTGCAAAAAGAAAAAAAGAAAAAGAAAATAAGTGGGAAAAAATGCTTTAATCTGCACTCAGAGTTCATCAGATCTCTCTCTGGAGGTGGATAGCATTTTTTTTTTATCATGAATCCTTTGGAATTATCTTAGATCACTATATTGGTTAGAGTAGCTTTGTCTTTCACAGTTGGTGAGCTACATTTCTTCTGATAAACTTGGAGTTTAGGAATGCTTTTCTTTTAATTCTAGGCTTTGTAATTGCTGCTAGACAACCAAATATTTATTAAGCACCTACTATGTGCAGGCACTGTGCTAGGCCTTGGTGATACAAGTACAATGCAAGAAATAATCTCTGCTCACAATGAGTTTACATTCTAAGGGAGGGGGGATGAGACAAGAAGTACATACAAAAATATAAGATTAACAAATACAAAATTTACAGAATTGTTAAATACAATGTGGTGCAGGAGGGAGGTCACCAGCAGTTGGGGGTATACATACAGAATCAGGAAAGATGTTATACAGATAATGGTATCTAAGAAGAGAAAGAGAGGGACTCTGTGATGTGTAGATAAAGAGGGAGTAAATTCTAGGCGTGAAGAGGGGAGGTATAGCATTGTGTGTGTGATGATAGAGAGAAGGCCAATTTAGCTAGATTGCATAGTATGGGAGTGGGAAGCATCCAATGAGGTTGGAAAGATAGGCTAGGTCAGACTATGTGGGGCTTTAAAAACTAAGCAGGAAAGCTTATATTTTATCCCAGAGGTAATAGGAAGTCACTGGACTTGGGTGAGTAGGAAAGTCACATGGTTGCATCTATACTTACAGAAAATTTTGGCAATAGTTTTTAGAATGGAGTCATGAGAGACTTGAGGTAGAGAAACCAATTAGGAAGTTATTGCAGTAATCTAGGTGAGAATGTAATAACCAACCATGATTCCAAAGGAAGGATGATAAAGAATGCTGCCCATCTCCTGACAGAAAGGTGATACATTCAAGATGCAACATGAGACATACATTTTTTTGGACATGAATAATGTGGGCATTTGTTTTGCTTCACTATGAGTATTTGTTACAAGAATTTTAGTTTCCCTTTCCCCAGAGGAGTGTGGAAAGATGGGACAGAGAAAAATAAATGTTTATTATTTGCAAAAATGAAATTCCAAAAATATTTTTTAATTCAAAACTTTAATGATGGGGAACTCACTGCATCTTAAAGCAGTCCATGCCTCTTATGAATAGCACTAACTCTTAGGAATCTTTTTCTTTTAATATTGAACCAAGCCTTTTAGCTTTCCAAATGAATTGTGTAATTTTTGGTGTTGTCCTATAAAATAACTCCTTGGCTGCTTAAATGGTATAGCACTAAATATGCAAATTAATGTAGTCAGCATAATCATTTTTATTATATTCATGACAGCCAACCATGAACAATGAATGTCTCTTTAATTATTTAGGTCTTCTTTTATTGCAAAAACATCATGAAGTTGTCTATGTATAAGTCTTATGTGTGGCTTGGTTAACGACCAAATATTTTGTGCATTTTATAATTGTTTTGGATAGGGTATTTCTTTTTATTTCTTCTTTCTGGATTTTCTTAGTAAAATACAAAAAGGCTGATGATTTCTGTGGCTATATTTTGTATTCTGCTTCTTTCCTTACAGTGAATTCCTCTTGTCACCATCAGCAGCTTCTTCTATCTTTTCTCCCATTCCTTGTTGAAGGCTGCCTCCTTCTGAGCCATGAAACCATGAATGGCAGATATTCCTACAAGGAAATTCCTAGTGAATGGCTCATTGTAGGCTCTGAAACTAACCCAAGCTCAAGTTTCTCTCCTGTCTCTGTCACGTCTACTCATTTCTTGGCAGCAAAGATAGGGTTCAACTTTGACCTTCCTGAGAACCACTAACTAATGCGTCAAATTGCAAGCTCGCTCTTCTTCCCTCCTCGTGGCTTCCCCATGCTCCAATAAGCATAGCAGGCATGTTGTCCTCTGAGACATTTCCCTGTCTCTCTTCTAAATTTAACTGCAGCAGCACCAAAAATAAACAGTGAAGAGGAGACACATGGGTTCATGTGGTATCACTGCAGGGAGTGGAGTTTATGCCATTGGCTTCTAACTAGGCCACTGAGAATAAGAAATTGGCTGAGACGAAATGCCTGGAAATCATCTTTTTCATATTCAGATTTTGTGGTCCAGGAATCAGCTAAAATTGTTCCTTCTACTTCTGAATATTTACGCAATAAGAAAGTCTTTGAGTGTAGGTTGCTGTGTTGTTCAGTGGTTTTAGTCATGTCATGCTCTTTGTGACTCCATTTGGCATTTTCTTGGCAAAGATACTAAAGTGGTTTGCCATTTCCTTCTCTAGCTTATTTTACAGAGGCAAATAGGGTTAAGTGACTTGCCCAGGATGACACAGCCAGTAAGTGTCTGAGGCTAGAATTGAACTCAGGAAGGTGAGTCTTCTTGACTCCAAGCCCAGCACTCTCACCATCCCACCTAGCTGCCCCTTGAGTATAGGTAGTCTACCATAAATGAAATTATTGATGCCTTTCATCTCTACTTAGCTCAGTTCTGTCAGACTAGCTAAAAAGAGAGGCAGTGTGGGATGGTGGCTGGTATGCTAGAATTGGAACCTATGGAGACCTAGGTTCAAATCCTACTTCAGATACTTATTAGCTATGTGATTCTTCACAAGTCACTTAACCTCTGAGCCTCGTTTCATTATATACAAAATGAAGATATTAATAGAAGCACCAGCCTACACAGTGGTGGGAACATCAAATGAAACGATGGATAAACAATGTTTGGCAAATCTCACTTGGTGAATATTAATTTTTATTCTTATTCATCTACTAGTAAATATTTATTGAGCACCTACAACTACATTTAGGGCCCTAGGTAAGCCCCATGGAAAAAAAAAAAGAAAAGCAAGATAATCCCTGATTTCAGGAACCTTATAGTCTTACATGTATTATTCTGGGAAACAACGCATATAGCTGATACACACACAAACACACACACACACACACACAAAACTAATCCTATCAGGCAATATAAAGACCAAATAAATGATGCAACTAATCAATCAATCAATAGGTTTAAGTGTCTGTCATATGCTTAGCCCTGTACTTAGTGCCTTAGTTATAGAGATAAAGAAAGAAATAATCCCTAGTCTCAAGAAACTTAAATTCTAACAAGGGAGACAGGTTCATATATGAGTATATATAAAATAGTACGTGTGTGTATACACACACACATACACACACACTGTGGAGGAGGTGGACTAACCTAGCAAAACAGAAAATAAAAGATAGTTAAATAAAAGGTGATTAGGGAGAAAGGGCAAGGTGGTCGGAAAGTGAGCACCACGAGGGTCAAGAGATTGGGTGATGGCAAGGATCCAAAGTTGATATGGAGGTGGGGGGGATGGGGAGGGGCAGAAGAGAGAATGGAGGGAGAGGGGATTGAGGAGCAGGTATGCAAGATCAAAGAGACAGCTATGAAGTACACCTTCACACAATGCAAGAGAAATGAGTAAAATAACAGGCAGCCTAAGTCATAACAGTCCTAGTCCCCAACCTCCCAGGAGACTACAAGGATAGGCAGACACAAATGCAAACAGAAACAACCTCAGTAATAGCCAGTGCAGGTAGCCAACAGAAGATGTACCCTGTCTCTATAGAGTGGGTCACAATGTAGTACTGGTAGCCTAAATCACACAACCAAAGTGTATCTCTGCCAGCAGACATTTTCTAATTCAAAGGACGTTGCTAGAATTTTTATAGTTCAGTACTCAATAGATGGGATATGATTAGTTATCCGAGGCTTCTGTCAACATGAAATCTGACAAATACCCCCACAACCATAATTTTGGACCTTATTCAATTAACCATGAATACAGTGATATATAGTCCCAATTACCAAGGTAATGTGGCATAAAAAATAAAGACCTGAATTTTGAGTCAGAAAACCTGGGTTTGCATCCCTACTCCGGCATTTACAGAATCACAGAATTTCAGAATTGGAAGATATCTTCCATAGAACCCAACCCATACCCAATTCATACATTCTACAACATGCTCCAAAGGAGTTTTACAGAAGTCAAACAAGAGAGAAGTCAATACCCTATTCCTCTCACCCCTTATCAACCCAGATAGTCCACTGCAATTTGGATAGCTCCAATTGTTAAGAATTTTTCCTTTTGTCGAACATATAGTTCTCTCTTTTCAACTTTTATCCATTGCTCTCACTTCTTCCTTCTGGACCCAAACAGAACAAATCTGACCTGTTCTCCACATGTCAGCTACTCAAAGACTTGACTATTTATCTATCCTTCCTGAGCCTTCTCTTCTCCAGTCTAAACATGCCAAGTTCCTTCAGTCAATCTTCATATAACACGGACTCAGGACTCTTCTTGACCATGGTTTTCCTCCTTGGGATATTTTCCAGCTTATCAATATCCATCTTAAATACGACACCCAGAACTGAACTAAAACCATCAGACCTTTGTCAGAAAAAATAACATCAATAATCAGAATTTATATAGAACTTTAAGATTTGCAAAGCATTTTATCTCATTTGATTCATATAGGAATGTTGGAAGATAGATATTATTCTTATCTCCAATTTACAGATGAAGGAACTGAGGCTGAGAGGTCAAGTGACTCACCCAAGGTCACACAGCTAGGAAGTATTTGAGGAGATTTTAACTTGGTTCTTCCTGATTCTAGTAGCAATGCTCTATCTACTGTACCACCTTTCAACTATACTTCCAAGTATAAGACTTCATATTTATCTCTATTGAATTTCATCTGATTGGATTCAGCCTAATACTCTTAGCCTCAAGATACTTGTGGGTCCCAAATCTGTCATCCACTGTGTTAGCCATCCTTCCTAGCTTTGTATCACCTGCAATTTTAATGAGCATGCTATCTGTGTTTTTATGTAAGTCGTTGATAAAAATGTTACGCTGCACAGAGGCAAGTACATATCTCTAGGGTATTCCATGAGAAACTTCCTGCCATACTAACATTGAACCATTAACAAGTACTCTTTGGCTCTGGCCATCTAACCAGTTCTGAATGTATCTCAGTGTACTGCCATCTAATCCACATCTCTCTATCTTCTCCACAAAACCGGCAAGAGATACTTTATGAAAAGCTTTACTAAATCATATGAGATATTTGTAACATGCTTAGCATGATGCCTGGGGCATAGCAGGTGCCGAATAAATGCTTAGTTCTCTTCCCTTCCCAAGTGTAGTAATCCTATCAAAAATGGGAATGAAGTTAGTCTGCCATAACCTGTTCTTGATGAATCCATATTTGTTCTTTGTAATCAATCACTTGCCCTTCTAGAAGTTCACCAACCATATTTTTAAATGATCCTTCTAGAATTTTCCTTGAAATCAAAATCAAGCCCATTGGCTCATACTTGGAAAATTGTGCCTTTTGTGAAAATTGAGAAATGTGCACTTGTCCAATCTTGCAATACCACTCCTGTTTTCCATGACATTTCAAATAACACTGATATTGGCTCAGCAGTCACATCTGCTAGCTCTTTCAGTAGTCAAGGATGGAATTTATTCCATTCAGGTGACTTGAATTCATTAAGAAAAGCTACGTGCTCTTTAACTATCTCCTTGATTATCTTGGGTAGCAACTGCTTATTAGTCAATAGCCTCCCCATTGGTCCCCCTGCCTTAGTCTCTCATCACTCCTACAGAGCACTACCAAAGTAGTTTTCCTTGAGTTCAAATCTGACCATGTGATTCTGTATTTAAGCAACTCCTACAGAATTTGGCCCCAGCCTATGTTTTCAGTCTCATTGTACATTACTATCCTCTCCCTCTCCACTAAATGATCCAGCCAAACTGGTCTTGTCTGTATCCCTCACATACAACACTCAATCTCCCACCTCCATGCTTTTGCACTGGCTATTGATCATGCCTCCTTATCTTCACCTCATAGAGTCCTTCTATTACTTTAAGACACAATTTGGGGTGGGGGTGGGAGGGTGTTGTTGTTCAGTCATTTCTGTAATGTCTGACTCTTCATGACCCCATTTGGGGTTTTCTTGGCAAAGAAAAGTGGCTTGCCGTTTCCTTCTCCAGCTCACTTTATAGATGAGGAAAGTGAGGCAAACGGGGTTAAACTACTTGCCCAGTGTTACATAGCTAATAAGTGTCTGAGGCTGGATTGAAACTGAGGAAGATGAGTCTTCCTGATCCCAGCCTGGAATTCCATCTACTGGGCCACCTAGCTGCAGTTTTGGTACCATCTTCTAAATGAAATCTTTCCCAAACCCCTAACTGCTAGTGCTCTCTCTTCCAAACTACCTTGTATTTTATGTATATATGTATAAATGCATGTATACATACATATCATATGTGCATATCTTGAATTTTTATAGAGTGTCCCAAAAGTCTTAGTGCAATTTTAATGTATTTATGCTGTATCTATTTTCACATGTACATCTTGTCTCCATTCATTAGAATAAAATCTCATTGCAAGTGGGTTTTTTTTTCATTCTTTGTATTCCTAGTACCTAGCACAATGCCTGGCACATAGTAGGATCTTAATAAATACTTGTCAATTGATTATATCAGACACTAGGCACTCGATGCTAGAGATACAGTATGTAAGGGACAAAGAGATCAGTTTCGTTAGATCACATGGGCCAGTTCATGAAAGGCTTTAAAGGCTAAATTGGGATGTTTTTATTTAATCTTATTAACTTTTCTGTTTTTGGAAGAGAGAGGGGGAAGGAGGAAGAGGGAGGGAGAGAGATATGAATAATTGAAATCCTCCTTCACTGTATTGTGTCTCTGTGCCAGATTTGTGCTCAGTTTCCCAAATTCCTCATCTATTTCTTCTCTCTGTCCAGGAATATTTTACTCCAAAAATGAAAATCTCTCCTGTTTCTCCTTCTACTGACCTTTATCTAAATACCATCTGTTATGCTTCCTCCCTCTGATTCTTGAATTTTCCTATCTTCTATCTAATTAATATATAGTACTATTCTACACTACCCTAATTTTATTTATCTACTTTCTTTTGAATAAGGTATACCCATCCATATTCATGGTCTAGTCATCATTTTCATCCCACCATGTCTCAGTGATGCCTATGAATCAAATCACATCCTTGAATTAGGACCTCCATCTCCTCTGATTTATCACCTGAACTTTAGGCATTAGTTTATAGACCTAAGAACTACTGTTAGGTTTTTCTACTAACTCTTCTTGGATTTAGTCTCCTGTGAACTTCCAAGTGCCTTAACAGTTATAATTCTTCCTCCTGTGCAACTACTCTCTTTAGTATTTAATTTAGAGGACATACATAGGTAGTCTTCTCCCTCTTCCATCTAAAACTCTTTTGATTAGATTTGTAAGACACCTTAGCAGCTTTCATTAGGCATAATTCATCTCTGGTCAGGAATCTATCACCATGATACTGAAATCCAAATCCCATTTTCAGATACCTCTCATTTTTATGTAGCTGTTGCCTTCCCAAATAAAATTTTCTGATCTGTATTCCTTGGCTTTAATAGATAACAGTAAGAAAAACACAAACTCAGGGCAGCTAGATGGCACAGCGGATAGAACACTGGCCCTGGATTCAGGAAGACCCAAGTTCAAATCTGGCCTCAGACACTTGACACTTACTAGCTATGTGACCCTGGGCAAGTCACTTCACCCCATTACCTGGCAAAAAAAGAAAAAACACAAACTCTACCCTATGGTCTTCAATTTCTTCAATTTCTTGCCTAAGACATTGTAATCATTGCCAATACTTGCAAAGTTTCATCTGGCAGTGTCAGAAGGTCCACTGTTTCCAGAACCCATACTCTTCCCACTGAACCATGACGCTTCCTACATCTAGTCCAATCATCTTATTTCACAAATGAGGAAAGTGAACACCAAAGTGGGTGTGAAAGTGCCACACAGAATTTAAACCTAAGTCTCCTAACTCTAGATTCAGCATGTTTTCTACAATGCTAGACTGACTTTAGTTAGATCTTGTAGCATAAATCCTATTTAGGTAGGAAGAAAGGACAAAAGAGATAATTCCAAAAGAAGAGAACAACACAAGTAAAATGTTGGAGGTAGGAAGGAACATTGTATATTTGTGACACACTGAACAGAGAGAAGATGGTACATTATCAATGAAGAACAAACATTTATTAAGCACTTACTATATGCAGGCATTGTGTAAGTGCTAGAGATAACAAAGAAAGGCAAAAACAATCCCTGTCCGCTAAATCTAGCAGAGTAGGGGCAGTTAGGTGGCACGGTAGATAAAGCACTGGCCCTGGAGTCAGGAGGACCTGAGTTCAAGTCCAATCTCAGACCAGACACTGGACATTTACTAGTTGTGTGACCCTCCACAAGTCACTTAACCCCAATTGCCTCACCAAAAATAAATCAATCAATCAATCTAATGGAGTAACTAGGTACATACAAAATATATAGTGAGTAGACCGAAAGTATTCTCACAAACGAAGGCAGTAGCAGCTAGTAGGACTGGAAAAGACCACAAGCAGAAGGTGGGCTTTGAGCTGAATCTTGAAGAAAGCTGGAGAAACTAAGAGACAGAGGTGAGGAGGAAAAGCATGCCTGTTATGGGGGATAAACAGTGCAAAGGCCTAAAGACAGAAGCAGAGGGTTGTATTTGAGGAACAGCAAATAGATCAGTAGCAGGCCATTGTAGAATGTGTCAAGGGGAGCAAAATATAAGAAGACTGAAAAGAGAGGAAGGAGACAGATGATGAAGAGATATAAAAACCAACCAGAAGACTTTATATTTTATTGTGAATGTAAAAGGCACCACTAGAGTTTATTAAGTAGGGTGACTACCAAGCAAGATAGTATAGAATGAAAAGAGGACACCCACGGTTAGAAGCTATGACATGGGTAAAGATCCAGCAAAAGAGACTGAAGAGAGGTCAAATAGGTGGGAGAAAAAGTAAGAGAGAATAGTGTCATGAAACCTAGAGAGGTAAGAGTATCCGGGAAGATACAATGATCAGTAATGTCAAATGCTGCAGAGAGGTCAAGAAGGGTAAGAATTGAAAAAAAGATCATTAAATTTGGCCATTTATAGATCTCTGGTAATATTGAAGAGTGGTAGAAACTAAGGCTAGATATGGAGGACTGGTAAGACAGAGAAGGGAAGTCAGGAAATGGAGTTTAGATATGATATATTGGGAAATGGGAGTGTCACACTGGAAGGGCCTGGAGATGACTTCCATGGCAAACTTGCCTCTGTGCAGAGACCTAGCGATGAGCACTTCATCCCCAAAGTCCTCCCCTCTCAATTCCACAGCACTACCCAGTAACTGTTGAGAGGCCAAGAATTGGCTTTTTATAAAGAGCTGCCTACTAGTGTTGGTAACCTTCAGAAGGTCATAAGGTTGGCAGAAAGATATTGCTATTTTGAGTCAGGAGAGATTGGTGGGCCCTAATTCAAGAAGCAAATTGAAAGAGAGAAAGAGAGAGAGAGAGAGAGAAGAGAGAGAGAGAGAGAGAGAGAGAGAGAGAGAGAGAGAGGGAGGGAGAACAAAAAAGAAAAGAAAGCATTAGCTAAAAAACCAGGCAAGTGACACTCAGCCTGTGCATCGAACAGCCACTCACCCTCACTAGCCCAGGGCCAAGGAGCTCAGTGTTTTGTATGTGCTGCAGGTTTGGACATCCTTGCAACAGCTCCCCTATGGTTCTGTAATAAATCAAAATGTCAATGCTATCTGTATCTGTAAGAAATAAATGACTGTCCAGTCCTGAGCAGACTGCTTGACCTCAATTTGAAAGTCTCTGTTTGATAATCCAGAGCCATAGGGAATATTGAATTCAGTATCCAAGGAAATGTACTGATAGGCCTCAGGAGCTGATGCTAATCGACCTTTCTAAAGGAGCATCTTCCAGCCATATGATCTAAGGACTCTTCGTGGACTCTTTTCATCTCATTTTATCCTAATAATCATAGCTCAAATTTATGTAATAATAATAACGAGCATTTATATAGTCCCTTAAGATTTATAAAATATTTTGCAAATAATCTCATTTTTATCTACATGACAACCCTGGGAAATAGGTGATGGTACTACCCCCTTTTGAAGATGAAAAAACTGAAGCAGCCAGAAATTAAATGACTTGCCCAGGATCACATGGCTAGAAAGTGTCTGGATATGAGGCTGTGTTTGAATTCAGGTCTTCCTGACTCTAAGTACAGTGCTCTATCTACTGTACCATCTCATTGCCACTTTATATAAAAGCCTTCCCCATTGGAGGAGCTCTTAATCTGGGGTTTATGAATTTGGTGGGGGTTTTTTTATAACTGTATTTCCATATAATTGATTTACTTTGTGTATTTACAAGCCTTGATAGAGTCCTTGATCCTTTGTAAACCTTGGAGTTTACAAAGCATTTTCTTCACAGTCTTAAAGTATAGGCAGTATAAGTGTTATTGTACACATTTTTATTGATGAGGAAACTGAATCTCAGGCAGCTTAAGTAATTTGCTCAAGGTCACACAGTTGGTGAGTTCTGGGGAGACAATTTAAATCCATGTCATCTGACTTTAAGCAGATAATTAGCAGTAAGTGCCATCTCCTTCATATGGCAGATTGAACAGTAAAAGCCTGGGGGCATGAGTATTGTACATCTTGGGATATCTAGGGTGACAGTAACAGAGCAAAGGACCTGGGGAAATCAGGAGTAGGGAGGCAGAGTCAAGATAGTAGAGAGAGAGGCAGCATTTCTGCCTTAGCTCCTCCACAACCTCCCCTACAACAACTTAGAGAGGGTATCAGACCAAATTCTGATCAGGAAAGACAAAAAAAGTTACAGTAAGTCATTTTTCCAGCCTAAGGCAACTTAGGAAGATGGAGAGATCTGCAAACACTGGGGCAAGGGTTGGCCAGGAGCCCAGCCCAGCAGCAGTGGAGTCACAGCAGCATGATAGCGAGTAGCAGCAGTGAACAGCAGCATTCTAGTGCCCATAGACCCCAACATACCAGTAAGAGTAGGGGAATATCAGGTCAGGAACTCTTGGACATAAAGAGTTCCCAGGGGACCCCCGCACTGGCATTGGCAGCAGAAATGGGAGTCATCTGGCCGCTCTGTTGCCCATTACCCAGTACTGGGTCACAGTTCCATAGCTGAGAGGAGTGGTCTTAAGGAAACAGAGGCTGAACCTGTGTAAGGAATAAAGAATAAGTTCCAGAAATATAGCCATGTGACTCTGAGCCCAAGAGAAGAGTGAGAAGTCAGTTTAAACTTGAGCCCCACATATAAACCTGGAGTGGACTAATGCAACAAAACCAAGGGGGAGTCAGCAGTTCAGTAGCACTAAAACTAAAATATCCCAGAGGGCTGACAAGTCAGTCTATGGAAATTCAACCCCACACAAACCAACAGACCCAAACCTGGATCAGAAATTTGAAGAGGGAAGACCAGGAGGACAGTGAGCAGACCTCTCCCTAGATCACTCTACTTTGGAAGCACCAAAAACTTACAGACCTCCAGACTGAGCTATGAAAGCAGCAGAGGGATGTAAAAGACAGAATCTCAGGCCAGACCTCCCCAAAGTGAGCATAAAATCTAAAGTTGAGAAGTAGGCTAGAGAAATGAGCAAACAAAAAAAGAACCAAAAAATTTACTACAGTGACAGGGAAATTCAAGCTACAAATACAGAAAAAGATAATGACTTAAAACATCTCTAAGCAAAGCCTCAAAGAAAAATGCAGATTGAACATAAGCATAACAAGAATTCCTAGAGGAATTAAAGAAAGAGATATAAAAGCAAAAAAAAACAGCAAAAAAAATTTAATCAAATAAGAGTGGTAGAGGGAAAATTGGGGAAAGAAATGAGAGATAATAAAAAAGTATGAAAAGAGAGAATTTGGTATAAAAAGATACAAAATAATTCTAAAGAAAATAACTTCTTAAAAATTAGAATTGGCTAAGTGGAAGCTAATGACTCCATGAGACATCAAGAAACAATAAAATAAAATCAAAGACTGAAAAAAAATAGAAGAAAATGTGAAATACATCATAGGAAAAACAACTGATCTGAAAATAGAGCAAGGAGAGAATTTAACCATCATTAGACTGCCTGAAAGCCATGAACAACAAAAACAGCCTAGACATAATATTTAAAGAAATAATAAAGGAAAACTGCACGGGTATCTTAGAACTAGAGGGCAAATTAGAAATTGCCACCTCCTAAAAGAAATCCTCAAATGAAAATTTCCAGGAATATTACAGCCAAAATCCAGAGCTCCCAGGTCAAGGAGAAAACTGCTGGCAGCCAAAAAGAAAGAATTCAAGTATCATGGAGCCACAGTCAGGATCACACAAGAATTAGCAATTACCTTTATAAAAGAATGGAGAGCTTGGAATGTGATTTTCTGGAAGGCAAAGGAGCTAAGACTACAACCAAGAACAACCTTCCCAGCAAAACTGAGTGTAATTCTACAAGGTGAAAATGGATATTTAATGAAATAGAGGACTTTCAAACATTCCTGATGAAAAGACTAGATCTGAACAGAAAAATCTGACATTCAAACACAAAACTCAAGAGAAACATAAAAAGGAAAATATGAATGAGAAATTTTAAGGAAATAAATAAGGTTAAAAATTTACATTCTTATATGAGTAGATGATATATGAAATCCCTCAGAACTTTATCATCAATAAGGGTCTTAAAGGGAATCTACTAAGTCAGAGGCCTGGATATGATTTAATTATGTCAGAAGTTTCTCAAAAGAAGAATGGAAGAGTGAGGAAGAGGGATGAACTGGGAGAAAGAAGAAGGGAGAGAAAGAATGGAGGAAATTATTTCATGTAAATGAGTCATGCAAGGAACAGATTATGCAATTGGGGCAGGGAGAGAGATGATAGGAGAGTGGCCAATACTTGAACCTCACTCTCATCTGAATTGGTTCAAAGAGGGAAGAATACATAGTTGGATACAGAAATTCATCTTATCCAACAGAAAAGTAAGAGGGAAAGGAGCTAAGAGGAAAAAGGGTAAGGATAAAAGAGAGGGTAGATAAAGGGAAAGAGTGGTCAGAAGCAAAAAAAAAAAGATTCTTGAGGAGGGGACGAGGTGAAAAAGAAAGGAATGAATGTAAGAGAATAGGATAGAGGAAAATACACAGTTAGCAATCATAACTGTGAATGTGAATGGGATGAACTCACCCATAAAATGGAAGAGGATAGCAAAATTAATTGGAAACCAGAATCCAACAATATGTTGTTTACAAGAGACACACAAATCAGAAAGAGAGACAGAGTTAAAATAAATGGCTGGAGCGGAATCTATTACGTTTCATGTAAAGTAAAAAATGTGGAAGTAACAATCATGATCTCAGACTAAGTAAAAACAAAAATAAATCTCTCTAAAAGATAAAAAGGGAAACTACAGTTTGCTAAAAGTTACTACAGATAATGATTTAATAGCAATATTGAACACATACGCATCAAATGGCACAACATCCAAATTCTTTAGGTAAAAGTTAAGTGAGTTACAGGAAGAAATAGAGAATAAAACTATAATAGCTGGGGGAAAACAATTAGGAGTAAAATCTATTTGTTAACAATGAGTGGAGAAATTCTAGGGCAGTTGCAAAAGAAATGACAGATAGCAAGAGAGCGTCAACAGCTTAGAAAACCAAGGACAAAAATTGACTGTAGAAAACAATTCCTTTAAAAATACAATTGGCTAAATGGGAAAAAAAGTACAATGAAGAAAACAACTCCTTAAGAAAATTTGCAACAATATTCATTGGAGAAATTGGTCTCTAATTTTCTTTCTCTGTTTTTGCTCTTCTTGCTTTAGGTATCAGCACCATATTTGTGTCATAAAAGGAATCTTTCTTTGTCTATTTTTCCAAACAGGTTACATGGTATTGGAATTAATCATTCTTTAAAAGCTTGGTAGAATTCAAGTGCTTCCTTTTTAAGATCTTTTTTTTTGAAGCTCTTCTTTTTAAGATCAGGAGAGATGCTTACTGGCCAAGGTTCCAACTTTTGGGACAAGAACTCACCATCTGACAAAAATTTTTTGGAAAACTGGAAAGCAATTTGTTAGAAACTATTTGTAGACCAACATCTCACATTGTTTACCAAGAGAAGATCAAAATGTGTAAGTGATTTAGACATAAAAAGTGATATGAGCAAATTAAGAGAGCATGGAAACTTTTACCTGTTAAATCTTTTGGATAAGGGATCCAGGAAAACATTGTACACAATAATAGCAATATTGTAAGATTATCAACTGTGAATGACTTAGTTATTCTGATCAAGGCAATGATCTAAGACAATTCCAAACACCTCCAGAACAAAAACTGATGGAGTCTGAATGCAGATTGAAGCATAATGTTAACTTTCTCTATCTTTCTTGTTTGGGGATTGTTAGTTTGGGGGTTTGTGGGGGTTTTTTGTGACATGTCTAACATGGAAATACGTTTTGCATGATTTCTTATGGATAATTGATATCACATTTCTACTGATTTGGCTTCACAGGTATCATGATCACAGAGATTAAGCCCCAGACATTTGAACCATGGTCTGAAAAGTAAAACTGAATGGAATTTAAGATTGAAGTCTAAAAGCTGAAGACATAGGAGGCTAGAACCACAGAGCAAATCTAGGCATGAGAAATGCTAGAGGGAGGGCTATCTTTTAAAATAGCTCCAAGGCCAAGGCAAGACATAAAGCTTAACACAAGCTGAAAGACCATATATTGTCTGTAATATCCCCGGGAATTGATCAGTCTGCAGCTAAACCTGTGATGAGCCTCTCCTAACTTCATAGATTGGATAACCATTGGGTTGACTGGGCCCATGATCTAAGCCTTTCCAGCTTGGTAGAATCTGCTAGAACTTTTCCTACTAGTGTGGCCTTTTAGGACATGGTCACATCCAAGTCAAAGAGTAAAGGAGGTCTTTAGCATACTGTTAAAAAAGAGTTTATAGCCATGCCATAACAAACATGACACTTTACTGTAACAACTGCTCAGCAATGCCCTTTAAATGATAACTATTTTAAATGTCCAACCAAGATTTGTCAAGTCCAGAAAAAGTCCTTTTGGTAGAAAATAGCAACTGAAGTTCTCCCTGTGACTTCTAATCATTTAGCAACAACATGAATTCACTAATTCATCTGTAGTACAGATCTAGGAATATGGTCCCGATTCCTACTCATACTGGCAAGTCATATTCCCAGAAAATATCTACTACATCTCTCTTCAGGGTTCTGGGTGATTCCAAGAGCCTGGAGGTTGTCTTTATAATTTTATGGCTCGTGAGCCTCCAGTAGTGTGCAATCTCCTGGGCAAGATTTTTCAGTTCAAATTCTAGTTATCTTCTCTCTAACATTGTTTAATTGGTTCTGTGAAATCATGATTCAAATAGAAACAGCATAAAGATTCATTCTATGAAAATGTATCCATCATGAAGCACTGTGGGAATAGCTAAATTACCTCTTCCTTTTAGTAAGAACCCTAAGGATGTTACTCATCTACTCATTTGCTTAAACCTTTCCATTAGACTGCACTGGGTTCTCACATTAATCAAGCAGTATGTGTGTCCACCAATTGAATCTCTTAGCTTAGCTTCTTCCTCTTTTTTTTGGTTAACTTTTTTTATTCTGAACTTAAACAATAAAAAGGGCATTTCCATATTCACAACAGAATATAATAAATGAAGATATATAAAACTATAAGTCTCCATTTTATGCCACTTGATTTAATAGTACATAATAAATTCATGTTACTTTCAAAAGTGTCCTGCTTTGTCTCTTTTTGCTTTTGAACTTCCTTCTGTTCTTTTCTGTGTATTTCTTCTTTCAAAAAATGCTTCAAAAATGCCCCCCTTTTTTAGCATCACTATGGCTACTCCTCAATTCACCCCCAATTAAAAACTGATTCAACACAAGGGAAATCCTTGTAACAAGTGTAGTTAGGCAGAACAAATCCATACAGTGACCATGTGCAAAAATGTATGCCTCTTTCATTACAGTAAAGCCTTCTCTTGTCTGTTAGTATGTGGGAAACATGTTTCATCCTAGGTCCTTTATAAATATGGTTGGTCACTGCTCTGAACAGAATTCTGAAGTATTTCACAGTTATTTTTCTTTACAATGTTGTTGTCCTTGCATAAATTGTTTTCCTGGTTCTGTTCCCTTATATTAGATAATATACTTCATTTATTAAAAAAAAAATCAAGTTTCAAACTATTTTCTCTCCTTTCTATACTCATGTACTTCTTTTACACTCCCTTCTCTTCCCCCTATGAAAGCCCATAGAATATAACCAATCCATTTCCAGGTTTTCTCTTTTTCTTACTTAAGACATTAAGCTTTTGAAGAATTTTTTTTTCCTTCTATTAGAACGCTAGTATGGCATTATTATATAACACTTTCCAGATATCAAAATAAATTTACCTTTCTGATTTCTCTTGACTCTCATGTATGAGTTTCAAAATTCTTCCTCAGCTCTGATCTTTTCATCAGGAATGGTTAAAAATCATCTGTTCCACTAAATGTTCATTGTTTTCCCTGTAGGATTCTACTCAACTGTTCAGGGTAAATTATTCTTAATTCTAAGTTTATATATTTTTCATTTTGAAATACTATATTCTAAGATTTTTTTATTTAGAGTAGAAGCTGTCAGTCTATGTGATCTTGACTATAATTCCATGATATTCTTTTAAATTCTTTCTTTTTTGTGTATGCTTGCAGGAATTTTTCTTTGATGTGAATGCTTTGGATTTTGGCCATGATATTCCTGGGACCTTTCCTTTGGGTATTTCTTTCAGTAAGTAATCAATGGAGTCTTTTTATCTTCACTTTGCCTGTTGATTCAAATATATCTAGGAAGTTCCTATCTGTGATTTCTTAGAATATCATGTCCTGGGTTTTTTTTTTAATCATGGTTTTTAGGAAATACAATGATTCTTAAGATTTCTCTTCTTGACCTGTATTTACAGGTCAGTTGTTTTTAATAGCAGATACCTTACATTTTCTTCAACCTTTTCAACCTTTTGGTTTCTTGCTTTCTCTTGGAGGATTATTTTCTGTCCATTTTAATTAATCTATTCTAATTTTCAAGGAGCTGTGTTAGTTGGGTAAGGTTGACCACTTCCTCTTCTATGCTGTCCTCTTTCAGATTCTTTCCTCCAGAGCTCATATTTCTTTTTTAACCTCTTACTTCATTCCTTCTATATATTTATGTAATTCCTGTGGAAAATACATTTCTTCCATGAGTGTCTGCTTTCATTTATTATGCATTTATTTTCTCCTTCTGGGTTGGAATTTGAGCTATCTCTAGAACTACAACAGTTCTTTATAATGGTCAGGTTCTTTCTTTGATTTAGTCATCTATCTTATGTCTAAATTGGGGCTTTGTGCCACGGCCAAGCTCTCCTCTGTGGTCTCAACCTGGGTAACCTGGGTTCCTAGGCTGATCTCTACCTTTCAGAGTTGGGTATCCTTGGCTCTTTGAGGTTCAGAGTACTAGATCTCCTGGGCCCTCCCCACTATGTCAGGGCAGTGTTAGTGATTTGAGGACACCTAGGCCTGAGGACAGGGAGGGTTCCTTGTTGCAGGAGTTTGCTGGAGGCAGCTTGAACTGGAACACAAGAGCCAACTGTTAATTTTTCAGTGTAAACTTTGAAAATTGGCAAATGCTACAAATCAGTACTGGATTTATTGTTTTCTGGATTGTCTAGACTTGAGAAAATGATGGAGAAAATGTTAATACTGTAGATTAAACTTTAAAATGTGTTGTGCATACAATTTTTTCCCCTAGAGAGCCAGTTGTTAAACATTTACTTTCACACTCCTGTCCTTATGTGAGCACTCTCAGACCACACCGATTACTTCCACTCCTCATCACCTTCAAGTTGCACAGTGTGGATTTTCAACCACCCTGCACTTTTCTCAAGGAAGACCTCCACTCTTACTGTCTCAGGATACAGAGCTGTGCAGGCTACCCAGGTCTCTGGCCAGTCTCTGGTACACTGGGAGACTACCATTTTGTGTGCCTATGCTAACACTGGCTTTGTTGGTGTTCTTTTCTATTCCTTGTGAGCTTCCAGCTAATTTCTTGGGCAGTTGAGGGGCAGAAGAAGCCACTTACAGTAGTTTATTATTAGCTTTCTTGATTTTTATTCAGGATAGTGTGATTTTTAGGTTTTGCTAGAGCAGGCACGTGGGAACTGGGCAGTCTGCTTCTTGGCTCAACATCTCCCTCTCCTTGCTTTCTTCTGTACAATCAATAGCCTCTGTGCAATGGACCAATGTCTCAATTCCATTCAATTCAACCAGCATTTTATAAATCCTCTACTATATTCTATTTTTAAATTTTTTTAATTAATTTATTTTGATTTATCAATAATCACTTCCATATGCTTTTGAGTTTAAAATTTTTCTCCCCCTTCTTTCCCACCAACCTCCCCATGACGGCACACAATTTGATATAGGCTATACATTTACATTCCTATTGAACATATTTTCACATTAGTGATGTTATAAGTAAAAATTAAAACCAATAGGAGGAGCCATCAGAGAGAGGAAACAAAACTCAACAGAAAATTAAAAAAAAATTCAACTTTCATAGTTCTTTCTTTGGATGTGGATAGCATTTGCCATCACGAGGCCTCTGGAGATGTCTTAGGTCCTTGTATTGCTGGGAAGGGTTAAGTTTATCAATATTAGTCATCACATAACGTGGCTGTCATTGTGTACAATCTCTACTATATTCTAGACACAAAGACAAAAGCTAAACAATCTCTACCCTGAAGAAATTATATTACCTTTTTTAAAGTAATGGATTAAATGAAAAATATAATTCCAAAACACGATTTACATATAGCATAGACCAACTCCCATTCATCCCAGATCCAATTCCCTGGTCAAGAAAAAAATGCTATTAGATTGGCATCTGTTTCTCTCATTCCATCAACAGCCTCATGTGACTATAGAAATCAATATCTGGTCATAAACATCTTAGCTCCCAGCAAAACTAGAGGTGGACACAGGTAATTCAAGACCCATCATCTCTTTGTGACTTTGAAAGTACTGAGATCGTTTCCAGAAATTCTTGTGGTTGCAGCTGCACTAGCAAACAATACACCAGTGCACTTGGCTCTCAGGATCATCCTGTTGACTGTCTGGGTGGGAATTTGCTTGCCTCAGGCTGGTTTCTGCTGCCAGGGGATATAGAAACCTCTCAATTGGGGCTAAATAGCAAAGTATGAAGTAAAGCCTTCTTGGCTCCTGCCATCCCCTGAACATCTTCCTTTCTTACTCTCATTTTTCAACCTTGAAATTTGTTACCTCATGGAATTGCAGAGTTAGAGATATCTAACCAAGATTTGTGGAAACTGCATCAGAAGGCACTTAGTCCTATCCCTTCACTTGGGGGATGAGGAAATTGGACTCAGAGAAGTAAGACTTAACATATGTGCTTATCAGATCTCATCTGATCCACTCATCCACTACTGAAATAATGTTATAAGTGGGAGATTCATTCCTCCCTTGTTTTATAGTGTTTTGAAATTTGCAAAGCACTGTCTTCACAATGACTCTTGGGTAATGTGTTAGCATCTTCATTTTATTGATTTGGAAACTAAGGCACAGAAAAGCTATGTGACTTGCCCTTGGTTGTAAAAGCTATTAAGTGCCAGCTCTAGGACTTGAACTCAGATCTTCTGACTAAATCTAGAGCACTTTCTACTGTGCCACAAAAAAGAACCCACTGGTGAAAATTAGATACATCTGACTTTGTGAGCCTTAGTTGAAGACAGTGTGGTATAATGAAAAGAGTAGTAGCTTTGGAGTAAAAAATGGGTCTCAGTCTCAGCTCTGCTATTCACTAAGTGTGTGATTTTATCAAGTCATTTAATTTAGGGTTTCCATTTCATTATCTATAAAATAGTGGGGGCAACATTTAGGTTCTTAGCCTTTTTTTGTTGTCATGAACCTCCTTAGCAGTCTGATAACTACTTCCTCAAAACAATGTTTTTAAATACATAAAATAAAATACATAGGATTACAGAAGAAAACAGTACATTGAAATAGAGTAATCAAAATATTTTTAAAAGCTCATAGACCCTAGGTTAAGAACCTCCAGATCAGATAATCTCTGTTGTCTTTTCTAGCTTGAAGTCCCATGATCCTATGCTGGAATAATTCTTAATACCCCTTATGAGATATTTCAATAAAGAAAGTCCTCTTTGGACATCTGAAGAACCACATCTAAGAGACACCATTTCAAGTCATATCTGTCCATGTCAACCTTGAGCTCAATTAATTTCAGTGGCTCCCTTCACAATACAAACTCCTCCAAAGTCATTCATCACCCAGCTCCAATTTTACTTTTCTAGGCTTATTACATATTACTCCCCATCATGCACTTTCTGGTTCAACCAAACTGGTCTTTGCTGTGCTTTCTCCACCACATTCGATATCCCAACTTTCTTCTTTTTGCACAAGCTAACTACCATGCCTGGGGTATGCTCCTTTCTCACTTCCACCCCTTAAAAATCCTAGTTTCCTTCAAAGCTCAGCCCTTCCTAGGTGAAGCCTTTCCTTATTGCTCCACCTGCCTCCTCTCTAAAATTATTTTTATTAATTTTGTATACAGTTAATATACACTTATATGTATGTGCATGTCAATCAACTAGTGTTTATCAACATTCCACTATGTGCTAGGCACTGTGCTAAGCACTGCATATACAAAGACAAAAATAAGATCTTGCATTGTATCAAGAGAGACCACAGGTACATATGAAGGTATACAAGGTGTCCTGGAAATCTTAGTGCCATTTTAAGCCTTAATAGCCTGCACTGGGATCCCTTGTATACAAGACACACAAACAGACACAAGTTAAGCTTGGATAGGAAAGCACTAGCAGAATAGAGCCAAGAAAGACTTCCAGTAGAAGATGGTACTTCAGCTGAATCTTGAAGGAAGCCAAGATCTCCAAGAGAACAGATATAGGGAAAGACAATATTCCAGGCACCAGGGACAACCAATGCAAAGACACACAGACAGAAAGATGTCCCAACTCTTTTACAAATGGCCTTACTTTACTAATCAGAGGGTACCCCATTGTGATTCACTGTTTCTGCCTAGGTTGTAAGTGTCTGAACTTGTCACTCCCCACCAAAGTTCTCTCCACTATACCAAGCCATCTAGAGAGAAGTGCATAATTTAAACCAGAGTTTTCTCTTTCTTCACTGCTTCCCCCTACCCTGGGGGCTTGAGGATGCTCACAGCAATAGCCAATGTTATTGGCATACTCTTAACCTTAATCAAATTGGCTCACCCTGAATCTAAGCTTAACCATATTGGCTAATGATTGAATGTTTTCCAATACAACTCCCACATAACTGTGTACATCTTTTAAAAATTAAAACAAAAATCAAATGAAAGCCAATAAAATGAGACCAACACAGCAATTTCACTACCACTGACAGTGAATGCATTTGCAATTATTATTTAATACAGGATTACCAAAGGAGGTAAAATTTTACTCCAAGTGAGATAAAAATTGGATTCTTGTCAAATCTTGATATCTGTTTCATTTCTCAACAATCTACATTATGGTAAATAAAATTAGCTGGCTTAAAAAACTGCAACTTTTAAAAACTGAAATAATGTGGTGATTTTATGGATATATTTGAAACTTTCAACAATTTGATTTAAATTTAATTGACTTAAATTTCATATTATCTCATATTTTTAAAAGGTTAAATAATAACCACTTATAATTCATAGATACATAATTGTTAAACCAGTTAAGAGGAAAATTCACTGGAGCAACTGGAACTAATTACAATGCCAACAAAGAGTTTAAGTAGCAAAAATAAACACAAAAAAAGCAAAAATCTGTAAAATATGATTCACTACGTTCATCATTGTGATTTATAAGTACTGTAATTGAACTACAGACCACTATTTCTTTTGTACAAATTCTTCAGCTGCAGACTATATAAAAACTAATAAACTGAAGTGATGTATTCAATGCATATATACAGAACACATTAGCAAAACAAAAGAATTTTTTAGAGAAAATTTGATGTTTTTAATAAGCAATCATACATTTTTCCATAACTATGTGACATCAAAAAGTTGGTTATATTGTATGAGACTGCTTACAGATTTTCTAAGTGTAAAAAAACCCCATTTGACAAGAGAAACATTGCTGCTACCTGCAGCTACTGAAAGGGTCAAAATATGCTTAGGAAATGATATCAAAGACAGTTTTAAAGATAACATGATAGGAAGGATAACTGTCCGTGTGTCTGAAGAACTTTGTGATCAAGTGTTTCAGAAACTTTTTTTTTTTGTATTTTACATCACAAGTGGATGAAACAATAGATGTAGTTAAAGAAGTTGATGTAATTACATATGTATGCTATGTCAAAACCCCTGTAAAGGAAGATTTGTCATTCTTGGTGCTTCATGTTTATTGATATCATTGCCACATCAAAATAAAAATTCAGTAAAATTGTTGAATTTTTAATGAAAATGATACAACATAAGAGAATTACATTGAATTCTGCACTGACAAACCTCAATGACAGGATGAAATGTAAATATACAAGCACTAGTTAAAAATGCAGTCCCTTGAGCAACATGAGCACATTTCATGTTCCACAGACAATCAATTGTCTCAATAAATACGATTAAGAAGCTTCATACAGTTTTTAAAGTTGTTACATAGGTAACAACTTTGTTTTTGCAATTTTTTTTTTTTGCAAAATTGTGTTATGACATGAGTGGAGGATAAGGCATTTCTGTATTGTTGTTAAATATGCTAGATTTCTTGTGCCGAAGTATCTTAAAAAGTGTTTGAGCTAAAGGAAGAAGTGGTAATAATAAAGATGAAGTAAATTCATTTTTAAACAAAAATTTCCTTCTGAAATTTGCAAATTCAATGGATATTTCTGGAAAACTGACACCTCTAAATAAATCAGTGTAAGGTCATACCGATCATACTCTTAATCAGAAAAATAAAGTGACAGTATTTGTGAAAAAGTTCAAGCTACCTGTTACTATTTCCGAAATTTAAAAAAAAATGCTTGCTCTGCATAGGAAAAAGAAAATAGAAGATCTGACTATTAATCAAGTGACTAATCTACAAAAGCAATTCTCAGAGGATTCTGGGAAGATAGTGGAGTAGGCTAGAAAATTCCAAGCTCTCCAGATTTCCCCCACAAACAAGACAAAATAGTGTCTCAGCACAAACATAGAGCAGTAAAAATAAACAAGAATTGAGGCAGAACAGTAGTCTTCCCAAGTCAATGGGAGGAGAATGAAAGAAAAATTCCAGGACTGAGGTTTGGTCCTTATGAAGTGTAAACTTCTCCAGGCTAGTTAGGCTGAAACAGAAAGCAGTGAGCCCTGGGGCTAGCTGGGTGCGGAGGTAGCCTCAGTCTCAGACACAGGAATTTTCATCTCCTGGACAGTGTGGGGAGTCAGGCTTCTGAGCAGGGGAAGATTGAGGGAACCTCTGCTGATAAGGGGGACCAGGACCAGCTGTGCTACTGAGACACAGCCGTGGGCGAGAAGGAACCAACATACACTTTGTGAATGCAAAAGCAGTGGGGCAGAGAAGCCCCAGCTGTGGACACTTATAGGAGGACAGAGTTTTTGGTTTCGGTTCCAGGCCAGGGGAGAGAAATGAAGAAGGGCCTGAGGCCATAGGCACCATCCCCCATTCCCCAGGACTAGAGGTGCTTACAAAAAGTTGCTTTAAAAGGCAAAGGAGAAAGAACCCTACTATGTTGAATTACTATGGGAAAGTTATGTTGGGAATAGAGAAGACTGGGGTTTGTCTTCAGAGGAGCACACCAAAGCAAAAAAAGCTTCTCCTATCCCAAAGAGTAATGTTAAATAGTCACCTGCCCAAAAAGAATTCATAGAAAAACTTTTTAAAAGACTTCAAAATCAAATGAGAGACACTGAGGAATTTTTTTTTAAAAATCCAAAAAAGAAAATGAAGAATATTATAAAAAGAAAGTTAACTAACTAGAAAAGGATATCCAGAATCTTAAGGAAGAAAATGACTCCTTGAAAATTAGAATTGGGGAAGGGGAAGCAAGTGAAGTTATAAGAGACCAAGAAATAATAAAACAAAATATAAAAGATGAAAAAATAGAAGAGAATGTGAAACATCTCATAAGAAAAACAACTGATCTAGAGAACAGATCAAGAAGAGAAAACATAAGAATAATAGAACTACCTGAAAGCTATGATCAAGAAAAGAATCTCCATATAATATACACAAGAAATAATTAATAACTATCCTGAAGTGTTAGAACAAGAGGGGAAAGGAGAAATAGAAAAAAATCCACTGATCACCACCTGAAAGAGATCCTACAAGGAAAAAAAAAACAATTCAAATATGGCAGAGCTACAGTTAGAGTCACACAAGACCTAGCAGTGGCTACACTAAAACACCACAGGTCTTAGAACACTATATATTGAAGAGCAAAAGAACTGAGGTTGCAGCTAAAAATACCATGCCCAGCAAAGTTAAGCATAATCCTGAATGAAAAAAAAAAAGGACATTCAATGAATTGCCAGACTCTCAGGATTTTATTGCAAAAAGTGAACTTAATAGAAAATTTGACATACAAGATTCAAGAGAAATATAAGGTAAACATGAAAGACTAATTACAAGGAACTCAATAAGGACAGTTGTTCACTTTTTATACAAGGAAATGTAAACTGTATGTCTAAGATTGTAATTAGTAATTGGGTAATGGGAAAGGAAGATTGGGGCAGAGCTGAATATGATCTGATTCTAAAAAGTAATACCATCTAGGAAAAGGTAAAAAGAGTAATTATCTTATACAAATGAGATGTGAGAGGAAGAACTGATAGAGGAATGAGATGGTGGAGGAGGGCTGGTAGCTCTGGAACCCTACTCTCATCAAGAAAGGGTTAAAGAGGGAACAATACATACATACACACACACACACACACACACACACATATTTCTTCTAAATTCAGAAAGAAATAAAAGGCTAAGGGAATGGGGAGGCATTTTTAAAGGGAACCCTATTCACATCAGATCTGAATTACAGAGAGAACAATATATACATTTAGAAGGGAATAAAAGTCTTCTAAATGTATAAAAAAATAAAAGGATGAGGGAATAGGAAAAGGGGGTATAGAAGGTGTCTAGATAAATGGTAATGGCAAGAAGATGGAGCAACTTATGTATTTGGAAGGTTATAAAAGTCTTCTAAATTTAGATAGAAACAAGAGGGCAAGGGAAGGGGGGGAAGGGATCCTTGGAGGGGGGTAGATTAAGTAATATGAGGGCAAGGTAGCAGGTAGAAGTAAAGTAGAGGAGTCAGGAGGGATAGTAAATAAGAGATACACACGAACATAAAATAAAAGGAGTAGACTTTATTAGGGAAAAAAACCAAGGGTAGTAATCACGCTCTCAGACAAAGTTAAACCTAAAATAGATTTAATCATAAGAGAAAAATAGGGAAACTACACTATATGTCAGCCATATTAATCAATATTGTTTTAAACTATTTAAAATAACTAGACAGCATAAGTTTGGAATATTGCTGTGGTGTAGGAAATGAGTTGGTGGACTTAGAGAAATATGGAAAGATTTGGACTCATGAAGGAAGATGTTATCCACCTTCAGAGAAACAGAGCACAAACAAGTATTGTATGGTCTTACATAGATGCATATGAATGTATATGTGTATACATGCGTTTGATTATAGATATCTATGTATATCTGTATATACATATATATATATGAGTATGAATGTATGTCAATATGTTTTTGTATATACTATATATATGTGAATGTATATATGTGTACATATATGTATGTATATGTGTGTATCTGTGCTTAATTATAGTCTTCTGGGGTGGGGAGGATAAAGGGAGATAAAAAGAACAAAGTAAAAAGTGCACAGCAGAGAACAAAATAAAACCTACAAGGAAGTAAAGAAGAGATAAACAGCTCTGAACACAAGGTATAGTATTTATTATATAGACTTTCTTGAGATAAATTTATTGCTTTATATTTTGAATCCTCTCTTATGTTCGGCTGTGCACATGGCAATGTTTTTTTTTTCTTTTCTTATTTTGTATTTAATTTTAAAATTTTAAAAATTATTAAAAAAAAACCCAAAAGCAATTCTCATTTTAGTTTAAAGACCTAGCTACTTCTAAAAATGAAGAGAGAAGGAACCCATCTGACATGAACAAGTATGATATATTTGACCTCACTTTATATGAACAAGAGGACATAATAGACTTAATGTTGTGGTATGATGAAATAAGCATTTGAACCTAAAAATCTTATTATGCTTTGGTTACATAAAGAGATCTCTCATTCATCTAAATGAAAGGGAGAAATATTGCTATATAAAGTTTTCAAACTATTGAATTAGAGCAAAGCTGTGTTACAAAACATTATTACAAAGCAAAGTTGGAGAGATATTGGAGGAGTTTGTCTGGGGTAGGTTTCCAGTAATTTTCAACTGCAAGTTCCATCTCTTTCAGACTACAAAGATCTACTGTTTGTGAATACCCTAGAAAACAGAGAACCCCACATATCTAGGAAGATTAATGTTCTATCTTAGACACACCCAGCAGAGAAATCAACTAATTGGTTCAGTGGGATGGACAATGAGGAGACATAAACTAGAAAAGAGAAGTTCTGGTCTCTCACTTTGAATGTGTTAGAGATAGTAATTGTTAGCTCCAAGAGACTAAGTCTATCCAGATCAGTTTAATGTGCTTCTTCCAGAAGTCAGAAGAATTCCCACTTACATGTGAGCGCTTACTAAAACTGTTTTATGATGGTGATGGTGAGAGTGATGATGGTGATGGTAGTGCCCTCTGATTGGAGAGGGTGGAGGGTGGAGAGGGGAGAGCTCCTCCCAGATACTCCATTAAAGAAGGGCACTATGGTAGCTATCTCTTCATTTCCACCCACTGTACTCCTAGGGACTTCATTATGCCCCAGCCAAATCCAGTTATCTTCCCCTACCCTTTGCATCTTCTTTTATGTATTATGTTCCCCTATTAGATTGTGAGTTTCTTCAGCACTAGGGCTATCTTTTACCTTTCTTTGCATCCCTAGAACCTAGCACAGTGCCTGGCATGACATGTAGACAGAAAATTAAAAATAAAATATATACCAAGTAGAAACAAAGTAATTTCTGAAGGGGGGGGGGTGTGCCCTAATAGCAACCATGGGAAGAAATTAGGAAAGGCTTTCTTGAGAGGGTGGTACCTAAGCTGAGCCCTGGAGGAAGTCAATGATTCCCTGAGATTGAAGAAGGAGTGGATACCACGCTTGGGGAATGGATTGTACAAGGATAGAATATTACATACGGAGAACAGCAAGCAGGCCAGTTTGACTGAAACGTAGAGTGAAGGAGAATAATGAACAATATGCCTGGAAAGGCAGATTGAATCCAGATTGCAAAGGACTTTAAAAGTCGCAAGAAGGACTTTATTTTATCTTAGAGGCAAGAGTAAACTACTTAGACCTTCTTGATTTAGAATACCAATTGGGCAGCTCTGGAGGATAGATTGGAGAGCTGAGGGATGCAGGAGGCAAGAGTCTGCAGAAGGTGACCTTACATTCTAATACTTAACTCAACTATAGAATGCAGTTATTTTTATACACCATTCCATTAAATGCCAAAGAATAACAGAAGAATATTGACTTGCTCCCAGGACCATTTCTATCTAAATGCTCTGGATCCCCAGTGCCTAGCACAGTGCCTGACCTGGCACTTAATAAATGTTTATTGATTGATTAAATTCCATTGAAAAGATGAAAAAAAATTAGAGACAGAAGACAGATTTTCATACAAACCAATGCAATTCAACTTTGTCTTTGCTTGGCTGTGCTTATGTATTATAAGAGAAGATTTCTATTAGAGAAAATGAAAATGCTGGGGAAGAGATGAGTAGAAGTAGCAGTAAAAAGCAAAAAGCATAAAAGAGCATTAATGAAATAAGTAAAAATAAACAGAAGAGGAAAAGTTCAGAAGCAGAAATAGACAAGAAGAGCAGCAATATTGCTACTATTTTAATATTTTTTAAAATAGCTATCATTGGTTCATGATTTCATATGCAATCTTTTTTTGTCCTTGGCATTTGGAAATGTTTGTTGATAACTGTCAATGTATTTATAGAAAATAATGTTTTTTAAAGGAAAACTACCCTTACTTTGAGGTACTTTGTGGTTCAATATACTCTCAAAACTATGGCTCACCAGCCCTAACTGATTTGTTTACTTTTATTGTGCTTTTGCAATGTGCTCCTAAATGATCTCCACAATTCAGGGCTCAACCCACTCCAATCCATGTGCCATCTCCTTGTATTTGCACTGGTGACCTCCCATTCCTGGAATTTCTTCCCTCCCCACCTCTGCCTTGTAGAATCCCTTACTTCCTTCAAGACTCAGCTTCCAGACTTTAGCCTTCTGTAGAAAGCCTTGCTTGATCATCCCACAAACACACATTCTCTCTCTCCCTCTCTCTCAGTGCCTTCCAGCTGTAATTACCTTATATTTAACTACCTTGAATTTATTACATTATTCTGCATACACCTACATTTGAATATGTTGTTTCTCTGATAGAATGTTAACAATCACTTTGAGAGCAGAGATTGTCTTGATTTTTATCTTTGGGTCCCCTGTCCTGAGAGCAATGCCTGACACATAGTAGATGCTTAATAAAAGCTGATTGATTGATTGATTGATTGATTGATTGATGAGGAGAGGAATTTAAACTTTACTTGGTAGGCAATAGGGAGCTATGAAGGATTTTTCAGCAGAGGAGACACATGACCAGATACATGTATGCAAAAAATCTTTTTGGCAACAGTATGGAGAATAAATTTGTTCAGAACCCATTTGATAGATGAAGTAGATCTGAGCACGGGCCTTTGAAGTGGCAAACCACCACCTCCATCTCCCCGCTTGTATGCTGAGGTAGAACAGACATAATATGCAAAACCATGCTGTAACTATTATCCCCACAGAACTCAGGGCATATAGACCTCAATAGAATGTGGCCTGAGATGGCACAAAGCCAAGGAATAGGCTTCTGTTCCAGGTCTGTCTAACTTCTACATCATAGTGGCTTCAGGCTAATGTTTGGGGTTCATCTCAGCCACTGGAAGGCATACCTTTCAACGGTGAGCAGTCAATATTGCCCATATAGTCAGTCATAAACTTAGCTGCACTAAAGAATATACAGTAGCATGTTGTGTAGCTAATATCCTTCAATCACTAAGTGAAGAATAAAGCCCAATTTTTTGGAGAGAGATTATTAGATCTGAAAACATCTGGGCCCATCTGGAATATCCCCATGATTTTAAGCCTACTTGTAGGCATCCGCCATTCTTTTGCAGCGTCTGTGCTGCATCTTACTATTACTGAATGAATATCAGTTAGGCCTGTGTCTTAAGTGCTGTCAATCTGAACTGAAAATGTGCCAGCTTGTACCTTCTCATCACTATAAAACTTCTTAATTAAGCTGCTGATGCCAACTCTGGAATAGCTAGCTCTGTTTAAGAAATGAAATTATATTGCATGAACACATCTTCCTCTACTAGGTACTAAAGGTCACAAAGCAGGGAGATGTCATGGATAGGGAACGGGTGTCAGAGTCAAGAAGATCAACTTCTCATGCAGATTGGCTGCAAGTCCCTGGACAAGTCACTTAACCTTTACCATGCGCGCACACACACACACACACACACACACACACACACCCCTTTCTAAGACAATCAAGAACAATTGCTCATCTGCATTGGTAGATGGAGTCTCCTTATCAATGAAATCTCAGGTCCAATTTCCACCTCTTCCCCTCTTCCTCCCCCCCCCACCAAAAAAAACACCACAGTATTACGGTCCTCTTTAAACAATATTTAAACAATTTTTTAAATTTTTTTTAAAAGTTTAAAAATTTTTAAACAATTTTTTTAGCCAGAACCACTCCCATGGCATTGTTCCATTACTTACATTTTTATTGACTAAAAGGAATGAAGTATTAGAATAATAAAGCCTGGGTTCAAATCCCAACTAAGACATGTACCTGGGTTGAGACCCTAGACAAGTCAATTAACCTCTCTGGGTCTCAGTTTCTAATCTGTAAAATAAGGGAGTTGGAGTAGATGGCCTTTAAATTTGCTTCTGGTTAGTCTTGTCATTTGGCCTCTTCAAAACACAGCCTGTAGTTATCATCAAATTTCATTGTGCCAGTCCCTTATTAGACTTGATCTACATGCTTTCACCCCAGAAGTTTAGTGAAGTCACCTTGCACTTTTATCCTCATAAAACAGCCAATACACTGTAAGAGATGCATTTTTCGTGCTCTTCAATTTGTACATATGGATGGCTCCTTGCTATCATGCTTAAAATAGTCTTGCCACAATCTGTGCTGATACAACCATAAAGTCCTGAAAAGAACCTGCTTCCCTGGAGAGTACCTAAGTCAAAACATTTCATCTTTTCCTTCTTTATGATGAAGTATGCATTTCCCTTTAAAAGGCAAAATCCTCATTCATTCAAGAGTTTCAATAGAACAGCACTGAAAGGATCCCAGATGGCTAAATTTGGGATGCTGGGGGGGTAAAAAAACTTCAAGATGAGAATATTCCCTGGTTCTTAGCCAATGACATTTTCACTTGATTGTGAGTTAGATAAATCTTCATTCACTTTCAGCTCTTGGCTAAGGACATTCTATTCCTCTGGGATAGATGAACAATAGTTGATACCTAGGCTTCTCTCCATAAGTCTTCCTTCCCAACTTAAATAATCCATTTTGATTGTAGTGCTGCCGGTTTAAAGATGGCTTCATGCTTAACGACATTCCTTCAATGGATTGTATCAGAAATGTTTTCTACATTTTCCTTCTTCATGGGTTAGAGGAGCCTTTCTGACTATGCCTTAAACCTGGCTTACCCAAGTAGCCCTAGTAGAGAGTTCCTAGAAGGAGAGGAATCCTCTTATCAGGAGGTAGGACAAGGAAGAACCTTAACTTATCTGTCTGGGGACCCTGGAATCTAAACTGCTTCAAAATCATCAAAAGAACAGGTTCCAAGATGCCTATTGTTTCTCTTAGGATCATAGATTTAGAAGAGAATGGGACCTCAGGGATCATTGAGTCCAACTCCTCCATTTTATAGATGAGGAAACTGATGCCCAAACTGGTAAAGTGATTTGCCCATTTTCATATCACTAAATAAAATAAAATAAAATAAAATAAATAAAATAAAATAAAATAAAATAAAATAAAATAAAATAAATGACCGAACCAGCATAGTGGATTTGTTTTGCTTCTCTAAGCTTATTTGTTACAGGATCTTTTTATTTTTTTAATGAGGGGAAGAGGTGGGAGAGGCTAGCATTAGTAATACCCCACTAAAAGAAGACTATAGTAACATGTTTAAAGACACACCAAATAGGTGAGACCTCAGAAAGAATCATAGACAAGCAGAACAGTTTTGAAAGTAAATATGAAATTTATTATCTACTTTAAAAATATCAAGCTGTATGAAAAGGAAATTTGTGTCTTCATACAGAACCCTCTTTTTGCTTCTGCTATGGGTATAGAAACGCTCTTTGATTGGTGTTTAAATTCAGAATTTGGAAATAAATAAATAAAAATGATAAATGAGAGAGTCAATGTTCAAAGTCAGTCCTCTATTCTAAAACCATTGCTCTCTCTCCAGTACACAATGCTCCATTTATAATTCTGCATTTTAAAAGCTTTTACTTTGTTCTTGTTTTGGGGATCCTAGGTTTTCCTAGGATCACAGATTTATAGCTAAGAAGTCATCAAGTCCAACATCCTGTCCCAAAGATAACTAAATTGTGCTCCAGAGAGGCTCAGTGTCCTACCCAAGCTCACATGGTCAGTGAGTGACAGAATTGAGATTTGAACCTAGTTCTTCCCCTTCAAAGAACAAACTCAATTATTTCTAATGTTCTGCTCTGCTCCTCAAGGAGATGAAGTCAAAGTAGTGTTCAACAACCCTCTTGGAGATTTCTGCCAATATGACCCACCTTCATTCCTTCCCATTCTGTTCCTGCTGTCCTACCATCTCTCACCTTCTTCACTTCCATTCGTTCTCCTGCCTTGGGCCACAGGCAGGGATGGGTACAGATCATACCTCCAAAAGTGTTGTAAAGGACAAGACAGAGATAATTTCCGAGTTAAGCCAAGTGTAGTCATTCAATAAATATTTGTGGACTAATTGCTCCATCAGCTGAGTCTGATCCTCTATTATTAGAAGGCAGAGATAAAGCAGAGCTCAGTAACTTGTTGCTACCCCTCCCTCAGAACTATCGATTAATCTGGGGGCCACCAAGCATTTACCTAAGTTCCCATGGAGCTACTATGAATCTATCAACAAGTTGGAACTAGTTCGAGAACGTTTTGTACACATTTGCATGGAGGATTTAAAAGTGTAACCTGTAAAGTTTGGCCCATTTCCTATATAGTAGCTTCCAGGGCTAGAATAAAAAACACACCCTTAGCTTGTGTTAAAGGAGACTCAGAGAGCTTTCCCAGGGGCCTCAGTGATGACTTTCATTTTCCTGGGGAAAGGAGGAAGAAACACTTAGATGTTCTGCTTAATGTCTTGCCACTATAGGAATTTGCAAACTTCTCTTTTTTTTGTAATGGTACAATTTTTTCATGGCGACTGGGTTGGCCTACAGGGGCCATCCCAGAGAGCATCTGCCCAGAGCTCCCCCAGCAACTTCCAGGGATTCCAATGACATAATGACTTATTGTTTGTGTTTTTAAAAATTACAAACTTCATCACTAGCTGCTTCTGACCATGTGGCAGTCTAGTGCTAAAAAGAACTTGGCATTTTAGTATAAGGTAAACCCTTAATGACATCTTGGGCCTCTCCCTACCATGTGACATCAATAGTGGAATGGGATGCTATGGCAGGTAAAAGAGAAAGTTTTCAGCTGGTCCTCTCTTATCTACAACTCTCCCATGTGGCAAGTAGTATATCCCATCTTGAGTTTCTGGATGATGGTGGTGTAGGGGAAGGATAATATGCTGTTCTCTTTTTCCAGACCCCTGCCAACACTCCCACATGGAGCATGGACTCAACCAAGTGAGCTTGGTCCTGGGCTCATGGCTTTCTTTTCCTCTTTACTTCCTTAGAATTCATCTAGTCTAACTTCTTAGATGAAGAAACTGAGGCCCAGAGAAGTCAAATGACTTACTCAGATTAGTATCTGAATAGAAGTTGCCAAATGTCTTACTCAAACTAGAATTTGAGTCCAAGTCCAAATTCCTTTCAGCTATACCACACTGTCCAAGATGACTATGTTGCTGAACCACTGATTCTAGCATACTTTGCTATTTATTAGGGCATGGGAGAGGCTAGGCACGACTAGAGTGACTAGAATGCAAGATTTTCTGTCCAAATCCTGATCTGACACTTAACGATCAAGTTACAACTTCTCCAAAACTCAGTTTTTTAATCTATAAGTGCAGTCAATAATCCTGTAGTACCTACTTCCCTTGTTTGCTATGAGGATTATATGAGATTATGCTGATGTTTCACAAACTTTAAAGTAGTATTTAAGTGTTTGTTGTTGTTATTGCAGCAATTACATCATTGGCAGCCCAAGCAATTTTCCACATGCCTCCCCAGTGGTAAGCTAGATTTAGGGCTTCAAAAAGTATTTTCTTCAAGCTCAAACATCCAGAAAATAACCATGAACCAAATAAGCAAAGAATTTTCAGAGTAGCAAGGAAAATAACTACCATGAAATCAGTTCATTTGGTAGAAGAGTACTACCAACTTTACTTAGACTATTGATGCAGTATTGTATGTAAAATTAAGCTTACGGAATTAATAAGTTAGTTATGCTTTCTCCTGGAAGCTTTCAGTTCTTTGTTAGAAAGGACAACAGATTAAAGTTCCACAAGGTACAAGCAGGGGTTACTGGGAGCTATCCCACTGCCAAGTGCCAATGAGAGAGTAAACAATATAGTCTGGGGCCATTTAGCGTAGAGGCAAACAGTCCTACAGAGCTTAATATTCCCTGAATGCATCACTGTAATATAGCAGGGAAGAATTAATCTTCCTAGTATTTATCCTAAATTGTGGATATCTCTTTAGGGATATCAGGGAAGGATGTGAGACCCTGGGTAAATCATCATTTTTATCTCTCCATTGCTCCATCATAAGATCAAAATGAACATCAAAGGAAATCTTGAAGGGGAAAAAAATAATAAAGCACATAGCTTAAGGAGACTTCTGTGGCACTAGAACAAGGCAATCCTATTCATTTTGCTATAAAACTCAGGGAAAGGTGAGTTTAGGATTTGATTCCAAGTATGTTTATTTATATATGTCTTTTTTATTTTTAATCACTAACTGGCAGAGACACCTCCTCTTCCTCCATCCTACTAGCCTCCAGTATGATGGTTGGTACAGTTCCTCTGATCCCTACTAAAATGTGCTACATTTGCCCCAATTTTCAGTACCCAAAACACTGTTATGCCCTGAGAAATCCATACAAGTTTAAATTCTGTTTTGTAAATTCAGTTCAACAGACAGGAATTGTACATTAGGCTTTTTAAAATTTTTATTTTTTTTATTCTAAACTTAACACATGATAGAATAGAAGGAAATGACTGTGCATTTTGAATATATTCTCAATTCAACAAAAATTTTCAAAGCTGATTTTGATTCTTTCTGGTCTTCCGTCTGTATTGTGCATTATTAAAGACAAACAAACCTCAATGACTCTCTACTTTTTCTTTTTTTTTTTTGGCTACTCTGTCCCTATTCTACCCCACCCCCAACTATCTCTAAACTGAAAACAAAATAAAATTCTTGTAACAAAAATACATACTTAAGCAAAATAAGTTCCCATAATGTCTACATCCAAAAATGTATGTCTCTACATTCTGCATATTAAATTCATCACCTCTCTCTCAGACAATGGGAAGCCTGCTTTTTCATTGATCCTCTGGAATTGTGATGGTTGCCATAGTCTATAGAAAGATTTTCATTAAAACAAAATTATGATAAAAAGAACATTTGATGCTTACCTGGCCCAGGAACCAGGAGACCTGGATCTCCCAGGTCTGTGACCTTGGGCAAGTAATTCAATCTCTCTAAGTTGTTCTTTAAAATAGAAATGATCTCTGGCCTGCCTACCTCTAAGGGTTCTTTTGAGGATCCAAAGAGAAGATCTATATGAAACATTCTACCTCTCAGCACAGAGAGGGTAAACTCTTGGTACAGAACATTGCATGTGATCCTGGACACAGTTGCTTCCACTTTGTTTTGCTTGTTTTTCTTCACCATGAAAGAAGTTTCCAATGCTGGGGATAATACTGGGAAGTGACAATGGTTAAAAAAAAAAGTATCAATAAAACCTTTAAAATGCTGGTGAAAGAGGTTTGTAAACTGCTATACACTGAACAAGTTTAAGATGCTGTTTATTCATTCAGCAAAAAATTACTGAACACCTAACAGGTTCCTGTCTGGATCTAAAGGCCCTGGGTTTCCCTGTCTAATCTTTTCTCCTCAACAAAATGAAGTTACTCTATCATAAGGATAGAAAGGACTCTTACACTCTAAACCAAATACAATTTAAGACCTTAAGCAGGAAGGGACTCTCAAAATACCTTGATGTGTAAGGGAACACAAATGGCATAGGTCTCTTAGCATGTTTGTGTGCAATTATGTTGTGCTACTCCAGAGTCTTGTCTCAGCTAACACCAATAAAGGAGTTGAGCAATTATAATCTGTGACTTAGATTCAGTGTAGAGCTGCATATCTGATTGCATTGGTTGGGTTTATTCCCACATGTCCCAATGGGGGCAGAGGGGTGTAATACCATCTCTATGTCAGCAGTGACCTAGGCAGACCCATTTTCCTTTACCTTGATGCTCACAAAGCATTCTGATCATCCCATGGAAAGCACTGTTTCCCTGAATCTCATCTCATTCTCCTCCCTCCCCTTTCCCCTTATAGAAGTTTTGTAGATTTTACCTTAAAATGGAAGCTGAGCTTTTGGACCAACACCCTGACATTTTCCTACCTGTCTGTAGAAATAGATTCCTGGCCCACTCCTTCACCCTCACGTTTGATAATGACATGGTGAGTATCCTACTCTTGCCAGCCTCTGATGACTTCTCTGGGCTGTTGACTATGCTTTTACTCCCCTACCTGTTTACAAAAGCCAGTTTGCCCTGACCTCCACTGGGTATGGTCTATGACTATAGCTTGGTGTCTGGTTACTAGCCAATAGTGATTTGGTTTCCTGGGCCCTAGCATCCCACCTTGTGCCCATTTTCTGCCATCATCAACATGGATGACGTGATCGCGAAAGCCTAGTGTCCTTTCAAATATTTTCATGCCTTACCACCCATTAAGCTTCTGAAGAGCAATCAAGTCTTTCTACTTCCTCCAATGTTCCCCACCATGCCCCACAATATAAGACATGAACATAACAGTATTATTATCTTCACATTAAAGGGTACAGTAAACTAAGGCATAAAGCTGGTAGTCACGTGGATGAGCAGGAAGAAGGTGGTCAGCCCTAATGCCACATCTTTATTTCTCAGCTGGGCCCAACCCAGTGTGATGCTTTGGTTGGAGGTGTGTTGATCTGACCCAGTTGAAGAAGCCTGTTTGTGAACCACTCCCAGCTTAATTTTCTTTGTTTGCTTAGAATCATACTCCCACACCCCTTACTGTCCTAACAAGCCAATAACACCTTCAGCTTGGTCCCAGAGAAAATCAGTAGCTTAGCTAGCTAAAACCAAGCTAAGAATAGAGATGGAATCTCTGAATGGAGGAGTGCCAGGGACTATGGATATGAGGCAGTTGGGTGGCATGGTGGATAGAGAGCTGGTCCTGGAGTCAGGAAGACCCAAGTTCATTGTTTCCTGCCACACTTTTCATCACCTTCTCCTTCACCCCCACCCCCCACATACATACACCATAACCAGCTAGGCTCCTTTTTTTCTGCTCAGTCCTCGAGAGGAAAAAAATTCTGGGTAATTATTGAGGTGTAATTGCTAGATTATGGGTGAAATTGCTCTCCCAAGCAATTCTCCAGCACTCCAACCCTGTCACCTATCTATTTGTTCTATAGCCTCTGGGTCCTAAACCCAGAAAACTCTTAAACTATTCTTTTTCTGGGCATTTAGGGCCCCAAGATTTTCTTGCTAACTCTTCCTCTTCAATATAATTTCTTCCTCATCAGTTACTTAGTTGTTCATACTTCCATTTAGACTCCAAAATGTTTTCTTAATCATGCTAGTAAACTTCCTATCATTCTCCGAATGAGCATTCACCCCACTAAAGGAAGCATATTTACATTACACATACATGTCATAGCTTTTTTATATATTTCTATATTATAATATATGTATATATGTCACATATACATACATATATTACATATGTGTGTATGCAACATATAACTCAACTATAATCCACAAAAATTTGGGGAGAAGTCTATTCATAGCCTCTTAGTTCTCCCTTAGAGTTCCTTTTCCCTTGGAGATTCCAGTAAGGCTTCTATTCTATTCACTCAGAAAAAAATTACAATTTACCCTGAGCCAGTCATCAAGTGAACATTTCTACAGGTAACTAAGTTCACTGTGGTAGTTGTATTTGCGATTAGTATTAGAACCCAAGCAACATCTTGGAGAGGCAGGAAAGTTATTTTCTCTTTCAGGCTTTACACTCTAACAGAGTTAGAGACAAATCCATTTTTACAAGAGAAGTACTATCTACCATCTGCACATTATGAATGTCTGATTCAGGGAAAAATCTGTCGTTCACACCAATCTGCAGAAAAGTTGGCAGCCTGGCAGGTTTCATTCCTCTGGAGGGCTTCATCAATAGTGATGGAGATAAAAACATCCTGCTGAGAACCTATTCATGGATGGTGCCATTTGGTTAATTTGCTCTCTAAATCAAGAACTCAGCTTCCATTTTGGGCTGAAATTTCCATGACTAGTATAGGTGGGAGGGAAGGGGATTGGGAAGGCATCCACTAAAGAGGTGCTTCTCATAAGATGTTTGGAAGTGCTTTGTAATCTTTAAGCGATGACTAATTCAAATACTCAAGAATGAATGTCAGATAGTACATTATACCAACACATAGCAGAGCAAGAAACTGTAGCACAGAGAAGTCAGGGAGGAAACACAGATCATCCAAACCTAGGCAACTTTTAGTAAAAGCCACTGCCTACAGTGTACACGTTAAATCAACCTAAAAGGAGGAGAGGGTAATTCTTCCGTGTATAATTTTAGGCTTCAATTACAGACCACAAAGTCTCATTCTTCAGAATTTTTCAGCTAGCATTTAATACCTTGAATGAGCCTGTCTTCCCTAAGGGCCTTTATCAGTAATTGAATTTATTAGAGCTGGTTATAACTGAGTGTATGTGTGTGTGTGTGTGTGTGTGTGTGTGTGTGTGAGAGAGTGATTGTATGGGTGTGAATGCATATGCCTGTACAATTCATATGCCCATACAATGTGTATATATGTATTGCATATACATATTTCAATAACTTTCAATAAAAATACACACACACACACACACACATATATGTGTGTGTGTGTGTGTGTATTTCAGCAACCTTTAAGTTCATTAATTAACCAGCATTCACCCTGTCTCTATGTTGTGATAAGTGTCAGGGAGATTTCAAAATCCTCCCCCTATTCAGATAAGGAAATGAGAAGCCCTGAAGTATATGACCGGCTGTACATCCAACAGAAATTCAGAGACAGATAAGCTACTTTTTGAGAAAACTCAGCCTCTCCAAGGCCTAGCCAAAGTCAGGAGGTTATGCAAAATAGCAATTATTCCATACTTGGTTCTTTACATTTCTGTAGTGAGTGTGTTTTAAAAAATAAACTCCTGGGTATGTATTTATAGATGTACACATTCATTCACTGACTTGTCTATTCATGTAATAAACATTTATTGAGCCCCTGCTATGTGCAAAGTACTGTGTCAGATGTCAGACCAGATATAAAGATGAATAAGACATGGTCCCTGCCTCAAACAGTTTTGCACTTTATTTTCAATGCTTATGAGATAATGTCCAAGTTACTGAGTTTGGCATTCAAGGCTTCACAACCCAATTCTAGGGAAGACAGTATGACGTAATGGAAAAAAGAATAGACTTGAAATCAAAAGAACTGGGTTCAGATCCTATATCTTCCCCTTACTATCTGTGTGTGTGTGCATGTGTGTGTGTGTGTGTGTGTGTGTGTGTGTGTGTGTGTAAAAATCATGGGCTTCAGTCTACTGAGTTATAAAATGAACAGAGTAGATGGTTGGGTTTCCTCTAGCTCTAATATGTACACATATATGTCATATATATGTCATATATGTAATATACAATCATATCTTTTCAGTTTCTAGTACACTGCTCCTCTACATGAACTCTCCATCTTATTCCATTCACTGTCTCCCAAATGTCGTATGTTTAATCACCTCTATGCCTTTGTTCATGCCAGTGCTCTGCTTGGAACGGTATCCCCACTGTTCTATACCTAACCCCAAACCCCATTTATTTTTCAAGACTCAGCCTAAATTCCACCTCACTGATGAAGCTTTCTCAGACCACCCCAACACATGAGGATCTGTCCTTAGTATTCCTATATACTGTATGTACCATTTATTTGGCATTTATTTGGCTTATATTATTCATTAGAATTTATGTGTATATACCTTTGACTATAAATTATTTAAAGGCATGGCTAATGTTTCATTCTTCTGGGTATACACATGTCTAGCATGTCTTGCATGCAGAAATTATAGGATGGGCATGGTGATCATTACTGATCAATTATTGGATGTTTAACCTATACACAGGGGATAAAGAAACTCTTTCCAATCCTGTGATGGACCCATGAGTTGTGGGTAGATGAAAGTATGAGGAGACAGAATGCTTCAGGACCTTGGATGTCATTACTGGCAGCAACCAAAGTCATGATTCCTAACTCTTTTGGAGTCATGACACCCTATTGTTTGTTACCTTTTGAGATGTTTCCCCACCAATTACCTGAACTTAAATCCAGTTCAATTTTTGCCCCTATTTAATCTTCATTTATGTTACTGGGAAGAGAAAACTACCTTTCAAATGAACCACATTGCGTCAAGGCCAAACTACTAGTGGAATTTATTACTTATATAAGCTAATAAAGTAAAAACTAGATAAATAGTATCACAAAATTATACTCTCTGGGCTTTTTTTTTTCACTACTTAGCCTAAGAATTAAGTCCCAGATCTCAATATTGGTCAGGTTTTTATCCTGGCTCTTTCTGGTGGTGCTGATTGAGCTCTACCTCTGAGCTAGGGATCATATGGAACCACAGTTGGCATAATACTATGGTGAGATGAGCCTGCCTGCTTATTGAGAAATTGAGTGTATGCTAATAATCCATATACCCATGAAATTCATATTGTGGTAAATATTGCAACAATAAATAGATTTCAGGGTGGAGAGAAGTAGGGCCAGGGATTAAGGACCCTGAGTTAAGGGAAGATAGGTAAAAGCATCATTTGTGTCTACTACATTAGCTCAGCCACAGTGGGGAGGCAGAGGAGTAGGCTGCCTAGGAGCTTAAGTCCCAAACTAAAGAGCAAGTCTGATGAGGCAGGGTGTGAAGCCATGTAAGAAAGATGCAGAAATCTAATCTCAGATGGTCCTGGTGTGAGCCTGGGCCATAAAGTCACGATCTAGATGGAACAAGCAGAGATAGAGACTAGATGCGGGATTTCATTGGCATAGGAAACTCTGAAATAAAGAAATTCCCTCTACCGATGCAAATTGGCAACTTCTCTGCAGCTAAAGAGTCTTAGATAATTGCCTAGAGCAAGACAGGTTAGGTGGCTTGCCCGTGGTCACCCAGCCAGCGTATGTTAGGCACAGGACCTAAAAACCAGTTCTCCCTTGTTCTAGTGGTGGTTCTCTGTCTGCTATGCAACACTGCCATCAAGGCCAAAGAGATCCTGCTGGTAGAATTTGTTACGGGATGAGACAGAAGATGAAGAAATGAGATAAGGTGTGATAGGGAGTAGCTCCAGAGGATTAGAATTCCAGATAAGGGCTGAAGGAGGCATTAGCAACAAGCATTTAGCATTTATTAAGTGTCCACTAAGTGCCAGGCACTTGACTAAGCCATTTTACAGATGAGGAAACTGAGGTGGAGAAAGGTTAAGTGATTTAGGGTCAGTAGCTACTAAGTGTCTGAGGTAAGATTCAAACTCAGTCTCAGGTACAGTGTTCCATCCATTATACAATCTAACTGCCTCTGGATGCTTTTATAGAATTTAGTAGCTAATACTTTTTAAAACACTTTTGTATACTGTTGTCAGAGTAAGATTAAGGGAGTAGAGTAAGGGTTAGGTGCCTGGTCCACCAGGTAACTAGGTGGCATAATGGATAGAATGGATAGGAAGACGAGTTCGAATCCAGCCTCAGATACTTACTAGCTGTATGACCCTTGGCAAGTCATTTATCCTCTGCCTGCCTCAGTTTCCTCAACTGCAAAATGGAATAGTAATAGTACCTACCTCCCAAGGTTGTTATGAAATCAAATGAGATAATTTTTCTAACACTCCTGAAAAATGGTAGGCACTTAATAAATGCTTATTCCGTTCACCTTCCTACCCTAGTCCACCTAGCAAAGAACATCTCTGTGATCTTACGTTTACAAGCAGGCTTAGGGAAGAAAATTAAGAGGAAACCAGACAAAGAAGAAAGAATGAGGATCAGAAGTCCATTGCACCTTGTGGTACCATATATCAACCCTGGAGTAATATAAAACCTTGATCAGAGCTAGGACACTTAGGGAGGGTAGGGGAAGGGATAGGATGTAAATTCAGGATACCAATTATTGCACAGCTTGGGCCAAGTGACAGTAAGTATATCACACTACTGCCATCATTTTCAGGGTATTTTTGTGTCTACTCATCAAATTTCTCAGCTCCAGCTGTCACCTACTTAGCCACTCCCTTCACTTTGCAGTTATCAAATTCCTATGCCAGTGCCATTATGTAAGTAAGCAGTTCAATGGGAATGGATAAAAGGTAATTTTAAAAAAACAGAAGCATTGTTTGCTATAGCATAGACTTCACATTCCATTCAATCCCCAGACCCATCCTTTTCTTCCCCATCCCCTTACCTTTCTCTTTCTCTGTCTCTATGTTTCTCTCTGTCTGTCTCTGTCTCTGTCTCTCCCTCATACACACATACAAACACACACACAACACACACACACACACACACCTCAATTTAGAAATGAGAGCTAGCCTAGATATTCAGTGTTTTATTTTTAAGATTCACAGTCTGCCTGTGAAAAGGAGACAGATACACATAGTTAACTCACAACTAGTTTGGAAAGTGACAAAAACATCAGTGATTCTTCTAGTCACAAACTGCACTGATAAATAGGATGCCAGGGTCCAAGAAAGCTGCTTCTCTAAATTTGGAAATTTTCTGCTCTTCAGTCTGTCCTTAAAACCCCTGCACTGAATCAGGACATTGATAAAACATACCAGAGGCTAATGCCCACGTGATACTATCGATGGTCATAAATGTAACACCGACAGCAGCATGTGGACAGGTATGTAATTGGGTGCTATTGTGTCCCCCTCCAAGCCCCTTCTCTTTGATCTTTAAAAAAAAAAACATGTAGGAACCAGAATCCTACAATCTTGTCACCCTCTAAGTCTGGCAATCAAATCTGACATCATGTTGAAGAGTCTTCTTCAACGTAATTGTTTTGCTGCTCTGCTTTTCTTTCTAGCTGGAGATATAGTCCCATGCTATATGAGAAATAGTTGAGCAGAGACCAAATGACTGCTTGTTTGGAATGGGACTGTAAACTGAAGTCCAGATAAGTTAATGACACATTTGAGGCCACACAGGTTCTAAGGAGCAGACTTAGGATTTGAATCCAGATCAGCTGACTCTAATCCTGTATTCTTGCTTCTACATCATAGTTAGTTCTATAGCTGTACTTTTCTATCTTCTGATTTGACCACTTTAGCATAGGCAGTTCTAGTCCTGGCTTGAAGCATTCCATAAGGGAATAGATGATTAAATCCCACCAATTGATCACATGATGGCCAGACTTCTGGTCATGGGCCTCTCCAAATATAGCTAGAATGACTCTTTTTTTTTTGGGGGGGGGGAGGATAACAGGTATCAGGCCCGTGAGTGAAGTTTTTCCAGCATAGAAGGACCTGCCAGGGCTTGTACTCACTCAGACGCCTCGGCTTTTGAGGGCTGAGGTTTACCTCCCTGCCAGATTTGTCATTGAAGCAGGACTTCAGTAGAGGAACCCAAGAGAACTTTGGTGAATTTAATATTTAATCTTGTCCATTTGAAGTTCCTGGCCTACCTGTTTTGCATTGCCTAGTTTCTTTAATATTGTTTCCCAGGTGTTCCAATTGCTACATCTAATAGGGCTTTTGTAGTTACCTCTCCTATTACCTCTCCCAATGCTGACTTGAGCTGGAATTTCCTTCCCAGATCAGCATACTAACACTTTCTTAGAGAGAAGGGTCAACACTGCATCTGGTGGAAATGATCCCTTCTCCAATACCCCCTTTCCTTGTACCCAATTCTCTCCTTCTTCCAGCAAAAAGCTCCATCCTAGAGAGTATTTTAATCAGCTCCTTCACTCAATTAAGGCAGGAAGGAAAAAGTCGTAAGTATCATAGATTTTGAGCTGAAAGGGACTGTTGAGTGCAGGCCTGACATGGGCACCTTGTTAGTTCTGGTTTGATATTGGAATGAAATGAAGCACTTGTAGGTCATTGAACAGTTAACAAAATGAGGTGTACTTATTCCAAACACAACAAAGATAGACAGCAAGGATACTGAATGGCTTTCAGGCAGGCTCCTCTCTTCTCCATATTTGAGTCTGGTCAGCAGGGGAGGCTGTGGTGACTCATGATCTTAGATCATACTCCAAGTCTTAAGGTTACTGACCCTATGTGGGTGGGATCTTTTATGTCCTTAGGTGACCAGTCAGCTAGGTGGCCCAGGGCAGAGCAGTGGGCTTGGAGTCAGAAAGACCTGAGTTCAATTCTCTTCTCAGACTCTTACTTCTCATGTGACTCTGAGCAAGTCATTTAATCTCTATCTGTCTCAGTTTTCCCAGCTATAAAGTGGAGATAGTAATAGCCTGCATCCCCAGGGTTATTGTGAGGATCAAATGAAATAACATTTGTAAATTATACAGTGCCTGATTTTCAGATGAAGAAATTAAAGCTACCTATGGTCACGTGAAAAAATGCTCTAAATCACCATGGTTTGAAGAAATGCAAACTAAAACAACTCTGAGGCACCACATCACACCTATCAGATTGGCTACTACGACAGAAAAGGAAAGTGATGGAGAAGATGTGGGAAAATTGGAACATTAGCATGTTGTTGGTGGAGTTGTGAACTGATCCAACCATTCTGGAGAGCAATTTGGAACTATGCCCAAAGGGCTATAAAATTGTGCATACCCTTTGACCCAGCAACACCACTTCTAGGTCTGTATCCCAAAGAGATCATAAAAATGGGAAAAGGACCCACATGTACAAAAATATTCGCAGCAGCTCTTTTTTGTGTGGCAAAGAATTAGAAATTGAGGGAATATTTACCGATTGGGGAATGGCTGAACAAGTTGTGGTCTATGAATGCAATGGAATATTATCATGCTATAAGAAATGATGAGCAGGCAGATTCAGAAAACCCTAGAAAGACTTACATGAACTGATACTGAGTGAAGTGAGCAGAACCAGGAGAACTTTATATACAGTAACAGCAACATTGTGCGATGATCTAGGCTTAGCTTTTCTCAGCGATACAACAATCCATGAGATAATTCCAAAAGACTCATGATGGAAAATGCTATCCACATCCAGAGAAAGATCTATGGAGTCTGAATGCAGATTGAAACATACTGTTTTCACTTTTTTGTTGTTTTTTCTTTCTCATGGTTTTTGCCTTTTGTGCTGATTCTTCTTTTACAACATGACTAATGTGGAAATATATTATACATGATTGTACATGTATAACCTTAAAAAAAAAGTGCCTGGCAAATAGTGGTGCTTAATAAATATTTATTCCCTTCCGTTCTGTTTTTAGTACCCTTCCCAGGATTCTTGAAAAGTTAACTTCTTTCGTTTTTGTTAGTGTCTGTTGTGTCAAAAGCAACATGCATCAATAAAGTTCTTTTAAAAGTAAATGCCCCCCCCCCCCCCCCCCCCCCGCTTATCAGGCAGATCTCTATGGAGAAGTAATGGGAGGATATCAATCAATCAACATTCATTAGGCGTGCCTGGCATTGTGCTAAGCATTAAAGATGCAAAAGGAGTCAAAAGATAGTCCCTGCCCTTAAGGACCTCACAATCTAATGGCGGATACAACATGCAAAATACACACACACACACACACACACACACACACACACACACACACATACATGGATAAATAGGACATAATTAACAGAAGGAAGGCAATAGAATTAAGAGAGGTTGGGAAGGACTTCTAGTAAAAAATAGGTTTTAATCAAGAATGAACAAGAGCCCTTCAGAATGAGAAAGTATATATGGGTCTTACTTATGAAGTATGGAACTTGAAATCTTGAAGTAATACCTTCAGTTGCTAAAATATGTGGGAATTGAAAGAATTATATCCACTATATAGATTGTCCCTAAAGTCTTGGTGAAGTTTAAAGCTATTGAACTTTTGGGACCCCCTATAGACACCCACGCATTTGAAAAGATATGTCCTTTTAGACTCTATTGAGCTGGAGGTCAGAAGGGGCAAAATCAGAGACTTTGAAATATCAAACAGAAACTCTTTCAGATGTAAAGGAAACTCCACACACCTTTTCAAAAAGGTCTGAGGCTTAAATAACTCAAATGCATATGAAAAGACCAAAGAAGGTGATGAACACCTACAGCAGGGGTAGGCAGATAAATTGGGGGTGGGGGGCAGCCAAATCCAGGCTACTATCTTTTTGTACAGCCAGTGAGCTAAGAATGGGTTTTGTATTGTTAAATACAATAAAACTTTATTTAAAAATATAAAAACCAGTCTTAGCTTGCATGAGGCATACAGTCTGGCCCACTGCCCATACTTTGTCACCCCACCCCAAGTATAGATTGCCTTTGTCCCCAGCTAATCATCTACATAAGACTCCAAAGGGAATCTGGGAAGTATATATATTTATTTGACTGTTCACCTTTAGTAAAAGCAGAGTCCTTCACTAGTGGAACTTCCTTAATCAGGAAGAATTCTCTGATTAGAGGCTAGACCTCTCCCACTTCTTGTCTGAAGGTGACAAACTTCAGAGTCAAAGGCCCTGAGGGAATTAAAGAAGAGAGTGTTATGAGATTTGTAGGGCTATTTGTCCTTGTTGAAAGTAGCAGAAGAGTACAGTAATACCTAGCTGAGCCAAAATGAGCCCAGGAAGTCTTTCAGATCACCCTTTCCTTATGGAGAAGCCCATAATGGAGTAGCTTGCCCAGCTCATCCCTGCAGGGACTGAAGACTGGTGAGGAGCCAGCTCAGCACTCTTCCTGTACTAGTGGATTGACTCATGCAGATAACCAGTCCAGCAGAGACTTTGAGAAGCCATCTTAGCGAAGCAGAGTAGCAACTCAATGATAATTGGCCCTGCAATGAACTTCATGACCACTTTCCAGAGAAAAAAAAAGAACATGGAGGCCCTCTAATTCTGGAGTTGTGGGTTTCCCTACAACATTGGTTGGTTGTGAGAATGAACCCCAAAACCTGAAATAGTTTTAAAAAGAAATTGATTTGATCATTTACTAAAGGAAAGAGCAGCTCCCTCACACATCTTTCTGAAGCTACATTATAGTGAGTTTGGACAAGGGCATTAAGGACATTTGCCTGGCTGGCTTCACAAAGGCAGTAGGTAATCTCCAGAGAAGGGCAGTTTGAAAATGTTTATCAGCAGGTAAGTCAATCAATTTGAGGAACCCGAAATGCAAGTTATAGGTGGCCCCAAAACAAGACCTGAGTGGATCAAAGGAAACTCTGGGTGGGATCTGATCAATCCTTATAACCATCTGCCTTCCAGGAAGCTTCTCTGAGATCAGCCTGACTTCTATAGTAAACTTTTGGGTGAGACAATTTTCTAGGCATAAATCTAGGTTCAAGTAACATTAATAAGTAATATATTACAAATACATGTAATAATACACCTTTTTCTCTACAGGTATGTTCCCTATAAGTATGCCTCAGCCCTATTGTTGAGATTTAGAGATTTAGGGGTGCTGGGACCCCAAAATCACTACAAGCAAGTACTGCCTGAATGAATTCAACCCAAGCCTTCTTTCAGCCAAAGAGGAGGTTTATTTGAGATCCGCCATATTGACCATATACTTAAGGAATCTAAGCATTTGTATCCCTAATGCAAGTAGGCCAGATCTTAAGAATCTGAGCCCTTGGCTAGACTCTTAAACAATTTGAGAATCTTAACAGAGATCAGATGGACCTTATATACAGAAAGACTGTGGGAGGGATCTAGGAGTGGCCAAGTAGTCTGGGGTGACTGGAGGAGGGATCTAAGAAGGATCTGGATGGGAGTAGCCAGTTAACTGGGATGACTGTGAGGTAACCACCAGGGACCTGGACCACCAGTCCAAGGCAGAATGGAGTGTAGATATGATTAAGGGTGGGAAGTGGCCAGGGGACACAGGGAAGTAATTGGGAAATTGGGTTTAGGAGATAATCAAAGGCCAGTTGATAGGATTATAGCCTCAGGTGACCTTTAGAGATTTGGCCATTTGGAAAAGCCCAGGACTTTTCCTTTTTGGGGTGAGGATCCCAAAGACATGATCTTTTCCTTTTAGGGGTTCAGATCCCATCTTCACTATTATTTTAATATTAATTTGTGCCCACTCTTTCCCCCATGGACTCTCTGTGTGAGAGAATGTGTCTCAGGTAATTTGGAGAGAATACTTTAACAAATGTTTCTGTTCTGACCAGAAACTATGAGAGTCTTCCCCTCCCAGAATGACTCTTTTGGGAAGGCAAACTAGGCCATCTTTTGCTTCCATTCTTACCTAGCCTTTAATTACTGAATAGGTGTTGCCTCAGACAAACTGAGACCTAGGAGAGACCTTAGCTTAAAAAGGTCAAGGTCTCCCCCTGCATCTGGGGCCATATCTGGTCATCCTGACCTATGTCTTGCCACTGGACTCCAATGACTCTGGAGGAAAGAGTGAGGTTAATGACTTTGCACAGCTTTGACCCACTTAAATCTCATTCACTTGCAAGTCAAGACATTACCCTCCTGATATCATTGGTCCTCTTCAAGAATGAAGGACGAACCACAATTTTGCTATGCCATTTGAGTCTTTTCTTAAAAGATAATTGAATGTGCTGGCTGATTATTAAAGGAAAGCACACCCTAACAGGAAGGCTCATGAGCTACAATATAGGAGGATGGCTACTTACAGGGCTGTGCTTGGAAACTTAAGAGTAGTACCAGCTGACCCTTGGGGGACCCCATCTGCCAGGGCCAATGCAGGTTTGGGGAATGACCCAAATTGGGATGTCACAATACAGCATATTCCAAAAGTCTTAGTGTCATTTTAAGCTCACCTTTGTACAGGAGGGAGAAAGCCAGCATTGGTGTAAGGGAAAGAATGTAGACCTGTAGCCAGGAGATCTGGGTTCTAGTCCCAGCTCTGATACATGCTATTTATGTGACCTAGCACAAATCACTTCACCTCTCTGACATTCAGTGTCCTTACCTGTAAAATAGGGATAGGGACAGAAATAGACTTGTGATTTTATTGCTATGGGGGACTCCACTGGGAAAACTCTCTTTACTGATATGTCAGCACCTTCTCTGCAACTTAGTCTTTGAGAGATGTCCAGGGCACTGAGAGCTTAAATAATTTGCCCCAGGTCACCAGCATATGTCAGAATCAGGACTTGTGCCCAGGTTTTCCTGACTTGGAGGCTGGTTCTCTATCTACTAACCAAGCTACCATCTGCCAAATGAAGAAGGTGGTATTTGTATTGCTTATCTCGCAGGGTTGTTGTAAGGAAAAGAAATAATGTGCGAACGTGTGTGTGTGTGTGTGTGTGTGTGTGTGTGTGTGTGTGTGTGTGTGTGTGTGTGTGTGTATTTATGTCTGTATTTACCCAGGACATTCCATATCTTTAATGTTTTAAGAAGAGTGTGACCCAGAGCTTCTGAAAAGTGATGTTATGTCTCCAGGTCTATTCTTGATTTTGTTCTCTGTAATCTTCCAACAGGTAAGTGACCCTTCTGAGGTTGATTTTCTCCAATTTAAAAGAGGAGGATAGTATACATGTTCTTTCTAAAGTGGGTTTAGGCTCAATTAATATGCCTGAGAGAAAATGCAAAGTGGTTGTGCTATTTCTATGCCAAAGAATACAAGGTTTAAAATCTTGTGTTCCACAGAGTATTTAGTATTTAGCAGCACTGTTCCCCTATTCCTTCCTTTCTACCTAGATTGTACAGGGATCAAAGACTATATTTTAATCACCTTAGGGAGCAAGGCTTTCTCCCATTGATTCTACTATAAAAATATCTCAGTGCCTCCTATAAATAGTATTACATTCACATACCACTTAATATGGGGGGAAATGTAGATTCATCTTTTAACTAGAGTCTTAAATTTAAAGCTGGTTTTAAGATTTTTTTAATTAAAGAAAATAGAAGAATTTAATTGAAGTAATTTTATATTCAGAAATGTTATCATGGAATAGTGATTATAACTAACGCGTATAGTGGTTGAGACAGCACTTTTATGTAATATTTCATTTCAAATTTTACAAATAGGCCAAAACATACCATTAATCATATTAGGGGCCAAATTTTATAGAGCTCTCAAAGACCATTTCACAGATTGTTTAAAATAGGGGTTCTTGACCTTAGATCCACAGACCTCGAAAGGCTCCACAAATAGATTTCAGGGGGTTTGGTAGGAAACTTTTATGGGAAAAAACTATATCTTAATTTTCACTAACCTTTAACTGAAATTGAGTGTGTGTGTGTGTGTGTGTGTGTGTGTGTGTGTGGTGTGTGATGTGGTGTATATGTAATTTTGGGAAGGGTTCCATAGGTTTCAATAGACTGGCAAAGGGTCCATGACACAAAAAACATTAAGAACCCTTCATTTAGAAAGAAAAAAGAAAACCTCTCACCCAATTAGAGTCAATGTTCAGACTAGAATATCCCATTAAGCATCAGAAAGGTTCTTTTTTACTTTTTTTATTGAAGTTTCACTTTAAATTCTGCATTTTTCTCCAGAGAAAAGAGCTATATGGGAAATGAGAAATAAGGGATTTGGTGAGCCTTATTGCTTCTTTGAAAGTTGATAAATACAAGGTCTACATGAATTTTTAGTATTTCCAAAAAAAAATGCTCAGTTTCTGTTCAAATCATAGCTTGGACTCACAACTAAGATTTGCTTATCTTGGGGCAGCTAGGTGGCACAGTGGATAGAGCACCGGCCCTGGAGTCAGGAGGACCTGAGTTCAAACCTGGCCTCAGACACATAACACTCACTAGCTGTGTGGCTGTGGGCAAGTCACGTAACCCTAATTGCCTCACCAAAAACAAATGTAAATAAAAAGATTTGCTTATCTCTTAAAGGGAGAGCAAAATATGTACCTGAAGTACCCACAGCTTGAAGGACACAAACTTGAATGGCTATGGCTCAAAGACCACTAAATCATATAATTAACAGACTAACCATGATCCCAAAATACTGGTGTGCTCCATCTAAGGAAACCTGATATAAGAAAAGTCTTACTTACACAACAGATAAATTGGAGGGTGTTTATGCTCATTATAAAAATATTATTCTCCTTTTCAAAGAATTTACCATATTGCTTTTCCTAACACTCAGCTCCCCTACTGGAGTTTATGGGTTTATTCATTAACTACATGACAAGGGAAGAAAATGAGAATGGAGGCTTGGGAAATGAACCACCTAGGACCTAAAACGTAAGAGTTTAGAGTAACAATGAATTTTTGATTAATCAAAATACAAAACTTCCCTAAAGGTATAATAAATGTCTATTAGAATCTTTATTTTAGAAGTACATTTACTAACAATTTTCCAAGAATATCTCTATAGTACATGTCAAGTTTGGCTCCTATAACACTTCTCCCCTTGGCAAATGGTCCAGGTTCAATCTTGGGGAACTTCTCTCTAATAACAATGTCTATGGCTCATGTTTACTCCCAACCAGAAGCCTAGCTCTCCCCTAGGGTTAATCAGTGCCCCTTCCTCAACCCTATGAACAAAAAGCTCATGGTAAACAATGGAACATAACATATTTTTATTACAAAATATATGATCAGAAACTTGACCCATATCTGAATCCAAATGGCCAGGGAAGAATAGTTCCCTTATTCCTCTACATGAACAAAACTCACAGCATCAATTGGGAAAATCACAGTAGCATGAACAAAGTTGTGAACTTCAGTAAAGACAGCCTCTGGGTCCTGTCTTGTATGTAGCTTGATCCCCTTGGAATTTCAACTAACTCCCTCACATGCCTCTGTGAATCTAGTCTGCCATTAGCTTAGCTCCCACTCTTGTAACATTCACACTATGGGGCATAGCCAAATCATCCTGCCTCACGTGGTCTATATGGCTCAGGTGCTCTTTGCCACTCAGTCTACAACTGCTCTCCATGGCCAAAGTTCTACATTCTTAGTTGGTGCTATGATCCCCACTTTCTTTAAGTATGGCTTTCCTTCTTCCTTAAAAAAATCTGTCTCTTAGATCCATGGTATTACATGTCTGCTAGATCAGTGGCATCAAACTGAAATAGAAACAAAGGCCACTACATAGGGATCCCTACTACCACATATTAACTTAGGAAACTACATTAGCATTATCTATGCTTTGTTTAGTTTTTTTTTTTATTTTGTTAAATATTTCCCAATTGCACTTTAATCTCATTTGGCCATAATGGAGAATGTTGGGGCCCACAGGCCCCTTTGCAATTAATCTTGCTTAGATGAATATACCTAAATTTAAGAGGCCCATCCAATACTTGTGAGGAGTGGAGGGTACAAAGGCAAATAAAATAGAATAATACTATTTAGACTTGAAAAGGACCTTAGAGCTCACTTAATCTGTCTTCTTCATTTTACAGAAAAGAAAACTGAGAGTGAAATGACTTACCCAAGATCACACAACCAGTTTTTGCTCCTAGATATTCTAACTCTAAATTAAACATTCTTTTCACTACTGACCACAGTGACCATGTTAACATTTTGTACAAGCAAATGTTAAATGTATACTATAATGGTATACATGGAAGTAAGAGAAGTGAACCTAATAGAATAGGGCAATTGATTAATGGAAATAACTGTAAAGAGAGGTTAACTTTGCCCTATCAAATAAAAAGTGATACCTTACCATTTGTGAATATGATATTAAAAAAGTTCAAAAGATATCATTTCTGGCTAATTAATCATTTTATTAGTAACGCTAGCATTTTATTAATAAGAGGGTTAGTGACACTCTGGAATGCCAAAGACCCCTCATGGTGCTGGACTCACAGTTTATATGCCCTTAGAAGAGTGGGTATTCCTGAGGGTGGCAGTCACCTCTGATTGGTAAACAATTAATGAGAGAATGAATGAGAAATAGGCTCACTCCAATGAGGGGCTGGGAGAATGACATCATGTCACTCTTGCACAAAGAGATTATCTCTACACCAGACCACCCCCAGCCTGGGACAATCTGGACAAAGGCTCTGCCTTCACCCAAACCTGCTTGAGTAGAACAGAATGGGCAGTAATTTACCTTAGATTAGATTCCTTTTAAGGTTAGTTAGGGTCTGACTATGATTAAGGAGAAAGTTAGTTGAACCCTCAGAGACTGAGACTTTAGAAAAACGAGAGACTCTGGATCTCCCCAAATCATTGGTTATTAATAATCATTTCTCTCAGGAGAGAGGGTTCTCAAAAGAAATTCTCCAGACTGTTTCAATGAGCACTTAGCAATAGTATGGGTAGGGGTGTGTTGGAGCCAACTCAAACTAGCTCTTAAGAGCAATCGTTAAATTTTCAGTGTGATCATTTACTCACAGGAAATTGGCAAATGCTATAAATCAAGGCTTGACTTATTATTTTATTGATTATCTAGACTTAAGAAAGTGATGGAGAAAGTGTTAATAATGAAGATTAAACTTAAACATGTGTCATGCATATTTTTTTTTCAGAGAACCAGTCATTAAGCCTTTATTTAATTTTTTTGGATTTTATTTTGTACATCTATAAAATTAGGTATTGGACTAGAGGATCGCTGATGTCCCTTAAAGTTCTAATATTCTATAATCCACAAAGCTGATAGAGAGAGATGGTGTAATCAGTTAACTAGGTAATATCTACACGGGATTCTGATAGATTTCCCCATAGTGGAAATGTGGTCGTTTACATATAGAGAGTGTTCTTTGATTAAAACAATTTGCCAGATGCTGTTCCATTTTCTGGGGGTGATTTGGGAAAGAATAAACAGATGGGAATTTGCCAATTGCAAGCTTGGGGGACAGTTCCTTGGGACGCTACATCCAGTAAGAAATTCTCTTCCCTTCTGGGGCCCGTAAGTGCCAGAAAATGTGCCACTTTTCAACAGGTACTTGCACTGGTTGGGACTTGCAGTTGGTTGGCAAGACTGTTTCAGGACAGAAAAGTAGAAATACTTTAGAAACACTGGTAATGTGGATCTTACTACTGGCAACATTTTAGTTAAACGAGTGCAAAGCTGTACTAACTTGTTTCAGTCTTTATTTTTATTTGCTAACCTGGTCTTCTGAGGGGCAGCTTCACCTGGTAAATAAAGACCTACCTTGGAGTCAGGAAAAGCTGGATTCAAATTCTGACACATACTGACTGTGTGGCCCATGGCCAATCAACTTAACTTCTCAGTGCCTGGGTAACTTTCTAAGAATCTAAGTGTAACAGGCCTTTTACTTTGCACTTGATCACATCACTTAACATGGGAGGATGCCATGTGGGAAAGGCCAGGGATCAGCTTCTGGGAGAAGATATTTTGCCCTTCCCCTACCGCATGAGTGAGAACAGCATCTTTCCATTGGCTTCACAGCCAGAACAGACTGCATTTTTAAAAAATTACCAGAATGAGACAGTCTTTGTCCTTCACAAGTCATCAAGGAGAAGGAAGTTCCTGTTCACCCACAACAAGGGAATCATGAACTAAGCTGATGAATCCTTCCTCTGCCTGCCCCCTTTAGGCTCTGTGGAAGAACTGGCAAGTTATCTAGTTCCTTTCACTGATAAAATCATTGTGTGACCTCCTGCCACTACCCCCCACACTGCCCATCAATATAAACTTAGTGCTTTCCTCAACATTAAGAGCTTACTAGGTAGGAGGCACTGATACAAAGAAAAGTATAAATAAACTTTGCCCTTAGGGTGCTCGCAAATGTGTTTTGCCATCTACATCTTTCTGCATGTTTCACAAACATATATCTGTACACATTACATGCATATATTTTATACATACATTTTATATATATATATGTGTGTGTGTGTGTGTGTGTATAATGTATGTGTTTGTGTATATGAGATACCTATACATACACATGGACAACTAGATGGTTGATAGAGGGCCAGATCTAGAGTCAGGAAGACCTGAGTTCAAATCTGGCCTCAGTGTGACCCTGGGCAAGTCACTTAACCCTGTTTGCCTCAGCTTCCTCATCTGTAAAATGAGCTGGAGAAAAAAACAGCAAACCATTCCAGTGTCTTTGCCAAGAAAATCCCAAATGGGATCACAAAGAGTTAGACATGACTAATTGACAAACAGTAACAAAATACATATACATGCACATGTATTACTGAAACAATTACACATAGATCACTGAATGAGGTAATAATCAATATTATTTACTTGATTATTATCAAGATGACATAATTTCATGTTAGGGAATAGAAAGAGATATTTTACTTTTACTTTAAGTTCTAACTGTTGCTTTTACCCTTACCAAGATAAAAGAATTCAAGCTCCCAAAACAAAGTACCTCTGTATTGGCATAATGTTGCATGCCTATATTACTTCAAAGGCCTTTAATTGAATGTAATTTTTATTACATTACTGTCATAAAAGATGCATTTAATGTTTCCCTTTTTTTGCTTTGTTCATGAGGCTTTTATACCCTAGTACACCGTAAATTTTTTGTGAAGGTGCTATGCACAACTGAAAAATAGATATACTCCTTTCAATATTCTCCAGAGGTCTATTATATGTAACTCTTCTAAAATTCTCTTTATCTCCTTAGCTTTTTTCTTGTTTATGTTATGGTTAGATCTATCTGGGTCTGAGAGGGGTAAATGTAGTTTCCCCACTATTATATATTTATTGCTTATTTCCTCCTGTAACTCAATTAACTTATCCTTCAAGAATTTGGGTGCCATGCCATTTGGCGCATATATGTTCAGCATAGAGAATTCATTGTCTATGGTACCTTTTAGCAAAATGTAGTTTTCCTATTTATTTCTTTCAATTGGGTCTATTTTTGCCTTTGTTTTGTACTTCAGCTGAAGTATAACAGATTCTGCTCCAGCTCTTTATTTTAATTCTGTATTTGTCTTTCTATTTTAAATCTGTCTCTTGTGAATGACATACTGTTGGATTCTGGTTCCTAATCCATTCTGATCATCTTCCATTTTATGGGTAAATTCATCCTATTTACATTCACAACTATAATTGCTGTTTATTTCTATACATCTTACTCTCTTATACTTATTCTTCTCTTTTTCAGTCTGTCCTATCCTCAACAGTCTGTTTTGCATCTGACTACTGCCTCCTTTAATCTGCCTTCCTTCTCTCCTCCTCTCCTTCCCCCCCCACCATACCTTTTTCCTTTAGCCCCTTTTCTTCCTACTTCCTTATTGGGTAAGATGAACTTCTCTACCCATCTGTGTGTATGTGAAGCAGTTCGGATAAGAGTAAGGTTCAATTGTGGTCTGTTTACACCGCCTCCCTCCATTATCCTCTTTATTGTATAACCTCCTCCTTGCAAGCTTCATTTATGTGATATAATTTCCCCCATTCTTCCCTATCTTTCTCCTTCCAGTGTATCCCTCTTTCTAACCTTTCCATTCTTCTTTTGAGATCATATTAACATAATAGACTTATGTCCATACCCTCTGTCTAATTAGACTCTTTCTAATGGCCTCAGTCATGATAAAGTTCTTAGGGATTAGATGTATCATCTTCCCATATAGGAATGTAAATAGGTCAACATTATTTAGTCTCTTATGATTTCTCACCCATTTCTCACCTTTTTACGATTCTCTTGAATCTTGTGTTTGAATGTCAAATTTTCTATTCAGTTCTGGTCTTTTCAGCAGAAATGCTTGAAAGTCCTCCGTTTCATTAAATGTCATAGGTTATTATTTACTGTAATCCTAGCTTCTTTGCCTTCCAAAATATCACATTCCAAGTTCTCTGCTTCTTTATAATGGAACTAAATCTTATGTGATCCTGACTGTGGCTCTATGGTATTTGAATTCTTTCTTTCTGGCTGCTTTCAATGTTTTCTGCTTTACCTGAGAGCTCTGGATTTTGGCTAAAATATTCCTGGGAGTTGCTATTTTGGAATTTCTTTCAGGAGGTGATCAGGGGGCGGCTAGGTGGCACAGCAGATAGAGCACCAGCCCTAGAATCAGGAGGACCTGAGTTCAACTTTGGCCTCAGACACACAACACTCACTAGCTGTGTGACTTTGGGGAGGTTACTTAATCCCAATTGCCTCACCAAAAAAAAAAAAAAGAGGTGGTCAGTAAGTCTTTCAATTTTTACTTTGTCCTTTTGTTCCAAAATATCTGGACAATTTTCCTTTACAAGTTTTTGAAATATGATATATTGGCAGTTTTTCTGTTGTTCATGGCTTTCAGGGAGTTCAAACATAATTAAATTATCTCTCCTCAATTTATTTCTCAGGTCAGTTTTTTTTTTCTGAGATATTTCACATTTTCTTCTATTTTTCAGTTCTTTGACTTTGTTTTGTTGTTTATGTCTCATGTAGTCATTAGCTTCTGCTTGACCAATTACAATTTTTAAGTTGTTCTTTTCTCAAGTGAAGTTTTGTACCCCTTTTACTGTTTGACCAATTTTGATCTTTAAGGAGTTGTTTTCTTCACTATTTTTGGTGCCCTTTTAACAAGCTATTAATTGTCTTTTCCCATAATTTTCTTACATAGCTCTCATATCTTTTTCTAACTTTTCCTCTACTGCTTTATTTGATTTTAAAAATCATTATTTTGCTCTCTTTTTATCTTTTTCTTTAGCTCCTCTAGCAATTCTTTTGGGCTTATGTCTGATCTATATTTTTCTTTGAGGCAATGCCTGCAGATATTTTCAGGTCATTGTCTTCTTAGAAGCTTTTATGGTCAGATTCATTTTTTGCTTGTTCATTTTTCTAGTTTCTTGACTTTGAACCTCATGTTAGAGCTGGACTTTGGTCACCTAGGGTGGGGAGGAAGGATAACTAGCCTAAGCTTCTGTCTTTTATTTCCTTCTGCTGCTGCAACAATTCAGTCTGTTGACCTGTAAGTTTTCAGTGCTTTCAACATGGTGTGACCTGAGGATAGGTCTGTTCATTGCCCTCCTGCCTTGTGCTCAATTCCCTACACAAGCAGAGCCCCTTTTCCCTTCTGACTCTGACCACTTCTCTCTTCCCTGGAACCATGACTTTGAACTGGGTAATGGGAAACAGAGCTGCTAGATGGCACCCTTTCCTGCTCCTAGTGCTAGTACAGAGGTCCCCTGGTATCTCTTTCTGCCCAAGTGCTCAGTCCCCCATCACTAGGCACTAGGCTTCTCCCTACTGCTTCTTCCACTGCCATAGTTTGATGCCACTTCTGCTGCACTGGGTTCCTAGCCAGCCCCAACTCTGGTGTCCACAGACTTCTCTATTTTCCCAAGATGTCCTGGGCTGGAAAACGACTTTTTGTGACATTTTCTTGGCTTTATTCTGAGAATTCAGTTTTCTGAATTGAAAAAAAAAATTCTGTTTTCTAAATCATTGTGGAAAATGTTTTAGGAGAGCTGAGGCAAAGTTGCTAGCTCTCATTCTACATCTTGACTCCACCCAGCAACTGCTGTTTCAAGGTTGTGGAAAGTGTATATATTCTTTCAATGCCCTCTAAATTCCAGGCCCTGGGACAAAGCCCTGTTGTCCTACCCCAGTTGTAGCTCTGTGTGGTGCTAAAGCAAATGGATATTCAGGCAGAATTTTTCAAAGCTTTAAGGGCTAAGAAATAGCTATCTAAGCCCATAGGTGTTGCCTAGTAAATGAACAACTCTGCAAACCCATTGACCATAGCTGTAGTATCTCCACGTTTAATAAGCCACATACTTTGTCCTTTTAGATTAAACCAAGTAGAGGTGTGGCTTAAATCAAGTCAGTCCCCTGCCCTCTTTTGCACCAGAACTGTGAATTCATTAGTATAGGGACCTCCTTTACCAATGCAAATCAGCACGTGCTTGGTAATTTATAATCTTAGAAAGTTGCCTGGAACACTAAGACCTTTAGTGATTTGGATAAAGATTGTTTAGTTAGTATGTGTCAGTCTGAATTTGAACACAGATCTTCCTTACTCAGAACCTAATTCTCTATCTACTATGTAATCCTGACTCTCTTAAAGCCCCTACATAATGTGAATATTTAAATAAAGCATATTTATTTTAGACTAAATGGAATCCTCTTGGGTGGAAGCTAAAGGCAGGAAGCCCACTATTTATGTCTTTCTCTATCTCCTTGTAGAATATTGTCTATGATGGAAATGGGAGAGCCACCCTGATCTACTTTATGAAGCACAAAGTATTTTGAGAAATATTTAGAGCTGTATGAAGAATAACATATTTGACACGGAATCTGAAAAGCAATAGCTTATTATTTCCTTTCTTCAGCCCTAAATTTCTTTTTTTGTTTTACCTTATTTTGATTGATACTTTTGTTTTTATATCATATTAATTTCTAAATCTATTCTTTCTACCTCTCTTCCTCAGAAAGTCTTTCTTTAGTACAAAGAATAAAAAGACAAAATACCTATTTTGAAAAATTACTGCATCTACTATGTCTGACAGTATATTCCAGATATTTTGCTAAATGTTGAGTGTACAGAGAAAAAGCAAAAAAATACAGTTCCTGTTCTCAAGGAACTTGCATTTAAATGGGTGTAAAAGCATAAAAATCAGAACATAAAAGATATAGAACTGGTAGAAGGTAACCTTAGAAGGGATGGCTCTAGTAGCTTTTGCTTAGTAATTTCTCAGTCATGTCTAATTCTTTGTGACCCCTTTTGAGTTGGTTTTTTTTTTTGGCAAAGATCCAGGAGTGTTATCATTTCCTTCTCCAGCCCATTTTATAGATGAGGAAACTGAGGCAAACAAGGTTAAGTGACTTGCCCAGGGCAGCTAATAAGTACCTGATGTTAGATTTGAACTCAGGAAGGTGTTTTCCAGACTTTAGGCCAATTACTCTATCCACTATGCCACCTAACTGCCCTGCTTATAGCTAGGGGGACCAGAAAAGACTTCCTTGAGGAAGTGGTGATTTAGCTGAGTCTTAAAGAAAGTCAAAGATTGTGTATATTTTTTTCTGCCTCTGCTTAATTTATTCAGCATCCACATATTTTCCCATGATTCCTTCAATTCTATTGTATAAAAGTTTAATAAGCCCTAGTGCACAAACAGTCCTGTTGCTCTGCAACTTCCCAGCATAAGTCCTAATTCCATCCTCTGGGATCAAATCTCACCTATTTTATTTATCCCTTTTTCTATTTTTATTTTTTAAATTTTATTTATTTTTTAAAAATTTGTTTTTTAATTTTCAATATTCACTTCCATAAGATTTTGAGTTTTAAATTTTCTCCCCCTTCCCTACCCAGAGACAATGTACAATCCTATGTAAGCTCTACATATACATTCATGTTAAGCATATTTTCCCATGAGAATGAAGCAATAAAACAAAACAACAAAGGAAAAGGAGAGCAAATAGTATGCTTCCATCTGTATTCAGACTTCATATTTCTTCCTCTGTGTGGATAGTAATTTCCATCATGAATCTTTTGGAGTTGTCTTATATTTTTGTGTTGCTGTGAAGAGCCAAGTCTATCGAAGCCAGTCCCATAATGTGGCTGTTACTGTATACAATGTTCTCCTCGTTCTACTCATTTCACTCTGCATCAGTTCATGTAAGTCTTTCCAAGCTTTTTTTTTTAATTCTGACTCATCATTTCTTATAGCCCGATAGTATTCCATTATATTCATAGACCACAACTTGCTCAGCCATTCCCCACTTGATGGGCATCCTCTCAGTTTCCAATTCTTTGCCACCACAAAAAGAGCTGCTATAAATATTTTTGTACGTGTGGGTCATTTTCCCATTTGTTTGATCTCTTTGGGCTACAGACCCAGAAGTGCTATTGCTGGGTCAAAAGGTATGCTCAATTTTATAGCCCTTTGGGCATAGCTCCAAATTGCTCTCCAAACTGGTCAAATCAGTTTACACTTCCAACAACAACACATTAGTGTTCCAATTTTCTCACATCTTCTCCATCACTTTCCTTTTCTGTCATATTAGCCAATCTGATAGGTGTGATGTGGTACCTCAGAGTTGTATTGATTTGCATTTCTCTAATCAATGGCGATTTAGAACATTTTTTTCATATGACTATAGATAGCTTTAGTTTCTTCCTCTGAGAACTGCGTGTTCATGTCCTTTGACCATTTATCAATTGGTGAGTGACTTGTAGTCTTATAAATTTGACTCGGTTCTCTCTATATAAAAATGAGGCCTTTATCAGAGACGTTGGTTGAAAAATTCTTTCCCAGTTTTCTGCTTCTCTTCTAATCTTGTATGCATTGGCTTTATTTGTGCAAAAACATCAATTTAATGTAATCAAAATTGTCCATTTTGCATTTCATAATGTTCTCTCTTGTTTGGTCATAAATTCTTCCCTTCTTCATAGATCTGAAAGGTAAACTATTCCTTGCTGTTCTAGTTTGCTTATAGTACCAGTCTATATCTAAATCGTATATCCATTTTGAGTTTATCTTGGTATAGGTTGCAAGATATTGGTCTATGCCCAGTTTCTGCCATACATTTTTCCAATTTTCCCAGTAGTTTTTGGTAAATAGTGATTTTTTGTTCCAGAAACTGGTGTCTTTGGATTTATCAAAATGTAGATTAGTATAGGCATTGATTGTGGTGTCTTGCATACCTAACCTATTTCACTAATCCATTGCTCTATTTCTAAGCTAGTGCCAAGTAGTTTTGATGACTGCTGCTTTATGATATAATTTAAGATCAGCTACAATTGGACCACCTTTGCTTACATTTCTTTTCATTAGTTCCTTCGATATTCTGGATTTTTTGTTCTTCCAGATGAATTTTGTTATTGTTTTTCTAGCTCTATAAAATAATATTTGGTAGTTTGATTGGTATGGTACTGAATAAGTAAATTAATTGAGGTAGAATTGTCATTTTTATTATATTAGCTTGGCTTACTCATGAGCAACTGATATTTTGACAATTATTTAGATCTGACTTTATTTGTGTGAAAAGTATTTTGTAATTGTGTTCATTAGTTCCTGGTTTTGTTTTGGCAGGTAGACTATCGAATATTGTACAGTGTCTACAGTAATTTTAAATGGAATTTCTCCTTCTATCTCTTGTTGCTGAGCATTGTTAGTAATATCTAGAAATGCCAATGATTTGTGTGGGTTTATTTTATATCCTGCAACTTTGCTAAAATTGTTATTTCAAGTAATTTTTTACTTGATTCTCTGGGATTCTCTAGATATACCATCACATCATCTGCAAAGAGTGATAGCTTTGTTTCTTCTTTGCCTATTTTAATTCCTTCAATTTCTTTTTCTCCTCTAATTGCTACAGCTAACATTTCTAGCACAATCTTGAATAAACATCCTTGTTTCACCCCCAATCTTATTGGAAATGTTTCTAGTTTATCCCCATTGCATATAATACTTGCTGCTGGTTTTGGATAGATGCTATCTATCATTTTAAGGAAGACTCCATTTATTCTTATGCTCTCTAGTATTTTTAATAGGAATGGGTGCTGTATTTTGCCAAATGCTTTTTCTACATCTATTGAGATAATCATATGGTTTCTGTTGGTTTTCTTGTTGATATGGTCAACTATGCTGATAGTTTTCCTAATATTCAACTAGCCCTGCATTCCTGGTATAAATCCCACCTGACCATAGTGTATTATCCTTGAGATAAGTTGTTGTAATCTCTTTGTTAATATTTTATTTAAAATTTTTGCATCTATATTCATTAGGGAAATTGGTCTATAATTTTCTTTCTCTGTCTTGGCTCTTCCTGGTTTAGGTATCAGCACCATATTTTTATCCTAAAAATATTTTGGTAGGACTCCTTCTTCACCTGTTTTCCCAAATAGTTTATATAGTATTAGAATTAGTTGTTCTTTAAATGTTTGATAGAATTCACTGTAAATCCATCTGGCCCTGGAGATTTTTTTCTTAGGGAATTCATTGATGGCTTGTTCAATTTCTTTTTTCTGAAATGAGGTTGTTTAAGTGTTTTATTTCCTCTTCTGTCAATTGGACAATTTATATTTTTGTAGATATTCATCCATTTCATTAAGATTGTCAAATTTATTGGCATACAGTTAGGCAAAATAGCTCCTAATTATTGTTTTTATTTCCTCTTCATTGGTGGTGAATTCAGTCTTTTCATTTTTGATGCTGGTAATTTGGTTTTCTTCTTTCTTTTTTTAATCAAATTAACCAAAGATTCAGCTATTTTTTTTTCATAAAGTCAGCTCTTAGTTTTATTTATTAGTTCAATAGTTTTCTTGATTTCAATTTTATTAATCTCTCCTTTGGTTTTCAGAATCTCTAATTTGGTATTAATTGAGGATTTTCAATTTGTTCTTTTTCTAGATTTTTTTTTAGTTTCATGCCCAATTCATTGATCTCTTCTTTCTCTATTTTATTCATATAACCACTTGGAGATATAAAACTATCCCTAAGGACCACTTTTGCTGCATCTAATAAGTTTTGGTATGTTGTCTCATTGTTGTCATTCTCTTGGATGAAGTTATTGATTGTTTCTATGATTTGTTGTTTGACCCACTCATTCTTTAGGATTAGATTATTTAGTTTCCAATTAATTTTTAATCTATCTTTCCATGGCATTTTAATACATGTAATTTTTAATTGCATCATGATCTGAAAAGGATGTGTTTAATATTTCTTCCTTTCTGCCTTGGATTGTGAGGTTTTTATGCCCTAATACATGGTCAGTTTTTGTGTAGGTTCCATGTACTGCTGAGAAAAAAAGTATATTCCTTTCTGTCCCATTTAGTTTTCTCCAGAGGTCAATCATATTTAATTTTTCTAAGATTCTATTGATCTCCTTAACTTCTTTCTTATTTTTTTTTGTGGTTAGATTTATCTAGTTCAGAAAAGGGAAGGTTGAGGTCCCCAACTAGTATAATTTTTCTGCCTATTTCTTCCTGCATCTCCCTTAACTTCTCCTTTATGAATATGGCTGCTGTACCAATTGGGGCATATATGTTTAGTAATGATATTACTTCATTATCTATGATTTTTTTAGCAGGATGTAGTTCCCTTCTTTATCTCTTTTAATTAGATCTATTTGCTTTTGTTTTCTCTGAGATCAGGATTGCTACCCCTGCTTTTTTTACTTGAGCTGAAATATAATATATTCTGCTCCAGCCTTTTACCTTTTAACTCCGTATGTATCCCTCTGCATCAAATGTGCTTCTTGTACACAACATATTGTAGGTTTATGGTTTTTAATCCACTCTGCTGTCCATTTCTGTTTCATGGGAGAGTTCATCCCATTCACATTCACAGTTATGCTTACCATCTATGTCTTCCTCTCCATCCTATTCCCTTCCTCCCTCATTTATGCTTTTTTTCTCTCCTTTGTCCCTTTCCCTCCTCAGTAGAGTTTTGCTTTCAACCACCACCTCCCTCAGTCTGCCCTGCCTTCTATTAGCCCCCTCCCTTTTCTTTTCCCTTTACCCTTTCTACTTCCTATAGGGCCAATTAGATTTCTATACCTAACTGATTATGCTATTCCCTCTTTGAACCAAATGTGTTGAGAGTAAGGTTCAAACAATGTTCATCTCCCTCCCTTCTTTCCCTCTATTGTATTTGTTTTTTGTGCCTTTTCATGTGATGTAATTTATCCTTGTCTGCCTCCTCTTTTTTCTTTTCCCAGTAGATTTCACCATTCAATTAGATTTTTTACCATCACATAAAAGTCAATTTTAACCCAGCCCTCTGTCTAAGTATACCCCCTTTTAAATGTTATAATGACATTACAACTCTTAAGAGTTACAAGTGTCATCTTCCTTAGTAGGGAATTTATTAATAATATGTTGGGATTTTTTTTCTTTCCTGTTTACCTTTTTACGCTTCTCTTGAGTCTTGTATTTGAAGGTCAAATTTTCTGTTGAGCTCTGGTCTTTTCATCAGGAGGTTTGGAAGTCCCCTATTTTGTTTAATGTCCATTTCCTCCCCAAAAGATTATGTTCAGTCTTGCTGGGAGCTGATTCTTGGTTGTAATCCAAGCTCCTTTGCCTTACAGAGTATTGTATTCCAAACCCTCTAGTCTTTTAATGTAGAAGCTGCAAGTTCCTGCGTATTCCTAACTATGGTTCCATGATATTTAAATTGGTTCTTCCTGGCTGCTTGCAGTATTTTCTCTTTGATCTGGTAGTTCTGGAATTCAGCCACTATATTCCTTGGCGGTTTCAATTTGGGATCTCTTTCAGGAGGTGATAGGTGGATTCTTTCAATGACTAATTTACCCTCTGGTTCTAGGACCTCGGGGCAGTTTCCTTTGATGATTTCCTGAAGGATGTTGTCTAGGCTCTTTTTTTCATCATGGTTTTCATTTAGACCAGTAATTTTTAAATTGTCTCTCCTGGATCTATTTTCCAGGTCACTTGTTTTACCGATGAGGTATTTTATGTTTTCTTGTATTTTTTCATTCTTTTCTGTTTGACTGATTCTTGTTCTCTCATAGAGTCATTATCTTCCACTTGTCCCCTTGTTGTTTGCTTCTATTAGATTTTGTACCTCATTTTCCATTTGGCGCATTTTACTTCTTAAGGTGTTCTCTTCAGTGAGTTTTTGTGCCCCCTTTTCTATTTGGCCAATTCTACTTTTCAGGGACTTGTTTTCTACAGTTAATCTTTGTCCTTCCTTTTCCAAGCTATTGACTCTCTCCCTTGCAATCCTCTCATTTCTTTTCCCAATTTTTCTTCTACCTCTCTTATTTGATTTTTAAAATCCTTCTTAAGCTCTTCCAAAAAGGTTTTCTGGTCTTGAGACCAGTTCATATTAACATATGTTGTCCTCTTCTGAATTTGTGCCTTGATCTTCCCTTTCCCCAGAATAGGAATCTATGGTCACTTTCTGTTTCTGTTTTTTTGTTCATAGTTTTTGCTTATTTTCTGACTTCTTATATATATATATATATATATATATATATATATATATATATATATATATATATATATATATATATAAAGGCTGTTGAGTTCTCCTGCTGCAGTGAAGGGGGCACTTACCTAAGCTTCTTTTCCTGCTCACCAAGGCCGTACACTTGAATGTTTGGCTCCTGGTCACCTGAGCCTTCCACAGGAATGTTTTGCTGCTGGTGTATTTCTGTTAGCCTGGAGCTTTCCTTTTGGAGTTGTGCTTTCCAGAGTTGTGTTGAAGCACCAGGTGATTTCGATGCTGGAGAACACTGTCATTTTCTGAGCTGGTGTCTACCAGTTCCCATTCCTGGTGTTGACACTTGCCTGTTCCACTAACCTGGGTCTCAGAATCTGCCCCTGGTATGCTGAGGTGGGGCTTGCCACTGGCTTGCTGAGACCCCCTCCAATCCTTTACTGCTCTCCCTCCCTCAGAGTGAGAAAGGCCTTTCCTATTAATCCCCCAAGCTTCCTAGGCGTAAGACTGCTGTGCCCTGTCTTTTTGCTGGCTCAGGGTCTTTCCTGGGTTGATATTTTTCTGGGCTTTCAGAGGTCAATGAGGGAGGGTGAAAGTGACTTACTTCTTACTCCACATCTTGGCTCCTGGAAGCAAAAGTCCCATCTATCCCCCTTTTTCTATATGACAGCCTTTCAAGTACTTGAAGGCAACCATCTCTTCTCCAGGCTAAAGATTCCTATTCCTTCAACTGATCTTCTTATTGCATGGTTTCTAGAGCCCTCAACATCCCAGTCACCTTCCTCTGTGTGTATTCCAGTTTGTCAATATCCTTACTAAAATGTGGAATCCTACACATTGGGTCTTACCAGGGCAAAATGTAGCAGGACCATCACCTGTCTCATTCTGAACACTATGTAACCTGATCATATTTGCTTTTTTTGGTTACCACATCATACCCTTGACTCATACTGAGTTGCAGAACAGTAAAATAGATTTTAAGAAATCTGCTTATGAGGTTTAAAGCCTTACAACAAGGCTAAAATAAATAAATAAAATCAGACCCTTTCATCATGGGTCTGGGTCACATTTGCCAGGGTCCTTCCCTGTTCCTATTAAAGCCATTTGATAACTTTATTTCATTCTTTATGCTTGTTAGCTTAAGAAAATGAACATTTGTCTTCAGTAGATACCCTAAGTTCGCCATAAATCAAGTTTCTATAAAAGAGAATAAATAGAGAAGCATAATAAAATCAGTATCATTGTCTAATTCTGTTTTTTTTTTTCTCTCATTAGGCTTGACACAGTGGCTGGAACGTTGCCCTGGAGTCAGGAGAACCTGAATTCAAATCCAACTTTAGACACTTACTAGCTGTGTGACTCTAAGCAAGTCCCTTAGCCCTGTTTGCCTCAGTTTCCTCATCTGTAAATTGAGCTGGAGAAGGAAATGCAAACCAGTCCAGTAGCTCTGCCAAGAATACCCCAGATGGGGTCACAAAAAGTTGGACTCAACTAAACAATAGTAAGCAGCACAGTTACAGATGTAGGATGTCTTAACCCCAAAACACCAAGGAAATAAAGATTGGGATGACTGCGATTTTTAAAATATGTTGTTTGGTGTAATTAGTTACGTGATAGGACTATGATATGGGGTCCTTAATTTGACAGTCCTTCAAATACTTTAAGACAGCTATCACATCACTCCCCCCAGCTTTTTTTTTCCTTCACCAAGCCAACCATCCTCAGTTCCTTCAATTGATTCATATGGCATGAACATCTCATTCACGTGGCATCTCCAGTCATCCTGATCTATATCTTGCCACTGGAGATGGCTCTGTAGGAGCAGGCTGATGACTGTGGAAAACCCTCCCTCACTTAAATCCAATTCATTTGCAAGTCATGACCTCACCTTCTTGATGGCACGGTCCTCCTTGAGAACTAAGTAGTAACAATGACCCAAGGCACAATGGCACAAACACAAATCCTTTTGCCGTCCCAGGTGCTCTCTTTCGAACCCTCTCCAAACTTACCAACAAATTTTCTGAAATGTGACCCCCAAAGCTTAAAATGCTTTAGCTCCAGATGTTGACTAGAGTATTGTTTTGACCAGAGTAGTACTGGACTACCATTTCTCTCATCCCGGACATTATGCCTTTCCTAATGTATCTAAGATGACATTAGCTTGGAAGGGAATGGGCCCACAGGCAGGTATCAGACGGTTGAGTCAAACTGAGTTTAAAATCCACTAAAACACTCACATCTTTTTCTAGTTAAGCGTTCAATAGTGTCATAGAGGATAGGATGCTTTACTTGGCATCAAGAAGACTGGAGTTTAAATCCTGTCTCAGATATTTCTTATCTGTGTGACTCTGGGCAAGTCACTTTTAACTGTCTGAACCTTGGTTTCCTTATCTATGAAATGGAGATAGTAATAGCATCTTCTTCAAGAATTGTTGAGACAGAATCAATGAAAAGCGCTTTGAAAACCTTATTATTACGGTGGCAGCTAGCTGGTACAGTGGCTAGAGAACTAGATTTGGAGTGAGGAGAACCTGAGTTTAAAATCTGACCTCTGATATTTACTAGCTGTGTGACCATAAGGAAGTCACTTAACCTCTGTCTGCCTCAGTTTCTTCACCTGTAAAATGGAGATGATAATAGTACCTGCCTCCCAAGATTATTATGAGGACAGAATGAAACAAGAGCCAAGTTCTCTCCTACTAAAAAAAAATATCAAAAAATATTATTATTATTATTATTATTAGCTTTCTGGCTACCATCTGTCCTATCTTGTATTTGTGAAGTTATTTTGTTTTTAAACCATGTAAGATTATGTTTACCTCTATTGAATTTTATTGTGTAATATTTGGCCCTATGACCTAGGTAGCTAAAAATTTTGGGGATCCTTACTTTGTTATCAAACATTTTAGCTGTCCCTCTCAGCTTTGTGTCATGATCAATGTGCCTCTATCCAAATAATTTGTTAAAATGTTAAATTGTACAGAGAGAAGCACGAATCTCTATAACACTCCACTAGAGACCTTCCAAGTTGGTACCGACCCATTAACAACTACTCTTTGGGTCCAGCCATTCAACTATTTTGAAATATCTATTAATAACTGTGTTAGCTTCTAGCCCACATCTCTCTGTCTCTCTCTGTCTCTCTGTCTCTGTCTTTGTTTCTCTATCACTCCTTCTCTCTCTCTCTCTCTCTCTCTCTCTCTCTCTCTCTCTCTCTCTCTCTCTCTCTCTCTCTCTCTCTCTCTCTCTCTCTCTCTCTCTCTCTCCCTCCCATAAGATACCATGAAAGATTATGTCAAATGTTCTTCTAAAATCTAAGTAAAAGCAACTATCCATTCACTGGAGGATGGCAAAGGATGAATGTAGTAGATTATTACTACACTATGAGAACTGATGAACATGAAGAATTCAGATACACATGAGATACACATACGAACTGATAGAGAGTGAGATAAGCAGAATCTGGAAAACTGTGTACGTAATATCTACAGCAATGTAAACAGAAAGAACAACAAAATGCAACTACATGCCAGGTAATTATAATGACCAAGCTTGGCTCCAGAGAAGAGTCAGAAAAAATGAACCTCCCTGCTTTCGCTGAAAAGTCAGGTAGCTATAGGTATGGAATGTTGCATATGCTGCAAGATGGTATGCATTGTTGGGTTTGGTTGAACTTTTAAAAAAATTTAACTTTTATTACAAAGGAATTGTTTGGCACAAAGGAGAGAAGCGAAATGCATGCAGTATAAAAACAAAAGCCATCCTTAGAAACAAATAAATGAAAATAAGATTAGTGGAGATTTCTTAAAGCTTCAAAAATAAAATCTGGGTAAGATATATCTATTACATACAAGTCTACATTACATTATTTTACATTACATTACGTAGTCTACCAGTCCAGTAGCCATGTCAAACAACAAAAAAGGGAGAAGGAGGTTAAACTGGCATGACTTGTTTTTGAGGGAGCCATGATCACCGCCCTCTTTGAAAACACAACTTCTTTTTATCCACCTTCACTAATGATCCCTTTCACAATATGTTTTCAGATTTAGGCAAGAGGTCAAGCTCCCTAACCAGTAACTGGCAAATTTCACTCTCTTCCCTTTACTGGCTGGTACCATGGATAGAGTGCTGAGCCTATAGTTGGGAGACCTGAGATCAAATCCAGCCTCAGACTCTTCCTTGCAGTGTGACCATGGACAAGTCACTTAACTTCAGTCTGCCTTTTTACAGTGACTGTAAAATAGGGACAAGAACAGCACAAGGTTGCTCTGAAGATCAAATGAGATAACATTTATAAAGTTAAGTAAAGTATCTGGTACATAGTAGGTGCTATATAAATGCTTATTCCCTTTCCTTCCCCTTCTCTTCTTAGACAATTTCCTTTCTCCAGTTGAGCCCTCTACTTTTCTCATTCTCCATAACATGATGAGCCCCTGAGAGCAGGAGGGTTTCCACACTGCCTTGGGAAGAACAATCTGGGCCTGGTCATACATTAAGCAGGTCAAAGCTCCTGTACCAATCACCACTGAGATCAAGCCTGTGAGTAGCTACTGCTCTTCCAGTGCAGGAAAAATACGGAGACCCAGCCTCAAAAAAAAAAAAAACAAATAAACAAACAAAAAAAAGTTCATAGTAGTAGGTTGCTTTAAATCCTCAGTCAAGCTAGTGCCAGTAAATGTACATTCATTGGTCAAACAACGGCAACACTACCCAAAGTCTTGAGTATTTTCATCCTCATTTTTAAAGACAAAGAAAATTAGGCACAGAGAGATAGTAACAATCAGGAGAGTGTAGCAGTAGATTCCAGAGCAGTGGAGATCTTTGTGGGGAAGGAGGTCTTGAAGCACCAGTTCTTACCAGCCAAGTGTTCATTCATACTAATCCCCAAGAAGAGAGGAAAAGTGCTTTGTACCCCCAAAAAGTACAGTAGACATTTCAGCTGCAATTACGATCACAGATTAAGAAACTGATTCCAAAGAAGCTCTGAGGGATAAACTAATTTGCGTAAAGCCACAGAGCTGGGACTAGATAAAGCATGGATCTTCTATAACACAGCATTCTTTCTACTATGCCATGGCTTCTACACATAGGAAGGCTTTTTGATTATGGGGAAATATTGGGAGATCATGGAGTGTTTCTGGCTACTAGATGGAAACTTCATTTATGTTTTTGATGATGTGCCCTTGGTCACTTCCAAATACTTTACAGAAGAAAGGAAGGGGCCAGCTAGGTGGCGCAGTGGATAGAGCACTGGCCCTGAAGTCAGGAGGACCTGAGTTCAAAATTCGGCCTCAGACCTAACACTTGGCACTTACTAGCTGTGTGACCCTGGGCAAGTCACTTAACCCCAATTGCCTAAAAGAAAAAAAAACAGAAGAAAGGAAGAGAGGGAGAGAGAAAGACGAGGACGAGAAAGGAGGAACCATTTTAATAAAATATTTTATTTTTCCCCAATTACATGTGAAAACAATTTATTTAAAATATTTTAAAGTTTTGAGTTCCAAATTCTATCCCTCCCTTCCTCCCTCCCCTTCCCCCCTCCCCTTCCTCTTCCCTGATACAAGCAATCAGATATAGGTTATACATGTGCAATCATGTAAAACATTTTCATTTTAGTCATTTTGTACAAGAAGATTCAAACAAGAAAAGAATAAAAGAAAGAAAGAGGAAAATAACATGCTTTAGTCTTTATTCAGACAGTATCAGTTCTTTCTCTGGATGTGGATGGCATGTTTCATCATGAGTTCTTTGGAATTGTCTTGGGTCATTGTATTGCTGAAAATAGCAAAGTCATTCACAATTCTTCATCACACAATATTGCTGTTACTGTGTACAACATTCTCCTGGTTCTCATTTCACTTTGCATCAGTTCATGTAAGTCTTTCCAGATTTTTCTGAAGTCATCTTGCTTGTCATTTCTTATAGCACAATAATATTCCATCACAATCATATGCCACGGCTTGTTTAGCCATTCCCCAACTTATGGGCATCCTCTTGATTTGGAGGAAGCATTTACTAAGCATTTATTGAGCCAAACACTATACTAAGCACTGGGGATACAATATAAAAGCAAAGAGAGTCACTGCCCTCAAGCAGCTTACATTCTAATTGGACAAAACAATAAATATAGGACAGTTGAGGGGAGGCAATTTTTGGCTTGGAGAGATAAAAGAATGATAAGTGGAACTATATGGGAGTAGATTAACACATCCTTTTCATTCCCAAGACTGTAAAGTCATACTGGGGTGGGAGTGAGGTGGTAAACATAGTAGGCAGTTGAAGCAACCACCCATCAAGACAACAGGAGCCACAAGGGGGGAATTCTAGACATGACAGAATTAAGTTCTCAAGGATGTGATCTAAAACAGGAAGTGCAGTGACTGTAAGAAGTGAAGAATGACTGGAGCCCTCAGCCTATGTGTATCAGATCAACTTTCTGATGAAGTATAACCTTTATCACCTGACCTCCTTCAGGAAGTATGAGACATCACCTGGTGTGCAATATGAGAAGTCATAAGCATGAGAAGGTACAAATATCATGCATACTTCTCTTTGTGCTTTGGCCTGGAATATATCCCAAGAGCCTGGAATGGAGTCAGAGTACACCAAACAGAGCTAAGAAAGCCCAACCACTTTGCCTAGCAGCTGGGTAGGTGAGATTACATATCTCCCCTTATGTAATCATCCTGTTGGTGAATATGTTGATTGTGTGACTGATTTAGTCATTGCTAAGTAATTGTGCTGAGTAACTCAACATTGCATTTTCTAATCTCTGAGTACAGGGATTTCAACTTTGTGTTATGAGCAACAAGGAAGAGATAGCCTGAAAAGATTCTCTAAGGGAATCACACAACCACAGATCCTATATATATAATTTTCAAAAACAGTGTAATGAGCATGCAAAAGAAGGAGCATCATCTTGCCCTCAAACTTGTGGTCTCTACCACAGCATAAACAAGATAACAAACTACAAATAAGCAAAGAGAATGCCTCTTTTTCTGTGTTCCTCCTCTGAAGTTGTGTCACTTTGGGCTCTGTTTTCTTTCTTCTCCCTTCCTTCCTTTCTCTCTCCCTCCTTCCTTCCTGTTTGTTTTCAATGTAACTGTTTTCAGTGTATATATAGAGTTCTAGTTATACTTATTTCACTCAGAATCATGTCACAGATTTTTCCATATTTGCTTGTATGATAATAGCTAACATCTGTCTAATGCTTTTAGGTTTGCAAATCTCTTTCCCTAATTTGATCTTTACAACATCCTGTTATTATCCCTGTTTTACAGATGAGGAAACAGGCTGAGAGTGGTTAAGTGACTTGCCCAGGATCATACTGTTAGTATGCATCTGACTCAGTATGCAAATTTGGATACTGCAAGAGTCTCTCTCTCTCCCTCTCTCTCTCTCTCTCTCTCTCTCTCTCTCTCTCTCTCTCTCTCTCTCTCTCTCTCTCTCTCTCTCTCTCTCTTTCTCCACTATTCTACCATAATGTTCTATAGGAGTCAAGTTTGTTTTTCTTTTTTAAGGCATCATTATGTTCTATTATATACAATATGTACTATAACTCACTTATCCATTTTCCAATTGTAGGAAATATGGAAGGTTTTTTCATTCTTAACTATTACAAATACAGGAGAGAGAGAGAGAGAGAGAGAGAGAGAGAGAGAGAGAGAGAGAGAGAGAGAGAGAGAGAGATCTTGTTTTCCTTTTATATGATGCTTTTAGAAGAGTACTAATAATGAAATAATTTCATCAAAGATATGATTAGGACTCTTCTGACTATAATTAAGATTATCCCTCAGGGCATCTAGGTGGCACAGTGGATAAAGCACCGGCCCTGAAGTCAGGAGTACCTGAGTTCAAATCTGGCCTCAGACCAAACACTTGACACTTACTAGCTGTGTGACCCTGGGCAAGTCACTTAACCCCAATTGCCTAAAAACAAAACACATGATGGAAGTCTATTTTTTTACCATGTAGTTTTAAAGGTTACAAACTAAAAAAAAAAAAAGATTGCAAAGTTAGATCAGGAAGGGACTTTAAAGGTCATCTTTTTCATCCCCCTCATTTTACAAAAAAGGAAACTGAAGCCCAGAGGCTTACAGTAGCCTGCTCAGGTAACTTCCTCTCTCACTAGGACATTCTTTAATGGGGACGCGATTGTGGTGTTGTTTGGGGAAAGCCAAAAACAGTTGAGGACAGGCCATCATTTTCCCATTCCTCCCATATTATTCTGTCTTCCATGCCTCTGTTCTGTAACACCACCTCAATCCCGCCCCCCCCATACACATACCCGAATAATTTTTCTTAGTTATGTCATCTAGCCACAATCACCAAGGAGAGAACATGTTCACAGGCATAGGAAAGAGTGGGTTATTCTTCAGCCACTCCATTGACAGCAGTCACTACCAGAAACATCTCCTCTGAGTAACAGTGTTAGTGACAATCCAATGGTTGTATGGATCATTTGCGTACTGTCATGCTTCTCACATCTATAATTAATTGATCACTTCTCTTTATACGTGCTCAGTCTGCACTGAGTACACTGAAGGATCTACAAGCAACATCAGGTACACTTTCTGTGCTTAAGGAGATGGGATTCCAGTTGAAGACAGAAGACTTGAAGGCTGAAATGCAGTAATACTGGTAAAGTGTATAATTGTGTGATACTGACTGTAAGAACCAGAGGGGATTCAGAAGAGAGTGGGATCAATGGGCATTAGATATATATACATCACAGAGTTTACATGAATAGGCTTCTAGGGGAAAAAGAGCCAATACAGATGAGGAAACTGAGGCTTGAAGAAGTCAAGTGACTTGCCCGAGGTCACACAGATTGAAAGCATCAGAGAAGGATTTGAAACTAAGTCTTCAGATCCAGAGCTAGTGGTCTTTTTATTATACCACCTGCCTCTCACAAGATAAAGTGTGGAAAGCACTTTGAAGACCTCAGAGTGCTCCATAAATGTTAGCTATTATTAAGTTATTCTAGGAATAATTAAATTACTAAATTTAATTTATTAAATTATTATTATATTATTCTAGGAAATACATGCATTCCAAGGAAACATCTATCGTTTCTTGTGGAGGCAAAGGAATTTACAAGAGAGATGTTCCAAGTGGCTCTAGTCTTCTCAGTGCTCCTAGCGCTACCTCCCAAGATGGTAACTGTGTTTTTCAGGCCCAAGTCAGAACCCCAGGGCATGTCTGATGCAGCTTTTGCCTATTAGTTTGGGTTGCAGGGAAGTAGGGGCAGAGAGGGAGATTCAAGTAGTGGTAGAAAACTCTTCTCCACTGGAAGTCATTTTACAGAAATTTCCTTCCAGCCACATCAAAGGATTGTTTTGTGGTGTTGTTGTGGTTGTTGTTGTTGTTGCTGTTGTTGTTGTTGTTGTTGTTTTAATGCATGTGCTCTGGGTCATCATAGCTAGGTATCTCTTTGCTTAGAACTTGACCCTCCCTACTTCAGTCTTCACTTTGGCAGAAGCTTTTATTTTCCTCACTGCCATTGTGACAGCTTCATTCCATGTCCTGCCAGCCTTCGAGACCTCCAAATCTGCTTTGTAATCAAATGCCTTCCTAAAGGAGCCAATACATGACGCATGCCAGGCAGTGCCAGTCTGTGACTCTATCTTTCCTACAGATTCCCTAACAAGGAGGTAATGTTGTGTGGTGGCTGTAGGGGTTAGGAGGTCTGAGTTCAAATGCCACCTTCTATGCCCAGAAGTTATTTTGAGTCATCAGACTTCTTTGTGTCTCTGTTTTCTCATCTGTAAAATGGTAATGAAAGTAATTTGTACAGGTTGGCATAAGACAGATTCTAACTTTAAAGTGTTATATAAGTATGTCAGTTGAGTTGAGGTAAATGTAGTCTAGAACTATAATCAGATGTATTTACTTTTATCATATTTTTATTTTTTTGACACCTTTTGTGTTTGTAACACCATTTTAAAATATATTTGAGCAAATATCTAATAGCTAGAATTTACATTATGCTTTAAGGTTTATAAAGCACTCTATCTCATTTGGTCTCCACAATACCTTGATGTGTAGGTGCAGTTGTTATCTTCATTTTACAGATGAGGAAACTGAGGCAGACAGAGGTTAAGTGACCTGCAGTATCTGAGGTCAAATTTGAACTCAGGTCTTTCTTACTGCAGTTCTATCACTCTGTCCACTGTGCCACTTAGTTACATATTTTCCCTCCCCTTTCCAAGGAACCATTCCTTGTAACAAAGACTTAAAAAGAAAGACAGAAAAAGTAGTTCAGCAAAATCAACTTTCAAATCAGCCATTTTTGAATGTGTATGCAATATTGCATATCCATTATCTCCCACCTTTGCAAAGAAGGGAAAGAGGTACATTTTCTCAGCTTTTCTCTAGGGTCAAGTGTGGTCTTTATAATTACACAAACTTCATGTTTTTAGGGGTTTTTTTTCCTTTCCATTTACATTGTTGTAGTCATTGTATTTATTGTTTTCCTGGCTCTGTTTACTTTAAACTATGTCAGTTCATATGTCTTTCCATGCTTCTCTCATATTCAGAAATCCTTACAATGCAGTAATTAAGCCATTATATTCTCATCCCTTAATTTGTTTAACCATTCCCAATCTTAGGCATTTACTTTGTTTACAATTCTTTAGTACCACAAAAAATGCTGCTATGAATGTTGGGATGTATATGAGTCCCTTCATGCTATCATTGATCTCCTTGGAGTATACACCTAATAGTAGGATCTCTGGGTAAAAGGAAACTGGATACATTTTTACGAGGAGCAAATATCATGGAAGAGAATGCTCTCTTGAGTGTACAGCTTAGGGGAAGAAAGTGTACCTTAGGACAACATTCCCAAAGTTTTCACCCTGCTAAAGAATAGATAGTAACACAGCTAAAAGAATGTTACCACTACCAGGAGCAGGGTGATAGTGGAAGAAACACTTGCCAAAGAAGAAACTGTTGGTGCCCTCTAAATTTTCTGTCCTGGATGAAAGCACTCGATGTCCACCCTAGTTATATCTCTGATATGATCATTACTCCAGTCAACTGAAATCAGTTCAAGTCTCCCTGGACTGTTTTGGTTTTTGAACTTGCAATGTCAGGATCAGTTCTTGGCTTCCTTCTTACAGAAGCAGGTTTTCTTTAAGAGTGAATCCATCACCCAAAACTGTTTCTTTAATCCTACCTCTCCAAATGTATAAGAGATTACAGCTGCCTTCTCAGCTCAAACTTGTTTTTTTTTTTCCTTTTCAAAATAGAGAGGCTTTGTAGTACAATGGAAAGGAGGCCGCATCTGGAATCAGAAGGCTTGGGTTCAAGTCACTTCCCCTCTCAGGGCCTTAGTTTCCTGATCTGTAAAATGGCAGAGCTGGGCTTTATGGTCTCTAAGTCCCCTCCAGCTTGAAACCTATGATTTTATGATGCAATGATTCCATGTAGTTAAAGAATGGTTCGGATCTGTGATTTCATCAGCATGGAGGACTCTGTGGGGCAGCTCTTCTACTGATGTTCGTGTAACTCCCCTATAACTTAGGCTCTTAGGTATACTGAGGGGTTAAGCATTTTGCCCATAGTCACACAGGGAGTACATATATGGGGCAGGCAGGTTTTGAATCCAAGTCTTACTGAATCTAATCAACTTACTGAATCTTTATCAGCTATTATCCCATTAGAATATAAGCTTATTTCAAGGAGGGATTATTTTATTCTTTATACTTTGTATCCCCAGTACCTAACCCAGTGCCCAGCACATAGCTGGTGCTTAATAAATATTTGTTAATTGATGTCATATTGTTTCTCATGTCTGATCACTAAATAAGCCAGGTTTCTCTGTTAGGCAGATTGGGATGCTCAAAAGGGCCCTCTCAAGAGGGGCTCTGTGTCAGAACTGGGCATGCCCAGAGGAGCCTAGGTTACACTTAATAACTATTATTATTAATGGTATCATTATTCCTCTCCTCAGGTCCTATTCTGAAGCTTCATGACAGGTGGAGGTAACCACAAGTTCTCAGAGGACAAGTTCTCTTGCTGGCAAAGAGCAAGGTGGAAGGGACTTTAAAGAATATCTAGTATGAAGGTTCTTAACCAGGGATCTTTGAACTTTAAAAAAAAATTAATGATTGTATTATAATATAATTGCTTTACTTTGTAATTTTAGTATTTTATGCATTAAAAATATTATTTTTAGAAAGAGTCCATAGGCTTACCAGAGATTCAAAGGAGTCCATGTAACAAATAAGGTTAAGAATCCTTAATTTAATACAATCTGGTCATTTTACAGATGAGATAACTGAGTTCCAGAGAAGTGAACTGGCAAGTCCAAAGTCATACAGGTATTAATTAGAAGAATCAGTATTCAAGCCCATTCTTCTAACACCAAGTCTAAGGCTCTTTCCACTACAACATTATTTTTACCAATCTGGAAAGGCTCCAAGTACAAACCTGGTTATAAAACTCTGTGTCTGACATGGGAGGACCAGAAAGGCTTAACACCAGAAGGGTGGCCATCAGGTAATGAATATTTTGGTCGCAGGAACTCATAAAGTCTGTCTACTAAAACATGGCAGAGGAGTTACAATCTGTCTTTTTGGAGGGAGTGCTTGTACCAATAAAAATCAGTTTGAATCGTTGTAACTGTTGTTGTGGTTTTTTATCCTTCCTTGCCCTCATGGGGATTTTGAGGGGTAATTTAGATCATATTAGATCCGCATTCTAGACTCCTACAGACAAAGGCAAGAAGATGAATATAAACTACCTGCACTTCATAAAGCAATAGGATCTTAAGCCTATGTGAAGCCTCATCCTTTATGTGGAAATGGTCAAGGATCATATCATGCCCTATTGTGAAACCCAGCAGAGAAAAAGGTTTGTCAAATAAAGCAAACTAAGCCCAATATTTAAAAAAAAAACAATCTGGGTTTTAAATACCAATAATAGCCAGGACTTTGAGCAAGAAATGCAAATAAGGATTATATGAATTATGCTTGCTAGTACCTGAGTGTGTGCACACCATACCGAGAACTTTAGTTGTCTAAATTATCTCCCATTTAAAAATGTAGTTGTGATTTTGTACTCGTGGGGAGGCATCTGAGATTCATTTATTTATTTATCATTCAGCAAATGCTTGCTATTTGCAAAGCACTGCATCAATCATAGAGAGAGATGCTAAGATACATAATATTGCATGTAAATAAAACTTTGATTCAGGTCCCAGGTTTAAGGTAAATGTCAATATTAATGGAAGGAAAGGGGTTATGTTTTAAATATAAAATGAGTAGGGAATGAAAGTATCAGGACAAAAGCTTGCTTGGATTCTCCAAAACCCAAAGTGGGAAGAATCAGGTAATTAGACCTACTGAGGGCTACCTAGAGTCAAATGAACATCTTAGGATAGTGAGTGAACTTTGTGATTTTTTTAAAGTCAGCTCTGGGCTAGGGTGTATTGAAGTAAGCCTGTACTGACTTTCAAAGCAGATTGTTAAATTTTCAGTGTGAGCATTTATGTTTCTGAAATCTGCTACAGATCTGGGCTTGATGTATTGTTTTGTTGATTGCTGAGACTTAAGAATGTGATGGGGGAAATGGTAACAAAGCAGATTAAATTTAAAAGTGTGTTGAGAAGAAAAATCTCCCTCCCCACAGCCAGCTGTTAAAAACTTCTGGCTCCAGGTTTCTTCACTTTGTCAGACCTTTCCCAGCATTGTTGCTATGCCTAACATTTTGAAGATCCTGCATTTAATTATGAGATGGAAAGGATCGTAGATTTAGAGATGGAATGAATCTCAGAGGCCAACTTCATCCTGCAAATCTGTAAGATAAGGAAACTGAGGCCTGGAGAAATTAAGTGATTTGCTTACCAAAGTCATGCAGGTAGAACTTGGCAATACTAGAATTTGAACTTAGGTCTTTCCACTATACCTGGTTCCAGGTTCCATTACTTATGTCTCCTTTAATTGAAAAGCCAGATTTATTAAGATCTCTTCTAATGCTTCTTAGTACTTCTAGTACTAAGAAAAAAAGTACTTAGTACTCTTCCTAAATTAACATAGTAAATTCAGCTAGTTCATATTACCCTGGATTATTTTAATGATCAAGCTTAGGTCCAAAGAAGAAATATGAAAATATATCTCCCTCCGTTCTTTTCAAAAATGGTCAACTGTGGGTGTGGAACACTACATATAAGGCCATTGAATATTATTAATTTTGCTTAACTGTTTTTTCCTCTTTTTCATTTGTTGTTATAAGGGATGACTATGAGAAGGAGGGAGAAAAGATATATTAAGAAATGGAGGTGATGTTAAAATAAAAGATATCAATAAAATTTTAAATTCAAAAAAATAAAAGAAGCATGCTGTCCACTTCCAGAGTCAAGAAAATCAGAGGAAGAAGAACCCTGAAAAACATGAAAAAAGTACTCTCTACATTTTCTTCCTTGGGTAAAAGCACTGACTGCCTCACCCTAGTTATGGCTTCATGTGGATGCAAGTAGTTATATACTATTTGTAAGTAACTTTAAAAAAAATGTCCTCCCCTTTTTATCTTGCATTTTAGGCCTTTCCCTCCTCCTTTAGATCACAGATTCCTTGAGAATAAGGTAAATATAGATTTGTCTCTGTTTCTTTAAGCACCGATTAACACATCAATGTTTCTCGGGTTTTTCCATCCATGAAATGTGTCCCTGGCTTCACCACCCTTAGTAGTATCACAGCAATGATATAGTAGTAGCATTGGACAGAAATCTTTTTTCGGCCTGAACACCACATTAGCAAGGCCTGCAGAAGCTAATAGGAAATCTGACCTGAGTTCATAAGCCACAGTAAAGTAAATGAGGGAGAAGGAGAAGAAGAAAAGAAGAGGCAGATGAGAAAGAAAAGAAGAGGGAAAGACAAATGGAAGAATAATAAACTTATTATAATAATAATAATAACAATAATCTAATAAAAATAATAATAAAGAATGATTGGATGTCATTAATAATTGTCTCAAAGAACTAAATAGCCTGACAAGCTTACTCAGACCCACAAGGCTTGAGGCAAGGAGAAAGGACAAAAGGAAATAATAAGAGTTGAATTTAGGTTTGATTAATCACTAAAAGTTAGCTCTGCCCAAATTTAAATAGAAGGTAGGCAATGAGTCTTATTGAGTAAATAATTCTTAGAAGTGATACTACATAAGAGGACCAGAGGCAAATTAGGAATCTGGGTCAGAGCCTGAGTGTGGAGAGTGAAAACAAGGCAGACTTAACAGAAGGAGCAGAGATGAAACTGAAGTCGGCAGGAAAAAGCTCCGACCATCAGGTGGGCAGGTAGTGTTGAGGCAACGTCCAAGTAATGACAGCAAACACATTTTGACTAACCTACTGTTGTGAAAAACACTTTCCTATTCAGAAGGAAACACCAGCAACCCCATCCAAAGACAGCTGAGAGCTGTGTGGCTTTCAGTGCCCCACATCACACACCTTAGCAGAGACAGGACTAGAAAGGAGGTCCCAAAATTGCTCTTGTGGAAAGAGCCACATCCTCACCTTCCTTATTCTCCTCACGCTGGAATGTTGGATGCTGCCCCTGGAATGCACGGCTCTTCTAAGTGAGATTTCATCTAATCTTGCCCACTTCTAAACCCTCCTTTAAGCTCCCCATTCATGTATCATTTCCTCCAATTCGAATGTATTGTGTATTATGTGGTTCCTCCTATTGGTTCTAATTCTTCCTTACAACATCGGTAATGTGAAAATATGCTTAATAGGAATGTATATGTATAACCTATATCAGATTGTACAACACCCTAGGAGGGAGGGGGAGAGGGAGGGGGAGAAAATTTTAAAACTCTAAAGCTTATGGAAGTGATTGTTGATAAATTAAAATAAATTAATAAAAAAGAAATAATCAAAGGAACAAGTTCAGAGAACCTGGAAAGATCCCTATGAATTTTGCGCAGTGAAATGAGCAGAACCAGAAGAAAAATATATAACTGTATCATAAAGACAAACAACTTTGAAAGATTTAAGAACTCTAATAAATTTTATAACCAATTAGTCAATATCAATAAACATTTATTAAGTACCTACTGTGTGCCAGACACTGTATATAATAACAACAAGATTATAAAGAAACAATTTGGAAAGACTTAAGAACTCTGATCAATGCGACGACTGACCAGAGTCGGATTCAATAAACATTTATTAGATGCTTTCAGTGTGTCAGGCACTGTACTGAGCCAAGGGCATACAAAGAAAAGCATAAGAAAATCTCTGCCCTCAAGGAATTCACAATCTAATGGGGGAAGACTACATAAAAAGCAGCTAAAGTTGGGGGGCTCCGGAATGGTAAGGCTTGATGAAGTCCTGCAGCTAGGGTATGAGACAATCTGAGGAGGTGTGACTTACACGGCTGAATTCAACTTGCAGAATGCAGAGTTTCTGGAGATGATGAAATCCAGGAGATCAGATGGGTGGTAAAATGATGACGTAAATTCCGAGTGTCCTCCTTAAATGAAAGAGGATCTAAGAGAGCTCTCCAATGCTCAACCTCTATCCAGTTAGTGAGAGAGAGAGGGGTTCCAAGGGCAAGGGATGCCGAGGAGGACCACAATTCCAAAAGACCAACTGATAGAGAAGCAATACATTTAAGAAGAATAAGACATACATTTTTATACATGACCAATGTGGGAATTTATTTTGCTTGATTATGCATATTTTTATAATATTTTTGTTTTTCTTTTGTTTGTCCAATGGTTTAGAGAGAGAAAATAAATGCTTACTAATTGAAAAAAGCTTAAATGGAAATTTTTTTTAAAAAAAGAAATAAAATGAAGAGGTTGGACTGGATGATATTTAGATCTAAAGTCCTGGGCCTAACGGCCTTATTCCCAGTATAGTTTTCTTTCCCCTGTGCTACGCTCCCATGATTTAGGAGTACCAAATAATAGTTATTTAAATAACATTACAGTATGCAGTGAATGAAATTAAAATTATTCAAACACTTCATGTTTCTCAGGGGCTAGTACAAATGCCAAGTTCTCTCATATTAAAAAAAAAAAGTTATCTGTGCCTTGAAAGAAAAAAAAATTCATTAAAGATTTCAGGTAGGGGAAAGGCAATGATCAATTATCAGGGATGGTATGAGACAGTAAAAGTTTGGATGAGTAGAAATACTTATGATTATAAATTCCAAACTTAATTTAATCATTGATTTAAAATTCTTTTTTCATTCCAACTCACAAAATGCCCCAAAACAAAATTAACTGAGATTCATTTCTTTTCCTCTACCTCGAACTATCTGGCCTCCTCAATTGAGGTGCTGATGAGAAGCAAAATGGTCAAAAAGAAGATAGCTAGGAGAAGAAGGAATAGATACAAAAGGCCTGAACAATCCTCCCTAAAACTAAGTTTAGTTTGATTTTGGTTGTTTTCCTCCCCCTGAAGACAAAGTAAATTATTTCTACATATGGGGGAGGGAGGACATAATTGCCTCAATGACCCTAGTGCCACAATTGATCTAGTGAACACAGTACATCTCCTGACAATTTATACTGACCCATCTGAAACCTAGAAAAAAGTGCCAACTTTCTATGTTATAGAATCAGAGAATCAGAATGCCAGAGCTAAAAGAGACCTTGGAGATTATTTAGACCAACTCTCTGTTTATAAATGCCAAAAGTGGGACCAATAGGAGGTAAAGCTGCCCAAGGTCAAACAGGCTAGTTAGCGTCAGGGCTCAGACTAGAACCTAATGCTCTTTCCACTAGCTGACATTTGTAGTTCCCTGTAACTTGACTCTTTCAGGGTCAGGGCCAGTCCAAGGCAAAACCGTAAAGTAGGGAAAGATAGATAGACTGTCACCAGCCGCTCTTCTTTTTTTTTTATTCCTTTCCCACTTCACTCACCACCTTCTTTTGAGGCTTTTCCCTTTCTCTTATGCTCCTCTATTCCCTTTCTCCCTCTCCACTCTTTTGCCAGGGTAGCCAAATATTGTTCCAGACTCTCCTGTCCTTGGCAGAAAGCATCTGAGAACTTAATCACCATAAGGGGCTAGTGTTTTGAGTTTTCCCTTCCCAGGTATTTGCTTTCTAAAAGATAATTCCCTGGAGAATTATCTGACCCAACAAAAAGCCAGACTTCAGACACTATGGTATCTGAGACAGGGAAGAGCTGACATTTCTAGGGATACGCAGTCCAACCATCCTCAGAATAATTTATACAAGTGACTTCTTGTTCTCTATTCTGGGGCCTTCCTTGGGCCTGATGCCCAAGTTTATAGTGCTATGTTTGCAGGCTCAAACAGAAAAGGTTAGTAAAGAGGAAAGAGCCCTGAAATCAAGGACCTAGGTTTGTATTCCACCTCTGATGCTTACTACTCGTATGAGTTTGGACACGTCATTGTGGGCTTCACTTTACTCATCTTATATTCTGTGATGGGAGGAAACCAGTTGATTTGGGGTTATCTTGATCAATTCATCCCCAACTACGTTAGAAACATACCACAGCCAAAACCAGGAGAACAGTTTATACGAGGACCACAACAGTGTTTAAAACAACAACAAGCCAGCTGAATAGATGACCACCATCATGTCCTCTCTGATGAAGCATGTTACCCATCTTCTGATAGAGAACAGGCACCTGACAAGGGGCAGAAAAAGATTGATTTTTGGACATGATCTCTGTATAAATTCATTTGGATTTACTATGCTTATTTGTTATTTTTTTTTAATTCTCTAGGTTTTTAATGAGGAGTATTGAGAGGGAAGAAGTAGCAAGAGTAATGCCATAAAAAGAGGTCCATTTTAACATTTTTAAATGCACAGAGAATAGAAAGAATTTCAGACAACGTGTAGACAAGTAGGATAGTTTTCAAAGTAACAATAGACATTTATTAAGTCCCTACTATAAGTCACACATGGTGCTAAGTGCTAGGAATATAAAAAGAGACAAAATACAGCCTCTGTCCCCAAGGAGCTTACAATCTAATGGAATTTATTATAATTTTTTAAAAGCAAGCAGTATTCCTAGTTTCATACAGAATCTTCTTTTTTAGTTCATCTTATATATGGAAATGCTCTTTCCAGGGGTGGGGCACTTAAGCTCATTGATGAATGAATAAACGAATGAATGAATGAATGAAAAATAGACAAACAGAAAAATAAGAGTGGCGAAAAGTAATATACCACAGCCTCCTGAACACATTTGGCATCTGTCTAATTCCCCTTGGGCTCCCAGCAATTTTAATTCTTCTAAGATCATAGTTTTCCATGATTCACAGCTATGTAACATCTTAGGAATAATATTAATTTTTAAATGGGCTTTGGCAGAAGGGAATGGTTTGAGATAAATTCAAAGTAATGTCAAACTGTACATAAAAGAAATTCATAGTTCCATATTTAATCCTCTTTTTTCTGTTCTTAGTGCTGGTTTGTTGATCAATTGATAAACTAAGTAGATTTGAGATGCTAAATGTTTATTTGGTACCTAGATTGCTGTAATTGTAAGTCAAATAATTTTTTAAAAATTTTAATATAAATTTATTTATTTTTAGTTTACAACATTTACTTCCATGAGATTTTGAGTTCCAAATTTTCACCCCATCTCACCCCTCCCCTGCCCCAAGATGGCATGCATTCTGAATAGCTCTTCCCCTAGTCTGCCCTCTCTTCTATCTCTCCCCCCCTTCTCTTATGCCCTTCCCCTTCTATTTTCCTGTAGGGCAGGATAGACTTCTGTATTCCATTTCCTGTATTTCTTATTTACCAGTTGCATATGAAAACATTTTTTAATGTGTTTTTAAAACTTTGGGTTCCAAATTTTCTCCCTTCCTCCCTCCCCACCCACCCTCATTGAAAAGGCAAGCAACTCAATATAGTTTATACATGTGCAACTATGCAAAACACTTCCTTAGTAGACATGTTGTGAAAAACTAACTCTATTTCCCTTAATCCTATCCTGCACCCCCCATTTATTCTACCCTTTCTTTTGACCCTGTCCCTCCTCAGAAGTATTTGCTTCTGATTACCCTATTTCCCAATATGCCCTCCTCTCTATCATCCTCCTGCTCTCTTGTCCCCTTCCCCCCCATTTTCTTGTAGGGTAAGACAGATTTGCTTACCCAATTGAATGTGTGTGTTATTCCCTCCTTAAGCCAAATCCTATGAGAATAAGATTCATTCATTCCCTCTCACCTTCCCCCATTTCCCTCCACTGTAAGAGCCTTTTCTTTTCTGTTTTTTGTGAGATAATTTACCCCGTTCTACCTCTCCCTTTCTTTTTCTCCTAATATAATCCTCTCTCATCCCTTAATTTTATTCTCCAGATATGACCCCTTAATCTTCAACTCAACTTGTGCCCTCTATCTATCTATCTATCTATCTCTCTACATACATATAATTTTTCCCTCCAACTACCCTAATACTGACAAGGGTCTCATGAGTTATAAATATCATCTTTCCATGCAGAAATGTAAACAGTTCAACCTTAATAAGTCTCTTATGATTTCTCTTTCCTGTTTACCTCTTCATGTTCCACTTGAGTCTTGTATTTGAAAGTCAAATTTTCTATTCACCTCTGGCCTTTTCTTCAAGAATGGTAAGTCAAATAATTTAAGTAGTGGGAGAATACTATTAAGTCATTTTCTCCCTCTTTCCCCTTAACTCAATAAATTCCATTCGTTCCCTATTTGTTACCTCTGTATCAAATATAAATGCTTCTACTTGGCATTTAAAGCTCTTCACAACTGGACTCCTTTCTTTGTTTTCTGTCTTTTCAGACATTACTCCTTCCACACAATTCTATGGTCCAGCCCTCCTGGCCTACATGATTTTCTTCAAACACAATGCTTCATTTCCCATCTCCATGTCTTTGCCAGTGCAAAAGGTTATCCCTAATGCCTGGAATACTCTCCAAGTCTATGACTCTTCAATTCCCTGACTTCCATTACAACTCTACACTCAAGTGCCTTTGAGGAAGCCCTTTCTGGTATCCATAGCTGTGTCTTCCCCTCTAAGACTTCCTTCCAGCTAATCTATATTTATCTTGTATGTACTGATCTACATATCTATATCTACTAATCTACATCTATCTATCTGTCTATCATCTATCTATCTATCTATCTATCTATCTATCTATCTATCTATCTACCTATCTATCCATGTTGTCTCTTCCATTGGAATATGAGCTCCTTAAGGGAATGAACTGGTTTTGCATTTTCTTTGCATTCCCAGCTCTTAGCACAGTGCCTGACACATAGTAATAAATGTTGGTTGATTGGGTTGGTTAAGTATTTGACAGGCCAGGGCCTAATGCCTAAAATTCACTCAGCTTAATATTCTTGTTTGCTTAGTAAGAATATTCCACAAGCACAGCATGAACTATATCAACAAGGAGATCAAGTGCATTTGAAAGAAATGATATGTTGTTGCCCCAGCCCCCAGGAAGACCATATGAAATTAGCTCCCCAGTGGCCTGGCAAAGTTTTTTGGACACAAGTCATTCCTGAAGTCAAGCCAATTTGGAAGTGTATGCACATCCAGAGATAGGCAGGCTGTGGAGTCTGGGTTAGTTTCAGAGTAATTTCACCTGAGGATTATCTGATAAACAATCAGCTCAGATTTAAGGGTGCCCATTGTATGATGCCACATGAGATATAATCTTTCAATAATGCCATGTAAGATTTTCAACCACCTAAAAGTTTCATGGCTTTTCCAAGAATATGTGAGTAGTATACTTGTTTTATCCTTATTGTTGGGACAACTTTTAGATAAAAAATCAGTGATATCAACATGTGAATGGTCAGTACCATATATGACAAACTCTTAGACAGTTACAAGCTATGAATCCAGGCCCAGTCATTAAAATGTGATTGGGAAATGTTTAACAGAAAAACAGAAAATATATAAATAATAATGTTAATGAGTTATTTCCTAAGTCAATATATGGTCTCTAGGGATCCCTTTCTATTTGGGTTTGACATCACTGGGTCTATATCTTCCTATCTACCCTTCTATCTATCTATCAAGAATATCTAGCTAGCTAGGTATCACTTTATCTTTGAGCCACTAATAAACAATTAGAGGATTTCAGGAGAGTCTACCTATAACTTTCAATATCAGAAATATAAATAGAGTATTGATGCACTGAGACAAACTGGTACCAGAAATGAGATGTCTAAAACAGAAAATGACAAGGAGTTAAGTGATATGGGGTGGAGGCTTCCAGCCTATCAATGTCCTTACCTTTCTCTTCACTGTGATTCTGTAGGATCAAGAAGATAGTTGCATGAATTGTGGGCAAGGCACTGGAATGTTATCATAATGTAAGAATCCAGGGATCGTGGTGCAGATTGGCTTTTGCTTACAACTCCAAGGAGAAAGAAGACTTGTAAAAGAAGAGGGAATAAAAGTGCACTAAGCGAGAATGACTAGAGACTCAGAAACTAATTTTGCAAAAGTCTCCAAAAGGGTACTAAAAATAGGAAAGAAGGAAATAAATATTTGTTAAGAGCCTACTATTTGCCAGGCACTGTGCTACATGGTTTACAAATATCTCATTTATTCCTCATGACCACCTTGCAAGGTATGTGCTATTACTATCTCCATTTTACAATGGAGTAAACTGAGGGAGGCAGAGGTTAAGTGACTTGCCCAGGGTCACAGAGGTAAGTGTTTGAGGTCAGATTTGAACTCAGGAAGATGAGTCTTTCTGACTCCAGGCCCAGCATTTTATCCACTGCACCATTTAGGTGCATCTAGCTAAAAATGAGTGAAGGCAGCAGAAAAACAGGATAATGCTCTTTGTAATTATATTATATTCAGTTAATATGACCATGTTAGATCATAGTGATAAATGTAACTGACTGGTATTTGACTATATAACTATATTACATATGAGTTTATCAATCAAATAAAAGCCAACTTACAATGGTGTTAGGTTCCTAAGGTAAAAGTCTGATCCATATTAGGATCTTGACTGAGAGGTGGAATAGGAAATTGACGAAAGCTCTGAGGAACAGGACAGTTGTTGTCGTTCAGTCATTTCAGTTCTACCTGACTCTTCATGACCCTGTTTGGGACTTTCTTGGCAAAGACACTGGAGTGGTTTGCCATTTCCTTCTCCAGCTCATTTTACAGATGAGGAAACTGAGGCAAACAGGGTGAAGTGGCTTGCCCAAAATCACACATCTAGTAAGTATCTGAGACTGGATTTGAACTCAGGAAGATTGGTCTTCCTGCTTCCAAGCCCCACACTCTATCCATTAGGCCACCTTCTTGTTGTTGTTTGTCCTTCATTCTTGAAGAGGACCATGACATCAGGAAGATGATGCATGGCTTGCAAATGAATTGGATTTGAGGGAGGGAGGCCTGTGCAAGGTCACCAGCCTCACTTTCTCCTCTGGAGCCACCTGGGTCCAGTGGCAAGACACAGATCAGAATGACGACTAGGCCACCTAGCTGCCCCAACAAGGCAGTTAGACTCATTCGATTCCCTAGGCCCCTTTTGATTTGTTGCTACTGGCCTCCATGGCTGTTTCTAAACACATACTAGGTGTAACAATGGCCAATTAGTATAAATATAGAATGAGAGAAATCATAAGTCATGAGTAACAAGAATTTCCCTGGGTGAAAAGACCCATAGATATAACAACATTTATAATAGAACACTTTGTTGTAGTGAAGGACTGGAAATAAGGTAGGTGCCCATCAATTGAGGAATGGTCAGACAAATTATGGAGTATGAATGGAATGGAATACATATCCATTGATGCAGAGACTGTCCATGAAACTTTTCCAGATCAATTTCAGACTTCTAAAGTTTGAGTTATAGTGGCATAGTACTCATAACCCAGGATTATCCCTATACCACAATGGTGTATCAGAGTAGGATTTTTTAATAAAAGTCCTATATAATGCCCAATTTGTACATGTTGGTTAATTGATGAAAGTGCTGGTGCTTTTATGAAAAAGGCTACATGGAAGTGCGAGATCCTGAAACCACAAACAGGGTATCTATTAACAACAGCCAATTTTTTATGTTTAATTCTTAATTTCCCCAAAAAAAGACTCCTGTGATACCTAGAAGTTCTGAAAGAAGCATCATGGTATAGTAAAGAGTGGGAGATTTTGAGTTAAAGGGTATGGAGAGAATCTAGCTCTGCAGCTAACTCTGTGGTTTTGGAAGAAGACAAGCTTTAAGATTCTAATATCTAAATGATCATTTTCCTCTCTCATTTCTCCTGCCATAAGCTCACAGGAACAGAGATCTAGAGCCAAGGGGACCTTGTAAGTCTTTTAGTAAAAGCTTCTCATTGTCCAGATTAGGAAACTAAATCCCAAGAGAGGTTAAATGATTTGCCTAAAGTCACAAGTAATTTAGGTCCTCTTACTCCAAGTTCAGGGTTCTTTCCACTGCCCCATATTGCTTTTAAAATGTCAATAAGCCTATTTCAGACAAACTCAAAGATAGAATGGAGAAGTCTTAGAGTGGGCGATATAAACCTTGCCAGTCAGCGGGATATGTCTCTATCTTTTGCAAAAGATTAGATCACGTTTCCAAAGAAGGTTTGTGTCAATTCTAATTTATCCAAGCTGAGAGGTAGATGCCCTCTTTTAAATACTATCTTCTTTCTTTGGGCAGGTGTGGGAATGAGTTTTCTATCCTTCAAGAATCCTTTCATTAAACCCATGGAAATGAACTCTTGTAAAGTGACCTAAATTAGCGCCCTTGTCTCAAGAGCTTGTAATTTCATCCATCCCCTCTTTTCTCAGGCAGAATTGCACGATTCTGACAAATTAATTTCACTTGAATAGAGAAAATCAACTGAACAATCTAAACCTTGGATTGAATAACTATAGCAAGAGACTCATCCAAGGCCCAAAGCCAGTTTCAACTATTTAAGCACAGCGGCAAAGAAAGAAGGGTAGAACAGGAATACATTTTGCCTAAGTGATAAGATCATTCCCACCTAGACACAGCACACAGACTGATTATCCCATACATGATTACATGAAATGAATGTGAAAGGTGAAGGTCTTGCTGAAACCTAATTCTTTGTTTTTATTTTGCATTAGCTCTTTATGGAAGAGGTTTATTGCTTGATTTTTGTGTCTAATTGCTTATTTATTTATTTATTCATTTATTTGTTTTGTCCTTGAAAGCCAAACTTAGCAAAGCCTACCAAGAAGAAAAGATTCTGAGAATAAGCCCAGTTATTTACTATATATCTGTTGCATGACGTTCAATCTAAAATGGGAGAGGCTCAGAACCATACTAATCAAAGGGCTAATTTTTTTTTTACCATAGCCATGTTCAAGGACCACATCCTAAGTTATAGAAGGCTTACAACTAGGATTGATAGAGGGATGACCATACCTACCCACACCAATGGAATTATAATTGTCTGAAATATTGAAAGCCAGCAGATTTGTATCTTTTCTGGCTGGGTACTATCCCAATTGATGGATTACATTCTTTTCTTCCTCCAGGAAATTTAAGGCCAAGGAGTTATGCAAGCTAGACATGTGGGTGAAAGTCCCATAAGTACAATTTCTCTCAGGATGGTGCATTGTGAAATACTTCTGAGTTGTAATATTTCTCCCAGCCTAGCCATGGGCTCATGCTAAAGTCTCCCATGGGACGTGCAAGTTTTCAAAGGATTTAGACAGACCTTAGAAACATCTAATTCAACCTTTTCATTTTGTAGATGAAGAAACAGAGTACTAGTGAGAGCAGTCATATATCTACAGCTTGATGGGATCTCAGACACCAGCTTGTTCCAAATTTCTCTTTTTGTAGTTGAGAAAACTCAACTCCAGGAAAAGGTAAGTGATTTGCTTAAAGCAAAGTGATTTATCCAAGGTCACACAGGTGGTAAAGTGGAAAATTTAGGATTTGAACTCAAGTCTTCTAGCCCCAAATTCAGTGTTCTTTGCTCTATATCCCTGTTTCTGGGCTATTCCATGGCTAAGGCTTTTGCAAACAAGGAACAAGGAGAAAAACTCTCCGGAAGACCCTCATTTGGGGAATAGCCAGGAGCACCCAATTATCAGGATTTTGAGGTGCTAATCAGAAGAGGCAGGGACAGGATTCATATCCCAGTTGCAGAGAATGTCAGCATGGTGGATTAATAGAGTTCAAGGAACAATCAAAGAGATGTAATATTGAAACAAGAAGTAGTTCAAGATACCAAAAGAAGAAAGGTCCATAATAAATCATATGAGATAATTTGCATACCCAGTGTAAGCATGTATGTTTTTATGCTGGATATGTGAAGCTATTCCCACCAGTCAGCCTTCCTTGAATGAGATTCTACTTACTTCATACTCCTAGCTTCAGCAATATTCCTACATTCCTTCCCATTCTGGGAAGAAATAGCTATTTCTCAGTAGTGATGGATACTAAGAAAGTATTGTGTCTGACGGAGATGGAGATGGAGATGGAGAATAATTCTTCTCAAACAACCAGCATACCTAAAGTTCACATTGGCTCTGGAGTAATCAATAGGAGTATTAGCTCTGGAGTCAAAGGACTTAGATGAGAATCTTGCCTCTGCCACTTACTTTTTGTGTGACCTTGAGCAAGTTACTTAACTGACTCTGGAAAAGTCACTTTACCTCTCTGAGCCTCAGTTTCCTTATCTGTAAAATAAGAGGGTTGGACCAACTCACCTACAAGGTGCTTTTCAGCTCTAAATCTCTGATCTTATGAATCCAGTTTTGTATAATCATTTCTAGCATACTGTGGTCTAGGTATCTCATTTACTTCCCCGGGCATGCCTTGGAATACTGTTCATCCCAGAAGAATCACTGGAATTTCTACAGCATACTATAGATGGGGAATAATCCAGAGTTACCATAGATCAAAACAGAAACCAATCACTAAGTCTCCTCCTCAGCCAGGAATAGTTTCATGCTTCTGAATCAGAATTGGTTTCTCTATTCTTCTTGACTTATTCTACGTGGGTTCAAACTACTCTACAACCACTAAGACATTAAGAAAATTACCGTGGACAAATACAAACATTTTGGCCCTAGGTAAAGATGCCAAATTTCTCATTACATAAAGAACCTGTTGGACCTGCTTATGCCAGAAGAGAATTTTAATAATTACTGTGTCATTTCCCTGGTCTAAGTGGCTTGTATGTGGCAGTTTTTAAGAGAGAGAAATCAGATTCTCAAAAAATTGCAAAGTACTACAACTATATAAAATGTTGTTGCAAATAAATAATAAGACAAAAGAAATTGCAAAAATTCTGAGTTTCACCTCATGCCCAACAAATTGGCAAATACGATAATGAATAAAAATAGTCAATATTGTAGATAGTCAATGATGTAGTCTGTATGGGAAGTTAAACACATTGATCATTTGGTCAAGCTAAAAATTGGCCAAACCATTCTAGAAAGCAATTTGGAATTATACTCCTTTTTTAAAGTGACTAAAATTCCCATATCCCTTCACCAGAGATCTCACTCCTGGGCATATATCCTCAAGAAGGCCAATCAATTAATTAACATTTATTAAGTATGTTATTAATTATTATCATTTTATTATTACTTTTTAAATTGTATTTATTACTATTCCAGGCACAGTGCTAAGCACTGAGGATACAAAGAAAAATAAAAGACAGTTCCTGCTCTCTAGAAGTTCATAAGATAGAAGGATCTCAAGCACTTTGTAGTAGCAATGATCTGGAAACAAAGTAGATCCCCATTGAATGGGGGAATGACTAAATAAATTACAGTGTATGCATAGAAAGAAATATCACTGGTGGAGCCAAGATGGCAGAGAAAAGGCAGCAACTCACCTGAGCTTTCCTTAAATCCCTCTGAACACTTTCAAATAATACCATAAAACAATTGCTGGAGCAGCAGAACCCACAAAAGGATAAGGTGAAATAATTTTCAAACCAAAGACAACTTAGGTCAACAGGAAAAGTCTGTTGCACCTGGGTGAGAGTCTTGTACAGTCCAGGACAGGCCACACCAGCACAGACCCAGCCCCAGCAAACCAGGAGCAAGGCCTTGGGAGCCACTGAAGCAGCATCAACAGCAGCTGCTTCCAGAGCTGTCAGTCCAGATGGTAAGGGGTCTAACAACTGGTCAGAAGGATCTCTTTGCTTGCACTGAGGCAGGACTTTGTTGCTTCGGCCATACTCAGATCCAGGTCACAATCCTGGGTATCAGTCCCAGGGCAAGGAGGAGCACTAGCATACCAGAGCTTAAAGTCCTAGTGAAGTAGGGACCCTCATCACAGTTCCAGGGCAGAAAAGAGTGCTTGTGGTCACTCACAGAATACAGCACAGGCCAGGAGAGGAGTAAACACCTCTCCTTATATCATACCACCTTGGGAGAATTGAAAACTTGGAAGAATTGAAAACCCTAGAAGTATCTCTGAAAACAGCTGAAGCTTGAGACAGTGTGCCCTCTACCCTGGAAGCAGAGCCCTGCTTTAACAAAGAGTTAAAAGTCAAGAAATAGGCTAGAAAAATGAATTTTAAAAAAACAGAAAACAATTCTAACCATAGAAAGTTACTATAGTGACAAGGCAGATCAAAACACACACTCAGAAGGTAACAAAGTCAAAGCTCCTACATCCAAAGCCTCCAAGAAAAGAATGAATTGGTCTCAAGCTATGGAAGAGCTCAAAAAGGATTTTGAAAATCAAGTAAGAGAGGTAAAGGAAAAATTAGGAAGAAAAATGAGAGTGACATAAGAAAATCAGCAGCAGCTTGGTAAAGTAGACAGAAAAAAAAATTCTGAAGAAAATAACACCTTAAAAAAAGGACTAGGCCAAATGGTTAAAAAAAAAAAAAAGCCAATGAGGAAAAGAATACCTTAAAAAGCACAGTTGGCCAAATGGAAAAAGAGGTACAAAAGCTCACTGAAAAAATATCATTTCTTAAAAATGAGAATTGAGCAAATGGAAGCTAATAACTATGAGAAATCAAGAAACAATAACACTATACCAAAAGAATGAAAAAAGTAGAAGACCACATGAAATATCTCATTGGAAAAGCAACTGACCTGGAAAATAGATCCAGAAAAGATAATTTAAAATTATTGGACTACCTGAAAGCCATGATCAAAAAAAGAGCTTAAACATCATCTTTCAAGAAATTATCAAGGAAATCTTCCCTGATATTCTAGAACCGGAGGGTAAAATAGAAATTGAAAGAATCCACCAATCACCTCCTGAAAGACATCCTAAAATAAAAACTTAAAGGAACATTATAGCCAAATTCCAGAACTCCCAGGTCAAGGAGAAACTATTGCAAGCATCCGGAAAGAAAGAATTCAAACGTTGTGGAGCCACAGTCAGGATAATACAAGATTTAGCAGCTTCTACCTTAAAGGATCAGTGAACTTGAAATGTGATATTCCAGAGGGCAAAAGAGCTAGGATTACAACCAAGAATCACCTACCCAGCAAAACCAAGCAGAATGTTTCAGGGGGGAAAAAATGGACATTCAGTGAAATAAAGAACTTTCCAGCATTCTTGATAAAAAGAGCTGAATAGAAAATTTGACTTTCAAATATAAGAATCCAGAGAAGCATAAAAAGGTAAATCTGAAAGGGAAATCATAAGAGATTTAATCAGGTTAAACTGTTTACTTTCCTACATAGGAAGATGATGCTGGGAGCTCTTAAGAACTTTCTCATTATTAGAGCAGTTAAAAGAGTATATATAGACAGGGGCAACAGGTATACATTGAATATGAAGGGATGCTATCTTAAAAAATAAAATTAAGGGGTAAGAGAGGAATGTATTGGGAGAAAGGGAAAGGGAGAAGTAGAATGGGATAAATTATCTCACATAAAAGAAACAAGAAAAAGCTTTTACCGGGGAAGAAGAGGTGAAAAGTGAGGGGGAGTGAGTAAACCTTACTCTCATCAGAATTGGCTCAAAGAGAGAATAACACAGACACTCAATTGGGTATAGAAATCTATCTTACCCTACAGGAAAGTAGGAGGGAAAGGGGATAACAGAAGTAGGGGGGGAGGTGATAGAAGGGAGGACAGATTAGAGAAGAGAGTGGTAAGAAGCAAAACACTTTTGAGGACAGACATGGTGAAAGGAGAGAGAGAATAGAATAAATGGGGGGGAATAAGTTGGAGGGAAATACAATTAGAAATAGTAACTATAAAAACAAATTTGAAGCAAGTTTTTCTGATAAAGGTCTCATTTTTCAAACGTAGAGAATTGAGTCAATTTTATAAAAATAAGAGCCATTCTCCAATTGATAAATGATCAAAAGATACGTATGGTTTTCAGATAAAGTTATCAAAGCTATCTATGGCCATACAAAAAAAATGCTCTACTCACTACTGATTGGAGAAATCCAAATTAAAACAATTCTGAGGTACTTCTTCATACCTATTAGATTGGCAAATAGGGCAGAAAAGGAAAATGACAAATGTTGGAGGGGATGTGGGAAAAAATGAGATATTAATGCACTGTTGGTGGAGTTGTGAACTGATTCAGCCATTTTGTACAGCAATTTGGAACTATGCCCAAAGGGCTATAAAACCATGCATACCCTTTGACTTAGTAATATTACTACTAGGTTTGTATCCCAAAAGAGATAAAAAACAAAAAGGAAAAGGATCTATATGTACAACAATATTCATAGCAGCTCTTTTCTTGTGGCAAAGAATTGGAAATTCAGGGGATGCCCATAAATTGGGGAATGGCTGAATAAGTTTGTAGTATGTAATGATAGAATAATACTGTGCCATAAGAAATGATGAGCGGAATGCTCTCAGAAAAGCATGTAAAGACTTACATGAACTGATGCAAAGTGAAATTTACTGTGTACAAAGTAACAGCAACATTGTAAGATGATCAACTGTGAATGACTTAGCTATTCTCATCAATAAAATGATCCAAGACAACTCTGAAGGACTTGTGATGAAAAACACTATACATCCCCAGAGAAAGAATTAATAATGTCTGAATACAGATTGGGTTGGGTTTTTTTTCTTTTTGGTTTATGTTTCCTTTTACAAAATGACTAATATGGAAGTGTTTTACATAACTACACATGTATAACACATCAAATTGCTTACCTTTTTGATGAGTGGGTATAGGGAGGGAGGAAGAGAGAGAATTTGGAACTCAAAGTTTTCTAAACGAATGTTAAAAATTGGTTTTACATGTAACTGGGAAAAATAAAATACTAAATAAATTTTTAAAAAGAAATATCACTGAGATATAAGAAATTATAAACATGAAGATTCTGAGAAGCATGGGAAACTGCATATGAATTAATACAGAGTAAAGCAGGAAACCAAAATACTCAATGATTATAACAATGTAGACAGGAAGAACAAGAAAATAAAAATGAATTCTGTATAATACAGTGAACAAGCTATAATTAATTTAATTCAATTCAATACAACATTTTAAAAAATACAAACTATGTCAGTCTGCTAACAAGCATTTATCAAGCAATTATTAGATTCCAGGGACTCAAAAAAAAAAGGCAAGCCCATATTTTCTATCAAGGCACTCACACTCTAATGGGGGAGACAACTTGTAATAACTATGTATATAGAGGATATGTGTGTATGTGTATGTGTGTGTGTGTGTGTGTGTGTGTGTGTGTGTGTGTGTGTGTGTGTGTGTATAGTAAATGGAAAGTAATTGTGAAGAGAAGTCATTGAGGGGGTAGTAATGTATAAAGCATTCTGTCAGGAGCTAGAATAGAAAGATCAAAATTGTACTATCCCTAGCCTCAAGGAATTTATAATCTAATGAAGGAGCAGTTCCTAAAAGATATGCTAAATAAATATGATGCAAGGTAGAATATGATAAAGGCAAATGTGAAATCCTGAAAAAGTTCTATGAAAAATCTGAAAAAGAAGAGAAAATTTTCAGCTATGGGAAATCAAGGAAAGCTTTGTGTAGGAGACAGCTTTATCTAAGCTAAGCCTCACAGGAAAAGAAAGATTTCAATTGCTTTATTAATTTTTTTAATCAAGTTAACCCAGTAGTTTATCTATTTTATTGGGGTTTTTCCCCATAAAACCAGCTTTTGGTTTTATTTATTAGTTCAATGGTTTTCTTACTTTCAATTTTATTCATCCATCCTTTCATTTTCAAGATTTCCAATTTGGTATTTAATTGAAGATTTTTAATTTGTTCTTTTTCTAGTTTTTTTAGTTGCATGCCTAATTCACTGATATCTCTTTCTCTATTTTACTAATATAAGTGGAGATATAAAATTTCCCCTAAGTACTGCTTTGGCTGCATCCCATTAATTTTGGTATTTTGTCTCATTATTGTCATTCTCTTTGATGAAATTATTGTTTCTATGATTTGTTGCTTGACCCCCTCATTCTTTAGAATTAGAATATTTATTTTCCAATTAATTTTTATCTATCTTTCCATGGTCCTCTACTAAATGTAATTTTTATTAAATCATGATCTGAAAAGAATGTGTTTAATATCTGTCTTTCTGCATTTGATTGTGAAATTTTTATGCCCTAACACATGGTCAATTTTTGTGTAGGTGCCATGTACTACTGAGAAAAAGGTATATTCTTTTCTATACCCCTTTAGTTTTCTTCAGGGTCTATCATATCTAACTTTTCTAAAATTCTATTCACCAACTTAACTTCTTTCTTGTTTATTTTGTGTTTAAATTTATCTGGTTCTGAGAGGAGAAAGTTGAGGTCCCCCACTAGTACAGTTTTACTGTCTACTGACTGCTGAAACTCATTTAACTTCTCCTTTAGAAATTTGGATGCTATACCATTTGCTGCATATATGTTTAGTATTGATATTACTTCATTGTCTGTGGTGCCTTTTAGCAAGATGTAATTTCCTTCCTTGTCTCTTTTAATTAGATCTAATTTTGCTTTTACTTTGTCTGAGATCATGATTGCTACCCCTGTTTTCTTTACTTCAGCTGAAGTATAATTTATTCTGTTCCAGCCTTTTACCTCTACTCTTTGTGTGTCTCACTGCTTCAAACATGTTTCTTGTAAACAACATATTGTAGGATTCTGGTTTTTAATCCACTCTGCTATTCACTTCTGTTTTTTGGATGAGTTCATTCCATTCACATTCACAGTTATGATTACTAATTGTGTATTTCCTGCCATCCTATTTTTCCCATTCATACTTTTTTTCTTTCTCTCCATTCCCTATCCCTCCTCACTAGCATTTTGTTTCCGACCACTGCCTCCTTCAATCTACCCTTCCTTCTATTAGCCCCACCCTATTTCTTGTCCCACTTCCCTCCTGAGTGTGTATGTTATTCCCTCTTTGAGCCAAATCTGATGAGAGTGAGGTTCAAATAATGCTCAAACCCCCACCTTCCTTTCCCTCCACTATAATAGGTCTTTCACACCTCTTCAGCCCATTATGCCTCCTCCTTCCCCCTTTTCCTAGTACAATCTTCTTTCTCAAGCTTTAATTTTTTTATATTGTCCCACCAAATACAACTTTTATCTGTACCATCTGTCTACGTATATTCCTAATTGCCCTAATCGAGACACAGTTCTTAAGAGTTTTAAGTATCATCTTCCTGTGTAGGGATACAAACAGTTTAACCTTATTGAATAACATATTTTTGCCCTTTTATCCTTCTCTTGAGTCTTGTATTTGAACAATGAATTTTCTGGTTAGCTCTGGTCTTTTTATCAGGAAGGTTTGAAAGTCCCTATTTGGGGGCAACTAGATGGTGCAATACATAGAGCTCTGGTGTCAGGAGGACCTGAGTTCAAATCCAGCCTCAAACACATGATATTCACGAGCTGTGTGACCATGGGCCATTCACTCAACTCCTACTGCCTTGCCTAAAAGAAGAAAGTCCCTATTTCTTTGAATGTCCTTTTTTTTTCCCTGAAAGATTATGGTCAGTTTTGCTGGGTAGTTAATTCTTCATTGTAATACAAGTCCTTTGCCTTCTGGAATATCATATTCTAAGCTGTCTGATCCTTTAATACAGAAGATGCTAAATACTGTGTAATCTTGTCTATGACTCCTCAATATTTGATTGTTTCTTTCTGGCTGTTTGTAGTATTTTCTCTTGGCCTGACAGTTCTAGATTTTGGCTATAATATTTGTGGGAGTTTTCATTTTGGGATGTCTTTCAGGCAGTGATCTGTGTATTCTTTCAATTACTATTTTACCCTTTGGTCCTAGGATATCAGGGCAATTTTCCTCGATACTTTCTTGAAAGATGCTGCTCAGGCTCTTTTTTTGATCATGACTTTCAGGTAATCCAATAATTTTAAAATTGTCTCTCCTGGATCAGTTTTCCAAGTTGGTTGTTTTTCCAATAAGGTATTTCACATTTACTTCTATTTTTTTCATTCTTTTGATTTTGTTTGATTAATTCTTGATGCCTCATAGTCATTAGCTTCCATTTGCCCAATTCTAATTTTTATGGATTTTCTTCAGTGAGCTTTTGTACCTCTTTTTCCATTTTGCCAATTTTACTTTGTAAAGAGTTGTTTTCCTCAATGAAATTTTGTACATCTCTTCCCATTTTTTGTGCTTTCTTCGCCAAGCTGTTGACTATTTCTTTTTAGAATTCTCTTATATAACTCTCATTTATTTTCCCAATTTTTCATCTCCTTCTGTTATTTGATTTTTAAAATCCTTTTCGAGCTCTTCCAGGAGGACTTTATGCCCTGAGACCAAGTCACATTTCTCTTTGAGGCTTTGCATGTAGATGTTTTGACATTGTTGTCCTCTTCCCAGTTTGTGTTTTGAGCTTCTTTGTCGCCATAGTAGCTTTCTATAGTCAGGGCTCCTTTTTTGTTTGTTTTTTGCCCATTTTTAACCTATTTCATGACTTTTAAAGTTGAGCTGTGCTCTTGGGGCATGGAGGGCACTGTTCCAAACTTTTGGTGCCTGAGGCCAGGGGCCTGGTCACTGTCTTGCTGAGCTGGGGCCTCCAGAGTTAGTGGCTCACCTACTGACAAGGCATCTGGACCTGCCAGGCCTGACCACTAGCCTGCTGTGCCTGTGCTAGAGGCCTCACAGCTGGTCCACTGTGCCACTGGCTGCTGAGGTGGAACTGGGGGGCCTTGGTTGTTGATCTGTGCTGGGGCTAGGGGCCTCCAACTGCCTTGCCCATACACTGCCTGTGCTGGGCTGCACTTCCTTTTTACCCATGTGAGAAAGACCTTTCCTGCAGTCCTAAGTTATCTTGGACTGGAAAATTATTTTACGCTGCCTTTTTGTTGGTTCTGTCACTCCAGAATTCATTTTCAGGCATGATTTAGAGCAGTTTTGAGGGAAATTGGGGAGAGTTCAAGAAACTTCCTGCCTTTTCTCTACCATCTTGGCTCTCCCCCTCAATTACTTTCTTCAGATAACTAAGTTTTAGAACTATACGGTATGTGGTAAAAGTAGTCGTGTGGTCTAGAGGAAAAAATACTAAGTTAGAAATCAAAAGACTTAAACTCTAGGGTCAGCTATTTATCTCAACACCTAAGAATAAGTATCCCCAAATGGAGGAAAATGCAAACCTAATTTGCATAATTTTAAATGTAAATGGATTAAAAAATACAATAAAATGAAAAGAGTGACAGATAAGAAAGTAAAACTCTACAAACTGTTTCTTACAAGACATACATTTAAAAAAACAAAGATATCCCCAATTGATAAATGATCAAAGGATATGAAGAGACAGTTTTCAGATGAAGAAATCAAAGATATCTACAGGCATATGAAGAAGTGTTCTAAATCACTTTAGAGGAATACAAATTAAAATAACTCTGAAATACCACCTCATACCAATTAGACTGGCTAATATGACAAAAAAAGGAAAATGATAAATGCTGGAGAGGATGTGGAAAAATTGGGACACTAATGCACTGCTGATAGTGTTGAGAACTGATCCAACCATTCTAGAGAGCAATTTGGAACTAGGTCCAAAGAGCAATCAAATTGTGCATACCCTTTGATCCAGCAATACCACCACTAGGTGTGTATCCCAAAGAGATCATAAAAAAGGGGAAAGGACCTACATGTGCAAAAATATTTTGGGCAGCCCTATTTGTGGTGACAAAATATTGGAAGCTGAGGAGATGCCCATCAACTGGGGAATGGCTGAACAAGCCGCGGTATGTGAATGCAATGGAATGCTATTGTGCAATAAAAAATGATGAACAGGCAGATTTCAGAAAAACCTGATCAGCTGTGAATGACTCAGCTCTTCTCAGCAACACAATGATCCAAAACAAGTACAAAGAACTCACAAAGGAAAATACTGTCCACATCCATATAAAGAACTGATGGACTCTGAATGCAGGTTGAAGCATATTTTTTCTCTTTGTTCTTTCTCATGTTTTTTTTTCTTTTAATCTGTTTCTTCTCCCACAACTGTGATGAATATGGAAATATGTATTACGTGATCACATATGTATAAACTATATCAAACTGCCTACCATTTTCAGAAGAGGGAAGGGGAGGGAGGAAGGGAGAAAAACTTAGAACTCAAAATCTTATAAAAAGGAATACCAAAGATTTTCTTGATATGTAATTGTAGGGAAAAAATGAAATATTTTAAAGCAAAAAAAATCACTTATACTCTGGAAACTAAATAAATATATATACATACATATATCTATATATAATATAGATATATGACAAAAGTTAGAAATATTTAATGGTGGATTATGAGAAGATATGCACACTAGTGCATTGTTGGTGGAACTCTGAATTAGTATAATGAGTTTGGAAAGTAATTTGAAATTGTTCAAATAAAGTAACTAAAATATCCTTTAAAAAATAAAAAAAAGGCATACATAAAATAAAATTGAAGGAATGAAAAAAATGTATTATGCATCAAGTGAATAAAAAAATGCATTACAACTATGCTATCTAAGAAAGCAAAAACATTCAAAACCTATATTATGCTGAGAAGAACCACAGACAATAAACCAGTATCAAATAACAAATGTACATGTTCCAAATACCTAAGCATCCAAATTCATAAAGGAAACATTAACTAAGCTACAAGAAGACATAGACAGTAACTCAGTGGTGACAAGAGACTTTAATATTCCTCTCTAGGTTCTAGATACCAAAGGAAAGTATGGGAGAGAAGAGGTATTAGAAGAGTTATTAAACTGAAGGTCTACAGGGCCATCGTGCTGATCTCATTGCTGTATGTCTGTGAAACCCGGACAGTACAGCAGCACCATGCCAGGAAATTGAATCACTTCCATTTGAATTATCTTAGGAAGATTCTGAAGATCACTTGGCAGAAGAAGATACCAGATACTGAGGTCCTTTCTGGAGCTAACTGGCGAAGCATTCAAATTCTGCTTCAACTCCAACAGGCTGGCCACATTCTAATGCAAAATGTGCACTTGTCAGAAAGCGAACGTTATAGAGAACTCACGCAGGGCAGTCGTTCTCATGCAACGGTAGTCAGAAGAAGCTATACAAGGACACTCTCAAGGTCTCTCTTAAGAAATTTGGAATTGATTGTGTGACGTGGGAGACACTGGCACAGGACCGCTCAGCATCGTGCCCACATAGAAAAGGTGCTGCACTCCATGAGCAAAGCAGAATTGAAATAGCTCAAGAAAAACGCAAGATACACAAACTTAGAGAATCCGCCCCGAAAGTTCACACGGACTATTTGTGTCCGACCTGTAGCAGAACATTCCGAGCTCATATTGGTCTGATCAGCCACAGTTGGACACACTAAAACTTGACTCTAGCATAGAGTCCTCTTCGAAAACGAAGGACAACAACTAACAGAAAGCTAAACAAATGGAAAAATATAGAACTTAACAAATTGTCAGAGAAACTAGAGATTTAAAAAAAAAACTTATGGAATCTTCTAAATGGGGCTGAAAAAGAACATACATATTTTGTAGTACCACAAGAAACTTTTACAAAAATTGACCATGTATTAGGGCACAGAGATATTACAAACAAATATAAAAAAAGCAGAAATAGTAAATATATTCTTAACAGATCATAATACAATAGAAATAGTCATTGTTTCAAGGACTACAAAAGACACAGATTCAAATGAAGACTTAACAATGAAATCTTAAATAATGAGTAGATCAAAGAACAAATCAGAGAAATAATTAGTAATTATGTGAAGGAAAATGATAATGATGAAACAACATATCAAAATTTCTGGAGCACAGATAAAGCAGGAAAATATTATATTCCTTACAAACATACATTAACAAAAAGAAAAAGAAAGGATTAATGAACTGAATATGTACTTAAAAATTAGAAAGGCAACAAACATACAAACCTAAAATAAGCACAAAAGAGATGTTAAAAATTAGAAGAGAAATAGATAAAAGTGAAACAAAAAAAAAACCATGGAAATGATGACTAAAACTAAAAGCTGGCTCTTTGAAAGGACTAATAAAATTGATAAGCCTGTAACTAATCTGATTAAAAGAGGGCAGAAAATAAAATCAATAAACTAGCAAATGAGCAAAGTGAAATCAACAACACCAGAAGAAATTAAAAAAAAATAATCAGAACACATTATGCATTATTTACATAAGCATATTAGTTATATGCTAATAAAACTGAGAATACAATATCTTCAAAAATATAAAATATCCAAATTATCAGAAGGCCAGATAGGCATCTTAAATAACCCAGTCTCAGAAAAGGAAATAGATCTAGCTGTAAAAGAGCTATCAAAGGAAAAAAATTCCTGGTCCTCATTGATTCATAAGAAAATTCTATTAAACTTTTAAAGAACATTTAATATTCACACTTCACAAATTACTCTCAAAAATTAAGAAAGAAAGCACCCTACAAGAATCTTTTTATGAAACAGAACCCTAATGCCTAAACCAGGGAAAGAAAACACATAGAGGGAAAATTATAGGTCAATATCATTAATGAATATTGACACAAAAATTTTAAACAAAATCTTATCAAATAAACTACAGTTATTTGTCTCGAAAATCATTCATTATGACCAAGAAGGATTAAATCAAGGATGCAAGGATGGCTCAATGTTAGGAAAACAATCAACATAATTATATTAAAAACCAAAACATCTATAATCACACGATAATCTCAATAGATGCAGAAAAAGCCTTTAATGAGGTACAGCACTCTTTTATGCTTAAAAAAAAAACCAACCCTACAAAGTATAGGCATAGAGTGACCTTTTTAATATCATAAAAAGCATCTATTTAAAACCTAAAGCAAGTATCATATGCAATGGGGAAATACTAGATCCTTTTCGAGTAAATAAGAGACTGAAGCAAGGATAATCTAAGGTGAGATTTGAACTCAGGTCCTCCTGACTCCAGAGGTGGTACTCTATCCACTGCACCACCTAGCTGCCCCTCATCATGCCCTTTTTTCTGTTATGAATGGTTAGGCCAATTTCTTTTCTATTGCTGTGGATTCCATTAAGGAAGCAGGCTCATAGTATAGTTTGTTGGACTTAAGATTAAGAGAGAACTAGGCTCAAAGCCCACCTCTGACCCTTGCCCAATTTCCCCACTGTTATTTAATATAGTTCTAGAAATGCTAGCAAAAGCAGCAAGATGAAAGAAAGAGATTAAAGGCATAAACAGAGGCAAAGAGAAGATAAAACCATCCCTATTTGCTGATGACATGATGGCATGTGGAAAATCTAGAGAATTAGCAAAAATACTAATTGACTTAGCTTCAATAAAGTTTTAGGCTACAAAATAAACCCTCAGAAAATGACAGCATTTATATATAAAAATAACAAAACCCAAGAAGCAATAATAGAAATAGAAATCATCTACAAAAATGCACAAAAATATTTGAGGATCAATATACCAATGTATAGATTTCAACTACAAAGTACTCCTTAAAGAAATAAAGAATAACTTAAACAGATAGAGAAAAAGAACCTGTAAGTTAAAAAAGTTTCAATACCAGTTCTGGAGACTGCCCATTAATAAGGATATAGATAAACAAATTTTGGTATATGGACATAATAGAATACAATTATGCTCTAAGAAATTACAAAAGGCACAATGTAGAAAATCTTAAATAAGCAAAATCAGTAAAACAATGAATACAACAACAACAACATTATCTAGACAAATGACTTTGAAAAACAAGATTATCTGATCAGTAATGACTAACCGCAATACTATAGAATCAATGATCAAGCATGCTACCCACCTCTGACAGAGAGTTGACGGACTCCATATGCATAACAAGATACATTTTTGAGTGGTTCATGTGGGGATTTGTTTGTTTGAATATGCAAATTTGTTATAAGCATTTTGTATTTCTCTTTTTCTCTTAAATGGTCAGGGGAGAGGTTTGATAATATGGTAAGCCCATCAAAAGCCATGTTCCATTCATGAATCTGATTTCACCAAGTCTGAATAATATTCACATTGCCTCTTTGCATTAGAATTTGCATTCATCTTGTTTGTTGCTCCCTGCATGCCATCAGTTGGCAAGTTCAATCTGACACGGACTCATTCACACTCTAGTGATTCATTTCTTGGTCTTCATGCAGCCTATCCCCTTTCATCCCGGTATTTTCTTATCTTGTAGAGTGGCTGCTACATGCTTAGAACCATGCCATTCTCTAAGCAAACACGAATGTAATAGAATAGTAAGAAATGACCAGCATGATGAATACAGAGGAGCATGAAAATATGTACATGAGGTTATACAAAATGAAGAAAGCAAAGCCAGGAAAATAATATACACAATGACTACAACAATGTATGTGGAAAGAAAAACAACCACGGAACAATTGGAACAGAATATTTCATGACTGAAGCACAGACTTGGTCACAAAGAAAAGATGTGAGAAGACGCACTTCTTTTGGCTCGTTTGTAAGGGTCAAGGTGAGCAGGCATGATGTATTGCAAGTAACATCAGGTTGGGTTTTTTTTTTAATGTGTTGATTGATTGATTTTACTCATTTTTTTTCTCATCTTTCGTGATTCTTTAAAAAATCTTTATTATGAGAGAGAAGTATGCAGGAGGAAGTTTAAGTGATATTAAAACAAAAATCTACTTTTAATTAAAACCAGGCCTAACAAAATGTTAGGGCTCCTTCACTGCTCTCTCCAGATATCAGAATTGCTCTGTGGAGGAGGATAACAGGAACAGTGAGCGCTAAACTTCAGCAGATGTACATATGGTCGTGCAGGGGTGGGGAAACTGTGGCCTTCTAGGTCCTTGGATGCAGCCTTTTGATTGAGTCCAAGTTTTACGAACAAATCCTTTTAAGGGGATTTGTTCTGTGAGGTTTGGATTCGGTCAAAGGGCCACACTTGAGAACCTAGAAGGCCACTTGTGGCTTCGAGGCTGCAGGTTCGCCACCCCTGGTAGTGTCACTAACTCCATACATTCAGTGCTCTGGGGATCTGTTTACCAAGAGACAATCACAAGACTACTGAAAACCTCTGCACAAACACATCCACAACCCAACAAACTTCTGAACATATCAACTCATACATATTCTATCAGTTTCCACACAGATACGTCACTCTCTAATCTCCCTCCCAGCCTCAATATCACACCACCAATCATTCTGACCATAACACTCTTGCCTACATTCCATCCTCCACAGTCTTAACTAACCTCACTTGCTCCTCCGATTCAGTTCAATTGGGCCAGGTGTCATTAAGGCAGCTTATAGATCTAGAAAATGACGTATTCAGTCTTATAGAGCCTCTAATAAAATATTACAAGCAGTTATGATTCAGGAGCACAGCTAACACCCATTTCAATCGATCATTTTTAAATTATATTTTATTTGTTTCAATCAGCCAAGGTACTTCTTCTCACCCTCCCACACTAACCTCATCCCTAATTGTAATTGAGAACATAAGGAAAGAACTCATTACAAATGTGTATGATCAATCAAATAAATTTCCACATTGGCTATGTCCAAAAATTTTTTTTGTCTCATTCTGCCTTTCGAGTCCTTCACCATTCTATAAGGAGGTGAGTAGGTTTCATCATTGATCCTCTAGAATCCCAGTTGGTCATTAACTGATAAAAGTATAGCACAGTAGTATTCCATTACATTTACATACATTAATTTGTTTGTCCCCTCCCCAATTTCTGGATATCTCCTCAGATTGTCATTCTTTCTGACCTCAAAAAAGAGCTATAAATATTTCTGTATATCCTTAGAGTTTGTTTTGTTTAGGACTAATCTTTCCCTTAATCTATCTTCCCTCAAATTCTCCCTCCCCTTTTCCTTTTAATTCCCTGTTCAGCAAAACATATTTTTGTACCCCACTCTGTGTGTATTCTTCCTTCTTTTTTTTTTTTTTTGGCTAGGCAATGGGGTTAAGTGACCTGCCCAGGGTCACACAGCTAGTAAGTGTCATGTGACTGAGGCCAGATTTGAACTCAGGTCCTCCTGAATCCAGGGCCAGTGCTCTATCCACTATGCCACCTAGCTGCCCCTATTCTTTCTTCTTTTGATAAGTTCAAATGTGAGGTTCAACTGTCAGCCACTGGCCCCACATGCTTCTCCTTGTTTGCATAGATGTCTATTTGTGCTCCTTCCCCAGTCTATTCTTCTGCCCTTCTCTTTCCATTTTTTTCTTAACATCTTCAAGACAACAGAACCATTCCCAGGCCTTGTGTAATTGCCCTCCCTCTGACCCCTGATGATGAAAGGGATTGGGTGGGACATGCCTTATCTCCCCATATTTGAATGTAAGCAATATCTTTCAGTCCTTTATCATTGCTCAGTCATGTTTACCTTTTTATGCTTCCCTTTACCCCAGTGTTTGAACTTCAAAGTTTTTGGCTGGAACCAGGAGATCATTGCACTTAATAATAGCAATATTGCAATGATGATCAGTTGTAGAAGACCTAAATACTCTGATTAGTACAATGATCCAAGATAATTCCAAAGGACTTGTGAGAGAAAATGCTATTCACCTTCAAAGAGAAAACCAATGAACTCTCAATGCAAATTGAAGTACAATTTTTTCACTTTATTTTTCTTGCCTCTTTTTTTTTGGCAACATGGTCAATATGGAAATATGTTTTACATGAATATGAATTCACATGTATAATTGGTATCATTTTTCTTGCCTTCTCAATGGGTGGGAGAGGGACTCGATGGAGGGGGAAAATTTGAAATTTGAAATTCAAAAAAAGAATGTTAAAAATAAATAAATAATACTTTTTAAAGTTTCTCTGCTGCCCTGGTCTTTTTATCAGAAATGCTTCAAACTCCTCTCCTTTACCACTGGCCCATTTTCCCCCCTGTAGTATCAGACACAGTTATCTGGGTAAGTCACTTTTGGCTGTAAGTCTACATTCTTTGCCTTCTGGAACACTATGTTCCAAATTCTCTGCTCCTTTGTAGTGGTGGCTACCAAATCATGTGCAATCTTGACTATAGCTCTTTATTACATGGATTCTTTCTTTCTGGCTGCTTGAAGTAATTTTTTTTTCCTTGACCTGGAAGCTCTATATTTTGGGCATGACATTCCTAGGAGTTTTCATTTTGGGGTTACTCTCAGAAGATGACCAATGGATTCTTTTCATTTTTAATTTGCCTTCTAATTCTAAGAGGTCTGAGCAGTTTTCTTTTAAGATTTCTTGAAATATGATGTCTAAGCTTTTTTGTTGTTGTTGTTTTAGTGTCCAAATAAAACAATGATTCCTAATTTTTTCTCAATTTTCATACTAGATTTCATTGCTATGAGATACTTTATATTTTCCTTCCTTTTTTTTTTTTTTTTGCTCTTTTAACTTGGTTTTAACATTTCTTTTTGCCTCATTGAGTCATTGGCTTCTCTTGGGTTCATTCTAATTTTCAGAGTTTGGGCAACATTTTGTACCTTTTGTGCCAAACTGTTAATTCCCTTTCCAATTCTTTCTTCCATAACTCTCATTTCTTTTCCATTTTTTTCTCAAGAGCTCTCATTCTATTTATTTAAAAAATATAACTTTTGTTTTTAACTCTTGCTTCCTCTTCTCCAGAATTCTAGTTGAGTTTGTGCTCAAGCTGTGTTTTTCTCTAAGACATTGTCTATAGATACTTTAGAAACACTCTTTTCTTTATTTCTGTCTTGAGCATTCCTGTCACCATAATAATTGATTATGGTGTGGTTCTTTTTTTTTGGGGGGGGCAATTGGGGCCAAGTGACTCGCCCAGGGTCACATAGCTAGTAAGTGTTATGTGTCTGAGGCCAGATTTGAACTGAGATCCTCCTGACTCCAAGGCTGGAGCTCTATCCGCTGTACCACCTACCTGCCCCAAGGTCCTTTTTTTTTTTATTGCCCATTATTCCAGGCTACTTCCTGACTACAGACTTGATGTTAGGACTGGGCTCTACCATACTTCTAGAGGGAAGATCTGGGCTGATGTTGTTGCTGCTTTCTTGGAGATACTGAGTGTTATAATAGTCTAGGATTGTAGAGATGGGCTTGGAACCTGCAAGATTTCATTGCTCCTAAATTAGTCTGATTCACAGCAAAGTCTGGTGGCTTTTCTCTTGGTCTGAGCACTGGAAGTTCTTGACCTGAGTTTGGGACTGTACTAGAGTATACTGCTGCTAAGCTCAGCTTCTATTGGCTAGCTCTGTGGGTTCAAAGTGGCAAAATTGTAAGCTATCCTTTGATCTGGGATTCCAATCTTGGTTATTATTCAGAAGACTGAGACATGCTGGAAGTAAGACCCTGCTTTAGCCTTGGAGTCTGAGTCACCTGATCGTTGACGGTGGCTTCTGAAAGTCTTCCTTTTTTGGAAACCCACCCAAGGCTTCCCTACCTGGGAAAGGCAATGCCACTGCTATGCAAAGGTCTCCTCATCCCACTCTGGAACCATGACCCAGAACAGATAGGGGGTGACAAAACTGCCATTTGGTACCTGCTTTCCATGTAATGCCCCAGTATAGGCCTGAAAGCTCCCCAATATGAATTTGGGACCTAATTTTGTGCTGGTGTGCAGGCTTTCTTTCCCTAGGTGCTAGAGTGCTGCATGTCAAGTGCTTCTGCCCTCTATGAATGTGTACCTCTTCGTCTCCTTTTGCTGACCTGGGCCAGACAAAGGATATATTGTGACTTTTTCAGGATTTCTCCAACAGGATTCAAACTGGTACATTTTATAGATGTGGATGGGAGGGAGCACAGCTTCATTATTTCCTTCTACTCTGACATCTTGGCTCTGCCTTCAGTTTGAATACCCTCAGACTATCATTGTTATTCTATCTCTACATTGTTCTTATATACATACCCTTCACATAGGCTACCATCTTAATTCAGGCCCCTACATCCTCTCTATTGAGCTATTTATTCACCACATAGCTTGTTTCCTGGATCTTATTCTCTCCCTTCTTCAATCCACCTATAAGAGTGACTAAAAGCTTGTAAAGGTTTTACTACTACATATACACATAAAAGACAAAACAGGAGAATATAGCCTAGATTTATAAGGGGAAATGATTTGTTGGCTATTTCTGTTTCTATAGAGCTTTGTTAAACATTTTTGCCTCTGTCTACTAGATGACTAGTAAAGGTAAACACATCAATGCGGTCTGGTGAGATGTGGTTTGGAATAGGTATAGACTCACAGAGTAATACCTTGAACTGGGGGCAGCATGATCTGGGGAAATCTACATGCAAAGAGGGACAGGGATTGCCTCAAGGTGTAGCTTCCAAAGTAATCTTTCCAATGCACATCATCAAAAACCCTCCGTGATTCTCTATTGCCTATAAGTTAAAATACAAATTCCACAGTCTTGAATTTAAGGATCTCCACAATCTTCCCCAAATTACCTTTCCAAGTTAATTTGGTATTGCTGCCCCACAAGTACTCTATATTCCAGGAAAATCTACTAGTATGTATTTTCTAATCTCATCCTCCTTTTTGTGGAAAGCCTACTTTTCCTTCAAACCTTGCTCCAAAAAGTGTTCAGATCACCCAAGCTGATTCTTCATATTTCCTGACCGCACTTCTTCCATCTCTGCCCTGCATTCTCTTTTATGATACTTCTGTAATTGTATCTGCCACCCCCCAGGCAGCTGGGCTGCACAGGGAATAGAGCACTGAGCCTGGAGTCAGGAAGACTTCAATTCAAATACGGCCCCTTAGACACTTACCAGCTTTATAACCCCAGCCAAATACTTCTCTTTGCTTCATTTTCCTTATGTGTAAGATAGAGATAATAATAGTACCTACTTCATATGGTTGTAAAAATTAAATGAGAATATTTGTAATGCATTTAGCATGGTGCCTGGCATGTAGTAAGTGCTATATAAATGTTTATTCTCTTCCCTTCCCCTCCCCATTAGATTAGATTTCTTGAAGTTAGAAGATTGACATTTTTCCTTTGTATTTTCAGTGCCTCACATAATGCCTTGCATGTGATAAATACTTTAAATAAATTTTTACTCATTTCAATTGAATTCCAAACATCTTGTTACTTAACCTTATCGTAAGGGAGAAATGAGATACATATACTAAAGTACTTTGGAAATTTTAAAACTATAATATATAAGGCATATGATTTGTTTCTTTAGTCTACTTCAAGTATTTTCAAGTTGATAAATATCAACCAATTCTAAAGTACTTTTGAAAGTATCTAAATAACACCATTCTAAGCATTTGATAATATTTACTGTTAGGAATTTTTCAATATGTTTAACTTTAATCTTTTTTATGAAATTAAGTCTATTTCATCTCATTCTCTGTGAAGATAGAAAACATTAGATTGCCATTATGTTCCTATATATGTGTTTGTATCCCAATCTTTAACCTTACTGTACTATGTTTAATCATATAATCCTTTCCCTCAAAAAAATTTTTTGATGTTAAAATGAAGGAAAAAAATTTCCCCTACATTAAATGGCAAACATGGCTGCCAGCAGAAGCTTCACGGGAGTATAAAAGCATTACTCATTTCTATAACTGTTTCTTCCATTGAAGAACACCCTTTGTATAAACTTGAAAGCTTTCTAAACGCCATGGCAAAAGGTGGGTTAAACTAAAGAGAAAGTAAAAATATCCATTTGCTTTTGTCCCCATCTAGAATTTTGGAGAACTGGGATTGCAACAGTTATCTGACCTTTCCTCTGTTCCAAAGTTATTTAATGTACATAGAGTATGCTTACGTATATTAAGGGGTGGTAGACAACATGGATGTGTGGAGCCAGAAGAAATTACAGGAAGCTTACACAGTATATGGAGCAATGCCTCTGGGGAAACTCCCAGGAAGTTGAGCTGAAATAAACAACTGAACCAAGAGGCAATTGATTGCACTGACACTTCTGCTAGAGTATTTATTTATCTAAATAGTGGGAAGAGGAGGATGTATCCATTATGTTTCTCATGCCTACCCCGGGGCACTCTTCCAGGGTTAGGAAACTGAGAATGACCTCAGCTAATACATCAGAAAGGCAGCTCTAAAATAACATGACCACAGCTTCCAACCATAGCTGTTGTGAAGATTTGGTGCCAGATGAATATTTAGCCCTGATTCACAGTGAGGAGGCAGTGGAATATTGATTCCCTCCCTGGGAGATCATGTGCTTTGGGATCAGCCTATGATAGTTCCCATAGCCAGCTGGAGGTGAGGAGAAACAAAAGGAGGCAGAGAGGGCGGAAAAGGGAGATATTTGAGACATCATGACCCTAGAATAATAACATATCATGTAACATTATAATATGTTGTACATGATATTATATGACATATAAAGTATTATCATATAATATATAATCTATTATCACATATTGTATATGATGTAATATTATATTACATATGAAGCTACGTGTTATATCATATACAATACTATATAGCATATTATTATATATTATATATCATCATGTATATTCTAAGGGCATGACATCTCAAATATCTTCCTTTCCCTTTTATACAATATAATATTTATCATATTATATAATATGTAATATAATATATATTCTGAGGGCATGATGTCTCAGGTATCTCATGTCTTATACAACCATTACAATATACAATTATAAATAGATATAGAGAGAGGTAGATAGATGGTGCAGTGGCTAGAGCACCTGGCCCAGAGTTAGGAAGATCTGAATTCAAATCTGACCTCAGACATTTACTGTCAGTGTGACCCTGGGCAAGCCACTTAATTTCTCTTTGCCTCAATTTCCTTATCTGTAAAATAAGCATAAATAATAACACTTACCTCCCAAGATGGTTGTTTTGAGGATCAAATGAGAATAAATATAAAGTGCTTAGCATAGTACCTGGCCCATTGTAATTACCATATAAATGTTAGCTATGATGATGATGATGATGATGATATAAGTATAGATGTTGTAGGTATGACTCTAAAGCCAGCACCGTCTTAGTTCAGGTGTGTTAGTGGGTTTAAATGAGGCAAACACCACTGAGCACTTAACAAAGGAAAAAATTTACTTTGCCCTCACACAAGATATGCAACAACACACAATGGCATTTAGCATCTCTGAATACATCTGGTCAGTCAGTCATCAGGGTACGATGACTTTCATGGTCTTGGTCACTCACCAAGTCTGAGAGGTGCCAACTGCACACAGCTGGGATTTTTTATGTCCCTAGACCAGGAAGCTATGTTAGGGAAGCTGGAGCCAATCAGGCTACCCGATAGGGGAGGAAGCTGTCTCCACAATCTAATTTCCCATGATACTAGTGAGCCAGAAAGTATTTTTCATTGGGAGAAATTCCATGGAAACTACTTCTCAGTGTAACGCTATATTGGAATCTGGCCCTGCCATTGGATAACCATGAGGATTCAGATGTTTTTTTCTAGGATTTGATTGGTCACTGAAGTCACAAACTGAGTGACAGCTTCTGGAATTGTTCTTGGAGAGTTGTGGAGGATATTCCAGCTTGTGAGTGCATCTTCATCTTGGGAACACGTGGGGAGATGTTGGTACCCAGACTCATTCTTCCACCTCTTCCATCCAGAAAAAGGATGACAACTATACAATGTGACTGGTATAGGAAGCCAGGACAATGAAGCACTACAGTGGTGCTGCATGCAGATGATTTGGTGAGACTATTCCTTCAGGGACATTTTCTCTTCCACCACGACTCTGAGCTGAAGAGGAGCTATTATATTACTTACCCCATCTCGGGAATGTCAGCAGGAAGTGGTAATGAGAAATTCAGCCCTAGTTCATTCCCACTAGACTATGACAGCTAGCACTCTTTGCTCTTCTCCAGCTTCACTTTTTCTCTCAGTGCCCTTAACTTATTTTTATCCATGGCTAGATAAAAGGAAAGCAGCATTGCAAACCGTTTTGTGTTTGATGTTAGTTGGTGTTGGTAGAGATGAGTAGGGTGGACAATGTGGAAAAACAAAAGACTCATGCAGCACCTAGGTTGCACAGGAGCGTATGTAGGTACACATCTGTGTGTTTATCTCTCTCATCTATATGTAGTGAAGCTCTCACCCACAGATAGCATGGAGATGTCATTGCATGGCTTCAAGGGAGGCAGAATATATCTCTAGCCTCTTCTTCCCCAACCCTTCTACAAAGGAGACTTTAAATCCTGCCAGAAAGGAAAGCAGGAGGCAGAGGACAGAGGCTGACCATTCTGTTCTCCTCAGAAAGAATCGGTACTGGGCCAGAATTATATCTATCTGCTACCTTAAATAATGTTAGCTTTAGGAGAAGTTTTCAAGTTCAAGCTAAACTTCTTATCTCTATTTGTAAATGGAGAAAGGAAGACTTCTACATCCAAGGCTTAACTTCCTTCTCACCAAACACTCATTCCCCAAAAAACACACACACACATAGATAAACGGCAAAGAAACTCATTTATCCAAGTCAGTAGGAAGAAATAGAGAGACAGACCGACAGACAGAGACACAGAGAGAAAGGGAGACACAGAAACAGAGACAGAGAGACACAGAAAGAGAGACAGAGGCAGACAAACAGAGACAGAGAATCCTGAATCTTACCCAAAGGGAAATTCTATGTAGAGACACAAGGAAACTTTGAAATATTCTATCTAGTTCAAGGATTCTTAACCTTTTTGTGTGTCATGGGCTTCTTTGGTAGTCAGGTGAAACTTATGGATACCTTTCAGAATAATGTTCTTAAAAGTATAAAATATATAGGACTACAAAGTAAACCAATTATACTGAAATATGATTATCAAAGTATTTTTTAAAAAGGAGTTTACAGATCCTAAGAATCCCTCTTCTAGTCCAAGCCCTTTACTTTACAAAAGAGGAAACTGAGGCTCTGGGAAGCTAAGTGACCTACTAAATTTACACAAGCAATCAAGGAGTAAATCCTTGATTCGAACCTGGATCCCTTTAATCCAAAAATAATGATGTTCAAGTTTTAAAAGGATAGATATTGTACCTGCGATATTATTAGAACAGAAAAGTTCTAGTTGAGGGAATTCCTCATAACAGTGTAGGTTGGGAAGGGAGAAGGGAATCAGCATTTAAATTGTGCCTACTATATGCTAAGGTACTTTTCGAATATTATTGCATCTGATTCTCTCAACAACCCTGTGGGGGAGGTAGTTGTTATCCCCATTTTACTGAGGCAGGGGTTAAATGACTTGCCCAGGGTCACATGGCTTATGAAGTGCCTGAGGCCAGATTTGAACTCAGGTCTTCCTGACTCCAGGCTCATACTCTAGCCACTAGTACATAAGAGTCTTGGAGAGATGCCTAGAGCATTCAGAGCATTGCCCAGGGCCATAGCATGTGTCAGAGTTGGAACTTGTACCCAGCTCTTTCCTGCTTAAAGACCAGCACTCTATCTATCATACAATGCTACCTCCCTTTTAAAATAAAAACATTTACATAGGTTCCATACATGTTATCTCATTTTATCTTCCTATGACATAGGTGCTGCCATTATCCCCATTTACAGATAAAGAAATTGAAGCTGAGAAAAGGGAAGGGATTTACCCAGGGTCATGCAGTTCATAAATAAGTATCTGAGGCAGAATTTGAATTCATATCTTCCAAACCCTAAATCCAGAGCTCTTACTCACTGACCAAGTAGTACTTCTTAAAAGGAAGGAAATTTTAAATGAAAATAGAGCTGCACAGGGCCATTAATTCCTGTGTCAGTCTCTTTTCCACTAATTCCTATCCTAGGCCACACGGCTGCTAACAAGGTCCAGGAGGGGATCTCAACTCCAATTCCTTTCTGATAGCTCTGCTTGTAATTAAATCAACTTGTCCTCTCCAATCAGACAACCACAGAAATGCTCTGTTTGATACATCCTGAGGTTTTTTCTTTTTCTTTTCTTTTTTTTAGTTTATGGAATAAAACAAGCATTTCTATAACATAGTATAATAAAAAAAAAAGGTGACTGCATATGAAACTGCAAATCTATTGTGTACAATTTGTACAAATCTATTATGTACAACTATGTACAACTTATTTCTTTTGAATACATAATAAAGTATCATGTCACTTTCTTTTTTCCCCTTTTTTTCTTCCCAACCCCCCTTCACCCTAGAAATGGCTACCATTAGACACAAATAGGTATGTGTGTGTATACATGTATATGTGTGTATATACATATGTGTGTATATATATATATATATATATATATATATATATAAAAATTATTCTATATATTTGTATTTATCAGTTCTTTCCCTGGATTCATATAAGGTCTTTCTTCATATGCTGTTTATAGTTAATTTGGGTCAAATGACTTACTCGCTCAATCATTTTTAAAACAATATTGCTGTTACTATATACAATGTTCTCATGGTCCTGCTCATTTCACTCTTCATGATTTCATGCAAATCTTTCCAAGTTTTTTCTAAGATCACTGTGCTCATAATTTCTTATAGGACAATAGTATGCCATCACAATCATATACCACAACTTGCTTAGCCATTCCCCAATTGATGGGCATCCCTGAAATTTCCAGTTCTTTGCCACCACAAAGAAAGCTGCTATAAACATTTTAAAAGATAGAGGCTCTTTTTCTTTTTCCCTAATCATATTTGGAAATAGACTTAGTAGTGGTATTGCTAGGTTAAAGGTTATAAGCAATTTAACAACTCTTTGAGCGTAATTCCAGAGTGCTCTCTAAAATAGTTGGATCATTTCACAATTCCACCAACAATGAATTACTGTACCAATTTTTCCACATCCCCTCCAACATTTGTTGCTTTCCCCTTCAATCATTTTAGCCAATTTGATAGGCATAAAATGATATCTCCAATCAATGATGATTTTGAGCATTTTTTTCATATGGCTATAAATTGTTTTGACTTCTTCATTGGAAAATTGGGAATTGGAGAATGACTTGTATTCTTATAGATTTGATAAAGTTCTTTATGTATTTGGGATAAGAGACCTTTACCTGAGAAACTTTCTATAAATTTTTTCCCCAATTTTCTGCTTTCCTTCTCATCTTGGCTACATTTGTTTTATTTGTACAAAACCTTTTTAATTTAATGTAATTGAAATACATACTGTTTTAATCTTTGTATTAAAGATGCCCCCCCAAATCTAATTAGATGCCTCTTCATGCTGTGTAAGTACCCCTGAGTTCTTCAAAACTGTGACAAGCAGAGCACAGTCTATGATAAGTTCTACTAAGTAATAAAGACTTCAACAATGGTCCTGCTGACAGGCGGTATCTGTTTTTTGATGGCCATACAAGCTAAGTACAGAGAGGGTCCTCAGGAAGGAAGGCAGGGAACAAGCATTTATTAGGAACCTACAAGGTGCCAGTGGGCAAAATGTTTTATAAATATCTCATTTGCCCCTTTCGACAATCCTAGGAGGTAAATGCTATGATTACACTGATTTTACAGTTGGGGAAACTGAGGCATACAGGTTTAGTGACTTGCCCAGGGTCAAACAGCTAAGTATTCCAGCCTCAATGCTCTATGCACTGAGCCACCTAGCTACCTCTAAGGCTTTAATCTCCTTTAAGAGATTAAATGACTTGCATAGGATCAAATGGTCATCACCAGTGATTTAGCTACTCAAGGATGAATAAGCTGAACATGGCAACCCATAAAATAATGAAAAAATACAAAATGGTCTTTAGTCTCACAATTCTCCCTCCCGTTTCTGAAAGGACAACAGGGTAGTAGAAAAAGGAGCACAAGGGCATAAAGAATAAGTTTTTAGAACATCTTAAATATTCCAATGAATCTGTGATCTCGCTGACTTGGATGTTTTTCACCAGTGGGGCAGATCATAATCCATTTGTGTTTGCCCATGCTTGGTTCATATTCTCCCATAAGTTCACCACAGGGTGTCCACCTCACTAATGGAAACCTCTCTGTATTTCTCCTGACAACACAAGTATTTTCATCCAGATGTGATCTCTTACCTTCCACATGATTAGACCACTTAGAAAGAACCCTTTAAATATGGATACTCTAAAGGTAATAAGACCAATAACTGATCAGTATTGACATTCTTTGGGTGAGAGGGAAGGCCTTGGTGGAGGTCTGGGGTTGGGGGGAGGAGCAAAACTCCAGGCTAAGGTATAAGGTTGAAGAGTCGGTGGGGCAAACTGGGCCTTCTTAGCCCCTAACTCCTACTTCACCAGATGATACACTACAAATATGGCAAAAATTACCTTGACAAAGACCTGAAATTTGCTTGTGGCCATGGACGTCTGAAGGATTGCAACTTGTAAGTTACTGTGAAGAGGTGCCGTTTTCTGTCATTCCCTAATTTATCAGTCCCCTTGGAATCAGTTAAAGAAATGACGGTACTAGTGTCCCAGAGTTTAAGCACAGTGTCTGATACATAACAAATGCTGGATAAATAAATAAATAAATAAAGTGACTGTTTCCAATCAAATCACCCAAAGGCTAGTCATGAATGTCCCCCAGGGCCTGTCTGAAATTTCCTTGATCTGCTTAGGTGAAGGGAAAGGTCACAACTCAGAACTGTCTCTCGGACTTAACAGAGCTACACTCTTAATTCCTCCTCCCTTCAATTTTGCATCTGTAATACATTACAATCATGGGGAATGTATATGTAGGATATGGGGGAGTAGGAAGAGAGAGGATCTGTAATTTGATCCAATGTAAGGAATTTCTGATGAGAAACTTCCTTTATCAAAACTATACTATAAAAGTGAACTGACATACTTACTCAACCATTTTTAGGTGCTTTCTAAGCCTTTTTCCTTCTGCCTTGTTTCGTGGAGAGAATGGGAGGTCTGCACATGGATTTCTAATCATCATCACTCCTCAGCCATTAATGATTGTGTTGGAGCAGCAGCAAATGGGAGCTCCCTCCAAATTCACACAACCCAAGAGTAGAGCTCCTCCATACCTTGTGCCTTTTTCTCTTTCTGTGAGCATAGATCAAGAATGCACCTAGAGTAGACTTCCTGACCCAAGAGAGAGTAGTATCTGGGGCAATGATGGAGTTTCTTCACAAACACATAGGCACTACATGTGCTCACTTCTGTGGTCTAAGAGGTAAGTTTATGTCATTCCAGAACACCTGCTTCCTAGTTTGAGCCAGAATTTCCTAAGTAGCTTGATCCTGGAATCTAGCCTACCAGCCAGAAAAGGGAGACTTCTTAAGCAACACCAGCCTAACATGGGATCACAGATTTAAAGTTAGAAAGGACCTTAAAGAACTATAAGTAATAATAATAACTGCCATTTAAATAGCATTTTAAGGGTTGCAAAGCACTTTACTTATCTCATTTGATCCTTACAACACCCCTGTGAAGTAGGTATGATTATTATCCTCATTTTACAAATGAGAAAACTGAGGCTAGGAGGCTAAGTGATGTGCTAGGGTCACACAGCTAGTTCTGTGAGTAGACATATTTATGTCGCAGGCCTAGAGGGGCCCTGCTCACTACCATTGGGAAGCACGACTGGGCCTGAGGGTCCAAGTATAACAAGGATTTTATGTTACCTCCCTCAGGGGTAGGGATGGGAATTAGAACCATTATTATTCTCATTTTCCAGCTGAGGAAACTGAGGCTCAGAAAGGCTCAGTGACTTGCCCGTAGTTACATAGCTAGCAAGTGTCAAAGACCTCATTACATCCACCATTTTCCTGTCTTCATATCTTGCCCACTATCCACTATTTAACATTGCTTTTCAGACTCTGTTCAACTCAAATTCAAGTTTCATTGTTCTCAATGGACCCTGCTGTACTGATTAGTGATTTTCTCTCCTGGGCCATTTTTTCAGGTAGAAAACTAGCCTTGTTTCCCCTCACTCTTTATTCTCTAGCTAACTCCTCACTACCACACATGCAGTCTCCTCCAAGTTCTATAACTATGATGAAATCACCTCTGGCATGGCTCCTGTAGGAAATGTGTCAATCTACTATCCTATACCCCTACTCACCCTGTCTGTAACATTTTTAACATTCATGATGAAAGTGATCCTCCCTGGCCCCCACTCTCCCGTGCCTGTTGACTATCCCTATTAGAATGTAAGTTCTTTGAGGGCAGAGACTGTCTTTTCACTGTCTTTGTATCCCCAACACTTCTTATAGTGCTTGTCACTTAAATGCTTTTTCGTTCATTCATTTTATAACCTTGAGTTTGCCTTTTGTCATTTTTGCTTGCCATGATAGGAATACAGTAGGACTGATTTGACATGGGCAAACACAAGCAATTAAAAATGAAAATAATTTGCAAGAGTTTCAGCTCAGAACAGTCACCTGCTGGTGATAATGTCTTTAGCCTTTCACATATCCTGATACAGGATCAGGAAATTAGAGAGTGGCAGGGATCATGTAGATCTGAATTTGCAAGATACATGAAAATTCCAAATCTTGACCTTTCCTCCAGCTATTACTTGGCAAACAATAAGAAAGCCCAGCAATACACAGAGTTTCTCTTCCTAAAGCTATGAAGGAAAGCTTCCACCATCTCCTCTCCCAAAAGTCAATTCACAGCAAAAATATGTGAAATGTCCCTAGTGTGTGCTGGAGCCAACACACTACTTGGGACAGTCAATTGTTAAATTTTTGGTGTGAGTATTTATACCTCAGAAATTGGCAAATGCTGCAAAATTAGGATTTGATTTATTCTTTTGTTGATTGTCTAGATTTAAGAAAGGGATAGAAAAAGTGCTAATAGTGAAGATTAAATTTAAAGTATATGAGGCATACTGGCATACTTTTTTTTGAGAGCTAGTTGTTAAACACTTTCCAACACAAATATCTGGCAGTCCCAAACAATTTAAGGAACCCCATCACATTGGCTATGGCTTAGCAAGCAGGCCAAGGTACCAGCAATGCACAAAGATAACCGGTGCATGCACCAGTGTTGAAAGGATACTCAATGGAGGCAAGAATACCAAACCCTCTTTAAGGCTTCAAGGTTTTTTAAACCTTCTACACAAAGTCCTATGTGATCTCCGTAGTGGTTAGTGATTCTCCTCAATCCCTAAAAATTACTTCATATTTACTAGGTATGTATTTTTAAAATTTGCTTCTCTGCATATACAGAGTGTCATTCATTTTTTTTAATGTACTTCTCTGCACATACAAGGTGCCATTAGCCCTCCTCTCCTTCCTAAGTAGAATGAAAGCTCCTCAAGCACAGGAATTGCTTTTGTTTTAGTCTTTGTATCACTAGCAACTAGCACAATAATTGTTTAACCACCAAGAAGCATTGAGAATCACCAGAATCTCTTTACCAAAAAGGATCTGAGTCTTGGAAAGTCTCATGTTTAACCCAGTCATTCTGAATGCCTCCACTGGGTAGAAGTCCTAAGAGCAACTCAAATTATCTATGGTCTTCATATTATCAGTGACCTTCAATCCCTTAACTCTGCCTCTCTCTATTGCTGTTGTAAAAGGACATGTGGATTTGTGGCTTTACCCAATCAAAAATCAGTTCATAAGAACCTATCCACTAGTTAACAAATTGAAAACTACTGAACTTGCTATATTTCAATAAACACTAGTCACATGATCTTAGTGTGATGGAGATGACTCTCCAAAAAAAAAAAAGCAGACAAGCATGCTTGGATCATGTATACAGTGATTATTCTTAGCATAGAATGGATAATGTTATGGGGAAAATATCTCCTCTTTCAATTCATGTGGTAGGTTACTGCTGCCAAAATAAATCTACTACAAAACAGAAATTATAGAGGAAAAACCTAGGTTATATTATGCATAAGCACAGATTCAGGAAGTAGAAAAATAACCCTGAACCCAGATTGGAGTTTCTGACAAGTTTTTATAAATACATCCTTTTACATAACGCAATCTCATTCATTCTGTTTCAGGGTCATAATCTCATATACCCCCTAAGGAAATTAACCTAAATGGACATTATAGGTAAACTAAGTCAGGTTATTAGATTAAGCTACATTTAGAAGGTTCACAATGGGCTGATTGAGAGGGGAAAGTTGTACGCCTATCATCTGTGTCAGAAGAATCCTTCCCCAAATAATTAAATCTCTTTGAGAAGTTCAAACCCCCTTTTGGCTTCTTATCTGAAGAATGTCAAAAAGTTTTCCCTTAATTCTATTAGTCACATTTTAGCCAAGTGAGGTTAATATTAACAGGAAAGAGTCTACCAAATATCTATAAGAAATGGCATGATAAAAGGTAATAAAAAGAAAATGAAAGATTTTTTATCACAATAGGCAAATAAATAATGGATAATAACAACAAAGCAATATGTAATTAAAACATTTACCAAGTGACTTTGAAACCTCCTAGATCCAGAAATCCCCAAGATAGTACAGAGTTGATTTGAACCAAGAGATCTATGAAATTCAATCTGCGTTTTAGTCTCACACTTTCATGACCTATGAGTGACCAAAGGAATGTAAACAGCATAGCTTATACAAGATGTTTGACATATATCCAACACAGTGAGTAGTCAGAGATAGACAGTTCAGGTCATGGAATTTAGGCTCTGTGGCCAACTGGAATTCATAAGGATTGCTGCTTTCCCTGTTTTCAGCTATCTCATCACTGCAAGGACTGCTGACTACTTCTAGCGTTGGCTAGATCAACCACACAGACTGAGGGGACTCAGAAGCCAGTCCCCACAAGGAGTCCAACAACTTCACGTCACCCTGGCATTCTCGCTTCAGCCTAGGGAAGGAGAAGAAGTTGAAATCATGAAGTTAGAACACATTTTCAACTCATTACATTCCTTCCATACACATCACACTTGCAAAGGCAATTAGCCTAGAAGAAATAGAAGGAAGCAAGACCAGTGGTAAAGGATTATTTACTTCCTTTTGATAAAGTAAGTTACTTGTAAAATACAGTATTGGATTTCCACTTGAAAACACTTCCATGACTCCATAATCAGGGGAAAGTTTGTTCATGGTTTGGGATATTTTACCATAGGTACTCAGAAAACAATTTTCAAATGAATGAATTTTCGTGATATGGGTGCCAGATAGAAATACTTTCCCCCAGACTAAAAGCTCCACCCACATGAGATGCATATATAGGTATAGATTTTAAAACATCTTTAAATTTAAAATTTAATGAATGTTCTGGCATAAAGGTATAGAGGTTTAGGCATGTTGTATGTGGACGTTTGGTTGTGTGAGTTTGTATGTTTACTTCAGAGCCTGCCTATTTGGGTTTGGGTCTACAGAATCTCTGAGTAGTTTGGGGTCTGTTCCTAGAAAGACACAAAGAGCTGGCCTGAGCTAGTCAGATTTCAAGGTATAGAAACTTTTGTTAAGATCTACCCTCTGACTCAGCTAAGCCTACTCATCTGAATCTAGCTTTGAGATACCTCCTCTCTCTACTTTTCAAATATGACTCTCAGAGAAGGAATACCCATGCACAACATGCCTATGTTTCTATATCTTTATACTGGAACACACATATATTTTTTTAAATTGTCACAGACCTTCTCGTGAAATTTTAGAATATACATATATATTTATATGTGTACACATATATATACACATTTATGTCAGTATATATACATACATATATATGTGTATATATATATGCATATATACATATATATATATATGCATCTCACTCAGGCTGAGCTTTTACTTTGGGGAAATTATAATGGTGTTTCTATCTGGAACCCATGCCCATAAAATTCTTTCATTTGAAAATTATTTTCTGAGTATCTATGCTAGGTACTATGTTCCTTTCCTCCATTGCTCGATTTTTCTGAATATAGTGACAACTATATAAAGGCCCCTCCCAATTGGTTATAGGCCAGGAGCTGGCTGTATCTCTTCCCCTTCCACAAATGAGTGGGAAAAGTTGTTTTGTTTTTTAGATGCAGCTGGAAGAAGACCAGATTAAATAGTTCTAGAAAAAGGCAAGGAATGGACTATCACAGAAGTCAGTACAAGAACTAGTAGCCACAGAGGAAATGGGTAGTAATTATGGGGAAGAAAGTAATAGAGGAGCAATATGACAAAACAGGTTTTTGGTGGCAGAGTCCTGATATAGATAAACAAACCCCTAGGGGACCCCCCTCTTTGCTGGAGTCCCACCTAGGTAAGTACTGTAGATCACTGTACAGGTCTGTGGTGGGGGGAACGGTACCAGAAGGAAGGAGGGAATCTCTTGACCCTCTATGAGTTCTAATACAAATACTTTCTTTACTTTTTACTGTCTAAATTTTTTAAATTATGTGTTCTGAAGCCTTGTGAGCCTGACAGCCAGTAAAGAGAACTGGTTGCCATCCTGGAGGAAATCCCAGGTGGTGGTTGCTGTTGTTGCTGTTGTCAAATGAGTGAGAGATCACCAAAATGTATTCTTGTCCTTCATGTCCAAAAAGAGCTCTGGTACAGGGTACATCAGCATCACTAAAACCTTTTTTCTTCCTTCCCAATAGTCATGGTGGAGAAAGATAATCTACCACTATTCACTAAGACCAATAATGTTTCTACCCTCAACCTTGATTCCATTTCCTTCTACCTTCTTTAGGACCTTGCTCCAACTTGCCTTCTCTCTTACATCGATCTTAAATTTCTTACGTTGGCTCCTTACCATCTGCCTAGAAATATATATGGATCTCCCCAATCTCAAAGAAAAAAAAATTCTTTCCTTTACCTTTCCTGCTCATAACTCATCTCTTTCTTACCTTCTCTGATAAGCTTCATGAAAACATTATCTATGAAGCACCCTTTCCCCAGCCTCTTATAATTAAGTCTCTTCCTCTTAAGAAAGACTTCTAAAACTACTCTTAGATCTTTAATAATATCTTAATGGCCAAATTCAATGAACTTTTATTCAGTCTTCATTCTCCTTGACTTCTCTACTACATTTGATACCACTGAATACAATCTTCTCCTTTTGCTTCTGAGACACCAAAGTCTCCAGGTTCTCCTACAACCTACTTTTTCTATCTCTTTTGATAGTTTTTCTTCCTCTTCCTGGACTCTTAATGTGTGAATGTCCCAAGGATCTGTCCCTTGGCTCTCTTAGCTTTTCTTCTGTTCTCTTCTCTCACTGAACTCTCTCCTTTGGCAATATCCTTCACTCCCAGGTTTCAACTGTCAGGTCCAGGAAGAGGATTTCTAAATCTTTATCTTCAGTCATGACTTGTCTTACAAACTCCAGACATATCATTTCCATCTGCTTTCTGAGAACATTTCTACCTGGAAATCATACTAACAACTCAATTTATTCTAGGATCATAAAGTCAGAGATGGAAGGAAACTCAAAGGTCATCTAGACCATCCTCATAGTGTAGAGGAGAAAAATAAGGCCCCCACAGGGGAAATTCTAACAAAGGTTACACAGGTAATAAGGGACAGAACCCAGGTCCTCTGAAAATTGCTCTTTCCACTGAATTATTTCTATCTGTGGAACTACTTGTGCTTACTTCACCTCTACCCTTATTGGGAAAGCTTCTCGCTTATCTCCATTACAGATAATGTTTGCTCTTGTTTTTAGATAGATATTATTTATCATTTTATTTTATTTTAAGCAATTTGGGTTAAGTGACTTGCCCAGGATCATACAGCTAGTAAGTGTCAAGTGTTTGGTCTGAGGCCACATTTGAACTCAGGTCCTCCTGGCTCCAGGGCCGGTGTTCTATCCACTGTGCCACCTAGCTGCCCCCTATTTATCATTTTAAGGAAAGCTTCATTTATTTCAATCTTCTCTAGTGTTTTTGATAGGAATGAGTGTTATTTTTATCAAAAGCTTTGTCTACATCTATTGAGATAATCATATGCTTTCTTTTGGCTTTATTATTAATATGGTCAGTTATGGTTTCCTAATATTGAGTAAACCCCACATTCCTGGTATGAATCCCACCTGGGCTTAGTACATGCTCTTTGTGATATATTGTTGTAATCTCTTTGCTAGTATTTCATTGAAAATTTTTGCATTAAAATTCATTAGGGAAATTGGTCTATAGTTGTCTTTCTCTGTTTTTGTTCTTCCCAGTTTAAATACTAGCAATATATTTGGGTCATAAAAGGAATTTGGAAGGAATCCTTTTTTGCCTATTTTTCCAAATAGTTTATATAGTATTGGAATTACCATTATCCCTTCCACATCATAACTGTCCCCTTCAAAATTTTGATATATCATAGATTGGCGTAAAAAAATTAAATGGGAATTTTGGGAGAGTTTTGTAGAAGCCACAGATGACACACAAAGTCCAGTAGATGACACAGAAAATGTTTAGAAACTCAGAAATGCATAAAATATATGTATAGTATTATATAATATCAATATATTTTAACTTTTAATACCATTAATTAATTAATTAATACTTTTAATACAATTACAATTATACAAATACAATTACAATAATACAATTAATCCTTTTAATTCAGACTTCTTCTCTGTTATAAAGGAAGGGCCAAAAAATTTTATGTGGACTTTCTAGATCATGGGGGCTCTGGGCCTCCAACCCCTCCACCCCTACCATGTGGAAGAGATAACTATAATTGTTCTGAAAATGTTTGGTAGAATTTACTTGTGAATCCATCTAGTCCTGAGTTTTTTTTTCTTAGGGAGCTCATTGATGACTTGTTCAATTTTTTTTCCTAAGATATGGTTAAGTATTCTATTTCCTCTTTTATAAGGTAGGCTGTCTTGACCCTGTTCCTAGTCTTCAAAAGTACTTCATTTTCCATTTTGTTGGATAAGTCTGCTACTTAGGTACCCCAGAGTTGTGCATCCAGGTGGCTATGTGGCTCCCACAACTTGAATAGCTGTCTATCATTTATCATCTTTCTTAAATGATTCAATCCTTGTGGTATGTGCCAAATAAGTTCCATTCGCTAAGTCCCAAAAGAACCTGGTCTCTTGAACTGATTGAAGTGAAGGTTGCACTAAATCATCCATATTCTTTCTCCCATTTCCTCCAAAAGCCTCTGGCATGCATTCTCTGAGACAGCTGGCTAGGATTAAAAGATCTATGGATGTAGAGTAGAGTTTTACTCTGTGCAAAGTGAACTGGCTCAAAATGAAGGAAAATTATCCTGGAAAATGAGAGAAAATGAATCATACAGATGGCAAAGTGGTCAGACTTAGCCAAAGCTGCATATGGGCCAGCAGACAGGCTTGTATAGCAACCTTTGCCTAGTTGGTTGAGTGTAATCATGGTGAAAAACATAATGAAATGCCAAACAATGATGAAAGAGAAAAATCACCCTTAGAATAACTCTGGATGTTTCTGAATAGAAATAGAACTTTTGTTTCTGAATAGAATGAGGCCCTCTATTTCCTGGTTCCTGGCTTCCCCTTCCCCCCCTCAAAAAAAAGTTCACTCTTCTCAAGCCTGAATACAGCTATGCCACAGTTTGCCATGCCAATCAGTAGACATAATTGCATTCTTATGTCATTATGAGTGAAGGGATAGCCTGGTGTTCAAATTCTTGGGTTCAAATTCTGCCTCTTGTACATGCTAGCTGTTTGATCATTTAACTAAAGTCAAGTCACTTTAGCTGTCAAGCTCTAACTTACAGACAAGTTGTAATCTGCCTCAGTGGGACAAGTTTCCATACTGAGAGTTCCCTATATGGCTGCAGTCACACACACACACACACACACACACACACACACATACATGCACACAGAGTTAGAAGATGGAGCACAAGGTGAAAACCAAAAAAAATCTAGTTGGAGGATGGAAGGATATGAGGTAAGACTTTTTAAAAGTAAAATTCTTCAAAAAGAGGCTAAAGATGAGAGGGGACAGGCTAGAAGTTTATACAATCATGAAAGGTATGGGTATAGTGAACAATGAACTTATTCTTCAAATCTTGGATTTCAGGGACAACTCCTCTCCCCAGCCCCAAGCTTAAAAAAGGCAAAGGAAGGAAATAAAGCACCATTTTCAAACAGTTGATAGAATTTGCAATTCCCAGAACTAATGTAGGTGATATAAATTGGATAATATATAGTATGTAATAAATATATAAATTGGATGTGAAGTTAATGCTAAGTTAAATGAAGATTTAATTAAAGTCATAAATGATAGATCCAATAGAAATGATAAATGGAAAAAAAAGAAAAAGAAAAGTTCAAAAGTGTGTCCCTAAATTTCTAACTTGGCTATCATGGAGGAGATGCCCTCTCAAAATGCATTTCTTTCTTGACATCACTGTCAAAAACAGATGATCAGGCTCTAGGGTTCATCATTCTGACTCCATGTGACAATATATTCTTTGTGGTATTTCCTACATATACAACAGAAACATACGAAGTCATTTAAGAAAGCTAATAATGGTATCCATTGTGCTTCTAGAAACTAACCAAAGTAGTTGTCACTAGTAAAGACCAAAAGTGAATACAAAGATTTTGTGATTAAGTTTTACTAATGGTTTAAACTTGAGCTTTTAATTGCCCAGCTTCATTGGCTTTAAAACACTCAACAAGAAAGTCAACTAATCTTTCAGCTAGAATAGGATTATCTTTATTGATGACAAATCATAAAAAGAGTAATGAGAATGCAGGGGAGAGCCTGATAATATCAGAGGTCTCCTCAGCAGACACACATCCTAGGCCACTTTGATATCCAGTTTGAAGGTATACTGATGTCACCATGAGCTTTGTGACTGTTGTTCAAACTTAGGAAAGAAAATAGTGGATATAAAAATATGTGCGTATACATGTGTGTGTGCATGTATGCACCTTCATTACAACCAGAAAGTCTTCTGCCTAGCTGTGAGGAAAAGAGTCAATTTATGAAGCTCTGGGAAAGGGAGTTTTGGATATTATGTTACTGATTTTTCAGCTTGTTTTCAGCTTTGATTTCTTCTTCTCTGGTTCATCAATATCCATTCATAAGTTTTCCTAATTGACTATTTGGCAATTCTTATTAAAATAATCTCCTACCCTAAGATATGACAAGTTGGGCCAACCATCCCAGTACCTATGCTTTCAGAGACCCTGGGTTTTTGGCAGCGGTCTGGACAGGTAAGTCTCTGGGTCAAAGGATCATAAATGTAGCAGAAGTTTGCTTGTGTCAAAGTAGATAGGAGGTCAGAGGCAGATAATGACAGGGGCACACCACAGGAACATGTAACCTGAGGTAGTGCTGTATGCAGATGAAGCAAAGGACAAAAAACAAAACAAAACAAAAAATAGCACCTAGTTATGGAAAAATAAGAACCAAGGCCAGGATGCAAGATGGCAACTAACATACTCATACCAACTACTTCACAGGGTGGTTGAGAGGAAGTAATTTTGCAAACCCTAAAATACAATATAAATATAAGATGATAATCAATCAATAAGGATTTGTTAAGCATCTACTATGTGCCAAGTATTGTATTTGGCATGGAGGATATAAAGATAAAAAATAAGCATTCTCTGCTTTCAAGAAGCTTATGTTATAATGATGATAATTATAGTTAATTTAGTTTTCAGTTGTGCGGCTGGCTCTGCCTAGCCTGATGCAACCTTTTATCTTGAGCAGCTCAGTGCTCCACTCAGCAGTCCTTGCCATTGATTAGCTGACCACACCATATCTTAGACTGTCCTGGACCTTTCTTCAAAATGGAGGTTCCAGGAGGAAATCATCAGTGGGAAAAGGTGCCACAGGAATAAGGAGGAATGTTCCAATGTGAGGAGGCCATAGATGCTCAGAGGTTCTTAACATGGGGTCCATGAACTTGTTTTTAAAATATCATGGAAACTGTATTTCACTATAATTGGCTTCATTTGTAATCCTATGTATTTTATTTCATATATTTTTAAACATCCTGATTAGCTCAATGGCTTCACCAGACTGCCAAAGGAGTCTATGACCCAAAAAAGATGAAGACTTCCTAAAGAATTTCCTAGTCTTCCATTGGTCAGCCTTCCATGTCAGTGTTCTAGGTTAGTCCTCTGGATGGAATGAGATGTTCAGTGTGAATCTAAAGGAGATTCATTCCTCTGAGTCCCAGGTATCATTTCCTGCCCACTCCTCCTCCTGACCCCTATTCAGGATGGCTGGGCAGCAGAAGTCAGTTTTTAAAAAGTGTAGCTTGGTTTGAATCACAGAATCTGAGACTTGGAAGAGAACTCAGAAGTCATATAAGGCCAATGCACACTTCAGCAAGAATTCTTTCTATGTTATACTTGATAAGTAATTATCCATCCTTTTCTTGAAGATCATTAGGTAACAGAGCAATTCAATCAACTTTCTTATAGCTTAATAGGAAGTTTTTCCTTACATCAAGCCTAAATTTCCCTCTTTGCAACTTCAACCCACTGATCCTGGTTCTACCTTCTTGGGACAAGCAGATCAAATCTAATCTCTATTTCTTATGACAAGCTTTCAAAAATTGGAAGACAGTTCTCATGTGTTCCGAAGTTTTCTCTTCTTCAGGCTAAACATTCTCAGTCCTTTCACTAGTCCTTATGTGTCATCAGTTTCAGGTCCTTCACTTTGCTGGTTGCCCTTCTCTAGATGCTATCTAGCTCATCAATGTCTTTCCTAAATGAGGTGCCTAGAGCCGAACACCTTGCTCCAGATATAGCCTAATGAGGACAGAGTACAGAGGAACTATAACTTCTCTAGTCCTAGATACTATCTTTCTCTTAATGAAAATTAAGAAAGTCTTCTCACCCTGGAAGTTCCTTCAGCATCTATGATCTCTTAACCCTTTAATATCCCTCCCTGCAACTTCCTTCTCCCATTGGTGACTTCCTCCCAGAACCTCCATTTTGAGCTAAATCCTAGGGCAGCTATCCTTTATTCCTCTCCTGGCTTGGTTTCAGACACTCTAGAATTTGCTACAATGCTCTCATAAATAACTTTTTCACTTCTCCAGCTCTCAACTCCCTTTCATGTGTTGTCTTCCCCTATTAGAATGTAAGCTGTTTGTGGGCAGAGACTTTCTTTTTGCTTGTATTTGTATTTCCAGCATTTGACACAGTATCTAACACACATAAAGCACTTAATAAATGTGTATTGACTTGTTGACTTGACACTAACCTTTTTGGTTGCAATGACCCATCAATCATTCATATTAATCTTCCAATCACTAATTGAAAGTTTAAATACCACAGCTTCAAGCACAAATCTCTGAGAAGCTCCTCTTGAGGTCTCCTTCCAAATTGTCATCAAACATTAGTGATTATTTTTTAGTTCTAATCATTGAGCTAATTATGAAACCACCTAACTGTACTAACTTCTAGCTCACCTTTTCCACAAAAAATAGCATGAGACTTGATCAAATGCTTTGCTGAAATCTAGGTAAATTATATATCTTCAGCATTTCCCTGCCCTGCCTGTTTATTAATCCTATCAAAAAAATAAAATAAGGCTAGTCTGGCACAGTCTGTCCTTGATGAAACCATGATGGCTCTTGATGATCAATGATTTCTTTTCTAGATGTTCACTGACCATTCTTCTAATAATGTATCCTAGAATTTTGCTAGGCAGCAAAGTCAAATTCATTGGCATATAGCTTAAAGACTCCATCATTTTCTTGTTTTTGAAGATTGGGGTACCATTAGTCCTTCTATTATTTAAGACATCTCTCATATACCACAGTCTTTCCAAGATCACTAATAGTGGCCCAGAAGTCACATCTACTAGTTCGCTAAGTATCGTAGCAAGTTCATCTGGGCTGTGACTTGAACAAATCAAACCTTCAAGGTGTTCCCTATTTCCTTACTTATTTTGATATATCAATTTATCAATTTCTATCAATTTTTTATCTATTCTTCTCAGTGGAAATGTCATAGTCCTCAATAGAGAAACTGTAAGAAAAATAAGAGTTCAGGTGCTCTGATTTCTTTCTGTCATTAGCCATCACTATCCTATCCACCCAAAGCAGTAGTTCCTTCTCTTCTTTGATAATTCTTCCTTCAGAGGCAGCTGGGCAGTACAGGAGATAAAACACTGGACCTAGAGTCAGGAAGACCTGAGTTCAAATCATCTCTCAGACACTTACTAGCTATGTGACCCTGAGCAAGTTCTTTAACTTCTGTTTGCCTCAATTTCCTCAAGTTCAAAACGGGATTGTAGTTAACACCTACCTCCCAGGGCTGTTCTGAAGATCAAATTAGATAACAGAGTTCTTAGCACAGTGCCTGACACATGGTAGGTGCTTAACAAATGCTTGTTTCCTTTCTTCCACTTAGATAAAAACAAGACAACTATTTTTGCTATCCTTTGCTCCCCTGTCAACCTCAAGTCATTATAAGTTCTAGCCTTCCCAACGTTATTCTTGCAAGATCATGCCATAATTTTGTATTCATCCTCGGTTATCTGTCCTTGCTTTCATGTTCTGTACATGTCTTTTTGAAGTATAAGTTGCTTGATGACTTCTCTGTGAATCCACGTCAGTCCCTTTAGATAGCTATCTTTTCTTCTTTTAATGGAAGCTATTTCTCTTTGTGTCCTCAAAATTTCATTCTTGTGAGTTTCTCATCTCTCCTGGGCTCAATTCCTCCTGTAGAATTTTAGTCCATGTACCTATTATTTCCCAGAATTCTTTAAAATCTGCTGTCCTAAAATCTGTGGCACATATCAAACTATGCCTTTTTTTTCTTTCCTCTATCCCAGATTCTAAGTAGTGATCACTTCCTCTCATTGTTACCATCATTTCTATTCCAACAACCAGTTCCACTCTGTTGGTATATTCAGAAAAATAGAATTTCTGAATTTCCCCTTGTTGGTTTCATAAAGGTACACTCTCAGAAAAGAGTCATCTTAGGGTAGACTCATAAGAAGCTGTTTTCTCTTGGCCTCTAAACAGAGGTCCAATTTAGATCAACTTCCTAGTTTTCTCCTGCTGCCCACTGATAGATACTTATAGGGGGTTTTCATTCCTTCAGAAAAACATAAAAAGAAAAACAGCCCCAGATAGTTCACAACTACTGCCCTGTAGGAAATAAGAACCCAATGTTGTTGACAGATACCATCTCCAGTATCCAAGTGCCATTTCCAGCTAGAAAACCACTGCTTAGATATGGAAAGTTGCATTCAAATGTGAATGGTAGACAACAACAAACTTCAGAATGATAGCTGCAAGTGATTAACAGCAAAGAGTCTCACTCATTTATAAAAACCTGCAATAAGCCAAAGAACTTTCATGGTAATTTTGAAATGAACTGATGGGATATGGGCTCATTAGAGTATTTTAGAATAGTGGTTTCAAGTGTTACCATAGTGACTGACAGCTCAATGGAACCACCTTCTGTTGGTCCCTAGACAATACTAGGAATACTATCCTTGTATTTATCAGTCTGTCCATCCTGCTTTTACAAGGATGTATATATCTCATATGCCCTGAACCACCTTCTGTTGGTCCCTAGACAATACTAGAAATACTATCCTTGTATTTATCAGTCTGTCCATCCTGCTTTTACAAGAATGTATATATCTCATATGCCCAATGGGAGAGTGGTATTCCCTTTTGTTCATTTCTGTATAAAACTGGAGGCAACGTGATATGTCTCAACACATATTAGTTTAGGTCCTAGTTCATATGTGAAAATAATGCTTCTGAAGATCTAACTGTATCTACTTTTATAGATTAATCCAGGGGAAAAGCTGAATATGTTTTTAAAAATTATTGCAAGAGAGGAGTTTTTAGGAGGACCCTCCCCTCACCAAAATTTCCAACATTTTATTCAATAATAACTTGCCTCAGCTAAACAGATGAAAGCAGCCAAATCAGATCACCAGTGCCTGATCTCTTTCTACTTACTTTTATAAGATAGGCTTATAAAATATGAAAGAGGTGTTGACTGATGTGCACATACCTCAGTATGCTACTCTCCTTTTCTGAGTTCCCATTTCCTTAGTCCCAGTGCCTTTGGCAGCTGCCTCTGTTTTTCATACTTCTGGTTTGGGTGTGGTAGTCATTGAGTGTCTGTGGTCTTGTTTGTCATCTGTCACATGCTTGTGCATCTATAAGGTCATTTTTTTTTATTAACCTTGCATTGCTGACATTTTTCTCTCCTTTCTGTCATCACGTTTGTAAGATAGATACTCTTGAACACTATCAGTGGAAAGAATAAAATTTCCTCCTAAGAGGCAATGGATGACAATATGGAAAATGTGGGGTGGGGGGAAATATGATGGGAAATGTTAAAGCGGAATTAAAAAACTGAGTAGTTATACCCAGATGACAATATATTTGGCAATGCATATGGTTGCAGAAACAAACTGCGTCCAAGGCTCTCGGTAGCCAAGGACCCTGACCATTGGTTTCTATACAGTTAACATACAATTATTATAGGGATAATAGGGATTAAGACACCTATTTTCTTCTTGGTGAGGGGGATCTGGAGGCACTGAAGTGAGAGAGAGGAGGGTAGTTTTGTGACATTCCTCAACAGGGGAAAAACCTGGAGAAAAGCCATAATGAGAAAAACTCCCTTAGCTCCCAGGTATGAGTCATATATAACAGCCAATCACGTAGCAAACTTCCACATTATTCACAAAGCATAAAAGCCAGGCTCAGAATTAACCAGGTAGGAAATTTCTTGTTCAGAAAGGAAATAGCACAATGGGGAACCTGAGTCAAAAGGATTCCCTTAACTTTTTCAGGAACAGACATCCATTTCAAACTGCACTCCCTTTGGGAAGCACATGGCATTCCACTTGAATAGTGAACTACTGGCTTAATGACATTTCAGACAACCATACCTGAAATCAAACTCAGAACAATATCAAATTATGGTCCCAAGAAATTTTACCTCAAATAACAAAATTTCCTAATCACAGGTTATCATTATTTTCTCACATAGCCACAACAATTAACAATGAGCAAATACAAGGACATTTCATTTATCCTTCATTTATAAATTAAGAATAATCACATTCTGGAGTTTTTACACATATAGTAAATATCAGATTGTTGATTTAAAACTCTCAAGAAAATTGCTGACTACTGTAAATTTTTAATCTGTATCGCCTATTCACTCCTAAGGCAAAATTGAAATCTTTGAATCTAAGGTCTATTCTTACTAAGTTGGCTCAAATATGTGACTTTAATACATATTATTTATTAATAAATATAGTCTTACAATTATCATAAGTGATGGTAAAATAATTTCCGATGACAATTTATTTAGCAATGCATATGGTTGCAGAGTACTTATATGTACTAATTTTTATATAGTACTTTCCATGTATTCAGCACTACACTAAGCCTTTTACAATCACATGATTTTGACAACAACCTGGAATGTGGGTGGTATTATTATTATCCCTTTACAGATTAAGAACCTGAGGTAAACAGAGGTGAAGTTACTTGTTTAAGGTTGCACAGATTTTGCATTAGGTTCTGATGTAGCACAATTATTCCTTTTTTTAATTTTGTTAATTTATTTTGATTTATCAACAATCACTTCCATATTATTTTGAGCTGAAAATTTTTCTCCCCCTTCCTCCCCCACACCCTCCCCAAAACGGCGCACAATCTGATATAGGCTTTACATTTACATACCCCTTAAACATATTTTCACATTAGTGATGTTGTAAGTAAAAATTAAAACCAATAGGAGGAACCATTAGAAAGATGAAACAAAACTCAACAGAAGGTAAAAATAAGTGATAGCAATTCGACTTCCATAGTTCTTTCTTTGGATGTGGACAGCATTTTCCATCCCGACGCCTCTGGAGATGTCTTAGATCCTTGTAATGCTGAGAAGAGTTCAGTTTAGCAATATTAGTAATTGCATAACATGGCTGTTATTGTGTACAGAGTCCCCTTGGTTCTGCTCATTTCACTCAACATCAGACCATATAAGTCTTTCCAGGTTTTTCTGAAGTCAGCCTGTTCATTTCTTATAGCACAATAGTGTTCCATTACATTCATATACCCCAACTTGCTTAGCCATTCCCCAGTTGATGGGCGTCCTCTCAATTTCCAATTCTTTGCCACCACAAAAAGACATGTGGGTCCTTTTCCCATTTGTTTGAGCTCTTTGGGATATAGCCCTAGAAGGCAGCACAATTATTCTAATAGCAGAACATATTTCACTGTAATGAGATTGCATTATGATTTAATTTCAGAACAAATTTTGACTGAATCAAATCTGTATTTATAATCACTAATGATAACATTTAAAATCTCCTTTTTTCCAACAGTTCACTCTTTTCAGTTAACTCATGTTCAGAAAAAATCATGGTGGCACTCCCATCTCCCCATAAGTTTTTCTTTATTTCCTTCTAAATCACCTGAAGAGCCAAACCAATTCCTTTTGTTTTCTCAAGCTAACATAACCCTACCCTGCTTAATTCCTCAAGCCTTTTTTCCCCAATCACATCCTACACTATCTATAGAACTAATCTTTACTCCACTGAATTTTTCCTTCACAATTTAACACAAAATTTTAGTACATGAAACCTATTAATTGCAAGACTCTTGCTTTGGGGGTTCTGAGAAGCTCATAAATGCATGATCTATTCCAATACCTTTTGGTGAATTTGTTTTTAGTTTATCTAAACAATTAAGTTGTTATATCTTTCACAGAAGAAATATAGTAGTAACACAAAATGGTCTTCCAGATTAAGTTTTATTTACTTTTAAGTTGCTCCCTTATTTAAACAAGTTTCTATCTTTTCATGGTCAAGAAAAAGTTAATAATAGGTAGTTCTTAAGTACCAGATAAATATAAACTGCAAATGGCAAACCTACTTTTAAAATCTTTTCTCTAATCAGTGAAATCATCCTTCTGCCTTGCACTAAAACAATAAATCTGTCACTCTCCAGGGGAAAAGTGATAAAAGGTCTAAGTACTATTTCCATTTAACTTTCATAGTGTTTTATTCTTATTTTTCCTTAAAACAAATTTTGTGGAGTGGTACCTCAAAACTCACTAAAACATTTCAGCATTTATAGAAGCATTCAAATCATAATTTGGAAATTCACAGTAGAAAATTATCAATCACAAATTTAGTCTCTAGTTTAACAGTGTTACAAATTCCACAGACTGGGAACAAAAATTCCCTTCCTTCTTGTCTGTGTCTCTTGCCTGCCTTCCCAACTTAATCAGAAAAGAGAGACTATTTTTTATGAAGCCTTTGAAAGTTCCTCAGAAAACTTTTCATTATTTACACTCTTTTTCCTTTGGTTGATCAAGCCATAGGAAGAAGTTAGTTTGATTTTCCAAGACATAAAACACAGACAATATGACAAGACAAACACATAGAAGTGAAGTTTTTCCTTCTTATCTCCCACTGAAAGTTTGATCAGAAAGTCCATGAGAGTAAGTTCCTGCTTGATGTTATCAATAGCTGGGAGAGTTGTTTTGAAACTCCACTCTTCTCTGATTTTTCCCTACAAAGTGATTTCTTAAGAGCACCATGGTTGTTGTCATCAACATCATCATCACCATCATCATCACCATCATCACCATCATCAATCATCATCATCGTCATCATCATCATCTTCTTCTTCTTCTTCTTCTTCTTCTTCTTCTTCTTCTTCTTCTTCTCCCATTATGCCTTTGTCAAGGCCTTCTTAGAGCTCTATTCTTAGTCATTCCTTTCTAAATGAGAAGCTTCCCCTGTTCCCAGGCCAATAAGAATTTCTCTAAGAGGATATCCTATTGATTTCCTAGAGCCAGTACCCATGGTACTTTGTCAGGGACCATTCACCTCTATGGTGTTACCATCTGGTTGTGGCTCGGGAAGACTTGGAGGTCCAGGGATGGTCAGTCCTTCACTAAGAAAGTCCATTAGTAGAAATCTTACCAAAGCATCCTAAGGTTTTCCTTTAGCTAAGGTCCAGTTGTCACACAGAGTCACAGTCTCAATCCCTTTATTGGTCACCATAACTGTTACAGTGAGATAAAGAAACTGAGTAGTTATATCCAGACAGCAATTTATCTAGCAATGCATACAGCTGTAGAAACAAACTGGTCTAAGGCTCTCAGTAGCCAAGGACTCTGACCATTGGTTTCCATTGGTTTAACATACAACTTGTTTTGTTGTTCAATCTTCAGTCATATCTGACTCTTTGTGACCCTATTTGGGTTTTCTTGGCAAAGATACAAAGGTTTGCCATTTCCTTCTCCAGCTCATTTTATAGATGAGGAAACTGAGGCAAAGAGGGTTAAGTGGCTTACCCAGAGTCACACAGTAGGTATCTGAAGCTATATTTGAACTCCAGGCCTAGCACTCTATCCACTGTGCCACCTAGCCGCCTCTAGTACAATTTGGAGGGACTGAAAAACAGGATTATGGAGATTGAGACACCTGGTTTCTGATTGGTGGAGGGGATTGGGAGACACTGAGGTGAGAGGGAAAGGGGTAGTTTTGTAACATTCCTTAAGTCAAGAAACCTTTTGGAAGGGAAGTAATTTTGTTACTTCTCCAAAGTCAGGTGACTTAGAAGCAACTGAAACTTAGCTTTACAAAATAGTGGATAAAAGCAAAATAGTCACTAATGGTTTTTTTTAAAATGTTACAGAAAGGAATAACCATTTATATGTAGAGGAAGGGTAAGGGAATAAGCATTTACACAGTGCCTTTTATATTCCAGGTTATTAACCCCATTTTACTATTGAGGAAACTAAGGTGAACAGAAATTAAGTGACTTGCCCAGAGTCACTCAGTTAGTAAGTGTCTAAGACTAGCTTTGAGTTCAGGTGTACTGATTTCAGGCCCAGTGCCTATCCAATGTGTCACCTACTGCCATGATAATAAGGGACATGGAATCTAGTCACCATTCCACCATTTGTTGGATGTATGGCCTTGGTCAAATTGTTTAATCTGTCAGCAACTCAGTTGTCTTATCGTTAAAATAGGGATAATAATACTTTGCCATACTGGGAAAATACCTCTTGAGTTCATTCAGTTCTAAGGTCTTTGGTTCTATGAGCAAGCTCTACAAATACATTGGATGTGTTAGGAGGAAATAGTCTCTTGCCAACAAATGATTGTCTGAATGTCATAGATCAACTTCACCTCTTTTCAGGTCAATATGAAGGGGAATTAATACAAGTAAAATTCAAACCTAATAATCATTTACTACCCTTTCTTGTTATTGCTGTAACACTTCCTTCTTGTGCTAATAAACTGCTCATAAAAGCTAATAAATAACTCCCTTTGATTTCTGTAGTTAGTCAAGTTACTTTGGAATTTCAAGAGTATATGGTTGGTATATGATGGAGCCCATCTCTGCCACTTACTAGTAGTATGACCTCAGACAAATCATTTAATTTCTCTGAGCTTCAATTTTTCATCTATTGAATCTCAGAGATGTGAGAATTTTTTTGTTCAGAACTCTTACAGCTATATCCCAATTAGTGCTATTGAGGAATCCTCTGAAGTGGTCATATTATTCAAATTCTCACTACATATTTCAATTAGGCTGGAAATGAGGATATTTTACATAATTATAATTTCTAATAATGCAAATTTGAATGCATATGACCACTTCAGGGGACTCACTTTTCATACTAATCAGGAACACAGTATACTCCCTGCATTGATGAAGATAGGCAATTAGTTCTCTAATATATAATCTTAAAGATTTTCTTGCCCATGGTTACATAACTAATATGTGTCAGAAGTAAGAAGCTGAACCCAGGTCTTTCTGACTTTAAAACTTGCCTTTTATATACTGCCTTCACCCTGTTGTCAACTTGAAAGGATGAAATGTATGTATGTATGCATATATATATATATATATATATGCATGTATGCGTGTGTGCATATATGTGCATATATGAATATACATCACACATTATACTCCTTAAAAGACCATACTGTCAATTAACATATTTTCCAATTATAACAAATACAATGAAACCTTATGATAATGCTGATATAGGAGGACAGGACTTACAAAGTCCTATATGTTAATTGAATTATATCAGACCTTAAATTAATATAATGGGTTGACCTTTGACAAGTTACTTAACCTCAGTGAGCCACAGTTTTCTTATCTGTAAAATGAAAAGTTTGGATTGGGTATCCTCTGAGGTCTCTAACATCTCTTAATCAATGACTTTATTATCTCCAAAGAAAAGTACTTTTAGGAAGAGATCTCAATTAATTACTTCCTTTTGCAATTAAACCCAAGTGGGCTTTTTTTCATAAAGTATGGAAAATTAAACCTCTCACAAAGAGCCACAATAGTATATGGTTCCCAGTTAGCAGACTAAGACCTACTGTAGATTGTAAAGCTTTCCCTGATAGATGTTCAACCTTGTTGCTACTGCCCCACCTCCTTTAACCCAAATTACCCCAACCCCACCCCAAAATGCCCAACCCTTCTTTTTTACTGGTATTCATGATGAGAAAGGGAACATACCTCTTTCCCCTGGACTCAAGAACTTCATTATTGGCACTCTCCCCATTCCTACCCCAATACTGACAATCTCACTAAATCATGAAAATGAAACTGAGCTCCTCTCCATTAAAAAAAAAAATTAGGAAAACCTGAACAAGGGCTTTGTAATGATCATTAAAAGGACATTCATTCAGACCACAGAGAAGAAAAAGATATTGTTTCATTTGGGGCAGGCAGAATAAAAAAAAATCCATCAACATGAGCAAGAGAATAGCTAGAATTTCTGTCTTTTGGACTCCCTCCAGTATTTTAGAAAGTCTTTACAGAATAACTTTGGAGATGAATATTTTAGGGAGGGATAAGAACAACTTCAAGAGGTCCTGCCACAGTGCAACTAAATTTATTTTATTGCTGCCTTATAAAAATGGCTTTGAAGTTTATTAGCTAAATCTTCCTTTGAAGAATACAATGGCAATGAGAAAGCAGCCTGGTTCAGTAAAAAGAACAGGGGCCTGGAAGTTGGAAGAACATGAGTTCTAATTCCTGTTTTACGTCTCCTTTGCCATGTCACCTTTAGCCAGTCACTTTATCTCTTTTTGAATTAGTTTCCTCAGCTGTAAAATGAAGAGGTTATACTCAATGACCTTGTATGTCCCTTTAGCCCTAATTAAGTAGTATTATGTTTTATATATACATATATATATATACATATATATATATGTATTTGCTTTAACACTTCCTTCTTGTACTAATAAACTGCTCATAAAAGCTAATAAATAACTCTTTGATTTCTATAGCTAGTCAAGTTACTTTAGGATTTCAAGAGTATGTGGTTGGTATACAATGGAATTCATCTCCATTGTGTATCTATCTATCTATATAGTGTGTATGTATATACATATTTGTGTGTGTGTTCTACAAATAAACTGCTTCATGCTCAGGACTAATAAAGAACAGAAGCAAGAACCAAAACCAACCAAACAAACAAACCTTAATAGGAGGAAAGGAAGTGGTGACAGTACTCTCTGTACTTGGGGAAAAGAAAGCAGAATATTTAGAGTTTAAAATGATATAATTAACCTTCTGCTTACTTTATACTACTGCATCAGGCAACTAAATTTCCCAAGTGTGGAGGGGAATTTTTTGTCTTCTTATCACTTTCATATATTTTTCTTAACTCTTGCTTCCAAAAAGGTATTTTTTACCCCTAAACTGCCAACTGACCCTACTGTTGAAGGCAAATAGATTATAGGGACAAAGATTAAGCTCTGAGAGAATGCCTGGGAGGACATTTATCTAATGCTGCCCCTAGTGGGCCGCAACATACTCTTTATGCAGGTGAAGGCAGTTGAAGTAAGAAATAAGACCTTAAAGGGAAAATTCTGCAGAATAGAGGAAAAAGTAATTATTGTAAATATAGTAGGAAGGTTCAGGATGGAGAGCATTTTAAATTATTGTTATTGTTTATATTTGTAAGAAGAGCAGCATTTTGAAAACAACCACAGGAACAAGATCATCACCTCTACCTTATTCCCTCTAATACTAAAATTCTAGGACAATTTGAGTTATTGAGCTTACCTACAATGAGTATAATGGGAGTTGAAAAAAATGCAACATCTAATAAATGTTGGACAGGTCTTAGAGACCCTGATTGCTGAGGAATAACTAAAATAGCTCCAAAAATTGACATGAAGTAAGGATTTTTGTTAATTAATTGGGTAGGGGTAGTGAGATGGGTCTAATTGATAAAAAAAAAAAAGGAGCTGAAATAACTGTAGAAGGTATGAACTCTTTTACAAAGGACTGCTGGCCACTCTCCTGCAGAGAAGCTATGTAGCAATAGAAATTCATGAAGGAACCAGTAGGTTCCTTCATGCAGAGATTATAGCCCAGCAGATGACACTAGCAATTTGCAACTCCTTCAAGGAAGCAATCAGATGACAACACCAGACAGCAATTTGTAAATCCCTCCCAGTGATATTTATCTTTTACCTAACAATACCAGAGGCCATATCAATTAAAATCAAAAAACATTTAATTAGGATCCTTTCTGGGTAAAGACCAGAGAGCAGACCAAGAGAGCAGTGAAGACACCTCTCTCCAGACCACCCCACCTTGGAAGTACTGAAAACTTGCAGAACTAGCTCTGAAAATAACAGCATGAAAAAGCCTGATTGTTGAGACAGTGCCTCCCTAAAAGTGAGAAGACTCCAACTTTAACATAAAGTTCAAAGTCAAGAAATAGGCTGGAAAAATCGGCAAACAATATAAAAAGTGCTTGACTTTAAAGTACCACTATGGCGGCACAGAAGATGAAGATACTAATTTAGAAGAAGGCAACAATGTGAAAAAAGCGACAAGCAAAGCCATAAAGAAATGTGCTAATTGGACACAAGCCGAATAAAAATTGCAGGAAGAGTAAAAGAAAGAGATAAGAATGGTAGAGGGGAAATTGGAAAAGAAATAAGTGATGCAAAAAAAAATATGAAAAGAGAATAAACAGCTAGGTAAAAGAGGCACGAAAAAATACCGAAGAAAATAATATGCCTTAAAAACAGAATTGGTCCAATGGTAAAAGAGGCACAAAATTCAATGAAGAAAAGAACTCCTTAAAAATCAGAATAGGACAAATGGAAAAGGAGGTTTAAAAAATTAATTGAAGAAAAGAATGCCTTATAAGAAGAAACAAAGCTATCACTCTTTGAGAATCAAGTAAAAACCTACTTGAAATAATAAACAACTTTAGCAAAGTTGCAGACTATAAAATAAACCCACATAAATCATCAGCATTTCTATATATTACCAACAAAGCCCAACAGCAAGAGATAGAAAGAGAAATTCCATTTAAACTTACTGTAGACATTATAAAATATTTAGGAGTCTACCTCCCAAAACAAACCCAGGAACTCTATGAACATAATTACAAAACACTTTTCACCCAAATAAAATCAGATCTAAATAATTGGAAAAACATCAGCTGCTCATGGGTAGGCCGATCTAATATAATAAAAATGACAATCCTACCTAAGCTAATTTACTTATTCAGTGCCATACCAATCAAACTACCAAAAAATTATTTTATAGAGTTAGAAAAAATAATAACAAGATTCATTTGGAAGAGCAAAAGGTCCAGAATATCAAAGGAACAAATGAAAAGAAATGCAGGGGAAGGTGGCCTAGCAATTCCAGATCTTAAATTGTATTAGAAAGCAGCAATCATCAAAACTGCTTGGTACTGGCTAAGAAACAGAGTAGTGGATCAGTGGAATAGGTTAAATATGCAAGACACAGTAGTCAATGACTATAGCAATCTATTATTTGATAAACCCATAGACCCCAGCTTCTGGGACAAAAACCCACTCTTTGAAAAAAACTGGTGGGAAAACTGGAAAAGAGTATGGCAGAAACTAGGCATAGACCCAAATCTCATACCATATATCAAAATAAAGTCAAAATGGGTTCATAATTTAGATATAAAGGCTGATACTATAAGCAAACTGGGAGAACAAGGAATAGTTTACCTATCAGATCTATGGAGAACAGAAGAATTCATGACTAAACAGGAGATAGCGAACCTTACGAAAAAGTAAAACAGATTGAAAAGTTTTTGCACAAACAAAGCCAATGCAACTAAGACTAGAAGGAAGGTAGAAAATTGGGAAAGAATTTTTACAACCAGTCTCTCTGATAAGGCTCTCATTTCTAAAATACATAGAGAATTAAGACAAATTTATAAGAACACAAGCCATTCCCCAATTGATAAATGGTCAAAGGATATGAAAGACAGTTCTCAGATGAAGAAATTAAAGCCATCTATAGTCATATGAAAAAACGCTCTAAATTATTATTGATTAGAGAAATGCAAATCAAAACAACTCTAAGGTACCACATCACACCTATCAGATTGGCCAACATGATAAAACAGGAAAATGATAAATGTTGGAGAAGATGTGGGAAAATTGGAACACTAATACATTGTTGGTGGAGTTTTGAAATGATCCAACCATTTTGGAGAACAATTTGGAACTATGCCCAAAGGGCTACAAAAATGTGCATACCCTTTGATCCAGCAATAGCACTTCTAGGGCTATATCCCAAAGAGATCAAACAAATGGGAAAAGGACCCACATGTACAAAAATATTTATAGCAGCTCTTTTTGTGGTGGCAAAGAATTGGAAATTGAGAGGATGCCCATCAATTGGGAATGGCTGAGCAAGTTGTGGTATATGAATGTAATGGAATACTATTTTGCTATAAGAAATGATGAACGGGCTGACTTCAGAAAAACCTGGAAAGACTTATATGGTTTGATGCTGAGTGAAGTAAGCAGATCCAGGAGGACTTTGTACACAATAACAGCCATGTTATGCAATGACTAATATTGTTAAACTGAACCCTTCTCAGCATTATGAGGATCTAAGACATCTCCAGAGGCCTTGGGATGGAAAATGCTGTCCACATCCAAAGAAAGAACTATGGAAGTTGAATCACTATCATTTTTTTTCTCTTCTGTTGAGTTATGTTTCCTCTTTCTAATGGTTCCTCCTATTGGTTTTAATTTTTACTTACAACTTCAGTAATGTGAAAATATGTTTAACAGGAACGTAAATGTATAGCCTATATGAGATTGTGCGCCATCTTGGGGAGGGTGGTGGGGAGGAAGGGGGAGAAAAATTTTAAACTCAAAAGCATATGGAAGTGATTGTTGATAAATCAAAATAAATTAATAAAATTTTTTAAAAAAGAAAAGAATGCCTTGAAAAGCAGAATTTGCCAAATGGAAAATGAAGTACAAAAGCTTCCTGAAGAAATAACTCCTTAAAAATTAGAATTGGATAAGTGAAGCTAATGACTCCATGAGACCTCAAGAGACAAACAAAGTCAAAAGAATGAAAAAGAAATAGAAGACAGTGTTGAAATATCTTATTGGAAAAACAACTAACCTAGAAAATAGATGGAGGAGAGATCATTTAAGAATTATTGGACTACCTGAAAGCTATGATCAAAAAAAGAACCTGGACATCATATTTCAATAAATTATAAAGGATAACTGCTCCATTTTAGATCAAGAGGGTACAATACAAATTGAAAGAAGCCACCAGTGACCTCATGAAAGAGATCCAAAAATGAAAACATTGGAATATTCAGCCAAATTCCACAGCTCCTACATCAAGAAAATATTGCAAGCAACAAGAAAGAAAGAATTGAAATATCATGAAGCCACAGTCAGGATTACAAAAGATTTAGCAGCTTCCACATTAAAGGAATGGAGGGATTAGAATATAATATGCCAGAAAGCAAAGGAATCATAATCAAGAGAACGTACCAAGTAAAACTGAATATAATCCTTCAGAGGAAAAGTTGATATTTAATGAAATAGAAGACTTTCTTTTTTATTTTCTTTTATTTTTTAGTTTAGTATTTTATTTTTTCCAAGCAAACATAACAATAATTGTAAGGTTTTTTTTTTAATTTTTAGTTCCAAATTCTCTGCCTCCCTCTTTCCCCCCCTCCCAATTGAGAAGGCAAGAAATTTGATACAGGTGATATGTGTGCAGTCATGCAAAACATGTTGTGTATATTAATCATGTTGTTGAAGAAAACACAGACCAAACCACCACCACCACCACACAATGAAAAATAAAGAAAGTTCAAAAAAGTAGCTTCAATCTGCATTCAGACTCCATCAGTTCTTCCTCTGGAGATGCATATAATTTTTCATCATAAATCCTTTGGAATTGTCTTGGATCGTTGTATTGCTGAGAAAAGCTAAGTCATTCAACAGTTGATCATTGCACAATATTGCTGTTACTGCGTATAATGTTCCCCTGGTTTTGCTCATTTCATTTTGCATCAGTTCTTGTAAGTCTTTTCAGGTTTTTCTGAGAGTATCCTATTCATTTCTAATAGTTCAATAGTTTTAAATCAAAATAATATGCCATAACTTGTTCAGCCATTCCCCAACTAATGGGCATCCCCTCGATTTCCAATTCTTTGCCATCACAAAAGTTGCTTTAAATATTTTTTGACAAATATGTCCTTTTTTTTCCTTAATCTCTTGCATACAGACCTAGTATTGGCATTGCCAGGTCAAAGGGTAGGTTTTATAGACCTTTGGGCATAATTCCAAACTGCTCTCCAAAATATTTGAATCAATTTACAACTCCACCAACAGAGAATTAGGGCCTAAATTTTCCCACAGCCCTTCCAACATTTGTCATTTTCCTTTTCTGTCACATTAGCCAATCTAATAGGTGTGGGATGGCATATTAGAGTTGTTTTAATTTGCATTTCTCTAATCAATAGTGATTTAGATCATTTTTCCTTCAACTATAGATAGCTTTGATTTCTTCTGAAAATTGCCTGTTCACCTTTGACCACTTAACAATTGGGAAATGGCTCTTATTTTCATAAATTTGATTCAGTTCTTTACATAATTGAGAAATGAGGCCTTTATCAGAGAAACTTGCTGTAAGAATTTTTTTCACAGTTTTGATTACTATGTATTTGCCTTCATCATGTTTCCTCCCTGTTTAATCTTATTCTCTCTCTCCTTTTCTCCTGTCCACCTTCAAAAGTGATTTGCTTCTGATTACTGCCTCCCTGAATTGATCCTCCCTTCTATCAACACCTCCCACCCCCTTCTCTTATAACCTTCCTCTCTTACTTTCCTATAGGATAAGATAGATGTCTATACCTAACTGAGTGTGTTTATTATTCCCTCTTTGAGCCAATTTCAACAAAAGTAAAATTCAAACACTCCCCCTCCCAATTCCCCTTCACTGTAAGAAAGTTCTTTTGCAATTGTTTTGTGTAAGATAACTTACCCCATTCTACCTCTTCATTTCCCTTCTCCCAGTACATTCCTTTTTTCACCCCTTAATTTTATTTCTTTAGATATCATTCTATCACATTCAACTCACATATATATTCTCTACATATACTCCTTCTAATTTCCCTAATAATGATAAACTTCTTAGAAATAACAAATATCATATTTCCCATGTAGAAATGTAGAGAGTTTAATCTTATTGAATCCTTTATGATTTCTCTTTCCTGCTTATTTTTTTTATGCTCCTCTTGAGTCTTGTATTTGAAAGTCAACTTTTCTATTTAGCTCTTTTCATCTTTTCATCAGGAATGCTTGAAAGTCCTCTATTTTACTGAACATCCATTTTTTTTCTCCTGAAGAATTGCTGGGTAGTTGATTCTTGCTTGTAATCCTAGCTCCTTTGCCCTCTGGAATATCATATTCCCAGCCCTCCAGTCCTTTAATGGAATAGCTATTAAATCTTGCATTACTGTAACTGTGGCTCCATGATATTTAAATTGTTTCTTTCTGGTTGCTTGCAATATTTTCTTCTTGACCTGGGAGCTCTAGAATTTTGCTGTAATATTCCTGGGAGTTTACATTTTGGGATCTCTTTCAGTAAATTATTGGATGGATTCTTTCAATTTCTATTTTACCCTCTGGTTCTAGAATATCAGGACAGTTTTCTTTGATAAATTTTTGATCATGGCTTTCAAGTAGTCCAAAAATACTTAAATGATCTCTCCTTAATCCATTGTCCAGGTCAGTTGTTTTTCCAATGAGATAATGCACTTTTTTTTTCTATTTTTTTCATTCTTTTGATTTTTTTTTCTTGGTGTATCATGGAGTCATCAGCTTCCAATTGCCCAATTACAATTTTTAAGGAATTATTTTCTTCAGTGAGCTTTTGTACGTCCTTTTCCATTTGGCCAATTCTGCCTTTTAAGGAGCTCTTCTTTTCAATGGATTTTTGGGCCTCTTTTACCATTTGATCTATTCTGTTTTTTAAGGTGTTTTTTTTTTAGTGTTTTTTGTTCCTCAAAATCAGTGGTACCAAACTGTTGGCTCTTTTTTCATGATTTCTTAAATCATCCATTTCTTTTCCCAATTTTTCCTCTACCTCTGTTATTTGATTTTAAAAATCCTTTTTTATTAGTTCCAGGAATGTTTTGGGGGTCTAAGACCAATTCACATTTTTCTTTGAAGTTTTGAATGTAGCAATTTTGACTTTATTGTCTTCTGAGTTTGTGTTTTGATCTTCCCTGTCACTGTAGTAACTGTCTATGATCAGGTTTTGTTGTTGTTGTTGTTGTTGTTGTTGTTTGTTCATTTTCCCACTCTTTAATTGACTTTAACTTCATTTTAAAGTTGTTCTCTGTTCCCAGTGTAGAGAGGGCATTGTTCCAAGCTTCAGCTATTTTGTGCAGATATTGTCAGAGCTAGTTCTAGGGAGTCTGTAAGTTTTCAATTCTTTTAAGGTGGTATCCTTAAGGAAAGGTGTGTTTACTATTATCCTGGCCTGTATTCTGGTCTGTGAGTGACCACAAGCACCCTTTTCTGCCCTGGAATTGTGACCAGGGACTCTACTCCCTACTGACTATAAGCTCTGGCATACTAATGTTTCTCCTTACCCTGGGACTGCAACCTGGGACTGGAACCGGAATCCCTGTATGGGCAATGCAACAGAGTCCTGCACCCTGTGCCAGCAGAGAAACCCCTGTAATCTCCCTCTGATTAGTTGTCCAACACCCTTGTCCTCTCTGGCTTGAGAGCTCTAGAAACTGCTGCCAATTGAGTTGCCTCCGAGATCTGCTACTGGCTTGCCTAGGCACAGCCTCGTTGCTGCCTTACTAGGCATTGCTAGTGCTGGGCTACACTCCATTCTCATCCCTGTGCAACAGACTTTTCCTGTGGACCTTCTAAAGTTGTCTTGGGCTGGAAAATTGTCTCACCCCACCCTTCTGTGTTCTCTACCCCTCCAGAATTTGTTTTGAGGTATTATTTAAAATTGTTTGGGGGGAATCTAGGAGAGTTCAGGCAAGTCCCTGCCTTTTCTCTACTATTTTGGCTCCTCCCTCTCCAAAATAGAAGATGTTTAAGCAATCCTGTTGAAAAGACCAGAGCTGAAGGAAAAAAAAAAATCTGACTTTCAAACACAAAACTCAACAGAAGCATAAAAAGGTAAATGTGAAAGAGAAATCATCAGGGACTCAATAAGGTTAAACTGTTTGCATTCCTATATGAGAAGATGATATAGGTAATGGCTAAGAACTTTATTATTATTAGGGCAGTTAGAAGTCTACCCAGAGGGTATGAGTATGAGTCAATTTTGTTGGGGTGATTTTCAAAAACTGAAAGGCTGAGATAGAGGGATGCACTGGGAAAAGGGAAAAAGGAAAGGAAGAATAGAGAAAATTATCTCACATAGAAGAGGCACACAAGGAAGGGGAAATGGAGGTGGTGGTGGGCAATGCTTGAACCTCACCGTCATCAAAATTGGTACAAAGAAGGAAGAAGACACATACACACACACACACACACACACACACACACACACACACACACACACACACATTCAGTTGGGCACAGAAATCTATCTTACCCAACTGGATAGTAGAAAGGGAAGGAGACCAAGACAAGGGTAGAATGATCAATGATAAAAGGGAAGGCACATTAAGGGAGGCAGTGGTAAGAAGCATAACAGACTTTTGAAGGACAGTGTAAAAAGAGAGAGGGGGGGGAGAGAGAGAGAGAGAGAGAGAGAGAGAGAGAGAGAGAGAGAGAGAGAGAGAGAGAGGGAGAGAGAAGGATTAAACAGAAAAAAGTAGGATGAAGAGAAATACACAACTAGTAATCATAACTGTGAACTTGAATGAGATCAACCCATCCATAAAACAGAAACAGAAAGCAGAATGGATTAGAAACCAGAATCCAACATACTGTTTACGAGAAACACATTTGCAACAGAGACACATACACAGAGTTAAAGGGTTGGAGAAGAATTTATTATGTTTCAGCTGAAGTAACAAAGGCAGGGGTAGCAATCATGATCTCAAATAAAAAAAAAAAAACAGAACTAATTAAAAGAGGTAAGCAAGGAAACTATATTTTGCTAAAGGGTACCATAGACAAGGAAGTTATATCAAAAAATTTTATGGCAAGTTTCTCTTATAAAGGCCTCATTTCTCAAATAGTCAGGAAACTGAGTCCAATTTATAAAAATAAGATCGATAAATAGTCAAAGGATGTTAACAGGCAATTTTCAGAAGAAAGCAAAGCTATCCATACTTAAAGGGGAAAATGCTCTAAATCACTATTGACTAGAGAAATGCAAATTAAAAGAACTCTGAGGTACCATCTCACAACTATCAGATTGGCTAATATGACAAAAAAGGAAAATGATAAACACTGGAGGGAGTACGGGAAAATTGGGGCACTACTGATGGGGAAACCAAAGCATCAGGGTTTAGTGACTTGCCCAGGGTCACACAGCTAGTAAGTGTCTGAGGCCAGCTTTGTACTGAAGAAGACAAGTCTTCCTTACTCCTGACCCAGCACTCTATCCACTCTGCCACCTCACTTCCCCTTTAGATAGAGACTTCTTATCATTTTGTTTTGTTTTGTTTTTTGTGAGGCAATTGCGGGTTAAGTGACTTACCCAGAATCACACAGCTAGTAAGTGGCAAGTGTCTGAGGCTGGATTTGAACTCAGGTCCTCCTGACACCAGGGTCAGTGCTCTATCCACTGTGACATTTTTTTTTTGCTTTTTGGTGAGGTAATCGTGGTTAAGTGACTTGCCCAGGGTCACACAGCTAGTGAGTATCAAGTGTCTGAGGCTGGATTTGAACTCAGGTCCTCTTGACTCCAAGGCCAGAGCTCTATCCACTGCACCACCTAGCTGCCCCTAGACTACTTATCATTTTAAGAAAGATTTTATTGATTCCTACATTTTCTAGTGTTTTTCATAGGAATGGATATCATATTTTGTCAAAGGTTTCTTCTACATCTTTTGAAATAATCATATGATTTTGTTGTTTTTTGTTATTGACTTGCTCAATCATACTGATAGCTTCCTTAATATTGAAATAGCCCTCCATTCCTGGTATAAATCTCACCAGGTATGATCTTCATAATACGTTGCTATAATCTCCTTGCTAGTGTTTTATTTAAATATTTTGCATCGATATTCATTAAGGAAATTAGTCTATAGTTTTCTTTTTCTGTTCTTGTTCTCTCTGATTCTGGTATCAAAACCATATTTGTGTCATAAAGGGAATATGGTAGGACTCCTTCTTTACCTATTTTTTCAAATAGCTTATATAATATTGGGATTAGAAACTAAAAACAATTTAAAGAATGTTTAAAATAAATAAATAATAGTTTCTTAAAGTTAAAAAGACATTATAAGAAGGCATTTAATTAAAACAAAGTGAATACAAGGAAAATCTTCTCATGTACATAAGAACATACTCTACTATATTGAGTGGTAGAAGACATAACATAGGCAAATCAAATACTACTGCATCCTAGCTGGAATACTTCTTTGTCTCTAAAGCTATCATTGGTTTCTTTCCCGCAAAGCTACTGATGCTCTGGTGATGTCATCTTCTGAGCTGCCTTCTCTGCTGCACTGCCTTCTGGTGATTCTCCAGAGAATTTTAGTTGCTATCTTCCTTGATGAATTTTGAGATAGCTTAAATCCCACAGCTACATAGCACAGTAAATAGAGTGCTGGGCCTGGAATCAGGAAGACTCATCTTGCTAAGTTTAAATCTGGCCTCAGACATTTACTAGCTGTGTGATCCTGAGCAAGTCACCTAACCCTGTTTGCCTCAGTTTCTTCACCTGTAAAATGAACTGGAGAAGGAAATAACAAGCCACTCCAAGGAAGCCCCAAATGGGGTCCCAGAGAGTCAGACACGACTGAAAAATAACAATTTCAACTCTTTCTTGAGTCAAATCTATATCCACAAACACTCATTCAGCAAAAGTCTTTTGGTCAAGTCAATCTTATGGTCTATTTTGCTTATGCTTCAGCAGACTTACCTACCAATTCAGTTGGGATGAGGAAATTCCTTTCAATTATCATAATGCTTTTAGCAGCTAACACTGGTTATACAGGTTGCCCTAAAGCAGGGTTGACAAATTATAGCTGATCTGCTAAATCCTGCCAGTCACCTGGTTTTGCAAGGCCAGCAAGCTAAGATTTTTTCAATATTTTAAAATAAAGTTATATTTTATTTTTTAAATAAATGTAAAAAGAAAAAAGTAAAAACTTTGGTTTTTTTTTCTCTCTCTCTGGGATACAAAAACAGAATGGCAGGCCAGAATTAGCTGCTGGGCTATAATTTGCCCATCCCTGCCTGAGAACTTCACTTTAGCAAGCCTACAGGTATGGGGTTAGAGCTGGTGACTTTGATCCTCCATTTGTATAGTTGATCTCAAAATGCTGCTTTCCCTACATATTACCATCATTTCTTCAACAACAACAACAACAAAATATTAATAGTGGTCTAAATCCTTCTCACTGACATGGAATATAGAAAGGAAAAGAACCTTCTTGGTTCCGTTCCGAAGTTCTTCCTTTGCCTCATATCGATGTCCAGTCCAAAGACAGAATTTGGTATCTAACACTCCCTTATATCTTCACCTCTACTCACGTTAGAAGCTGTGCTAAAACTTTAGAAGAAGGCTCTTCTTGCTCATGTAGCTGGTGCACACCAGGTGCTTTTTATATGTTCTGCAGCTCTTTTCTGTGATAGAGTACAGTGCTCTATGAATGTGAGCTGTTTTTGTTAGACTATTTGATGCCCATATGAAGAAAATCACAACTCTCAATCTTGTCCACAAGGAAATCATGAGAGGTTTCATCAAGTGCCTTGCTAATGTCTAGGTAAACTATAACCCCAGCGATCCCTAACCAAATAGTCTAGTAATCCTGTTTAAAAAAAAAAAAAAAAGGAAATTAGTCTAGCATTGCCTGTTTTTGATAAAGCCATGATTGTGATCACTGTTACCTTTTCTTTAATAATGTAATCTAAAACATTAAAGAATGAACATCAAGCTCATGGACCTCTAATTTTATATGGCAGTCTCTTCTCTGTTTTTGAAAATTGGGAGTCCTGTGATACCTCTCTTATCTCTATGATCTTTAAAGAGATCACTGCCAGTGATTCAGCAAGCTTGAATTCCAGCTAGATATCATAGTGGGTAGAGTGTTAGATCTGCAGCCAGGAAGACCTGAGTTCAAATGTGACCTCAGACACTTATTATCTATATAACCCTGGGCAAGTCATTTAACCTCTCTCTGCCTCAATTTCCTCAACTGTAAAATGGAGATGATAATAGCACCTGTCTCTCAGTTCTTGTGAGCATCAAATGAGAAAATAAATTGCTTAGCATTGTGCCTGGCACATAGTAGGAGCTTAATAAATCCTTGTTCTTCCTTCTTTCAGTACCATATGTTCTCCACAGGATGTCCACCCAACATGCTAGAGTCCTTTTAGTTCTCTTGACATTGCATCAATATCAATGGAATATGTTGGCTACGTATCAGTTATTCCTCACTCTCATCATATAAATACACTACGTTCTTTTCTAAACATACATCTCTGTAGATATCCTTTAGACCTCTTCTCATGTAATTCTTGATTGGTACTAGGTTTCAGGCTACTGACAAAATAAATACAAGGCAACAAATAAGGAGGGATGTCACTAGCATTTGAAGAGATCAGAAAAGGCTTCATTTAAAAGATGATGCTTGAGCTGAGTCTTTTTGGGGTTTTTTTGTTTTTGCTTTTTGGTAAGGCAGTAGGGATTAAGTGACTTGCCCAGGGTCACACAGCTAGTAACTGTCAAGTGTCTGAGGCTGGATTTGAACTCAGGTCCTCCTGACTCCAAGGCCAGAGCCCTATCCACTGTGCCCTTTGAGCTGAGTCTTGAAGGAAGGAAAGGATTCTATCCCCGCCTCGTACTTCACCATTTCTTGTGGATGCCCATCAACTTTTTATTCTTTAGATATTGTGGTATTGCATCACATACATCACAACTGGAAGAACATTGTTATTAAAAAGAGAAAAGCCTGGAATAATTAAAAACATTGCAAAATTTACCATAGATAATCAAGCCTGCTTTCTTCCTCCTGTTCAATTCTGGATCCAACTTATTGTCTATTTGCAAGGAGAAGGGAATAGAAAGAGAACAAATATTTATTTACTACTTGCTGTATACCAGATACTGTCTATCCTACGTGCTTTACAAATACTACCTCATTTGAAAATATACAATAATGTAGTCTATCCAAGCTGAATATGTTGATTGACCACCTCTTTGGCTTGTCCATCCAACTGCATAGTTAGTCTGGACAACAGGTGTTCTTCATCCACTTAGCTGTTTTGGTTTGTTTTTTGAGGACTGCAGGGTCAAACTCTTGAGTGATTATGAATCTTGTTCAGGAGGCTCTACAGTCTTTCAAGTTTTCATTCTAACAACTAGATGTCATCTATAAACAGGAGCATGTGGAGGACCTTGCTATCTATTGGGGATTCTTCTATTTGGACTCTATGCTAGTCATCATCCGAGACAACGACAAACACTTTGGTGAATGTAAATTTCCCAGTTTTATTCTTCACTGGACATTAATAATCAGCCTTCAAATAAAGGCATTGCTGTTGTTAGATGTTTCGATCAGTATTGTTCCATTTTGACATAAATTTCCTTTGGATACATTCTTTTGTCAAGAGAGACACCTTGTTGGAAGAGTGGTTCTAAGACGACATTTGCTGAACTGAATCAAGTGTTTTTTTAGTGTCGACAAACAATTATCACAGTTCATCCTTATATTCTCTATACCTTTCTATCAATTACATGAATATAAAAGTATTGTCTTCTGTAGATTATCTCTTACAAAAACCTGCTTATTTCCTTCTCAAACTATTATTAAAGATGCCCTTGAGATATATATATATATATATATATATGTATAATATAAATTATTCTTATAAAAAACATTGTAGAAATGGGGAAAATAGGTATATAAGGTCAGTAGTTATTGATAGTCCCCTGTTGTTTAGTAATTTTTCAGTTGTATCCAACCCTTCATGACCCCATTTGGTGTTGGTTTGCCATTTCCTTCCCCAGCTCATTTTACAGATGAGGAAACTGAGGTGAATAGGGTTAGATGACTTGCCCAAGGTCACAACTCTAGTAAGTGTCTGAGGCTGGTTTGAACTCAGGTCTTCCTGAGTCCAGGCCCAGTGCTCTAGTCACTGTGCAACCTAGCTGCCCTGATAGTGCCTCGGTTGCTTTTTATAGGGAAATAATAATCTTTGAGGTTTTTTTCCAAAACTCTGGCATCTTCTCCTCCTTCAGATAACTTAATAATCTTTCAACATCTTTAAAACTATGTCACCTGTAGCATGATCTTCTTTCTGTACCCTGGTCTAGTCCAACTTTTCTTTGTATTTTTTTTTTATTTTCAGTGCCATTTTTTTCTTCCTCATATAGCACCACCAGTGATAGTAGAATCCAAATGTAATGGTTCCATTCCTCATTAACAGGGATGAAAATTTGCTCTAAAAATCATTTTTGTTGTTGAGTCATTTTTTAGTTGTGTCCAACTCTTTGTGACCCCATTTGGGTTTGTTTGGTTATTTTGGCAAAGATACCAGAGTGGTTTCCCATTTCCTTCTCCAGCTCATTTTACAGATCATAAACTAAAGCAATCAGAGTTAAGTGACTTGCCCAGGGTCACACAGCTAGTAAATGTCTGAGGCCACATTTGAACTCAGGAAAATGAGTCTTCCTAACTCTAGGCCTGGCCCTCTATCCACCGATACCACTTAGTTGCCCTGATGATTTTTAATGATACTTACTATTTTTCTTCCATTTGTTATTCTCCTTCTAATTTCATTCTTAAATGTTCCCAGAATAATTTTACTTAGTTGAGTCTCCTGTTAAGCTTCTTGTAGACTTGTGTTGTTTTCTTTCCATAGCTTCTCACTATATAAGACAATATTACTGATAATTTTTCACTTCTCCTTTATAATCCTTTACCAAGGAATTTCTACTCTAAACCTGTATTGTCCTTGGCAGCCATATTTCTCTCTTTAAAAAGGAGACTGAATATGTGTTATATGAGGCACTTTGTAGAGTCATTTAGTGTCCTCATTATAGCAACTGATAATTTACAGTGGTTAGACTTCAATATCTTTTTTTTCCCTCACTTTTCAGCACCAATATTAAGGAGATCATATTCTGCTTCAATTTCATGCCATATTGCCTCATTTTTATTCTTCTAGTTTGACATTGACTTTAATCTTTGCTCAGACAAGTTGGTAGCCTAATGGCACCAAGATAGCTGATTTGTAAACGATTCCCGTATCGGTAATTAGTTGTTTCCTGTCCTTTAAAATAGAATCCATACCTTTTTTTGCTGCGTTATTTGGCACTCTCCATGTCCAGTACTTCCTGACTCTCTTCTTGAAGAAAGTATTTATTACATGAATGGATAGATAGATAGATAGATAGATAGATAGATAGATAGATAGATAGATAGATAGATAGGGCTTCTGAATAATAGCCTTTGCACTTCCATTTCTTATTCTTGAGCCATATTTTCCATTCTAGTTTTCATTTTTGTCTCCTATGCTTACCTTTGCACTGAAGTCACTGAATATTAAAAGATATTTTGATTTAATTTGGAAGGTTTTATTGAATTCTTAATAAAATTAACCTGTATCTCACAAAAATTGAGAAGCAGAGTGAAAAAAAATGAATATTAGTGTTTTCAGTTGGCTAGCTCATAAACTCAGAATCTGAAAGAGATCATTTGATCACCTGGCCTCTCCTCATTTTATTTATTTTTTGGTAAGGCTATTGAGGTTAAGTGACTTGCCTAGGATCACACAGCTAGAGTCAAGTGTCTGAGGCCACATTTGAACTCAGGTCTTCCTGACTCCAGGGCTGGTACTCTATCCACTGTGCCACCTACCTAGTTGCCTCATCTCCTCATTTTATAGATGAGGAAATTGAGGCCTGGAGAATATAAGTAGCATGTTGAAATTAAATAAAATTTTTAAAAGGTACTTTTATGTCACAATATAATTGAGTTGATCAGAAAAAAAGGAAGAGGGGCAGTTAGATGCAGCAGTGGATAGAGCCCTGGAGTCAGGGGCACATGAGTTCAAGTGTGTCCTCAGACACAATAACACTCCCTAGCTGTGTGACTCTGGGCAAGTTACTTAACTCCAGTTGCCTCACAAAAAAGGAAGAAAAGTGAAGAAAGCTTTTTTCAAATGAGAGGCAAGGGGCAGCTAGGTGGTACAGTGGATAAATCTCTGACCTTGAAGTTGGGGGGACTAGAGTTCAAATCTGACCTCAGACACTTGACACTTATTAGCTGTGTGACCTTAGGCAAGTCATTTAACCCCAATGGCTTCACCAAAATTTTTTTTAAAAAAATAATAAAACAGAGGCAAGAGGTTGCTTCAGTATTTCTGGTCATACTCTAAGGAATTTCCCTTATTTTTAAATAATGAAAGAAAAATAAGCATATAAAAAGGGACATTTGATAGCATATATGTGAGAGTAACCTCTATATGTAAAATGAATGAGCAACGTGAGTGTAAGAGTTCTTATTAAGTAGCACCAATTTTACTTTTGAGGAAGTGAGTACGGATTATGAAAAGAGAAGGACAAGAAGTGCACAAGATTGAGGAAGTTCATGAGTAGAAAAATGACATTGAGGGCAAAGAAATGAAACACAGAAGTCAAAGAGTAAATGAAACATAGAAGTTATAAAAGATAAGAGTAGCCACATTCTATGAATGAGAAAACGGGGGCCCAAATTCGCTCCAGTGAATATCAAAAGGAACGTAGTTTGAGGGCGAAGCTTTATCTAGAATCTTAGTCTTTTGAGCCTTTGTCCAATACTCTTTCCAAAAAACATTCTAATTAAGTGTAAAACAAATATAATTAAGGTCAATTTCAATTTATAGGAATATTGATTCCTAAATATATGCTGGAAGGTCGAATAAGCCAAGCAGCTGATTAATTAAATTCAGAAGTTTCCATCTAAGAGGCATATGTTTGCTCACGGGATGCAACCAACCAAGCATTGAAATAAAGGCAGACTAAAGGCATTCCAGGAATTCCATAAACACCTCATGTACTTTGATAAAATCATACATGCTATAATGAAATGAAAATAACAGGAATACTATTTGTACCTTCAATAAATGTTCATTTGTATCAAGAGGAAAAGTGTGAATTGCATATTCTACTTATTATTTATATAATTTTTAATATTCATTCATGTTTCTATAACAAGCTTATCTTTCTACTGGGTGTTATACATAGAACTGTATAACAAACGTCTAGCATGGTGGCTAGTCAGGCACTACTAGACAGTGGATGTGGTCTGGTGACCTTTGACCTTTGCCGACCTGTGTCCTCTACCTGACCTCAAGATTTATTCTGGGTCCGTTGCTCCAGGGTGGCCTGTCTCCTCAGTGGACATACTAGGCAGCTCCACCTCAGATTCCCGAGGAGCAATTCTATTTTTGCCACTTGTCTAATGGGTCCTCCCCGAGAGAGAGAGGAAGTAAAAAGATATCCAGAGAAGAAACATGAATCAATTATGGATGTTGGTTTTATTCCCACATAAAGAAAAGGGAATCCTAAGCAATAAAGAATTACAGAATGATTACAGTCAGTTTTAAAGGTAGCCTTCAAGCCCTATTTGGACAATTGCAACAAGGCTCACTGGTACTGGTACCAGTTTTACATTTCACCTCATCTTAGTACAGCCTAATCAATTCCAAGAAAAATCCTTTTTTTTCAGTACTTTTTGTGTGGTAGAGTCTTGCTTTCTCAGTGGGTCTACTACAACCTTTGTCCCTTCCATTGTTGCTTCTTCTTTTTTTTTTTTAAGGCAATTGGGGTTAAGTGACTTGCCCAGGGTCACACAGCTAGTAAGTGTCAAGTGTTTGGTCTGAGGCCGAATTTGAACTCAGGTCCTCCTGACTTCAGGGCCAGTGCTCTATCCACTGCACCACTAGCTGCGCCTCCACTGCTGCTTCTTCTGCTGCTCTAGTATCTGACATCCTGCTGTCTTTCACAGAAGCCAGATACCTTTTAAGATCTCATAAGACCCAACAGAAAGATTGTGGTTGTTGTTGTTGTTGTTGTTGTTATTGTTGTTGTTGTTGAGTATTTCAGGCATGTCCAACTCTTCCTGACCCAATATGGGGTTTTCTTGGCAAAGATACTGGAGTGATTTGCCACTTCCTTCTTCAATGGATTAAGGCAAATAGAGGTTAAGTGACTTGCCCAGGGTCATACAGGGTAATATCTCTCAGATGCCTTCTGCTACTATGTCCTTCTTCATTCCTATCTCACACAAAAAGGTGGTCCGTTTTCTTGCCAAATGTTCACAAGTGATCCCTTTGCACCCCATCTTCCCCAACATATCGCCTCTCTCTCATTCTCTACCACTTATTTTTAATTTCTCCCCATTTACTGGCTACTTCCCTGTTGCCTACAAATATTCCCCTGTCTACCCTATCCCCCCCCCAAACTGGTGCTTGATTTGTTGTTGCCTGCTAGTCATCTCTCCTTCCTCTTTTGGCTAAGTCCCTTGAGAAAGCTGTCTATAATCCATGTGTCAACTTCCTTTTATCTCACTGTCTTCTTAACTCTCAAGAGTCTGGCTTGTGAGTTCCTCACTCACTTGAAACTGCTCTTTCCAAAAATACCAGCGATCTTTTAGTCATGAAATCTAATGGCCTTTTCTTCATCTTCATCCTTCTCGACCTCTATGTAGGCTTTGACACTGTTGACAACTCCCTTCAACTTGACATTCTCTTCTCTCCAGGTTTTCCTAACTCTATCCTTTCCTGGTTTTCCTCCTATCATTCTGATTCTCCCTTCCTTAGTCTCCTTTGCTGGACCTTCATCCAGGTCACTCCTGCTAATTCTGAGTTCAAACCTAAGTGTCATCCTCAATTCTTCACTCTCTCTTACTTCCCATATCCATTCTGTGTAAGTTAGGTGGCTCAGTAGATAGAGCATTAAATGTGGACTAAGGAAGACCTGAATTCAAATCCTGCCATAGACACAATATCTTTGAGACCATAAGCAAGTCACTTAACCTCTGTGAGTCTCAGTTTCCTCATCTATAAAATGGAGATGATAATAACACTAACTTTACAGGATTGTTGTAAAGTCCAAATGAGGTAATATATATGTGTTAGCTATTATTAAAATATTACATATTTATATTATATTATATATGTGTTATATATTATGATCATCTTATTCAGAATACATGTGTTATAATAATAGCTAGCATTTACATAGTGCTGTATTGACTGTACCACCTAATATATGCATATATGAGTATATACACATATTTATACATACAAATAAATGCACACATACACACATAGCCTGCATAGGTAAATTTTCTAAGTGTACAAAGGAAAAGTTTCATATAGAGAAAACATTGTCATATTCCTAATAGGCTTTACTGAAATGAAGTACATTAATTCAACATTGATGATGAATAGGGTTCCTCATATTCATTTCCCAATTCTTCCCTACTTACTATATATGTAGTTTTGCAAATAATTTTGAAAAGCATCCAACCCACCAAGGTTCTCTCCAGACTGAAAAATCTATATTGAAGCCATCTTAATTTAACAATTTAGTAATCAGCCATATAGAAACAAATATTTATCTACAGCAATATGCTCAGTAGGCAGCCACCTACACGTGTGATTTAAAAACCAGAAAAGTATTCAACCAAAAAAAATTCTGTCTTATCAGTTTTGGTACTTGAAATGTCCACCATAAGCTACTCTTTTTGATTCATGGATTAATTATGAATAAAGCAAATTAAGATTTACTATGTGGCAAACACTGGAGTTACAAATTAAAAGCAAAGATTACATTATAAAAGGGGGCAATAACACACACAGGGAGCAGTGGCCAGAAAGGGGCACATTGGTCCAGACATTTATGGTGATAGTGATGGGAAACAAAATAGGAAAGAAACAAACATTTATTAAATGATTACTCCATGTTAGGCATTATGCTAGGTCCTTTACAAATATTTTCTCATTTGATTCTCCAACAACCCTGAGATTTAGGTACTACTATTATCCCCATTTTACAGTTGAGGAAACTGAGGCAGAGATTAATTGACTTCCTCAGGGTCATGAAGCTAGCAAGTGTCTGATGCTATATTTGAGTATCATATTTGAGTCTTCTGATCCCAGGTCCAGTGCTTCATCCATTGCACTACTTAGAAGAGGAGAGAGTTTTGGGGTAAAGATAATGAATTCAGTTTTGGACAGGTTAAGTTTTAGATGTCTATGGACTATCCAGCTGAGATGTCAAATAGGCAGTTAGAGATGTGAAATTGGAAGTCTGGAGAGAGGTTAAAGCTAGACAAATAGATCTGAGAATCATCTGCAAAGAGACAATAATTGAATCCAAAGGAGCTGATGAGATTACCAAATGAAATAGTATAGAGAGAAAAGAGAAGAGGTCCCAGGACAGAGCCTTGAAAGACATCCACTGGGTGACAGAAAAGTAGACTGATACATCCTATCTGAGAAGAATGACAGAGTTCATTTGATTATGGTTCCTGCTTCTTAAAACTAGAGTGGAGGGGGTGTTAAAAGTTAAATATTTTATCTGATAATGATAAATGACGTTATTCTCGAACAATAACTCATTTTATAAAAATAGCTAGTCATCCAACTAACAAAGCTTCGAGGAAATAGCATATAAGATAAGGAAACTTTATGGGCAGATAGGGATCAACAAAGGTTCAGAATATCAGACACTACACTATGATAACTTTCCTGTATTTTCTCAGGGATGAATGGATGACTTCTAGAGGAACAACTGATGTAGTCTAACTTTACATATGAACTAATGTAGTCAAATAAATCTATAATAAAATTAATCTGGTTTTCAACGGCATGTAAAATAGCTATTATTCAGCATTAGGTAAAAATAGCAAGAACGTAAACGTAAATGACTTTATTATTATTTTTGTATAAATATAGAGACTGATCCTATGATTCCATCGGTATGGAGAATTATCTGATGAGGAAACTTTTTCTTCCAATCCAAGCTGGCACCTTCTCCACATCTTATCATCTTAGAGAGTTGCTTAGAAAACTCAGAATTTAAGTAGCTTGTCCCAGGTCACATAGCCAGTATGTGTCAGAGGCAAGACTTGAACCCAGGTCTTCTGTCTCAAAGTTGGCTCTCTATCCACTATTTCATGCTACCTTCCAGCTGGTAAGCCTTCAAGCAATAATTTTGCTTTTCCTCATTCATAAAATAAGAAGGTTGGACTACATGATCTCTGAATTAATCATTTAAAGTGATCTCTTCAAACCTGGCTTAGCCCCTTACTCCAGAGGACTACTTTTCCACCTGCCTGGCTTCCTGGCCTTCTCAGTCTGACAATTCCTTCACCTCTATTCTTCTTCCTTTGATTGGTGACTTCTTCCCTGGAACCTTCATTTGAGGAAGTAGCCATGCCAGCCATAGTCACTTCCAACCCGGCGCAACCCCAGGACCCTGCCAGAGGTTGAGTTTTATTTGTTGTCTTCCAGAGGCAGTCCACACTCATTAAAATGTAAGTTTCTTAAGAGCAGAGACTGTCTTTCTTTTTTGCTCATATTTGTGTTTCCAGCACTTAGTACTGGCACATAGTAAGCATTAAATATAATCTCTATTCCTCTCTCTCTGTCTCTCTCACTGTCTCTGTCTCTCTTTCTTTCTTTCCTTTGAGCCCTAAATGCTTACAGGCTCTTCCAGCTCTAAAATGCAATGATGAACTCCAGAATGAATACTGGAATGTCTAAAATGTAAATTCTTCAAAAAGAAAAAATATTAATATGAAGTATAATTGGTAATAAGATGATAGTATCTTTTCTGTTTCAATGAAAGGGAGAAAATTAGAGAACAGGAAGGAATCAGATACTTGAAAGACGAGAAACCTATTGAAGGAATAAATAAGCCTTTCCACACTTACTAAAGCTAGAGTGATACTCAGACAATAAACCAGACTGCCACTGCATTCATATACAAAGTCTTCGTTTCTTGGTTATGCCCAACAGAGATTGAACTCTATGTGCATAGCTTTCAAGAACCTTGGATCACCTCCATGCCATCATGAGATATCAGAGTAGCCCTTTAGTAATACAAAGTTTTTTCATGGATTTTTTTTTCTCAAATAAGTGAGTACTTTCTCCATTAGCTCAGAGCATAACCTATCCATGTCTTCTGCTCCTGTGTGGCATTTGCAATTTTCTTCCTCATGGGCTCAAGTCTTGGAACATCAAAATTTGTAATGATGACAAGACTTCTAAATGAAAAGTACAAAAGTCAACCAAACATGTAGATACAATGAAGAAAAGAAAACAACTACATGACTTTTTCTTTTTTAATGCTTTTTATTCTGAGTTCAGGCATCATTTAAACATAACTTCAGCTTTCTACCTGACCTAGAACCAGTGTGGTTGTGGCTGGAAGAGTAACTCCTTGCCCTCAAGTCAAATTGCCCGAACTCACCTTCACAAATCCAAAACTGTATGCAGAAAAAGACAAATCAGTTGAGGACTAGAGAATCTCTATTACTACAGAATAATTGTCCATCAGTGTTCAGGAATATTATCAGATACTGATAATGTTATTTGCCTTTGTTTTTGAGGAGGACCAATGGCACCATGGAGTGATGTCTTGACTTGTGCATGAATTGGATTTAAGTGAGGCAGAGTTGCACAAAGTTGCCAGTCTCATGCTCTTGTCTAGACTCACACAAGTCCAGTGGCAGGACAGAAGTCGAGATGACTGGTGATGGCCCAGGATGCAGTGGATGGCCTTGTCCTCTTCCATGCCTGCCCAAACTCTAAGTACTCCACATCACCTACTTTAGCAGCCTTCATGGCTGTTAGAACAAATTATTCTCATATGCCCATTCCACCAGGGAAAATCTTCACATGCTTGGAGTAGACATTCCCCTAACTCACCAATAGGTTTGAGGTCTGTTGGTTCCCCTCAACATGGTTTAGCTCATCTGCCAAGATGTTTTTACTACTGTGTGGCCACTGTGCATGTGACAGATACTGATATGAGTTGAGCAGAGAGGTATCAAAAATATTAAAAAGGACAAAATTGATTGAGTTACCTCGGAGATTTGGAGTGTATAGGTAGAAGTTGTGAAGAAGCCCTGACCGAGGAGAAAGAGGCTAATAAGTCACAGAAGTCGATATGTTTGCAGCTGAGTCAGCTATCAGCCCCATAGTAGGCTAGACCTAGAAATAGTCAAAGATAACCTGGCAGATATGAAAGCCAAATTTGTTGTCCTTCATAATTTCTGCTCCAGATAACATATCCTCCAGATTCAGTACCAAGGTACTAAACAGCTGAAGTGAAAGATGCATATATACTTGCTTCACCTAAAGAGAAACAAATTTGGCTCCAAAGCAATCCTTTCATTGGTGTAGATAGGATATGGAGGTGAAGGAACAGCCACCTCGTGGTCCCTAATTCCACTCCGCACCCATTAACAACAGTCCAACACAGCCTAATGATTGAAACAAAAATATTCTGGTGGAGACTTTGAGAAACTGTGGTGAAGAAGATAATTTCCTCTTATTCTCCCTGTAATTTGTATAATACAGACAAACCTATGAAGATAAGGCAAAGATAAAAATAACTTTACCATTCAAACATGTACAATTAAACTTTTTTAAAAACTTTTTAGACTTACCAAAGTCTAAAAGATGTATGTTTAAGTTATCATTGTGTGTTTTCTGGTTGGACAGGCCTTTTCTATCCAAAAGCTACAGCCATGAAGTAATCAAAGTTCTTTTGAATAGGATATTTCCTGCATGAGGAATTCCATGTCAAATATATAGTGAACAGGAGATTCATTTTGTAGGAAAGGTCATTCAACAGCAGCTAAAAGTTTCCCACTCTTTTCAATCCTTCCACTGGCCACATCACCCTCAGAGCTCAGGAAATGTTAAAAGGTCCAATGGAGCTCTGAAACTTAGATTAGCCAAATAATATAATGGTTCCTACCCACCCCCACCAGCTGTCTATGTGATACTCAGGCCTACCCCTCAAGGATACACCATTTATCTCCCTGTGAAATAGTAACAGGCTAGCCAAGGAGGCTGGGCCAGTGCCTACTGTTCTTCTGTAGTACATTCTACAATACTAGATGACTGTAAAGCTATATTTGAAGACTTCCAGATTAACTTTACTAAAGTTTTGTTGCCTGCCCTTGGGCCCCAGTGAATAACCCTGAACCCTAGAGACTGAATTTATTGGAAGAAACATCTGCACAAAAGGACATTAGATCTGAGATGGAAAGGACCTAAGCAAGTACAGTCAACTGCCTCCACCACTGTCAAACTTGTAGGTGTTGATAACTGGGTACATTCCTCGAAATGCAAACAGGTTGAACCACCTCTTCAGAGTTCGCTCACCACAGATAGAGTGTAAGTCATATTCCCAAGATCACAGATCTGCCTTATTGACAGATAACAGGCTCTGACAATGACACTTTGATATTGTTCTTTCCTGTTTCTGCTCATAAGCAGGAACAAAGTGATATGGCAGCTCCTGTTTTAATGTGATTCTTCATTCCTTGATCTTGACAGTTTCTCCAAACTGGACAGTCCACCCCATTTTCCAGCTTTGATGATACCTAAATAAGCAACTTAACTGACTGTTGACTCTCTCATAAGATACATCAGACCCTGAAAAGACTCCTCACCCACTCTGGTCACTTTGTCATTGGATTCACCGCTCTTTGAGATGGCAGATGGATCAGCCCCAGCTTCTGCACAGGTGACAAGGTTGGGGGGAGGGAGAAGTTTATCATTTTGTAAGAACACAAAATCAACCTTCATGATGAGCTGACTTTTCTTTGGGTTTGAGAGACCTTCCCAAAAGGATGCTTCTGCAGACCATGTGTGCCCAGCTTCTGTGTCATTTGCTTTCCTGCTCCCCAACCTACCAGCTTATCCTTCCAGCCAAAAGGGACCTAGATTTCAACCTGAAGACCCTAGTCTAAAGAGAAGAAACTTTATTGTCTTCAACAAAAGGGAAAGACTGAGAAATGCACGCAAGAATGACTTCATGTTGAACAAAAAGCTGTATGAGTTAAATAACTTTGTGCAGTGACTAAAATTGTTAATGAAGCAAAACATTCCAAGATGCTGTTCCTCTTCTCTGTTCCAGGATATGTCAACAAATTCTACACAAGTGTTCTACTCATTGGAGAGAGTTTCCTTGTCAATGGGATAACACTCGCTCAGAAGCCTACAATTGGAACAGTGCTCAGAATAATCCTACTCTGTTTTCTCTTGTAGCAAGTAAAATCTCTGTTAGCTTATGTGGCTGCTCTCAGTCTGGTCTATTGTCATTGTCTCCCCTTTTGTTCAAGAAAATTGTCCCCATTTTGTTTCCAGGGCTTTGCAATGACAAAAGTGGTACTATAAATATTTTTGTACATACTTCCCAGTGTTTCTAGTTCAATCTCCTTTGTAACTATATTTATATGCATGTAATTATTATTATTATCTTTTATTTTTATATATATTTCATCTCTGAAAATATCTTTCTTCCTTCCTCTACTCAAAAAGCTATCCTTCATAATGAGGATTTAAAGAGAATAAAAAAATCAGTTAAGCAAAACCAAATAATACATCAATTGTTTCTGATAGTATATCCATTACATACCTGTAATCTCCCATATCTACAAAGAGGGGAGAGAATTTCAGCTCACTATTAACAAAGTTCAATCCACCCATACTCAAAGGCATTTATTAAGTGCCTACTACATATAAGACACTACATTAGGCATTAGAAATACAAAGGTAAATAGAAGGAACCCTACTCTCAAAGAACGTAGAAGCTAATAAGCAGGGGGAAAAACACACACGCGTGTACAATACACATAGTAGCAAATTTTGATTATTGTGGAAAGTCTCCAGGTCTGCAGTGTCTATCCTCAGAAGTTGTGCTGTTTAATATTTTTATTAATGATTTGCATAGATGTATCTATAAAATTACGTCCCTTTCAGACTTTAAACTCTTTTCAAAAGACAAATAACAGAGTCAATGAGGTATAAAGTACACTTCATTCACAGCAAGAATGGTCAGATTTTGAGTGGATAATTTTGTACCTTGTAAGGAATATTAAGCTTTGAAAAAGCTATTTTCCACCTAATAATGGAGATGAGACTTTGAGTAGCTCGTTTGAAAATGAAAAGTCCAGGAAATATGCTGAACAGATATCAGAAAAAACTAACTTTCCCTTTGGCCATGTATCACTTCTATAGTTTTTCCCTATCTACATTTGCATAAACAAATAAGAGCAACTTTTAGTTTAAAAAATGGGAAACTCTGAACCCCAAAGATGTTTGATGACTAACAGGAAAATGACTATTGCCTTATTATAGTCTAGACTGCAGAAATAAACTTTAGAGAAGTAAGCAGAATTGCCACCGTATGTTAGGGTGAGGTTCTTCACCAAAGGAGACCTAGCCCTGCCCTGGAAATAATTGCCAGAAGGAAAGGCTTATAGGCCTAAGGATTTAGCTTGTCATGGTAATCCTATTCTCTCTCTGACCTCCTGCTTAACAGGCCAGAGGCCTCAGAGATGGAGCACAGAGGAATCAAAACTGGTGAGGTCTCTTATAGTCTCAGGCTAAGAGCCTCTCTTCTTTCTGGAATAACACAAAGCAGCACCCCTTACTGAGGTTGAACTAGAGGTAGAAGACACTAGCTAATTCTCCAAGGACCAAACTCAACCTAGCAGAAGAATGATTTCATGAAATTCTCTGATTCTGTTTGCTGCTATTCGCATCATTTCCTTCTCCCTTCTCAAAACAGACATTGGTTAACACTATCTAAATCTAAAATTGCAATTTCCAATTCTGGAGACTGTTATTAGAATTGGCTGTCTGTTATTTTGCCACCTTATCTGGATATTTTAGCACCATGCCAAAAGAGTTAGGCCCTTCTTAGCTATAGCTCTGGGACCAATTGAACAATCTAATACTCTCACGTCTAATACTGTCTGATTAAAGTGTCTTGGGTGATACTACCATAAACATGACTCCAGTCTTGAGCCACCTGCATCTCTCTGTCCTCCTAGACAACCACTTCATAGTCCATGAAAGAGATCATGAATGTCCTGGAAGAACTTTAGCCCTGGGACCTGGCTCTCCTCTTTTGACTTCTGTTTTAGGCAAATCCCACCAATGGTTTATTTCACTCCCCTTTCTCTGGCCATCTCCTCCACAACCTCCTTGTCGATTGCCTTGCGACCCATGAGTACTCTTTCTTCCCCAACTTCTCCAGTTCTGGGACCATGTACCATGATCAAATCAACTTTGTTATCTTTCCTGGATGGAATGTGTCAATTTACTCTGCTATGGTGCCATTTAACATCTCTACAACTTTCTGGACCAAAGTGCCCCTCCCTGGCCACAACTTCCCCATTAGAGTGCAAGCTCAGGGAATGACTGTCTTTGCTTTCATATTTAGTGCTTGACAAATAGTACACACTTAACAAACACTTTGTCATTCATTCATTCAGGTTTCTAAAGGTGGAGCTCCAGACATTCTCTAAGGTCAGAACCAGCTACTTCACATCATCTTATTATCATGGAACACATCACATACCATAAAATCAACTGGTCATCCATTCACCCACACCCTTCAAAAGAAATATGTCTAGGGCCTTTAGACTTCTTATTATATTGTGCCAACGTGATTTAAAAGAAATTAAACCAACAGAATAGAAGAGTTCACAAAAGATTAAACAGATAATTTAAGTATGTGAAATTGAAAATCTTTCCCACAATCAAAATCAATACACCTAGGGTTCACCCTAAGGAAACTGTCAATTAGGGTGAGGAAGAAAAAAGCCATAAAAACTTTGTATCAAATAAGAATTAACACAAATATGTAATACCAAGAACATTTCCTTTTCCTAATGGATAAGTGGTCAAAGGAATTCTTCTCGAGAGAATTGCAAAGTATCAACACCTATATGAAATATTGCCCTGAATAATTAACAATAAATAAAACACGCATTATAATCAGAAAAACAATATTCATAATCACTTTCTTGTCATCCAGTTGTTTCAGTCCTGTCCAACTCTGTTACCTCATTGGGTGGGAGTTGGCAAAGATACTGGAGTGGTTTGCCATTTCCTTCTCCAGCTCATTTGACAGATATGGAAACTGAGGCAAACAAGGTTAAGTGGCTTGCCCAGGGTCACACAGCTACTAAGTGTTTAAGGCCAGATTTGAACTCAGGGAGATGAGTCTTCCTGACTCCAGCCACTGTGCTATGTAGCTGTCTCCAATTAATAATGACTACAACAAAATAAACAGAAAGAACAAAATAATGAAGCTCGGTACGGTGTAATCATAAGGACTAAGCTTGGCCTTGAAGAAGAATAGAAAAAAAAAATACATCTCCCTTCTTTCATTGGAGAGGAATGGGCTATGGGTGCAGGGTGTCTTACAGCGTGTACAATAATCCACACACATGGTCCCACTACTCTCCAAAGTCATGCACATGGTATTTAACTCTGGGATGGGGGCATTAATGGCCAAAGAACATTTTCACCCCTTTAAGTTCAGGCCCACAGCATCCAACCTCATTCATATGAGCCCAGAGCCCTTGGGCATGAGGGGAGGAAGGGGGAGATGGAGAAGAGAGAAGTAGGAGGGGTGTCTCCTCAGCCAAAGGTGATACATGTCACTCACATATGTTAACCCACTAAAATCTAGTTTCATCTTAAAGTAAAATTCAAAGCTGTCCAAAAGGAGAGATCTATAATAGGTCTACCTATTTCCCTACCTCCAGTCTCTCCAATCCCTTTTTCCCACTGATACCAGACTAATTTCCCTTAAACATATCAATCCTGTTCAGAAACCTACAACATGTCTTTATTGTTCATAGAATCAAATCAATACTTCTTACCCTGGTATTCATGGCTCTCCACAACCTTCCCAAACTTTATGTATTTTTATCTCCTACTACCCTCTTTGGCTCCAGCTAGGCTAGCGTCTCTATCATCTCCTGATTATATTGCATTCATTCCTACCTTTGTATCTTTATTCATGTCATTCCTCTTGCCCAAAATGGCTTCCTATGAGTTTACTACCTAAATATTTTCAGGCCCTCACAGTTTCTACCTTTTAACTAAAGATTTTATAACAAATCTGATCTTCCTTGCCCCTTCCAATAAAGCAGCAGTTATTGTCTGTGCCATATAGTTGAACAATTAATTTAGATTTAGCACTGTACGTATATATAAAAATATTATATAAAAGTCAATCATTTTAGGTTCTTAATAAATAATTTACTATTTTTACTAATACTAAAGCTTCTAGCTTTCAACACCATTTTAATGACTGTCCCTACATAAAGGCTTTCACCTTTTAAACGCATTCACCCAGTTATACACACACACACACACACACACACACACACACACACACACACCCCAGTTCCTAAATAACTTTTCCAAGTTTTGGCCTCTAGTCCGTTAGTTGGCTTTGGCACAAACTGGAATACCTAAGGCTTTAAATTTCCCTTTCTGACCTGGAAAGACTTACATGAACTGATGCTGAGTGAAGTGAGCAGAACCAGAACATTGTACACAGTAACAGCAGCATTGTCCCATGATCAACTTTGATAGACTTGGCTCTTCTCAACAATACAATGATCTAAGACAATTCCAAAAGACTCATGATGGAAAATGCTATCCACATACAGAGAAAGAAGTATACAGTATGAATGCAGATCAAAGCATTCTATTTTCACTTTTTTTGTTTTTTCTTTCTCATGATTTTTCCCTTTTGTTCTGATTCTTCTTTCACAGCATGACTAATGTGGAAATATGTTTAATATGATTGTACATGTATAACCCACATCAGATTGTTTGCTGTCTTAGGGAGGGGGGAGAAGAAGGAGAGAAAAAAAATTTGGAATTCAAAATCTTATAAAAGTGAATGTTGAAAACTATCTTGGAAAAAATAAACTACTATTGGGGGGGAGGGCAATAAAGTTCTCTTTCTTCTGATCATTTTTTCTTATGCCCTAATAGCCCCTTTCTCTTACCGAGCCTGAGCCCTCAGGTAGCATAATTTTCACATTGAAAGTGCAAATGAGCTTTTCCTGTTAAATAGCATGTGTATTGAAACAGCAAATTAGAAGGAAATGTAATGATCTGCAAAATTATAATAGCCATTAATTGCAGTGTCATACTAAAAAAAACACCTTTTAATAAATGGCACTTTAAAATAGAAAATAGACATAAAGTAGGATAAACACAGCCAATGACTTGGACACCTTTTATTCTGTGTGTGCCTCATCTGGATATAATAGTCAGCAATTGAAAAGTCTACATGCTAGAGCTATCAGCTATATTAGTCTTATTGTCATTGTGCAAGTGTTCTACAAAGACCCAAGTGTGATTGGCCATTTGTCTGTTTTGCTCTTAGAGAATCATTCTAGTTGCTGCTTCCTACCACATTTTATTGGGTGGTATCCCATTGCCACTATTAGATACAGGCTTGCTGTACAGGAAATCATTAATAGAATGAGAAATTGAACTCATGACAATAGAGCCTTGGATAAGTGCTCTATTCAACAGATCATGCAGTTTTGAGACTGTTCTTGGTCTCCCTGCTAATGTCACAGGTGGTATTGTGTCTAAGAAAATTACTTTTGTACTGACTGAATGATATTAAGGATTAATAAAATGAAGATTAAAGTTATTATCTTTCGCTGTTTAAAATCTGACTCAGATCAGCTGTTCTCAAATGTGTTTGCTATTTGACAACTTTTTCAGTCCCATGTGGGAAATGAAGTTATTATTTCTGTTTAGTTTCTAATAGACAGTAGTTAACATCCAAAAAACCTTCTTCAAAAGTGACATTTACTTGGCAGAAAGACACTGTGACATTCTAATAACATGTGCATGATAGAATGAGCCTATCAAAGTCAATAAATAAACATCACAGGCCAAGGTCATGAATTTCAGCTCAGTACCCTAGAAACACAAGTCACTGGTTGGGGCATGGGCATCAAGGTCATGAAAATTAAATCTTGATCTCTAAGAAGTATATATTTATGCAGGAGAATTTTGTATAAAATTTTGCATTTGTTTCATTATCCCTTCCCTATCCCCAAAAGAGTACAACCCAAATCTTAGCCCAAAAACACTTTTACATGAAATTTACCACAGATATTTGGCCTTTGGGGGGACTGGGTTTTTTTTAACTTTTTTTTAAAACAAGGGAAAGATAATTTAATGAATATGATTTATTGTGATATCAAACTGAAACCTGTTTGTCTTCCCATTGCCTCTTGCCCAGCACCATGAAATCTATTAATTTCTTGTCTACATGTACATATACACATATATACATATTTGCATGCATGTATATATATATAATAATGTAAAAATTTAATTCTATTTGTCTCTTTGATTGTAAGCCAGTAAGCTATGCAATCTGTTTAAGTGCTTAATAAGTGATTTTAGATGAGAGCGATAAAATCCCTAGAGAACAGAGTTTTATGTTAATAAAGTAACCTAAAAATGGATTGCATATATTAATTGTTAATATTGATTGATTTTCTCAAATTGACAACCGTCACAGAATAATGCCTTAACCTTTCCTTGTCTGTTTCAGATAAATGAGATTCACTTCATGCCTACTCTCCCCTGCCTTAATCTTTATATATTCTTCTCACACTTCTCAATTATGATATAGCAAGTTCTACTCCCTTCCTCCTTTCTATATTAGTGTAGTCCTTTTATTCTTCCTTCTATATCTCCTCCTAAAACTTTCAAAATAGAACCAATCCACAACCATCTCCTCTACTTTTCTTATTTAACCCCTTCAATACACTTTGAAGATATTAAGGTTCTGAAACTCATTTATTTTCTCTTAGTTAATCATCATATAGATCCTTCCAACTGCTCAAGTAAATTTACCTTTCTAGGTTTCTCTAGACTCATATATTTGTATTTTAAAGTTCTTACTCAGCACTAGTCTTTTAAGCAGAAATGTTTGAAAGTCCTTTTCTTCGATGAAAAATTGCAGGGTACATTGTTCTTGATTATAAGCTCATATCTTTTGCCTTTGGAATATTACATTCCAAGATTTGCACTCATTTACATTGAATTACAAGATCTCCTCTCATTTAATATAGAAGCTGCCATGTCTTGTATGGTCCACATTGTGATTTCCTTAATCGCTTCTTTCCATATGCTGATAGTATTTTTTTTCTTTGAAATGAGAGCTCTAGATTTTAGCTATGATATTACTGCGATAGTTCCTCTTGGGGTTTCTTCTAGGAGGTATATTATTCTTTCTGCTTTCAATTTGCACTCTGGTTCTAACAGATCTTGGTAGTTTTAATTTATGATTTCTTGAAATATAGTACCCAGGCTTTTTTTTTCTTAAATCATAGTCTTCAAGGAGTCCAATGATTCTCAAATTCTCTGTACTTGACCTGTTTTCCAAGTCCATTTTTTTAATATCAGATATCTGACATTTGTTCCTATTTTTCAATCTTTCTGTTTTGTTCTAATATTTCCTGCTGTATCATGGAGTCACTGATTTCTCTCTGATCTATTTTAGTTTTCAGGTAATCTGTTACTTGATTAAAGTTTACCACTTTCTCTTCTTAGCTATTCTCCTTTAAACTTTTTCTTTAAGAGCTTTTGTTTCATTTGCCTTTATCTTTCACTTCATTTCTTCTAAGTATTGATGAAGTCCTAGAAAATTCACTTTTTTTCCCTAATGAGTCTGCTTAGAGAGTTATTTTCTCTTTCTAGGCAGAACACTTGTATATCTCTGGATGCATAACAATTGTTTTATTCTAATTGGTGTTTTCTTTGATTTAACAATCTTTCCAGCTTTAGTTCTTAAATTGGAGTTACATCAGGTCCAACTCTGCCTCCTATTGCAGCTATACTTCTGGATGAGATGGTCAGCCTTGCTTCAACTTGCCCTGGGTCACCCAGGTCCCTGTGCTGACCTCCACTTTCTGGAGATTAGTTTTCTTCCTATCTACCACTTATTCCCCAGTCTTTGAGGTTCAGAGTCCTGGATCTTCAGGACCCTAATAGAGTCTCAAAACAGTGTGCTAGGAATCTCAAAATTGCTGGGTACCTGAGATTTCCTGTTTGAAACTGGTTGAGCCATTGACCAAAGCAGATGTTGCCATTTACAGTGGCTTCAGTAGTTCCTGCTGTGAGTTCTCAACTCCCATAGAGGTTTTTATTGTTGTTGTTTGTTGTTGTTTTTGTTTGCTTGTTTTTTGTTTGTTCTTTTTTGTTTTGTTTTGTTTTTGTTTTTTTTGGCAGAAGTCCTCTACTTTTGCTTCCTAGGGACACTGAGACCTGAAAGCTACAAGTATCTGTGACTCATCTCTGGTTGTACTGGGTGGTTACCAGCTTGTTTGCCTTGATGTTGGCTTTGCTGGCAACCACCTTTCCTAGTTCTTGTGAGCTTCTGGCTTACTTTTTGTGCAGTTTGAGAGTGGAAGATATCACCATAGTTTCTCATTGGTTAGTTTTATTATTCAGGTCTTTGCTGCAGGAGTAGGTATGTAGAAGATATATATATATATATATATGTATACATACCTCTAGACCAAGTAAAGGAGATAAACTTTGAGGCAAAAGTTATCTCTGTGAATGGGAATGGCCATTACCACATGTGGGAATCTTGTCTGGTACTTACCAGAGCACAGAAGTGGGGTCCTTTATTGGGAAGAAATCTGCAACCTGATAACATTGTATGTCTGTGTCATGAAATATGAAGACCAAACAACTCTCTTATATTTCTTACAAGTATGAGCCTCCTTGTATATGCTTTTATGTGAGGTATTACAAATTTCATTTTTTTCGAATACAATACAGTCAAAATTGGCTTATAATAAAGCAAACATATGTCAACAACACTCATTAATGTTGGTTCAGATATAATTTTTAAGCAGGTTGATAGTTTGAGGATGACACACAGACCCTATTACTTTATAATCTATTAAGGGACTGATTTTTAGCTTACTGACCTTGTGAGAATATATAATGAGTTTCCCTGACATCTGAGAATTATCACAGCGATTCCCTTCCCACTTTGGTGGTGTTTTTTTCTCTAATTAACAAGCATTTACTTTCTTTCCCTTCTATCCTCATCCTCAATTAATAGAAAAAGAAGAAAACCCTTGTGTCATATATACATAATGAAGCAAGACAAATTCTTCCTATTATCTAAGTCACAATATATATGTCTTATTCTGCATCTTGAATCTATCACTTCTCTGTTGGGAAGTGGGCAATATAGTTCTATCACCAATCCTCTGGAATAATATTTGGTCAATGCCTTAATTGGAGTTCTTAAGTCTTTAAAAGTTGCTCATCTTTACAATGTTGTTGTTATTGTACAAATCTCTGAACCCATCCCTTTCATCATTTCTTACTACATAATAGCATTCCATTACATTCATATACCAGAATTTGCTCAACCATTCCCCAATTCCTATACACTCTAGATAATACACATGTAAGATGGTCCCAGAGGCTACAAGAATTCTGTGCATATGGGCCTTTTCTGTACTTTTTGCAATTCAAATTAAGATATTTTAAGTTCTTTGCTGAAGTGGGAAAAAGCAATCAGTTGCAAAATAAGCCTGTGATATTTCATTCAACAAACATTCAACAAATATCTACTCTGTAGAAGTTCTTAGGCTGAAATGACCCAGGGCTATCTTGAGGAAGATACAATTTCCTAGATAAATTCATTGATTCAATTAATATTTTGAAGCACTTGTTATACACAGAATGCCTTTAAAGACCTTGGGAGAGATATGAAGATATTTAAGACCTATATTTCTCACCTGAAAGAGCTTAAAATCAAAGAGGGGAGAAGAATACAATACAAATTAGAAAAATAGCTAAGTCCTGATAAGTGCGAAATAAATACCCTGATATGGTCTCATTATTTGAATTTGCACTGCAAGTCTCCTCTGGGCTGGAACCAATGACCATATTTTATATAATTATAACTTCAAATAGTGCAAATTTGAATATATATCATCACTTCAGGGATTTGTTATATACATCAAATGCCTGAGAAGAGTAAAAAGTACTAAGAAACACATTGTGATCTCTCTCTCTCCACCCTTTTAATTATTCTATATATATTAAAATAAGTATCAACATCAACCTTAAAGAAGTCAAAAAGGGTAGCTGAATGAATACATAAAAGTAGGAAAGACCAGTTCTTCCTGTTTTGCCATGGCAATGATGGGTACCTTATGGTATGGTTTTACATATGAACATCAAGCCTTTTTTTTTTTAAAAGCATGAGTTGGATACCCTAGATTTTGTACTAGTCCTGTTCTAGGACACTGTGAATGTGAAGGAGAATATCATCTAGTTCCAACATTAAAGGACCTGTCCTTGGTTGTCTGCAAACAGCTAGGTGGCACAGAGAGAGGACTGAGTGCTGGACTTGGAGTAAGGAAGAACTGAGTGCAAATATTGCCTGGCACTCTTTTTTGCTATGTGATCCAGAACAAGTCAACTAACCTCTCTAAGACTTGGTTCCTCACCTGGATCATAATGGTACCTACTTTATAGGCTTACTGTGAGGACCAAATGAGATAATATATATAAAGTGTTTTGTAAAGCTTAAAGTGATATGTGTTATTTTTGTTATTATTTTATAACCTGATGATAGGACTACTTTGCCCACCTCTTGATAGAGAAGTGATGGAAGATTCAAAATGCAGAATAAGACACATTTTGTGATATAGACAATATGAGAATTTATTTTGCTTGACTATGTATATTTGCCACAAGGGTTTTCTTTTTCTATTAAATGAGGTTGAGGTTACAAAGGAGAGTAGAGGGCTTTAAATGAGATAAAAACAATTTGAATCTAGACTATAAACTCCTTGAGGTTAGAGAATTTCTTTTACCTAAACTTTGCATATCCCCAGCTCATGACACACTATTCCACACATTATAGATATTGAATAAACACATAAATATTGTTTGGGTTGTGTGTGTATGTGTGTATATGTCTATGTATGTCAGCCAGGCCCTATGGAAGTTCATAAATATGTGGAGATCCCACAAGAGGAAACTTCTTTAGCTAATTCACATAGGCAAATGGTTTGCAATTTATAGTGTTGATCCAGCATTGCCTGGATCACTGATAGGTTAAGGGACTTGCTCAGGGTCACACAACCAGTATGTGTCAGAGATGGGAATTGAAACTAGGTTTTTCCAGATTCTAAGGTCAGTTATACATCCACTATGCCAAGCAGCCTTTATTATATTGTCATAATCATTGTTTTTCATTTTAGAGTTCCACATTAGGAAATAGTTTCCTAGGTATATCACAGGCCAGAAAAAGATAACTATTAAATTCATAGGCCAATTAAAGTAGCTATTAAATTATTTCTCCAATGAAGGTAATTAAAAAATGAAACCTTTGGGGGCAGCTAGGTGGCACGGTGGATACAGCACTGGCCCTGAAGTCAGGAGGACCTGAGTTCAAATCCGGCCTCAGACCAAACACTTTACACTTAATTAGCTGTGTGACCCTGGGCAAGTCACTTAACCCCAACTGCCTAAAAAAGGGGGGGGGGAAATACCAAAAAAAATGAAACCTTTGACTTCAGATTCAGTAATAAATTCATAATACGAACTTTGATTATTTCAAAATTGATTCTATTAGAGCTATTTGATAGATTTTTATTTATGACACTAAAGAAATTAGAATAAATTTACCTAATTCCAGAGTAGTATAGGATGCTTCTCTGTAAACAACATGTTCATAATTACTATTATTTATTATAAACTTGAGCATCTAGGTGGCTCAGTGGATAGGGTGCTGGGTCTGGAGTCAGGAAGACTCATCTTCCTGAGTTCAAATCCAGTCTCAGACACTTACTAGCTGTGTGATCCTGGGCAAGTCACTTAACTCAGTTTTCTCATCAGTAAAATGAGCTAAAGAAGGACATGGCAAATCACTCCAGTATCTTTTCTAAGAAAATCCCAAATGGAGTCACAGAGTCAGACACAACTGAAAAACAACTGAGCAACTGTAAGCCTATACTAGATTTGTCCATTTTGTAACTGAAGATGCATTTTAGGATTTTAAGATGAGATTGTGATAGTTCTGATCTTGACACATCATTAGCTACAGCCATTTTGTAATCTAACCCAATTCTTTCTCTGCACAAAGCAGAATAGAACAAAGGTTACTGTACAGTGCTTGTAGGAAGATAAACAAGTAAGCACTTGTTCTTTGAATTGTTTATAGAAGTTTTTTTAAAGTTCATAGAAAAAATGCTAAATTAGGGCAAAAAATAATTTTTTTCTCCTCTTTTGTACTGGTTATGATAAAAATGAATTAGTAAAACCTCTTTCTTATGGTATTCTGCATAATTGGACTTACTGGTCAACTGACAGTTAATCAAAAATTCATTATGTTTCAAACATTGTTGAAAATCATTTCATACTATTTCCATAGAATTTGTTGTCTTAAGCAAAGTAAACATAATTGCATTGGTTTAGTAACATCCTGCAACACATCAGCTATCTTTATGAAGTTCTATATATCTAGACTTAAGGTTCTCAAGGTGTGGTCCTAGGACCCAACAGATCCCCAAGACCCTTTCAGGGAGGCCTCAAGGTAAAAACTATTTTCATAACACTAATGCAATGTTATTTGCCTATCAAAATACAAGAGTTATCCCTTTTGCAACTACATATCTGTGTGAGGCTTGATTTTCTTCATATGCTTCAACTAAAACAACATATCACAAGAAAGTGAATGCAGAAACCCATCTAAGAATCTGTCTTCTATTACCTTCACATTAGAAAGCTTTTCAAAAATATATAAAACAATGTCAGTCTTCTCACTAACTTTTTTGGGGGGAAATATTATTTTTCATTAAAATATTTGTTAAAATATAATGGGTTTATTGTTGGTTTTAAGTTATATTAATATTTTTAAATTATCAGTTTTAATTTCTAATATGGTAAATATACGGTAACTATAATCCACATAAACAAAAACCCTTTGAGGGCTTCAATAATTTTTAAGAATTTAAGGGGGCTCTTTCCCCAATTGATAAATGGTCAAAGGATATGAACAGGCAGTTCTCAGATGAAGAAATTAAAGACATCTATGGTCATATGAAAAAATGCTCTAAATCAGTATTAATTAGGGAAATGCAAATCAAAACAATTCTGAGGTACCACATCATACCTATCAGATTGGCCAACATGACAAAACAGAAAAATGATAAATGTTGGAGAAGATGTGGGAAAATTGTTAGTGGAGCTGTGAAATGATCCAACCATTCTGGAAAGCAATTCGGAATTATGTCCAAAGGTTATGAAAATGTGCATACCCTTTGACCCAGCAATAGCACTTCTAGGGCTGTATCCCAAAGAGATCATACAAATGGGAAAAGGACCCATGTGTACAAAATACTTATAGTAGCTCTTTTTGTGGTGGCAAAGAATTGGAAATTGAGAGGATGCCCATCAATTGGGGAATGGCTGAGCAAGTTGTGGTATATGAATGTAATGGAATACTATTGTGCTATAAGAAATGATGAACAGGCTGACTTCAGAAAATCCTGGAAAGGCTTGTATGGTCTGATGCTGAGTGAAATGAGCAGAACCAGGAGAACATTGTACACAATAACAGCCACATTGTGCAATGACTAATATTGATAAACTTAACCCTTCTCAGCAGTACAAGGATCTAAGACATCTCCAAAGACCTCATGACAGAAAATGCTATCCACATACAAAGAAAGAACTATGGAGTTTGAATGCAGATTGAAGCATATTATTTGCTGTTTTTTTTTCTTCTGTTGTGTTTTGTTTCCTCTTTCTGGTGGTTCCTCCTATTGGTTCTAATTCTTACTTACAACATCACTAAAGTGAAAATATGTTTAATAGGAATGTATATGTATAGCCTACATCAGATTGTACAACACCCTAGGAGGGAGGTGGAGAGGGAAGGTGAGAAAAATTTAAAACTCAAAAGCTTGTGGAAGTGATTGTTGATAATTCAAAATAAATTAATTTTTAAAAGAGAATTTAAAGGGGCCCTGAAACCTAAACATTTGAGAACTGATTACCTAGAGACTATGCAGTAGTGTAAAAAAGCTGGGCTAGCCTGTAGTTGGGGGAGAAAGGTTGGGAAAGGAAGTGTAGTCCTTGAAGCATATACAGATATTCTTTGCCTGTTTCCTATCCTACCATGTGGAAACTTGGGGGAGCTGGTTTCCAGCTGTAAATGACAAAGAGGTCAGTACTGCATGATGGAAAAAAAAGTCTTCTCATTGAACATAAAACTGGAATAACTTGTGACTCAGGTGGTTACGGGTCTAAATTGAATGTATATGCAAAGGAGATGACATACCCATCTCTCAGTCTCTTCCATTAGGGCTATGAAGAGGAATAACCACTCTGAGGTGCTGGATAAGGAACCAGACACATTCTTCTACTCAGCTACCACGTTTTTGTGAGCACATGGTACCTCTGGATTTTTTTTTATGTTTATTCTTTCCAGCTCTTAGGCACAAGTATTCTGAGATAGGAGTGCCCAGGCAGCTTGGTAAGTTTAGGGAATCTAGAGTTCATCATCAGAAATCCCATTTAGAAGCCTCCATTTTTTTCAGTGAAATAAGTAATTAGACCCTCAGTTGAGATGCTGAGTTGAGGGGAGTAATGGAAACTTGAGGAAGGAAGAGAAAGTTTGGAATAGCTTCTGTGGAGAACAGAAGGAATCAAGGAAAGGAAAAGCATTTACTAAGAACCTACTATGTGCCAATACCTTTCTAATATTTTTCAAAACAAATACTTTTCATTTAATCCTCACAAAAGCCCTGTGAGTTAGGTACTATTATTATCCCAATTTTATAGTTGAAGAGACTGAAGCAGAAGTTAAGTGACTTGCCAAGAGTCACATAAAAAGTAAGTGTCTGAGGGCCACATCTGAACTCGTCTTCCTGACTCCAGACCCAGCACTCTGTCCATTGTGCCACCTACTTTGCTACATTAAGGGCCCAGACTTCCGATGGAAAAAAAAAACCTGGAACACCTGAACTAGAAGAAAGACAAGGAGCAGCAGTGCAGTAGCCCAGCAAACGGATCTCTCAGTGCCTCAGCAAAAACAAGGGGCCCCAGACAGATAAGTACCCTGCAGCATTCATCTGAAAGGAGGTGAAGAAAACAACCAAAGGCTTCCTAAAGCCCCGGTCTTGCTGATTCCAACCCAACACCAGGTGAGCTGTAGGAGCCCTAAAGCCCCCAATTGTGAAGAAATCCTGAAGCCCAGGTGGTAGAGCAGGCAAACACCAACACCTGGACCTCCGAGTGCCTCAGTGAGGGTGGGGGAACCGGTGGAAACCAGCTCAGAAAACCACCAGGAGCCTGGGCACTCCACTGCAAAGGAATCTCCCGGTGCATTAGCAGAACCGAGGGAGACAACACTGCAGGGGGCCCCAGGCAGATAAACATCCTGCAGCACCCATCTAAAAGGATCTGAAGAAAGCTAAAGGAAAGGAAAAGCAGGCAACCTAGAATTGCCTGAAAGTTCCAGCCTTGCTGATTCCAGCCCAACACAAGGTAAGCTGCCAGAAACCTACAGCCTCCAATTCCCAGCATGAGAGGCCCCAGAACGCAAAGCCAGTGACCAAGACCTAGGCTCCCAACACGAGAAGCTTGGGTCAGTACCCTCTGTTCCCCAGCAGGAGAGCTCAATCTCTTTAAAGGCCAGGGAATAAAGAAACATTATGAGTAAAAAGAAATGTACCATAGATTCATATTATAAGAAGAGTAAAGATCAAGACAGAAATTCTGAAGAGGACAACATTGTCAACAAACCCACATCTGCAACAACAAAAGGGAATATGAACTGGTCTGAAGCCCAAAAAGCCTTCTTAGAAGAGCTCAAGAAGGATTTTAATAGTCAAATGAGAGAGGTAAAAGAGTCCTTCAAAAATACAATTGGCCAGTTGGAAAAAAAACACACTGAAGAAAACAAGTCCCTAAAATCACAACTGGCCAGTTGAAGAAGGAAGTACAAAATATAACAGAAGAGTATGCTGAAGGAAACAAGTCCCTAAAAAACACAATTGGCCAGTTGAAGAAGGAAGTACAAAAACTAACAGAAGAAAACAATCTGTTAAAAACTAGAATTGGACAAATGGAAACGAATGTCTCTATTGAGAGAGCAAGAATCAGTCAAACAGAAACAAAAAAATGAAAAAAATCGATGAAAATGTAAAATACCTCATCAGTAAAACAACCGACCTGGAAAATTGACTCAGGAGAGACAATTTAAAAATTATTGGACTACCTGAAAATCATGATGAAAAAAAGAGCCTGGACAGTATCTTCCAGGAAATCATACATTAAGGGCCCGGCTGAGATTGGATAATGTAACTTTGTGATATATTCAATCAGCATGGTTGTAAGACTTCTAGCTATGTTCAACAGCTTGTGAATAGGAACGGAGGAAGCAAATATGTAAAATCCAAGTTTGAAGTTTAGCAAGACACAAATAAATAAGAGAGCAAAGGATTCTAGAGCAGAAGATTGTTGTTGTTTGTCCTTTCCTGAAGAGGACCATGGTATAAGGAAGGTGATGCCATCACATGCAAGTGAATTGGATTTAAGTGAGGGAGAGGTGTGCAAAGCCACTATCCTCACTCTCTCCTCTGGAGCCTCCTGGATCCACTGATAAGATACAAATCAGGACAACTGTGGATGGCCCTGGAAGCAGTGGGCAACTTTGGCCTTTATAAGCTAAGGTCTTTCCCGGGTCTCAGTTTGACTGAGGCAACACCCATTCATTGATTAAGGCTAGGTAAGAAATGAGACTCTTTTGCCTAGTCAAAAAAAAAAAAATCAGTGTGGCAGGAGAAGACCCTCAGGGTTTCTGGCCAAACAGAAACAATTGCTATTTACATTAGGGTGGGGGGATGGGGGAAACAATGACCACTAATTGCGGTTTGGCCTGGGACCTATTCTTGGCCAATCAATAAGAGTCAGGGTACATTGGGTTTAACCCGGTGCTTAAGAAAGAAATGTAACCCTGAACGCCCAATACCTTGGGAGATTTCACCAATCAAACTTTACATTCCTTTGGGCAGAACACCCACTGGTAAGGGTATGAGACCCTACGTATACAGAGGGCTGGAAAGGGAAGGAAAAGGAGAGGGAAGAGGAAGGGAGGGGAAGGAAGGAAGGAAAGATACTGGGTTTCATTTGGGACAGATGAGCTTGAGATGTTTCTGCAACACCCAGCTTGAAATGTACAAGAAGAAGTTCTCATCCTCTCAAATTAGAGACTAAACTTTTGACTGATTGAACAAGGAAGCTGTCAGGGTCTTCCTTGGGAAGGTGCAACTGAGGTTTACAGGAAATTGTCCAGAATTTGTATTGATCAAAGGACAGCTGGATGTCTCCCTTCCTGCCTTCCCCAAACAAATTCCTCACTGTAGGCTTGTTTTCTAGGTAGCTGTCAATTCCTGAGAAATTAGAATCTAGAAAAATGATAGTACTAGCTAGCATTTAAAAGGCACCTCCAGCTTTACAGAGCATTATACAAATAACTCACTTTATTCTCACAAGTACTCTGAGAGGTAGGTACTGCTTTTATTATTATTCTCATTTTACAGATGAGGAAACTGAGGTAGTAAATGTCTCAGGTAAGATCTGAATCCAGATCTTCATGGTAACTGGTATACCATTCCATCTACTGTGTCACCTACCTAGCTAATTAAGTGAGGTTAACTGAGTCGGTTGAATGGTTTATTGCATTCATTTTTCCTAAACTACTTCTCCAAGCATGAATGAGATGAAGGTTAAGCTTTTAAAAGCAGAAACCGTAATCATGCAGGTGACTAGAAGAAATATGTTGGGGGGGTGGAATACAAATATACTTGATATGAGTTTACAGTAAGGACATTTTATTTATTCCCTTAGTGGAGCTAGTAACACATCAATATAAAGGCTACCAGCTATAATAAATATCAGTGCTGCACGGTGACAACTGTTTGATCTTTGTCTTTTGTTTCCAGTCGTAACTAGATCTAAGGCCCTTTCTTACCCTTATTAGCTCGGTTTCAAAAAGCATTCAATATCGCTGTATTTCAGGACCATGGAGCGGTCTAGTCATTTTCTCCAAAGAGCACGAAGAGCCGGACTAGCTCAGCCCTCAACGGCTCGGGCAAAGAGCATTTGATGCTCTCGGTTTAGGAGCCCCTAAACCATGCAGTCCTTCCTCCTGGCTCTTCAGAATCTGGAAATGCGCTGGCTGGGAGGAGAGAAGGGAATGGGGGAAAGGACAGATTCCTTCAAAGACAAAGATAAGGGACATTTCCCCCTCCAGCATCCTTTGGACCACAAAACCGAGGGGATGGGGGAGGGGAGGAAGAGGGAGGATAAGCTGCCGCTCAGCACCCAAACCCCGTGGCGTGATTTGAGGAGGTGCAAGAAAGGCTAAGGACAGTCCAACCCAAGCCGCCCCGCCCCACCCAAAAGGCAGCTCCAAAGCAGGGCGGGGCTGGAAGCCCCTCCCCTAGTGCGCTTCTCTCTCTCCCCCTCCCCCACTCCCCTCCCCCACTCCCTTTCTAGGAGCTTGCCACAGACAAGTGGAAGGCAGGCGCTCGCGCTTTCTCTTGAGTCACGTGCCGGGGCCGCTGCCCCGGTTATCTGTGGCGCCCGTGCGCCCCCGAGGGAAGGAGGGAGGCAGCCATCCCCCCGGAAAAGCGCGTGCCTCACGTCCACCCCGTCCCCGGCTTCCTCCTCCTGACCTCCGAATCCTAACGCGTGCGCACAGCTCCGCCTCTCCCCCCCTCCCCGACGCTCCCCGCCCTGGGGGGTGGGGTGAAGAGATGGGGCGGGTAGGAGCCGAATGCTCGGACTCGGGAGCCTCGCGGACCGCCGCCTCCTCTGGCGTCACGGCTCTTCCCCTCCCCAATCCCGGCCCGCCCTCTCTCCCTCGACCCCTCCTCCTCCTCCTGCTCCCACTCCCGCTTCAGCTCCTGCACCCCACCTCCTCCCCTCCTCCTTCTCCGCCCCCTCCCCCCCCCTCGGTCCGTGCAGTGACTTAAGCAACGGAGCGCGGCGAAGCCCATTTTTCCCCTTCCTCGCAGCGCCGACGAGCCCGCGGCTCGCCTCCCCCCACACGCCCTCCGCCCCGAGATGAATTGTGCGGCCGAAGCCGAGTTCAACATCCTTCTCGCCACCGATTCCTACAAGGTACCGGGGCTCGGGGTGGGGGCTGGTGACGGACGGAGGAAGGAGGGTCCGGGAGACGCAGGCGGGCGGACGGGGTGGAGAGGCTGCTGCCGGCGCGGTGGGGGGGGGGCGCCGCGCTGCAGCTGGGGGCCCGGGGCAGGTGAGCCGGCTCGGGGCCCGCGCCGAGGCCAGAGCCGGGGCCCAGGGAGGCCGCTGTCGCCGGGGATGGGGCAGGTGAGGTCGGGGCTCCCTGACTGCGATGTATGGGGAGGAGGCGGGGCCTGCCGGAGGGGAGGGGATGGTGGGGCGGTGCGGGTGCGGGGAGGGGGCGTGGGAGGCCGGGCGAGGAGGAGGGGACCGCGCACGGATGCGCACCTCCGCAGACCCGCGCCCCATCCTCCCCAGGAGCGCGCCCCTTTCTTCCCAGGCCAGGCTTGGGGGAGCGGGCGAAGGAGGGAGGAAGGGCGGGCGTCCTGCTGGGGAAGCGGGTCAGTTAGGTAACGGCTGCAGCGCCGGCGGCGGGGGGGAGGCCCTGGATCTGCCCACGCCGCCCCCCCCAGCCAGCCCTGGGGTGGGGGAACCTCGGGCGAACCGGGCTTCGGGGGAGGGGGGCTTACCTTGCTCTCCAAGCCTTCCCTTCGGGGAATTCGGCCAGTTTTATTTTCTTTTCCTTTATCTTCCGCTATTTAAAACAAACAAAAAAAACGTTTCTGGTCTCAGACAGTAATTGTGTAATCAGCAGGTACACCCCCCTCTTGGAAGAAGGGTTGGGGGTGGTGGTGGAGGAAATAGGGGAGGAACGTGGTGGAAAAGGGCATAAGGGTAGGTTCCTTCTGTCTTTTCAGCCCAGCACTTGTATCACTCCAAGTTGTACTTGTTTTCTTATTATCCCTTGCCCCTAGTCCACTGGACTCTTTCTCTTTTGTTTGTCTTAAAAGTCTGTCATTTTCAGCAGTGTTCTTTGCCCCATAAAGAGGTGGAAACTTTAACTTCGGACTTCTAGGAAGAGAAAGTTAGGAAAGGAAAGTGAAAGTAGTGGAGCCCTGACGGCTTGTGGAGTTAATACTAGAGGACACAGCCTAGTTGAATATTTCTTATTAAACACGTGTACTAATGCTGTCCCATTACACTTTCAAAAATATAGAGGGATGTCTAATAAGGAGTAAATTTAGCATAAATTATTGTACACATTATTATGCTTTATTAGTCTGACACTTCAGAGATACCTGCAATATTATTTGGACAGAAACTCACACGTGTTCATTGGACTTGAGAAATGTAGAGTTTTTAAATTATCAAGATGATGGTTTAAATACATTTAATTTAACTACAACTCCTTTCACGTATCAACTGTATCTGGTTCATTAGTGCTAAAAATGGTTTACAATCCTGTTTTACTTTGTGTAAGTTATCCTGCTGTTTATTTTGTGTTTCCCCTTAACCTGATAGTGGCTTTAACAAGTTACTTTAATACTTTTTCCGATTCTGAAACTTAAATGTTTTGAGACCTAAAATTTTAGGTCGTTTGTTCAGGTAGTGTTAGTGGCTCATTGAAGTAAAGTCCCTGAAGTTTTGAGTAGTATGGCTCTTCATTACCAGGAGAACCTAGGATCATAGATTTAGAGCTGAAAAAGACCATAGAAGTAATTTAGTGCAACCCCCTACAGAAACAAAGGCCCAGAGAGGTTGTGACTTAACCGAAGTCTCATAGAAGTAAGCAAGAGCTCTGATTCCAAAGTCCATCAGTACTCTTCCATGCTGAAAGTAAACAGCTACTACTCTGAAACAAACTATTAGATTGTTGTGTTAGATCACTACAGTCCATTTGATTAATGGTGATGTTTTGGATATCTTAAGTGGTTATTAGGCATCTTGTTGCTGTTCAGTTTTCCAGCTCTTTGTGATGACCCCATTTGGGATTTTCTTGATAAAGAAGCTGGAGTGGTTTGCCATTTCCTCCTCCAGCTCATTTTACCAATAAGGAAACTGAGGCAAACAGGGTTAAGTAACTTGCCCAGAGTCACACAGGTTAGGGAGTGTCTGAGGACAGATAGGAACTGCAGGAGATGAGTCTTTCTGATTCCAGGCTGGGCACTCTATCCCTTGTACCACCTAGCTGCCTGCTACACATGTTAACATGTAAGTGTTATCTAAGTTTCCACTTGTGGAAAGAGTGTGAGACTTGGGAAGACCTGAATTTGAATTTTGCTTCAGACACTTAGCTGTCAATTAACCTTTCTTAGCCTTGGTTTCCTCATTTATTAAATGGGGATAATAATAGCACCTACTTCACAGAGTTGTTGTGGGGATCAAATGAGACAAGTAGAAATAACTTTGCAAACCTTAAAGTTCTATATAAATGTTAGCTGTTATTATATTTTAGTGCTTAGATCTGAAAGGATTTATTTCTTAGCCCAGCCTTTAAAATACAAACATTTCAATAACAAGGTAAATGTGGTGTGCTGCTTTCATTAAAAAGTGAAGGTATAAATGATAGAAAGATTGATCTAACATTTAACATACATTATTTTTTTTCCTTTAGTGCCTTCTAATAAAAAGCTAAATATAGCAATAATGTACTTTTATGATGGACTTAATGTGCTTTCACATTAGTTTTAGTAGAATTATAAACTATATTAAACTAATATTTTTCTAATCTCCTGACAAGGCAGATTTATACCACGGTATGTAAAACAAAAATTATAGGATGTTTGAGATAGGACCATAGAGTTCATTTAGAATAATCACCTCATTTTACAAATGAGAAAACAAACTCAGAGAAATGATTTGCCTCAAATTTCAAAACCGATTAGTGAGTATACTATAGATGTGGGATTAGAAAATATCTAGTGTCCTAACTCCCAGTCCAATGCTTTATCCACACACTTGGTTTCTATAAGGTTCTTTATTCAGGTGTCTTTCAAGTTGAGCCAGTATGCTTTAGCTTTCTAGTATGCCACTTTTTTAAAGCAGCTTATTTTTCTATATCTTAGTGTACTTTAACATTTAAAATTTTTTTTTCTGCAACTCTTTAGCAAATGTAAACTCAGTTGCTTAAATAAGGTAATATACATAAAACACTATGTAATAATTATTATATCGTGGTCTTTTTTGTTCACATGATCTAACATTTTTTTTTGTTTAAGATGGTGGCTCTATTTTGTGCCAAACAGGGCAGTGAAAGGTTATGGAACAAATTGCGTGTTATATCATAGGTTAAAAGTTTGGGTTTTTATAATAATGGCTAACATGTATATAGAGATTTAAAGTTTGCAAATTGCTTTGCACAGTCACTTCCCTTTGATACTTATAACAGTCTTGTCAGATAGGTGCTACCTTTGTCCCCATTTTACAGATATGGAAACTGAAGTTAATTGATTTTGACATTTACATAGCATGTAAATGTCTGAGATGAAATTTGTGCCCCTGTCTTTCTGATTCCAAATGCTTTGCTGCTTTTCACTATCAGACTTTATATTTACAATCCTAATAAGATACTGATATAAAACTGAGTATTTTATGAATTCTACAAGCACCTTTTATTCTAATGGTGTAGGTGTAGTTTTCTAAACTGTGATGATTAATAGTCTGGTCATTTATGGTGGTCTCCTTTGCTGATTCTCAATTCTTCTGACTTCCTTTCTCATGGCAGTTGAGAGACAGTAGTTCAAAATAGTATAGTGAAAAGGCCCTCTCAGTTTAAAAATTCATTGACTTTTTTGGATAGTAATAATAAACAGTTTGGCTTTGAAATTGCCTGAGAGTGATTTGTATGCCCATAATATGCACATAGAAATGAACATCATCCTGGATTAGTTTTAGTGGAGACCACTAGTTCAAATTTCCTTGAGTTTATAAGGATTTGGAACAGTTGTACTACATATGTTACATATATTTCTGTAACCTGTTCACCTGGTGATCTCGCTATACTTTGTCACTTATTCAACAAATAGCTTTTAAACATTACTTTGTCTAAGATATACATCATGTGTAAGATATAGATCCTTTTTTCTCCTAAGAACCTTAAGGTGCCAGTCATAAAATAGGACTGCTTGTCTTAAGCCACATCATCATGCCAGCAAAATGGGAAGGGAATGAATTAGCCCATGGGAGCACATTTACAGTTTGCTAGACCAGGCAGATAATGTTTAATGGGAACATGCTTGGGTCATATCATCTTGGCATTGGGGAATCTTGAAAATGAACAAATTTTATTTCTCCCTAGGATTTGAGCATCAAATCCTTTTCCTTAAAGGTTTTTCTGAGGGATTACCTTGATTTCTCAAACCTGTACTTCAACATACTATACAGGGTTATGACCTATTTTATTTTACCTTGATAAATAAGGGTAAAAAGATTTAGCTGAAATAGCTAAATCTTAATTGAATCTTCTTATACACTGATTAGGTATTTTTTTCCCCCAAGATCAGAGCTACATGTTACCTAAAAACAGTACTGAGTCAGCATACAGTCTTAAACAGATTGGTTACTTAAATCTGATGTCAAGTACAGTTAGTCTTTAACTTAGGTTGTTCTAAAAAGTAATTTATTAAGTGGCTTTTTTTGTAACTTGGAATTCGTTTTTGTTTTTTTTTTAAATAGAATCAATGTTTTGAAGAGTTGTTAGGTTCTCAGGATTCTGAATCTTAAAGGAACATGATAACTCAAGCAACTTTAAAATTAGTAGAATTTTAGGCAATAACAAAATGAAGTGGAAAAAATTGAAGTAGTAAGGGAAACAATATTTGGAGGGGGGTAGTAGAATAGGAATTGTATATGGGCATGCAAGCCAGCTCTGCCCAGGAATCTACTTCCAATATCACTAGGATTCTTCCCTTCTCCTCTGAATCCACATTCTCTAAATCTAAAAGTTCCAAGTTGCTTTGTTTTTGTTTTCTTCTTCACAAAGATGACTGGCAGTTGATCAGTGTTGCTTTGACTATTTTTCTGTTTTTCCCAAATAAGTATATTCCTAAAAAGTTTTGCATAAAGTGAAATTTTGCATATGTAATCCATGCTGTTTGATTTTTAGTGTAAAATTAGAGCTGTAGTCCTACTTTAAAAAGTAATAAAATCATCTTCATGCAGCAAATATTTGAAGGTTTCAGTTTTCTCATCTCTAGATCTATAGTGCCTACCTCACAAGGTTGTTGAAGCTTAAATGAAATAATGTAAATAAAGCTTTTTCTAAAATTTAAAGTACTGTGTAATTGTCAGTCATTATTGTGTGTGACTCTCCTAGTTCAATGCTAACAATTTGTGGAGCTCCTGACAAATGCCTGATCTGTTTAGAGTCAAGGAACAGAACCAAGGAGAATGAGGCTTTTTTTCTCCTGTTCCTACTTTATCCCTTTTCAGACTAAACCTGAGATTAACAAAATATTTTCTTCATAAGAAGCCCAGTGTAGCATATTGGATACAATGTCGTATTTGACATCAGAAGGACCAGAGTTCAAATCCTTACTCACAGTTACTATGTGACAATAGACAAGCCTCTTAACCTCTCAGTAGCTCTTGTATACCAAGCATTGGCATTTTGATCCTTAGTTCCAAAAATCAAGTATGCCATGACTCATAACAAATAAGCAAGCGTTTCTGTAGAGTGACCAATGTCTAATAGTATATGTGTTATTATTTTTCAAATATATGAATATGAGTAACAAAATACAAATTCATTTAAAAGCATTTATAAATTCATACTAGCTTTGTTCTATTTTCTCAATATACTAATAGTAAAATTGCTATCTTAGGAGTTCGTGAAACTTTTATACATTAAAAAGGGTTTTCATATTTGAAAAGGTTGTGATCCATTAATCTGTCCATTCTCCCTTTATGCTGTAGTCTAAGAAAACTGAAGCCCAGGAGGTTTAAATGATTTGTCCCAAATCACCCAACTGGCAGTGGGAGAAATGATTCTAGAGCACAGTGAGGGATATGTATCTAAACAATAAATAGTTACAGATTTAAAGGCTCTCAAATATACATTTAGTGTTTCTGAAATAATTATTATCATAAAATTACATTTCAGTTATTTTCTTTTTTTGTAGAATCTGTAGCCATCAATAGAATTTTTTGTCGATTGTAGCACTAAAGCCAAGTTTGAATAATCCAGTTCCTATTGCCTTTTGGGGAAGAAAGGTAATATGTAAATGTGATTCAGAACTTCACTGACTTGATGATTCTGCAGGTGACCTTACATGCTGTTATGTAGACATTCATAAAATAAACGGAGTATTTTGCTACTTTGGGGGCTATAAAATGGTGGGCTCTAAATATTTCCTAGCATATGATAGTTAACCGGTAAGCAAAATGGAAAAAGCAGAATGGCAATCACTTTTGACCATACAGCCCCATGATACTAGGAGAAGCTGTTGATTAGATGACAGTTTGACTGAGGGATAGCCTTAAAAACACTTGAGAAAATTAGACTTGGGTTTCACAGAAATATGCTAATATAATTTAAATATTTATAAGGTGGTTTTGTAATTGACATGTAATTAATTCATACAAGGATCAAAGCATACCCAGCTTCTGGGGTACTGTGTTTTGTTTTGCTCTCCGTTGTTGAATTGCTTGGTTAATACTCCATAGTAGAGAGAACTACCTTTAGAGACTTAGACTAGAAACTTTACAGTACACGAAAGTGTATATAGCACAAGTTGATGCCACCTAGATAAATAAGATATTATTCTTGTACTAATTTATAATGGCAGCTAGGTGGCTCAGTGGATAGAGTGCCTGAAGTCAGGAATACTCATCTTCCTGAGTTCAAATGTGGCCTCAGACACTTCCTAGCTGTATGACCCTGGGCAAGTCACTTAACCCTGTTTGCCTCAGTTTCTTCATAAGCTGGAGAAGGAAATGGCAAACCACTCCAGTTTCTTTGCCAAGAAAACCCCAAATAGGGTCACAAAGAGTTGGATATGACTAAAATGACTGAATAACAGCAAGTCTGATTTATAATAGGGAACCAGTTTAATTTGAAGAGCTGCATCTTATATTAGCACAAAGGTAATTTTTATAATAATCTATCTTTTCCTGGAGTAAGTCATATACTGTTTTTAAAAGTATTTTTTATTTTGAACTTAAATAGCAAAACAAATGTTTCCATACACAAAGCAGAATACAAACTAGTATACATGAAATCCCAAATTTTCATTTCATTCCACTTGCTCTTTTTAAGTGTAATAAAGTCTGAACATTACTTTCAAAACTACCCTGCTTGTCTGTGCTTCTTTTGAACTTCCTTCTTTTCTCTTCAGTATATGTTTTTTAAGTGTTGCACAATGGCCTTTGTTTTGGTATTATCAGTGCAAACCTTCCTTCTCTACCCCCAACCCCCGCCCAATTAAAAACCAAGAAAAAGAAAGAAAAAAAACCCCAACTCATATGAGTAAATATTATCAAGCAGAACTGAATCTAGACAAGGACCATGGCCTTGTATGTGTCTTTCTGCACCCTGTGTCTATCAGGAGGTGTGTAACATGCTTCATCATAGGTCTTCTGGAAATATAGTTGGACATTACATTTACCAGAGTCTTACAGTGTCGATATCTTCATATAAATTGTTCTCTTGGTTCTCCTTACTTCACGCTGTCATTTCATGCTACTGAATATTTCTTGAAATCATCTTTTGTGTTTGCACAAAAATATTCCATTACATTCATGTGCCACAACTCATTTTCCTGATTGTATAAGAGGCAATTTAAGACATCTCTTTAGATTCTTTGCTCCCTCCCTTTGGCTACCACTCCTCTTTCTCTGCCTTCCCCCCCCCCCCCAGTTAATCCTTCACAGTCAGGAAGTTATTTTTGCTTGCAATTACTCCCTCTTGCTCAATAAGACATAGTATTATCCTCCCATTTATTTAACCACCACACCACAACCCTCCAGCCCTGGTTGTTTCCCTTGTTGAGTTAAATATATTCCTACACCAAGCAGTATGTATGTGTGACTCTTCTTTGGCCGTAATTCCATGGTAATCTATATAGAACCAAGTAGATATGCTTTTTGCTACAGGTATACAATGATTACAGTCTAATTCCTATTCAGTCTAATCTGGTATGGGAGCCATTCCTAGGGATGCCCTTCCTTGGGGAAGGTTATTATCAGTTTCCTATTTTCTGTACCAGTACTACCTTCCATTGTGTGGTTATTTTCTTGTTATGGATATTGTTATGTATTTCCATACTTAAAGAATCTTTGATTTCATCATTACTGATAATCTACTAATGTAGATCATGCTTTAACAAACAGGTTATCTCTTAGTTGCTCTCACATTCTGGAGTGCATACACACACATACATACACACGTGCACACACACGCACAATTAATTGAGTAGTATGGCAAAGAGCCTCCAAACTTAGACTGATTCCATTGTGGCAGACACACAGTCTATCATGGGGATTGCACTTGAAGCTTTTCTTACTTGGTAAGACGAGTCAGAGCTTGTGCTCTAATTACATGGGCTTTGAGAACCTTGTGTCAGGTCACCTCTACACCATTCTGAGGCATCAGAGTAGGACCTTAGGGGGAATAATCTACAAATTTCCACTATTTGCATTAACTTCTTTTCCTTTCTGTGACCCTAGTCAAGACACTTAGCCCTGTTTACTTCCATTTCCTCATTTGTAAAATGAGCAGGAGAAGGAAATGGCAAGTACTCTAGCATCTTTGCCAAGAAGACCCCAAATGGGGTCATGAAGAGTCGGACGTGATTGAAACAACTGAACAGCAGTCTTTTCCTTTCACCCCCTTTCAAGAACATTGTGACATGGTGCAAAGATGATTGGATTTAGAATGAGTCTGGATTCAATTCCTTGTACTATTTACTAGTTTTGTGACCTTAAGCAAATCACTTTACCTTTCAAGGTTTGCTGGTCTGTAAAATTAGTGGGTTGAACTTGATAATCTCCTAGCTCTAATATTTTTCAGCAACTATTTAGAAATTTGCAAAATTGATTTGTGTGAATTTCCTTTAGACCTATGGGCTTTCCTAGTGTAAATTATAAGGAGAAATGCAGTAGCCTATTTGGTGAAAAGAAAGGAGTTAAAACAAGGGCCCAGAAAAAAAAATAGATAATCATCTGACTAATCATAAGTTGCTTGTATTCTTAGAACTATTTGTACTGAGTTCCTGCTTTTATGCATCATAACTTAGAAAATAAGCTATTTGGAGCTTTTAAAAAATATGTGACATGCAGTTGGTGAGATTGGAGTTGGGAGAGTGGTTCAGGTGTGAAAGAAATCACTTAAACCTTCTCTGTAGCCATTGGTGATGAGTTCAGGGTGGACCCCAAAAATGATGAGGAATAGATATACGGGTCCTAGTGTCCTGAAAGAATTCCCTCAGACAGTCTCCAAGTTAAAGAAAGGCATTTGTTGGGGTGATGCACCCAAGCGAGTCTGCTCCCTGTGAGGCAGAGCCCCAGTGGGCTCTGCTCTACATGGGAGGAAGGGTATAGGATGCAGGCCCTGCTCCCTAAGGGAGCAGAGTGGCCCCGACTTCCCTAGGAGGCAAAGGCAGCTAGCTAGGTCAAAACTATGGTTTAAATACAATTCTGTGGAATAGGGTGAAGGGGACAAGAGAATAGGTGGAACAAGCATGGCTCCAAAATGCCTAGGATATCAGGTAGTGAGGTGATAAAGAACAGGAAAGGGGAGCGGAAGAGTTGTTGTGGAATTGTGGGTGCTTTAGGAAAGCACACCCTTAAGTCCGAGGTGGGGATTTCACTGCATAGTCTTCTTTGATCACTTTTCAGGCTGGTCACATCTTGCATCTAATCTCCTGTCTCATGTCCTGCTTGCTCCATCTGCCTCAAGCATGCTTTTCTACCTCATCACAGTGAGGCATAGTGAATAGAGAACCAGCTTTGGCATTGGAAAAACCTGGATGCAAGTTCTGTCTGTTATTGTCTGTGGGATCATGGCCAAAGAGGAAGAGAAGGGAAGGGAATAAACACTTAAATGGGCCTACTGTGTGCCAGACACTACGCTAAGCAGTTTACAAATATCTTATTTGATCTTCAAAACAACCCTTCAAGTTAGATGCTATTATACTCCCATTTTACAGTTGAGGAAACTGAAGCAAACAGAGATTAAGTAACTTATCCAGGGTTACACAGCTAGTAAGTATCCAGGGCTAAATGTGAAAGCAAGGTCTTCCTGACTCCAGGCCCCATACTCTATCTATTATTCCGTCTTGCTGCCAAATCATTTCACCTCTCAGTACGCCAAAGTAATTGTTAATTAATAAATTACAGATAGTAGCTTATCTTCATTGTGTAGCAGATTTCTGCACTATGGGTTTCCTACACAAGATGTACTCAATTCCTGACCAAGAAAGAAAGGAAGAAATATATTCAGACACCAACAGATAAAGGTTACAGACGGAGATACCATTTTGCTGCCATGTAAACTTCTGGTTTGGAAATTTGCTGACCATACCAAGTTGTTAAATTTGTTGGTGTTAGAAGTTTTGTTTTGTTTCGTTTCGTTTTTAAGCAAATACTGAAATACTTTACCACTTCAAAAAAGCTTGATTTTCCAAAATTGGATTCATTTGTTCAACAGTCATTAAGAGGCTGCTGAGTGCCAAGGATTATGCTAGCCACTGGGGTTAAAAAAAAATAAAATAAAATCTCTTTGCCCTCAGAGTTTATTTCAGAATATATGTTGAAACTTTGAGTATAGGCAGTATTGTTTTTTTTAATGCTATTTAATTTATGGGCTAGACAGTCTGACTAGGCAGCATTCCTATGAGGGTTTTATTAAATTTTATTTATAGAATAGATATTAGTAGAAAGTATTCTTTTAAATACTATATGAAGTTTTAGAATCATGTAAAACATTGTTGTTTTGTTTTAGTTAAGTCATTTCACTTGTGTCCAATTCTTTGTGACCCTATTTGGGGTTTTCTTGGTAAAGGTACTTGAATGGTTTGCCATTTCCTTCTCCAGCTCATTTTACAGGTGAGGAAACTCAGGCAAACAGGGTTAAGTGACTTGCCCCCAGTCACACGGCTAGTAAGTGGCTAAGGCCAGATTTGAACTCAGGAAGAGGTGTCCACTGTACCACCTAGCTGTCCCAAAGGATGGTTATATACCACCTATTCAATCTTGTTAAGAGGATGGGAGAGGAATAACCCTTACTTTGCCCTATAATACTGGAATTCTGCTAATATGTTTATCCACAAAATATCCAACCCTTTATCACCAGACATTATGGAATTGAGCTAACTGCAAAATTCTAATCATTTCCACAAGATTTTTCTGCATATTAGCAGTATTTTTTTTAATAATTTCACCATATTAATTTTTTTTCTTTCCCTGCTTCTTTTCTACTTGCTCCCAAATAGCTTTTTTTTTTTTAAAGTATCTTTATATACATTTAGAGGCAGCATAAGGTCTTGAACACAGAGTTGGCCTCAGCCAGTTAGATCTGGCCTCAAATAATATATCTGACCCACTGGCTATGTGATCATAGTCAAGTCATTTAAACTCTTTTTTGTCCTTCATTCTCAAAGAGGACCATGACATCAAGGAGGTGATGTCAAGACATGCAAGTGTGTTGGATTTAAGTAAGGGAAGGTTATGCAAAGTCGCCATCCTTATTTTCACCTCCAGAGCTGTCTGAGTCCAGTGGCAAGCTATAGATCAAGGCGACTGGGGAAGGCCCTGGGTACAGTGGGAGACCTTGCCATTTTTAAGCTAAGGTCTTTTCCCAGGTCTCAGTTTTACTGAGGGAACACCTATTTAGTGATTAAAGCTTGGTAAGAAAAGAGACTCTTACACCTAGTTTAAAAAAAAAGTCAATCTGGAAGGGGAAGTTACCCTCAGGGTTTCTGGCTAAACAGAAACAGTTGCCATTTACATTCACTCTGAGTCACCTAAACCGAGACCACTAAGTGGGGCTTGGTATGGGACCTATTATTGGCCAATCAATGAGAGCCAGGGTGATTTGGGTTTAAGTCTTGGTCCTTAAGAAAGAAGTCTCCCAGCCAAGATGGCGGAGTGAAAGCAGTGACTTGCTTGAGCTGTCCACCAGACCCCTGCAAATACCTATAAAAAATGGCTCTAAACAAATTCTGAAGCAGCAGAACCTACACAAAGACAGAGTGAAACAAATTTCCAGCCCAACACAAACTGTATGGTTGATCGGAAAGGTATATCATGCTGGGCTGAGAGAGTAGCGCAGTTCAACATGGACACACAGGCTGCAGCGAACCTGGAGCAGGCCTCAGAAGACTGAATCATGGGCAGCTGTGGTGGTTTCCAGACTCCTCAATCCTCGAATGCCAAAGACAGCTTAGAAGGTCAGTAGGAAAAGTCTGTTTCTGCGATGCTGAGAGAGAAGCTAGGTTTCAGCCCCAGTTCGTGAGTACAGCCTGGGGTGGCAGCTACTTCCTGAGCTTCCAGCCCACAGACTGAGGGGAAATCGAGTGACTGATCAGAGGGGGATTGCAGGGATCTGTTTGCCAGTGCTGAGGCAGGAATCTCTTGCTTTGCCCATGCTTGGATCTGGGTCACAGTTCTGAGGGGCAGTCCTGGGGTGAGGAGGAGCGCTGGTATGATAGCGCTTGTAGTGGTGGTATAGAGAAAATCCTCCGTAGAGTTCCAAGACAGAAAAGAGGGCTTGTGGTCACTCATATACCAGAGCACAGGCTAGGAAAGGAGTAAACAGTAAACACCTCGCCCCTTATCGTACCACCTTGGAAGAACTGAAAATTTACAGGTCCCTACAAGTATCTCTGAAAACAGCTGCACAAACCCCCGAAGCTTGGGACAGTGCATTCCCCACATTGGAAGCAGACCTCTACCTTAATAAAGAGTTTATAACTCAAGTAATTGGCTGGGATCATGGGGCAAACCTCGAAAGAAGTGTCAGACCATAGAATTTTTTTTGGTAACAAAGAAGATCAAAACGTACAACCGGAAGAAGACAACAAAGTCAAAGCTCCTACATCCAAAGCCCCCAAGAAAAATATGAATCAGTCCCAGGCCTTGGAAGAGCTCAAGAAGGATTTTGAGAAGCATGTAAGAGAAGTAGAGAAAACCTGGGAAGAGCGATGAGAGTGATGTAAGAAAATCATGAAAAACAAGTCAACAGCTTGCCAAAGGAGACCCAAAAAAATACTGAAGAAAATAACACCTTAAAAAATAGCCTAACCCAAATGGCAAAAGAGGTCCAAAAAGCCAGTGAGGAGAAGAATGTCCTAAAAAGCAAAATGGCCAAATGGAAAAGGGAGTCCAAAAGCTTACTGAAGAAAATACTTCCTTAAAAATTAGAATAGAGCATTTTGGAAGATAGTGACTTTATGAGAAATCAAGACACTGTAAAACAAATCCAAAAGAATGAAAAATCAGAAAACAATGTGAAACATCTCATTGGAAAAACAACTGACCTGGAAAATAGATCCAGGAGAGAGAATTTAAAAATTATTGGACTGTCTGAAAGCCATGATCAAAAAAGAGCCTAGACATCATCTTTCAAGAAATTATCAAGGAAAACTGCCCTGATATTTTAGAACCAGAGGGCAAAATAGAAATTGAAAGAATCCACTGATCTCCTCCTGAAAGAGATCCCCAAAGGAAAACTCCTAGGAATATTGTAGCCAAATTCCAGAGTTCCCAGGTCAAGGAGAAAATATTACAGGCTGCCAGAAAGAAACAATTCAAGTGCTGTGGAAACACAATCAGGATAACACAAGATTTAGCAGCTTCTACATTAAAGGACCACAGGGCATGGAACATAATTTTCTGAAGGTCAAAGGAGGTAGGATTACAACCCAGAATCACCTACCCAGCAAAACTGAGTATAATCCTTCAGGGGAAAAAATGGTCATTCAGTGAAATAGAGGACTTTCAAGCATTCTTGATGAAAAGACCAGAGCTGAATAGAAAATTTGACTTTCAAATACAGGACTCAAGTGGAACATGAAGAGGTAAACAGGAAAGAGAAATCATAAGAGACTTATTAAGGTTGAACTGCTTACATTTCTGCATGGAAAGATAATATTTATAACTCATGAGACCTTTGTCAGTATTAGGGTAGTTGGAGGGAAAAAATTATATGTATAGATAGAGAGCACAGGGTGAGTTGAAGATAAAGGGGTCATATCTGGAGATTAAAATTAAGGGGTGAAAGAGGATTATACTGGTAGAAGGAGAAAGGGAGAGGTAGCACAGGGTAATTTATCTCAAAAAAAAACAAACAGAAAGGGCTCTTACAGTGGAGGGGAAATGGGGGAAGGCGAGAGGGAATGAGTGAATCTTATTCTCATAGGATTTGGCTTAAGGAGGAAATAACATACACACTCAGTTGGGTATGGAAATACATTTTATCCTATAGGAAAATAGGAGGAGAAGGGGACAAAAGAGCAGGGGAATGATAGAGAGGAGGACAGATTGGGAAGGGGGTAATCAGAAGCAAATACTTCTGAGGAGGGGTAGAGTCAAAAGAAAGAATAGAATAAATAGGGGGTGGGATAGGATTAAGGGAAACAGTTTTTCACAACATGACTACTGTGATAGTGTTTTGTGTAACTGCACATGTATAACTTATATTGAGTTGCTTGCCTTTTCAATGAGGGTGGGTGGGGTGGGAGGAAGGGAGAAAATTTGGCACCCATAGTTTTAAAAACACGTGTTTAAAAAAAATATTAGAAATACAGGAAATGGGGTACAGAAATCTATCCTGCCCCACAGGAAAATAGAAGGGGAAGGGGATAAGAAAAGGGGGGGAGAGATAGAAGGGAGCGCAGACTAAGGGAAGAGATATTCAGAATGCATGCCATGTTGGGGTGGGGAGAGGGGCAAGATGGGGTGAAAATTTGAACTAAAAATCATGTGGAAGTAAATGTTGAAAACTAAAAATAAATACATTTAAATTTTTTAAAAAAAGTCTCCCAAGATATCTTGGGAGGATTCAGGGATCAAAATTACATTCCTTAGAGCAGAGTACCACAGGTAAAGGTATGATGCTCTATGTGGACAGAGGGGAGAGAAAGGAAGGGGAAGGGAAAGGATAAAAAAGAAGAAAGGAAAGGAAAGAACTGTGTATCCCAGCTGGCCAGTTCCAGTTGGGTCCCCCATGGAGGGGACTACTACTTACAGAGGTTGTTGTTTGTCCTTCCTTTGAAGTGGACCTTAAACTCTTAGTGCCTTAGGCAAATCTAAGACTAAGTTGAAGAGCAGATACTGATTTACATTAGTACAGAGGTTTTTTCTCACTGGAAGTTACTGATACCAATGAAATAACAGGTTTGTCCAGTTATATATCTCTATAGATATGCATATATGTAATTACACACATGTGTATATTATGCTTTATAAACATTCTTATTTATTCCTTGCAACATCTGTATGAAGAAATACAAGTGTTGTTATCCATCTTTTACAGATAAGGAAGCTGACACTCAGAAGAGGTTAGGTTATTGCCAAGTTTGTCAGATAATATGTGGTAGAGCACCAGATGATGAATTTTTTTCAGCCACCCCAACTCAGTGAGAAAAGAATGCACAATTCAGAGAATATACATTTTCTCCCTATTGTCATTGGAAATGTTTATTTTCATAATTTTAAAAATATATTGAGCAAAGTAGTTACAAAATATTTTCTTTAGCTATAAAAATGTTTCAGGCTTATGGTATGTGAGTCTTTAACATGCCAAGTTAAAGTAAAAACTATTTTTCTTTTGTAGTTCTTTTGAAACCCACAATTCTTGTTGAAGTTAGGTGATAAAAGCTGAATAGCGTAACCATGTCTTAATTTTTTTTAATGTTCTTTTCACTTTATTTTAAAAGTCTTTTCTGCCGTAGAAGTGATCTACCTAGTTCATTTGTAAGCAAGTTAGTATATTCTTACTTTACTGCTGGGAAAATGGATATAGTTTCCATTTGTTTTACATTGGTAAAATGGCACTATCAATATGACAAAGCATATTTGGGCACTGGAAAAAATTGTGTTTAAAATTAGCCCAGGTTACTATTTACAATTTTTGTCTGAAACAGCAGCAGAAAAAATCTTACTCTTTCACCCAAATTCTTGAAAAAGAAAATTTATGTAAAAGTTTGTCTTATTTTTATCATAATATGTGGTTTGACTTTTATTTTGTAGGCCTTGGTGCCCCACCTATCCCAATTAGAAAATTAGTTTAGTGATGTAACCAGTGCATGAGGAATTTTTTTTCAGCTGCTACTTGGATGTATTCTAGCAAGATCTAGTTTTAAACCTGTCATTTCAGTCATGACCCACTCTGTGACCCCATTAGGGGTTTTCTTAGCAAAGTTACTAGAATGTTTGCCATTTCCTTCTCCAGATCATTTTACATATAAGGAAGCTGAGACAAACAGGATTAAATGACCTGCCCAGGGTCACATACCTCATAAGTATCTAAGGCCACATTTGAACTCAGGTCTTCCTGACTTCAGGCCCAGCACTGCATCCCCTGCACCACCCAGCTGCTGCCCATATTAGGGACTGAACTATTGTGTAAACCTTTTTTTTTTCTTGAAATATTAATCTCACATAGTAACAATCAGAATAACATTCACATTGATCAGTAGGCAGTAAGGGGTCATATGCCAAATTTAATTGTTTGGGATCATAGATTTAGAACTGGAAGTCACCTCAATTCATCTACTTGTTCCACCCCCCTCATTTTACAGAAGAGGAAAACTGAGGCCCAGTGAGGCTGTGGTTTGTCTAAGGTTACACAGATAGTAAGTAATAGGGGCTAACTTCAAATGCAGCATTTTCCCCACTGTTTCATCTTGCTTTCTCTTTTGAAGCTTTGAAATATTTCCAACTTTTTAAAATTTTGATACATATATATATATATATATATTTTCTTATGCCAGTCAGTATTTTTTTACTAATGTGCTTCTCTTCACATAGGTTACTCACTATAAGCAATATCCACCCAACACAAGCAAAGTTTATTCCTACTTTGAATGCCGTGAAAAGAAGACTGAAAACTCCAAAGTAAGGAAGGTGAAATATGAGGAAACTGTATTTTACGGGTTGCAGTACATTCTTAATAAGTACTTAAAAGGTATTATTTATTATTTTCCCAGTTTGTTTTTAAGCCACTCCTTTAACATAAACCTTCATAATTCTTTCTCCAAGCTTGCTGAATTCTGATAGTTAAAATAATTTTCCGAGCAACCTAACTTTTGATGTTTACTAAATTTCTTTAATTTTGTCCAACTAATTTTTCAGAATTAAAAAATGTTTTGTAAAGTAGTTAAACTTTATAATTCAAGCTTATTTTAATCATTCTTTGCCTATTACTGGGCTTCTTCCTTTTGATAAGAAGTTTATTTGGAGGCCCTGGAGATACATATATATATATATATATACATATATATATATTAATATGTATATATATTTCAGGGGATCCATGGACTTGAACGGGAAGAATTTTAAATCTTTTCACTAATCTGTAACTGAAATTGTAATGCTCTGTATTTTGTTTTATACATTAAAATTTTCCTTCTGAGATGGGGTCCATAGGCTTCACCAGACTGCTAAAGGGGAGTCCATAACACATAAAAATGTTAAAGAGCCCCAGCTTAACTCTACATATTTCATTTTATGAAATTTTTTTGTATAATTACTATTCCACTATCAAAAGTTTTAACTTTGGGGGGGACTTAGACCTTAAATTATGGGATTTAAAATTCAGTTATAATTTGGAGAAAAAAATTATGGTCATGTGTTAATATTTTTGTAATACGTAAATAAGCCATTAACTCATGTCAAGGAGTTTATTTTTAATCTGGAAAATTTTAAATTATAACTACCTAATATAATTTATTACAATAACTATTTTAATAGTTTATGTCTTTTTGAATTTTTGCATTGAGGGATGGTTAATGTCTTATGATATGGAAATAATATGAAATCTATAGAGTGATTATTTTACATTTTAACCTTCAATATTTGTGCAAACCTTAACTGCCCTCTCCTCCCCTTACTTCCTTCTTTCCTTTCCCATAATCTTTTTTATTCCACACTCCCACATTCACACAACTCACTACCCTTCTTACCCTGTCCTTTGTCTCACAATATTTAAGTGTTTCTCAAAGGGACTAACGTTTCTTTTCCAAGATATTCACACATCTCAGAAAATTTCAATTTTTACAATCCTCTGATATGAAAATATCTTCTGACTTGAGTACAGATTCTGATACTAAATTCTGTGCAAATAATAGTCCCATTTCTCTAGGATTGTTGTTTAAAACTAGACAATTCAGAAAGAACATACTGACCAAAAACCTAGCTAAAATTCAGAGGTTAAAACCATTAGCAATGACTGACCCCTCTCCCCCAGCCCAGGTGTTTTCAATGATCCAACCACTGTCTTGCATACTGGAAATTGCCAAAGACTGAGAGGGCATTTGATTAAGTTCTTCAACATAAACGTGTCTTTAAAATAGAGATATATTTAAAATTTATATTATTTGGGTAAATTAGTATTTGTGAAAGTCACTGGATTGCCAGTCCTGGAGACTGAAATCCTTTATTTTAACCCCAGGGCAGGTACATCACAGGTAGCAGTGCAAGCTTTCCCCACACCGCCCTGCCAATGTACCTCACCACTGTTTGGGAGAGACCACAGTCAATCCTTGGCTTCTCTGCTAAGTGCCAACCAAGGTTGCCAGGTGGTGTTATGGCTTTGTTGTGGACATCTGTCCACCAAGAACAGGACTGAATCCAACAACTCACTTCATATAGACCACCAAACATCATCAGATGGTAATGCCTTTCAGTCTCCTGTGACATGGGTTGTATGAGAATTGGTGACCTGAATAGTTAATCTGTTGCCAGTTCCTGAAGTAATTCAATTCTCTCTCCACTCTTCTCAAATATAATGGGAGGTTGAGGGTGGAGAGGTTCACCTGGGGATATGTATTAGATTGCATATCAGCTGTATCATTCTCCCAAATTTAATTTTTGTAAAAAGCATGGTATATATTTAAATAACAAAAGAGTGTATTATATATATATATGTGTGTATGTGTACATATATATAAAATATCCCCTATTAAAATAAAGATTTATCTTTTATGCAGAGAGCAAGAGACTAGAAGTTGGAAGTTCTGAGTTCCTTTTCCAGCTCTGCCATTGGCTCTGGATGAGTAATTTAAACTCTCAGTTCTTGTTTCTTCTGTCTATAAAATGGGGATAATATTTCAGAGGTTAGCCCCAGGACAGACACATTTTAGGTAAAAGGAGTACATGAAATCCTTTTAGCAATATAAACGGGAGTTGTTTATTATTTTTAGGCAAAGTAGTGACCAAAGAAAAAATCCAGGAAGCCAAAGAGGTCTACAGAGAGCATTTTCAAGATGATGTCTTTAATGAAAAGGGATGGAGTTATATTCTTGAGGTAAAAATTGTGTTTTGATTTTTTTTTAGGACTCTTGCAAAGGGACTTAGAATAAAAAGATAATTCTTAAATTCATAGTTAAGATTTTGTGTCTTGAATACAAAAGCTATGAGAAAAGCTGTTATAGTGAACATGATTTTAAAATAGTTCATTAGATCTCTTATCATTAAGATTTAGCAATATAAGTATTTCCTCTGTTAGTGAGGATTGCCACTCATGAGTGCCTCCTGCTCCTGTGAGATTTTTGTCCACATTCTCCCATAGAGATTTCGCAGTTCTGTTCATCATGCTAGAGGCCTTTCTTTACAGCTTTTTATATTTTGTGGGTACCATTGCAACACTTAAGCTGATATCCTTCACTCTTACTACATAACCAACTGAATTTTTTTTAATGATGTCCATCCCTGAGGCTACTTCTTGCATATAAGTTGTCATCATAATATTCTGCAACCTACATGTGGACATCATGTATCTTTCTGTTGACCTTTGGGTTACCTGCAACTCTCATTCTTATTAACATGATGGATTTTGTTATTTAAAATTCATAGCCCATTAGTTTCCCTTGGGATAGGCTAAACAGTTGTGTGAAGTTTTTTGCTGTATTTTATTTTACCTACAGTGGTTAGTAATGTCAGTTTTTATTACATGAATGAATCTAGTACTTGAACACCTAAGCACTTAGAATAATGGAGTATTTCATTTGTATAGCACTTAATGCTTTTCAAAGTGATTTTACAGAAGGTGAATCATGAGAATTTTATTTGCTGTATTGATTTTCTTCATTATATGTGTGCATGTCTGTGAATGTGTGTATGTTTATGTGAAGTGTGTATGTGTGTGTGTATATATATATATATATATGCATGTGTGTATATATCCAGCATATCTTGTATATATGGTTAGCATATTTCAGTACTTTAATGAACCTGTGATCTCATTGTTATAGGTACTTGCTTCAGTGGTGCAGGTTTCACATCCTAACACAAGTCCTATCTATTGGATTTACTTAATTAACAGCATTTCAAAAATGTTATCATTCTGTTTATTGCATGAAAATTGTCATTGATAATTTACTGCATTACCTGATTATATATATTTATTTGTTTCATTAATTGCAATATATATTTCGCACATATCATTTACCTTTACTAACCATCTTGTTCTGACTCATCAAAACAAATATTTCAGACTTCTAAAATTTAAATTTTTCTTGGTTTATCAATAAGTTAGTTTTATCCACATAAAGTTTGGTAAAATACATGTCAGATAACTTAATGAGTATAAAAGTCAAGGGCTTACCATGAATCTGACTTTGGAGAGAAGCACTGTGAAGAGTTAAGAAATTCAATTAGGCCAAACCTGGATCCAAATCTTGCTCTCTAGCAAAGGCTAGGAAGCCCTTTAAAATAAAACTGGCATACTTTTCAAATTTTTGAATAATGTGATGTTGAGAGAGTCAATTAACAACTTTGGTATCCAGAAAGAACTTCACAGGCTAGAACAATGGGCTAACCCTAATGAAATGAAATTTAATGGACTAGTCATAGTTTTTTTAATTATAGAATTTGTATGTATAGCCAGATGTAGAACAGATGCTTTAGCAGTTGAATTTTTTTTTTTTAACCAGAGTGCAAGATAGTGAAACATTATTAGGTGGTTTTTCTTGTGAAAGACACTGGGTTTTAATAGATTGTAAGCTTAATACGAGTCAACAATGAGTCATGGCAATTAAAGTTAAGGTGTTATTAGGCTATTTTGATAAGAATTGTGTTGTTCAGGATAGGGATAGTAACAGTCCTATTTGACTCAAGAATACTCAATTCTTATATTTGAGGTTTTGTTTTTTGTTTGTTTTATTCATGAACTTTCATAGGTAATAGATTGGAAAGACAGGACTACACAGCAAACCATCTCTGAAAAAGATTTTTAGTGGGCTGTAAAATTAATATGAATTGTCAGTGTGATAAAAACCAAAAAAATTAATGCAATCTTAAGTTGCATTAAGAGAAGAATGGTGCCTAAAACTAGGTAGGGGATAGTATTGATCTCTCCTTATCTTCTTAGACCATACCATGAGTTATTATATTTTATTCTGAGCAGTAATTGCAGGAAGGACATTGATTAGCTAGAGAGTGTCCAGAGGAAGGTTACTGGGATGGCAAAGGGGCCTCAAAATCATGCCAAATGAAGACTGGTTAAAGAAATGGCAGTGTTTACTTTGGAGAAGAGAGTGGTTAGAGGAGGGATCTAATAGTTGTATTCAAGTTCTACAGGACCCAGAGTGCAAAACCGAGAGCAGCAGGTAGAATTGTGGAGACAAAGAAGGACTTGATGTAAAGAAAAACTTGTTAATAATTAGGGTTGTCCGTAAATAGAAGGGGGTGACTTGGGACACAGAAGATTACCTTTCACTAGAGAGAAGTTTTATAGCAATATATGGATGACTTTGTTAAGTATATCATAGAAGAGTTCTTTGTTGTATTGGATAGCTTCTGACAGCCCTCCTAATTCTGTGAGTCAATGATAGTTTTCTTTATGCTATAAGTTCTTTCATCTGTTATTAAAAGATTAAAAAGTAAAACGTGGTTAGTTTCTTTCTCCCAACAAAAAAAAGTGTTCAAGGTGATCTTTTCCCACCTTCAGAAGAAATCACCTTTTATTTTTTCCTTATCATACTACTTATCTGTGGTCATTTTATGGTTAGAACTTCTGTAGCAAGGGGGTATATACTTTTGGAAATGTAACAGTTACTCTACTTCTTTAAAGTATTTTTCACAGAATATTACAGAATTAATTTCTATACCATAGATATTATTGCAGTAATTTGAACTGGTGTGTTTGTTTTAATGTGATAAAGTATATTCATTCATATGATAAAAGAAATTAATCACATATCTATAGTTGTAAAACTCTTTGTATTTGGTAGAAAAACCATATAGGTTATTTTAGTAAAGTAAAACTGCATACTTAGCTAGCTGATGCTCAGTATGTTTTTCAATGAATAAATTAGTTATTATTTCCAAACAGAAATATGATGGCCATCTTCCGATAGAAGTAAAAGCAGTTCCTGAGGGCTCTGTCATTCCCAGAGGAAATGTTCTCTTCACAGTGGAAAACACAGATCCAGAATGCTATTGGCTTACAAATTGGATTGAGGTGAATTTTTATTTGTGAGTCTCATTGATTTTAATTAGAGTAGTGTCAAGAAAAGAGCTATAAGCTGAGATATACAGCTAGATAATCATCCTAAATTATTCCATTAATGACCTTTGTGACCTTAGGGTTTCTGTTTTCTCATCTGTAAAATAGGTAGGTTGAACTAGATGCTTTCTAAATCTGTGGGTTCAAATTTTGAGTTTAGATTTCAAGTCTGCATTATCAGCTTTCTCCTGATTACATTTGAACAATGTTATTTTTCACATTTTAATATTTACCTGATAACTTTAAACCTCCTAGTGCTTTCGGTTAGAGATTTATCTGTAAGAGATATTACCTTAGAACAGGAGTTCTTAACTTGAGGTCCATGAGTTTTTAAAAAAATGTTTTATGACTGGATTTTACTAACTGCTTTCCTTTATGATTCTCTGCATTTAAAAACATATTGTAAGAAAGTATAAGCTTCACCAGGTTGCCAAACATTTCCATGACCCCAAAAAGGTATTAAGAACCTCTCTGCTCTAAAGCAACTTGAGAAATACTGCTTCTTCAATCTAGTTGATGAATGTAAGATTTTATATTTGAAATTTGATTTGTATCACTTTACTCTCTCCTTCTCTCCCAAATAACCCTAATGTGTTAGCTTGTTTATTATTCACTTTTTATTTTTATGGCATAGTGAAATAATATGATATTTGCAAAATTACACAGAGAAGATTGAAAACTACTTGAGAAATGAGCTCTGAAAATCTTTCTTGGAAATATTTTATTTCAAGCCAAACTGATAACTTACTGAAACTTTGTGAGACTCTTAAAGTTGATTGTCATTTCTAAAGTAGATTGTATGATGTTCTATAAGCAGCATATATATCCTGAAGGGACAAATCTTTGCCTAAAACAAGTCACAAATCCTTTTAAAATATTAATCTTTTGCTGTAAGTATAAAGTAGCAGTGTTGAGTGTTAAATTTTCCCTTTGGCTTTGGTCTTTTCGTTAGAAATGGTTGCAGGTCCTCCATTTCATTAAATGTCCCTTCTGTAGGATTATACTCAGTTTTTCTGGGTGGGTTATTCTTGCCTATAATCCTAACTCCTTTGCCTTTTAGAATATCATATTCTAAGACCTCTACTCCTTTGTAGTAGTAGCTGCTTAATCTTTTTGTGATCTTGACTGTAGTGTTTAAATACTTTATTTCTGGCTTCTTGGTAGTATTTTTTTTTTCAACTTGGGAGCTCTGGATTTTGGTTATAACATTCCTGAGAGTTTTCATTTGGGTGATTTCTTTCAGGAGATGACCAGTGTATTCTTTCAATTTCTGTTTTGCCTTCTGGTTCTAAGATATCTGGGCAGTTATCCTTTATATAAAAAATTCCTGGAATGTGATGTCTAGGCTCTTTTTTTTGTTCATGGCTTTCAAGTAGTCCAATGGTTCTTTTTTTTTTTAATTTTTACTGGAAAACTTTTTATTGTAGGTAGAGTGGGATAACTGGACACAGTTTAGATGATTCCAATTTTGTTGCCAACATCTAAGGCATCATAGTCTAGAGCAAGTTGGACATAGGCCTTCTTCTCTCCATCAGGCTGGATCAGTGTGTTGACTTTGGCCACATCAATGTTGTACAGCTTCTTTACTGCCTGCTTAATCTGATGCTTGGCCTTGACGTCCACAGTGAACATAAGGGTGTTGTTGTCTTCAGTCTTCTTCAAAGCCAACTCAGTGGTCAAAGGAAACTTAATGATGGCATAGTGATCAAGCTTGTTTCTCTGAGGGGCACTTTTCCGAGGATATTTGGGCTGCCGTTGAAGTCTTGGGTTACAGGAAGATGGAGGACATTCAGATCTTCTTTTTGCAGCTATGAACACCCTTCAACGCTGCCTTCTTGGCCTTCAAGGCCTTGGACTCAGCTTCTGTCTGGGGGGGGGGGGATGGACAACCGGTTCCTTCTTTGCCTTTGGCGCCATCTTGGGGGAAGGGCTCCAGTGGTTCTTAAATGATCTCTCCTCAGTCTTTTTTCCAGATCATTTAGTCTTTCTAAAAGATATTTCACACTTCTAATTTTCAGAAAACTTTTGACTTTGTTTTATTGCTTCTTGATGTCTCATGGAGTCATTAGATTTCACTTGACTAATTCTAATTTTTAAGGAGATATTTTCCTGAGTATCACTTTATACCTTTTTAAAATAGCTTGTTAATTCTCTGTCTTTTTTTGTTTGTTTGTTTCAAGGCAATGGGGATTAAGTGACTTGCTCGGAGTCACACAGGTACTAAGTGTCAAGTGTCTGAGGCCAGATTTGAACTCAGGTCCTCCTGACTCCAGAGCTGGTGCTCCATCCACTGCACCACTAGCTGATGTATTAAGTCTCTTTCTATAATTTTCTTGCATAGCTGTTATTTCTTTAACCAGTTATTCTATCACTCTTACTTTTATTTTTAAATAATTTTTTTGCTCTAACTCTTCTAAGAATTCTTACTAGGTTAGGCTTATTTATGGCTAATCTGCACTTTTCTTTCAAGTTTTGTTTGTAGATATTTCAGGTCATTCGCTTCTTTGTAGCTTGAGTTTTCCTGTCCCCATAGTAGCTTTTTATGTTAAGATTCTTTTTTTGTTTGCTCATTTTTCTAGCCTGTTTATTGACTTTGTACTTTATATTAGTATTGGGTACTGCTCATTTTTGGAGGGGATGTCTGACTTGAGCTTTTGTCTCTTTATATGTTCCCTCAAGACCATTCCTCTCTACCTTGGATCTGTTACCCAGGACTGAGTAATGGGAGACAGAGCTGCCGGATGGCATTTGTTCTTGCTCCCAGTGCTAGTCCCCTGGCAGGGGCTCCCCTGTTATCTCTTTCTACTCTACTGTTTCCTGCCCTGATGTTCAGTTCCTTTACTAAACCTGGGTGTTATAATGCTCCATGCTGCTTCTGTACTGTGCTTCTGGCAAGCCCTACCCCAGAGTCCATACACCTTTCTGCCCTGGGCTAGAAAAAATGACCCACTGTAACTTTTTCTTGAATTTCCTTGAAGTTCCTTGAATTTCAGAATTCAGTCTTGCATGCTTTCTATGTTGTTGTGGAGAAGCTGAGGCATAAATGCTACCTCTCACTTTGCCATCTTGACTTCTCCTTCAAGAATTTTAACTGTGCATAATCTAGTGCCCTTGTGTGGCAAAAACATTCTCTCATGATAGGGCATATATTTATTTTTTTGATCCCATGAATATTGCAAGTTATAATATTTTTTTTTGTGGTAGTGAGGCTATATATACATTTCTACAATATAAGATTGAGCTATAGGTGGATACTTCAAATTTTATGTGCTTTCTATTGTTTGTGTGGTTTATTCATATGTTATTCATATTGTATTTTGTGAGGTTCAGAGAATCATGGAATTACAAGAGAACGTAAGAGGATATTTATTATAGTCGCCTCTCTGATTGTCAAACCATCTTACAGTTTTGGTCATTCATACATAATAAACTTTTTAAAAATATTGAATCTTCTGATAATTTTTTTTCCTATTCTGTTTTGGTACCCTCTTCTAACGTTTAATCCATTTCAGTCAAGAAGTTGGTCTTATGTGTAACCAAACTCCTTTGATGAAATTTAGGTTTATTTTTTGTTTAGATCCATTTGGGCTCTTTGTGGAACTAGAAAGTAATTATTTAGCATCCTGCTTTCCTTCATGTACTTGAAGACAGAGAATTAACCTCTTAGCCTTTTCTTCCATAGTCTAAATAACTAGTAGTTCCATTAATATTTCCTTACAAGCTATATGCTTCATACTCTTACTTATTTTGATATACTTCACCAAGAATTTGGTGTGATCTAAAGAGAATTACACAGACTGTATTCAGTTACTCAATGATCAAGTATATATTAAATGTCTGCTGTGTGTTAGGCATTGTGTTAAGCAGTGGGGATAAAAAAGACAGAAATGAAATGGTCTCTGCCCTCAAGGAGCCTATTTTCTTATTCTCTAGTTGCTTATAATCTCAGACAGTTTGTAGCCTAATTTAGCTTATATTATTAGCTCATAAAATTATAAACACTTTTATCTTGGAGTTAAGGGAGGTGTAAGCCTTTGCAAGGAAAACTTGGCTCACTTGTTAAAAGTATCACACTATTACTCTGTATGCAGTTTGAACAATAATGTATCCATGCTTTCTGGTTGAGAAACAAATTGAGAACTGCTACCTGAAGTTATATCTCTTATGCTATATTGTTTTTTTGTGAGTCAAGAGCAGTCGGTTTGGTGTCAGGCTTAAAAGGGAGCTATGAAAAGCATCTTCACTAGCCACCACCTACTATCCTTACTTATTGTTATAGCTCTAGAACTTGCTATTATTCTATGCTATAAATACTCTTTCCTCTTAATTTTGTAACTCTGAAATTATCAAATCAATGCTGCCATTATTCCTAGACAGTACATGTCAAATCAGCTCTGCTACCCTTACCATAATGGTGTCTTTCCAAAAAAATCACCCTTCCCCTTTCTCTTATTTATTGTTTCCTCTTATTCATCTAGAAGCTCCTTGTAAACAAGCCCTCTCTTGCTTTTTTTTTAAAATTTGCATACCCAGCACTTAGCACAGTGCTTGGAAGATAATAAGTGATTAATAAATATTTTCTCATTCATTACTATGAGGAAATATATGAAATAGGTACAAACCTATTAAAAGTTGGGGCAGCTAGGTGGCACAGTGGATAGAGCACCGGTCCTGAAGTCAGGAGGATCTGAGTTCAAATGCGGCCTCAGATCATAACACTTGACACCTACTAGCTGTGTGACCCTGGACAAGTCACTTAACCCCAATTGCCAAAAAATAATGATAATAATAATTACAAGTGTATTTCTTAGTGTTCCTTTTTTTAGTATATTAGTAGGAAAAGACTACATATCATATACATTAATGAAATTATAAAACTTGTTTATCATATTACATAAGACTAGGTGTTATTTGAAAGAGTGTGACGTTGGTCTTTAAGCCCAGTGAACCAATTTTTTCAACTTAAATTTAATACCTGCCAGTAATTTTACTGCAATATTTGATATGTTTTCTTAGATGGAATTTTCAGGTTCCTCAGAATTATTATTTTAGCAGCATTTGGCTTCAGTTTGCTTTCATCTTAGTGTTTAGCTGGAAATGTGACCCTAGTAGGCAGGTAGTTATTGCTTAGAAAATCTCCCAACAAAGGTTTGATTAAATCCAAACTTTATATCTTTAATGAGCTGTTACTGAAAGATTGTTTTAAGATTCTGGTGATTTTCCTGTGATATGGAAAAGAAGTTGTAATAATGCCAAAGATTATTTTCTCTGTTATTTCTTCTCTTCAAGAAGTTTCTAAAAGGGATTTTCAGATTTTAGTTCTTTTTCTTATTTGCCTCTACATCTTGGGCTTCTATTCATTTTTTGTCATGTACCCTTTTGACCATCTGGTGAAGCCTATGAATGGGTTCCCATCTCATAATAAGGTCTTTAAAATACAGAAAATACTTAGAATTACAAAGAAATCCAATTACATTGCAATACAGTTATCACATATTTTTAAGAAACAAGTTTGTAGACACCAAATTAAGAATCCTTGCCCAAGATGATAGGACTGTCTAGGCAGTGCCAAGCATAATGTTTTTTTCTTAAAGTTTTCATGCATCAATATGTGTGATTTTGTTTTGTTTTATCTTATAAATACTTAGACTATCCTTGTTCAGTCCTGGTATCCAATCACAGTAGCTACAAATTCCAGAGAGCAGAAAAAAATTTTGGCAAAGTATTTGCTGGAAACATCTGGTAACCTAGATGGCCTGGAGTACAAATTACATGATTTTGGCTATAGAGGAGTCTCTTCACAAGAGGTATGTCATTACTAGGAATTTTGTCAACATTGAGTTAAATGAATATTAATGCAAATTTGTGATCTGTTGGGGGGGTGTTGATGACACTGATTCTAATTAATTACATTCATGAAATCCCAGTGAGGTTGTATGGAAAGATGTACATTTCCCAAAATAGGAATTGTATTCAGTAGAATAATGTTTCTTGCCCTATTATTAAGAGGATGTGTTCCATTCACTCATTTTCTTGTCATAATCTTACACAGACAGAAATAGCATCAGGAGACGTAGGGTATCAGGTCCAAGACATGGATTTCTTTCTCCTTTGTACATAAATTGAAGCATTTCCTCTATTCACTCTAGGCAAGAAACTCATTAGATCTTTTGACACATTTAGGTATATTCTTCTGCCCAGTCTCCCTGATAAGGACTCTACTGACTGTGATGTGGATGGCAACACATGGGATCATAATTGTAGAGCCAGAAAGGGCCTTGAAAGTCAACTCTTCCTTTTCCAGGTGACCCTACTGTGTGAGGTCCAGGAGTACCTTCAGAAGGCTTATATAATACCAGTGCCAACACCCCAGATTTAGTGATTCAAGAAACCAAAATTTACCTCAACACCCTCTATACATAGACTACCTTTTAGTAAGAATTCTTCCCCACAAAGGATTTATTAATTAAAGTTTGTGGCTTGACCCTTGATTGTAAAAAATAAAATTTGAAAAGTCTTTGAGGTTGCTTCTCTGAAAGTTTAAAGCAATAGATATTGATCATTGGAATGAAACCTTGTAAGTATATAGAAAAACTGAACTATTACATAAGTAATTATAGCATGTTTAATGTACATACTACTTTACTAGTTACTGAAAAATGATCTTATTTTTTTTTGCCCTGTATGTTTAAAAGAATGTGGAGATATATATATACATATATATATACATATACATATATATATATATATATAAATATATATATATATATACATATATACACACACACACATATAAAAGTAATGTGTAATTATGTATGTTTTCAGACGGCTGGTATAGGGGCATCTGCTCATTTGGTTAACTTCAAGGGAACTGATACAGTAGCAGGAATTGCTTTAATTAAAAAATATTATGGAACAAAAGACCCTGTGCCTGGATATTCTGTTCCAGCTGCAGAACATAGGTAAAAATTCTGTTTTTTCATGCTCTAATCCCTTAAAATTATTGTCAAAACTAATAGAATTTTTTGGTTTCTTTTATTATCAATAATATTTTATTTGATCTTAATTTAGTACTACAATAAAACATCATTAATTTGGACTGTACTAATTTTTTATTTTGTATGATGGGCTGGATTGAATTTTACTTTTGCCTTCTTTGGATAGAAATGTTGGATTTAAAAAAGATTACAAAGAGACATTTACCTATTTTAGCAAAAAACTCCTTAGAGATGTCAAGTTTATTGTATGCAGATAAGTAATGTCAAATTATAAATTAATCACCTCTGCCTTAAAACAAGTCTCAAAAAGCCTTATTAATTTATTCTTTGATGTTTAAAAGTATACATTTTCTCTCTGTCTCTTCATGCACACGCACACACACACACACATATGCATGTCTATACAAACAGATATATACATATGTGTAAAATCAGGATAATATATATTCAAGATATCTCCCTTCTCCCTTCACAACTGTTTATCTGTGTATTGCTTTACCACAGTAGTTATCAGTAACAGCCAGAGCTCCTTTTGCAGATTTTTTAGAAAGAACTATATAGTAAGTACACCTTTTTGATGAAAAGAAGAATTATTAAGTACTCTTTCATTGCTCTTAAGCTTTCAGATGGAGAGAAGGGGATTATACTAGAATTCTACAAACTCACTTTTTTAGTATCAATTGGATTACTTGCTTATTTTTTCTTTGTTTTTCTGTTCACCCATTTTAGTTGGAGAGTATTATATTTGCTTAACAAGGCAAAGCATAAATAGTATGATAAGGTTGGTTTTTGTGAAGCTTTGTATAATTCAAATTTTCCTTTGTTTAAAACTAACTTTCTCTCCATGTTAAACAAAATTTAGTGAGGTTGCACTATATTTTGAAAACATTGTAGTCTAATGTTTATATTAACAGACATTACCAGACAAAATCTTGTTAGTTGAATTGCAGGACAAAAATTGCTGGTTGGAAATAGAACAATCAGTGACTCATGCCATGTGATGTAGTTAGAAAGAGCACTGAATTTGGAATCAAAGTACCTGAACTTGAATCTGCCACTTAATACTTGGGTAACCTTACACCTCTTGCTTCCATAATCATACAGGCGTAACTTCATTTCAGAGGTCCAAAGAATCTTAGTAGAGTTTGCTTAAATGAGCTTTTCCTTGTTTGTTATTTTTTATAGTTCATCAATTAACTCTTTGTATTAAAAAATTATAAGCCAGCAGGCAATAGAAGCTTAAATCACCATGACTTACTCAAGTAACAGTTACAAAAGTTTTTCAGTTTTCTTTTTTTAGGAAGAATTTGCTGAAAGAAATTATTAACTGTTGTGTTTGGCAAAGAAAACTACAACATGTGTCGACAGCATTTATCAGTTATCCCCAATGTTCTCATTGTTTCTCCTTTTTTTTTTTTTGTGAGCCAGTTGAGGTTAAGTGACTTGCCCAGAGTCACACAGCTAGTTTGTGTTATGTGTCTGAGGCCAGATCTGAACTCAGGTCCTCCTGACTCCAGAGCCGGTGCTCTATCCACTGCGCCACATAGCTGCCCCCATTTCTCGCTTTAAAATAAAAATGTTTTAGTGTTGCTTTAAACCTAATATCCCATACCACAATAAATAAAGATGGGTAGTATCGCATGGACTGAAAGATTACAAGGAAAGTCAACCCAAGCAAACTGGGAAGCTCTTAAAAATGAAATCCCAATGATATAAAAACAAATATTTCAAAAAAGGAAGGATTAAAGAAACTGACTTAGGTACACAGAAAACTTATTTACTTACTTAGACTTTAAGAAGATTAAAAAAAAAAGTGGAAGCCAAGGTAGGTAGTAAAGAATGAGTACAGAAGAAGGACATAGTCTTGTGAGAATTGTGTTAGCAGTGCAAAACTTAATAATGAGAGGTTTTCCATAAGTTTCAAGAACAACTAAAAAGACTTTGAAGGTGAAAGAAAGAGCAAAGAAAAGATAAACCACTTCCAAGTCAATGCAATGGATGACAGAGAAAAGTCCAGATGTACTTAGCTCTTTACTTTGCTTCTCCTCTGAAAAAAGACTAAGAATTTAAAGCTCAGTATTGATGAGATAGAGTACCCAGTTGCCTTCAATAACTTAAAGACACCAGGGTTCAAAAAAAGAAAACAACTTTGGTAGATGTGATTGCAAAGTCACTGTAAGTGATTTTTTATAAATTCCTAGAGACTTGATAAAGGACTAAAATGAGCAAATATCCCAATTTTCAAAAAAGAGAAGATAGAGCTATCATACTTGAAGCAACTGATATCAACTTTGACTCCTGTAGAAATTCTACAAGGCATTTTTAAAGGAATAGTTCATTATTACAGATCCACTGACAGCACATATTCTCTAAGAATATGTTTATTCACTATTGTCCAAGTACCAGTGCACATAAGTTTGGAGAAGCTCATCACCAGATAAATTTTTAAGCAAAAATAGCTCTACAAGACTGTCTTCTAAAATTTGAAGATTTTTGTGATCTGGTTTTGTGTATGTACAGTTTCCACACAGGTGACAAAATCATATGTCCTTAAAGTATTATGAATACTTAGAAAAGGAAGCTGTTATCATTAAGAGCTATTATGGAGATTTTGTTTTATTCGTTGGAGGTACAAAAGGTCTAAAAATCTCAAAGGAAATAATGAAAGTAGGAAATAAGGGGAAATGGCATTTTTAGGCCTAGTTTTATCAAAAACTCTTTGGTAGTGGTTGAAAAATAAGAAAGCAGAGCAGTAGTTAAATAGACTAGATAAAGACGAATCAGAAACAATTGAACTCAGTAATTCAGTGCTTGATAAACCCAAAAACATAAATTACTTGGGGAAGAATTTGTTTCCTCACAAGAACTGCTGAGAAAACTGGAAAGCTGTTTGGCAGAAATTAGGTTTAGACCAACATTTTCTATCACATAGCACAATAAACTCAAAATGGATACATGACCTGTATAAATATGGGAGAGGGGAAAGAAAAGGAGAGAGGAGAATGAGACTGAGAATCTGTTAACTTTCCCGGCACTCACTAGGGGTGAAATTCTTAACCAGCCAAGGGTTAGAGGTGATCACAAAAGAGAAAGGAGCTTTTGCATGAATAAAATTAATGCAATTTCCATAAGAAGTGAAAGCTTCACCTAAGGAAAACATTTTGCATCAAATATTCCTTGTAAAAGAGAATTCTGCTGGGTGATAGTTTACTCATTAATCATGATCAAATGTTTTCTGTTGATACTACCATAGCTTTACAAAATGTAATATTACTACATGCCATCAGAAATAATAAATGATAAATTCAGAGAAGCAAAGGGAAGACTTACATGAACTGCAGAAGATATCAAATACACAATAATTACAACAGTATAAAAATAAAAAGAACAAAACTGAATGTCATATAACTATAATGATAAAGTTTTGTCTCTGAGATAAGTTGAAAATAAACGTCCTCCTTTTGGTGGGTAGGGAATGAAGGATGTGAAGTAGTTGGATATACTGATAGACCAGATCTTAATAAGAATCAATTAAACAGTAATAAATATGAATTTTAAGTCTAGTGATGGGCTATATTTCTGACTCCTACAGACCAACCTAGCTAAGTCTTAACCGGATTTTTAGCATATTTATTGAGCACAGCAACTTTAGAAGACCATCACAGAAAGGTTTTAATTTGCATTAGTGAAGAGTATGGTCACCCTTGCATGTCTTTAAAGTATTGAAGTTAAGAAATAAGTGTAAATTACTAAAATTAGGTTCCAAAAATCTACTGTATGTGTATAGAATGGAGGCAGCATGACTAGATAATAATTACTTTTTTTATAAATCCAAAGGGTTTTAATTCTGTAATCTGCTTTTATCAGACCATATCTGGAGTACTGCATTCAGTTCTGAGTGCCATATTATTAGGAGGGCTATTGATAGGCTAGAGAATGTTTAGGATGAAAAGACTATGCCATACAAGGGCCAGTTTGAAGGAGCTATGGATATTTAGCCATATTTAGATATGGTAGGACATCACTTCAAATTTGACTTCTGTGCTTGACCCCAAAGACTAATGGGAGGCAAGTTTTAGCATTATATGAGGGAAAACTTTCTAATAATTAAAACCTGGTCACTGTCAGTAGAGCTATAAGTTGGACCAAACATCGTGGAAAACAATTTGGAATTATCTTTTTTAAAAAATATGTTTTGTCCCTTGACCTGGTGATTGCACTTAGACCCAAAGAGATAGAAAGGTCTCATATGTAACTAAAACATTCACAACTCTTTTTTGTGGTACCAAAAAAATGGAAACAAAGTGAGTATCCATCAGTGAGATAATAGCTAAACAAATTGTGGTAGACAAATACAATGGAATAATAGTGTGCCTTAAGAAATGACTGATAAGGAATTTAAAATGAACACGAAAAGACACAGAGCTAAATAAAGAGATTCAAAAAAAACAATGTACGTAATGACTACAATAATGTACATAAAAAACAATAAAATGCAATTGAACATAAATTAATTTCAGTGATCAATTTTGGTTTCAGGTAAAAGATAAAAAAACATTTCTTGACAAAGAGCTGGTGTATTATAGCAGATGCAATCAGATATGGTTATTTCATTGATTTTGCTTAATTTTTTCATAGTGACAAGGGGATTGCAGTTCAGTGCTGGAGAAAAAAATGATATACAGAGATATTAGAAAATGATATTAAAATTCTAATTTGACAAGAATTTTCACACATGAGATGACTTCTCCATCACTGAAGGTGATCTGTGGAAAACATTGTAGAAGCGATTGTTGCCTCAGTGTGTGAGTTGGAGTAGATGACATCTGGTATTCATTTTAATTCCTGAGATCTAATATTCTTGGAATATAATATGATAAAGAATTTGGGAACTACAAGTTGGAAAATTTTTGTAGCTCCATAACTGAGTTACTAAATGACATCAGGTCAGTTATTTGACCTCTCTGCTTTATTTATGTGTCCTACCTCATAGAAACATGAAGGACAAATGAGACAACCTATGAAAAGGACATGAGCTGAGATTCTTTGATTCTAAAATTCTGACTCTTGTAAGCAAAAGAACTAAGTCTAGAACATTATTAGTGGAATTATTAATTTTATTTAAGATTTATATGTGTATGTATGCACCTATGTGTACCTATGAATATGAACTTAGTAATACAGTTTTATGTCACAATAAACTTTGGAAAATTATCATGAAAATTTGACATTTAAATTGAGTCTGGGTATCATGGTGAGAATTAAGGTTTACTAGTTATAATGCAGTGAATAACAGCTTACATCTCTCTAGTAGTATATTCAAACTATAGCTTAGTGAAACCACCTTAAAGAATATGTCCATTTCATTTAATGTGAACCTCCCCTTTGATCCAAGAGCATAATAGTAACTCTTCATAGGTGTGTTTACTTTGTATATATTTGATACTTACACGTATTGTATAAGTGTGTGCTGTTTTTCTCCCAATAGAATGTAATCTTTTTGAGGCAGTAACTGTTTTAATTTTTGTCTTTGAATTTCTAACATTTTGGCATAATGCCCAGCTCTTAATAGGTGCAAAATTAAGTCATTGTTGAATTTATTTGAATCTGAAAAGGAGAATGTATTTCCATTTATAGCTTTTTGTGTGTTTTAGTAAGCTTATATCTACTTGAAATAGGCACTTCCTTTGTGAAAACTTCCACCTTATGTAAGACTATTTGCTTATTGCCAAGTGGGTGAGACTTTAATCTGTCATAGATAGTAGATATCTGTGTAGTTAACTGATAGATATTTGTATAGGTGGGGAAAATCTCTTGTCCTTAAAAAACATATTAAGCCTGTCCTCCCTTCTGGTACTCTACCCTTTATTTAACAAGAGAGCATTGTGCTGATTCACATCCTTATTTTTATTGGATAAAACTTCAAAGTAAGGTCTCTGCTGGGTAAAGGGGAAGAGTCATCGTTTATTTTTGTTGTTCTTTAAGCAGATATTCCTATCTATAATTTAATAGCTAATAGTTGATAACAAAGTCTAAATATACTAGATAATGCCTAGGTATCCATTATGTGTACAGTTAAAAGAACTACATTTCATTACAACATGATTGCCTAGATTTCTGTTCTTTGACTGGAAGCACTGAGAAGTGGGGTATAATTTTGAAAGTATATAACAGTTCTTCAGAAGTTTGAGATTTAGAGTTTTTTCTAAGTATTGTAAAGGGAAAGGTGTGGAAAAATGAGCTTGTCCAATGCATTAGAACCCTACTCTGAGATCTTTCATAGGTTACTTATTATTTTTAACTTACAGGTAAAAATAAACTATTCATTATATTTACTGTTTGAATTATTAAAGTCAATGCCAACATTATAATAGCCTTTATTGGTGTGAGAAGGTGAAAGAGAACAATAGCCTGGATAATCTCTTAAATGTTTATATTTATTTTGGACTTCTTTTCTATGTAGCTTTTGTATTTTACTTTTTTTAAGTAACAGACATTTATTTTCTCTCCCTATTTTTTTGCTCTACTTTAACATTTGAAAAGAAGAAGAAGAAGAAAACCTTGTAACAAATAAGGATCGTTATAAGCAAAACAATTTTCCCCATTGACCATATCCAAAAACATGTCTCATTCTGCATCTTGAATTCATGACCTCTCTGTCAGGAGATGGGTAGCACTGTTCATCATTGATCCTCTGGCATTGTAGTTAGTCATTGCATTGACCAGAGTTCTTAAATTTTTCAAGGTTTATCTGTAAAATGATGTTGATGTTATATAAATTATTCTCCTAGTTCTGCTCACTATGCTTCAGTTTATAGGGTTTTTTTTTCAGTTCTTTGCCACTACAAAAAAATCTGCTATAAATATTTTTGTGGAAAAGACTTCACAATTTTTTTAAAATGATAAAAAGCCTCCACATTTACTTTTCCTAATTATATTGTTTTGGGGTAGTATTAAGTCTGAGGAATGAAAGATCTTTTCTATCTGGGGTATCAGGAAAGATTTCATGAATGTAATGGCACCTGAATTAGACCTTGAAGGATGAATAGAATTTTTAAAGACCAGGGTACAAGTGGTACTATGAGTAATTCCAAAGTAGTGTAAAGAATCTCAAAATGATGTGAATGTATTCTTGGAGTAGTGTTCTCAAATAGTTTGCCAGCAATCTCTTTTATGAGTGAGTTATATTATTAAAAATATCATAAAAATGAATAATTTTGAAGACTTATAAAGTGATAAAGAATGAAATGAGTAGAACCAAGAGAATACATTATATAATAATAACATTGTAAAGATAAACAGCTTTGAAAGCTGAATTATGATCAGTCCAGTGATTATCCACGATTTCACTGGATCAATAAGGGACTACGCTGTCCATCTCCTGAGAGAGAGGTAATGGACTCAGGATGCAGAATGAGATATAGCCAGTGAGAGAATTTATCTTCCTTGACCATGCATGTTTGTTACCAAGAATTTGTTTTTCCACTGGGGCAGGGGAATTAGAAGCAAAAAAAAAAAGTAGATTTACATTAATTAAAAACAATTTTAAAAAAAAGAGGTTAGTGAGAAGGGTGCTACAAATGTGAAATGTTACATGCTCTTTTAGATAAAGTCACTTGTATTATTAATTTTGCTTGATTTATTTCACATAGTGAAGGTAAATTGTAAATCTTGTAACATAAAAGCAAAACATGTTAACAAAACTTTAAAATAACATAATAAAAGAAAGATATTTTCAAAAAGAAAAAAGTGAGTTAGATGAATATTTTTACCATCTCAGTGTTTGAAAATTTAAATGAATGCCTTATGCATCTGTGTAATATACTGCTAGTAAAATAATGACATTATACACTGTAGCATAATCCCATATGTATTTCAGGCATTCTATAATAATTGTGTATTGATTATAGAGAAAACATAAAATCTAATTTTAAAAGTTGAAGATGGTTTCTTTTTAACTTAATATGTCAAAACAGGAATTACGTTGTTTATGCCATTCTTTTTTTGTTTTTCGTTGGGTTTTTTTGCTAGGCATTGGAGTTAAGTGACTTGCCCAGGGGCACACAGCTAGTAAGTATCAAGTGTCTGAGGCTGGATTTGAACCCAGGTCCTCCTGATTTCAGGGCCAGTGCTCTATCCACTATGCTACCTAGCTGCCCTGGTTTATGCCATTGAAATAAATTGGATGATTGGTGCTAATCTACACATTCAGTTCACTATATGATGTACATTAATTTAAATTGCTCTGCTTGTCATGCGTTACTTAATGTGTGAGATAGCAAGTATAGTGAAAATGATAGAGTTTTTCCAGGATACAACAATAGTGCAACTATAACTACTTAAGCAAATTAATTCTTAGGTTTTTTTTTTCCCTCTAGTACTATCACAGCCTGGGGCAAAGATCATGAAAAAGATGCTTTTGAACATATAGTAACACAGTTTTCATCAGTGCCTGTGTCTGTGGTCAGTGATAGCTATGATATTTATAATGCTTGTGAGAAAATCTGGGGTGAAGATTTACGACATTTAATTGTATCAAGGAGTGCAGAAGCACCACTAATAATTAGACCAGATTCTGGAAATCCTCTTGACACTGTATTAAAGGTAAATTTAAAAATTATTTTACTTTAATATAAAAATGCCTATGTTGTATATTTGAAATAACTTATCGTATTTAGCTCTTTTCTATTCTTGAATTTTAAAATCTGAAAATTGTTTTCAAGCTTATGCCTTTTGTATTTGGTTATCTTCAAAGTTTGGATATGTTTTTAAACTAAACTTTTTCTTTTACCAGTGGGGGAATTCATAGTGTGAGAATTTCCAGAGATGCAGGATGGGCAGATTCATTGCAGTTATAATCTTAGACACTTGCCTAAGAGATTAACTTTAATAATTCCTAATGTTACATAGCTAGCATGTATCAGAGGTGGGATTTAAATTGATGTCTTCTGTATTCCAAAGACAGACTTCCATCTAGTATGCAGTGATTTAGAATTATCTAAAGTAATTATGCCATTTTCATTCAAACAGGTCAAATTAAATGATTTGGTGATAGAATTCTTCTGTATGCTTCATTTCTGTCACTCAGCACAAGTTACTGATATATTTTTGTCCATGGCATATAGCATAAAAATAATTTAAAGACGTTTTAGGCACTTGTACTTCCCAAAATATAGAAATTTTGTATTGTTTCTCTAAGGATCCGCTGTCAGAGAAGTAAAAAGAACTAGTGAAACTCTACTACGTGACACAGAAAGCTGAGGACAACTTTAACTCTCTGGCTATAAAACTTAAAACTCCTAAAAGTGATGAGATACTTTCTAAAATGTAGTCTTTGAGTTCACACAATTATCTAAGAAGGTGATGTCTTAGAGGTATAAGAACAGACCAAATCAGAAATTAGGTCTTTTTTCATTCACTTGAAAAGGCATAGCTCTTACAATGTGTTTTAGTTGACTGTGTCAGTCACCATCTACTACTAACTCACTCCCTACTACTCAGAATGAACAAGCACTTAGTTTTGTATATAGGAAACTTCTAGGAAAATACTGGCTGTGCTATTTTTGCAAGAGAGACTTTGAACAAGTAACTCTACCTCCCTGGACGTCAACTTCCTTATATACAAAATGAGGCAGGTAGACTAGATAGATAACTTTTAAGGTCTCTTTCTGCTTTAAATATTTACTTTTTCTTCCAGAAAAGAAAATATATCTAAATTTGATATGCTTTCTATTTTTTAAAATATTTATAAACATTTTTTATTTTTTATTTCTATTTTTATGTTACCTAAATTTTCTCATGTATCCTTTCCCTTCCCCTCTTCCAGAGAGACATTTCTAGTAGACCTTTTATATGTCTAACCAAGTCTTAGCGTGATGACTTTTTCCCGTTCTTAACGAGAGTATTAAAATCTATTCCATCATTGTGGTTTCTGCAGAATTTTCAGTGGTTAAGGAATCAGCATGATTTTGCTTTGTAATTTGAAAATAGTTTTGATACCTTTTTTAAGTAGATAGGGAAAGATAGTAGAAACTGCATTTTTTTTCTTCCTGCCTACAGGAGTGTGGTGGCAAACGTTATTTTACTCAGTTTTGTCATTTCAGTAAGATTAGACATATTGATCAGATAAAACCAAATAAATTTACCTTGTAGTACTTTGTAAAAATCCACTAAAACACAAATAACAAATATAGTCATAAAATGTTATTTATACATAGGATTATGTATTATATTATGTTAGGTTTTTAAAATCTTTTCTGAGAGATATAATAAAAATCGGCATTTTTGAGCTATTTTGCATATGATTTACAAGCAGGAATAAAGATCTCAGTTATTTGGAACTAATTACAAAGTTGCACATTTTATGTGGGGTTGTCAATGTTACCTAAGTCGGCTGGGGAACCTGCTGCCTCGAGGCCACATGGGGCCCTTTGAATCCAAACTGAATCCAAAGGGCTGCACTTGAGGACCTAGAGGGCCATATGTGGCCTCGAGGCCATAGGTTCCCCACCCCTGGTCTAAGTCTAGTGAATTTGTATGTGTGCATGTATTATATATGATAGTAAAATAATCTTTTTTCATTAGAAAACAATTATTTTCTTTTAAGTTTGGTTTTTTTTATTGCCTTTTTTTTCCTCACAGGTTTTGGACATTCTGGGTAAGAAGTTTCCAGTTACTGAAAATTCAAAGGGCTATAAATTATTGCCACCTTATCTCAGAGTTATTCAGGGAGATGGAGTTGATATCAACACTTTACAAGAGGTATATGTCACATCCAAAGGCTAACAATATATTGCAAAATAATTAGGCTTTTGCGTAGATCTAACTAAATTGGTAATAACGTCAGAATATTAATTAAAATGATGCCAAAATGCCATCTGTGAATACTTTATGGTTTGAAAACAGACATTGGTATCTTAAAGTACTAGTAAGTAGCAATTACTTTACTCTTCCTATACCTGCTTTGCCACCCTGGAAGTGGAACTGGAGAAGTGTCATGATGATAAATGAAGTTACTAAACAAGGGAAAGTATTTCCCAGATTGGTTCCTTGTACAAAGGAAATCCTGGCCCTGCCCTGGTAGATCTCAGGTTTAGTGAAGTAGAAAATACTTGGCTAACTGAATTTAACATCATAGTCAACCATAAATCAATTTTTCTCATATATATATGTGTGTATGTGGTGTGTGTGTGTGTATGTTGTATGTATGTGTGTATGTATAATGGTTTGTCAGTGGTTAACATTAAGTAAATAGGGAGGCTTCTTTGAAAGCAATACTAATTGAGGGATAAGTGTAAGCATCATAAGTCTACCTGTTCACTAAAATCTTAAATGTTTGGCTATGTAACTGTTTTAAAATGTTAATGCCTAAAGTTGTGTTTTTAATATACTTTAAAACTTTTGTACTTACTTTAAAACTTTATTATTCCCCTTAACACATTCAGATCTGAATTAGCAAAGCTAGTCAGAGTGCTTAAACAGTATTTTAATATTGAAAATTCATATCAAGAATATGCCATTACCCAGTACTCAAGTGGTAAAAGTCAAATAGTCACATGATTTTCTTTTTTGACTCTATTACAACAAAGGCAGTCCACAACTTTTTTGAAATGCCGTCTTCAGAAGTTTGTCATTTGGACCTCTGATTTATAAATAGTATTAATATGGTACATGGAGTCATCTCTCAAATCTTTGCATAAATCAATGGACAGGTACCTAGACCAAATTATAATGTACTGAAGTACTGGTATTACTGTAGGATACTCTAATGCCACTGTAAAAATAAATATAAAAACTGAACCACTGTGTAAAATACTATTAATAAGAGAAAATTCATCTGGAGTTCAGCTTGACGTACCAGGAGTAAATCTCCCCAGTAACATCAGGAGAGCAAGTTTTGCCTATCTTTTGAACAATGAGTTGGTAGTTCCCTCAACTCTCAGCCACTCGTAATGATTTTGGATGTCTAAAACGGGGTAGTAAAAAAGCTGTGGAAACCCTTGTCCTTGGAAAACTCCTAGTCATTCTCTTTCCTCTAGAAAAAAGTCTACCTTCATTACCTCTACTTGCCTTCCTCATTCATCAACCATTTGCAGTCTGTCTTCTGACTTTATCGCTCAACTGAAACTGTGCTCTGTACAGTTACCAAGTGATCTCTTAATTGTCTGATTTCATTATCGTTTTTGAGTCATCCTTCTGTGCTGCATTTGAAACTCTTGGTCACTCCTCCTGGACATTGGCTTCCTTATGGGTTTTTGTGACATCTCTCTCCTGGTTCCTCTCCTACCTGTCTGACTGTTCTTTCTTAGTCCCCTTCACTGGCTTGTTATCCATATCATACCCTCTAAATGTGGGGGCTCCCCAAGCTCCCTGCTGTCCCAGGGCCTCTTTTCTTTCTACACCCTTTTTCTTGATAATCTCATCAGCCCTCATGTGTTTGATTGTCTAGACAAATGACATAGATCTACATATCTAGCCTCATTCTCCACTTCAGTTCTTTGTCACCATCTGTGTATTGGGCATTTCAAATTGGATGTCTCAGGGACATCTCAAAACTCAATATTTCCAAATTTTCTTCTTTCTCAAACCAACTCTCTTCCAAAACTCCCTATTTCTAATGATGTACCAGCTTGGTCCCAACCTAACTTTCTGGCCTCATTGGACATTATTCCCACTTCCAAAAAACTGGCCTTCCTGTTCCTTACATTTTATCTGTATTTATTCTCCATATCTTCATTCTCTCTATACTTGATATTTACTGATTTTCCTCATTAGAATGTAAGTAGTAAGAATTGTTAATATTCTTTATATTTTCATTCTCAACCTAACATAATTTTGATATTTGCTATTAAAATAGAGCTATTTATGTTATTTGACAACATGAATTATCTTATACCATAAGACTTCTCTATAGATAGTGTATTTAATTGAGTGGTAAAGTTTGTTTTTTTCTAATTTTATAAATTAGATATAATGGAAGAGTTTATCTGAATATAGGTTTATAGTTATTTTTCAAAGGAATTTATAGGATTTTTAAAGGACTAATTTGTACTGGAAGAAATCTTTAAGAAAAAATTGTTTCTGTTTTTACTGTTCCTATAAATCTACTTCTTCTAATACCTGTGGGCTGCTCTGAAATTAGTTGGTAGGCCTGTCATTTTGCCTTTGTTTTTAATAGACACCTTACCATTCATCTTTTCTTTAGTCTTTCCCTACTCTTCTGTGACCTTGGACAAGCCTCTCAGTTTCCTCACCTGTAAAATGAGGAGGCTGGACTAGGTGGCTCTAAGGTGCCTTCCACTTCTAGGTCTGTCGTCCCTCACCGTCCTGCCCTTCTCCTTTCCTTTTTATTGAAATGCACTGCTTTGGGACGTACTTGACCAAAGTCATGCAGCAAGTAAGTGACAACATTGAGATTCAAACCCAGGTCTTCTTACTCTTTGGTCCAGTGTGCTTTCTACTATACCAGCTAGCCAGAATATGTAGTTAGTGGAGTCAAAGACTTGGCTTCTTTTAGCTGATACTGTTCTTCCAACCACTGTTGTGAGTTCTTTTCCCCCAAGAGCAAAGCAGAGTGGGTAAGATAGCACCTCCTCTTGTCCATATACCTCTCAGACTACCCATTTGGGCAGAGGGGAATTGCATGATTTGTTGTAGGCCTGGCATCCCTTAAATAAGACTATAGTAGACCAAGGCCTGATTCGTTAATTCGACTTGGAAAATTTCTTATTCTTATCTTATATTTTTATATCATTTTGTTTTCAAATATATACTTCCCTAACCAGTAAGCCATGCTTTGTGACAAAAGAATAAAAGTAGTTCAGCAAAACTTAACCAACAAATCACCTGAGTTTGACAATACATGCAATGTTTGACAACAATGTCCTTCATCTTTTCAAGGAAAAAAGGGGAATGGAGTGCAATTCCTCGATTCTTTTTAGAGGCCACACTTAGTCATTCAGTTTGATTTTGTTGTTGTTCTTCTTCTTTCCACTTACATTAATTCTACATTTATTGTTTTCCTGGTTCTGCTTCATTCATATTCTGTCTTCCTGTGCTTCTCGGAATTCTTTTATTTGTTGTTTCTTAGGGTACGTTGATATCCTATTACATTCATGTGCCACAATTTATTTAGCCATTTCCCAATCAATGAGCATCTATTTTATTTTCAGTTCATGAACACAACAAAAAGTGCTACTGTCAATATTTTGGTATATATAGAAACTCTCTGGTTTTTAGAATAGGGATTACACAATGCTTGGCATATGGTGAATGCTGCTTAATAAATGTTTGTTGATTAATTGATTTGATCTCTGGGGTGTGTGTATACCAGCAGTGGAGTCTCAGGGATAAAGGATGAGTACTCTTTCACCATAATTTTGGAGTATTTTCCAGAATGGTTGGACCTAATTGGTTAGTTGTTAGGGAATATCATTTGTCTAAAACTATTTTATTTTGCCTGTAGGAAATCACTTTAGTATATCTCTTTTTTCTATCCCATAGATTGTTGAAGGCATGAAGAAAAAAAAATGGAGTATTGAAAATGTTTCCTTTGGTTCTGGTGGAGCTTTGTTACAGAAGTTAACAAGAGATCTTTTGAATTGTTCCTTCAAATGCAGTTATGTGGTTACCAATGGCCTTGGAGTATGTCCCATAATTATTTTTTTCATTCTTCATGTTGGCTACATCTTTGTGAAGAAACTAGGCAGAAAGTGGTAGATGTGATCATAATAACTAAAGTTTAGCACTTTCTTTATTGCAGTCCTGTTAGAAGGTAATGCAAGTATTGTTCCCATTTTATTAATCAGTGTCAGAGAGGTTAAATGACTTATCCATGGTCACAGTTCTAGAACCATAGTTTGAACCTCAAAAATGATTCCAAGTATGGCACTCTTCAGCTACCCATACTGGAGTACAAAGAGTCAAGTAAAAGACAATGTACTATTACTGATTTAATTACTCTGACCTTGACCCAGGAAAAATCAGAGGAGAAAAGAAACCCGAAAACATTGAGAAGGGAAGGGAAAGAGAACAACAAACCAAAAGAAGAAAATTTGGTGAGAGCAAGATAGAGAAGTTGGACTGATAGAGAGGGCCTTATGGCTATCTCACTATGTATTTAGACTGTTTGATACATTGTGGTGTTTAAATGTGAACATCACAGTCAAGCTAGCACTTACCAAAAAACATCATAGCTACAGGTTTTGGCAGCAGAAAATCCTTAGGAATTAGCTAATTTCTCACTAAACACCTCTCACATTCATTTATTTGATGAGATTCACACATGTTTTTTCAGTGTGGTAGAACCAGTACAAATACGTTATTCCTGAAAAGCAAGGTAAGCAAAGCTGAGTAAAGGAACTGGCCCACAGTGACTACTGGAAAACTAGAAATTCATTACTTCTGTAGGCCAGTTGTCAGACAAGCACTTATTACATATCTGCTGTATATAAATACCATCAAGAATATAAGATGTCTCTGCTCTCGAAAATTTTGAATGGCATCATCCAACTTGTTAGTTATGTAATAGTATTATATGAGGGGGAGATACTTTATCTTTCTACCCATTACTCAGAATAAAGTAACAGAACCAAGCTCTCCATAGCTTTACAACAGTCTACTTTTCTCTCACAAGTAGAGAATTCATCTCAGAAACATTCATACGCTGTCAAAGGAAAGGATATATTCCTAATAGTTAGGATTCCTGGGGACTTTTAATTAGAAACAGACATCCTTTTAAAGAGGATTCTAGAAACCAGAAGGAGAGTGCTTTGGGCCTTGTGCCTATTTGGTAAAATACAAAATGTTGTGTGTATTGATGAGGAATGAGTAGGGAAGTAGGATAGCACAAGAATCCATATCTTGCGTTTCGCTAATTTCTGACTTTGGATTTCAGATTAACGTCTTTAAGGACCCAGTTGCTGATCCAAACAAAAGGTCAAAAAAAGGCCGGCTATCTCTGCATAGGACACCTACTGGAAATTTTCTTACCCTTGAAGAAGGAAAAGGAGATCTTGAAGAATGTGGTCATGTATGTCTTTATAATGAATTTTTAGTAGTAATAGTTTGGTTCTCTATACTAAGTAAAGAGGGTCTCTTTTCCCCCATTGTTTAGCATTTCCATTCTGTGTGTGTGTGTGAGTGAGAGAGAGAGAGAGATCTCTAATTTTTGTTATTATTCAGAATTCTCCATCAGCAAATCTTACTCAGTAAATAAATTCTAAAGAGCTGCTTTTGAGGCACATAGAAGTTAAATAGCTTCCTAGAATCATATAGCGAGTAACTTCCAAGAGGTGGAATTTAAACACAAATCTCCGTAGATACACTGTGTGTGTATGGGTGTGCATACATGTGTACACAAAATGAAGAGCAAAAATGTTTTGTGTAAAATACACAGTGGCTCATGCAGCCACATGTTACAGACAAGAAACAGATAATCTACTTAAAGGCAAGACAGTCAGCACTGAAAAGAAAAATGAACACTTGAAGCTATTTATCACTGGGTCTCCAGTCATTATAAGAAATGAGCCAACAATACCGGGTTTGAAGGACCCATGAAATGGAAAACTTTGGAAAGTTTTTTTTTTCATAGACATTGTTAGAGTTGATTTGACAATAAAATTTTCCATAATTTATAATAATTATGGAGAAAGCCAGTTTATAGTTGCTTCTTAAAGAAAATTGGGTTTGAATTAAGGAGACCAAAGTTTGAGACTCTGCTTAGATACTTATAAGCTGTGTGCCCCTAGGCAAGTAATTTAACTTGTCTAAACTTAAGTTTCTTCACCTGTGTAATAGAAAAACTACTTTTACTGCCTATCTCATAGGTCTGGGGTAAAGAAAGTGCTTTGTGAACTTCAAAATGCAATTAATAAATATGAATTATTGTTACCTTACTTTTTTTCATCTAAATATGTAAATGAGATAAGTAGATGGGAAATTAATTTATTAGAATAATCATATATTGGTGTAAAGAATATGTTATCACCGTAAAATAGTCAATGTATAAAAATCCTTTTTCATCCTAAAAGTTGGCAGCACAGTTAAGGAAAGCTGTATTTCTTAAAACTCTTGTTTTAAAAAAAATCTATTGACTTACAGTAAATGACTAACTGTAAAACCCTGAATATTCTCAAAAAAAGCATTTCCTGTATTTTTCTTGGTAAGACTCATGTGAATGATTACAAAATACAAGTTGGTGAATTTTTTTGATTATACCCATTATTTTACTTTATACCAGAAGATTGGTGGAAGGATAACACTAATCCCAGTTCTCAGTCTTAAAAAGACTGTCAGTTCATAAATACTACAATGCATCCATGATCTTGTCAGTGTAGGTATTCCATTCACTGGCACAAATCACAACCCCTCCGTACTGTGTGATTCTTGTCCAGGTAGTTCATAAATCTTCCATAGAGGATATGCCCAGTGTTATCTTCTGGTGATGAGATAGGGAGATAGGAATTTGAATCCTACCTCAAATACTTCACTGTATGACCTTGGGCAAATGCTTTCATCTCAAGAGTTTTGGTTTCCTCGTAAAATGAAGATAATAATAATAATAATGACCAATTCATTGAGCTCTAGTACATCCATACATAATGTTTGGAACAGGCATTGCATGTAGATGGACAGTGAATTGGGGGCAGAAGTGAAAAAGGATGAAGAAAATGGGCTAGGTAGGACTTAGCTCATAGGATCAAAGGACATAGGGTGTGGCAAGTGTTTTTGAAAACTTCTAAAGTACTGTTAAAATGTGAGCTTTTATTAGAATGGTTATTACTTAGACTGGTCACCAAACAATAGACACAGTCCTTTGTTTTGCTTGTACCTGATGCTTTTTTAGCTTTATTAGGACCTGCCAGAGCTTTGTGGGATTACTTCCATGCCATGAAGCATTAGAGTAGGACATCTCACCAAGAGATTGCTAAATTGAATCTAAAAATTTTGTGTGATAAATCATGCAGTACTTAAATCATTCATCTGCCTTTCTCTTGCACCCTTTTAAATGTCAGTATATTGTAATGGTAAAAGCAGTGGAGTAGGAATCTGTAGACTTGAGATTCCAGTTCTAGCTCAGATAGTCATTAGCTGTGTGTCAATATCTTTAGGTTGGTAGATGTAAAATCAGGGGGTGGGACTAGGTAATATTAAAGGGCTTTTGCAATCCTTAACAAAAGTATGGTTCTTCTGGTTCTCATCACTAAATTCTTAAATTGGTTTGTTTGTACAGGATCTTCTCCATACTGTCTTCAAGAATGGAAAGGTGACAAAAAGCTATTCATTTGATGAAGTACGGAAAAATGCCCAATTGAGTAGTGAACTGGAAACAGCACCTCATTAAGCTTTGTTCTGTGACTGTGTGCGCGCCTGCGTGTGTGAATGTGTGATGCATAGATAATATTGTACAGATCTGTGTGTGGGGTTTATGTGTTTTATGATACATTACAGCCAAATTATTTGTTGGTTTATGGACATACTGCCCTATTTTATTTTATTTTATTTTATTTTCTGCCAGTCTTTAGAAGATCTCAAATTAGGAAATGGCACTTAACTGTGTAAAAGATTTAATGCTGAAGTAAGCTTTTTAGGGCCCTTTGCCAATAGATAGTGATTCAATCTGGTATTGATCTTTTCACAAATAACAGAGAAATGAAAAACTTTTTTATATATAACAATATCACATAAAACAGATTTACATAAAATTATCATGATTGCTTTATGTTTATATTTAACTTGTATTTTTGTACAAACAATATTGTGTAAGATATATTTAAAGTTTCAGTGATTTAACCGTCTTTCCAACTTTTCATGATTTTTATGAGCACAGACTTTCAAGAAAATACTTGAAGATAAATTTCATTGCCTTTTGTCCATTAATCAGCAAATAAAACATGGCCTTAACAAAGTTGTTTGTGTTATTGTACCATTTGAAAATTAAATCAGGACTGTACCCTCTAGAATTACTGACCTCACTGCCCCATGTAGAATTTATGAATCATTCTACATTAAAGAAAATTATTGTTGTTACTGGAATGTTTAGGCACTATACACAGAGTCCATATCTTCCTGATGGTGTAAGGTATACAGGTGAAATGCCAAATTTGAAAGAAGACAGTATTGCAATTTGTATGTCAGATATTGCCTATGGATCTAATATGCACCTCAAGATTTTAAAGAGATAACATTTTTAAGAAAATTCCTCTTCCACTGTAGAATATACATATATGTAAAATATTGACAGATGTGGAAGTGGTGTATTTTAAAGGAATTACACTTCTGAATTTATTTTTCATATTCTATAGATAACATGATTTTAGAGTGAAATACTGGACTGGGTAGTGTACTATTTTGTTTTCATTTTTACTTTTATATTTCTCATTAGGATTTTTCTTCCTTTTGTCAATGAATGTTAAATTGTACAAATATATTTTATCAACTTTTAAAAGAAATAAACAACACTTCAATAAAATATCATACAAGCATACTCTTATCTGAAAGCAGATTGCCCTGTGAAAACATAAGATAACAGTAGGTATTGACAGAATGAAACCTTACCTGACAGCAAAAGTTAGATTCAAATTAAGATCACCCTCAGCATATACTAGAATGAATGGCTGCTAGACAATGAGATGGCCAGTGGATCTAAGAAGTTACAGAATCTTTTCATATTGTTCAACTATATTGGACTAGTCTCCTGTGTAAAGGAATGTGCCTTGAATTTTAGGGGAGAGGGAAAGGCTAATATTCATATTGGAATTTTGATTCATTTTGGAAGAACTATCAGGCTTAGCTTTTACTTAATTTCAATATTTATCTCATTAGAAAGCTGACATTTAGGAGACTAGTTTAGAAAAGCTTTAACAAGATACTATAATTATGAAATTTCTAATATTGAAAAGCCATAACTTGTTTGTCTTGTCAAAGAGCCATGTAACAAAATGTTATATCATTAGGTCAGATTATTAATTAGGTAGTGGTTTCTAAAATTAGTTGACTTTTGAGGGTGATGGAAAGAAATAGTTTTCTTTTTTCAAATGATCTAAACACTAGCTTCTGGACTGCTTTAGATAGTAATACATTAAATGAGAATTGTAAGCATTTCTCACTCCCAGGGAAAGCCTTACTTCTGCAACATTAGGCCAGAAAATGTTTTAAACTGAATTAATAAATGTATCCATGTTCAGTAGTACAGAGAAAAAGCTTGTGTTTCTCCACAAAATGTACTAGAGAATTTTGTCCTGTTGAGTTTTAAAAAAGAAAAAGAAAAAAAAGCTGCATTAAAATTCTGTACCAATAACAATTTTTGATAACTTGATTACCCATAATTGATATTTTTATATTTGATTAAACACTGGGGATATGCTACGAATGCACTATTTTCTCTTGTGTATCATTAGTTACAGGCGTTTTTGTTTTCATATATCTAGATTTGAATTTTATTTTGAGATTTTTTATGAATGCTCAAAGCTGTTCATCAATGTACATGTCAATTTTCCTGAAAATGATTATTCTTCAGTTAGTACTTAAGTACTTAAAGCTGATTTAACCCTGAACTTGTGTCACTAAGTGCTTAGTGTTTGGCAATCCCTGTCCTAGGCATTAGTGGCTAATATCCAGATCAAATAGAGAACCCTTACTGCTGTGCTTGAACCTTGACATATCCTAATTCTTCTCAACAGAAGCAAACAGCATGTTTGGGTTTGCTTAAAATCATTAGATTTATAGTTATTGATATATTTTAATTCCCCACATTTAACAATATCGTAAAATATTTATATTCAAATAGAAGTTGGGAGTTTTTTGTGTTGACTTAATTTATTTGTAAAATGGCTTTTATGAGTATTCCTTATTTCTTTTCCTGAAATGAATAATTATGAAACTGATATAAAATTTTTTTTGTAAAGAAATCCATCATGGACGATCAGAAGGGAAAAAAAAATAGAAAGGTATTTATTGTTCTGTTTGCCAAAATTCAGAACTAAAGTTTTGTAGTTTTACATTCCTTCTTAACCCACTCAGTGGAGAAAGGTAACACTTCTCCTAAATCATATGTTAAAGCAATCTCAATATGTACTCAGCATCAAAGACAAACCTGTAATAAACATGGAAATAAAGTTTAGTTATGTTAGTGAAACATTAATATGACTGTGTGCTTTAACTAATAACAATTTAGTGACATCCTTTTTGAATTGTACCCCACTACATATAATTGGTTTACTTCCACCAGGATGAAGGGACAACAGTATCATAATCTAATTATCACTCAATAAGACACGCTTCTGTATTGTTTGTTTATATTGACCCTTGCAAATCTGTACATTAACATCTTTTGGAGATAATTCCTACATTCCAAAAAAGTGATGTATGGTGAGGGAGACATTTTGGGGTAGGTGAGCCTTCAAATATTTCCAATTATACCATATAAATATATTTTAACCTTACCTACTGATTCTTTAAAGGGAATTACCATTCTGATTCAATGCAAATAGGTGACTATCACCCAAAGGACACTTTTAGCACTTTAAAGAACATAGGATAACTGCTTAAACTGCAGTGATTTCCCAAGAATTATCCAGAACTTCTTGGAGTATCCCTGGTGAGATCTTCAAAGCTGCATTGTCATCCTGAGGGGACGATTATTGACCATCTAGAAGAGGAAGTAACCATCACAAAGACTGAGCATGGTCTTACAATAATAGATCATACCAGATAAACCTCATTTGTTGAAGGTTAACCCCTGAAAAGAACTGAGAAAAGTTCACTTTCATTTCTTTTTCCATATGATTATCACAAGACTGCTGAACTGAACTGGTAGATCAGAGAAATGCATGTAGGTATGGTTTGCCACTATTAAATATTATCTGGCACTCTTAGGAGTGCTTTAACATTTGCAAAGTATTTTTCTTGTTTGACCTCCACAAAAAATCATTGCAGTAGATAATATTGTATTATAATAATTGCACAGGGTTATAAAGCCAGATCTTCCTAACTCTTAACTTCCTTACTTGAACATATTATCCATTACACCATTACAGTTTCTCGTGCTAACCTTATGCACACTATGGAGGGATACAGAATAGACTATAGGATAATTAGGTAAATTCAGAACTGGTTTAGACTAAACAGTCATTAATAGGTTGGTGTCAGAATGGAGAGAGGTCTCTCCTAGAGTATCCCAGGGATTTGCCCTTGGCTCTGTGTCATATAACATGGTAATGAATGATTTGGATAAAGGCATAGGTAACACATTTGTATTTGTAGATGATAAAAAGGTAAGAGGAACAGCTAATTTTTAAAAATCAGCTAATCTAAAAAGATCTCAGTAGGTTATAGCATTGGGCAGACTCTAAAAAAGTTCAGTTGTTAAGTGTAATTGTCCATTCAGATTCAAATAAACAAGCACAAGTTGGAGGAGATATTACCAGCTAGCAAGCTTTAAAAAACACTTGAGGGCTTCAGTAGATTATGAGCTCAGTGTGAGCCAGCATGCTCTGGCTGCCAAAAAGCTAATGTGATTTTAGGCTATGGTAAGAGGAATAGTGTCCGGAGTGAGGAAGATGATAGTCCCACTGTACTTGTGCCCTGATCAGATCAGGTCAAGTATTGTTCAGGTTTGTACCACATCCTAAGAACGGTGATAAGCCAGTAAACATCACCACGCTGGATGAAGGACCTCAAGATTGGTGAAAGGAATGAGGGATGGTTAGCCTAGATAAGAAATGATTTAGCAGGGGCAGCTAGGTGGTGCAGCAGATAGAGCACCGGCCCTGGAGTCAGGAGGACCTGAGTTCAAATCCGGCCTCAGACATATGATACTCAATAACTGTGAGCCTGGGCAAGTCACTTAACTCCAATTGCCTCGCACAAAGAAAAAAAGAAAAAGATGTGGCAGAAACTTGTAGCTCTACTCAAGTACTTGAAGGGGAATTGGACCCATTCTGCTTAAGAAGGCAGAAGCAGGGGCTGCTAAACCAAATGTAGGATCAAAGTAATAAAAAAAAAACTCTTTACAGTGATAGCTCCCCTCAGCAGATGCAAAGACTGAATGATTGCTTGTCAGATATGTAACCAAAGGGTTTATTGTTGAGGAACACAAGTTTGGTTATGTGATTGCTGGGGGCCTTTCCATCTCTGAGAGTGATTCTTAGCCATCCCTAAGGGCAGTGGCTGTCTTCACTTTTGTATTGTTATCCCCATCACTCTGCACAGTACTTGACAGCAATTATTAATGCTTTACTTTCATCCATTCATCTATATACTTTGCATGTAATACAGACTAGCATAATTCACACAGTAGGCGCTTAATAAATGCCTGTTGAATTGACGAATAGTCTAAAAAGCAGAGAACAAAAGACTCAGTATTTTGATGGGCCACAGGTGATAGAAAGAAATGGACTTTTTTTTTTAGTTTGGTTTTTTTTAGGCAATTGGGGTTAAGTGATGGCCCAGGGTCACACAGCTAGTGTCTAGTGTTTAGTCTGAGGCCAGATTTGAACTCGGGTCCTCCTGACTTCAGGGCCAGTGATCTATCCACTGCGCCACCTGGCTGCCCCCAAAACAGGCCTTTTTCAAACAAAGACAGTTTGGTTCTCCTTATCTCAGAATAACCCCCACCATCTGATTTCTCTTGCCCAGGAACCAGTCAGTACTTGTAGAGGGAAACATAAAATAGAGCTATCTTTGCCCACTACAGATTTAACAGTCTTATTCTGCTTCTTATTCTACTTCTGAGAAGAGCAAGGTGTCCCTTTTCTTTAGGGCTAATCTCCTCTTCAGAACCTTGGGTTATCACTGATACTTCCTTCTTCCTCATCTCCCATCTGCAGGCAGTTACCAAGTCCCTACCTCTCATTCATCCCCTCTTCTTTTCCTAATGCCACTGCCCTGGTATAGGCACTAGTGTTACCCCAACTTGAACTATTACAGTAGATTCCAACATGCCTAGAAGCAAGTGGTACAGTAAAGTGCTGGACCTCGGGTCAGGAAAACCGGCATCCAAATGTAGCCTCAGACACATAACTCTGTTTGCCTCAGTCTCCTCAACTGTAAAATGGGGATAATAAGAGCACCTACCTTACAAAGTTTCAGTGAGGATCAAATGAGGTTATATTTGAACAAGCTCTTAGCAAGGTGCCTGGTATAGAGTGCTATATAGATGTGTATTCACTTTCTCCCCCTCCAGTATATTCTTCCCACTGCTTCCAGAATAATTTTTGTTATGTGTACATCTGGCCATCACTCCTGTGCTTGGAAATCTTCAGTGGCTCCCTACTGGCTGCCAAATAAGGTACAGATTGCTTAGCCCAGCATTCAGGGCCTTTCTTAACCTGTTACCAGTCTGCCTGCCTTTGTAACCTTATCTATAAGACGGCCATAATACATTAATTACTTTGCTGGAAGATTTGTAAACCATTAAAATGCTATGTCCATATGGACTGTTTTTACTACATGCAAAGTGCAGAAATACATTCTGGTGGCACAAAAAAAGTACAAGGCAGCCTCTGCCCCTCTGGTACTTAGATTAAAAAGAACAGTAATGCTACAAATTTAAAGAAGCATGGACAACAAGAGTTAGAGAAATTCAGAATGAGAGAGATTACTCAAGCTAGAGTGGTTAGAAAAGGGGAGATGGAGGGAAGGAGTTAAGACTTGAGGTTGACCTTGGAGGGAAAGTAGGATTTAGATCAAGAGAAACTCAAGTGGTGCTAGAGTCAGGAAAGAAGAGTCTGAGCAAAGATTTGGAGAAACAGTGGCATGTGTCGAGATTATGTTTAGCTAGAGTGAGGATAGGTTCACATGGTGGAGGACTTTTTAAGGAGTCTGGATTTTATTTTGTAGGAAAAGGGGAATCTTCAAAAGTTGTTTGTGAGCAAGATAATGATAGGCAAAGCTGCATTTTAGGCACTGATTTAGCAGGCATATTACCAGTTTATCCACAGGGTGATGAATTTTTCTGCTACAACAAATCTTGAAAACCATCTGTTAAATTCATTCATCATTTCTGGACTTCAAAACCATGCCTCAGCTGCTAAAACTTTTCTTAGCACCTGGAGCCTCCTAACCCTGGAATATTCTTCCTTTAGGCAGGTCCCCTTCTCCCATTGGTAAGTTTACTACTAGAGCCTCCATTTTGTGGAGAGACCCAAGTCAGCCAGGCTTCATTCTCTTCTTCCCCTCCTCTGACTTTTTAGACTTACCTTCATTTCTTCCCTTCTCTTCCTCCATCCTCTTTTTTAGCTCCCTTTGGTGTGTTATCTTCCCCCATTAGAATGTAAGCTTCTTAAGGACAATAACTATCTTTACTTTTGCTTGTATTTGTATCTTAGGAAAGTGCCTGACATAATAAGTACTGAATATATGCATGTTTCCTTCCTCATCAAGCATGTATCACCTGTCTACTACATGCATGGCGCTGTGATGGGTGATACAGACACAAATCTACAAAATGACACAGTTCCTATTCTCAAATAGCTTACATTCTAGAGGAGCTAGGTTTGAGGTAGTGCAGGAGTGACTCTACACAGATCAGTATAATACCAGGTAGGAAGCAAAGGAGAGACCTAGACAAAATAAGAAAATTTGAAGACAAAGAAAAAATGTTCGGCTCAGGGAAATGTGGGAAAGCTGTACAGAAGAGGTATATCTATCTAAGTAAAGCCTTGAATGAGGTTAAGGAGTCTGAAAGACAGAAGAAGATGTGCAAGCAGTATTGGTATGCAAGATAGCATGTCAAATTCAGGACCACACCTAGTGGTCCAGTTGGCTGGAATGTAGTAGATGGAGTAAAGTGAGTTAAAAGTGGAAACGTAGGTTGGAACCAGATAGTGGAGTGCCTTAAATTACAGGCTAAGGAGTTTTTTATTTTTATTTGAGAGCAGGAATTCTTAATTTAGGGTCCATAGTTACCCTTTCCCCACAAGGGTGCTGTGGATAGGTTTCAAGTAATTGAACTTAGATGGGAAAAAATATCTTTATTTTCACTAGCTTTCCGTTTCCTTTGGAAGCCTACGTATTTTATTTTGTGCATTTGAAAACATTACTCTGGGGCAGGGTCCATGGGCATTACCAGGCTGCCCAAGTGGTCCACAGTACAAAATAGGTTAAGAATTCTGTTATGCAGTGAGTCACTAAAGATTGTTGGGGGGCGGGGGGGGCAGGGAGTGTCATGATTCAGACCTGTGACCAAAAGGACCAGGCCCTCAGAGGAGAGCCTACCACCACCTAGATCAGGGCCTCAGACACCAGGCTTATCCAAGAGCATAGTGCACCTCAAGGTGAGGGCTATCTTCTAAATGTGCCTCCTCCCCTATCATATCTTTAGCTGGACCTCCACTGGTATTGTGTGTGACTTCACTCTAGCTCCTAGGAACCTATTCTCCAAGTATTTACTGACCCAAACACCTTCCCTGCACCAGCCATTGGTTCCTGACATTTAGAAAGAGTTCCATTACCAATCCCATTCTCCATTATTATGGGGCTACAGAGGTCAAGGTCTCAAACTAACTGGTAGTTTCCCAGTCCTATGGATTAAAAATATAAACAAACCAAAAACAAACTAACCAATCTTCTACTCCTTTCCATTTCATTCGGAGTTAGAACCATTTGCCGAAACAAAAGCCCCTCCACTGCTACTTCTCTCCATACTTTTGTCTTGCTCTATTTCAATCCCACCTCCATAAATCATTTCTTTCTCTACCAGTTGTTGAGCTATCTGCAGGTATTAGAGTAATGTCTTTTGAAGACCCCCCCAAAAAAAGTTCTTGTTACGATCAGTGATTCAACATCAAAAAACTAATATTTTATCAATGGAAATGACAATAAGGTAAAAGACATTGGGGCAGCTAGGTGACCAGTAGATAGGGCACCAGCCCTAAAGTGAGGAGGACATGAGTTCAAATCTAGCCTCAGACATTTATTAGCTGTGTGACCCTGGGCAAATCAATTAACCCCAATTGCCTCAATAAATAAATGAATGGATAGATAGATACAGGCATTATCCTCTGCTTTGCTGCTGTGCCCCTTAGGGACCTTCCCTAAGGGGAAGGGATCTTCCCATAGGATTTACAGCTGAAACCTGCCATGTGTGGTGTTGTCTCATCCATTAGAATGCGAGCTCCTTGAAAGAAATAGCTATCTGTTTTATTTGTATCCCCAAGACTCAGCACAGTGCTTTGCACAAAATAAATTCTTTAAAAATGCTTCATTCATTCATTCATGGGATCACATGTCCACCTTAAAAAGTCATTCTAATGGGGGAGACAATATGGAAACAACTGTACATAAAAGATTTTTTTAAAAATCAGCTTAAATAAGACAATCTCAAGAGGGAAAGCTTTGGGAATGGAAAGGAGGAGGATGAGAAAGGCCTCCTGCAGTAGGTGGAATTTGAGCTGAGTCTTCAAGGAAACCAGGAAAGTGAGGAGTTAGAATTGAGGAGGGAAGGCATTCCAGGCATGAGAAACAGACAGTGCAAAGGCAATGTCTGGAGATAAGAGTATTCAAGGAAAATCAAGAAGATGAGTGTAGTTGGACTGTAGTGGGTGGAGAGATAGGGACAGATAAAAATATATAAGTCCTATATATGTAACAAGTTGAGAGGCAGTGCGGTGTCAAATTCAAATAGAAATGGATCCCAGACACATATTGACTTAGAAAACCACAAATTAACATTTTCTATGTTGTATTTTTATTTTGTTCAACATTTCCTAATTGCATTTTAATCTGGTTCCAGCGGGCACTTTGCAGGCTGAATTTTATCCCTCTGGCGTACTGGATAAAGAGTCAATCTTGGAATCAGGAAGACCTGGTTTCAAATCCAGCCTCTGGTACATACTGGCTGTGTGACCCTGGGCAAGCCTCTCTCAGTGCTTCTGAGCAACTTGCTATAGTTAAAAATTGAAGAAGTTAAGGTCTGGGGCAGAGCCAAGATGGCAGAGTGAAAGCAGTGACTTGCTTGAGCTCTCCGCCAAACCCCTCCAAATACCTATAAAAAATGCCTCTAAAGAAATTCTGAAGCAGCAGAACCCACAAAAAGACAGAGTGAAACAAATTTCCAGCCCAAGACAACCTGGATGATTGATCAGAAAGGTATATTGTGCTGGGCTGGCAGCAGAGCACAGTGCGGCATGGTTGCCCAGGCCAGGCCGCAGTGAACCTGGAGCAGGCCTCAGAGACCTGAATCATGGGCGGGTGTGGTGGCTTCCAGACTTCTCAACCCAGGAACACCAAAGACAACTCAGAAGGTCAGTGGGAAAAGTCTGTTTCTGTGGTGCTGAGAGAGAAGCGCGGGATCTCAGATCCATTCCCTGAGAGCACTGCCCTGGGAAGGCAGCTGCCTCCTGAGCTTCCAGCCCACAGACTGAGGAGGAATCCAGTGGCTGATCAGAGAGGGATTGCAGGGATCTCTTTGCCAGTGCTGAGGCAGGAATCTCTTGCTTTGCCCCTGTTTGGATCTAGGCCACAGTTCTGGACGGCAGTGCTGGGGTGAGATGGAGCGCTGGCGTGGTGGAGCTTATACTGTGGAGAGGAACCCCTCCTCACAGTTCCAGGACAGAAAGGAGTGCTTGTGGTCACTAATAGACCAGAGCACAGGCCAGGAAAGTAGTTAACACCTCACCCCTTATCATACCACCTTGGAAGAACTGAAAATTTACAGGTACCTACAAGTATCTCTGAAAACAGCTACACAAACCCCCAAAGCTTGGGACAGTACATTCTCCACATTGGAAGCAGACTGTTACCTTAACAAATAGTTTAAAACTCAAGTAACTGGCCAGGATCATCAGCAAGCAGTGCAAAAAGAGTCAGACTATATTTTCTTACTTTGGTGACAAAGAAGATCAAAACATGCAACTAGAAGAAGACAACAAAGTCAAAGCTCCTACATCCAAAGCCTCCAAGAGAAATATGAATCGGTCCCAGGCCTTGGAAGAGCTCAAAAGGGATTTTGAGAAGCAAGTAAGAGAAGTAGAGGAGAAACTGGGAAGAGAGATGAGAGTGATGCAAGAACATCATGAAAAACAAGTCAACAGCTTGCCAAAGGAGACCCAAAAAAATACTGAAGAAAATAACACCTTAAAAAATAGCCTAACCCAAATGGCAAAAGAGGTCCAAAAAGCCAATGAGGAGAAGAATGCCCTAAAAGGAAAAATTGGTCAAATGGAAAAGGAAGTCCCAAAGATTACTGAAGAAAATACTTCCTTAAAAATTAGATAGCAATTGGAAGCTAGTGACTTTATGAGAAATCAAGACACTGTAAAACAAATCCAAAGAAGAAAAAAAGAAACAATGAAATATCTCATTGGAAAAACAACCAACTTGGAAAATAGATCCAGGAGAGAATTTTAAAATTATTGGACTCTCTGAAAGCCATGATCAAAAAAAGAGCCTAGACATCATCTTTCAAGAAATCATCAAAGAAAACTACCCTGATATTTTACAACCAGAGGGCAAAATAGAAATTGAAAGAATCCACTGATCTCCTCCTGAAAGAGATCCCCAAAGAAAAACTCCTAGGAATATTGTAGCCAAATTCCAGAGTTCCCAGGTCAAGGAGAAAATATCATAAGCAGCCAGAAAGAAACAATTCAAGTATTGTGGAAACACAATCAGGATAACATAAGATTTAGCAGCTTCTACATTAAGGGACTGCAAGGCATGGAATATAATATTCTGGAGGGCAAAGGAGATAGGATTACAACCAAGAATCACCTACCCAGCAAAACTGAGTATAATCCTTCAGGGGAAAAAATAGGATTACAACCAAGAATCACCTACCCAGCAAAACTGAGTATAATCCTTCAGGGGAAAAAATGTTCATTGAGTGAAATAGAGGACTTTCAAGCATTCCTGATGAAAAGACCAGAGCTGAATAGAAAACTTGACTTTCAAATACAAGACTCAAGTGGAACATGAAGAGGTAAACAGGAAAGAAGAATCATAAGAGACTTGTTAAGGTTGAACTGTTTACATTCCTGCATGGAAAGATATTTATAACTCATGAGACCTTTGTCAGTATTGGGGTAGTTGGAGGGAAAAAAATTATATGTATGTAGATAGATAGATAGAGGGCACAGGGTGAGTTGAAGATTAAGGGGTCATATCTGGAGAATAAAATTAAGGAATGAGAGAGGATTATACTCAGAGAAGAAGAAAGGAAGAGGTAGAATGGGGTAAATTATCTCACAAAAAAAAAGCAGAAAAGAAAAGGCTCTTACAGTGGAGGGGAAATAGGGAAGGTGAGAGGGACTGAGGGAATCTTATTCTCATAGGATTTGGCTTAAGGGGGGAATAACATACACAGTCAATTGGGCATGGAAATATGTCTTACCCTACAGGAAACAGGGGGAGAAGGGGACAAGAGATCAGGGGGATGATAGAGAGGAGGGCAGATTGGGAAAGAGGGTAATCAGAAGCAAATACTTCTGAGGAGGGACAGGGTCAAAAGAAAGAATAGAATAAATGGGAGGGCAGGATAGGATTAAGGGAAATAGAGTTAGTTTTTCACCACATGTCTACTCTGGAAGTGTTTTGCATAACTGCACATGTATAACCTACATTTGAGTTGCTTGCCTTTTCAATGAGGGTGGGTGGGGAGGGAGGAGGGGAGAAAATTTGGAACCCACAGTTTTAAAAACATATGTTTAAAAAAATGTTTTCACATGCAACTGGGAAATAAGAAATACAGGAAACAGGGTACAGAAGTCTATTCTGCCCTACAGGAAAATAGAAGGGGAAGGGGATAAGAGAAGAGGGGGAGAAATAGAAGAGAGGGCAGACTAGGAGAAGGGATATTCAGAATGTATTCCATAGTGGGGTGGGGGGAGGGACGAGATGGGGTGAAAATTTGGAACTCAAAATCTTGTGGAAGTAAATATTGAAAACCAAAAATAAATAAATTTGTATTTTAAAAACAAAAAACATAAAAAACATAAAAAACAAAATTTTTAAAAATAATAAAATAAAAATAAAAAATAAAAATTGCAGAGGGGTAAATTTGCATTGATAGAGGGAGTTTCCGTACTGGGTATCCCCTATGCCAATGAAATCCTAGTAAAAGTTGGTTTTACCATAAGTCTGTTAAAAAAAAATTAACTTGCATACAAATTACACATTACATACTCTCTATCATTAGACACTGTCTTGCCTAAGTGTGTGACCTCCTATTACTCATGAAGCATTTTAAATCAGTTGAATCAACTGCTGAATATTCCTGGTACCTCTGCTGTGACATGCTGTCAGTTTTCACTCTTGGTATCAAGAAATCCACTAGTCTGAAGTCCTAATCCTGATTTTGGGAATGACCTGCCCTAGGCTATATCTATCACTACTTTTGGACCCAGAAAAGCCAAGCTCTGAATGAATCCTAGCAGGGAAGGCACAGACTGAGAAATATCAGAATAACTTGGTAACTGTAGAAGCTTTCAAATGCCTGACTGAGTAAGCCTGAACATACCTGGTGAAATGGTCTGTCAGCACTTGGATATCGCTCACATTCCTCCTATCTCCTAAAGACAAAATGCCTTGACAATGCAAATTCCATTGCTTTATGGTACTTTTACAATTCAGGTCAACACTACGAGTGCTAGACCTGGAGTCAAGAAGACCTAAGTTCAAATCCAGCCACAGACACTTACTACTGTGTAACCCTGATCAAGTCATTTAACCCTGTTTGCCTTAGTTTCTTCTTCTGTAAAATGAGTTGGAGAAGGAAATGGCAAACCACTGCAGTATCTTAGCCAAGAAAACCCTAAATGGGGTCATGAAGAGTCAGACACGACTGAAGCAACTAAACAAGCAGTGCCCCTTGTGTACATGGAACTCGAGTCTCACGGTACCTACGGATGTTTGCTGCCATCTTAGAGCAGTTGAGTCTGTTTTGAATGAGCTCCAGAGCACTTTCTTTGCCCCGTTGTCCAAAATCATCATATAGAGCATTCACAGCTGTAGATCAGTTTTTCTTGGGTAGTACTAGCTATTTCCTAATACTTTCTTCGAATCATATTTGGCCTGGCATGGTACTCCACCATATTGCTCTAATTTCTTCTACTTTCTCAAGAGTAGGTGGCCTCAGGGAAATACAGCTTGAGTCTCTGTTTCTCAGCCTGCATCATCTGTATCCCATCTCATGTGGTTTAGTGGATAGCAAACTAGCCTCAAAGACAAAAATACCTGGGTTCAAGTCCAGAGTCTTACACATTTTGGTGGTATGACCCTGAGCAAATCACGTAACATCTTAAGTGTTCTCAGCAGTTATCTGAAACCTAACATGGCAGAGGTTGTGTTAGCCTGCATTGGGAGAAAGAATTTCCTCGCCTGGGAGTTTTCATACCAATGAAATCACAAGACCAAGCCCTATTCCTTCTCACATACCTTCACCATGCATCTGTTGCCCTGATGTCATTCCTTAAAGGCCACAGACAGTGATGACCTAGTCAATGCAAGAATGTTAACATTCATTGATTGTACATTCTATAGATTCTAGTTGGTGTCACAGGCTCACAGCAGCCCTTTCATATGTGAGTAGCCTGCATCCCTGTAACAGCTTATTTTGATCCAGGCTTATCTGGACCTTAGCTATAGTGAATATGAGATAGATCATCCTCAATGTTAGTCTTCCCTGGATGGTAATGCATGCTCAACTCCCAAGTTGGCTAGTACTCCTACCTATCTAGGGCAGTGAGTATCCAGTTTCTTGTCAAAATATGTGAGTCAATTATGTTGTATAATGGAATATTATTGCACTATAATAAATGATAAAATATATAGTTTCAAAGCAACCTGAGAAGACTGATGCAGAACAAAATGAGAAGAACCAGAAGAAGGATTTACACAATAACAACATTATAAACAGGAGGAGAAAAACAGCTTTGTAAAGAACTTAGAGATCACCTCTGGAAAAAAAAAAAACAAGGCTGTAAACTCCAAGATACTTAGTGGTTAAGTTTAATAATTCAATTCAGAAATAAGTTCTGCAAGGCATCAGGAGAAAGACTTTCAAATACAAAGGAAAAGACATGCAAATAATGCAACACTATTCTGCACCCACTAGAAAAAGGAGGAGGGAATGAAATAAGGTATTGTGAAGAGCAATGGAGCTCAAGATATAGCCCAGAGTGACTTATCCTGAAAAATCTGAGCTTAAATATGCAATACAAAAGATGGATGTTATACAATTTTTTTTAAAAAGAGTTTGAAGCATTTTAAGAAAGAAAACCAGAATGGAAGAGATTATTTGCATCTCGAGCACCCAAACAACAAAAATGCAGGAGGAGTGAATAAATGCAGCAAGCAGAGATAGCAGTAGCAACAGAGTGATGATAGAGAACAGTTAGACACTTTTTTTCTAAATGTACACAAGGGGACAGAGGTGAAGGCAGAAATCTGGCAGAGGTAACAGTGAAAATTGTCATGAGTGAAACAAAAAAGTAATAAAAGGGTAAACTAAGACAATCCAAGCATTTGTTAACAGGGGCACACAACCTCATAAAAAAGGATGGATGTCAAGACAGAATTGAGAGACAAAGTTCTGAGCACAATCACTCTACTAGTTAGGCTAGCAGTAACCAATAGATTGGGTCATTGGCCTCTCTCAATTACCAAAGACCTGGAGTGAGGGTTAACAGGACCTTTTAAGCCTTGGTGTGTCTTCCTTTGGACCTCCTCTGGCAAAGGCAAGGCAAACCCAGTTGGTAGACATTTTAATGAGGTGGTAGGTTGAGTTCTCAGTTCCTCTCTATTACTTCATTTTAGGGAGCTTGTCAAACATAGAAAATGCCAAGGTCATCCACTGCATCCCAGGCCATCACTAGTCATCCTGAGTTTTGTCTTGCCACTGGCTTTAAGTGATTCTGGAAGAAAGAGTGAGATAGATGACTTTGTGCAACTCTGCCTCACTTAAATCCAGTTCACCCCATGATGGACATTGGTCTTCCTCGAAAATAAAGAACCAACAACAACAATATCATGGTGCCTCTGATCCCCAACAGACTAATCCTCAAGTGCTAGGATTAGTTTGCAGCTGGGGAAAGTGGGCTGGCCTTCAGATGGAGATGATTACACCGTCTTCGGAACTTAAGAAATGTTAGTTGTTTTATGAGACCCAGGTGCCTCTAGCAATCTTGGCTAGAAAACCAAAATCCATATCAATCAGGTTCCCCCTAGGTTTGATCTCCCCCTAACTTTGGTAAAGGAAAAGCAAGGACAGGAGACTTATCCCCTCAGGAGGGCCTAGCCTAAGCTAGATCTCTCTGCTAATAGAAAAACAAAAGGGGGGGGGTCTTACTTGGGAAGGGGTCACCTCAAGCTGGTTAAGTAGCAGATGCCTTGGGGGCTGAGAGTGATCACTAATTCAATAATTCACACCCTTTAGAAGCTGCCTGCTCTTCAAAAGTGGGGTTTGAGAACAAAAAATGAAATTTAGAAATCAAGGAACTGGACCAACTGAAGGAGAGGAAAGGAAAGGAGAATATCAAACAAGAAGAACGAATTAGGGGTGAGGGCAAGAGAGCCAGTGGGAACAGGGCCATCTTAAAAAAAAACCATAAAGTAACTGAAGGAACATAATACTGTGTCTACAGAAAAGAAGAAACTTGAAACTGAAAAGCTGCCCAAACAACATTAGTGCACCTAGGATAAGAAGGTAAGTGGTCAAATAGGAAAATATCTTTGTGTTAAATTTCTCTGATGAGGTCTTAGTATCTAAGACATATGAATAATTTGTGTGTGTGTGTGTGTGTGTGTGTGTGTGTACATACTACTTTTACCATATATTATATATTTTATATTTATACATAAATATGCATATAAAACTAATAGCCATCCCCCAGTATATAAATGGTCAAAGGATATGAATAAACAGTTCTCAAAATAATTCTAAGTATTATTGTATATTGTATTATCATTGTATTATAATGAATATAATGAAAAATGCTTCAAATCCATAATAATAAGAAATGCAAATCAAAATAACTTGGAGGCTTCACCTTACATCTTGCAAATTGGAAAAGATGACAAAAGATGGTAACATCTTTGTTGGAGGGGTTGTGGATGTCTAGGCACACTAATTCATTGTTGGTGGAGCTGTGAAATGGGATAACCATTTTGGAAAGCAACTTGGAGTTATGCAAAGAAAGTGATTAAAATGTCTATACTCTGAACCAGAGAGTCCATTACTGAAATTATACCTCAAGGAAGCTGTTGATTAAGGGGGGAAAAAAGTCCCCATATATGCCAAATCATTTAGAGCAGCACTTGTGATGGTTAAAAATTGGAAACAAAGTAGTTGCTCATCAGCTGGGAAACAAATAAACAAATTGTGTAATGTAAGATTATGTACTGTAGAAATTATGTATATGATGAATAGACGCATGGGAAGATCTACATGAACTCATGCAGAGCAAAGTAAGCAGAGCCAAGAAAACAATGTAGACATTAACCACAATGTAAATTGGGGGGAAATGACACACCAAAATATCAAAAGTAAATGTAATAAAATTACAAAGAGCAAGTGGGATTCAAATGAAGAGATATGAAAAGATACTCCCAACCTATTCTCTTCATCAAGGTAGACGAAGTCCACAAGTGTTACATATTACATGCATTTGGGGGCTTTTTTACTATTTTGATTAGTTGTGCTGATTTTTTTTCTCTTTATTCTCTCCAAAAATTGCTATTGTCGTATGGGATTGCTCTCTGAGAGGGTGAGGGAGAATACATGGAATACTATGATAATGTAAGAAAAAGAAAATATCAAGAAAAATTTATTTTTGTGGGATAATCTTCCCAATCTTCCTCTCCTTTTTCCTTCTCCCAGAACATCCCTCTTTCTTTCCAATCTATTTTTTTATATCATGTAAAACTTTTAGGTTAAACTGCTATGATTTCACTAATAATGATAAGTTCATAGAACTTACCTATATCATCTTCCCATATAGAAATGTAAACAGTTTAAACTTATTAAGTACCTTGTGATTTCTCTTTCATGTTTATCTTTTTACACTTCTTATATTTGAAAGTCATATTTTGTATTTGATTCTGGTCTTTTCATCAGGAATGCTTGAAAGTCCTCTATTTCGTTAAATATCCATTTTTTCCCTTGAAGTACTATACTCAGTTTTATTGGGTAGGTTATTCTTGGTTGTAAACTCAGCTCTTCTGCTTTCTGGAGTATCATCTTCCAAGCCCTTTGTTCCTTTTAAATAGTAGCTGCTAAATCTTGTGTGATTTTGACTATGGCTCCACAGTGTTTGAACTTCTTTCTGACTGAAGTATTTTCTCTTTGACCTGGGAACTCTAGAATTTGGTTATAGTATTTCTGGGCCTTTTCATTTTGGAGTCTCTTTCAGGAAGTGATCAGTAGATTCTTTCTATTTTTATTTTACCCTCTGGTTCTAGGATATTGGGGTACTTTTCCTTGATAATTTCTCGAAATATGATGTCTAGACTCTTTTTTTGATCATGGCTTTCAGGTAGTCCAATAATTCTTAAATTATCTTTCTGCAATCTATTTTCCAAGTCAATTGTTTTTCCAATCAGATATTTCACATTTTCTTCTTTATTTTTATTCTTTTGACTTTATTTATTATTTCTTAATGCCTCATAAGGTCATTAGATTCCACTTGCCCAATTCTAATTTTTAAGGAATTATTTTCTTCAATGAACTTTTGTATCTCTTTCCTCATTTAGCCAATTCTGCTTTTTAAAGTGTTATTTTCTTAAATATTTTTGTGCCTCTTTTACCAAGCTGTTGTCTTTCCATAATTTTCTTCTTTTGTTCTCATTTCTTTACCTAATTTTTTTCTCTAACATTCTTATTTGATTTTAAAAATAACTTTCAAGCTTTTCTAAGAATTCTTGATGGGCTTATATCCAATTCACATTTTTCTTTGAAGCTTTGTTTGTAGCTATTTTGACTTTATTGTATTCTTCTGAGTGTGTGTCTTGATCTTCCTTGTCATTACAGTAAATTTTTATGATCAGGTTCTTTTTTGTTGTTTGCTCATTTTTCCACCCTATTTCTTAATTTGGAACTTTATGTTACTCTGTTCCCAGCCTGGGGGAGAGCAGCACTGTCTCAAGCTTCAGTGTTTTTCATACTGCTGTTTTCAAAGCTAGTTATGGAGATTTGGAAGTTTTCAGTTCTTCCAAGGTGATGTGATCTGTGGAGAAGTGCTCTCTTGGTCTGTATTCTGGTCCTCAGGAAGAAGGACCTCTGATCTCTTGGGATTGCAATCAATAGTCCTCCTCAGGGTCTAGAGGTGATACCACTCCTCAGTACCCCTACTCCCTTGTGACCAAAAGCGATGCTGCTCCTCAGGACTCCCACTGCCTCTTGACCAAAAGTGCTCCTGTCTACCTTGAACTATGACCCAGAAGTGGGTATAGGGAATGCAACTGCCAAACAGCATCTGTTCCTGTGTCCAGTGCTAGCATAGGAGTCTCCTGTCATCTGTTTCTAGCCAATTGCCAGTTCTCCTTAATATCTCTGGCTTGAGAGTTTCCAAAGCTGCTGCTGCTTCTATTGCCACCACCTAGTCCCACCACTGGTGTTTAATCCATGTGGGCTCCAGGCTGGCCTCCACCTCCATATCACAGATCGCTCTTTCTGACCTCCTAAGTTATCATGGGCCATAAGAATGTCTCACCCTGATTTTTTGTTGGCCTTGCTGCTCTAGAATTTGATTTGAGGTGTCAATTTAAAGTTGTTTGCAGAGCTCAGATGAGAGCTTCCTCTCCCCTACCATCTTGCCTCTGCCCCCCAGAAGTCCAAAACTTATTTTTTTAAAAAAGAAAAATATCTTTGAAAGACTCGAGAACTCTGATCAATGCAGTGACCAACTAGGATTCCAGAAGACTGATAATGAATGTTAACTACCTTTCAATAGAGAAATAGTGTACTCAAGGTAAAAAAAATCACTTTTTTTTTTTTAACACAGCCAGTGTAGGAATTTGCTTGGCTTGCCAATGAATATTTGCCATAAGGGTTTTCTTTTCCTTTTTTCATTGTGAGAGTAAGCTGGAAGTGAAGGGAAAGAGATTTTTGTTCATGAAAAAAAAAATTTCTAAGCACTTACACATACAAGTAATTATTTTTTAACTTACTTTTGTTTAATGAAAAAAAATCTGTTTTCCTTCTACCTCTCTTACCCTCCATGAAAAGGAAGGAAAAGCTTTGAGATACACAATGCAAAACATTATTAATAAGATAGCAAGAGAGGCATTGTCATACAGTGGATACGATGAATTCAGGAGATCCTGAGTCTGAACACTGCCTGTGATGCTTTCTAGAAGAGATCATGGAACATGTCATGTAACCTCTCTGAGCCTCAGTTTTTCATCTGTAAAAAATAGTTGTAAACATCTGTAAATGGTAAACATTTCATCTATAAACAACATACAATAGCCATTTATACTACTACCAGACTTTGGGCTTATTTGTTATTTTGGGGGTTTGGGTTTTGGTGCTAATGAAAGTACAATCCTCTATAAATGTGAGTTGGTTTTTTGTTATTCTAGTATCATATATCATGAACTGAATCACCTTAAAGATTAGGAAATTGAGGCCCAGAATAGTACACTCATCTGCCCAAGGTCACAAAGCTAGTAAATGGCAGAGATACTTACATTCTTTGACTCCAGGTTCAGGGATCTTTCCACCACATTCCAGCAATTAGAACATTTTAAACTCTAGACTCAGGAAAGTTTGGTAACAATTGACAGCAGGTCCAGATTTAATCAGATACAATTTCATAGCCCATTCATGGGGAAGAGGTTGCATTAAGCCTATTGACTAATTCTCCTTCATAAAGGGTAGAGAATCTAGTCTCAAACCTTGTACTAAAAGAAATAATTCTTCTGCAATACAGTTCTGTATGTGAAATAAGGCAGGGAGAGTTATTACAATTTTAGGTGAGTCTTCTTACCAGAAAATGAACTATTTTCCAAGGACAAACATATTAAATAATATTACATTAAAATAGTGATATTTTTACTCAGAGGTCAAACTTTGAGCTGGTGGGAATATCCTTCAAACTGTTCATTTCCAGCCTATCAGTTGTCAGCTGAATAGGATGACCTTGGACACAGAGTACAAAAATGCCTGGCAGCCATTGAGTATATGTTAATTAAACCCAGTGGGAGGCATGTGTTGAGACATGCCAAGGTGGAGTGATAGGAGGGAGGCAAAAGGCTATTGTTTTTACATTATTTACTGCATCATTTTTTTAAAGTCCTAATGGATTCCACACATGAAGTAGCTGTGGCCTCATAAGCATGAGTAACTCCAGGTATGAGAACTCCTTCCCCCAATGTAGATGGATAACCCATCTATGTAGTTTAGTAGATAAGTCCTAGGGATTTGCTTGAAGCACACAGAAGTTAAGCAAGTTGCTCAGGACCCTGAACTATACCACATAGCTAGTAAATGATGGACATGGGAAACTCGAGGGCTTTTAGACTGTAAGCACAACACTCTTGGAGGACAACTAGGTGGTGCCATAGCACATACAGCGCCAGCCCTGGGGTCAGGAAGACTGAGTTCAAATCTCACCTCAGGTACTTACTAGCCATGTTACCCTAAGAAGTCTCACTTCACCTAGTTTGCCTCAGTTTCCTCATTTGTAAAATGAGCTGGAGAAGGAAATGGCAAACCCCTCCAGTATCTTTGCCAAGAAAACCCCAAATGGGGTCATGAAGAATTGGATGTGACTAAACAACAACAAAATTGAGAATTATGAATGAAATTGTAACTACATCCCAGCATAATCTGCAAATTCTTTAGCAAGTATATGCAAAAGTGAGCAGCAGTCAACCGAACCATTTCTTTTTTTCATTTCCTTTCTCTCCCATGTGAGGGATAGAGGAAGGCAGCAAGATGTGAATAGGAAAGGGACTTGCTTTATCATAATGCCATAGACAAAGGCACATGTGCAAAGAAGAGGAGCAAGAGGTTTTGGGGGAGTAGGGATTCCTGGGAAGAAAAACTGGAAGGGAAAAAAGTTTCCCAGAAATGGATTAACAGCTGTTGGACCCGGTAAACTACAGATGTGAATGGGGTCTAAGGGTGATTTGGTAGAGCTGTAGGACTGCAAAAAGATGGATGCTGTTGCAAACCACAAGAACAATACCTGACTCCAGGAGGAAGGAGCTGAGTGGCAATCAGGAACTTAGGGCTTGTACTTGCCACAGGACTCACCCATCCAGTGCATTAAGGCTCCTGGGACTCTACTGGTTGTATGAGTTTTCTTTGGTTTAAATTTTTTATTGTTTTGACACAAGATACTTTCCAGTGTCCATATCCTCACTGTTACAAAATATAGTCCCTGAAAAGAGTTGAATTGAACTGCATAAAAGCATGATTGCAATGGAAACTTGCTAAAGAATTTGCAGATTATGCTGGGATGTAGACACAGTTTGTAGGAATACCTCAAATTTTATGTGGTATCATTATATGCGAAATACTGATTGTACAGTAATATTCCATTGTAGAATTTTACACAATGGATCACATAGATAGATCATATGTAAGTACACATACTACAATATCACATATTATACTTGCATTCAGTATAATTTATTATCTGAAATGGAACAAGGTACAATGGAAAGTCAGAGTCAGAATGTGGGTTCTTATCTTGGCTCTGACATTTCTAATCATATGTAGCATGGTTTAGTGGATAGAGTCCTGACTTTGGAGTCACAAAGGCTACCACTACACACATACACACATACACATGTATGTATATATGAATAAGCAAAATCATTGTATACATACTTCTATTTACCAGTTCTTTCTATGGATGCAGATAGTGTCTTTCTCATAGGTCTTTTGCAGTTAATTTGAGTATTTATAGTAGTAAAAACGACTTAGTTGCTCAAAGTTATTTTTTTATGGAATAAAACAAGAATTTCCATAGTATAGTACAATCAGAAGATGATTGTACATGAAACTGCAAGTCTACTATTCACAGTTTGCTATTCCTTTCAAAATGTAACAAAATTATCACATAAATTTCTTTTCTTTTTTCTTCCCTTCCCCCCCCACTACCATTAGACACAAATAGGTGTGTGTATGTGTGTGTGCGTATGTATATACACACATATATGTAAAATTATTCTATACATACTTTTATTTATCAGTTCTTTCTCTGGATGCAGATAGCATCTTTCTTCTTGTGTCCTTTATAGTTAATCTGGGTATTTATAATAGATAAAATAACTTATTTGCAAACTCATTCTTAAATCAATGTTGCTGTTACTGTATACAATGTTCTCTTGATTCTGCTCATTTCACTCTTCATTATTTTGTGCGAGTCTGTCTATGTTTTTCTATCATCGAGCTCATCATTTCTTATAGCACAGTAGTATTTCATCACAATTATATACCACAACTTGTTCAGCCATTCCTCAGTTAGTGGGCATCCCTGCCATTTCTATTTCTTTACTACCACAAAGAGAGCTGTTATAAACATTTTAGAACATATAGGTTCTTTTCCTTTTTCCCTAAATTTCTTTGGAAATAGACCTGGTAGTGGTATTGCTGGGTCAAAGGTTATAGGTAATTTAATAACTCTTTGGGCATAATCCCAGATTATTCTCCAGAATGATTGGATCATTTTACAATTCCACCCACAATGAATTAATGTCCCAATTTTTCCACATCCACTCCAACATTTGTCACTTTCCCCTTCTATCATTTTAGCCAATCTGGTAGGTATAAAATGATATCTCAAGGTTGTTTTCTTCTGCATTTCTCAAATCAACAATGATTTAGAGCGTTTTTTAATATTACTATAAATTGTTTTGATATCTTCATTGGAAAACTGCCTGTTCACATCTTTTGGCCATTTATCAATTAGGGAATGACTCATATTCTTACAGATTTGACAAAGTTCTTTATGTATTTTAGATATGAGACCCTTATCTGATAAACTGTTTATAGAAATTTTTTTCCCAATTTTCTACTTTCCTTCTAATCTTGGTTATATTTGTTTTGTTTGTACAAAACCTTTTTAATTTAATATAATCCTAATTATCCATTTTATACCTAGCTCTCTGTCTCTTGTTTAAATTGTTCACCTGTCCGTAAGTCTAATAAGTAATATGTTCCATGTTCTTCTAATTTTCCTGTAAAATCTCTCTGTATATCTAGATTGTGTATCCATTTTGACCTTATCTTGGTAAATGGTATGAGATATTGGTCCATGTCCAGTTTCTGCATACTGCTTTCCAGTTTTCCCAACAATTTTTACCTAATAATGCATTCTTATCCCAAAATCTTAAGTCTTTTGCACTTGTCAAATGCAAGATTATTATGTTTATTTGCTGCAATGAATTGCATATCTACCCAATTCTATTGATCTACCTTTCTATTTCCTAGCCAGAACCAGAGTTTTGATAATTACTACCTTATAATACAGTTTAAGATGTGGTACTGCTAAACCTCCTTCCTTTATACTTTTTTTTTATTATTCCCTTTGATATTCTTGACCTTTTTTTCCAAATGAATTTTGTTACTATTTTTTCTAATTCAGTAAAGTAATTCTTTGTTAATTTAATTGGACCAGATGGATTTACCAGTGAATTCTATCAAACATTTAAAGATCAACTAATTCCAATATTAAATAAATTATTTGGAATAATAGGTAAAGAAGGAATTCTACCAAACTCCTTTTGTGAAACAAGTACAATATTGATACGTAAACCAGGAAGAGTAAAAACAGAAAAAGAAAATTAAAGACCAATTTCGTTAATGAATATGGATGTAAAAATTCTAAATAAAATACTAGCTAAAAGATTACAACAATATATTGCAAAGATTATACATTATGATCAAGTTGGATTTATACCAGTAATGCAGGGATGGTTTAACATAAGGAAAACTATTAACATAATTGATTACATCAATAATAAAAGTTTTAAAAATCATATGATTATATCAACAGATGCAGAAAAAGCCTTTGATTAAGTTCAGCACTCATTTGTATTTAAAAAAACACTTGAAAGTATTGGTATGAATAGATTTGTCTTTAAATTGATAAAAAAAAAATTCATCTAAAACCATTAGCAAGTATTGTTTGTAATGGGGATAAACCAGAGGCCTTCCTAGTAAGATCAGTTTGAAACTAGGATGCCCATTGTCACCAATATTACTCAATATTACATTAGACTTCCTAGCAATTGCAATAATAAGAAGAAATTGAAGGAATCAAAATAAGGAATGAGATGATAAAACTATCTCTTTTTGTAGACAAGATGATGATATTCTTGGAAAATCCCAGAGATTCAACTACAAAGTTATTTGAACCAATTAATAAAGTTAGTAAAGTAACAAGATATAAAGTAAATGCACAGAAATCATCAGCATTCCTATATATCATAAACAAAACTCTGTAAGAAGAGATATAAAAAATATCTCATTTAAAATAACTCTAGACAGTACAAAATACCTGGGAGTACACCTACCAAAACAAACCCGGGAACTTTATAAACAAAAATTTTTTTTAAAAAAACTTTTTATGTGAATGAAATCATATTTAAATAATTGGAGAGATATTAGTTGTTCATGGGTAGGTAGGGCCAATATAACAAAAATGACAATTTTACCCAAACTAATTTATATGTTCAATGCCATCCCAATTAAATTATCAAAGTTGTTCTTAAAACAATATCGCTGTTACCGTATATAATGTTCTCTTGGTTCTGCCCATTTCATTCTTCATTATTTCATATAAGTCTTTCCATATTTTTCTAAGATCATCAAGCTCATCATTTCTTATAGCACAATAGTATTCAATCATGACCATATACCACAACTTGTTCAGCTATTCCCCAACTGATGGGCATCGTTGCAATTTCTAGTTCTTTGCCACCACAAAGAGACCTGCTATAAATATTTTAGAATATATAGGTTCTTTTCCTTTTTCCCTAATCATCTTGGGAAACAGACCTAGTAGTGGTATTGCTGGATCAAAGGGTATAGGCAGTTTAATAACTCTTAGAGAATAATTCTAGATTGCTCTCCAAAATGGTTGGATGAGTTCACAGTTCCATCAACAGTGAATTAGTGTCCCAATATTTTTGTATCCCCCTCCAACATTTATTGCTTTCCCCTTCAATCATTTTAGCCAATCTGATAGGTATAAAGTGATATCTCAAGGTTGTTTTAATTTGCATTTCACTGATTGATACTAATTTAGAGCATTTTTTTTCAAAAGACTAAGATCTTTTCTAATGTTTAGTCTATGTCCCATGATTTGTGGGTCATCCTTGTCCAAAAGCAGAAGAAATCACTGCTAAACTACATGGATGTCATCCTTGCCTATCAACCCCCTGAAGTTGGCAGGACCAATTGAGGCCAATCCTCTGTTAGTTTAAGTTAGTTACTGGAATGAAATGAGACATTGGGAGGTCATTCAACAGTTCACCAAAGGAAGTTTACTCATTCATAACATAAAAAGAATATTCAGCAAGAATACTATAGCACTCCTCTTGGGTAAACACTGCCACTCTCATATCTATATAGAAATGCATCTGGTAAACAGGGTAAGGTAGTCTGTAGTATGTAGTCTAGGGGCATCTGCTAAGTCTGAAAGGATCTGACTCCAGATGGATGGGGTTTTTTTATGCCTTTAGGTGACAAGGAAGCTAGTTCAATATGCTAATACTTTATTGGTATCTGAGGCTACCAAGAATCCTATCAAATAATTAAAAAAATAAAAAGGAATAGCTTTAGCTTTAGCCTCCTGGAGCAATCGAGTCTTCAGGATAGCTTTGTCACTTTTCACGGAAAAATAAACATAACCTATGTGTCAGGGAAAAGGGGGAATCCTGGTCCATTGAACACTGGAGTGCACCCAAAAAAATAGTAATATCTCTTTTTAAATGACATTTTCACTGATAAAATCATATCTGTTTCTGATGTTCATGCAAAACTTTTTAAATTTTCTGTAATCAAATTGATTACATTAGACCATGTGACCAGTGCCAAGGACTTTGGTGACAAGATCCTTCTTTTGAAGGCCTTTAAAAGAAGTGATTCTAGTACCTACAGGAGCAGTTGCCATGCTGTGTCTCTGCAGGGATTGTTTCCCAGGGTAATGGCTGCGGACACTGGACTGGAAGCATAGCTATTCCAAAGGCTCTTGGATACTAGTAAATGCTTATTGACTGACTACTCCATAATATACTTCTTTATTATTCATTTTTGCTCTGTGTACTATTGCTAGATATGCATGTATTCTGATCTTTTTATGACCTATGTATGCAACACAAATGTTTAGCTACATATTGTTTTACATGAAATCCATGCGTGTGATTTACAGTGTGCAACTTTGCTATAGGTGGTAATATACTGTTATGTATTATGTGAGCAGTTAGGTGGTGTAGGGATAGAGTGCCAGGCTTCAAGTTAGGAAGACTTGAGTTCAAATCTAGCTTCAAATAACCCTGGGTAAGTCACTTAACCTGTTTGCCTCAGTTTCCTCATCTGCAAAATGGGGATAATAATAGCTCCTACCTCCAGGATTGTTGTGAGGAGCAAATGAGATAATAATTATAAAGTGCTTAGCATAGTACCAGTTAGTCAAAAAGTGCTATATAAATGTTAGGTGGGGCAGCTAGGTGGCACAGCAGATAGAGCGCTGGGTCTGGAGTCAGGAAGACCTGAGTTCAAATGTGGCCTCAGACATTTACTAGCTGTGTGACCCTGGGCAAGTCACTTAACCCTGTATGCCCCAGTTGCCTCATCTGCAAAATGAGTTGGAGGAAGAAATGACAAACCACTCCAGTATCTTTGCCAAGAGAACCCCAAATGGGGTTACGAAGAGTTGGACACAACTGAAAATGACTCAACAACAACTGCCTTATACTCTCTTTTAATTTTTTTGTGATTTAATCTTCTATGTTTAGGTTACTTATCCATTTGATAATTATTATGATATAAGGCATGAGATGCTAATCTAAACCTAATTTGTTTAAACAAAGGGCAACAATAAAATGTGCTTTTATGTCATTGCTGCTTTGAAGAACAATTTGATTTTTGGTTTTGTTTCACTTAGATGTTAGGGGAACATGTTCTCCTTGAGAACTATGTCCTCCACAAGTCTGTGTGCAACATAGAGGGTGAGAACACTACCCTAGCCTGTATTGAAACAGGAATGTTTGCAAGATGCCTAGTGGTAGATTGAGTATAAATTCTTATGAGAGATGGAATGTGAGTATATTCAAGTAGGCTGCCAAAACAAAGAAGATGAAACTAGAATTAGAGTCCAAAAGCTGCCCTGCAGCTATATCTATTCCTGCCAGAGTAAAAGGAAGCTATCCCTCTTCTATTCCAAGAAGCAATGACTGCAGGGGTAGTTCCTATCCTGGGAAGCCAATGGTTGAAAAACTTCAAAAGATCCATTTGGAGCTTCATGGATCTAGTTCTGAGAGGTAACACCTCCAAACCCTGAGGTTCTTAGGCTCAGAGTTGCCAAAGCATGCTGACATAAAAGTGTGTAGAGTGTTTTTCCTGTTCTACTACTGTAAGATGATTGGCTAATAAGCCAGTGTAGAATTGGAGCCAAGACTCGGAAACTACATTCCAGGGAAGTTCGGAGGGATTATAGTTTTTAAATGGCCAGTGTCATTGCTTTGAGGAAATGTGATAACTTCCAGCAAATCAGGGAGGTGAATAGATGGCAAATCTGAACAAGTACTAGGAGCCTGTATGTGACAGTATGTGACTATGTGTGGTTTTTTTCCTGCTTCTTTCTTTTGCTGTTTTATGAGCTGACATTGCTCATAAACTTCTACCATCTGTCTTCATAAGATTTTTTTTTAAAGTTTATATTCCAAACTGCTCTCATCCTTAATTGTCATATCTCCCCATTTAATTTTTTTAATTTTTTTTTTTGGCTAAGCAATGGGGTCAAGTGACTCGCCCAAGGTCACACAGCTAGTAAGTGTTATGTGTCTGAGGCTAGATTTGAACTCGGGTCCTCCTGAATCCAGGGCCAGTGTTCTATCCACTGCACCACCTAGCTGCCCCCTATATCTCTCCATTTAAAGATCAAGTGTGCGGGCTAATATGGTTTCTCAAGCCTTTTAGTGTCCTTATGGTGCAGATTGATTTATATCAGTTAAACTTGGAACATGGTGATAATTTGTGTCATTGTCTGTTCTTTTATCCACTTCCCACTTTTCAGCACTAACAGCTCATTTAAATAGGTCAGGTTGGAGTTATTTCAATTGCATGCCATACCTTAGTTTTGTTCCAATTTGGGACTAGTTTTTATCTTCGAAGTTGATGGTCTGACTATACAGAAAGATGACTCAAAAATGACTGACACATAAACAACCAGTTGCTTTCTGACCATTAGAACAAAATCAGTTTTTATTGTGAGACTACTTGGTGCTTGCCATGTCTGGCACCTTTATAATTTCTTCTTGAATAAAGTATGAATGATGCATAGGTGAGAGGCTTCTGGATAGTCTATATAAGTCTTTGGTTTTTCTGTAGATTCTCAACAAAATCCATGAAAAAGATATAGGAATAGAAATTTCATGTAAAGTAACAACAAAATACATTAAATATCTGGAAGTTAGTGTATCAGCACAAGTGTAAGACTTATACAAATACAATGCAACAACAAGACAACTTTCAAAGAAATTTAAAAAAAGAATTAAGTAACTGAAAAGATATCAAATGTTTATGTCTGGGCCACACCAATGAAGTGAATATAATAATGCCATCCAAATTACTCCACAGATTTTGTGCCATACCAAATTGCCAAAGGACTACTTTTATGGAGTTAGATAAAACAAACAAATTTACTTGAAGAAATAAGAGTTAATCAATATGAAAGGGTATAAAGAAAAAAGTAGCAAGAAGGAGGGCTTAGCACTACAGATCTCAAAATGTATTATAAAGTAATAATTATCAATGTAAGGTGTGTTGGGTGTTATAGGTCATACATAAACATAAAACATGTTTTTATGTCATTGTTAATGACAGACATGGACCTGTCTAGATGTGGTTCACAACGAGGTTGCTCTGGAGTCTCCATTTAATTTTCTCTAATGGAGACTTTGATTCTTACCCAGGGAGGCAGCAAGAGACTGGAGGCATGAAGCTATACACTGTGCTCTCCTCAGAGAAAGACTAGTAGGCTAAAATTATATCTATCTCTCCCTAAAAAAAGTTTTCCTAGCCTAGGGAAATAATTTTTAGGTTCATACTTTGTTCTTGATCACGTTTCCTTAATGGCAAAGGAGTGGCCCTGGCCATATAGTGGAAGGCTTGATCCCCACAAAAAAGCCATGCATCATACATCACAAAGACTGTACATCATGAATAGGAAGGAAACCCGTTTATCCAAGCCCATAGCAAAAAAAAAAATCAAAGAAGTTATACAAATGAAAACATACTAGACAAAACGCAAAGTGATTAAGTTCTGTCACTGGGATGTACATATCTCAGCTCAAGAGAGAGAGAATTCTAGATCCCACCTAAGGGAAAATTCCCCAGTCTCCAGCGTGGTTAGCTGGGGAAAGGGACATAATTGAGGTGCTGGCTCTTCTACATCTTCACTTCTTACCAGAGTCATTCTCTCCCTGAAGAGAGAATGTGTATTCTCTCTTGAATCTGAGAGCCAGAATTACAGTATCTCTCCTCTCCCAAGCTATTTCAAAGCATAAAGAATTGAGTAATGAATCTTCTTCAATGAGGAGAGTTTTATGCAAATGGGCTTTGATCACCTGGTTACATTCAAAACTATCTTGTGCTGAAAAAAAATTAAGCAGTAGAATAAAGGTTAAAAAAACACCTAGAGACAGATGTATATATGTATGTGTAGCATTCTAATATTAGACAAGCTGAAGAATAAAAATGTCTGGGAAAGGGATTCCCTGTTCAACAAAGACTGTTAGGAAAACTAAATAGCAGTCTGGCCAAAGATCTTACTCCTAGGACTATATTCTAAGGAAGTATTTAACTGCAAGTAATGACGCATGTATACAAAAATGTTTGGGGTGAGGAAGGAATAAGTATTTATATAGTACCTATATATATATATATAGAGAGAGAGAGAGAGACAGAGAGAGAGAGAAGAGAGAGAGAGAGAGAGAGAGAGAGAGAGAGAGAGAGAGAGAGAGATTTAAATAAGCATTTTACAGCATATGCAAGAGCAATTTCCAAATGAATAAATAACCTAAACCCCAAAAAAGTTACACCGTGAAAAGATTAGAAGACAATGGAAGGTTTTATTTTTCATAACTGTGGAGAAGACATTCTTAACTAGACATGAAATAAAGTTAGAAAGGACAAAAAGGACTATTTTGGTCATACAAAATTTAAAAGGCCTTTGCAGAAACAAAATCAGTGTAGCTAAAATCAGAAAAGATATAGATTGAAAAGAAACCTTTGCATTTCATTTCTGATAAGAGGCTGACATAAAATCTATAGAGAATGGACATACTACATAACCCTGAGAGTTATTCATTTCCCAATGGACAAATGGTCAACAGAACTTTTCAAAAGAAAAATTCCAAAGTATCAACAGTCATATGAAAAGGAAATGTAAAAAAAATGCTCTGAATTACTAATCATTAGAGATCGAAATAATCACAACAGGGTCACATTAAGCTGATAAAGCTCTGTTGGAGCTGTGAATTGGTTCAACTATTCTGGAAAATGATCTGGAATTATTCAGGGAATGTTACTAAATTGTTTATTCACCTTTAACCAAAGATCTTACTCCTAGGACTATATTCTAAGGAAGTAATTAACTGCAAGTAATGACGCATGTATACAAAAATGTTTGGGGTGAGGAAGGAATAAGTATTTATATAGTACCTATTATGTGCCAGGCACTGTGCTAAATGCTTTACAAAGCAGGTGCTGTTGTTATCCATATTTTACATCTGAGAAAAGTGAGGCAAACAGAGGGTCAGTGACTTGCCTGGGATCACACATCTACTAAGGATCTGAGGCTAGATTTAAACTTATGTCTTCCTGCTTCCAGATTCAGTGTTCCACTCACTGTTACCAGCTAGCTGCCCCAGACTTATATGTATAATGGGGGCTTTCTTTGTGTAAATCCAGATTACCTAATGTGGAAGATGCTAGGGACCTGCTTCTGGGAGATAATTCCATGTACCCCTACCACATGAGTGAGAGTAGCTTCCTTCACCTGGGTCACCATGAACTGATCCTGTGAGGGGAGAAAGAGGCTATCTTTCACTTTCCTTTTTATCTCATGGTTCCAAGAAAAAGGCCTGTAGCTGTTTGTTTCTGTTCTGTTTCATCTGTCCTCTGTTTCTAGGCGCAGGTGGTGATCCTGCCCCTCACCCCACCCTAGACCCAGGAGTTGGAGCTATAACAGCCTTGGAGCTAAGATTCCAAGCCAGTCCAGCAGGGAAGCCCTGAGAAGCCAGGATGCCTGGGACTCAAGCCCAAGGATGGTTTTGAATTTGGAACAAGGGCTGCACTCTATGGGAACTGAGTTAAGAAGTGATGAACCTAATCCCCTCCCCATTTCTAAAGACTAAGATGGTGTATATGTGGGAGGGAGAAGGGGGAGGGAAATTATACCTTTCAGGAGTTGTGCAGTGAATTTCACACAGAAGAATATAAGTTCCTTGAGGGCAAGGACTGTTTAATTTGTCTTTTTGTATCCCCACTGCCTAGCACAGTGCCTGGAACATGCTAGGTAATAAATACTTGTTTAATGACTGATTTTTTTATAGTTTGGTAAGAACTACAAGGTATACATACACATGGAACAGATACTATAATGGTACATGATTAAATACCAAAGTATCCAAGGGGATTGACAAATGAAGGCTCAGTCCTTACAACGTATACCATATGCTCTCCCTAGTGTTAACCCATATTGAGGTTTGTTGAGCTTCCTTCTTCCTTCTTCAGAGCATGAGCTGGTATCCTCTGTTACCTCTTGGTTTGCCATGTGGTGAGGAAAAAGCCTTTTAATTGGCTGCTGAACTGAAAATGAGTGTGTATACAAAAGATTTGAACAGAATAAAGCTTATCTGGAAGCCTCTGAATGAGGAAGAAGAAATTATTTGAGCCTATGGGCTGGGGGACAGACAGCAGCAGCTATTGCTACCTTATGTCCCCTCTTGGGTCACCGTGTGACCAGGAATACCTTGCACCACTCTTTCTACTTGTCGCTTTGAGTCTGTTGTTCCCTGTTTTTAGGTCAATTAGCATCAGAGACAGAACACACAAGGTTACAAACTTTGGAACTCCAGAAGTTCAGAAAAATCAAAGGTGTCAAGAGTAGAGTCTGGCAGCAGCCACAACAGCCAGGCCTGGGCAAAACTCCAAGGAGAAGCCTGTTTGACCCAGCCCAGCAGGGAATTGGCCAGATAGCCAAGGCACAGTTGTACTACAAACAAGAGAGCAACTCATCCATCAGCCATGCCACACCCAGAAGTAAATTTGGTGGAGACAACATTTAGTAGTCACCACATTATTTGATTTCACTCTCCCAGTGGATGAACAGGTTTATATAGGGAATGGTGTGCCCTGGTTGGAGAAGGGGAAAATTTTTTTTTTGTAATTTTGTCTTTGCTACAGTTTCTCAGTAAATATCCCTTTACAATAACATTTTATAAAAAGGTTGATGTTAAGTGATTAATTTATGTTCACTGATATTAAGGAGAAATCAGCTGGACAAATTGATACTGAAACCGGCCAGTTAAAGTGTTGGGAGGGGGGCAGGGAGGGCGGGAGGACACTTATTGAGAAACTCTGTTATTCCTCAGCATCATCCCTAGAATCCTGAGAGAGGGCACCCGACCTGACCAGACCTGACCTGCTAGTCTAAGTGTGGATCGGGAGATTGAGCCCAGAGCCTATGCTACCTAAGTGACATAAGATTATGTAGTGCTTTCGGTACTCAAAGAAGGGAGTACTAATATAATAAAAAATGACCATACAGTATAAAGTAATTTATTTATTTAGTGATATACCAATAAAATTACCAAAGAATTATTTTATAAAGTTAGAAAAATAGCAACAAAATTCATGTGGAAGAACAAACCAAAAATTTTAGGGGGTATAATGAAAAAAAGAAATGTAACAATACCAGATTCCGAACTTTTGTAGGAAGCAGGAGTCATCAAAACAATTTGGTACTACTCAAAAAATTGAGAAGTACGGAGCAGGTAGGTGGCACAGTGGATAGAGTACTGGCCCTGGATTCAGGAGGACCTGAGTTCAAATCTGGCCTCAGACACCTAATACTAGCTGTGTGACCCTGGGCAAGTTACTTAATCCCAGTGCCTAGCCCCCCCCCCAAAAAAATTGAGAAGTATATTGGTGGAACAGATAAGGTATACAACATGCAAAAACAAACAGTAGCATAATGTTTGATAAACCCAAGATCCCAGCTACTGGAGTAAGGAATCTGTCTGGGGAAAAAAAAAACTGCTGGGAAAACTGGAAAGCAATATGGCAGAAATTAGGTCTAGACCAACCTATCACATAGCTTACCAAGTTAAATTCCAGATGACTTAGACTTTAAAAGTAATATTGTAAATGTATTAAAGGAACATGGAAGAAACTACCTTTCAGATCTAGGGATAGAAAAGAGTTCATGACCAAATAAGAGAGGCTCACCAAAATGGACAACTTTGACTCTGTAAAATTTTAAAATTCTTGTGCAAACAAAACCAAATACAGTTAAAATTAGAAGGGAAACAGATAATCAAAGCAAAAAAAAAAATCTTCGCAGCAAGTATCTCTGATAAAGGACTCCTATCCAAGACATATAAAGAACTGATTCAAATCTATAAAACTAGAGTCATACCCCAATAGATAAATGACAAAACGACTTTACTAGGCAGTTTTAAAAGGAAGAAATCCAAGCTATCAACAACCATATTTTTAAAATGCTCCAAGTCATTAATAGAGAAACATAAATTGAAGCAACCCTCAGATTCGACTTCATACCCATCAGATTGGTAAATATTGCAAAAGAGGAAAATGACAAATATCGGAGAGGCTTCAGAAAAACAAACACTGATGCATTATTAGGGGAGTTGTGAATTAGTCCAACATCTGCAGAAGGCAGTTTGGTACTGTGCCCCAGAAGCTGCTACACTATATTTACCTTTTGACCCAGCAATACCACCATTAGGCTCATACCCAAAGAAACCAAAGCCTGAGGGGAAAAGAGCACTATTGTAGAAAGACATTTACAGCACTCTTTTCATAGTACCAAAGACTAGAAAGTAAAGGGATGCCCACTAATTCAGGAATGGATAAACAAATTATGGTATATAGATTAATGGAATATTATTGGTGCCATAACAAGTGATGAAATGGACAGTTTCAAAGGAAACTAACAAGAACTCTGAATTGATACAGAATGAAGGGAGAGGATTAGGAGAACAATGACAACAGTATTTCATAGAAAAACAACTTTAAAAGACTTCAGATTTCTGACTAAGGCAATGACAAACCGTGATTCCTAAGAACCAAAATTGAATCACATTACCCATCTCCTATTAGAGAGGTGATAGACTGCAAATACAGAGTGAGACATACATGTTTGGACATACGTGTTTATGTTGTTATGTTACACTGGGGGATCATCATCTTGATCCAAGTCCCTAAGTCTTTGAGAGCTAATTATCTTTATGATATTGCTGTAACTATGTGGATTGCTTTCCTGGTTCTGCTCATTTTGCTTTTCATCAGTTCATGCAGGTCTTCACAGAGTTTTCTCAAACCATCCTCTTTTCATCATTTCTCACAGTACAATAGTCTTCTGTCCCAATCATATACCATAACTTGCTCAGCCATTCCCCAATTGATGAGTAGCCACTCACTTCCCACTTCTTTGCAGCCACAAAAACAGCTGCTACTAATAGTTTGTACATATGGATCCTTTTCCTCTTTCTTTGATCTCTTTAGGGTATAGATGCAGTGGTGGTCTTTTTGGACATAATTCCAAATTGCTTTCCATTATGGTAGGATTAGTTCACAGTTGCACCATCAGTACATTTGTGTGGCTGTTCTCCCATATCCCCTCTAGCATTTATCATTTTCTGTTTTTGTCATCTTAACCAGTCTGATGAGTATGAGGGGGTACCACAGAGTTGTTTTAATTTGCATTTCTCTAGTTATTAGCAACTTAGAACATTTTTTTCATGTGGCTATTGATTTCTTCCTCTGAAAATTGACTATTCATGTCCTTTGACCATTTATCAGTTGGGGAATGGTTCTTATTTTCATAGATTTGACTTGACTTCCTATATATTTTAGAAACGAGACCTTTATCAAGGAAACTTGATACAAAGATGTGTTCCCAGTTCCCCGATTTTCTTCTAATTTTAGGTACACTGTTTTTTTTTATGCAAAATCTTTTTAATTTTATGTAATCAAAATTATCCATTTTACCTCTTGTGAACCTCTCTCTCTCTCTCTCTCTCTCTCTCTCTCTCTCTCTCTCTGTCTTTCCCTCCCTTTCTCTTGATTGGTCACGAACTCTTCCCCTATCCATAGATCTGACAGAATTTTTTCCTTGCCTCCACTAATTTACTTATGATATCACCTTTTATGTTTAAATCATGTACTCATTTTGAGATTATCTTGGCATTCAAAATCCTTCATAACCTAACTCTGCCCCCTACATTTCCACTCTTCTTACACCTTGCTCCCTCATATACTATTTGATGCAGTAACGCTGGCCTCCTGGATGTTCCCTGCACAAAATATTCCACTCCATCTCTCACCTCTGGAAACTCTTTCTGGCTGTCTCCTATGCCCTGAATGCTGTCTCTCTTCTCTGACTACTTACTTCCCTGGATTCCTTTAAGTGCTGATTGAAATCCCCATCTTAATTCCAGTGCCTCCCTCTGTTAATTATTTCCTATTTATCCTGTATATAGCTTACTTTGCGTATTTTCATAAGCATATTGTCTCCCCCATTGTATTGTAAGCTCCTTGAGAGCAGGAACTGTCTTTTGCCTCTTTTTGTATCCCTGGTGCTTAGCACAGTGCCTGGCATATGGTACATGCTTAATATAGATTTATTGACAGATTGATTGGCATACAGTGTAATTTCTGCCAAATTGCTTTCCAGTTTTCTCAACAGTTTTCATTAAATGATGAGTTTTTCTTCCAATGGTTTATTAAACACTAAGTTGTTGTGCTCATCTTGCTTCTGTATATTGTGTACTTAATCTATCCCAAAGATCAACCTCTCTATTTCTTAACCAGTGCCTAATTGTTCTGATTACTACAGCTTTGTAGTATAGTTTGAGACCTGGTACTATTAAGCCCTCTTCGTTCTATTTTTTACATTGATTCCTTTGATATTCTTGACCTTTTGGTGCTCCAGATGATCTTTTTAGTTCTATAAAATAATTAACAGTTTGATTGGTATGGCACTAAGTAAATTAATTTAGGTAGCATTGTCATTTTTACTATATTGGTTCTGCCTACCAATGAGCAATTAATATTTCTCTAATCTGCCTTTATTTGTGTGAAGAGTGTTTTGTAATTGTGTTTACTGCCTGTGTATATCTTAGAAGGTAGATTCTCAAGTATTTTATACCATCTGTAGTTATTTTAAATGGAATTTCTGTTTCTATTTCTTGCTGCTGGGTTTAGCTGGTAATACACAGATATGCTGACATGGACTTCTTGGCATCAATGACTCCCCACTGAATGTTTTTGAACAGGCATGCGAAAAGATGAAAGCTATGCTCTAACAAGGGCAGCTAGGTGGCGCGGTGGATAGAGCACCGGCCCTGAAGTCAGGAGGACCTGAGTTCAAATGTGGCCTCAAACCAAACACTTGACACTAGCTGTGTGACCCTGGGCAAGTCACTTAACCCCAATTGCCAGAAAAAAAAAAAGATTAATCTTGTAGAAGTGTGCAGGTAGGCTTACATGAGAGAGATGGCAGGCAGGAAAACCATTATAGAAAGCTACCAATAATCCAGACATGAAATAATGAAGGCTCAGCTTTTCAGCAATGGGAATGGAAAATAAGGGAGAGGTGAATTCAAAGTTGGATTCAACAGAACTCAATCATTAAAGGCACATAGGATAGGAAGTTTGATTTACATTTACAACTGAGTTTGGGTTGACTTCTGGAGCTCCCCACTGGGATAGCATTGCTATGGAGGTGAGGAGATGCTATCCAGTACCAATGGCAGGGTCAAGCCACATCATTCTGGCTCTGCAGTTGCTTTCTTCCAGGGCTTTAGCAGGATGTGGAGCAGATTTGTATATTCATTAATGATGAGATGCTTGCTATCCCTTCTACCTGCTTCCTGCTCATTTTGAAGAAGAAGAGATGGGAAAACCTTAGGGCTGTCCTGCCCCGTCACAATCATTTGGCTAAAGCCACATTTCCTTTGTACTATTTGCCTTCTGATCAAATTCCCCAAATACACCCAGAACTGGACTATATGTCCTATGTCTGATTATGAACAAAAGAAAATCCAGAGACTGCCAAATCTTTGTCTGGGAGATCTAGGAAGAGATTTCTATCCATTTAGAAAGACGGGAGACATGTCTGTTTTAGTGTGGGCTGAGGTGCAGGAGGAATAGAACAGCTACTGGTCCCATTTAGAAGTCCTACATGGAAGAGAGATGCATTAATATCATAATCCTAGGCACATGCAAATTCCCATAAATAGGAGAACCTATAAGAAGAGGGTTTTAATTTTATATACATACCTCTAGACTTGAGGAAAAACAAGCCAAACCTGGGCATGACCAGACTCACTTGGGTTGTTCATAATCTACAGATTTGGAGCAGCCCCTAATACCTCTTATGGGGGGGGAAACTTGTGCTTTGCTACACATGGTACATATGGGACTCCCCTTAACTACTTCACCACCTTAGAGTAATTAATATAGATTTTGTTCAGGCTTGTGCCAGAGTCAGCTCATACCAGCTCTCAAGAGTCAATTAGTTAACTTTTCAGTGTGAGCATTTATACCTTAGAAATTGGCAAACACTATAAATGAGGATTTGATCTGTTTTGCTGATTGTGCAGTCAAAGGGCCTCATTTGAGGAACTGGAGGGCCACATGTGGCCTCGAGGCCAAAGGTTCCCCACCCCTGGTAGACTTAAGTAAGTGATGGAGAAAACGACAATGTAGATTAAACTTGAAAGTTTGGCATGCATACATTTTTTTTCCTGGAGAGTCAGTTGTTAAACATTTATTAATGCATTCCTGGTTTTATTCTATATAGACAAGGGCTCTAATATTAATGTAAGATTTTCAAATGATGTTTCAAAACTCAATTACTCCGGTAAACTCAGCCTGATTATCCTCACTCCTCTCTAACCCAAGGGTTGGCAAACTATGGCTCATTTGGCCCACTGATTCTTTTTCTATGCATCCATCTAAGAATGGTTTTTACATTTTAAAATGCAATAAAACTTTATTTTAAAATGTAAAAATGATTCTTAGCTCATTGATGCAAAAACAGGCAGAGGGGAGGATTTGGCCTTCAGGCCCTAGTTTGTCCAACCCTGCCCAACCAATCCCTCTTCTGTGACTTTTGACATTTGAGTACCAGTAGCATCTCAGGATCACAGATTTTGAATTGAACAGAACCTTAGAAATCATAAAATCTGATACTGTAACTCCTTCTTACAGATAAGAAAACTGAGTGCCAGAAAAATGACGTGACTTGTCTAATGTTGCAGAGGATTTAAATCAATCAATCCAGATCTTCTCACTAAAATTTCATTCACTTGGCACACAATCATTATTTTAATATTAATTAGGTATATTTCTAAATGCATTTATAATCCATGTTTTCCAAAGAAATCACAAACATGTGTAGTCCAGCAAAACAAATTCCCATGTGGTCTATGCCTGAAAATGTACATCTCATCCTATAATCTAAGTCCATCACCTCTCTGGCAGGAGATGAGGAGCATGTTTCATCTGTGGTCTTCTGGACTTGTGATTTATCATTACACTGATCATAATCCTAAAGTCTTTCAAGATTATTCTTTTTCATGAAGTTATTATCATTGTATAGACAATCGTTGTCTGCCAATGCTTAGGTACTTGGTAACTGGTCTTATTTGATTTTGTCTGCGTTCATATGCTTCTCTCTGTGTGTATACATGTGTGTGTTCTGCCTCCCCAATTAGATTGTCAGTTTCCCAAATTCCAAGCCTATGTCTTCCGTTTTCATTGTCCTATTGATCTGGCTTTCAGTAAATTCTCATTTGCTGTTCATCTTGCCATCTTGGCTGCCCATGACTTCTGTTTCTGGTGAGTCTTCTGATTCACCAGTTGTGGGAGTGTGTGTCTAGAACTTTTGCAACACTTTTTAGCTACTCATACTGGGAATGAACACCAACTGTTTTTCCTGAGCACCTGAGACCAAGACTGGTTGAACAAGAGACTCAGCTAAGAAAGATGTATCATCATAGCTTGAAAAGGAAGGGAAGGGAAGGGAAGGGAAGGGAAGGGAAGGGAAGGGAAGGGAAGGGAAGGGAAGGGAAGGGAAGGGAAGGGGGAAGGGAAGGGAAGGGAAGGGAAGGGAAAGGAAGGGAAGGGAAGGGAAGGGAAGGGAAGGGAAGGGAAGGGAAGGAAGGGAAGGGAAGGGAAGGGAAGGGAAAAAGCATTTCTCAAGCATCCCATTGCCAATAGTGTTGAAAGGAAATTACACACATTGGTTCACTGTTCTTTAATACTTAGGGACTGCGAACCAAGCAAACAATGAGCAGGAAGCTCACTTTCTTAAATGGGCCATTTATTAGTAGCAAATCCATAGGATCCAACAATCCTTAGCAAGTGATTTTGCTGTTCTTCTGAGATACCTCAGTTGTACAGCATAACCATAAGACAGAAGGGGGGATACAGAAAAGAGAATTCCATGTGATGTATGTAGCAGAAGTCATCTTATCATTGCATGTATACCATGGATTAGCTAGAGAATTGAGACCAAATAATGATATCTGGTCTTGATATAATATCTCACCTCTACCATCACCCCATAGATTGACATATGAATAGTGCCATTGGTTGGTACCACAAGAATCCAGTGGCTTGTTCTCTTTGCTTACCCTCCTTGGTCACTTAGGTATATGCAAGAGGACTCCTGTTCTGCTTGCCCCCTCCTCATAATCATATTTCCCAACTACCAAGCCACTTTGGGTAGGTAAGGCATAGGTTCCCAAAGTGAGTGATACCTCCTCCTGGGGGGCAGGGGAGCAGTAGTAGCCTTGGGTGCAATTGAAGTGTATTGAATAAAAATAAGGCAGTGGTGGAAGCATAAGGAAAGAAGAGAAGAGAAGAAAACTTTGAAAAACCATTCATACGTTTCATCTGTTGTGTAACAGAGTTAAAGTCATAGTGATTATGTTATTTTCCAAATAAACACAGAAAATTCAAATTATAACCAATCAGTGGTCAAGTCTGCTGACAGGTCTTAACAAGCAAGTGTTGGCAGGCAAGTGTGTCATGCATTGTCAGGAAGTCCAGCATGCATTGGTAGGAATATGTGCATGTAATGACTTGCTTGCAATATGATACTATATGGTTACGTGATGCAATATTACATCATCAAAATTTCAATGCAGAAAAAACCCACAAATTTACAATAAATTATTAAATTTAAGCTGCATCATTTTTAAAAAATATTTTATATTTTTTAAATTATGCAAATTTTTTAAAAACCATTAAAGGGTTAAAGAAAAAAAATTTTTTTAAGGGAGCTGTAGGACAAATAAATTTCAGAACCTTTGGTATAGAGCCTAAAGGCTCCCAAAAACGAGATTCTTCTACCAAAATAGATCAACATGTACTCCATAATTTATAGTCTTGGAGAGCTTTCTGGGGTCTTGAAAGGTTAAATGACTTACATGGCCACTATCTGTCAGAGGGAACTTGAACCTGACTCTGAGGCTTACTCCCCATCCACTAGTCTATATTACCTCTTCTACATCATCACTTGGTATAAGGAATTATAGGCATTTAGTTGATATAAAGAAAATACTAATAAACCTAAAGGAAAGATTATATCTTTCCTCAGGTTTTTGCTTTGACTGTCACCCTATTCACCTGAAATATATTTCCCTGTAATTGAAATGATACTGAATGATGGCAATAGCCTTTGTGCTAATTTCTTAGAGTTATGTGACTGTGGGTTAGTCTATTTCGCATATTCAGTGACAAGATCTTATTTCAAAATCTTCTTTAAAACTTACTGGTTGAGAGAGGATTTTGGGAAGATGGAAGAGTAGGTCAGCAAACTCCAAGTTCTCAAGATTTTTCCCCACAAAAAAAGATAAAACAGTACCAGGGGAGGGGGGGGATAAATAAGAATAAGTGCACAACAGAGGTCTTCCTGGGATAATCTGAGAAGATCAGAGGAGAAATCCCAGCATGAAGTTTGGTCCACATGAAGAGTAAACACCTCCAGGCTAGAGGCCAGTTAGGCGAGCAGAAGCGCGAAAAGGAACCGGCACATGCCTGGTGAGTGCAGAAGCAGCGGGGTGGAATGCCCCTGACTGTGGGCATTTACAGGAGTCTGGAGGTTTGGCTTTGGTTCCAGTCTAGAGGGGAGAACTGAAGATCTGGAGCAAGAGGCACCATTCCCCATACCCCAGGAGTCAAGGTGATTACAAAAATTAAGCCATTACTACTTTTTTAAAAATGCATAGGCAAAGGAGAAAGAATCCAACCATAGAAAGTTATTATGGGAATAGAGAAGACCCAGGTTCATCTTCAGAAGAGGATATTGAAGCAAAGAAACCCTCTTCTACCCCAAAGAGTAATGTCAAATGATCACCTGCCCACAAAGAATTTATAGAAGAACTTAAAAAAGACTTTAAAATCAAATGAGAGAGAATGAGGAAAAACTAAGGGGAAAGAAAAAAAGAACAATCCAAGAAAAACAAGAAAATTATGAAAGGAAAGTCAACCAATTAGAAAAAGAGATCCAGAATCTTTTTTTTTCATCACAATGATAAATTTTTATTTTTCAATCTTTAAAAGTTCTTAGACAGATTCTTGAACTGGTGGTTCATAGCCATCAACCCTTTCTAGTTTTGTGCCCATTTCATCCCCTGAAGGTTTTCCAGAGCCACCACCTCCACCATGCAGTTCCATTAGCTTTCCCAATTCAAATTTGGGCTTCTTGGGCACCTTGACTTTTCAGACAAATACATCATGGAGAGGGTAAGTGGACTGGCAAGCCTTTTCTATGTCTTTTCCAAAGCTGTCTGGAATTAGTTTATTGACAACTTCTTGCAAGTCATTTGTCTGCACCTCTCAGGTCATGATTTCCATCATTTTCTTACGAATTTGATGGACTTGTCGATGCTGGGCATAAGAGGTCTTACAGATCTGGTTGTGGCGCTTTTTGGTAAAACCAACACAAAGAGGTGGAGCAAGTAACCATTGGTAGTTTTGACATCAACATGGGCTTCAATCATGGTCTGCCACTTTTTGACATGGAACACATCTTGTCCCAGGTAAGGTCCATTCTGTGGAAATTAGTCAAACAATTTTTACCCTGAACATCTTCAGTAATTAACTTGAATTTACGAAAAGCAACCTCATCGTTCTGCAGATCAGCAAGACTCACTTCAAAAACTCGACCCTTGAGACCATCAGAGGCAATTTTTGTTCCTTGGGTCCTTGTAACCAGTGTCTCGCCAATATTTGAATGTTGAACATAGCTGGTGCTACTATATCATACCAATCCTTCTTTGAAAATGGATCATCCACTTTCTTCTTGGCTCCTTTTTTGCCACCTTTGGTGAGGTGCTTATTCTTGCCTACCGCCATGATCCCGCTCTGAAAGCCAAAAGGATATCCAGAATCTTAAGGAAGAAAATGACGTCTTGAAAATTAGAATTGGGCAGGGCAAAGCCTTCCAGAGATCAAGAAATAATTAAATAAACTATATAAAGAATGAAAAAATAGAAGAGAAAGTGAAATATCTTATAAGAAAAACAACTGATCTGGAGAACAGATCAATAAGAGAAAACATAAGAATAATCAGACTACCTGAAAGCTACGATCAAAAAAAGAATCTTGATACAATAATACAAAAAATAATTAAAGAAAATTGTCCTGAAGCATTAGAGCAAGGGGGAAAAGCAGAAATAGAAAAAAAATCCATCAATCACAACTTGAAAGAGATCCTATGAGAAAAACGTATAGGGCTATGATAGTCAAATTTTGAAACCCCCAGCTTAAGGATAAAATAATTAAGAGCAACAAGAAAAAAAAATTTAATATAATGATGCCACAATTAGAATCACACAAAACCTAGCAGTAGAGACACTAAAGGACTGCAAGTCTTGGAACACTATATAGCAAAGATCAAAAGAACAGGGGTTCCAGCCAAAAATATCATACCCAGAAAAGGTAAGCATAATCCTGAATGAAAAAAAAAAATGGACATTTGATCAACTGTCAGACTTTCAGGACTTTGTTAAAAAAAAAAAACTTGAACTTAATAGAAGATTTGACATATAAGAGCCAAGAGGTATATACCAAAGAATGATTCCAAGGGATTCAATAAGGGCAGACCATTTACCTTTTTTTGTAAGTAAAATGTAAAACCTATGTCTAAGATGTCATTAATGATTAGATAGATCATAAGAAAGATTGGGGTAGATCTGAGTATGATATGACTTTAAAAAGTAAAACCATTTAGGAACAGCTAAAAAGAGTAATTATTTTATACAAATGAGGTGTAAGAGGAAGAATGGACCCAGAACAATTAGATGGGGAAAGAAGGCTGGTAGTTCTGGTAACCTACTTTCATCTGGAATGGGTTTAAGAAGGAACAATACATTTATATCTAGGAGAACATAAAAGTCTTCTAAATTCAGAAGAAATAAGATGGTAAGGGAATAGGGAGGAGGGGAGGATATGGGAGGGATCTCTAGAGGGGAAGGTGAGGGAATAGGTTGTAGAGGATTATAGAAGGGTGTTTAGATTTATAGGAGTGGGAGGATAGGGGAGGGAGGGTAGGCTAATTAATAGGAGGGCAAGGTATCAGGTAGAAGTAGAAGAGTCAGGAGGGATAGGAAATAAGAGATACTCATAAATATAAAAACAAAGATCAGGAGTAGAATTTGTTAGGGAAAATATATGTCTATATGTGTATATGTGTGTATATATGTATATGTGCACATATATATCTATATATAAATATATCTGCACTTAATTGTAGCCTTGGTGGGCAGGGCAGGAGGAAGGGGGGAAAAGAACAAAGTAAAAAGTGCACAGCAGAGAACAAAATTAAATTTACAAAGAAGCAAAGAAAAGATGAACAGCTCTCAACACAACATGTAGTATTTATCATACAGGCTTTCTTGAAATGAAAATTTATTGCTATATATTTTTCATCCTCTTTTATGTTCTGCCATGCACACGGTATGCTTTTTTGATTTTCTTATTTTATTTAAGTTTCAGTATTTAAGTTTATGATACGTTTTTTTTTTCCTTGCATGACATGCTTTTTTTTTCTTTTCTTACTTTATAAAAAATAAAAATAAAATTTGTTGGTTTTAGAATTTAAATCAATTTCACCCGAGAAGTCTTGAGAAGTAGTGAATAGAAGGCCTCCCTTGGAGTCATGATGAGATGGAGCGAAGGCCAGCTACAAAATGGAGTTGGTTTGGTGTGGGAATCAAGAGAACCAATTAGAATCTATCTCATGAACACTGACTCCATCTTGTGTTACCACATGTATTCTCCTCCCATCTTGTTTTTCTGCAAATCATGCATGGGAAACTAAATGGTATACAGTCACTTATGATATTGTTTTATAAATGCAGATGGATACAATTAATCAGCATCTCTTAATTCTGGGAAAAGAAAGATCCCAAAACTTACTCATCTCCCTCCCAATTCCACCAAAACTTACTCTTTCCCCCACCCCAACTGGGAAAGCCCCTAATCTTTCTGCCAATTAGAAATCAGATTACCCAATTTTGTGTCCTGGTTTGTATCCTGGTTGATTTTCTTATAATTAATTAGTTTTATTTGACTAATTGTTATTAATACATAAAAATCTGTTTTACTCTGTTTTCAAGGTCTTTGGACTGACTGGAGAGTCCGTTGATACCTTTATTATGTATTATTATTTATTAGTTTTGTTAATAAATCACATAGTTCAGATTGTTTCCTCAGTTATTATTAATTAACCAATTTGGAAAACCTGGATTCAAGTCATGTCTGTGACACATACTGGATGTGTGACCATGGGCAAGTCCCTTAATAACTCAGGGTTCAAGGTAGTTAACTATCTAAGATACAGAGATCTTATTTAAATGCAGCAATATTTAGTAAGCACCTGCTGCATACCAGGCACTGTGCTTGGTACTAGAGTTACAAAGACAAAAATGAAAACAGGGCCTGCCCACAAGGAGCTTACATTAAAAACAGTGGGGTGATGGGGGACCTCTGACCAATTGAGTCAGATCAGTCTCCTTGATGAAATTATAGGTTGGACGGGGCAGATGGGCATCTTATTAAAGGCCTTCCATCTTATGTGGCCTACGTGCATAAAAAAAGTAAGGAAACATAGCTGACAATTGGTACAGACAGTGGGCCCACTGACAGGGCCAAACTAGAAGAATGGAGATTTTAAAATCAGAAGAACCAATCCTTTTAGGGCTTGAGCTTTGAGGTCAGTTGAGAAGAGAGCCTGCTATAGAGGAAGGACTCGGGTGTTGACAGTTAGCTCTTCAACTTTTCTCTTGTACCTCTTAGAGAGTACAGCCAGGGAGAAGATTTCCCACCTGACTGATCAGCAATGGCATGCTGAAACATAAGCCTCAGAGACTGTCCTGCTTTAGAGTCCAAATGAGTAAAGAGAAGTCAAGGGGAGGAGAGTCCAGCATCTCCAGCTGGGATTCCATTTCAGAGATGGCAGAGCCTCGAGCTGAGAATCTTGCTGGTTCTAGGGAGTGGGTAGTAGTAGCTTCTTGAATTAGGTACGTAGCAATACCTGGATTTCAACTGAACCCCAAATTGTGGTGAGTAGAGACCACAGCTAATCATTAGAGGCACGTGCTTTGCCCAGGAGCAAACCAAAGGGGGCACAATAAGACGATACCACACCCCACAAGGAATACCATGAAAACAATATAAGAAGACATCAGGGGGCCAGGAGGCAACTGAAAGGGTAGGCTGCCTTGGCCCCCCAAGCATTTCTACTTGGGAATTCTTTATATCTATTCTTCTCATTGACGCTTTGTGTATCGGTGTAGGAAAGTCTACCCTGGGTGAATGCTTTTGTTTTGAGCTAATCGTGTCTTTTGATTAACTAGAGACAAGAAATCCCATGCAAGCTCATAAGCTACAGTTTTAAGAGTGCTGACAACCACAGAGCACCTTAAACTGGGGGTAGTCATCTCCCAGGAGACCCACCCAACCTGTGAATGCACTTCGGGGTGTGGTGTATCTCACAGGGAGTACTGCACATTTTTTTTTCTGAGAAACACCATGTGTAAAGATAGAGTCAAAATATATATGAAGTCAATATTTTTTGAAAATTAATGATGATGTTAGGATTCAGCACTTACAATCAGAGGAATCAAGATAGTATTTGTGCAGAAGATGGCATTTCGGGGAGCTATAAAGAGAGCTTGGGATCCCAAGAGACAGAAATAAGCAGGGAGAACATTCCAGGCATGGAGGGGCAGCCTGAGCAAACACTGAGACTCGGGAGATGAATTTCCACTCCTCGTCAGCGGAGGGTGTTTTCACACCAGAGAGTTCTCCACATGCAGGAAATTACATCCAGTCAAACAAAACAAAACAAAACAAAATCATTTCACCCAGCACTTTCTCCTTTCCCTCTTGACTATGAGATTGAAGTTTGGGTTTTAAAAAAATATCCATTCTTTACAAGGAAACATGTTGCTTTTGAGTACATTTATCTCTTACTACAGAGCAAGAAAAACCTATACTTTGACCAAATGAAGGCAGTCTTTAAGATTATTCAAAATCATTAAGACTATTATCTCTGACATGAGCCAAAGGGAATAAATACCACGCCCCACAGCTTCACAGAAGCCTGAGTAAATTTCTCAAAACAGGAACGTCTCACAGATATAATCAAAGGGTTCTTTGTTTGTTTGTTTCCAACTTATCGAAATTCAGAGGTAACTTGACATCCCCAGTGATGGTAATAGTCCTCTTTCAAAGCATGCTGTTGCTTGTCTCTCTGAAAATCGGTTTCTACATACTGGGCGCAACATTCAAAATTTCATTTCTTCTGAACCAATTTTTTTTTTGCCATCAGTATAACGAAAAAATTGTTTCATATAATAAAATGAGAAGACAGGTGGTTTATTTTTATTCCAGTCTAAGTTGGTAACTGTGGGAAATGACAAATTTTATTCAATACATTGTAATGTGTTCAAGTGGTAAAATCTTCTTGCAATATCTAAAAATGAAAATGAAACTAGCATATGGGATCTTTAAAGTATTCTGTGATTAGACTCTGAGATCATTCTGGGAATTGTGAGCACTCTATGGAAGGCAAGGAGTGAGGTGGAGGATTGACAGAGACTGAAGGAAGTGATAGTTTTTCTAAAGCAAGAAAAACTCCTATATATGTACACATATATGTGTGCATATGTGTACCTGTATACCTATACAAACATATGTGTGTATAAATATACATTTAAGTGTAATTTAATTTGCATGTAAGAGATAGATTTATGCCCAAATTCATAGTGATTCTGTATGAAGGGTAGTTGTTTATGCCTCCAGTTAAAGAGCAATCTCTAACAATGAGGTGGGAGTGGAACTCTAGCCCAGCATTAAGCAAGATCCCTCCCTCCTTCTTGGCACCCACTGATCTCACATTCTGTAAATCAAGGGACAACCAGCAACATGAGGACAGGGTCAACTACAGATATTTTGAGAAATAATACTAAATCTGGCAAATGTATTCTTTAACAGAATAAACCTAAGAAAAAACATGGGCAGAAATGAGGCTAGGAGTTGCTCTATCAGATGGCTGATTTCTCTCCAATAGCAGTTCTGCTCCTGGGGTGAGAGCCCACAATGAAACATACACCTTCTTGCTTGTTCATTCAGATGGACATTCTCATGGTCTTGCAGAATGGAACTGTAGGTATGGCAGGCATCAGCTGCTGTCTGTACTCCTGAGGCTGTGAAACCTCTAAACTTCCCCCCTCCTTTTTCCCTCCTTTGAAGACTGATTTTATTTAGTTTCCCCTTTCCTCAACCTGGGAAAAACTACAAATCCCGGAGGGGCTGTGTGTGTGTGTGTGTGTGTGTGTGTGTGTGTGTGTGTATGTACATGTCTGTTGTCCACCAATAAAGAGAGTCCCGTACCAGTGGACTTCGGGAAAGGGGTTATATTCCTCCCATGGACTGAAACTCTTTGCAGTCCCTTACAAAGATCAGGTAGGGGTATATCCAAAACTGGAAGTATACAATATAAACACAAACACTTTAAAATAACAAGGATGATTTCCCTGGTGTCCCAGGTGCTGTTGAAACTGAAATAAAACAAGTGCACATTGACAATGTGCCTAACTGCATACAGGATATACAACACATACGTATTTTGGAAGTACGTGTCTATCCGTGGTACACAGGAATCATCAAAAAGCAGGAAATCTAGCGAGCTACAACAACAGCACTAGAAATAGGCCTATGTATAAAAAACAACAATAAAGCAATAGCATAAGTGCAAAACAATGAACGGGCATTGTTACAACATGAACATAATCCAATAAACATAACAGTAAAATAATAAACAAGCATACTCAAACCTGTAGTAATTTACATGTATAGTAGTAAGTAAACATATGCAATTACATGCAAGGCTGTTTTCACATGAGCAATTTCGAGCATTATTGCCTAGCTGTTCAGTCATGTTTGACTCTTCATGACCTTATTGGGGAGTTTTCTTGGCAGAGATACTGGAGTAGTTTGTCATTTCCTTCTCTGGCTCATTTTACAGATGAGGAAACTGAGGCAAACTGGGTTAAGTGACTTGCCCAGGGTTACACACCTAGTGTCTGAGGCCAGATTTGAACTCAAGTCCTCCTGACTCTGGCCTGGCACTCTATCCACTGAGCCACCTAGATGCCCTAGAGAAATGCTTAACTGTATCTTCAGGTTTACTTAGCCTAGTGACCAGTCTAACAGGCCAGTTTCTCCTGTCACTGATCTCTCTGCTCCTAAACCAGAGCTAGTAGTTGGTATGAACTAATCATCAGGATCATGGTAGACTTATATGTCTACACCTTGGCTGGAAACTATGTTGGGTTCACTATCATTATGCTTCAAGCTCTGGTGGTTGAATTTGCACCCTAGGAGTTCCATTAGAGCGCCCTCTATTCTCTGGGGCTATTTTGTAAAATGGCAAGCTGCCCAATCTCTAAATTACTTTGTTAGCTTTCTGTCAGCCCACTAATTTGTGAGTTCCTTAAATGCCAGTTTCTCAATGAAACTATATCTCCTTCTTGAAGGTCTTGACACTGTACTCTGGCATCCTAAGAGTTTTTTGTTTCAGTCACAGATCTTCTGCCAGCCCTGGGGTCCTTTCTTGACCCATAGTCAAGTCCAAAGTCATCATACAAGGCATTTATAGCTCTTAAGCATATTGTAGTCGCTTCCTGGTTCCTGGTGTGTGATCAGTCCTACTCTGATTCAGCATTCCACCACACGACTCCAACTCCTGCCATTGTCTCAGAAGTAAAGTGCCTTCTGCTGCCTGGAACTTCAGATAAGTAGCATCATTACCCTGCTTCTTGGCTTGTATTACTTCTCTTAATCCTTCATCAGCCATCTGTTCTCACCTCCAGTCATCCACAGACGGCCACAGCAAGGAAGATTGACTCAATGTCAGAAGATTTACATACACACTTGGCATGCTGTCTGGTGGAAGTCCCAAGTTCTTAACTTATACATCCACCCAGTTGTAGTACAATACTTCAAGTAGCACAGATTGCTGTCACACCTCCTCCTCATACCCATCTCTCAGGACAGCAGAGTGGTGACCTCTAGCCCCAACCTCCTGCTTTCCCCTCCTGGTAGAAATGAAAGTCTCCCTTGGAGAAAGATTGAGGGGAGAAGAGACTAGAAATGTCTTTTACCTCCCTTTGAGTCACACAACAAGTTTGTCACTTGTGTGTCTCTACACATGTAGACCTACTTCTATCTATCTGTCTGTCTGTCTGTCCATCCATCTCTGTATCCATCTATCTATCTTTCTGTCTACATACACATATATACATACATCCACACACAACTTCATTACTTTAAGTGACCTATGACCCCATTAATGTAGGTATACCTTCTCCTGGTGGAGAGCCATGCAGATTGTAACCCATCCATGCCTTCTCATCCTGTGACTTTCTTGTGCATGTTCTCACATCAAAACCCTTCCCAGAAGTCCATCCCATGTGTTGGGGTCCTTCCTTTAGCTTTCTTTACAAGAGTACTGAAGTTGGCTGCCCATTTCTTTTCCCTGAACTGATACATGACAGACCCACCTTCATTTTTCAGTCAAGGAGTAAAGGAATTAACATGTATTTTCTCCACCAAAGCTCTAACTTCCTGGAGTAGTGGTAGGTGAAATGTTATGAGGTGATGAAAAGCTGGCCAGGAAGAAGCATCTCCTTTTTAGAATTTAGAGCCTGAACTGACCTTAGAAAACTGGCAAAATGATCAATCCAAGAGGAATATGTTGGAGTCTCCTCAAAGGGGCTCTTGAATCACTGTAAAATTTTCATGGTGAACATTTATACCTCAGCAATAGCGCAATGTTACAAATAACTCCTAATTTATTGCTTTGTTGATTGTCTAGACTTAAGAAAGTAATGTAGAAAATGGCAATAATGCAGATTAAACTTAAAAGTGTGCCCACCATACATTCTTTTGGAAAGCCTGTTGTTAAACATTTACCCTGGATTCAACCATATCGTTTTACAGATGAGCAAACCAAGCCCCGGGAAGCTTGAGAAACTTGCCCAAACAAAACAGGTTACAACCCAAATCTCCTGATTCCTGGTCCAATGCTCTTTCAACCACATCACAGTTTGTTTGATTCTAACTTCCACTTCAAAAGAAAAAAAAAAAAGGAAAGGAAAAATATTTTTCTTTGTTAAAGTCTCCGGCACAAAAAGGGAGCCAGTTCTTGGTTTTGATCTATTTTAGGGTTGCAACTTTCTCTGTACTGACTACCAGTTTATTTGCAATGGATTAGGAACTCTGGGAAAGGGAAGGAAAGAAATCATCCTTGGGGGGAAACACCTGCTTGGTGGATTAAAAGGACCAAGTGTTTGTTGTTTATCTTGTTCATTTTTCCACTAAGAAACAGAGAAGTCACCTCTCCGGAAGGTGATCTTCTGAGAACTGTTCTTGGTCACCTCCCACACAGCTCTGAGCATTGGCCTGAGATCAGAATTCAATGTACAGCTTGAAAAAAATAATTTTTAAATGTTTCCTTTCCGTGTCCTCCCGCTTTTCCTTCTCCCCCATCCAACACACAAACACACATCTTCCTGGAAGCCTGATGTGACATTCCAATGAAAGCTGTTTTTTGTATTCACTTTCTATGTCAAGAATTCGGCCTGGAGAGAGAAAGGTCTGCCAACCTCCCCTGCCATAGCCACCCAGTCAAGGAATGGAGCTCGAAACAGCCAGTGAGTGGGAGCCACACATGGTGATTTCAGGCCATTCAAACCTGCATCATAGCAGAGAGATCACCACAGAAAAGTTAATTTGGGAACAACTTCCAGAGTCTGGGATTAAAGGCTTGGGAGTTAAACTCTCACTGTCTTTTTTAGCTGCAGTTGTTTCTGGGATTTTGCACAAAAAAAGGCTTCTTGTGTTGGTGAATTCAAAGGCCTCACTTGCCCTCTTACCTCATACCAAAGCAGAAATGGAAAATGGATCAACCCAACACCAGCTACCTGGATCAAGGAGTGGTATGAAGTTCCAGGCACATGTTAAAATAATGTTATTAAATGTAAATTGAAATATTAATAAATAAAATTAATAATTTTTAACCAATACACTGTCATCACCTCTCAACAACTCTTCTCCCCACACCTCCCTCTTGACAAATATTGACACTATCTCTGTAATCTTAGGGAAGCACTTAACATCCTTGGGCCTCAGTTTCCTCATCTGTAAGATGAAAATATTGGACTAAATGGCCTCTGAGGTCCCCTCCAGTTCTAGATCAATAAACCTACAAGCACATGTTTGCTTGTTTTTTGACGGTACCTGTAATTCCACTGATGTGGGAATCCCAGTAAGGAGCTGCTCCTACCAATGCTGACCTTCACCTGCTCTGATTTCCTAGGACATAGAGAAGTTAAGGGACTTGCCCAGGGTCACACAGCTAGTAAAGGTCTGTCTCAGATTTTAAACCCAAGTCTTCCTCACTTCAACTGCCAATGCTCAATCTACTAGACTGTAACTTCCCTTTGGAATGAAGGCTTTTTGAGAGCAGAGGTTTTCACTTTTCTATTTCTACCCCTTATACTCGGTACACAATAAACATTCAATAATTCTATTCACTTCTTTTTCCTTCTTGGGATTCGTTCCCTATGAAAAAATAAATCAGAAGTGACTACTGTAGTCAACGTGCAAGTTCCCAGTATATACTCAGAATTTGGAGACAAAGTTAAAGATACCATTGAAATTGAAATTAAGAAGAATCGCCAAGGATGGATTGGGATAGACCAGATGCAGGAATCACCAAACTTCATTCAGGATCCTAATCCAGGAATGAGTGGCAGGGCAGAGGAGTGAATAAAGGGCTGGCTTGGAGATTGAAAGTCCTGTCTCTGACATATATTAGCTGTATGATCATGAGCAAATCATTAACTGTGCCCCAGGCAACTCTAAGACAATGAGTTTGGATTTATTGATAGGTATTGGTGGAAGGAACTTCCATGCTGGGAGGTTTCCTTAGGCCAAAGAAAGCTAAGGTCCCCTTTTTTTCCCTCCACCCCCAGAGATGGCTATCATTAGACACAAATAGGTATATATGTGTATGTATACGTATATGTATATGCAAAATTATTCTATATATGCTTCTATTTATCAGTTTTTTCTCTGGATGCATATAGCATCTTTCTTCATATGCCCTTTATAGTTAATTTGGGTATTTAAAATAGTCAAAATAACATATTTGCTTAAATTTGTTCTTGAAACAACATTGCTGTTACTGTATACAACATCCACTTGGTTCTGCTCATTTTGCTCTTCATTATTTCATGCAAGTCTTTCCATGTTTTTCTAAGATTATTGAGCTCCTCATTTCTTACAGCACAGTAGTATTCCATCACAATAATATGCCACGATTTGTTCAGCCATTCCCCAATTGATGAAAAAAAAAATGGGGGTGGGGCAGAGAGGCAGGAGATTTATAAGATAACTTTGATGTGTATATAAAAAGGAATAACAAGTTGAACATGGTGAATTTGGGTTCCATGTACAATCATCTTTTTATTGTATTACAGAAATACTTGTAATTAGAAATAAATTAGAGATTTAGAAATAGAATAAATTAGAAAAAATAAATTTGAACTTAATAAAAAAGCTAAGATCCCAACCAAAACAAAACAAAATGGGAATGTCATGTTAAGTTTCTACTGATTCCTGAATCTTAGCAAGGGACTTAAAGCACCTCCATAAGGCAGCTAGGTGGTTCAGGAGACAGAGCACTGAGCCTAGAGTCAGGAAGACCTGAGTTCAAATCTGACTTGGAGTTTACTGTCTTGTCCTCTTAAGTCACTCAACCTCTGTCTGCCTTAGTTTCCTCAACTATAAAATGGATTGATAACAGCACCTCCCTCCCTGGGTTGTTGTGAAGATCAAATGACATAATAAAGCACAGCACCTGGCCTAATAAATGCTTGTTTCAATCCATAAAAAAAAGAAGTCATCAAGGCTTTTTTCACTTAGCTCTGCCATTCAGTGATCTTAGCCTGCCGAGTTAAAGGGTCAAGGCACTCTGAGGGAGAGACAGGAGGCTGCAGATGCCCAAAGCAAGTCATACCACTGCTACTGCCTCGACTATCACCTCCCCTGAAATCCTGATGGAAAGAGCCCTCAGACTACGAACTCTGGGAATAGCAATGTGCCATGTTCCCAACAGAAGACCATTCCTATTTCCAACTAAGCCTCAAAGCCATTTCCCAGGGAAGCAACCCCAGTGGAGAAGGGACCCACCATCCACACTATAGCTATTCAACTCCCAGAAGAGGAAGTTTTCATCACTAAAGTTGTTGGTATCCTTAAATAGTTCAACATTAGAAATGGATATGGTTCTATCAGTGAAATGACATTAAAGAAGAAGCATTACCATTTGCTTTTAGGGCACATTGTACCCTGAATACCAGAAGCCCTTTCCATCTGACTTGCAGCTGAAACCTCTTAAATGTGTCTTCTCCTCCATTAGAATGCAAACACCTTGAGAGCAGGGACTGTCTCTGATTTTTAAATTTGTATAACCAGCATTTGGGCAGCTAGGTGGTGCAGTGGATAGAGCTCAGGGCCTGGAGTCAGGAAGACCAGAGCTCAAACCCAGCCTCAGGCATTTATTAGATGTGTGACCCTGGACAAGTCACTTAACCCTTTTGCCTCGGTTTCCTCATCTGTAAAATGAGCGGAGAAGGAAATAGCAAACCATTCTAGTATCTTTGCCAAGAAAATTCCAAAGAGTTGGACACAACTGAACAACATACCCAGCACTTAGTGTTTTACATACAGCAAGTTCTTAATAAATGCTTTTTCATTCATCCATTCCTATGATCTATAGCTATATCATATCTAAAGTCCCAACCAATTATAGAATTACAAAATAATGTGAAGACAAACAATGTTGAAAGACTAAACTCTGATCAATACAGTGACTAAAACTGCTTATAGAAGAATGAGTTGCTAACCATCTCCTCAATCCAGGTGGTGAGTTCAAAAGACAAAATAAGCATACATTTCTAGATATGAATAATGTGGGAATTTCTTTTGCTTGGCTTTCCATATTAGTCATAGGGTTTTGATTTTTCTTTAGGAGTTTTGTTTTAAGTGGAGGAGTGTGGTAGAAGAGAGAGAAAATAAATAATCGTTAATTGGAGAAATGAAAAGAAGAGAAAGGATCTAGGATGATGGGAAATTTGTAAATGACAGAGTAGGGGCTACAGAAGAAAGGGAGGTCAGAGATGGAAAGGGCCCAGGGATGGAAGGAGAGAGATGAGCCAGATGGGATGAGAGCATTGGAAGGAGTAGCAGGGGAAGGATGTTTCTGCCTTGGGAGATAATAATTTGTATTACAAGGAATAGGGGAACTAGAATTCAAAGCACTGGTTGATTGGGGACTCAAGCTTCTGGGGTTCTCTTATAATGGAGGGTACCAGTGGTATAAGTCTTTACTTTCCAAACACATTGGAGCTAGACATAGTGGAGAGTTTGGACTTGGGATCTGATTTAATAAATATCTGGAGGTCAAGGTTCCCAGGGACCAGACTGACCTCACACATGAATAAACAAATGAAAAAACAAGTTATACATTTACTATGTGCCAGTTACTGCACTAAGTTCTGAGAATACAAATTCAAAAGTAAGATGGTCCATTTCCTCAAGAAGTTTACATTGTAATAGGGGAAGGCAGCACAAATAGGGGAGTGGCCAGGGAAGAAACCATATAAGGATTCATTGAGATGATGAGTTGATATGTAGGGCAGCCAAATGACTTACACTTTGCAAGATCAGTGGTCCTATTTATTTGAAAACTATGCTCAGAGCAAGGGGTGAAAAAGTAGCACCAATACTACTTTCACCCCAAGATGGTAGGGTATAAATCTAAATAGGAAAGTCGCATAAGAAACTGTGAGCTCCTGCTATATAAAATTTGTTTTTCAAGAAGTCTGCATGTATAGCATCACCTTTGAGCTACTCCTTCAACTCAGCACTCACAGACTTTTAGGTTGGATCCCCAGGTAATGGCTACTCCCATGAGTTTCAGAGGTGTTGAGCAGGTGCATACTTTTAACGCTTTAAAACTTCAGCCTTGAGGCCTACTCTCTCGATCGGTGACTCCCTAGCCCAGATCATTTCATGGAGGGGCCCTCATCCTTCTGTCCTAGCTTGGCTTCCTTCTGAACTTCTTCACCTTCACCTTCACCTTCTCACAAGTCACCCAGTATGGGTACCTTTTTCCCCACTCCAGTACCCTTTCTTCCAGTTCCCCTCCATATGCTCCCTTCTGCCACTAAAATATAGCTCTCTGAGGGTGGAAACTGTCTTATTGTATTTGTGTGCTTGGAACTTAGCACAGTGTTTGGCATATTGTAAATGCTGAATAAATGTTTTATCTATCTAATTCATCATGTCTCTCAAATCTGTCAGTCATTAGGTACAATTAACTCAAAGCAAAGGTATTTACTAAGATGGTATAATAACAACAGTGGCTACAAAATATTCTCCCCTATAAGCTAGGGGACATTCTCCTACAAATATATGTGGTATGCATAGGAAGAACAGGCACAAACAGTACATTAATATTTAGGCAGACACGGGGAAAATATGCGATCAAGGCATCTCAGTTATACGGTACCACAGGACCCCAAAGCCCTTTCTCTTCTCCTGGTGTCTTAAGGCTGCTCGTCCCCTGGGACAGCATATGTGCTAGAAAGGTCACCCAGCTGCTCCTGCTTCTTATCATACTTCAGCCTTCCATTCTCAGAATTAGTTCTGTCTTATATCCGTAGTTGACTGTGCTTCCACAAATTGATGTTTATCAAAGTTACTTCCTGCTAGAAGTGTTGTTCTTCTTGGTATTGGTGTCTCCAAACAGAGTCTGGGTGTTTCTGCTCCCTGATAAATGCATCTTAACTCAGCCTTGGTTCTCTCAAACCGTTCAAGTCTCTGAACTGTTGGTTGCTAGATACGGCTTCTCCTACCTGTAAGAAGGCATGACTGATAGAAAGAAAGGGAGAAAATTCCCTCCCTCCCCTACTGTCCTCTGGTAAAGGTTCAGGGGTCATTTCCACAAAGCAACACCATCGAGAGATGGACTCTCTCCAGTCCAGTTGGACTGTTTCCAGGTCTTGTCAGGCTTACAGACCTCTTAGAGCATGAACAATCTTTTCCCAGCCAAAAGTTGAATATTAGTAAGCTATTGGCTAGATATTAAGAATCCAAGCAGTGGCTAGATTATAAGAATCTGATCCATGGCTAGATTTTAACAATCTAAGCAGTCTAGATTTTAGGAATCCCAGCATCTTAATGCAGACAAGTGGACCTTATATAAAGAAAGACTGTGGGAGGGACATAGGAGTGGCCAGTAAACTGGAGTGAACAGAACTCCTGGGACCTGGACCTTGTGGCCAAGGGAGAATGGAGCCTAGCTAGGATTAAGGGTGGGGGAAATGGCCAGGGGCCACAGGGAGGTAAGACAGTGCAGGAGAGATTGGGTGTAGCCACCATGAAAGGCCAGTTGATGGGGTTATAGCCTCAGGCAAACACCAGAGATTTGGCCATGTGGGAAAGTCCAGGGTTTTTACTTTCTGGGGCTCAGATCCCAACCCCATCATTAGGGTATGCTATAGGTAGACGGATAAATAGAGCATTTATTAAGCACTTATTTGCCAGGCACTATGCCAAACTAAGTCTTAGACATATTTTTGCACAGAAGCAGCTAACTGGTACAACATTAGACCTGTAGTCAGAAAGGCCTGAGTTCAAATCTCACCTGAGGCACTTATCAGCTGTACCACCCTGGAGAAGTGAACTTCCATCTGCCTCAGTTTCTGTAAAAGGGAGACTCCCCAGGTTGTTATGAGGATAAAATGAGATAATATTTATAAAGCACTTTGCAAACCTTAGGGAGAGCTATAAAAATGCTAACTACTCTTATTCCTCTGTTGTTGTATCAATATCTGGTTATCTCTGCTTTCGTCACATTTCTGTGATTACTTCAGCTGCAGGGTGGGGAGCCATAGAGGATGAAATGCCCACCCTCCAGTACATACATACATATACAGGGTGTCCCAAAAGTCTTAGCACAGTTTTAAGCCTTAACTTTTAGCTTTAAACTGCATTAAGACTTTTGGGATGCCATATAAATATACACATATATATGCATATCTATGTACAAAATACATGTGTATGTATATGCATACACACAAGTATGTAATCTAAGAGAATAGTAACAATTACTCGATGTGTGTGTGTGTCCTTCTGCACTTACTTGTTTACTTCTTTTCTACATTTTAAAAAATATACTTTATTTATTTTCTTTTAATCATATCTATCACTAATCTGCTAATCCCCACTATCACCCTAGCACTGAAGAAAGCCAAAGAAAGCACAAATTGGGGGCAGTTAGGTGGTGAAGTGAATGGTGCTCCGACTTTGGAGTCAGGAGGACCTGAGTTCAAATCTGGCCTCAGACACAAGAGACCTCCTAGCTGTGTGACCCTGGGCAAGTTACTAAACCCCAGTTGTCTCACACAAAAAAACACAAATTAAACATAAGCAAAGAATCTTCTAGAATTTTCCTAGTACCCCCAGTTAAATTTGCTGGTCCATAGCTTGTAGGTTCCATTCTTTTCCCTTAAAAGAATTAAGAAGATTGTTTGCATGGGAAATAGTGCAAAAGCACAGCTTCAGGAGATAAATATCATGTATGAGAAACAGCAAATGGGCCAGATTGAATGGAACATAGAATTTATGAGGGGCAGTAATAAGAAAATCAGTCTGGAAAGGCAGGTTGGAATTTTTATTTCATCTTGTAGGGCAATATAGAGCCACAGAAGCTTCTTGAGGAGTGACCTATGCTTTAGAATACCATTTTGGCATCAATGTGGAAGAAGGATTGGAGAGGGGAAAGGCTGGAAGAGAAAGGGAAACCAATTAGGAAGCCACTGTAATAGTCCAGGTAAGATGTAATGAGAGTCTGAACTAGGATAGTGGCTCTTTGGGAGAGCAAAGCCAATTTGACTGAGTAAAGGTAGGGACTTGCCTGAGCTCTCCCCCAAACTCCTCCAAATACCTTTAAAAAGTGACTCTAAACAAATTCTAGAGCAGCAGAACCCACAAAAAGATGGAGTGGAACAAATTCCCAGCCAAAGACAACTTGGAAGGAAAAGTCTGTTGCACCTGGGTGAGAGAGGAGCACAGTCCAGGGCAGGCTGTGCCGGCGCAGACCAGGCCCCAGCAAACCTGGAGCAGGCCTTGGGCGATTGAATCAGTGGCAGCAGAAGCTGCTTTCAGAGCTCTCAGTCCACAGACAGTAAAGGGGTTGAACAACTGGTCAGAAGGAGATTACAGGGCCCTCTTTGCTGGCGCTGAGGCAGGATTCTGTTGCTTTGCCCATACTTGGATCTGGGTCACAGTCCTTGGTGGCAGTCCCAGGGCAAGGAGGAGCACTAGCATAGCAGAGCTTACAGCCACAGTGGAGGGGGAACCCTTCTCACAGTTCAGGGCAGAAAAGAGTGCTTGTGGTCCCTCACAGATCAGAGTGCAGGCCAGGAGAGGAGTAAACACCTCTTCTTAAATCATACCATCTTGGAAGAATCGATCATTTACAGGTCCCTAGAAGTATCTCTGAAAATAGCTGCACAAAACCCCTGAGGCTTGGGACAGTGAGCCCTCTACCCTGGAAGCAGAGGCCTACTTTAACAAAGAATTAAAAGTCAAGTAATAGACTGGGGAACTGAGCAAAAAATGGGGGGGAAAAACTCTGACTATTGAAAGCATTTCTATATCTCCATCTATTGAAATCCCTCCCCCCCTTTTTTTTTTAGGCAATTGGGGTTAAGTGACTTGCCCAGGGTCACACAGCTACCTCCCTTCCTTTAAGGCCTAGTTCAAGTACTTCTTCCTCTATGTAACCTTCCATGATCCCCGTGAAGGACCATGACATCAGGAAGATGATGATACCATGACTTGCAAGTAAATTGGATTTAAATAAGGAAGGGCTATGCAAGGTCACAGGCCTCACTTCCTCCCCTGGAGCCATCTGAGTCCAGTGGCAAGATATAGATCAGGATGACTAGAGATGGCCCCCCATGATCACCTACAGTTGGATGAGATCCTTCCTTCCTCAATTACTCAAGCTTCCATTTGGCCTCTGATAGATTGAGTATAAATGGATGGATACATAGATAGATAGATAGACAGACAGACAGACAGAACATTTAATTCAAGCAAGCAAAAGTCTTTATCCTCAAGGAGTTTACATTCTAATGGAGAACACCTTAAAAGAGAGATGAAAATGGGGACCAGGCATAAAGGGTTCAGTTGGGGAGGAGGTAGTGATAAGGTCTAGAGGTTAGGGGTCCTGGAATCCATGTGGGTCCTGCCCAAAAGAATTTGGACCCAGGCCTTCTTTCAATCAAAAACAAGGTTTATTGAAGATTTGCCAGACTCTTAAGGAATCTGAGCATCTGTGGGCTGTTGGCTAGATTGTAAAAATCTCAGCAGTGGCTAGATTTTAGAAATCTGAGCATCTTAATGGAGACAAGATGGACCTTAAATACAGAAAGACTAAGGGAGGAGGGATCTAGGAGTGGTCAAGTAGTCTATGAGGTAATAGAATTCCAGGGGTGGCCAAGGCAGAATGGAGCCTAGATAGGATTAAGGGTGGGAAGTGTCTTGGGGACATAGGGGAGGTCTAGGCTAGGCTAAGGGTAACAGAATTTGGAGATTGGGTGTAACCACAAAGAAAGGCCAGTTGATGGGGTTATATCCTCAGGCAAATGCCAGAGATTTGGCCAGGTGGGAAAATCCAGGGTTTTTCCTTTTTGGGATTTAGCTCCCTTCCTCATCAGTAGTGTGAAAACTGAGAATAGAATGGCTAATGACCTTACTAACCACCTTGATCTGCTGGAGCTTCCTTACTATCCAGAGGAAACCAAACTGACCTGGGAATCAGAATCAGCCAATTAGGAGGCAAACTGAGCATCTCTCAAGCTCAACACACCTGAGATCCTTGCTTTCCTTACTGAACCCAGATATCCTTCCAAAGTACTGTAACAAACTGATTATTAATAACTATTATCTTGGAGAGGTTCAGACCCTCCCCCCACCCTTCTTCCAAAATCTTGACTTTAAGTTCAGTTTGGTTCTTTTTTTTTTTCAGAAGGACATTACTATTAATGAGATTGCATTGACTCTCCTTATCCTTGTCAGCCTCTGCTCAAGCTTGCAAAGAATTTAATCCAAAGTAGGGAAGCCCATTGTGTTCTACTCAAACTTGGGTGGAGACAGATTCTTTTGTGCAGATAACCCAAGACTGGGAGTGGTCTGGTATAGAGGTATTTTGTCCATCCAGGGGTGAAATGATGATGGAGTGACATCAACTCCTGTTGGAAGAGTATATAAACCATACAACCTAACCCCAGCTCTGCATACATGCTCTGCCAGCTTTGAGAGAAATAAACATGCAAACAACCTAATTCCATTTGTCTTTCTTAGATGGAACTCTGGAGGTTGACAGTAGAAAAATCCAGACAGTTAAGAAAAAAAGTGAGCATGGATGGCCTTGGCACATAATGAAATGGTGGTTTCTTGTGCACATTTCTCATTTGATTTGTAATATTTATTTGTGTGAATATTTTATCCCCTTACTACTCCAATTCCTTCTCTGCTATGTATTACCTGTGTGATGTTGGGCACGTAGTTTAACTTCCCTAGGTCTCAGTCTCCTCATCTGTAAAATAAGAGATTGGCCTAGATGACCACCTGGTTCTCTTCAAACTTTGTATCTATGATCCTATGACAATTACTTTTTAATCTTTGTCTCCCTAGCAGCTTAGCATGGTGCCTTATGCATAGCAAGCACCTAATGGGTGTTTTGGATAAATAAGTGGATGAAATATTACCTTTACTATTTTTCCTGTGACTTTTCAGAGGAACACTTCCTCTCCCATACCCCCCACCACCCCTCTTGCCAATCTCTGTCACCACCAATAACCGATGCTTTCTTATTTATATGTTTATCTAGCATTGTCCAATTTTTTCAAATGTACTTTTTAAAAGACAATTTAGGACTGGATTGTGTTTTGGTTTTCAGATTTCTTTTCATTAATTTCATAATATGGTTTGACTTCCTGGTTGGCTGCCCTATACTTAGCCCCTTTTAGTCTACTCCAAGTGATACATGTATCTAATTCTCCTGAACACATATTCTTTTCTATTAAATACATTGCATTGCCTCCATTTCTTCTGTTTTGTTGTAATAGCTGAATCACTGTGTGTGTTAACCACAATACAATAATGAAACAGAGTGTGTCAGACTCATATAATCATTCTTTGCCTCTCCCTGATAATGGAGGAACAAGAAAAGCTGAGAAAATGAAATCTAGAAGTAATTTTAAAATTCCTCATCCCTTTCAGTCATTATTAGCCTAACAGGTACAACTTCCTGTAAGAAATATTGATATCACAGCATTGACATCACCTGGCTGCTCTGTCTTGAACCTATTTTAAAAAGTCTATTCCTTTCTTGGAAACCTTCCATTCTCTCTGGAGTCAAGAGTTTGGAGGCAGATTCTAAAGAAGAAATCAAGATAGGCAATGCTGAAGAGAAATGAAGGAAATTGAAACTCATTTTTTCTTCTGCCTGTGACTCAACTATCACTTCACATGGTTTCTACTCTAATCTGTCTCCTCTGGAGCACAGAGGTCTTCCTTCTCTTCCGCTTCCTCTCTCCATCTCACCTTCTTTCCCTCCCTCTGTATTCCTAGAGACTTTTTTTTTGCCAAAGTGAGAGGGAAAAATAAAATAAATTTAAATTATTAGTAAAATACACTCATAATATTAAATGAAATGAGTGTAAAACCTTACCACACTGTGTAAATATAAATTACTCATTATTTAAAGGTACATTTCACAACACTCCTAGTATTTGTGATGAGGTCTAGAGGGTAGGGGTCCTAGAATCTCAAAATCACTACATGTGAATTCGACCCAAGCCTTCTTTCAGTCAAAAACAAGGTTTATTGAAGATTCGCCAGATTAGCCAGAATCTGAGCATCTATGGACTATTGGCTAGATTGTGAAAATCTCAGCAGTGGCTAGATTATAAGAATCCCAGCATCTTAATGGAGATAAGATGGACCTTCTATACAGAAGGACTATGGGAGGGACCTAGGAGTGGCCAAGTAGTTTGGGGTGACTTGAGGAGGGGTCTAAGGAACATCTGAACAAGAGTGGCCAGTAAGCTGGGGTGAACAGAACTCCTGAGACCTGGACCATGTGGCCAAGGGAGAATGGATCCTAGCTAGGATTAAGGGTGGGAAATGGCCAGGGCCATAAGGAGGTAAGACAATGGAGGACTAGGCTAGGTTAACAGAGAATTGGGAGATTGGGCATCGCCACAATGAAAGGCCAGTTGATGGGATTATAGCTTCATCCAGAGATTTGGCCATGTGGGAAAGTCCAGGGTTTTTCCTTTTTGGGGTCTAGATCCCATCCTCATCATTTGGGAGCTATCTTATATTGTCAGAAGTCAACTGATATCTGAACTGAAATCAACTTCCAGAATACTCTATAAATGAATCATCAGGACTCCAAACCAAAGCATTTTGTTCCCAAAGATTTCATATAAATTAACTCTTAAGTACAAATTTTCCAGACTAGTTTGAACATGCTTAATGATAATTTTACTTACAAACGAACATGTTAACCTTTAATTTGCACTTTTTGTCATTTCAAAATGACTCAACCAAGTGATCTATGATATAAAAAGAAATTTAAATTTTACACAAACAGGGTATCTCTTTCTTCTCCATTTCTAGGGGTTTTAAGAAGCAGCCCCAACATAATTTGCACAACCCACCCAAAATATCCCACAGGAAGACATCAGTGAAACGGAAGATCAATGGAAGAGGAGGGGAAGTAGCCTTCTGAACTCCCCAAGATCCAGTGAGAGATGCCAACATGCAGGCAATGAAGGAAATGCCCAGGGAAGTACCCAGCTGCTGCGGGAGGAAAGAGATAAATGAAACCGATTCATTCCAACTCTACCAGGGGTGGGGGAAATACAATCATAACAGATGTGGTTAAGCAGGATGAATAAAAGGCAATTCTCACAGCAACTGAAAAGTCCCTTTGTTTGTAGAATGAAACTTGTGCAACCAGGTGGAAAAGAACAGGAGTAAATAGCCTGGAGTTATTCTGGCCCCGAGGATGAAGCATCTGTGAGAAGTACGTAACACTATAGACTGGGATCTTGGTAAGTCCTTCATGGTTCAACTGTCTGACAGCTGGCACCAGTTCCTGGGAAGAGGCAGTAATTACCAGTGAGCATCTGTAGAAGGAGAACCAAACAAAGGGGTACGGAGATGGTGAGGAGCCAGCAGAGAATAGTGCCAAGCGAAGAGGTAGGGCCAGACTGAAGGGAGCTACAGGCACAGGTGCCTGTCCTCAGGTGCAAGTCCTTTCAGCATTCTTAACTATTTAAAGAAAATCTGTTTTACATTTAATGCCTTCTGAGCTTGAGTACTTAGGGGAGCTGGTGCTACTCTGGGTAATGCCAAATACTGGATAAAGGAGTAAAAGCAGCTGAGAGGTCCCCAAAATGTAGGTACCCATGCTCGTTGGGTCAGGAGGAAGTCTTTTTTTTTTTAGGCAATTGGGGTTAAGTGACCTGCCCAGGGTATCTGAGTATCTGATACTCAGTTCATCTGATACAGTATCTGAGGCTGGATTTGAACTCAGGTCCTCCTGTTTTCATGGCCAGTGCTCTATCTACTATTTCATCTAGCTGCCCTTTTACCTTACATTCATCATATTTTCTTTTTTTTTTCTTTTTGTGAAGGCAGTGGAGTTAAGTGACTTGCCCAGGGTCACACAGCTAGTAAGTATCTGAGGCTGGATTTGAACTCAGATCCTCCAGACTCTAGGGCTAGTTCTCCACCCACTGGGCCACCTAGCTGCCCCCCAGGAGGAAGTCTTTGAAACAGGGGTTACATCAAAAATGGTGTGCTATGAAAATGGCTGTTGGCAACCTTTGCGCTCTATTTCCAGAATGAGTCTCCACCTCAACCTCTCCTCTCTTAAGTGTGCATGAGAGTGATAAAGGCCTTAATCACTGAATGGGTATTGCCTTAGTTAAACAGATACCTGTTAAAGACCTTAGCTTAAAAAGGCCTAGGCCTCCCACTGCATCCAGGGCCATCTCCAGTTGCCCTGATCTATGACTTGCCACTGTACCCAAATCACTCTGGAGGAGAAAGTGAGGCTGGTGACTCTGCACAGCCCTCCCTTACTTTAAATCCAGTTCACCTGCATGTCATGGTAATCTCCTCCCTGATGTCACGTCCTCTTCAGAAACAAAGAACAAACAACAACAACAGCATCAAGAAAGTGAATATGAACAGGTGAGAGGTTGAGATGAGATGACATGGGTGTAGAAAATCGATGCTCATGTTCCCTGTCCACCCAAGTCACTGCAATCCTTTCAGGATCCCTTCAATGTTAGGCTATGAGAGAACTGAGAGCTAGAAGGGCCCCCCACAGATCATTTAGTCCAATTCCTTCATGTAACTGGTAAGAAATCATATTGGTGAATGGACTTGCCAAAAGTCACATTGTACCCAACTGAGCCAGGATTCCAACCCGTATCTCCTCGGCCCAGCCCCCCCTTAGAAAGCTCTTAGATGGGCATGTTGTCCTGAGTGCTTGACTGGGGAAACAAGGTTAGTGGAGTGGGGATTAGAATTCCAGGATATGAGTTGTAAGGTGCCTTACCTACAAATGGTTATTCAGGCTTTACAAGAAGACCTCTTGTGAGGGAAGACCTACACTATCTTCTAAGGCAGACCATTCCACTTTTGGAATATTCTCCAATAAATTTGCACCCCTGCAATTGACAGGCATTGCTGCTGGTTCTATCTTCTGGAGCCAAGCAGGCTAATTCCAATCCCTTTCCTGTGGGGCAGACCTTCAAATACTTAAATACAACTGTCACTTTCTCTTTTTTAGGCTAAACACCATCAGTTCCTTCAACTCATTTTCATGTGATATGAGCTCAAGGCCCTTCCCTATCTTGGTCGGCATCCTCTGGACACCCCAGCTATTTCTACAGATGAGGAAACTGAGAAACAAAGAGCTTTCCTGACTTGTCTAGGGTCACACAGGTAAGGCGTCTAAGGTAGCTTTTGAAGCCAGGTCTTCCTTAGCTCAAGTCCAGTACTCTGCCCCATTCTACCAGGCCAATTTAATACCAAGTAAGGAAGGTGATTGTAAAAGACTTTCCAGTTTCTTAGGAATATGTTGCTTACATCACTTGGCCCCAAGCAATGGCATCCCAGGAGACTGAAAAAACAGGTAACTTTGATGATTGGGCCAGTCAAGTGATTTTTGAAGGCTGGGAGAAATAGTTTGGAGCTTAAGAAGGGTAAATGTCCCAATCTCCAGAAAAAGGGAAGGAGATGGAACCTGCACACTATTGGCTAGTGAGTTTGATGAATTCCTGGCAGGAATATCTTAATAAAGGGATAGTTAATGAACATCTAGAAAAAAGAAATTCACAAAGAGCCAGCTATTTCTGTTCAAACCCTTCCAAAGATGATTCTTTTTGACAGAATAGGTGCAAAGAGAGAGGTCAGTATCTCTATCATCAGTTAGTTGCCAATGTCCCATCTACCCCAAGCCTATACCTACTTTGGTTCATCCTACTATTCTTATAAGTCCGAGCTACACTTTTGTATTTCTTCTCAGCTAGCTTGACCTTGCTTCCATCTTTTCTACATTTTTTTTAATGCAAGTTGATGGCCATTGATTGGGGAATGGCTGAATAAGTTGGAGTATATTAATGTAATGAAATATTATTGTGCTGCAAGAAATGGCAAATACGAGGAATCCAGAGAAAAGTGGAAAGACTTAAATGAACTGATACAAGATAAAAGAAGCAAAAGAAGAGAACAATATGAGCAATGACTACAATAATATAAATTAAAAGAATACCACAGTGAAGCCAAATGTTGAGTTATTATAATGACCAATCTTGATCCTAAAGAAGATATGAGGAAGAAGCACCTCCACAAAGTGCTTTATAATGGGCAGCTAGGTGAATTGTGCTCATTGAATAAAGCACTGGGCTCGAAAACAGAAAGACCCATCTTCAGGAGTTCAAATCCAGTCTCAGACACTTATTAGCTGTGTGACTCTAGGCAAGTCACTTAACTCTGTTTCCCTCAGTCTCCATTATCTTTGCCAAGAAAACCTCAAATGGGGTCATGAAGAGTAGCACATGATTGAACAAATCCAAACTGGTTGATGAATTTCCTGTTCATCCACAGTTCCTTTTTTAAAACTTACTCTTTTTTTGCCTTATTAGAATTGTTTGTCTTTTCATCTTCAGAATTTCTTTCTTGAGATCTTCACACCACCCTAGGACTGACTTCCCCTGTGGAATTTTTATGCATGGATCCTACCTTTTATGAATCCCTTGAAACTAGTTTTCTCATTGTAGTGGGGAAGAGGTTGGTTTATCCCCAAGCCTCATAATTTTTTTAAAAAAAGTGGACAAGGTGTTAATGTGTTTAAAAAAAATGTAAATATTGCTCTATAACCTATTATTCCTTTATGAAGTATGGAAGAATTCTCCTGCTTTCTATTAACTGATTGAAAAATAGCATACCCCTGATGGCCCTTAAAAGCTAAGCTTGGAAGCCCTCAGACATCCAAGGTAAGGAACAATTTTATGGAGTGTGACCCCTGACCCTTACACTTCTACCAAAAGGTACTCACCTATTGGCCATAACAGCTTGCAGACAAAACTACTCATGGACATTGCGTCCATCAGGGAACAGTTACAGACATATAAACACAGATAATTGGGGCCTGGAAGCTGCATCTAGATCATGACCTCTGGCAGCGGAGAAGAGAGCCCATATGGATGCAAGAGAGCTAGTTCTGGGAAAGCTGAACTGAAGACAGGAGGTGACCCAAGAAACAAAATTGAGTGATTCACCCAGCAGAGACAAATGTGCCAGGGGAGGAAGCAGTATTAGTACAATATGAGAAGAGAAAGGGCAAACAGGTGTGTGCAGTACTGGAGGCATGAATTATCTGGGTTGCACGGGTTCCCCTACTTTGTATACTTCACTACCAGTGTACTAAAAGCTTGTGTCCACTCTTCCTATTCATGTTGTATTTCATGGGGAATGAGCCCCGGGTTTATGGAAGCTACTCTTCTTACTATACTATGTTTTAAGGTATTTGTGTCTACTGACTTCTAAAGGTAACCTCATCTATGGGTCTTATGAGCTATATTTGCAGGATTGCTGACCGCCCCGTACCTTTGAGCCTGGGAGAGTGGTCACACACACCCCAGGAACCAAGCTGAAAACCTCTAGATGCCAAACTGGGAAGCTATGCTACATCTTAGCTCTTCCCCAACTCTCCTCTCCTTCATCACCAATTCAAGACGGGTAGTCAATTCTTCCTAAGGTTCCCTTCTTTCGTACCCTGGTACCCAGTTCTTCCTTGTCAGGGAATCCGATCATGAACAGAAGTTCTTGTCATAATTTTCTCAACCTTTTGAAGGGGAAAATTATATTTAATATTTATGTTTTAATTATATTTAAGTTAAAAATATAACTGCTTTACTTTTGGCAGAGAACACAGTCTAGCTGCTATGCTAGACTGGGAGGCAATATAATACAATGGAAAGGATGCTGGAGTTGGAGTCGGAGGACCCTGTGTTGGATAGTTATTACACTGGATGGCCTTTGGCAAATCACTTAATCTTTCCAGGCCTCGCTTTCCTCAACTGTAAAATAAGAGAGTTGGACCGAATGACCTCCAAAGGTTTCTTCCAGCTCTTGATATATGATCCTATGTCTGGATATTAGAATCCTTCTGTTAGTGCTTTATTACATTTATTATATATTAGTACAGAGGTACTAATGTCAAAAGGCTGAGAAAATTATTGACTAGTGTTCTATGCTGGCTATACTCACTGAAACCCTATATACCTTCCTACTCTATGACTTCCATCTGCTTGTTTTCAGTCGCTGTGTAACCTCTTCCCCTGAAGGAGAAGTGATTGTTTTAACAATCAGTTCAGCGGTTATTTAGCCCCTTCGTGATTTCAGACCTAAGCCAGCTACTCCCAGTCAGCTAAGTAGAGAAACCTGTGGGCGTTTCTCTATACTGGAACCCCCTTGTTTCTTATTGAGGCTGCCACTCTATGAGTTAAATTACTCATTCAGAGTGAGAAAATTCCTTTCAACTTCTTTCTCATGATGACAATCTGGGTCCAAGAACAATACTGAAAAGGACAAGTAGAGATAATAAATAGCCTTTTCCCAATTTCATCCCAACTGCCAAATCACTATATTCTCTTCACTGTATTTTAAGTTATGGTCCCAAATTCCCTTTTCAAACTCCACTGTTTTAACCAGGCTTTCACTTCCTAAATCTCTTTCTCTTTTAAATCACTTGCCTTTACTGGGCAGCGGATATGAAAGCACCACCTGTACTACTAAAGCCTTCCATTTCTTACCTAAAACTTCCAAAGGACCCATGATGAAAAATGCTGTCCACCTCCAGAGAAAGAACCAATGAATTCTGAATGCAAATTAAAGTATCTTTTTCTCACTTTCTTTTTTTTCTTGTTTTGGTGTGTGTGTGTGTGTGTGTGTGTGTATATGTGTGTATGTGTATGCGTGTGTGAGAGAGAGAAAGATGGCTAATATGTTCTACATGATTTCACAAGTATAATTGATAATCATATTGCTTGCCTTCTCAAGGGTTGAGGGGGGGGGAGAGAGAGAATTTGGAATTCAAAAGAAATTTATAAGAATATTAAAAATAAATTTTATATACATATGTTGTATATATTTAAAAGGTATTGAAACTATCCTCATTATTAATTGGCTCAGTCAGCCATCTATACAGGAAGCCGCATGAACTATTCTGGGAAGCTGTGCTCAATTGAATCAATGATTTATCTTGATTGACCTTCCTTCTCTTGCTCTAAATGTCATTCCCAGTGCTGTGGCTAAGTAAACCCCTTTTTGTTAACTAGTAGATGGACTACTGGTATCTCATTTTGTTCTAATTTTGGATCTAAACTGTCAGGCAGATTGCCTGAGTCACATACAGTCCACAACAGCATACAAACACACACACACATATACACACACGCACACACACACACACTCACTGCAAATCTTAAAGCACCTAAACATCAGCAATTATTATTTTGACTGAAGCACTTATTTAGAAAAATATCTTTTTATTATTTTTTTTTGTTTGGGGGCAGCTAGATGGCACAGTGGATAGAACACTGGCCCTGAAGTCAGGAGGACCTGAGTTCAAATCCGGCCTCAGACACATAACACTACCTGTGCGGCCCTGGGCAAGTCACTTAACCCCATTGCCTAGCCAAAAAATATGTATGTATATATTTTTTTGTTCTGTCATTTCAGTGATGTCCAACTCTTCATGACCCTATTTGGGGTTTTCTTGGCAAAGATACTGGAGTGTTTCGCCATTTTCTTCTCCATCTCATTTTACAAATGAAGAAACTGAGGCAAATAAGATTAAGTGACTTGCCCAGGGTCATATAGCTAGTAAGTGTCTGAGACCAGATTTGAACTCAGGAAGATGAGTTTTCGTGACTCCAGGCCTGGCACTTTATTCTCTGTGCCACCTAGCTGCTATATAACAAAAAATTCTTCAACTACATGCAGGCTTGATGAACTTCAAAATATAAGAAAAGCAAGAATGTAAATAAGCATTTCAGTATAATACAGTATTTTGTCAAATACAATGTGGTGTAAAATATGATTTATTATAACTAAATGTAGACTTACTTTTTTTTTCTCATGTTAATTATCTAACAACTAACACTTATCTTACCCAGGCTAGTACTATAACCCAAGACACAGAATCTTTTTTGTTTTGTTTTGTTTTGTTTTGTTTTGTTTTGTTTTTTTGCAAGGCAATTGAGGCTAAGTGATTTGCCCAGGGTCACACAGCTACTAAGTGTCAAGTATCTGAAGCAGCATTTGAGCTCAGATCCTCCTGACTCCAGAGCTGGTACTCTATCTATCCACTGCCCCACCTAGCTACCGCACAAGGCACAGAATCTTGACAAATTCAAGTTTCTGGTCCTTTAACGATAGAAGACCAGGGTATGCTGAGCTCTTAGGTTCATGAAAGCTGTTGTTCACACTTACTACTCAGAGATTTTCTTTTAATAAACTTGCATATCTTATCCCAAAAGACAATCCTTGTGTCTCTCTAGTAAGTCGCTAAATAGTGAAACTTCCAGTATTTCAGCCTGTTTTCCTTAGCAAGTAAGAGAAATCTAGGGGGTTGGTCCTCCAATGTGGTCTAGCCAAGCCAGGATAAAAGCTGCTTCCTCTTAGGGAAGGGGAGCCTCTTCTGCTGCTACTACAGTCAAGAAAATGAGGAGTCATGGATAGAGCATTGGCCCTGGAGTCAGGAGAATCTGAGTTCAAATCTGGCCTCACACACGTGATACTCACTAGCTGTATGACCCTGGACAAGTCACTTAACCCCAACTGCCTCGCCAAAAGAAAAAGAAAAGAAAATGAGGAGTCTAACTAAGCTAGTTTTGTACTTGACACATCTTGTATCTCTGGCAAGTCTGCCTTTTCTGCTTAACACTTCAAGGAATCCACAATTGCATCAACAGAGGCATTTCTCCCATTGTGTTCTATCAGTGTAGAACATAAACCTGATTCATGTTCTTCCATAAGCCCTCCTCTAGAGAGGAACCTCCCTGTACACCAATGGCCATCCTTTAGGATGTACATTCTTAACTTTTTTGTGTGGTCTGAACCCCTTTGGCAGTCTACTAAATCCTATGAACTCCTCAGGCTAATATTTTTAAATGCATAAAATAAAATACATAGGATTACAAAGGAAACCAATTATACTGAAATGCAGGTATCAAAAAAATTTTGCTTAATTAAAAAACAAAAGTTCTTAGGCAACAGGTTAAGAACCACTGTTCTAGGTCTTTTGAGATTCCATGGGTATCAGCTCAGCATGGGGGATGCCTATCTGTTATTCCTTACTCTTGCTAATTACACATTTTCTAAATTATGTTTCTTGTGTCATATCTTGCCTCTAAATCATCATGGGAAATATACTACAGCTTCCTTGTACCCACTATATACTTCTCTATTGTCCCCTAGATCAGTCACAATTTCAATTCTTTTAAGATTGTCATGTTCCACGACCCATAACTGTTCAGTATAATTGCCACTTAGTTTAGTATGGAATTCTCTTTTCCACACTTGCTTCAAGAAGTAATCTGGAGGTCTTCAAGCAGAATGTGATGGTCACTCTTTTGGGATGTGATAGAGGAAATTCCTCTTCAGGTAAGATTAGGGTTAGGTGACTTCTGAGGTCCCTTACTACTCTGAGATTCTGTGAAGATATATATTAAAGCAGAAGATCAGAATAAAGTGGGATATAATCAGAATTTTTTCTTAACTTTAAAAAAAGTTTTACTAGCCTTTTTTCGCTATAAAAGGTATGTTGAGGGGAAAATCTAGCTTTTATGCAATGTCACAGTTAATATTAAGTATGACAAAAACATTATTCAAATATCCTTACTTGAAGAAAGATAGTTTTGTAAGAGATGGTTCAGGGGAAAATTACCAATTGATTTATGAGTTTATAGGTGGTGAATCTTTGTTCCTGGTTTTTGAAAGCCCCTTATCAAGAAACATGGCTGTGCCCATTAAGAGGCAAACCATTAAGAAGACAAAAGAGAACTGATGAAACCTCAGTGAGTGTAGCTACCCAGGGATGAATTGATTGATTTAGAGCTGCTCCTTGGTACCTTCCAGTGAATAGGTTTTAGTGACCTGGGCTACCTCCAAGATAAGAAGACAGATTCTTGCGGAAGGAGCCATCCTTTTTTGCCAGTCTATGAAAGTGAACCAACAGAATGGTTCGGCCCTTTGGAGTTCCTTTTTTGCCTTGGGTTTGAGCTCCTGAAAGAGCAACAAAGCTAAGGATGGACCTAGGCTCTGGTTGGCTATGCCTACTCCTGGTTTTTCCCCAGAAGCTATTAATGGTTATTTTGGGGCAGCAGTATCTGGACACAACATGTGTTTGCCCACTGTTTTCTAAGCCAAATTCAGAGACCTAAGAGCTGACTTCTCCAATCCAATAGAGGGCAGGAGCAAGGGCAGTAGTGAGTATACTATAGAAGTACATAGAAAGTAAACGTGTAGGCCCATGTAGCCACAGAGTTCATGGACAATACTCCTGGACCCCAGCCTAAAGTATACAGAAGATGGGGTAAGGATTTCCATCTAGTCCTGTAGCCAGAGAAAGGAGATTTCTTCACCACTGTTGATCATCAAGGTTGTCTCAAATAACCCCAAATTCCAAAGAAAAGAAGGAGTGCCTGAGCATACTGCCTTTGGACAGAGAGAAGAATTTCCCATGTCCTGACCCTCCCCCACAGAATAAGTAAAGGATTAAAACTGCTAAGATCTGTACTTTGGTCCCTGCTATTACTTTGAGATATCTAAATAGCACAGGTCTGGTGAGAAGGGGAAAGGCTGACTGTTGAACAGCCCCCAAGACTGTTTAGTTTCCAGCAGGAGTTCAGACTTCAGGGCTGGCACTACAAATCTGGGAGGGACAGTATAGAACCTTAGCTAGGGGTTCACCAGAATGTCAGAATGTTTCCCCTTCAACCACTCCTAAGTTCCATTCCCTTTTGAAAGAAATCTAAACAGTGGGGTAGCATTGAATTAGTCCTAATGAAGCAATATGACACAGCATAAAGAACTTTGTCCATGGTGTCAGAAGACCTGGGTTCAAATCTTTCCTACTTGTTTGAACCTGTACAAATCACCTAACAGCCCACTCCCACCCCCCGCCTCCCATCTTGGGTTTTTTCCTCTCTCATCTCTAAGGTAAAAAGATAAAATTAGGGGTTCTCAATCAACAATCCTTTGTTGAGTACCTACTGTAGGTAAGGTATCAAGTTAGGTCCCAAAGACATAAAGCAAAGAATAAAGCAGTGTGTACTTGAAAGCACCATACATTTTAGCTGTCTAGTGGAAAAGTAGGACCCACCAGACAAGGAAGAGAAGTATATTGATCGTGTTTTACTGTGAGTATTTTATGTGGAGGTTTTTTTGTTTTTGTATCTGTTTATGTGTTTCTGTAAGTCCTTTGTGACTTCTGCATTTTCTATAAGGGTGAAATAAAAGCTGTCCTATACCTGATATGTATTTTTCACCTTGAGTGCTTACATGGGACCTGGTATCCCAACTGTCCACATTTGTGGAGGTCTATACATAACCTATATTTGGATATTTTCCCAGAGTAAATTGTAAGTGAGAATATAATGAGCTAAGGAGAATGTCCTTTTGGGGAAGGCCCTCAAGATCAAAACCATCCTGTGCAATCCCAGAGCTTTGGGTGGCCTAGCTTATCATTCTCCACTTGGTAAATTTGAAGCACAAATTAAGCTTCAAGCCCAAGTAAAATTATTCTTTTACTCCCCCACTAACTGCTACCTCCCTTTTAAGTGCAATAGTAATTTAGAAAATGGAGAAGTCATTTCTGGCTGGCACAATCAAAGTAGACTTCAGTGGAAGATGCAGGATTTATTTAGGCTGGAAGGCTGAATTGGACTTGGGCAGCTAGAGATGCCAAAAGAGGTCCAGAAAGGAGAAAAACAGCTTGAGTAAAGGCAGAGAGGCAAATTGAACATAGCATTAATAACAGTAATAGAAAATATTACATTAGACCAAGGAAACAAAGCCCCAAGGAGAGGCACTCCTCTGCTAAATTCTCTTGGCTAGATTATATGCTTACAATGACCATAGTCACAATAAACACTTGCTACCTACCCCTGCTTTGTTGCCAACCTTAATATAAATTTTAATCATTGGGAGATAGAAGTGGAGAATTAACCATGAAACCTTAAACTTTTGTCAACCTTAAAGCACTATAGAAATGTGAATCAATTTTTGTGGGGAGGAAAAGGCAAGTGCAAAAATCCTCCAAATAAAGAGCTTTGGCTTAAATAAATAAATAAGAGTTCCAAGAGTCCATAATCCCAGTGAGTCACCAAAGGAATATGAAAACGATCTATCATTATGCCAGGAAGAAGGCTTCAAATTTTCCAAGGTTTACTAGCCCAAAAAATATAATGTCCTTGGCCATGTCTGCAACTGATCTTCCGCAAAAGCAACAAAGAGTTAAGACTATGAGTAGATGTTTTTAACTGGCAGATGAATGACGGTTTTCAATTCAAGGGGACTGGAAACATTGCCTAAGTTTTCCTGGAAAAAGAATTATTGCTTGTTTGTTATTTCTCTAGAGTTCAGAAAGTATGACATGAATAGATGTTCTCTCCCAAGTGATGCAGCATAGACCAAGCCCATATAGCCCTCTTCATAGCATTAACTCCTTCTAGGGAAGGCATAAGCTTCTTTTCAGTGAAAGAGCTTTGCCACTACTTTTAGATTTCACTTAGCAAGATTAAGAGTACAAAGGTTGTTTATCTCCCCTTAGCCCCTGTACTTGTAATTTGGATAAACTGCCACCAGGTTAACAGTGAGAGATAATCTGTTGGCTTCAAGGTTCCAACAACTATCTTTTCCATAAATATGACTGAGGACATAGTTTGGCACGTCTTATTTTCATTCTCTTTGATTTTGTAACCATTGACCTAGCACCTTTGTTGGCAGATATAGACTGGTTCCAATCTAGGGCAGTTCCTGCTGATATCCTCAGTCAGAGTTTATGCTAAGAAATCTGAGATTCGAGTCTAATTTGAGTCTGGGTTTCCACTGATATGAAGTCTCCCAGACCCCGTACAAACAATGCAAATGTTGTGTCCAGGTCAACCTTCATATCACCCACAGAACATGAAGAAAGAACACATGACTCACAGGAACCTGTAAAAAATGCAGAAAACATATCAACAACTCACGATTTCTTATAAACAATCCTTACCATTTTTCACCCTCTTTGGTGAGTCCTACAGTTCACAAGGGCCTGAAAGTCCTACAAACTCAACATTACCCTGTGGTTTAGATGCCTCAGAAGGTAAATGCATTTGGGGTTAATAATGGGGCAGACTACCCCCATTACTATATAGACTACTACTACTTAAATGTTTCATTCAAGTTCCACTTTCAATAGGATGCATTCAGTGCCTCCCCACCTCCTAATCCTTCAATAACCCATCCTCCTGCCAGATTCATAGTACTATTCTGTGGTTTGGACTCCCTCAGAAAAACAAACACTCCTGGGGCTGCTAGACAGGAAATATCCCAACATTTTAATGATTCACTCTTTCACACCACACACACTTGTATAAGTAAAAGGCATCAGGTGCATATATATGTATGTTATATAATATATACATATGTAGCTATGTATGTATGTACATGCATAACCACATACTTTTGCTCTCAAATGAGTCTGGCAAAATGGTCTTCCTTCCAATGAGCTTAGATTTAAAGAGCAGGAGTTGATGCTTATTTAATAAGGAAAAACTCTCTTTGGTTTCTCTTTCCTGTTAGTGTGGTGGCCAGCTAGTTTTTTCTAAGCTGGTGAATGGGTGTTGCCTCAGTCAAACTGAAATCTGGAAAAGACTTTAGCTTAAAAAGGCCAAGGTCTCCCACTGCATCTGGGGCCATTTCCAGCCGTCCTGATCTATATCTTGCCACTGGGCCCAGATGGTTCTGGAGGGGAAAGTGAGGCTGGTGACTTTGCACTGCCCTCCCTCTCTTAAATCCAATTCACTTGCACATCATGGCATCGCCTCCATGATGTCATGGTCCTCTTTGAGAATGAATGACGAATAAAACAACAACAACAACAACCGCTCTGAAGGCTTGGATTCCCCCAGAAGTGAAACATGCTGAGATTCTTTAAAAAGGTAATCCTTCTCCCCATCAGACCTACACTGCACAAATAACTCCCTTTAATTGCTGAATGTGAATTCCTGGTCCTTTGTACCTCCATAACATAGAATTGACACCTTGCTGCTGCTCTTCAGAACGTTTAGGTCATATGTAATTCTCTTCTCTTAGAAAGAGTTATACTGGTCAATATTTGTTGTTGTCATCCAGTCTTTTGTTGTTGTCGTCCAGTCATTCTTCAGTTGTGTCCAACTCTTCGTGACCCCATTTGGGGTTTTCTTGGCAAACATACTGGAGTGGTTTGCCATGTGCTTCTCCAGCTTATTTTACAAATGAGGAAGCTGAGGGAAACAGGATTAAATGACTTGCCCAGGGTCACACAGCTAGTAAGTCTCTGAGGCCAGATTTGAACTCAAGAAGATGAGTCTTCCTGACTTCAGGGCCAGCATTCTATCCACTGCACCACCTAGCTGCCCCATTGGTCAATATGCTCCCATTCTATTTGTCAGAGGTTAGAAATCTAAACCCTCAAACTTGAGGTTTTCCACAACATAACCTCTGTGTTTGGAGATGCTAGAGAGCTTGCATGCGAGAAAATGATGGTGACATGGAAAACGGTGCCTTGAAAAGACTAGGAACTATTCATGGACATTCTATAACTAGTTCCGGTCAGTCAACCATGTGTGGAAGATGAGGCTCCTTAACTGTCGGCAGAGGCATTAAAAAAAAAAAGCTTATTAATTGTAACTACTTTCTCTTTGCCTCATTTGGTGATTCCTTTGCTCATGGAGTGCAATGAGAGATGATGCTGAAAAGAGAGGTTGTAGGACTTTCTTTCCTCCGAAACCAAGTGATCCTATGAAAGGGCCTTCATCCTTGGCCTCTCCTTTTGTTCTCAATTCTAGGTGAAGAAAGTAGAATGTAGTTAGTAGAGACTTGAGATAATGGCAGTAGATACAAGACACCCTACCAACTCATCAGGGTACCATGGAACCCTTGGGGCCATACGTAGCTATCCTGGTTTGTGGAGAGTGAGTCAGAGAGGACTCAATACATGTGAAGCCTAGTTTGGTATAAACTTGGACCCTTTGTATTTGTGGGGACACCTGGAGAGGTTCCCTACCTGAGACTTTGATTCCTTCTTAAAATAAGTCTTTTTATGGGCAGCTAGATGGTGCAGTGGATAGAGCACCAGCCCTGGAGTCAGGAGGACCTGAGTTCAAATGTGACCTCAGATACTTACTAGTTGTGTGACCCTGGGCAAGTCACTTAACCCCAATTGCCTAAAAAAAAGAAAGAAGGAAAGAAAAAGTCCTTTTAGTATAAAACTACTCTAGCATTTTCAGACTTCAGGACAGTTTTGGCACTTAGAGGTCCTGCAGGAACTCTTTTTCTTTTTTCTTTCTTATCTTTAGATGTTTTTAATTAGCTGCTTATAACTTATCATAGGGAAGGCATTCCAGGCTGTTAGCAGACTATACCAACTTGAATTTGAGACTATAGTATCTATACTACGATCTCTAAAGTAAACCAACTTGAAGAAGTTACACCAGTTGAAGTCTCTAGGTAAGGAAAGTTCTGTATCCTCCTCCCCTTCTCAATTCAGCACTAAATCTGACCTCTCACCCTTGTTGCCTTTTTGAGTTTGCGGGATCCCAGAACATCCACTTTTCTCTGGGGTACTTGTTATTGTCTAGGAACTCTCCTCTCTCATCATGTGGACAAACACACATCCGATTCTGTTATGTGCATCTCCAGAAATTCTCAATGCTCAACCACTACCCTGAGGCTACCATTACTATCTGAGAAGGAGATTCTTTGCTTATATGCTCTTAGGGTCACTCCAGTAGAAAAATAGAAGCAAAAGGGATTGATTGAGTCTACTGGTTTCCTTCCAAAGGTTCCCAAACTTATTTGGCCTACTGCCCCCTTTTTGAAAAAAAAAAACAACAACCACTACTCAGTGCCCCCCTGGAAATCTACTTTCTTTAACTCTTTAATTTTTTTTTTGAAATTTGTGCCATTTTAAAAAATATATATGCATGTATATATTATATACATTTAAATGATGCATCTTAAATTTAATAACTTAATATAAATTTGTGGGGGGTTTTCCTGCATGGAAATTTTGATGATACAATATTGTATCATGTAACCATATAGTATCATATTACAAACAAGTCATTACACACACGTATTCCTGCCAATTTATGCTGGACTTCCCGACAATGTGTGACACTCTCGCTTGCCAACATTTGCTTGCTAAGACCTGTTGGTGAACTTGACCATTGATCAGTCGTAGCTTGTATTTAGTATGTTCATTTGGAAAATAATGTAATCACTATGACTTTAACTCTGTTATACAACAGATGAAACAGGTACGAACAGTTTTTCAAAATTTTCTTGTCTTCTTTCCTTATGCTTCCATTGTCCCCTCATTTTTATTCAACAACCCCCCAGTTGCACCCGAGGCTACTACTGACCCCCTGCATCATTCTAGTACCCCCCAGGAAGCAGTATTGCCTACTTTGGGAATCTATGCCACACAGACCAGCACAAAGGAATGTCTCTTGTAAAAACTCCCTCCTCCCTACAGTCTGAGCAAAACAATTAATCTTTGGAGCAGTCCTAAACAAAAAGTTCACCATCCTGTAATCTTATTAAATTCAACAGGGAACTCTCTTGATTAACTCCTTACCCTTAAAAAAAATAGAATTTTCTTATTTTTTTTTGATGAGGCAATTGGGGTTAAGTGACTTACCCAGGGTCACACAGCTAGTGTCAAGTGTTGGTCTGAGATGGGATTTAAACTCAGGTCCTCCTGACTCCACGGCCAGTGCTCTATCCACTGCACCACCTAGCTGCCCTAGAATTTTCATCAAAATGAATGATAACATAAACAATTAGCTAATGTTTGTATTATACTTGAAAGGATGATAAAAGCACCAGAATGAACACCTACATAAAATTAAGCACCTTTTTCCTTAACTTCAAATATTATCAATCACCACATAATCTAACCCTAGTTTTCCCTATAGACTTAAACAAAAAGAATCTTCTAACATATCTGGAATCCTTTCTTATATAATTGTTCTAGTGTTTCAAGACAGCTCAGCTCAGGATAGCTCAGCATTTGGAGCCCTTGTAGGAAACTCTTATTCAGCCTTTTCTTTTTCTATATTCAGAGGTTTTTAACTTCCTGATTACAATTTATTAGAGAGGAGACATTCTGGGTTGGCGGACAGTACCAACTTACTCTGAATTTGAGCCCTAGATCCATACTACCCCAATCTTTAATGTAACTCAATTTGGAAGAGTTGGAGTATTTAACATCTCTACATCAGTGAAATTCTATATCCATCTCCTTCCCAACACAACACTAAAGCCAACCTCCATCACTTATCACAATTCCTAACTTGCTATCCAAGCACTTACTATGACTCCTTGGCAAATTCTCCACCTTGTTGCCAAAAGCATTTCCCAAAGTATGAAGCACCAGTCTGTACAAAAAACCCATGGGGACGATTTTCCAATCAGTAGTTTCCTTGGGAAGCGTTTTTAAATTATTCCAATTTCTGCTCTCATTAAGCAGCTAAAATTTAACATAGAATTGATGTCTTTATTAACCTCTGAACATTTAGAAAATAATTAAATAAAGGATAACACAGATTTTAAATAGAGAAAAGTGATTTCTCCATAACAACCAAAATGGTTTTTTAAACCCAAGTGGAAATGCCCATTAAAGAGAAGGCATCATGATGTTGTCCTGGAAAGAGCAATAGACCCAAATCAGGACTCTTCAAGTCACTGGTTACACACGACCTTGGGCAAATCCTTTGACCTCTCTGGGCCTTAATCTCTTTATTTGTAAAAGTAAGGAGTTGACTTCAAAGCTCTCTGAGTAGCAATCTATAAATCTGTTAATCTATAACTTAGTGTGAGGTTGACTAGAACAGCACTCTACCAGAGGGAACGTAGCTTATTAGCACATGCCTTGGAGAAATGCCCAGCTAGTTGAGAAACTAACTGGGCTTCAGTGTATGAAGAAATGTGTTTTCCTTTAACTCTGAAATGCCAGATAATGAGTCTTTTGGCTCAAAAATTTCCACACTGGCATTTAGGGGATACTATTTGCTTCTTGCAAGGTTTCCTTTTCCATTTTTCTTCTTTTTTTTCACTCCTAAAATTTCCACCAGGCTGCATGCCTGAAAGTCTTACTGTTTTAATAAAAATACCCCCCACCAAATATCAACATATTGTGAGAGGCACGTATTCTTCGTCAAATTTGCGTTAATTTATAATTAAATTAATCAAATATTTCACATCTTTTTCTATTCACAAACAAGACTGTCATTTTTCTCTCTAAGGAGACTAAAATTTATCAAGCCTAAAAATCATCACTTCTCATGACTGAGAAAGTAAAAATTTAATCCAGGTGTGAAGAAATTAGCAATTTTTCTTTTCCCCCCTTCTTACTTATAAATATGGCAGTAGCATTGGTAATTAGATGGCTGAAAATTGTTACCCTGTATATTGGGTAGATTAAACTTGTCAGCAACATCCATTGCAGAATACTGGGCATCCCAAAACTCTTAGCAGTTTTAAACTTGAAAAGCATAAAGTTTTAGAAATTAAGATTTTTGGAACGCCCTGTACTTTCTGCTGTTACTGCCCACTGGTAATATTTAAATATTCAGACTTGACAACAGGGGAATCCCACTTACCTATTTTCCCCCTTGATTGGCCAGGGTTCAGCACTGGGAGTTGACTCAAATGATTTGGCCAGGCTTATCGTAATAAGCATCTTCCCCAAGTATAGAGCGAACTTCATCAACTCATGGGCAAAGGGAGATATTAGAAGGACCAAACAGGTGTTAACATGTCCTATCTCAGCTAAGAGGACCACGTAGTGGGGTTGGCCTGTGTGAAGCCTGCCCTTGACTGGCCCAAAATTGATCGGGTACAGGGACAGACCAATGAGTCTCAATGAGGCTATACAGAAATTCCACAAGAAGACTGTCTCCAAGACCATAAGCTTTTACAGGATAGTGTCCACCTTACAAAGACACAAATGCTTAGAGACTAGAGTGGTATGATTGCTCCTTAGATACTGGCCTCATTGCTCCTTAGGGACTAGAGTGGTGTGATTACTAAGGTCTCAAGCTCAGAGCAAGTTGGTAGCATTAACTAACCGATCCAACCTGGAATGCCTTCTCTCTGATGAAAAGCCAAGCTTTTCAAATGCTAGATGAGAGGTCCCTGCGTCTTCAACAATGGGACATCATCCTCATTGCACTGATCCAGCTTTTTGAGCTAGAAATGCTTCTGGGATTCACATCTTACTTTCTATATCAAAAATCTATATGAGTTAATAAGCAGAGTTATCATCTATCACCAAGGAACTTTTATATGCCTTGGGCACTTCAATGGCTGTGTTAAGCCACAACCACCCACCCTATACAAAAAAAAAAATTTAATTTCACATTTGTTTTGATCCTTCAAGGAATTATGAGTAGTGAATAGAATCTCTCATTGATTATCAAAGCAGTCCAGTAAAGTAGGTTAAAGAGGAGAGAAAATGTACCCACTCTACAAATGAGAAAACCCAGATAAAGAGATACTTTAATGTTGTTGTGTTGTTTCAGTTGTGTCCAACTCTCCACCACCCCATTTGGGGGTTTTCTTGGCAAAGATACTGGAGTGGTTCACTATTTCCTTACATCTATAATACAATTGGGAATCTCAGTATATGGACTTTTCCCTGTAAAGCACTAGCACAAGTTACTTATAGGGGTTGTGAGTAGGGGCAAGGTAGTGGTGCTTCCAAAGCCATATCATTTCACACCCTAACTCATTCTCCCGTTTTCCGTAGTCTACAGAGAGCAGTGGGCTGTCATGTAATTACTTACTCATGTAAGAGGAGTGTATATCACTCACGGATCATCAGATTGTGCTTTGACTACATTCAATTAACTTAACCCCCCATTATTGGACTTCAGATTCTATGCAGGTATAGACTAAGTATGACCTAGGGTATATTCAAAATTACTTTTTTAAAAATTAGGAGAACTTGTCATCTCTGTTCTTCCTTGAAGCCTTATATTTTGGGATGTCCCTTTCTCATTGATAAGTGACTTTATTTATAGAAGCCAGGCACTTTGCTTTTTAATGACCATGTAAATTACTAATATACCATAAAGGTCAGCAAGTTAATAAGCATTTATTAATGCTTATTGTAGATTAATGATTATAAGCATTAATGCTTATTGATTGATTACTAAGCACCTACTCTGTGCCTGGCATTGTGCTAAACCCTAAATAGTAGCAAAGCAAAACAAAACAAAGTGATAGTGTGTTTGTGTAATAAACTGCAACGAAACTGGTGCACAGTATCAAACTCCCCACCCTCCCACAGTCACCCCCGGCAAATAGATGAGGAAAGGATAAAGGGAAGGAATTTTAGGGTTGGGAACTCACTGATTGCTTTGGCAAACACTCTGAGGAAATGGAATATTTGTGGGAGTGGTGCTTTATGGTTAGCACTGCTTCCCCCCATGATTTTATCATAGCTGGGATTCACAGCAACTGCACTAGCCAGTGTCCCATTAAGGCTTGTTCAGATCCCCTCAGTCCTGACTCCACTCTTTTCCTGTCTTTTCCTGTCTGCTCTATGTCACAGCCCCCTGCATTCCTCCTCCCCCTATCCTGAGCTCTTGGGGATCCACTAAGAAGGTGGGAGGGAGGCTATACATTTTTTTATAACAATTTTGAAATGTTCATTCCAAAAATCTCACCCCACCCTCTAGAACTCAGACCTCAGGGGGAGTTAAGTAAACCCCGCTATAGATTAATAGGCTTATGGGCATGGACATGATGGCACTGACGGACATCAGCAACACCCAGGACATGAAACAACTGGAAAAATCACAGACTATTGGTACTGGATCAGATCTTAAGAGTCAACCAGCTTCACATTTCCATCAAATATAAGAATCCCCTCTATAGCTTTGATTTTTGCAGGCACATGGAAGCCCCAGCCTCCCTTGTCGCAGACCGTTCCGTTGTCTCCAGCTGTAATTGACAGAACTTTCTTCCACTGAACCAAAATATCATTCCCAATCACTTCCATCCATTGGTCTTAGTTGTGTCCCTTGAAGCCACACAAAATATCTTGCCCTTTTCCACATGATAACCCTTGAAACATTAGAAAACATCACGTCCTCACTCATCAGTGTTATGGTCCACCATTCCACACCACCATTGAATCGACTGATTTCTTTGCTGATCTATAGAGGTGGCTCTATTATTCATCTTGTATCTTGTTCCTCCAGGGTCTCTGTAGGTCTTGGATCATATGTTTAGTGGGGGCAGAGTCCTCAGTCCAACTCCTGAAAAAGTAATGGGGCAAGAGATTTGAAGGTAAAGGAGGGAAGAAGGGTTTTCTCAGTGAATATATCTGAATCCTTAGGGTGGATCCAGAGCTAATGTAATCTCCCAGGAATGCTTCAAGCTATACAGGATTTCCTGGGGCCAGTCATTTAACATCAACTAACAAACCTACAGCAGTCAGAGGGCGATAAACAACTCTGTAGGTAGTTCCCCAGACAAAAACTCTAAATTCATCCAAGGCTCAGAAAGGGCCTCAGAACTTGAGACAAAAACTGATATTCTATAATTCAATTCAGTACAGTGGTAAGTACCTCTAACTGCCAGGAATTCTGTGCTAGGCACTGGGGATACCAACATAACCTTTTCCAGGAGACTTTGAGATGGGACCTACATAGTCCATACAAGACTCAAACATCAGAATCCCAGGCCATTTGTTATATCATGGAGTTGTATTCAGTATGACTGGATTTTTTGTTGTTGTTGTTGTGTTGACATGAAAGTAATTATGTTTATTAATTCATGATACTTTTTTTCAATCCCATCTACCAGTTATGCACAAGGTTTTGTTGAAATTCAGCTAAGAACATTTCTCTTTTCATTGAAATAAATAAATTATTCTTGCAAACTAATTGGAGTGCCTGCCTTATATATATTTTTATATATGTACATATATATATTAAATTAATTTATTTATTTTTAGTTTTCAACAATCACTTCTAAAAGCTTTTGAGTTTTAAATTTTCTCCACCTCCCTCCCCAAGACAATGTGAAATCTGATATAAGCTCTACATGTATATTCTTATTAAACATATTTTCACATTAGTTGTGTTGTAAAGAAGAATTAGAACCCACAAGAGGAACTACAAGAAACAAGAAACAAAATAAAACAGAAGGGGGAAAAAAAGAACATAGTTCTTTCTCTGGATGTGGATAGCATTTTTCATCATGAGTCTTTTGGAGATGTCTTAGATCCTTCCACTGCTGAGAAGAGCTGTCTATCAAAGTTAGTCATTGCACAATGTGGCTGTTACTGTGTACAATGTCCTCTTGTCTCTGTTTGCTTCACTCAGCATCAATGAATGGATTTTTTTTTTAACCTTTTGTGAGAGTCTAGTACAATTTGGAAGCTAATTGTATTTTCTTGATTCTTTTTGGACCTAGACTATTAGTCATAGCATGTAGTGAATTAGGATAGCTCACCCAAGATAATTATATTTTTACCTGTGTAGCAAGTAAAAAATAATTCTGAGAGACAGAGTTTTGAGGTAAATCTTAATCAGTTTTTAATTAACCAGGGCTAGCAAACAGTTAACAAGAAAGGCTCATTGTTAACAAAAATTGGCTCAGGAATTGTGGCCCTTCTTGAGGCTTATATGCCTTTGGACCAGTGGTGTTCCAGCAGAAGGCAATGAACTCTAATTGGTTAACAATTAATGAAAGGTAGACTTTAGAAAGAGAAGTGGACTGAGAGAGTGACATGTGTCACTCTTGGAAAAAAAAAGACTATCTCTACACCTAGACCACCCCCAGTCTTGGGCAAAAGATCTACCTCTACCCAAACTTCCTCGAGTGGAACACTGAAATGCAATGCAAAAAATGGGCAGGAATTCATCTTAGACTAGATTCCTTATAAGGTTGGGTGGGGTCTGACCATGATTAAGGAGAAAGTTAGTTTAACCTTCAGACACTAAGCTTTCGAAATGAGGACTTTAGAAAAAGGAGGAACTCTGAATCTCCCTAAGTCATTGGTTATTAGTAATCATTTCTGTCACCTATGGATGAGGGCTTGGGTTGACTCCCACCAACCCCAAGTACCATATTCCTTTTAAGACAACCAACAAATCTTGGGGGATCATCTGGGACAGTTTTTTTGTTTGTTTCTAGAACCCTAGGATAGGATGAGTCAGGTCAGCTTGTCTAAGATAGTTTGTTCTTATCTTTCTTTTCTTTTTTTTTTTTTAGCAGATCTGGACATTCTTCCCTGGGATGGTTGAGCCAAGAAAACTTAGGAACAACGCCTAAGGAGACTTCCACACATAAGTACAGTTTGGGGACTCAGTCATTGAGGGCTTTGACTATTGTAGGGGAAGTTTGATTCCGTTGAAAGAATTGGGGATGTTTTGCTTTGGGTGGATTGGAGGTGGGAGATATCTTCAAATACTTGATTTAGAGCTGGAAAGGAACTTTGAGGATACCTAGTCCAACCTTTTCATTTTTATTTATTCTATTTAATGCCAGAAGATGGAACTAGGATATATGGGTAGAGGTTTTAGGCTGCGTCAGTATAGAGATTCCTAACAATAAGTGCAATGCAAAAAATGAAATGGTTCCCTCAAGATGTTGAGTTCTCAGTCACTGAAGGTGTTCAAGCTGAGGCTGAATGTCCATTTTTTTGGTAGGGGTTGGTAGGTGACCACCAAAGAAAATCCCTCTCACCTCTAAGATTTCATGATTGTATGAAAAAAAAATTGTGCCAGAAACACTAACAGCTAGGAAAGGAGAGGAAAGAAGGACTTGATTTCTCTCTCAACGTTCTGAGTCTCTCCTTTCCAGCTCTCTTTCCATACTCCCAATTTTCTCTTCTCATCCACCTTAATAGAAGGAGGAAATGTCTGAATAGCAAAACATTATAACAACAACAAAAATTTGGCTGTATTTTGCAGCTTATTAAGATTCCATTGCATTTATGGCAGCTAGTTTGCTCAGTTAATTGTAGTTGATTTGTTCTGGAGTAATGTATCTGCCTTAACATGTAAATCCTACAAGGGCAGGGAGCTAGCATTGCCTTTGAAAATCCATAGCCCAACAAGTTTCAAATATAGTATTATTGCATTCCATTCAACATACCTTTATTCAATACCTTCCTGATAAGGCCTGGAGGCACAAGAGGGCATTTTGGTTTGTGGTGGCAAGGGAACTGGCCAAAGGACCATAAGGAGTTATAAAAACCAAAGGAGAACTTGAAGGGAAAGAAATGGGGGAAAAAAGAGATGAGACTTTCATATTTCCAGTACCTGCTGATTTCAAGGGTGTGGATACTACATCTTACAGTAAATACGACAATTCACCTGTAGCAGAATAGGTCGAAATTAGAGCTGAAAAATCATTACCTTGTTGCCAATCTTCTGGTGATGAACCTCTTTAAACTAAGAGGTTGGTCCTCAGAAGATAATTATCCACTGACTTTCCATAACTTCATAAGATCACAGGTTTAAAGATGAAAGGGGCCTTAGAAATGATTTAGTACAACTCATTTTACAGATAAGGAAACGACGTCTCCAAAATATTAAATGATTTGTTCGAAGTTACACAGGTTGATTGACCTGAACCAAAATTTGAACCCAAATCCTCTGGTTCTAAATTTGTGGCTTTCTCATCTGTGCCACACTTGTCTTCCATTGGCATAGGCTTTGTACCCCAAGGTTACCTTCATTGCACTATGATGAGACATCAGAGTAGGAGAAGGGAGAAGTAGATGAGGAAAAACTGAAAAAGATCAAACAGAGAAGTGGTTGATGAGGACCAAGAAAACAGGGTTCAAATCCAGTGTGCTGAGAAAAGCACACTGGGATGACTTCAGAGAAAAGGGAACCGAATGTGAATTTTTAAACAGAAAAGGGCACACAAACAGAAAAATTAGAAATGAAACAAACAGGCTGTTTCTAGCATGTGCATGTGTATATTAGGGAAGGACTTCATTATAGGCCTCTTGTTTTTTGTGGTAATGAATATATACATACATGCATGCATGAGTTGAAACTGGCCTCTGGAAAAGCCATCTGTCTGGGAGCTGGGAGACCAGAGTTTTAGACCTAGTTCTGCAACTAACTAGTTGTGTGATCTTAAGACAATCATGGACAAAGTCACCCTTTCTTCATCTTTAAAAGGAGCAGTCATACTAGATGATTTCTAATGTCTTTATCCCCTCTTGCTATGATTCTGTGATATCTGATCTATGGTTTGGGGGGGGGTTTCTTTGCTTTGGAAATTAATGATTTAAGTAGGTCAGTCAGGACTTAGGGGGATGGGGGAGGGGGATTTAGCTTGTTCATGCTTCATCTGTAATCACATAAAATTCATCATCTGGTCTCCATCCACTGCTCAAGGGAATTGGCCTGTTAATATTAAATGGATTTTCCTATACCCACAGATAGCTCTTTTCATTCTGCATTAGATACTTAGAGAGAAGGAAGGCTTCAGAACTTCATCTGAACATCTCCTGCTCATCTTTTTTCTTCCTCTCTTCTTCCTCCCCCCACTCCCTAAGCACATTCACCTTCTTGAGGCTTTTTCTCTTGTCTTAGGATCATAGTTTTAGTATTGGAAGGGCTATTAGAGGACATCTGGTCCAGTGCCTCCATTTTACTGATGAGGAAACTGAAGATCATAGGGATTAAGTGACTTAACCAAGGTCAAAAAGTTAATTAGTGGCAGATCCAGGGTCCCTATCTAGGTTCTTTCTCCAAATTTAACAAGTAGGTGGCACAGTGGATACAGTGCCCTGGAGTCAGAAAACCATGAGTTCAAATCAGTCTCAGACACTTACTAGATGTGTGACCCTAGACAAGTCATTTAACCCTTTGTCTCAATTTCCTCATCTGTAAAATAAGCTGGAGAAGGAAATGGCAAACCAATCCAGCATCTTTACCAAGAAAACCCCAAATGGGGTCACAGAGAGTCAGACCTAACTGAACAACAACAATGTTTGTTTGTTTGTTTGTTTGTTTGCTTGCTTGCTTGCTTGCTTGCTCACTTGCTCGCTAGTGTAGCTACAATCAGAATCAAGGATTTTCATGAACTCATTTTTCTCTCTCACTTTGGCCAGAACAAACAGGTGCCAATGGCTGGCATATGAGCTATGTGAAAGTCTTCAGAGGATGAACTGATCCAACCATTCTGGAGAGCAATTTGGAATTATGCCCAAAGGGTTATAAAACTGTGCATAGCTTTTGACCCAGCAATAGCACTTCTAGGGCTGCATCCCAAAGAGATCATACAAATGGGAAAAGGACCCACATGTACAAAAATATTCATAGCAGCTCTTTTTGTGGTGGCAAAGAATTGGAAATTGAGAGGATGCCATCAATTGGGGAATTGCTGAACAAGTTGTGGTATATGAATGTAATGGAACACTGTAAGTGCTGTAAGAAATGATGAGCAAGTAGACTTCAGAGAAACCTGGAAAGACTTATATGAACCGATGCTGACCGAAGTGAGCAGAACTAGAACATTGTATATAGTAACAGCCACATTGTATAATGACTAACTTTGATAGACTCATCTCTTCTTAGCAATACAAGGATCTAAGACAACTCCAAGAGACTCATGATGGAAAACGCTATCCACATCCAGAAAGCAGCTATGGAGTCTGAATGCAGATCAAAGCATACTGTTTGCTCTTTCTCTCTCTTTTTTTGTTTCTTCTTTCTTGTGGTTTCTCCCATTGGTTCTAATTCTTCTTTACAACAGTGACTAATATGAAAATAGGTTTAATATGAATGTATATGTTGAGCCTATATCAATTTACATGCTGTCTTTGGGGTGGGGGTAGGGAAAACATGGGGAGAAAATTTGGAACTCAAAATCTTGTGGAAGTGAATGTTGAAAACTAAAAATAAACAAATAAATTTATTATTTTGGGGGAAAAAAGAATAAATGGAGAGGTTGGTTCCCTCTCCCCCCCACCTCCAAAGAAAAAAGGAAAAAAAAAATCTTCAGAGGGCTGTGAACCAAGGGAATGGAGTCCTCTTTCCAGCTTAGACCTTGGGTCCTCCAGACCAAAAAGGATATTCACAGACTGACGCAATAATTGTAGTGACTCAGGGAAGCAGCCTGAGAGGGTAAGGCAGAAACCCTTCTGGGCAGAACTCCAGACAGCAACAGGTTCCTTCCCCCAAACTTCACCCATTTTCCCTGAATCACCAAGACAAAAGCCCTACCCTTTTCCTAGGTCTACACGTGGGCACTGATCTTTGTGACCCTTCCCTCCTTCTTGGCTGCCATTTATATTCTCATTTTAACCTGATTTCACCTTTTTTGTTATTGTTCAATCATGTCCAACTCTCTGTGACCCTATTTGGAACAAAGATACTAGAGTGGTTTGCTATTTCCTTCTCCAGCTCTTTTTACAGAAGAGGAAAATGGGGCAGACAGCATTAAGTGACTTGCCCAGGATCACACAGGTAGTAAGTCTCTGAGGTCAGATTTGAACTCACGAAGATAATAACTTCCTGATTTCAAGCACAGTGCTCTATCTACTTCACCACCTAGGTACCTCAATTTCACCTTTAAGCAGCCAATAAATGGGGGAAGAGTGTTGCACTTCCAACAAGAAACTTTGAAGGATGAGCTTATGCTGCTTTGTGGCTTTAAATTTGGTAAAAGTTGTAAATGATCCCATTGTATACTTTGAAGAATCTGACCTACACACACAAGGATTCTAAAATGCAAAGGAATAAAGAGCTGAGGGAGGAGAGGAAAAAGAGGAAAGTCTCCCTTAAGTAATAATTCATGGAGGCAGGCAGGGAGGAAGGATTGAAACTTCATGGGTAATTGGGAACTCCAAGTGTGGAGACTCCCTTTATCAATAGAGACCAGCAGGAGGGCTCTGCAATTTATAGTCTTAGAGTAAGGGTTTTTACTTTGGGGTCTATAGCACCCTAATGGATCCCTGGATGGGAAAAATTAAATCTATTTCTACATAATTAGTTGTAATCCTATGTATTTTACTTTTGACATTTAAAAACATTCTGAGAAAGAGGCTGGACTGTTAGAGAACTCTGTGACACAAAAAAATATTAAAAACCCCTTTCAGAGAGTTGCGCAAGGTATCCAACTCTATGTACTATGCTAAATGCTTCTAGGTGAGATAGCGATTTAAGATTTACAAAGCATTTTACACTAAACAGCTAGTCATCATAGGGGATAGAGCTCTCTGGTTTTGAGTTCAAATCCTGCCTCAGACCCTCACCACCTTAACACCAGTCACTTAACCTTTCTTAGCCTCAATGTCCTCATCTGTAAAATAAGGATAATAATATCTTTAGTCCTGGATCTGTGAACTTTTTTTTAATACATATTTTGGTAAAACACACTTTAATTTGTTCCCTTTGCAACTCTATGTATTTTATTTTACTTTTTAAAAAACATTATTCAGGGTCAGCTAGGCGGTACAGTGGATAGAGCACCAGCCCTGGATTCAGGAGGACCTGAGTTCAAACGCGGCCTCAGACACATAACACTTACTAGCTGTGTGACCCTGGGCAAGTCGCTTAACCCCCATTGCCCAACCAAAAAACAAACAAAAAAAAAACATTATCCAGAGAATGAGTTTATAGGCTCCACCAGACTGCCAAAAAGGTCTGTGACACAAAAAAATGTTGAGATCCTCTCCTCCAGTCTCTACCTCCCAAGGCTGTAAGGACCAAAAGAGATAATAAATGCAATGCCCCTTGCAAGCCTTCCAACCTAGCTAACTTCTAATTATCATTATTGTTGAATACAAGCTTTAAACAATTCTGTGAGTTAGAGACTGTAAATGTTAGTAGCCTTTAACAGATGAGAAATCTGAGGTATGGAGAGTTTAAGTGACTTTGTTCATGGTCACATAGCTAGTTAATATTAGAGATAAGATTTAAGGCCAGATCTTTCCCAACACCAGTCCATGGTCCTTGGGATAAGGTCATTTAAACTGGAATGATTTTGTTTCACTTCCTACGGCATGCAAATGCAGGTCCTTAACTCTCAAAAATGTTTTGAATTGGATTGAATTACATGAGGCCTATCTCTCACAAGCCTCTACACGTGATAACAGGGCAAAGCAGAACATAGTCTGGGGACTAGGGTTTGAATTCCCATGGGAAAATTTGACCACAAGCAGCAAACGTGGAGAGGATGCAGTATTCAAGGTTAGAGGATCTGAGTTTGAATCCTGACTGTGGCCTTTGCTAAGTCTGAGCCTCAGTTTCCATATCTATAAAAGGAGTGGGTTGGTATTAGACTATATGACCTCTAAGGTCCTTTTCAGCTCTAAATCTATGCTGTTATAATGCAAAGCCATAGACTGAACATAAGATCTAGAGCTGGAAGAGGCCTTAGAAATCATCTGGGTCAATCCTCTTATCTTACAGACTGGAAACTGAAGCCGGGAGAGTTTTAGTGGAACTTTTCTCATTATTACCAAGTTTTGCTGTTTGTTTTTTGGGTTTGAGGGGTTTTTTGGGGGGGAGGGGTCATCCATTAGTTACTTCCAACTCTTCGTGACCCCATTTGGGATTTTCTTGGCAAAGATATTGGAGTGGTTTGCCATTTTCCTGTCCAGCTCATTTTACAGATGAGGAAACTGAAGCAAACAGAGTTAAGTGACTTGTTCAGGGTCACGTAGCTAGTGTTTGAGGCTGGATTTGAATTCAGATCTTCCTGACTCCAGGGCCAACACTATCCACTTCATTATCTAGCTGCCCAGGTAGTTACTCAGGTAATAAATGGCAAAATTATCTCTGACTCCAAGTCCTGTGCTCTATTATACCATACTACCACTTACTTAAAACTCTTTGAGCCTCAATTTTCTTTTTTTAAACATATTTTTGTTAATTTGTTTTTAGTTTTCAACAATCATTTCCATATACTTTTGAGTTTTAAGTTTTTCTCCCCCGTAGCCCCCCCAAGACAGTGTGCAATCTGATGTAGGCTCTATATGTAGGCTCTATTAAACATATTTTCACATTAGTCTTGTTGTAAAGAAGAATTAGAACCAAAGGAGGAACCACAAGAAAGAGGAAACAAAACAAAACAGAAGAAAAAAAATAGCAAATAGTATGCTTTGATCTGCATTCAAACTCCATAGTTCTTCCTCTGGATGTAGATAGCATTTTCTACCATGATACTTTTGGAGATTGCTGAGAAGAGCTAGGTCTATCAAAGTTAGTCATCGCACAACATGCCTGTTACTGTGTATAACGTTCTCCTGGTTCTGCTCACTTCACTCAGCATCAGTCCATACAAGTCTTTCCAGATTTTTTCTGAGGTCTGCCTGCTCATAAGCCTCAATTTTCTCATCTGCAAATTGGGAATTATAATACTTGCACTGCCTACCTAATAGGTATGATGTGAGAAAAGTATTTTGTAAACCTTAATACTTATGTACCTTAGTGGATCTATGATACACTTAGTGACATTTTGTCTTCCTGTGTGATTTTTTACCATCTCCAGGATGGTATCTCTAGATTCTCTGTGGCTCCTATACATCTTTACAATCTACAGAAGCCTTAAATCATTATATAAAAATGAATTGTTATCATCATTACCATACTTATATAGGGCAGCTAGGTGGTGCAATGGCTAGAGTATCGGTCCTGAAGTCAGAAAGACTGGGTTCAAATCTGGTCTCAGACACTTACTACCTGTGTGACCCTCAGCAAGTCACTTAACCCTGTTTGCTTCAGTTTCCTCGCCTTTAAAATGAGCTGGAGAGCAAAATGGCAAACCACTATAGTATCTCTGCCTAGAAAACCACAAATGGGGTTATGAGGAGTCAGACATGACTGAAAAAGACCACTGACTGAACTGGGGGGGGGGGAACCTATGGCCTCAAGGCCACATGTGGCCTTCTAGGTCCTTGGGTGCAGCTTTTTGACTGAGTCCAAGTTTTGGCAAACAAATCCTTTTATTAAGGGGATTTGTTCTGTGAAGTTTGATTCTGTCAAAGGGCTGTACTTGAGGACTTAGAGGGCTATATGTGGCCTCAAAGCTGCAGGCTCCCCATCTCTGGACCGAACCATAATTATGGCCTAGAAAGACAAGGGTATCCCTTCCCCATTGCAGGGTTTTCAGAGAATCATGGTATTCAAGCTAGAAGTTCGTGTAATTCAACTTTAGTGAGTAAGGGGGAATTACTTAGCAGAAGTATGGGAACTCGAATTATAAAGTTTAAATCAAATCAAACTGTGGGAAAGTCAAAAATTTCTCCACATGTTTGAATAATAGTTTTTGAGGCTTGAAAAACATTCTCTCCTTTCAACCTTGCCTTGGGATATATATCATCATTCTTATTTTACAGATGAGTAGACTGAGGCTTAGGGAGAAGAGTGGGCAGTTGTCCCATAACTGCTAAGTGTCAGAAGTGAGATAAATGGGATCTAAACTCAGGATCCAGCACTCTACCCGCTGCACTGCACTGCCTCTCAAAACATAAACTTCTACAGCTACGGGTATTGCCTCTTTCCTGTCCACCTCAGCAAACATCACCCTAACCCCTGCCATTTTCTTCTTCCCCTCTCTCAACTCAACTACACAAAATCTTACAACAATTTATCTTTTGAAATTGACATTAGGATCTAGGAATAGTACCAATTCAACAGTCCTAGGACCCTCCCCCATTTCCCTCACAGGTACTACCACCATAAATTAGTTAAAACAAAACAAAACAAAATTATACCCAATCATTTTGCAAAGCAACTGTTACTATGCTTTCAATTTAATCCAGGGAAGGTTGGTGATGAGATAAAAAATGGTGGAGCTGATCCAGGAAGTGATCTTTTCCCCAGCCAGTTAGCCCAGGTCAGAGTCAAGAGAAGTCAAGAGAAGGGAGAAAGGCCCATGAAATTCTTCTAATTTATGTAATATATTATCATGGTTCAAGCACTTCAGGTGCAACATGGACTTCATTATATGGGAGAGTATGAACAGTATCTACACAGGATAAGAAGGCATGTGTGATTTGCAGTTTGAACCCACAGGAGTAAGCCCCCATATTGCAAATGGAATTACAGATTCATTGAAACATTAGCAGAAATGGGCTCTAGGAGAAAAATCTAGGTTAGGAACTATTGCCTAAATTATAAGGGTAATAGCTTAATTGATAGCAAGCTCAGATTAAGAATAAAAAGCCATAAACAGATTAAGTGACTAAAGAAGGGTGCCCCAAGGAGGGAGGAGGGAGGAGCCATAGATTGTGGAAATGGGAGAATCTTTAACATGCAATCATTCACCTTTAACATACAATCTTGCCCACCCAGAATGAGTAGTAGACTTCCCCTCCTTCTCAAATTTACAATTGTTGTGAAAGAACTCTTTCCAGTGAAGGCAGACACAGCTCCATATTGCCCTCCAGTGGTGTTCTTTCTTAAAAAAAAAATATTTCAGTTAACAAGCATTTTTCTCTCTCCCTCCTACCTCCCCCAAACCCAAAATGAAAAAAGAAAAGTGAAGAAGAACTAAAACCTTGTAATAAATATGTGTAGGCAAGCAAAACAAATTTCTCTACTGGCTATGTCTCATTCAGCATCTTAAATCTATCACCTTTTTTATCAGGAGGTAAGTTGTATAACTTAATCATAGGTCCTTTGGAATCATGATTGGTTATTGAATTGATCAAAATTCTTAAGTCTTTCAAAATTGCTTGTCTTTACAATGTTATTATTGTAGAAATTATTCTTCTGATTCTTCTCACTTCATCAATTCATATGTCTTCCTAACTTTCTCTGAAATTATGTCTTTCATCATTTCTTATGACACAAAAGTATTCTATTACATATTATACCATGATTTGTTCAGCCATTCTCCAACTGATACACATCCTGTTTATTTCCAGGAGTACTGTTCTTTCTTCTACTAACTTATTGCCCTGAACCTTACCTCTACCTGCCCTTCTAGGACAATCTCTCAGTCATGGATGGATGGTCTTTTGGTTTGGGGGGGGAGGGGTTGTGGGGGGGGGGTTGAATTATTCAGGTCCCTTGCTGTTCTTCTTTCTCTCTCATAACTTTCATCCACATTTTGCTATTTGGTAACTCCTCTGCCACAGGGCAGGCAGAAGAAAGGGAAATCAATGAAAAACAATGCACTCAACACTAAACATAGCTCCAGGCACATAGTAAGTATTTTATAAATAATTATTAAGTGACTGACATAAGCTTTGATCAAAGGCTTTTAGATGTGGAAGAGACCTTAGAGATCAACTAATCAAATCACATCACTTTTACAGGTGGGGCAACTGAGTCCCAGAGATTTGAAGTGACTTATCCAAGATAATTCAGATAATGACAGACAGGAGATTCAAATCCAGGTCTTCTAATTTCAGATCCAGTGCCCTTTCCACAACAGCCAGATGCTTCTGTCTTTGAGAATCTTACATGGTTAAACTACCAGACTGAGTAGTCTCAAAATTACTTATTGATTACTTTTCTTGACTAGTGAGAAAATAATAAATATCCAATATGTCTGTTAGCCACCAAGCTTAAAATCATTTATCAATAGACCAAAAATCTATTATTTCTTCCATGTGAAAATGCCCTCCACTGACACAGATATATATCACTATAACTTATAGTTTTATAAGTTGGCATGTATATAATTATTTATGTAATATATATAACTTATAAGTTAACTTAAAATTATAGTTCTTAGGCTCCAAAACATGCTATGATGACAAAAGAAGTACATATAAAGGTAGGATTTGAACCCATCATCATTGCCCCACATCCAACATTGCTACCTACTGATTGGATGCTTCGTTGTCCTTCAATCTCAAAGAAGACCAAGATGGCATTGCTATGTTAGAATCAAGTTACATCGTGTGTGCGGCTAATCAGAGCAATATGAGTTTGGAAGGCTCTACCACAAGTCAGTCACAAATTGCCTAAGTGAACATAACCCTAATCCTAACCCTAACCCTAACTGTAAATTCTAACCCTAACCCTAAATTCTAACCCTAACCCTAACCCTAAAATGCACACTCGTTCCTCCGGAAAGTTACTACTGTGCATACTCTTTGACTTAGCAATACTGCTATTAGGCTATACGCCAAAGAGATCAAAGAAAGAGAAAAAAGGATGCACATGTACAAAAATATATAAGCAATTATTTCTATAGTAGCAAATAATTGGAATCTAAGGGGTTCTTATTAATTAGGGAATGTATAAAGAAATTATGGTATATGGATGTAATGAAATACTATTTTACTATACAAAATGAGAAAAGGGAAGGTTTCAGAGTAACTCAGAAAGATGTGTGTGAGCTGAACCAGGAGAACAATTTAAACAATAAAATAATATATTGTAGGGGCAGCTAAGTGGCACAGTGGATAGAGTACCAGCCCTGGAGTCAGGAGGACCTGAGTCCAAATCCGTCCTCAGACACTCGACACTTACTAGCTGTGTGGTGCTGGGCAAGTCACTTAACCCCATTGTCTAGCCCCCCCAAAAAAAATTAAATATATATAATAAAGATAAATAACATTTTTTTAATGTTTTTATTGATATTTCTTATTTTTTACATCGCTATAGTGTTCTCTCCTTTCCAGAGAGCTATACCATATAATAATAGTATTTACTAGGGAGGAAAAAAGAGTCAGCACAAGTGATCAATATATTGAAAAAATTCAAAAACATGTGCAAAGTATAATATCTGTGGACTCTCCACGTCCGTGAAGGGATAGGTTGGAGGTGTCTTCTCATGTCTCTTCATTTGAGTCCCACTTGATCTTCATAATTTTGTTAAAAATACTTTTGATTTTTTGATGTGTCAATATTCTTTCCATTTACAATGTTATATTTACTGCATTTATTGTTTCCTTGGCTCTGCTTACTGCACTCAGGATCAGTTCATACAGATCTTTCTATGTTTCTCTGTGTTTATCATACAGCACAGTATTCCATTATATTCATGTGCCACAATTTATTTAGCCATTTACCTACTGATGGGCATTCACTTTGTTTCCATTTTTTAACTATCAAAAAGTGCTACTATAAATATTTTGGAGTATATAAGAACTTTCTTCTTATCGATGGCTTCCTTAGGATACAAGCCTGGTAATGGATTCTCTGGTTCAAAGGTATCATTTTTTTATTGATTTTATTTGCATAATTCCAAATTGCTTTCCAGAATGGTTGTACTATTTCACAGCTCCACTAATAATGTACTAGTGTACCTATCATTCCCCAAATGCCTCCAACGATGAATGACCTTTGACCTTTTTGTCACCTTTGTCAATCTTTAGCATATGAGGTGAAACCTCAGGACTGTTTTGATTTGCATTACTCTTACTATTAGGAATTTGCAGCATTTTTTCATATGGTTAGGGAAATGATTCTTTTTTGCAGTTCTTTTTGAGAAATGGCTCATATCCTTTGACTAGACACACACATATGCAAACATGGGTATATGTGTGTATACATATATATACATGCATACATACATATACATACACATACATATATATGTGTGTGTGTATATATATATATATATATACACACACACACATATACATCTTGTTTTGTTAAAAATACATTTCTTACCTGTGTCAATGAGAGGTATATGATCTGTTTCTCTTCTAATTATTTTTTCAGTATAATTTTTAATATTAAGGTCACATATCCATTTAGAATGTATTATAAGATGTGTTGTAAGATGCTGATTAAGGGGGCAGCTAGGCGGCCCAGTGGACAGAGCCCTGGTTCTCAACTCCCTTCGTGCACAGGAGTATTCATCAGTGGAACCTTTTCATACTGATCGGGTATGGGACCTGAAGCCCTAAAAGGGGAAAGACCCTTAGTCCTTGAACTTTCACACAGATTTCAGGAACCCAGTTTCATCTAAGGCCTATAGCCCATCCCAATCAATAATCCTTTCAACTGTCCTTTCATTGTGGCCCCCAACCCAGCCCAATCCTTCATTCTCTGTTACCTCTAGACCACCCCAGGCTACTTGCCACTTCTAGATTCCATCCAAATCTTTCCACAATCTTTTTCCCTATAAAAATGTCAATCTTGCCCCCATTAAATTATGCAGACTCATTAGGAGTCTGGCCCACTTGTAGTAGAGTCACAAATAAACTTGCTACTTTGATTGGAAGGCGTGAGTGATCAAATTCTTTCGAGGCAGATTTGCACCCTGAACTCTTGCATTTCAGGGTTCCCAGCACCCCAAACTGCAACAGTCCCACAAGAGAAGCATTCACCCATAGGCAGGATATCACCAGGTTCTGTACATAATGACCCCTGTCTTCCTCTTCACTGTTACTTCTCCTAGATTTCTACCTTCTCCTTTTGTACAATTAGAAAGAAGTCTTTTACTGGTCTTTCTGTTGTCTCTATATTGCTGTTGCTGTCCTTGCCTGCTGCATTTCTGTTGTTTGGGGTGTTTGAGAAGCAAACAATCTCTTTGATTCTGGTTTTCTTTCTAAAAAAAAAAGCTTCAAACTCTTCTTTATTGTTGAATGTCTATTTTTTACCCTGCACTGTTAATCTCAAATTTTCAGGATAGGTCATAGTGGGATGCATCCTAAGCTTCATTGCTTTTCCGAACACATTATTCCATTCCCTCCTCCTTTTTCAAGTGTGTATGTAATAGTCTTGTGTTATTCAAATGCCCTTTCCTTTGAATCTGAAGGTCTTTCTTCTGTTGGCTTGCAGAACTTGTTTCTGAATTGAATTGTTAAATTTAATCACTATGTGTCTTGGAGTTTATAGCCTTGGGTTTCTGGAGGTAATCTGTGAATTCTTTCAATTGGAATTTCATTTTGTATATTCAGAAGTTCTGGGCCCTTCTCTTCTATTATTTTCTTCATAATGGTGTTAAGGATTTTTGTCCTGTCACATTTTGGGAGACCTGTGATTCTTAGGTTGTCTCTATGGATCCTGTCTGCAAGATCATTATGTTTTGCTTTCATAGTGAATATATTTTCTTTTAATGTTATTGGTTTTTGCTACTCTTATTCTAGGTTGTCTTTCACTTCTGCATATCTGCAGTCTATTGCTCTTTCTCTTTTGTTTCTTTGGTAAGATTTGCCATTGCAGATTAAAGTTTTTCTATTCTGTTTATTATTTTTGCTGCACAGTACATAAATTCTGTTCTCATAATTCTCATTTCTCTTTTAAACCACTCTGGAAGGTTGAGGTTGCATATTCTCCTCAGATTCCACAGAATCCTCTGTCTCATCAAATGTTGGATCATTTTCCTTTGCAGTATTTATTTATAGATGCCTGAATTTGTTTACTAGCTCCGGAGGCCACATTTCCTTCTTTTGTTACTGTTATTCCTGTTGATTTATCTCTATGTTCAAGGTCTTTCAGATTTCTTCTTCCTGAAATCTTTAGTACTTTCAGTCTTTTTTTTCCCTTCTTATTTTCCTTATCATTCACTTCCTAACTCCCTCCCCTCCATTTTCTTAGGGGGCTATATATCAACAGCCTCCTCCCACACTGAACAATTCATTAGCCTAGGTCTCTGCCTCAGATGACTTTTGAGTGGTCAGAACAAGCCCTAGCCAGATGCTGCAGTCCTTCCCTCAGGCTTAGTTGAATGCTGCACAACTTCTCCCCTACACACAGTACCTTGTCCTAGTGACTTGTCCTGCTTCCCTGTGTTCCTCCATTTTTTGTTCTGGGACAGCAGTTGAGAGCCTGTTTTCTCTGAAGCACCACCAATTCAGCACTATTCAGGGCTGGTGCTTCTGGATTTCAGCCCCTTGGAGGCTTTTTGTTCCTGAAGAATGATGGCCAGGCTGGCTTTTGAGACCTAAGCAAATTTCCATAGCCTGGGACTGGGGTCTTCCACAATACTAGAAAATGAGAGAGGGAACTGGAGTGTATGAGTGAGTTTTGATATATACCTGTGTAATGTCCTTGGGTCTACTAGTATAGCCCCATTGCCCCTAAAGTAGGAGGTGGGTGAGGGGTACTGAGTGAGCTCAGGGTCAGTGAGAACCAATTCCTGGGCTTAGGGTTTGCTTTTTTACCTTCTTTTGGATTTTGAGAATCCTAGACCACGGGAACAGCTGAAGTTGCTTTATCTTTGGTGCATAATTTCTGTTTTGGAGAGGTCTGACAGGTCATGGGTATTGGGGAAAATGTGTGTTCTGCCATCTTGTTGCTCACGTGGTCCCAAGAGATTCCAAGAGAAACAACTCTGAAGTAAGAACTCTGATCAATACAATGACCAACCATGATTTCAAGGGAACAATAAGGAAGCATGATATCTACCTCCTATCATTCCTGTCATAGAGGTGATGGATCTCATATACAAAATGAGATATACATTTTTGGATATCACCAATGTGGGAATTTGTTTTGCTTGACTCTGTATATTTGTTATAATAGCTTTGTTTTACTTTTTATAACAGTTTTGTTTTACTTTTTGCCTTTTTCAGTGGGGGAAGAAAATGGAAAGGAGAGAATATAAACAATGGTTAATTGAAAAAGTAAAACATAAAATAAGGAATAAATGGTTGGTAGAGTTTGGCTTTAATGAGAAAGAGAATGGGTAGATAGTTAGGAGAAAAGTAAAAGTGATTTTCCTAAAGTACAGTTCTGACCAAGTCACTCCCATGCTCAATAATGATATTGTAGATAATGATGGTGATGATGAGAGCTTGTACTTATACAGCACTTTAAGGTTTGCAAATTACATATATATGTACATATATATATATATATTATGTATATAAAATCTCATTTGATCCTCATGACAACCCTGTGGAGTAGGTGCCATTATTACCTTCATTTTATGGTTAAGGAAACTAAGGCTGAGAGAGGTTTAGCAACTTGCCCAAGCCCAAGCCAATAGCCCACACAGCTATTTAAGTGTCTGACATAGGCTTTGAACCCAAGTCTTCCTGACTCCCAGTGCAGCAATATGTCCACCATGCCATCTACCTGCCTCAAATATGCTCCAGTGGCATCCTTTCTCTTCTAGGATTAAATACTAACTCCTTTGTTTGGCATTCTAAATTCTTCACAACCCAATCCCACCTTACCTTGCCTTATTACACATTACTTCCCCTTAATACACTCTACCAGTCAAAACTGGCCATCTCAGTGTTCCTCATACACAATACTCTATCTCTCTATCTCTATTCCTCTGCTCTGTCCTTCATCCATGCCTGGGAATATGCCCCACTCCTTGCCTTTACCTCTTAGAATCCTTAGTTTCCCTTCAAGACTCAGCTCATATGTGGAACTGAAAATTAAATTAAATAAAAAAAAACACTCAGCTTGAATGCTACCTTTTTCTACTTGAAAACTTTCTTTTTTTAACTGTCTTAATTCTCCCAGCTACTAGTATATCCCCCCACACCTAAAAACATTACCTCTTAATTTTTTCTTTTTAAAATGGATATATTCTCATTTTACATAACCTGCAATTCCTCCTGTATCACTTCTCCTCCTCCTTTACAGGGAGAGCCATCTCATGTAACAAATAATAAAGAAAAGAAAAAATAAAAAACAACCAACTTATCACAAGAGTCTGACATTACATGCAATGATTTGTACCTGTGGACTTCCACCTTTGCAAAGGAGCTAGGGAAGGTGTCTCCTTGTGTGTTTTCTTTGGGCCCTGGCTTAGTCATAATTTCACAACATTCAGTTTCAGTTGTTTTGCTGTTGTCATTCCATTTACATTGCTGCAGTCATTGTGCATATTGTTTTCCTGATTCTGCTTGCTTTACTCTGCATTAGTTCATATAAGTGTTTCCATGTTTCTCTGAATTTATCATGTTCATTGTTTCTTACAGCACAGTAATACTCTATTACATTCATGTATCATAATTTTTTACTTAGTCATATGCCCAAATAAATAAGCATCTATTGTTTCTAGTTCTTTGCTACCACAACAAATGCATCATTCCTAGTAGTGTTATCTCTGGATCAAAGGGTATGGACATTTTAGTTCATTTATTTGCATAATTCTAAATTCTTTCCAAAATAGTCATATCACTTCAAAACTCTACTAACAATGCATTAGCTATTAAGCCTCTCCTTGAAATTCCTGTCTGCACACACACACACACACACACACACACACACACACACACACACACACATTTGGATATCCCATGTGCATAGACACATCTTACATAGACACACACACATACGCCTTAAATCTGCTTTTCCACAACTCTTCCAGTATTGACTATTCCCACATTTTGTCATCTTGGCCAGTTTGCTAAGTATGAATTCTTTTTATTTGCTTTTCTCTCATTGTTAGTGATTGGAGAATTCTTTCATATGATTGTTAATAGTTCGCAATTCTTCTTTAAAGAACTGTCGTTCATATCCTTTGGCCATTTATATATTGGGGAACCTTGTATCTACTTTGGATATATCTAAATGTGTACCTGTTTGTCTCCCCTAATAGAATGTATTGGGACTATGTTATTTTTGTTTTTTGTATCACCAGCACCTAAAATGATTTCCATTTAGTGGTTCAAAATCCAAAGATGATAGTCCAAGGGGTTCTCAATAAAAATTCTTTAATAGTAACTTAAATAATAAATTATTATAGCATACTATGTCATATAATTAAATTTTATACTTTATAATTAAAAGCACTAACCCTAAATTAAATTACTCTAAGGTTCTGAGAGAAATTATCATTTTCTATTATATTAATAACCTATTATTAATTAGGATCCAGGCTTTTAATTTTTTCATTCAGGTACCATCCCCTGTAAGTCAGTAAACCAGTCTCTGAAGGGCATGACTGATAAATGAGATTACCCAAGTCCTCCAGGAACATGCTCCTTCATCTTGGGCAGGACCACACCCAACTAGGAGACCTTACTTCTACAATCTAATCTAGGTGAATTCCAGCCCCGAAGCATTAAGCCCATGTCCTTGTACCTCTGCTTTGGAGTCTAGGGCAACCCAGCTCATGAAGGAGAAAACCAACCAGAGTGGTATGGGTAGAGATGGATTCTTTTGTACAGATTGCTGAAGGCAGCTGAGGCTCATGATGAAGTCAAGTTCTCAGCAGGAGAAGCTGAAGATTTTTAGCCCATCTTCTCATTTAAATGTCCACCAATCAGGGTTGATTCCTCCTGTCAGGGGCATTCCCTTTCAAAAAAAAATTTAAGGCATTCAGTATCTCCATTAGGTGTCTTTGGTTGCCAAGAGAAACCAATGGCCATCAATTTATTGATTTTAGATAACCTAATTAACAAATTGATTATTAATTACCCAGAAACTCTGTCTCTTGGGTTTTTCATTCATCTCAGTTCACAACACATTTTTTTTTAAATTGGAAGGGGTTTGGGAAACAAAAAACTTTGGGAACCACTGTCCTAAAGCAATGCCAGTACATACACCTGATGGTTAATAAATGATTTTTGATTGATTGTTTAAAATGAGTGGACTTTACAAAACAGAGATTACGAGAAAGAATTATGCTTCAAGTGAAACCTTGAAGCTCTTATTGTAAAAATGTGCCCAGCCAGTGCAATGCCTTTAATAGTGGAGAAGCAATTACACTATCTACTCTACATTACACTTAGGGAGAGGACCTGGACTTGTGATTTCAGTGGTATAAGGAATTCCTGGATGAGGAAACTCCACTAATGCAGATAGACAGCGCATTAGAATCCTAGAGGGTTGCCTTGAGCATTAAGAGATGATATTACTTGCCTTGGGTCCTAGAGCCAATAGGTGTCAGAGACAGGACTTGAACCCAGGTCTACATAGCTCTGAGGCCAGCTCTCTGTCAACTACACCTATTGAGATCAAGCAAAGCAGTTCTCACTGTACAGAGGTTCATCACTGACCTGCCTTTGAATTTAGCCCATTCAAAGTTTAGAAAGCTTTCTCTTTCAGCAGTATAATGACGGCAAGAATAATAATTGACAAGAATGGCAATTTTCCCTGGCCTTGGAGTCAGGATAGCTGGCTTCAATTCCCAGCTCTGACTTTATGCAAGTTATTCTTCACCTCTCTGAGTCTCAGTTTCTTCATTTGTAAAATGAAGGTCATAATACCTGCCTACCTCACAGGATTGATTTGAAGAAAGCACTGAAGAAGCCTTAAAGGTCCATGTAAACATGAGATTTTATTGCATGCAAACTGTTGCCTCCTCATGTTTCTATGCCCGTTCATAAGCTATCATGGTATAAAAATAATCCTTGAGTGTAAAAAAAAAAAAAGCAGCACCCAGGTCTTTCTGGAACAATACTGATAAAAAAGACATTGGCCCTAGTAGATGTAAGGATTCTTGTTACTGATCTCAGGAAGAAGAAAATTTTAATGGCAGCTGGTGACTCCACAAATAGAATTGAAAGGCAGTCATATGTAGACCTAATAGGACCCATTTGGATTTGTGCCACCACCCTAGAGCATATCTGAGATATAATAGTATTGGGAAGGGCACCGAGCAGCAAATGATACCAAAGTAAAGGGAAAGAGCAATATCTTTTTTGTTTTTGTTTTTGTCAGGCAATGGGGTTAAGTGACTTGCCCAGAGTCTCACAGCTAGTAAGTGTTATGTGTCTGATGCTGACTTTGAACTCAGGTCCTCCCAACTCCAGGGCTGGTGCTCTATACACTGCGCCATTTACCTGGCCCAAAAGGGCAACATCTTAAGGAAGTAATGTGGCCACACAAGGAGCTCTTTGACAAGCTCAGATGTTAAAGTAACATGTACAAAAGATGAAACCCAAAAAAAGTGTGAATCCTGAAAAGGAGCATAAACCTATAAGAATAATATCATGAAAGATAAAGTTCACAACCTAAGGATAGTGACAAATGACAAGGACTCCAAAAAAAAGGCAAGAAGGAAAAAGAAGAGATACTGCTAGGGATAGAGGGAGTCAAAAGATGATGGAAAGTCAAATTACTCCAGCTGTATTTTGTAGCTCAAGAGAGATTCCTACAAAGCAAAATGTGAGCTTCTATGAATTAATGCAAAATGAGGAAAGCATAACCAAAAGAACAACATAACTGTGACTATAATTGAAATGAAAATCAGACTAAAAGAGATGAGAATCCAGATTAAATGTAGTGACCAAGCTTGCTTACAAAGGAGTGATAATGAATCATCCTTCCCTCCTCAGTAAAGAAGGACATACTTAGAGAAATACAGAACATTAAAATACTGGTTTATTAGAGTTAGGAAATAAAGTGGTGTTTAAAACTAACATGGAATTATAAAAACAAACACTTTAAGTACCTGGTATATGCAAGACAGTGATAGGTTATAAGAGCAGGTTACCCCAAACTAACCGAGTCTTCTGTTCTATAGAATTCTTAGGATAATATATTTTAACAAGCAATCAACTAAATCTTTCATAATACACTTGTAGTCAAGAAGGAGAAATATAAGCTGAATGATCGTATAGCTGTGCGTAATTACAGCTGATTGAATAACCATAGTCAAAGAATTTTGAATAATGGATCCCTATCAATATACAGAGAGAGCTTTACTGTATTATTGGTGCATACAAATGTATAATAGGGCTACTATATATGTGGCCATTTATTGTTCAACATTTTTATCTGTGCCACAGAAATTGGCTGTTTATACGCTTAATGAGTCTCCCATGATTCACTGAGTCCTGCAAGCATCTCACACTAGACATGTCATAACTTCCAAAACAAATCATGTAATATACAATTTCCCCAACAGGTGGCACTGTACCCAAGCCACCAGTCAAGGGCCATTGGCTCTTGCTCTTTCTAAATCTAGAAAAACACCCAGTTTCTTCAACTGTTCCTAATGCACCTGGCCAACTTTTTCCCTAACCTATCTGTAACAATCCCCTGGATATAGAAGTGTATTACAATATCTCTCTAGTGCTCTTGGGGACAAACTCAGCAACTCCATGCCCCTCAGTTAGCTATTTGACTCATTATCTTATTAATTCTTTTTACCAGATTCAAAGGCAATTTAGTAAATGTGATCTGAAATTACCTGAGAAATTACTTTAAAAGTGAAATCTCTCATGAATTAATCAGTTCTGAGCCCCCATCCTGGAAGAATCAAGGAAACTTTCCCCTTAAGTTTTCTCCCCTCCATCAGTCTGAGATCCCAAACTCATAGGCTTAGAACATCAAGGTTGTAACAAACAAAGTAAAGAGGTAGACAAATATGCTAGTTAGAAAGGTCAGAGCCAGAGTTATATCTGTGCTCTTCAAAGTCAAGGGAAAATAAGCTGTTGATTAAAATTCCATCAACAGCTACAACTTCAAAATCCTCCAAAATATTGGAGCCGTTGATGTAACAATTCAATTCTCTAAGAATAGCAATTAAAATCTGCTTCCCTCAGGGAGACTTTTTTTGTAGAGTCAGATAGCAAATATTTTAGGCTTTGTGAGCCAACAGACAAAATCAAAGATACTATACAAGTACTTATACAATAAGAGAGAAAGCAAATTTCCACAAATTTTTAAGTGATGAAGTTCAAAATATAATCGAGTACTTTTCTTTTTTAAGTACAGGTCTACCAATTAGAAGAATGGAATTTTTTATGGGGTTAATATTTTGCTTAATTGGGACTCAAAGTTAGTGTCCTCATAAAAATTGACTACAAATGTTTATCTGTGATGTTTTGTAGTGACATTTTACATATTTCATCTTTGAAAATATCTTTTCACACAGATAGACGCTGCCAAATACTGATATCAATCCACAAGCATATGATTTCAATTGAGCTGAAAGGCTAATAGTCTTAAACAAATTTATTTTCTATGGGTGCATTTCTTCAGCTGAACAAAGCTAACAAATCACCATTTAAGTATTTTGTTGTTGTTCAGTCAATTCAGTCCTGGCGTACTCTTTATGACTCCATTTGGGGTTTTCTTGGCAAAGATACTGGAGTGATTTGCCATTTCCTTCTCCAGCTCATCTTACAGATGAGGAAATTAACACAAACAGGGTTAGGTGACATGCCCAGAGTGTCTGAGGAGGAATTTGAACTCAGGTCTTCCTGACTTCAGGCCTTGATCTCTACTCACTGTACCACTTAGAAAATTGCTGTTTTTCTTATAAATTTAAACAAGTTGTTTATATATCTAGGACAGGAAGCTCTTACTATTAAAACTTGCTCCAAAGATTTTTTTCCCATTTTCTTTTTTTCTTTTAATTTTAATGTCATTGATTTTGTTTGTAGAAAAACTTTTTAATTTTATATAATCAAAATTGCATTTTTTTCTAGTGATTCTCTCCATCTCTCGTTTAATTACAAACTGTTCCCCTATCCACAAATCTGAAAGGTAAATTCTTCCTTCCTCCTCTATTTTGCTCATATCACCTTTTAGGTCAAAATGATGTATCTGTTCAAATTTTATCTTGGTATAATGTGTAAGACATTGCTCTGTACCTAATTTCAGCCAAACTGCTTTCTACTTCCCCAGTAGTTTTTGTCAAGTAGGAAGTCTTTATCCATATAACTAGGGTCTCTGGATTATCAAATGCCATGCCATTGTGTTTGTTCGTTATAAACCTCATCTGTTCCATTGATCAATTTCTCTATTTCTTTTTTTTTTCTTTTGGTGAGGGCAATTGGGGTTAAGTGACTTGCCCAGAGTCACACAGCTAGTGAGTGTTATGTGTCTGAGGCTGGATTTGAATTCAGGTCCTCCTGACTCCAGGGCCAGTGCTCTATCCACTGTGCCACCTAGCTTCCCCTAACTTCTCTATTTCTTAAGTCATACCAAATTATTTTTATGATTACTGCTTTGAATTATAATTTGAGATTTGGTACTTGTAGGTCCCCTTCCTCCACACTTTTTTCATGACACGTTCAGTAATTCTGCTTATCTAAAATTTTTAGTGAGGTCTTTATGCCCTAGTACAAGGTCATTCTTGTAAAGGTGTTATACATGTCTAAAAAGCATGTAAAAAGTAAGTATTCTTTTCCCATTTAACAAGCATCAGAGATCTATCATCTCTAATTTTCCTGAAGTTCTATTCAGGTCCTTAAATGCTTTCCAATTTATATTTTGCTTAGATTTGTCTTGGTCTAAAAGGGGTACATTGAAGTCCCCCATTTATAGTTTGCTGTATATTTCTCCCTGCAATTTGATGAACTTTTTCTGTAAATACTTAGATGCTACTCTGTTTGGTGTATGTAAATTAAGTATTGACATCGATTTGGTATCTACAGTACATTTAAGCATGATATGGTTTCCTTGCTTATCTCTTTTATTTGTCTATTTGTGTTGTTGCCTTGTCTGAGATCATGATTACTATCACTGCTTTTATGATTCAAATGAAGCATAAATTTTGCTTCAGCCCCTCATTTAGATTCTATGTGAATCTACATTTCAGATGTGTTTCTCATAAACAATTTGTTATTGGATTCCGCTTTCTGATTCATTCGGCTATACTCTTCCATTTTATGGATGAATTCATCCCATTCACATTCACAAATATGATCATTGTGTCTTTTTCCTCCATCATATCCTCATACATTTTCTTCTCTTTGCACCTATTCCCCCCCTTTAGAAGTAAAAAAAAATGAGGTAAAAGGGTGGGAGTTTGCCTGACACTTTTGATCCATAAATGAGACAATCTGTCTCTGCTTTGTTGACTCTCTTCCCTTCATTTTGTCCACCCTGGACCCTAGGTTGTTACTCTTTCTTCCTTTCCTTTCAAATTTCCCCTTTGCACCCCACTCCAAAGCTAAGTTCCTTAATCCATCCTCTCTTCTAGCAGTCTCTCCCCACCACCACCTTCTCTTATCCCTTACCCCTCCTACTTCCCTGTATGTTAAGGTTTATAGGTTTGTTTGTTTTTTAACATGGCCAATAAGGACATCTGCTTTGTTTTACTATACATATTGGGTTTTTTCTTCTTAAATTGGGAGGGGGAGAGAGAAGGGAGAAAAGGTAGGGTTTTGCTGATTGAAAAAATAAAATTTAATTTTTAAAAATTATTATTTTCTTATCTCTGTATATATTACTTTTATGACCCTTGAAGATATTAGAGTTCTAAGAAAATGTGTATCTTATCCCTCTATTATCATATAAACCATTCATTCTGTAAGGTTTCCTCTGCTTGAAAAATGTTTATATTTATTTGTTTTTCTTTACTTCTCAATTTCCATTTCAAAGTATCTACTTATTCATGGACTTTGGAAGCTCTCTATTTCATAGTTTCTTAACATTTTTCCTGTCATGGTGTGATGAAATCCATTTATCCCTTCTCAGAATGCTTTTAAATGCATAAAATAAAATACATAAGATTGAAAAGGAAACCAATTATATTTAAATAAAGATGTAATTATTTTTATTTCAAGTTAGGGACCCCCTGCTCTATTTAAAGATACATTTTTCTGCGGTAGGGTTACGTTAATTTTAGCCTGATAGGTTATTCTTGGTTATAAGCCATTATTTTTCGCATTTTGAAATAGCACATTTCAAGATCTCTTCTCCTTTGCAGTGGCAGCTTCTAAGTCTTGTGTGATAATGATTCTGGGTCCTTAGAATTAGAATGCTTTCTTCTTGGCCACCTGAAGTATTTTTTTTTCCTTTTACCTGAAAGCTCTGGATTTTGGCTATGAATTTCCTAGGAGTTTGCATTGGGGGATTTCTTTTGGGAAGTGACAGGTGGCTACTTTTATTTATACCTTGTCCTCTGATTTTCTAAGAGATATGGGTAATTTTCATTTGTGATTTCTTGAAATCTCCAAGAAATATGGTATCCAAGTATTTAGAGGACCATGATTTTCAGGTAGTGTGAGAGATTTTCTCTCTTTGACCTGTTTTCCAGACTAAATTTTTTAATATTATATTGCTTCTATTTTCTTCTACATTTAAAATCCTTTGATTTTGTTTTAACATTTCTTGTTGCCTTGTTAAGCCACTGTTTTCTGTTTGACCCTTTCTAATTTTCAGGACATTCAGCTCGTGAGTACTGTTTCCTACCTTCCGTTCAAAGTGTGAATTCTTCTTGCCATTTTTTCCTCTCTAAGCTATTCTATTTTGTCTCTCTCTTCTGTTTCTTCCAGATATTCTTGTAGTCTTTGCAGCCAGATCACTTTTTTCTCTTAGAATCTACTTAGACTCTTTTCTTTGATTTTTATCCTTTGACTCTCTCTCTGTCCAAAGTATCTCTTCATTGTACTTGGCATTTTCTTTGTTTTGCTCAGGGATCAAACTCTAATGCTATATTCTTGGATGATGTGAGCAAGCCCTGGTTGGTGTTGAGTGCAGTGCTTAAGACTAGGCCCCATCTCCTGCAGGAATTGTTTTCCCTTGTTTCCTGCTGTGGTTCAGACCCAGGATGCCTATATGATGATAAGGAAACTCTTCTTCTGTGGCCAGGGTTCTGGGGCCACCCTGACACTGGAGCCTTTTTCTCCTACTTCTGTGGGACTCTGGGTCCTTCTCCAATTGCACTATGGATCCAGAGCTGCCCCCTCACTGGGCCTTTCTGTCCATTTTCTCCAGTTGTTATCAGGTCCTGGGCCACACCGAGACTGGGCTTTGCTCTGAACCTTTCACAGGACTCTTCCCCTTCACCCTTCTCTTTTCCCCTATACCAAGGGCTCTGAAGTTGCCCTGCCTCTGGCACTTGGCTACTTCTCATTGTAGCAAGCCTTCCACCTATCCTGGGATTCTGGCAGTCTTTTTTGTACAGAGTTGTACTGGGTAGAAACTGATTCTCTTTTAAATCTGGTAATTGAATAGCTTTACTAGAATGTTTGTGGGACATCTGAGTTCCTCTAAGTCCTAACGCACCATCATCTTCCCAGAGTCCAGCATACTTTATTAAAGTATAACAACAGCTTTATTGGTAGTTCTATCACACTGTTAGCTCATATTGGTTTTGTAGTCAACTAAAACCCTCTCGGACTTTTTGCCCAGCACAGGCCTGAATCAATATTTATTGAATAACTGAACTGAGTAATTATAGGTAGAGTATGGCATTGCCAATGACAATGTGATTTGAGGGTCTCTAGGGAAGTTTTTTTTTAATTTTCACATGAGTCATGTTGTAAGGAAGAATTAGAACCAATAGAAAGAACCACAAGAAAGAGGAAACAAAACAAAATGGAAGAAAACAAAAGAGCCAGTAGTATGCTTCGATCTTTATTCAAACTCCATAGTTCTTTCTTTGGATGTAGATAGCATTTTCCATCATGAGACCTTTGGAGATGTCTTAGATCTCTAGGGAAGTTTCTATGCCCAAATATATATTGCTGTTTGAAGTTTCTCCATTAGTAGGTATTCCCTATGCATTAGACATTTATTTTTCCCCTTTTAGAATCCAACTCTTCCTAGGAAGGCCAATATGCGGGTCCCTAATGCCTTCGTTGGTCTATCAGATATGAAAACAAATCACTTTGGGAATGTTGAGAGGCAAACCAGACTTGACTCTGAAAAGGTAAAGCCCAGGAATAAAAAAATACCAATCTACTTATACTTATTCTGTAGTTGTGGATTTTTTTAAATTCTGAGACAAAGGAATAGATAGATAGATAGATAGATAGAGACAGACAGACAGACAGACAGATAGATAGATAGATAGATAGATAGATAGATAGATAGATAGATAGATAGATAGATAGATAGACAGACAAATAGAATGAGGATCAACAGTTATCAACAAAAAGTTTTAGAACTGGAAGAAAATTCAGATTTTTCTAAGCCTATCCATTTTTATAGATGAACACACTCTAAGCAATGGTTTGGTTTATTAAAATCTTTTGGGAGAGAAATGATCAGTGTAGTTTCTAAATAAGCTCTACTTCATGTTTCTAGTCTCAAGTGTTGGACAATTTAAATTCCTAAATCCAAAGCTAGAAATCACATTAATGAAGAAAAATTAAACTGGGCAGAAACTCAGTATTAAGATTCCTATTATTCCCTAGAAAGACCCATAAGCCAAGAAACATCCAGTGGAGAAAAAAAAAACTAAAGAAGAAACAACCGTGATGCAACAGAGATGGATGAAGGGACAGCAGCTGGGGTTGCCGCTGGGGCTCTGAATGGACAGCTTCCTGCTGGGGCTGATGGAGGCCTTAAGTTCCCTGCTCCTCTGGACATTAAGGAGTGATAGAGTCATCCTGCTGGAGAATCATGGGTAATATCTTCAGTATCCTACCAGTTACTATGATACTTACAGCCATTTGTGCCTACAAGCCTTTTACCTTCACTAACCATTGAGCAAGAGAATTCTGCAGATTTTTTCTAGGAACACAAATGGTGAGTGCTGCATAGGGGCAAGTAGAGAAACTCACTCACAGTCTACATCTGAACAAATAGACAATGGAACAGGAGCTTCTGTTTATAATCTAATGGTTTAGACTTTGGAGGAAGCAACTTCTAACAACCTTTTTTTCTTTTCTTTTCTTTTCTTTTTTGCATTTTCATGTGATTGATAGAAGCTAGACCTAAATCAAGGTTCTGCAAAGAAAATAAGGTTATTTTTGGTAGTATCTGTAATAGCCCTCTTAGAACAAATTAATCATTAAGTTTTAGAAATAAATAAATAATAATAAATAAAAGAGAATTTAAACTTTAGCTTTTTTTCTACTTAGGACTCATGTTCTGTCATCTGATGAGAGTGAGGAATGAGAACAGCAAAATTCTCTTGAATAGCATAACTCATAGCTGACTTAGTCACATTAAAAATGGAAGGCTTTTTTTCAGGGAGCTAGTACAACTGTGCAAACTTGATTATTCTGTCTGTTTCTTCATTCTCAATTCTACACTTTAATGCTTCCCCTTCAAAGCATTATCATAATTTAGTCAGGCTTGTCACATCTGCCTGGACGGCGCTCTTGTTTAACTGAAAATGTTAAGCGTGCTTTTGTGGATCTTTATTTTTTTACTTCAAGCACTGAAGCTTTTTTAAATCGCTGTTTGAAAAGGCCAAGACTTAAAAGAACCACTGGAAAAAGGATCTGAGAACAAAGATGAGGCCCAGAACTCAATTGTGATGCTTTGAATCTGCAAAATTTTGCTTTTAACATGGCAATCACTCTCTACGTTTTCTAAAACTGCAGGCTCATAGGAAACCAAATCAAACACATTCTATAGTTATTTTAATAATAACAAATAATAGCTAACATTTATAGAGCACTTACTATGGGCCAGGAACTGCACTAAGCATTTTACAATTATTGTCTCATTTGATCCTCAGAACAACCATGAGAGGTAGGTGCTACTATTATCCCCATTTTACAGATGAGGAAACTGAGGCAGACAAAGGTTAAGTGACTTGCCCAAGTATACACAGCTTGTCGAGGTCTGAGGTTGGATTTGAACTCAGGTCTTCCTTTCTCCCAGACCAATACAGTGACACCTTGCTGAAGGAAAGGCAGAGCCCAAGGCACATTCAGTTCTAAAGGGTGAATATGAGCTTTTGAAAAGGAGCTTCACATGTTTATTCTATATGAGTATTTGTTGTTGTTCAGTCGTTTTCAGTCATGCCTGACTCTTCATGACCCCATTTGGGATTTTTCTTGGCAAAGATCCTATAGTGGTTTGCCATTTCCTTCTCCAGATCATTTTACAGATGAGAAAACTGAGGCAAATAGGGTTAAGTGACTTGCCCAGGGTCACACAACTATTAAGTGTCTGCAGCCAGATTTGAACTCAGAAAGATGAGTCTTCCTGACTCCAGGCCCAGGACTCTACCCACTGCACCACCTAGCTGCACCTATATGAGTGCTTATACAAACTAAATCTTAATTCTTTGTAATTCTTGCTATTATTTTGCACCATTAGAGTGGACTGGAAATTCTTTTTCAATATAATGAAATTATTCTGTAAGTATAGAGGTGTCATTAGTATTTATTTTACATGTGCTAGACCCAATTATTTTGATTTGTCAAAATAATTACCTCCAATTTGTCCTAAATATGTATGTATGTATGCATGTGTATGTGTGTGTGTGTGTGTATATCTATATTATAGATACACACATAGTATGTAGTGTTTCATATGTCGTCTCTCCCATTAGATTGTGAACTCCTTGAAGTCCCTCTTGAGACAGGCTGGTGGCCCCTGTTCTCTGCACCTCACCATACTGGCACCAAATTTAGTACTGACACTCTATAGACTTCAGCTCCCTACAGCTCAAAAATCTCTAGCTCAAGCTATCCACCAGCTTCATTCTCTCCCAGTAACAGTATTTATGGGTGTAGGCCACCAGACCAGGCACAACTATTTAATAATATAAGTTGCCACCTATATTAAAAGAGAGAGTTTCCTCACTGGATATTTCTTAGACCAATGAAATAACTGATCTAGCTACACCCCTTCCCTCCCCCTACCCACACAAAAGGAGAGAGCATAGATCCCTGAGGCAGATAGAGAGGGACTGTCACCCAGGGAGAAAGAGAGAGAACAGAGAGGCTGAAGGACCTGTTCATGATTTTACCTGGATCCAAAACCGAGTCTCTAAAGTACAGTTTGAAACAGTATACAAAGGCAAGGTTAGGTACCCCACCCCACCCCATACCAGGCATTTCCATTTCAGTCATTTATCTACAACTTTCAAACCCCAAAAGGGACAAGGCTAAGAGAAAATATTCTTCAAATGTCCCAGCAGGGCATAAAAATAATGGAGCTGTAACTGAAACCTTTGTGGTCAGTGTTAAATCATGAATCAATTTATTAAGCACCTGCTATGTGCAGAGTACTGAATTAAGTAGCAAAAAAGATATAAAACCCCCATGTAGCCTATCATTAATATTAGATCTAACTCATTGTTTCAATTACATCTTATAAACAAGGGGAATCTGTTAAAACAGTGGACCACTTTGTGGGAACGGTTCATTCAATTCTCATGTATCAAGTACCTATTATGTGCAAAGTGTTGTAGTGGGCATTAACAATAATAGCTAACATTTATACAGCGCCTACTATGTTCCAGGTACAGCTTTACAATAATTGCATCATTTGATCCTCACAACAACACTGGAAGGTAGATGCTATTATTATCGCCATTTTACAGATGAGGAAACTGAGGCAAGCAAGGATTTTTTTTTTTAAGTGACTTGCCCAGGGGTCACACAGCTACTAAGTGTCTGAGGCTAGATTTGAATTCAAATCTTCCTGACTCCAGGCTTAGCTAGCTATCCACTCACTGCACCACCTAGCTGCCACTAGTATGATATAGCTCACCTCATAGTTTTTTATTCTTCCCTTCTACTAGATGTCTGTGCTAGGAAAAGATTTCTACATCCAGCAAATACATGGTAATTGATACACATACCATCTCTACCAAATGCAACCTCCTTTGTAACAAAGAAAAACAAGTAAGCAAAATCAACCAATACAATGACTGCATTTGGCAACACAAGCAACACTTCATGCGTGTATTTCCCAACTCCTCTACCAAATTTTTTTTTTTCGGGGGGGTTAGGCAATGGGGTTAAGTGACTTGCCCAGGGTCACACAGCTAGTAAGTGTTATGAGTCTGAGATCACATTTGAACTCAGGTCCTCCTGAATCCAGGGCTGGTGCTCTATCCACTGGGCCATCTAGCTGCCCCTCCTCTACCAAAATTGAGAAGAAATTTCCTTATCTCCTCTCTTTGATCATTACAATGACTGTGTTCCATTTCGTTTTCATGTTCTTTTCGTTCATACTGCCTTTGCTTTGAGTCTTGTTCTCTTTGTTCTTCTCACTTCACTCTGCATCAGTTCATACAACTCTTCCCCCATTTCTCTGAATTCCTCCTATTATCCTATAGTGATAATATTCATTTGCTCTCACGTGCCACATTTTTTTTCAATCATTTCCCAATCAATGCAAACTCATTTTGTTTTCAGTGTTTCTGTTACCCTCAGAAATGTATCTGTGGACATTTTGATGACCCCAGGGCCTTTATTTTTGTCTGATACAGGTCGTCACATTGAACTTTAACCAGTAGATTCGCTGTTACATACTTAGAATTCTCTGCCTCTCTGACTACATTGTGAAACCATATAGGAGCACTCACATCACTGCAGTGTTTGGCTGACTATATTCATTATATGATGCTACAATTGGCAATTGTTTCCAGTATTTTTTTTTCATGATAATTGTCCAATTTTCCAGTGTGTTATGTTTTCCCTCAGTATATCTTTGGAGTTCTTCTGTCTGATATAAAAGACCCAACATTCTGGGATTCTTCTCAGCTAATTTAACGTGCTTCTGTCATTCTGGAGTCATGCAGAACCCAGATTATGCTGCCAAAAATAACAACCAGCAGATCAGCAGGAGCTTGATTTCACAGAATCACAGAAATTCAAAGCTGGAAAGAATCTCGGAGGCTGTGAAGTACAGCTTGTCTCTGAAGAAGGTGCCTTTTTATAACCTGACAACTGGTCATTCAGCCTTTGCTCAAAGCCCACAAGAAAGAGAGAACCCAGTACCTCCCCAAGGTAGCCCATTTCACCTAGGGAGGGCTCTAATGGTTAGGAAGTTTGTCTCAACATCAAGCCTAATTTTGTCATTTCCACCTCTCATTCCTAATTCTGTCCTCTAGGGAGAAGGGGTACTGATCTAATATCGCATCCATCTGATGGCCCTTCAATTAGTTGAAAAAGTTCAACTTTTCTTCTCTGTTACTACATTGATATGCTCAACTAGGGAAGGGAAATGCAAATATGAAAAATACAAATCAAAATATAATCTTAGTTAAATGATAAAAATAAAGTAAAATGACCACCTGTAATACAGTATTATCTGAAATGTCAAGACAACAACATCTATACCATACAAATGAAAAGGACATTTTGTTATTATCTGCTTCATTTGATCATTGGTGATCATATAACAGTTTGGGGGAACACTGGGATGTTGCATTGAGATTCAATATTTTATTTTGAATTTTCTTTTCTGGACCTGTCCTTGCAATATATGTTAGCTGGACAAGTCTTATACACGGTATTTATGGTGGTACAAGACTTCACAAAACCAATGGCTCTAAATAAATATGTATATATGTTCTTTCTAACTCCATGCTTTCTATCACCATCCCCATTATTTGCCACATCCCATTTTTCTCAGAAATGTAACCTTGATTTGTCACCTGTTCTAACAGGTGAGTGCACATATACACACGTTTGTTGTTGTTCAGTTGTTTCAGTCATGTCTATCTCTTTGTGACTTCACTTGGGGCTTTCTTGGCAAAGGTACTGGAGTAGTGTGCCATTTCCTTCTCTAGCTCATTTTACACATGAGGAAACTGAGGCAAACAGGGTTAAGTGACTTGCCCAGGGTTACTCAGCTAGTAAGTGTCTGCAGTCAGATTTGAACTCAGGCCGATGAGTCTTCCTGACTCCAGGCCCTGGAGCCAGCTATGGAGCCACCTAGCTGCCCCATATATTTATACATATTCTGTGAGTTAACTTGCTAGGGTTAGTGGAAAGAACAGGGTTGGAATCTTTGTTCCACCAGTATCTAGCTGTGTGACCATGGGCAAGTCATATGATTTCTCAGGGCCACTGTTTCCTAATCTGTAAAATGAGAGAGTTGTGCTAGATCAGGGGTTCTTAAACTTTTTCCACTTGTGACCCTTTCAGCACTTCTTAAACTATAGGTCACAACCCACAGTTTAAGAAGCACTGTCTAGATGATGTCTATGGTCCCTTGCAACTAAACATCCATGAATCATATATTTCATATATAATGGAAACATGCACATCATCCTTATAATGCTCATCTCAATTCAAACATACACCAATGAGGGTTCTAGGGGTCCCTCCAAGGGGCTTAGTAATTATCCCCTAACACTATTGGCCACAGATTCAATACCTGTGTGTTCTTCTTAATATCAATTGCCAATTATTGTATCTTCCTTATAACCACTCCCTGGTGATTAGTTTCCCAGCATTGTTTGGCCAATTTTCATCAATTTGCTTTTACAAAGGGATATTTACTAGGATATACAAGAAGTACAAACATTTCTCCTCCCCAACACTCAGGGGCACAGTTCTCCTTATACCAACTTAGTACCTGGAAAGAGACTCAAAGCCAAAGCTGTTTCTACAAAGCACTGGGCCCACCAAATTCACTTCCAAATGTGGCATAGCCAATGGTTAAGTCTCCTCCTCTTGTAGGACCTGGTACCTTGGCTTTGAGGTCTGACAGCTGCGGGGCTGACTCCCAGTCGCTCCTCAAGGTTCAGCTGGTAGATTGCCAAACCTCGTTAGGAGTCTGGTTCCAGGACCTCTGGTTCCAGGCTCCCTTTTCTAACCTTTTGAAGCTTACAAAGTTATAGATGAAGGTTGTTTTAATTTGCATCCTTAAGCTACAGCTTTGTAAGCTTCAAAAGGTTAGGAATTCTAAAATATTTAGAACAGCTCTTTTTGTGGTGTCATAGAACTAGAAATTGCAGAGATGCCTGTCAATTGGGGAATGGCTGAATAAGTTGTAGTGTATAATTGTGATGGAATATTACTGTGCCATAAGAAATGATGAGCTCAATGATCTTAGAAAAACATGGATAGACTTGCATGAAATCATAAACAGCGAAGTGAGTAGAATCAAGAGAACATTGCATATAGTAACAACAATATTGTTTTAAGAACAACTTTGAGTGACTAAGTCATCTCGACTATTATAAGTACCTAAATTAACTACAAAAGACATGAAGGAAGATGCTATCTGCATCCAGAGAAAGAACCGATAAATAGAAGTATGTATATAATGGTTTTACACACACACACACACACACACACACGTACATACACACATATATTTGTGTCTAATGGTAGCCCTCTCTAGGGAGGGGGAGATGGTAGAAAAAAGGGGGGAAAAGAAAGTTACATGATAATTTATTATACGTTTAAAAGGAATAGCAAGGTGTACACAATAGATTTGCGATTTCACGTACAATCATCTTTTCTTCTGCTCTACCATGTTATGGAAATGCTCATTTTATTTCTTAAATTCAGAATAAAATTTTTAAAAAACACCAAAGTTGTAGCTTAGTCTGCTACTTCACCTAAGAGTGAGGAAAAAATAGATACAATAGAAACAGACACATTAATGGGGTAAAGCTCTCTTGAGCCACATGGCAGGGGCCTGGGTGAGGCTATAAAGGCCCAAGGCCACTCTTCCCACTTCAAGCTTACTCATCACTTGAAGACAACAAGGAAGGAAAGAGAAAAATATCATGCCGCATAAATGCCCTTTGAGTGCACGCTCAATTCTAGCTCAGTAGTCGCTCAAGAGGTTCCTCTTCCTCACATGCTAAGCAGCCCAGAAAGAATACCTTTACATGTTCTAAAGTCCACCTGGGAATTACACCCACAGAGAATGCTCATAACAAAAATATGGTGACTCAAACCCAAATACTCATAGTGGTGAATGCTCATAACATGGCTCATTGGCCAGTCTTCCCATTCCATAAAGAATGGCCTTGATCAGGAAACAACAGAAAAAATAAAATCTAAAGACAGAATGAACCTCCTCCAAGCCCCCTCAATGTGTCGACAAGTCAACTGTTGAGTGGCTGGCCTATGTTCACATAGACAAGAAGTAACCAAGCTGAGATTTGAATCCATGTCCTCTAAATCTAAATCAGGTGCTCTCTCCAGTATACCTCCCTATTTATCGAGTCCCATTATGCTTGAATTTATTCAATTTCTCCCTAACTTCAGTTCATACTGTGTTTATTAATATCTTACTATATGTTAGGCACTAATCTATATACTGTTAATATAAAGATCCTTCCCCCCTTCCAATTACCTCCAAATGTTCCCTCTCTTCCAGAAGTTTATGTGCAATTTTTTTTAAATGAATGAAAGAAGCATTTAGCAAAAATTTACTAGGTGCCAAGAAGGGTGTTAAGTGGTAGGATACCAACAGAAAAAGCTCTCAAGCTCATCCTGTAAATAGGGGAGACAACCCATGAAAGAAAGTTCTGCTATAGGGCAGATGGAAGAGCTCAAAAGTCCTAAGAATATAGCAATAGGGTTAGATGGGAAGGCCCAGGTATCCTTTGATGGAGTGAGTGCATCAGAAGACAATGCTGGGGGTGGGGGGGGGGGGAAGAAAGGTTTGCAGGGAAGGCGAAAGGCAAGGACAGGAGAACCTTAGAGGCAGCAGCAGGATGGATGGTAAAGACTAGTGGGTCCTCCCTCTCAACAGAAGGAATAGAATTGGCAACTTCCATTAAACAAAGCCATGTTGTTGTAAAAGCGTGTTGTTAATGTGAGCAGCTAAGCAGCCCGGAAGGGTTCTGGGTGGCCAGGATGGACATTACGGCAGAGATTAGCAGACCTGCCAGAGACAGATGAGGTGATACCTGCTTTTCTTTGATTACTAATGAATGTGAACAATTCCTATGGCTGTTGATAGTCTGCATTCTTCTTTTTCTTTTTTCTTTTTATTCTTTTTTAAAGATTTTAAAACATCAACACACAGGAAGACCTGGAAAGTACATGCAGAAAAAGGGGAATGGAAAATGGCCAAAGATAGCCATGAAATACAGATCCCCGAATTATTCAGCTCGACTGAAGTAATCTCTGTGAACAGCATCCCTATTTTAGCTCATTTTCCAGCCACTTTCCTTCCAATTTCCAATCCGTCTCTTAGGTGACAAGCAGATTATCTGTGCACACGATCAGTTTCTCCATATTTGGACCCTTTGCTCGCTCAGTACCTTTGGTAGTTTCTTCTAATGGGGCTGTTAGGTTGGTTTGTTGTCCAGAATGTATACATACCAGTGATGATCAGGTCCCCAGTAGACGCTCATATTTCCTTATGCCTCTTCTGTTCCATTATTTCTGCTGGAACCCTTTTATATACACCATGTCAGAGTCCAATCCCTATCAGTAATGCTGCCCCAACCTTCCAGAGTCATACATCTGCCAGTGATCAGAAAAGCCTCTCCTCCTCCAAGTCCCACTTAGAGCCTTCCCAGCTCTCCTCCAGCTTCTCTGTGGGTTTGGTGGTTAAGAATGATCCTTTCTTTTGGGGAATGTAGCAGCTTAAGTTCAATGTAATTAATTGTTCCTTTGATAGCCACTTTAAACCCATTGTGCTATTCCTGAACTTACAGAAAATATTTCCTTTAAAACTCATCAGTTCAATAAAAAAGCATTTATTAAAGCTTATTATGTGCTAATCTTAGTGGTAAGTAGCATTGGGAATACAGACAAAATTCAAAAACATATCTCAAGGAGCTTTTCTCCTTTCTTGAGTGGTCTTATCTAGGGGACTGCTAGGCCTCTACTTCAACTTACTTCTTTTTCTTTCTCTTTTCCAGCTATCCTAGCCATAAAAGCTTAACATACTTAGAGAAACCACTCGTTTTCCTGATTGACTTCTAATTTCTCTGTCATTGCTAGAAGGTTTTCTAGTGTTTTTCTTTTTTTTTTTATGAGAGAAGTGAAGTATCTCCTTCCTGCTTCAAATTTAACACACTAACAGTTTAGACAGTTATAGGGCTTAAAATCTAGTGAAAGCACAGATGTTAACGATTTTTGTACACAGCCTCAGTAAATTCTAGGTAACAAACTGATCAAATTAAACAGAACTCCCCTTTGTGGTATAGCAGAACAATTGAATAATAATTTTTAAAAATCATCCATACTAATTCATTAACTTCACATAAGCAATTACCATCTTACATCAACTCTTGTTTTTTTAAAACTCTAACACTTTAAAAAACCCCAAAAACCCAATGTCACTCAGAATGAGACAATTGTGTATAACTATCTACAAGTGTACTATAATATTTAAGACTCCATTGGAAATATAATTTATCCATTCCTTTTATTTCTTCCAATGAGTTTCCCAAGGAGAGAAATGAGGGTGGTAAAGGGCCATAAAGTTATGCCACATGAGAACCGGTTGAAGAAATTGGGGACATTTGGCCTGGAGAAGAGAAAACTTAGGGCAACATGATAGCTATCTTCAAGATAGTTGAAAGATTATCATATGTAAAAGAAATCAAACTTGTTCTGCTTGGTCCCAAACACTAGAGAAATGGGCAGAACGATAATATAAAAGAAAACATTACTAAAAATATTAGAACGCTGGTCAATACATTGACCAGTCAGCTTCAGAGGCAGAAGATTACTGGAAGAAATAAGGTAGCAGACATGATCAATGTTTTTGTTCTTGGTGTTTTGTTTAACTATACTTTGTCAGTAGAGAGGTTTCTATTGGAAATACAGCACTGGGAAATATTAGCAAGAGAAGAAAGAAGGAAGGAAGATATTAATAAAAGTGGGTTTTTTAAAGTGGAAATTGTGAAGTAAAAAATTTCCTAACAATCAGAGTTATCCATTTCGGAGGTGATGCTGATGATGGTGGTGGTGATGATGGTGGTGGTGGTGGTAGTGGTGATGACTAACATTTATGTAACACTTTAAGGTTTGCAGAGCTATGCACACATACACACACACACACACACACATATACACACATACACATACACGCATACTCTCTCTCGCTCTCTCTCTCATATTTTTGATCCTCACAACAACCCTATGAGGTAGGTGCTGTTATTATTATTCCCATTTTACAGATGAGGGAACTGAGGCAGACAAAGGTTAAGTGACTTGCCCAGGGTCACATAACTATAAGTGAAGCCAAATGTGAACTCTGGTTTTCCTGACTCCAGGCCCAGCACTCCACACTCCATGGCAGGTTTCCCCTCTGCAGATTTCAAACATCTAGACAACTATTTGTTGGGTATGCTGAGGAGGGGATTCTTGTATAGTTTAGGATCATACGATATCAGAAGTGTCAAACATAAGTGCCTGATAGCACTAGACTGCAGTCCAAACCAGATTAAAATACAATTGGGAAATATTTATCAAAATAAATGAAAATGGGGGCAGCTAGGTGGTGCAGTGGATAGAGCACAGGCCCTAGAGGCAGGAAGACCCGAGTTCAAATCTGGCCTCAGATACTTGACACTTACTAGCTGTGTGACCCTGGGCAAGTCACTTAACCCCATTGCCTAACCCAAAAAATAAATAAATGAATGAATGAAAATACAATTGAACATAGGTGATATTAACTTTTGGTTTTCCAAGCTAAGATATGGCCTGCATGGATCCTTTTATGTAGTTTAGTGGCATTTCTATGAGTTTCACAAAACTCTACTGGATGATCTCTGAGGTCTATTCCGGCTCTAAAAGTCTATGATTCTAGGTTTATGTCTTAATTTTTTAAATTTTCTTTTTAAAAAAGTTGTATTGCTGCCTTCTAGTTTTACACCACTGTCATTTCTGGATATGCCCCTCTCTTCCACTGGTAACTTGCCTTGTAACAAAGAAAAAAACTGTTAAAACAAACAGAACATATTCACGGCTAGCTGAGCAGGTATGCAACATTCTACGTCTTTATCGTTCCCCCACCTCTACAACTAAAAGAGTCATAATGACATAGCATCCAACTTTGTTTTACTATTTTTGTTTGCATTATTATAGTCACTATATACATATGTGTATGCATACATTGTATTTGCACATATACACATATGTGTATATGGGTATACATACATGTATATATTTGTGTATATTTTTTTCCCGGTACTGCTAAATTCATTCTGCATCAGTTCAATAGTCCTAGATTTGGAGTCAGGATCAAGGTTCAGATCTCATTTCTGATGCTTGTTATATGTGTGAATACAATCAAATGATAATCTCTTTGGGCTCGAGCTTCTTCGTGTGTCAATGAGCAGGATGGACTAAATGGCCCATAAGATCTCTTCTAGCCTACATCTATGATCCTGTGATTTCTTATGACATAACAATATTCAGTTGCATTCACGTAAGACAGGCGTGGGGTAGTAGATAGAAAGCTTGCCTTGGAACAAAGAAGACCTAGGCTGAAATCACGCTTGTGGCACATAGTGGCTTGTGACATTTTAGAAGATTCTTAAAATTGGTGTAGTCTATATCGCATCATGTAAGATAGACACATGACTTTCCAAAGTCATTTATGGTTTGAACTTTACTGAGCACAGACAAAAATAGAAGTGAAAATAGGCCTCCTTTTATTAGGTCCTATGCAATGTCATGGAAGAAACTACCTACCAAACTTTTAACTTTCCTTTTCTTGCGATATGGGGGCAGGACCTTCCCTCTAGAAACACAGGATTATAGAGGCAAGCTAAATAAAAGCCATGTCAGTACTTTGAAAGGGGCTCTTCTCCACAGTACCACAATTTTCCTCTAGATGGCACAGTGTCACTTCTCCATGGAACTGATCCAGCGGGCTCCCAAATCCCTACTACTGCTGTAATTTAAGCAAAGGAACTAGATGTGCTCTTTGGGGAAGATTCCAAGATCCAAAATAGCCCTTCCTCCCATTTGAAATGCTGCTTTTTAAGCAGCTAGAGTTTTCAGAGAAAGGTTACAGAGAAAAGTTACTTAGAGGGAAAATCAAGAAGGTGGAACAGGTGAGGGTTGTATATCATAAAATACATAGGATCTTGAAAGGTCATCTGGTTTATTTCACTACCTAATGGCAGGAATGAAAATAAATCCTATTAGTGATGAGTGACTGGTGATTCTAAAGACGGCAACCTGGACTTGGGGACAGCACATGGTCAAGTCAAGTCAACGAGCATTTACTAAGCACTTACTATGGGCCTGGCACTGTGCTAAGCATTTAGGATACAAATATAAACAAAGAGAATGATATTCCCTGCCCTCCAGAAGCTGTACCTGTTTCAGCTTTTCAGACTTCCCAAATTGTGGCACCCAGCACTATGCACCGTATGTCAGAGGTAGTATAATCAACCCAGAGCAGGACTATACCATTTTTCTTGCTTTGGATATGATATTTTTGCTATTGCATCCTAAGATAATATTAGTTCATTTGGCTATCATATCAAAATTTGACTTATTTTAAACTTGCAAATCACTAAAAGCTGTAGAACTTCTCTACCTCTCCACCATCTTATATTTGTGCTGCTAAATTTTTAACCAAAAAGTAGATCTTTATATTTATCCCTATTAAATTTCAGATTTGGCCATTTGTTCTATCCTGACAAAATCTTTTCAGATTCCAGTTATGGCATCCAACATATTATGGTATAATAAAATCCCAGGTTTAGAAGGGACTGTCACTGATTTCACATAGGCTGTCATTCCTCTCTTAATTTGGCTTAAGACCACATTAGTTTTTTTCCAATTCAAATCAACAAGCTATTATTTTTATTTTTTTTTTAAGTATACTATGTTTCAGGTACTACACCGAGAACTTTGGTCAACTCATAGCAGTCTTGTAGTCCACTAAAAATCTAGATCTTTTTTAGATACGCTGATATCTAGCAATGTCTCCCTGGGCTTTATTTGTAATGTTGATTTTTTTGAGCCCATATAAGATTTTACATTTATCTCTACTTTGATTTTTATTGATGCCTTCTGGTTTGTTTGGTTTTTTTTAAATATATATTGACAAACTACCCTCCTGAAGTGGAAACATTCATTATCATAGGAAAAAAAAAACAACAGGGAAAAGCAAATGGCAAAGCAACCACATATGATGGTATGTGCAACATTTAACTCCCATAATTCCTCAATTCTCTAATAAAAGGGGGGAAATATATTTCATCATTTGTTCAATAGGATTATGATTCGTCATTATAGTCCACTGAATTTGGCTGTCTTTTAATGGTGTTTTCAATGAAATTGAGCTATATTGTTGTCCCGTGTGGGTTTTCTTTACTCTGTATCAGTTCATTTACATTCGGCATTGAGTATCCTGACCCCACTGTCTCTAAGCCAGGTGGGCTACATCCCTCTTCAGGGTTCTCAGGTACTCTAAGGTTATTGAGGTATCTCTTTTCTCTACTCTCATCAGCTCAGCTATTTTCTTTTTAATTAATGGGCCAGCACCCAATACACAACTTCCATTTAACCACTTAACATCAATTACCATTTGCAAATGAATATTTAGTACAAAGATATAGCCAGAACAAAGCTACATTTTTCCAATATCCTGGGGGCATAATCCACCCTCTCCACCTCACCCCCCCCCACTCCACACACACACACACCCACCACCTGGAGTGAAGGGGATTAAAGTTCCTACATAGCATTGTTCCCATGAATTCCATGTCTAGAAGCACACAGCCAGCTGACTCTTTCCGCTGATCTGGAGTTGAGAAGGTCACTCCCAAAGATAGAAGACTGTGCCTGGCTTCTTGGAGTGTCAATACTGGGCTGGCCACAACATCTGGCCTGGATTCCTCCTCCTAGATTTCTGTAACTTATGCTCCTGACCCAGACTGAAGATCTACTCCATGAACCTAGAAAAAAAGAAAAAAAAAAGATGAACAGGACAAGGAGGCCTAATTTCTTGGGGTCCATATGACTTCAGAGGGGAAAAGGCCATGAGTCCTTTTTCCCTAAGGCATAGTGTCTCATCAGACACTGAGTGAAGGAGTCACCTTGCCATCCCAAGACATAAATGCAGTAGAGGCAAAAAGAACATAGACAAAGCTAATAGGCCTTTTGTTTTAATGCCTCTATAGCCCAATCAGAGTTTCCTCTTCATCATGCGGTTAAGTGATCAGAACCAATTACAGAAGGCCCACACATGCTTCAGTCTCTCCAAGGCATTTTCCTTTATAAGCTATCATGATTCTCCTAGAAGCAGCTCCCCAGCATCCTCCACAGAGAGAGATGCCATTTCAGGAGCTCAAACCATACATACTCCAAACTTCCATGCTCCCATGTCTTCCCATGCTCCTCTGAATTCCTCATATTTGTCATTTCTTAAGGCACAGTAATATTCCACTGTGTTCATATATCGCACTCATACATCACAAGTTGTTCCACTAATCTTTAACAAATATGTGCTCATTGTGTTTCTAGTTATTGTGTTTTTACTACCACAAAAAGTGCTGCTACAAATATTTTGGTACACATGGGGACCTTTCTTTCTGTCTTTGCTCTCCCTGGGGTATGTGCCCAGTTTTTCTGGGCCAGGCCTCACTCAATCAAGTACAGTAATTCAGGCTTGGAATTGGAATGCAATAAAACACTCATAGACACAAGATTCAATAACAAATTTGCCCACGATAAGATTTTAAAAGGATACAATTTATTTAAAATGGACCCTACTCCCACCCACTGAATTTGCCAGTATAGCATCACTGAGTCAGAAAGATATCCCACAGGGTAATGAGAATTCTACCAAATTTCTGGAGTCGAGGCTCTTTGTGACTCAGGTGGTAAGGGAGCCGTAACAATGGTTCAAGCCTCAGTCCTCTTAACTAGCCAAATCCTGAGGATGGTCTGCTTTTCTTCTTAAAGAAAAACTACCCTAGTCTATACAAAACAGATATTCTCCCTACCAAATCCCACCGCAGGATGGCAAGGTCCCAAAAATCCTGCAGGGGACTTTATACCGCTTAAATGGCCTTGAAATGATTACTAAACAATTCTGACCTCAAGAAGATGAGTATAGAAAACACTTTAGAGGGAGCTTAATACAAATTTTTTAAAAATCCCTGGTTCAAAAAGTATCATCTGGTTAGAGACTTTCCTACCTAGAAAATTACCTTCTATGTGATTAAATTGTTCACAAACAAATCCCTTTACAAATGCATTCTTGAATTTTGCTCACCAGTCTGTAGTTTGAAGTGTTTATTCTCTTTTCCTTTCTGCAAATTGGGACATTTGTCCAACTCCTATTTCTCACAATTTTTCAAAGATCACTGACAAAGATCAGTAATGACAACATATAGTTTGTGGGTTTTTTGGTACTCTGGAATGTAGTCCATCAGGGTATACCAAGGACCCTGAAGATTTAGCTCCCTGAACCTCAAAGACTGAGAGGGGTCTAATTTTGGGAGATGGAAGTCAGCACAAAAACCCAGGGGACCCATGGTGACACCAACCTTGGCTGACCACTCTCTCCAAAATGGCGGGAGGGAGCAAAACTGGGCCTTGTTACAAAGCCCTGGTTAAGGAACTAAAACCAGAAAGATAGTAGATTAAGGAATGCAACCACCAGTACAAAAAAAAAATTTTTAATAAAATAAATAATAAAATAAAAGATCCCCAAATAGAAGTGAATAACTCTATGGTACCTTCAAACAGAGACTCAAACGAAAAAATAGATTTTTCTACAGGGAGTAGATTAAATTAGATAAATCCTTTTTAAGTGCTTCCTATGGACCAGACACTGTGCTAAGTACTGGGAATAAAAATATAAGCAAAGAAGACAGTCTGTGCCCTTGAAGAGCTTTTGTAATAGAGGAAGACAGCTCTTGGTACTGGAAGTCTGGGAACAGAAGACTGGAGAGGGAAGGCAACAATGTTGGGGCAAAGTGGAGAAGTAACCCAGAGAGTCAGTAGGTTAGCCAGATTAGAAGTGAGTAGAATGTGCTATTTCTTATCATTGGGACTGTCTTAGATATCTTAGAAATGGCTGAACAAGTTGTGGTACACGAATGTAACAGATCATTTTTTGTGCCATAAGAAATTTTAAAAGAGACTTTTTCAGAGAATCCTAAATTCTTGTTGTTTATCCTTCATTTTTGAGGAAGACCAATGACATCATGAGCAGAACTTGAAACAATTTGTACAGAGACAACAGCATTGAAAAGAGACGTGTTGAAATGCCAAAGTGCAAATATTTGGAAGTGGCTTTGAATACAGTACATCTAGCACAGGGCCCTATGCTGTGAATGTCACTTTTTGTATCTATGAGTTCACTCAATTCCTTAACCTCCGGGATTCCTGGGTCAATACACGAAGACTCTGGACAGAGAAGTCAGAAATCAGAAGTCAGGAGTGAACAAAGTTTTAGCAGTTACAATGAAAGAAAGGTTAGGGCTATGTGAGAAGAATCCTTTCTTGACTTCCTTTTGATGAAGACCAGATTATGTCATGAGATTACAGATTGAGAAATGGAAAGGGACCTTAAAGGCCAGAGTCCAATCTCCTCATTTCACAAATGAAGAAACTGAGGCACAGAGAAAGGAAGACACTCGCCCAAGGACACACAACCAGTTAGTGTCTAAGGCAGGTTTCGAACTAATATTTTCATGATTAAGTCCAGTGAAGTATTCACAAAGGCATGATGTCTCCCCTTTTACCTTTAAAGAACTGCCCTGGGGACCATATAATAATGTACAATAAATTATTGTACAGGGAGAAAGGATGGGAATAAGCATTTTCATGGCACCTACCAAGTGCCAGGCACTGTGCTAAGTGCTTTGAAAATATTATTTCATGTGAGCCTCACAAAAACCCTGTGAGATAGGTGCTGTTATTATCCCCATTTTACAGTTGAGGAAACTGAGGCAAAGTAACTTGCCCCAAGGCCACAAGTCTAGCAAGTCTGAGGTCAAATTAAAACTCAGGTCTTACTGACTCCAGGCCCAGTGCTCTATCCACTAAGCCACCTACCTCTGCCACAAATTTATCCACTTAATTTCCCAGAAGATTCTCTTGAGCCCCCTTATCCTATCAGTTGTGTTTCCCCTTTCTATGGGATAACGACTTAGTCCTTGGTTCCATTTACTCATTTAACACCAATTTGCTTTTACAAAGAGATATTTACTTCTAAGATAAGCAAGAACAAACATATAAGCTTTTTACCCAGTACCTCTAGGACATATGTTCCCCTTTACCACCTAAGTCTCTGGGGGATTACACTTAACACTTAGCTCAGTTCCTATATAACATTGGTCCCACTAAGTTCATGTCCAGATGTGGTATGACTGCTGGATAAATCCTCTTCTAAGCTTCTATTGGCTTAGATTCAGGTCACTCTTTGCTCCTGAGGACATAGATGTTGGGCTGCCTACAAGACTTGGCCTGGATAAACGAGGTGCCCTCCTGGCCCTACCATATCCACATAACATCAGAGAAACAACCCTCCCTCCACCTAAAAGGGAAAATAATAAGGGGAAAGGCTGAGGGCTGTCTGCTTCCCTTACCATGTAGTCTCTCACTGGACACCATGAATGACAGAGTAACCAAGATCCATCCAAGAGCAACTAAGTCAAAAGAAGTACCTGAAGCTGCCCGGCTTTTTTTAATGCCTCTGGACCCAGTCAGAGAGCTTCCCCCCTTCACCAGAACGGACCAAAACTACTTACAGAATGTCTGCTCTACAGTCTCTCCAAAGCATTTCCCTCATATGTCATCACAATTCTCCTGGAAGCAAGGTCCTCCACATGGAAAGGAGGCATCCACCGAGCAAGCTGATGGGGTCCACGGAGGCAGCAGACTTTTATCATCCAATAAACATATCATTTAAAGAGAAGATAGGACAGTCATGGCATAAGAGTGAAGAATGGAAGATGGACAAACCGAATACATATTGGTAAAAAGAATTTGTGAACCAGAAGAATTCCTTGGGCATATTAGTCTTTGTAAGTAAAGATTGTTCCATTCTTTGTATTCTTATCCTCAGAGCCTGCCTGATACACAGTAGGTGTTTAATCAATGCTTGTTGGTTGATTAGAGCCTTCATGAAGGATTTATAGGAAAACATCATGGACAAGAATTACACAAGAAAATGGAATAAATGAGGCATGAAGAACCAAGAGGAACATAGGAAAACTTATATGAACTGAAGAAGGAAGTAATTAGAACCAGTAAAACAATCAACACAACAACTTTATCAATGGACACAGAAAGAACAATAAAATGAAATAGCTCCTTGTGTAATTACTTGACCAATCTTGACTCTGGAGAAGAAATGAAGAATAGGGAGGGATATGTACAGAAATGAGTATGAGCCTCAGAGGCATCATGGTGGAATGGACAAAGATGTGACCTGAGAGTCAAGAACCCCTAGGTTCAAAGCCCATCTTCCACACTCCCTTTCCACCCAATCTTACTTAGGTTGCTTACCTTCCCAGTGCCCAAAGCCACCAAGACTATAAGTTATGGAGAAAGTGTGGATTTGTTTTGAGAGATATATTTTCCTCACTAGGAAAGCCCTCTATTGAGAGAAAACATAGATATGTTCAAACAATAATTTTTTAAAGGATGCCAATAAAACTTTTTTTTAAATTATGCAAGATGAGAGGACATGAACTGATGAATGATGTACTCACAACAACGAGATCATAAATCTATTAACTGTGGAAGTATTTCAGTAAGTCTAGTATAGGACCCTATGATGTGAATATTATTCTTTTTCCTCTCTAATTTCTCTGAGTCTTCCTCATTCAACTCTTTCTCTTCTGGGGTCTTGGGCTGGAATTACCTCTCTGAACAAAGAAGGCTAGGAGATAATGCCAACATAAGCCAATGACTTGCTCTGTGACACAGATCCACCATCTCTCCCTCTGCCTCCCATTGCTTATCCATGCAATTTGGGTAATAATAGTGACCAACTTCAAAAGTCTCTATGATGAATATCTAATTATTAAGTCATTACTTACATCTAGAATGCCAACAGAAAACAGTACATCATCATTTCAGGCAGTCAGAAGTTCTTGTGAGTCAGTGCCACTAGAGGGCAGAAATATTCTACTTTAGGTAGAAAAAATGTAATAAAAAAAACCCCATCAGATAGTTAACACTAATTTTATAGATCTCATTCACACAAAGGCTTCACAACATGCCACTAATTACATTCACAGCCATACTCTGGGTTGTCGATTTCTCCTGAGCGTTAGTTTCTCTTGTATGGAGATTACCAGGGGTTCAGAACTGTGACGTTGAGATAGATGAAATCTGTAAGGCTATCTCACCACATCTTCCAAAATGTTGAAATTGTTCCATGAGGATCAAGAGAAGACTCTAGCACTGCATAACCTTTCAGCTAGATACATAGGCAAGGGACACCTATCTTTGTCTGGTCCTAGAACCCACTATTCCTAAACATCCATAACTCAGGAGTGCATTAACTTTAAGATATCCATAACTTCATGAGTACTCCAAACTCTGGGACAACTAGGTGATTCAGTGAATAGGATTCTGGGCCTATAGTTAAGAAGAACTGAGTTCAAATACAGTCTGAGACACTTGCTGTGCGACCCTGGGCAAGCCACTTAACCACTGTCTGCCTCAGTTTCCTCATCTATAAAATGGAGATGATAATAATAGCGTCTACCTCCCAGGGTTGTTGTGAGGATCAAATTAGATAAATATTGTAAAGTGCTTAACACAGTAAGCACTACAGAAATGTTAGCTATTATTACAAACTCAGAATCAGCTCTGAACAATCACACCTGGATGCCCATCCTCCCTCATGGTTATTCCCTAGTATTTTATTCTCATTCCTGTCTGCGCTCAGTGACTGATCTGGCTCCATTCTCTTACGCCGCTCAACAATCATGCCATGCTCCATCACAAACACACCTAGGGATCAGGTTTCACACCACCAACTCCAACAAGGGCCATCACTCTGTTGTTGATCCTCCTGCGTTCTCAGAGAGAACCAATGACATCAGGAGGGCGATGTCTTGACTTGCAAGTGAATTGGATTGAAGTGAGCAGGGCTGTGCAAAGCCTCACTCTCTTCTCCACAGTCATTGGAGTCCAGTGAAAAAACATAGTTCAGGACTACTGGTGATGGCCCTGAATACAGGTGGGAGACCTTGGCCTTTTTAAGCAATCAGTTTGAGGCAATGCCATTCAGTAATTAAAGGCTAAGTAAGAATTGAGGTCAAAGGTAGTCTAGTTTGCCTTCACAAAAGAATCAACATGGGAGGGGAAGACCCTCTTTATATTTACACTCACTCTGAGTCATCAAAACCCAAATACTGAGCAAGTGAGGTGTAGGCTGGGACCTATTATTGGCCAATCAGTGAGGGCCAGAGTGATTTGGCATTAAAGACATAGTCAAGTAGACGGGCTTTATCAAAGACTGGTTTACCAAAGTTATATTTCAAGAAATCCCAAATGAAAACTACATGAGACAAAAGAGTTAATTGTCCCACTTTTTTAACTCTAGGGTCCTAGATTTGGAGGATACATTTGCAGTTTTTCAGCATCACAGGAACCACAGAACTTAGCATCTAGCTAAAAAAAGAATAATCAGTTAAAACTGGAGGGGAAAAATCCCTGGGAAGGGCACCTGGTACCACTTTGTTTGCTTAAATTGTACTACCCTCAGAGAAAGAAACAAACATTTAATAAGTACCTACTATGTGCCAGGCACTGTGCTAAGCACTTTACAAATATTTTCTGGGCAAGTTATTTAACCTCTGTGTAACTCAGTTTCCTCATCTGTAAAATGAGAATAAAAATAGCACCTACCTTCCAAGGTTGTTGTGAGGTTCAAATGAGGTCATCATAAAATGCTTAGAATAGCACCAGACACACAGTAAGCACCGCATAAATGTTAATTACTATTATTTCCTTTAATTCTTACAACAACCTGGAAGGTAGTTGCTACTATTATCCCCATTTTACAATTGGGGAAACTGAAGCAGACAGAGATTAAGTGACTTGCCCAGAGTCACACAGCTAGTAAGTATCTGAGGCCACATCTGAACTCAAGTCTGAACTTGCCTATCCTTAAAAAGCAGAGAGATTAGGCAGAGTACTCTAATTCCTAAGTCTCCCCAAACAGACACTGAGCCTTCAGAAAGTCTTGTCCAAGGTAAAAAAAAAAATCATTGGCATGGATACCTACTAGCTTTCTTTGGGAATGGCTGAGAGGAAGACCTGGGTTTTGGCTTACCTGCCCATAAAGGGAGAGGCTGCCTAGTCTGGGAAGGAGTCATGGGCTGTCTCATTCCCTCCCTCCCCAAGACAGCACAAAATCTGATATAGGCTACACATACACATTCCTATTAAACACATTTTCACATTAGTGATGTTGTAAGGAAGAATTAGAACCAATAGAAGGAACCAAATCATATACTTTTGTGTACCTTGCAAAGTCTTGTATACTGTTTGTAAAGAACCTCAGCTGAAATAGAACAGGTCTAGAGTTGAAGGACAGAGTTTCCCTAAGTGGGTGAGGGCCACTTTGATCCAAGAGTATGATTGGATCAATGCACAACAAATCTCTAGATTGCAAAAAGAATCTAACACACCATCCATAGGGGCAGAACCGGAGCAGTGAGTCATAGCAAAACCAATAAAAAGGCCCCTAGGAGCTGAGGGGATTTGACAACTGAAGTTAGATGTCTTACCCTGATCCTTGCTAAGAAATGGAGTCAAGCACTGGTCAACAGTGTGCCCTCCACTACTCCCATCAGTGTCACATGAAGCAAGAGATAAGACGTTCCCAAATAATCCTTCAGGATTCCTTCACACTAAAACGAAAACAGAACTAAACAAAACCATAGCCTTAACCATCATAACCAAGGGCCACCCTAGTTATTAGGAGTTGAAGAATTAGAGGCTTCATCAAATAGATTTCTAAAGTAAAACAAAAAGCGTTATTTGGATTCTGCCAATGGATCAAGAAGAAATGAATCTGTTTGTAGTAGGAACAACAAGTCTATCATTTATAATAAATTCTTAGTGCATTCTTAGGCTTTCTGATCATTATTAATAGCATGGGAAACCAAACTTAGGTAAGAGTTAAGATTGAGGTGGCTTAGGGAAATAAATCCAGTATTTGAGAATGAGGAGAATGTTACTCCAGAAGTCATAGAACATTAGAACTGGAAGATATTAAGATGATCTAGACCAATGCTATTCGTTTTAAAGATGAAAGTGAAACCTGGAAAAATTAGACAATTTGCTCAAGATCACAAAGCTAGTAACAGAGTCAGGAATAATTACTCAGGCTTTGAGACTCCAAATTCTATGTATGCTTCTCAGAAGGAGCCGGTGGCCCAGTGGATAGAGACCTGTATCTGGAGTCAGGAAGACCTGAATTCAAATTCAACCTCAGACACTTACTAGTTGTATGACACTGGGCAAGTCACTTAACTTCCAGTTTGTCTCAGTTTTCTCAACTTTAAAATGGGTATAACCGTACACCTACCTCCCAGGATTGTTGTGATGATCAAATGAGATAATATTTGTGAAGATCAGTCAGTACAATATTGGCACATAGTAGGTTCCATAGAAATTATTATTCCCCTTTTTTGGATGTTCATTTCTAAGAAGTGAATGACAAACAGTTTTGTACTGTATGATTGTATTCTCTCGCTCTCTTTCACATACACATACACACACACACACACACACACACACACACACACAAAATAGATACATACATACTTACAAGTCTCCTACATTTCCACTATTCTCTTGCTAATATCCAACTTACATCACTCTAGCTTTCCCTTCCCTTCCCTACTGTCCCTACCTTTTCCTCTTTCTTCTTTTGCAATAATTATTATTTGCTTCCTCTTCCCTATCCTTCCCCTTAAGCCTTCTCTTTCCCTACCCTATAGAATAGAGAAACGTAATCATCTAGACCCCACTTTTCTCCTTTCTCTAGGCAAATTCCTCTCCTCTCCTCTGTTCTCTTCTCCAAGACCCAAAGCATCAGCAAGGCAACAAGTTATGGCCACGTTTGGGAAATGTGGTCAGGGCTTGTGGGAAGAAACCATTTTTCAGTTCCCTTTCCTCGCACCCCAAACCCTAAGTAAAACTAAATGAAAAACCTCAAAATCACAAGCCAACAAATGCAGGGCCTTTCCCTATAAACACCCTTACCTCTTAGTGCTAGCTATTTGGAATATTTTGAGCCACTTGGAAAAGAGCAGAACCTTTGTAACTCACGCAACTCTCAGAAAGTGGCAGAGAATCCAAATCAATGCATGGCTTTTTCTCTAACAAGGAGCAGGAACAGAGCAATAATGAGGAATGTTGGCACCAAGGACAGGGGGCAGAGAATGTGCCCTTGATTCAAGAGTCAGATGCCCCAAAACCTTCTCATAAGATTATGTTATGGATGATGAGAGAGGCACTTCTGCTGATAATCTGGGAGCTTCTATTTGAACTGATTATTCTTTCTCTAAAAAAAAATTATTGATGCCTTTTGTTTCTAAATCAGTCATTTTTAGTATATACTTCACCATTCCCCTTCCCTCACCCTGGAACCCTCCTGTATCAAAGAAAAGCAATTAAGCAAAAAGAATGGACCTAGTGGCCAAGCTTCCTAATTAATGCAGTGTAGCATTTTACCCTTGTAGTCACTCACTCCTCTGCTGGGAGGACAGAGGTATATTTCATTATCTGTCCTCCAGGACCAAGATTGGTTATCACAATTATTCAAAGGTCTACTTCCTTTCAGTGTTCTTCACAGTTGTATTACATAAAAAGGCAGGGAGGGCATAGTAGAGTAGGTAGAGAGGTGACCAGGAAGAACTGGGTTAAAATCCTACCTCTGACATAAACTGGCTGTGTAACCCTGAATCAAATGTCACTCACCCCCTTAGGGCTACTTTCTAAGACTATGAGTTGCAAAGAAGGTGCCAACCTGCACTTCCCTCTACCAGTGCCATCACAGGTTCAGTCTTTATCTCAACATTGACATTATTATAGTTATCATATATGTAGTTATTCTGGTTCTGCTTTTTTTAAAACTCTGCATAATTAAACAGTTATTTCTACGTGTGTCAGATCCATGGCTTCCCCTCAACTCCCCAACCCCCAAAGGCAGGTATCAGGGTACAATACCCTTCAAAACCCTCTCCCTCTTCTATCCCTTTTAATCCTCAGTCACATCCTCAGATCTAAGTCTGGTGGTGGGGTGAGACTTGACCTTGGTGAGGGCTAAAGGGTGACAAAGAGGCCAAGGCCCTCCTCCAAGATGTGAAGACCTGACCCAACCAGACATGAACAGAGGGTTACCCATGCTGCCTCACTCTCACCATATCTGGGAAGTGGGGAGCAGAAGTCCTTGAAACAGGAGCAGTCAAGATGAAAAGGAGGAACATAAATTTCCTCTCACTCTTTAGGGAGGGGTGGGGGATGAGGATTATGAAAAGAAAAAAGCTAGAACTTAAGCAGATTGGAGAGGGTACTTCTATCCAGAAAGTAGAAGGCCCCTCTTGGGGCATAGGGAGCAGAAAGAGACCCAATATCATTATTGTGGGGCAGAATTATAGTGGCGGTGCCTTTGATACCCCATGAACACCCCTCTAGCCCTGCACCATGGAAGTCAGGCACCCTCGTACCACTATACTTCTTCATTTTCTTCTCCACCCCTACCTTCTGCTGAGGGAGTGGTTAGTGAAGGAAAGGAGGTTCCCCACCCCTGTGACCTAAGCCATTCCAGCTCATGACTAATAGGATTATAGAAAACTGTACTTCCAATACGTGAATTCCAGGGCTGGAATGAAGCTTCAGAATGCCCATGCTGGAGCATGGTAAGTGCAGAGTTTAGCCTGGATCTGCATCAATACAACACAATGCAATTAAGCTCCCCAAGGAAAGAACCAGAATGCAGTTCTCTCTCCTATCTGGCCCTAGCCCTGCTCCTTCTCAGGACTAACATACACGAGGGAGCCACAAATTCTTTTGAAATGAGAGAAGAAAAGCCCCAACAAACTGATGATCCCATAAGAGTCACTTGTCTGTGATTACTCAAGAACATAGCATGAAAACCAACTGGCAGGAAGTGCTGAACCTTAAAGTAATGGCTTAGCTAGAACACAGAGGCTGGGGAGTTTCTCAGCCAGATGCCCTTGATCCACAGAAAAGTACTCTTCCCCTGCTTGGGCCCGCGGAGAACAAACATTCCCACTGGCCATTTACTGATTCTTCCTCCAGAAGACTTGTTTCAAGTTTTATCTTCCTCACCCAAGCCCCTCTCAACACCAAAAAGAAAAGGATTTATTCCAGCGTTTAAGCAGGAGACAAGATGAGAGACCTAGATCAAAGATGCAAGACAAAGCTGTCTCATCAGGTAGCACTGTGCAGTTATTTAACACAGCTGAAACCCTATCTTATAGTAAGCAAACATGCTGTTTTGGTAGCCATGGGGTTTTCATGACTCACAGCTGGGAATTGTCACAGTTTACGTTAGCAAGCTAGCAAACGCTAGAGCCCACACAAGGTGGTGTCTGAAGAATGTGACTCCATCTAACACATCAAGCATGCAGTTTAAAATAGCCAGAACTCTTCTGTGTTATAATTTCCAGATCCACCAGAGAAGGCAGACGTGGCTTCCGAGGGTGTCACTGGGCGTTCCCAGACACCTGCCCCAGTCACATAGCACATTTGCTCTGTAGGATTTGTCAGAACACAGTAGCCAGCTGGGTTCTGAAAGCAAATGACTGAATCAACCAATGAGGTGACACAGTTAAAACAGGACACGTAAATAAAATGCACCTTTAAGTGAGCCAAATTCATGTGAAAAAGTCCTTCTCTGGGATATCAGTCTCTGGCTTCTAAATGGATTGTAAATGGTTGAAAAATTGTTGAAAAGGTCCAGTAGCTGATGTGCCACATATTTTCATATGCCAAAGATCACATTGATTGAAATTTATCACCATTGAGTCTGATCAGGATTCATCCATATTTATGATAGGATATACCATCATAGATGATAACATTGAAAAGTATAACTTCTGGGCAGCTAGGTGGTGCGGTAGATAGAACCCTGGCTCTGGAGTCAGGAGGAACTGAGTTCAAATCTGACCTCAGACACTTGACACTTACTAGCTGTGTGACCCTGGGCAAGTCACTTAACCCCAACTGCCTCACAAAAAAAAAGAAAGAAAAGTACAACTGTCTTCAAAAAGCTTTCATTCTAAAAGCATGAAAAATTAAAGGTGAACTATCTAAATTAAATGAGGGCTGGGGGGTACCAAAAGGGGAATGACATTATGTACAAAAAGAGAAGGAGAATGACCAGGGTGGATCAACAAGGAGACAATAAAAAACAAAAGTCTGAGAATTAGAAACAGAACATTTGGGCGCCATACAAGAAAAGATTTCTAATCAATACCATCAGACTATTTGGAAAGTCTCCTAGAGAAATGGATAGAAACCTTATCTCCAGGGATGTTTAAAACTCAGCTGTCCAAACAGGTAACACCATATTGTCCCATGTGGAGAACAGAGTAGAGGTCCAAGAAGAATATGGTAAATAAATCTTCATTGAGTCTGCATCCAATTCCAGCCCTGTAATTCCTTTGCTATCTGACCCGGAGCAAATTGCTTAAATTCCCTGATCCTCACTCTTCACATCTTTAAAATGGGAACAATCATTCCTGTTACCTACCAACTTAGCAAATGTTAAAATTGTATCTTGTTCTGGTCCCCCTAAGTACCGCACCACAACCCCTTCTAGTTAGTGTGGTAAGTAAAATTATAAGTACCCAGTTTAAATTAGTTAAAGGAGGAAGTAAGATTGCAAAAGGGAAACCTAGAAGTAGCATACAGAGTATCCCAAAGATCCAAGGAGCATAATTTGCAAACCAAAAATCACATCCTGAGAATATGTGGCAAATCTCTGCTTTGCTGTCAGGGCCCTTTGGTCCTATATGTTCATGTCAGATAAGTTCTAGATATCTGCAGTAAGACCTACAGAACACCAAATGGTACTGATAACTCGGGATGATATGGATATGTTAACTTTAAAGTTTTACTAACAACTTTGAGATGATCTGAAGTTAATGCATCCCCACAAAACCCTATAAAAATGAGACTCCAACTCCTCCTCCCACTCCAGCACTCCTCCATCTCTACCAGGCCCAGGCTGCCAAGTGTTCCCAACTCTAATCCATGGTTAGGTGAATGATTCTCTGTGCCACTTCCCCTCCCCATCCTCTTCCCCACACTGCCTGCCTTCCTTCACCACCCTATAGCCTGTCCCCATACCTTCTTCCTCTTTACCCTTTCTGCCACTTGGCTCTATACTTTCTGTGATGTTCTACCTTCCATCCTCTGTGCCTTATTAATGTGTGATCGCATCCTCACTCCCTGCTGCCATCATAGTCTTTCCCGATGAATACCTGAAGAACCAGGAATACCTGCCTCATTTCATATTTCATGAATTAATTGGGAATTCAGCACATAACTTAGACCTTCCCCCTTTCTATTTTTTCATGAGGTTACTCTGGGAAGAAACATCCTTCCATGCTCCTGGGAGTAGGGAAGAGAAGGCTATGGGCTCTAGGTAGATGGAACAGGCTCCTGGCACTGCCACTAACACTACATAATGAGCTGGGCAGAGTTGGGAGACACAGGAATGGGGCTGTAACCAAGGCATGTCATAACAGGATACGCCAATGAGCAGAGGCAGTGACAGAGGGGGACTGGATTGTCAGCCGCCTGGGAAATTGAAGCTACTGATGATAATGGATGGAGAAAGCTCAACCTCCCAGCTCTCCTGCTCTGTTTTATTCAGTTCTTCACAGGGGTTGTCCTGGAGGGTCCCAACGAATTCCTTTCCTTATTGTTTCTCATTATTTACTGACTATGAGATGGTTTGGGAGCATAAGATTGATCTGTCTACTGAAAGGAGGGGTTTGAGGTAGAAGACTAATGTTTCCTTCATAGCTTCTTAAAAAAATTTTTTTAACTTATGGGCAGCTAGGTGGCATAATGGATAGAGCACTGGCCCTGAAGTCAGGAGGACCTGAGTTCAAATCTGGCCTCAGACCAAATACTTGACACTTACTAGCTGTGTGACCCTGGGCAAGTCACTTAATCCTAATTGCCTAAAAAAAATTTTTAACTTGAGAAGGCTATTATATGAGTTTTATGAATGAGACTGGTCAACAGAGAGAGAAATATACCAGATGGGTTGGAATGGGGTCAGAATTATAATGAGAGTTCCATAATTTTTAATACAACACATTAAGTTTCAGAGCTACTTTCTCTACTCACCCCACCCCTCCCATCCCTCTCATACTGGCAGGCCAGAGTACAGCTACATTCCCACACACACACCATTCTCAAGGTGGCCTTGAAGGGTTAAGGAGTTATTTGTCAAATGGTGTGGCCCACCTAATACCTGTGCTTCCTGCCATGTTTATTAGAAAAGGGTATTTACTAAGAAAGTATAGTAAGAAGTTGGTACAAAACATTTACCTAAAAATCTGACATTTTTCCACAAGTATGTGTAATTGGAATACCGTTGTGCTGTAAGAAATAAGAGGACCATTTCAAACAGACATGGAAAGACTTACATGAACTGAGAATTAAGTGGTCAAACCAGAATGATTTATACTATAACATATTATAAAATATAGACAATATTATAAATATGAATATATTATATGTTGTATGAATATGTAAAATATACTATTCTAGATAATATTATAAAAACAAATTATTTTGCAATATTTAAGAGCACTGATCAACTAAATGATCAACCACAATTGCGGAGGACTGATGAAGACGAAGGCTGCTTACTTCATGACAGAGAGATGATGGACTCATACGCAGAATAAGAAGTGTGACCATGGTGGGAACATATTTTGTTTGACTGTTCATATGTGAAACAGGGATTTTATATTTTTTCATCCTTCCTTCTTTCCTTCTTTTCTCTCTCCCTTCCTCTCTCTCACTCTTTCTCTCTCTCTCTCTCTCTCTCTCTCTCTCTCTCTCTCTCTCTCTCTCTCTCTCTCTCTCTCTCTCTCTTTTTCTCTTTCTCTCCTTTTCAGTGGGTGAAAGGAGGTGGGGAGGAGAAAATGAATGATTAATTATTGAAAAATAATAAATTTTAAAAGACAAGTATATATAGAGTCTGGGGAAAGTGGACCAAAGCTTAGACCAAATGAGGCAAAGAAGTAACTCACAGCTCATGGAAGTCCTTTTTCTGGAGTCCTCAAGCTACCGCCCATAATTATGATGTAACTTTTATGCTGAGCTTCTTAAAAACTCTTAAATCTTCCTTTCTCATCTTGTCCAGGTTGCCCTTGGTTCTCAATACAGACACTGCCGTCTGCTAGAACTGATGGGAAGAAGGGGTAACAAAAATTTCTTAGTCCTCAAAAAATAAAAGTTCAGAAGGTCCTTCCTCCTCTAATTGAAGGTGGTGGGGAAATCTTCAAGGCCCAGGCCTGGTTATCTCTTCCACCCTCCCCACCACAACAAAGCAATTCCTTCTCTTGTGTTTGAGTGAAGTTGCTCCTTCCTGGCTTGCTGTTCACTCAAATTTCCAATTCTAATTAGTTCAGTGGTTTTATATTAGTCTCAGAGGCAGCAACAAAGACCCTCAGTCAATCCCAACAGACTTTCTGTGGAACCTAGAAGGTGTCCAGGTCTTGTTCACACTTGATGAGCAATTGAGATAAAAGTGTCAGGACCTTGCATCTTGACTCTTACTTTTAAAAGGGGTGGATGATTTGATTAATGGATTGAAATCCCGTCCCCTTTCCCTCCACCTTACACAGTCTCTTTCCTACCAGTTGAGGGGCCATCTCCAGTCATCCTGATCTATATCTCACCACTGGACCCAGATGGTCGTGGAGGAGAAAGTGAGGCTGGTGACTTTGCACAACCTTCCCTCACTCAACTCAAAGTCAAGTGCAAGTCATGTCATCAACTCCCTGATGTCATGGTCCTCTTCAAGAATGAAGGACAAACACAACAATCTACCAATTGAATTGTCTTCTTCCATGCCATAAGATTGAATCAGTCAGTGTGTCTCCTGCACCACAAGCCATACAAACTCCACATGGGACACATGGGGGGGGGGGAAGAGTAGTTTAAGAACTTGTAGGTAAAGATCCTCTGGTTCCCCAGCAATGGAGATACCACAGCTTTTGAGAAAAGCCATCACCCCCAACAAATTCACCCTGATGAAATCACTAGATTGGTTATTTAAATGTAGAGCCACCTGATGGTCAAATAATATACAATAACCCCTCAGTTAATTACTTTATTAAGTGACCCCTTGCTTTTCTGTAGGTTTGCAGAAATAAAGGCACGAGATGGCTGTGGCCAGCTATTGCTACTGAGCACCTTAAGGTTCACCTGGAACCCCCACCAAGTGCGCAGACAGCTGAGCGGCACCACTATCACACAAGCATTATAACTATGGAATTTTCCTTTAAGAATCTGATCTTTTAAGATTTCATATAAATGATTTTGACCATTCAGATTTCTTTAATCTCATTAGAGCCAGACTTAATAGAAATATAAGGTAAACAGGATACAAAGCAGCAACTTATATGTTTGAGGGGCCCAAGGAAGGCTCTCATGCTGCCAAATATCTCTGCGCTTCTACTTCTGTAGGAATTTATATTATTAGGGGTAAGCATGCCCCTTATCTTTGATGGTTATCTTTTAAAATACAAATAAGGCCAGGTGTGGTGACTGAACATCTGCAATGCCTGCTACTAGGGAAGACTAAGGCTGGTGGATTATTAATTGAATGTCCAAGTACTAATATGGCAAGTGCAGGTGGGGAGTATAAGGAGAGGCTAATAAGCCCTGGTCAGAAACAGAGCAGATCGAGATATCCCTGCTGTGTCAGCAGTGGAGTGGGACCATGAGGGGCTGCTGAACTTCCAGCCTTGTGGAGATAGAAAGACCCAGTCTCAAAAAATAAAAATCAGATATATATATATATGTGTGTGTGTGTGTGTGTGTGTGTGTGTGTATAAGTATTTGAAGAGGTGTCTTTTATTAATCACTAACATCTTAGCGTGATTTCTTTATTAAATCGTTTCCCCCTTCTTTATAGGGAGACCAAGGTGCCTTAGAGTACTGGGCACCCATGGGCAGGAACTCTGGAGGATGGGAAATGAATACAGGGAAGGCAGATGGTGGCAGTGTCCTTGGAAATGATAACAAAAGCAAACACATTCTACGTGTTTAGAGGTAAAGGCGAATGAGTTCAGCAGGGCAATTTCAAGTTCAGCAAGCAGTTCAGTGAAAGAGTGACCAAAGCAGGTGAGAGCCAGGTTGCTGGGAAGGGAAGGGTAGACTACTCTGGGAGTCTGTTGCTATTTGTGTACCTAAGGGGTTCCTTCCTTTGTTCTAGTAACTGCCTTCTATTTACTTATCTTGCCCGTTACTGCAAAGGGCTCAGCACACTGGAATACTTCCAACAGCATTTCAAGAAGGTTCCTAGTAATTAGCAAAAGGGAGAGGAAAGAGAGAAAAAGGAAGGAAAGTCAGTTACCTTTGCCGTGATGTGTCTTCTTTCTTACTCTTTTTCCATTTTCTTTTCTTTTTTAGGAAGATTTCTCAACTGATTACGAGGAAAGACAGTATCCTGCCAATAGCAGGTTCAGGCGACTAAGACAGAACTAGGAGCAGTTGGTGAAAGGTGCAAAGAGGTAAGTTGAGGCTTGATAAGAAGGAAAAGAAAACTGTCTGACCAATGACAGCAATTCAAAAATTAGGACATCTGCTTTGGGAAGTGGTTCTTTGTTCCTCTAGAGTGAGTGGCCCAGTGGATAGAGTACTTGAATTGGTTGCACTCACTTTGTTTGTACAAAAACTTTTTAGTTTAGAATTATCAAAATTATCCGTATTGCATTTCATAACGTTCTCTATCTCCTCTTTGGTCACAAATTCTTCCCTTCTCCATAGATCTGACAGGTAAATTATTCCTTGAGTTCCTAATTTGTTTATGATATTACCCTTTATGTCTAAATCATGTACCCATGTTGACTTTATCTTGGTATATGGAATAAAATGTCAATCTATGCCTAGTGTCTGCCATGCTATTTTCTAGTTTTCCCAGCAGTTTTTGTCAAATAGCGAACTCTTATCCCAGAAGCTAGAGTCTTTGGGTTTATCAAACAGTGGATTACTATAGTCACTTATTACTGTGTCTTGTGTACCTAACCCATTCCACTGATCTACCCCTTTATTACCTAGCCAGTACCAAATAGTTTTGATGATTGCTGCTGTATAATATAGTTTCAGATCTGGTACACCCAGGTCTCCTTCCCTTGCATTTTTTTTTCATTAATTCCCTTGATATTCTTGACCTTTTGGAACAGTAACTTTCTAAGCATAGTTCCAAATAGTTTTCCAGAATAGCTGGACCAATTCACAGCCACCACCAACAGTGTACTAGTAGGCCTGTATTCTTTCAGCCCCTCCAACATTCATCATTTGCATTCGTCATCTTTGCCATTCTGATAGTTACGAAGTAGAACCTTAAAGTTGCTTTAATTTACATTTCCGTAATTGTATTTTTTCATATGATGGTTGATAGCTTAGATTTCTTCAGAAAATTGCCTGTTCATGTGCTTTGACCATTTATATATTGAGGGGTGACTCTAAGTCTTATAAATTTGAATCAGTTCCTTAATCTTGGAAATGTGACATTTATCAGAGAAACATGTTGCAAAGATTTCTTTCCCAAGTTATCTGTTTCTTTTCTGATTTTTTGCTACGTAGTTGTGGTTCAGTTGTTTTTTAGTTGTGTTCAACTCTTCATGAGCCCATTTGGCGTTTTCTTGGCAAAGACACTGGAGTGGTTTGCCATTTCCTTTTCCACCTCATTTTTTAGATGAGGAAAGTAAGGCAAACAGAGTTAAATGACTTGCCCAGGGTCACCCAGCTAATAGGTGTCTAAGGCCAGATTTGAACTCAAGAAGATAAGTCTTCCTGATTCCAGGCCCAGTACTCTATCTACTGTGCCACCTAGCTATCTTTACTTTAAATTTATATTAGGCATATTATATATTATTACATTATTATATGTATTATGTCATATATCATATATTATATGTATTACATAATATATATGTTACATAGTTATATACTATATTATATATATATTAGATTTGTGCAAATTTATAAATTTTACATAATCCAAATTTTACATAATCCATTTTATTTTGTGTGATCCTTTCTACTACTTGTCTAGTCCCTCACTAGCAGTGTCCCCAGATTCTCTGTAAGCCTGTCCTCCCAGAGCACTATTCTACACTCCAAAATTATTGTTCCTTCCTTTTCACATCAGACTGTAAGCTCCATGAGGATAGGACTGCTTTATGTTTTGATGGAGTACCTTAGATCATTAGTGCAAGGATCTGAAAAATGACTTCTTCACTGCTACCTTTTTTCAGCCTCTCAAACCAGAAAAGGAGGCTCAGTAGGCTTCAGATGGTGTATTGTGTGTATGTAGTAGTATGGTAGGCTAGGGGGAAGGATGTGGAAATGAGTGCCACTACTCCAGGACTTTCCACGTGGCTCTAGAGCTTTAGGCCAACAAGAGGAGAAAGAATAAAAATTAGAGGAACAGAATGCTCACACTTCCCTAAAATGACGTTGGTTTCCTGGTTTCCTAGAATCCAAGGTTCCTGCCTAGGAATCAAGAAATGTAGCAACATTAAATATAAGGGTGGTCACATTTCAGCATTCTTTGACTGCTCCTAGAGGAAGTGAGTTGCAAAAACAAATTAGCAAGAGCAAGTTTACGGGAAGTCAATGTCTCAGAGAGTCCTAATTTTATCCACATGGCTACTCTCTCCACTGACATCAAAACCCCAGCTGAGCTGCTGGGCTGGCTGTGGTGACTCTGCCTCTAATGATGAGGCCTTCTGAACTCAACTCTCTTGGCCCTCAGGCAACCTGAAACCTTTCCAGTTTGGTAGGACCTGTTAGAATGAGTACTGCAACGACATAACCTTGGCCCAGGGTCACTCACCTTCGTGTCTCAGGGAATGTGTGTGTGTCAGGGTCACCTTCACATGTCAGAGATAAATCAGTTTAAGAGAGGCAACCTACCCTAATGGAGAGGTGACCTAGGGAGATCCAGAAAGGCCCAAGTTCAAATTTCCCTTATGACCCATGCTAGCTCTATGACTTTGGGCAAGTTCGCTTAACCTCTGGATATTCCAGGCAATGTTCAAACACTGTAAGTCAGCTCTGTAAAGGTGAGGGGAGTTCACTCTCCATTTCCTACCCCACCTCTACCTTACTACCCTAATGAAACCACAAGTCAATTTTTTTTAAATCTAGATTTTAAAGCTGCAACATACAACTGGTGATTTAATTTACAAAATGGTTGTTTTACTTTATTTTATTCTCAGATAAATAGCCAAATACAAGATCCTGTGGGTGTATTGCAAAGGAAGTGGAAAGTTGAGACTATCTGGTAAGTAAATAAGGAAATGGGTATTTGTAATGGGTGTTGGGGGGGGGAATTCTGGGAGTTAGATGGTCAAAATGAAGTCCAGCGACAACTCACTTTCTGTATCTTTTGCTTGGGTGTTACCCTTTCTTCTTAAAGATGCTGAATATACAGTTTGTTTAAAATTAAATATATATGTATATCTATATCTATCTCTCTCTCTCTCTCTCTCTCTCTATCTATCTATCTATCTATCTATATATATATATATAATATATATATATATATATATATATATATATGTATAGCTCTACAGCTTAGACAGTGGTGGAAGTCTGAGTTCATTCTGTCTCCCTTTTCTTGGCACTGTCCCTCACCAGCAGTGTCCCCAGATTCTCCGTAAGCTTGTCCTCCCAGAGCACTATTCTATACTCCAAAATTATTGTTCCTTCCTTTTCACATCAGACTGTAAGCTCCATGAGGATAGGACTAATAAAATAGGGAGCATTTATATAACACTCCAAGGCTTGCAAAGCACATTATATTTGTTATCTCATTTGATCCTCAGATGAAAAAACTAAGGCTGAAAGTATCAGACCTGCTTAGAGTTGTATTAATAATTATTAGAGGCAGGATTGGAACTTGGGTCTTTCTGACTCTTAAGTCTAGCATCCAACGTACCTTGCCACCTAACTGAATAACTATCTTTCACATCTTTACATTTCCCTCAGTCCCTGTACAGGACCGTGCAGTAATAGTTTAATAGATACTAATTGTTTCTATGTGTCACTATCAAAACACTGACATTGAAATTTCTTTTGAATGCATTCCATTAAAATCCTATTTGACTGCCTTGTGGTGGTGTGGAGGTGGTTCTAGGCTCACAAAGGCTATGCCAGGGGAGCACAAGCCTTGGCAGGTTCTGCCAAACTGGAAAGTCTTCACCTATGGGCCTGGTGTAATCACCGTTTGTGTACGATGGATGTGAGTCAAAGTCTAATGCTAGAATTTGTGCAGCTGGGGCCCCAGAAATAGCTCCCAGGAAAAATATAAATATTAATTCTGGGAGGAAGGAGTGCTACTGGGAGAGAAAGGATTTTCTAGCTGGGTCTAGGGTTCCCAAATGGTCTGATGTGGTTATGTCCTAGTATGAGGGTGCTTCTTATAATATATCAGTGGTTTGACATGAATATCACAGAGAGAGGTAAAATAGAGTCAAAAACAGAAAAAAAAAAAAAAGCTTAATCAAGCTGCCTAGGCATAAACTGCCCAGACTTGTCCTGCTCTCAAACAACAGATTAAATAAGTGCATTCTTTGCCAAGCACAGCCAACCCTTCACAGCGCTATGAAATTTATCTTTGACTAGATGTGACTTCCATTTTCTCTGCACCTGTCTCATCTCTTGTAAACTTCACCCCTACATCTATCAGGTGCCTAGTGCCATTATACTGCCCAATGGATGCACTGCCTCTCCCTGAGTCCAGCCTTCCCTGAGCAATGCCTCACAATCTGGCAAACGTTAGAACTCCTATTCCCTTACGGCCAGGATCTCACCTTTATGTTAGGATCTCTGCTAAATGCCAGGAGCAAAACAATCAGATTTTTTTTTAATCACCCTAAGACATCAATGACTATGAACCACTTCATGGGATAACTTTTCTGGGAGGTATTTCTACTTTTAAAAATTTTGCCCATCAGATCAAAGGAACTATTTTCTAATAGTGGAGACTGGTAGCATGATTTTAGGGGAAGATATGTCTCTGTAGAAACAGAGATAGAGATAGAGATGACAGAGGTAGAGGCAGAGAGAGAAGCAGGGATAAAAGTAAGCATAGAGATGATAGAGGTAGGGAGATCTTTTCCACTTCCTCGATATATAGCACCTTCGTGATCTATGGTGTTAAAGTTAGGGGCAGTTCCCCAGGGTCCTGGCTAATCTTTATATTACAGAATATCAACAAAATAATGCAAGGATAATAAGGTTTTCTTGGCAACAAGAATTTTACATTCAAGAACCATCAAGAACTACTAAATAAACTATTTTAGAAATAATGCCAAATATTTAAATGTGAGCTATTATCATTCAGAGGGCAGCTAGCCGGCACAGTGGATAGAGCACCAGTCCTGGAGTCAGGAGGACTCATCTTCCTGAGTTCAAATCTGGTCTCAGATACTTATTCCCTGTGTGACCTTGGGCAAGTCACTTAACCCTGCTTGCCTCAGCTTCCTCATCTATAAAATGAGATGGAGAAGGAAATGACAAACAACTCTAGGATCTTTGCCAAGAAAACCCCAAATTGGGTCACAAAGAATTAGACATGACCAAAGCAATTCAACAACATGCAAGTCAGACCTTGGAATTGTAGATCTGGAAGAAATCTTACAGATCATTTATCAGGGGTGGGGAACCTTCGGTCTTGAGGCCACATGTGGCCTCCTAGGTCCTCGAGTGCAGCCCTTTGACTGAATCCAAACTCCACAGAACAAATCCCCTTAATGAAAGGATTTATTCTATAAAACCTGGACTCAGTCAAAAAGCCACACTCAAGGACCTAGAAGGCCACATGTGGCCTCGAAGCTGCAGGTTCCCCACCCCTGATAAATGATCTGTAAGATTTCTTCCAGATCTACAATTCCAGGGTCTGACTTGAACTTCCCCACTGTCTTAGACTATCACTGCCATTTTACATGTGAAGAAAATAAGACTCAAAATAAGAACTATTACCCAAATGACAAATTTTCAGACAAATTAATCAAAGCTATCTGTAATCAAGTGAAGAAGTGATCTAAATCACTTTTGATTACAGAAATGCAAATTTAAACAATTCCGAGGCACCACCTATCAGATTAGCTAATATGACAAAAAAGGCGAATGATAAATGTTGGAGGGGATGTGGGAAAATTGAGATTCTAATGCACTATTGGTGGAGTTGTGAACTGATTCAACCATTCTGTACAGCAATTTTGAACTATGCCCAATGGGCATGCAAAACCATGCAACCACTTGACCCAGCAATACCACTACTGGGTCTGTATCCCAAAGAAATAAAAAAACAAAAAAGGAAAAGGACCCATATGTACAAAAATGTTTATAACAGCTCTTTTCTAGTGTCAAAGAATTGGAACTTGAGGGGATGCCCATCAGTTGGGGAATGGTTGAACAAGCTATGGTGTATGATTGTGATAGAATTATACTGTGCTATAAGAAACGAGGAACTGGATGGTTTCAGAAAAACCTGGAAAGACTTACATGAACTGATGCAAAGAGAAATGAACAGAACCAGGAGAATACCATACATAGTAACAGCAGTATCAATGATCAACTGTGAATGATTTAACTATTCTCAGCAATACAATGATCCAAGACAGCTCTGAAGGACTTATGATGAAAAATGATATCCATCCCCAGGGGAGGAAAAAAAAAAACAAAACTGATGAAGTCTGGATGCAAATAGAAGCATCCTTTTTTTTTTTACTTTTGTTTGGGGGGGGTTGTTTTGTTTTTTGGGAGGTTTTTTTTTTGGTCTATGTTTCCTTTTACAACATGACTAAGGGAAACATTTTTTGTTTTGCCTGACTGCAAAATATAACTTATATCACATTGTTTGCCTTTTCATTGAAGAGGGAGGGGTAGGGAGGGATAGAACTTGGAACTCGAAATTTTAAAAAAGCAAATGTTAAAATTTGTTTCTACACATAATTGGGAAAAAATAAAATACTAAGTTAAAAAGGAAAGAAAAGAAAGATGACCCACAGAAGTAAAGTGAATTAATGGCAGAGAACTAGAACCTGGGTCTCTTGACTCCCAGGCCAGAATTCTTTCCACTAGAGCATACTGACAAACTGATCCTTGCTGTAGAATCCTTGTCTGCCAAATCAGAATATCACAGGGGAGGAGGTGCCATTTACTTAATGGTTAAGGTGACCACTTGTCACAATTTCCCTTTTTGAAGGACATGGAATTTCAGTACCAGAGAAATCTCATCCAGTGTGCTAAAAACAGAGCTCTTCATCTTCCCATTTAACTATCCCAGAATAGCTGTCTCCCATTCTCTCATTGGTAGCAAGTCATTCCTCTGTTGAACTTAATAGAGTAAACCAGGGGTGGGGAATCAGTGGCCTCAAAGCCACGTTACTCTTAGGTCCTCAAGTTCAGCCCCTTTGACTTAATCCAAACTTCACAGAACAAATCGCTGTAATTACAGGATATGTTCTGTAACACTTGGACTCAAGGGGCAGCTAGATGGTGTAGTAGATAGAGCACATGCCCTGGAGTCAGGAGGACCTGAGTTCAAATCTGGCCTCAGACACATAACACTCACTAGCTGTGTGACTCTGGGTAAGTCACTTTACCCCAATTGCCTCACAAAAAAAAAAAAACTTGGACTCAGTCAGAAGGTTACACCCAAGGACCTAGTAGGCCACATGTGACCTTAAGGCCTCAGGTTCTCCACCCCTGGGGTAAGCAAACCTTCCACAAGTAGTGGAGGAACTTAATTTTGTTAGTTTACCTGATTTGAAGCGAGAGCACCAGATACAATTCAGTGGTATAGTAGAAAGAAATCTTTAGTCAGGAAAGACTGGGGTTTGAGTCTTGCCTCCGACATTTACTAGCCTTCTAATCATGGGCAAGTCACTTAACCTACTTTATCTGGAAAATGGAGATGCTAATACCCACAGTACTTGGTTCACAGGGTTGTTGTGAGGTTACATTTTAAAAGTTTGAAAGACATAATTTCTGGGTAATTTGATCATTTTATTAGTAAGGTTAGCTTGTTTGTTAATAAAAATAAGTCAGTGACACTCTCAAATGTCAAAGACCTCTTACGGAGGTGAGCTCACAATTTATATGCCCTTGGAAGAGCAGGTGTTCCTGAGGGTGGCAATCAACTGTGATTGGTTAACAATGAGAGAAGGAATATCACAATGAGGGGCTGGGCTATATTCCAGTGAGGGTGTTGGGGGTAGGTGACTTAGATCACCCAAGTCTTGGTCAAAGAGACATCAATTTTTATATTTAAGAAAGGGAGAATCCACATTTTCCAAGACCTGAATAAACAAAATGAGCAGGAATCTTCCCATTAGCCTAAACTTAGAATTTCCTTTACTTGTCTGATTAGCTCTTTAGTCTGGGTAAGTCTTTGAGAGAGATTTCCCCCAGTGGTTGATTTCTGGATGAAGAAGTAGGAAAGAGGAAAAACCTTGGTCCTGATTCAATAATTACTTATTAATATAAGAGAGAAATGATCATTTTTCTCAGAGGATCAAATGAAATTGGTACAATATGAAAAATCACTGTACTCCTTAAAATGCCACATAAATATTAGCTATTATTATTAAGCATGACGTCTATGTATAGATATTTTATCCTTTACTGGGAGTTGTTGTTGTTCAATTGTTTCAATCATATCTGGCTCTTCATAACCCCATTTGGGGTTTTCTTGGCAAGTATCCTGGAGTGGTTTGCCATTTCCTTTTCCAGTTCATTTGACAAATGAGGAAATTGAGATAAACAGGGTTAATTGACTTGCCCAAGATCACACAGCTAGTAAGCATCTGAAGCCAGATCAGAACTCAGGAATATGAGTCTTCATGACTCCAGGACTGTGCCACACAGCTGCCCTTACTAGGAGACAGTGGGGGAACTGTGGAAGTTCTTTGAATAGTGCAAAATGTAAATTATATCCCTGAGTCACATGTGTGATTGTCTCAGTTGCCTCATTTATAAAATGGGAATAACCATATTTGGGTTATGTACCTCCGTATACTTTAAAGTTCTATACAGATACAAGCTATTATTTCTGTTACCTAGCTCAAAGGAAGGTGGGCTTGACTTGTCTCCAAAATAGCTCACTAGAAACAAAGGGCAGAATGTGGGAAATTTATGATTTTGTTTCTAGTAAGAAAAAAACCTACCTAACAATTAAGAACTATCCGCCAATGAAATGTGTTTCCTTGAGAGGTAGTGGGTCCCCCCCCAGCCAAAGATCTTCAAATAGAAAATGCATGACCTCTTGGGGGGTGTTGTAAAGGTGTCCATATAGCTGCAGGTTGAACTAGACAGCCTCTGACGCCTCTTCCAGCTCTGAGATCCTGTAGTTCTGTGATTCTCTGATAGTGTCTTATTTAATAAAGGTATCAAGGGCGCAAATCCCTTGTACATCTATCTTGAAATGAGCCCTTGAGAATTAATTAATGTCTGAGAAGTGCTTTTAGACACTGAGAGAGATGTAAAAAATCCATGAGCTAATGATGTATTTTATATTTTACATAGCATCATTCACTCATGGCTTTCCAAACATTTGCTAATGCTCATTAACATATGCAATATGCTTCCCATGCTATTAGCTCCATGTTATAGGAGAGGGGCCCAAAGGGCATTAAATTACTTGACTAAGGAACACCTTCAGATTACTGGCAACATCAGAACTAGTAAGAGGTCCAACTGGTAAGCTTTCTACTCTGGAATGCATACACTTGTCACAGTGAAGCAATACTATCCTAGAGAAGCCAATATATATACTTTCTTGGTCACTATTACCATGCTGGTAACTAAAGACAGTTCTATTGTTAGGCCCTAGTTGACAAAAGGGACTCCATATTTGATCCCTGATTGACCCATCTATGTGCCAGGAAACTCTAATAACTGGTTGTTAGCTTCATTTAGGTAATTAATTAAAGGTTCTTCTGATTATAATCAGCTCGGCAAACTTCATCCAATCCAGGTATGCAAGGTTAGCAATCTTTCCTTATCACAATGTCCTTGTGATCAATAGGAGGAATTGCAGTCTGAGAACCCTGAAGTTCCCTTCCCATGTGGTCCCTGTGAATCTGCCCAGAAACAACAATCAGACATGAAGGAGGAGACCCAGAGTTGTATGTTCTCCTCTGAGATACACATCCACTTGGTGCCCTCATCACCACCTGTGCTTGCCTAGGGGATTGAAGGCAATAAACTGCCTCAATTACGATGCTTCAAAGCTGTGTTCTTTCTCAGCACCTCAATTCAGACTTGGAGATAACATAGCAACCATAACCACATATTTTCACATGTACTAAATACATAGAATCTGACAGAGGATTAATTATAAACATTTATTAAGCACCTACTATGTGCTAGGTGCTGTGATGAGCACTAGACATACAAAAAGAAGCAAAAGACAGTCCTGCCCTCAAGGAGCTTGCAATCTAATGAAAAGAGAAACAGATCATTGCTAGCATTATTGCTTCTTTTCATGTTGCCATCCAGAATGCCATGTCATTGGGAATAATTAATAATAATATCTTAAATTTCTATAGCACTTTTCAATTTAAGAAGTGTTTTCCACATCTGGTGGTGGGATGTGGAGTCAGAAAATCTGAGTTTGAATCATGGCTTTGCCCCTTACTACCTGTGTGACCTTGGGCAAATTACTCAACATCTTTGTACTCAATTTTTCTCAATGAAAAAGTCTGGGGGTTGGGTTAGATGACTCTAAAGTCTCTTCCATCTCTAAATCTATTGTAATTATTATTCCCATTTTACAGCTAAGACTCAGAGAGGCTTAGTCACTTCCCAAGGTGTTGCAACTGGTAAATTATGGAGCCATACATAGAACCCACCTCCTACACTCAATTCATTGTACTTTATATGACACAATACTAAGGCCCTCTACCCCATTAAAAGTATGACTCTGGATAATTAAGATGTACTCAGCTTCATTCCCCTTTAAAAAAAAAGTTATTGGGGGGCCACTAGGTGGTGCAGTGGATAGAGCACCAGCCCTGGAGTCAAGAGGACCTGAGTTGAAATCTGGCCTCAGACACATAACACTTTCTAGCTGTGTGACCCTGGGCAAGTCACTTAACCCCACTGCCTAACCAAAAAAAAAAAAAACTGTTTTTTTTAAATCCAACCCTCCTCCAAATTTGTAAGAAATTTTTTTTCTTTATAAGCTTAAATACATGAGGTGATCATGATAGTAACATCTACTCTGAGAAACTTTTTCTTTTATACTTTCCTTTCTTTTATACTTTGGAATATCTATGATTTTTCAGGCAATCCTTCCCTTGATACAAGCCCTACATATAGGATAATACATTTAGAGCTAGAAAGGGACCTTGGAGGTCATTGAGTCCAACCCCTTCATTTTTCTGCTGAACTGAGGGCCAAAGACACTAAGTGACTTGCCCAAGGTTACATAGCTAATAAGTGTCTGAGGCAGAATTTCAACTCGATTCTTCCATCTTTGTATTCTGTAGCATGCTTGTCCATGTTTTCCCACAAATACTTTGTAGAGAAACTACTCAATTTAAGCTAAGCTGAAAATGAATAAATGGAAATTGTGGCAATAACTTTCCTATTTTGAAGAATTATACTTTTTTCATATGCCAGAATTCCATTTGCAGATCTAATTTTCTTCCTCTATTGTTGTGCACAACTAATTCAGCTCACCACAAGAGCAAGGATCCTATGCTAACTTTGAAGGGATAAGGCCAGCTTAACCTTCTATCTCGAATGTGCATTGATGAGGCTGGAGACACAATGGAAGCAACTCTGTTTTATTTTTACAAAGCATTCCCTTAGGTAGTAAAGTAACAGGAACTTCTTATCAAGTTACAATGATGTAGAACTCACGCTGTGCTAAGGACAGTGCATGCACGTCCTGTGCACTTATCTGACTCCAATCCCAGAATAGACTGCTAATGACCATACAATAACTAGGGGAGTTAAAGATTGTTAAAGATCCATAGAATGCAGCACTGAACCAGGCAACCTTTGCTCATAGATCAGTCACCCGAGAGGGGCCTCTGCCCATCAGTGAGACCTCATGAACAGCCTGTGGCCCTCTACATCCTTACAGGTCCCCAACAACTCCCCCTTTTTGTTTTTGTTGGAGACGGAGCATATGAAGCTCAGTCCCAAAGTCCTTTATCTGATTAGCTATGCACCTGAGCAAACACGGTCCAGAACACAGCATGGGCAGCAAAATCAAACATAATGGCAATAAAGAAGACAACAGAGATATAAACCAATGTCCAAGGTTATTAAAAGGATTACAGATTTTATCTATCCAATCAAATATATGTTGGGCAGTTTTATCTGGCATCGAATCCTTAACAGCCACCCTTGCAATGTCTTTAGCAATTTTGTATAAGTCATCAACATCCACTGCAGTAGTAGAATTTCCAAACAGCCCATTTAGATGCCGACATATTCTTTGCCAATCCCATTGGGATTTATTGTATTTAACATTGGTAAGGCAAATGAATTTATACCTATAATCACATTTCAAATGTGTTCTATATTCTAAAATATCTGATTCATCACCTATTTTGATAATGGTTTCCTTCATTCCCTCAAGTATATGGTAAAATTCATCATCTATCCTCTTTTGTGTTTGAAAACCCTTTGATACATTGCGAGCTAATTGATTCATAAAATCAGCTTGAACCATTTCATTTCTTGAGATAGATATAGATTGAGATAAAGATACAGAAGCAGTTATGATAGCTATAAGTGAAACAATTCCTAGTGCTACACATGAAATACATTTCTTTTTCCTAGCGACTGCTAATTGATTACTTTGGTCTATTATTCCAAAAATATGATCAGAACGTGACTCATGCCAATCTTTGCTTTTCACAGGCACCAAGGCAAACTTTTGTTGTGTGATGACAAAAATAATTTGGTCTCTAATCTTGGTTCCTATACATTCAGACATCCTGCAATTAATACAAGTGACGTTATATTCCCCTGAATCCACAGCCGTTATATTAACATTCTGTGCTCTTCCCCACATGAATGCATGATTACCACTCAAACAAGCCCACACTGTCATATTATCATGGAAGGTCCCTTGCAAATTCATGATGTTTATGAGGCCTAAGGCTGCCCACGCCTTCCACAATTGATTTTCAACCCCTCTGTCACGGAGGGAAACCCACTGAGGAAATGGAAACCCACCAAAAGCCCAAGTATGATTGTTTTTCTCCCTAGTATAATTGTGCCAGGATTGTAACATAAAATTCTTTTATAACACAACACAATGACGTTCTGAAGTATGATTAGATAACCAAGGAGGATACCCTAAGCTCTTGCTAATTGGTGTCACATGATAGCATGGCTTTGAATTACTTGGACGTCTGATAGGTTAAAAGTTCTTGTAGTGCCTTCTTCTTAGTCTTTCAGCTCCTTCAATTTCCTGGCCGGCCTGTGTTTTCTCTTCTGCTTGCCTTGTCCCTTCTGAATGGATAATGCGGACATCCTTCATTCTGACCCAGAGTTCTCCATCACCTGTGAAAATAAGAACAAACCCTTGCCCCCAGGTTAGCACTTGCCCTGGACCCTGCCAGACACCATCAACGTCTCTCCACATAACTTTCATATTACGTTTAGGAGAAAGGAATCTGTTTGATTTAGTGGTGTCACTAGTACTGTTGTCATTTCCTGCCAGATATTTCATTGCAGGGGAGAGGTTACAACTATCGAATTTTAAATAATTTATAGTGTAGAGTGCAGTGTTCAATTGATGCCAAGGGGATCCCTTAGCTCCCCCTTTTTGTTTTTGGAGCACCATTTTCAAGGTACGATTGGCACGTTCAACTATGGCCTGACCATGAGGATTATAGGGAAGGCCAGTAGTGTGACTAATAGAGAACTCAGTACAAAACTTTTTAAGACCTTGCAAAATATATGCAGGACCATTATCAGTCTTTAAGCATTGGGTGGGCCAGTGAAGGAAAAACAATGAAGCAAATGATTAACAACATTGCAACAGCCTCACCCCTTGAGCAGTATCAAAAATAAAGCCTGAATAAGTATCAATAGAAACATGAACATATTTTTGTCTTCCAAAAGGAGAATAATGAGTAACATCCATTTGCCATAAGGTGTTAGGTGTAAGTCCCTTGGGGTTATGGACATCAACATGGAAAGGGGGTTGAAAAGGCACACAAGTAGCACAGCGCTTAACAATTTCATGTGCTTGTGATTTTGTTATGCCATATAAAGTTCTTAAAGACCTAGCAGATAAATGTAATTTATTATGACTATTCCTTGCTATTTCCACATTCATTGTTAAAGACCTATCAACAATATCATTACCTTCAAAAATTGGTCCTGGGGCAAGAGTGTGGGAATGAACATGCAAAACATAAAATTTTTCTGTCCTATTCTGTATCATAAGCTGTATATCATTAAGCATATTGTTACCAGTATGTTTTATCACAGCAGTCTCTAGATGTTTTAGAATTCCTTCAACATATTTACTATCTGTGATAATATTCATTGGCTCCTCATATTTTTGAAATGCACAATAGACAGCATATAATTCATTCTGTTGTGTGGATATAAAGGGTGTTTCAATCACATGTAACTCCTTTCTTTTAGGGCACCAGATAGAGGCCTTATTCATCTTTGTGGCATCAGTAAAGACATTAATCCCGTGTACGGGTTCACCTGCTGTAAGTGTGGGTTGTATCCAAGGCCAATTCTCAAAGATTGTGTGATATTTAAGGGGTTTTCCATACACAAGTTCAAATTTATGTTTGCCAGTTAGGCATTTTGTATTGCTTTCTATTTGTTGAGAAAATGGAAGGTATATGACTTCCGGATGTGTGCCACACAATTTTAAACATCTGTTATTAATTTTATGTATTAAGTCCCCTATCAGGACCATATAATTACTTAAAGGTTTTTTTGACTGAGATGGTAAATATACCCATTCTAAAAGCCTTTGTTTCTGATGTATTACTGGTGTTGGAGAATTTGGGGTGTTAAATATAGAAGCTTCCATGCTTTCATGCATAGCAATCCTGTTTGTGTGTGCTCCAACTACTTGTTCCTGAATATACAGCAGTGTGTGTTTTGCCTCAGGGGTCAGTATTCGGGTGAATCTAATTGAGGATCACCTCTAAGGCAATCATATAAAGGTTATCAATTCATAATTTGGAATGCCTATCTGTGACCGAAGCCACTGTATATCTCCTATAAGTTTCTGAAAATCATTAAGTGTTTTCAACTTTTGTAGGTCTATTTTTGGAGGATGTAGAACTATTTTTTTTGAAGTATCTGGTGACCTAAATATTGATATGGAGGATGTTTTTGAATTTTTTGGGGCTATTTGAAGCCCATGACTTTGCAACAAATTTGTATTTTTAACAAGATTTCTTCCAACTTCAGGATTGGGATGAGCACATAAAATGTCATCCATGTAATGTAACATTTTTAGCTTTTTGTAATGGAATAGTAAAAAAGCAATCTTTTAAATCAATAACTATCAAAGGCTAGGAAGTCATAAAGCATCATTAATTTTCCTGACTTCTTTGCAATAATAAAAAGAGGTGAATTTTAAGGAACCCAAACAAGTTCATTGGATTTCATTTTGTATTTTGTCAGTTTTATGGATAGAAAAAGCACAAACAGTGGCGGGAGAAAATAACAGCTCTCAGTAAATGTAAAATATCACACCACAAATTAAGGGGAAATGAATTGAGTTTTAGCTATCTGTTATCCTAGTAGTTTAACTTCATCTTAAAATAATTGATTAGTGGTGATTTATTAGGCAAGCTAAAAGTAATTAATATCCTAAAAGTCATGTGAAACTTATTAAAAATTATCAAGGAATCTTGATTAATTTGTAACATTTTGGTGGTGTACCTGCAGACTGCAGAACAATACACCCAAAGTAAGCAAAGGGTGACACCCTCTGTACCCTTTCAGGGGTAATTATAAGTCTATGAAAGGCTTGTTGACTGTAAAACTTGGGCATTAATAAGGAACGTTTGGTAGTAGTAGGACAACTGCAAAGTTTATCATCCATACAATAAATTATTTTTGTCTGGGAATATTTCTGACTAACAAGCTTAATAGTGTGATGAACAAAATTTTGGCACATGGTAAGAAACATTCCTCCTTAAAGGATCATAATAGGGAAAATGGGAAATACTGATTTAATAAGACAACCATACCCAAATTCAAGCTCAAAACAAAGTTAATTATAGTTCTAAGAGTCTTTTACCTCAAGCAGTAAGTTTCACTGATTATGGCTTAAAGCCAGATACAGTTAATTATTTTCATAGAAGTAATAATCAATAAAGATTTACTAGGACTCACATATATAAGAAATTTTACTTAACATCCTTTCTTTCACATTTAAACTTGTCTTGGTGAAAAGCCAATTATTAGAAATCATTTATATAAAGTTGCAATTTCTCAGTAAGCTAAATGAATTGTTTAGGAACTCAATAACATAAACAAATTCTTCTCTCAGAGCAGACGACCTTGACACAGTGGTAGGAGCTTTTGGCAAGCTTACAAAGTTAAGGGAATTGCCTTGTGCCCTCCTTTTCACTCAGAAGTAATTAAGAATTCTAGGTCTTAGCTTTAAAACAGTAACTTCAAATAACTTAGTTAACAATTTTGGTAATTTTCATGAGTGATAGTTAAATTATTTTAGCTCTAAGCTGTTCTTTAATCATAGGTAAAGATAGAAATACCTGATTTTCTAAATGAGTTATAAAACATCATAGAACAAGATTAACCGACTTGATAAAATAATTTAGCTGGATTTACACAGTTATCTCACTACCTTTCAGTTTCTTTTAGTTCACATTTTAATAACATTTAAATTATTAAAAATTGCTTGATATAACACATAAAAGTGTGTCAACTTGTAATGAGACTAGATTTTTAAAACTTGAAACATGCATATTGCTAATGTGAACTAAATTATCTTTAGATTGTGTTCCAATACTTAAAAACTTTTCTTTTTGATTTGAAGAGGAAAACTGTCCTCCTTATCTCCTCCTTCTTTCTCCTCCACCCCAACCTGGCCAGGGTTGGAATTCGAGAGAAAGGAAGAGAATATTTTTCAACATAATCTTTCAATCTTACACCCAAAGCTTTGGCCAGAGCTTTAGAATGCAAAAAAGAAAGAGAACTTTTTCTCCAAAAGTTTCCAAATCTTTTACTCTCAAATCAACTATTCCTGCTATTCATGCAAACAGATTATATTATTCTTTCTATCCATACTTTTCTTATTCCTGTATGTTTAAACTTTCTTGCCTTTTATCAAATTATATAACCTAAATAATGAGGTACTTTTTCTCCCATTCTCTCCCCCACCCACCCGCTCCTGGGAAATGCTACTGGTTATTAGGGAGGGGAAGGGGAGAAAGTCACTAACAGCATTTCAGAATCCAGTTGCAGCCCTTGGCTGCCTAGCAGTAAAAGATTAAACAAATAACAGACATTAATCACAGACCATCATTCACACAGACACAGACAAACATAGGGAAAAAAAATGACAGGGAGAATCCAAAAGCAAGAAACTTGTCAGAAATTCCCTACACAAATGAAATAATACTATTTTTATTTTATTTTATTTTTTCTTTTCATGGTATTCTAAAACCAGGCAAAATCTTTCTTAAGGTTTTGGTTTTTATAAAAGGAAACTTTTTCACTTTGTAATGCTCCACAATGTCCACAATATAGTGCTGTGACTACACGTTTCTTTTCTACTTCCCCTTGGGGAATTTTGAAATTCCTCTTGGCACATGGCAGGAGCTTCCTTTGTTCTCACAGCTCCTAAAACTTCCTCATTCTTTGTGATTTCAGCTTGCAAGACCATTTTTATAAGATTATAGATGGTGAAAGTACCCAGAGGAACTGATTTCGGCCTTTGGTGTTATAAAATTCTGTTAATTGTTCTCCCACTATTTTCCATTGTTCTAAATCTAAGTTCAATTCTCTGGGGTGCCATGGAGATTTTATATCAATAATATCTAGAAACTCTCTTATTTTCTTAGGAGTTACAGAGCACCCCTGTTCCTCAATCACTTTATATATTACTCTAACATTCTGTTCCTTATCTGAGAGTTTACCTAGATTTTGCCTCATGATAAGACTTTACCTTACGTCTCCGTAGTTTCGTGCCACGGGATACGATTCGGAGACCTCTCACAAGGAGGCTGCCTGGCTTCCCACAGACCTCGTTGTCCTGACGGTGGGATGATTTTTCCACCTTTTCTCCGGCCTGCCCTTCACTTTTCAGGCCAAAGGGGGTCCCACGTTGTGGATCGTGGGTTGTTTTCTCAGCTTCCTCCACTGCCTGCCCTTCAGTCTTCAGACTACAAAAGGGGGCCCCACGTTGGGCGCCAGTTTGTTGTGCACAAGTAATTCAGCTCACCACAAGAGCAAGGATCCTATACTAACTTTGAAGGGATAAGGCCAGCTTAACCTTCTATCTCGAATGCGCATTGATGAGGCTGGAGACAAGATGGACAACTCTGTTTTATTTTTACAAAGCATTCCCTTAAGTAGTAAAGTAACAGGAACTTCTTATCAAGTTACAATGATGTAGAACTCACGCTGTGCTAAGGACAGTGCATGCACGTCCTGTGCACTTATCTGACTCCAATCCCAGAATAGACTGCTAATGACCATACAATAACTAGGGGAGTTAAAGATTGTTAAAGATCCATAGAATGCAGCACCGAACCAGGCAACCTTTGCTCATAGATCAGTCACCCGAGAGGGGCCTCTGCCCATCGTGAGACCTCATAAACAGCCTGTGGCCCTCTACATCCTTACAGATCCCCAACACTCTATGGGCTGGTTTTCTCTACACCACTGTTTTTTCATTCTGCATATAAGTTCAGCAAAACCATGGACCTTCCTCATAGTGGAGTTGCTCTACGTTCTCTCTGTCCATGCACATACCTATGTATACATACAGGGAGACACATACACACCTCATTTTTGTGTTCTGAACATTTCCTTAAATCATTTTTGATAAAGCTCTAAATTTCTACTGCTTATTGACCCTATATGTTTAAATGAGATGTTGGTGGTGGTCAGTCCTTTCAGTCATGTTTGATTCTTTGTAACCCCATTTGGGATTTTCTTGGCAAAGATAATGGAGTGGTTTGACATTTTTTTCTCCAGCTCATTGTACAGATGAGGAAACTGAAGCAAATAGGTTGTCATACAGGGTCACACAGCCAGTAAGTGTCTGAGGCTCAATTTGAACTCAGGTCTTCCTGACTCCAGGCCTGGCATTCTCTCCGCTGTGCCACCTAGCTGCTCTTTAAATGAGATGCTTGTATTTTATTACTTTTTTAAAAATAAAATCAAAATGAGTTTGACTTAATCTTGGCCCTAATACCCAATTCAGGGAATTGACAACTAATTAGTCAGTTAAATCAATTGAACTAAAGGACAATTAAGGCAATCCATTGGTCAAGTCATAAAAAAAAAAACATAGTGAATGAGTGATAGATTGAAGCAGTTTTATTAAACTGGTAAGTTCAGTGAAAATAGTAGAATTGGTTTGATAGAATCCAAAATGGTGGGACAGAGAGCTAGAAGCCAGGTTTTGAAATCATCAGTATTAAAGCATTAACTTTTTCTAGCATGGAGGGGGAGGATAATTCAAAGTGTTCAGGTGATAATGAAGTTAAGTTCTCATTTGCCTCATAAAATGATTGGAAAACCTCTTTGCTCAACTAGGAAAGTTGAACAGCTCAGCATTACTATGACTTCCCATAACTTTTCTTAAGAACTACATCACATTCCTAGATCAAAGATATTGTGGGCTGGCAAATATGAAATGGACAAAGAAATAATTGCAAACTATGCACATGACTCAACAAAAGCAATGGGACCATAGCTCTAAAATATAACAAGATAATTTCACATTGTGAATAATAACATTGGCAACACTCCCAGTGGTGTGAAGTGGGAACACGACGTGCTTCAAGCTTTTGGCTCCTTTTCCAAAGTGTAAGAAGAAACCAGTGGATAATCAGCCCAATGATCTACGTGGCACAATGATCTGAACATATTTCAGGTCCTCCTTTCTGGACTGTGATGTTATCTAGACAATGTTGTTAAGTGAGGGTAAAAAACAATGGTGATGGGGTTGGACTAAATGATCTCTAAGGTCCTACTCATCGTTAAATCCTGGAATCCTGTAACTATTACACCATCTGATCATATTTAATTACTGTCTCCATGGCCAGCTCCTTTGAAGGAAAGTACAATGCATACTCCATGTCGCATGGCCAGAATGAGCAGGCAACAGTGGGTTTATGCAGAAGGAATATAGAATCGGTAGAAAGAGAAAGGGAAAAGCAAGGAAGTAAAAAGATTAAAAGATGGGAATAGTGAGGAAGAAAGAGGGTATAAAAACATTGAGAAGAGTGAGGTGGGACAAAAGGGGGAGACAGAAAAGAATGTTGCAGGGAGTGGTAAATGCTGCCAATAGGTTTGTCATGGATGCCAGTTAGTGCCTACACCTCGGTATATCATTGCGCTTTGACAAACATTATCAAGAGCCAAGTGTAAGATACTCTAGGGTAGTGAAGATAGCAAAAAAAAAAAAATACAATTGTACCTGCCCTCAAGGAGCTAACTTTTTTTTAGGGATATGCCAGATACACAGACACCAGGTGATTTAGGGGAATCAGCTCAGAGTCAGATAAAATTTCATGGAAGAAGTAGGTCTTGGGTTGGTCCTCGAAGGATGATAAGGCTAATAAAATCAGAGATGAGGAAAGAGTCCATTTCAGATTTGTGCAAGTGCCCAAGGAGGAGATGAAATACAGAGCTGGAAAACAACTTGAGGTCCAGCTTGGCAAGAACAGAGAGTACATGAAGGGGAATGATGTTTACACATTACAGCTATAAAGGTAGAGTTGGAGTTACATCTTCTGTTTAGTAAGTAGAGAATATGGTGTTAGTTTTTAATAGCTAATATTTGTCAGACTCCCCGAGCACATTTTTATGCAGATATAATTACTAATTAACCAGGCTCTTGCTCCACTTGGGTACTCAGAAAAGGATGGGGTTCTCCAGGGTGGCACAGCAAGAAACTCTAGAAGTTATGGAATCAAAAATATCTGTGTTTGAAGAGATCTCAAAAGCAGTCTACCAGAACAGGAATTTCTGTTGTGGGAATATTGTGACAGAGTTGTCTGCTTACAAATTTTTTCTTGAGATCCCAGAATTTGAATTTAAACCACTAAATTTAGACTATTGATACTATTATTTCCAATCTACTTGGTACAATTACTTTCATTTACATTTTGGCAAAATGCACACACTATGATCTGCTATACTGAATGTGTTGTCAATCAATACTCAATCAATGTGCAATTACTAATCATATACTTTGTGTCAGATACTCTGACAGGTACAGAGGAGACAAGAAATAAAACAACTACTCTCAAGCAGTTTACATTCTATCAGGGGAAACAACATTAACACATATAAGTAGGTAGAACAGAAACAAAATAAATGCAATGTAGGTAAATGTAAAGTGTTGACATCAGTGCTAAAGATTACTGCCTTATAGAAACTTCTCACTCACTGGTTTTCATTACTATGAATATTAATCAACAGACTTAGAAGACCTATATATTCAGCCCATCTCACTCCTGAGCTCCAGTCTCAAATCTCCAACTGCCTACTAGACATTTAATGACTGGAACAGTGGTGGTGCTTTGAGAGTATTGGGAAGTTAGGAAGAGGGGAGAATTTGAGAGGGCAGGCAGGGTGTTTGGTTTTTGGACATGTTGAGAGTGAGATGGCTACCGGACATTCAGTCAAGATGTCCAATAGGCAGTTGGAAAGGTGAGTCTGGAGATTAGGGGAGAGGTTACAGCTGGATAACTAGATTTGAAAATCATGAGCACAGAGATGATCATTGAATCCACGTGAGCTGATAAAATCAAGTGAAATAGTATGAAGGAAGAAGAAAAGAGGGTCCAGAACAGAGCCTTGGGGAACCCATAGTTAGTGGGGGGTGACCTGGAGGAAGATTCAACAAAACAGACTAACTGCTTCATCTTAGAGTCTCTGATTTCCTTAAAAAGTCATCTGAAATGCTACCTTTTACATTAAGCCTTTCCAAGCTTCTAGTGCCCCCCAACCCCAATTTACCTTTTAATATTTTGTTTATATCACACACACACAAATGCTTTATAATCCAATAGAATGTAAACTCCTTGAGGGGAGGACTTTCATTTTTGTTTTTGTATTCCCAAAGTTTAGGACAGTGCTTGGCTTAATAAATGTTGGTTGGTCGATTTATAGACAATTCGTATCTTCATCATCCCATAATGTATATCTTCTAATGTCATATTCTTTTTTTTTTTTTAGGCAGTTGGTGTTAAGTGACTTGCCCAGGGTCACACACTAGTAAGTGTCAAGTGTTTGGTCTGAGGCTGCATTTGAACTCAGATCCTCCTGACTTCAGGGCAGGTGCTCTATCTACTGCACCACCTAGTTGCCCCCTCACGTCACATTCTTAACAGAGTGATTTTTAGTGAATTTCATTCCAAAGACACACCCACTGTCATTCATCAAGTCTAATTTGTCCCTGTGGCAGATTAGGCAATGCTAGGTTTTAGAACACCAGAGAGGCTGAGATTCTGAAGCTCGGTAATATTTAGATGTCTCTATACATACATATACAAGTAAATATATACATATATGTATATACATACATCAGAATATATGTAAACATTTGAATACACACATGTACAAATATATGTAAACGTGTGTATACATACAGATATGTGATTATGTATGTATATAAATATATATACATATATAATACATACACATATATTTAGCACCTACTAGGGCATTAGGCTATGGAGTAAGGACACAAAAACAATGAATTAATCAATCTCTACCCTCAAGGCATTTCCATCCTATTGGAAGATACAACAAATACTTATATAAGCATACAGACAATACATACAAATAAATGCAAAGTTGTTAACTATAGGGCAGTTTGGTAGGGAGGGAGCATTCGGAGGAATCGGGAAAGGCTACAGGTAGAATGTGATGCTTGAGCCACACCTCAAATGAAGAGAGATTCTCTGAGAAGATTTGAAGGTAATGTATTCCAGGTACCAGGAGCAGTCAGTGCAAAGACAGGAGAGATGTACTGTCTTGTATGAGAAACAGAAGAAAGGCCAGTTTTTCTGGCTCACTCACAGAATGCAGAGGTGGAATAATAGATACTGAAGCTGGAAAGGTTGGTTGAAGCTTTAAAAGCTAAACAGAGGAACTTCCATTTTATCCTAGAGGCAGCAAAGAGGCTATGAAATTTATTGAGTAGGAGAGTGATGTGGTTACTCTACTCAAGGAAAATCACTTTGATAGTGTGTAGAGATGGAATAGAGTTGGGAAAGACCAGTTAGGAGGCCATTGCAATAATGGAAGAATGAGGGATTATTTTAAGGTAGTAACTGTATGAGCTGAGAGAAGGGATGGGATGCAAGAGAAGCTGAGGAGGTAGAAATGGCAAGATTTGGTAAGTGATAGCATATGTGAGGTAGAGGAACCAGTGAGCCAACTTGTTATGTTTTAGCCTAGACAAAGAACCTTAGTTTGAGCTTGGTGTAAAGAGAAGAGCAAGGAGGTACGTGATAGCTGTAATCAAATATCTGAAGTGTAGCAGGGGTGACCCCACTGCTCTGGCTCCATGGGGATGGACAAGCTTGTCAATTAATCAATCAACATTAAGCATCTACTATGTGCTAGGCACTGTTCTAAGAGCTGGAGACAATCCCTGCCCTCAAGGAGTTTACAATCTAAAGGGGGGGAGGGGACAACATGAAAACAAATATATACAAAAGGAGCTATATACTGGATAAATAGGAAATAATTAAAACAGGGAAGGCACTGGAATTAAGAGGGGTTGGGGAAGACTTTCTGTAGAAGGTAGGACTTATAGGTAGCTCCGGAGGTCAGCAGCTGGAACAAGGGCCAGCCACACCTTGGTCTCTTGCTACTTGAAGACACTTCACCTTGTTGAGAAGCAACAAGAACTCCTGAATGGTTTCTGTGTACCTCCCCTCTTCCCCTGACACATAGTAGGTGATCATTGGGGGTTGTGTTAGTGATCACCATTCCAGACAGACTGTTATAGAGAAAACTGCCCTCAGAGACTGTAAGAACTAGATAAGCTCCATCTCTTCTCTCCTTCAGGCTGCCCTTTCTTAGGACAGATCCATCCCCAACTGTGCTGTGAACTTTCTGCAAGGCAGGAATCTCTTTCCCACCACCTCCTCTTCCACTAGCAATGGCTGCCACAACAGGGTCATATAGCAGCGAGAGCATGTGTTTGCCTGTCAGACCTTAGACCAGACCTCAAATCCTGGCTCCCTCTTCTGCTTTGTGTTTCTTTCCCTCTAATCCTGAGACATTTCAAAGCTTAGCAAGCAGCTACTTCATGTGATTGATAATTCTTAGGCACCTGAGTCAGTGCCCGCTTCCCAGCAGGAAGTGTTCCCTGCAACTACTCTTAGGATAAGAAGATAACCATTGATACCCCTGAACTTGAAGGAACCCAGAGTCCCTGGCTGGCCACAAGACTTCAACTTCATGAACTGTTCAGATAATATAGATCCCAGGTGAAGGTTAAATATCTGTTCAGCAGTTCTACTGATTTTCTATCTCTCAGCAAGGTGAGATTGCCATGAGGGGCAGTTGTTTTAAAGTATTTATTAATATGCATTTATGAGTCTTCTGGGTTTAAGCATTTCCCCTGTAGTTGGAGGGGAAAAATAGCTATCCTATACATGGTATCTACTTTGTACACAGTACTTTTGCTTAAAATGACCCAATTGATCAGTCCCTTTCAGGGAGACCTTAGATACCAGCCATACCCTTGGCTTTATTTTAGAGATTTTCCCTAGAGTTATGTTTTGTCTGGCATAACCAGCCAGAGTAAGAAAACACCTCTCTTCTTTAGGGTCATCTTGCCCCCAGGATGAATCCAGGCCCCATAGCCTCTTTTCTGGCTCCCTAGGCATTGGTGGCTGGTTGGCATTTGGAAGAAAGCTTAGATTTGTTCTTTTGGGATCCTTACACACAATTAGGAACAATGGATTCAAGTTGTAAGGACACAGGCGCTAGTTCCATAAGAAGAAAAACATTCTTAACGATTTAAAGGAATGTTAAAAATTTTTTTTTACAAAGAATTGGAAAAAATAAAATTTTATTCAAAAATAAATTTTTAAAAAGATGAATTGTAATGACAGTTGACTAAGAAATTCTCCATAGAGGCAGCTAGGTGGCGCAGTAGATAGAGCCCCGGCCCTGGAGTCAGGAGGACCTGAGTTCAAATAGAGCCTCAGACACCCAGTATCACTAGCTGTGTGACTCTGGCCAAGTCACTTAGCCCCAACTGCCTCACCAAAAAAGAAAGAAAGAAAGAAAGAAAGAAAGAAAAAGAGAGAGAGAGAGAGAGAGAGAGAGAGAGAGAGAGAGAGAGAGAGAGGGAGGGAGGGAGGGAGGGAGGGAGAGAGGGAGAGAGAGAGAGAGAGAGAGAGAGAGAGAGAGAGAGAGAGAGAGAGAGAGAGAGAGAGAGAGAGAAAGAAAGAAAGAAAGAAAGAAAGAAAGAAAGAAAGAAAGAAAGAAAGAAAGAAAGAAAGAAAGAAAGAAAGAAAGAAAGAAAGAAAAGAAAAGAAATTCTCCATAGAAATTACTGGCAATTGTTGAATGGAAGACTGACATTAAAAAAAAATGGTTTGCCATATAGGGTTTCCCATTCCTGGAAGTCTTCAGGCTGTTACTGGATGGCCACATAAGTCAGCGCAAATGGATGCTGCTAAAATACAGTATTTGATAAAGTACATATAGAATTCTGCCAAATATTTATTAAATGTATATTGTATATAGAACTTGGTGCCTGGCCCCGGGGGAAGAGTTTGGGTAGTCCTCATGGAACTTAGTATTTGTTTGCAAGACATCTATCTATCTATCTATCTATCTATCTATCTATCTATCTATCTATCTATCTATCTATTTATCTATCTATCTATCTATCTATCTATCTATCTATCTATCTATCATCTATCTATCTGTCTGTCCGTCCATCATCTATCTATCTATTTATCTATCTATCTGTCTGTCCGTCCATCATCTATCTATCTATCTATCTATCTATGGCCTACTTTGACCTAGTTAACAATCACATATGTTAATACACAAACATTTACTAATCTATGTGCTAGGTACTAAGGCACTAAGCTCTAGAACTAAATTTCTTTTAAAAAAAAGCTGTGGTGTTTTTTTTTGTAACTCGAACTCTTTATGAACTAAAACGACCCCCCACGCCAAACCCCTGACTAGGCGCCGAGGTTTTGCTCGTTACTTATCGAGAAGACACAATCGGGGTTTTGAATCAATCTGTCCGCAAGTATTTATTAGTCACCTACTATACGAAGGGTACTGTACAAGGAAGCAAACAATTTCCATGCTTACATTAGCACATACCCTGACACATGATTCTAATTTTAACATTTCAAAATCTGTTTAAAATGTGAACATCCGAATCCAAACACACGGAACACAAATGCGACGAAGTCCGGCCGTCCCACGCGAAGCCCAGAAAGGGGGGGGGGGCGCACAGATTGAAGCCGCGAGTGTCCCTGTGTGTGCTAGGGGTGAAGGGCACAGTCCGAGTGTACAGTGTAATAACCCCGGAGGGGCAGGGCGGCGCACAGGAAGCACGTTCGCACCCCCGGCGGCCGGACCACTGGCCAAGAGCCCCTTCCCGAGGAGCAGAAGCAGCGAGACGAACAGGTGCCGCCCCTCCCCCACTCCGATCCCTTTCCTCCACCCCTCCCCCTCCCACGCGCCCCCGCCCCCGCCCCACCGGGCCTTTGTGAGCCGCGCAGCGCCGCCGGAAAGGACAGCGTGGGGCGCGCGCGGACCCGGGGCGGGAGCCTAGTGAGGGCGGCTTGCTTAGGGGGCTGGCTCGGGGAAAGGGAGGGGGGGTTCGCACGCTCAAGACGGCCTCAGATATGAGCTATAGGGTTAGCCACAGGATCAACCGGTTCGGCCAGGTGCACAGGAGCCGCCCCTCCCCCCTTCCTTCCCTCCTTCCTCCCCGCCCTCGCCCCGCCTCTTCTCTGGGCCCAGCCAGGCTGAACGGCCTCCCGGGCCCCACCTCAGGGCGGCTCCGCCCTGCCCCGCCTCCCGGAGCCTCGCTCCGTCAGGTCGACCCTCCCTCCTTCCTTCCCTCCGCCGCTGGGCCGCCTGGGTCTGGCTCGTCCCCAGCGGTCTGGCCGCCCTGACTCTCGCCCTCTTTCCCTCCTTCCCTCAGAGGATGTCGGGCCTCCAGATTAACTTCAGCCCGCTTAAGGAGCCACTGGGCTTCATCAAGATTCTCCAGTGGGTGAGTGGTGCCCATGGGCCCAGCCCTGGGGACCGGCGGGAGCCGAGGGCAGGGAGGGAGGAAGGAAGGAAGGAAGGCTGGCTGGGGAGGAGGCCCGGTGGCCTGACCCCACCGCGGAGGAGGCCTTGGCGGGGTCGGAGTGGTGAGGCCTCGGACGCCCGGGTTCGGCCGGGAAGGCCTGGCCGGTGCCCCGCCCCTGAGGCCGAGCTGGGCAGCAGGCGGCGGGGGATGGGGGCAGGGGGAAGGAAAAGGCCCCCGGGGACCGGGCGGATGCGGCTGCGGCTGTCAAAGGGGATCTGGAGGCTGCGGCCCGGGCCAAGAGAGCCCCTCCCCCTCCCCCGAACTTCACCTGAGGACCGTGGCCGGGGGGGGGGGGCGGGCGAGGTGTTGGGGGGGAGAGAATGCTTCCTCTCGCGATCTAACTGAAAGTCAGTCTTCACGCTTCCATTCCCGAACCTCCCGTTTCCTCAACTGTCTTGAAATTATGAACAGGTAGGAGAACACGTGCTTAAGAAATCTGGAAACCCGCTTGAAGGTGATAACAGCTTAGTAAGCGCCTAGAAGTTTAGCGGTTTGGGTTAGGGGGGGAAAGACAAAGAACTTATTTTTGATAATCTGCTGTAGCATGAAGCCAAACTAGTATTTGAATTTTTTTTTCCTTGAAGCAAGCACAAAAATGAACAAGTCCATTAACTTTCCATTGTTTGTGAAGTCCATTAATTTTCTGAGTTGGAGTCGACATATTAAATAACAAGGTTTTAAAAAAGTTATTGCACTAAGACTTTTGGAAACTCTCATGTACAGCCCTTCATTAAGACTTTTGGAACCATTCAGGGTGCCCTAAAAGTCTTAATGCAGTTTTAATTGGAACAAAAGGTGTTTTAGTCTCAGTGTGGTTTTATGCTAACCCTTCAGCTAGACTTCACGAGGACTTCTGGGATACCCGGTAAATACTTAAATGAGCTGTAGATTCATGGGCGTGTGTGTATATTTGCAGAGAGGCAACTGTGAGCCTGTGCTATATAGAAGTCAGCTTTTCTCCACCGTTTAGAACACCCACTGTCTTTAACATTTAAGGAATCACTGATTTCCTTATCTTACATACACGGAGGTTGGGAATTTGCTGGACACCAAAGAACTTTTGAAATATTGTGTGCTTTGAAGGATGATTTTTCATGGTTGTATTTGCAGAGAGCATCTTCTTGTTACACGTAGGATAAGTATGCTGTAGAAAAATTAACAACTCTTTGTGGTTGTGTTTTGGTGAAAGGTAGGTGATAAGCATTTCCTAGTACTGCCACCACCATCCCCTAATCTAAGCCTTTGGTGAGTGTTTAGGAAAACTGAAATTATGCCAAGAAACACTTAGTTTTGAGTTCATGTTGAACGATTTGCTTTCATTGGGCTTGTAGAATGACGTAAGAATGGTGCTGATTGGGAAAAGCCATTTGTCTATGAAACCTAATAGGAAGATTGTAGATTCCTACAGGTATTTGCTGTTTTTAAATAATTGGCAGTCTTTAATTTGACTCATGTAACCAAATTATTCTCTTTTGCAAAACAAAAACTAGGTATAATATCTAGTGAAAATGAATTTATTAGGAAGTTTGAAAACAAGATATGAGTGTTTGGTGCCTGTCCCTTCTGGCACTAGTGAATATGTGTGGTTAGGGCTTTGTGGTTTTGTTTTGCTTTTTTTTTTTCTGTCCCCTCGGTGGAGGCCATCAGGGTTAAGTAACTTGCCCAGAGCCACACTGCCAGTAAGTATGAGGCTGGATTTGAACTCGGAGTCCTCAACTGGAGGGACTGTGCTCTATCCATGCACCACCTAGCTCCTCCTTTGTGTTTAATATTGAGCCCACCATTTGACACCAAAATAAAAGGGGAAACCTCACAAATTAAGTAGCCTTATCTAATGTAAAATAAACAAAATGTGCTTTTTTAAAGCTGAAAGGAACCTTAGACATTGTTTCTTCAAATTCCTTTTTACAGATGAGGAAACAGACCCAAAGAAATGAAATGACTTGCCCATCATCAAATATTTAATTAGTGATATTTGAAGGAATGCTTCAGACTCCCAAGTTTGATGTTTTCTTCACTATACCACAGTCTTATTTTATTTGCACCTCAATTTATTAATATATTTTTAAAATTGTGGTTCTTAGAAGTTTTAAGTGCATTAAAACTTGTAAAATGAACAATTTTAGAGTACTATAGTAGGACCAATAGTAAGGTCATAGAAACAGAACTGGAAGGGCCTGGGGGAGGGAAGTTCAGCAATAGAACCCCCTAATTTTTCATATGGGAAACCTGAGACTCAAAGAGGCTGTAACTTGTTCAGGGTCTCCCAGGAAGCCAGGATTCGAAAGTGTGCTTTAGGTAGCTGTGTATTTTCATTGGAAACAGTCTTTCCTTAGTTACCTAAGTTGCTGAAATACTTAGAAGTTTATTGCAACTGGTTGGATTTTTAATGGAAAGACTGCTTTTAGTATTTATAAACTCTTTGAAGGCAAAGATAGTGTTGCAAACGTTTTAATTATTTGCCACTCCCTTTCCATGCCTATTGCCTTAAGGGGGAGGGAAATGTGCTTTCAGTTGTTAGGGTAATAAAAGCAGCCTCTGTGCATTTACAACTTCAAGAGTGTTGAATATTAAACTTAATTCTTGGGTAGTTACACAGCTCCTTCGTCTCAAGCACCCTAGGACTTTGTGTCTAAACGACTGCGGTATACAGCTCCCTGTCTCACCCCCACCCCAGTTGCTTTGTTAGACCAAGGATTCAGTTACACTTTAAAGTGAAGTATATCTCTCATTAGGATAATAACAGGTGTGACTAAAGTGTGTTGGTATATGTGTGTACATATATCTTTTATATATATGTAGTGCTTTGAGGTTTACATAGTGCTTTGCAACATATAACACATCCATAAGGTATATATTTACAAATATTATCACTTATTTTTCAAATTAGGAACCTAAAAACTTGGAGAGTTTGTGAGCTCTTAATATAAGGTACTCTCCTATCATATAATCCTAGCATGTAATGAAAGGAGTCCTATTTTTCTTATCTTCTTTTGTTTTTGTTATGATACAGATAAAATGTGTTTAATGTTTGTGTGAGCTGGGTTGTAAACTACTCCTGATATTTTATAACTTAACGTTCCATAAAATATTGGCAGCCTTAAGAACCTTATTTTAATTTGTTTAATATCTTTAAATTTTTAAAGGACCACATTTCTGTATAAACAGCTTCCTGGTCTTTTTAGCAGATTTAAAACAAGGCTTCTAACCACTTAGCATAATTAGCCCAGTTTTTTTATTAGGATCATTTTTATATAAAATTCCTGGACGTCTCTCTTCATAGATTTGGCATTTGGAAACAGTTGCGTTATTTTTTAAAAGACAGTTCTCTAGAATAGAGTCTAGCTTTTGAATTGGTATATAAAAATAAAGATATGGAAATATCAAATACCTTTTGTATTTTAAGTGCAAATTTTAATTAGATTTTTAGATAGCTGAGAAAAGAGGGAGGTACAGGAAGAACTAAAAGAATTGTTTCAGATGGGAATTAAACCCAAACACCCATAGACTAAGTAATTTGCTTTTAGATAGCTTGGAATCAGACCAAAGTAACCTGGAATTAACGTTATCTGTGTTGTATTCTTCATTTTGTTAAATATTTCTCAGTTATATTTTAATCTGATTTAGGTAGCACTTGAGTTTTGCTAGCCTTGAATTTGAGGACTCATTTCTTGGGGACACTAAACATATATAAGATCCCTGTAGGCCACATATTGACTAAGAAAACTGCGTGTTAATATTATCCATATTTTATTGCATATTTATTTTGTTAATTATTGCCCAATTACATTCTAATCAGGATCTGACCATACCTGGCAATGTTATCAGCTCCATGCAGTCCGTGGCTGTGTGTTTGACACCTTTGATCTCATTTTTTAACTTCAGCATTTTCTGTTGCCCTGCTTGATGATTACCTTTGCATATAAGTCATTGACTGTTAAAGTATGCATACATATAGATTTTAATTTGAGAGTACTTCATAAAATTTCTCTGCCTTCTGGACTTATGCTACAGACTGGTGCATAGACCGAAATTATCTTTATAATTGTCTTTGTGCAAATGCTTATCTGCAAAGGGTGACATGACAGCTATCACCTATGAAATTATATTTCTTGTTGACTTTGGATGTTTGATGAAACCAAATGCTATCTCTTTTATTTGCCTAAGGAGAACTAGTGAGGCATCCTTCTATTTATCTGTAACTTCTTTTGTCTTGTTCCATTTATAGTGAAAATGCCAAGATTGATATGGTTCAGTACCCTCTGTGGCATGTCCATTTGTCACTAGACAAAGATTCCATGTTTGTATCTATCAACTGTTAACATTCTAAAAACTGCTTCTCAGCACCCTTTGTTCTACATCGTCACTGTAGAATCAGAAAGGGGTCCTATAGGACTTAAGGATATTTCCTATTTTTCTTTCTTCAAGTGCATTGCTGTAACCAAGGAATTCACACACTTACTGTCCAGGCTACTGGTGATAAGCCTCTTTGTGAACTAACTGGGCTGTTTCTCCAAAAGGAGACTAGCCTGTTGCCAAGATCCTACTGGACCCTTTCTAGTTTGTTATAGCTTTTCACAGCTTGTACTTCTTTGAGAATCTATGTTCTAGGGCAGGGGTGGGGAACCTGTGGCCTTGAGGCCACATGTGGCCTTCTAGGTCCTTGGGTACAGCCTTTTGACTAAATCCAAGTTTTACAGAACAAATCCTTTTATTAAGGGAATTTGTTCTGTAAAGTTTGGATTCTGTCAAAGGGCAGCACTTGAGGACCCTAGAGGGCCACAGGTTCCCCACCTTGTTTTACGGTAATTGTCCTGCCACAAAAAAGGCATCAGAGTACAGTTTGATACATTTCCAGTCGTTTCAATCAATCTTACTTGATTTTGTGTTATGTTCTAGTCTGGAGATCTTTTGGGATCCTGTTTATAATCCACAATGTTAGCTATCTCTAGCACTGTCTTCTGCAAATTTGAGAAATACGACAGTTATGCCTTCATTTAAGTCATTAAATTTTGCTAAATGCACAAGACCAAAGAAACTACTATAGTCTGGAGGTGGAACTAAGAATAAAAGAGACATTTAGACTAGATGATGAAGTCTTAAAGTGAGGCTTTTAAGCAGAATGGAGATAGTCAAGAAATCCTGAGTATTTAGATCATCAGGTTATTAGCCAAAGAAGATAGGTTGCTTGGTGTATAACAGTTAGAGTGCTTGAGGGTTTATAAAGCAGCCTTGTCACAAAAATTCTGAGGTAGAGAACCATCCTTACTTCATCACTAGTGAGACCAGTAACTGAGGTTATGAGCCATCACATGACTTATTCAAGCTCCTAAAGCTGGGGTCCTAGGATTTACGGTAGGAAGGAGATTAGAGATAATGTACTTTATGATTTTACGAAAGGAAGCTGAGGTCAAAAGAGATTCTGACTTCCCCAAGAACAGACCATAGAGTGAGTAAGTATTGAAGGGAGGTGACCTCTTTTGAATCCTGACTTTGAATCCAATATTCCCATCCTTTTTCTTCCCCTGAATTGGGAGGACTGAAAGAAGAAATGACCCTCTTTGGAGAGTGCTCCAGTAAAGATAATGCTAGTGACTTTTCCAGAAAGGCATATGAAGGTGGAGTAAAAAGTAAGCTCAGCAAGGGAAAAGAGTATGTGAGGAAAGAGCAGCTGGGATGAGAGTTATTTGTGTCTCAGCTAGCAACTCTGAGTAAGTAAATGGAAAATAATAGAAATGGAGGTCTGTTGGGGTACATGGTTATTGGAGAAGGATATAACGTTTAACATTATCATTCTCAGTTTCTCATTAGAATACTGATCTTTGCCTGTGACTCGGGTGATGTTGCTGGTTAATTACAAGCCCAGCAATGTATGGGAAAAAGGGAATGAAAATGTATGCCACAAGTTATTAAAAATTGCCGTGATTACTACATTGTGTTACAGTTAAAAAAGAATTAGACTTGGGGTTAGAAATTCAGGTCACTGCTCCAGCACATACTAGCCCTGTGACCATTGGCAAGGTGGCTTCTCTGAGCCTCTAAAAGATGTGTACAAGAATTCCTGTACTAATTATATTACAGGAACATCATGAGGAAAGTGCATATAAATGTAGGAGCTTAGTATTTATAATTCCTTTGAATAGGAATCTACACAACATTAAGATGTGATTTCTAATGGTGATGAGATTCTGGGATGAACAAGAAAACAGTGCTTGGAATCTCATTATTTATAGTGCTGATAAAAAGCTAATATTTGCATGATACACTAAGATTATAACATGTTTTACATAAACTTACTTGCTAAGAAAAAACTTAGGATTAATTTAGTTTACCATTTGTTGTTGCTTTAGTGAACATTCTTTTGTTGTTCAGGGTAGGAGAAAAGGGGAAGTTAGGAATGGCTCATGCTATAAGTAATCTAGTGAAATTAATTTATTCTAGTGAAAGATCATATTAGATATGATTAAGATCTGTTTGAGAACATAAGATATTAGCCGCCTATCAGCAATCAAACTGGTTGTATTTCTGTATTACTAACGGGTAGTAATTTGCTATTGCCAAGTGCAGCAAACGATCTTTAAGCACTTTCAGTGGTAGGCACATTCAAAGAAAAAAACTGGCTGTGCTTGCCCTCAGGGTGCTTATTACTAGAAGGATATGTATGTAAATGTAAAAGATAATTTGAGGAGGAGGAAGGCACTAAAAAATTGGGAGAGAAACTAAACAGGCCCTCCTGTAAGATGCACCTAAGCTCACCCTCAAAGGAAGACAAGGATTCTGAGAATAGAGGTGAGGAAGGAATGCATATCAAATATGGAGGGGAGGGCCTGTGTGAAGGCGTGGAGACAAGAGATGGAAACTATAGTTGGGGGTTAGTATAGCCACTTTAATTTAAAAGTAAAGTATGTGTGAGAGAGAGTGATGTGAAATAAAACTGGAAAGGTAGCTGGGAGCCAGATCATGGAAAACCTTGAATTTAATCCATCTGAAGTATTTGTATTTTATTCTAGAGACAAATAGGAACTAAAGTTTTTGAGCAGGGTGGTCATGTAAGCAAGAACTGTGTCTTGGGAAGATTATTTTCACCAGCTTTGGAGGATACATTGAAGAGGGAATGCATTTGAGTGGATATAATCAGTCCTCCAGGATTTATTAAGCACTTAATATATGCTAGGCACTGATGGTAAGCAATAGGGACAGAAAGTGAAGCCAGAACAGAAGTGATGACCTACTGAAGGGGACACAGGGCTATTTTATGTTTTCCTTTGTTTTATGGATTGCCTTGTTTCATATAGTAACCACCCTCTGCTAGCTGTAAGTCTTCATGTGTTTAAGGTTCACATAGAAAAGGGGTAGTCTGTTCCTAGGACCATATGCAAAACTTTTCCAGCTCCGTAGTCCTTGCTAGATCTTGTATACTGTATAGTCTGAGAACCTAGGGTCAGCTTCTGTGCCACAAGGAAGGTATTTGAGCAGGACTTTAGGTTACTATTAAGAACAAGACTTTTGTTTATTGTACTTTTTTTAATGTATACTAGTTTTCTCTTCCCAACAAATTATAGCTGCTTGATTATAGCCTTTTTAAAAAAATTAATCTTTTCATAGTGGCTGGCACATAATGAGCATTAAATAAAGGGAAGGAGTATGATTGGATTTAAAGTCTTCTGTTATTTCAGGAGAAGAGTTTAGAGAAGAAAAGTATGCTTTTCTTTTTAAAACAATTTTTATTCTTCTTTTTTCAAAAATACCACCTGAGGTCTAAATATCTCCCTCCCACCCTCCAAGTTTCACCTTTTATAACAAAGATGGAAGAAGGGGGAAATTTCCAGCTGAGAACTATCCAACACTTCATTTCAGTTTGACAGTCCACTAGTCCCCTACCTTTGTAATATATTTCTAACAGTGTTAGAAGCAGAAAAGTTGCTTAATTTGGAAATGTTCATGTGAAATAACTTCGGACTTCAAAAAAAAACCCAACTAAGTATTTCCTAGGAAATGTCCTTTATAATGCTAGAAAATTTTTAAAGTTTAATAGAGATAATATGCACACACAGTGGCATTTCATTCCTTCTAAGAAGACAAAGATCTTTTTTTTTTTTTGCCGTCAGCCTATATAAAAACCCCTTTCCTCTTCTAAATTTCATGCCAATCCAAATTCAACCCTATTCCTTCAGTCCCTCTCTCCTTTGCCTTCTTCTTCTTATGTACTCTGGAACAGCCTCTCCTCCCTAATTGTTAACAAAATGTCCTTTATCTTACAAGTCTAATTAACATAATATCCATCTTAAGCTGATAGAAACCCAAGACATTTCATTTCTTACCCTTACCCTTCATGTCTTACTGCTCTTTCCAGATTTATCTTTTGTCACCTTCCTCTATAATTCACTCCTTAACACTAAAATCTACTGGCCTCCTTGCCTTCCTTTTTTAAGAAGTTTAGTATCTGACTCAGTTTTTCTTCTCCACTAATCTTTTCCTTGTTTATATAGGTCTGTATATTAATATTGTTTCTAGTCACTGCATTGATAAGAGTTATTAAGTCAGAGGACCTCGACCTATCAGTTTATCAACCTTTTCTGCTCTTGTGATTTATATCTCCAGTCTACCTCTGCTACTCATAAGGGTGCTCATTTTCTTTTGGCCTATTCCATCACATCTGATTTTTAAAGTTTATCTTATTGATAAATTTTGATTTAACGCAGATGATAGATATAAATTTGGAAAGTGTATTCCTCGAAAACAAGGAAAATAACACTAAAGAATAACTATAACATTAGGTACCTACTGTGTGTACTGTGTACTAAGCCCTGGGGATCCAAATACAAATAAAGACAAAGAACAGTCTTTGCCTTCAAGGAGCTACCACACACATACCTTAAAATCCAGCAACACCTGATTACTGGTTGTCCTCCATCCATGGAAGGTTTTTTGTCTCACTACCACCACCTCTGCCTCCTGGCTTCCTTCAAGATTTGGCTCATATCCCACTTGCTGTAAGAGGCATTTCCTGGTGTGCTGCACTTCTTCCCCTGCCCAGTGCCTTTCCTTTGTACATAGTTGTTTATGTGTTTTTTCAGCTGTAGAGTGTGAGTTCCCCAATTGCTGAGCACTTAGCTTTTGGTTTTTTGGTTTTCAATTAATAATTTATTTTCTTCTCTATCTCCTCTTCCACTGGGAAAAAAAGAAAAACAACCATTATAATAAATATACACAATCAAGCAGAACTAATTCCTATGTCCAAAAAAGTATGTCTCAGGCTGTCCGCTGAGTCCATACCTTTGATAGGACATGAGTAGCATTGTTTCTGGTCACTACATTGATAAGAGTTCTTAAATCTTTGAATTGTTTGCCTTTCTTGCTAGATTTCTCTGAAACTGTCCCCCAAACCATTTTTTTAGGACACAGAAGTATTCCTTCACAGTCATGCACTATAACTTGTTTAGCCATTCCTTCAGTTGATGGGCATCTGCTTAATTTCCAGGTTTATGGTACCGCAAAATAGCTGCTGTAAATATTTTTTTGGAAGTATATGTGGGTCCTTTTCCTGTTTAATCTTTTTGGGATATATACCTGGACCCAATATCACTAGGTCAGACGTTATGTAACAGTTTAATAACTTTTGGGGCATAATTCCAAATTGCTTTCCAGAATGTTTGGACCAGTTCATAAGTCCACCAGTAGTGCATTAATGTAGACATCCACTTTGTTTACAAGTGGTGTGATGTAAAAGTTCCTCCCTTTGGAGGTGTGTGCTTAATGGCAGGTTGTATTATTGGGTCAGAGGAGATACATATTTTAGTGACTTTGGTTCTACCAAAAGTGTATTTAGTCCCCTCCTCCAGTTGCCATCTTCCTTTTTCATCATCTTTGCCTACCCAATGAGTATTGATGTATATCCTCAGAGTTTAGTTTGCATTTCTCTTATTAGTTGTTTGAAGCATTTTTTCATATGGTGTTGATATCTTGGATTTCTACCTGAGAGCTGAACTCCTGCTCTTATCCTTTGAGGATTTACCTATTGGGGAATGAATTTTGATCTTATTTATTTTTATCAATTCCCTACATATTTCTAGTATGACACCTTTATCAGAAATTTGCTACAGATCCCCAGGCCTTTTCTCTGTTAACTGTTTCCCTTCTAATACTAACTGTAATGCTTTTGTTTGTGCAAAAACTTTGCAATTATACGTAAGCTAAATCGTCCATTTTGTTGACTGTGGTCCTTTCTATCTTTTATGCAAGAACTCTTCCCCTATCCATGATTATGAAAGGTATCCCTTCTGTTCTCCCCTAATTTGTTTGTAAGACTTTTTATAAGGTCATGTATCTATTTTGAGCTTATTATGGTATGTATTGATCTAAACCTAATTTCTCCCAGTTCTAATTTCCCAGATTTGGGTGATGGATTGGGCTTATGCCAGGAAGCTGCCTCTGTTGATATAACCACAAGTTTTTATTATTAATATGGTCCATTTTATGTATAATTTTCCTATTACTGAACCAACCTTACCTTGCTGTTATAAATCCAACTAGTTGCCTAAAATTATAACTCTTCCATGAACCTGACCTCTGGAATTTTCCTTTTTGATTTCATTTCCTATCATGTCTCCTGACAAGTCTTCTAAATCTTAAACTTTTGTTTTTGATCCACACTGTGATAACACCCCAGTTCTTCCTTCTTCCACTCCATTACTCTGGCCTATTTCTTCCTGCAGTCTTAGCCCTGTAGTTGACCAGTTTAACTATGTACTATCTGCTGCTTTGGAGGAGGTTGTACAGGCATGCCAGTGGGTCCATTACAGATTCTTGTTATCTGATTTCAACTGGGCTGTCACTACTGCATGGTGATTTTATTCTTCCCTGACTGAATGTCATGAATTTTTTTTTTCATTCTGCATCCACTTCTCTTTTACATAAAAAAATGTGTATTGTGCATTTCAGACTGGATGTCCTGCAAGCATCTCTGACTCAGCATTTGCAAAATAGAACTCACAACCTTTTCCCCCCAAAACCCACCTCTGTTATTGTCAAGGGTGCCATCTTCCTTGACTCATCACTTTCCCTCCCCCAACATAGTTAGTTGCCAAATCTTGTCATTTCTATTTCCACAGCATCTGTTATGCCTTTCACCTTCCCCTCGCCTCACAGTCTCCACCCAAGTTCAGGACTTCCATCATCTCTCACTTCATTGAGTAGTTTCTCTTTCTTTCTTTCTTTCTTTTTTTAAGGCTAGGCAGTGGGGTTAAGTGACTTCTCAGGGTCACACAGCTGGTAAGTGTTACGTGTCTGAGGGTAGATTTGAACTCAGGTCCTCCTGAATCCCAGGGCTGGTGCTCTATCAACTACGCCACCTAGCTGCCCCTAGTTTCTCTTTCTTAATTCTCCTCCCTTTCCAGTCCATTTTCCACACAGCTGACAAAGTAACTTTGCTTCACCACAGCTCTAGCCATGACACTTCTGTAATCATTAAGCTTCAGAGCTTTCTTCTTCCACCTAGGATCAAATGTTTAATGTTATTTCATCTTTTTAAAAGTTTGATAATATACATAATGGACTTTATGTACGTGATTTATAAATAAGTAAATATGCATTTATCGGAGGTATGTGATCAAAGTAGTTTGGAGGTCTCTGGCATGTAATCATTTGGGATATGCTACTGTGTGTACATGCATCTGTTCACATACACGTGTATATTTAACATCTCCCTACTTAGATTGTAAGCCACTAAGTGGCAGGGACCCTGTATTTTTAATCCCAGCACCATACCTTAGCTATACTTATTTGTTGCTTACTCTATCTTTCTGAATTACTGTTAAACTTTTGAAAGATCTGTGATTTATTCTGTATAGTATACTCTTTAAATAGACATAGAACATTGACTTTCCATCATCTCATTAGGTGGTTTTATGATGTTGTAGCAAAAAATATTTTTTGGTGACAACCATTATTGTGCCAAGCCTGTGACTTAGTGATATATAGATTCACTATACTCCTCTGTCAGTAAACATTTGTTAAGCACCTACTATGCACCCAGTACTGGTGATACAAAAAGAGGCAAAAGAGATAGTCCACATCCTCAAGGAGCTCACAGTCTGGTGGGGGAGACAACAAGCTCTCTGTTGGACAAATGAGAAATGAGAGAGGGAAGGCACTGGAATTAACAGGGGTTGGGAAAGGCTTCCTGTGGATGGGGTTTTAGTTGGGACTTAAAGAAAGGCAGAGAGTCGGTAAGCAAATGAGGAGGGGGTGTTCCAGGCATGGGGGGACAGACAGTAAAAACTGCCTAGAGTTGAGAGGAGTATCTTGTTCAAAGAACAGCCAGGAAGCTAGGGTCACTGGATGGAAGACTTATTTCACGGGAGAGTAAAGTGTAAAAAGAGTGGAAATGATAGGAGAGGCCTGGGTTATGAAGGGCTTTGATGTCCTTCCAGCTAAGTAAGACCTAGGTGTCCAGAGTTTGTGCTTCATTGGCATGTTCTTCACCCACAGTCACCTCCGTACCAGAATGAGGCATCCAAGGACCTTAAGGGAGATTACTATCATACTGTACTTTTTGAATCAGTAAAGTACAGTGGAAAGAGTGCTGGATTTGGAGAGAGGACCTGGATTTATACCCCTTGTTCTGCTACTTACTAGGTGACCTTGGGCAAGTCACCTCTATTTCCTCTTTATTTCTGATTCTATGATTTAACTTTTCATGTGACTTCATTGTGTTAGGACTTCGAATGTGATTTCATTGTGTTATGACCTCACAAAGTGTTTAGATGAGCCACCTCTTCACACATATATAACCCAGGGAAAGTGTTGTTGTGAAAGATTACTGTATTAATAATTCATTGAATTTAAAATCTGTCAAAGGCAAAGTGTTTCTCTATATTTTTCATATTTGAGACTTCTTATATGCCTTCTAAATCCCTTAAAGTACTCCATTTCCTCTAGCCTGTCCTCCCTCACCTGAGTATTGGCCTCCCCTTTCTGTACCTGACTTGAATAATGCTTCTTGCAAAAAAGTAACAGAGGCAACATGTTTAACATTAAAAAGCCATGGCTATTTACTGAACTCCACTACAGTATTTTGGTAGTAATAACAGCTCAGGTTTCCATATTACTTAATAGTTTACAGACTTTCTTCTTGATTATCCAGTAAGGTAGGTAAGTGTGTATACTGTGTCCATTTTATATATGAGGAAACTGAGGCTTAGAAAGGTTAAGTGACATGTGTTCACAGTCACACAATTAGGAAATGACAACCTAATCATACCCAACTCAAGTCTTTTTTGATTCTAAGACAAGCGTTCAGTCTTCATATCATACTTGCCTCTCAGGTAGATGGACTTCACATGGTAAACCATATAGGATGTTATTTATGGATCAGTCATACTCAGTAATAGTGTAGTGTTTTTAGTCCATTATTTTAAACTATGTTTTAATTCTAGTCCGTTATTTAAAATATTCTCTGATGGTTATTTTAAGGCTGGTTAAGAGAATAAACTCTTTCCTTTATCCTATCTCAATTTTTATGTAGATAGCTGCCATTTTTTCTTTTGCCACTTGTGGAGGTTTTAAGGGCAAGACAAGTTTCATAGTTTCCTGCTCAAGTCTGAGTATTAAAAATGAGACAATTGAAGCTGCCTTTGCTTATCCATTCAGGTAAGTGTATTTATCCATCCTTTCTTTTCCCCTCCTGTTTTTCTTTAATACTTTGCTCTCTGTGTGTGTGTGTGTGTGTGTGTGTGTGTGTGTTTATGTTGTCACAATAAGATTTTCAGTTGCAAATTTGCTTCATTTTTGTGTTTATATGGTGTCTGTTACATAGAAGTTCCTTAATAATGCTTGTTAATTGCTTTAAGTAAAAGTAATATTCTCAGTACCTTGTTTGTTACACTGTGCCTCATTTTAAGCAATGTATGAAAATGAAGTATTTCCAAAAAGATAAATTACAGAACCAATTATTATTGGTATGCAATAAACTATACTTCTTTCCTTAGTGTATCTTTAAAAAACAAAATCATCAAAAATTCAGTTCATACAAAGTTAGGAATCTGTTTCTGTCACATGAAATATACACACACACATATACATACATATATATATGGTTTATTCTGTTGGAATACAACTTTATATCTCAAACAAAGCTTGATTTATTTGAACTTGATATGGACTCTTATCTGGTGTGCTGCTAAATGTTTAACAGCTAGCTCTTGGGGGATCCACAACACTTTAAAAGTCTAGACAGTCAACAAGACAAAAGCCTGTTTGTCAAAGTAGCATTCATGTGTGTGGCAGTTTTCAGTTCTAGTTAATAACTAATAATTTTTACCAACCAAATTACTTTATTTCAGTATGTCACATATAAAAAGTTTATTAATTTTAAAACTGTCAAATAGAGAGAGGCAGTCTGGTGTAAAAAGAGTACCAGTCTAGGAACTAGGAGAGCTAAATTTTAGTCCCACTCTTGCCATCAACCATCTTTGGGCTAGTCACACCCTCTCTGAACCTCAATTTCATCTACATCTGTAAAGTTGATTTCTAAGATATCTTTTAGCTTTATTATTCTATAAGCCTGTGATATGAATTTAGTTAAACATTGATACATATATCCAGAAAAGGCTCTTGGCCTTTACCTAAATGTGTCCCTGCATTTTTCTTGTCTTCTGTCTTCCTATTAAAATGTGTTTAAAGCTCTTTTTTATCCTCTTTGAACCTAATTACTTAAAAAAAAATTTTTTTTAGGTTGAATCAAGTTTCACTTCATGCAACAGCAGCGCAGGATCCTCTGTGTGGTGTAACTTGGAGCAGTTATTTTCTTATAGGAGATTTCTCTTCTTCTGCCCAGTTCTATGTTACATTTGCAGTCTTGGTTTTCCTATACTGCATTGCTGCACTTGTACTTTATATTGGTTATATGAACCTATATCGGGAGAGTCGAAAAATTCCCTTTATTGTAAGTTATATTCACCTTGATGTTGTTTTCTTTTTGGAAAAAAGTTAAGAATGTCTGCTAATGTGTTTATCTGACTTGACATATAGGTTCTCATATATTGGAATACTTAAGGCTCCAGTTTTGTAAATATCATGGATTCTAGAATCAGAGATTACTCTAATAATTTGAACAGCTTTCTGTGTAGTAAACATATAATTTCAGCTCCTAAGTGGGGAGAGATTTTAGTTCTTTAGTTTATTTTAGATTTTTAAATATGCTATTGGGTAGAAAATAATAGGCTATTAAGTATACTTTAATTCTAAAGAATGGCTTAAATACCAAGAACTTCAAAACTTAAGTAGCTTTCATAGTTCTTTTTTTCCCTTCTATCTCTCACTCTCCCTCCCCCAAAACAAAAATCTTAATAACTTACTTTAAATTTACCTCTAAGACTTTGAATTCCCTCCTTTTGAATCTAAGCAGACGTTTTTTATTTGTGATATCCATGAGCTAATATTTCTGAGTTTGTGATGCTACAAAAGTATTTGGATTTGACTTATCTTGATTGCTGCATGACCACAAAAAGTAATTCTATAGATCTAGACTAGAAATAGCAAAATCACTGATGATTCATAATAGCAGGCTAAGCAGATCTCTACCATATGTGGAATATCTGTAGTTTGCCCTTCATATAACTAGATTTTGTAGTATGTCCATAAGACAATGGCATCAAGTGCTAAAGACCATTGGTCTTGGTATGGTGTCCTTCACTGCCACTAAATATCTTGGCTTATACCGGAAGAGATAGTCTGCCTGCCCCATAGAGGGGCAGGAAGAACAACTACTACAGAACTTAGTTCTTAGGAAATGTCTACCATAGCATAAGCAGAAGGAGGCTAAAAAACTACAAGAGAAAAAACCTTAGTAAGCCCTAGCACAAGCAAATAAGGAAAATTTATTAAAGAAATTAGGAATTAGTTTAGGTCAGGTATTAGAGCTTTTAGCGTAGAATTGAAGTACAATATTTGGCTCAAGAAAAAACTTAAGGATCAGGGATCTCCCAGAACAACATGACTTTTTAAAAAACAAAAAAGAATGCCATAATGCAGTAAATAATAAAAGAAAACTGTCTAGAACTTAAGAATACACACAGCAAAGCTCATTAGAGAATCCACAAATTGCCACACACTATAAAAAACCCTCTTCATTGAGAGCAAATTTTGCAAATGGCTAGGATAAAGACCTTCAGATATCAAGGAGGAAAAATGTGTATAACATGGGATAATTCCACAGTCATGTAAAATGGAATAGCATATCCTAAAAAGCAAAGGGAGATCAAACTCTGCAAACCATAATATCGTACCCTGTAAACCCGAGTCTGTTCATCAGGAATAAATGATATCTGGCTCACAAAAGGAGGGGAAGAAAATGATGTCTGACAAACTCCCAAATCAGTCTTAGTTCCTAAAACAATTATTTGTGCTGAGATTTTGGGAGTGGAGTACAGAAAGTGCATTCATGATGCTGGTCTTATATATTTTTATGATTAATAGCTACACCCTCTCTCAAGTTAATCTACCTGTGCCCCTAAAACAAATAACAATGGCATTTAATTTTAAAATATTACAAATGAAAAGTACAAGCAATATATAAAGTATTAGTAATGTAGAAGATTCTACTCGATGTAGGCAAATATAACTTCTTAGCTCTTACTGAGACTTGGTGAGATGAGATCCATGTTCTGCCTTTTGGAACCTTGGCTTTAAGAGTCAGAGAGACAAACTTAGGCTTGATATAATCATTAGAATACTATTCAAAAGTGGACTATCTCAGGAAGTCGTGTGTTGGTTGTCCCTCAGTGGAGGTCTTAAAGCAAATATATGTTTTGTATGAATATATATCTAGAGGCCGTAGAGGCCAGGTATCATTATATATGGGTTAGACTAAATGTTCTCTGAGACCAACTCTGACATACAGTGATACTTCCAGGAATTCTAAATTTAAAGAAGGTATTTCAAACATTGCCCTACTTTTAAAAAAAAGGTTTTTTTTGAATTAAAGGATATTGAAATTGCTAAGACAGAAGCAGTTGCTTAAATAAGCAGTAAAATGTTTTATTTTTATTTTTGCTGCATGGCTAACAATAAAACAAATGGTAAGTATGGAATATTTTTATCACCTGAAGTTGCTTATTTCCTTAGAAACTTTGCAAAGGTTCTGTTACCTTATTTTAAAAAATTCTTCTGTGTCTTAAGTAGGGCTTAACAGGAAGTTTAAGTACCTATTTGGTAGGAACTGTAAACTAGAATTCTTTGAGTATAGTCTTTGTAGTGTTTGTAAGACTGGTTTATAATTATGACCATCCTATTCATGCTTTGAATAAAATTTCTTGTAGTAAATTAATGCTTTTCTCATTTTCTTAAGTTAAAAAAATTCTACTGTGTGTTAATAAACTACAAATTAAAAATTATACTGAAAATAATTTAATCTGATTGAGGAGATTTGATCTTATATGATTAAGGGACTTTTCAAAATCCTGCAGTGCCTAAGAGTCATTGATCTGTCAGTCAGCAAATATTTATTGAGCACCCTACTGTATACCACGTGCTATATACTAGGACCTAAGGATGCAGGTACAAAAAAATGAAACCATTAACTACTCACAAGGAGCTTGTTTTAATGGGGGAGACTTCAAGGGCAAATGAAAATATTTACAGCATAAGCATGAAGTTTATAAATAGGTAAAAAGTAGTTAAATACAAGGATATTTGAGAGGAGAACCCTAGCAAGTGGGGGATCATGAAAGGATTCATGTAGAAGATTGTGCTTGAGCAACATCTTACAGGAAGAGAGGAACTCTGAAGTAGAGGTAAGCAGGGAATATATTCTAAGCCTGTGTGAGGGCCAGTGTAAAGACACTGGATTGTGGGGAGATGAGGAATATCCTGTGAGGAGCAGGAAAAAAGGCCAGTGTAGCCAGATCAGAGAATGTGAAAGGCAAAGTGATGTTAGCCAATTGCAAAGAAAGGATGGGAGCTAGGTTTAAAGCAAAACAGAGAAGTATATGTTTTACCCAGGAGACAATAGAAGCACTGGAGTTGATTGAATAAGAGTCATGTGGTTGGGTCTGTGCTTAAGGAAAATTACTTTCAGCAGTATGTAGTTTGGATTAGAGTGGTGAGAGACTTGAGGCTGCTGTTGTCATCTAGGTAAGCAGTGGTCAGGATCTGAACTAAGCTGGTAGTTGTGTTAGAAGTGGTCAAGATGCAGGAAATATTATAAAGGTAGATAAAGACAAGATTTAGTTGGCTAAGTAGCGTGAGACAGTAAGGAGTTCAGTATAATGCCAAGTTACAAACTTGGGAGACAGGAAGGATGGAGATGCCCTTTTGTCACCAGCATTAGGGAAGTTTAGAAGAGGGGGAGGGCTTGGGAGAAAGATGAGTTTAATTTTAGATATACTGAGTTTGAGATGTCTGGTACATTCTAGTTGAAAAGTCCAATAAGCATTTGGTGTGATACAGGACCAGAATTCAGCAGAGAGACTAAGGCTAAATGCATAAATATGAGTCATCTGCATAGAGGTATTGGTATCTAATAAGATTACCAAGAAGGATTCTCTGAGAAGAACAAGACAGAATCTTAGGGAATACCCACATTTCCAAGGTATGATGTGGTTGATGGGCCACTAACAGTGGTTGAGAAGTAGCGAAAGTATGCAGGAGGCCGGGGTGGTGAATAGTGTCGCAGGAAGCAGATAGTTTGAGATGGTTGAGGACTAAGAAGAGATCATAAGAAATTTTGAAAAAATAGCTTTGTCTAAGAGTTTGAGGGAGAATGGTAAGGTCTGATGAAATGATAGTTAATCAAATTCTGGTTGATAGGTTGTTGAATGAAGGTATAAGAAAATTGTATACACAAACTTCCAAAGGGGTAATAGGTTTGATCAGCTCTGTTCTCTCATACTGTATCTTAGACAAGTCTGAGTGTCTTTGCTTAGTGGGATCTTAAAAAATAATGTGTAACTAGAGTTATCTGATGTATTAAGTATATAAGTAATTATTTTTCTTTTAGGACTTCGTTATTACTCTTATTGCTACTTTCTTATGGTTGGTGAGCACTTCAGCCTGGGCTAAAGCTCTGACAGACATTAAAATGGCCACCGGTGAAAGTCTTATTGGTCAGATTGACTCATGCAGTGATAAGGATGTACACTGCTACTTTGACTCTGTGACCAGTATGGGATCTCTGAATGTATCTGTGGTATGTATATATTTTTTCCAGAGATTTTGTTTTGCTTTTTAGAAATGTCTTACCTGGTAATTAAAGAAAGTATCAGCTTTTTAAGTCTTAATATTTAAGACTTGTTAACTGTTGTCATGTATAATTTTTCCTTTTAAGACTAAACATGCTATTAAAATCTTAAATTAAGATCCTAATGAATTTATAACATAATTAAACTGAAATAAGAATTGTCTTAATAGTAATAACATTGAGGTGGAATAAAATACTTTGCTTAAAAAGAACAAACTTTTTAAAGACTATTTTAAAATTATTTGATACTAAGTACAACAGATATAAAGTTGGGAAGGGGCCTCAAAGGCCCAATTCAACCCTTGCATTTAAATATTCTGTCCCAGTTTAGTCTAGTATTATAATTGGAACTGTAAACAAGGAGCTTTGTAAAAAAAAAATACAGTTTGACCACATAGCATTATCCAAAATCAAAACATTGGAATGGGGTTTGTTTCTACTCATGAAGATATTCTTTTCAATGGCTGAGTTAAATTTCAAACAAACTTTACATTAACTAATTTGAGATAGAATATTAAAACTCACTGTTATCCTGATATTTTTAAATGGCTCTTTGGGAATTAGGTGTCTTTTTCTTATTACTCTGAAGAGCCTTTGTGGTAGTTCAATTAATTTGGCTCTATTACATTTCTTAGGAAATTCACCTCTCTTTAGAATTGGGGAGTGGAGCAGGATTTGAAGATTCTATTCCACATTGCTCCACCTAACTTTGGATCTTAAGGGGGAGGTGAGAAAGAGAAAAAGAAAAAGGGAGGCAGAATGAAAGGGAAGGAGGAGAAGATGTTTTCTAAAGCAAGATTCACTTGGAAATGAGAGTGAAATGAAAGCTATGAAAAGAAGACTTTGGAGCACAAGATATACTCCTCCATGCAAGATAGTTAGTTGCCTACCTCCTTAAATCATAATATGCTCAATGCAGTTTGGGGCATGTGCTTTTTAAATTCTTATGATTTTAGAAATTTTCATTGAGAATTGCAGGGTCAAAATTTACTGTGAAAGAGAAGTTATACATTAAATTTCTAGTACTTTAGAATTTCATTGGGACATAGATGTTTTCTTCTGAATGTCATGGAAAAACTAGCTTGGATTGAAGAGATTTTTTAAAATCCTTTTTTTTCCCCCCTCCCATAGATCTTTGGTTTTCTGAACATGATACTTTGGGGAGGAAATGCTTGGTTTGTATATAAGGAGACCAGCTTGCACAGTCAGTCAAACGTTTCTACCCATGGCGCAGGAACAGTTGCACCTCCTACAGGAATGTAATTAAAGGAGAGAACTACACTGTGTGAAATTAGAATATATTCTACAACGTATTGCCAGCATCTTTAGAGACAGTGCAATTTGTTTCTAATAAAAGTAATGGTGTTTGCAATAAATTGATGGATTGAAAATTCTGCTAGTTTTTACATGAAATATGTGCCTTAGATACAAATTTTGGATGTAAATGTTTCAATTTGTAGACTCGAAGATCTAGGGATTTATTATGAGGTTGTATACGTAAAAATAAATGTGCAGTTTCTTCACTAAATTTTTTGCATAGCAAAAGTGTTTACCCCTTAGGCCTTAACACGTGTATCTTTATTCAGGAAGTGGATGTATGATTCTATTTTAAGAAAGGAAGAAACTGCATCTGAATTACACACTACTGTAAGTTTGTACAGTTCATATGCTTTAAGACCTGTCTTTGTTTAAAAAAGGCTTATTGCATTATAAATATAGCATGGCAAAAAAAAAGTGTTTAGTTCAGAACTTAAATCTAAATAAATACGGTTCATGTTAAACAAAAATTCCTGAATGCAGAGATAGGTTTTAAAATAAATAACTTTAAATATTTAATAGTTGTACAAAAATGTTTTGAGGATAGAGATTGGAAATTTCAAGTGTGTATAAATGTTCTTTGATACGGTTAATACAGTAATGCTACAATTCAAAGTGTTTACATTATGCTGGTTGGTTTCTTAGACTAAGTATACTCTAAATATGATTCACCTAGACACTTTGAAAATTGCAGGCATAGTCTTATTAATATTTGTCCTGTTATTCACGCTACTTGGTTTCAGGATGGGATAATCCTACAAGTGTAGGAAAAAAAATTTTAAGTTTTTTCCTTTTTTTTAACCCATTGAGAGAAGAAATTAAGTTTGTTTTTTATTTTTGAGATGCATTTAAATGTTTAGAGTCAATGAAGTTACTATTGGAAGCTCAGCACTGATATTATGAAAATAAGAAATGAGATCCAAATTTCATTTTTTTCTTCATGTTCTCATTCTTACTACATAAATGGATGATTTAAAAAATTATGTATGTGTGGTAAACAAAGGAACACAAGTGAGCTAGCTACATAATGGGTGCCTGTTTCTTTGTACACATATTTGGTTGTATTTTGAGTATGCACAAGTCATTCACATTATTTGCTAATCTTTATAGTTGCGTTGTACAGAAATTCAGATTTTTTTTTCTTCCAAATTGATTGTTACTTTGTGAAGCACAACTCACTGTTGCCACATTTTGGTTGCCTTTATTCATGACAAGAATTGTCCTTGTAAGAAATGTATGTCTTTTATGCAGCCAACTTAATAAAAAAAAAAGTTGAAAAATGAGTGAATTGATTTACAGTAAGTCCCATAGTATATACATACACACCTTAACGTTTTTAAGGTAAGTTATAGTTAGGCATAAAGGTATTTTCCCTCTGAAAATGGGAACTGATTGAAACTGATTTCATGGAGTATTTTGGCAGGGAATAAATCAGGGTAGAGTTGGTAAAATCTTAATGTACAGTCTGATTCTATCCTCTCCTTTCCCAGTTCCATTTCAAAGATTGACTTTTGCTCTGTAGATGATTTTTCCATATAAAATTAAGGACATGTAGGAACTTCACCTACATAAGTGTCCTTTGATTCTTGAAGGCAGTGTCATTGAACACCTGGTTGGATAGATACTACATGGTATAGCAGAAAGAACATTGGATTTAGAATGAGGAAATCCTGGATTTGAGTACAAATTCAGACATTTACGAGCTTTCAGAGCATGAAAAAGTCACTTCACCCCTCTGAGCCCTAATTCCTTCATCTCCCAAATGGAAATAACATATGAAGCACCTAGTTCACAGGATTGTTGAACTCAAAAGAAATAATACATGTAAAGTTTTTGTAACCTTGAAGTACTATATAAGCATTTTTTCCAGCTGTTGTTGTTACCCAGTTAGAAAGATTTCGGGTATGGGCCTGGAAAGAGATTGTTACCTGAGTAGGGAGCAGATCAGCACTAGAACATTGGTCACCAAGTGATAGAATTTTATTTGACAAGCCGTGAAACAGAAAACCACAAAATATCCCTAGGTCATTCACGTCTAATCCCTTTTGAATTGATGGCAGGCAGCTTCTAAGAATCAAATTTTAATTAATCTATGAATAGTGACTTGACTGTTAATATATTGGTTTGGTCCAGGGGTGAGAAACCCGTGGTCTGGAAGCCACACATGGCCTTCTAGATCCGTTGGTGTGGCCTCTAAGTCCAAGTTTTCAGAACAGATCTTTTTAAGGGGATTTGTTCTGTGAAGTTTGGATTCCGTCAAAGGGCCACACTTGAGGACATAGAGGGCCACATGTGGCCTCGAGGCTGCAGGATCCCCACCCCTAATTTGGTCTTTGGATGAACGTGAAGAGTACTATTGATGGAAAAGACTTGAGGGATTAGCCTTTGTAAACCCCTCATTTTATAGATGAAGGGACTGAGGCTCAGAGAGGTTTTAACTTTCCCAAAGTCACACATGTACGTAACAGAGTCAAGAACAGAACCCAGGTCCTTTTGAATTTAAATACAGTGCTTTTTCCAAAAGCTAGAAATTTATTTTTTTTTAGTGTTTTGTTGTTGCTCTTTTTAAATATGATTGTCATTTCCCAATGATTCCACCTAACCCTCTCTCCATAAAACCATTCTTTGTAACAAATGCAGTCGAGCACAAATAAATGTATTGGTCATGGCTGAAATGTATGCTTCTCTTTGGTCACTTAGAGTCCACCACCTTTCTGTTGAAAGATTACCTAAAATTTATTGCCAGCTTTCAAGTCATAATTGGTCTTTCAGTAATCTTCCCAGTAGCTATGCTTCCTCCATGATGTTTTCCCTCCAATTTTTACTTGTTAGTGCTGCCTCCTTCCATTTTCCTTATTCTTCACTTAATTGTGTACCTTTTGAATTCCCAGCATCTTAACAGTGCCTTATACCCCACCCTCCTCTATAATAGGTGCTCATTAAGTTTAACACTATTGAGAGTGAGGAGTAGCTGGAGCGTTGGACTGAATGATGAAGGCTTCCAAGATAGTAGATTACCTATGAGATGTACAGATTAAAATAATATGGGACAAAAAGGGGTATGGACTTGTTGAAATCTGTACCATTAAAGGGAGTAAGTTGAGTTGTTGATTTAGATCACTGCTCTCTGTCTTAGTCGTTGATAGATTTTATGAGTTATTGTGCATGTGGCCAAAAAACACATTACCTGGTGGGCAACCTTCTTGTGATAAGCCATTTGAAAATTGTGAGGCCTCAGAAAATACCCTTTGAGTTTATTGCCAGATCTCATGGTAGGACCTGCCAGAGCTTATACCTTCCATAGCCATAGCCTTCAAGAAACCAGCACCATCTCCATGCCACAATGAGGCATCAAAATAGAACTTTGAAATTGGGGAAATTTGGACTTAGTTGGGAAAAGCCTGTTAGAACTTGGTTCTGCTAAATCCATGGGGCAGAAATTGGAAGACATTAGTATAAGTAACAGGCAAATCTGGATTCAAACTTCCTAACTATGAGTTATGATTTTTGGAAGCGACTGCCTCAGGCAGTACATAGTTTCCAAGCACCAGTTTTCAGGCAGAAGTTAGATGTCCACTTGTTAGAGATGTAAAAGGGAATCAACGAGCATTTATTATTAAGTCCCTAGTCTACACTAGGAAATGCTAGGCCCTTGGGATGCAAGTACAAAGAATGAAATAATCTCTCCTTAAGGAGCTTAAGTTCTTATGGGGGAGATAAGTACATATAGATAGTATAAATAAAGAAAATAAATGGGATATGTTTAGAGAAGTCAGATACAAATTAGTTCGGGAGAGAGAACACTAGCCAGTTGAGCCATGAAAGGCTTCAGGTAGAGGTTAGTGCCTGAGCTGCATCTTGAAGGAGAAGGGAATCTGAAGTGGAGGGAATGTATTCTAGGCATCTGATAAGAGTCAGTGCAAAGGTGCTGAACTGAGGGGAGATGGAGTGTTTTATGTGAGCAGCAAAGGACAGTATGGCTAGATCAATGTATTTAAAGGGAAGTGATTGCTATATCCATTGGTGCTGAAAAGATGGCTTCAAGCTAGGTTGTATAGGTAGGGCTTCTAAACCTCAGCAAAGGAGCTTGCATTTTGTCCTTGGGACAAGAGGAAGTGACTGGAGTGGTTGAGCAGGAAAGTCACATGGTCAGATCTGTGCTTAAGGAATATTTCTGTGGCAGAAGTGCATAGGAAGGCCTGGAATGATGAGACGAGGCAGGGAGACTCATTAGGAGGCTGTTGCAGTAATCTAGGTTAAGAGGGATTGAACTAAAGTAGCTATGTGAATGGAGAGCTGGGATGCCATGGGAGAGATGTGGCTGTAAAAATAAAATCAGATAATATGTAGATCAGTATGACTTGTTGATATGTATATAAAATTCACTAATTATATAACATAAAATGGAGATTAAATGAGATAATTGTAACAGTACCTGGCACATAGTAGGTAGGTACTTAATAAATAAATGCTTGTTCCTTTCCCTGTCCATCCTTTAGAAATGGCCAGATTGACATCTGATTAGCTATGTGAGGTGAGGAGAAGAAAGAAAATATTGAGACTTCAGAGCTGGTGCCTTTGACAGAAGTAGGGAAATTTAGAAGAGGAAAGAGGGTTTGAAGGAAAAGATGAGTTTGGTTTTAGACATGTGAGATTTTGAGATCTCTCCAAGACATCCAGTTTTAAATAGCCAATATGCAGTTGGTAATATGGGACTAGAGGTCAGGAGAGACTGGAGGTGTAGAAGAGATTACGGAGTAGCAGATGAACAACTTCACTGGTACCTAGGAAATATTAAAAGACATAGAGGAATGTCTCTGGCTCATTGGGCAGATCTTGAGAATTTGGGAATTCACAGGTAAGAATAGCATAGGATGAGAACAGATATAGGTTAGTATCCAAGCAGTAAGATCAGAGATACACTGAAGCAGTTCTGTGCAGTTAGGTAGTACACCTTAAATGGTCTAAGAACAGTTATGTAAGGATTTGGGAACTGAAGTATTCTTTGGAAATGCAATCAGCTTATTGATATATTCAGATTTTTTTTTTTAAATTTCAGTCCTAGGTTGAGTTTACTCAGGGTTGGCCAACCAGTGACAGTTACTGTACAGCTGTGTGTCAATAGGTGGTTATGCACATTTGTTTAGTGTCTTCTTTCTGGGAGGGTGGTAGAAGTGCCCTAGAAAATGCTCTGTTTACTTAATTTTTTTTTTTGGCTAGGCAGTAGGGTTAAGTGACTTGCCCAGGGTCACACAGCTAGTAAGTGTGTCTGAGGTTGGATTTGAACTCAGATCCTCCTGAATCCAGGGCCAGTACTCTATCCACTATGCCACCTAGCTGCCCCTGCTTACTTAATTTTCGAAGTGGCACATAAGGAAGGTCTAAAATACTTAGATCTGACAACTTCATCTTGGTCTGCTGCTTTTTCCAGCAATCTGTAAAATTTGTTTTTCAGTGATAAGAACTATGGACCTGCTGCCCAAGGCCCTTTCCTATCATATGGGGTGGGGGGGGATGGATAAAGGGTCACTTTAACACCTTAGTATGACTGGTTTACTTGTCAACTTGAACCCAAAAGACAATCTGTCATCTTCACCTTAGATATTTTACCTTCCATTATTCCCACAGCTCCCTCATCAGTCCCAATTTTAGAAATATCATTCATTACACAAGTTTACCTTTTCGGTGACAACAGAAGAAAGGCAAGGGGGTGTCTTATCTGACCAATTGTTCTAATTACAGGAGAGATTGAAGGTGGGAGCTGGAAGTGACCTTTGGTATTTCCTCATGCCATTCCCTTAATATTACCTTGTAAAAAAGAAAAGATGATGTCAGAGAATCCTGCATAGTATAAATTGAGAAGGAGTCTAATGAGCACAACTAGAACAATATATTCAAGAACAACCTTGTAAAAAAAACCTCAAAAACTTGAAAAAGTGATCGACCATGTCTCCAGAGGACCTATGATGAAGTACGTTCTCCACCTCCTGATAAAGGGGTTATGGACAAAAAGTACAAAAGGAGACAACTTTTTTTTTTTTTTGCCCATGTCTGCTGTGCAGATTTATTTTGATTGGCATGCTTATCTGTTACAAGCTTTTGTTTCCTTAATGGGATGGGAAGAGAGGAGTGTTAGCAGTAGTTATACCAGAAAGAAAGGGAGGTGGGGCTGAAATATTTCTTAAAATCCATAGTTGAGAATAGAAGGAAACACAGGACAGTTTTGAAAGTAATGTGTGGAATATGTATGTGTGTGTGTGTATGTATACATATACACATACACATACACATACTTAAAAGCAATCAGAGATGGAGTTAATGATTTCATTTATAATCTTTATGTGTTCTGCGATTTGTGTGTGGAAATGCTCTATTGGAGGTATTTATGTTCAAAATAATAAAAAATTTTAAAAAGAATTTGCTAACACACTGGAAAGTGAAATAAATTTTCTATTGCTTCAGAGTACTTACTCTGAAGTGTCTTGTGGGCCATTAGGTGATCTTTGGCTGCCATTGAATCAGGCATTTACTTATTCATAATTCACATAGTTTATTTCAGTATATGTCTGCACTGAAGCAAGGCAAGTGTATGCTATGAAAAGTTTGTTAAACTAGGGTTCCTTCAGAGCTAGCAAGCTATTTGAGAGTATAGGGTGGGGGTAGAGTTAGAAAAAAATAGGCTTGGCAACAAGTAGTAAGACTGGCCCATCCCTTCCCTACCCAGTAAAACTTTTCTGGTATCATAGAATCTGTCATAAGATTAAGATGTAGTTAGTCAAAAGTTCAAATCTTCCAGTTTACCCTCCATTGGCGAGTGCTTCGAAGGAGGCTGGATGACTGCCATTCCCCTTCCCAGGCATGAAGCTCCTACTTACTACAAACTTGGAGCTTCACCATCTTCCCCTTGTTCTTCCACGTGCCAGTTCCCCCAAATACAACATGCCTGAGTAGGACCAATGAGAAATAGCACTAATACCTGAGGCCCCCTCCCATGCTCTGCACAAGGGCACTGCTGACTCTCCATGCCCTCCCCACCTTGGGTCCGCTAGGGTAAACAGCCAGACTATATTTTGTGCACTTGGGCAGTTCATGACTGCTTTGAAGCTGGTCATGCATCAATAATACTACTTTACAACTTTCATCTCTTGCTAGCATCAAAGAAAGGTAACCCATTGATAAACAAGCCTGCATTAGAAGGGCCCAGGTTGTGACAGGTACTGCTAGAAGTGAATGGAAGGGTGGAATTTGGGGCATGTACTCACTGGAGGAACCACACCTGTTTCTGAATGTGGTAAGATGCAACCACTTAACTTTTCCTAGCTTGTTTTGAACACTGAAAATGTGCCGAGGTGAAAATCCTTTCTCTTACCACTCCCTGTACTCTGATCCTTATTCCTGGATCTGTGACAATTTACCAAGCTGTTCTTTGAGGCTGATTTGGTCCTACACCTTCATATGTGACTTTCTGGGAGTCAATAGGCTCGTAGTTGTTAACGGAAGGGATCTCAGAGGCCATATACTCCAGCTCCCCTCATCTAACAGATAAGGAAAATGAGGTACAAAGAAGTTAAAATAATGTGCCCGAGGGGTCTCAGTCACACTGGCCAGCTCTCCTGAGAAAACGATAGATTGTGATATCATCCTGATAGGCACACACCCTCTGAACCAGCCAGACTTCCATCGCTTCAAGTCTCAGACCCAGCAATCCACTACAATGGGCAAGATGGATTCACAGAGCTATGTGACACCAGACTGTCCCAGTCAGTTTGGACTAGAAGAAAGGAGATCTCCAATCTGCTTTCCAACACCGTGAAACAATGGAGAGAGTGAGAGATTTGGAATCAAGAGACCTAGATTCACATTGCAGACTTGCTACACGTGACCTTGGGAAAGTCACATAATCTCAGTGCCCTGTTTCTTCATCTATCAGATGAGGGTCTTAGGCTAAAGGACCTCACTTTTCCCTTTCAGCTCTAGATCTGTGATCGTATCTCCCTCCGTCCAACCCTTCTAACATCAGTGTGTTTCCCACTCAGAATTCTGATGCCAGGATAGCATGATGCAGAGCAAGAGTCAGTCAGCCAACGAGCAGTTGTAGCGAGTGCCTGTCACGTGCAACATAGGCAGCTTGATGCTGGATGTATAATTTTTAAAATGGAATAGCTTTGCTGTCAAAGTACTTACATTCCAGGCATGAGGGGGCAGCCAGTGCCGTCACAGAATGAGAAAAGGAAGAGCAAGGAGGTTACTTCAACTGGCCTGTGGAGTTCCCTACTTGTATTACCAGTATTGTTTTTTAAAAAACCAGAAACAAAACCCACATCTATGCAAAGCCCACATTCTGAGTGGCTCAGAAAAATCCAAGGATAGTTTTTTTAAAAAAATAATGATAATAGATCTTTCAGGTTCTCAATTTGAATCAACCCAAAAGTTTGGTCTTTCTCTTGATTTCACATGAACCATTCTCCTTCCCCATTTTTTTTCATATTTCTCAACCTTTTCTTCCTCCCATTCCTTTCCCTTTCTCCCCTCCTTGCTTCTCTCTCCTCTATCTATTACCCTTTTTCTTCCTCTCCCCGTTTTCTTTCCCCTTCAGTGGTTTGGATTTTGATGGCTCAGAGTAAGTGTAAATAGCAATTGTCTCTGTTCTGGCCAGAACACTGAGGGTCTTCCCCTCCCCAGACAGATGCAAAGGCAAACTAGACCAACTTTTGCCTCAATTCTTACCTAGCCTTTAATTACCGAATGGGCATTGCCTCAGAGAAACTGAGACCTGGGAAAGACCTTAGTTTAAAAAGGCCAAGGTCTCTCACTGCATCCAGGGCCATCACCAATCTTCTTGACCTGTGTCTTGCCACTGGACTCAGATGACTCTGGAGGAGAGAATGAGGCTGATGACTCCGCACAGCCCTGCCTCGCTTAAATCCAATTCACTTGTAAGTCAAGACATCATCCTCTGGGGATTATTGGCCCTCTTCAAGAATGAGGGATGAACCACAGACATCTTCCTTTCCTAATTCATGGTCACCTGCTGCCTAAGTAGAAACCTCCTTTCCCTTATGAACACTTCCCATCTCTCATCACTATCCACTTCAGCCTTACCTCTCTCTAGTTGTTTTTTGGCTCTGACTACCCTTTTAAAAAAATTAGTTTTTCTCAATTACATGTAAAGAGACACTTTTTAACATTCGGCCCTCAGGAACCTCTCTTCTTTTAATAGATTCCCGTTTATCTTGGACTTTTCTTCTCATACTTTCTGCCTGTCCTCCTTACTTCCTTACCCCTATTGCCTTCCTGGTTGTCCTTTCTAGTACTAAAAGTGCTTCTTGTGCTCTCCTCTGAACAGATTGGCTGAGGGAAAGCAGTAGGCATACCCCCTTCCTCATACCTGTAGACCCTCCCTCTATCACCATCACTCAGCAACTTCAGATATATCAACCTATCCAGATCTCATTGGCAGTAATCTACCAGTTCTCAGGTCATTTCCCCACCTTTCTCAAGGATTTTAGTACTGGCTCATCTTCTTCCCCTCCTTTCCCACTTCCTCACTAACACTTGAGGTCTTCAGTTTACATGTTGATGTCACCTCAAACATCCTAGCTTCCCAGTTCATCAACTTCCTCATTAGCACGAACTATATATCCACTACACCTCATTCACCACATAGGGAGGGTTATACCCTTGATCTAGTCAATCATCACCTTCATTTTCCTGCCTTCCCAGTTTTGACCATAAATTAACCAATTCAACTATAAACTTTCCTCAAGTTTCTTTTGTCCTATTGCCAGATGACACCTTGACAAATCCCCAAATCTGGGTTACCCTAACCATTTGCCTTTCTTGCTGTTACTTGTGCTACTGAGAAAGGAGAATATCACACAATTGGGCAATATTCTAGGTACACTACATATTTATGTTCCCTAATCTCACTGTTGTATAGTAGTTCTTTTTTTCTTTCCCAATTGGCTATCAACCTCCCTGCCCCCATTATGGCTGATCTCTGCAAGCCTCCACAACCATTTCCCATCATTGCCAATGAAGGATCTCTCTTCATCCAAGAAAAGAGGCCTTCCAAAACAAAGTCCCTCTTTTCCCCTATTCTATACCTCAAACCCCCTCAATGTCATCCCCCATTCTCTGCTCCTTAGCTCCAATCTGATGTAGAGGTGGTCCTTTTTACCTCATCCAGCCTTCTAGTGCCCCAAATTTGATCCTCTCGTGTCTCTTATAGAGGCCTCAGCCATGCCCTTCATATTCAATATCTTCTCCTTCAGTGATTCATCTCCTGCTGCCTCAAACACGCCCAGTGTTCAAAAAACAAGAACAAAGAAACCTTCGCTTGACCTTGCCATTTATTCAGGCTAGCCTATAATTCTCCTCCCTTTCCCAGCTACAGTCCTAAACTCATTGTCCATATTTCCTCTCCTCCCTCTAATTTCTCAGCCCCTTGCAACCTGTTTCCCACTTTCCAGCCTGCTTGGACTATTATAAACGACCCCTAATTATAGCCTCCATTCTCTCTCCTGTCCAAGCCATCCTCCCCATAGCTGCCAAATTCTCCTGCTGAAGATGCTACAGTTGCAACCTGCTGCCTCTCGGATTGTTTTAAGCTTTCCTAATCAAGTCACAGCCCAGCTTTCCAGTTATTGATCACTGTTCTTCTTTGCACACTGTATATTCCAGCCAAACCATATACAGTATATTGTTTATATGTTTGTTATTTATATATTGTTCCCCAAACTCAGCACTTCATCGCCCCCTCTCCATGAGCTCTTCATACGGGTGTTGCCCCATGCCAGGAATATAAACTCTCCTCTCAGAATCCCGGGCTTCATTCCAGGTTCAGCTCATCTCCCATGGCAATCCCCATCATTGTCAGGGCTGCCTTCCTCCTCTTATTCTGTATATATGCCTATCCAATTCAGTCTAATCCTATAAACATTAAGTTTCTGCTATCTTTGAGCCTGTTTCTTTTTCAGCAAAACGAGAGGGTTGATATTTTGGAGAGCAATTTGGAACTATGCCCAAACGGCTATACCCTTTGACCCAGCAGTAGCACTTCCAGAGCTATATCCCAGAGAGATCATACAAATGGGAAAAGGACCCATATGTATAAAAATATTGATAGCAGCTCTTTTTGTGGTGGCAAAGAATTGAAATTGAGAGGATGCCCATCAACTGGGGAATGGCTGAACAAGTTGTGGTGTATGAATGTAATGAAATGCTATTGTGCTATAAGAAATGATGAACAGGCTGACTTCAGAAAAACCTGGAAAGACTTGTATGGTCTGATGCTGAGTGAAGTGAGCAGAACCCAGAGGACTTTGTACACAATAACAGCCATGTTATGCAATGACTAAGATTGTTAAACAGAACCCTTCTCAGCATTACGAGGATCTAAGACATCTCCAGAGGCGTCGGGATGGAAAATGCTGTCCACATCCAAAGAAAGAACTATGGAAGTCGAATCGCTATCACTTATTTTTACCTTCTGTTGAGTTTTATTTCATCTTTCTGATGGTTCCTCCTATTGGTTTTAATTTTTACTTACAACTTCACTAATGTGAAAATATGTTTCATGGGTATGTAAATGTAAAGCCTATATCAGATTGTGCGCGTCTTGGGGAGGGTGGTGGGGGAGGAAGGGGGAGAAAAATTTTCAACTGAAAAGCATATGGAAGTGATTGTTGATAAATCAAAATAAATTAATAAAAAGAAATGATGAACAGGCTGACTTCAGAAAAACCTGGAAAGACTTGTATGGTTGATGCTGAGTGAAGTGAGCAGAACCAGGAGAATGATATACACAGCAACAGCCACATTGTGCAATGACTAATATTGATAAACTCAACCCTTTCCAGCAATACGAGGATCTAAGACGTCTCCAAAGGCCTCGTGATGGAAAATGCTATCCACATCCAAAGAAAGAACTATGGAATTTGAATGCAGATCAAACCATACTAATTGCTATTTTTTTTTCTCTTCTGTTGAGTTTTGTTTCCTCTCCTCTAATTCTTACTTACAATATCACTAATGTGAAAATATGTTTAATAGGAATGTGTATGTATAGCCTGATAAATAAATAAATTTTTTTAAAAAAACAACAACAACAAAAACCCGAGAGGGTTGACCTAGATGACCTTTAAGGCCCCTTCCCATTCAGAATTCTGGAAAAATCCCTACTTCTCTCCTGATTAGGGATTATCTAGCTCAGTCCACCACTCCATCAGGGGCCCATGGATGCTTCTGTAATTCCAGGCTCAATTCAGTCTCTGGAATTCTCCCCCACCTCACCAGATTCCTTGCCCTCAAACCTTCCTCTTGACTGCCCCCGCCCCTCTTTCCCGCTTCTCTTTGTATTTCTATCCCCCATTGCTTAGCACCATTTTTGGCACATAGCAAGTACTTAATAAACACATGCTTTAGGTATCTTTTCTCCATGGGAGAATCTTAGGCTACTGGATAGACAGAGAACGGATTAGGCAAGAGGAGGACCCTGGAGATAGAGAGTTAAAGTGAATATTGATAGAACTTTTGTGTCCTGACAGTGATGTTTCTGTACATTATTTGCCTCATTTCATATTTTCCCTCAGTTCCCTAATAAAGTTTTTTAATTTTACGGAGTGCACTGAAGCTGAGGCCAGAGTCAATGAAATATTCCCATTCTCTGTGGTTTTGGGGGGATGCTTGCAACAGTGGGGGGAGAGCACCTTGCTCCTGGTCCAGGGGAGCAGGGCTTATGGAGCTTAGGGGAAATTCATTCCCCGGCTTCTGAATCTTCCAGTTTTCTAGAACCAACCTCTTCACTACTTTTATAATTGCTTTCTTTAAACATGCTTCTCCCTCCTATATGACTCTTTTCCCACCCTTGGAAAGTTTACTTGGGAATGTGATGAAAAAGCATTTAGGGATTAAAGTTAAAAGAGGAGTGGGGTTAGAGGTAGTAGGTAAGTAGAGCAATAGAAAAGACAGTTTATCCTTGCTGCTGGAGAAGAATATGGAGAGGCAAGAGGCCAAAGGGTCCCAAAACAGACAATGACAAAGGTCATACAGGAAAATCCCAAAGGATCCGGCTTCCTTTAAATTTTATCTAGTGGCAAAAATTGTGCAACTAGGTGGATAGAGTACTGGGCCTGGAGTCAGGAAGACCTGAGTTCAAATCTAGCCTCCGATACTTACTAGCTGTGTGACCCTGGGCAAGTCACTTAACCTTGTTTGCCTCAGTTTCCTCATTTGTAAAATGGGCTGGAAAAGGAAATGGCAAGCCACTTCAATATCTTTGCCAAGAAAATCCCAAATGAGGTCACAAAGAGTCAAACACAACTGAACAAGTGGCAAAATCTTACTTTTTTCCTCAGCATAGGAGCATCCAAAAGCTTCAGTCTCATTAAACAGAAGCATCTCCCCCCCCCCCATTTTTTTCGTAGGATGGGCCATGGAGCTTGTAAGTGAGCTAAAAAGCCAAGGCAAGGTGTGTTAGGTATTGTCAGCATGGCGCTGTTTTCTCTTCCATACAAGTTGGTAGGGAGGGTAAGAGGGAGAGGGAGGGCAGAAAGGGGAAAATCAAGGATTCGCAATGGCTGGCTGGAGTCCCAGATGGGAGGTTGCAGGGAAAGTTGAAACAGTGTATCCAGGACTAGCTCACTCAGTCAAGGTCGGGTTAAGGAGACAATCGGAGGAAGCCGCTGAGCAAACCATTGTGCAGACATTTGGCAGCGATCAAGAGAAGGCAAAACCCAGCAGGGGACAATCAAAAGAGCTGCGGAGGCCGAGCACTTGGAGCAGAAGGGGGCCTTACACACCTCCTACTACCTCATCTTCTGACTTCTGAGGGCAGGCTATCCTTACCCCACCTGCGTGACCTTGGACAACTCACCAGTGCCCTGAGCATTAGGTTCCTCATCTGTGAAGTGAAGGGGTTGGACCAGGTTACTAAGGCTCCTTCCCACTCCTGATGCTATGGTCCTATGGGATAAACTGAGTCACAGGTCTCTTAAAATCTCTTCTCCAGTCAGGCTGTTCTCACTGTACCATTAGCAAATCCAGCTTCCTCTCACCTCTGGCCACTCCTTCCATTGTTCCGCTCACCTGGAATGGCTTCCATTCCCTTCTCAACCCAATAAAAACAAATATTTATTAAGTCCAAGGAGCCATGCTTAGATGGTAGGGTTAGGAACTGGACTTACGCTTTCAAGGAGACGAGCATCATCCTTTCCCGAGGCAGGTCGAAACCTTGGCTGCAGCTTGAAATCTGAGAGGGTTGCCTTGAGCCTTGAGATGTTAAGTGACTTTTTGTCCAGGGTCACCCAGACAGTATGTGTCAGCAACAGAATTTGAATCCAGGTCTTCTGCTTTGAAGCTGGCTCACTATCTACCATAATATGCTGCTTATCAGGGGGCAGCTAGGTGGCCCAGTGGGTAGAGCACCGACCCTGGATTCAGGAGGACCTGAGTTCAAATCTGGCCTCAGACACATAACACTAGCTGTGTGACCCTGGGCAAGTCACTTAACCCCATTGCCTAGCCAAAACAAAAATAAAGTAAAATAAATTTTAAAAAATATGCTGCTTATCAAGTCGCCTCAGTGCTAGGGAAATGAAGACAAAAATGAAATAGATGGTTAAATATGAAGAGGGGAATGATGAGAAAACCAAGGCAAACAGGGTTAAAGATTTGCCAGGGTCACATAGCTAGTGTCTGAGGCCAGATTTGAACTCCAAGCCCTGACTCCTGACTCCAAGCCCAGCATTCTATCCATTGCGTCACATAGGTGCCTCAATTTCCTCATCTGTAAAATGAGCTGGAGAAGCTAATGGCAAACCACTCCAGTATCTTTGTCAAGAAAACCCCAAGTCGGGTCATGAAGAGGTGGACATGACTGAAAAATGATTAAACAACAACAGGAAATGATGAGGGCAAGATGCTCTGAGAATATTAAGATTTGGAGCTGGAAGGGACCTTAGAGTTCACCTAATTCAACCCTCTTATTTTAGAGATGAGGAAACTGAGGCCCGAAGATTTTAAATGACCTCCTCAAGGTCACATAGTAAGTAGGAGAACTGAGATTTTAATTCAGGTCATCTGAGTCCAGATTCAGTGTTTTCTCCACCAGGCCACACTTCCTCCAGTGAGGACGGAGGAAACATTTTCATTTGAAATGATCAGCAAAATGTTATGTAATAGAGGTAGCATCAAAGCTGATCCCTAGAGGAAAGTAAGGGAATGCATTCCAGAATGAGAGACAGTCTGTGAAGATGCCATGTTCTGTGTGCAGAATGGTTAGGAATACAGTTTAGGAGGAATGAAAGGAATGAGGTGAAATATTAATGGAAAAGTTATATTGGAGCCAGATTGTGGAGGGCCAAGCTCAAGATTCTTTTTTTTTTTTAAGGCAATTGGGGTTAAGTGACTTGCCCAGGATGACACAGCTAGTAAGTGTCAAGTGTTTGGTCAGAGTTCGGATTTGAACTCAGGTCTTCCTGACTTCAAGGCAGGTGCTTTATCCACTGTACCACCTAGCTGCCCCTCCAAGCTCAAGATTCTTGCATCCTATAGGAAGGTTTCTGAACAGAGGAGTGACATGGCTGGCCTTTAAGATTATTTGGGCAGCATCAATTGGGAAATGGCTGAACAAATTGTGGTATGTGGAATACTATTGTACTATAGGAATTGATGAGTAGGATACTTTCAGAAAAACCTGGAAAGACTTGCATGGGCTGATGCAAAGTGAAATGTACTGTGTACAAAGTAACAGCAATATTGTAAGATGATCAGCTGTGAATGACTTAGCTATTCTCAGCAATACAATGACCTAAGACAACTGTGAAGGACTTGCTATCCATCCCCAGAGAAAGAACTGATGGTGTTTGAATACAAATTGAAGCATCCTTTTTTTAAAAAAAAACTTTATTTTTCTTGACTTTTTTTGTCTGTTTTCTTTCACAACATGACTACTATGGAAATGTTTTTCATGATGACACATGTATAACCTATATCAAAATGCTTGCCTTCTCAATGAGGTGAGGAGAGAAGGAGGAAGAGAGAGAATTTGGAGCTCAAAGTTTTAAAAATGAATGTTAAAAATTTGTTTTTGCATGTAACTGGGGAAAAACAAAATACTAAATAAAATAAATAAAAATTAAAAATAAAAATAAATAAAACAAAATACTAAGTAAAAGAAAAGAAAGATCAACAGAAAAGAAAATGTAAAATATGCAAAAAATAAAGATTATTTGGATAGCTGAGGAAAACATGGAACAGAGAGGGCAGAGACTAAGGGTTGCAACAATTAGGAAGTCCTTATTATAGTCCAGGTAAGTGATGGTGAGGACCTAAACAAGGGGGATACCAGGATGAAGTGGAGAAAAGAGGACAGATGCAACTCATTCAATTTCACCCACCATTTCAAGCCCAGTTCTGGTTCTTTCTCTTCCATGAAAACTTCCTTGACTACTCTGGCCTTCCTTATTCTCTCCAGCCTCTTCTATATTCTCATAGCACTTTAGTCCTCACCATGTATTTTAGCATCCAGCATACAAAGCTTTGTATAGTTTGCTATTGTCTCATATACATTAATCAAATATCTTCTGCTAGGATAAGCTACTTCAGGGAAGGAACCATGGTCTATACCTTTTTGGTAGCCCCTAATAATGCCTAGGGATTTCAGGAGGCACATAGAATGCCTTCAATAATGCCCTGTTGAATGATTGAGAATGAGCCCATTAAAGGGACCCTTATAGCCAAGCTCCTAAAGGAGGTCAGTGCCACAGAGTGACCTTCTAGAAATCCTTCCATAGATGCTGGATTGGGTAGATGGATGGTGCCGTAGATAGAGCCCTGGACCTGGAGTTAGGAAGACCTGAGTTTAAATCTGGCCTCAGACACTTACTGGCTATATGAGCCTGGGCAAGTCACTTAATCCCCGTTGCCTCAGTTCCTCATCGTAACATGAGATGGAGAAGGAAATGTCAAACCACTCCAGTATATTTGCCAAGAAAACCCCAAATGGAGTCATGGAGAGTCGGGCATGACTGAAACAATTTGACGCCAACAAATAGATCATAGTCAACGTGCGTATGTCAAGTATCTACTATTTGCCAGGCACTGTGTTAAGCTCTGGGGATACAAAGAAAGGCAAAAAACTGTCCCTGCTTCCAGGAAAGTCACAGTCTACTAGAGAAGATGATATGCTAACAACTATGTGCAAATAAGATATATACAGGATAAATGGGAGATAATCAGCAAAGAGAAAGCACTAGAATTAAGGAGAATCAGGATGGGTTTGCATTTTCTTCAGCTCATTAATCCCTTCCCTGGAATATGAATCACCCCTGCCTTTCCTCTACTTTGAACTTCATTCCTCTTCCCCACCCACCCCCGATGGAGTAGTATTCCTGTCAGGGAATAAAGCAATGATTACCAGCTGGTCCTTTCTGAAACTAAGACATGCAGGCACCCCAAGGGAATGAAAAAACATTCTGTATTAGCACTGGTCTTTCGACATCACACCAGGCAAGGATTTCTCCTGGCTCTCGCTGGGTCTATTTCTCCTTCCTCAGCTGCCAAAGTAATCATCCTAAAGCCTACAGACAAACCCCCTGAACTCAACAAACCCCTCACGATGGGGCCCCCGAGCTATCTTCCTGGGCTGACTGCACATCACTCTCCCCTCCATTCGTTATATGTTGCAACCCAACTAACTAGCTTGCTCTTTGCTCACCAAGAGCAGCTTGCTTCTGTACGGGTCCACAAATCATTTCACATTCCTACATTTGTAAAGGCTGTCCCCAGGGCCTGGAATATGCTCTCTCTTCTCCCTTTGCTCTTAGCTGCTTTCAAAGCTTGGTTTATTTGCCTTATTCTATGGCAAACCTTTTCCTCATCTCCTTAGCTGGTATTGCTCTCTTCAAAAATGAGCCTGCGTGAAACTTCTTCTTGAAGTGCTGTTCCCCCTCTCCTCCCACTGTATATGCTCCACCCTCAATCCCCAAATGTGGAACAGAAGCTACTTCTTCGGGGATTGTTTGGGTTTTTTTTCCCTTTTGAACCACCAGTGCCTAGTAGAATGTGTTGCATGCAGTAGGCACTAAACAAATGTGTATTACATTCGATTGGATTTGTTAAGGCATAGTTGATTTGTTAGCAATTAAATGGGGTCTGTTTAGAAAGGATCAGAGAAGAAATCAAAAAACAACAGATGGTATCTTTAATGTAACAGTAAAAAGACATCTGAGTGTAAAGATCAATAAGGATTTTAGAGGACCAATGATGAAACATTCTGTGAGAAAGAGGTAATGGATTCATAATGTGACCATGTTTTTTTGGACATGCCGATGTAGAAATTTATTTTGATTGACTACACATATTTCTAATAGCTTTTGTTTTTCTTTAATGGGGGTGGGGTGGATGGGAGGGTGCGAAGGTGGATCCTGGCCAATGAAAACAAAATATTTTTTTTAATAAAGCCTTTCAAAAAATGAGAATTGAGAGGAGGGGGTGGTTGGGGGTAATGTGACAGAGAAAGAATATATGCCCTGGCTGTCAATAGATAAAAATAATTTTTTTAAAAAAAGAACATATGGACTGGAAAAATGGAATCAGTGACTTAGTTCTCCTTTGGTACATAGGAATCCCATGGAGGTGCATTTGAAGCCTTCCCAGTTGCCTCACTGGATTCCATAGGCACTTTAGGGCAGTACTATAAAGAAGACTCTTCTTCCAGAAGCTTTAACCTAAAGGGTAGGTGGAATTTCTTTAAAGTTGGGCATTTACTGGAAAAATCCTCAATCCCTCTAAGTTGATTACAGCAAGAACATTGGAGGTTAAGTAAAAGGAATAACTTCCTGACAGAAAGGTATGCATACCTGCCAGAAAGAACAATGTATACACCCAACATTTGGGATTCATGGGCCTGCTCCAATTATTTACGTTCAGACTTACCCCATTACAATTTCTGGGGCCCTATTAGTATAACATTCCTGCAAACATCCCATTGGGCAGTTAGTCAATAAACATGTATTAAGCACTTTTGTGCCAGGTAATGTGCCAAGCCCTCAGAATACAAAGACAAAAATCCCTGCTGTCAAGGAGCTTGCATTCTAATGAAGGAGACAACATGTAAACACCATGTATAAACAAGATATATACAGGATAAATGGAAGCTAAGCAATAGAAGGAAGGCACTAGAATTAAAGGGGTTAAGGAAAGGCTTCCTGTAGAAAGTGATATTTTAGCTGGGACTTAAAGGAAGTCAGGAGGTAGAGATGAGAAAGGAGAGTGTTCTAGGCATGGGGGAAAGCCATTGAAAACACTCAGAGTCACTTTCAGGTCACTTGACCAACAAGATTGAGAACTAGACATTTTCTCTGATTCTAACAGACCTCTCCAAAATAGAAATTATGCACCAAAGATTAAGCAACTCCAGTTGTGTCCATGGTCTAGAACACCCAGAACCCAAAAGAAGGTTAAAAAAAAAATATGAGCTGAAATGTACTTTGAGCTTTTGCAACACTCCCTTCCCTTCTGCCCACAATGCTGGCAACAAGGCTATACTAGCTGATCTAAGGACCCAAACCACAAGCTGGCAATGAGATCCAACCCTACACTCCCATTCCCCCTCCTCTCCTTCCCTTTTTCCAGTGTTGTGGAGATCTGGGCTTTAGGTTACAACATTTGCAGGAGCCTTGGTGGCTGGCACAGCCAAAACTTTTGGAGTAAAGAACCCAGCATCCAGCTGGGGCTAGTTCTGTCTGCTTAAATGTCACTTGAGGCATGGACCTAGTCTGGTGAACTGTAAATTGCCCAGTCTGGGAGAAGGCTGAAATGCTTTGATGTTCAGCCCCAGAAGACCATTGTCAAAGGGGAAGGAGTTAAAAATGTGAATGACAGGGGAAGCAAAGAAAAAAAAAGACTAAAATTACTCAAGAGCTCAGAAGAAGGTAACTCAAAGACCTTGAACATAAGCTCATAAATCAAAAGAGAAAACAGTAACAAAAGAAGGAAACATGACCTCCATATCCAATAAACAAGTTCAGTTATCTATGAAAAAATGCTGCAAAACAAAGAAAAACAATTCAACACTTGAGACAGAGGACCTTGCAGAATTCAAGAAGAACAAGGAAATACAACATGATGTTCCTGAGTGGTTTAAAAGGGAAATGAGAATTATGAGAGCAGAATTTATGGCCTACAGTACAGCAAAAACAATGGCGGAATAGGAAAACTAAAATCTGTGATGGCAATTCTCACTAAAGAAACAAAAGAGAGAACAACATATTGAGAATGCAAATATACAGAAGTGAAGGAAAATCTAGAAGAAGAGAAGCAAAAAACAATAACATAACAAGAAAATGTACTTACTATCTAAATATCAGATTCCTTGAAAACAAGATGCATAGGGATTACTTAAGGAATATAGGTCTCCCAGAAGAACATGACAAAACAAAAAACCTGAACACAAAAATGCAAGCAATAGTATAAGAAAATTACTCAGAACTTCTGAACACAGAAAATGAAATACCAATTGAAAGAATTCATAGATAACCTCCAGAAAGTCCCAAAGCTGCAAACTCCAAGACATATAGTATTTAAATTGAACAATTCAATTCAGGAACTTCAAGTTCTGCCAGCAAACTGGTCAAAGACCCTTAAATACAAAGGAAAGGAAATTTGAATAACTCAAGCCTATTCTGCTACATAATAGAAAATGCAGGAGGAAATAAAATAATGAGCAGTAGAGCTTAGGATATAGCCCAAGCAAATCTGAGCTTAACCGTAAGTGAAAAAAGATAGACATTCAATAATAAAGAAGCATCTGAAACATTCTGAGAAAAAAAAACCAGATCTGAAGAGATCGTTTGTTTCTCAAACATGCCAGACATCAAAAATGAAGGCAGTGTGAATGAATGCAATAGCCAAATCAGCAACAGAGTGACAACAAAGAGACCAGTAAGAGACTTCAACATGTGAACAAGGACATCGGAGGGAAGGTAGAAGTCAGGTGGAGATAAACCATGGAGCATGGTTAATGGTTAACCATGGTTAACCATGGGCCTGGGGCATCATGAACTGAACTTGATGACACCTGCCTACAGGTGAATCCATTTGTTTGTGAGGCTATATTACCAAATAGGACAGTGTATGAAAGAAGTGATGGGAAAGGGGGAAGGGAAGAAAGTGTGTGATGTACATGGGTTAAATCAAGGGCTAGCAATGAGGGGAAAGTGACCTTCTGTGTGGTCTCTCAAGAAGAAAAGAACCTGCAGGTAAGTGGGTGAGGAGAGGGGGGAATGGATTGAGAAGTGGAATGAAAGAAGGAGGGCTTGTTTTGGTGGTAGGAGGGCATTCCACTGATAAATGCTGCTATGGGTGAAGAGAGATGTTTTGTGAAGGGAGAAAGGGCCTTGGTGCTGGGTGCTGTCTAGGGAATTTGTTGCTTGGAAAGACCATTCATCCTACCTCAGAAGGAGGTGAGGGAAGCTGGAAGTCCTGGGGCAGCTGGAACCTGGGGGAGTGGGAAAACATGGACCCAGTGAGAAAATTTCGAGGTAAATGGAGAAAGAAGGTAACCATGGAGAAAGTATATAGTTCACTGGCAGGCTATGTAATCAGTGACATGGGTGAGGGGGGTGTCCTACCTTGGGGTAGTGAATTCTGTCACTTGCAGGAAGTGGCATTCTAGGAGAGAGGCACAACGGGAAGGGGGAATCTAAGGGTCAAGCTCTATAAGGCAGAGGTAGAAATTGCTTAGAGGAGAGAACCCAGAATGGAGACCTCAGAAGCTTTTTGGTTTTGTTTTCCCAAATCCAATTCTTTAATTTTTTCTTAGAAAAAGTAATCACTTAAAATCTCCCTCTCTTAGCCCCATATAGCATGCAATGCAGTTGTTGTTTTTTTTAAATTGGAGAGGTTTGTTTCTTTAATACCTATTTCGATGGTTTTGTGATTTATTTAAACATCACAACATGTGGGAGAATCTCAAATATATTGCAAAGTAAGAATAAAAATAAGGCGGGGGGGGAAGGCGGGGCAGAATAGATACCAGTAGTTTACAACATAAAGAGCATCATTAACTAAGCCGCAAGAAGACATGGACAGTACCACATTATTGACAAGAGAGTTCAACATCCCTCTCTCAATTTTGGATAAATCTAAAAAAGATAAGCAAAAAGGAACATCCAGAACTGAACAAATTGCTGGAGAAACTAGAGATAAAAGACTTCTCCTAAAAGTCATCTTCTAAATGAGATCAAAGAAGAATATACATATTTTTCATCACCAAAAAGAACTCTTACGAAAATTGACCATGCATTAGAGTACAGTAATATTGTAAACAGAAAAAGGCAGAAATAATAAATACATCTTCTGCAGATCATAATGCATTAAAAGAAAGTCACTGTGACTTTCAAGAACCATAAGAAACACAGACCCAAATGTACACTTAACAAAGGAATCTTAAATAACAAGTGGGTCAAAAACAAATTATAGAAACAATTAATAATTATTTGAAAGAAAACTATAATGATGAAACAACATAACAAAATTTCAGGGATACAGCTAATGCTGTCCTTGAGGGAAAATCATATCTCTACAAACATATATTAACAAAACAGAAAGAGAGGATTAATGAACTGAATATGCGTTTTAAGAATTAAGAAGCCAACAAACAAGCCTGAGAGGAGCACAAGAGATAACATATTTAAAGAAAAAAAGCAGAAATAGAAATGATAAACAAAAATAAAAATTGGTTCTTTGAAAAAAACTGATAAAACTGATAAATCTTTAGCTAATCTGATTTAAAAAGGGAAGAAAAAAATCAAATCAATAAAATAGCAAATGAGCAAGGAAAATCATAACAAAACCACAAGAAATTTAAAAATAATAAGAACATATTGTACACAGTAATATGCCAACAAAACTAAGAACACAAAAGAAATCTCCAAAAATATAAAATATTCAAACCAGCAGAAGGCCAGAGATCTTAAATAGCTTAATCTCAGAAAAGGAAATAAATCTAGCCAAAAAGGAGCTATGAAAGAAAAACTCTCCTGGTCTTTATGGATTCATAGGAGAATTCTATCAAATTTTAAAAGAATATTTAGTATAAATACTTCATAAATTATTCTCAAAAAATGAAATAGAAAGTGCCCTTCCAGAAACTGTGAGACAAAGCCTAACCCAGGAAAAGATAGAATAGAATACTTTCAGCCAAAATCCTATCATACAGACTACAGTGATTTATCCAAGAAATCATTCATTATGAACAAGTAGGATCTATGCCAGGGATGCAAAGATGGTTCAACATTAGGAAAGCAATCAACTTAACTAATCATATTAAAAACCTAAACATCCAAAATTACTTGATCATCTAAATAAATGCAGAAAAAGCCTTTGACAAAGTATAACATTCTTTTGTGCTAAAAATCTTACAAACTGCAAGTATAGAAGGATCTTTAAAAAAAACTATCCTTAAAAGCATCTATCTAAATCCAAAAGCAAGCATCAACTGCAGTGGCGATACACTGGAACCTTTTCCAATAAATATGAGAGTGAAAACAAATAAGCCCAATCCCCTCACTATTTTTTTTGCAAGGTAATCGGGGTTAAGTGGTTTGCCCAGGGTCACACAGCTATTAAGTGTCAAGTGTCTGAGGCGGATTTGAACTCAGGTCCTCCTGACTCCAGAGCCATTGTTTTATCCACTGTGCCACCTACCTGCCCCTCCCCACTATTATGGTGATGCTAGCAACAGCAAGGACAAGAGAAAAAAAATTAAAGACACAAAGATAGGTAAAGAGGAGATAAAATTATTTTTATTTGCTATTTATATACTTGGAAAATCCTAGGAAATCAGCGAAGATACCAATTGAGATAAACAGCTTCAGCAAAGTTGATGGCTAACAAAACATCTCCTCCCAAGTCAGCAGCAAAACCCAAGAAGCAATGATAGAAAGGAAAATTCCATTACCAATAACTGCATAAAAAAATGCATAAAAATGCATTAAAAAAATCTGGGGATAAATCTACCAAAGCACAAAGACTTGTATAGAATCAATTACAAAATGCTTCTTGAAGAAATAAAGAACAACTTAAATAGCTGGAGGAATATTTAGTGCTCATGTCAAAATCCCAGCAATATAATAAAAATAACAATATTACCAAAGTGATTTTACACTTTTAGGGCTATACCAAATTATCAAAGGATTAACAAGTTATAAAATAATAAAATTCATTTAGAAAAACAAAGATCTAGAAATATCAAGGGGAATGATGAAAGGGAGTAAAGCTGAAGGAGGAATAGCACTTTTGGTCCCAATGTACATTATAAAGTAGCAGTCATCAGAACCATCTGGTATTGGTTAAAGAACAGAGAAACAGATCAATGAAACAAACTACAGAAGGACAAATTCAGAAAAAAAAATGGAACTCAATTCAGCCTTCAATAAAGCAGAAAACATATATATAACATATAAATATAAAACATTATACATATATACATATACATATATATTTAGAAAAAAGACCTTTTTTGATAGAAACCTCTTGGAAAACTGAAAGTAGTCTCAGAAACCAGGCATAGAGGGGCAGCTAGGTGGGGCAGTGGATAGAGCTCCAGCCTTGGAATCAGGAGCACGTGAGTTCAAATCCAGTCTCAGACATATGACACTTACTAGCTGTATGACCCTGGGTAAGTCACTTAATCCTGATTGCCTCACCAAAAAGCCAAAAAAAAAAATTAGACTTAGACCAGCAACTTACACCACATTCCACAATACATTCTAAATGGATACACAATCTTAATTTTAAAGAACATATTTTTAAAAAAATAATAAGAGAAGCAAATCATATGTCTCTAACAGCTGTGGGTAAAAGATGTATTCTTAACCAGAGATGCAAATAAATGCAAAAGTCAAAATAGATAACTTTGTTTACACAAAACTGAAAAATTTCTGCTCAAAATTAATACACCAAAGCTAATAAGAGAAACAGAACCTAGAGAACATACGCAATGATTACAGCAATGTACATGCAAAGAACAACCACACACACACACACACAAAAATCAAGAGTGATTGCAACAAAATTCTAAAGATCAAGCATGACTCAAATGAAGAAATATGAGGAGACACTCCCAACTCACCCCATTCATGGAGGTCCACAGGTGTTACACACTTAATGTTTATGGATTTTTTTCAATGTATTGCTCAGGTGTACTGATTTTTTCCCTTTTTCTTTTACAAATATATGGGTTGGCTCTCTGATATAACTAGTATAAAGTGAAGGGAAGAAGAAGAGATACTGAAGAAAACTATGATGATGTAAAAAATAGAAGACATCAATAAAAATACAACTTTTAAAAAAAATTAAGTGAATTAAAAAAAAAAGAAAGAAAATGTCCGGAGCTAAACAATGGAGTTTCAGGCTCAAGGAACAGCAAGGAGGACAGTATCATTAGATCACAGAGTATGTGGTGGGGTTTATGGTGTTTGTTGTTGTACTTAGTTCTTGAAGAGGACCCAAATGACATCACTGTGTTGAGGTCGAGGTGTAGTGTATCCATCTGTGGCTGATCGGACCAATGAGTTCGGAAGGCTCTGCCATAAGTCTGGCACAAATAGTTCATATGAACATTTGGAGTGGAGATGTCTCTAAATTTACGTATCTCACATTTCTTTTGAGCTACTGCAATTCTGCTTTGCTCATACAGCACAGATTCTTCTTTGATGTAGACACACCATGCTGGGCAGTCCTGTGCCAATGTCTCTCATGTCTCACAATCAATTCCAAAGTTCTTTGGAGAGACCTTGAGAGTGTCCTTGTATCACTTCTGACCTCTATCTGAGCACTTGTCTTGTGTGAATTCTCTGTAAGATAGTCTCTTAGGCAAATGTATGTTTGGCATGTGAACCATCGATGTGGCCAGCCCATTTGGACTTGTGCTTTCTGCAGTAAAGTTTGAATAAGTGGCAGGTCTTGGATCTCAGTATCTGGTACCTTATCTTGCCATGTGATCTTCAGAATTTTCTTAAGACAATTCAAATGGAAACGATTCAGTTTTCTGGCATGTCTCTGGCAGTGTCGTCCAGTTTCACAGGTGTACAGCAATCAGGCGCATTGGCTCTGCAGACATTCAATTTGGTAGGCAGTTTAATACCTCTTCTCTCCCACACTTTCCTTTGGAGCCTCCCAAACACTGAGCTAGCTCTGGCAATGTGTGTGTCAACCTCATCATCTATGTGTACGTCCCTGGTAATGGTATGGGTGATGTCTTTTGACTTGCGCATAAATTGGATTTAAGTGAGACACAGTTGCAAAAAGTTGCCAGCTTCACTCTCTTCCGGAGTCATGAGAGTCCGTGACAGGACAAAAGTCAAGATGGCTGATAATGGCCCCGGGACACAGGGATGACCTTGGCATCTTCTAAGTCTGACCAAGCTCTAAGTCCTCCACAGTGCCTGCTTCAGCGCCTTCACAGCAAAACAGGCAGATGAGAGCAATTTGTTCCAATGGCCATGAAGGCAGCAACCCTTTGACCCAGCAATATCACCACGAGGTCTATGTGTACAAAAATATTTATAACAGCTCTTTTTGTGGCGGCAAAGAAAAATTAAGGATGATCAGTTGGGAAATAGCTGAAGAAGTTGTGTCATATGATTGTGGTGTTAATACTATTGTGCTAAAAGAAATGATGAGCAACCTGGAAAGACTTACATGAACTGATATAAAGTGAAGTGAGCAGAACCAGGAGAAAACCGTACACAGTAACAGCAATATTGTATGATGAAGAATTGTGAATGACTTAGCTAATCTCAGCAATACAATGATCCATGACAATCCCAAAGGACACATGATGAAACATACTATCTGCTGCCAGAGAAAAAAAACTGATTATCTGAATACAGACTGAAACATACTATTTTTCACTTTCTTTCATTCTTTTTTTTCCCCTCTCCAAAATAACTAACATGGAAGTGTTTTACGTGATTACACATGTATGACCTATATCAGATTGCATACTATCTCAAGGAGTGGGGAGGAAAGGGAAGGAGGGATAGAATTTGGAGCTCAAAACTTATTTTTAAAAAACAAATGTTTTGTTTTCAGTGTTCCATGATAAATAACTTTTTTCTTGTTCTAAATTAATTTATTTTAAACATAAATACTAAAACTTAAATACACAATAAGAAAAGAAACAGAAATACATTATGAACTTAAATACTAAAACTTAAATACAAAATAAAAAAGCATTACCATGTGCACAGCAGAAAGTATGAAGATTAAAAATATAGAACAATGAATTTCTACTTCTAAAAAGCCTATCTTATATAATAAATACTATGCATTGTGTTCAGAACTTTCCGTCTTTTCTTTGCTTCCTTGTAAGTTTTCTTTTGTTCTCTGCTATACATTTTTTACTTTGTTCTTTTTTCCCTCTTCCCTCCCCTCCCAGAAGGCTACAATTAAGCACAGATATACATAGATAGATACACATACACACACATACGTATACACATATATACATACATATACACATACATATACTTAGATGTCTATAATCAGACTCATATATACACTACTACGTTCACATGCATCTGTGTAATATCTCACTATACTTATTTATCCTCTGTTTCTCTGAGGGTGGATGAACATCTTCCTTCATAAGTCCGAGTCTTTCCATATTTTTCTAAGTCCACCATCTCATCATTTCCTACACCACAGCAATATTCCAACCTTATACTGTCTAGTTATTTTAAATAGTCTAAAACAATATTGATATGGCTGATTTCCCTATTTTACTCTTTTGATTAAATCTATTTAAAAGAAACAAATGTTAAAAATTGTTTTAATGTGTAGTTGGGGGGAAATAAAAACTTTTTTTTTTAAAGAAAGAAATTATGAGGGGGGGTAGTTTCAGGGGAAAAAAAACAATGGAAAGACCTATTTGTACCCATACAAAGTGAAGTGAGAAGAATCTGGAGATCATCATGGCACAATAACAGCAATGTTGTAATCATGATTACATTGTGAATGTAATTCACAGTTGTGAATGACTTAGCTCTTCTCAGTAATACAATGATTCAAGACAATTCCAAAGGACTCATGATGAAAAATGCTATCCCACCTCCAGAGAACTAATGAACTCTGAGTACAAATTGAAGTATAAGTTTCTCTCTCTCTCCCTCTCTCTCTCTCTCTTTCTGGTGATATGACTAATATGGAAATATATTTTGCATGATTTCACATGTATAACTGATATAATTTTGCTTGCCTTTTCCAGTGGGTGGGGGAGAGAATTTGGCCTTAAAATTTAAAAAGAATGCTAAAAATAAATAAATAATAAATTTGTGGCTCCAATTCCCTCACTATTCCAGTGGTTAGATCAACGGACTTGGAATCAACAAGACCTTGGTTTGAGTATCTTCTCCGACAGCTAGCTAGCTATGTGACTCTGTTCAAGTCACTTAACCTCTATGGCCTTAGTTTTGTCATCTATAAAAGGAAAGGGTTGTTTAAAAAAATTAAATTAAAAGTAAATTTTAAAAATAAAAGGGAGGAATTGAACTCGGTGGCCTCTGAGTTCCCTTCCGACTCATATAAATTCCCAATGCTGTACTCACTACTGTGCCAGCTACAGACAGCAGATTCTAGGGGCCCACTGGTGTGAATAGCACATTTGTCATTATGGCTGGCAAGTTCAAATACTTCTCTTATGCTTGCAACCTTATGCTCCTGCAGATAAATATAGAATGGCACATACTCTAGTCATTGTGCGTGCGCTGTGCGTGCATCGAGTGTTCTCTGTAAGACCCAGCTTCCCGACAAAGGGCTGTTTGAAAGGCATCTCATCTGCTGGCAAACAGCAGAGCGGATAGATCTGGCCATCCCGCCCATCTCAGGGCCCGTTACAGATAGTGCCCGAGTCTCCCTCCTCCACCTCTGTTGGACGGGGTCACTTGGGCAGGGGAGAGGCATGAACTCAATGAAGGACCCTAAGCATGTTTCTTCCCTAAAAGCTTCAAGAAAGATTTTTCAGCTTTAAATTCCCTTCCTCCCCCTGAGTTTCTGGAGCAGCGGGAAGAGAAGACAAAAGGAGGCTGGAGGGACGATGGGGAGAGAGCAGGGAAGAAACTTTGCTGTCGGTTTCATTTTCATAAAAGTCCATTTCTGAGAGGGAGGGTTTTGCATTTTTGCTCCCTGACGCATTGGAAAACAGACAAGCCTTGGGGTGGGTCCCTCTAGTGGAGAAGAGCTGTTCTTGCTTTGTGCAGAATTAGGGTGGGAGAGTTTTGGCTCAGGCTGACATTAGGCTTAGGCACGTGCCTTGCTCTCTGGCACACAGATGTGCAGTGGTTCTGTACGGGTTCTGCAAGAGAGAGCCGAGGAATTCCCCATTTTAATTGCTCTTTAATATGTGCCTATTACGTGCAGGATGCCGTGCTAGCTAGCAGAATCACAGAATGTTAGAGCCTAGATTTTAGTCCCTTCAATTTACAGATGAGAAAACTGCAGCCCAAAGGGCTCTCAGGATCACAGATCTATCTAGCTAGAAGGGAACAAAGAATCCAATTGGTCTAACCCTCCACCCATTTTTACAAATGAGGAAACTGAGGCTCAAAGGGAGAATGCACAGAACTGGGATTTGGACTAAAGCATTGATTGAAATCTAGGACCCGATATGCAGGAAGGAGGTACAAACATAAAGCTATGCCCCACCCTTGCTTTTGTTCTTGGGGAAAGGAAACCATAGCTGTCACTCCTCCGACTCTTGACTTGTTGACCCTGGAACTTAACCTGAGAAGAATTATTCTCAGCAGGGATTAAAAAAAAAAAGTTTCTGCTATTCCTCATCGAGAAGGGGAGGGAGGGAAACCTGTGGACAGAAGGCTAAATAGCCGTCCATGGGAAGAAAAGAATGCTGCTGCCCACGTGGAGAAATCTCTCTGTGCCACGGACCTCATCATTCACGTTGGAAAGTCTGAGATAAAAAGATGCTACCCTGACTATAGAAAAGTCACCCTCCCACCCTCATAGAAATATCTGCTGGCCTCCATCAAGTGCTGAGGTTACAGATGGGGTGTACAGGTCCAGAAGGAGTCACGGAATAGGTTGTGGGACATGAAAGCTGTTTTAAGACACAATACTAGCTAGTTTTGTGAAATCAAATGACTCCTGCTGTGTGAAAAGACACACCAGATATCACCCAGTTGGAGTCAGGATCACTTTTAGCGTCAGAGATTTAGAGTTAGAAGAGACTTTTACAAACCTTCAAATACAGCCTTCCCCTCCCCCACCCCCCTACATTTTGCTGATGAGGAAATTGAGGCATGGAGAGATGAAGAGACTTACCCAGGGTCACACAACTAGCAAGTGTTGGAGGCAGGATTTGAACCCCAATCCTCCTGACTGGTTAGGGCTCCCACTGACCTATTCACTAATCCTATCCATATTGCACCATTCTTTAGAGACAGGGCACTACAGCTGATAAGTAGTCTGAAAGTGGTCTCTCTATGAGTTGGTCTTCTAAACTTTGGAATCCTAGTCCTTACAAGCAGCCTCCATGTAGCAGGGAGAGCAAATAGTAGTGATGAGAGACCACCAGACAGAGGTCCCAGAGAGGACGGGCTACTCCTATTTCCAGAATTCCACCTACCTTATAAGAATTCAAAGAGTGAAGATTAATCTGCAGGCCACTGGGCAAAAGGCCACATCGCCCACTGGAGTTAGGGACATTTTTGTCCCAATATCCCCAGCACCTAGCTTGTTGCCTGACACATAGTGGGTGCTTAATGAGGTTTTTCTTGGTTGACGTATGGATTAATTGACAGCCTGCCAGGTTTGTGGATGGAGAGACAAGGCTCCAAAGGGACGTCATGAAAGGCCATCCTTTCCACTCAAGGCAGAAGGCCCAGCATGGGCGCTGACCAGCCAGCAGCCTGAGACACTGGGATCCATCCCCAGAACTCTCTGCCAACCACATGCTAGGATCTGCCAGGGACCAGTGCTGCAGCTAATGACAAATCATCTCATTCTGAGAACAAAGTGGGGCTTTGTGGCTGGGTGTCAGCATATGCCCTCCCAGGGCTAGGCTCTGGGCTGCTCTGGTCCATCCTGCCCAGGGTAGACAATGGAGCTATAGTTGGGTCCGGGCACCAAAGGGAAAATCAGTGTGGAAAGCTGCAAAACCAAGCAAAGTTACTGACAGCCCTGTCCAAACACGCCTCTCTCCCTTTGAGGGGGAGGCAACCAGCCCAGCTGGACTGGTTTTCTGAAGGATAACCAGGCAGTGATTCAACAGACTAAACGAGAAAAATTGATTCCTCACCCAGTCTGGCAATAACCCAGTCAGGCTAAAGAGTCACCCGAGCAGGGCATGATGGTCCTGCTTTTAATCCCCTGGGTCACTTCTTTCCTCCTGATGCATTAGAAGTAGGCAAGTTGGTTTGTGTGTCCAGGCTCTCAAAAAAAAATTTAAGGCAATAAACCAAGGAAAATCAGGAAATTACTGCCTTTCCTTGTCATCTCTAGACAGCACTATAACCAGGGCTTTGCTCCAAGTTGTCAAAATTGGGGGGGGGGGGTGAGACATACATTGATAATGTTTTTCATTAATAATTATTTATTAATAATAATTAATAATGTTTATACTCCTTCAGCAGTCTGAAAACTATACCTAGTTTTTGAGACTTGGTTAAAATAAGAAGATGCTGTCTTGCTTTCCTCTCTCCACCCAGATGCACTCCTCTCGTCCTAAGTAATAGTGACTTCGCTGTATTCAGGAGTCTCTGTCCATGGGGCCCAGTGCCCCCGATTGAAAGGCTTCTTTCGTGCTGCTAGCCTGACAGAATGTTTTTATGAAGTAAAAAATAAGTAAAAAGTAGTGCTAGTTAACAGCTCTAGGTCTTGGTTTGGGTTTTAGTGAATTCTGAAGAAACTCTAAGGGAAGCTATTAGGTTTTCTCAACCTAGCAATCTTATTCTTTTTAGCCCAGCTCCCCAAATTCCTACCCGTATGAATGAGGCCTGCTCCTCCCCCCCATCACCACCTTTATTCCATGATACTGGCTCTCTCTACTGAAAGGCAGCATAACGTGACGTAGGGGAAAGGATTTGGGGTAAGAGGATCTGGGTTTGAATACAGCCACTTGTACTACCTATGTGACCTTGGCTGTATATCATTTCATCTCTCTAAACCTCAGTTTCCTTATTTGTAAAAAAACAAAAAAGAACACAAATTGGATTAGTGACCTCTAAGGACTTTTCTATATCTGAATCCTGTTGTTGTTATTCAGTCATGTCTGACTCTTTGTGATCCCATTTGGGGTTTTCTTGGCAAAGATACTGGAGTACTTTGCCATTTCCTTCTCCAGTTCATTTTACAGATGAGGAAACTGAGGCAAACAGGGTTAAGTGACTTGCCCAGAGTCACAAAGGTAGTTAAGTGTCTGAGGCCAGATTTGAACTCAGGAATAGGAGTCTTCCTGACTCCAGGTCCAGCAGTCTATCCACTGGGCCACCTAGCTGTCATAATTTGAATCCTATCATCTGGGAACGAGCAAAAGAAGGAAGCCTGAAGGGTGATGACATCAGCAAATAGAGATAGGACACAGTCAGACTTTTCTCGGCAAATATAATAATGTCTGTGACCTGATGGCTTTTTGAAGTAAATCCAGGCTGAAGTACCTTTGCACATCAGGAAAGGCCTACCCAGGCTCTCTGGCAGGCCACTTTTAATGTTGGGGTTTTTTTAAAATTTTTAATTTTTTTTAATTTTTTAAAATTTTATTAATTTGTTTTGATTTATCAACAATCACTTCCATATGCTTTTAAGTTGAAAATTTTTCTCCCCCTTCCTCCCCCCACCCTCCCCAAGACGCGCACAATCTGATATAGGCTTTACATTTACATACCCATGAAACATATTTTCACATTAGTGAAGTTGTAAGTAAAAATTAAAACCAATAGGAGGAACCATCAGAAAGATGAAATAAAACTCAACAGAAGGTAAAAATAAGTAAGAGCGATTCGACTTCCATAGTTCTTTCTTTGGATGTGGACAGCATTTTCCATCCCGACGCCTCTGGAGATGTCTTAGATCCTCGTAATGCTTAGTCATCGCATAACATGGCTGTTATTATGTACAAAGTCCTCTGGGGTTCTGCTCACTTCACTCAGCATCAGACCATTACAAGTCTTTCCAGGTTTTTCTGAAGTCAGCCTGTTCATCATTTCTTATAGCACAATAGTATTCCATTACATTCATATACCACAACTTGCTCAGCCATTCCCCAATTGATGGGCATCCTCTCAATTTCCAATTCTTTGCCACCACAAAAAGAGCTGCTATGAATATTTTTATACATGTGGGTCCTTTTCCCATTTGTTTGATCTCTTTGGGATATAGCCCTAGAAGTGCTATTGCTGGATCAAAGGGTATGCCCCATTTTTGTAGCCCTTTGGGCATAGTTCCAAATTGTTCTCCAAAATGGTTGGATCATTTCACAACTCTACCAACAATGTATTAGTGTTCCAATTTTCCCACATCTTCTCCAACATTTATCATTTTCCTGTTTTGTCATGTTGGCCAATCTGATAGGTGTGATGTGGAACCTCAGAGCTGTTTTGATTTGCATTTCTCTGATCAATAACGATTTAGAACATTTTTTCATATGACTATAGATGGCTTTAATTTCTTCATCTGAGAACTGTCTGTTCATATCCTTTGACCATCTAGCAATTGGGGAATGGCTTGTGTTCTTATAAATTTATCTTAGTTCTCTATATATTTTGGAAATGAAGGCCACTTTTAATGCTGCAAAGGGTATATGTCACTTTCCACAAATTCTCTCTCCATGTCACCTTTTGTATTTCTGGCAGCCTTTCTCCAGATCACTGCTTCTTTGCCAGTTTCCCCTTCATAAGGAGAACTGGGCTCAGTCAGGAAAACCTGTGTTCAAATATTGTCAGTGACACTAGTTATGGGGCTCTGGGCAAGTCACTAAATCTCTCTCTTGGTTTCTACATATGTAAGATGTAGGTGGTCTCTAAATCTATGATTTTATCATCCTTCCTTCACTTGCCATAAGTCCTCTCGGGCATAGAAACTCTATGCTCCTGCAATGGGGAATCTGCAAACAGGGAAAGGATATAATTGAAATGATAAACCAAATCTGGCTAAGAACCAGGAATGAGACCCCACGTCTGTGGTTCCATGTCAAGACTTTGCTCTCTTGAATCAAGATGGCCCAGGGAAGCCCAGTTTCTGCTCTTCCTGATTCTGTGACTTCCACTGAATAATGCTGGCTTCGGTCGGTCTATATCTTTAGGAATACCAATTGTGTGACCTCTCTGGGCCTCAGTTTTCTCATCTGTAAAATGAAAAAGTTGGACTAAATAAAACTCAGGTCCCTTTTAGCTCTGAAGTTCTATGATTCTGTGACACATTTCTTCTTGGAGGAGAGAGGTGTGCTCCATAGAAAGTCACTGTACACCTTCTCAAGAATCCAGAGAAAGGACAAATCTTCCCTACCTGGTTTCAACCACAGAACAGAACAGTATTAACACGCTAGCTTTCTAGTTCCACCAGAAAATCTCTTATACAAAAAGCAGACCATGTTTCTCTGCCTAATAAATGCTATACTCCAAGAATTTCTCTTCATTCTCACAGACTCCAATCTATGTCTCCAAAATACTTTCTACCACTACCACCCACCATCATTATTTGTTTTTTCACTCACTGAAAGCTGGGGCTGTTTCAAAATGTATCCCCAGTGCTTAACACAGTGCTTGGCACATAATCAGTGCTTAATCAATGTTTTTTTAGTCATTCATTTACTCTTAGAAAGTAAGGGGATTAATTTTACCTCATCTACCCCTTGTTATTTTGTACAATAGGTAAAAACCTCATGGGACTGTGATACTTTGCCTATTCATTTCCTCTACTTTATCTCCATTGACACAACCAAATGCAGACATTTCCTGCCAAGGTTATTGCAATAGCCTCCCAAGAAGCCTTCAGTCTTCTTCTCTTTTCATCCTTCTATCAATGCCAAACTTCCTTCTGTATAGTTTAGTAACATCACACTTTTACTCAATCATCTTTACTGGCTCCTTACTGCCTGAGTAAATGTTCAAACTTTTTTTTAAACTTTGAAAGCCTTCCATAATTCAATATACAAGGTAGAGAGATATGAGATAGATGATACATAGTACAGTTACATGGATTTGGAACTAGTTGAATGTAGACCCAATAAGGAGTCCTCAGCCAATTGGCCAGTATCAACTTGGAGGGAGTTCTCAAGTGGAGCATTCCAAGATCTACCCATGGTGCTTTACTATTCAATATTTTTATCAGTTACTTAGATGAAGGTATAGATAACAGCCTTGTCAAATTTGCAGATGACACAAAGTGGCAGGATAACCAAGTCGGAGTTGACTGAGTCAGAAACCCAAGAGATCTGGCTTTGGCCCCGCCATTTAACTGCTTTGCCACAATTCTTCATTTATAAAATTTGGGAGTGGACTAACCAGGTTCTAAGGTCCTTTGCTACGCCAAAGCTATGATATATGATTTCAGCATATTAGAATGAAGTGTCAAATTTCATAGCATGAAATTTGACATGGGCAAGTATCAATAGATTTATTTGAGCTTAAGGACAAAAAACAACTTCCCAAGTAGAGGATAGGGGAGAGAGGTCTAAACAATAATTCACGTGAAAAAAAATTGCAGTTTTATTGAATTACAAGCTCAATATGCATCAATATGGTGCAGAGAAGCAAAAAAAAAAAGTTAATTCATTTTCTAGGTTGCATTAAAACATAATGTCTGAGATAACCTAAGGTGATAGGCCTGTCCTTATGAGACCACATGTGGACTATTGTGTTCAATTCTAGGCACCAAGTTCTAGAAAAGATACAGATAAGTAGGAGTACATACAGAAGACGATGGGAAAAGAACATTTGGATTGGAGACCATCCCATGACAAGGAGTGATAGAAGGAACTAGAGAAGACTTAGGAGCTGTCATTCAGAAGAGATGTTAGATTTATTTTGCTTTACTTCAGAAGGTACAACAAAAAACAATAAGTAGACTTTACAGAAAAACAGATACAGGCTTAATGTGAGGAAAAAACTTGCCAGCATCAGAGTTGTCCAAAAGTGGGGGGACCATATTAGGAGGTAGTGGGTTTTGTACCTCTCCCACGAGGACTCTTTAAGAGGAGGCTGGATTACTGCTTGTTGGTATTGTTATAGGGCTCTTTGGCCAGTATAGGTTGGAAGTCCCATCCTACTCTTAGATCTTGTGATAATCTAGCATCATCCGACCCATAGGCATGCACACAATTTGGGCCTGTTGTGGGTTTCCAAGAATTCCATCTTGGTGGGTATAGATACACATCAGTTGTTATCAAGGATGATAATACCAGTCCTGGATGGGATTTGGCATTCAGGGCTCCCTGGTCCCACCAGAGATATGACAGATTCAGGAAATGGCAAATAGATTGTCCCTGATTTCACTTGAGTGATTTCTTGTTTACTTCAGTGGTCATTGACTTCTAAGGGGAGGAAGGAGGAAGATCTTTCTTCCTTGTTTGCACCACACAAGGAAGGAAAATGGGCACGGTTGAGCTCTTCTTGTTAAAGGAGATTTAGCTCAAAGCTCCTATCTTGGTTAAGCTGGTTCAGGATTTCTTTCTGGCCCTCTTCCAAAGGGAAAAGGGACGAGCTTAGGTAAAGAAGCCGATTCAATTCCCCACACCAGGTAATTCAGGCAGCTGTTTCTTAACAAATATCTTGTTCCTTCATTTCCTACAATTATTGTCACTGCTTATGAATCTATTCCCTCCACCAGCTGCCAGATCATTACATGGCATGATGAATGACCCTGGATAGGTTATTTAACCTCTTTGTGTCTTATTAGCTCTAAGTCTCTGATCCCAAAGGAAGCCAGTTATATAATTTTTTTTTAAGTTCAGACAACAGTTTAAGAACCCCTAGTCTAGGGGGCAGCTAGGTGATGCAGTGGATAGAGCACCAGCCCTGGACCTGAGTTCAAATTCAGCCTGAGACACTTGACACTCACTAGCTGTGTGACCTTGGGCAAGTCACTTAACCCTATTGCCTCGCCTGTGCCCCTCCCCCCTCCAAAAAAAGAACTCCTAATCTAGTGCCTCCCTCTTGCCTTTGGGTTCAGATACAAACTTCTTGGCTTAAGGTCAAAAGTCCTTTACAATATTGACTGGAACATATCTTTCCGGCTGATACATTACTTCCCAGGCACACTCAGCATACCAGCCAAACTGGTCCAATTGCAGATTCCCATGCAGGACGTTCCATGTCTCATCTCTGTGACTTTGTACAGACTGTCTCGGGGCTAGAAAGCCTCCCTCCTCACCTCTGCCTCTTGGAACCCTCATTTCCCTTCAAGACTCAGCTAAAGTAACAAGGCCTACAAGAGGTTTTCCCTGATTCCTCCAGGCATGAATACTCCTCCTCTGAAACTAACTGGTGTCTATTTGGTATTTTGCATTTACTTATCTCTGTCCACGTTTCTTTTGCCTCTCCGCCTAACAGAGGGCATACTCCATGGCAGGCGAGGTCTGCTTCATTTTCCTCAGTGGATCCTAGGCACCTTGGCACAGTGCTTGCCACATTATAGGTGCTTAAAAATGCTTTGAATTGAATTGAAATATGAAAAACCAGACCCCCCCACCCTTCCCATTGTAACACAGACCTCAAGACTATTACACAAAATAGAGGAAGACTTGGCAACTGTTTGGTCCTGAGGGCTTCAAGAAGAGTTCACAGGTGCTTGTGGGTGGCACTGACCAGTTATAGGCATAGGCAGGAGGGTAGAAGAAATGGAGGAAGGGTATGGAAGGGAGGAAGACCTTAAGGAAGGTGTGGTAAGGAGCAGTTTTGTGCCAACAACGGCACCGGGCGTTACTAAGGGGGCACTCATGTCTACCCCTTGACTGCATTAGGGCATCCTACTAAAAATCATAATTAAGGCAATACTCCCATTGAAACAGCCTTACAGGTCACAGGTGTCATGGCGCTACAGCCAAGGACTACGGTGTCCAACAACCTCTTACATTTATTCTCCCCACACACACACACTTCTTAGTAATTTTTTATTTTTTTTACCCAATCACACATAAAGACAATTTTAACATTCATTTTTTTAAATTTTAAGTTCCAAATTTTCTCCCTCCCTCCCTCACTTTCCCCCTCCCTGAGATGGTGAACAATTTTATGTAGGTTATACATGTGCAATCATGCAAAACATATTTCCACATTATCTGACTTCTGTTCTCAAAAAGAACAGAGAAGGGCTCAGGTGCTGTCAGTGATAGAGCTGTTACTGACTCTGGGGCAGAGGGATAGCATTACTTGGCTCTTTGTTGTACCATGCCTAAAACCTCAGAAAGCTTGCAACACAACATATGGCTTTTTCCAGGGGCATGTACACCACGGGGGTGAGATGGGGAGTAGGGGAGAGACACAAATACAGACAGAAAAAAACCTATCTTGGTAAACCTGAGTCCCCCGAGCTTTGTATATATGCTGCTTTACTACAAAAAACTTTCAACTGTCTTCTTGTGTTCTCCCTTCCCAGAGTTAAGAGGCACATTACTAGTATGCATTTGAGAAGCCTAGTTTTATATGCTGCCTGTATGTATAATCGGCTTCATTGAGGGGGACAGAGAGGGAGATTCATGCCCTGCAGCAGCTGCTCCCTGCCTGCTCCCGCAAATCAACTGCTTTGTTTCCCAGACTGGGGTAACCATACATACAAGGTAATTCAGTGGTCGCTAGTATACTGCTCATGAAACTACCTGTGCTGTCAGAGTCATTTTACTGGCATCACTCCAGCATGCCTTTCTTATACTAACCCTGGCAGGAAGGTGTTGACCATAAAGGAGAGCCCTTCATCAATGCTGTGTACAACCTCTCTGGGTCTTAGCATGTAGTCATCATGAGTTGCCATGGCTTTAAAAAACAAACGAAGAAACAAAAAACATCGGGTGCCCAAAATTAATGAAACCATTCCAGCTGGGGAGGACATGTCAGCAATCTCTTTCCACTGGCTCAGACTTCAAGAACCCACCTCCACGTCCTGGGGAGGCATCCAGTGGAAGTTTAGGCAAATCATTTGGCCTCTTCAGTATTTCTTACACCTGTTCCCCTTCTCTCCATCATAGCCACCGTAACTGAGATCCTCAGCTCTTCTCACCTACACTACTCCACTGGCCTCTTACTGGGTCTCTCTACCTCCTTTCTCTACCCTTTCTAATCTGCCCTCCATACACGTGACAAATTGACATTCTTCAAGCTCGGTGGAAGCTGGAGTGGTTACCTAGTCTTTTATTAAAAACACCTGGGGGGGGGGGGAAGGTAGGTGGCACAATGGATAGAGCTTCATCCTTAGAATCAGGAGGACCTGAGTTTAAATCTGGCCTCAAACACTTGACACTTACTAGCTGTGTGACCCTGGGCAAGTCCCTTAACTACATTGCCTAGCAAAAACAAAACAAAACAAAAGGGATGTGGGAAAAACACCTCTGTTTAACATTTAAAGTCTCTAGTAACCTGGTTCTAATCTACCTTGCTAAATGCAAAGCTTCTTAAACTTTTTCCACTTGAGGCCCTTTCAGCACTTCTTAAAGTGTGGGCCAAGACCCCATATGGGAAGCGCTAGCCTGTGCTATCAGGAAGCATCATCCTTCAAGATGGTATCAGCTTGGGTACTTACTCTTCATTGAGAGAAATGATTCTTTTTTCTTGTATTAATAACTAATTATTGAATGAGGACCAAGGTTTCTTCCCTTTCCTACTTCCTCTTCCAAACATCTACCAATGTGGGAAATCTAGGGCCGAAACTTATCCAGGCTAAGGTCTAATCAGACAGTAAAAGAAACTCTAAGTTTAGGCTAATAGATGGATTCCCACTCCTTGTGTTTACTCAGGGAGGTCTGGGAGAATGTGGATTCTCCCTTTTGTCAGACAGGTGATATGGAAATGATAAGTCTCTTTGACTAAGACTTGGGTGATGCAAATCAGTACCCCCAATATAGCCTGTCTGGAATATAGCCCAGCCCCTCATTGTAATATTCATTCACTGTTAACCAGAGGTGATTGCCACCCTCAGGAACACTGGCTCTTCCAAGAGCATATAAACTGTCAATCCACTGCCATGAAGGATCTTTGGTATTTGAGAGTGCCACTGACCCGTTTTTATTAGGAAGCATGCTAACCTTATTAATAAAAAGATGAAATTACCCAGAAACCATGTCTATTGAACTTTTTAAACATCACATCATCAATACTCTCAGTACTACCTGTCTCTCTGATTGTAGGACTGGAGGGTAAAGCAAAGAACTCTTCCCAAACCTGCTTCCATTGAATCAGGGTTCCCAGACTAGCCATCTCTCAATTTCCCATCAGCTTGCACTCCTTAGATTGGACTCCATCTCTTAATTTCCCATCAGCTTGCAGTCCTGAGATTGGACTCCATCTCTTAATTTCCCATCAGCTTGCAGTCCTGAGATTGGACTCTTTCTTTTTTAAATTTTTTAAATTTTTGTTTATTTTTATTTTTAGATTGGACTCTCTTGAAATGCCAGGTTGAATATCTTGTTTCACACACTCCCTTCCCCACTCCTTTTCAGCTTCCTTTTCTGTGTTGTCTTCCCTCATTAGATTGTAACCTCCTTGAGGGCAGGTACTATCATTCTTTTTCATCTTTGTGTCACCAGTGCTTAACAATAGTGCCCAATACATAGGATCCCACCCTTTGCAATCCCATTTGGGATTTTCTTGGCAAAGATACTGGAGTGGTTTGTCATTTACTTCTCCAGCCCATTTTACAGATGAGGAGACTGAGGCAAACAGAATTAAGTGACTTACACAGCTAGTAAGATTTGAACTCGGGTCTTGTCGCACCTTCCACTTCCACGGCACCACCTACCTACACATGTTTGACAAATAGTAGGTGCTTAATAAATGTTCGACATTACTTGCCCTCGAGTACTCTATTTTCCAGTCAAATTGTCTTCCTTGATACTCTTTGTCCAACACATTCCATATTCTGTGGTTGGGCCTTTGCATGGGCTAGCCCCTACATGAAATGCTCTCCTTCTTCCCCTTGACCTACAAGACCCCTCTGTCCCTTTGAGGCTCAGCTCAAATCCTGCCTCCTTAAAGAGCCTTTCCTCGATTTCCCCTATTATTAGTGTGACTTCATTTTGCATTTATTTTGCATGTAACCTATTTTTTACTTCCCCATAATAAGTTGTATCTCTCTCCCTCCATTAGAATGTACGTTCCCTTGGGGGTAAGGACTCCTCCTCTTGTCTACGCATCCCCAGCACCCAGCACAGAGGTGGTCAATAAAGGCCCATTGACTGAATAACTCAAACACTAGGTCCCCCCCCCCGTACTAGAGGCTCAGAGAGTTTGTGTCGTGTCCAGCATCACTTGGGTGGGAGAAGCAGAATCAGGACTTGAACCCGGGTCTTCTGACTCCAATTCTTCCCACTTTTCTACTTCAGTTGAGACTAAGAACTCTTAATATAAAAATATTTCAGATGCCCATATTATAGAAATCATGCTTCAGGTATGGGTGGATTGAGAAGATAAATATTAAAAAATAATAATGAATTGAGTTGTGCTTTTAAAATGAATTTTCATTTTACTTATTGAAACATCTACATACATTTGACAACAAGACTTAATGCATTTATGTGTGAGCATTCAGGCTACAGAAATTGTTTGCTCATTGATAGATTTGCATATGGATGCTTTGGGGCCCTTTTGCAATAACTCTGTCTCCCCCACCATCACCCCTGGGTTCAGCAGCCCCCAGGTTGGAAACCATTGCACTATTCTGCCTTGCCTCTTAGGAAGACCTGGGGAAAGGATTTCCCATAAGCAACCGAGGCTCACAGGTTTTGCTGTGTATTCATTATGTCTCTCATCACAGGCTATACACCAGCCTATAGCTGAGACATTCGAATACTCAGACTAGTATGGGCACTGCTACTCCCTTTTGTTATCTTCCCTACCCTTGGTCCTGTCCCTGTGAAGAATAAATGTATTTGATTGTAACAACCCAAAATCTTAGAGGTGTGCCATTTTCTTCACTTAAAAGACTCCTTTTCCTCAGTCACTGGAAACACGTCTCAAAGTTGGTTGGGGAAGGGGGAAAGGGGAGGGAAGGAGTGTGAACGGAATGGTGGGAAGAGAATGGGGAGGGAACAGATGGTATATACTAAGGCTACAAGATTTTTTTCTTCTGTTAATCTGAGAGTGGCCTGATTTGCATGTTATTTGCATAAATTTACATACCAAATTAATGCGCCTCTAACTCCCCCAATATAGGCAAAAATAAATTAATTGAGGCCATCTCTCCCAATTGTATTAAAGCCCAATACTCAGGTCTTGACCCATATGAAATGCAACACAAATTTTTAAACTCCATGGAGGCAAAGGGAGAGAGGTTTGCACACTATTAGCTCACAGTAGGGGTTTAGAATAAGATTACTATTTTCTCAAAGTAGCTAAAAATACCTACGTGGTCCCAGGGCCCCAGAGTGAGAGAGGCTTAAAAAAGTCGCTCCCCTCTCGTCTGCTTTTGTTTTTCTCTTCCAGGGGAACTGTTTCTCCAGGTTATTTTCTAAAACCAGGCAGGGGCAGCTCTAAGGATAAGTTACATTGAGTGGCAGTCTAGAATAATGGTCAGAGCTAGGGGACTTGTCCTTAGGAAGATGCGGGTTCAAATCCTGCTGTCGATGCTTATGTGGCTGTGTGATCTTGGGGAAGTTTTCCCATCTGTAAAATGGGTTTAATACCTAACCTCACAGCATTGTTGTGAATTGCAAAAGATCTCAAAGTTTGTTTGGCAAACTTGATGAGCTATGTAAATGTTACTTGTTATTAGGAACAGAAATGACAAAAACCAGAGACATCTAGTAAAGTAAAATAAGAGTGGATTGAAAGTCAGAAGATGTGGGTTCAAATCTCAGCTCTGCTACTTTCTGTCTGTGTGACTTTGGGCCAGTCACTCAACTTCTCTAGAGGGGCCTCTGTTTCCTCAATGGTAAAATGAGGTGTCTCCCACTCCCAATGTCTCTATTAGATTATAAACTATTTGAAAACAGAGTAGAAGGAAGGAAAATGGGGGCAGCTTGGTGGATAGAGTGTTGGCCCTGGAGTCCTGAGGATCTGAGTTCAAATCCAGCCTCAGACCAGACACTTTATACTTACTAACTGTGTGACCCTGGGCAAGTCACTTAACCCCAACTGCCTTGCCAAAAAGAAAAGAAAAGAAAAGAAAAAAGGAAAAGAAAGAAAAAAAACAACCTAGGAAGAAGAAACGTGTAGTGGAAAGAACACAGGATTTGGAATCTGGATGCCAGAGTCCAAATACTGGCTCTGATGCTTATTAATTGTAGGATCTTAAGCAAGTTACATGGAGAAGGAAATGGCAAACCACTCCAGTATCTTTGCCAAGAAAGCCCCAAACGGGGTCATGGAGAGTCTGAAATGACTGAACAACGATAAAGCAAGTCACAGCTGAGCTTCTTGGAACTTCAGTTTCCTTCTCTGTAAAATGAGGACAACAATATTTGTCTTAACCTGCCTCCCAGGATTGTTGTGAAGAAATGCTTATCTAAATGTGAGCTGAAAGTATTTTATCTTTGTATTTCTAGTGCCTAGCATAGTACCTCAAAGAAAGCAAATGATTAATAAATGTTTGCACAATTGAGTTGAGTCCCAGCAACACAATGGGTCCATTCGTTTTAATGGATCTTTGAGAACAATTCACTGGTAATGAATTTTCATCAGAGAGGGGACAGGGTGGAGCCCAGAGGACTCCTAAAAGGCAAAATGAAAGCTCATGGGGATGTAGATCATAGATCTAGAGTTGAAGTACCCCCCCCATTTTACAGATAAGGAAACTGAGGTTGAGAGAGTTTAAATGACTTGTCCAAAATCTTATGGCTAAGAAGTAGGAAAGCTGAGATTTGAACCTAGGCCCTTTAACTTCAAACTTAGCATTCTTTATATTGTACCACACCAGCTTCTCTCAGAAAACAATCTGTCAGACACAGGCTGTAGCCTTGTTCCACCTATTGATAGATACCATCCACCCAGTCCCGCATCCTTGCTTGTCCTTAATGTATTCCAATCATTTCCCTGGGGCTCCTTTGATGGTCCCTGTCTGTCCAGGAAAGGCTATGCTTTTGAGAGCCAAGGGATCCTCGACCCAGCACTGGGTGAAGACTATATGCTTTAGTCACTGTGAGTTAAATCGTACTAGAGGAATAGAAGTGAATTTAAAAAGCAGGAGGAGGCAGTTAGGTGGCTCAGTGGATAGAGCCCAGGATCTGGAGTAAGGAAGACTGGCCTCATACAGAAACTGTATGACTCTGGGCAAGTCACTTAACCTCTGTTTGCCTTAATCCCCTGGAAAAGGAAATGGCAAACCACTCTAGTATCTTTGCCAAGAAAAACCCATGAACAGTATTGGTGTGCTGTGGTCCACAGGGTCACGAAGAGTCAGATATGACTGAATAACTCAACAACAACAAAGAAAAACCAAGACGTTCACAGCCCAGGGCTATATGTACAGCTGGAAAAGTTCTCTGTTCTTTGGAATGAAATATTGTTTTTGTAGTTCATAATGTTCCAGATAGTGGTGTCACTTGTAGATACAAAAGAGACATGGACAGCTGGTATAACCACTGGTACAAAACAAGACAGCAAGATAACAAGTAGGTAGCTCTCTAGTGGCAGCTGGTTTGTCTAGTGATTTCTCAGATGTTTCTGGACTTCTTTGATATACCCTTTGATTCCCAAGTTAAATTTTTAAAGGTTAGTCATATGAATGGTTTTTTCAGACCCAGTCTTATTTCTCTGAGCTTTTGAAGTAGTTGGTAATGAATATGTATGTGTCTGTATATGACCTCAAACATGCCTCTTGCATCCGTAACCAGTGTGGTCCCAGATTTCCACTGTCCCTTGCCTTCAGCAAAAGTCAGTAAGAAATTGGATGTCTGCCATACCCCTACCCACATATTCCCTTTCCCCGTTTTTATAGGCATACCTCAGAGATATTGCAGGTTCAGTTCCAGACCACCACAATGAAGCTAATATCGCAATAAAGCAAATCACACAAAGTTTCCCAGTGCATATAAAAGTTATGTTTATACTATATTGGAGTCAGTTAAGTGTGCAATAGTATTATGTCTAAAAAATATACATACCTTAATTAATTAAAAAATACTTACTCGTCATTTAATCCCTGCTGCCTTGCCAAAAAAAAAAATTAGCTGATTTTCTTTCTCACAAGAGAAGTCTCACTAAGTGATGTTATGGGAGGGCATATGTCTGGAAATGATGTAGAAATAAATGGATGCTGTAGAAATAAATAAGATGAAGAGAGAAGGGGAAGGGAGGAAGGAGAGGGGAGGAGAAGAAAGAAGCAAGACATAGCTCTGTCTGGTTACTAGAGGAAAAGATCATATTTCAATATGCCCGTCAATTTTTATTTGTAATTATAGCAGTAATGTTTAGTTTGGGGGTACCTTCTGCTCAGTTCCCTTGATCTAACTTTTTATGACTGGGCCTCTAGGTCCATCACCATCATCTCACCTATTTTTATATGTTATCTAGTTATCAAAGTCTTTCCTGGTCATCTTCACAACCTGGCACCACATGTCCCAGCCTCTTCCCATCCCCCTTTCAAAATCTCTTTTATATATTGCTTTCCTTCATTTAACTGTAAGCCTCTTGAGGACAGGGACCTGATTGCTGGTGGTTGCTGAAGGTTGGGGTGGCTGTGGCAATTTATTAAAATAAGAGAACTATGAAGTTTGCCATATTGATTGACTCTTCCTCTTACTTGAATACTTAGAGGCCATTGTACAGTCATTAATTGGCCTAATTTCAATATTGCTGTGTCTCATGGAATAGGAAGTCTCCAGGAGAGGCAGAGAGATGGGAATGGAAGGTTGGTGGAGTAGTCAGAAGATTTACAGCATTTATCATTTCATTTAGCCATCTTACACGGGTGTGTGACTTCTGTGTGAAGGTTTGTGGTGCCCCAAAATAATTCTAGTAGTAACATCAAAGATCACTGATCACAGAACACCATAACAGATATATTAATAATGAAAAAAATTGAAATATTGAGAGAGTCACCAAAATGTGACACAGAGACACAATATGGGCACATACTGTTGAAAAAGTGGCACTAATAGATTTGTTTCATGCAGGGTTGCTAGAAACCTTCAGTTTGTCAAAACAAAAACAAAAACCAAACAAAAAAACCTGCAGTATTTGCAAAGGTCAATAAAATGAGGTATCCCTGTACTTCTTTCTCAGGAATTAACAATCAAACAGCCCTACATTTACTTCTATGAAGGGTGTCACATTTTACCATGATATGGCTGTACTTGGAATCTCTATACTTGTGAGGCTTAGGCTGCCTAGAGGAAAGCTACCTTCTCTGAACACTACTCCCTGCTCCGTAATTCACATATTTCAGCCACATCTACATTGTTCTAACTCATTCTTGTCATCTTTCTCTTACTGTGCCCTCTGGAACCCTTGTTTAGTTGTATATATATTGTTCCCCTTCCCCCCTCCCAAATAGAATGTAAGCTCCCCGAGGGCAGAGGATGTTTCATTTTGTCTTAGTATCCCTAGAGCCTATGACTCTGGCATTAATAAATGCTAGTTGAATTTAATTGAATTGTCTGTTTATGCCCTTGTGTATGTAAAACTCTGACAGCTAAACTTTTCAGCTGCTAACCTATATACTTGCATGCTGGAAGATGGGCAAGCTAGCTTTTAGAACGAGGGTTAATCACATAATTGACTTCCCATTGCTGACCACCCAGTTCTAAGCACATGCAATGGACTGCCTTGTAGTTTACCAGGGGTAGAATATAACCCGCAGGTCAGTGAAAGTTAAACCCCCCGGGAGAACTCTATCATAAAGCCAAGAGGAAGGTCCCTACCCCTGGTCTACACTTTCCACTTTTCAGCCAACAATGTGTCATCACCTTGGAGAGCTAGGTAACAAATTTCAAGAACAAGCCATCCAGTGGAACATAAAAGAAAACTATGTCAGGGTATGATGATAATAGTTCACATTAATGCAACACTTTCCCTTACCAGTGCTCCAGGAGATAGGTCATAGAAGTTTTATTATCCCCATTTTACAGATAAGGAAACTGAAACTTAGAAAAGTTAAGTGATTGGCCCAGTTCACAGAGGTAGTAAGTATCAGAACTAGCACTCAAACTCCTATTGTCGTACTGTTTGTCCTTAAGGTAACTGATGGCAGGAACCAAATGGTACAGTGGATAGAGTGCTGGAACTGGAGTCAGGAAGACGAGCTCAAACCCAGCCACAGACATTTCTCAGCTGTGTGACCCTAGGCAAGTCACTTAACCTCCGCCTCAGTTTCCTTATCTGTAAGACAGGGATCATAATAGCACCTACTCTCCAGGGTTGTTGAGAGGATAAATTAGATAGTATATATTTTTAATATATTAGATAATATATTTTATATTTATATATAAATATATATTTAATGTATTTGACAATATATTTTATATATTTATATAAATGTATATTTAATATATTAGATGATATATTTTTTAAATAAATTAGATAATATATATTTTGCACTTAGAAAGGAATGCAGTAGCATCTCCCTCTCTAGAAAGCAATCTCTACTAACAGGGAGGCAAAAAGCTGCAGGCTACCTTCAAATTTTATACAGCAGCAAGGTTATCTGCTCTAGACATCACCTATCGTTTCTCAAGCTGCTTCTTTGCACCCTACTTCATCTAGCATCAGATGTTTAAATGGGATCACTTTACTTCTCATACATCTTTCCAAGACTGCCACCCACAGGTCTGGGAGCGCTCTCAGGCTACTGGCCCCTGGCCAAGTTTCCAGCTAAAATCTCCTTCCAGTCTTTGGATAGATAATTATAATGTGAACTATGCAGAAAGCTGTTGTAAAAACCAAGATTTCACACTGTATTTTGTAACACTGTTTTGATTAAGAATAAACCTTATCTATTTCTAAGCTGTAAACAGTAAGGAGCTGTAAATTCAGTACTGGTTTGCGAGCATGCATTATGAAATAAAAGCAGTAACTGAGGACAACCTTACATAAACCTCTTGCTGCTTTTGTACAGCCAGGGCTACTGAAGAACACCGAGTAACGGCTTGATTTTGCTCTAAAGATTTCTGCTTTTCCAGCCCAGAAGTCTGGACTAGAAGACTTTTAAGGTCACTTCCAACACTTTGGGTTTTACAGTATCAGATCACTGAGTGTCATGGCACCCTGTGGAAAGGTGATGATGGTGCTGTGAAATCTAGCTGACTGTACAGACTCTCTTACCCCACTGTTCCAGCTTTCTGCTATCTTCCTTCAGCTTGCTAGGAAAAGACAAGAAGGAACGAAAGAAGGAAGGAAGGAAGGAAGGAAGGAAGAAAGGAAGGAAGGAAGGAAGGAAGGAAGGAAGGAAGGAAGGAAAGGAAAGGAAAGAGGGGGAGAAGGGAGAGAGAGAGAGAGAGAGAGAGAGAGAGAGAGAGAGAGAGAGAGAGAGAGAGAGAGAGAGAGAGAGAGAGAGAATTACTATTTGCCAAGTGTTATGCTAAGAGCTAGGGATACAAATACAATCAATCAGGTCCCTGCCCTCAAGAAGCTTACATTTGAATGAAGGAAAGCAATATATAAAGGAGATTTTGAAGGGGGGATGGGAAGAGGCTGGGACATGTGGTGCCAGGTTGTGAAGATGACCAGGAAAGACTTTGATAACTAGATAACATATAAAAATAGGTGAGATGATGGTGATGGACCTAGAGGCCCAGTCATAAAAAGTTAGATTGAGGGAACTGAGCAGAAGGTACCCCCAAACTAAACATTACTGCTATAATTACAAATAAAAATTGACGGGCATATTGAAATATGATCTTTTCCTCTAGTAACCAGACAGAGCTATGTCTTACTTCTTTCTTTCCCTCCCTTCCCCTTCTCTCTTCTCCATCTTATTTATTTCTACAGCATCCATTTATTTCTACAGCATCCATTTATTTCTACATCATTTCCAGACATATGCCCTCCCATAACATCACTTAGTGAGCCTTCTCTTGTAACAAAGAAAATCAGTTAAACAAATTCAGTTGACACAGTGAGCTTCTGTCTGTTAGAGTATGCTACACCCCAGACTCCTACCTAATTCCCTACCACCGCCATCCTCCCCACCACCGCTGCTGCTGCTATTGTTGTTTGCCTTTCTTGAAGAGGACCCTGACGTCAGGGAGGTGATGTCATGACTGCAAGTGAATTGGATTTAGGTGAGGGAGGGTCATGCAAAGTCACCAGCCTCATTTTGTCCTCCAGAGCCATCTGAGTGAAGTGGCAAGATGGCACTCTGAGGAAAGGAGGCAGAGGCAGGGCCATTTCACTAGGCTGGTTTTGACTTTTTATTGGCTTTTTTTCTAGGTGAAATACTCAGGTTATCCAAGAAAGAAACGGAAGCCAATTAGTCCTAAGCTCTGATAGACTCAAATAGCTCCTTGTGGTGTTTCATAAAAATGTGGTGCTCTCTCTGTCTCTATAAATATATCCACGATTAATTGTAGCCTCCAGGGTGGGGAGGGGGGAAGAACAAAGTAAAAAATGCACAGCAGAGAACAAAAGAAAACCTACAAGGAAGCAAAGAAAGATGGACAGCTTTCAACACAAGGAGTAACATTTAATATATAGGCTTTCTTGAAATGGAAGTTATTGCTGTATATTTTGAACCCTCTCTTATGTTCTGTTGTGCACATGCCATGTTTTTTTTTCTTTTCTTATTTTATATTTAAGTTTTAATATTTAAGTTTATGTTTCTTTTTCTTTTCTTGTTTTAGTATTTATGTATTTCTTTTGTATTTAATTTCTTATTTGCATTTATTATGTATTTAAGTTTTAGTATTCAAGTCTAAAATAAAAAAGATTTTAAAATGTGGCTTTCAGTAGCTCATATTATTGTTAATATGTTCTGGGTTTATTATCCCAGAGCTGGGCTGGCTACATCACTCCTTCAGGAGTCAAAGGGTGGCCCTGAAGGGTTGGGGTGTTTCTTCTCTAATGCCTTTGGCCTGAGCCTCCATTTCAGGTGCATTGTGTCCCCTATTCTCCCACTGTTAGTCAACAATAATTAGAGACACAGTTCCATTTCAACAATTAGTATCAATTAGCTTTTACTAAAGGAAATTCATTTCAAAGATATAGTAAGAAAAGAAATGCCAAAAAAAAAAAAGAAATTTCCTTCTAGCTCATTGGGGCCCACTCTCTCCTATGTCATCTTGATCTCTAACTCCACAGCCAACGTACTTTCAAATTTAAGGAGATTCCAAAAGCCGGGAGATGGAGATAACTGGGAGGAATCTGGAACTGGCACAGAGTAGGTGCTTAATAAATGTTTATTGATTGAGACTGATTGATTGAACTAAGAACTGGATGCCACCCTAGATACCTCAAGGGAACAACCCCAAAATTTCACTGGTCACCAGAGGTACTGATGGGGCATTCAGCAGCCTAGATATAGCTACTAAGCAACAAAATTCTTCATGCAAAAGCGCTTTTGGCTAGGCCCAGGGCATGTCCTATGTCAGTCTCTGAGTAGAATCTCTGTTGTGAACAGACTTTTCTTTTTTTAATAATATTTTCTTTTTTCCAATTACATGTAAAGACAATTTTTAACATTTATTTTTTAAATAAAATTTTGAGTTCCAAGTTTTCCTGTCTTGCCTCTCCCCTCCCTAAGACAGTAAGCAATTTGATGTAGGTTCCATACGTACAATAATGTCAAATCTATTGTGGACAGACTTTTCTTAAGGGACTGTGCTAGTTCCCAAGTCAAGTGACTTTTCCCAGGGTTGATGACCACATCGGAATTGGAGCTCAAGTCCCTGAGGATTCTCCTCTCACTCCATGGAGCATCTTTGTCAGAGACAGAGCTAACACTAATAGACATCCCCATTTCCTTCGGTGGATGAGTGGGCAGCTGGAGCTGCTCCTTTCTCTTCCATTCCTAGTGCTATGTCTACAAGACGTGTTGCTCATCTAAAAAGCCACAGAACCGTAAAGGAAAGCCCCAGACAGAAGAAAACCAGCAAGATGGGTCTTCTCACTGAGCCCACTTAACGTGTCGGTTGTACTTTGGGATTGCCCACAACTGAACTTCCCCATTCTGAGAAGTTTCTGGTCCCCGGCCTCCGCTCAAGAACCAGCAGCATTGACAACGGCCTCTAGGCTCTAGGAAGGTAGAACAGGTTTAGTTCAAGCCAGACACATTCTCTGCTGTTGGGTAACAAAGCTATTGCTCTCATTCCACTGGGAAAAGCATAAGAAGTGTGATTTACCTCATAGAGCTCCAGCAAAGTGCCTACTTAGCTTCTGAGGGACTCCTAGCTAGCTAGCAAATGATCATATTTGATGCCATTACTGATGCAGCGGAGGAAATTACCCAGTTCCCAGTCAAAGGATGTATCAAATAATGGGAAATCTCAAAAACTGGGATCACCCATTAGCAAAACTCAAGTAGATACAATTTGTCTTTGACCTACTCTAACTTCCCCTTTTACACTTCTCCCTTCTTCTCGGCCCCAGCTGCTCCATGCTTAACACACACACTCATCCTTACAAAAGTGTCAGCTGTAAGATGGCAGAGGAAAAGCAGTGACTTGCTTAAGCTCTCCCTCAAACCCCTCCAAATACCTGTAAAAAAAATGGCTCTAAACTGTCAGTTGATAGGGCTTAAGGTATTATCCCACCCAGAGTGATTTATATTTTTTGATAGAGAACCCTTAAAAAGGGCAGCTAGGTGGCGCAGTGGATAGAGCCCCCAGAGGGGGACTTAGGAAGACTCATCTTCCTGAATTCAGATCTGGCCTCAGACACTTAATAGCAGTTTGACCCCTGGGCAAGTCACTTAACTCTGTTTGCCTCAGTTTTCTCCTTTGTAAAATGAGCTGGAAAAGGACAGGGCAAACCAGTCCAGTATCTTTGCCAAGAAAATCCCAAACGGAATCATGAAGAGTCAGACAAAACTGAACAACAAAAAAGATCTGAAGGAATGACTCTTAGTGGTGGACTTTCATTCAGGCTGCAACTAGTCAGAGGTGGAACCATTTGAGATGAGAGCTTTTTTTGTGCTCCTCAAGCAATGTCAATGTCAGCCATCTATTTGTTCTACCCAGGAAGCTATTCCGGGTAAAATATACCATTAACCAAATTGACAGTTGTATAGGTTATGATCCAAAATCGAAAATAACTGACCTATAAATAAATTACAATAAACTTTAGGAGTCAGCGGTTGCCTTCTTTTTGGAACTCTGCATGTATGACCTCTAATCATTCCATCTAATTCAGATCTGCTCAGAATTGTACTCAGGTTTCCTATGGTTTTAAAACACCTTCCAGGGTATGCTACCCAAATTTGATGACACTGGAAAATTAATCACATGCTGATTAACCTGATCCTCTTGCATCTCCCTCAGATAGATCCTTTTTGTTGTTGTTATTCAGTTACATCCAACTCTTCACAACCTAATTTGGTGTTTTCTTGCCAAAGACACTGGGATAGTTTGCCATTTCCTTCTCTAGCTCATTTTACAGATGAGGAAACTGAGGCAAATAGGGTTAAGTGACATACCCAGGGTCACACAGCTAATAATTGTCTGGGGTCAAATTTGAGCTCAGGTCTTCCTGATTCCAGGTCCTGTGTTCTATTAGCTGCATCACCTAGCTGCCCAGATAGATCCTTAGAACGAATATTTTTAATAGAGCTTCTTAGTTCCTGTTCCAGAATGACAAATGCTTTCTTTCTTTTATAATCTTCAATATACCCAAATAGATGGCTTGGTTTGGTCATGGCCACAAGTCTGGGGCCTCCTTGTTATTCTGAAAACACTTTGGTTTAAAGTTGAAGATGTCATGTTATTCTCTGAATTATAGGATTATAGATTTAGAACCAGAAGACTCATTTAAAAATCATCTTGACCAAGGGCACCATTTTACCAAGAAAGCTGAGTATTGGTGCAATAACACAGGCCAGATAGGGGACAGATCATTAACCTGGGCTCGCCCAATCACGTCATCATTATATGACTTTTCAAGCTTTTCCCCTGTTCCCCCACACACACTTTTAACTCCTTAAGAAGCTTTTTCATGTGTGCAACATCATGCACCTGAAATCTTTCTGAGAACTGAGACTTTGGAGCCACTCATTACTTTTCGCAAGGGCAGTGTAGGTTCAATTGTAAATGTGCAGAGCCCTTGGCCCAAGCCTCAACTGTTGAGACACTCTATTCCAAGACCATTAAGCCACAAATCCAATAGCAAGGGCATTTCATGAAGACAGAAAAGCACTATAAGTAACAAGAGAGAAATGACTAGTAGAATCATTCTCTGGTCCATACACAGAGGGTGTCACACCCTTATAGGCTCCAGGAAGAATATAATCTAATTGCCCCCTTAATTTTCACACCAGAAGATTAGAGGAGCAACTGAATTCATGACCTCCTGGTAAATATATCTTAAGCTTAATTGTGTACTGCCTCAGGGGAAAAAGGAAGAAAATCTCACAGGGAATCTGGCCAACTGCTGAAGCCTCTTGGGATAAACAGACAATTGCTAAAGCCTGGTCACTTGGCTCCAGGATAATCAGGTTGATCAGGGGACAATCATTGCTATTGCTCCATCTGCACTGCTTCCTCCCCCGTGTTCTGACCACAGCCCAAGGCTGTTTTCAGTTCACAAACACCTACAGAAGCTCTGCTTTTTAAACCTCCTATTTCCTTGTAGACTCTCCATCAATGAGTCCTTAACACAGTCTTAAACCAGACACAGAGTCTTATGGGAAATGTAGTCAAGGAATTCTCCCAGTGAATCATGCTCTCAGGCAAGGAACACTGAGTCTCGGGCATTATAGGAAATGGAGTCCTGCTGATGTTTTACTCTCCAAATGCAGATCAATGGCTGTGTTCTCTGCAGGATTGTTTCTCATTGCAATTTCGTATTATCAGAAAACTTTTTTAGGCCAGCATATAGAAATCAAAATGGAGACAGGCTAGAATGCTTCAGCGGCGCTCACCAAGAGCCTGGTTGGAGTCCAGAGTGGATGCCAGTGACTTTTCAGGGCTCTACCAGGCTCTGCTTCTTTAATGAACACATAGCAATTAATAGAAGCCATCGCTTTCCTGGAAGAAGATGAGTGAGCAAAAATTTTAATCCAATGTGAAGGATGAGATTATATGGAGCCAGAACAAGCGATACATTTTTCCATCTTTAATAATAATGATGATGATTTTGTTCAGTCACGTCCAACTCTTTGTGACTCCAATTTGGGCTTTCTTGGCAAAGGTACTAAAGCGGTTTGCCATTTCCTTCTCCAGCTCATTTTTACAGATGAGGAAGCTGAGGTAAACAGGGTTAAGTGACTTGCCCAGGGTCACACAGCTAGTAAGTGTCTAAGGCCAGATTTGAACTCAGGAAGATGAGTCTTCATGTCTCTAGGCCCAGCACTCTATCTACTGTGCTATCTTAGCTGGCCCATGATGATGGTAGCTAACATTTTATAGTACTTACTATGTGCCAGGCCCTTTGCTAAGCAGAAGAAGAAGAAGAAGAAGAAGAAGAAGAAGAAGAAGAAGAAGAAGAAGAAGAAGAACAACAACAACAACAACAACAACAACAACAACAACAACAACAGCAGCAGCAACAACATTTATAAAGCACTTACTATGTGCCCAGCACTATCTTAAGTGCTTTACAATTATTAACTCATTTGATCTTCAAAACAATTTTGGGAGGTAGGTACTATTATTATCCCACTTTACCGATGAGAAGACGGAGGTAAATAGAGATTAAGTGACTTGCCCAGGGTCACACAACTAGTAAATATCTGAGGCTAGATTTGAACTCTGGATCTTCCTGACTCCAGGCCCCAGCACTAGCTGTTCTTTAAGACAGAACAGCCATAAAGCTAGTATGGCTTCGGGGATTGCTGGCCTGGACTAAAGAAACACATTGCAATCTATCCTCTGAGTGAGTGGTTATTGAGGCCCCCTGTCAGTGGCTCAGCCTCCTCACTTAGGAGGCTGCTTCAGAGATTAGGCTAATATGGGCCAGTTTGGGCTACCCATTCTAGAGTACCCTTATGATTCATAAAAAGCCCACTAAACAGATTATGTTCTACAGGAGCAAAAATAAAACAAATATCAGATTTATCATTTTAGTTTGATATTCTTTACCACCTCAAGCTCTAATGTAGAAAAGTCATTATACTTCGTCAATTTTTACCTCTACCCTGTGGAAGCTAGACATTTAGTGTAATTTCAAATGCTTTTATTCAAAGGCTGTGGTCTATTTCATATGGCATATGAATGAAAAAATTTCAAAATGACACCTGAGAACATACAAATACAACACACTTTAACAGGTGTGCAACGTGTAGGAAATAGAGAGTTGCTAGTGAGAAAGAGCAGTTAATTCATCCAATCCATAGCTAAGTGCCTAATATATGCATTGTGCTAGGACTTGAATACAAAGATAAATTGAATAACAATTCTGGTTCTCAGGGACCTTACATTCTTCTGGGGCTACAGCATATAAAAAGATAAAATTTGGGGAGGGGGAATTTCATCTTCCCTTACTCATATTTCAGTCATTTGCAATCTAACTTCTGACCTCACTTAGCTAAAACTTCTCTCCAAAGTTACCAATGATCTCTTAAATGACAAATCTAATGACATTTTTTTCAGTCTTCATTTTTCCTTCACCTCTCCACCGTGTTTCACACTGTTGACCACCTCTTGCTTACTCTCATGATACCACTCACTCATGCTTCTCTTTCCTGTTTCACCTTTCCTTCTCGGTCTCCTTTGCTGACTCTTTGTCCATATCATCCCCCTTTCTGGGAGTGTACCTCACAGATCCTGGGCCTTCTCTTCTCTTTACATTCCTTCTCCTGGTGACCTCATGAATCAATCAAACATTTCATAAGTGCCTACTATGTGCCAGGCACTGTGCTAAGCACTGGGGAATTAAAAAGAAAGAGTCAAAAGACAGCCCCTGCCCTCAAGGAGCTTATAATTTAATGAAAGACAACATGCAGTTCCTACTGTTGAATTGAATTTTGACCTCTCCACTAAGTCCAGAGATCTATACCCAACAACAAAACCTCCCCAACCTCTTTATTTCTTTTGGGACCTACCACCCTACTAGTCAGTCAAGTTTTCAGTCTTGAAGTCATTCTCTGCTTTTCCGTCTCTATCACCTCCCATGTCTAATCAGTTGTCAGGCCTTGCAGATTCTGCCTTCACAACATCTCCCCCATCTTCCTTCTCCATTAATCTTGGTTCAGGCCCTTATCTCCTCTCACCTAGACTGTGGGAAGTCTCTTGATTTGTCTCCCTCAAGTCTCTCCCTTTTCTCGTCCACCATCTACACAACTGCCATATTGATATTGTTGAGCACAGGTCTCATCATGTCACTTTCCTGCTCAATTATCTGTAGTGAGTCCTCATTGCTTTCTGGATAAAATAAACACGTTGCCATGTTGAACTTAAAACTCTTTACAATCTAGCTCCCTTCTACCTTTTCAGGTTTATTCTACATTACCCCTCTCATGTGCTCAGTGTTCCTGTCCGACTAGCCTACTCTAAGTAGGTAGATGGCGTGACAATCCATTTCCCATCTCTCAAGCCTGGAATGTTTTGCCTTCTCATGGCTGCCTTAGAATCCCTAGCTACTTTTGTGGCTGAGACCAAGTTCTATCTCCTATAAAAGGCCTATCCTAATTCCCCCATTTGTTAGTGTCTTCTACCCACCAAATCAGGTTCTTAAGACCATAGCATAGGTCTTAGAGCTGGAGAGGACCTTAGATACCATCCACTTTAATCCTCTTACTTTGCAGGCAGTTGCACTTTGTATTAACTTTCATATATTTTGTACTTTCTTATATTTGTGTGTGTTATTCCCATTCAATAACAATATAAGCTCTTTGAGCATAGCGGCTGTTTCGTTTTTGTCTTTGTAACCCAATCACTCAGCACAGTGCTTGGTGAACAGTCAGGACTTAGTAAATGCTTGTTTAATCAGTAAATGAACCTTTCTTTCTCTGTAGCTGTCCATAGCAAATTTCTACACAGAAAAACCAGTGACGATGCTGGCTTAGGATCTCACAGTGACCACAGACTGAGCAATCTCCTGCATCTCCTTCTCTTGAGCCCCAGGGGAGTTTATTTCATCTTGACAATTTCCTTTAGATTTGGATCTGTCCATTCTGGGCCGTTTTGCACATGTATTTAATCTCATGAACCACTGGGTGTCACTGTTGACCCATGACAATGAGATGTTATAAAGGGCAAACTTTGGTTGGTCTGCTTTTATCAACACATTGTCATTTCTGTCCCCACAGTCACTGGGAATGTGCAAGGAATTCTTATTTCTTGAGAAATCTTGTGACTCAGAAGGTTTTGGTTTGCTCTGTTGGAAATGAAGAAAATTGCTCACTCCCTTTCTAGTCCCTTGATAAGGTAGTCAGCCAGCTTAAAGCATCAATACCCTAAGGAGGACAGTTTCTCTTTCCCTTCCTCCTCCCCCTCCCCCTTCTTCTTCCTGTTCTCCCTCCTCTTCTCCCTTCCTCTCCCCTTCTCCATTTCTTTTCCTCCCCCTTCTCTTCCCTACTCCTGCTTCTCTCCCTTTCTCCCTCCTCCTTCCCTCCACTTCTCCCCCTCCTCCTTCTTCCTCTTCTCCCTTCCACCCATTCTCCCTCTCCTCCTTTCCACTTCTTCCCCTTCTTCCTCCCCCCCTTTCCCCAATCCTTCCTCCCTTTCTTCTTCTTTCCCCCTCCCTCTTCTCTCCCCCCATCCTTCTCTCCATCTGTCTCTGTTTCTCTACCCTGCCTCCCTCCTCACCTTCCTCTTTCCATCTTCTTTCTCTTTTGCTATGTAAAGGTACACCTGGCCTTCACTTTGAGTTGCTAAGACAGTTTTCTGACACTCTTCTTAAATTAACTCAGACTTTCCAAACTATGTTTGGACGATGATTTCACATTAGCATCCTCCCTTTCCCCAACCTCCCTTCTCTACATTTCAACCAAACTGGGCTATCTTCTGTTCCCTTTTCACGATATTCCATCTTCTCACTCATATCCGCCCGTCCCCACCTTGGAATGTGGTTCCTCCTCACCTCTGCCTCTTATAGGCTACAAAGCTCAACTCGAGAGTCCCCTCCTAGAGGCTGGGAATTTTCTGACGGGCCCCACATCCCACCTAGCTATCAGTGTTTTCTGACCCCTTGCCCCATAGAAACACCCCTCGAATGTAAGCTGCTGGAAGGCAAGGGCTCTTTCATCTTCTGTCTTTGTGTTCTTGGCATGGAACACAGGACCTGGGCACATAGTAGATGTTTTCTAAGTCCTTGTTGACTTGAATTGCTTCTGTTCAAAGGAAAAAGTTGCTTCAAACTGACCAGACCTTTTGGTACGAACAATATTTCACTAAACCCTCCTTTTTCCTCCTCTGTCTCAGATACCTCTAACTGCCACAGACCTGCCCTGAGATTATTTGAAGGTGAAGATAAGGCCGAGAGGCAGTAAGCTGAACTGCAGAGACAGTACTAGGGGTAGACAAGGTAGACAGCTGCCTACTGTGCCAGATGCAGGTAGGAGGAAGGGGGATAACATGGAACAAGGCACACTTTTTAATGTTGCTTTTTATAAATGCCTATACCTTCTGATGCCAGGAAAATCCATTCTCCATATTATATAAAGTGTAGGAGGGGAAGATCATAAATCTAGGGCTAGAAGAGAACTCAGAGGTCATCTAGTCTAACTCTCTCGTTTTACAGATTAGGAAACTGAGTCCCAGGAAGCGATTTGTTCCAGGGTGCCCAGGCAGTGATTGTCAAGGGTGCGATCTCCTCTGAGTTCTCTGACTCTAAAGCCAGGATATTTGTTTTGTGATTCATGGAGCCAAGATGGCTCAAGGCCTACAGTGGACTCCAATTGTAGGAGAGGTAGGGTTCAATTTTCAAATACTGTGGTGGTGGGGAACTTATTAGCAAGGCCAATGTTCAGACCTTCCTAGGGAGCCTCCTTACCTGTTGGGAGATAGCCTGCTGAAAATCCCAGATCTTATCCTTTTTTTTTAATTGTAAATACCTTTCTCTTTTTTCTAACAAATTTGTGGAATTCAGGGGCCTTACCTATCTCTAACCTTGAGTAAGGTGGTTTGGCTTGGGAGAGAAGAACTCTAGGATATGGGTTGGGAGGTGTCAAGTACCACAGTTGACTCTTAATCCCTCTTCCTATTGAAATCAGTGAAAAAGTCACTCAGGCAGGACTATTTTTGCCTTATAGGGGAATGAAAGTGAAACCTGTTAGCTACCCGAGTCCAAAGACAATTTCTTAAGTAGGTCTTTTCTGTACTGAGCTCCCTGTGTTCTGCTAAAGCAGATTATAGTGGTGGCACCTTTTGTCTGGCCTTCTCAAGCTGTAGGTACCCATCTTTAAAATCCCTACATTGTTTACATATTGAGACTACAAAGAAACGGGAAGTGGGGGCTGAGTAGTCTCAGGAGATTACAGTAACTAGAGTGACAGGGGTGTCAAAGGATGGGGGTGGGGGAGAGAGAAAATGGTGGGGGGAGCACAAAGTGTCTTTTCACACTTCCCAGGCCTTATTTTGAGGACTCTCTTGATCTGGCCATTCTTGCTCTCAAGCTTCCAAGGGGTCCAAACTGACAGCATTCGCACTTGAAAATGGGTGATCACATTTACAGCCCAATGGCTGTGGAGAAGAAAGCTGGCCAGCTGCCTCATGGAGGCATAAAGCAGTAGATGCCCTTTGAGCATTCTGGAGCCGTGATTGGGACTCCCAGGTGGACACCTGGGACACTTCATGAGGAAACATGGATAAAGACATTGGTTGCACTCCCCTTGGGCATCTGGATTAGTTGTTTACTGGCAGACTCGCCTAGCAGATGAGGTGTATCCATCTGAAAGCTAGGTGGGTCTTCTAGCTATACCTGAAATTGAAGAATTTTAGCCTGGCTTGCTGGCAAGGAACAGGGGGAGCATGGTGAGATAATGTTGTACTCCTTTCTTGTAAATTTGGTATCAGGGATGTTTGGAGGTACTTCTCTATCAAGCACTCTCTATTTATGATTCCTTCCTCTTCCCTTTGAGGACAAGGATGCATATCACAAAAGAGAATGAGAGTAGTTTTTTATGGGGACCAAAGGATTATCCTGGCTCAGAATCCTTTAAGAATTATCTTTTGTTTTTATTTTCCCCAATATCTCTCTCTATCTCCCTCCCTGAGAGTCATTCCTTGTAGGAAAAAAAAAATTTAATAAGAAAGAAAAAGAGGAAAAGAAAAAAAATCATCCAAATGGACCAATACATTTTAAAAAATCTGATGTTTTATGTAGTGTTCCATACCTGTGGACCTCCTACCTCTGCAAAGGAACAGAAGGAGGTATCTTTTCATATCTCTTCTTGGAGGACAAGTTTGTTTTATATAAATGGGACCAGCCTAAAACAATCAAAATTGAATATTATAAAGTAAACAGAGTTCTTTTAAAAGCTTTACTTATCTTGCTTTTGCTTCTGTACTTAATTCAAGTGAGTGTGTCAGTGAGTACCCCTTTCAAGATCACTTTAAACCAGAAAATAGACTGAAATCCTATGGTGATTAGAGCTAGAGACATTTTATTAGTTATGAATTCTTGTTGAGGATATCCATACCCCTGGATGAGAGAGAAATCTTGTAAGTTACTGGAAAGGAAGGCCAAGGGAGAGGGATGGTCCTCTGCTTCCACATGGGCTGCTTGAGTGAGCTGATGGCTCAGAGCCGAGGACGCCAAGGATGGTTTTGCATGTCCGATTGTTTGAACTGGTGGCTCAAGTTGATAGGACCACCTCACGGCTTTCACAGATAAAATACCCCAAGCAGTTAGTTACCTAGCCATCCAATTTAGTGCCAAGGTAAAGTAGTTCCTCCTAAGTGTGGGGGAACATTAATAACAATAATGATGATGCCCTTTAAGGTTTATATAGTGCTTTACAAATATTATCTTATTTTATCCTCACAACAACTCTTGGAGGAAGGTAATGTTATTATAGATTTTATAAATGAGGAAACTGAGGCAGACAGAGATTAAGTGACTTCTTCAGAATCACCATGTCTGGGTCAGGATTTGAGCTCAAGTCTTCCTGATTCCCCATCCATCACTCTAGCCACTGTGCTACTTAGCTGCCCTTTCACGCTGTATGAGCAGCCACTAATTTCAGGTATAGTTCATTCCTAGAAGTGATGGCTTAAAGTGGGTTGGGTCATTTCACAACTCCACCAACAATGCATTAGTGTTCCAATTTTCCCACATCTTCTCCAACATGTATCATTTTCCTGTTTTGTCATGTTGGCCAATTTGATAAGTGCGATGTGAAACCTCAGAGTTGTTTTGATTTGCATTTCTCTAATCAATAATGATTTAGAGCATTTTTTTCATATGACTATAGATGGCTTTAATTTCTTCATCTGAGAACTGTCTGTTCATATCCTTTGACCATTTATCAATTGGGGAATGGCTTGTATTCTTATAAATTTGTCTTAACTCTATATATTTTAGAAATGAGGCCCTTATCAGAGAGACTGGTTGTAAAAATTCTTTCCCAATTTTCTACCTTCCTTCTAATCTTAGTTGCATTGGCTTTGTTTGTGCAAAAACTTTTCAATTTAATAATCAAAATTATCCATTTTGCTTTTTGTAATGTTCTCTATCTCTTGTTTGGTCATGAATTCTTCTGTTCTCCATAGATCTGATAGGTAAACTATTCCTTGTTCTCCCAGTTTGCTTATAGTATCAGCCTTTATATCTAAATCATGAACCATTTTGACTTTATTTTGGTATATGGTGTGAGATTTTGGTCTATGCCTAGTTTCTGCCATACTCTTTTCCAGTTTTCCCAGCAGTTTTTTTTCAAAGAGTGGGTTCTTATCCCAGAAGCTGGGGTCTTTGGGTTTATCAAATAATAGATTACTATAGTCATTGACTACTGTGTCTTGCATATTTAACCTATTCCACTGATCCACCACTCTATTTCTTAGCCAGTACCAAGCAGTTTTGATGATTGCTGCTTTATAATACAATTTAAGATCTGGAATTGCTAGGCCACTTTCCCCTGCATTTCTTTTCATTAGTTTCCTTGATTTTCTAGATCTTTTGTTCTTCCAAATGAATCTTATTATTTTTTCTAACTCTATAAAATAATTTTTTGGTAGTTTGGTATGGCACTGAATAAGTACATTAGCTTAGGTAGAATTCAGCCATTTTGGAGAACAATTTGGAAATATGCCCAAAGGGCTATAAAAATGTGCATACCCTTTGACCCAGCAAATAGCACTTCTATGGCTGTATCCCAAAGAGATCATACAAACGGGAAAAGGACCCACATATACAAAAATATTCGTAGCAGCTCTTTTTGTGGTGGCAAAGAATTGGAAATGGAGAGGATGCCCACCAATTGGGGAATGGCTGAGCAAGTTGTGGTATATGAATGTAATGGAATACTATTGTGCTATAAGAAATGATGAACAGGCTGACTTCAGAAAAACCTGGAAAGACTTGTATGGTCTGACGCTGAGTGAAATGAGCAGAACCAAGAGAACATTGTACACAATAACAGCCACATCGTGCGATGACTAATATTGATAAACTTAACACTTCCCAGCAATACAAGGATCTAAGACATCTCCAGAGGCCTCGTGATGGAAAATGCTATCCACATCCAAAGAATGAACTATGAAAGTTGAATTGCTATTTTTTTCTCTTCTGTTGAGTTTTGTTTCCTCTTTCTGATGGTTCCTCCTATTGGTTTTAATTTTTACTTACAACACCACAAATGTGAAAATATGTTTAATAGGAATGTAAATATATAGCCTATATCAGATTGTGAGTCATCTTGGGGAGGGTGGTGGGGAGGAAGGGGGATAAAAATTTTAAACTCAAAAACATATGGAAGTGATTATTGATAAATCAAAATAAATTAATAATTTTTTTTTAAAAAGGTGGGTTGAGAAATCCCAAATTCATTACATTCGCTGTTTTCTAAAGGTATAAACATTGTTCCTTTGACTGTACTGATGGTGTCCTAAATGACTGCATGAATAGCGCATTGGAGAAAGAAACCTGGATTCTAATCATTAGTTTTGTGACTTTGAGTAAGTCACATCTCCTTTGCGGACTTCGGCTCCTTATGTGTACTGGGTTCAGATCTAGGTACAACATGCCAGCAAAGACAATTGATAAGCTGTAGCTTTTCCAGAAGAGGGTAACCAAGATGGTGAGAGGAGTGGAGAATGTACCATGTAAGGACTGGCTGAAGAAAATAGGTAGATTTCACCCAGAGAAAAGAAAATGGGGGGAGGTGGATATGATAGCCGATGAGTGTTTGAAGGGCTGTTGCAGGGAAAGGGGATTAGACTTGCTCTACTTGGCCCCAGAGGACACAACAGGAAACATTGGGTAGAAGCTACAAAGAAGAAAAGTTAAGCTTGATATCAAGAAAAACGTCCTAACAAGTTTTGTTGTTATTCAGTCATTTCAGTTGTGTCTGACTCTTCTGGACCCCATTTGGGGTTTTCTTGGCCAATATATTGGAGTGGTTTGCTATTTCCTTCTCCGGCTCTTTTTACAGATGAGGAAACTGAGGCAAAACGGTTAAGTGAGTTGCCCAAGGTCATACAGCTAGTAAGTGTCTGAGGCTAGATTTAAACTCAGGAAGATGAGTCTTCCTGAATTAAGGCCCAGCATTCAATCCATGTTTAAGGCAACTTTCAAATGAATGGAGCTTTAAAACATCTCTACCTATCTAAGCATAAAGACTCCTAACAGTGCCGCAAGATAGCTTTCTGCTTTCTATTAAACTCCTTTTAGAAGAAGAGGCTATTAGGGGCTAGCTGGATTTTTGTTTATATATTATTTGGGAGCTGCTTGAACGACTTAAAAGCCAAGATGAGAGAAATGCTGTTCCCTTTAAGTGATTCCTCGAGTGATGAAGTAGAGAGGGAGAGAGAAGAGAAAGGAGACACACAGAAAAAGGGGGGGGAGAAAGAAAGGAGGGGAGAGAGAGAAAGAGGAGGGAGAAAGGGACAGGGTTGGGGGAAGAGAACAGGGAGGGAGAAAGAAGAAGGGAGAGAGATGGGAGAAGGGAGAAAGAAAGGAAGGGGGGGAGGAAAGGGAGAGAGACAGAGGCAGACAGAGAGCTCATTGGGGTTCTTTAAGCAGAAGCTGAATGAACACTTGTAGTGAAGAGTCTCTTTCAGATAAGGGTTAGACCAGATGGCTGCTGGGGTCACTTCAGATTCTGAAATTCTGTGATTCTGTGGGTGGGAAGGAGTGCTGATTCCTCCTCTGTCATGACTAAGTCACACAGCCTAAAGCCACACGTCCAGGGCATGTGGACAGCTTGGCTGTTAAGCAGAAGTCAATTTGTGAGGCTGCTTCAGATCTAAACCCAAACCAGCCCTGGCAAATGGAGGCTAGTCTCTCAGCACACATCTTCCCAGCCAGAAGCCTGTGTTGACATCTGTGTCTTTCAAACCGGTTTCTGCAGCCTAGAGAAAACCTTGATTTTCTCGCTATCAAGAAAAGTAACATACATCCCCCTATTTCCAAGAAGTCTGGGAGAAAACCAATGGGAAAGGCAGAAGAGAGGGAGGTGGGGAAGAAGAGACAGAGACAGACAGAGACAGACAGAGACAGACAGGCAAAAACAGCGACAGAGACAGAGCAGAGAGACAGAGAAAGACAGAGACAAAGAAACAAAGAACTCTCATATCGTTAGGTAATAGTGTCCATGTTCCACTTTTCCCCATCTGAACAGAAGTGTGGAGTACTACTTGCCAGAGTCTTCAAGACCACATTTACAAAGCCCTTTGAATTGTTGAGAAAAGAGGTATTTTTTTTTCACAATTTTGATTTTAGATGCAGAACCTGGGAAAACCACAATCCTAAAGCCAACAGACCCAGACCACAGCCAGGATCCTTTCCTTTGGCCAAGAGGAAGAAGGGTTTTCCAGTGCTGACAGCAGAATCATATGCAAGCTGTTTTCTGTGAAGAGGTCCCAGGCTCAGGCAACTGTTCTGAGAACATGAGCACCGTAGGACCGAGCTGCCCCTCGTATTCTCGGCTTTACAGGCCAGTTAGCTGGCCATCTGGGAAGCGCCATTGACAAGGATGAACAAATGAAGTTGTCAGGACAGGGAATGCAGGCTCTTTATGAGATGCACAGACAAATCAGATAAGCCACCCTTCCGTTCCTCAAGCAGACAGGTCCAACCCTGAAGGGGTGACCTTGCAAGCAGACATTTTCTACATATTGTGGACAAAAAAGGCTTCTGTGTGCGGAGGGACCCAGAGCCAGACCTTTTGGCAGCAACCAGATGAGCCTCTAAGCTCTCAGCCCACCTCAGTGACATGAGCCCAAATAAGAAGAAAGCAGAATAGGTGGTAATTTGGTGAATCTCCAAACCTCTCCTCCCTCCCCACCCGAAACAACATAAAGCCCAACACTCTTTGGGGCCCCCTGGAAACCAATCCTCCCTGCCTCCTTCTTCTCCTCAGCTTGCCCCCCTCCCCAACATATCCAAGGCTCCTTCTCCCAATCAAAGGGGCCGAATTCTTCTGGCTCCAGCTCCGACTTGCCTTGGAAGGGGAGTGGGGGCTTGAAGCCATCTTTGCAGTGGAGCCAGCAGAAGCTGGGAGCAAAGGAACAACGCTTGCCCTGTTACCATGGCACAGGCATTGCAATCTCGCCAGGAAGCTAGTGGGGCAGAAACACTCTGGGGTTCTGCTTATATTAACCCACCCACAAGCAGCGGGAGGAACCACAAACAAATCCATGGTGCATCTGCCTTGGGAAGGGCCTGTCATTGGCCTAGCAATCGCATTTGGCTGCTTCCTCTAGACAGAGTCTGAGCCCAGTTGGGCAAGATCCATCATCAGGAATTCTTTCACCTGGGGAAAAAATCAATCGATATTGGGGAAGAGAGTTAAGATGGGTGAGGCGAATAATAATGCAAAGGGCAGAATGAGCATGGGAGAATTTGTACCGGGCGATGGGGCCATCCATCTCCCCAAAGAGACTAGTCCAAGTCCCTTTAGGGGTTGCAGCAGAAGGCAGACCGGGTGAGAATGGCACCACAGTGGTGGGACCTTAACAATGACAACCTGGAGGGGGGGAGGAAGAAACATGGTTCTGCCCAGTGAAAGACCACACAGCATGAAGATGGCACTCGGGAAATGCCTGGCACTTCAGGAGAGACATGCATGCCACTACTGCTCCAAAGCTACAACTTTGCAACAACAAAACTCTTAAAATACCTTCCCCTCTTTTTTCTACCTTTCATTCCTACCTGTGGTTAGTTTGTAGGAGTGTAATTCTTTGTTGTTGTTCAGTCATGTTTCAGTCATGTCTGACTCTTCATGAGCCCATTTGGGGTTTTCTTGGCAAAGATACTAGAGTTGTTTGCCATTTTCTTCTCCAGCTCATTTTACAGATGAGGAAACTGAAGCAGAGTCAAATGACTTGCCCAGGGTCACACGGCTAGTAAGTGTCTGAGGCCAGTTTTAGACTCAGACTCCTGAACTTCCTGACTCCAGGCCCAGCACTCTATCCACTGAGTCCTTCCTTTAAGCTCAATCTTTTCCATGAAGCCTCCCCTGATCACCCTAACTCCATGATCTTGCCTTATCCCGACTTCTATAACAACTATTGTCTAGGCCTATTTATTTGAAATATATTAGTCTGCCTTATTCATTTACCTTTTTATGTAAATCAGTCTTCTCTTCCCAACTAGACTGTAAGCTCCTCAAGGGCAGGAACCGTTTGTCATACTTCTGCTTTGTATCTCTCAGTGTCTGAAACCCATGTAGGTTCTCAAATACTTGCTCACTGATCCTCCTATCATTGTCCACACCCGAGATGGCCTAAGCATTTCAAAATGCATAGGGATATCTCTTGTTTTTAAAGATCTCCAGAGAAGGTGATTTCACAACCTTCCCTAATGTCTAATAACTTCAATTGACTAGAAAGTCTTTCTTGCTTTCATTAACAGCAACCTCAACTATCAATGGTCACTCTTAGCACCCTTTTCAACCCTTGTATATGGTATAAAAGAGTCAATGTGAAGAGTGGGAAAGAGTTCAAATACTGGCTCTACCACTTACTAGCTGTGTAACTCAGCGCAAGTCATTTAAACTCTCTGTCTCAGTTTTCTCATTTGTAAAATGGGGATAATCATATGCACACTACTTACCTCATTGAGTTGTTGGGAAAGTCCAGTAAGGTAGTGTATGGGAAAGCGGCTTTAGTCCCACTTAATCAATCAGCATTTGTCCAGTGGACACTGTGTCTTTGAAGTATGTGTGTGGCTTTGTAGCCATAAAGTATTCCAGAAATGTAAACAAATCTCCAATGTTCTTCTCCCCCTGCCATCCTACTCTGTAGTCATGCTGTCCATGCAGCACTTGGTCTAGACAACCTCACCCTCCTCATTGAATGTTCCTGGGCATGAAGGCCCTTGTTTGAAAAGTCTACTGAAGGTCTTGGGATGAAAGATGTGATACCAATTCAAATTATTAATAGCCTAAAACATTGCACTTTCTCTAAGATACAAGTACTAATTAGCCCTGATACCTTCCTATTTGTCAATCAGCATAATCATCTGGGTACTTATCGTGGGAAAAATTATCAGCCTTAGGAGGGCTTTCTACCTGCTACCCTGTCCGTCCCCTTGCAGAGGCAAGGGAGGGGTTATTATACTTTACAGCCATAATTCTCTATACTGTTCTTTAGGAAGGACATTCCAAGTTGTTTTACCTCATTTTGAGAGAGAGAGAGAGAGAGAGAGAGAGAGAGAGAGAGAGAGAGAGAGAGAGAGAGAGAGAGAGAGAGATTATGAAGAATCAAGAATTTGACTGAAGTGTGGACTAAGAAATTGACAGACTTGCCCAGAGTCAGTGAGGCCTTACAACAACTGAGAGTCCACTCAACAGAGAGGAGAGCGGCGAGCCACTCTAATTGTGGCTCTCCTGCCAGTTGCTTAGAGAATGAGCAGACACCTCAGAAATGTTGATGTTCAATAGTGATCACGTTCAGGCTTTCCTGATCTTGCTGTCATAAAATGTATTAAATAATTCCAAAAGGCAAACAGCAAAGCCACAGATGAGAAAGAGATGGGTTGTCAAGGACTTAAGGTGATATTTACCAAGCTTTATTTGTGAATCACAAATACTTTGGCAGTGTAGAATAATATTTGTATCCTGCTTCCTACTGAGCACTGTATACAGCTTAACTTCACATTTCAATGTCAAGGTTAAAACTGTTCATAAATGGTACCTAATAACACTCCCCTCCCCATTCCTTTTCCCTAAGCAAGCTGTCCCAATTTTAAGATAGTAATGAATCTGGGGAATAAACAGAGGATATGATAAAGTCCAGCACAGCTAAGGAAGGCCTTAAGTAGAGAAATGTGGGAAAATCTCTTACAAGACAATGACTTTGATACTGACTTCACCTTACCCTTCTCCCTTCCCCAAAGCTGATGAATTTTAGATCTGGTCCCTGACCCCCTGAATTCTCTCACATCCAGTAGAATGTGATATGTTTGGAAAAGGGCTAAACTTTCAGCCAGGAGATCCAGGTTTGAATTCTGTCTCCAATGTTAATAGCTACATGACTTTAAACAAATTCTCAGTTTCTTCATCTGTAAAATGAAGGGGTTGTACTATATAATCTCTAATGTCCCTTTCATTAGAAGCTGGGGAGGTTGTGGCCAATAAGGAAAAATGAGAATAAGATGTGCCCTGGAGCTTGCATAGGATATATCTACCTGCATGGTATAGGGCTGTCATTAACATCATGGCATAGTGGAATGAGAGCTGGTACTGGAGCCTGAATAGACCTGGGTTCAAGTCCTGTCTTTGACTCATACTGGCTAGGTGACCCTGGGCAAGTCACTACAAGGTTCCCAAAGGGTGCTGAGCAGAAGTGACAGATTTGCTCTTTTGGGGCTTCTCTCTATCAATGAAATCACAGGTCTAGTTCTTGTTTAAGAAAATCAAACTGTAGCATCTGGACTGAATTTAAGGGACTGGAAATGGAAAGAGCTGCCTAGGAATCAATATTAAGGAAACAAGAAAGGAGAACTTTCTGGTTATTTGAGGGAATGAGAGTGAGAGGAAAGTCATACTATTAGGGAAGAGCTGAGCATAAGAGTGTTTTCAGCAGCTGTAATTTGGGATAGGAAGAGGAAGTGTGAGTGTGACATTCTCAGTAATAACCTGCTAGTTCTATGTGACATAAGATTGCCTGTGGGCTTCTGGGTAGAGAGCACAGGGCATAGGTGTGCATGACAATAATGTGACAGCACTGTTTTGGAGGCAATTCTCTCACTGCCATGTTGGTCTTTGGAGGGGTTGGAGGGCTTGGAGAGGTAAGAGGAGAAAGAGGATTTCCTGGTATAGGTTATATGATCGGGGGTGTGCTGGAGTCAGCTTAGCCTGGTGGACAGCTGATTGAACTTTCAGTGTGAACATTTATACCTTGGAAATCTTAGCAAGCACTGATTTATAAATCAGGACTTGATTTATTGTTTTATTGATTGTCTAGAGCAGGGGTGGGAACCTGAGGCCTCAAGACCACATGTGATCCTCTAGGCCCTTAAGTGCAGCCCTTTGACGGAATCCAAACTTCACAGAAAAAAATCTCCTTACTAAAAGGATTTGTTCTGTAAAACTTGGACTCAGTCAAAAGGCCGCACCAAAGGACCTAGACGGCCATGTGTGGCCTCAAGGCTGCAGGTTCCCTACCCCTGGTACAGTTAAGAAAGTGATGGGAAAATGTTAATAATGAAGATTCAAATTAAAAGTGTGTTGTAGGTACATCTTTTCCCCTTCTAGAGGGCTGGTTGTGAATCATTTACTAGCACACCACTGCATTGACTGCTTCCCCAATCCTGGCACTTCCACAGAAGCCAATAATCATCTCCTTCCTGATGTGCCCCATTTTCCAGGGGCAACAAGAGACCCTGTCCTTTCTGGGATAGTGTTCTGGGTACAGTTCCCCATATTTACAACTGAACAAGCCCAGGTAGCTTGTGTTATCCACAAACTGGAGCAGACACCATACCCTTGGTAGAAAAGGGTGGCATTTTTCTGGATAACCACCAGCCCTCTGAAGCTGAGTACTGAGAGAAGCTTGCATACACTCACAGGAAGGCTGAAGCTTTGATGCCAAATCATCAGGCAGGAAATGAGGCCCATGCCAGGGTATATGAATGAATTCAGACATTTGAGAATTATTTTGCATTGAGAGGAGGTGGCCTTGGCAGAGACTTTAAGGTTTAAGTTCAGTGGCAAATTCTAAGACCACCTAGCAGTCACCATGCACCTGAGGATCTGACAGGTCCGATTGTCATACTAATCCAGTTGGAAAACAAACTAAAATATCAAAGGAGGTAGAGTATTGGACCCAAAAGATCTATTGGGGGGGAAGGGCATGAAAAATAAACAAATCTATGTAGCTGGATATCACCCAGCATGGGCGGGCATCCTAATGTTGGCAATACAGGATATGGTATGACCTTGGCTTTCGGCATCGAACCCCATATCATCTGGCCCGTCAGTGTTATTGGTCATAGGTTCAGGATCTCTAGGACCTCTAGAGATGCTGCCCAGAACAGGGAAATAGCCACTAGGGGTCAGCCTGGGGCTTTAGATACCCAGGGCTTAGCCGTACTAAGCATACCCAGACCTGAGTTTTCAAGGTGGAGGTTAGGCTTTTGGTCTATTGAAATGGAAAACCCAGACACAACTAGTCTGAGGCTAGGCTTTTCTCCAGGCACTAAAATTTGGAAGGTGCTGACAACACTTATTCTCTTTCTCCTGGTAGAAACAAATGAGCTTAGCAAGAATAATTACCGAAAACAGGAAACTGCAATAGCAGTTGCCACCCTTCCACTTCCTCCCCTCCACTAGCAACCTATTCCAGTTAATCTTTTCCCTGTTCTGATTCCCTTCTGCCAGGCCTTCTTGCCCAGGGGTGGTCTCTTGGCATCCCTGGATCTCCCTCACCCTCCGTGGGGTATCATGGCATCTTGTGTTCTGAAGTTTAATGTCTCCTCAAATTCTTCTCAACTGAGCTTGCTGTAGAATATCGTGTGATATTTTCTGTGGGTGCTAGAATTGCTTGTTATGATTGTGACAGGCAATGCTACCTTTCAACTGGATGGAAGTCTGGGAAGAAGAAATAAAGAACCCTGGGAAGAGCATTGACTCTAGAATCAGAGGAACTGGATTCAAATCCTTCTTCTGATGTTTACTACCTGGGTGACTCGGGGAAATGACTGAACCGCTCTGGGCCTCAGTGTCCTCATCTGTAAAATGAGGAGGTTGGAATAGATAACCTCTGAGGTCCCTTCTGGCTCTAGATTTATGATCCTGTTGGGTCCTTCTCAAGGATGGACTAATGGGGGTAAGGCAAAGATACCCCACTTTCCAGCCCAAGTCCAAGGTCATTAGACAGGAGAGAGTCTTTGTCTGAAATGCGTGGAAAAGAGCAAAGACCACCTTCCTAGCACTTATCAGGAGATTCAGGGAGAAAGGTAGTAAGGAGGAGACAGGATATTGGTGGACAGGACCTGAAAATTAAATGGATTAAAAAAATTAACTGAAAGGTTAAGTGATTTACTAAGGGTCACACAGACAATATGTGTCAGAGATAGGACTTGAACCCAGGTCTGGTATGTGCTACAGAATAGCACTGGATTTGGAGTCAGGGGGCCCATATTAAAATCCTACCCCTGTCACTTACTCTCTGTGTTCTTGGGCAAGTCATTGAGTTTCTCTGGGCCTCAGTTTCTTCATCTGTAAAATGAGGAGATTGGATGGCTTTTATGGGCCCTTCCAGTTCTAAATCTATAATGCTATAACTCCAAGACCTGTTCTCTATCCACTATGTCCCACTTTGAGGTATTCTGACCTAAATACACCCAAAAAAGAGAGACTTTTCTTTCTAGTGGTTGTCATCTGTTTGTTGACCTATTAACTTGACTTCTCAGATTCCCTCAGGGGCGCAGCTTCATCAAAACTCAAGGCTTCCAAGATACCCTTGCTGTTGTTACTAAGTGATTTTTCAATTGTGTCTGACTCTTTGTAACCCCATTTGGGGCTTTCTTGGCAAAGCCATTGTAGTGGTTTGCCATTTCTTTCTTATTTGAAAGATGAGGAAACTGAGGCAAACAGGCTTAAGTGACTTGCCCAGGGTCACACAGCTCGAAAGTATGAAAGTTTAGATTTGAACTCAGGAAGAAAAGTCTTCCTGACTCAAGCCTGGTACTCTACCAACTGTACCACCCAGCTGCTCCAAGACATCTTAAAAATCATCAAAGATGGTGATCCCTTCACTGATTTGAATGTCTGTCTTGCCCATCAGAAAGTTCCTCCTAAGTCTAACTAAATCTCTGTGATCATTAAACACAATTCCCTCTTGTGCTCGCCATCCATGGTGAAGGAAGAACAGCTGCTCACCATCCTTTGTTTAATAATCCTTAATGGGTTTACAAACAGTTATTAGGTCACCCTTCAGCTTTCTCTTAATCTTATTTTATTTAAATAGAGGCTGACAGCTTCAGAGCAAAGCATTTCAGTCACAAGCACACAGAGAGAAATAGCAGGAAATCCAACTGGGTGATCAGCCACTTTGGCTGTCCAACTGCCCACTTCAACCTAGACAGATGAGTCAGTTTGCTTTCTTTTGCAAACTTTTAATAGATGGGAGGGAAGTTTCCTGGCTATCACCTGAATTAAATAAACCACTCCTGACCTGGGTCAGAGAGTGAAGGAATGAGTCTATCAGTCAATCAATCAATCAAAAAAGCATTTATCAAGCAATTAGTCCATGTTAGGCACTGTCAATACAAAGACAAACATGAAACAGCCCCTGCCTTCAGGGAGTTTACATTCTACTGAAAGAAACGTATACATGCGAAGAGAGATTTAAAAAGTGTTCCACTTTGATCCAACCATTTTGGAAAGCAATTTGGAACTATGCCCAAAGGGCTATAAAAATGTGCATACCCTTTGACCCAGCAATAGCACTTCTAGGGCTGTATCCCAAAAAGATCATAAAAATGGAAAAAAGATACACATGTACAAAAATATTTATAGCAGCTCTTTCTGTGATGGCAAAGAATTGGAAATTGAGGGGATGTCCATCAGTTGGGGAATGGCTGAACAAGTTGTGGTGTACGAATGTAATGGAATACTATTGTGCTATAAGAAATGATGAGCAGGTGGACTTCAGAAAAACCTGGAAAGAATTGTATGGACTAATGCTGAGTGAAATGAGCAGAACCAGGATAACATTGTACACAGTAACAGCCATGTTGTGCGATGATTAACTTTGATAGACTTAGCTCTTCTCAGCAATTCAAGGATCTAAGACATCTCCAAAAGTCTCATGATGGAAAATGCTATCTATATCCAGAAAAAGAACTATGGAGTTTGCATGTAGATCGAAGCATACTATTTGCTCTTTTTTTCCTTCTGTTTCATTTTGTTTCTTTTTTCTTGTGGTTCCTCCTATTGGTTCCAATTCTTCTTTACAGAATGACTAATGTGAAAATATGTTTAATAGGAATGCATATGTAGAGCCTATATCAGATTGCATGTCATCTTGCGGAGGGAGGAGGGGAAGAAGGGGAGAAAATTTAAAGCTCAAAAGCTTATGAAGTCAATGTTGAAAACTAAAAATAAATTAATTAATTTTAAAAAAGTATTCCACTTTAATGAAGAGACAAAATACTGTCTCCACATTTGCAAAGAGAAAAGGCAAGATCCATTCTCCTATTTCAGGCAGGCAGATCAGAGTTTCTGGTGATGTTACCCTGACTGAAGGTATAGGAGGGGCTGTGGATTGTATAGGGTTGGACTGATTCCCTCAGTTACATATCTGTCTCTAATTATGGATAATGAGGGTTAGGAGGAGGGAGAGAAGAGGGGGCACACTCAGGGCTTAGGGGAGGCCTCAGCTGACTGCACATTTTAAAGCTTCCTCTCCCTTTCATGCTATATGTTTATTCTTGGTTCATCACTCAGATTGACAGGTGAAAGTCTGTGTTAGCTGGCTGAGGTGGGTTTCATGCTGTGCCTTGAGTCAGCACTCCAATATTCCCAATGAAACAAAGAGTTGCAGAGGAAAAGCACAGATGGGCTAGAGGAAATTTGGTGAGGTTTAAAAACCCTTTTTGCTGTTGTTATTAAGTATAAATAGGGGTACATGACCTCCACCTCCTGCTCCATCGTTTGGCCAGGCTATCCACCCCCCCCCATCAGACCTGGAAGGCTTTCCCTCCTCACCTCTTAGAATCCCTATTTTACATCAAAGTACAGCTCAGACACTCCTAAAGGAGGCCTTTCTCTATTCCCCAGAATGGTTAGTTTGCTCTATGTTTTGAAATTATTTTGAGTATAATTTTTATTTGCTTAGTGTATCTATGTCCCCTTATAAGCTCCTTGGAGGCAGGGACTGCTTTATTTTTGTCCCTCGTATTCCCAGTGCCTAATACAGTATCTTCCTTTCCATGTAATCAGTTGTTGTTGTTACTTGGTTGTGTCCAACTCCAATTCCTTGTGACCCCATTTGGGATTTTCTTGGCAAAGATACTGGAGTGGTTTGTCATTTCCCTCTCCAGCTCATTTTATAGAGGAGGAAACTGAGGCAAACTGGGTTAAGTCATTTGCCCAGGGTCACATAGCTAGTAAGTGTCTGAGGCCAGATTTGAACTCAGGAAGAGTTTTCCTGACTCTAGGACTGGTACTCTATTCATTGTACCACCCAGCTGCACATACTACTACTACTACTACTGCTACTACTACTGCTGCTACTACTACTACTACTACTACTACTACTACTACTACTTACTACTAGCTAACATTTATATAGAGCTTATCATGTGCCAGGCACTGTGCTAAGCGTTTTACAAATATTATCTCATTTGATCCTCATGATAACCCTGGGAGGTAAGTGCTACTATCATCCCATTTTACAGATGAAGAAACTGAGGCAAATAGAGATTAAGTGACTTGCCCAGGGATACAACTGCTGGTAAATATCTAAAGCTGGATTTGAATTCAGATCTTCCTGATACCAGGTCTAGTGCTCTATCCACTGCTCCACTTATCTATCTGCCCTATTGCTTAACAAATGCTTGTTGAGTTGGACTTTCTGTGGAGTTTGTTTTAGGGGTAGGGAAAACATCTTGTTGAAGACCACTGGACACTCTATCCCACTTCTTTTTCTCCCTTGGCCAAGGTTTTAGGATAAGGATCTATCCCTCTGAGCAGGATCAGCTAAGGTCAGTTTCCTATTCTGTAAGTCCTAAATACCATGGCAATTTTTTCCACCCCCAACCTGGAACACATGGTCCGACAAAGTGTATTCCTTTTGCAAAGTTTCATTAAATACACTGGCTTATGTTGTTGTTGTTGTTGTTTTGGGGTTGGTTTTTTTTTTTTGAGAAGTTTGGAGGCTAGAAAATCTGAGGTGCTTGGTTACCATACCCACACACACCACGATGCTACTTATTTCCCAGTTGTTTTCACTGGAGAATGGGGATGTATTTTGGGAGAAGCCCTGCCTAGGAGGACTGGGGAAGACCCCTGTCCCATTATTCTTTCTCTGGATTTCTGAATTCCAGGGGTACCTAGGCTTTGCGATGATTCCATCTTCCCTTCATCACTCTTAAGTCCCACACTGATGTCATCAGCTTCCATTTTCCCAGTCTTTCCATCTGTTTCCTTGTTAGTCCCTTCAAGGGGGTTCATCCCTTCACCACCATTTGCCACAGTCCAAACAGCTCCTTGTTCACTCAAGTCTTTCTCTCCTGACCAAATCTGGAGTGATGGGTTTTTCCACCTCCTGGCACCAGATTTTGAGTTGAATTCATATATTTTGCCAGTAACTAGAAGAAAAAGAGAGCAACAGTTAGGCCTATTTCTTCTCAAAAGAAGCAAACCAGAAGCTCTGAATGACTAAATGATATAAAACAGCCTTGCAGATAAGCAGGGACCATTTACTGGCCCATAAAAGTCTAGCTAACCTGTCCCTTCCAAAGATTACACAACTTAGACACACACCACAGGCAGTAAAGAAATGAAATGAATAGCCTATAATTCATAGTCACTGGTTCTGTGAACTCACTCTGAGCAGAGGTTCTTAATCTTTTTTTTTATGTCAAGGACCTCTTTGGCAGTTTGACAAAGTCTATGTTCACCTTTTCATCTTACCGGGTTTTTTTTAAGACTTCTTTTATTAATTTATTTTGAATTATCAACAATCACTTCTGAGTTGATTCAACAACTTTTGAGTTTTAAATTTTTCTCCCCCTCCCTCTCCACCTCCCTCCCCAAGACAGCACACAATCTGATATAGGCCATACATATACATGCCTATTAAACGTTTTCACATTAGTGATGCTGTAAGTAAGAATTAGAACCAATAGGAGGAACCACCAGAAAGAGGAAACAAAAGTCAACAGAAGAAAAAAAATAGCAAATAGTATGCTTCCATCGGCATTCAAACTCCATATTTCTTTCTTTGGATGTGGATAGCATTTTCCATCATGAGGCCTTTGGAGATGTCTTATCAGCTTATTGTTTTTAAATGCATAAAACAAAAGTCACAGAATTACAAAGGAAACCAACAGTGAAAAAACAGAGACATAATTTTTTTCTCCGTCCAAGTTCACAGAGTCTCTACAAGGGGAGTGCTGGTAAATATTTAACAACCAGCTCTCCAAAAATGCATGACCCTTTTAATTTAATGTTATTAGCATTTTCTCCATAACTTTCTTAAAAAATAAGTCAAGCCCTAATTGACACCCTTTGCCAATTTCAAAGGTGTAAATGTTCACATGGAAAATTTAACAATCAGCTCTCCCAAGCCAGTCTGACCCAGCTCCAGCCCACCTACAGTCTATGCCTAGACCCCTTGGGGATCCATGGACTCCAAGTTAAAACTCCTTATTCTATGCCATCTTGATTATGTAGTGAAAAGAGTGTTTGAAATCTTGAATTTAATATGGACTTGGGATAATTCAGATTCCAGTTTTAGTGGGAACCCAATTACTTCCCAGTTTGTTTGTGTTTTTAAAGAGAGTCCTCATCACTGGTATAAAGAAGATACCAAGAAAATAAATTGTTATATGTGTGTGTATACATGTCTGTGGGGGCAGGGTACTGTGTCTGGAGTCAGCAAGACTTATCTTCCTGATTTCAAATCTGAACTCAGATGCTTACTAGCTATGTGACCCTGGGCAAGTCATTTAATCCTGTTTGCCTCAGTTTCTTCATCTGTAAAATGAGCTGGAGAAGAAAATGACAAACCACTGCAGTATCTTTTCCAAGAAAACCCCAAATGGGATCATGAAGAGTCTGACACGATTGAAAAATGACTGAAGGACAACAACAATATATCTATGGGCCTGTGATCATAAATTTAGAGATGGAAGGGGCCTTAAAGGCCATGTAATTCAACTTCCTCATTTTACAAATGAGGAAACTGAGAATCAGAGAAGCCCTGCCTAAGGACACCCAGGAAGTAAATGATTGAGGCAGGATATATGTGCAGGTCCCCTGACTCTAAAAAGCACAGGGTGGGTTGTGTGTGTGTGTGTGTGTGTGTGTGTGTGTTTTGCACCAAAAGCTCTAAACTTAGGTGAAAAGATGTGATACAAGTTGAGATCTTATTTCTAAGGTATGATGATAACAGCCATTGGTTTTCGTGCCAGGGGACCAGGTTTGAATTCTGTCATCTCTGTTTTTCGCCACTGGGCAAGTCACATCCTCTGAACCCTGGTTTCTTGGAAGCTAGACTACATGACCTCTCTAAACCCTAAAGTCATAGGAGTGACATTCTCATTATGTCCTCCCTTCCCCCAAGGTTTCTTTGCTCTTGGTATTCCAGCTGGCTCCCAGATTTCGCTCTTTATCATAGATACATCTACACACAGGGCACCTCTGTCTCCACCCTGAATATGTCTATTTCCCAGACCAAGTATCTTTAGGGGTATGGTAGGGTCAGGGGAGACTCTGCGGTGTCATTTCCCTGAAACCTCCGAGGCTGTCTGCTGTGGATTCCTCCAGCACTTATGCTAATGTGGGCACATTATGGTAACAAGTACCTAATAATAGAGGGAAATGTAATTCCAACTGCAGCCTCTTGCTGGAGAGGAGCCATTCTCCTTCAGAGAAGGACTGAAGCATTTTGCATATGAAGGTGGCCAGGAGCCAAAACACTTGCCTCCTGAATTTGGTTTCCTTCCCTCTATTCCCATCTATAATTGAGCCTTTGTAAGTGGCAGAAATGTGTGTAAAGGAGCTAAATCTAGTGGCTGACTTCAGGGAGGTTATGTGAGCTCAGGGAGACTGGCTTTACCTTTCATTTATCTTTCCCAGCCAAAGAAATTCTGGGCTGTGCTATCTGGAAACACTCATACACTGACCGCTGCATTTCACCTATAGCTCAACCATCTACCCAATGGGAAAAAATGGATTCATTCTGTAACTGTGTGGGGAAAAAATGTGTTCTCAGGGACACTATCCTCAGTAGGTGGCTTATTTCTTGGGAGAATAAGGGAGAAAAAAAATAGGATTTTTTTTTCGCTTTATCAATCAAGGAAGCAAGCAAGCATTTATGAAGTTCCTACTATGTGCCAAGTATTGCTTTAGGTAAAGACAAAAAAAGAAACAGTCTCCAGCTTCAAGGACCTTACCTTCTATTGGCTGGGCTTACCTGAAAACTAGCCAAGACTTTGGGTAGCTGAGTGTCTATAAGGCAAGTCACTTCTTTAACCTGAGTCTAATTTCCTCATCAGTAAAATGGCAGTGGTATGAGGCCATGGGGTAGGCTGAGAGTTGGAATAAGTGATTGCTAAGGTTCTCCCCAGACCAGGATTGGGGAACCTGCGGCCTTGAGACCATGCAGCCCTCTAGGTCCTCAAGTGTGGCCCTGAATTGGAGTCGGTCAAAAGGCCACACTTGAGGACCTAGAGGACCGAATGTGGCCTCGAGGCTGCAGGTTCCCTGCCTCTGGTCTGGACTATTGCAAGAGCCTTCAGATTGGCCTTCTTGTATCCAGACTATTCTCCTCTCCTATTGATTATTTAACGGCCAAGATTAATATTCCTAAAACATTTGGGTCTTTTTTTCCCCAGTAACTCTCTATTGCCTCTAAGGGGAAAACAGACTTCTCGAGCTGGCATTTAAAGTCATACACAATCTGTCTTACCACCTCTCTGTCCAGACTTATTACTCCCCTTCATATAGTCTACATTCCAGCCAAAATAACCTGCTAGCGACTCCCCTGAATTACATGTGCAGACCTCCCATTTCTTCGCCTTTCCTTCAAGTTCAGCTCAATGACCTAAGTGCCACTTCCTGGATGAAGCCTCTCCAGATTCCCCCAGTTTTTAAGTACTCTTTTCACCCTATGATTCCTCCGAATCTAGCTCCCGGAGGACAGGGATGGTTCCATTTTTGTCTTTATCTCAAGTACCTCAAAACAGTGCCTACCTTGAACATAATAAGCACTTAATAAATGTTGAATTGAATTTCAAGTTCTAAATCCTATAATCTTAAGGAGACATAGTCATCACCCTAATATTGGGCCTATGTGGGCATGGAATGCCTCGGAAAATTTTACACAAGATGTTACAAAAGTGTTAGAACAGTTTTAAGCTTTAATAGCTTATGCTATTAAAATAGCTTTTAAAATTAAAATACATTAATAAATTAAGTAAATAAATAAAGAACAATTAAAAAGAACTTATGCTATTAGCTTTAAACTGAACTAAGGCTTTTGGGACACCATGTACACCTTACCATATCCTGACCTGCAATACCTTTGAGAGAGAGACAGAGAGACAGAGAGAATGTGCATTTATATAGTGCCTACTATGTACCAGGCAATGTGCTAAGTGCTTTACAAATATTTGATCCCCTTGATCAATTTGAATATTCTATTTGATCCTACCTGTGAGGTAGGTGCTGTTATCATTCCCATTTTAAAGCTGAGAAAATGGAGACAGAGTATGGGACTTGCCTAGGGCACAGAGCTAGGGAGCTGCTGAGATGGGATTCAAACTCAGGTCTCCCTAACTTCAAGCCTCAAAGTCTAATCACTGAGCCACTTAGATAACATTCAGACAAGACATAATTTGCCAAATCCTTAAAATACTTTGCAAATGTTGGCTATTATTACAATAATGTATTAAGACTTGCAAAGTGTCTTTCTCACCATTACCCTGTGAAGTATTATTATTAGTCATATAATTATTAGTATTATTATTTCCCATTTTACATATGAGGAAACTGAGGCCCAGAGAAATAAAGTCACTTGCCCAGCACCAAACAGGTAGCAAGTGTTGAATCTGAGATTTGAACTCAGGTCTTATGACTGTAAGACCCGTGTTCAATGTGCTATATGCCATACTGCCTTCTATTTTACAAATCAACCAAGTGGGACCCACATGGAAAATCAAATATTCTCTTTGAAAACAGCAGGTTAGGAACAACAAATGATGTGGGGAAAAAAATGAAGGCTTACTGTACTTCCACTCATTTATCAATAATGGTACTATCTCCTTTTAAAGTGGTATTTCCCACTTATATTACCTGGGTCTAGGGCTTCTCCATCAAAGACAGTGTTAATCTTGGTCATTTCCTAAGGAGACAGAGAGACACAACGTGAAATAAAGCTAGGCGCTGACCCAGGAGAAGGCTGTCATTACTTTGAGAAATTCAAACCTGGGTGAGTTTGGCAGCCAAGCCACATGGTACCTCCGCCTGCTGAATGTTCAGCCACTGAGCTCAATAAGGAAAAAGCCACAGAGATTTCTGCGGGCCTGCCCAATGCTCAATCGAGAACTAATCACGTCTGACAGACTAAGTGACTTCGAATAGGCAATCAGAGAGGTTCACCTCCTCTGGGCAAAGGGCCTAGGAGCTCCCTGTTGGGAGGTGGGTAGAATCAGAACTGAGGAGGGGTACCTAATAGACTGCAAGGGAAGGAAAGCAGTTCTCAGACATCCGATGCCAAGCGGGCTGTGCTTGAAGAATAATTAGCCTATTCGAGCTGGAAGGAACACTGAAAGCATCTAGTTCAGTTCACCCCCACTACCTTTTTTTTTTTTTAACACGCTGAGGCCCAGAGATGTTAAGTGACTTCCCCAACATTACACAGCTATTGAGTTCTCCTGACAAAGAATTCAATGGACTTTCTATCCCATTTAATACCACTTAAACCAAATCCTCTCCAGGGGCCCTGGCCTGTGGTGCGTGCCACCCTCCATGCATTCCATACGGCCCCACAGCTGGCTAAGATTTAAAAAGGCCTAGGCAGAAGGAAGCTCTCTAGTCCCAGCTTTCAGGGTTTGGAAAAGAAGTATTCAGATCAAGGGAGACAATGATCCTACTGTATTTTTCACTAGTCAGACCATGCCTGGAATAATGCATTCAGTTCTGGGCACTTTGACAAGCCGAGGCACATTCAGAGGAGGATAACAAGGATGGTGAAGGGTTTCAAAACAACATTAGAGACAGCTCCTTCAGAGCAGGGACTTTTACCTTTCTTTGTATCCCAATCACTTAGCACAGTGCCCCGCACATAGTAGAGACTTAATAAATGTTTATAGACTGAGTGATTGACAGTGTCACATGAGGAGGGAACTGGGGAGATAGAGATAGTTGACCTGGAGAAGACTTGGTGGAGACAAAAGAGCTGACTTCCACATTTTGAAGAGTTTCCTGGTGAATGAGGGATCAAATTTATTCTCTCTAGCAGAGAGAAACAGGTTCAAGAGGTAGAAGTCAGAGACAGATTTTTGGCTCAACATAAAGGAGAAATTCTTAACAATTAGAGCTGACCAAAAAAATGGAACAGACTGCTTTATGAAGCAATGAGTTATCTATCTCTGGAGTTATTCAAGCAGAGGCTGAACAACCACGCTTTCAGGATATTGGAGAAGGGGTTCCACATGGTAAGGAGTAGTGCTAGATGCTGTCACACCAAAGGCCAATAATAACAACTATTTCTATAGCATTTGAAAGTTTTTGAACTGCCTTCCTTCCTACAACTTTGTGATGTAGGTAGTTCAAGTATTATTGATGACGTTTTATAGTTGGGGAAACTGAGGCACAGATAGGTGAAGTGACTTGTTGGGAGGAGAAGGGGGATGAGCAGTACACAACTAATAAGTAATAGTGTGTGTAGTGGTGGTGCATAGTGGTAGTAGTGTTGGTGTTGTTAAGTTGTTTCAGTTGTGTCTGACTCTTTGTGACTCTATTTGGGGTCTTCCTGGCAAAGATACTGGTGTAGTTTGCCATTTCCTTCACCAGCACATTTTACAGATGAGGAAACTGAGGCAAACAGGGTTAAGTGACTTGCCCGAGGTCACACAGCTATTACAGGTCTGAGGCCAGATTTGAACTCAGGAAGATGAGTCTTCCTGACTCTAGACCTGACACTCTACCCTAAAGTACCATGTAACTGCCCAGCAGTAGTTGTATCAGGATTTGAACTCAGGTCTCCTGATTCCATGGCCTTTACTCTGAATGCCTGTGTAAAAAGAGCCTGGATGGTTTATCTTCTAGAACTAGTCATATAAGAAAGAGCTAAAGTCATATCCCATTTGTCAGCTGGTCACAGGCAATGAAGACTTGTTTATTAGACTAATAGATAATTAACAGTTACTGGGCATTCACCCGTCAGGAGGCAGCTTGGTAGGGTAGAATGAGCCCTTGACTCAGAGTGTAGTTCTGACTTCTGATCCCAACTCCTTCAGTTATGATCTGTGCAACCATGGGCACACCATTTAATGTCCCTGGGCCTCAATTTCTTCATCTGTAAAATGGGGGGTGGACTTCCAGGTCTAAGTTGATAATCCTAAAAACCCAGGACCACAGAATATTAGAGCTAGAAGGGACTTCTAGAGATCACCAATTCACCAGCTTACCATAAAGGGACCACAAAACCAAACAGGTGAAATGACTGGCCCAAGGTCACCAGGTGCATGTTGAGTTGAGACCACCTGGAACTGGCCTTTATTCTTTCAATAGCACTAGATAAAGAAGTCTGGCAGAAATACGGTCAGTGAGTCAGCCTTTTTTTTTTTTAAACCTGCTCTCTCTTGAAGAGAGTCTGGCAGCCCAGGGAAAGGTCCTTGGGCTACCAAAAAAGCCTTCCTCCAACATCCCCTACTCCTACATGTTTCCTTACAAGTAAGGTGATAGGATCCTGTTTCTCCATCCCTCAGGACCCTTATCTTTTCCTCACTGCTCCTTGCACATAGAACATGGTATAGTGGATGGAGTGTTGAGTTTAAACAGATCTGAGTTCAAAGCCTGCCTCAGACCCTGGACAAGTCACCTAACGTCTCTCAGCCTCAGTTTCCTCATCTGTAAAATGGGGATAATAATATCACTTATTTCACCAGGTGGTTGTGATATGTGAAATGCTTTGCAAACCTTAAAGCACTGTACAAAGGCTAGCTATCATCATCATCATTAATACTATCATTAGCAATGATTATGTATTTACTCCTCCTGTTCCTTGGCAGCACTGACTGCCAGGTCCCTAGTCAGTATCCTGCCAGATCCCCAGGTTTCAACCACGCTGGTGTGGGTAAGTGCCTCTTCGGCCCAGGGGAGTCAGAGGAGGCCCTCCGTGTGCTGTACAATTCTTCTGCCCTTTGCCGCACACAGAGACAGCCAGGTGGGCAGCAGCTGGCTCACCCTCTGGCCAGTCTGACTGCTTAGGCATGCACACTGAGGCAGCTGCCACCCATCTGCCTCCTCAGCCTTTGCGCTGCCGTTCCCCGTTTCATTTATCTCCCAGCCCTTCTTTCTCAGAGTTACAGTGACATAGTCCACCCAACCGTGAAAGACGAGCAGGGACACAGTGGTTGTGCTTCCCCCACCCCCACGGCTCCGCAGCCTTCGCAGAGATCACAAAAGCTCAGAACTGGAAGGGACCTGGGCCCCAAACCCCTTTACAGCTTTCCTGGCAATGGTCAACCAGCCTCTGCTTGAAGACCATTAGTGAAGGGAAACGGACTCTTTCCTGAAATAGCATATTCCACTTTGGGATAGTTCTCATTTTGGTGGGGAGAAGTATTTCCTTATATGCAGCTTAATTCTGTCTCACGACAACTGATCCCGCCCCCCACCCACCGCCTGAGCTTTGCTCCTAGTTCTGCTCTCTGGGGCCAAGCCGAGCGTTCTAATCCCTCAGCCCTGTGACAGCCTTCAGATTCTGGAAGATAGCGATTATGCCTCCCCCCTCCCCACCTCCCGCCCCCAGGCTGCCCTTCTCCCAGGTCTACATCTTGAGTTCCTTCAACTGATCTTGGCACCGCATATCTTTCAGCATTCTCGCCATTCTACCTGCCACCTATTGAGATGAATTCTAGATTGTCAATGTCTTTCCTGAAATATACAGCACCCAGTACGGAATACAATCTGGACAGGAAGGGGCACCCTGGGGTAACTGACTCCATTCTGAACATTATGTCTTGTCCTCACATTTTCTTTTTTTCCTACATGCAGTGAAGACCCTGTCTTGCTTGCATCTGGATACCTAGAGCTTAGCACAGTGCCTGGCACATAGTAAGCTCTTAAATGCTTGTTCACTCTACGATTCCCTTCCTTCCTTCCTTTCTTCCCTCCCTTCCTCCCCTTCTTCCTTCCTTCCTTCCTCTCTCCCTCCCTCGCTCCCTCTCTCCCTCCTTTCCTCTCACTCCCTTCCTTGCTTCCTCCCTCTGTCCCTCCCTGCCTCTCTTCTTCCCTCCCTCTCTCTCTTCTTCCCTCCTCTCTTCCTTTCTCCCTTCCTTCCTTCTCTCCTTTTCTCCGTTTCTCCTTTCCTTGCTTTATCCCTCCCTCCCTACTTTCCATCCTTCCTTCCTTCCTTCCTTCCTTCCTTCCTTCCTTCCTTCCTTCCTTCCTTCCTTCCTTCCTTCCTTCCTTCCTTCCTTCCTTCCTATCCTATCCTATCTCTCCTAGATAGAGATTACTTTAGGCAAGACAGTGGAGGCCAAGATTGATTTTCACAGGCTCCCATCTCTTCTCCTGGCCTCTCTTTGTATCAGGTACTCAGTTCTCTCAAGGAGCCTCTCAGGTTCTTGGAAGGTACTTCTCCATGGATTTGCTTTCCCTTCACTATTCCGGGGTTCATACCTACACCATGCCCTTCAAAACTTCCATGCCCCATGCTCCTGAAGGCTCTGATTCCTGCTTTCTGAAGTAATAACCAGTCAGTTGGCCAGCTAGCATTTATTAAGCACTTAACTATCTGCCAGGTGGGGCAGCTAGGTGGCAAAGTGGATAGAGTGATAAGCTGAAAGTCAGGAAGACCTGAGTTCAAATTCAGCTTCAAGATGCTTGCTAGCTGTGTGGTCCTGGGCAAATCATTTAACCCTGTTTGTCTCAGTTTCCTCATCTGTAAAATGAACTGGAGAAGGAAATGGCAAACCACTCCAGCATCTTTACCAAGAAAACCTCAAACGGGGTCATGAACAGTTAGACATGACTGAAACGACTGAATGACAACAAAATGTGCCAGGCACTGGGGATACATAAAAGCACATAAAAGCAAAATAAAACAAGACAAACCCAGTTCCTGCTCTCAAGGAGTGCATAGTCTTTGGGGGAGACAATGGAAGGAATATTATTTTCTATAGCAAAGTGATGAGTAGGTAGGGACCTTACTGGGACCTTAGAGGGGTCAAATTTTACCAGGGAGATGACCAACTACTCTCCCCACCCTTTGAGCTAGCACTAGCCATGGGCTCAGAGGGGATAGGCAGTGAACACTATTTAAATTTTAATCATTTGATCAAAAGGATAATTTTTCAATTACTTATGTGCCTGGAAGGTATTCAATGACTAAAGCCAGTTTTCTTTTGGCATCAGCAAAGTGCCTTAAACTTTAAGTTCTTAGAGGGCGAGGGCTGTATATTTTTAATAAATTCTTTTGGATTAAGACATCTAGAGGCCTGGCATATACAGGATGGTATAGAGGACTGAACTTGGAGTCAGGAAAATTAGGGTTCAAACACTATCTCTGACACATCCTACTGTGTAACCTTAGGCAAATCATAGAACTGCTCAGGGTCCAGGTCATTTTCTGCCTATAAGTTAGAAGAGTTGCTGATTTGCATTGGTGGAATGAATTCCCATACAAGGAGTTCTCTGCATGTATAAAATTCTAGGTTCTGACAAAAAAAATTATGTTAGGGATGGTAAAATACCTAGGACGCTTACTGACAATGCTTTGAACTTCTTAAGTGTGCATTTCACCCAAAGATTTCATGGCTCTTGGATCAGAATAAATATATCCTTTTGCCATCCTAAACAAGAGGTAAGGGTCAAGATAAGACATTTCATTATTATCATATTTTAATCCCTCACTTCTCATCTGGGGAATTTAAGACAGGAAAAGATAAACATAACCTGTTTTGCTATCCCATGATCTCTTATTCTCATAATCCTTTAAACTTTTCCTTTTTAAATTTACTTCCATTTTTTTTTCAATGAACAAAATTGATTTTCTCTCCCTCCTACCCTTTCAAGCTTTTCAAAGCCCCTTTCATTTGCAGTCTCTCATCAGATTCCTACATCATCCCTATAAGGAAGATGAGATAGGCATTATTGCCCTCATTTTATAGATGAGGAAAAGGAGAACCAAGTGACCTGTCCAAAGTCACACAACTTTTCAGTGGCAGAGCTGTGCTTGGAACCCAAGTTTCTTGACTCAAAACCCAACCCTCTAGCCCCATTTCTTTTGACCTCTGCCTATTTTGTAGATGAGGAAACAGGCCCTGAGAGGCTAAGTTCACAGCCAGAGCTGGGACTAGAATTCAGGCCTCCTGATACCTAGCCCCATACCCTTCCCATATTCCCTTTCTATAATGTTCTGGGAGAGTAGAGAAATAGAGTCTTTGGAAGTGCTATAGTGGAGTTGTGATCTTTAAGCATCATTCCCCCATCCCACTTACTCTCCTGGAGGGCTGATGGAGATAATAAACACCACTATTCAATATTTATGAAATCCAGTTCTTCTGCAAATATATCACAAGACATGCTCAGTGGAGGGAACCAATTCTATCAAGAGCTCGTCACACAGCAATCTGTTCCAGTGGCCAAGTACAAGCATCTCACTGAATAACAAACACCCCCAGAGGATAATGCGGAAAGGCTGGTTTGGGGAGAAAGGGGAGAAAACAGCATCCTCTAATGGGATTCGTTTGATAACTGGCCACACTTACCAACACAACTTCTCTCTTTGCCTTCTTGGTTTCTGCAGGGAAGAAGACAGATGAAAGTCAAGTTGCCTACTCCTGCCTCCCTTTAAAATCCCACCTCCCACAGTGGGGTTCCCTTAAGCAGGCTTCCAGCTCAGTGTTGCAAACATAGCAAAGAATTTATCAGCTCATGGAAATGTTTTAGCAGCCTGCCATCCTTCCTGGAAATGAAATCCATATTTTTCCCTTATTCTGTCTGGCACACTGGCAGTACCAGTTGTGGGGGAAGGCAAGTGGGTGTTTCAGTTATTTACAAGGCTTTTTAATAGGTCAAAACTAAGATTTAATGAATTCCCCAGTCATGCTGGGATCCTGGTATAGTAGTAGATAAAGGGCTGGATTTGGGTCAGCAAGAACTGAGTTTGAATCTCACCTCAGATACTTGCTTATTCTGTGACTCAGGGCAAGTCACTTCTTTGAGCCTCAGTTTCCTTATCTATAAAATGATGAGGTTGGATTCCATGACCCCTAATGTCCTAAATCTATGATATTTTCCTTACCACCCACTTCTAATATCCATCTCATGAAGCAAAGGAGACTGGAATCTTAGACCATAAAAATCCTAGGTTTAGAGTTCAAACATATCATACAGGTTATGGAGTCCCACCTCATCATTTTATAAATTAAGAAAGTGAGGCAGAAAAAGGGCTTTGCCCACAGTCACAGAGTCAGTAAGCAGCACAGCCAAGATTCAAACTTGGGTTTTCTGACTCCAAATTCTCTCTCTCTCTCTCTCTCTCTCTCTCTCTCTCTCTCTCTCTCTCTCTCTCTCTCTCTCTCTCTCTCTCTCTCTCTCTCTCCTGCATCCTTTGCCCTTTGACCTGCTTTTGTGTACCCATTTTCAACGGGCCTAGTCCTCTATGTACAGGAATCCCCTAGAAATATATGAGGAAATGGACAGAGGAATGATGAGCCACAGAAAGAGAGGGCTCCAATGGGGAAATTGAAAAGTTAAATAAAGAATACTGTTTTCATTTGTCTTCTTATTTACTTCTTACCTACTAACAGATCTTAAGAAGTCATTTTCCCTCAAAATTCTTTTTTTTTAATTTTGAGTTATATAAGGAGAGTAGGAGCTATCCGCCTTCAAACTCGGCCCCCAAGTACACTGTCTATGTATAACTCATCAAAAATGGATGGGAAAAGGGAAGAGAATTTGTTTTCAAGTGCGCAGGAGGCATGGAAAGACAGTGGGCTTCAAACTCAGAGGAGCTTGGTTCACATTCCAGCTCTGTTACTTACAATCTCTGTGATGCAGGGCAAGTTTTCTAACCTCTCTAGGTCTGAGTTAAAAATGAGGGGTTGAACTATATGATGAGGACGATGTGATGGCACAGTGAATGGAGCGCTGGATCTGGAGTCAGGAAGACCTGAGTTCAAATCTTGAGTTCAAAACACGTTTCTAGGTCCTTTCTAACTCTCAATTTCTGATCCTTTATTCTTCTTTAAGGGGCATCTTACCCAGCATATTGCAATACTGAATGCTCAATAAGTAAAGGGAACACAAGATGCTCCATAAATGTGCTATTTGTTGTTTTGATTGATTAAAGTAGATATCTCCTTCAGGAACTTGAAAATGTCTTTCCACTCTCTACCTCCACTCTTCCTCCCACTATTATTCAACAGTTCAGGGCAGTCATAAGTTGGGGCCATACTGAACACACCCTATCAAGGTGGAAGCTATAAAGTCAAAATATTATCCCTGGAACCTTCAAGGTCATCTAATCCAACCCCCTTATTTTGTGGTTGAGTAAACTGAAGCCCATTAGAGGTAAAATGACTTCCCCAAGGTCATGCAGGAAATAAGTAGCAGTGCTAAGATTTGAATCCAGGTTCTTTGGCTCTAAATCCAGCACTCTTTCCACTGCACCCTGACAATTACCTTTCAATCACAGTCTTACTCAGATGAAATTTTCTTCCTTAAAAAAGCTAGTTCACATTTCCAGTTATAAAAGGAGGGTAGGAGCTAGCCTCTTTCAAGTTCTACCCCAAGTACACTGTTCAGTTAAAACACATTTCTAATTCATTACACCAGCTTTCATTACTCTGCAAGGGATTGCCTTCTAGGTGTTCAAATTAAATCCAGCAGGTGCCCTAAGCTTAACAGACACATCCAATTGAAGGAGTCCTGGCTCCTTAGCAATACTGGTTCATCTTTGTTTTGCACAAATGGTCCCCTTGGTCTGGAATGCACTCCTGCTTCCACTCAACCTGGAAGGTAGAAATCCCTACATCCCCTCCAAGGCTAGCTCAGGTGCCACATTCTCTGAACATCTTGCTTGACTGCTCCTGTTTTTAGCCCTCTCACTCTCAAAATTGATACATATTACTTTGTATTTCATTTACTTGTGTGTATGTTGTATCTCCTGGTAAAATGTAAACTTTGTAAAGGTGGAGATGCTTTCATTTTTATGTCCCTAGCACCTAGCACTATCCCTTGCACAAAGGAAGTAATTAATAAAGTCTTTGTTGAAAAATTATTATTAGTGATAACAATAATAACAGCTAACATTTATATAGCACCTACTATGTGCCCGGTACTGTGCTAAGCACTTTACAGATATTATTTCATTTGATGCCCACAACAACTCTGGGAGGTAGGTGCTATTGTTACCCCTATTTTACAGATGAAGTACTGGGTAAAGAGAGGTTAAGTGACTTGTGCAATGTCACACAGTTAGTAAGTGTCCGAGGCTGGATTTGAACTCAGGTCTTCCTGACTCCAGATCCAGCACTCCATTCACTGTATGATCACATTAGCAGCAGCAGCGTCATCATCTTCTTCTTCTTCTTCTTCCTCTTCTTCTTCTTCTTCTTCTTCCTCTTCTTCTTCTTCTTCCCCTTCTTCTTCCCCTTCCCCTTTCCCTTCCCCTTCCCCTCCTTCTCCTCCTCCTCCTCTCCTTCTTCTTCTCTTTCTCCTTCTCCTTCTCCTTCTCCTTCTCCTTCTCCTTTCCTTCCTTCTTCTTCTTCTTCTTCTTTCTTCTTCTTCTTCTTCTTCTTCTTCTTCTTCTTCTTCTTCTTCTTCTCTTCCTCCTCCTCCTCCTCCTTTCTATTGTGTCTTAAGGTTTAATAAGCACTACTCTCTCATGCTACATTCTGACTCTTGCTTTCCTCCAGGTGCTGATTATGTAGTTCAATTCAATTCACTTCAATTCAGTTCAGTTCAGTAAGTACTTATTGGGCATCTCCTCAATACCAGGAGCTGTGAGAATCTGCATTGCTCTTTTATCCTCCACTGAGCAGAATTCCTTCCATGTACACCCACCAAGTCCCAGAAGCCAGTAGAATAGACAGCATACATACCTCCTTTTTTCACCCTATGACAAAATAAAAGATTGGCATTAATTACCAGGAGACTATTGCACATCACTACACACATAACCAGACGGGCTTCTTTGGGGAGCTTCCTTCAGAAATATAATATTTCTTCCTCTGGCAATTTCATTTGATAAATGCCTCCTGTCTTATCATATTACAACTCATTTTCAGACAGATCAGGCTTAGTTCAGAATTTCTTGAAGGTTTCCTTTTATTAAATAACCCATATTAGAAATTATTAGCTTTGGGAGTACGTCTTAAAATGGCCAGGTTCATTTGCATATTTAACGTGAGTAGGTATTTCATACCGGTCCTAGTCTCTTTGTAGTTCCTCCTCGCCCCAGCCTGAAACATTACTATATCTAAGCCCATCATGGATCACTGCCATGTTTGTCAGCATAACAGTCATTTCCCTCCATTCTATCGTGAAGCTAATGCTACCAGTGGAAGTAATTTCCCTAATATGGTATGGTAATGGAACAGACAACTCATGCCAAATCCTCATGCTTTTACTCTAGTCATCCATCCATTGATTTCAAACCATTTGAAAAATACTAGAGATTCTTCTGAATATTTCTGTGAAGCATGTGGTTACTATTATCCCTTTTTTTTTTGTCCAGACCTATGATTTCAATGGCATGGGGGAATCTCCAATGTGAAAACTCTTTCCATCCATACAATTTATAAATTACTCATCTGCAATTTATAGATTGACACAGTTGTGTGACCTGAGAGGGCAAAATGAGTAGCCTAAGGTCACCCAGCTATATGGGTCAGATTCAGGACTTGAACTCAAGTCTCACTGAATATAGCACAGCTTTCTTTCCCTCTACTACCCCATAAACATATGTCATCACCATTTTCCCTATGAAGAAAAAAAAGAAACTAAGACATGTATAATACTCACAAAGTTCATGTTAAATAGAACTAAGATTAAAACCCAGAGCTCTACATACACGGGAAATCAGCACCCAAGGCTACCATGCTGCCTTATTTTAGAACTCAGCACAGGAGGGCAAGGACAATCAGAAAGGGATTCTTCTTCTATGTGTTAAGGATCTGTGGTTTTCATAGTGTAGTAATGCACTTTGCCAACACAGGTCATCAACTTCTCTTCATAATAGTGAAGAGTCTTCATGAATTGCTATGGGCCAAAAAAAAATATTCACCTGGTATCTAGCCCTTTCCAAGCTTAATTAAGCTAGCCCTTAGATGGTAGACATATAGTCAGTCACCAGACAATCCTTTAAACATTCCCAGCTTGGAAGGATCTTCCTGAGCCTAAACTTTGCTGCCACAGCCTTTGAGAGTACAGGATAAATCAGCCAATCAAGCACTTATTCCATAGCTACTATGTGCCAGTCACTGTGCTAGGGGCTGGGGTTACATTCTTTTTTTTAGGGGGGCAAGGCAATTGGGGTTAAGTGACTTGTCCACTGTCACATAGCTAGTAAGTGTCAAGTGTCTGAGGCCAGATTTGAACTCAGGTCCTCCTGACTCTAGGGATGGTGCTCTATCCACTGTACCACCTAGCATCCCAAGGGTTGGGGTTACAAAGACAAAAATGAAACTATGCCTGCCCTCAGGGAACTTCTACTGTAATATGTGCTGGGGATGGGGGAGAGACTAGTATGCTATACTAAGGCATTAGAATAGGGCTTTGATAGAGGCAGCATTTTATTTTTCAGTGAGGGAATCAGAGTTAAGTGACTTGCCCAGGGTCACATAGCTAGTAAGTGCCTAGTGTCTGAGGCTGGATTTGAACTCAGATCCTCCTGAGTCCAGGGCCCATGGTTTCTCCACTCTACCACCTAGCTGCCCCTGGAGGCAGCATCTTATTATCTTGATGCTTTCTCTAATTCCATCTCTGTTCTACTTTTAGAATTTTTTTTTAAATTGTTTTTGGCCTTGAGCTGTAATTTAGTCATTATATGAATCTAAAAATTAGGAAACTCTCTTTACCATTGTAGACCAGCACCTGCTTTGCAACTTACAGTCTTAACGAATTGTCTGGGTCATTAAAAGGTTCAGAGACTTGTTGGGAGGTCGCATAGTGTGAGTCAGATGTGGAATTTGAACCAGGTCTTCCTGACTCCAAGGCTAGCTCTCTATCCACCACATCATACTGCCTTTGTGGTCCTTTTCTAAACAGAAAATAAGTAAGTAGATATGCTTTTCTATTACTATTCAAAATGGTACTCCTCAGTAATTAGACAATGGCAGAGGCACAAAAAATTGGAAGGCCTAATTCTTTAGAGTTCTTGCCAGATCAGCTACAGGTCATCTTACCAGGGAAAGAGAAGGAATGGTTTCTCAATACAGAGTGATTACTTGGTACTTTTGAGCCTGTGGAAAGCATCTACTTCTTTGTCATCTCCCTGCCCCTTGCCTTCTCCCAGGAGGCCCCAGGATATGCAGAAAAAGGTCATCTTTTTCATCTAAGTTGGTATAACTGAAATCGGTTCCTCTGGGTTGTAGAAAGGATCAGGCTCACAGAGTAACTTACAGAGATTCTTTATCTTCCTTGGGCTTGAAGGAGCAGTGTCTTCTGATGAATTTCACCAGTAGGAAGAACTGGCATCCCAGGAGACCCAAGAGTAACACGGAGCCCACCGTAATAATGAATGGTACATACCAAGCTGATGAAGAATAAACATTTTCCCTCTGAATCAGGTATGTGACTCTGGGCTTGAAAAGAAGAGAGGGAAGGGGATGGTGGTGGTGGTGGTGAGCTGATCTTAGTATAAATTAGAGCTTACATTTTCTACTCATGATGTTTCATTTCCATTTCTACTCAAATTTTGTTTTAGAAATTGGATAGTGGTATACCTGGGACTCTTTCTGCTTCCACTCTTCTTTATTTCATCCTGTGCTCTGGTGTAAAAATATATATTCTCAAGTATCCATTAGTTCAAAGTCCAAAAAAGTTAAGGAATACATGAGGGCTGGCAGTCCCAACTTTAAACTTTATCGCAATCTGGCTTCTCAAGGAGATACACACACATGCACACATACATATAGACACACACACATGTGTAACATGCATTATGCATATGCAAACACACGTGTGCAACACACATTTGTGTACAATGCAATCTGTGCATGCCTATATGTATATCTATATGTGTGTGAGTATATACGTATATATATGTATATACACGTATGATTACACTGATTGAGGAAATTTCTGATGAGAAAATTCCCTCTACCAATGCAAATTTATGACTTTTCTGCAACTTCACATCTTGGAGAATTGCCTAGTATGTGGTGGAGAGCTTATGTGTATCAGAGTAGGATTTGAACATAGGCTTTCCTGAGTCCAAGGCTAGCTGTCTATCTACTATAGCACACACCTCCCCAAAGAGCCAAGTTCCCAACCCCTATTGGCTCTCGCCAACACATGCATACTCCAAAGTCTGACTTGGTGACAAGTATTTCACTGAGAAGGCACAATGCCACTCTAGTTTCTTTCAATCCTCTCAAGAGTAGTTACTCTTAGATTCCTTCAGCTGCACATCATCACTTCAAGGTTAGCGAGTGAGCTGGGTGATGGCCAAACAGTGACTAAATTTCCTTCTGCTTTAAATCCTGTCAGATTCTTCTGTAAGGGGGGTGGGGGTGGGAAGACAACACTTGTCAACCTGGTGGGTTTCTGGTAGTGGCTGTAATAGTGTCAACTGGACAATAAAAATCAGCCGTCAGCCAAGCTATGGCTTATCGATGGTTGGTTAAGAAAGAACACATTGTTGCTTAGAGCCACATGACCAAAGCATGAGAAGCTAAATTTCTTTCTCTCTTTTTTTTTGGGGGGGGGCTAGGCAATGGGGTTAAGTGACTTGCCCAGGGTCACACAGCTAGTAAGTGTTATGTGTCTGAGGCCAGATTTGAACTCAGGTCTTCCTGAATCCAAGGCCAGTGCTCTATCCACTATGCCTCCTAGCTGCCCCGAGAAGCTAAATTTCTTGATGACTTTTATGAATGCAGCAGTCAAGGCATCGTGCATTTCCATCTGAGTATGAAGCCTGCTTCCCTTCCCAGAGATTGGTGGGCTCTAGCACACACAGGATTCCATCCCCTAACACACATCCTAGCCACCAAGTTCTCAAGTCCTTAGCATTTCCTTCAGGGTTCAAAGAGCTTTAACTGAATGTGAGTGGAGGCCAAGGCCCTTACCATGGAGGTGGTGGTGATGATTGTGGTTGGTTGAGGGACAACTTGGATATGCAGTGCCACTGTTCCTGTCTGAACAAAAACCTCTGCTTTCTTCCGGCTGGCCAGCAAATTGTCATCTGTTATGTAAATGAGTAGCTTGTAGTCCCAGGCTTTATCAAAACCACTGGAATAATCAAAAGGGGTTGCAAGCAGGAGGCTTGTGGTATTTGATCCAGCATTGGGTGAGAAAGTGAAATGATTGTTCTTGTTGCCTAAATAGATTTTTAGAACAAGATCATGGAGGCGAGAGGTAGACAGAGGGGAGAGAAAATGGAGATAATCAGGCAAATAGTAATAGATTTTAAAAGACTTCAGAAGTCATCTAGTGCTATTCATACCTGACCAAAAAAAATCATATTATCTATCAATCAGTCAGTCAACAAGTATTTCTTAAGCACCTACTATACAAATATGAAGATAGAAACGAAACAGTCCCAGCTCTCAAAAGGTTTGCAGTTTATTGAGGTAGACAACATGTGTGTTGTTGTGTATATATACATAGAGAATAAGTGTGAAAGAGATACAAGGTAGTTCAGGGAAAGTAGATGGTAGTAATTGGAGGGATCAGGAAGGGCTTCACATAGAAGGTACGGATTGAGCTGAATTTTGAAGGAAGAGAGGGATTCTATGAGAAAGGTGACCAAAGAGAGCATTCCCAGCATGAGGGATGGCCAGTGGAGAGGCATCAAGGGTGAATTGTAGAAAGGTTAGTTTGACTAGGCCAGGGGTATGGGAAGAGGAATAAAGCATAATGAGATCAGGAACATAAGTTGGGGCCAGGCTGCAAAGGACTTTAAAAACCAGAGGAGTTTATATGTGATCCTAGAATCGATAGGTAGCCCCTGGCGTTTATTAAGTAAAGGAGTAAAACAGCCAGACCCACACTTAAGGAAAATCACTTTGGCAACTCGGTAAAGGGTGGATTGGACTGGGGAGAGACTTGTGGAAAGAAGACTGATTAGGAGGTTTTTGAAATATCCCTGACAAGTGATCATCCGGTTGCCTCCTTGAGACTGTTGGTGAAAGAGAATTCATTACCTCACAAGGCAATCCTTTCCACACTGGGACAGCTCTAATTACTAGACAGCTTGCTTTTTCCCACCTCCCAGGCCTCCCCCTGTCCAACTCCATCCTTCCAAAAAAAAAAACCCAATCCTACCCTTTTGGTGAACAACGTGTCTATTCCACTAATGACATCCCTAGGTTCAACGTGTGTCTTGATTTAGTTTAGAAACAGTGACAGATTTCCAGGATATTCAATTTTGTTGAGGATTAAAATAAGGAGAAAAAAGGACATGTGCTATATAGCATCTTTGTGGTAACACTTAGATATGAGCTAAATCTTCAGTGATTTTTATCTTTATTATGATAAGCATTTACTTAAGGAGGATAAAAATGCAGGTGTCAAGATAGTCGCTCCCCTTTGAAAGGGGGAACAGAACATCTACAGGACAAATCCCAAAGGGGTTGGGGTGTGTTTGCAGTAGCATAGTTTTGAAATGGCCAGAAAGTGATACGAAGACCTGATTCCAGGCAAGAGAAATGGAAGGTTTACTAGTAGAGCCCAGAGTCCCAGGGCAGGGTCAAGGAGCCAGTGGAAAGGGAATGAAGAGAAGACTCACTCTTTTTTTTTTTTGGTATTTTTTGGGGTTTTTTGTCTATTTTTTGTTAGGCAATGGGGTTAAGTGACTTGCCCAGGGTCACACAGCTAGTAAGTGTCAAGTGTCTAAGGCTGGATTTGAACTCAGGTCCTCCTGACTTTAGGCCGGTGCTCTGTCCATTGTGCCACCTAGCTACCCTGAGACTGACTCTTGATATGTTTGATAGCTCACTCCAGGGCATTCCCTTCTGACTTTGCAGATGAACAGAACTACAGTCCCCTGAAGGAAGTTTTGTCCACATTATAGTGACCCTAAGTACCCAATAGCTCACAGTTAAGGTCAAGAGATAAGGGCCACGAGGCTCTGGGATACAATCCCTGCCTTCGTGATACAGACAGCCATGTCTGAGTGGTGTAACATCCACAGAATCTACATTCACTTGTTTCACTCCTGTCTAACTCTTTTTTATCCCATTTGGGGTTTTCTTGGCAAAGGTACTGGAGTGTTTTTCCATTTTCTTCTCCAGATCATTTTACAAATGAGGAAACTGAGGCAAACAGGGTTCAGTAACTTGCCCAGGAGCTACGAAGTATCTGAGGCTAGATTTGAACTCACAAAGATGAGTCTTTCTGACTCCAGGCCAAACACTCTATCCACTGTGCCACCCAGCTGCCCCTCCTGGAGCACAGCCCACAGGTAGTAAATGAGGAGAGGTTTCTGGTACTTTTAGAAAGAAAAGATTTATCAGACACCATTGGGACCCTTCCTCATGCTCTTAAGCATTCCTACAATCTTCTCATAAGCTTCCCATTCCTGCCCAGGCTTACGTCATCTTCTTTATTTCCATTCCACTGAATCCTAGCAGTCCCTAAGACTTTGGGCTGCAGAGTGCCAGGCCTAGAGTCAAGAAAACCTGAGCTCAAATCCAGTCTCAGAAACTTACTAGCTATGTGATCCTAGGCAAGTCACTTAACCTCTGTTTGCCTCAGTTTCCTTATCTGTAAAATGGAGATAATAATAACACCTACCTCCCGAGGTTGTTGTAAGTGTTTAGTGGTTAGCCCAATGCCTGGCACAGAGTAACTAGCACTTTGTGTTAGTTACGATGATGACGATGAATAGGTGAGTTTTTTCATCCTACCTAGAACCAGGTCTCCATATCACTCCCCATACTTCCAAATCATGCTGAAATATCTTCTCACTATTTCGTCTCCTCTTCATATACTGTGTCTCCCCATTAGAAAGTAAGTTCCTTCAGGGCAGGGGCTACCTTGCTTGTATCTATATTCTCAGCACTCTGTAGGGTGCCTGACTTTTTCCAATGACTTTTCATTCATTTCAGTCATTCTTGTCTGAGTGAGGCCTATGAGGTTTCATCATATTGCCTGTATCCATTATATTCAACTCATTTCTCCAGTGACTCCAGACTTGTTACTGAGTGAAAACTAGTAAATGGAGCAGGGGATGATGCAATTTTCTCTCTCTTCACAGCAGGGCTCACCAAAAGGCCTTTGGGGTCTTGCTAAGTATGGATTATTTTCATCTTATAAGACTTCCAATCTGGAGGCAGTTTTTACCTTTGGGTTTTGTGACGCACATGCTTGGTGAGAGCCCCCACTGCTTTGGGATCCTGCCACTCCAGAGTTCAGCAGGAGGCGAAGAATAGATTTTCTTCTTTTACTTAGAACTGTTTTACTTGTTTGGGCTTAAATCTCTGGCCTTTAACATTTCATTAGAGAAGTTATTTTTGGTCTAATTTCCATTGAGAGGTATTCTTTTTCCTTTTTCCATGGTACTGCATTTTTAAGGAAAGAAAATGAATGGGGCATAGGAGAATCCCAGAGGGCAAATTTCTCAAAATGCATTTAATCCATTATTACCCTGACAGATGACTCTGATTCCCTGCAACCCATTATAAGCCCTCACAAAAGGAGGTGCTCAGGGAGTTAGTCTAAAATGAAAACACAATGAAACTAATATGGATTCCTGAATCTTGGGAACCGTCTGCGCATTGGGTCAAGGGATCACCATCAATGACAGAGACGTCCCACCTACTTACTCTCTACCTTAGGCAAACACTGGCCTGGGGGTCTTCGAAGAGAAAGGGGAGCAAGGGAGAGCAGAAGAGGAGCCGTGGCAGCACCGGGCAAATTTAATTTTCCCTTCCCAAACCCTATCGCATTTTCACAAGCCCGTAGCCTAGATCAGCCCATAAGCACAGTCACTTATTCATTCCATATTTAGTGAGTGCTTTTATGTCCAAAGGCATTCTGCTGTGCACATCTTCCTGACCATCCAAAATGGCTTTCTAAGACCTCAAACTATAATTGTTTTGGGGGGCATAGTTTTGGGGCCATAGGAAACTATATATCAGAAATATACTAACGTGTATGTGTGCATATCTATTAATAAAAATATAAGGAGTATATATACAGATATATGTTTGTTTATAAACAACTTAGTATATATATATATATATATATATGAATTTATATACATATTTTGTTATACAAGTGAAAGGGAAGGAAAGGGGAATAAGCATTTGTATGGCTCTTACTATGTGCTAGGCACTGTGCTAAGTGCTTTTTACAAATTTTTTCATTTGATCCTCACAATAATCCCACAAGGTAGGTGCTGTTATTACTCTATTTTATAGTTGTAGAAACTGAGCCAAACTGAGGTTAAATGACTTGCCCAAGGTCTCACAGCTAGTAAATGTTTGCGGTCAGATTTGAATTCAGGTCTTCCTGATTCCAGGCCCAGCACTCTATCCACTGTGCCACCAGTTGCCACCTCCTCCTCCTCCTCCTCCTCCTCTTCCTCCTCTTCTTCCTCTTCTTCTTCTCCTTCTTCTTCTTGTTCTCCTCATCCTCCTCCTTCTCTTTCTCTCTCTCTCTCATACATATTTCTTATTCAGTCATTTTCAGTCACATCCTCTTTGTGACCCCATTTGTTTGTTTGGTTTTTTTTGGCAAAGATACTAGAATGGTTTGCCATTTCCTTCTCCAGCTCATTTTACAGATGAGGAACTGAGGCAAACAGGGTATTTGCTAATTTATATAAAACCATGTATTGGTTGCATACTAATTTAGATCAGATTTGTGGATGACACAAAAATAGAAAGGACAACTAACACGCTAGATAACAACATCAAAATTCAAAAACATCTGGATAGGCTAGAATACCAGGCTGGTTAGAATAACATGAAATTTAATAGGGATATACGTAAAGCATTATATTTTGGTTCAAAAAACCAATGACGCAAGTACAAAATCAGAGAATCATGGCAAGACAGCAATTCATCTGAAAAAGATCTGGGGATTTTAGTGGAATACATGATTAATCAATATGGCAGCTAAGTTAATGTGATGCTTGTCTACATTAAGAAAGGCACGGTATCCAGAAGCAGGAAGGTGATGCTACTACTTTATGCTACCCTCGTCAGACTATTATGTTTGATTGTAGGTAGGACATGGATAAGCCAGAGGATATCTAGAGAGGCCAAGTAGAATGGGGGAGGGCTTTGAGTTTTGCCATTTAAAGCCTATATATGGAAATGCATAAGTCTAGCCAGGAGAAGAAAAAGCTTAAGGAGGGCATGATAGCTGTCTTTTAATATTTGAAGGGCTGTCGTATAGAAGGATCCAATTTGTTCTCCTCAACCACAGAGGAGAGAATTAGGAACAAAAAGTACAAGTTGCAGAGATACAGATTTAGTCTTAAGCAGGGAAATACTTCCTATCCATTAGACCAATCCCAATACCTAAGAAGAATGGGTATTCCTCCTAAGCAGAGGGTTTCAAGTGGACAAGTACAACTTGTTGGGTACATTATGGAGTCAATACTTATTTGAGTGGGACTAGATGGCCAGTGAGGTCCTGACCGAGATTCTGTGATTCTGAGTCCATACTGTACCTTGACCAATGAAGTAGCGGAAAGATGTGGGGCTGGAATCTTTGTCAATGCAAGTTAGTTTGAAATTGTGAATGTTTGTGCCAACTCTGAGGTCCACAGGGATTGTCAGGAAATAGAAATTTGGTTCACATATTGGTTTTTCATCATTTTCATCAAGAATGTTCACAGTCACCTAGAGAAAGAAGATCACCAGTTAGATGAGGGACTCTCAATCACCTCCACAGAACCATATTCTTCTGCTATAACAATTAGACATTTAAAAATATACATATATATGATACAGCAAGGTGATACACTGAACTCAAATCCCATCTCAGACACTTTCTAGCTGTCTGATCATGGGCAAGCCATTTCACATCTGTCAGCCCCAGTCTCTTCATCTATAAAATGGGCATAATAATAGCATATACCTTCCAGTTTGTTGTGAAAATAAAATATGATGATATTGGTTAAAAAACCACTATTGGCAAACCTCAAAGTGCTATTTAAATTCTAGATATACAAAAATGATGCCAGATTGTTTCCCCAGGAATGGCTGTAGATTGCCCATACTACTTTCTTCCCTACTGTTGTGTGTGGCCAGTGAGAAGCCTGAGTTAGGGATATAGTCTATATGGTCACAGGAGGCTGGACACTACTGGTCCCACTGAGTTCAAATCCAGGACTTTGATTTCACTGCCTTGAGACTCTAACCAGCTAAGCTAGGCAGCCTCACACAGTGGCCATACTCTGATCTCCTTCACTGTTTCCTTCTAGGGCTGCTAATTTGGAATATATACTGTCAGGTCATTCAGTTCAGTTTCCACCTTGACCCACTAGTACCTACCTACATCCATTTGTGAAATGTGGGCAAATTTAGTCTAACTTTGGAATTTAGGCATTTCGACTATTTCTAAATTTAGAACTGAAATTTTAGCTTACTCAGTCCCCCAATCAGGCATCTATTGATTTTTTTAGAGAACTTTACACAATCCCCAGTTAGTCTCTGATTTAATACTATCTATCCCTGGCCAAGCCAGCAATTCTGAGTCTTTGGTTTCATTTAAAAAAAAAAACCACCTTAAAACCCATTGATTCAAAACAAGTTATTCCTGGGGCTGGACTTTGTTCGCATTTAGTTATAATTTTAATTTCTGCTTAGTAGGTAGAGAAATAGGATGGGGAATTACATATTGCTCAAAATCTCATGGAAAATTAGGAAGAAAGTGGAGAAATAAACTCAGTTTCTTGACTTCTTCCCAAATGTTCTCTCCACTTGACCAGACTAGCTATTAGTTCAGTTTATGTTTCTTTCACACTTCTCTGAGTTTGCTGATAGAATAGGGGGAGAAATGGTTCCCCGTAAGTAGTCATCCCATTATCTTCAACTAGTTTTAATTACTGACAGTGCAACTGATCCAGTGGTTGCCCCCTTTTCCAGCCATGCTTCCAGATAGGCTATATCCTGCTGCAGCATCTAAACAATAAGAATGAGAGGTGTGAAACTGCGCGCTGCTAGTGGCAAAGCTGTAGCCAGCAGAGAACAAAAAGGGTCTTGTCCTAGGGTCCACACTCCACTCTGCATCTGCTGCCTTGACTGGTTTTAACTCCATGGAACAGGATGCCCCTCCCAGGAAAAGCTCATCACTTTAAACTCTACCATGCTGCTAATTCAATTCTTGATTGACACCACCCCCTTAGCCTCATCTCCCTCTGATTGGAGGACTGAGTACTAAACTCCTCCCAATGCCTTCCTTTATAAAGGTCAGAAACTGAACTCTCAGCTAATCACTCCACTTTGTACCTGCTACCCTGTCTGGTTCCAGTTCTTCCTTCACCAGGTCCCTCCCAGTATCCTCCCCACCCCAAGGCTTTCCTGCCTCCTGTTATGTGTTATCTCCCCATTGTAATCTCCTTGAGGGCAGGGACTATCTCTGTATTTATTCATCACATCCCCAGCATTTAGCACTATGTGCCTGGCACACAGTAGGGATTTAATAAATAAATGTTGACTGAATTGGATTGGATTGGATTGACATGGGTTAGGGAGAGAGGGGAGTGCCCTTTCTTCCTGAAAGGACACTCTTCTTTCCTAGGTTGATCACCAATCCCTACTTCACCTGTTTTCTGCTGGCCTGTTCTGCCACGTGGCATGGCCACCACTCCAGAGTACTATCACCTGAGCTGCAGATCAACAGAGTCATGTCTCCCCACCCCCATTCCACTGGGGCCCGTCCTGGACGTGCCTCCTTTCTGGATCCACTTTTTTACCTAATTCTTAAGGGGGCAAAGGGCAGACTGCCTCCTCTCTTGCAATAAACATATCCACAACACTTTCCCACTTTGCTCACTCAGCTGTTTTTGTCCTGGGTGGAAAATGTCATTACTACATCAAAGGTAGGTGACTATACCTGTCACTTTTTGGGTCTCACAGCAATTTGGAAATACAGTCAGGCTCACTGTGTATGGGAATGTATGATGTGCATTAGAATTTATTAATGGATGAAAGCAGTAGCTTGGGAATTAGGCAGTCTGCCCATTCATCCTAGCTCTTATCTTGACTCAAGATGTGCCCTTGGGCATAGAGACTTTCATTTTGTCCATTTCTACCATGTGACAGGGATGCTTGCTGCTGGCTACTCTCACTCTCCTGGAAACACTGTAATGCTATGGCAAATGTATTGATTCCTCAAAACTGTACCTAGTCCAAGAGCTACAGGTTATGTTTCACCATTAGCATGACTTCTGGCTGAGCTCAGAGATTCTGCCCCCAACTTTTTTCAGCCCATGATGTTTGAAAAGCTTAAGGAAAACCCGACAGGTAGGCTCTCATTACTCACAGTGGCCGCTGCTCTCCTCTCTGTTCGTGGCCTGTACCGTAAGGATGTGCTGTGGGACTGATTCAAAGTCAGCCTTAGTCATGAGCTGGAGCACCCCTGTTTTAGGGTTAATCCAGAATAGGCCCATGTACTGGATGGTGGAGCCCCCAGTGAGAATGGAATAGGTGATTTCACTTTGTGGGTAGTCTGCATCCCTTGCATGAACCTGGCCAATGCGTGATTGAACTGAAAGAAATAAAGCATTTCAGATGAGTACTTTTTTTTAAATTTTGATTTAATTTTTTTTTTCGCAGAGGGGAGGGCAGAGGGAAAGAACATATGCTGAAATAGATGTGTCTCCAATCACCACAGGGAGGCAGTATTGTAACCATGGCTAGAGTACTAGAATTAGGAAGCTGTTCAGCTGTTGTCACAGCTCTTCATGACCCTGTGAACTATACTATCCATGAGGTTTTCTTGTCAAAGATACTGGAATGATTTGCCATTTCCTTCTGCAGCGGATTAAGGCAAACAGAGGTTAAGTGACTTGCCCAGGGCCACATATCACAGTGTCTGAGTCTGGATTTGAACTCAGGTCTTCCCCACTCCAGGCCCTGCGTTCTACCTGGGTTTAAATCCTGACTCTGGCATGCATCAGCGGTGTGACCCTGGGCCAGTCACATAACTGCTGTGACCCTCAGTTTTCCCATTGGTGAACTGACTACGATCCTGTAGTACCTACCTCACGGGGTTGTTACAAGGCTCAAATGACATAATGTATCTAAATTACTTTGCAAACTTCTTAGCAACATAAGGATGTTCATTAGTATTGTTACTGTAGGGCTACCGGATTTCAGGGCCTTCCTTTTAAGATCCAGGGGCACTAGAGTCCTAATCCTTATCACCGCCATTTATTGACTTCACAGGATACTCTGCCAGCTTCTTCAATGGCTTTAGCTCTTTGTGTTTATGCTGTATAGTTTGCTGGTTTTAAACTTACCCTGAATGATTTTTTTTATTTTTAAGGGAGTGCAAAAAGTTTTGGCCCAGAGGAGGAATGTAACCTTGAGCTCAGGTCTTCTGACTCTGCCGAATATTCTATCCACTACACTATATAATGTAACCTACAGTACACCATAATGTAACCTTAATCCTCCAAGGCTTGGAGCAATTCCCTTAAGGACAAACTTGTGACACTGTATCACAGAAGGGCGGATTGGACTCCTCTTTGGCTGAGATGCCTCTTAACTTAGGAAAGGAGCAGGCAGAGAGCAAACTTTTGAATGTCAGATGGGAGATTTCTCTGGAGCCACAGTGATGTGGGAAGTTAGCCCTTGACACGTCCTTTCATTCTTCTGCACATGCAATCCTAGAGGCTGATATAAGCTAAAATATGAGAGAAGTTAAGAGTGGACTTTCCTGATGAGATCATTCTCCCCTTGGTTGAGGTGAGATTTTATTTTACTTCTAGTCAACAAACTCACCTACTCATTTGTCTTTTTTCCCTCTGCACTAATCTGTATAACTCCCCCCAATTTCTGCTTACTGTTTGCTTAGATAAATGTGTTTGCTTGATATCTGAGACTGTTTTGTGTGGAACCAGCATGAAGACGAAGTTAACTCCCTAGGTGGCCAATAGTAAGCTAAGTGTTACCCTCCCTTTTAGAGTGATCGGGAAAGTGGTGTTTATCCTGAACTTCAAAAGAATCAGACTCCTAGACTACAAATATTTGGTGCGTGGCAGACAGACACGATTTGAGTCTAATTCCCTCCTGGAGAGAGAGGAGTGGAGAACTGATCATTCGGCCACATTCTTCCTTTTGCTACCCACAAAAGCAGAAATCCTAGTCTTTCTTCAAAAATGAGGTAGGCCAGATCTCAGATCAGATAGCTACATATCCATGCTACACATAGGCCAGCCATTTTATATCATATGAAAGGATCCACATCTATATTACACAGATGAGAAAACTGAATCTCATTGAGGTGAAAGTGATTTGCCTGGAGTTTTTGTTGTTAAGTCATTTCAGTGATGTCCAACTCTTCATAACCGCATTTGGGGTTTTCTTGGCAAAGATACTGAAGTGGTTTGCCATTTCCTTCTCTAGCTTGTTTTACAGATAAGGAAACTGAAGCAAACACATTTAAGTGACTTGCCCAGGGTCACACAGCTAGTAAGTGTCTGAGGCCAGTGTGAACTCAGGAAGATGAGGCTTCCTGCCTTCAGAACCAAAGCTCTATCCACTGCACCACCTAGCTGTCCCTGCCCAGAGTTACCTGGCTAGTAAATGGTAGATCTGGGGCTTGAACTCAGGCCTTCTGACTCTGTCTAATATTCTATCCACTATACTCTGCTGTTTGTACTTTTAAAAAATTTTTTTGGGGAGTAATCAGAGTTAAGTGACTTGCCGAGGGTCACACAGCTAGTGAGTATCATGTGTCTGAGGGCAGATTTGAATTCAGGTCCTCCTGACTCCAGGGCCATTGCTCTATCCACTGTGCCACCTAGCTGCCCCATTATATTCTACTTTTAATCTGTATCACAGGAATGTTATGAAAGGAGACCTTTTTTTTTTCTTTTTAAAAAAAGGAGCTGGGTGAAAATCTGAGAGGTAGATAGCGGAGATGACAGGAGAGGTTGGGATGCAAAAACAGCAAATAGGCATAAAAGGGAATCTCATGTTTTTTCAGTAAACAGGTGAGAGAAACTAAATTTTCTCCAGTAAATGACACTTGGGCAGCTGTGTCAATTTTGGAAACTAAGAGGTAGGCCAGGTAGGCCAGGTATTTCCCAACTGTGAGTAACTATGTAAAATGAGACCTATGGGCTTACCAGTGCGTGCCCTCTCTGAAGAGACTGGAAAAAAGCATTAACTTTGAACTGAGAAGATCTTGGTGGTAATCCCATCTCTGACGCTTATTAGCTGTGTGACTTTGAGCAAGTCACTTAGCCTCTAGGGACCTCACTTTACTCCTCTGTAAAATCTACTAGATGGCTTCTGAGGTCACCCCTGGCACTAGATCTATTAATTCTGATGAGATAATAGCACAGTGCCTAGTACATAGTAGGTGCTTGTTCCCTTTCCCCATACCCCCAAAAAAGAATACATCCTTTGGCTCTAGATTTCTATCAATAGTACTATCATTTTATTTTATTGTTGTTTAGTCGTGTCCAACTCTTTGTGACCCCATTTGGGGTTTTCTTGGCAAAGATACTGGAGTGGTTTGCTATTTCCTTCTCCAGCTCATTTTACAGATGAGGAAACAGAGGCAAATAAGATTAAGCGACTTGCCCAGGGTCATAAAGCTAGTAAGTGTTGGGGGCCAGATTTGAACTCAGGAAGATGAGTCTTCCTGATTCCCATCCCAGTGTTCTATCCACTAACTGCCGTCATTTTATTACCTATCTGCTTTACTCACCTGACTTCAATTCTAAAACTTCAAATACATAGGAAGCACTATCAAACTGTAGAAGATGTTCATTTTCTGGAATTGTTTGGATATAAATGTAGATGGTATCTGAAAAAGGAACAGAGAGAATATTCTGAAATTTGAAAGTTCTCTTCTGGCATCTTCTTTTGAATATGTGTGTGTCAACTAATTTATTTATTTCTACTCTCGTGGTAGAACATCTGCTAGGTAAGAAGCCAAGGGCACACTTACTTTTATAGTAAGGAGATGCAATGTCCTGCACCTGGATTATTAAAGCATATTCATTCCCCACTGCTAGATTACTCGAATTTTCATAATCCAGATTACCCACGAGCTAGATGAAAAATCAACAGATCTTAGGTCATAAAGGGAAAAACTCACACACTGTAAATAACATTAGCAATATTATCCTTCCTTTCAAAAAAATTGAAGTGCTAAGGGTGGGGTGATGGTGAATGGGGAAGAAGACAAAGAGACATCTTCCAAATTGTTTATATACTTTCGAGTATACAAAATGTCTTATGTGCAGAATGCCTCCAAACTTTTAGCGCTATTTTGAGACACCCCCACATACACATACATTGTATCATATGAGCTAGCTACTATGGATATTATTAACCCTATTTTGCAGATGAAGAAACTGAGAGGATTTAGATGACTTGCCCATGGTACTTTGTAAAAAGCAGATTTGGAACCCAGGATTTCCTCCCTCTGAGTCCAATATTCCCTTCATTGGCCTATGCCATACTTTTCCATTAGAGACTTAACTTGATCTTCCAATATAAAATTCCCTCTCACCTTCTTTTCTTTTTATCCCCCTTCCTTTTTCTTTATCTCTCCGCCCCCCCACCTCCTAGTTCCTTTCTAGACTCTCATTTTGTTTAAGTGTTGAGTAGTTATGAATGGCTCAAGGCTAAACAATAAACTGATTCAATTATTTTTCCCCACCCCAAACTATGGATTAACAGTTGAAAATGGGATGACAACACTCTACTGCTCACTCCAGTTTTCCTCAAATAAATTTTTGTATACATGTTTTGTTTCATCTTCATTTCCTTCCCAAAGAGCCATCCTTTTTAACAAAGCATAAAAAGAAGGGGGGGGTGGTGAGGGGAACAGTTCTGCAAAACTAATTAACAAATACACTGAGTCAGATAATATTTCCAATGTTCCAGACCCACAGACTCTACCATTCCAATGAACAGAAGTTTATACACTTTCTCATCTCTTCTGGGCCAGACTTGATCCTTACAACAAAACATATTCAGTTTCATTTCTGTTTATGTGTTTCCACTCATTTTTTTTTGCATTCATTGCATATATCGTTCCTTGTTCTGTTTACTCCCTTCGACTTTGTCTGCTCATTAGGTAAGGGGTGGAATGCCCATACCCCACCTTTCCATTGTTTTCAATAGAGTTTCCACTGCTTATATTATAAAAATGCACTAGCATCTTGTACCATTAAGAAACAGAATGGAACAAAGAAAGGAACCCTGAATTTGGAGTCTGAGGACCAGAGTTCAAGTTCTGACTCTTCTGCTTACTGTCTATATGACCTTGGACAAACTCTGTAAGCCTCAGTTTCCTCACTTGTAAAATGAGGAAGTTGGCCTAGATCAGTGCTTCTTAAACTGCAGGTTGTGACCCCATATGAGGTCTTGAAAAATCTGGCAACAGTAAAAGGTTTCTGAATGGGCAATAACCAAAAATTAATGAAAAATCAAAAGCATAATGAATCCAAAGTGTTTCTGTCAAGGCTTGCCCATGTTGCATCCTGAAACTTCACTGAAGGCTAGGTTCTGAACACAAAGCATGGGCACTTTGCACTGAACATGCCATCACAACCACACAACTGCCAACTAAAACTGCTGAAACCTGAAAAGGGGTCTGGAGTGGAAAAAGTTTAAGAAGCCCTTCGATGACCTCTGAGGTCATCTTTTAGTGCTTTTAAATCTGTTCTCCCCTCATACTTCTATGCTTCAGATCAAGGTTTTTGAAAAAATAGAAGCACTTAAACATACTGAATGTTAGTATGACCATGGAGTAACAAATTTTTAAAAATAATGCATCATACAAGCCCTTAGAGCCTCAGCATTGTTGTATGTTGCTACATGCAACAAACTGTTCCCATATTCTGATAAAATAATGAGGAAATGTCAGAAGTCTTTCAAAATGAGCTATATCAGCCACATTATCTTGCTGCAGCAGTTAGCTCATATATGTCTTTCCTGGGGGTAGCCAACATTTCCTACAATCTATAGCAACATTGCCAAGATTCCCCTTTAATGACACAGAGATCATTAGCTTACCAAAATCTTCCCAGAGCCATCTGAATCCTGAAAAAATTTTACATTGCTTCCTACTCCAGATAGATTAGTGAAATTGAACTGGTTGTTTGGCGATTCGGCATCATTATCAAAGCAATGGTCTACCAGATCCAGAAGCAGCATTTTCTTGGTTTGTTCAGGCACAGAGATGCTGTTGAAAAGATCTGGTTCAATGTTTTTCCCAATTGACAAACGACTATCCCCATGTGTGGGATACTTCAACTTCAATTTGTTTATATTTAGCAGGCATTTATTAAGTATTTACTGTGGGCCCAGGAGTGTGCCAGGTAGTATGGGGAAGGGAAGGGAAGGGAAGAGAAGGGAAGGAAAGGGAAGGGGAGGGGAGGGGAGGAGAGAGGAGGGGAGGGGAAGGGAAAGGGGGAAAGGAAGGGACAAGAGAAGGAAAGAAAGGAGAAAGGAAGGGAAGAAAAGAGGAGGAAGGAGGAAAAGCATTTATTAAACAGAGTATTGCCAGGTACTGAACTGGTAAAGAACTGAAGCTGTTGAGCTTAGAGAAGAGAAGACTTTAGGGTGCACATGAGACATCTGACAGATTTCTTGCCTGTTGGGGAGATTTGCAGGGCCACTATTTATCATTGGTAGGATCTGGCTTCATAGGATCCTTAGATCTAGTCCAACTCCATCATTTTACACATGAGAAAACTGAGGCCCAAAGAGGATAAATCTGCCTAATGTCAAACAGGAAGTAAGTAGATTCAAACCTAGATTCTCTAATTCCAAATCTAGCACTTTCTCTACTATATCTAGGTGGACTTGGACGGTATTGGTGTGTTTCAAGGACTCTGCCATCAGAGAAGTGCCTCCTGACCCCAAGCTGTGTTGTCAGGAGTTTTGTTTTCTGATCCAGGCTTTGTACAAGGTTTAAAAATAATGTATTTTTCTGAATTGTAGGCATAACTGTAGGTTCTTCCCATAAACTCTAGTTATTGGAGAGTTGGTCCCTTGAGAAAGATTGTGAATGCCATCTCTTGGAGCTAGAGGAGAATAGCAAAACTAACTGGTGGAGGACAGTGAATGAAGCTGACATGGGAATACCCACCCTCAGAGGAGCTGCTGAGAGTATCAGGAAACAGGAACCACAGAAGACAGTCTTGCTGAGAACTAAGGAGAGCTACAGTAGAACTGCAGAAGGAACAGAGCCACAGGGAATAGTGATGAGTGGCAGGAAGTGATCAATCAGAAGCAAACAGAGACAGAGGGAAGCAATTATGTGGAAGATAATAATGCCCTGGACACTTCCTTGCTAGAGTCCTAGACAGGGTAGGACCATAAGTCACAGATATGGTACAGGTCTATGAGGGAAGGGTTGCTTATCGCTTTCCATGGGCTCAAAAATGTCTCATCTGTTTCCAAATCTGTTACCTTCTCAATCAAATTCTTTATCTTTTGGTCTTTTGATCCTATGTGCTTGTAAAGGGAGCCAGTGAATCTTCCTGGGAGGAAATGCTAACAGATATCAAGATCATCTTGGTGGGGACAAGAAGCCAGAGAAATGGGAAATCTCTCAAGGTATACCTGGACCCTTTGTGTCAAAAGGATACAAGAGAGTTATGCATAGGAAGTATTTTGAAAAATGCTTATGTAAATGTGAGCTATTATTGTTAGGGAAATACAATGAGTACAGCTTTGTTCAAAGTCACTGTTTGAGGTGAAGCCTCAAAATGAAATGTAGATCAACAAGCTGGAAAAAATATGACGGAGATGATGAGAAACATTATAGTTGTATCAAAGTGAGTTTCTATATTTCTAAAATGGAGATGATAATGGAGGATCTTTAAACCATCACTGTCTCTTTTACTTCTGGGGCCAAAGGTTTCTCTTTCATCATCTCCACAGTCTTCCTGGATAAACTTAGAAATAGCTCACCAGAAGCTGAGCAAAGTCTGACAGCAAGGATGGCTGTTGGCTGCTGAGAAGAGACGGGTTTTGCTTTCTGGAAAGAGGCCACCCTAGCTAGCACGGGTAACTAAGGTTGCTTGATGCCTTGCTCAGCCAAAATGCCTTTGTGCTTTCTTACAAACTGGTATCTATGCATTTTGAGTCCTGGGCCGAGCATCCACACTACTATGGTTTTAGCTGATTTATCAGCTACCCCAGGCTCTTTTCTAAAATTAAAAAAAAAACCACAACAACACAGAAACCCAAACAGCTCTCTGTTTAGAAAAATAAAGCTGGAAACTGAGTAGTCCAAGACCTCGTCTGTGAGGCAAGGGAGGTGTGCCATTCTTGCAGATCTGAGAGAAGTTTGAGGTGGCGGCATTTGAAGACCTACAAGTTTGGGAGCCAAAAGTTCAGGGACATGGAGAGACCTGTCATATTGTCCTTCAGGGCCATGCTGGGGGCGGCTTTTGGTTTCTTCCCTGCCACGTGCTATTTTTAATCCTAAACTGGCATCATTTGAAACCACATTGTCCCCATCCATCATGTCACCTGCCACTGAAAGCAGCTGCTTTGGCTACCTTGCAAACATGACCTTGGTTTATTTGCCATCCAAAGGTGAAAGAGCTAGGCTGCGTTGCAGAATGGGCTGTCAGTAGTTTCTGCTCTTGCTCACAAACAGCTTGTGATGTGCTCTCAGCCAAATGCCTGACAATTTACGACCAGAACACGAGCTGTCAGGCAGAGCCTTTGATGCCTCCAACCAGTAATGCTTGTTCATCACCTGTTAGGCACAGGAGTAGACCCTCCGTCATGGATAAGAGCTGTCAAACTCTGGAGGCCTTCCCGAGAGCTTGAAGCAAGTGGCTGAGAACAGAATGAGGTTTATGCTCTTCTTCTCTTATCGATGGGAGCTTCCTGATTTTCTGGCACAGAGCCAGGGCGACCTCGACAATCCCAGATGCTCTCACCCGGCTTGATTTCACATCTCACTTGCCATTCTGCCAGCTCTTGAACACTCTCTCAGAAAGAAGGACACTTCTCTAGTCTCATGACAGAGGAATAAATATTCAAGGGCCAAGATTCATCTGAGAACTTGCAGAGGGGGAGTTTGTTTTTAAATATCCCCACTGTGATCTTCTTTTTACTCAAATAAATAAATAAGACTTGCAACTTGAATATAGATAATGGTAGGAATGCAAGAGGAAGCAAGAGTGGGAGAAATGTGAGGCAATACCAGGGGTGTGTTGGTAAATGTTTTATAACCAGATATCTGGAAAAAAAAATGTTCACAGGGCACACTTTTCAGTGTAATCTGAAGGATTAACATTTTCTTTATTACTTTCTTAAACCAATAAAGCAGGCCCTAATTTGTAACATTAGTCAATTTTCAAGGTGTAAATGTTCACTGAAAATTTAACCATCAGCTCTCAAAAGCCACTTCAGGCTCGCTCCAGCACATTCCTGTGTTTCTTAACATCACAGATCTGCTAATAACATATAAGTAATATGCACAAGAGTGGAAATAGTCTTGTATTGAACATTGCAATGCTGGTTTCAAATCCTGACTGTTCCACTCCCTGGATGCCCTTGGACAAATTACCTGAAGGATTTCACTCCAACCATAATAGAAAAAAAGCCTCATTCTGCTGCCCTTCTCCTCACCTAGATGCCAGTCACTTCCCTTGTGGTAACATATTCTGGAAGAGACTTAAAGGATGCATTTGACAATCCGTTAAGTTCTATGACGGCAAAGATTGGTTTTGTTTTGTCTTTGGACTTTAGTGCCTAGCATGGTGCCTTATGCATAGCAGGTAGATAGTATTAGTAGTAGTAGTAGTAACAACAACAATAATAGTCAATATTGACATGGCACTTTAAGGTTTGCAAAGTGCTTTATATAGGTTATCCCACTTGATCATCACAAGGAAATAGGTGCTATTATCATCCCCATTTTACAGATGAGGAAACAGCCTGAGAGAAGTAACTTGACACAGTTCACATAGCTAGTCAGTGACTGAGGCAGGATTTGTACTCAGGTCATTCTGACTCTATGTCCAACATTCTATCCACTGTGCCATCTACTACTACTACTAGTAATAATAACTATAATGATGGTGATGGTGATGATAGAAATAGCTCCTTCAAAGCCCAACTCGTCATCCACACAACATCCGAGTAAAGGTATATGATATATAGCAGACTGCCTGTGCTCTGAGACATCTATAGCAACTATGAAAGCCTAGACGGAATTGTGAAACATTAGCCAGTTAGGCTCTGGTGATCCCACTGATTGGGTTGGCCGTCTGGTCAGTGCGATGTGATTATTCGTCTGAATCCAAGAAACAGAAGGGGAGCTAGAGGGTTGTAAGCTGGCCCTCCTTGGAATCATTGTGATGATCAGCTTGACTAATTAAAAGAATAATAATAACCATTAATGTTATTGTTATAGTAGAATTTATGTAATGCTTTAAGGTTTGCAAAATACTTTGCAAATATTATCTCATTTCATCCTCATAACCGCAAGAGGTATAGTGTTACTTTTATACCCTCTTTACAGATGAGGAAACTGAGGCTGAGAGAGGCTAAGTAACTTGCCCAGGGTCACATAGCTAAGAAATATATGAGGCAGGATTTGAACTCAGGTGTTCTTGACTCCAAGTCCCGTACTCCATCCGCTGTGCTTTCAATAGCTGCCTTGGTGTGGAGGACAGTGGAGCAAGTGATGCTCCTTCGAGTCCTGGAACCACAAGTAGGCAAGGTGTGTTGGAAAAGCTCAGTAATACCAATACCCCATCTGCTGGAAATGCCTTGGTGCAGATGGCACTGACAAAGCAGGCAAAACAGGTGTGCACAAATTCAGTACTCAAGGTGTGAATGTTTTCATTATGTGCCAGGGTGACATTATGACAAAACTGGAAACAGATATTACCACTCATGAGCATGGGCTCCATATAGCTTTTTGTAACTGGTACACTCAGTTCTGAGTGGCGAAACAACTTATTGAAGAAATAATTCCCTTCTTAAACCCAGAGTAGATAAAACAAGTGAGGAAATTAGAGCATTACCTAAATCTGAAGCAAGAAAAGCTGAAGAATTTGAAGGCACTAAAAATCTATCCTTAACAAAAACTCCAGAAGTGCTACCTAATAATGAAACAGATGGACAAAATAATGCCACTGCCTCAGATGATTGTGAAAAGGAAATGGGCATATTTAGACTGGAATTTCAAAAAGCTTCTTTAGTGTTGATAGGAATATGAGTAATAAATACCTAGGCAGCTAAGTAGCATTGTAGATGGAGCGCTGGGCCTGAATTCAGGAAGATCTGAGCGCAAATTCAGCCTCTGACGCTTTCTAGCTGTGTGACCCTAGGCAAGTCACTTATTTGCTTCAGTTTCCTCAACTATAAAATGGGGATTCTAATAGCATCTATCTCCCAGGGTTGTTGTAAGGATCAAATGAGATAATATTTGTAAAGTACTTAGCACAGTGCCTGGCACGTAGTAGGCACCATTAAAGCCTTATTCCCTTTCCTCCTCCTCTTCTACTGCCCACAGAAACATGACTAATAGTCCAACTATATCACAGGAAAGCAATTCAAAAAGGTTGATGTCTGCTAGTACCATTAGGAACAAGCAACATTTGACTGAGAGTATAAAAACTTTTGAAGACCAGTTCACATACAAGACCCATGGTCATTGCTATGGTAAGGACCGTAGGAAGAAAGATAGAGCGAGCTAGTGATACTCCTAAGGACTGACGTCAAATACTACTATGGCTGATGATGTTACCAAGAACTAGCAAAGACCTGTGAAGTGACATTGAAAGATTCCATCAATATCTAGCCTGTAAAGCCTTGAGCACCATATTACCCAAACAAAAAGAAACATGCGGAATGGAATCTGGAAAATAAAAATATATCGGAAATTATTAATACCGTTAATCGACAACCAAAATTAAAAGCCAAAAGGATAAGGCAATAGAAGAAGTCAAAGCAGCACAAAAAAAAAATTCAACATCAATCAGAAACTATATTACAGAGGTTTGAGAAGCAAACAAATTAGAGGAGAAGTGGAATATTTCCACTCGGTCTGAGTGTTGAAAGAAATTCAACATAACAAAAAAAGAAAGTTTGAATAGGTGTAATACATAAACCTTGTGTACTATAGTAATATAATGAGCAATGTAAAGGGAAGTAATTTAAACTTCCTTGCAAAATTAGAAAGTAGTATATCCATTAACTTGAAATGCTTCACAGAGGCATATGAATTCCTAGCAAAGTGATTTTCTACTTTACTTTGTCTCTAATGCAAGCCTGCTTTCATCTTTCTTAACAGAAAGCATCACTTATTTATCTCCAAGTAATGACAACACACCAATGACCTCCTCCAAACATAAGCCAACTACTTATTTATATACTTCACACTAAACCTTTATAGCTTATATAGCTCAAAAAATACAAACACTTACAGGAAAACAACATATCAATTGAGAAGCAATGAGGGTATGCCAAGGAGTCTCATGGATGTAAAGAGCAATTCATTATTAATTTGATGATGATAGATCAAGCCACTCAAAAGTGCTCTAACATTTACACCTCCCTCATTTTTACAAAGCCTTTGGCTCAGTTCTGCATCCATAGCTTTGTCATGCATTATTATAAAATGTTCATGTGGACTATTTGTGGCTTATCTGTGGTAGAGTCTTCCAAGCTCATATTGATCTGATCAGTCATAGTTGGACATACTGCACCTTGATTCCAATGTAATAATGTCTTTTTAATCCTCTTTGAGAACAGACAACCAAATACATAAAATAGATCCAAGCACTGAAAGAAAGCTGGAAGATCTGATGTCTATGTAGAAAGCTGTTCTCTAATCAAGACATACCTCCAATACAATGTCAAGAAAATTGAAATAAAAGATGGCATCTTCCAGAGAGATAGTTTAAGCCTGTTACAATTCAGCTTGGCCTGAAACATTTTACCATTGTTCGGGAATAGAACTAAGTATGGCTTCTAAGTCAAAAAAGAAAGTCATATCAAAGCATTGTATTAATGACTTTTGATCTCTATGTATGACATCAAGTTATATGAAGGCAGGTAGGTGGATAGAGTGCTGGGTTGGGAGTCAAGAAGTCTCATCTTCCTGAGTTCGAATTTGGTTTCAGACAGTTACTAGCTGTGTTACCCGGCAAATCATTTAACTGTTTGCCTCAGTTTCCTCATCTATAAAATGAGCTGGAGAAGAAAATGGCAAACTACTCCAGTATCTTTGGCAAGAAAACCCTAAAGGGGGTCATGAGGAGTCTGTCACAACTGAAAAATAACTGAACAACAAGTCATATGGCTCTACTGAAAAACACATTAAACAGACACTTCATCTCGTGGAAACTTTCTCCACTGATAGCAAAACGTCATTTGGATTATAGCCTATACCCTTCTCAATGTGTGCCAAGGAAGAATAAAGACTGAAATTTGAACACAGAGAACAAATAAAACCAATGGATGAAGGCAATACTGAAAAATACCTTGGTTTTCTCTTGGCAAAACATTATTGAACTATGGAAAGATTAGTACTTCATAGTAAAAAAAAAAAAAAGAGGAGGAAGAGGATTGATAAATGTTCTCAGATCATACAATTAACAGTTTAAAATGTACAGAAATACTTTTGGAATACAAAGACCTCACTTCTGAGAGCATTTATGATAAGGATAATAGATAGTGTTTAGCGCTTCAAAGTTTGCAAAGTGCCATATGTATGTTATCTCATTTGTGGCTGACAATTGGTATATGCCACTGGATTTGTCAATTATAGCTGAAAGTAGATTATCTCTGAACAGAGACTATGAAACTACTAAGTTTTGTCTTTGTTTCTCTAGTATTTTGCATAGTACACAAGCATGAACACTTAATAAATGTTGGTTGATTGTCTCCTTATCTTTGTTGGTGGAGTCCGTAGAGAAACGGTCTAGAGACAAGTCGAAATCCCTCTGTTATTCTCTTATAATTCACATTCTGTAGTCTGTTGAGCACATGGACAGAGTGATTGGGTTTTTTTTTCAATTAAATGAGAGTATTGAAATAAAATCTCATGTACTAAGTACAGTCTTCATATAGATGCTGGGGGTCCCTATCCCAACTTTCACTTGCACTGGCAAGCCAGGTCTCTAGAGGACAGCTAGGTTCTATGGGGTGCCCCTGAAAGGCAGTGGCATTCTCCTAAAATTATTCACTCAAGCCCCCATTTAGTGTTGTCCCCAATATCACCAGTTACAGTTAATATCACCATTATGTCATTGATTGACACAGTGATTAATGTCATAATGTCACCTTTACAGAGATATATTTGCTGAAAATATATGGCAAGATCTGAAATACAAAACCTCCCATAGAGGGGAGAGCTCCCCTATATAGAGGCATGATCTTCTCTATATCACCTTAGTCCCTGGGGAGAGTGGGTTCAAACCAGGGTTTGCTATAAAGCATTTGCTAATTTCCTTTCTAATCTATTAATTCTTAAAATTATATTAATTTATTTAATTTTTAAAAATTAATTTATTAAATTAATTTATCTAATTTAATTAATTTTATGCTAAGCTCATTTCCAAATGCAGAATAGCCATTGGATGAATTGTTCCGTTGCTGCAGGGTATGGCATCTTGGCTACTAGAATGACTTACTGCTGCAATGAATTAAGATGGTTTGTTCTCAGTATTGTGCTGGTGCCTCACTGGGTTCAGCTGTTAGCAAACTCTACTATGGACTCCAGCTTCTGGACTTAAAGGAAGCTTGCTCATCTGGCCCTTTAAAGTTCAGAAGGTCATAGCTATCTCCAATATTCCTACAACTAAAAATAGGAAAGAATTGACACAACAAAGAAGCAACAGCAGGGTTGTGTGCTTATTATGGACCATGGACTGGGTGGGGCCTTATGCACCCAGTCCCAGCTTAGTAGCTGATCAAAAAACCTCTCTTTGCCATAGAGTAAGAGGACAGGAATCAGTCATGCTCCAAAGTCCATGATGGGGATTGCTTCAGGCAGAACATGTTGCACATACTAATAAGGACTGGGTACTTACTGGCCAGTCACCTATTACATAAAATCTCATTGTAAGCATCTTCAGAGCAACTTCAATAACATAGGATGGCATGTACCTCATCCTTCTCCCAAACTTGAATGCTTAGAAAGGGAGCTGATGATTAATATCCAAAAGAGCCAGATACTAAAGTTTCCCAGTTCTGCCTTTATAAGGGCAACGAATAGAGACATAGGAAGTCCCCAAAGTATAACTACTCCTTTCCTGATAGTAGAAATACTTTAACATAAGAGTTACACACAAAATGCAATCTTATACTAAATCCCCTATTTTAAACTGTACCTTTCAGTTTAAAGACTATGTAAGCAATATTAGATATGAAGAAATTAATAAAAATTGTGATCTTTTTCTCAGTAATTAATTAGCTTGGCTGCCCACTCCACTTTCTTAAGCATTATTTATTTAATAAACTGGAGAGACCTCCTTTCCCAATAGTAATTACTCTTATTTCTCTATATAGTAACTCCATTAATTTCCTATAATTTAACAGATATTAAAGTTATTTAAAATATACAATTTGATAAAGGAAATACATGATAACAAATATATACATAATCATTTGCAATATTTTGGCTATAAGAAACATCACATTCAGAGTCATCTCAAATCCTCCCTTAAATCAGCAATTTGTTTCTCTTCATTTGTGAAAATGAAGTCTCACACCATTTAGTTTCTTTAAAGATACCAAGCAAAATCTTCTTTTAAAAATCCTCTTCATGAGGCAGCTAGGTAGCACACAGGCCCTAGGACCATGAGGACCTGAATTCAAATCCAGCCCCAGACACACTTGCCACTTACTACCTGTATGGCTCTGGACAAGTCACTTAACCCCAATTGCCTCCCCATCCCAAAAAACTCCTTTTCATAAGATAAAGGTGAAATAGCTTGATCAAAAAGGATTTCTCCACCTCCTTTTTCTCTTTTTTCTTTAACTTCTCTCTAGCCATGACAAGAAACAATCTTCTCAGTTTCTCTCAAGCTACCATTTTTAATAATCTCTCTCCAGTTTATCTCATAGATCTTCACAGATCAAAAGAAAAAAATGCCCTCTTTTCTTGACTTATAGAGAAGCAACCCATAGCAAGACATTTTCAGCTGCATAGTCTATCTGCCAGCAGAAATTGCCTTTTCCACAATATTTCATTTGGCTCTTAAAGACACAGTAATAGTATCTATAGTTTCTTTGGTAGAGTTAAATGAAACTGGTGTTACACAGAGATTAGTTCAAAGAAGAGATTTATTCCAGAGAGGAGTAAAAGGGACAGGACTGCTTCAACAAGAACCATAGAAGAGACTTTTTTTTCTAAAAGATTTTGCTTTTGGTAGAGATTTCTTTCAAAATGTCAGAAGTCTCACTATTTTGAAATCCTATGGAAGCTGCTTGCCCAAAGAATTCTTGACTTTGTGACTTTCAATACACTAGCAACAAAACTAAAAAGGAAGAGATAGAAAGATAAATGTCATTCAAAATAATTGCAGAATGTATAAAATATTTGGGTTTCTACCTTCCAAATCACACACAAGAATTATATCAACACAGCTATGAAACACTCTTTACAAAAATACAGACCTAAATAGAGAAATACTAATTGTTTATGGTTAGGGCATACCGTAATATAATAAAAAATGACAATACTACCTAAATGAATTTTCTTTTTCAGTGTCATAACAAGTAAACTTTCAAAAGACTGCTTTATAAATCTTGGGAAAATTATTAAAAAATTCAACTAGAGGAAAAATATCAAGAATCTCAAGGGAAGTAATGAAAAAAGTGGAAAGAAAAGGGGCCTAGCAGTAACAGATTTAAAACTATACTACAAACCAGCTTTCATTAAAACTGTTTGGAACTGGTTAAAGAGCGGAGAAGTCAATCAGTGGAACAGATTAGGTACACAACCTACAGAACTAAATGTAATGGAAGACTGATTTCTATTTATCCAGTTCTTCTGACCTCCAGTCTCACATCTCTAACTACCTATTAGACATCGCAATGTGGATGTCTTATAGACATCTTTTACTTAACATATCCAAAACTTAACTCATTATCTTCTCATTATTTCTCTGTTGGTATTGGGGTTCAGGGAGGCTTCTGCGAGCAGTACAAGGTGCTTTTCAGGGACCACAATGAGCTCATTGTAGAAAGTAGGATGCCAGATCTTCTCCATGTTGTCCCTGTTGGTGACAATACCATGCTCACCACGCTACTTCAGGGTCAGAATATCTCTCTTGCTCTGGGCCTCATTGCCCATGTAATTGTCTTTCTGGCCCACACCTACCATCACACCCTGATGTCTGAGTTGCCCAACAACGGAAGGGAAGGCAGCCCAAGAGGCATCCTTTCTTGCAAAGCCGGCTTTGCACTTTCAGGAGCCACTGTCAACAATGGAGGTAGCAATATCATCATTCCTGACAAATTTTGAAATGGTGAGTTTAAATCCATGAGAGAGAGAGGAGGTGATGGGGAGGCAAGTGTACGCTGGGTGGAAGAGCTCATAGCTACCCAAATTGGCATGCTTACAGCACAAGTGTGATGACATCACCACTCTCCAAATTCAATAAATTCCAATGGCTCCCTCTCAATTATAAAATTGATGTCAAATATGAAATATAAACCACATCAAAGGATCAAATGTAAAATTCTCTGACTTTTAAAGCCCTTCATAACCTGGTCCCTTCCTACCTTTCTAGTCTTCTTAGACTTCTTTTTCCACATATTCTGATCCAGAAATGCTGGCCTCCTTGCTGTTCCTTGAATAAGATGCTCTGTCTCCTGACTCTGAACATTTTCATTGGCTGTTCCCCTTGCCTACAACTCTCTCCTTCATCATCTTGTGCTTCTTCCTTCTTTGGCTTCCTTTAGGTTTCAGCTAAAATCCCATCTTCTGCAAGAAGACTTTCCTAGTCCTGCTTAACCATAGTGCCTTCCCTCTGAGATGATGTCCAATTTATCCTAGCAGACTTTGTTTTTACATAGTTGTTTGCATGTTATCTCCCCTAATGGACCGTGAGTCCCTTGAGAGCAGGGACTCTTTTTTGCCTTTGTGGTATCCCCAACTTTTAGTATAATGCTTGGCATTTAGTAAAGTGCTTAATAAATGCTTGTTGACTTGATTTATGATGCAACTCTCCACACTGAAGAGGCTGGGGAACTTGCTTCTGGGAAAGGAACAGTGAAGGATCTTGGAGAGATTTGTAGCACATGTAAACATCCCGTAACTGGTTTGGGTCTGACAAGTAGGTGGTTAATAGGATCCTCTTTGATTGGCTATTCAACCAGTTAAAAAAAAAAGAATGGTGTATTCAGAACTGAGTGGGGAAGGTATTCAAAATGCACTTGGGGCAGCTAGGTGGCACAGTGGATAGAGTACTGCCCCTGGATTCAGGAGTATCTGAGTTCAGATCTGACCTCAGACACATAACACTTACTAGCTGTGTGACCCTGGGCAAGTCACTTAACCCCACTGCCTAACTAAAAAAAAATGTCCTTTTGGGGCAGCCAGGTGGCGCAGTGGATAGAGTTCTGTCCCTGACATCAGGAGGACCTGGGTTCAAATACGGCCTCAGACCAAACACTTGACATTTACTAGCTGTGTGACCCTGGGCAAGTCACTTAACCCCACTGCCTAACTAAAAAAAAAATGTCCTTTTGGGGCAGCCAGGTGGCGCAGTGGATAGAGTTCTGTCCCTGACATCAGGAGGACCTGGGTTCAAATACGGCCTCAGACCAAACACTTGACATTTACTAGCTGTGTGACCCTGGGCAAGTCACTTAACCCCACTGCCTAACTAAAAAAAAAATGTCCTTTTGGGGCAGCCAGGTGGCGCAGTGGATAGAGTTCTGTCCCTGACATCAGGAGGACCTGGGTTCAAATACGGCCTCAGACCAAACACTTGACATTTACTAGCTGTGTGACCCTGGGCAAGTCACTTAACCCCAATTGCCTAAAACCAAAAAACAAAGAAACAAAATGCACTCAACAGACTTGCCCCTTGCCTTGGTGCAGCCCCTTCTATTTTAACTGTGATGGGACTTCTAGTGAGACAAGAGAAATAATGCTCTAAGGAGAGAGGCCTTGTGTCCCCCCCCCACCATGTTAGGCTGACATGTGCATGTCAACATAGGCCTCAGTACTGTATCCCAAAGAGATCATAAAAAAGGGAAAAGGACCCACAAGTGCAAAAATATTTATAGCAGCCCTATTCATGGTAGCAAAATATTGGAAACTGAAGGGATGCCCATCAATTGGTGAATGGCTGAACAAGCTATGGTATGTGAAAGTAATGGAATACTATTGTGCAATAAGACATGATAAACAGGCAGATTTCAGGAAACCCTGGAAAGACCTTGCACAAACTGATGCAAAGTGAAATGAGCAGAACCAGGAAAACATTGTACACAGTATCAGCAACATTGTGTGATAATCATCTATGAATGACTCTGCTCTTCTCACAATGATCCAAGACAAGTCCAAAGTACTCATGAAGGAAAATGCTATCCACATCCAGATAAAGAACTGGTGGACTCTGAATGCAGATTGAAGCATTTTTTTTCACTTACTTTATTCTTTCTCATGGTTTTTTGTTTGTTTTGTTTTGTTTTGTTTTGTGTGTGTGTGTGTGTGTGCGTGTGTGTGTGTGGCAACTGGGATTAAATGACTTGCCCTGAGTCACGCAGCTAGTAAGTATTATGTGTCTGAGGCCAAATTTGAACTCATGTCCTCCTGACTCCAGGGTTGGTGCTTTATCCACTTCACCACCTGGCTGCCCCTTTCTCATGGTTTTGTTTGTTTGTTTTTTTAATCTGTTTCTTCTTTTACAACTGTGACTAATCTAGAAATATCTTTTTTACATGATAGTACATATATAAACTATATCAAACCCCCTATCATTTTCAGAAGAGGAGAAGGAAAGGAGAAAAATTTGGAACTCAAAATATTGTGAAAATGAATGCTAAAAATTTTCTTGACCATGTAACTGGGGGAAAAACAAAGTTCTATTAAAAAAAACATAGATCTCAGTACTTTGTCTTGGTGTCTGTCCTTCCATTTTAGGTGAAGGATACTGAACATGGCTAAGAAGTGGTAAGTCTGATAAGGTCAAGAAAGCAAACCACCAAAAGTGAGGGAATCCAGGAATGAAATCCATGCCAGATTTTGCAGCTAGCCTGGCACTGAAGTCCTGGGGAGCAAGGAGTGACCTGGAGCAGTAGCTGATATGATGACTCTCCATCTGGATCTGAATTTAGCGCAACCAATAATATCAAGAAATGGTGTTAAATCAGAGCCCATTCTCCCCAGGCACTGAGGTAGTATAGGGGAGAGTGCACTCCCAGTGGCTGAGGAAAATGTTTGTCTTTTTGTTTTTGCTATATATTGGAAGTAAATATCCCTTCGTTAAAGTTAGTTATCTGGTTAAGTAGAATAAGGTTACTACAGTTATTCCTTCCAAATTCCAGGGGTTAGGGGAACTGCACCCTCATGATCTGGAAAATCTGCGTAAAATTTTTTGGCCCTCCCTTTGTACCAGAGGAGAAGTCTGACTTTTTTTCTTTTTCTTTTATGGAGCGTTTATAGTACCTTATTGTAAAATTTGGGTTAAGTATTTGGTCATAGGTTCTGTTATGTGCTGGCCTTTCTGTGTAGTCTGCAACTTCCACAAAACTCCCCTAAAATTCCCATTTAATTTCTTATGCTGACCTGCCATATATTGAAACTTTGACAGGGAAAGTCACAATGTGGAAGGGATAACTGTAGCCGCTGGTGGCTAATAGCGAGACAAACACACTGGAATTAGGGTATGCACTGAAGACATTAGCAGAAGTTACCCCAACCCCTCAGGAGAAGTGAGGTGAGAGAACACTGGCTTTACAGAGAATACACAAATAAACACAATATAAATACATAATACTGAGAATACACAAACAAACTGTATTGTACCTCAGTGAATCCAAAGACTCTAACTACTGGATTAGGGGCTCACAATTTGACAAAAACTGGAAAATAAGTCTAAGAGAAATTAGGCTTAGGTCATCATCTCACATAATATGCCACAAAAATTCATCAAATGGATATATGACTTAGATATAAAAGAGAATATCATAAATAAATTAGAGGAACAAGAAAGAAAATACCTTTGGTAACTATGGATAGTAGAGTTCCTAACTAAACAAAGGACAGAAAGTATCACAGAAGATAAACTGGAAATGCTGATTATAAAAAATTGGAAAGTTTTTGCATAAATAAAACTAATGCAATCAAAACTAGAAGGGAAACAGTTATTAAGGTAAAAAATCTTTGCAGCAGGTTTGTTTTTTTTTTTTTTTCCGATAAAGGTCTGGATAGCGAAAGTATATAAGGAATTGATTCGAATAGAATAGCCATCATGTTTCTAAGAAATATGCAAGAATAATAGCCATTGCCCAATAAATAAACGGTCAAAGGATAAGAGCAGACAATTCTCAAAGGAAAAAATCAAAGCTAGCAACACCATATGGAAATAAAGCTCTTAAACACTGATAATGAGAGAAATGCAATTCCACCTCACATCCATCAGATTGCCAAAGGTGACCAAAAGAGAAAACGATAATTGTCAGAGTGTCTGGGGAAAGAGTCACACCAGTGTACCAATTGTAGAATTGTGAATTGATTTAACCATCCAAAAGCAATTTGGATCTATAACTCAGAAGTCACTAAACCAGGTATACCTTTCAAACCAGAAGTAAAACTACTAAGCTTTACCCCAAAGAGAAAAAAGAAAGAAAGAAGGAAAAGACCTATACATGCAAAAATATTTATAGCAGTTCTTCTTCTTGCAGTAAAGAACTGGAAACAAAGGCAAAATCCATCATTTAGCATGTGGTTAGAAAAATTATGGTATGTGAAAAAAATGAAATATTATTTAGATATAAGAAATGAGGAAACAGAGGGTTTCAGAGAAACTTGGGAAAACTTGTGTATGAAATAATGCAAAATGAAGTAAGAACCCAGGGAATGATTTATACAAAAACAATAAAACTAATTAAAAAAAACCTTATAAGACTTAACTCTTATCAATGCAATGACCACCCACATTTCCAAAGGCCTAATGATGAAGCATGCTATCAGGGAGCAAGACAAGAGATGTGAGGAACACAAGGTATAACTAACCCTGCATTTTCAGACCTGAATAATGTGGGAAGTTGTTTGTTTGACTACATTTATTTGTTACAAAGTTTCTTCTTTTTCTGTTTTTTTTTTCCAAAGAGGAGGATTGGTAAGCAGAGTGAAGTTAAGCAATTGGGTTGTCAAAAAGAAAACAAAGAAGAGGGCCTTTGAAGCATGTTTTTTTTAAAGGCACACAGATAACAGAAAGAAAACCAGTAGGTGACACAGACAAGCAAGACAACTTTGAAGGTTACCTGTTGAGTTTATTATCTACTTAAAAAAGCAAAGCCCTGCACAGTAGAGATTTATGTTTTCACATGCAATCCCCCTTTTCTGTTTGACTTTGTGCATGGAGATTCTAATTTATTTGGTGTTCATTAATTTCATAAAATGAAAATTAAATTTAAAATGCATTATTAGCTAGGAATCAAAAATGATCTTTGACTGTTTAAAAAGTCAGGCATACTCCAATTATGTGAGGGGGAGAGTCAAAATCAATGTGCTGAAAGTTAGGTTAGAAAGAAGCAGGAGGCTGCATGTACTTGGGTTTTGTTTTGTTTTCCTTTTCCTAATATTTTGTTATTAATTGTTGTGATCATGATGTAAAAAGTAAATTAACTACTCTAAGTTTTATTTGTAAATAAGTATTTAGTTTGGTGTATCTATAACACTGGCATAGCATTTCCCTGAGACTTTTTACTTGTAAATGACATTTATATAGTACATGAGAGGCTTATGAAGCTCTTTACATAAATTACTTCCCTCAATCCTCACAACAGCCCTATCAGGTAAGTGTTGTTTTTTATCATCCCCATTTTGCTGATGAGGAAACTGTGACTTGCTTTTATGGTTACACATGTAGGAAATATTAGCAACAGGATTGGAACTCAAGTCATTTTGGACTCCCAGTCCAGCATTCTTTCAACTACACCATGCTGTATTACACCACCACCTCCCACTGCCATGTTTGAAAAATAGAAAATGCAGGTGTCCCAAAGAACAATGGGGAGAAACATGGTGGGTATAAGTAGGCTTCAACATATTATCTACTATGACTTACACACAAGAATATTGGTGAAAGAGGTATCCTGAAAATATATGACCAGAAATGGAGCATACAGTAATGGACAGATGGACAACCCAAGTGCTGGACTGGTACCCATGGGATGTCCTAAGCCACTGAGGGAGACCTCTAGTACATTAGATAGATCATCTTAGGAGTTTCATGGAAGGGGATGAACTAGGATCTCACAGGATGAGAAAGCATGGATGGCTTGTGGTCTGTACTATTAAATCAACATATTCCTATTTATCAGTCTTAAGTTGTTAGCCCAGATCCATATGGCTTTGCTCTTGAAATTATTACCACACGTGTAAAGAATCTTAGGATAATAATAACATTATTATCATATAATTAATCATAACTCTAGAGCTATAAGGGAGCTTGAAGGTTATCTAGTTTAATTTCCTCAGTCAGTCAAATAGCAAACATTTATTAAGTGCTTGCTATATACTCTATAGCACTGGAGATATGAAAAAAAGGCAAAACCTCACCAAGTTTAAATGACTTGCCTAAGGTCATAAGGCCTAGTTGAGATGTTAATTTAGGTCATGTGATTCCAGGTTCAGTGCCCATCAGTTCAATGACTCCACAGTTTACCACTGGCACCCCATAATCAAGGGAGAGTCAAATCACACAAAGGTCTAATCACACAAACAGGTCTAAGACTTAGCACAAATAGTGATAGGAATATCAAAGCTGTGATTAAAAAAAGGAGTGGGGGGACAACATTGAAGGCAGAAAGAAGAGGAAGAAGACCAAAATAGGAGGGGAGAAGGGGGATGGGGAAAACAATAGAGAAGCAGAAGCAAATAGAATTAAAAAAAAACCCTGACAAAATAGCACTTCTTTAATACTTTGAAAGATCTGTGATTTAATCAGTGTGGGCGCTCTACACCAGACCTGCACAACTTGGCAGTAGGTAGGGGCCAAAATTAAAATAGGCTAAACTTCTTCGTACCACATACAGACTGATGATGGTTGGTTGTCGTGGGTCATGTGACAAACCAGGAGAGAATATGCAGTGCCAACCCTATGTTTTTCGTGGGCCATCCAAAATCCTTGGCCTGTGGGCCATATGTTGTGCCAACCTGCTCTATGCTAACCCTTTTCTGCATACCTTAGCAGATGTCTTCATAAATTCTTATGGTTAAAAATAAATTCATCACCAGGGAACCCACTTTCTGGTGAGGTACCTCTTAGCACTCATCTAGGCTGATCCTCAGATGACAATCATCTAGTTCATTGCCAGTTCTATCCTCCTTCCTATCTTGATAGGACTTTCCAAAACTTGTAGTTCTCTGCTATATATATAGCCTTTGAGATCTCAGGGTCATCAGCATGTTGTGACAAAGCAGAGGCGTAGAATTTTGGTGGAGGTAGCCTTTAATTCTTTAAAGAGCCATTCTCCAATATCCTTAAAATCTCCTTTGCTTCCCTCAAAAGTTCATTGAAAGTGTTTCAGAGAAACCAAAAGGCTAGGCTGGAGCCACATTAAGAAATTATGTAAAGCAAAAGAGGCAAAGACTTGAGTACCTGAAGGTAAACTGATCGCATGCTGAAGGGTTGTCATTAATGTCTTCAATGATGAACATTATCTGAATGCGGTTCTCCTGACCCCCTTTGGGTCTATCCTTCACAAGAACTTCCAGAAGGATGTTCGGATTTTGCTTCAATTTACCAGCATCTCGATTTAGCCTACTAGCTATTTGAATGGTACCAGTCACTAAGCAGACAGGAGACAAAGGGAAGAACTTGACCTTTTGAAGAGGAAGGAAGAATGGCTACATAGGTGCTTATCTAGAACTTAAAAGCTCAGGAAAAATAGGAATAAGATGTCCTTATGTGAGGGTGGCCTGTGGTGGGATGGGATTGGATTTCACCAATTTTGGAAGCTCGTAGGACAGTAGAATTACGGCTAGAAGGGCCTTGAAGCCTTTCATTTTATGGATAAGGAATTTAAGACCCAAAGTAGTTAAGAGATTAGTCCAGGCTCACAACAGAGAGCTAGCAGCATGGAGAAGATTCAAACTAAAGTCTTTTGAATTCAAATCTAATGCTTTTCCCACAGCATTATAAATAGAAGACATGTTCCTTGGGAGCCTAAATTAGTATTGTGGTAGTGTTCAATAATTTTCTTCGTGACCTCATTTGGGGATTTCTTGGCAAAGATATAGGAGTCATTTGCCAAATCCTTCTCCAGCTCTTTTTACAGATGAGGAAACTGAGGCCAACAGGGTTAAGTGATTTACCCAAGCTCACACAGCTAGTAAGTGTCTGAGTTTAGATTTGGACTCAGGTCCCCCAGACTCCAGGGCTGGCACTCTATCTACTGTGCCACCTAGCTGTCCCTCTCAAATTAGTATTACAGAACATTAAAATCAGTCGTTACTAAGAATTGAGACCATAATAGGGCTGGTCAGGACTGGATGGGGCTGCCTGAATATCTAATAAGTGTAGACATCTGATATATCCTGTTGTCAGTGAATAATTGTAATCACACCTCACATTTATCTAGCACTCTTAAGGTTTGCCAAGGGCTTTGCATATAGCTAGAGGCACCCAGATGAGGCAGTGGATGGAGTACCACCCTGCTGCTCATAGTACCATGCTGCGTCCTCTACCAATGCAAATTGGCATCTCCCCTGCCACTTCTAGTCTTAGACACCTTCCTAGGACAATGAGAAGGTGAGTGACTTGTCCAGGCAAACTTGAAACCAGGTCTTGGCTACCTATCCACTATGCCAAATACAGTGGTGCAGAGGAGGGGGCAGCAAAAGGATGAAGGGAGGGAAGTCCTGACTACATATGGTTAGAGGAGCTTTTCCTCTTATTCTAAGACTGCTTGCCTCCCACAGAGGAAATTGACTAGAAAAAAGAGCCCATTTGCCTATTGGTCAATAGGATCCCTTGCAATGCTATACTTTAATAATAATGACCCCCCTCAGGGCAGGTAGGTGGCAGCAGTAGATAGAGCACCAGCCCTGGAATCAGAAGGACTTGAGTTCAAATCCAGCCTCAGACACTTGACACTTACTAGCTGTGTGACCCTGGGCCTAGCCAAAAGATAATAATAATAATAATAATAATAATAATAATAATAATAATAATAATAATAATAATAATGACTCCAGTTCTCTGACAAGTTTAAAGAATATGTTCAAATTTAACTTTTGTACAGCCCCTCCTAAGTAAGCTCTACAAATTTCCATCATACTAGGCAGTTTCCAGAGGTAGGTAACCACTGCTACCCCACTTCCCCTCCCTTATCCCTTTAAGAAAAGTACCCAAAGTGCACACAACCCTAACGGCTACTGGGCAAATGCCTTATTGTTCTACTAGGGTAGCCCACATATAAGTCTATAGGCTTATGCAAAGATGCCATTTGAAAAAGAATGTCTTTTTTGCAATACAGAAGCATTCTAGTCAAATCTTTCCAGTGTCTTGGCCAGGGTATATTCTTGTAAAAGAAGAACAGAACCCAATAAAGCATTGGATTAAGGTGCTCCTTTGAAAGAGACCAAAATGCTATTTACATCAACTAACTTATCTCTAACAATACTCATATTTGTCCAGGCATACCACCATCTAATATCTTTAACTGGTTCCTCAAAAAAGGTAAATTAACGTTGTAGGGGGGAAAACAACAATGACAACTACTACAACAAAAATCCATATTGCAGCAGTCAATTAGTTCTATGGCAACAGTGTTATAAATAGAAGACGTTCCTTGGGAGTCCAAATTAGTATTATAGACTTTAAAATCAATTGATGCTGACAACTGAGATTGTGAGAGGCTGGGCTGGGCTGGATGGGGCTGCCTGAGTGTCTAATAAGTGTAGACAACTTATAGAACAAGTTTATCAGAGAATAATCATAATGATATTTCACATTTATCTAGCATTGTAAGGTTTGCCAAGGGCTTTACATATAGCTGGAGGCACTTAGGTGAGGCAGTGGAAAGACTTAGAGTCAGGAAAATCTGAGTTCAGATCTGGCCTTAGTCACCTATTAGCTTTATGACCCTAGGCAAGTTAATTAACTATTGGCTGTCTTAATTTCCTCATCTGTAAAATGGAGATCATAATAGCACTTACCTCTCAAAGGCGTGATAAGGATAAAAGATATCTTAATGTGCTTTACAGACTTTTTAAAGCACTAATAAATGCTAGATATACAAATGTACATATATATGCACATTTATTCATATACACACAGATATAAAATTTGTTCCTCACAACAAATTTGTGAGGCAAGTGGTATTATTTTCCTGTTTTACAGAAGAATCTAAAATGGCCCTTGTAGCTCATGGCCTCAGAGTAACATGTCCAGGGGCCAAAAAACTGATAAGCGTGAAAAAGCCAGCGAAATGACCAAATTGAAGGATGCATACGGCAGGCTCTGTATGTGTAAATGCATGTAGGTATGTCTTACACTGGTTTATTGTGAAATACTCATTAGGGGTGGTGAGCTGATAGAGGAGCCTGCCCATAAAGCCTTCATCATCAGGATCCTTGGCAGTGATATTGGCAACAATAGTTCCGGGGCTCAGTTCCTCTGGAATTCTGTAAATTCTTACTGAGCTGAAACACAAATACAGCAGAGAAGCAAATCAGTGCCTGGAGGACTGGAGGTGGAGGCAGTCTAGATTAGTAGCTAGAGGGAAAGTGAAGCAAGAGTTCACACTCTCTCCACCCAATCTCTGGACCTGATTCTCTGGAATTTCATAGGGAATTCTTCTAAAAGTCAACCTAGAAGGGCTGTGGATGCTGCCACAACCCTTGTATCAATATAACTGCCTAGCTGCATCTGAGAAATTGAATCCAGTTGTGACGAAACAAGTTCTACTTCAGATGTAATAAAGGGAGTCTATTTAAAAACAACAACAGTAAATCCTGCAAGGCAGGGAATGTTTTGATAATACAAATCATCTAGATAATACAAACCATCTCTAGTTTATCTGGATTATAAATACGAATTCTGATGAAGTATAAACACACTTCAGAATTCTATGTAGTACCTTGGTTCTATTGCATTCAAAGCTTTCGGGGGTTTTAACATTTTTTTATTCTGAAATTAAACACCAAAGGGTGGGAATGGGAATGTGTGTGTGTGTGTGTATGTGTGTGGAGAAAGACAGAGACAGAGATAGAAAACAAAGAGAGAGAACAGAAACAGAGGATTGTATATGAATCTACAGGTCTCTATTTTGTACAGCTCTATAACGCAGTAGGTGGCCTAACACATAGCGTGCTGGACTTGGCACAAGGAAGAAGAGAGTTCAAATCCTGCCTCATATACTTACTGACTGTGTTACCCTGGGCAAATAATTTCATTTATCTGTGCCTCAGTTTCTTCATGTGTAAAATGGAAGTAATAATAACATCTACTTCACAAGATTGTTGTGAGGAACAAATGAGATAATTAAACTCATGAAAATTAATGAGTTCAATAAGAAGTTTCATTCCAATGGGAGAGACAACACTCCAAGGGGAATATTAGCCCAGGGAATGCAGTATGATCTAGGAAATCACAAAAGTGGTGAGTAGAGCTAGAGCGGTCCACCATGAGCACATCCTTTCCAGAAGCAATGGTAGTGGCTCAGTTCTAAGAGCAAGAGATGGAAACAGGGGACTGATATACCCAGCAAGGCAGAAAACAGCCTGGGTGAAGAGGACTCATGATCGCAGGGAACAGAGAGCTGAGTGGCTTAGCTCTTCCCTGGCAAGGCCTCCAGTGGGTAGGGCAAGAGCAGAATCAAGGTGGGTGGAGTTAGGAGACACCTGGATTTAAGCCCTGCCTCTCACTCATACCTGACTGTGGCCTTGGGCAAGTCACTCCACAGTGCCCCATTAGCAATTTGATATTGGTTATAACACGGGCTTTTACATAATAAGTCCTTAATAAATGTTTGTTTGAATTGAATTAGATAACACACTGCTTTATAAAATAAACAACAGCAACACCCTAAAGAATTTCTACTTTTTAGGACTTGATAGAACCTGCCAAAACGTGCAGCTGTTTACAAACATGTTTGCTCTTGCATGGGCAGAGCATCTGGGCAACTAGACAGGCTCATCATTTTCCATCTGGATGATTGGTGTCTAAAGAAAACCTCTGCTGGCTTCTTTTCCTAAACCTGAAAGGAGAGCAATAAAAAAGATTCCTGACAGATCTCAAGGGTGAGAAAACACCCAGCCAGGATGCTGCTATCTGTGAATTGTACTGTGAGTCAATCACTTGACTTCGGGATGATTTAGTACGAGCCAAGCACCTTTACAAATTCTGTCTCCTATGAACTCCGAAAACCAACTCACTTTCCCCTTAGAGATCCTGTTAACCTGATTTCCCACCTCCCTGATTAGAGTAATGCAGCAGAATGCGCTCAGCTCAAGTCACACTTCACCTTTCTGGAAAGGGTTGTTTGTGCGTCAGCAGTGATGTACAGTGACAGTTCCTGACCCTACATCCAGTCTTTGATGTCACAACCTATTTATAAATGGGCCGTGCTGTGTGCTCAGGGATGTGGGATGTCAGCTAAAATCCCCATCCCTATCTGTTTAGTTTTCGTCCAGGAACCAACATTGATGTGTTGTTTGGCTCCTTCTGGAAGGCGCTAAATAGGGGGTTGCTTGATATTGTCCCACCTGAGCTTAAACCAGGCAAATTTTTCACCATTCAGGCATCCATATTTAAGGTATGGATGCTAAGGTGAAGGACTGAAATGTCAAGAGCATTAAAGTGGAGGTCACAGGTGGAGAGTTCATTTTACAGATGAAGGTGGTTAAGTGACTTGCCCAAAAATGATATTACAAATATCATCCACATTTTACAGATGAGTAAACAGCATAAGCAAAGTTAAGTGACTTTGTCCATAATCACAGAACCATTGTCAGAGGTGGGATTCAGGATAATAGGTCAATAGGTGGAAGGCCATCTAGTCCAACCCCTCATTTTACAGAGGAGGAGATTGAGGGCCAACTTGCCCAAGGTCATCCAGATAGTAAGAGACAGAGGCAATTTCTGTACTCTGGTCCTGACTCCAAAGCTCACTCTCTTTCCATCATGCAACAATGTCTCTCCATTTCCTGTTTCCCAGTCCAGCATTCTATCCACTTATACCAGGCTGCCTTTCATCTTACCTTGGCTTTATTCACATCTGCAAATGTAGTTAAACTGAGCAACTGTTTTTCACATTTTCCTAGTGACTAACTGGTCTCTTGCATGTGTTTTGGGGGACCAAAGAGACAGGCAATAAAAGATACTGTGCCTCTGTAGCCAAATAACAAAAGTATGCTAGGGTAGGACTTCAAAGGTGGAATAAGAAAGATCAGAGCATGTAATGGTGACTATGCCCACTGGGTTAAGTCATCAAATAAAATTATATCCTTTCCCCATTACCCAAAAATAGACACCAGGCCTTCCTCCCCACAGGGAATCATCCCAACATCTATTTTCCAAAAAAGGCAGAGAAATGAAAAATATAAAAGCCTGGAGCCAGAATGAATTGATGAGAGACGGGAAGACAGACAGAGATAGAAAAGCAGAGACAGAGAGACTGGGACAGAGACACAGAAAGAGACAGAGTCCATGAGACATGAGAGAGAGAGAGAGAGAGAGAGAGAGAGAGAGAGAGAGAGAGAGAGAGAGAGAGAGAGAGAAACAGAGACAGAGAGACAGAGAGACAGAGAAACTGAAAAATTAGCCATTGTTTTCTTGTCTTTCCCTTAGGAAAAAAAAAAAACAACACAGGTCAGAAAGCATGAAAGCTCTTTGAAATTGTGCCTCTCCACTTCCCCACCTCAGTGAGGGATGTCTGGCAAAGAACCAGAATAGGAGAAAGGGTGAATTTTGGGCTTACCTGGTAAAGTAAGGAGTTTCATCATTAACATTTATGATGTTTACTAGGAATGTTCTTGTGGCTTTAAGCTTCCCACTGTCCTCTACTTCCACATCAATCACATAACTGTCAGGGAGAAATAAACCCGAGTTAGGGTTTCAGATTTTAGATAATTGTGAAAAATGGGGTGAGAGGGAATGGTGAGAGATGATCCTCTTCTCTTCCCTCAGTCACCAAGTGTTGCTTTTCCCCATAACAGCAAAAGAGCACCAAAGATAAAAATGAAAGCTAAGACGTTAGCATAGTTCATACAATAATAGATGTAGAATTGGAAGGGATCTCAGAAGTCATGTAGTCCAAAGCCCTCATTTTACAGATGGGGAAATAGTCCTGGTGAGATTGAGAGGTTTGTCCAGGGTCACACAGATAGAAAGTGGCAATGAGGTATTCAAACTCAGATCCTAGGACTATAGATTTAGTGCTTTTGGATAAGATTTGAGCAAAAAAAAAACAAAACTAAAAATCCTGAGTAAGGTACAGGCAGGAGAGGAAATTGCCCATTTAATACTGTGACATCATGACCATCCTCTTCTTTTTCGATCTCTCCAAGACCCTTTCTCCATTTCTTTTCCTTATCTCTTATTCTTTCCTCCTGAGTAACTCACCTACACACCGGAATCTTACCCGAAGCCATCTCACTTTACTTTGTCTCTATTTCTCTACTCACAAAATAGAGTGAAGACCTAAAGTTAGATCCAGCTGACTCAAGAGCCCCACCCTCCCCTTTCCCGATCACTTTTACTGTGGTTATTTGGATGTTTCTGGCAATCATAACTGAGTCAGTGTGAAGGTAGTTCCCCCTACCATTTTTTTTTTCAAGGTGGATGGAAGAAGAGTGATAGGAGAGGAGGACTGGGCAGAGTCATCCAGATAATTTCCTCAACTTTGCTCTCCATGTTTAGACATCATCTGAGTGGAGTTCAGGAGGGAAACAGAATATGCAGGGTTACACAGGCCTTCCTCACTTGGAAAGTCCTTATTCATAACGTTTCTTTTGCCAGTGATTATTCCCCCTTGAGCTCCCACCTATCCCCACTAATGCATCCAAACAACTCTAAAAGAAAGGGCATTGGCCAGTTCCTACCTGTTGTGTCCTGCTTCAAAATCAAATGTTGTTGTGGAGAAAAGGATGCCATCTGTAGAGACATTGAAGTGCTTCAAGGGAGAAATCAAGGAAAACTAAAACAAAAAAAAATACTGAGTGAGAGGCAGTGTCTCTTCTCTTTCTTTTTGCTTGTTTGTTTTTTATTTTTTGTTAGGCAATGGGGTTAAATGACTTGCCCAGAGTCACACAGTTAGTAAGTGTCAAGTGTTTGGTCTGAGGCTGTATTTGAGCTCAGGTCCTCCTGACTCCAGGGCGAGTACTCTATCCACTTTGCCACCTAGCTGCCCCCCCCCTTCTTTTTTTATAATTCATGTATTTATTTTTAGTTTTTAACATTCACTTTCATAAGATTTTGAGTTTTAAATTTTCTCCCCTTCCATTTCTTCCTCCCTCCCCAAGATGACATGCAATCTGATATAGGCTCTCCTTATACATTCACATTAAACATATTTTCACATTAGTCATGATGTAAAGAAGAATTAGAACTGATGGGAGAAACCACGAGAATGAAGCAATAAAACAAAACAACAAAAGAAAAGGAGAGCCAATAGTATACTTCCATCTGCATTCAGACCCCATGGTTCTTTCTCTGATTGTGGATAGTATTTTCCATCATGAGTCTTTTTGAATTGTCTTAGATCCTGGCATCGCTGAGAAGAGCTGAGTCTATCGAAGTCAGTCATTGCACAATGTAGCTGTTACTGTGTACAATGTTCTGGTTCTGCTCATTTTACTTTGTATCAGTTCTTGTAAGTCTTTCCAGGTTTTTCTAAGAGCATCCTGCTTGTCATTTCTTGTAGCACAATAGTATTCTATTACTACCATATACAGCAACTTTTCAGCCATTCCCCAATTGATGGACATCCCCTCAATTTCCAATTCTTTGCCACCACAAAAAGAGCTGCTATGAATATTTTTGTACATGTGGGTCCTTTTCCCATTTTTATGATCTCTTTGGGGTACATCCCTAGAAGAGGTGCTGCTGGGTCAAAGGGTATGCATAGTTTCATAGCCCTTTGGGCATAGCTCCAAATTGTTCTCCAGAATGGTTAGATTAGTTCACAGCTCCACCAATAATGCATTAGTGTTCCAATTTCCCCACATCTTCTCCAACGTTTATCATTTTCCTGTTTTGTAATGTTGGCCAATCTGATAGGTGTGATATGGTACCACAGAGTCGTTTTGATTTGCATTTCTCTAATCAATAGTGATTTACAGCATTTTTTCATATGACTATAGATAGCTTTAATTTCTTCCTCTGAAAACTGCCTGTTCATATCCAGACTATTTATCAATTGGTGAAAGACTTGCATTCTTATAAATTTGACTCAGTTCTCTATATATTTTAGAAATGAGGCTTTTATCATAGACAGGCAGTGTCTCTTTTTACTAAAGGCATATTTGTATAGTCACTGTAAACTAGTGACTGAACAAATAGTCTTTGTCAATAGAATACTCTTGGTTTTTCTGGAATGAGCTCCCAAAATAGCAATTCTCAGACTTAATAGTTTCTTGGCTAGGAGCTATCAGGATTTGCCAAATGCGTTGAGGTGCTGCCCTGGGAAGGAAGCCATTGGCTCTTGAAACAGCATAACTATAAAAGGTGTCCAGTCTGAGAGAGAACTTGCTTCAATTGAAAACCCCCTTGTTACTGGCATGTTGTGACCACTTCTGTTTTCCTACATACATACCTGGCTTTGCCCCCATTCGCTGCCTTGGCCTCATCTCTGGTTTCTGTGTGCTTCCTGGCTCTGATTTATCTACTTTGGCCCTCCTGAGGCCTAGCTTGTCACTCTATCTCAGGGACAGCCCAGCATGAGAGGGACACCCTGGCTTGTGTGCTAGTACACAAGGGACCAATCCAAAGAAAATACAAAGCCCCGCCATCTGTCAGTATTCAGTAAAATTCACCCCTAGCTCCAGATAGGGCCTTAATATGTGGATCAGATAATCTGATTCTGGCTGTAGTCACTACTCATTAACCAGGGATTTCCAGCACAGTTACTGGACTGCTTAACTCAGTGCCCAGTGGGAAAGAGAGAGAGTGCACAGAAAATAGAGTGAAAAGTTCCTTTGAGGTCAGCTTAAACTTCTTAGACTCTGTTTTTGACAGAGACGCTTTATAATGCCAAAAAGAATAATTCCGGTAGATAGGATTAGACAGATGAAAGATTCTAGGCTATCGAATTAGGAGGGACCTTGGAGTTCAATCAGTCCAAAGGTTCCTAACCCAAGGTTTGTGAACTTGTTTTTTAAAAAATACTTTGATAACTGTATTTCAATATAATTGGCTTCCTTGGTTAAACTACGTATTTTATTCGATGCATTTAAAAACATTCTGAGAAGGGGACCATAGGCTTCATCCAGACTGCCAAAGGAATCCATAATACACATAAAAAGGTTAAGAATACCTGAACTAGTCCAACTCCTTTATTTGATAGGTAAGAAAGGTGAGACCCAAAAAAGTTAAGTATTTTGCCTGTGGTAATACAGATAATAAACACCAGAGCTGGAATGTGAACTTGGGTCCTGTGACCATGCCCCTCAAAAAAAAAATCTGTACCATGTCCTCTGCTTATTTCTCTGTGTGGAATTGCCTTGAAGGTTCCTTACATACATACTTTTTCCATACACCCCCTACCCCTTGTTTCAGCTAATATAGGCTTGCACAACTTGACAGTAGGTAGGGGCCAAAATTAAAATGGGGTAAACTTCTTCAGGCTGCAGATAAGGTTTTAGTGGCTCACTTTCCAAGTAAAGGTATAATTAATAATTAAACTATTTTAGAAATAAATATATTTTTTAGAAAGAGAAATTTCAATTAATATCAATTAATTATACTTAAATTACTTAAGATTTTTATTTATCATATCATTGCATTATTGTTAAAAAATTACATTGCTAAGCAGTACAAGTTTTAATACATTTTTCAGGTTTTCTTACTATTTACATTTAGTTAATGGGACATATTACACTTCTTGTCAGCAATCAGTTTATCATACTGTGTAATCATGCTTGGAATTGCTTTCTTTAGAAATCTGAAAACTAAGTTTACTCATTTTCTGAGTTTACTTCTTGAAAAACCATTTTTCCCCACTGAGATTTTTCAGCAATTTGGATGCTTTAATTTGTTTTTCATTGGTGTCCAATTTGCTTAAGTCAAGATGTTTTGATTTGAAATGGCGATGAAGATTGTATTCCTTCGGAACAGCTATTACTTCCCGGCAAACAAGGCACAATATTTTGTCTCTCAATTTGTCCACTCCAGATTAAGTATTCTGTGTTCTGATTCAATCTTCCATTTCTTTTTATCACCCATTTTACAAAGTCACCCCAAAAACTTTAACGCTAGAACCAAAAAAATCTCCGCAGCCACTGCTCACATACAAAGAAATACTGAACTGAGTCTCTGACCTTGGAGAGAGCGCCAGACACTCCTGTAACTAGCCGGGCAGCCACAGGGAGGGAGGGAAGAAGCCCTCAAGTTGCTGCCACTCAACACAAAGCCACCGTCAGCGGCATTGGTGTGAGACTGCACTCACTTTGTCCCTGTTCAACACCAGAAATGACAGAAAACACAGCAAAAAGTAAGACTCTCACTCCTCTGAGACCAGAGACAGACTGATGATGGGCGATTGCCGTGGGTCACGTGACAAACAGGAGTGAGTGCGCAGCGGCAACCCTCCCGCCAAGTTACATGACCGGCACAATAGTGACTAATAGAAGATGGGTTAAGCGGGGCGGACAAAGCACTCTTTAGATCTTTACTTTCTTTTATCGCCTCTACATTTTTTGAAATCCTTTGGTGGGCTGCAAGCAGCCTCTGGGCCATATGTTGTGCAGGCCTGATCTAATACAATCTAAGCACAGTTAAGAAGCAAATAATGACAACAACAATTTGGATGAAATCTACCCTCTTAGTTAAATCCTAGGCCCTGGAGAAAATTTTTGCAAAGCTGTAGGCCAGGGGTGGGGAACCTGTGGCCTCAAGGCCACGTGTGGCCCTCTAGGTCCCCAAGTGCAGCTCTTTGACTGAATTCAAACTTCACAGAACAAATCCCCTTAATAAAAGGATTTGTTCTGTAAAACTTGGATTCAGTCAAAAGGCTGCACTCAAGGACCTAGAAGGCCACATGTGGCCTCAAGACTGCAATTTCCCCACCCCTGCACCTCAGCCATCAGACATCAGGCTCCTCTGTATAGTTTCTTGGATTAGAGAGCAAACTCTCATGGAGCAAATAAAAAACAACGGGTGATGTTTTGCACAGACAGTAGACAAAAGACTCGGATTTGAGTCCCAGGTCTGCCACTCATTGGTTCTTTGACTTCAGGGGATCAATCAATCAACAAACATTTATTAAGCACTTAGTACATGCCAAGCACTTGGTGCTAAGCACTGGAGATATAAGGAAGAAAGTGAAACAAGTCACAGCCTCTCCAATCTTGTTTCTTCATTTGTAAAAAGGGGTGATAATGCTTGTCCTACCTAAATCAATCAACAAGACTTTATTAAGCAAATATTCTGTGCCAGGCATTGTGCTCGATGCTGGGGGATACAGAGATAAAAGTGAAACCGTCCCTTCTCTGAAGAAACTTAAATTCTATCAATTCAGTCCATCTGTGAGGTGGAAGTAAGGAGGGTTTGTATACCAGGTATGAGGCACAGCCAGTGTAATGGCTTAGAGATGGGATATGTATTGTCATATGTGAAGAATAGTAAGATGTCCAGTTTAGCTGGAACAAAGAGAGCATGAAGGACATTAATGTGTAATAAAGCTAGAATGTTAGGTTGGAGTCATGTTGTAAAGGGTTTGAAATGCCAACAGAGGTGTTTGTATTTGATCCCAGTTGATAGGAAACCACTGGGATTTGCTGATCAGGGCAATGGCATGGCCAGACCTGTGATTTAGAATATCACTTCAGTAGCTGTCTGGAGGATGGATTGAGAGGGGAAAGGCTGGATGCAGAGGCCGATTAGAAGGTTATTGTAATAGACCAAGCAGAAGGTGATGAGGTCTGATCTAGAGTTACGGTATGAGTGGAAGAAAGAGGAACAGACTTGAGAGATGTCATAAAGGTAGAATTGACTAGCTTTGGCAACTGATTGGGTATACACAGTGAGGGAGAGTGAAGAATCAGAGATGATCTGAAGTTGCAAATCAAGATGACTGGAAGGATGGCGGTGCCCAATACAGAAATACAGTTCAGAAAAGTGATAAGTTTGAGTTCCATTTTGGATATTTTGAGATAGAGATGCCTAAAAGAATTTAGTTTAAAATGTCCAATAAGTAGTAGGGCTGGAATAAGGAAAGAGATTAGGATATATAGATCTAGGAGTCATCTTCATAGAAATGATAGTTAAACATATGGGAATTGATCAGGGCACCAAGAAACACTATGTAGATAGAATAGAATACAGGCTATACACAAAGTTAAGGAAAATGTTTTCCTTCTTGTTCCTTTCTACACACACACACATACACACATATCCCTATGTTGGAATAGCTAAGACCTTAAAGTTTCTTTTTGGGAAAAGGAAAAAAACCCAAATTATTTGCAGATGTGTGTCTGTACATACAATATATGTATGAATATGCCTATATATGCATGTGTGTATATGTGTACATATGTGTGTATACATATATGTATATTTGTTCCTAGTGATGTTTTACTAGCCCATGAAATTTTCTTCAATCTCACTTCCACTAATGAATCCCCCTTGACAATAAATTTAGCAAGAGTGTATAGTGATGGCCTAGAGGAAGAGAGCTAAGGGTACAGATTTTTGTTTTCAGAGCTATAACTAGACTGGGCTAACTGGGGATTTGCCCCAGGGCACCAAAATTTAGAGATTTCTCACAGCACTTACACTTCTTCAGCAGGTGGAAATAGCTGAGTTTAACATGAAGTTAGCAAGAATAATTACTTAAAATATGAAGCTACCAGATGCTTCCACCCCTTGGCTGCCACATCCATGGTGAATTTTTTCTAACCAGCCTCAGTATGTCCTAGGGTTTCTACCACCTCTTTTCCCTGACCCTTTCTCCACACCCACATCTGATTTTGTCTTAAAAAGTTTACTTGGGGGATGCATGTCATGCTGCTTATCCTGCCTTATATCATGAAACGTGCCCTAAGTAAAAAATGTTAGTTAAAGATCTTTTTGTTATTTTTTTATTGTTTACTTTCTCCATATCTCAATTTAGTTTAGGGTCAGGCTTATTTCTTCTGTCCTTGAATCTATTTAACATTTCAGTGGAAATGGGCCCCTTTGTACTAAGACAAAAAGAGAAGTGGCAGGACAAAAAATTTTGTGCAGCATGGACATTTGCCAGTAAATCTGGACAGCTTTCTGAACATTCTGGCATTCTCCATTTTGAAAGGCTTGTTTAACCAAAGCAACTCCCCTGATATTCATTCTTTGAAAACAGAAATTAAATAGAATGGAAAGCAATCCCAACCCCCCCACACACACACACCTTTGCCTGATACATTAACTGCAGTTGCTGAGAAAGTTGCTGAGTAATCAGATCAATTCTGTTAACAAATTCTTGTCAAATGGTCTCTCCAGTTTCCCTGCTGGGAATATTACCTTACCAGCCACCCAATGTTTCTACATTTGCAGTCCTTTATTATAGCTGTGGTTTGCTCAGCCACTCAAAGGTTTCAGTTTGGGAGACAAAGAGTCACCATTTCCTGCCCTGATCACCCTTCATTGAATAGTTGGTCTCTGAGGGGAGTTGAGATAAAGTCGTGCCCCAGTTTCCTGAAATGTCAGGATCCCCAGAGGAGCCAGGCTCTCTCTAGCTTGAAGTTTGTGCCCGAAACAGCAAACAGATCCTTCTTAGTATTCCAACTGCACGTTTCCATTTTAAAATAGGATGCCCCAATCCCTTGCTTTTCATTTCTCACTTTAATCAGAATACTGCTTTATCTTTTTTTTTCCTTCTCCAAGATAAGAGTTGTTACAGTTTGGAAATGTTTCAACAGCCACCTTTCCTGTGTAGTCCCCACAAATGAAACCAAAAGAGAATCTTGTGGGCAAGGCAGAATTCCACCTTACAGTTCAGAAGGAGATAAGATAGGAATTCTGCCCATATTTCTTCCACATTCCAGAGATTTGGAGAGAGGGAATTTCAAAGATTCCTGTGAAAATATTAGTAGGATCCCATGGCCTGAGATGCTACAAGAAAGTCAACTCAAGAAGAAGAGTAGGCTCTGGAGAAGAAAATTCTGATGACTTCTTTAAAAATGACTGATATAGAAGAAAACAAGGAGTCTAAAAAAGACCAATATGCTTTCATTGATAGGTCAGCAGCAGCTCAGATTTTCAAAGGACTTGTACATACTACAGTAACTGTTTTAAGCATCATAAACAAAATGAGGAGGAAGGGCAGAGAGTGGAAGAAAATAAACATTTATTAATTGCCTACTATATGCCAGGTGCTTTATGAATCTCTCATTTGAGCCTTGCTACAACCTGAGAGGTAGACACTATAATTATCCCCAGTTTACAGATGAGGAAACTGAGGCAAACAGAGGTTAAGTGCCTTGCCCAGGGTCACACAGACAGAGGCCATATTTGGACCCAGGTCTTTCTGACTCCAGGCCCACTGCTGTATCCACTGCTCTGTCTCACTACCTTGGGCAAGAGGCTGGCAGGGGTGGGGAAAAGGATTTGTTCTGTAAAACTTGGACTCAGTCAAAAGGCCACATCCAAGGACCTAGAAAGCCACATGTGGCCTTGAGGCCACCACCGGCTAGGGCAATGGTTTGCTCAGGTTCCAGGATGGGCCTCTATAATATTTAGAAATAACCTTGGAGATACAGGAGGAGAAGGTGGGAGGGAGAGAGGAGATAGCAATAGGGATTTTGGAGGGAGGGAGGGAGGGAAAACTGAAGGAAGGAAGAGAAGGAAGGGAAGGGAGGGAGAGAGGGAGGAATGGTGGAAGGGAGGAAAGAGAAGGAATAGAGGGAGGGAAGGGGAAAGGAAGGGAGGAAGGAAGGAAGGGAAGGAAGGAGGGAGGGAGAGAAGGAGAAAGGAAGGAAAGAGAAGGGAAAGGAAGAACGAGAGAGAGGGGAGAATAGAAAGAAGGAGGAATGAAAAGAGGGAAGAAGGGAAGAAGGAAGAGAGAGAATAGAGGGAGGGAGGAAAGAGAAGAAGGAATGGAGGAGGGATGAATGAAGAGAAGAAATGGGGAGGAGGGAGGAGGGAATGAAGGAAGGAAAGAAGAAAGAAAGGGAGAAAGAGAGAGAAAAAAGAAGCAAAGAAAAAGGGAAAGAGGGAAGAAAGAAAAGTGAAGGGTTTTTTTTTAATTACATAGACTAGATCAGTAGGAAGGCTAGAAGAAAATACCAACAAGTAGGAAATCATTGAAAGTTAAACATTGAATATGTTAACCAGCTGTACATGGTGGAGATCCATGATTTCACATGCAGTCCTCTTTCCCTGTCCTGCTTTGTAGGGCTCATTTTGTTTGGCGTTTACTGAATTTAGAATAGAAAAAGACTTTTTTTTTAAAGAAAGAACCTTACCAGCTTTAGCAATTAGTCTCATTTGTCACAAGCATTTTAATTCAAGAAATACAAGAGGAGACAGGATGAGGTCTTGAAGTGACAGCTGAGAAGGATTTAATGGACACCATCTCCTAAGAAGCCATTGGAAGGTCAGAGTAGCAGGTCATAAGTCAAGGTAAACAGATGCCCTGATAACAATTTGTCCTAATTTTCAAAAAAGGGAAGAGAATGCTGCCTTCAAACTATGGACCAGTGAGCTTAATTTTAATTCCTGGCAAACAAACAAACAAAAAAACAACAACAGAAACAAAAAACAAAACCCCAACTAGAATGTATTATTAAAGGGATAAATAATGAACACGAGATCATAGGATCATAGATTTAGAGATGGAAGAGACCTCAGGAACCATTGAGTCCAAACTTCCAATTTTATAAATGATCTAGAGAAGGAAATGGTGATCAAAAGAATCAGAATGGCTTCCTCAAGAAGATGTTAGGCTAAGGATAGCTGGGTTGCCAAGTGGATAGAGCACTAGCCCTGGATTCAGGAAAACCTGAGTTCAAATCCAGACTCAGACACATAACACTTATGAGCTGTGTGACCCTGGGCAATTCACTTAATTCACTTAACCCCATTGCCTAACCAAAAAAAAAAAAAAGACGAGATTAGGCTAGAAGACCCTTATTTCCCCTTTTGATAAAGTTACAAACTGAGAGTTTAGAATCAGAATTCAAATGCTGGTCCTGTGATTCTAAAAATATTGGTCTTTTTTGCCTTACCATAGCAACTTCCTTAGGAGCTACTAGCGAAGCTTGGAACTGAGCACTGGGAAAATGGTTTAAGATGATGTAATTTAAGAGTTTATTAAAGGCATTTCATGCTCAAAGTAACAGAAAAGTACTACTGAAGTATTTAACACCATCACTGTAACTTGTAGCTGGCTATAAGTTAAAATAGACAGAGCCTGCCTCAAATAGTGATAATCATCTGGAGAAACTCAAGCTGGGATCCTTTCTTTTTAGAGACAGACCTGAAAACAGTTTAAGCTAGTAACAAGGTATACCTTTTGTACTTAGAAATTAGTGGTTATCATCTAGAGAAACTCCTTGCTGGAATTCTTTCTTTTTTGAGATAGATTTTAAAACAGTTTAAGGTAGTAACAAGATACAGCATTTGTACTTAGAAATTGTTTTTCTTTCAATACTTTCTTAAAATGGCACAAGTTGCAAATCATAAGTAGAAAGCAGTCAACTAATTTATTTGCTATTGTCTAAATCAACAATGACATCTTCATTAAAAATTTTTTTGAGTTAGTATATTAAATGGAACAGCCAGAATTTTCTCAGTTATCCTTGCCTGACTACTGTTGATTAGTTATCCCATTGAGGTACCATTAATAAGTCTCCTGGTGCCAGCTACTTTTGGTGAAGAAGAGTGCCTAGGAGGAACTTTTTTTTTTTTACTTTCTAGAAAACCCTATATATTCAACCCCACATAAAACATGTCAGTCAGTTGGCCAATTATTCATACTGATAGGGAAGAGTAGTGGTAAAGATAAACCAAAATGTGGCCAATCAGAAGTCATAGCTTTTGGCTTGGGGGATATGATTAGTTCTGTAGTGTTACTTTAGACTAGTAAGATTGGTTTGTATTCCCTGAGAGGCACAGCCTGGATGATGGATAGGGGTTGGGGTGTGGGGGGAGTAATGAGGGAAGATTAAAAATATATTGGAGACTTGGACTTTCAGGAGCCAAGATGGCAGAGTAAGTAGTAAATCGCTGTAACTCTCCTGTCTTCACCTCCAAACAATCATAAAATATCACCCTGGAACAGGAGAACGAGCAAAGACAAGGTGAAACAATCTTAGAAACTTAGAAGACGGGAAACAAAGGTCTGTCTCACTTGGGTAAAAGGGCAGCACATTCCAGGACAGGAAGCATCCCAGCAAGCCAACAGCAAGCCCCACCTCAGCAAACCAACAGTATATCCTGAGCTCCAGTGTAATGGAGCAGGCAAACGCCAACATCAGGATCCCGCACATGCCTCAGTGTAGCCAGGAGACTAGGCAGACTCCAGCTCCAAAAACCACTGTGTTCTTTAGGGTAGCCCTGGACAAACAGGCAGCCGCCAGTGGCCAGACAGTTATTTGCTTCAGTGTAGACCCAGGGAAACACAGAAACACTCCACTGGCCTCAGCACATGCCAGACACCACCACTAGGATGCCAGTTCAGCACCAGGTAAGCTGCCAGACCCCTATGGCCTCCAGCAGTGCCAACCATCCCCCACCCCAACCCATCAGAGCAGCACCAGATACAAGGGTCCCCCATGGGCCTCAGGGCAACATCAGTGCAGCACTAGGTAAACAGCCAGGCCCTCCAGCTCCTGGCACAAGAAGCTTGAGACAGTGCCCCTTCCACCCTGGGAGCAGAGCTCAAATTTAAAAGAAAGGGAAAAGGCCAAAATTGATGAGCAAAAAAAACCCCAAAACAAAACAGAAAAAGAATCTGACCATACAAAGTCATTATGGTGACAGGGAAGATCAAGACACAAACTCAGAAGAGGACAATAATATCAAAACAGCCATGCGCAAAACCCTAAAGAAAAATAAGAAGTGGTCTCAAGCCCAGAAAGAACTCATGGAAGAGCTCAAAAAGGAGCTTAAAAATAATATAAGAGAAGTAGAAGAAAAACTGGGGAAAAAAATGAAAGTGATGCAAGAGAATTATGAAGAAAAAAAAAAGAAAAGAGCCAACAGCTTGGAAAAAGAAAACAATTGCTTAAAAAGTAGAATTGGACAAATGGAAAAGGAGATACAAAAATCCGCTGAAGAAAACAACTCCCTGAAAAGTACAATTGTCCAAATGGAATGGGAAGTACGAAAGCTATTTTGGAGAAAACAATTCCTTAAAAGTTAGAATTGGACAAGTGGAAACTAATGACTCTATGAGACATCAAGAATCAATCAAACAAATTCAAAAGAATGAAAAAAATAGAAGAAAGTGGAAAATACCTCATTAGAAAAACCACTGACCTAGAAAATAGATCCAGGAGAGACAACATCAGAATTATTGGACTACCTGAAAGCCATAATCAAATGGAGGATTTGGACAGCATCTTTCAGGAAATTACCATGGAAACTGCCCTGATATTCTAGAACCAGAGGGCAAAGTAGGCATTGAAAGAATCTACTAATAACCTCAGGAAAGCGATCCCAAAATAAAAACTCCAAGGAACATTATAGCCAAATTATAGGACTATCAGGTCAGGGGAAAAAGACTGCAAGTGGCCAGAAAGAAACAATCAAATATTAGGGAGCCACAATCAGGATTACATAGGGCTTAGCAGCTACAACATTAAAGGATTGGAGGTCATAAAGCATGAAATTCCAGAAGGCAAAGGAGTTAGGACTACAACAAAAAAATCACCTACCAGTGAAATTAAGCATAATGCTCCAAGGGAAAAAAATGGTAATTCAAGGAAATAGAAGGATTTCAAGCTTTCAAAAGGAAAAGATCAGAATTGAACAAAAAAAAATTGATTTCCAATATCAAGACCTAAGAGAAGTTTAAAAAAGGAAAAAAGGAAAATAAAACATAAGGTAGCCAATGGAGCTGAACTGTTTACATCCCCACATGGGAAGATGATACTGTAATTCTTAAAAATTGCACCACTAATAGTATAGAAAGAAGGAATATACATAGACAGAGGGTACAGGTATGAGGTGAATTTGAGGGATAATTAAGGGATGTTAAAGAGGAGTACAGTGGGTGCAGAAGGAAGGGGGAGGTAGAATGGGATAAATTATTTAACAAGGAGAGGTGCAAAAAACCTATTACACTGGAGGAAAGATGGGAGGGTGGGCAATGGGCATCACTTGAACCTTATTCTCATCAGTAATGGCCCAAAAAGGGAAAATATACACAGTCAGTTGAGTATAGAAATCTATTTTTCCCAACAGGGAAGTAGGAGGGGGAGAAGATTAAATAAAAAGGGGAGTACTGATAGAAGGGAGGGAAGATCAGAGGATGTGGTAGATAAAAACAAAACACTAGTGAGCAGGGAAAGGGTGAAAGGAGAGATAGGACAAATACAAGGAAAAATAGAATGGAGGGAAATACACAGTAGTAATTATAACTTGTGATGTGAATGAGATGAACTCTCCCATAAAATGGAAGTGGATAGCAGAGTGGATCAAAAACCAGAATCCTACAATATGTTGTTTACAAGAAACACACGTGAAGTAGAGACACACACAGGGCAAAGGTAAGGGGCTGGAGCAGAATCTATCATGCTTTAGCTGAAGTAAAAAAAAAATCGGGGGTAGCAATCCTGATGTCAGACAAAGCAAAAGCAAAAATAGACCTAATTAAAAGAGATAAGGAAGGAAACTACATCTTGCTAAAAGGTACCATAGACAATGATGCAATATCAATACTAAACATACATGCACCAAGTAGTATAGCATCCAAATCCTAAAGGAGAAGTTAAGTGAGTTACAGGTTCATGACCAAACAAGAGATAGAGAGCATTATGAAATGTAAAATAGATAATTTTGATTATATTAAATTAAAAAGCTTTTGCACAAACAAAATTAATGCAACCAAGATTAGAAGGAAAACTTGAAATCTGGAGAACAATCTTTACAGCCAGAGTCTCTGGTAAAAGTCCCATTTCTCAAATATATAGCGAACTGCATTTATGAGAATACAAGTCATTCCCCAATTAGTAAATGATCAAAGGATACAAACAAGCAGTTCTCAGATGAAGAAATCAAAGCTATCTATAGGCATATGAAGAAGTGCTCTACTTTTGATTAGAGAAATGCAAATTAAAACAACTCTGAGGTACCACTTCACACCTACCAGACTTACTAATATGACAAAAAAGGAAAATGATAGCTGTTGGAGAAGGTGTGGGAAAAATGAGACACTAATGCAGTATTGGTGGAGTTGTGAATTGATCCAACCATTCTGGAGAGCAATTTGGAACTATCCATACCCTTTGATCTAGCAATATCACTACTAGGTCTATAACCCAAAGAGATCATAACAAAGGAGAAAGGACCTACATATGCAAATATATTTATAGCAGCCCTTTTCTTGGTGGTGAAATATTGGAAATTGAGGGGCTGCCTATCAATTGGGGAATGGCTGAACAAGCTGTGGCATATAAATGTAATGGAATACTATTGTGCAATAAGAAATGAACAGGTAGATTTCAGGAAAACCTGGAAAGACTTGTACGAACTGATACAAAGTGAAATGAACAGAATCAGGAAAACATTGTACACAGTATCAGCAGCATTGCGTGATGATCAAATTGTCAGCAATACGATGATCCAAGACAAGTGCAAAGAACTCATGAAGGAAAATGCTATCCACTTCCAGTTCAAGAAGTGATGGACTCTGAATGCAGATTGAAGCATACTTTTTAAAGGTACTTTATTCTTTTTCATAGGTTTTTTTTCTTTTGATCTGTTCCTTCTTTCACAACTGGGACTAATGTGGAAATATGTTTTATGTGATAGAACATGTACAACCTATATCAAATCGCCTACCATTTTAGGAAGAGGGGACGGGAGGGAGAAAAATCTGGAACTCAAAATCTTATAAAAATGAATGCTAAAAAGTGTCTTGACGTGTAATTGGGAAAAATAAAACTATTTAAAAATGTATTGGAGAAATGGGTAATCCAGAAAACATAATCTGCATATGGACCACTTGGATAATTGAGTGTTGATTACTGTATTTGCTAATTTATTTCCTTCTTCCCCCTTCCTCCGACCTCCACTTTCTCCTCCTTTTCCTTGGGAAGATCAAGAAAATAATTATTCTTTCCCATAATCCCCCTTTTCATTTTGTCCCCTTCTTCCTTCTTTCTTTTTTTTCTCTTTCCTTCTTTGAAATAGCAGTCCTGGCTGCCAGGAGAGGCTCCTCAGAGACTTTGAAGATATGAATCGGTTTCACAGCTGGAGACAGAGTGATTTACTGCAGCAATTCCTCAATTAAAGTGCTTTCTCTTCCACTTATGATTGGACCCTTCCATTAGGGAATGAACACCTTTTGTAGATGGTAAAATGGATATTGTACTCCCTTGCAGAGAAAGGATTAAGTTACAGGAGCCTTGTAAACTGGCTGGACTGGTAGGAGAGGTAAAGAGAAGGAGAGAAGGGGAAAAAAGCAGTCACTCTTCCCTCCTTGTCTAACTGTTTGTTTGTTAGTTAGTTTTTATGCCTTCCTCCCTACCTCACTCCTATTTCCTTGATCTGGCAGTCAACCATGAGTGGTTCTTCTTCCCTTCATCCAAAGATACTTAAATCATAAACTTGAAACTCAGAGGAAAAAGAAAATCAAACTGCCAAGACCAGTTTTCAATCATATCATAAAGTCATAAAGGTGGAAGAGACAATGTAATTACCTAGTTCAACTCTTTCATTTTGCAGATGAGGAAGCTAGGGTCCAGCTTAAGTCACAAGGCTAGTTAGTGACAGACTAGAACTCAGATCTCCTGACTTCTGATGCTAAACCACCCTGCTAGTGAAGTTTGTTTTTATTATCATAAATCTAGGGCTTGCAGGGACTTTGGAGGACCTTGAGTTATCAACCTTCATTTTACAACTGAGGAGGAAGAACATGTCTGGAGCCAGAGGAACTGGGTTCAGTTCCTGCCTTTGCCACTCTACCTATGTGACCTTGGGAAAGAGGCCCTTTCTGGGCCTTGGTTTCCTCAACAGTAAAAGGACATTGTTGGACTTGTGACCCTCTCAACCCTACATCCATGATCTATAATGACATTCATTTAGGGAGTTAAAGTAATTTGCTTAAGGTCATACATATAAGTATTAAAAGTGGGATTTTAACTCAAGCCTCCTATGACAGGCAATGTTCTTCACTGTTCTTAGATTCAGATTTAAGTTTTAGTCCTGATTCTGATATTGACCAGTTTTTTGACCACTATCAAGTCATTTAACCTCTCTGTGCTTAATTAATCTAAGGACTTTAATTTTTAATTAACTTTAGTTAATTTAGTGACTTTAAAAAAAATTTGTATCTGTAATGCTTAGCATAGTGGGAGGTTGGGGGGTTTTTTTTTGGGGGGGGGAGGCAATCAGGGTTAAATGACTTGCCCAGGATCACACAGCTAGTAAGTATCTGAGGCCGGATTTGATTCAGGTCCTCCTGATGCCAGGGCCAGTGCTCTATCCACTGTGTCACCTAGCTGCCCCCATAGTGTTTGACACAAGGTGATGATGAATAAATGCCTTTTGATTCATTCATTCATATACTCATTTTATCAATGAAGAAACTTGTGCCCAGAAGTATAAATATAGACCAGGGTTACATAGCTAGTTAATGGTAGAACTGGGATTATAACCCTGACTTTCTAATTATCATTCCATTCTTCTGTCTATTACATCATGACGAGAAGATCAAAGGTTTATGAAGGTTGACTAGTAGGTACCCGATGGTCATATGCTTCCCCTTTATTATGAAAAAGGGTAGGAGGACATTATCAGTCAGTCAGTGAACATTAATTAAATGTCTGCTATTTGCCAGGCACTTTATTAGGTGCTGGAGAAACAAAGAAAGAAGCACCTTTAAAGGGCTTATGTTCTATCTGATGAGACAAGATAATACACATATATTCAAAGGAGATACAAGTTGATTTTGTAGGGGAGGCACAAAGAGGCTAGTGGGGATCAGGAAAAGGCTCAATCAGGTATTTATTAGATGCCTACCACGTGCCAGGCATTGTGCCATGTGCAAACTGAGCTGATCTTTGAAGGACAATAAGGATTCTAAAAGGAGGCAGTAAGGAGGGGATGGGGACAGTGCAAAGGCACTGAGTGGGACTATTATAGTGGAGATGGAGTATTTTAATGTATAAGGAACAAGAAAGCCAGTTTGGCTTGTCTGAAGTGTACCTGAAAGGGGGAGGCTAGGTGGTGCTGTGGATAGAGCACCAGGCCTGGAGTCGGTAAGACTGAGTTCAAATCTGTCCTCAGATACTTACTAGCTGTATGACCCTAGGCAAGTCATTTAACCCCTACTTGTCTCCGTTCCTCAACTGTAAAATGGGGACACACTGGAGAAGGAAGTGGCAAACCACTCCAGTATCATTGCCAAGAAAACGCCATGGACAAGTTCATGGGGTCACAAAGAGTCAGGACACAACTAAACAACAACAACAATGAATACAGATCTGGAAAGTTGAGTTAGAAGCAGGGATCTATACAGGAGATGTCGTAGAGATAAAACAGAAATGTGACATGCTTAGACCTGTACTTTAGGAATTTCACTTTGGTAGCCATGTGGAGGGTGAATTGGAGAGGGGAGAGACTTCAGGCGAGGAGACCCATCAGGAGGCTACTGAAAAAGTCCAAGTTGAGAAGTCATAGGATGATACATCCAAATCTAGAGGAGCTTCAAAGGTCATCTAGTCCAACTCTCTCATCTTACACAGGAGGAGACACAGTGAGTTTAAGTCACTTGCCCAAGGTCATACAGGTAGTCAATATTAGATGTGGGATTAGAACCTAGATTTCTTGACTCCAGGGTCTGTGTTCTTTCTACTGTACCAAGGTGGTGATGGTGTGAGCATAATGAAGAAGATAGATATGAGAGATGATGTGGTGGCAGAATGGCAAAGACTTGGTAAGTGGTGGGGTATGAAGGGTTGGGAAAAGTGAAGAGTCAGGGATGAGCCTGAGGTTCTAAACATGGAAGGCCAAAAGGCAGTGGTATCATCTACAGAAATAGGGATGTTGGGAAGAGCAGGGAAGAAAATATGTTGTTTTAGTAATGCTCAGCTTGTAATATCTATAGTCTAGCAGACTAAATGTCCACTAGATAGTCTAGCAGACAACTGGTGATGTAGAAAGAGCTGAGAAGAAATTATGGTGGATATGTAGATCTGAGAATGATCTGTGTAGAAATCTGAAATTGAAGGATCTGAGGTCACCAAGAGAAAAGAGAGAGAGAGAGAGAGAGAGAGAGAAGAGAGAGAGAGAGAAGAGAGAGAGAGAGAGAGAGAGAGAAGAAGAAGAAGAAGAAGAAGAAGAAGAAGAAGAAGAAGAAGAAGAAGAAGAAGAAGAAGAGGGAGAAGAGGAAGAGGAAGAAAAAGAAGAAGAGGGAGAAGAAGAGGAAGAAGAAGAGGGAGAGGAAGAAGAAGAAGAGGAAGAGGAGGAGGAGGAGGAAGGAGAAGAGAGGAGAAGAGAGGAGAGGGGAGGGGAGGGGAAGGTGGGGAAGGAGGGGAGGGGAAGGGAAGGGGGCTCAGGACAGAGCCTTGAGGGTAATACCTACAATTGTGGGGGTCAGGATACGAATGATGATGATACAGCAAAGGAAACTGAGAAGGAGCAATCAGACAAGCAGGATAACCATGAGAAAGCAAAAAATCTCTGAAATGAAAAAGTCTCCAGGAGAGGAAGGAGAAAGAGAAAGGAGGAGAGAGTAGTCCACCATGTTGCAGTAGAGAGTTCAAGTAGAATGATGACTGAGAAAGGGCCATCAGATTTGGCCATTAAGAGATCGTGGATAACTTTAGAGGGAGCAGTTTCAGTTAGATGATTAAGTCAGAAGCCAGATTTCAAAGATGTGAGAAGTGAGTGAAATGAGAGGAAGTGGAGGCACTGAGTACAGACAACTTTTTCTAAGTTTGGCTGAAAAAGGAAGGAAAGATACAGGATGATACCTTAGGGGAAGGGAAGGGTCCAGAGAGGGTTTTTTCTTTAAGAATGAGGGAGCCCTGTGAATGTTTGTAGGTGGCTGAAAAGGAACCAGTAGATGGGAAGAGATTGAAGTGGGGTGGGGGGTGATTATAGAGGAAATCTTCTAGAAGGTGATGGGAGTGGTCTGGATCACATGATCAAGAATACAAGTCAATGGGGTTGGTCTTGGAGGAGAAGGATGATCTCTGCAACAGAAGCTAGAATGGTGAGAACAGAATGGGGGGAATAACCTCAAGGAATTTGGGGGTCCAGAATAGGAAAACAAAATTTCCTGTGTCTATTAGTGTATTCTTAAGGCAATGTTCCACTGATCATAGTTATATTCTGGGCCGCTCTTTGTTCTTTAGCCTCCTTCTCTTTGAACTGGCTAAGTGAACCGTATGAGCTTCTCAAAGCCCAGGATTTATTTCTATCTGCTGGGATTTCAAAGAAGAGTCTCCAGAGAGTGATAGTACTTTATTTTTTTTTTGACTGATAGTACTTTAGAGATGGTAAGACCCCTTACTATGTGTTTGTACTTCAGAACTATTCATCTTAGACCCTCGGGAATAAACATTTAACCACAAACATTTATTTAGCACCTACCATGGGGTAGGGAGCCTGGTATAATTGGAGAGAGGAATGTAATGGCCTAGAAACCCGGAAGACCTTAGTTCAATCCCATCTCTGACACACACTGGCTGGGTGACCCCGGGCAAGTCATGTCACTCCACAATGCTCTAGGTGGCTCTCTAAGACTTCAATGGAAAATGTTGTAGGCATTAACAGATGGAGTTTCCTCACTTGGGAGGGGTTCCTCACACCTTTGAAACTACAAGTCTAGCCATTATGAATAGAGTGCTACACTACTTGCTCGAAAGATACAAATTCTGGTTAAAACACAGTCCCTTATACCATGCATCTTAGGGTCTAATGGGAGGATAAGATACAAACATAGACAATCGTCATACGTGACATCACATGATAAATGTACTAGAGAGAAGGTAGGATCATAGATAAGTCCTTGGACACTATCTAGTCTAATCCCTCCTCCCCTTTTTTAGTCAGTCAGTTGATAAGCATTTATTAAACACCAAGTGCCAAGTGGGATACAGAAAAAGGCAAAACATAGACCCTGCCCTCAAGGAGCTCACAGTCAAATGGAAGAGGCAACCTGCAAACAGCTGTGTTCAAATAAGCTATGGAACAGGATAAATAGGAAATAATCAACAGATGGAAGGCACTAGAATACTAAGGCCTAGAGAGACTGAGTGATTAGTAAGTAGTAGAGCCAAGATTGGAACCCAGGTTCTGTGACTCCAAATCCAGGTGGTTGGTTTTTTTTTCTTTTGCCCATCACCGATCCCTGAGTGAGGCTCTAGTGGAGCCATCTAGGCAGATCAGAGAATAGTTCAGAAATGCTGCTGGCAGAAGAGGAAAAGCACTTAGGGTATTTTTCAATTCCTTCCTTGGGAAAGGAAAGGCACTGGACTAAATGTTCTCTACGGTTCCTCGTCGGCCCCAATACTTGGTGATTACTTTATCACTGGCCTAGCATCTTTTGCTTTTCCTAGGAGCCTTAAGTACAGGCCCCTTCTGAAAAGGAAACAAGCTGCTCTTCTGTAGAAATCAGAGAGCCACAGAATCTTGGAAAATTCAGGTGTTTCACATCTTACATTTCCATCCAGGCCCAATTCAACAACCAGACAAAAATGTTGCCAGTGTTAGGAAACTATAATCAAACAACCTCCATGCCTATGTTTTATTGCTTCACTTTTACAAGTTTCATAAAACTTCGATCCCCCACGTAGGAGCTAGGGGGAAGCTATGGAAGCCTGACACAAGGCCTCTTCTTTGGGGGTTGATCCCTTTACTCAGCCCACAGAACTATACCAAGGTGGGTGTTGGATTTGAGGGCAAACTACATGGTGCACTTCCTTTTCCCTCCTTTCTCCCCCCATTGTATAGCAGCAAACAAAGTCAGAAATTAATGTCAGCTTGCCTGGAAAGCGAATGGGGGAAAGTCACAAAAAAGGCAACATGCAGCCCGAGACACATATGTAGAAGGAGGGAAAAGGCAGAAACCCCTACTATCATCTTCAAGAAATTGAGGGTTGCCCATCAGTTGGGGAATTGCTGAACAGGTTGTGGTATGTGATTTTAGAATACTATTGTGCTCTAAGAAATGATGAACAGGATGCTCTTAGAAAAACCTGGAAAAACTTGCATGGGCTGATGCAAAGTGAAATATACTGTGTTCAAAGTAACAGCAATCTTGTAAGATGATCAGCTGTGAATGACTTAGCTATTCTCAGTAATACAATGATCCAAGACAACTTTGAAGGACTTGGGATGAAAAATGCTATCCATCCCCAGAGAAATAACTGATGATGCCTGAATATAGATTGAAGCATACTTATCTTTTTTGCTTTCTTTATTTTTCTTGAGTTTCCATTTGACTGTGAGCTCCTTGAGAGCAGGGTCTATCTTTTGCCTTTTTCTGTATCCTGAATGGCACTTGGTGTTTAATAAATGCTTATCAACCGACTGACTGAAAGGGGGGGGGGAGGGATTAGACTAGATAGTGTCCAAGGACTTATCTATACTCCTACCTTCCACATGACTATTATGGATATGTTTTGCATGACTACACATGTATAACCTATGCCTTCTCAATGAGGTGGTGTGGGGAGGGAGGAAGGGAGAGAATTTGGAACTCAGTGTTTTAAAAATGAATTAAAATTGTTTTTACATGTAACTGGGGAAAATAAAATACTAAATGAAGCATAAAAAAGACATCAAAAAAAAAAGAAAGAAAAAGGGGAAATAAAAACAATAGCATCTATGTGCCGAGTACCGTGCTAAGCACTTTACAGATATTTTTTGTTTGATCCTCATAACAACCTGAGAGGTAGGTGCTATTATTATCCTCATATTATAAATAAGGAAACTGAGGTAAAGAGAGGTTAATGCGACCTGCCCCAGGGTCATAGAGCTAGTAAGTGTCTGATGCCAGTTTTGAATTCAGAGGTTTCTGACTCCCAGCTGGGCACTCTATCCACTGCACTATCTAGCTAAAAAAAGGTTCAGCAAAACCAGCTAACACATCAGCTAAGTATGGAGAGAATATTCACACCCATAGTCCCCCAACTCTGCAAAGAGGGGAGAAAGGTGTATTTTTTTCAACTCTTTGGGGGTCCAAGCTTGGTCATTTGCATATATGGTTTTGGCAAGGGATAAAACTTTGGATGTGTGATCAAAGGATATGAACAATCAATTCTCTAGTAGAATGGTAAATAAACTATTAACAATCAGATGAAAGAACACTCCAAGTCATTAATAATTAGACAGACAAAAGTAGAAGAAACCCAGAACTTTCACTGCATGCCCAGTAAATTGGCTAAGATGACAAAAGATGAGAATAATAAATGTTGAAGGGATTGTAGAGAGGCAGGCAAACTAACATATTGTCAGTGAAGCTCTAAATTTGCATAACCATTCTAGAATACAATTTGGATTTGACCCAGAGGGTCCATGTATGGTATATCTCAAGACCAGTGACAAGAAAACGGTTCCATATGTACTAAAACAGCACATTCTATGGCAGCAAAAAAAAACAACCCAAAAACAAAGTAGATGCCCATTCATTGGGGAACAACTGTAAAACGATCAAAACTTTATATTGTAAAATTATAAAGAACAAGCTTGGTCCTAAAGGGGATATATGACAAGGAACCTCCCTGCTCCTTACTAGAGGTAGGGATCTATGGACATGGAACATTGCATACATCATCAGGTTTCTTTAATCTGTTGATGGTTTTTACAGATTTTTTTTTCTCTTCTCTCTACGAAAAAAAAATCTTTGTTATAATCTCTGGGAAGGGTCACAGGGCAAGAGATACAGGGGGAAATGGAGGCTAAGAAAAATAAAAGATATTGATAAAAATCTATTGAAATGAAAAATTAAAAAAGGATGTGGGGTTTTTTTTGTTTCCAATTTGGTACCTTTTAAAGATGTAAGGGGCAAGGTATCATGCTCCCACAATTCAAGATAACCTTTGGTATTTTACAACATCAGCAAGTTGCATTGTTCTAGAAAGCTTGCAAAATCTTGCAACAACAGAAAAACAGGGGAAGGGGCAGCCAATGAGATAGACCCTAGTCTCAGAAAACAGACTCCAAAGTTCTTGCTTTTCAGTCCAGAGGGTAGATCTGGTTTCAACTGATCCTATGTAGGATAAAGGGCATGGGCCTCTTGAACTGAGCATGCTTAACTAGCTAATCTCATATTAACTGACACACCTTGAATAAAATTAGAGCCTCATTAATGCATCAGGGGTTGCATGACAAGGCATGAGGAGAAAGGGGTGACATGTCAAGGGGTGGGTGGCTAAGGAAGATTGTAACATGGAAAGGAACAGACCAATATAGGCCTGAAAGGGAGGAGTCTCGGTGTTCTAACAGTATAAAGCTGTCTCTCACTTCTGTATTGGGCACACTCTCTTCTGAGAGGTGTGCCCCATTCTCCCAAGAACCATAAAATATATGATTCTTCACTCACTCCGAGCTTAGTTTCGTTTTTAACTAGAAGGCTTGATTTTTCTAAGGCCTCATTTCTAACAAAGGTAAATGTGAGGAGCAGGCAACATGGAGTAGTGGATATTGAATTGGCCTACAGGTCAGGGAAACCTCTGATGTAGACAGTGGTCTCGTACCCCTGGGAACATCACTCAATCTTTTGGTGTTCTAGGCAACTCTTTAAGACCATATGTTGCAGAGAAAGTGCTGATCTGGTAGAGGAACTGTCCTCATTGGGAATTCCTTATACCAATGAAATCAGAGGTCCAGGCCCCATTTCATGAAGAGAGGAGGAAAGGAAAAATTGCCTTGATCTCAGAACTGTCCTTACATGTGGGCAGAACAGTTAGTTGCCTTATGATTTAAGGCATGCTATAAAAATCTGACTCAGATACTTAACTAGTTGTGTGACCCTGGGCAAGTCACTCAACTCTGCCTCAGTTTTCTCATCTGTAAAATGATCTGGAGAAAGAAGTGACAAACCACTCCAGTATCTTTGCCAGGAAAACCCCAAACAAGGTCAGGAAGCGCTAGACACGATTGAAAACAACTGAACAACAACAACATAAAAGATCTTATCTAATATGATCTCTCTCCCTCTTCCTATTCCAATACTTAAAATGTCAACAATTAGACATTAATTTGTTTTAACATTTTTAAAAAAAATTTTTTTTTAAATCTTCCTGGTAGAGTTAAGGGAAGTATCTACCACTTACACATTAGTAGGAATTAGTTTAATCAAATTTTTGTTTTGCTAATGGGGACCTGAGATTAGAGTCACTGAAGGAATAGGAGTTTTGATAGGTAGTGCTAGAGAGAAAGGCAGTTTGGGAAACCATGGAGAGAAAGGAAATCTGAGTGAGACACAATGAGGGGATTTGGGAGTCCTATACAGCTGGAAAACTCATTGAATAAAGAGCTGAACTTAATGTAGGAAAACATGGATTTTAATCCAGTTCTGCTGTGCACTACCTGTGCCTGTACCTGACCTTAGCTAAGTAATTTAACCTCACAAGGCCTCAGTTTCCTTACAAAGAACTTGGGCTACATGACCTCTAATATCCTCACTAGAGCTAGACCCATGAATTTATGAATAGGGTAGATGGTGTTAGGAAGTAAGAGAGGGGCACAGAAAGAGAGCGCTGGGTTCCAAGACACGCTTTGTTTGCTACAAAATCTCACCAGGGGTCAGCCTTGTTCAGCCTGGCATTGAAAATGAAGGAGATCAGATTCTAATCTCCTTTTTAAATTCCCAACTTTGAAGCATAAAGTATATTTTCTCCAGTTCCAAAGCCCAAAGTCATCCTATACAAACACAGGATGTCAGGTTCACACATGTATCAGTCCAGGCTCCCAAGTGGTAAAATGGATCACTCAAAGCCCCAGAATTCAAAGCCTTTTTTATACTAAAAACATATTCCAATGTCTTCAGGTAAAAGATAAAAATAGATAAGGCAAGTAGGTCCCATGGGGTCTCCAGAGCTTTCTACTGAAGGCTTAAAAACTGTTTTTATATTCTTCTTCCCCAAAGAGCCAAAAGATAGGTCATAGATCAATCTACCTGAGGACAAACTGTCCACATCTGTGCTACAACTTCCTTGCTTGAAACAGTCAGGGCTTGTGGTAGGAGGTGTGTGTGTGTGTGTGTGTGTGTGTGTGTGTGTGTGTGTGTGTAGAGTATATGTGTATCCGGGCTCACAATATCACACCAGAACCAGAACAGGCCAAGATGTAATAATAATACATTTTAAATTGTAATATAATATATAATATTATATTGTATCTTAATTTTAATATTATTTAATAGTATATATTATATATTATTTAATATCATGCATATAATATTATATTTAGTAGAATTGTATATGCTTATTTATATATTCATGTTATTTATTTAATATTTTGTATTATAGTATATAAATTACACAATAATTTAATTTATGTTATGTATACATTTATATTATTTATCTATTTTATCTATTTTTTGCATTGTTATAATATATAAATTATATATCAATTTATTTTATATTATTTATATGTATTTATTTATATATTTGTACATATTACCTAAAATATTTTATATTGTAATATGACATGATACAATACAATGTAATAATGATAATAATACATTTTAATAAGACTTACCATGAGGGGCTTATTTTCAGGATCAACTGCCTCCATCTGGTAAATGGGTCCAGGGCTTATTCCTTCCAAGATATAGAGCTCTACAGCTACAGAGGAGTTCAAAGTATAATAACATTTAAAGATATAAAGCAAGTATGTTATTCTGATGCACTTAAGAAATACAAATAAGAAAACAAAGTTTCCCAAGTATGGCCTAATTTATCAAACCTGAAGAATCAGGATGTAATTAGAAAGAAGTAGACAGGCAGACTGACTTATTGGGCTGGATCTTGAGTCAGGAGGACCTGGGTTTCAACTTCGTTTGCTGTGTCACTTTGAGCAAGTCATTTAATTTCTGTGCATCTCAGACAACTCTACTAAATTGAAGAAGGGTTACAATCTAAATCCATCAGTTGACTGAGTTCCCAAACCAACAAAATGTTGACATATGAAGAAACACCCTATTTACAGAGTGCATTCAAACAAATTATAGGGAACCAAACAGTACTGGTTCAGAAGGCTTTTCAGAGCTGGTGTACTAAATTCTCATTTTCTCAGTCTTCCAGCAGAGACTGAGAGGAGGTAAAAATGACTAGAAGGTAACCCTTAGAAACTCTTTGGCATGAGGTTTTCCTGTCTCCAAAAATCCTATTTTAAAATGCAAAAATACCCTTGGGAATTCTTATAACTTAAATGGTTTTTCCGCTAATTTGTGAATTTTTTTTTAATATTGTAAGAATATGGAAGACTGAACTCATGTCTGGAATGGGAAAAGGGCCCTGTGAAAGAGGAAAAAAGATTAGTTTTGAGGGGAAAGATGAGAAGATGGCCAAGGAATACTGCAAAATTGGACCTGACTACTATCCACCGCTTCTGGTGAGTCAGTTGTATGGTTTTTTTTACCACCCAAGTATAAAGAAAGGGGAGAGGAACTGATAACTGGAAAGAGGTGGTTGTTCCTTTATTTTTCTGTCCTTTACTTTTCTGTCTGGAGCAGCCTTATCCACTGAAAACATGTCTGTTTAATCATTTTTATCTGTCTCCCAGAATCTCAAACATTATTTTTCATTCTACAGCACAGATACACCATATCTTACTTCCTTTTGCCAAGTTGTCTAGAAACAGAGGAGGTTCATTAACATCTTCTAACTGGACAGTCAAGAGTCCCAGGTCCATTGCACCAGCTTCATCTTCAACATAAACCTGTAATTGAAATCTGTTTGGCATTGTTTCAAAATCAAGTGGAGGGTTCCCAGTGGCGACTACCTGAAAAACAAAATAAAGGTTCTTAGTGGGACTGTGAAAAGAAGGGAGGTTTAGATAAAGATTTAAATGGGATCTTTTCAAGGAATCAATAATGAATGGTTTGTGAATGATCTTTTCCTTGGCAGTCAAAGGGCCCAGACTTAATTAGCATCGTCTATTTCAAAGACCCCTAACTGAAAGAACATTAGTACTTGAATAGGCTGACCACAAAGGCACACAGTGAAGTAAAACTTTGAGAGACTCTTATAGCAAAGCAGAGAAGTGGAGAGAGAGTCAGCCTCGTAAGTTAAGACCTAGGCTCATGTCCCACACAGATGTGTGACCCTGGGCAAATCACTCAACCTCTCTTTAGACGCAGTAAAGCAGCTCAGTGGATAGCTCACTGGCCCTGCAGTCCAGAAGGCCTGAGTTGAAATGTGACCTCAGACACTTACTAGCCTACACAAATCACTTAACTTCTATCTGCTTCAGTCTCCTCCCAATGTTGTTATGAGGATCAAATGAGATAATATTTATAAAGCATTTAGCATACGGCCTGGTATATAACAAGAGCTTAATAAATGCTTGTTTATCCCCCACCCCCTGTACTCTAGACCATTCTTTAAGACTAAAAGTTGCAGAATAGGTACTAAGTTGAATTGGGAGAGGGAGTTTCCTCCCTGGGATTTCCCTATACCTATGTCCCCCACAAAATAACATCATAGAGTAAGTGCCACACTGGACAGCTAAATGTTGTGAGTTTAAACACTGTGAAAAAGTAAGTTATCTTCCCTGAAATTACCTTAATTTTCTTGTCTGTAAGACTAAAATGGATACAAAATTGAATAGGAAGTGGTGGAAAGTAGCCTAGATTGTGTCTGGAAAATGGTCCCATATTTTCAACCATCTAAAGATGCTCCTTCATAGGTGACACTAACACCAGCTCTCTCTTAGTTTGGGTTCAATATTGGCCTGAAATGAAGCACTCACAAGTTATTGAACAGTTAACAAAGGGAAGTTTCCTTTGTCTTAACACAGCTAGGATATGCACCAAACATCCAGTGGGACTTAGTTTCTCTGTATGTGGTCCCCCAGTTTCCACATGGAAATGTAGCTGGTCGTCAGGGTGGGACATGGTGAAGAGGATTTTTTTTAAGGCATAGAGCTAAAAAAATGTCATTATTATTATTATTATTAAATATTTGCAAGAAATGATACAGAAATACAAAAGAAATAGATCTAGGGCCCCTCTCTTTGAGAAGTTTATACTTTATTTGGAGAGGGGAAATATGCCTACATGAAACAAATAAAGAACCACACAACCAAGAGCTAGATTGTCAGTGTAGGGCAGACTTGTTGGGGTTGTTCAAGTCATCCAGTCATGTGCATTTTTTCATGACCCCATGCACTATCTTTTCCATGGGGTTTTCTCAGCAAAGATACTGGAATGGTTTGCCATTTCCTTCTTACGTGGATCACCCCCCTTTTTCTGTCAGAGCTGTCCACTTTGACCTGTCCGTCTTGGGTAACCCTGCACAGTAACCTCATAGTTTCATTGAGCTACGCAAGTCCCTCCACCACAGCAAGGCAGTGATCCAGGAGGGACTTTTTTTTTTTTAGGCAAACAGGGGTTGGTGACTTACCTAGGGTCCCACAGCTAGTAAGTGTCTGTGGCTGGATTTAAACTCAAGTCTTCCTGTCTCCAGGATCAGTGATCTAACCACTTCACCACCTAGCTGCCCCCAGCTGCTAGTGGTGTAGACTAGAAGACTAAAAATTCAGAGAATAAAAAGTCCACTGTAGCTGAGTTTAGTCAGTCAAGGCTTCATAGGGGAGGTGAACCTTAACCTTGGCTTTGAAGAAAGTGTAATATCCTTAAGATTAGGTTAACACAAGAGCTAAGGCGCAAAGGTGGAAATGAGCATGGAATGCTGGGAAGGAAGGATTAATTGGACTGAAGTATTGAATTGAAAAAAAAAATGGGACCTGATTCTTTCCTTGAAGGAAAATTGTCACAGATGTAGAGTGGCCTGAGCAAAACCACAATAATAGGAGAGGGCAGAAGAGAAAAGGAACCCATGAGAAGTTCGGTTTAGATAACACACTGATTTCATCAGAAGGGGAAACTGGATGCCACAAAGCAGAGTGTAGAAGGCATTGAATACTAGGCTAATGAATATATACTTCATTGAGCAGAAAATTAACAATCATTGAAGAGTGAGACAGCGATGTGATCAGGACAGTGCATCAGAAAAAATACTTTAGCATTGGGATGAAAGATGGATGGAGATGGAGAGAGATTGGAAAGAAGCCAATAGATTCATAGGATTCAAAACAACCTCTGAGGTTATGTAGTCCAAACCATGCCTAATTAAGAGTTTCCTCTGCAGCATCTTTAGCAAGGAGTTACTCAGCTTGAAGCTCCCCAGTGAGCAGCAGCTCATTCCCCTCTCAGAGAGCTCTAATTGTTAGGAAGTTGGTTTTTTTTCTCATGTTAGGCCAAATAACAGCTCCCTCACTGTTCCTAGCTCTGTGCTCTGGCACTAAGCAAAACAAACTTAAGATCTCTTCGACAGGCATCGTGGCTCTCCTAAGTCTTCTTTTGTTTATTCTGATCAAGTCAATGAGCTTGAGTTAAGTGCTTGCTATGTGCCAGGCACTGTGCTAAATGCTGGGAATGGAGACATAAGCAGAAAGAAAGCTAGCCCCTGCCCTCAAGGAGCTTACATTCTAATGGGGGAAGAAAATTCATAAAAGGGAGCTGGAAAGATGATGAGGGGGAGGACTGGTACAGGGGCATGATAGACAAAGTCTAGAGTCAGAAGTGGAGCCTGAAGAGGATGAAGACATGGCTGGCTTGGGCATTTTCCTTAAAATGTAGGTTCTAGGAAGAACCATCAAATCAGAAGAAGTAGAGAGGACTTCCATCGGGAGAAGACCAGGATTACACTCCTATTTAGGCCAGGTAGAACATCCTCATTTTTCCCATCCAATGCCTATATGACATGTTTCCATCTCCTCACTACTGGACTCATTGCAATTTTCTCAATGTTCCTAAGTTGCGACCCCTCCCCCCCAGAACTGAGTGGACACTAAGCTTCAATGACTGAAGTCCAGCATCACATTAGCTGTTATCTGTTTTGGTTTGTTTTGGTTTGGTTTTTTTGTGAGGCAATCAGGGTTAAGTGACTTGCCCAGAGTCACACAGCTAGTAAGTGTCTAAGGGCAGATTTGAACTCAGGTCCTCCTGATTCCAAGGCTGGAGCTCTATCCACCGCACCACCTAGCTGCCCCTGCTATCTGTTATTTGATACTGTTTGTTCACCTTGAGATTTCAATCCCCATCCCCCATGAACTATTGACTAGCTATATCTTCCCTAAGTTGAATTCATGCAGTTGATATGTTTTTAGACATATATAAGACTTTACATTTTATAGGATCATAGATTTAGATATTGAATGGACCTTAGAGATGATCAAGTTCAATGGCCTAATTTTACAGAGGAGGAGACTGAAGTGAAGAAAATAATAAGTGACTTGCCCAAGGTCACACAGCTAAGTAAGTGTCTGAGGCAAGATTTGAACACTGACCTTCCTGACTCCACATACAGCTATTTGATCCACTATGCTACCTAGCTGTCGATTACATTTCACCTAAGCAGATTTGGTCCATGGTTCTAACCTTGTGATTCTATCAGGATCCCAATTTCAATAGAAATAGATAGATATGGTGGTGCAGGCCTGTCACCCCAGCTATCAGGGAGACTGAGGCTAGCAGTTCCCCTGAGCTCAGGAGTTCTGAGCTACAGTGGGCTACACTGATCAGGTGTCTGCATGAAGTTTGGTATTAATATGGCAAGTCCTATGAGAACTGAGAGTAACTAAGTTGCTTAGGGAGGGGCAACAGGTCGGAAACAAAATAGATCAAAGCTCCCATACTGATCAGAGTAGGATCAGGCCCATGAGTAGCACCTGGAAAAGACAGGGAGACCTAGTCTTTAAAAAAAAAAAAGCAAGAAAGGGAAGATAGAAGGAAGGGAGGGGGAAGAAAGGAAGGTAGGAAAGAAGGAAGAAAGAAAATAAAAGAAGAAAAAGAAAGAAAAGAAAGAAGAAAGGAAGGAAAGGAGAGAGGGAGGAAGGGAGAAAGGAAGGAAGAAAAAAGAATGAGGGGGAAGGAGGGAAGGAGGGAAAAAGGAAGAAATAGAGAAGCTAGGGGAAAGAACAAGTTTTGTAGAGGTGATAGGTTCAGGTCTGCATGTGTTGTTTGATGTTCCAAATTGGCATTTAGATAGCGATCTCCTAAGGGCAGTTAGAGGTTCAGTAATGTAGCTCTAGTGAGAACTCTGGGGCAGCCGGGTGGTGCAATGGATAGAGTTCTGGGCCTGGAGTCAGGAAGACCTAAGTTAAAATCCTGCCTAAGACACTTATTAGCTGTATGACCTTGGGAAAAGTCACTTAATCCTGTTTGCCTCAGTTTCCTCATTTGTAAAATGAGCTGGAGAAGGAAATGGCAAACCACTCCAGTATCTTTGCCAAGAAAATCCCAAAAAATGGATCACAAAGAGTCAGACATGACTGAAAAAATGACCAAACAGCAAAAGCAGAAAAGTGGCATAATAAACAACCAAGAAATGGTCTGTATGATACCTGGAGAAGATGAAGCTAGAGGCAAGAAGGTCAGTAGCCGGCAGTGTAGGGAGGAGGTGATGAGGCATGATGGCACTGGGAGGTGAGAAGAAACAGCTCTGAGAGATATCACCCACAAAAGCATCAACAAGACTGAATATAGAGGGGTGAAAGGAGAAATCAAGGATGATCTCAAGGATTTGCACCTAGAAGACCTGAGGAATGAATGGTGTTGCAAATGGCAGAAAGGCAGAAGTTGAGAAAGGGAGATGATCAGAAGGAAGATATCTCATTTGGATTTAGGCATGTTGGGTTTCAGCTTGCCCTGCACCAAGCTAAATAGCCAGAAACTCCAGATACCATGGCAGGGTAGACCCTGGGGACTCAGGCAAGGAACCAGGTGATAGGCAACGCTAGATCCAGGGTCAGGAGAGGCTATGTGATGGACTTGAAAGAACCCTGGATTTGGAACCAGATGATATGGGCACTAGTCCTAGACCCTGGGGGAGTCACTGACTGTCTTAGAACCTCAGTTTCCTCATCTGGAAAATCCAGATGATTTCATTTTCAATACTGACCTCACAGAGCTATTGTGATGGAAACATTGTAAACTGCTGGATAAGAATGAGTTAGAGCTAGAAAGAGCAAACCTATGGTTTTTGACATCTGTCTCCATGGGAGACATTAGCTACTGTAAAAGTACATTTTTCTATTTCAACTGGATATTTAAAAAGCAGACTAGTACCCTGGCTTAAGGGGAAATGGCAACTTTGGGAATCACTCAGAAGAAGTGGAAAGCTAAATAACTGTAAGCAGATGTGACTGTCCCTCTTAAAAGTGAATGTTTATTATACTTGGTTTATCTATTCTAAAAGGAAAATATTTATGCAGTCAGAACCTAGGCGCCTATATATTTAGAGTTCTTTGATGTGGCATTTCTTTATTAGTGACATGTGCTTTCGACAGAAAACAAGTCTTCCTGGTATGAGCTGATACCAAGTGAATTGAGCAGTACCAGGAGAAAAATTTATATAATAACATCAACATTATAAAGACAAACAACTTTGAAAGACAGAAGAATTCTGAACAATGCAATGACTGACCATAATTCCAGAGAACTGATGATGAAATAGGCTACCAACCTCCTGATAGAGAAGTGAAGGACTCAAGAGGCAGAATGACATATACATTTTTTAACATGGTCAATGAGGGAATTGGTTTTGCTTGACTAGATATACATGCATGCTTACATACATACATATGCATATATATATATAAGTGCAAGGGTCTTTTTTTCCTTTTTTTTAATTGAGGGGTTGAGATTAAAAAAATTAAAATTCCAAAAATATAGAAAAGTCTTTGTCACTTTTGAGACCACATTGAAAAAAAGAACCATGGGGCAGATAGGTGGCGAAGAGGACCTGAGTTCAAATCCAGCCTCAGACCAAACACTTGACACTCACTAGCTGTGTGACCCTGGGCAAGTCATTTAACCCCAATTGCCTAAAAAAACAATAAAACTCAACATATCCAAAATTTATTTAAAAAAAAGAAAAAGAACCACATAATCAGAATAAGAGCTGTCAGGGAACTTGAGTGATCATCTGAGCTCCAGGAAGGTCTAAACTGTCCATAGCAAATAACTCCATCATCTTACCTGATATCAGTTTTCAGGAAGGTCTACCCATAGCAAACAATCTCACCATCTCACCTGCTATCCTAACACCTCCTCTGGGATAATCACAATAACTCCTTCTATAGTACTTTATGGTTTACAAAGCACTTTCCTCCAGTCATAATTTAAGCTATATAGTGAGAGTATTATCATCTCTGTTTTACAAAAAAGGAAGATGAGATTCAGAGAGATTGTGTTTTGCCAAAGGTCACATAGTAAGTGATTGAACCAGGAATCTAACCAGGGGCTCCAGATTCAGTGTGGTACAATGGAAAGAGCATCAGCTCTGAAGTAAAAGGAGCTGGGTTCAAATTCTGCTTCTTGGCACATGTGATCATGAGCAAATCACTTAATATCCCTTGGTCTCAGCCCTGACTCTAAAACAAGGAAGTTGGACTCAATGGCCTTTGAAGTTCTTCCAGCTCTGGTTCCTGCGACTCCACACCCAAATTCTTTGCACTCCACTGTGCCAAATGCTTTCAGTAATAAGTCATATCTGACAAAGATGTTGGTCATTGGTCTTCAGAGAGATGGACTTTAGGAAAAAGAGACAGCCCTATCAAATGTGTGGTCATAAGAGTCTCTGGTGCAAAGTGCTCCAAATGAACATATAACATGGCATCTCCACCAGAGCACTTTCTCCAGACACTCTTATGACTACAAACAAAATTCCTAGACCGCCTGAAGAAAAACACTCCCTGAAAGGATGATAAGAAGAAGAGTTGTGAGAGGAATAAACTTTCCTTTACTAAGAATTCAACCCAACTCTTGTCATCAGTAACAAATTTTCCTGTGCAACAGGAAATCCAAACCAAACCAGGGGCACCTTGATGAGCTAGAACAGTTGAGGAGACTTACTTCAAAGTTTTTCTCTGATAATCCATTAATACAGAAGGCTTGAGTCAGAGGGCTTGAATTTACTATCAAAGGAAACCCAAAGCTCACAGGCGATGCTGATGGTGATAAGGTCACATTAAAGCTGTAGACTCTAGTGCCAGGTGAAACATTCTCTTGGAGAAAGCAGCTCACTGGAAACTGGTTTAGTTGTAGACAGTCTCCCCCTACAAATTGAGAACAAATATGAAATAATAAATAGCATGTATATAGTGCTTTAAAATGTGCAAAGGATTTCATTTTAGACTCACAACCATCAGGTACTTAGAAGTGTTATTTTCATCCCCATTTTTCAGATGAAAAAACTGAGGGGTTCAGTGACTTGCCCAGGGATAAGATTTGGATCATGGTATCATAGATTCAGAGCTGGAAGGAGCCACAGAGGTCATTTAGCACAATCCCTTCATCTTCCAACTGAGGAAGCTGGGGCTATGGAATAAGTGACTTGCCCATGGTGATATCACACACTAAAATCACATTTGAACACAGGACTTCCTGTCCTGAGTCTAATACACTCCCTAATAATTTAGTTACATTGCTATGCTGCTTCAGAATATCAAGCATTCTGTTAAGAGTCTGGTGGTTTGGAGTTGTGATTAGAGTTTAATTTTTTTGTCATCTTCCCTGTCCCAAAAGGTAAAAGCTAAGACTTTCCAGTGTTCCCAAAATTGTTTTTATGGTAGAAACTGCTTCTTCATAATTCTGACTTACGACACTTTCTGGCTGTGTGACTTTGGACAAGTAATTTAATCTCTCTGGACCTTGTTTTCCTTACCTATAAAATGAAGGTGTTGAACTAGCTAGATGATTGCTTAGACCCCTTCTGGCTCTTTTCCCCTTCTTTTCCTTCCCCTTACATTAAGCCAAAAGCAGTAATATACAGTTTCTGAAAGGATAGCCACTAATGCATTGTTGGTTGATTTGTGAACTGATCCAACCATTCTGGAAAGCATTTTGGAACTATACCCAAAAGGTAACCAAACTGTTCATAACCTTTGATCCAGCAATACCACTACTAGGTTTATATTCCAAAGAGGTCATAAAAAAGGGGAAAGAACCTCCATGTGCAAATATATTTATAGCAGCCCTTTTCATGGTGGTAAAATATTGGAAATTATGAGGATGCCCATCAACTGGGGAATGGCTGAACAAGGTATCATATATAAATATAATGAAATACTACTGTGCAATATGAAATGATGAACAGGCAGATTTCAGAAAAACCTGGAAAAACTTGCATGAACTGATGCAAAGTGAAATGAGCAGGACCAGGAAAACACTGTATACTGTATCAGCAGCATTGTGTGATGATCAACTTCTCAGCAACACAATGATCCAAGACAAGTACAAAGGATTCACAAAGGAAAATGCTATTCACATCCAGATAAAGAACTGATGGACTTTGAATACAGATTATAGCATACTTTTTCAGTTACTTTATTCTTTGTTGTGTTTTTTTTACTTTTGATCTGTTTCTCCTTTCACAACTATGAGTAATATGGAAATATATTCTACATGATAGAACATATACAACCTATATCAAATTGTCTACCATTTTAGGAAGAGGAGAGAGGAAGGAGAAAAATTTGGAATTGACAATCTTGTAAAAATGAATGCTAAAAATTGTCTTGACATGTAAGTGGGGAAAAAATAAAATACTATTAAAAATAAATTTGGGGCAAATCATTTCACTTTTCCTAGCCCTCAGTTTCTTCACCCATAAAATAAAGGGCTGGAAAAGAGATTCAGAAGCAAACTTTCCTCTTTTCCTTGTAGGAAGTGGGAGACTATGAGTGCAGGGTGTTGTACGCAATGTTAGACCCGATCCTTGCTTTGGTTTTGCTCAAGTGTTTTTCTTGTTTAAAGGGAATGCTCTCTGGGAGTGGGTGTTATCTCCAGAAATGACTCTTACATAAGAACAAAAGTTACCAATAAAACTTAAAAAAATAAAATAAAATAAAATCAGGGGTTGAAAGGGATGATCAATAATGAACTTTCCAGCTTTAAATCCTTGGATCTTATGAAATTACAACGTCCAGATTACCTGGTATTTCTGTTGCTTAAAGGAGTCAATTTTCTTCCTGCTTATGAGCACTTTTGTGACAAAGAAAATGCTTTACTCCTTGGGATTATTTGAAGATTAGACCTGTAATTATAGTCAGTCCTTGATTTATTCATGCTTGATTCACATATGTTTCTTACATTGAGAACAGGTGGCATAGCCAGGTGGTTGGTTGTAGGAAGTCCCTTTCTTTCATGATGCATGTACCTCTCAGGATTGCCCTCTACTTCTACTGATCTCTATGGTCACTTCCAAGATTTTAATGCCTTAATGATTCCCCTTCTCCTTTTCCATAGCAAACCCCATTTTTGCCTGGAACTCATCTTGCCCAGCCCTGGATCTCACTTCTCACCTCCTTAAGAGGTCCAAGGTGAATCTGCAGTGGCAAAATAATAAGTACAAAGGAAAAAAGGGGTGAGAAGATAGATTTCAGAGGCAGCTCCTCCCTCTCTCTCCTTTAATGCAGGTCTTATAGGTAGGATCATTAACCCCCTTCTTATCTCCTCATTTCTCCCCATATAGTACTATTTCTATGCTTCTTCCTCTCTTCAAAGTCAAAGTATGCACGTAGTCATTGGTCAAAAAGGGAAAAAGAGCCCTGGTTCCACCCAAAATGCAGATGACTCTAATTTCAGTATTTAGTGTACCTAAAAGCCCACCATTATTACTTGTATGAGACCCATTAAAGAAAAATGAATTGATTTAGGAGTTGACAAGATTTACACTGGCCTCAGACAAATTAGCTTCTATGGTTATACTTTAAACATATTATGGGTAAATTTGTGGGCTAACTTGGGAACCTATTCATTAGCATTAGTCCCAAGAGAAAATGCATTCCCAGGCCCATTCAGCCAATTTACAAATGTAGTTTTGAAATGTATCACATTTATAAACTGGTTCCTGTACAGAGAGACTGATATTCATGTCTATAGTACAGTATTTTGCCATAATATTTGAGAGTCATTGAGTTGGTCCTAACTTTGCCTCCTAAAGATCAGTATTAGGTAAATCCTAGAGGTTCAACAACCATATATTTATTGATTAATTGATTGAACTCATTTTCAACAAAATAGGAGGTAAGGGAGAGCTCTATCACTTGCCTCAAGTTGTATTTCATATGAGGGGCAGCAGTGTCATGCGATTACAATACTGGTACATTTGGAATCACAGGAGCTGAATATGAATCTCTGAATTGCCATTTCATCTCAGTGGCTAAGTCACTTGTTCTCTCTGGACTTCAGGCAACTCATCTGTAAAATGAGGGGGTCAGTCTCACTCATTTCTAGATCCATGATCCTAAGAAGAAAGTCTGGGAAACCTTGAGAGAAAGGCCAACAAGGGCAGGTGCTTTGCTCAAAGATATAAATCCCAGTGTAACTTCAGGTATTGTGGTACAGTTGTACAATGTCTCTCAAATCAGAACATGACCACTACATTTTTGTCTATGCATAAAGCTACTCCTGGACGACATCGAGTTGGTTGGTTGTTTTTTGTCCTTCATTCTCAAAGAGGACCAAAATGACATCACTATGTTGAAGTGGTTACATTGTGTCTGACTGGCTGATCAGACCGATATGAGCTTGGAATGCTCTACCACAAGTTGGGCCCATATAGCTCATGTGAACATTTGGAGTAGAGAGAATGATTTTGAGTAGGAAGGAGAAAAGGGCTCCCTCTTAGCCGCGATCCCCCAAAGGGCCAAGAGAAATCCGAATCCTCCTCTTAATGCAGTTAGGGTGTCATTAGGTGTGACAATTCTCTTGTCACCTATGTGACATGTGCAGTAGTTGGGTTTTTTTGGTTTGTTTGGGTTTTTTTAGTGAGACAATTGGGGTTAAGTGACTTTCCCACAGTCATACAGCTAGGAAGTATTATGTGTCTGAGGCCGGATTTGAACCTCAAGTCCTCCTGACTCCAGGGCCAGTGCTCTATCCGTTGTGCCACCTAGCTGCCCCCTCAGGAGTTGTTCTTATCCATCCTTCATTTTCCATCATGCGGGATGTCTTGACTTGCCCGTGAACTGGATTTATGTGAGGCAAGGTAATGCAAAGTTGTCAGCCAAACTTAAAGACCAGCAGCTGGTCTCCAAATTTACAGTCTTACAAATTCAGAGTTTTGTCTTCTGAGACTCTCCATTCACTTGGAATGAGGAAATGTAATGACAACAAAGGGAGTTTTTCAGTCCAGGCCCAGGGCTACAGCATTATAAGGAAATGTGACAGGACTAGCATGTCACCACCATAAAAAAAAAACAAACCCAGGCAGAGGAGCTGTGAGTCAAACCATCATTTCACTGAAATCCATTGTCATCCTTCTTCATATTTTCTTCCTGACTTGATATGGACTTCCTTGATGTTATTACACCACTGTAAACTCCCTTTCCTTCTCCTTAGTGACCCCTTTGGATTCAATTATCCCATTATGGCTTGATCTATAAGGACATTCTGTTTGCTATCTCTGTTTAATACTTGGACCACTATTTCATTTACCCTTGAGGCAGCTGGGTGGTGCAGTGGATAGAGCGCTGGGCCTGAGGTCAGAAAGGCCTGAGTTCAAATCTGGTCTCACATACTAGCTGTGTGACCCTGCACAAATCACTTAACATCTCTGTGCCTCAGTTTCCTCAGTGGTAAAATGAAAATATTAACAGCACTTAGCTTGCAGTGTTGTTGTAAGGCTCAAATGAGATAATATTGGTAAAGTGCTTAGCACAGTGCCTGGCATGCAGTAGACACTAAATAAATGCTTATTCCCTTGCTTCTCTTGAGCCCTATTGATTGCCTCTAACCACCAGCATATGTCAACATCTTCCACCATAGAGGGCAGGGATTCGACAGCATAGAATATATAAAAAGATTGATTCACATATACTCCATTTTCATACTCATATCTTGGGCTTTCCAGTTCTTTGATCATGGAATGTTAAAAATGGAAAGGACCTTAGAGATCATTTAGTCAAACCCCCTTCTTTTACAGATGGTGAATCTGAAGCCCAGTGGGGATGTGAGTAACCCAGGGACACACAGCTAGTTAGCAATACAACATGGGCTGGAACAGAGGTCTCTTGACTCTCAAATCAATGTGACTTGCTATACCACCATCTTTTCTACCAGAGTGTTCTCCCACGCTTTGGTGGTCTGTGAGACAAGAGAGCAAGAGAGAGACAGACTTTAATGGAATTTGACTTATAAATGCATCTTAATTAAGATCCAAATTAGAATTACTTGAAGCATACCCTAAAAAAAAAAAGAAAGAATATGCAAAAGATTTATTATCAGTCACTGGACTCACTGAAACATCTCCTCAATTGTGATTAAGATCTGGATGGATGATGTGTCTATCTTGTTTCCCTTGTATTAGGCCCATTCCAGTAATTTACAAATAGGGACACCTCACTTAAAGCTGGTGTTGTAGAATAAATTAGGCCTTAATAGACACAGCTGTGGAATCATCCTTACGGTCCTCTTCAAAATTTTCTTACTAGGAAGCTTATCATCCATATACTACAGACATTGAATATGACTTCATAAATACACGATGGCATCTTTTTTACCCTCCCTGACTGGTAGGTTCAGAAGATAAAACCTTTAGCTCTGACCTCAGGTACTAATGCAGTACTGCTCAGAGGAGGAGCTCACCAAGTATTTGCTAACTCTCTCTGGTAACATAGTAATGATTTAAAAATATGTTTTCAAATATACTTTCCAGGAGAAAATATAATTAATGAACTACAGTATCCTATATATACAACCTCTACCTAGAGCTCTTGTTGCCATGGTGCAGAGTAACTAACACAGAGCAAAGATATGCCCATATATCATCTACCTGATATTTAATATACATGACACCCATAACTCAGGTGTTTAAATTCAATTAAATACTTACTGAGGGTTAAACCTTATTCTTTGCTGGACATAGAAAGATGGACTATGTCTTACCTGTGGTTCTAAGAAGCTGTAGCATGTCCAGTGGGCACACTCCAGTAAACTATCGCAGCAGATGGGTTAAAACAGGTTGAGGCCTCAAACCTGTCAATAAGTTGGGAAATATCTACCCCAAACATGTGAAGACTTTCCCCAGCAGAACAGATAGATGAGAACAATTTGTTCCAATGGCCATGAAGGTAGCTGAAGTAGGACCTGTGGAGTACTTAGGGCTTAGTCAGACATCAAAGACACCAAGGTCACCTGCAGCTGCCTGGGCCATCACCAGTCATCTTGACTTTTGTCCTACCACTGGACTTCAATGACTCAGGAAGAAAAAGTGAGTCTGTTGACTGTGCAAAACTGCCTCACTTAAATCCAATTCATATACAAGTCAGGACATCACCAGCAATGTCATTGATCCTCTTCAAAACAAAGGATTAGCAACAACAGAGGGATGATTAGATCAGTGGTCTTCAAACTGGAGACTAGGCCTTGGCCTAAGAGGGCTGCGAATTGATCCCAAGGAGTTTATGATCAGTTATTTGGGAGAGTGGGAAGATGGGCCACGCCTTCCTCAAAACAGCTTGTCTCAAACACAACCTCATTTATCCTCATCTACTCCAAGTCACCTTCTCCTTCCTCATGCAAGATCCCAGTGCATTTACCGTTTCCCTCCTTTTGTGTTTTGCATGGTGGGGCACAGGGAGTCACACAGGATGAACAGGCATGGATCTGTATTGCAGAACTCATTACATGATCTTTTCTCCAAGATCATTGGGTCCCATAGACATCTCAAACTTAACATGTTCAAAAAAGACCTCATTAATTCTTCCCTCCCCATACCCATCCCTCTTTCAAACTTTCTCATAGCTGTAGAGAGTACCATCAGCCTTCCAGTCTCCCAGGTTAGGAACTTGCAACCTTGGTTTTGTCCTGGACTCCTTGTTCGCCTTTATAGCCTCTTGTCATTTCTATTTTTGTAACACCTCCTACATCCATACCCTTCTTTCTACTCACAGAGACACTACCCTAGCTCTGGCCTTAACCACATTGCTCCTAGACTTAATGGGGCTTCCAGCCTCAAGTTTCTTCCCTCCCTAAATCATCCTCCACACAGCTGTCAAAGAGATTTTTCTTAAGCACCGATCTGACATTGTCATTCCTTTCATTGGGAAACTCCAGGAATCCCTTATTGATTGTGGGATCAAACATTTCACCTTTAACACATCCTTTTAAAATTTCTATTTCTGGCATAATTTTTAAGTTTAAGTCATAAATTTCTAATTTCACTAATATAGGGAACCCAGATAAGGAAACACTCTCCACCATTGCAGACTTATATTCTTAGGGAGCTGCTTATAGTTAAGTGCTTTGCTCACAGTCAGAACTCAACAGAATTCACATCTTGCATCAGATACCTAATGGCTATGTGACCCTGGGCTATGTGACCCTGGGCAAGTCACTTAACCTCAGTTTCTTTATCTATAACGTTGGGAGGTAGCAGCACTTGTCTTCCAGGTTATAATAATAAAATATTATTGTAAAGTGCTTTGCAAACATTAACACACTGTATAGTTGCATCTGACTCTTCATGACCCTATTTGGCTTTATTTGGTTTTGTTTTGTGTTGGGTTTTTTTTGACAAAGATACTAGAGTGGTTTACCATTTCCTTCTCCAATTCATTCTGTAGATGAAGAAACTGAGGCAAACAGGGTTAAGTGACTTGCCCAGGGTCACACAACTAGTAAGTGTCTGAGATAGAATTTGAACTCAGGTACCCCTGACTCCAGGGCTGGCACTCTATCCACTTTGCCACCTAGGTGGCCTATGTAAATGCTAGCTATTATTATTTGACCAAGATCTTCCTACTTCTAAATTCCAGATGCTATTCCCTATACCATAATCCTCTCACATACTCTTCTCTAATCTGGAAAATATTTAATAAACACTTACTTTGTACAAGGCATTATACTGAGCACTGGAGATATAAAGATAAAAACAAAGAACAGCCCCCTATTGAGGAGCTTAGATTCTCCTGGATCTGTTGAATTGAATGGGCTGAAGAATTTCAGAATCTTCTGAAAGAATGGACTTACATAACCATGAAGAAATGTAGACTCAGAGACCTAGAGGTAGGAGGGACCTTAGAGGTCATCTAGTCCAACCCCTAACTGAGGTCTCAACCCCTTCAATATGCCCAAGCGAAAACCACAAAAACATTTTTTTCCCCTCAAGTCCTCTTAAGAATTTCATCTGCAGCCCAAAGAAAATGGTAGGAGAAATACAAGCAAAGCTGAGGCAAACTCAGCAAATCAGTGTGGCTTCTTAGAGAAGACCTAAGCTTTTTTTTTTCTGTGTGGGAGAAGTGAGTAGGAGGGATTAAGCATAGAGAAAGTATAGCCCAAGGAAAAATAAAGAAAGAAAGAAGAAAAGAAAGAAAGAGGAAGGAAAGAAAGAAGGAAAAATTATCAGTGAAGCATTTTTAAATACACAAAAGAAGACAGAAGGGGGAGTCAGAAAGAATCACAGACAATCAAGTACAACTTTGAATTTGTACAACATGTTGAATTTGGGATCTCTTTAAAAAGAAAAGCAAGCTATACATAATGGAGATCTGCAGTTTCATGTACAATCCTCTTTTTCCGTTCTACAATGCATTTGGAAATGCCTGTTTTATTTGAGGTTTGCTAAGTTCAGAAGAAATTTTTAAAAATATATATTCTTCCTAATTTCTGAAACAGTCTCAAGTTCCAAACCAAGTAATTCAATGTCAAAGCCATTTCTGGTTTAACAGAGCATCTCCAGATAGTCTTTTAAGCTGTTGACTTTCAACTCCATGCAATTTAATCCCCTAAAGACATTATAAGACCAACCATCTCTTTCAATAAACTGGAATAGATTATACAGTACATCCAATGTAAAATGAACAATAAGACTGGGTTCTTACCAGTTACCATCCCTAGCAGGACAAGGAGACAGACTGTTTCATGCATGTTTCTTAGTTCACTGCTGTTCCAGGGGCCAGCATATTAGTGAGAAGCTGATTCCAGTTTCCCAAAGCATGTCCCACTCATCTTTGTTTTTTTCCCTCTTGGTCCGACTACCAAGTAAGAAATCAAACAAAACCTCTCACTTGTATCTAAGGGAGATTCTAAACACAGCTGGCTTATTGTCCTCCAGTCACCTGCTTTGGGCTGACGTACACATGGGCTGAATGGTACCTGAGTTTCATCATGAAACTCTTCTCTTAAAAGGACTCTCAAAGAATTTCATTTCTCTTCTCACTCAAATGTGATAATAATAATAATAATGATAGCTAACATTTATAACATTGACTATGTGCCAGGCACTATGCTATGTTTCACCATTATTATCACATTCGGTCCTTACAACCCTGGGAGGAGGTGCTATTATTATCCTCATTTTTACAGATGAGGAAACTAAGGCAGACAGAGGTTAAGTGACTCACCCAAGGTTACACTGCTGGTAAGTTTCTAAGGTTAAATCTGAACCCAGGTCTTCCAGAGTTTAAGTTCAGTGCTCTATCCACTGTTCCAGGGGCCAGCTAGCTACTTCTGATAAGAGGGGCAGCCTAGTTTAATGGGAACGCGTGATGACAGCTTAGGAGTCAAAGGACCTAGAGTCCCAGCACTATCATTTACTATCTGTGTGGTCTTAGGCACTTCACTCACTTCTCTGGTCTAATCTTCTAACCCTTTCTCTCTTTAATCTTCAATCTTTTCTTACCTCTTGGTTCATATCCTGCTGCTTCCCAACAAGCCCAAGTTATACCATCCTTAAAGACCATCGGCCTTCCTTTCCCAGAAAAAACTCCAAGAGGAAGTTGATTACATCCCTGACTTTTGCTTCTTCTCCCTTAGGTTGCTTCTCAATACTTAGCAATATCTTGTTTTACTCAATTGAAACTACTCACTCCAAAGTTAGCAATGATCTCTTAATTGTCACATCAGATGGTTTTTTGCTTAGTCCTCAGCATCCTCAGCTGCAGTCCCACAACACCAACTGCCCATTGGATATTTCAAACAGGCTGCCTCATAGACATCTCAAACTCAATCTATCCAAAACAGAACTAATTTGCTTTCCCCCAAACCCACCCCTTTTCTAAACTTCCCTATCTCCATAGAGCATGATACCATCCTTCCTATCTCCCAGATTTTCAACCTCAGTGTTGTCCTTGACTCCTCACTTTCTGTCTTACTCCACATATAAATCCATCACAAAATCTTGCCATTTCTGCCTCCACAACATGTCTTCCTTCACTACCTTTTTCCCTACTCAAACAGCCACCACCTTAGGTCAAGCCCTCATCATGTCTCCCATGTACCATTGTTATAATAGCCTCCTAATTGATCTCCATGCCTCAAGCCTCTCCTCTCTCTGATCCACTCTCCACAGAGCTGCCAAAGAAATATTCCTTGAGCATAGGTCTGAACATGTCATTCCCCTGCTCATTAAATCCATGGGCTTCCTATTGGCCCTAGGCTCAAAAGTAAACTCTATTTAACATTTAAAAACCTTTGTAACCTGGCTCTTTTCTACCTTTGCCAAATCCTTCACAAAAATCTTGATAAACTATTGTAAAAGAGACTGATGTAAGCACAGAGTACATCTGCATATTCAACTGATGCAAATTTTCCACATAGAGTTGTGATGACATTGATTAGATATTTATTGGAGAAACTATGGAGCATGGATCGATATTCTTTAACTGATTCTGGTCTGCTAATTGTCAGGTGTGCTAATAGGGCACTGAGGTGACACAGTCAATAGAGTGCCAGACCTCAAGCTGGGAAGATTCGACTTCCTGAATTCAAATCTGGCCTCAGACATTTACTAGCGTGACCCTGGGCAAGTCACTTAATCCTGTTTGCCTCAGTTCCTCATCTGTAAAATGAGCTGGAGAAGAAAATGGCAAACCATTCCAGTATCTTTGCAGGAAAACCCCAAGCAGGGTCATGAAGAATCAGACACAACATTTTAGTCATTTTTGACTGAACAACAATAAATTGTGTAAAAGAAGTCTTTTTTGATTGGCTGCATAGCTAGAATGAGGGGCATCTTCAAAAAGGAGTCAGTTGGCCTCAGCCATTCTCTTTGCTCCGTCTTGGTGGGTCTTGTTGACTCCTTCACTCATGGCATCCAGTGAGGGACAATGCTTTAAGGAGAAATGCCTTGTACCTTCTCCCCTCCAAGAGTATTTGGTCATATGAGTTTTTTGACAACTTCAGCACTTATTTTCTTCTGTTTTAGGTGAAGTGTCTCATCACCTGGGTTTTGCAACTAGCTCAATACTAATGACCCAAGGAACAAGAAGTAACCTTCTGGACCTAGCCCATAAGTGTCTGAGATAAGGGCTTATCCAACAGCAATGCTTTATTTGGACATGAATTTATGTGAACTACTACTGTTTAGAAACTAAGCTAATTTTGAGCCCACTCCCACCAGAGCCCGAGGTGGGAAAAGGAAGAATGTGCTCCTGAGGTGTTTGGAGGAAATATTTTATGCTTCAGTTCTTGCCATATCTTTGATATCTCTTCATAAAAGGTGATTGATGTTGACATCAATTTAACCACTTAAACCACTTAAGTGGTTAAACGCAACTGAGGCACAACTCAGTGATGCCTAACAGTGAGAGGAACATAGTTGGAGGGGGCTTGAGTCAAGGGCTTTAGAGAAGAGATATACCTCAAAATTGCTCAGGATAGCCAGAAAGCCCAAGGGAACAAATGAGCTGGCCTCAATCTGGAAGACTGAACCATAGCATACTTGCTAGAAGAGAAATATGGCATTGTCTCAGTCTTCTAGTCTAGTCTAATTACCCTGTCAAAAAAAGAAATGTGATTAGTCTGGAATATCCTGCTCTTGCTGAAGATATACTGGACTTAGTTATCACTGCTTCCTCTACTTTGGTGTTCACAAACCATCCCATTAATATTTCCTTGACTTTGTCCTGGAATTAAAGTTAAGCTCAGAGACCTATACTTATCAGGCACCACTTTCAGCCTCTTTGTTTTTTAATTGTAATGACAATCAATAATATTAGGATTTTTTTCTCTCTCTCTGTTGTCCTCTACCTTGTGGGAAGCAAGGTGGTTCACTGGATAGAGAGCCAGGCCTAGAGCTAGGAAGACTCATCTTCATGAGTTCAAATCTGGCCTAGACACTTCCTAGCTATGTGACCTAAGCAAGTCACTTAACCCTGTTTGCCTCAGTTTCCTCATCTGTAAAATGAGCTGGAGAAGGAAATGGCAAGCAACTCCTGTATCTTTGCCAAGAAAACCCCAAAAGGCCATGACAAGTCAGACGATTGAAAAACAACTACAATACTACTGAGATTACCTCCAAAATGTTTAAAGCATTACTCATCATGTTTCTATTCTCAATGCCACCACCCTAATTTAGGTACTTATTTCCTCTTTCCTATCAACTACAACAATCTTTTTAACTGATTTCATTGGTTTCATTGGCATTTCCTTCCAAAACATCCAACATGCTGTTGCAAGATGGATCATGCTAAATCATGCCATTCCTTAACTCATATTTTTTTTGTCTTCTTGTTGACTCAAGTTCAAATTCCTCAGTTTAGCATTCAGGGCCCTACATTTCATGGCCCCAATATGTCTTTCCTATTTTGGGCTCTCCCTACTCCCCTAATTATAGCCTATGATCCAGCTAATTAGCCAATTCATCATTACCTACATATACCCCTCCATGCTTCTGCTCGTATCATGTCTTCTACCTTGAGCTCTTTCACCATCTTTTCCTGCTCTATTCTTATCCAAATCCTTTCTCTTGAGAAGGGGAGCCAAGATGGCTGAGTAGAAAAAAGTACAGCAAGCATTCCCTCAACTACACCCCTACCCCCTACAGTCATTTTCTCTAGCCCAAGTCAGCCTAAGAAGAAAGATAAAGAGGTCTGCAAATATTTAGGATGGGTTTTGGTCAGTCAGTCAATAAACATTTATGAAGCAACTACTGCATGCCAAACACTGTGCTAATTACTGGGGATGTGTTCGACACAATAAAAACAAAGACATTCCTTGCCTTCAAGGACCTTACAATCCAACGGACGAAGATAATGCACAAAAAAGAAGCTGAAAAGAGGGCAGAGGAGAAGGTACTAGGCATGGGGGCATTATGAAGAGTTCCAAAGAAGTCCAAAAGTAGTGTAGCTACTGCACAATGGTTAGGAGTACCCTACACAGGGACAGGCAGGAAATGTTTCAGATCCAGCACACAGGGACCTCAATTTGTGCAGGGTACAGGAACAAGTACCTACTAATAGTTCTGATGATCACTACTCAGCTCCAGGTCACAGATCTAGGGCAGGCTGAGGAAGGGACCTGTGCCTAGGCATAGTGCTCCAAGATTAGAAGCCACTGTGGGTAATAGCCTGCGTACTCAACAGGCAGCAGCTGTGTAGCTCAGGTCCTAAGAGTGGAGTAGGGTCTCGACTGCAACCTCCAAACCAGTTTGAAGCCTACAGAAGAATAACTAGGGCAAGATCTGAGGCCAAAGAGAAGTCTGTGGTTCTGCCACTCAGAACCAACAGAGTTTTTCAGCTGGTTGATCATGGTTGAGTCTAGCAGCAGTCTACTGGAATTCCAAATTGGGCAAACCCATAGGCATATTGCTCAGACTCAAAGCCAGGTCAGGAACTTGTATAGTTCAGACTGAGTGGCAGCAATCATATTTTGCTCTGGATCAAACTACTTTTGGAGCACTGAAAGCTTGTAGCTCCCCATCCTGAGATGTCTCTGAGAGCCTAGAATAACAAATACTTAATAGCCTAAGAAAGAATCGACAGGATTTGGACATTTCTTTCAGAGGTGCACAACCTAACACTAATCTGGTTAGAAAGTAGGTTGGAAGAATGAGCACACGCACAAAAAGAACCCCACCATAAAATGCATTATGGTGGCAGGGACACTAGAAGAAGAGAATAGATTAGACAAGAGAAACACATGAACAAATAATAATAAGGGACTAAACAAGGATAAACTTTATATTCTAATCTGAAAAGATGATACATGTATCCTCTCTGAACCTTATTATCATCTGGGATCATAGAGGAAGTCTAATTAGACAAGGCATCTGGGAGTGTTTTTGGTATGTCTTGATGATCTTAAAGGAAGAATGGAAAGGGAAAGGAAGAGGAATACACTAGATGGGAGCGGCAAGGAAGAAGGTTAGGGAAAAGTATCTTATATAAGTTGGGTACCCAGTAGAAGTCAAAATAAACAAGGAAGAAGGGGTTGGATTGGAGTGGGTGACACAAACTAGACTCTCATCTGAATTGGTCAAAGAAGGAGAATACCAACACACACACACACACACACACACATACACATATGATTGAGTGCAGAAATATATTTCATTAAACAGAGAAATAGGAGAGAGAGAGGGTAATGGGAAGTGTAGGGAATAAGAGGGATTAGTCCTAAGCAAAACAAATTCTAATTTACAATATACAAAAATATCGATAGCAGATGAATTTGTTGTGGCAAAAAAATTGGAAACTGTGAGGAGATGCCCCCCAACTGAGCAGCAGATGAATAAGTTATGGTATATAAATGTGATACAACACTATTGTGTTGTAAAAGATGAAAGGAATGGTTTCAGAAAAGCCTGGAATACTTGTATGAACTGATGAAGAGTGAAGTGAGCAGAACCAGGAGAACAATTTATACAATGACAACAATGTTGAAAAAATAAACAGCTTTGTAAGACTTAGGAATTCTTACTAGCATCATAACTGACCAATGTTCAGTTATTCACCACTAAAGATGAAATATGTTACCTACCCCTGACCCTGGAAAAATCACTTTTTTCTTACTATGACTTAATTTTCCTTTTACTCCACCCCCAGCATCTTGTATAGTGCCTTGCACATAAAAGTGATTCAATATATTTCTGTCTCCAATCAACAAACATCAACTACATTCCAAAATCCTGATTCCCTGGCTTTTTTCCTACCATATTAGGTATTGTAAATAATCCATTCTATAATGTATAATTACAGCTGAAGTGATGGCTCAGATTAAGTTACAGCAAGACATCAAAATAATTAGGGATCTGAATTATAGAAATTCACATCTGTTTAATTTTCAGCCTGGCTGCACAGTGGATTTTTTTCTTCTTAATGCCCTGTTCTCCATGACAGCACAAAATCATCTCCCTCCATTTGACTTCCCAGTCTCTGAGATCACAAGGGTCACATTTGGGAATCTGTTATAAGGTTTGTGGTAAGACTGTGTCATTCAATGATAGAATCTGATTCTAGCCCCTGAGATTGGCTCTACAATTATACTATAACACTGTTCCTTTGCCTGAGTCTGCCTCTGACTAAAGACCCATAACCCTGATGCTAAGGAGAATTGTACCAAAATCCTACCATGAAGACTAGTGATGAACAAAAAACATATTGTGCTAAGTCTATTTTTTCCCTACCTCCTACAGAGTAAAGCCTCTTTTTCTTTTTCTAATAATGTAGCTGTGACAAATATATAAGGTAGAATTCAGGCAGAGCTCATATTTAGGACTGATAAGGCTGTCTCTATGACTTTAGTTGCCAACTTAGGAAGCTTTTTTTCCTCACAATTTGTGCCATTAATTCATTTTTAAAATGTTTAAGTACCTACTATGTGCAGAGGTGCTATAATGACATAGGTATGACATACAAAATGGTCTTACTCTGCACTTACCTGTGGGCATATTCCAACTCACCAATGACTTATGTTTCACATGTTTCATAGCGTCATAGACTAGTACAGCTGGAAGGAACCTTAGAAATGACCTAGCCCAATACTAATGCCTTCATTTTGTAGATGAGAAAAAAATGAAAGTCCTTTTATAAATTGGTCAGTTAGAGGTCAGGATGAATATTCCTATAAAAAATGCTACAACCCAAGGTTAAGTTCTCAGGCTAGCCCAAAAGAGCTAATTTAACTTATGAAAAGATGAGAATATGTAGAGCGTCTATCATCACAAAGTCTTTTTGAAGCCTCCTTCTCCTTTTTAAAAGCTCCTTTGTTGTTGTTGTAGATGTTCAATTGCACCCAACTCTTTTTAAAATAAATTTATTTATTTTTAGTTTTCAACAATAACTTCCATAAGCTTTTGAGTTTTAAATTTTCTCCCCCTCTCTCCCTACCTCCCTCCCCAAGATGGTGTGCAATCTGATATTGGTTCTACATATACATTCCTATTAAACTTATGTTCACATTAATCATGTTGTAAAGAAGAATTAGAACCAATAGGAGGAAACACAAGAAAGAGGAAACAAAACAGAAGGGAAAAAAAAGAGCAAATAGTATGCTTTGATCTGCATTCAAACTCCATATTCTTTCTTTGGATGTGGATAGCATTTCCATTATGAGACTTTTGGGGATATCCTAGATCTTTGCATTGCTGAGAAGAGCTAAGTCTATCAAAGTTAGTCATCACACAATGTGGCTATTACTGTGTACAATGTTCTCCTGGTTCTGCTCACTTCACTCAGTATCAGTTCATACAAGTCTTTCTAGGTTTTTCTGAAGTCTGCTTGCTCATCATTTCTTATAGCAGAATAGTATTCCATTACATTCATATACCACAACTTGTTCAGCCATTCCCCAATTGATGGGCATCCCCTCAATATCCAATTCTTTGCACCACACACAGAGTTGCTATAAGTATTTTTGTACATGTGGGTCCTTTTCCCATTTTTATGATCTCTTTGGGATACAGCCCTAGAAGTGATATTGCTGTGTCAAAGGGTATACACATTTTTATAACTCTTTGGGCATAGTTCCAATTGCTCTCCAAAATGGTTGAATCATTTCACAACTCCACCAACAATGCATTAGTGTTCCAATTTTCCCTCATCTTCTCCAATATTCATCATTTTCCTGTTTTGTCATGTTAGACAATCTGATAGATGTGATGTGGTACCTCAGAGTTGTTTCTGATTTGCATTCCTCTAATCAATAATGATTTAGAGCATTTTTTCATATGATTATAGATAGCTTTAATTTCCTCATCTGAAAACTGCCTGTTTATATCCTTTGCCCATTTATCAATTAGGGAATGACTCGTATTCTTACAAATTTGACTCAGTTCTCTATATATTTTAGAAATGAGGCCCTTATCAGAGACACTGGTTGTAAAAATTCTTTCCCAGTTTTCTGCTTCACATTCAACTCTTTATTACCCCATGTACCATAGCACATCAGGCCCTTCTATCCTCCACTATCTCTCAAAGTCTCTCCAAGTTCCCATTCATTGTTTCCATGACACCATCTATCCATCTCATCCTCTGTCATCTCTTTTTCCTTTTGCCTTCCATCTTTCCCAACATCAGCATCTTTTCCAATGAGTCCCATCTTCTCATTATGTGGCCAAAGTATTTAAGCTTCAGCTTCAGTATTTGACCTTTCAGTAAATAGCCTAAATTAATTTCTTTAAGTATCAACTTATTTGATCTCCTTGTTGTCCAAAGGACTCTCCAAATTCTTCTCCAGCACCACAACTTAAAAGCATTGATTCTGTGACACTCACTTTTCCTTATAGTCCAACTTTCACAGCTGGAGAAACCAGGACTATACAGACCTTTGTTGGCAAGGTGATGTCTCTGATTTTTAGTATGCTGTCCAAATTTGCCATAGCTTTCCTTCCAAGGAGCAAACCTACCTAGCTCTAGGTACACCCCTTGCACCTTTATTGCTTCTGGCTCTTCCCTCCATATTTTTTCATGAGCCGTTTTCTATCTCTGGAATTGCTTTTCCTCCTCACTTCTGATTCTTGGAACTTCGAGTATATTTCATTGCTCAGTTCAAATTCCACTTCCTTCCAAAAGTCTCTCCTGATTCTTCTAGCTTTTAGTTCCTTGCCCTAAATCACTGTACATTTATTTTACATATGTTTTGTACATATATACAGGGTGTCTCAAAAGTGTTAGGACAATTTTAAGCTGTTAAAACTATTAAAGTTTAAATTGCATTAAGACTTTTGGAATACCCTCTATCTACACACATCACACACACACACATACATACGTACGTGCACATGCCCATGCCAAATACACACATGTCCAGTCCCTATCCCTATCTGTGCTACACACTTATCTGGGAAATGCTAGCTCCTTGAGGGCAGGGACTGTCTCACTTGTTATTAATCTCTACATAAGCCAGAAGTTTGTGTAATGCTTGGCAGAGTTTTTTCTCATCTTTATATCTTTATAACTTAAGGTTGGTTCTACTATTAGTCTACATCACTGGTCCTTTGCTTGTGCTTGCCTCAGACTGAAGGCATGTGGTGACGGCATGGGAAAGGAATAGGGAGGCTTTTAAAAATAATCATTTAAAGCAGACTAGGTGCAAAATATACCTATTATAGATGCAAAATATATGCATTACATATGTAATATGTGCATATGTTATGTACTTATCATATATATATATATATATATATATATATATATATATATAATATATGCAGAACATGAAAGGTGCAGAGATAACAGACCTTGTTATGAGATCATAGATGCAGAACTGGAAGGAACCTTAGAGGTCATCCAACCCAACCCTTTGATGTTATAGATAAGGAAACTGGGCCCAAGGAGGTTAAGTGACTTGTCCAATGTCACAGAAGTACAGAGTATCAGAGGTCATATTAGAACCCAGATCCTCTGATTCCAGACTCAGTCTTCTTTCTACTAGATTATGCTACTTCTAGGAAGATTGTTCATCTGTAAGGCTCCTCCAGGAAACCACATGGTCCCAGGAATAGCATCAGCAGTGTGTGGGAGACAGTTCAAACTGACTCATGAGAGCCAATTGCTAACTTTTTCAGTGTAAGCCATTATACCTTGAAAATCTGCAAACCCTACAAATCAGGACTTAATTTATTGTTTTATTGATTGTCTAGACTCTGGAAATTGATAGAGAAAAATGTTAATAATGTAGATTGGACTTATAAATGTGTCATGCATCCTTTTTTCCTTTTCTTTCTTTCTTTCTTTCTTTCTCTTTTTTTTTTGAGAGCCAATTGTTGAATGCTTTATCAGGATACTCCTGGATAGCAATAAATGGAGGCAGCAATGGATCATCTAGGAGTTCCTGGACCATAGCCAAAGGCTGTAGGAATGTGAGGAGGAAGCAGCAGAACAGTGGTGGTAAAGGGACCAAGGAGTTCCTGGATAATCAGGGGACTTACTAAACCTTATTTCTTAGACCAAGAAGGGTTCCTAGACTGTGAAAGAACTGGAGCAAAGGAAGAACAGGGCCTAAGTCAATAGGTGGAACAGTGAAATTGGGCCTTGTCAGTCACTAAGCTCTGTGAGCTGCTCAGGTCCCAGGTAACTGGTCAACCCTCTAATTATCAGTGAATGATTTCCCTTTTCAGGATGTCCTTCATCCCAGATCAGTGCCATAAGTTTAGAGGACTATAGATTCTGAGGCAAAGAGAGAGCTCACCAGAGGAAGGACAGTTATTTTGACTGTGGTGCTTGACGTGAACCTTTGTGTTTTACATTTGTTGGTCAAGTTTAATAAAGCTTGTCGTATACTGGATGCCTTGTTAGCTTGAACACTTGAATGGGAGTTCGCATATTCTCTGCATGTGGAAACCTACACACAAGTAAAACTTTGACATTCCCACGGGAAGAATATGGATGAGAAATGAAATAAACCAAATTATGATGTTTTAGGGGGAAACCTGTGTGAAACATGAACCAAAAGAGTTTTTTGTTTGTTTTTGGTTTTTTGCTGAAAATCTTCCAAGAACCTAAACTCTGTAAACATGCTTTCCTGTGTTATGGGACATGGACTGCATTTGGGTTGTTTTTTAAGGATTTTTTTTTAGTTATATGTGTGTGTGTGTGTGTGTGTGTGTGTGTGTGTGTGTGTTCCAAGATCTATGCCACAAGCATGAGGAATGTATGAATCATAATAGAGCAGAGGTTACCAAAGTGGGAGATACCACCCTCCTGGGGGGTGCTGGAACAATCCAGGGGGGTGATAGTAGCTCAGGTGCACTTAGGGGTGTTGAATAAAAATAAGGGGGTGGTGGAAGCATAAGAAAAGAAGAGAAGAGAAGAAAATCTTGAAAAACCATTTGTACATGTTTCATCTGTTGTGTAACAGAATTAAAGTCATAGCGATTACATTATTTTCCAAATAAACACACAATTGTTGGGAAGCCCAGAATTCATTGGCAGGAATAGGTGCATGTAATGACTTGTTTACAATACAATACTATACAGTTACATGAAGCAATATTGGGTCATTAAAATTTTAATTTAGAAAAAACCCACAAATTTACAATAAATTATTAAATTTAAGATGTGTCTTTTTAAAAAAATTTTATATATTTTTGAAGTGACACAAATTTTTTTTTAAAAACACATTAAAGGGTTAAAGATTTCCAGGGGGGTGCTGAGTAATTTTTTTTAAAGGGGGCAGTAGGCCAAATCAGTTTGGGAACTTCTGGAATAGACTTTCCAAAATTGTACCATATGAGTTGCCTTTGAGAAGACTCATCCACAGTTTTTAAAATTTTGATTTTCTGTTTGGGGGCCTAGGTTTCTGCACTACCAATAGTAATGTATACACAGTCTCTTGCAACTGCTATGGCAGGTATGAACATAGAGGAGCACTGGATAATTATGGGTTAGGGTGACTGAGCATCAGCCCTGCCTAATTATAGGAGACCTAAGCTCTCACAAAGAAGTTTTGAGGGATGCCTACGAACTGCTGCAAGGACACCAATGAAAAGTTTTTACAAACACATTTGGTGTCTATGTGGGATTCACAGTACTGGCTGTACAGGTAGTATACAGTATGGACCAAAACCTTATATTAGGCACACTTTCAGAAATTTCACAGGAAATGGGTGAAAATTATCATTTTAAAATATTCTGAGTGGTCAAGGACATACATGAACATAGTTTTTTAAAAGTATTACAAACCCTTAACTGTATAAAAGATTCCTCTAAATCACTAATAATAAAAGAAAAAATCAAAACAACTCTAAGATTTTACCGTACATCCAGCAAACTGGCAAAACTGACAAAAGATAGAAATAGTCAATGTTGGAGGATTGTAGAAAGACAACAAATTTATATACTGTTGGTGGAGCTATAAATTAGCACAGCCATTCTAGGAAGCAATCTGGAATTATGTTAAAATAACTAGCATATTCATAACCTTTGACCCAGAGTTCCCTCTGTTAGGCATATACCCTAAGAAAGATAGAAAGAAAAGTCCCATATACACCAAAATTATAGCAGCACCAAAACATATACGAACGTAACAAAATATTACTGTACCACAAAAATCAAAGAAAATGAAGAATGGGACACAGTATATGCTGTTATATTTGATTAGTATGGAGCCTACTTTTGGTTAATGACTTTCTTTTTTATTTGTTATAAGACTGCTCTCTGGGTGGAATTGAAGGAGGGGCTATATTGGGAAATGAAAGTGATATAAAGGGGCAGCTACATGGCGCAGTGGATAGAGCACTGGCTCTAGATTCAGAAGGACCTGAGTTCAAATATGGCCTCAGACACGTAACACTTATTAGCTGTGTGACCCTGGGCAAGTCACTTAACCCCATTGCCTAGCCCAAAAAGAAAAAAAAAAAGAATTCTAAAAGTAAATAAATATTAGGGGTACCTAGATGGCACAGTGGATAGAGTACCAGCCCTGAAGTCAGGAGGACCTGAGTTCAAATCCGGCCTCAGACCAAACATTTGACTAGCTGTGTGACCTGGACAAGTCACTTAACTCCAATTGCCTAAAAAAAAAAATGAAGTTAATGAGAATTTTTAAACCTCTAAAAAAGAAAAAAAATCATCCGTGTAGCTTAACAGTCTAAGTTTCTATCTCGTTTCATTTATTGACATAGCATGTTGATTCTCAAGTTTCATGTAGGGCTCCCAAGTCTGGTCAGTGGTACCTTTCCTTAGGCAGCCTTCCTAGGTCATTAGCCATTTCAGTCAACATTTATTATCCCTCTGTTGCACAAAACTCTAACCTGGCAATAAAGATAATGCCTCACATTTATATAATACTTCACTATTTATAAAGTACTTTCACATACATTGTTTCATTTGATTTTCAGAAGGCTTTAAGGTAGGTGGGGATGCATTATTCACCTTTTGCAAATGAGGAAATTGAGATTCAGTCACTACTTGACTTTCTTAGAGTCACAAAGCTTGTGAATAGTAGAGCTGAGATTTGAACTCAAGTGTCTTTGTTTCCATAAGTGCCCTCTTCACTAACCCAATTCCTTTGATGACATCTCACCTCATACTAGGTGCTGAGACTTTTCTGTCAGAGACATGGAGCTCCCAAAGTCTACATGAAGATAAATGGCATTTTGAGTGTCATTAAGTATAACATAACATGGGTTTCTAATTGGGAATAGGTTTAAATTACTAGGTTCACAGCAGATGTCTTCATCAATCAGAGTTTCTCTCATTGTCTGCTTGGGGGCAAATAAAGAGGATAAGGGTAGTCCATCTTCTCTGTCTAAGCATGGAATGATGTGTGAGATGTCGAATGTATAATTCTAAAGAAGACTCACTTCCCCACTGTGGGAAATAAAGAGAGGTATGATAAAGTTGTCCAATTCAACAGCCCTGTATGGGGTGTAGGGATGAGGAGAGGGTGGATGGGAGGTGGGGAAGGTTACTATGTACAAAACAGACGCTTGACATGTGCTGACAATGAATCACCCACTGGTGTGCACACTCTTTCAAATGATGATGGACGTTAAACTAAAGGAAAACAAGCTCTGTCTTGTCCTTCCACTCACTTGGGCAGGCCCAGAAATGAGAGAATGTCCACCTTAAAGTCCAGGACAAAGATAAACCCATCCCTCCCCCTGTGGCTGTGCTAACAGACTTAGAATGTGCTTTGTGTCCTGCCTCTTTGATCTCTGATGAAATTCTTGCTCCTTTCTTTTCAAAGACGGGTCCAAAGCAGTCTGGAAGAAAATTCCTTCAAATTAAAAGTTGTATTTTGCAACTAGTTGTTCTTTGGATGTGCAAAGCAAACTGTGGTGAAGAAATGCTTTAAAGGTTGAGGAGGGCAAGGTCTGTTCTGTCCCATGGACGAGTGGATAATGAGCCCAAACAGGGATGTTGTTATAAAGTCTTCTTTTCAATCACATTTGACTCTTTGTGATCCTATTTGGGGTTTTCTTGACAAAGATTCTAAGGAGTGGTTTGTCATTTCCTTCTCCAGCTCATTTTGCAGATGAGGAACCCAGCTACTAAGTGTCTGAAGCCAGATCTGAACTCACAAAGAGGAGTCTTCCTGACTCTAGACTCAGTGCTCTATCCACTGCACCACCTAGCTGCCCCCATACAGGAAAAGAATGGACTTTATAGACATGCATTTAACAATTCATCAAGGTGTGTATCCAAGGAATTTTTAAAATCTTTTTTTTAAGAGACCTAGTATGATATAATCAATCAGTCAATAAACATTTATTATGTGCCTACTATGTGCCAGGCACTATGCTAGGCACTGAAGATACCAAAAAAAGGGAAAAGACAAAGTCCCTGCCCTCATGGAGCTTACAATCTAATAAGGGAGACAACATGCAAATAAATATATATGAAGAAATATATATGAAGCAAGCAATATACAGGATAAATAAGAGAAAATTAACAGATGAAAAGCACTAGAATCAAGAGGTATTAGGGAAAGCTTCCTGTGGAAGGGGGGATTTTAGCTGGACCTAAAGGAAGCTAGAGAAGTCAGTAGTCAGAGCAGAGGAGGGAGAATATTCCAAGCATGGGGGAAAACCAGAGAAAGTGCCCCAAGCTGAGAAATGGAAAGTGTTGGTTGTGGAACAGCCAAGAGTCTGGGAAGGAGTGGGGGAGTGGGGATCAGAGTATGTGGTAGGAAGTTAGGTATAAGAAGACTGGAAAAGTAGTAGGGGAATAAGTTTTGAAGGACTTTGAATGCCTAGAGAATAGATAGAGTGGGTAGAGAGCCAGGAAGCCCTGAATTTAAGTTCTGTTTCTAACACATAGTAGTTATGTAAAACACGGGCCAGTCACTTACCTCCTCAAGGCTCTAGGCAGTTCTCTATAGGTATGTTACAAAGAAGGTCCTGACTTGCAATGGTTAATGGAGTTTTTTAAATGAAGAAATAACACATCTAATCCCTATTCTTATTTTTAAATGAACATTTATTAAATAATCATAAAGGATATTTTTAAATTATCAAGCTAAAGGAACTAAACCTATTTTAATAGTTTTTTGATACTTTTTATTTTTTACAGAGCCTACATTTGTTCTTGTATTCCTTTCCCCTTTGCCCTTCCAGAAACCCCTCCCTTGTAACAAAGAATAAATGGAGATAATAATACTTGAAGTACCTACCTCCCAGGGTTGTTGGGGGAGTCAAATGAGATAACGCATTAAAGTACTCTGTGAATCGTAAACTGTTGTAAAAATGTCAGCTGTTATTACTACTTAGCAACCCACTCAGACTCTGGGCTAGGTAGGGATATTGGCTGGCAAGGCTTCCAAGCTTAAGAATACTTGACTTACAAACATTCCTTATACATGAATGACTGACTTACGTAGATCCAAGGATGGGCCTTAGATGTTAGGGATGAGGGTTAGAAGTATCCTACAAGTCACTCTTTTCCTTTTTCACAATGAGAATTAGACGACACAATGAAGGGGCAGGGCAGTGAGGAGCTGGTCAGGAAGTACAAGTTCCCAAGACCTGCAAAAAGCTTCTTAACATATGCAGAGTGGCCACTGCTATGGGGGTGGGAACTCATGCTCAGGGGAGATGGGTTTCCTTCTTTGGGAGAGAGTTCCCTGGATCACTTAGATCCCAGGCATCAAGTTCTAGCTCCAGGGCTTGGCCAATAAGGATTCCAAGGTCTTGAAGCCCCAGGACTTAGTTCTTAGAGGTATAAATGGGGTTTCTAAGACGTGAACAATGAGGAAGAATCTGGTTCCTTCCATCTCCCACCAGTTTCTGCTCAGATATTCGAATCTTCATTTTCTTTGAACTCTTAACTTCCCAGTACCCTCAAACCCCTCAGTCCTTTCAAATCACCCTGGCAGATAGTGATGGGGGAAAGATTTGATCATCCCCATGTTCCTATCTAACCATGGAGCATAGCACTTACATTCCCATGGAAATAATATTTTAAATGATGAAGTTCTTGAGCTAGCCCAAAAATGATTACATAACCCACAACATAGATAAAATACTGCACACTGGCAACAATAATGTTTTCTATTGGTTTTCACAATAAATATATAATATTTCAGCTATATTAACTGAACTTAGAGTTTGAGCCCTAGTTCTGCTACTAAGTGTCATGTTGAACAATTGACTTAATTTCTTCAGGTTTAGTTCCTATACCTATAAAAATGGAAATAAAGAATATATAACTGAAAGGGTCATTGTGAAGAAACTGCCTTGTTAACCATAAAAATTTAGACATTAGATTATAATGTAGAGGTCATGCACCAGCCTGGTAAAGTCTTCCTGAATTTATCTTGCATTTCTTTAACAAGGTGTAAATCACTGTGATAAGTTAGCTCTTTCATAAGGGATTACTTTAAGTATGCCCTACTTCTCTCCTTTAACATCACATGAAGGAGTTTGCTTATGTATCTGGCCTCTACCATTGGACTGTGTCTTGGCCTTTAAAAAGAGGTACAGAGATGGAGGGAGTCCTGTGCTAAGAAAGACTCAGATTAGACATGAACTATCTCCTCAGAGATTCTGGTTTGGTTCTCTGAAAGGGAGCCTGTTCTTCTATTAAGCTCTCCAGGGAATACCTGACCCCAGAGATGGAAACAGATGAAGAAAGCCAGTAGAGTGTTCAAGAGATTCTGGACCAAGCTGGGAGTTACAGGTATATGAAGCAGTAGGAAAGCAGTTCCCAGGTACACAGAAGAATTCATAGATCAGGCTTTTGGATGAAGGAGGAATCACTGGACAACGAGCCAACCAACCACGAGCCAGAACTGAGGAGCAGCGATGGACAGAGCCACATTGTAGAGGAGGAAACCCAGACCTTATCCTTCACTAGTACTTTCAGTTACATGGACTGTGTAAGTCTGTAGGAAAAGGGTGATAACAACAATAATAACATCTAGCATCTACACAGTGCTTTAAGATTTGAAAAGAAGTTTTACAAATATTATCTACTTTTATCCTCACAATAACCCTGAGAGGTAGGTGCTAGTGTTATCATCATTTTACAGATAACGAAATTGAGGCAAACAAGTTATAAGACTTACCCAGGGTCACACAGCTAGTAAGTGTCTGAAACATGATTTGAACTCAGATCTTCCTGATTCCAAGTCTGCCTGCTAACCACTGAACCACCTACTTGCCTGTAGGGTAGACTCTTTGGCAATCCTAAGCATTGCTTGCAAGGAGTAAGGGGACCTTAATTTTAGGGTGATATTTTATGTCTAGAGGACTATATAGATCCCTGGGAGTAGCTGTGGCTCAATGGAGCAGAATATCAACCCTCTAGCAATCCTGAGTTCTTTTCCCCTGTAGGGCAAGCCTCAACCTAATGGAAATACTTAGTCAAAAGGAGGCATAAGACCCTGGGGGAGATGGGGTTCACCATTGACTGTAGCAAAATTATTACATCACAACTCTTATATCAAGACATGCATTGACTTAACTTAGAAAGTCTTATCAAGTCTTTGTTGAGATTTTTTTTTAATTTTTAGGTAATTGGAGTTAAGTGACTTGCCCAGGGTCACACAGCTAGTAAGTGTCAAGTGTTTGGTCTGAGGCCAGATTTGAACTCAGGTACTTCTGACTTCAGGGCCGGTGCTCTAACCACTGTGCCACCTAGCTGCCCCCCTTTGTTGAGATTTTAGCACATAGGCTACAAACATTTTGTTGGCGATGTTTCCACTTACGCTCATCAGAAACATCACAAGGTAAGATGACCAAATGTTCATGAAAGTGTTTCTTGCTTTCTTTGGGTCTATGATGTAACCAAATTTGCCAAATCTTTTGCTTGCCTCTCTAAAGGAAACCATCCTTCCATTAGCTTCACCTTCTTTATGTCTTCCAGTTTTAATTACAATGAGAATGTCAATACAGATCTGATTTCATTCATATACTCAGCTATCAACGTCTTGATTATAGGACAAAGATTTCCCATTAAAAGTGTCTGTGGTTACATCATTTATTGAAAACTAAGAACTGTATGATTCTTACCACCATTTGCTTTCATTTCTGCCACTTTGTCCCTATCACTGTGGAAAGAAAAGGGCTACAATGGGACGGAGGGCCATTTGGCACTAGATCTGTTTCATGAGGTACCATGGCCAAAAAATCCATCTCTTGGTAGCCTACCTTCTGGCCACTGTTCTTTGCTGGCTGGTCATCAGACAGCAGGCAATATGTTGCCAAATTAGTACTCAAACCCTGTTCAGCTCAGTAGACTCTGTCCAGACTTTAACTTTATTGGTGTAGACTTTGATGACTCCTCATCTCCATAGTACATGACGCATCAGAATATGAATTTTGTGGGGTTGAAAACATAGATACCTATAATATATCAAATCATATAATAGGTACATTAGAGGGTTGCAAGTCAAATTCTATGTGAGGTCTGAGGAGAAAATTCACTACTGATTGGGCATTAGGAAAGGCTTCGTGGAAAAGGTAACATTTGCTGTGGAATTTAAGGATGGATACATGTAGGTGCAAGTTATCTGTAAAGTATACATACAAAGACTGTTTGGAATTCTGTTAGCAGTTAGTTGCCTTTTAGAGGTGGTGTTCCAAATGTCTGGGGGTGTGAGGAGAAGATGAGCATAATGGCTTTCACTCATAAGTCATCATCTATCTCCAATTCAACAAGCATTTATTATGCACCTACTACATGCAAGGTACTATGCTAAGCAAAAGACAAAAACAAAACAGTTCCTGTCCCCAAGGAGCTTACAGTGTACCTCCACCTATAGAAGCTACATTAGTATGAACCAATAATGCCTGAGTTTTAATTCAATTCAATTTGATAAACATTTATTAAGCACCTATACGTGCCAAGTGCTGTGCTAACCTTTGGATTTTGACTGATGCTTACTAGATGAGTGATTAGGGGCAAATCATTTTACATCTTCAAATCTCAGTTTCCTCACTGGTAAAATGGGGATAATGATAACTATACCACCTTCCTCAGAAGAGATAGAAATGGATGAGTGTTATGTTAAAAGGACATGGATGTCAGTGATACAGGAAACTCCCAGACAAGGCAACTCTCTCTCTACCAATGCAGGTCTTTCTCAAGAATTCTCAAGAATTAACTGTCTTAGAGAGATGCTTGGACATTAAGATGTTATGTAACTTGTCAAGGGATCACATGGTCAATATTCATCAGAGGCAGGACTTGAACTCAGGTTTTCCTGGCTCTGAGACCAGTTCTCTCTCTACTACACAATGCTACCTACCTCTCTCTCTCTCTCTCTCTCTCTCTCTCTCTCTCTCTCTCTCTCTCTCTCTTTCTCTCTCCTATTATTTTGAGGTTAAAAAGAAAACAGTATTTGTTGTCCTTTGTGGGAAACTGAATTTATAGTCCCTATAAATGGTTAATTTGATGAATATACACTAAATTCAGAGTGGCTTAGTGGCACAGTGGATAGAGCACTAGGCCTGGAGTCAGGAAGACCTGAGTTAAAATCTAGCCTCAGACATTTACTAGCTGGTGTGACCCTGGGCAAGTCACTTAACTCTGTTTACCTCAGTTTCCTCATCTGTAGTGAACTGGAGAGGAAATGGCAAACTATTCCAGTGTCTTTGCCAAGAAAACCCCAAAGAGGGGCCATGAAGAAGCAGACACAACTGAAACAACTGAACAATAACAAATACTAAACTCACTTTTATATAGCATGGCCTCCTGCCAGTGAATAGCCTCCTTCCTCAGTCCTCTCTCTACTGGTGCGTCCAGCTGGTAAAATAACCTTGGGTCTACTAGGTCACAGGGGTGTGTGGAGGGGTTAAAAAGGGACTGAGTTAATACACTTGCTGGCTCTGCTTCAGACTGCAATCCCACCCCACATCTGGAGCTGTGCATCTGGAATCTACTGAGGTACAAGGCTGCACTCAAACAGAAGAAACATTTTATCTTCTCTAAGGTGATGAAATATACCAGCTGAGGAAAGGCAGTATAGGAGTGTTAGGAGCATTGGATCTGATGACAGCAAAGACGGGGATTCAAATCCCACAGCTGATATTTACAGCCCTATGACCCTAAGCAAGCTAATTAAGCTCTCTGGGCCTCAGTTCACTCAACTGTAAAAAAGGTATAATTATGCCTATCCTGCAAGGGTATTGTGATGACAAAATGAGGTATTGTATGCACAATACTTTGCAAATCATAAAGTCCTATATAAATGTCAGCTGATATTATTATAGAAGGCAGGGCTAGTCTTGTAAATGACCAAAACACCCCCAAATTAGTTGATCCTGGAAATGGTACCATTAGAATTTAATGCTTTGATTCCTGCTAAAATAAAAATATCCCATGGAGCAGTATTCGAAGCCTTACCAGTCACTGAATCCTTAGTTTTGATCTGGGTGACCATGGACTAGGAGAATGAGAAGACAGTACCACAGAGGAAGGGAGAAGGTGGGAAGGGAGGTGAAAGAAAATGCTCATCTTAGTTGCATTTTTCCATTGGAAATGATAACCTGAACGCCCCCCAGCAACCCCAGAGCAAAGAATCACTCTGCTGCTCTCAAGTTACATACTATTCATCCAAGTTGTGTTGAATGCTCTAGGATTCATGGGGGCTAGCTTGACTAATTGACTGAGGTTACTAGTCTAATTCTTTTATTGGTACTTTCCATTTGTGCTACCCAGCTCCCCTCTGTACAAAATGATTCCAGGTGAAAGCTGACAGCTTGGACTTTGGGGATGCTTCTTAAGTCTCTGTCTCCTAAGTATACCCTACTTATCAGGGAAAAGGAGTGATTTTAATTGGTACAATCATATCACTGCCCAAAGTTGAACCAAGGACTCAAGACATCATTGTTCCCAGTCCCCAGTGATGAGATCTATGTCAAGACCCTCATGGATAGTAGTAAGATTATGGATGGAGATTGAATGGACTTTAGCAGTAATTGAGACTGTCATTTTACAGATGAGTAAATTGAGAACCAGAAAGACTAAATGCTTGCCCCAAAGTTACACAGGCAGCAAGTGAATGAGGTAGGATTTTATCCCAGGTCTTCCTAACCACAAATCAGGTTGAGCTCCATAATAGTGAAAGCCCACCTTCTTTTGGTTTTTATGTGCTTGCTACAGCAAGACCTAAGATAAAAAACCGCTGGTACAGTTTTCAGAAATATTGACCACAGTTCTTCCTTTCCCTCGGACAGACTTTAAGAGATAGTGGAAGACAGGAGGGCCTCGAGTGCTATGAACCATGGAGTCATGAAGAGTCAGATACAGCTGAACAACCGAAGATTTACTTCCTTTTGCTCCAGGCCCAGTGTCTTTACCTTCCTTATCAGGACAACAGTGGTTTTGTTTTTCTCCTTCCTCAGTACTTTTCTTTCATATTCTTTTCCTCCACCACTTTGTGAATTAATATGATGGCTAACCATGATTCAATTTTGATTCTATAGTATATATAATATATAATATGTATATTCTATGTAATATAATAATATATAATGCTATAATAAGTAAGCAGTGACACATTGCTTAATTCATCACTTTGCCAAGGGCTGAATCTATTGGAAGATTTCACAGAATCACAACATTTAATAGTTGGAAGGGACCTCAGAGGTTATATAGCCCAATATGTAAATGAACAGGAATATCCTTTACAAATTCCCTGATAAGTGCAAACCAACCTGAAGACTTCACGTGAGAGGGAACTCCTACCTCCCCAGGCAGCTTATCTCACTTTTGGGCACCTCTTATAGTTGGGGGGGTTCCCCTTACACATATATATCAAAATGAAATTTGCTTCCCCATAACTTAGATCCATGGAACCTCATTTTGCCCTCAAGAATCAAGCAGGACATATCTAACCCTTCTTCCACATGATAAACTTTAAAAACTTGAATACAACTATCATGTCCTCCCTAAGTCTTTTCTTCTCTAGACTAAACTTCCCCAGTTCTATCAAAAGATCCTATTTCTCCTTTGTCTCTGTTTCTCTCACTATTCTGATCACCTTCTTCTAGTCTAGATGTATTACAATTCAGACTCCAGATTTGACACCCAGAACTCAATAAAATACTCTAAGTATAAATTGACCAGGGAAGGACATGATGAGACCATCAGCTCCATTATTTTGAACACCATCTCTCTAGCAATGTAGCCTAGGTCAAAGCTAGATTTTTGGGTGTCATTTTTCATTACTGATTCATATTAAGCTTTCAAATCCTTAGTTCCCCCACTATGACCCTCTGATCTTTTTTCTCATGGACTCCTGTCTAATCACATCTCTCTCATCCTGTACTTGTAGAGCTGATTATATTTACATTTATCCCTACTCAATGTAATCTTAAAAGATTGGTCCATCATTCTAATACGTCAAGATCTTTTTGGATCCTAACTTCCTCATCTAGAGGAGTAGAAGTCAGTCCTAGGGACATCTAGGTGGCTCAGTGGATAGAGCACCGGCTCTAGATTCAGGAGGACCTGAGTTCAAATCCAGCCTCAGACACATAACACTCACTAGCTGAATGACCCTGGGCAAGTCACTTAACCCCATTGCCTACTGCCCCCCCCAAAGAAAGAAGTCAATCCTAGACAAAATTATAGGATTATACTCTACCAATTTCATCCTTGGTGTTTATATTCCAGAAAGAAATTGCCAAAGTGATCTCCCTAAAGTGCACATCTGACCATGACAACCTTTTCCCCTACTCAATAACTCCAGTAACTCTCCCTTACCTCCAGGATCAAATATAAAATCATTTCTGGCTTTTAAGAGCCTTTCATGACCTAGCTCTTTGCTACCTTCCTGGTCTTCTTATTCCCCTCCACATACTGGCTTCCTTGTTGTTCTCAAACTCAACACTCCATCTCCTGATTTTAGCATACACACACACACACACACACACACACACACACACACACACACACAGATCTATAGATATCTACACGTCTATCCATAGATTCATAGATATCTATAGATAGAACTATCAATCTATATATAAACATTTATATACATAATTATATACACATACAATATATGTATATAACATGTATAGAGAGATGTACCTACATATATGTGTGTGTGTATACATATACATAAAAGTAAAAGCAATCTCAGAAGGAAAACACTAACAGTGGAGAGAGGGGGACTGAGAAAAGCCTCTAATACAACGTGAGATTCAAATTGAGACTTAAAGGAAGCCAGAGAGAGCATTCCAGGCATGGAAGATAACCAAGGAAAAGGCCCAGAGTCAGGAGATGACATATTGAATTCAAGAATAGTTAGGGAACAGGGCAGCTAGTTGGTGCAGTGAATAGAGCTCTGGCCTTGGAGTCAGGAGGTCCTGAGTTCAAATCCAGCCTCAAACACCTAACACTTACTAGCTGTGTGACCTTGGACAAGTCACTTAACCCCAATCACCTTACCAAAAAGCAAAAAAAAAGAAGAAGAAAGAAAGAATAGTTAAGGAAGCCAGTATGTGGAGGGGAATAAGAAGACCAGAAAGGTAGCAAAGAGCTAGGTTGTGAAAAGCCAGAAAAGATTGATATAGATATAGATATAGATATAGATATAGATATAGATATAGATATAGATATAGATATAGATATAGATATAGATATAGATATAGATATAGATATAGATATAGATATATAGATATATAGATATAGATAGATATATAGATATGTATGTATGTATACACACATGTTGTTGTTGTTCGGTCATTTCAGTCATGCCTGACTCTTCGTGATCCCATTTGGGGTTTTCTTGGCAAGGATACTGGAGTGGTTTGCCATTTCCTTCTCCAGATGAGGAAACTGAGGCAAACAGGATTAAGTGATTTGCCAAGTGTCACATAGCTAGTAAATGTCTGAGGTCAAATTTGAACTCAGGACCTCATATATATATATATATGATACCTATATATATATGATACCTATATTTATATATCTATCTATACACACATACATATATATACATATACATATATATATGTACATATACACATATACATATATCTTGTATGTGCATGGTTGCTTTCATGTTGTCTCCCACATTAGAATTTGAGCTTTTTAAGGGTAAGAACCATATCTTGTTCCTTTCTTCATACTCCCCAATTCTTGGCACAATGACTGGCCCACAGTAAGCACTTAATAAATTCTTGTTGACTTGATTTGATTTGAGAGACAGGTTTTCAGATGATCTGGACTCTGGGATTTTTGTGAGGCTTGTGGAAAAGGAAACCTAAAACACCCTCATTTTCTTCTTCATTCAATTCTCCATCCATGATGAGGCAAGTCACATAGCCTTGGATGGAACTGATGTCTGTAACGGTAGGAAGGGGAAAGGGCAAACAAGGAACTTTTCATCTGAAAGCTGTTTACTGAGCAATAGGAACAGTTCTGTTAAGCTAATCATCCCTTGAACAAGCACTCATTAGGCACTGACTGTATAACACATTTTACTCATCCTTGGGAAAGAAACGAGGATAACTTAGATAAATATGACAGTCAGTTAAAGGAACTGAAGATATTTGGTGTGTAGAAGAGATGACTCAAATATTGAACAATTGGTTCTCACAAGAGCTGGGTCAAGCTGGCTACAATATACCTCTGACCCCAAATATCACCTGAGCTTCTGAAACTCAATCAAGTCCAGGGAATAGAATATCCATAGCAAAAGAACCGTTGCTCCTAAGGGACAGTGATTTTACTGTCCAGAAGGATTCTTTCCTCTGAAAAGTTTCTGAAAAGTCCCCTATCAAAAATTAAAAGATTTTGTAATCTTTTTTTGGCCGCTAGGTGGTGCAGTGAATAGAATGCTGTGCCTGGAATCAGACAGGCCAGAACTCAGATCGAGCCTCTTAGACACTTACTAACTAGCTCTACAACTCTGGACAAATAACTTAACCTCTGTTTGCCTCCATTTCCTCAACTGTAAAATGGGGATAACACCTACCTTGCTAGGTTGTTGTGAGGATCAAATGAAATAGTATCTGTAAAGCACTTAGCATAGTGAATGGCACATAGCAGATGCTATATAAATGTTTATTTCCTTTTCTTCCCCCTCATCCTAATGTTATACCCCACCCAGAGAGGCAGAATTCCTATCCACCTTGTGATAAAGATGCTAACAATGGATATAAATGGGCCCTGGGTCAAGAGGAGGTAAGATGCCAACCAGTCAGTTTCAATCATTGTTTGCAGATGGAGGGACAATGTTTTATGGGAAAAGAAATTGAAACTTTTGGCTAAACTGATGTTAGGAAATTATCTATAAATTTAAACTATTCATGAGAGTCTTCTTTCCTCTGATTCAGCAGTGTGAATGCAATCCATGATGGTTGCTAGAGACTTTTTGTTTCCTGGACTTGTGGTCTATTTGCATACTATGGCCAGTGCTTCCTGGGAGTGAATTGAAGACCAATGGAAGGAGTCTAGTACGTGATCCTTCAGGGCAAAACCCCTCACCATCTTGTAAGGAAGTTTGTAAGGACAAGTGAAATGGCGGTGAGACACAGATCACCTTAAGTAGACAGATTTAATGACCCCCTAAGTCAAGAGAAAGAGTTATGAAGGTCAAGAGTCAAGCTACAAAAAAGAAAAGTTGTGTTTCTCTGAAGGAGTGATAAAAAGAGCTTTCTCTTGGGGAGTTCTTGTGTAAGCGAAGGGAGCTCCTAGGGAACAAGGTTGTGATGTTCCACAAACATGAAACAAATACCCCATCCCTGGGTGATTCTCTGGGTGTAACAAATAATAAGTGGTGTTTATTCATCCCTTTCCTCAAAAAAAAACCACCCAGAATTATAAATTAAGCAAACATTGTAATCATTATTTCACAGATGAAAAGTCATGCATGGTCAGAGCAGTTTAGTAACTTATTCAGAGTCATTTAATGTTAATGAATGTCAGAGTTGATATTTGAACTCAGGTCTCTTGACTCCAAGGCCACCACTCTACCATTCCAACCAATCAGAGACTGGTAGACAATTGACCCTTTAAGCAATCGACAAGCACTTATTAAGTACCTATTCTGCATCAGGTAAGAGGCACAGTTGAGATAGCCGTCCTTGGAGTCAGGAAGGACCAGGTTCAAATTCTGTCTCATCTGTGTGTGTGTGTGTGTGTGTGTGTGCGTATGTGTGTGTATACACACATAATATAAATACTATATACATATATGCACACACATATGTGTGTGTATATATATGCTTATGTATATGTACTTGTATATACACTTCTTGTGTGATGCTAGGCAAGTCACTTACCTTATCAGGGCCTCAAAGGTAACTGTCTACGACTCTAAGTTGCAGAGAAGATGCTGATCTGGACTGGTAAAGGAGGTCCTCACCCAAAGTCCCCTACGCCTAGGAAATCCTAGGTACGGGTTTTTAAAAGCGCCAGTCACTATGTGGGGATACAATACAAAAGTGGAATCATCCCTGCCCTCAAAAAGCTTACATTCTATTAGAGGAGAGAAGATAGATGGATAGACAGACAGACAGACAGCTAGCTATCTATAGATAGATAGATAGATAGATAGATAGATAGATAGATAGATAGATAGAGCTGTGTATACACATACACACAAAATAAATACAAGGTAATTTGTGGAGGAAAGAGGCGCTAACACCTGGGAAGATCAAGAAAGGCTTAATGTAGAAAATGATACCTAATCTGAGACATGAAGGAAAATAGGGATTCTAAGAGTCAGAGGTGAAAAGAGAGTACATTTCAGGTGGGGGTAATAATGAATGCAAAGCTATAAAGATGGGAGATGGATATATATATATATGAAGAACAGTGAGAAGACCATTTTCCTGATAAGGGAGAAAGTCCTGTCTAGTCTGGCATCTCACTGTTAGAGCTATGGAATTACAGGAAAGATATGTAACCACTGGCCATTCTAAGAGAGGAACTCTTAGGATCCCCACACTAACTAATATGTAGGGTCCCTGGAAGAGCTATGGGCATCATGAATAACTGAACAAAAACAATGAGTAGAATAAGGGTTCTTAACCTTCTCAGTGTGTATCAATAACTCCTTTGTCAGTGTGATGAAACCTAGTACCACTCAGAAATGAATAAAATAAAATATGCAGAATTGCAAAGAAACCAACTGTATTGAAATAACAGTTATAAAAATATTTTTAAAAAATAAGTTCGCAGACTCCAAGTTAAGAACGTCTTGGGTTAAAGAAGTCGTTTGAGGACATAGAAGCAACACTTGTACTATGCATGAATGACAATGAGTAAAACTCATCTTAGGATCTTTAGGACTGTCTGTTGGTCCAGGTTACTGGTTGTAGAATATTTAATGTTCATTGGTTTTATGAAAATCTTCCTATGATATATTGTGGCCAGAATTCTTCTGAGTTTGGCATTGGTACCAGCCTGTTGAACTGTTACAGATTTTCAGAAGTTTCCTACTTGGGCCTTGAGGATGTGTTATTTCCTAACATAACATGGGTTCTTGGTGCCATAGGCACCTGTGGAGGGGATGAGGATCACACAGGCATTGGATATTGGCTACATTGTTCTATGAATAAATGAGCTGCATCTTCACTAAATCACATTTAGCCTTAGTCATGAACTTGTCTAAGAAGTGAAAGAGGGTTGGGACAATTCAAAGCCAAGTTAGGTAATCTTCCAAGGGCCACGGTGTAAACATGGCTCTAGCAGAACCTCAACAGGGGTGTGGCAAGTTGTCTCAACCTCCTGTTGGGTACGGGAAAGGGGACAAGCCAAGGGATTTATGCATGACTGGTTTCAGGGATATTAAGTGATGACTGGGCTTAAGAAATAGAGTTCTGATATCAAGAGATAGTGTGACATAGTGGAAAGATCACTGGATCTGAAGTCAGAAGACTCTCAAGTCCCAGCTCTTATGTTCACTATTCATGTGGCCTTGGGCAAGTGGCAGAATCATGGGATTTCAGAGTTAGAAGGGACCTCAATGACTATCTAATACAATCATAGGTGTGCTGATAAAAGTTTAACTGCCTCTCAGAAAAGAAAAAATGTACCTACAGTTTGCTTTTAACTTTAACTTGCATAATTAACATTTTCTCCTTTCCACTCTTAAATCCTGACAATCAATAAAGCAATGAATCAAGCCTTGATTTGTAGCAGTTGCTGATTTCTAAGGTGTAAATGTTCACAATGAAAATTTAACAATTGATTCTAGGGAGCTTGTTTGAGCTGGTACCAGCACATCCTTAAATACAACACAACAATGAAAAAAAAATACTTGCCATAAAGTGTCCTACAAGCGGTCATCCACTTTGAGGATCTCAAGGCACCTTTCAATACAGCCAATATTACTTATGGACAACTCTAATTATTATAAAGTTTTTGCTGATATCTGGCCTATACTTTTTTTTTGGCCCTTTTCTTAACTCCCACCTTGCTAAAACCTCTGTTTTCAAATACTTGAAGTCAGCTCTCATGCCCCCCACCCTCCTAAGTTTTCTCTTCTCTAGGCTAAATATGCCCAGTTTCTTCAACCATCACCACCCTAAGCCTCTGCAAAATGGAAAGTGCATTACCTATCTTAGATAGTTGCTATAGGCATCAAATTAGATAATCTATATAAAGCGCTTTGTGGTACAGGCTAGTTACACTGGGTCCTTTTCCTGACAGGGAGGTGGGGAGGCATGCAAATGTAAACAACTAGAATGATTGATGAATTCATGAATGTTGTCCCTGACACAAAACTGCATAAAGATAAACCTGAGCTAGGCACAGCCCTAGCCAGAAGCCATGAAGTAAACTTCTTTCCCCACAAATCACATTTAAAATTTGAGGTGGTACCTGGAAATGAGTGCGAGGACAGAATTCTTCCACAACATGTCACAATTAGAAGTTCAGCTGTCATCTAATCCAATGCATACCTAATTGGAGATACCATCTATGACACAAGTTAAAAGTAGGCAACCAACCTGTGCCTGAAACCTTCCAATGAGGGGGAAAGCCATCTTTTCTCACAACAATCCATCCATCTTACCCAACTCTACTTGTTAGGAAAAGTTTCCTTACATGAAGTCAAAATCTGCCTCCTCTTGACCAATCAATCTAGTCCCTCCATCAAAAAAAGATGTGTAGTTAGTCTCATACAACAAAAAACCTGATTCAGTCCCAGGAGGCCCAAGGTACCTTTTCCAATAAAGAGCCCAAGGCTTTTGACTCATGGGGAGACAGGTCATTCCTACAAAAGCCTGGTCTCTAAAGAGAGGAGTCAGGCTCTTTTTCTCATGTTCTTTCTCTTCATGTTCCCTATTTCAGAGCCTAGAGAAAAATTACTTAAAGAAAGCTGAGTCTTCCTAGAAGTAACTAAAGAGATTTTCTATGTAAGATGTGGGGCAGCTATTTATTTCCTCCACACAAAAGAAATGTTTATAATATAAAAGACTTATAACATGTACTGACAAAGACTTAAAAAACAAAACCCATAATTCCTATTATACTCTCGAGTAGTAAATACTTAAAACACCAAAACATGAAACATTTCACAGGACTATCAAGTAACCATTTCACTTTCACCTCAGTTCTTCACTGATCCATGCCTTCAGGTCCCCATTTTCTAGCAAGACAGGATGTGCCTTGGGTTCATCCTCCTGTTATTGGTCATTTCTCTAAAAAGGATGTAGCTTCAGAAAGTTCCTCCTATACCTAGTTAGCTTCAACTGAGGAACTGAAGAGCTCAGGTCCTCTTGAACTCACAAGACTGTCACCATCATCTAAACAATCATCTTATGACCACTGTTCAAACAGCTATGCCATGGGAAAGAAACACAAAGCAGAAGAGGTAGCCAAGGGCCCAAGATCTAGATTCTGGCTTACCCAGGTAGCACAAGTGGCCATTTCCATGTGCCAACAACTTCCACAGCTGCTGGGGAAAGTAGGCCCCTCCTCCAATCCTGGGAAGTCCAAAAGAGAGCCTCCAGAGTGACTTCATCCTTGGCAAAGATCCTTGGAGAGAGAGTGAGAGCACAAGTTCCAGAATTCTCAGGTCAAGGAGAAAATATTGCAGGCAGCCAGAAAGAAACAATTCAAGTATTGTGGAAACACAATCAGGATAACACAAGATTTAGCAGCTTCTACATTAAGGGTCGGAGGGCATGGAGTATGATATTCCAAAGGACAAAAGAGATAGGATTACAACTAAGAATCACCTACCCAGCAAAACTGAGAATAATCTTTCAGGGTAAAAAATAGTCATTCAATGAAATGGGGGACTTTCAAGCATTCCTGAGGAAAAGATCAGAACTGAATATAAAATTTGACTTTCAAATACAAGACTCAAGTGAAACATGGAAGAGGTAAACAGGAAAGAGAAATCATAAGAGACTTATTAAGGTTGAACTGTTTACATTCCTGCATGGAAAAATGATATTTGTAACTCATGAGTCTTTTCTCAGTATTAGGATAGCGGGAGGGAAAAAAATTATATGTATGGATAGATAGATAGATAGATAGATAGATAGATAGATAGATAGATAGATAGATAGATAGATAGATAGATGGCACAGGGTGAGTTGAAGATGAAGGGGTGATATCTGGAAAATAAAATTAAGAGGTGAGAGAGGATTATACTGAGAGAGGGAGAAAGGGAGAAGTAGAATGGGGTAAATTATCTCACGTGAAACAGACAAGAAAAGGCTTTTACAGTGGAGGGGAAATGGGGGAAAGTGAGAGGAAATGAGTGAATCTTATTCTCATAGGATTTGGCTTAAGGAGGGAATAACATACACAACGAGGTATGGAAATCTATCTTACCCTTCAGGAAAATAAGGGGGGAAGGGAACAAGAGAGCAAGAGGTTGATAGAGGGGAGGGCAGATTGGGGGAGAGGATAATCAGAAGCAAACACTTCTGAGGAAGGACAGGGTCAAAAGAGAGAATAGAATGAATGAGGGGCAGGATAGGATGAAGGGAAATATACTTAGCTTTTCATAACAACAACAAAAAATTATATTCCCTCTACCCCACCCAGAGAGCCACCCATCTCATATGGATAAAAAAGAAAGGTGGGGGAGGAGGGAGTCCATTTAGCAAAGCTTGCTGGCGTATCAACCAATTCTGATGACATATGGACTGTTTTTCATCCACTGCCTCCCTCCTCTGGAAAGAAGAGATGGCTCCTTCCACTCTCATAAGAGATCACAGATTTAGAACTGAAAGTGTACTGAAAGGTCATTTAGTCCAATCCCTCCTCCATTTCACAGCTGAGGAAACAGACCCAGAAAGGCTAAATAATTTGCCCCAAATCACATTCCTAAAGGGATAGTGCAAGGATTTAAACCCAGATTATCTAACACCAAATAGAGTATGTGTTCCACTTGTGCCATATGTCCTCTCTGATTCATCTCCTCCAGGACAAAACTTGAACCTTAACTGTTACTTCCTCCTTGGGTACTTTGTCCACCCCCCACTTAACTGGCCTACGCTCTGAAAGAAGCTGTTTTTCCCTTTAAAGTCTATTGTGTGGGCAGTTGTTCCCAACTCAGTGGTCAATCCTCTTTGACACAGCCGCTCTGCAGTCATCTGAGGGAGCAAGGCATTGCTACGTCGTATTTGTGACTTCTTTCTTGATCAGCTGCTGCAACCTCTTACCTCACCTCATGACTTCATCTGTCCTTCCATTTTCCACACTGCTACTAGGTTGAGCATTCTAGTTCTAGTTGTATCACAATTAGGTCTAGTTGTATGATAACTAGCTCTAGTCATATTCTCATGCTCAAAAATCTGTACTGATTCCACACTGACTCCTGAATCAAGATCAGATTCCTCAGGTGTGTATTCAAGGCTGTGCATGATCTGGCTGCAACCTGTCTTTCCTGTTTTTCACTATTCTTCTACATATACTCTAAGCTCCAGTTAAGCTATTCCATTTGCTTTCCTCTTAATAATTATTTGGATCCACATCCAGAGAAAGAACTATGGAGTCTGAATACAGATTGAAGCATACTATTTGCTTTTTTTTTTCTTCTGTTTTGTTTCTTCTTTCTTGTGGTTCCTCCTATTGGTTCTAATTCTTCTTTACAATATGTCTAATGTGAAAATATGTTTAATAGGAATATATATGTAGAACCTATATCAGATTGCATGCCATCTTGGGGAGGGAGGAGGGCAAGGAGGGGAAAAAATTAAAAATTCAAAAGCTTATGGAAGTGAATGTTGAAAACTAAAAATAAATTAATTTAAAAATAATTATTATTATTTAGGTTTTTATGTACTTAGAATTTCGTTGTTGAGAACTTCTCATTGCCTTTGCACAGATTAACTTTATTTTTAATCTGAGATCTTAAAGTCTCTGAAATCCACTGTCTCAAAATCTAGTGGGCATATCAAACTATGCCCAAATTTTCTATCCTACTCTATAATAGATAATGAGATGGAATGCCCACTGAATCTCAAGTTTTCCCACATTTCTACTTTAGCAGCTACCTTTTTCCTGTTGGTCAGAACCAGTTCCAAAAGACAGTTTTCCTGTTGCTTCCTCTACCTTTTGAAGAATGCAATTATTAGGTAAGTCAAGCATTTGTCAACCTGGACAGAAAGAATTCCAGCTACTGTTCAAATAATGTAGTGGTCTATCACTACTGTATCATAATCTCTCACCAGATTTGTGATTTCTTTCCTGAATTCCTCATCTATTTCCTCACTCCTGTTCAAGTGTTCTGTGATATAGGTCACATCTGGGAGTCATTTCTATCCATGTCAATCACTGATAAATTTTGGAAATTTCTCTTGTCACATCCTGAAGACATGTCCCAGAAAGACAGCAAACTCTCTGTTGTTAGGCCAACAAATAGCTGCCTCAGTACCCATCAGCAGGGAGTAACTGAGCAGCATTGATCATCTTGCCTCCCTCTGACTATTCCCTCTCTTCTTGTGGCACACATGGATTCCCAATATCATTCCTTGGAGCACAAGAAGCTGCTGCGTCTTTGAAGTGTTCAGCTCTACCCCTGTAGCGGAAGAGCGGAATACTTCAAAACCTCCTATTTATGATGTAGCTTACAATTTTCAGCTGGCATTCTTTCTCCTCCCTTCTCTGTACTGCAGTTTTCCACCCTCCCAAATCCTGATGCAGATTAGGATTCCCACATACCTCCTCAAATTTATTTTATTTTTGAAGCACTCCATTTTTTTCCAGGAGCTATGCGTCCACATTGCTGCTTCTGTCAGCTACAATTATTTTGTCAATCAGTTTTGTTTGAATGTTTTATTTGTTACAAGGAAGGGTTTGATGGCAGAGGGTGACTTGAGAAATGCCTGATTTAAAAATGCAAAAGGCAAAAAATACAAAAAGTATATTGTTTTGCATATACAAAGGATATTATATAGCATCTACAAATACAAAGTGTATTGCACATACAATATACAAAGTATATTATATTGCATATATAATGTACAAAATGCAAAAAGCAAAAAAATACAAAATACAAAAATTAAAACAAGAAAGAAATATAAGTATAACCCATGGCTCAAAGCTCATTTGAATGGGACTCTTATTATTGGCAGAAATTGATTCAGTTAGAGAAATAGGAAAACTAAAAGAGTTCTTGAGGTATCTTTAAAGCTATGTGAGAAAAGCATATAAAGAAGGAAAATGAAAGTATCCATGAGAACTTGTCAAATGGTAGCCTAAGGGTTGGGGGTAGGGGTGGGGAGAGGTGGCTATGAAATAATAGAAAGTGGTTCATGGAAGATGTTGACCCATCTCTAGACCTCACCAATAATAGAAGTGCTAAGAATAAGAGAAATACATGGGCAGAGATAGTGTTTCTGCATAGAGACAGCCCAAAGATCATAGCTTTAAGCACATAAATCTGGCTACTAGTAGTTTCAATCTACTTCTAGATGCCTTCTGAGAATGACCCTCTGCACCTTGTTTCCATGGCTCTTTAATCTTATTTTTCTGTCTTCCCCGCAGCAACCCCTGTATGGGAATACTACTAGCAGTAGATAGTGCTAGGCCTGAAGTCAAGAAGACTCATTTTCCTAAGTTCAAATTTGGCATTAGACACTTACTTAGCTGTGTGATCCTGGGCAAGTCACTTAACCTTGTTCACCTCAGTTTCTTCATCTGTAAAAGGAATTGGAGAAGGAAATGGCAAATCGCTCGAGTATCTTTGCCAAAAAAACAAAACAAAACAAAACAAAATCATATAGTGTCATGAAGAGTCAGACACGACTGAAACAACTGAACCACAACAACATAAGAATACTAGAAAAAAACTGTAAAAACCAACAATAGAAAAACCACATCCAGAAAATAATTTGTTAAGGTTTTCATGACCTGAATGATTATCTCAGAATGAATATTAAGAGGCTTGCACCAAGTTCTATTTAGATGCATTTTCAAATAATATTACCCTAAGACACCTACATGTATTTGCAGAATCTTAGTACACTATCTGGCACATAGTAGGTGCTTACTATATTTTTACTGATTGATTGATTGACTTTAAAATTGTGAAGGGAGTATAGCGATTTTTGTCGCTTATGAGAAATAGGGCAAAGTTTGACAGCTTTATGAGCTCTACCTCATTATTTTTTCAGTCTTGCTCCTGAGTTGATGGATATGGCAACTCATGGCATTTTAGGGGTTGGAAAGAATCTCCTTGCTTCTGTTCTATACATTTCCTTTGAAGTTTTGCTAAGTGGAACCCCCAGAATGATTTTGAAGAAGATCTAGGCTCCAGATCCAGGAATATGACAAGAAAGAAAAGACATTGTGGACCATAACTAATGAGTTTACATCAAAGAAAACAGCAGCAAATTAAAAAAAAAAAAGAATTCAAAGGGCAGACTCAGAAATATCTCAGGGCTTTCTGATTATTTGGCTGGGTGTACCTGGCTGGGGTCTATATCATGAAAGAATTAGATAACCCTAGAGCTATAACTAAAGAGTTCATGGACCCTTCCCACTAATGGGAAGAAACCACATAAGAAGCTGATATACAGTGGATGATAGAAAAGCACTAGTATCAGAAGCAGTGGAGATTTCCAGCAGAAAACAGCTCAGCAAAGATACCTATCAGAAAATATGATGGCAAAAAAAATGGAGCAGTAGAGGGACCCCAGCCTCGCTGAGAAAGTAGCTTACCCAGTAACATCAGTGGACATCAATTTTTCTGGAATATAAGAGGCATGACTTATTATGGTCAAACATGTGCCTCACCAAATATGTTCCCTATATGGGTGTCCCTCCCTACATGTTCTCTCTTCATAGGTGTTATTTGTGTGTGCCCCTTTCCCCAGGGGTAACCTATGAGAAAATGCACCCCTATATTTATGAGGAAAATCTTTCTTATCACTTATTTTTCTTTGAAGTATAATTAAATGTATTTTGAATTAATGTGGCCCCTGGTTGACATAGTAAAAGCAAATCTATCAGAGAAGGCTCATGATCTATGGCTTTGAGTGGATGCTAAGTAATAATGTGCCTTGAATCTGGGATAACTTTCTGGGGCCCTAAAGAGAGGGGAATGGGGGATGGGTGCTACACTTAAAAGAAAAAGGCAAGAAAGAGAGAGAGAAAGAAAAACAGAGAGAGAAACAGAGAGACAGACAGAGAAACAGAGAGATAGAGAGAGACACAGAGACAGAGAGACAAAGAGTTATAGATAAGGATAAGGATAAGAATGACTTCATATCTACCTTCCCCTCAGACTGGGAGAAAATCTACACAAAGACCAAAAAAAATGGAACTTTTTCTTAACTGTAAATACAATAACTGGACAAGTTTACTTTACTCTTTGAAGAAAGAGTATTGTCAGAAATAGAGGACTGGAAATAACTTGTCAATAAATTCCCACAGCTACAAAGAACAGTAGAGATCTGACACAAGAAGAATAAAACTTGAAGAAAATTCAATAAGTGCATTAGGACATGAACAAAGGACATTAAGTCCGCTTAATGATATGAAGTAAAATTTATCATCAAATTAGACAAACAGGGTTAGAACTGTAGGCAACAGATAGAAAATTTCATTCAAGGCTGCAGCATACTTAACTATAACAACACATATGCTCCTGGAGAGGGAGAGCTAATCCTGGAAGCTAACTTCATATCATTTCTAGAAGGAAGTCCAAGGTTTTTTGTTTTTTGGTTTGTTTGGTTTTTTTTTTACACAATAATAGAAACTAGAGAGCGTTTGGCCTAGTGAACGGCAAGCAGTTCTCAAAGTGGGGAAGGTTTAGTTCACCCTCTGATACATACTGGCTGGATCACCACAGTCACTGAACCTGTCAGTGCCCTAGACAATCCTCCAAGACTCTAAAGTGTAGTGAAGGTGTTGTCCTGCATTGGTAGGGGGAGTTATGTCACTGGGGAGTTCCCTATACCACTGAAATCACAGGCACATCCCCTATCTCTATCTCAACAGAAACTAATAAGAAAAAATAAAGAAACAGTCATGTTAAAAAATGTTGATGCTATGTATAACCTATACATATGGGACTGCTTCCCATCTTAGGGAGAGGGGAGGGCAGAAAGGGAAGGAGAAAAAAATTTAGAACTCAAAATGTTATAAAAGTGAATGTTGAAAACAATATTTACACATAATTGGAAAAAATACTATTAAGTGGGAAAAATATTGATGCTAATAATGTCAGAATAGGTAATTCATACAAAGTTCCCTAAGGATCAAGTTTAAAGAGACACACAGTCCACTACAGACACCTTTGTTAATTAAAAAAAGAAAAAAGCAAAGAGCAATAGCAATAAAAAATAAATTTACTAGGCATCAGAGGTGCAAATGTATCAATTATTCCATTAAATATAAATTTCCCTACACAAAGAAGTATCTTTAACTAGATTTAAAAGACTCCAACAATTTATTGCCTAGAGGATGCACACTTATTCAATTCAATTCAATTTACCAAGCATTTATTAAGTGTTTACTGTGGGTGAGACACCAAGCTAAGTATTACATACCCTTAGGGTAATCAGACACAGTCTCAGGGCAAACACTGTTTCAGAAATAAAGAGAAAGCAATGTCTGAAAGGTCCTCTCTTCACATATTCAACCATTATTAGGACAATGCCCTTGTCACATAGGAAGCATTCTAAGTACTGCCACAAAACACTAGACTCCTGGGAAAGGAATATATAGATACATACACTTTACCCAGATGGCCAGCACACTGGGGAAGAGATACATGGGGAGGCACATTATCATCATCATCATCATAGCTAACGTTTGTAGCACTTTATAAATATAAAATATAAATTATATTATAAATTAAATATAAACATATAAATATAAATTATAAATATAAAATGAGATAATTCTCATTTAATCCTCACAACAACTCTGGGAAGTATTTATTACTATTATTATCCCCACTTTACAGGAAAGTAAACTGAGGCAGACAGAGGTTAAATGACTTGCCCAGGATCACATAGCTAGTAAATGTCTCAGGTAGGATTTGAACTCATATCTTCCTGACCCCATATCCAGTGCTCTATCCATTGTACCACGTAGCTGCCACATCAAAGGAGATCCTCCCTCCAGAGAATTCAGGAAATGCGGTTTAATGGAAAGAACACTAGACTTGGAGGTTTAATCATATCTATCTCTACCACTAACTATGTGACTGTAAGCAAGCTATTTGTGTTTCTCTGAGTCCCAGTTTCCTAACTTGCAAAATAAAGATCATATTACCCATAATACCTGCCTTTTGGTATAATTAATGTAAAATGCCCCCCTCTTTTTTGTGAAGCAGTGTGGTATAATGCAAATAGTCCTGGATTTAGAATCAGGAGACCTGGGATTGAATCCCACCTCAGAAACTTATTGCCCATATGGCCAAAGGCAAGTCAATTAACTTCCTCAGAAACCTTATTTCTTTCTCAGTAAGCTGGGGATAGGAAGCTTTCACCACATATCTCACAGGATTATGGTGAGGAAAGTCCATTTAAAACCTTAGGGTGCTAGAGAAATGTGAGTTATTTTTATTACTGTTATAATGCAGCAGCAACCTTGGCCCTCATACATTCTCACTCTGGACAACTGAACCATAGAAAAAAAGGTTGTCCAGATTAATTAAATAATTAAATCAGATGAACACCTTTCCTCCTCCCTAAATATCCCAAATAATTCTACAACTGATATAACTATACATCTAGCAGGGGCTATATGGTCACCTACCACCTGCAACTTCAGAACTGAAACAACCAGCTATCTGTTGCATCATTGTCTCACCTCTTGACCTTGGTGATGACTCTCTTCTCTGATAACAACACATTAACTCTATCTTCAAGGGCAGAGCCAAGACAGTGGAATAAAAGCAGTGACTTGCTTGAGCTCTCCCCCAAGCCCCTCCAAATACCTGTAAAAAATGGCTCTAAACAAATTCTACAGCAGCAGAACCCACAAAAAGACAGAGTGAAACAAATTTCCAGCCCAAGACAACCTGGATGGTTGATTAGAAAGGTCTATCGCGCCAGCCTGGGAGAGAAACACAGTTCTGCGTGGGCGTGCAGGCAAACAGGCCTCAGCAAACCTGGAATAGGCCTCAGAGGACTGAATCACGGGCAGCTTTGTCAGTTTCCAGACTTCTCAACCCACAAACGCCAAAGACAACTTAGAAGGTCAGTAGGAAAAATCTGTGACCACAGTGAGAGAGAAGCTTGGTCCCAGCCCCAGTCCCGGTGCAGCCCCAGGGCAGCGGCTGCTTCTGGAGCTTCCTGCTCACAGACTGAGGGGGAATCCAGTGGCTGATCAGAGGGGGATTGCAGGGATCTCTTTGCTGGTCCTGAGGCAGGATTCTCTTGCTTTGCCCGTGCTTGGATCTAAGTCGAAGTTCTGTGTGGCGAGGAGTTTGTAGTGGCAGTGTAGATAGAATCCTCCTCAGTTCCAAGGCAGAAACGAATGCTTGTGGTCACTCATAGACCAGAGCACAGGCCAGGAAAGGAGTAAACACCTAGCCCTTGATCATACCACCTTGGAAGAACTGAAAACTTACAGGTCCCTAGAAGTATCTCAGAAAACAGCTGCACAAAACCCCCAAAGCTTGGCACAGTACATTCTACACAATGCAAGCAGAACCCTACCTTAACAAAGAGTTTAAAACTCAAGTAATTAGCTGGGATCATGAGCAAACTGTGCAAAAAAAACCAGTCAGATCATAGAATCTTTCTTTGGTGACAAAGAAGATCAAGACATACAACCAGAAGAAGACAACAAAGTCAAAGCTCCTATATCCAAAGCTTCCAAGAAAAATATGAATCAGGCCCAGGCCATGGAAGAGCTCAAAAAGGATTTTGAGAAGCAAGTAAGAGAAGTAGAGGAAAAACTAGGAAGAGCAATGAGAGTGATACAAGAAAATCATGAAAAACTAGTCAACAGTTTGCTAAAGGAGGCCCCCCAAAAATACTGAAGACAATAACACCTTAAAAAATAGCCTAATCCAAATGGCAAAAGAGGTCCAAAAGGCCAATGAGGAGAAGAATGCCTTAAAAAGCAGAATTGGCCAAATGGAAAAGGAAGTCCAAAAACTCACTGAAGAAAATACTTCCTTAAAAATTAGAATGGAGCAATTGAAAGCTTTATGAGAAATCAAGACATTGTAAAACAAAACCAAAAGAATGAAAAAATAGAAGACAATGTGAAATATCTCATTGAAATAACAACTAAGCTGGAAAATAGATCCAGGGGAGATAATTTTAAAATTATTGTACTATCTGAAAGCCATGATCAAAAAAAGAGCCTAGACATCATCTTTCAAGAAATTATCAAGGAAAACTGCCCTGATATTCTAGAATCAGAGGGTAAAATAGAAATGGAAAGAATCCACCCGTCACTTCCTGAAAGACATTCCCAAAGGAAAACTCCTAGGAATATTGTAGCCAAATTCCAGAGTTCCCAGGTCAAGGAGAAAATATTAAAAGCAGTCAGAAAGAAACAGTTCAAATATTGTGGAAACACAATCAGCTTAACACGGGATTTAGCAGCTTCTACATTAAAGGACTGCAGGGCTTGGAATATGATATTCTGGAGGGCAAAGGAGATAGGATTGCAACCAAGAATCACCTACTCAGCAAAACTGAGTATAATCCTTCAGGGGAAAAAATAGACATGAAGTGAAATAGAGGACTTTTAAGCATTCTTGATAAAAAGACCAAAGCTGAATAGAAAATTCAACTTTCAAATACAAGACTCAAGAGAAGCATTAAGAGGTAAACAGGAAAGAGAAATCATAAGGGACTTAATAAGGTTGAACTGTTTACATTCCTACATGGAAAGATGATATTTGTAACTCATGAGACCTTTGTCAGTGTTAGGGTAGTTGGAGGGGGAAAAATTTATATGTACAGATAGAGGGCACAGGGTGAGTTGAAGATGAAGGGGTGATATCTGGAGAATAAAATTAAGAGGTAAGAGAGAATTATACTGGGAAAAGGAGAAAGGGAGAGGTAGAATGGGGTAAATTATCTCACATGAAACAGACAAGAAAAGGCTTTTCCAGTGGAGGGGAAACGGGGGAAGGTGAGAGGGAATGAGTGAATCTTATTCTCATTGGTTTTGACTTAAGGAGGAAATAACATACACACTCAATTAGTATAGAAATCTATCTTCCCCTACAGGAAAATAGCGGGGGGGGGGGAAGGGGAACAAGAGAGTAGGGGTATGATAGAGGGGAGGACAGATTGGGGAAGGGGGTAATCAGAAGCAAACACTTCTAAGGAAGGACAGTGTCAAAAGAGAGAATAGAATAAATGAGAGGTGGGATAAGATTAAGGGAAATATACTTAGTTTTTCACAACATGACTACTATGGAAGTGTTTTGCTTGACTACACATGTATAACTTGTATTGAGTTGCTTGCCTCCTCCATGAGGGTGGGTGAGGAGGGAGGAAGGGAGAAAATTTGGAACTCAAAGTTTTAAAAACAAATGTTAAAAAAAATTGTTTTCACATGCAACTGGGAAATAAGATATACAGGAAATGAGCCTTATAGGCAGGAAGGCCTAAATTCAAAACCTACCTCAGACACTTACTGGCTGTATGAAGTCTAAGCAAGTCACTTATCTGCCTCAGTTTCCTCACCTGTAAAATGGGAAAAATAATAGCACCTAGGTTGTAAGGATAAAATAACATATGTAAAGTGCTTTGCAAATATTAAAGCACTATATAAATGCTAGCTAGCTGTTATATGTACTTTGGGAAAACTGACTCACACTGTCAAGGGCATGAATATTCTTCTTCCATTATGTGCCAATGAGATAAATTATTATTTTCTATTATACTAATAACCCATTATTAATTAGGATGCAGGCTTTTAAATTTCCTCATTCAGGGATCAGCCCCTGTAGGTCAGTAAACCAGTCTATGAAGGCATGGCTGATAGAGGAGATTGCCCTAATCCCTGGGGTACATACTCCTTGAACTTGGTCAGGACCCCACCCAACTAGGAGACCTTATTTCTGTTTAGGGTGTAAACAGAATCTAATCTAGGTGAATTCCTGTCCCAAAGCAATGAGCCCATGCCCTCGCACCCCTTCACTGATGTTTAGGGTGACCCAGTTTACAAAGCAGAAAATCAATCAGAGTGATCTGGGTGAAGCTTCCCCAGTCCAGACTGCTGAAGGCTGCACAGTCTCATGATCAAGCCATGTTCTCAGAAGGAGGAGCTGGAGACTTTTAGCCCACCTCTTCATTAAATGTCCACCAATAAAGGTTGAGTTCTCCTGTGAGGAGCATTCTCTTCAAAAAACATTTAAGGCATTCAGCAGCTCCATTAGGTGTCTTTGGTTACTGAAAGAAACTACTGACCGTCAATTTATTGCTTATTAGCTAACCCAATTAATGAATTGATTATTAATTATCCAGAAACTCTGTCTCTCCAGTTTTTCATTCTCCACCCTTGTTAATATTTGCACACTTCCACATTCCCATGTCAGTCATGCTCTCAGCTTGCAGGCTATTAGTTGACTCTTTTTCCCAGGTTACCCTGACTCCAGGCTTTTGCCAATGGAATCTTGGACTGGATGCAACCTTCCCTTGGGCCAAGTTCCAGAGAGAAATATCAGCCTCAACACAAACCAAAGTAAGGGCTGTATGCCCTAAGCTATGGTGAACTAAACACTATTTCTGGGGAGGTCACATTGGCTACTTCCAGAATTATTGAATCTGAGTCATACTCCTACCTACATACCTGCCAGGTCAGTGGAATGTACTACTTACAAGCAGGTTACATTAACAATTGTGAAATGTATTCCTACCTTTTGCAGAAAATTTCCTAAAGGAACTACAGGAAGGCCTTGTGTAGCATTAGCTTTTGACTCTTTCTCTAATAGTTTACAATAACACAAATATTTGGAGAAAGTGCTATCCTGCCAATTAACAACTGGAGCTAGTAGCAAATTGCTTCCTTTCACATACCTAGAAATAGGTATAATGATACCTGAGAGGCAGTATGTTATGGTGAATTGTTGCTGTTGCCTTGGAGTCAGGAAGATGTGAGTTAAAAACTGCCTCTGATACATAAGAATGGCTATACTTAACTGATATAAGGTAGGACTTTAATTTAGGGTAGGAGAAGAACGGGAAGTTAGTAACAGTGAAAATGTTTTGGAAAGAAAGAAAAGAGAATAAATGAATCATTTTTTAAAAAAAGCAAAAGGAAGCTCAGAAGGGAAACTGAACAGATAGGGCAGTGTTGGAACTACCTTTTTAATTTGAAATGTACCCCCGCCTTCAATCAAGTGGTGTATAGTGGTGACTTATGGTTTCATACGCAGTCTTCTTTTTTTTTTCTATTCTACTTTGTATTGGGGAATGTTCATGTTTGTCAAGTTCTTAGTAAAAAAAGAAACTTTTAAAAAGAAAAGAAAGACTCAAGACTTTCTGAGAGAGTTCTATCCATGTTGGTCTATCGCTACCTCAACAAACTTTGAATGGCTCTCAACTGGCAGAACTTGAGAATATGTTTACAACAAATATCTCTCTTTTGTGTAGTCCCAACATAGCCATAGCTGCATCCTATTTACACAGGGATACCTCCAAATGGCCAGGAACTCTGGATTAGATTGCTAATAGATTGCCAGCATGGGGCACCCCTCTCTTTCTAAAGCACTGTCTATTTCAGAGCCTAGCTCCCTAAGGTTGATATCATAAGGTCCAAGAGCCCTGATCTGAAACAAAGGTGTGAGGCTGAATTGCGAAAACTATTCCAAGAAAGGTCAATTTATGTTATTAGTGCCCTTTGAAAATGGACAAGCTCAGGAAAGAATGGAGATACAGTTCAAGTATCCTTATTGGAGAGGCAGCCACTGTGGCATGAATTGCCTGAGATGTTACCCTAATGGTCACAGTCTTCTTGTGATCCTCTTGAGTTGTCTTTGTGAGCCTATGAATCACCTCCAAGCCCTCCAGAATGGCAGAAGGGGCAGGGTCATTTTCCATGGTGGGCTCAGAAAATTTCCATCTGGGCTCACAAAGAGCCCTTAGTAATGGGGTAAGTCTGAAAACAAGGGCCTTTTTTGAAATGCACCTGAAACTGTTTCTGAAAAAGCTCATCATCACAGGCTCAGCACTTATTAAATCACTGACCTCTTGCTCCATAACTGTACCAAGCATTGCCATAAGATTAAACTATGCAGGAAGAGACCTGTAGGTACCTGTGTTCTCTCTCTGCTTCCCTAATGATCAGCATACAGGGAAGAGATCTAAAGATAGTCACAGGAGGGATGCTCTCTTCAGGAACTTTGGACAATGCCACATTGTCACTCTCACATCCAGGAGTCTCACACATCTGGGAGCAATCCAAGCTGTCTAAAAGCACAAGTTGCCTAGTATAATGAAATGTTTTGGCATTGGCAGATAAGGTTCTTCTTTTTTAAAAAATATCCCTAGCAACACTACACACACACACACACACACACACACACACACACACACACACACACACATATATACACACAACCACCAAGGTGGCCCAATGTAGCTGAGCTGGCTAAGGAAGTATACGTCCACTGCTGTCAACCATTTCAGTGCTGCATCAGCCAGCTACACAGCTTTGTCACACCAACTAGCCCACTGGATCATAATCGTGCTAATGCAAAGCACTGGAGATATAAAGATGAAAAAGAACAGAGGCAGTTCCTGGTATCAAGACACTCACAACGTAGTAGGGGGAATATGACATGTATCAAGGGAGGTAATATTTGTGAAAAGTGCTTCACACAATGCCCAATATAGGTACTATATGAATGCTTATTCCCTTCCTTTCCCCACGTATACAATTAAGTCTGGGGGTAGCTAGTGGTGCAGTGGATAGAGCACCAGCCCTGGAGTCAAGAGGATCTGAGTTCAAATCTGGCCCAGACACTTACTAGTGTGTGACCCTGGGCAAGTCACTCAACCCCAATTATCTTTTTTAAAAAGTCTGATATGTTAGAATGTGATAGGAACATAGGAGCTGAATTTTTAAAAATTGTAGCACTTACAGTAAAATGAGTGCTTCATCAGGAATCAAAGGGAAAGGGTTCTGATTCTAACTCTACTTCTTACTACTTTTGTGGCCTTACCCCTAACTTCTCTGTACCTCAGTTTTCTCTTCTGTAAGAAGAAAAGCAGGGAGGGTTAAACTAGATAATCTCTCACAGGTCTAAGTCCCATGATTCTATGAACCTATGAATTTAAGGAGAGATCATTTTCAGTCAGGGTGGAGAAGAGAAAGACCTAGGAAGGCTTCATATAGAAGGTGATACTTTCAAAGGAAGGTTTCAAAGGAAGGGGCTTCAAAGGAAGAGAAATGTTTCAACAGATAGTAATATGTGCATTCCAGGTATAGTAAATGCCTGGAGGTGAGAGAGGACAGGACAAGATCAGGAAACAACTAGTAATCTAGTTTTGTTAAAACATGAAATGTTGTGAAGGGGAAGCATGTGGGGAAAGTCTGAAAAGTTATATCAGTGCCAGATTACTGAGAGTCTTTCATGCAGATTAGACAAATTGCATTTTATCCTATAAGCAATAGGATTATTGTGGCAGCAATGTGAAGGATGGGGAAAATGTGAAGATAGGGAGGAAAACATTTCCTGCTCTAGGCTTAAATCTTTTCCCAGGCTCAATGTTCCCATTTCCTTCAACTGATTTCTATATGGCATGGTCTCCATTTCCCTCACAAAAGGCATCTTCTTCTATTCTGGACCCACTACAGTTTGTCAGTGTCTTTCCTAAAAAGTGCCAACTTAAAACTGAATGTAACATTCCAGATATGGTCTGACCAGGACAAAATACAGTGTGGCTATCACTTCCTCCTTCTATATACTATATGCGTGTTATTTTAAGTTAAGATAAAGTCAGCTTTTTTTTTTACTTCCATGTCATAATCCTGCTCATAATAAGCTTAAAAATCCAGGATTTTTTCATGTGAACTTTTTCCTAACCATGCCTCCTATGGATATAATTGTGCAGCTGATTATAGAACTTTACATCTATCCCTAAAAGATTTCATCTCATTAAATTCGGTCTATCATCTTAGTCTGTCAGGGTCTTTTTGTATACTGACTCGGTCATCCATCTCTATCTTTTGTGTTAGCTGCCAATTTCATAAGCATGCCTTCTATGCCCTCATTCAAGTCATTGATTAAACTGTTAAATACTTTAAAAGGTTACTATTATAATATCAGAAAGATTTCATAGCAAAAAGCATTGAGAAATTTTTTTTAAAAGGTAATTGGTACATTTCAATGTAGAAAATACAATAAAATACTAAAATTATATGTGCTAAAATCTAGTAATAAAATGTATAAAAGGTGACAGAAATGAAAAAGAATTGGAAAGTATTATAATTGTAATTTAAAAACCCAAGCATCCATTATTAGCATACAAGAGATTAAGTAGATAAATAATAAATTATAGAGCTAAACAATATAATAAATAAGATAGGACTAATTGGTATATTAAGAGAAATCAATGGAAGACAAGAGAATATATTCTTTTCAAGTAGCTTCAGATAGGTCACAAAAATGAGCCATATGCTAGAATATAAAGACATCTTAACAAATAGAAAAAGAAAAGAAATTCCATATACCATATTCTCACACCATAATTCAAGACAATTAGAAATAAATTACAAACACAGAATTAAATGAGTCTCAACCACATGAAAATTGAGAATACTTAAGTAATGCCTGGGTCAGGGAGAAAATCCAGAGCACAAAACATTCTTTAAAAAAAAACAACAGAAAATCTAAATACAATTTATCAAAATGTATGGTATAATTCCAAAATACAATGTATTTACATTGTAAAGGGAAATTTATTGGTTTAAATGCTTATAGTAGTAGAAAAAAAAGATGACAACAAATATAATAAGTTTCTACCTAAAGAATTTGGAAACAAAGCAGCTGGCCTAAGTTTTCCAGTTGGAAAAGGTGAAATGATAATTAAAGAACACAAAAAAGCAAGTAAAACAATTCAACTGACAAACAGCAATAGTTGTTTCTCTGAAAATATATATATTTTATTGCCATCATTATAATTTCCCCTCTAATTATTAATAAACTAGCAATTACTGTTGGTAATAGTAGTTTTCATTTTCATTGAACATTGTGATAGAAAGCATGCATTATCTCAGCCCTGTGATCCAGGTATCAGCAGGTATTATTTTCCCCACTTTCAGATAAGGAAATGAAGGCTTACAGAAGTAAGTGATTCACCCAATCTCACATAGATTGTAAATATCACAATGTAAGACTGGAATCCAGACTCAATGCCCTTTCAATAAACCATTAGTTCAATTAATTAGAGAGTACAAAATGGCAAAATTCAGAATCAGAACAAAGCTGTAATTAAGATAAAACAAATTGCTAATCAAATGGAAAAGGATGATTATAAAAAAAATTCCAACTGCTACAATAAACAATTCAATTCAGCAAATGTATAAACATGCAAACCACTATGCTAGGCACAAAAGACAAAATGAAACAGTCCCTGCTCTACTGAAATTTACAATCTACTGGAATAAATCAGTACCTAAGGAAGAAACAGGAAAAAAATACAAAGAATTTCCAAAACACAAACACACCTATACATACAAGTCACATAACTCAGATTTACTATAGAATTTTTCCAAATTCTGTGAGTCCTTGAATTATATAAACTGTTCTAAATACATATAAAAAGGGTATTGTTATCCAGATCATTTGATGAAACATATATCATCCTTCTGTTTAAGCCTGATCAGAACTCAACCAAGAAGGAATATTATGTGCCAAATCTTACTTATTAACACAGACGCTCAAAGTTAGTACACAGAATACAATACATTGAAAACTTATCCACTATGATCAAGTAGGGTTTATTGCTATAATTCAAGCCTGATAAAACACGAGGGGAAAAAAATCAACAGAATGTATCACATTAGCATGAAACATAACAGAAAATAGTATCACATAAATAACAAGAAAAAGACATATCACACGTATGAGGGTATGGCACATGCACTCAGTAACATAAATGGCTTCTCTCCACGTGGAAAGGCTGAGAAGTCTTTTTCCAGAAGAATCATAATAATGTCTGAGAATTACCTTAGTGAGGCTAAAGGATGCACAGATTCTGTTAGTGGTTCTGGTTGGCTAACTACATAGTGAACGTGAGGCTTTTTGACTGGCTATAGAGGCTCTCAAAAGGCCTTGTTATCTCTCTTGCCTCAGCCTGTTCTGCTGCTCTAATCATGAATGGACTCCATTGCTCATGGTTGGAGATTATGCTTCAAGGAAAGAGGTGTTAGGGCCTTCTCATAACGTTCCTCAATCCTTGGCCTCTTCACTAAATCTTTCCTATTCTGCGATGTTAACTTGGTAGGACCAACACAATGTCAACCCCGAGTTAATGTAAAAACTAAGCTAAGAGTGAGACTATTGTCCCAAGGCCTGAAGTGTATATATTGGGGGATGGGGGGACAAAGGAAATGATTGTACTTTGTTCTTGCTATATCTTTGAAATAAATGTCCCTTTGTAAAAGCTAAATGATGTTAAGTAGTTGATGGAACTGGTAGGGGAGCGATGTCTAGTCACTGCCATGCTACATTAAGGGCAACAGCCCCTTCCCTCTACTCCAACGTCCCAGCAGACTTGAAAATGCAAAGAAAAAACTACATGGTCCCTGAAAAGGGAAACTACTTCACCAAGTACAGAATGTTCCTTTCTCTAACTTAACCAATCAGTTAAAGATAGGACAGGGTTTCCTGGGAAAAACCAATCTCACAGTTCCCTCTCTAGTAATCTTAGGTTTGAGAGTTCCAAGAGCTAGCATTCTGGAGAGAGATGGGGGAGTTCTTGGGCACCCAAAGCCTCAGGAGCTTGAGAGTTCTGAGATCCAGACTGTATAGACTAGACTAATATGTGTGATGGGTTAAATCTAAAATAATCAAGGAAACAAAGTTCGAGATTCCAAGTATATCAATTTATTAAGCGATACATGCCAATTGCACAAGACATAAATTGGAGTAGACACATAATCAAATAGAAAGGGAACTGAAATAGATCCAGAACTGAGTCACAAGATGGCATTAGTGTGGTTCACTCAGTTCTCACAATTCCGTCACATGAAATAAGGTTTGAGAATTAAGTGAATGCCTGATCATAGAGGAATCTGAATGCCAGGCAAAAGAGGTTGAACTTTCTTCAGCAGGTGCTAGGAAGCTATGGAAGATTTTGGAGTGGAGTAACATGATGAGATCTTTGCATAAGGAAGTTTAGAATGGCGGTAATACTCAGGATGGTTTAGAGTGGCCAAAGAACAGAGGTAAGAAGGAGGCTATTGCAATAGTCCAAGCTAATGGTAATGGAGGCTTTTACTAGATTGTGGTAATGGAAAAACGGACCAGGGACCTATGTGTGAGACTTGGAAGAACTGAAATTGACAGGTTGCTACATGAATATGAGAGGTAAGAGAGAAAGAAAAGTCAGAGATAATTCTATGTTTATTAACATGGGAGAGAGAGTGAATGGTGATACCACTGAAATAAATAGTGAGATCAGGGGCAGAAGTATAGAGTGAAAGATGAATTCAGTTTGAGACATGATACATGAGAGGTGACAATGGAGCGTTCAAGTGAAAATATCCTGTAGGGAGTTAGAAATATGGGTCCAGATAATAATTTATGATATTTACATGACGCTACTATATTATCTCATTTGATTCTCAGAACAACCCCATTGGCTAATATTATCCCCCTTTCAGAAAGGTGGAAAGAGAGGGTGAGAGAGGAAGTGCCTTTTCCAATGTCACACAGCGAATTAGTGTCTCTGTTGGGAACTGAGCCCATGTTCAAATGATATAATATTTGTAAAGAACTTAGCACAGTGCCTGGCACATAGAAGGTGCTTAATAAATGCATATTTCTTTCCTTCCATGGATTTTATCTCTAAGTCCAGGGCTCTATCTATCATGTCATGCTGCCTTAGAGAGATTTGCATAGAAAGAGTAATTGAAGCCATAAGGGTAAGGTTGCTGCCGGGGAGAGTAAAAAGGGAAAAGAGAAAAGGGCCAAGGACAGACAGTTAGCAAAATAAGATTAATTTTATTATTAACAATGATGAGGTTGGAGTAGAGAACCTCTGAGGTCCTGCGCAAGGCCTGCAATGTGATGATGATACTAGTTACTACCCAGCTCTCTGCAGTAACAACCTTGGACTCCTGTCAATGAAGCTAATAAAAGGGCTAAAGATAATTAAATGTGCTGTTATATCTCCTTAATATATCTTCAGGGCTGGCATAGAAGCATATACGGGGATGCTCAAGGCTGGTAAAAGAGCATATATGCAATCGTACCTGTTGGCCTGCTGGTTAATAGCTACGAAGTATAATTACAATTGCCCACAATTATTGTAACACTTCATAGTTTTCACAACAACCTCATGAGGCAGGTGGCACAAATATTACTTATCCCTATTTCAAAGATGATACTTAGAAAGGTTAAGTGACCTGCCCTTAGTCATATAGCAAATACATATCAGAGTCCAGTGTTGGCATATTTCTCTGAATCTGTTTGATTTTCTTAAATCTTTCTCAATCATGAGAACCCCTAAACCTAGAAGTCACCTTATGTTAGAACTAATATTTACCAGCAGCATCTTTCCCCCTTCCACAACATGGGGAAGCCCAGGCCCCTGCTCCTTTCCTAATTAGGGATTACCTTTACAAAGCTATCCTGGGGTCTACTGACCCTGGCTTCTCCATCTTAGCCTCCCAGTCACCTAACGGCATAAAAAGTCTCAACCAAAGGCCAATGGGGCCTTTCACTGGATTTCTAAAGCCTATGAGTTACTGTGAGTGGATTTCTGAAGACTATGAGAGCTACCATGTCTTTCATCACATCTTGCCTGAATGATCAGAGAATTTAAGTACCACTGTATCTTTGTAGTATATCCTTGCTGTCTTAGGGCAAGTTATTTCCTTTTATTAACTACTCAGTGTCTTGTAAGTGCCTTGTTTCATCCAAATGGCAAAATTAAACTGAGTGTGTTGGCATTAGAGTGGCCTCCAACACACACAAAACAGGGAAGTAGCATTAATGCGTTAAAGCCAATAGGTACATACACATATGCTAACAGAAAAGATGGAAGCAGCCCAAAGACCCATAACTCCCTTGTGGCCAAAGCCACAACCAGAGAAGAGGAGAGGAGGCAGTAAGGTAAATGTGAGCCACTAGTTACTTCATTTTTTAATGGTACTTTCCTGTTCTTCAGGAATAACAAATTGGTTCTAAGGACAGGAACTGATCCCAATCTTCTTTGTCTTTATCTCTTTTTGGGGGGGAAGGGGAACTGTAACAAGGAAGTCACAGATAGGTGTGAGAAGTCCTTCAATCATTCTGATGAGATGGTTTGGCATAAGCCATTGTTTAGAGGCAACTGAGGGGACCCTCACTATGGAATGTGGGCATGTCTACTACGACTGGACTTCAGAGACTAGGGTTATCTCCTGAGGATTAACTGATTGACTGAGAATTAGTCAATATTTCCATGGTCCGTAGAAAAGATAGGTTCTGTGTGTCTTTCCTTCTTGTACTTTCTTCCAGAGTGTAATAATAATGGACAGGGTAGATGTTTCTCTTCTTCCTGACAAAGGAGACTTGGAATAGAAGTATATCGTCACAGCCTGAGAGGCGAGATCATCAATGTGGGCTTTCCTAGTTTAATAGATGATAGCACTTTAATAGATGATAGGTCACATGATCATCAAGATGGCAGACTAGACTTTTTTTTTAATCTCTATGACTTCTCAAACCTCTCCAAAACATAAATTATGCATCAAAGATAAGGAAAATTCAGCTGTCTCCAAGGTCTAGGACACTTGGAATCCAAAAGAAGGTTAAGGAAAAAAAAACACATGAACTGATCTCTATCCCAAGTTCCCTCAGTACCTCCTCAGTACACCCAAAATGCTACTGGCAGCAAGGCTGCACTAGCTAACTCAAGGACCCAATACACAGACTTGCAACAAAAACCCAACACCACATCTCAGTGTTCTCTCTCTCTTTCCAATGTCAGGGAGATTCAAGCTTCAGGCTATAGAAGCTTGCTGGGGCCACAATGCCATGCAGCAGCATTCTATGCTGCCAAAGATCTGTGCAGAACAGAGGAAGAAAGGGAGAGGTAGGGCACATGTCTGATGAAATAGACCCCAACTCCTCCTCCCAGACTCGGAGACCCAAACTACAGCAGTCAACCCCCATAACACCAACACAGCAGCTCTTTGACCACTAGTGACACATCAGAGAACTGAGGAGCAGAAGAAATAAGACAGGATGCTGGGACAGGGTATTGAGTATGGGAGGAAGACTATGTACCACTTTGCCCAGCCTAAGGGAAGGGATCAGCATGCAGGTACAGTCAGTTCTAACCACCCAAAAGTCACTTAGAGTAGAGATCAAGACTAGTGAACTATGAATTGCCCAGAGTGAAAGGAGGTTGAGACTCTTTGAGATTGAGTCCCCCATGGGGGTGTTAGTACCTCTGGTGTGAAGGCTGCCTAGCCTTTCAGGGCTGCTTTCCACCTTTGGTGTCTACCTGATCCACTAACTGTCACCTGTGGCTCCAAGAAGTTGCAGCATGGTGACCACACCCCAGCAAACTGTTTCAGCTGATGGGCTAAACCAGGTTGTGGGTAACTGAGGGGTCTCAAACCTGTCATTGAGTTAGTAGGATGTCTACCCTAAGCATGTGAAGACTTTCCCTGGTGGAATGGGTGGATGAGAACAATTTGTTCCAACCATCATGAAAGCAGCTGAAGCAGGAGCTGTGGAGCACTTAGAGGTTGGTTAGACATCAAAGACACCAAGGTCATCCACTGCATCTCAAGTCATCACCAGTTGTCTTCACTCTGTCCTGCCACTGGACTGTGATGACACTGGAAGAGGGAGTGAGGCTGACAACTTTGTGCAGCTCTGCCTTGCTTGAATCCAACTTATGCATGAATCAAAAGACATATACCCATACCATTTTACCCTTTTTACCTATCTCAAAGTCCTGTGGTGACAGGCAGCAGCAGAGGAGCTATAGTCACAACCCTACACACAGGCAGCCCAGGCCTTAGCGTGGTCTTCTCACTGGAAGCAGCAGTGGGAATTGGCAGCCTCCTGGGTGTCTGAACAGCCTTTAAGGACCACACTGCTCACTTCCTGGTGTGAGGAAAGTGCTAGAAAAGGTGCCCTAAAAATTGTCTGATTACTGTAGCAGGTGGGGATCCCACCCAGCAGTTGAAACACTCAGCAAAGACGATTCTACTCACCTTTGGCACATGGAATATGTGCACACTTATAGACATCACAAAATCCAATAGACTTGAGAGACAAACAGCTCTTGTGAGAGAACTCAGCAGCTATCCTATCGAAGTAGCAGCCCTGAGTGAAATAAAGCTGGCAAATGAAGTCCAGCTTACTGAAGTCAGAGCTGAATACATGTTTTCCTGGAGTGACCACAGTCAAGGGGAGTGCTGTGAAGCTGTGTAGGATTTCCAATCAAAATTAATCTAGTCAATGAGCTTGTATGCCTACCAAAAGGAGTGAACAATAGACTCACAACAATGCGATTGCCACTTGTAGGAAAACACCACACCACCATCATTAGTGCCTATGCCCCCACCATGACAAACTCTGATGAGGTCAAAGAAAATTTAATAAAGACCTGGTGACCCTTATCATCAGTGTCCCAAAAGAGGACAAGCTTATACCTCTGGGTGACTTTAATGCAAGAGTAGGCTCAGACTACCAGACATGGCAGGGAGTCCTTGGGAGGAATGGAGTTGGAAAAACAGCAATGGCCACTTACTACTGAAGACTTGTGCATCTCATGACCTCATCACCAACACTGTCTTCCATTTACCTAAACACAAAAACATTTCATGGGTGCACCCTCCCAGCAAACATTGTCATTTAACAGACTATGTGATTATAAGGAGAAGAAACAGATAAGTGAGAGTGACAAAGGCAACGTGCAGAGTGCCAGACCACTCATAGACTTATCCTCTCCAAGTTAAATATTTGCATTCAACAAAAGTGGAAGACCTAAGGCAAAATGACTATCAGAAGAATTAATGTCAATGGATTAGAGCCCTACTTTGAGCAGGAACTCTTTGTTTCTGAATTGGAGGGAAAGGTGAGCCAATACACAGTTGGCAACGTGGAGCAGAAAAGGAGTGGGCAGCTTCCAGATACTTGGTGTATAGCACTGCATTTGTTCATCTGGGTCAGAACATTTGCAAACGTCAAGACTGGTTTGGTGAAAATGATGGGAAAATTCAGAAGTAGCTAAATAAAAAAAAACTCTACAGGATAGTTTATCCATCTCTAAGAAGGCAGCGTTTAACTCCATCAAAAGTATAGTACAACAGTAACAGCCACAATGAGTGATGACTAACTTAGATAGACTCATCTCTTCTTAGCAATGCAAGGATCCAAGATAACTCCAAAGGACTCATGATGGAAAATGCTGTCCACATCCAGAAAAAGAACTATGGAATCTGGATGCATATTATTTGCTCTCTTTTTTTTCTTCTCTCTTTTTTTTTTGTTTATTCTTTCTTGTGGTTTCTCCCATTACTTCTAATTCTTCTTTACACCATAACTAATGTGAAAATAGGTTCAATATGAATGTATATGTAGAGCCTACATCAAATTGCATGCCATGTTGGGGTGGGGGAGGGGTAAATGGGGAGAAAATTTGGAACTCAAAATCTTATGGAAGTGATGTTGAAAACTAAAAAGAAATAAATCTTTAAAAAGTAAAGTACAAGCAAAGCTTAGAGATGCAGGATTCTTGGCTCAGTAAGAAGGGAGATTAAATTCAGTTTTACACTGATAGCAACAATCCAAAGAGCTTTTATGATGCCTGAAGGCTATTTATGGACCAAAGACCTATGGTGCATCTCAACCACTCAGTGCTGATGGAGCCACATTGATTAGTGATAAGGACATGATCCTACAGCGATGGGCTGAACACTTCCATAGTGTTCTCAACAGATCATCATCAATCATTGCTGAAGCCATGGACCATTTACCACAGGTTGAAGACAATCCCTCCCTGGCTGAAGCTCCAACTGAAGAAGAGGTTTAAAATGTCATTAGACTCCTTTCATGTGGCAAAGCACTTGGTGCTGATTCTATTCCAGTTGAGATTTACAAGGGGAGGAGGGTCAATTGCTCATACAAAAGCTGACTGAAATTGCCCGGGTTATATGGCAAGAGGAGGTTATCCCCCAAGAGTTCAAGGATGTCTCCATTGTCCATCTCTATAAAGGTAAAGGATATAGATTTTCCTGTGACAATTAGGGGGGGTGCCTCTCTTAGTCATTGCTGTCCCTGACATGCCCTCATCAGAGAAGGTGCTATGCTCTATAAGCAAAGCAGAATTGAAGTAGCTCAAAAGAAACATGAGACAAACAAATTTAGAGACTCCACCCCAAATGTTCACATGGACTATTTGTGCCCAACCTGTGGTAGAGCATTCCAATCTTGTACTGGTCTGATCAGCCACAGTCAGACATGTTGTAACTTGACTCTAACATAATGATGACATTTTGGTCTTCTCTGAGAATGAAGGACAACAACTAACCAAACAGCACCCATGGAAACTACTACTAGAGAGGAAGGAGTCAGAAAGTGAGCAATAGGGTGAAATGAGGAATTACCAAAGAACTCAGGAAGAAGAAATTTCAAAGACTTTGACCACAAGCAGATAAGTCAACAGAGAAAACACAACACAAAGAAATGTGGTCTCCAGATTTAGTAAAAGAAGTTCAGGCACCTATGAATTAATATTGCAAAGAATTAATATTGCAAAGAAAAATGACTCAACACTTGATGAGACAGAGATCCTTACGGAGTGTGAGGAGTACATGGAACCACAACATGCTATTTCTGAGCAATTTGAAAGAGAAATAAAAATTATGAGAGCAGAATTTATAGCCTACACAGCAAAAATAATGGGCAAAATTTTTTAAAAATCTGGAATTTGTGATGGCAATTCTCACCAAAGAAACAAAAGAGAACCTTAAATTGAGAATGCAAATTCTCAAGTGAAGCACAATCTAGAAGAAGAGAAGCAAAAAACAACAATCCTGAAAGAAAACATGCTTACTATGCAAGGAAAACATACTGATCTTGAAGACAGAGTATGTAGAAAAAACCTAAAGATCGTAGATTTCCCAGAACACAACAAAACAAAAAACTTGAACACTATAATACAAAAAAATACAAAAGAAGTTTCCAGAACTTCTGAACATTTGAAATAAAATACCAGTTGAAAGAAGTAATAGATTTGCCTCCAGAAAAAAACTCAAGGCCACAGATTCCGAAACACATAGTGGTTAAATTTAATAATTCAATTCACAAGCAACAAGTTTTTCAAGTGATCAGGAGAAAGACCTTCAAATACAAAGGAAAAAAATTCAAGTAACACAAGACTATTCTACGCGCACCATAAAATGCAGGAAGGAATAGAGTGGGTTCCAAAGAGCAATAAAGCTCAGGATACAGTCCAGGATGATCAGACTTGCAAATATGAGCTTACTCAGGGGGCAGCTAGCAGTGGATAGAGCACCGGCCCTGGATTCAGGAGGACCTGAGTTCAAATCCAGTCTCAGACACATAACACTTACTAGCTATGTGACACTGGCCAAGTCAACCTCACTGACTAACCAAAAAAAAAAATGTGAGCGTACTCATACATGAAAAAAGATGGATATTCAATAATATAGAGGCATTTGAAATAGTCTCATAAAGAACTAGACCTGAGGAGATTATTTGCTTCTGAAACACCCCAAACAACAGAAGTACAGCATAGGTGAATGAATGCAACAGCCAAAGACAGCAACAGCAACAGAGCAACAACAGAGAGACTAGTAAAAGACTACTATATAAATGTGCACAAGGAGATAGGGGTGAAGGTGGAAGTCAGGTGGAGGTAACAAGGAAGAAGGAGGCATTATGGACAAAACTTAGGAACACCCTGCCTACAAATGAGTTAATGTGATGTGTTTGTTTGTTTGTTTGTTTATTGGGACTACATTACAAAATAGGAGAGTGTATGAAAAAGGTAGAGGATAGCATGGGGATAAATGTATGACATCCCTAGGAAAAAATGAGGTCTGGCAATGAAGGGAAGTTCCCTGTAGTCTCTCAGGAAGAAAAGAGCCTACAGAGAAGTGGGTGGTGAGGATGAGGGATAGAGTGAAAAAAAGGAGGAGGTCTTATTTTGGTGATGGGAGGGACTTCCACTGATTAATGCTTCCATGAATGAAGAGAGATGCTCTTTGAAGGGAGATAGAGACCTTGTTCTGGGTGTTGTTTAGGAAATTTGGAAAAGACCATTCATCCTACATTAGGAGGAAGAGAGCTGGAACATTTAGGGGCAACTGCCACCTGGGGGAGTGGTAGGGGATGGACCTAGGGAGAAAACATTGAGGCAAATAGATGAAAGAAGGTAATTGGGGAGGGTATAGATCAGCAGTGAGCTGCAAAACCAGGGACATGGTAAAGAGGGATGATCTACCATGTCCTTTATGTCACTTGCAGGAACCAGTACTGTTCTGTGAGTGAGGGAAAACAGAAAAGGGCAATCTGTGAGGCAAGTTTTATAAGGCAGTGGAAGAAATCTCCAAGAAAGGGAGTCCAGAATGGATATCTTGGAAGTTTTATTATAGGAGCCATGAATCAGAGTGAAGGTCTATAGACAACAGAAAGAGAGGATGGATAATGAAGAGAATGAAAGAAATCCTCTCTGGAAAGAGGTACAAAAATTGAAATTAAAAAAAAATAATGAGCTAGAGTAGTTGAAGGGAAGGAGAGGGAGGAGAAATGTACTTGACTAATTAATAGGAATAAAAGGAAGGAAGAATTAAATAACCTGATAAAAGCAGGGAAAAAAGGAACTAGTCAGCAAAACCCCAAGGGAAAGGGGATTCTCAGCCAAACTCGAGGAGAATCATGGTGAGGGAAAGAGAGACAGTGGAAATAAGGCCACCTTTAAAAAGGGTTTACCTAAAGTAACTGAAGGAACATAGTACTGTATTTACAGCAGATGATAGGGAAAATATGATTTAAATATAATTTTAAAAAATCAGAGACAAATGGACAGAAACATAAACTTAACCCTCACACTTTAAAATTTGAATGGATTAAACAATCCCCAAAAATGAAAAAGAATGACAGATTGGATAAGAAAACAAAATCCTACAATCTATCCATTAAAAGAAACACATTTAAGAAAAAAAGACGTATACAACATGAAACTGAAGGGATGGAAAAAAATTTTACTATGCATCAAGTGAATCCAAAAAAGCAAGAATTGTAATCATGCCATTTGATAAAAGCAAAAACATTCAAAAGTAAAAGGGATAAACAAGGAAACTACAACAATACTCAAAAGATCTGTAGACAACAAATATCAGTAATAACTTAAACACTCCAGATGCTTTTCATCCAAATTCAGAAAGGAAACTAACTGAGCTATAAGAAGATATAAACAGTAATGCAATAGCAACAGGAAACTTCAATATCCTTTTCTCAATTTTGGATAAGTCTAACAGAAAGATAAACAAAAGGGAAACTATAGAACTGAATAAGTTACTGGAGAAACTATAGATAAAAGATTTATGGCATCTTCTGAATAGGATTACAAAAAGATATACGTATTTGCGACAAACAAAAACCGACATGACTAAATGCACAAAGAAATACTGCAGACAAATGTAAAAAGGCAGTAAATACATCCTTTACAGACCATAATGCAATAAACATAGTCATCGGTTCATGAACCACAAACAAAAGACAAAAATCCAAATGGAGACTTAACTATGAAATCCTAAATAAGGAGTGGGTCAAAGAACAAATCATAGAAACAATTAAAAAGTATGTGAAAGAAAATGATAGTGATGAAACAACATAGCAACATTTCTGAGAAGTATCTAAAGTGATCTTCAAAGAAATAAAATCATATTCCTACCAAAAAAAAGGATTAATGAACTGAATATGCATTTTTTAAAAATAGCCAACAAACCTCAAATAAGCACAAAAGAGGAGATATTAAAAAATTAGAAAAGAGATGAATCAAAAACAAAACCAAGAGAAATGAAAAATAAAACTAAAAGCTGGTTCTTTGAAAGGACTAGTAAAATTGATAAACCTTTAGCTAATTTGATTAAAAAGGAGAGAGTAAAAAAAATCAAATCAATAAAATAGCAAATAAATAAGGTGAAATCACAACAAAACTGAAAGAAATAAAAAGAATTATCAGAACATATTTTCTACAGTTGTATAATAACAAAGCTGAGAACACAGAAGAAAATATCCAAACTATCAGAAGAGCAGGTAGAGATCTTAAATAACCTAGTCACAGAAAAGGAAATAGATCTAAAGAAACTACCAAAGGAAAAAATTGCTTGTCCTGATGGATTCACAAGAAAATTCTTCCAAACGTTTAAAGGAGAACTAGCACCCATATTTTACAAATTATTCTCAAAAACTGAAAAATAAAAAACCCTACCAGAATTCGTTTAGGAGACAAATATTGTCCTAATACCTTAACTGGGGAAAGATAAACTACAACAGCAAAACTATAGGCCAACAACATTAATGAATGTTGACTCAAAAATTTTAAACAAAATCCTGTCAAACAGACTACAGTGATTTATCCAAGAAATCATTTGTTTTAATCAAGTTTGGTTCTGTATCAGGAGCACAAAGATGTTTCGACAGTAGGAAAACAATCAATACATTTAATCATATTTAAAAACCAAAACACCCCAAGCCACGTGATCAACTCAACAGATATAGAAAAGGCCTCTGACAAGGCACACAGTTCCTTTTTATGCTAAAAATTGTATAGAATTTATGCATAAAATATCACAAAACAGATAAAAGTAAGTGAGGAACCTGTATGTGAGCCAAGAAGCAACAGTTAGCACCGAACATAGAACCGATTGGTTTAAGTTCGGAAAAAGAATATGACAAGGCAGTATATTGTCACCTTATTTATTTAACTCATATGCAAAGTACATCATGAGAAATGCCAGGCTGGATGAGTCAAAAGCCAGAATTAAGGTTGCTGGGAGAAATATCAACAATCTCAGATATGCAGATGATACCATGCTGACAGCAGAAAGTGAGGAGGAATTAAGAAGCCTTTTGATGAGGGTGAAAGAGGAGAATATAAAACTGGTTTGAAGTTAAACACTGACGAAAAAAAAAACTAAGATCTTGGCAACTGGTCCCATTACTTCCTGGCAAAGAGAGGGAGAAGAAATGGAAGCAGTGTTAGATTTCATATTCTTGGGCTCAAAGATTACTGCAGATGGTGACTGCAGCCATGAAATTAAAAGACGCTCCTTGGAAGGAAAACTATGGCAAATCTGGACGGCATACTAAAAAGCAGAGACATCACCTTGCTGACAAATGTCTGTATAGTCAAAGCTATGGTTTTTCCAATAGTAAGGTATGGCTGTGAGAGTTGGACTATAAGGAAAGCAGAGGATAAGATGAATAGATAGTGTCATGGAATCAATGAACATGAGCTTGGACAGCCTTTGGGAGACACTGGAGGATAGAAGAGCCTGGCATGCTATGGTCCATGGAGTCATGAACAGTTGGACACAACTGAATGACTGAACAACAACAACAACACTGTAAGGTTTCATATAAAAGCTAATGTGTATGTATCCCCTCAGCCCAAAAAAGGGCTCCCAGCTTTGAGAGTTGTATCATGGGTAACCTCAGGTTCAGGGCAGCTAGGTGTTGCAGTGAGTAGAGTATTAGCCCTGGAGTCAGGAGGACCTGTGTTCAATATGACCTCAGACACATATTGGCTGTGTGACCTTGGACAAGTCACTTAATCCTGTTAGCCTCAGTTTCCTCATCTGTAAAATGAGCTGGAGAAGGAAATGGCAAACCATTCCAGTATCTTTGCCAACAAAACCCCAAATGGGGTTATGAAAAGTCAGACACAACTAATGGACCAAAAAAGAAAAAAAAAGAAAAGGAACAAACAAACAAAAAAAGGACAAACCTCAGATTCAAGAGTTGCTAAGTTAAAGCTCCAAGCTTTCTAAGAGGTAGTTAGGTGCCTCACTGGGTAATGTGTTGGACCTGGAACCAGACAGACCTAAATTCAAATACTGTCTGAGATACTTACTAGTTGTATGGCCCTGGGCAAGTTACTTAAATCTCTCTGATTTCCTTCTCTCATCTGTAACACAGGGATCATAGTAGTACCTACCTCCCTGGGTTGTTGTGAGGATCAAATAACATATGTAAAGAGCTCTATAGAATTTAAAGAGTTATGTAAATAATAACTTTTACTGTTGATTGATTGATTGTTAGTGGCTAGCATGCTGGTGGCACTATCAGGAAGACATGTGTTCAAATCCTCCCAATGACATACCTACTATGTGACCCTGGGCAAGCAATTCTCTAAAAACTCCTAAAGTTGCAGAGAAGACCTTGCTCAGCATAGATAAAGGGAGTTTCCTCACTCAGAATTCCTTATACCAATGAAATCGTAATTCACATCCAAAAGAAAAAAAAATGACTGTACTCAATGCAATTCCCTTTCCTTATGTTCCTTTCCCTCCTTCCATCTCCCTCTTCCTATGTGTAATAGGACATATATTGTAAAGAAAAGCAATTTTTTTAAAAAATAGCTGCTGGTTTTATAGTTTCAAGGCTTTCAGAGCACTTTACAAGTGATTAAAATTTAAAAAAAATACGTATATGAGTGACATATATGGGAGAGGGAGGATGATGACCAAGAAAGGGGCAGTAGATATCTAGACAACCCCCACTTTTTGTCACTCAGCTCACCTAATCACAACCGAGACTTCACTTCTGGCTCCCTTTCTCCAGTCATTTCATGGTTTCCAGACCCAGACAACATCACGGGAGTTATCCCACAACAGCATGTGCATACAGTGTATTGCCTTACAGCAATCCCCTTTCATATTGTCCCTAGGATTGCATTGCATCTAAAAGCAGAGACTGCCTATAATTTTCTCCTCTGGGGAAGTCGTTATAACAACACTCACTGCCTGGATCTCTGATGCAAGGCCAAAAAGCAAGGCAAGCAAAATATGGAGCTTCCTGGCTGTCAGGCTAGGCTGCAACACTGGGACAAGGGATATCTCCAGCTCCCAACCCTAGCCAAGGGATCTCCTCTCACCACCAGGAAATGTTAAAATGCTTACAGATTGCTTTGACTTCATCCAAAGATTTCTTTGTTAATGAAGACACTTCAAAAATGCTTCCCAGTAAGAACTGGCTCTAGGCAGAATTGCAAAGTTAGTCAAGTGCCTTTTCAATGCCCCCAGAGAGGCAATCATCATCATCACCATCATCCTTATCATCTACATAGTGATTTAAGGTTTGCAAAGCACTTTATAAACATTATTTTATACTCACAACAATGCTAGAAGATAGGTATTATTATTATTATCCCCATTTTACAGATGCAAACAGGTTAAGTGACTTGCCACAGCCAGTAAGTATCTGAGGCTGGATTTGAACTCATCTTCCTGGTCCCAGATCCAGCGAACTATCCACCGTCCCACCTAGTTTCCTCCAGGGTGCCTTTTGAACGCTATTTTCTTCCACCATCTTCCAATGGATTATGGGATTTGGGAAGGATCTGAAATGGGTCATTCTCATCTATTTGTACCTTTGTCAGCATATTATCTCAAGTTAGGAAAATAAGAGTAAAATAAAATGGGGAGGAGAAGAAAACTTTTTCCAGGTTTTTACTAGAATTTGGTTTCTTTTCCTGAGACAAAAAAAAAAAAGAGAAGAGAAGAAAAAATATTTTTTCTTTCTTAAAATGTTTTTGCTTTCTCCTAACCCTTTACGTATTTCTCAGATTTCCCATAAACGTTTTCATTTTTACAGTCCCGTTTCTAAACAAGTAAGGAAACCTTCTTTTCTCCTTCTCTTCCCCTCCTTTCCCCCATCTCCAATTACAGGAATTTCAGGTAATTGGGGGGGATAGTTATTCCTCATTCCAGTTCCCTAGAGTAACGGGAGCCAGGGTCTTCTTCCCAGACATAAGACATTCAGGAGTTCACTTTCTCCATCCCCAGGGGAACATTAGGAGCCAGCCCAGCCCAGTTCCCTTAGATCAACTCTGAGCTGAGACCCTGCAAGATACCAGGGCTGCCTTCACATCGCTGCCTGGTCCGGAGATAAAAAAAAGTTCAGCACAGGGGCATCGAAGGTGGTCTACACCTGCCCACCATTCCCTATACCTAACATGCCGCTCCCCAGACTCCGTGACACTATTACAGGGCAGGAACTGTATCTTCTATGTCTCTCTTGGTCTTCCTAATATGCTTAAAACACAGTAAGTTCAGTAAGGAAATCTTTGTCAAAGACTGCGATTTATAATAGGCTCCCTGTTAAACAAGTAATCTACATGCTCCCTCCCCTTGTAATCAACTGAGAGGGTCCCACCTCGGGGTCAGCATCTGCAGGCATGCTAGCAGGTGGTTCTAATTAGCCCTTGGAACTGATTCATCTCCTCTATACTGAGCATGCTTCATGCACAGTGGTTGACAAATTCCTATCTCCTGCTTCTCAAATTCCTGAAATTCAGAACTGTCTTTTGCCCAGACAAAACAATCTTTTTTCTACTACTTCTTACCTTGCTCTTTTTCTCCATCCAGCTCAACCCTGGCTCTAGCCAGTTCCTATCCTCCTCTGCCTTCTCTTTCCTCTCTACTCTCTAAAACCTTCCTTGTCCTGGACATAGATAGGCCTTTGAAGCACATTTCATTAGGATGTGCACCCAGGGAATTTTGTTTCATTTATAGAAAGCAACATGGTGCTATAGTCAGAACTCCAGACTTGAAGTCAGGAAGACCTGAGTTTGAATCCTGTCTCAAACATTTACTAGAGAGTCACTTAATCTTTGTCTCATTTTCCTAATCTACAAAATGAGGATAATAATAATAGCACCTATCTAATAGCATTGTTGTTAGGATTGTATGAGATAACATACTGGAAGTGCTTTGCAAACCTTAAAGCACTATATGAATGCTAGCTAGCTCATATGTCAAACCTGTAAGATAATCCCAACATGTGATTTGTTTTATTATTTATTATATTGTTTGTAATAATTCTAATTATATTGCTTGCAATAATATTTATTTTATATAATATATAATAATATATTGTTTGATACAGTATTGTAATATTGTATATTACTGATTATAAAACTGTTTTGTTTATTTGTTTATTACTCTGCTTTGAAGCTGATAGCTGGGCCTATAGTCAGGAAGACTTGAGTTCAAATCCAGCTTCATTACTTACTAGCTGTGTGACCCTGGTCAAGTCATATAACTTGTCTCACTTCTTAACTTCTTAACCTTCCTCAACTACAAAATGTGGATAACAAAATGGCCCCTACCCCTCCACCATTTGTCATGTTCCTTATCCTATCTGATAGGTATACAGTAGAACCTCTGAGTTACCTTAATTTGCATTTCTCGATTCTTAGTGATTTTAGAGAATTTTTTAATATAACTATTGAAAGCTTGGGCTTTTTTTTTTAAAGTGCCTATTCATGTCCTTTGACTCATCTATTCATTTCATCTTCACCATAATAACAGTTAACATATTGTGCTTAGCATGTGCCAGGCATTGTGCTAAACACTTTACAATTATTATCTCATTTGATCCTTACAACAATCCTGTGAGGTAGGTGCTGCTATTATCCCCTTATTACAGTTGAGGAAACTGAGGCAAACAGGTTACATGATTTGCTCAGGATCACACAAACAGCATGTATCTGAGGCTAGATTTGAACTCAAGTCTTCCTGACTCTTAGCCCAGCAAGCTATCTACCGAACCACCCGGCTACTTTTAATAATGTCTCTGATAATAATAATAAATTAACATTGATATAGGGCTTGAAGAATTACAAAACATTTTATTCATACCCAAGTATCCCAAAAATCTTAGTGAATTTTTAAAGCTCTAAAAGCTAAAAACATTATTATTATTACTATTGTTAAAAAAACTTAATCTTATCTCATTTGATCCTCACAATAACCTTGTAAGCTAAGTATGATGGATGGCCCATCTCCCAGGAGGATTCATAGATTACAGGATCATTGATTTTAGAGTTGAAAAGGACCATGGAAAAGTGAGTAAAAGAAGATATAATCATATAAATTAATTTTTGTCAGTGGGGCAGAAGGTGCTGCTGAAAGTGCATAGGCATATATATTGGCAAGGTCATCTAACCTTCCCTCCTTTTTTTTTAATATACGAGGAAACTGAGGTCCAGAGAATTTAAGTAGCTTGCCAAAGATGAGAACACATATCTAGTAATTACTACAATCCTTTGGACCCTTTCAATTTTAAATCAATTATGCTATGACTTATATTCCCTTCTGGCTCTAAAGAAAAGATTCTTTTCATTTTACAGATGAGGAAACTGAGGCTATGAGAAGTTAAAATGATTGGTCCATGATCAAATGGCTAATAAGTATTAAAGGCAAGGTTCAAACTTAGGTCTCCTGTCTTGAAGTCTTTTATTCTATCCTCTACTCTAAAGCTACCTACCTCAAGCTAGAAAAAAAAATAAGGTCCAATAGCCTACATGGACATATGTCAACTTATTGCAGATAAAGAACTGGCTTCACAGTCAGGGTGACTTGAATTCAAATCCCATCTCTGACACATGTTGGCTATGCCATTTAACTTCTTAGTGCTCTAAGCAACTCCCTAGTTGCAGAAAAGGTGCCAATCTCATTGGTGGAGGGAGTTACCTCACCAGGGACTCACCTATAGCAGTGAAATCATAAATCCTATCACCATTGCACCTCCTGGCCCTTAAAGGCAATGGGAATACTTGTAGTTCCTACAGATTCAAATTTCAGAAGCAGACATTTAGATTCTAGGATATTTTCATCACATGGACTATATATTTGGGCATTCATTTTTTCCCAGCTCAATGAAGTTTAAGTTTCGTGGCCCTAAAGTCAGTGCGAAGTTCATGTCTAGGCTAACCTTCCCTATGAAGTGGTAGGAAAAGATAACTATCTCTTAGTCAAGTAAATTGTTTAGAAATTGTTTAGATGTGTTGTGCTGAGCCAGAAACCCTAAAATATTAGGATACCTCCTTAGACACTTCAAACATCTAAGGAAGTATCCTGATATTTCTAAATAATATTTCTAAATGATATTTCTATCTAACACTCAAACAAGTCCAAAAGTGAACCCATTCTCTTTGTCACCAAACCCTCTCCACTTCCAAATTTCTCTATTTCTGTGGAAGGCACCACCAATCCTTCCAGAGTGCCAGGTTCCTAATCTTAGTGTTAATCTTGACTTCACACTCTCACTTACCCCACATATCCAATCAGTAGTCAAATCTTTTCATTTCCTCCACAACATCTTTCCATCTGACTGGTTTTTTCCACTCGCCCAGCTACCACCTTAGTTTAGGCCCAAATCACCTCTTACCTAGACAGTTCAACAACATCCTAATTGGTATCATTGCTTCAAGTCTCTCTCCACTCCAGTCTATCCTACACACTGTTGCCAAGGTAATATCTTTTAAAGTGCAGATCTAATGAAGAATCCAGTGGCTCCTTATTGCCTGTTGGATAAAGCATAGACTCATCAACTTGAAGGCCTTAACCTACTTTTCCAGCCTCACTGAACATTACTAGCTAAACTAGCAATCTCACTGCATAGTCAAGCAAAACAAAACTCTACCTTGGCCATATATGATTCTGCACCTTGAGTCTATCATCTCTCTGTCAAAACATGGGTAGCATGCTTCATCATCAGACCTCTAGAAACATGCTTGAGAGTTGCATTGATAAGAGTGCTTAAGTCTTTCAAAGTTATTTATTTTTATACTATTGTTAGGGTTTTTTAAATAATTTTTTGAGGCAATCAGGGTTAAGTGATTTGCCCAACATCACACAGTAAGTGTCAAGTATCTGAGGCCAGATTTGAACTCAAGTCCTCCATTGCACCACCTAGCTGCCCCCTAGTATTATTGTTAACGTATAATAATTCTCCTTGTTCTGCTCTCTTCACTGTGCATCAGTTCATATGAGATCTTCCCAGGTTTCACTAAAGTCATTTCATGATTTCTTTCAGCACAATAGTATTCACATAATTTGTTCATACATTTGCCAATTGACGGACAATATTTTCCAATTCTTTGCCACTACAAAAAGAGCTATTATAAGTACTTTTTTATATAAAGGACCTTTTCCCCTTTCTTTTATTTCTTTGGGGTACAGGCCTAGTAGTGGGATGGGTAGGTCAAAGAGTATTTATTGTTTAGTAACTTTTGAGGCATAGTTACAAATTGTTTTCTAGAATGGCTGTACCAATTCACAACTCCTTCAATAGTTCCTTAATATGTCTGCCCCTCAAGCCCCTCCAACAGCCCCTCCACCATTTGTCATTTTCCTCATCCAATGTGATAGGTATACAGTAAAACCTCAGAGTTATTTTAATTTGCATTTCTCTAATTCTTAGTGATTTTGGAGCATTTTAAATGTAGTTATTGAAAGCTTGGATTTCTTTCTTTGAAAAGTAGTATTCATAAGATTTGATCATTTATTGATTGGGGAATGGCTCTTATTCTTATACATTTGAGTCAGCTCCTTACAGATCTTGAAAATAAGATGATTTTTCAGTAAAATTTGCTGCAAAGATTTTCCCCCCAGTTACCTGCTTACCTTCTAATTTTAGCTGCATTGGTTTTGTCTGTACAAAAAATATATTAATTCTATGTAATCAAAATTGCCCAGTGTTGATTTGTCCTCTCCACCCCTTGTTTTGTCATAAACTCTTCTCTTCATAAATTGGACGGTAATTTTTTTCCTTGCTCCTCTAATTTGTTTATAATATCACCCTTTATATCTAAGTCATGTACCCATTTGGAGTTTATCTCAGCATAAGATATGAGATATTGATCTATATCTACTATCTGCCAGATTGCCTTCTAGTTTTCCCAATAGTTTTTTTGTCACATAATGAGCTTTTACCCCAGTGGTTGGGATCTTTGTATTCATTTTCTGTGTGCTGTGTGGCTAATCTATTGCACTGATCAACAGCTGTTTCTTAACCAGCACCAAATTGTTTTGAGAATTACTGTTTTGTAGCATAGTTTGAAATTTAATACTGCCAAGCCACCTTCCTTCTCATTACCTCTCCCTCTCCACTCCTCCCCCGAAATTTCCCTTGAGATTTTGATGAAAGCAAGCTATTTTCAAGTAATATTCAAATATTTAGAAGGTATCCAGTTACCTACAAATGACTTATCTGCCAACCGTAAATCACCAACCCAGGGATTCTACTAGGCAATAGCTTATTAACCTAGTTCCAGTTATTGAATATTTTTTGAAAGTAAGGAAACAACACGTATGTTTAAAGATTCTGAATTAAATAATTCTGATTTTACTATCTCAAACTGTTGTCCTCCCAGGCTGTGTTTTCTAAATTAATTAGAAATTATTTTTCCATAGCAATGAAGAATGATCATATATAATAAGGCAATAGGGGGAAATGCATTGGTTCAGAATCCAAAGACATCTTCATCCAACTTTGACTCCATTCTTGTAATTTGTAGAAATGTTTTTGTTTACTTAGAACAATATATAAAGCTCTGGAGTGAGTTGACCAGCTGTCAACCAATGCCCATTCTCTGCTGATTTCAGATTTGGGGAAATTCTGCCACCTAGTGTCACGCAGAAGTCCTAACTCTCTAAACAGGAAAGCATGTTCATCATTGATCTACGCCAGGTAGACTGTCAGCATTACCACCACCTATAGAGGGACCTTCGGAAAGATCTTTAAATCTTTAGGCACTTTTTCATTTCCTTTCCAAAAACTAAGCAGAAAAGAGAGAATGACAAGAGACAAAGTCCAGGATGAGTCAGGAAGTCAAGAAGGGGGCAGAAATCACCTCCTGGCTAGGGGGGGAAATTATGATTATGATTATTTGAGGAGGAAGAAGAAGAACTAAATAGTGCCAACTCTAGGCAATGTGGTGAAGGGAGTGAAGAAGTCTTTGGACCCTCTTTCACCTTCCATGTTGGCACCCCTTCTCCAGGCCTTTATACTGTTTCCCTAGTAGCTAATTGTGCATCCCATCTAGGCTTGCCCAGCCTAGTTAAAATCCTTAAAGAAGGAAATAGCAAACCACTCCAGTTTCTTTGCTAAGAAAACCCCAAAAGGGGTCACCAAGAGTTGGCGATAACTAAAAATAACTAAACAACAAGTTAAGATCTTGCTCTTCAAACCTTTCCTTATTCACTAACTCTGTTCAACCCAGAATCCCAGATTTGGAAAGCGTATTAGAGCCCAGCTAGTAAAAGACTCCTTCCCACAACAGGTGATCAAAGACTGAGACCTGGAAAACACCTTCCAGATTTAAATTCACTAAAGATAAAAGAGTCAAAGTTCCTTTTTTTGATATTTGCTTTTGTATCATCAGAATTTCCCAATGTATCCCTGCCCCCTCCACTACACAGACACTTTTTCTAACAAAGAATTTAAAAGGAGATACAAGAAAAACCAGATAAGTTAAACTAACAAAAACACCTCAAAAAAAAAAGATATGCCTTTCCTGAATATGTGGTATTTCACACCCATAGTCCCCTTCCCTACCACCTCCCCTCTCCCACCCTCCCCACCCCCCAGCCACTTTCACCTCTGAAAAGAATGAAAGGTGCCTTCTTATACCTCTTATTTGGGACCAAACTTAGTCATTATAATTCCATAGCATTCACTTTTGACTGTTCTGCTAGTGTTGTTCTTTCCATTTACACTGCAATAGTCATTGTGTATATTGTTTTCTTGACTCCACTTACTTCACTTTGCATCAGTTCATTTGTCTTCAAATGCTCCTCTGTATAACCTAGATTTCAAGCCTGGGACATTTTGTGAACTGCTGATTAAGTGGGATTCCTAATTGGCAAAAAGAATAATGGCTCTATACCATGTACCGGTGGGAAGGATGGAGTTGGTTCAAGAGCTTTGGAGAGGAGAACCATACTTCATTCCTCCTTCAAGATAGATAGATAGATATAGATAGATAGATAGATAGATAGATAGATAGATAGATAGATAGATAGATAGATAGATGTAAATAATTCTAGGTCCTCTCCAGAGAAAGAGACCCATTAAGAGAGAGAAAGGACTTTGGGAGGGAGCAGACGTGGTTTCCAACTTGCCTATAAGAAGACTTCAAAGACTTTCCCACTGAGTAAGATTGGGGCCTCTCTTGGTTGAGCTAAGATACCTCACTCCCAATGGGAGAGCTCATTCACTCTGTGTATTTTCTGGCATATTATAATCCTCATGCCTTCGATTTCTATTTTCTTAGCTAAACACATTTACTCAGAATTCACTATTTGCGATGGTCTTTCGTGTAACTAGCATTTAGAGGAAAGGAATCATGCTTGCAGGTGGAAGTTTGAGGTTACCCCTTCCCTTTAAAGCACAGCAACCAGGGAAGCCAGTAGCTTTGTTGGTTTTGAACCTAAATATACCATGTCCCTAAGACAGTAATGTTTAGGGGGACAGAAAAATACAAGTCTAGTCAAAAAGAGGCCCATGTCCTCTTTTCCTGTGCCCCTCCAGGCAGGAATAAAAGACTCCTTTGGGTAATATTCCAGCGATATCTATCAATGCCTCTTGTGAGCCATTGTTAAACACTCTGTGGGCATTTACATCTTAGATGGGCAACACAAACCTCACACATTTATCTATATTACTTACGTCATGTAGCAGAGTAATACTCCATTATGTTCCACAACTTGTTTAGTCATCTCCCAGTTGATGAAAGCGCTGGATTTTTTCATACATAAAGTTCCTGTAGGGGAGAACTCCATTGGTCAATGACCAAATAAGCTACTCTCAGTAACTCTCTACCAAACTTTCTCTGGGTTCTCCCTTTTGTCTCTTTGTTCCTCTATCTCTTCTTTTGCTTACCTTTTCTCTTAACAGTCTCTCATCAGTTGCAACACCTGTAAACTGAAGATCAAAGATCCCGAGCTCTAAGGGACTATCTGGGCCAACCCTCTCTTTACAGATGAGGAAATTGAGTCCTAGAAAAGTTAAGGCCCAAGGTCACCAAAGTAGTAAGTGGCAGGGCCAGGATTTGAATCCAGGTTCTCTGACTTAAATCCAGCGCTCTTTCTATTAGTGCACTCTATCTCATACCTGATAAGTAGCCAACCAATCTCTACTTTAAGACTTCTAGTGATGGGAGGAGCACAATAATAATAGCTAGCATTAAAGCACTTTAAAAATATCTCATTTGTGACAAAACAAGAAAATGATTAATCTTGGAGAAGACGTGAGAAAATCAGAACACTAATGCATTGTTGGTGGCATTGTGAAATGATCCAACCATTTTGGAGAGCAATTTGGAACTATGCCCAAAGGGCTATAAAAATGTGCATACCCTTTGACCCAGCAATAGCATTTCTAGGGCTATATCCCAAAGAGATCATACAAATGGGAAAAGGACCCACATGTACAAAAACATTTATAGGAGCTCTTTTTGTGGTGGCAAAGAATTGGAAATTGAGAGGATGCCCATCAATTGGAGAATGGCTGAACAAGTTGTGGTATATGAATGTAATGGAATACTATTGTGCTATAAGAAATGATGAGCAAATGGACTTCAGAAAAACCTGGAAAGACTTGTATGGTCTGATGCTGAGTGAAGTGAGCAGAACTAGGAGAACATTGTACACAATAACAGCCACATTGTGCGATGACTGATATTGATAGACTGAACCCTTCCCAGCAATACAAGGATCTAAGACATCTCCAAAGTCCTCATGATGGAAAATGCTATCCACATCCAAAGAAAGAACTGTGGAGCTTGAATGCAGATCAAAGCATACTATTTGCTATTTTTTTCTTCTGTTGAGTTTTATTTCCTCTTTCTGGTGGTTTCTCCAATTGGTTCTAATTCTTACTTACAACATCACTAATATGAAAATATATTTAATAGGAAAGTACATGTATAGCCTATATCAGATTGTGTGCCAGTTTGGGGAGGGTGGTGGGGAGGAAGAGGGAGAAAAATTTTAAACTCAAAAGCATATGGAAGTGATTGTTGATAAATCAAAATAAATTAATTAAAAAAAACAAATATCTCATTTGATTCTCACAACAATGATGGAAGATAGGGGCTATTATTATCCCCATTTTATAGATGAGGAAACTGAGGCAAATATAGGTTAAATGATGTTTTCAGGATCATGTAGCTAGTATGTGTTGGAGGGCAGATTTGATATCAAGCCTTCATGATTCCAAGTCTAGCAGTCCAGCGTTCTATTGACTATGCCACCTACCTGCCTATACCTCCTGAGGCAAATCATGGATTTCTGGATGGATAATTGTTAAAATCTAAGCCACTTGCCCTTCCTTCCCCTTCCACCTCCCCCCACCCCCACCAGGATTGATCACCAAGAACATTCAACTTCAAACTTCAGATGAGGGAAGTCCCATGACCCTATTCATCCAGGACTCCAGCGTCAGCTCCAGCATCTGCTTTGCAAAGTGGCAACTTGCTCATCTGACAAACTAATCTATACAAATGCTTAATGGGTCCACTTCTCTCTCATAATAGATGTATTTTAACCAGGACTTTCAGTGGTCTCTAACACAGAAGTGTGGTCTCTAATGCCAGGAATTTCAAATACTAGGGCAGATTAGAAAGTCTTTTGTGGGCTAGGGGTGGAGAAGGAAACATATCATCCTTCAAATCACAGCACATAGTTGACCAACCCCTGTGCCTCAGTCTAGTTTTATCCAAGAGTCAAAGATACTAGAGGCACAAAAGAAACCATCATAGGACCATAATATGTTAGATTTTAGGGTGAGGGTGGGGATGGTTGAGGTATCAGGGATCATTTTGGAAGGAGGTTAGGCTTAAGATGTGGATTCAAATCCCAACTCGAATATTCAAGGGCACAACTACCCCAATACAGAGTCTCAGACTAAATGGCTTCTAAGTTTCTTTCAAGTTTCAAATCTAGTCTTATGCTCCTATCCCATGACCTTCATTTTACAGACAAGGAAACTGCTGAGAAACAGTGAGATATGCAACAGAGAAAGAACAGATAGAGGCATAAAGGGAGAACAGCAAAAGAGGTTTGGCAGAAAAGGAGACAGATACCAGAAGAAGTTGATTTGATCGTAACTGCCCATTACAGTTGTATCCTTCTACAGGAAATTTATGAGAATCTGGCCTGACAGCAAAGGTCAAGAAATAGCGTCAGGTTTCAAGTTAGCAAATTAATAAGCATTTATTAAGTGCCTACTTACTATGTGGCAAGCACTGTCTTTAAGTGTTGGGTTTAATAAAGAAGAGTGACAACACTGCCTTGCCTACATAGTATGGTTCATTTTTATTTCTGGTTCTTTAAGATTTACAGGATTAAGTAAATTTGTAAAGGGTCTTTCTGTAATACAGAAGCAAACATAAGAAGCTCAGGACAGGGGGAACTTTTTGTCCCTTGTTTAACATGTGTCAAGCATTTCTAATTATAAACCCTAGTCCCTCCAAAATGGGTAATCCTGGCAGCATGAGAGATTTGCCTTGTGTCTCAACTATTTTTCAGATAGTTTAGGCTTGGCAAAATCCCAAGTGCATTTTGCCAAGTATTCTTTCTCTAATTTCTAATCCTCTGAGAAGTTTAAAGGAAATTTCATCCATATGTTCCTAAGTCATTCACTCTGAACTCATCTTTTGGTTGAAAAGAATCGTGTCCTTCAAGCTTGCAGAGCCTGGGGAATAGCAAGTTTTAAGACTTGAAAGGGTCATTTCTTTAGTGAAGTCTTTCCTAAGTTTCCTTTGGACTTGAAAGAATGGCAGGTTTTATCACCTGTACAAGTAGCGTTGGTTTTAGATAAATTGGTCACTATGTTAATTCATGATTGGGCATAAAGATGACTTCCAGGACATTCTCTATAAAGAGGACAGGGAAGAGGCTGGACAGCTGTGCCACTTCCTGACTTGTCTTTTCTTTCAGTGAATTCTAGCTGCTGTCAGCAGACTTTTGAAACTCTGCCAGACTTGACTGTAAGCTCATTAGGTAGGTCTTGCATTTGAATGATTCAGGAACTGAACATTCAATATTAGTAATTAGTAATAATAATAGTCATTATTAAAATAATTTGAAATTTTTAAAAAATCCCTCTTACTCTCATTATGTAAGTACTATAATATCACATGCAATAGTCTACAACGTCTCCAAACATAATGACCTTTTTCACAGAGGTAGGGGGTTATAGATGGGGAATTTTGAATATATTGTGGCAGTTAGGTACTGTAGTGGATAGAGTGTTGGGCTCTGAGTCAGAAAGAGCTAAATTCAAATCTTACCTCAAACACTTACTAGCTATGATCCTGAGCAAGTCACTTAAACTCTTGAAGCCTCAGTTTTCTCATCTGTCAAATGCAGTTGATAATACCAGCACATACCTCATAGCATTGCTATGAGGATCAAATAAGATAGCATACATATTCTTTGCAACCTTTAAAGTACTATATAAATGCTGCTATTATTATAATTATAATATAGAGTCAGACAGTTGATTGTTAATTTGCAGAGTTGGTTTTTTTCCCCCTCTTTTATTCTACAATATAAAGGATGACTCAGTAGGTAGGGAGAAGGGAGATATATTTGGAAAGGAAGGTGATATAAAAACAAAAATATCAATAAAAGTTAAAAGAAAAAAGTAATTTATGAATGATCATGATGGTAAAGGAAAGCATTTTTTTTTCCTTTTTGGATCAGAACTGGGATTTCCTCAATGAATGGTCCAATGAATATCAGCAATGAGTGGATGAATGAATGAATGAAAAATATATCTGTACCCTAAAACCTTACAAAATCGTCTAGAGAACTGAGAGGTTAAGTGGCTTGTCTGTGGTCATGAAGCTGGATGTTTCAGAGGCAAGATCTGAAACCAGGTCTTCTTGAGACCAAAGCTAGACTTCTATCTATTATATCTTGCTATTTATTATACCTCCTGTTTTCAAGCTACTTCTTGACAAAACGAGACTAAGTTCTAAGAGGTTAGAAACTCATGGTGGACAAGGTTCAAACTGTTCAAAATTTGACTAGCTCTTCTCCCACAGAGAATCTGATGAGTTAGAGGCACATGTATGGAATGAGTGCTAGGATTCTCAAGTGATAAAACAGCCCATCACCATGGCATTTCTTTTTTTAATTATTTATTTGTTTGTTTATAGTTTTTCCAATTGCATGTCAAGACAATTTTTAACATTCATTTTTACAACATTTTGAGTTCCAATTTTCCTCCCTCCCTCCTTTCCTCTCTCCCTTCCCTCCCTTCTTTCTAAAATGGCAGGCAATTTCATATAGGTTATGCATGTGCTATTATATAAAACATATTTACATAGTAGTCACAGTTGTGAAAGAAGAAACAGATCAAAAGGAAAAAAACACAAAAAAAAGAATGAAATAAGTAAAAACAGTATGCTTCAATCTGCATTCAGACTCCATAGTTATTTCTCTAGATATGGATAGCATTTTCCTTCATGAGTCCTTTGTACTTGTCTTAGATCATTGTGTTGCTGAGAAAAGCTAAGTCATTCATAGTTGGTCATCACACAATATTGCTTATACTGTGCACAATGTTTTCCTGGTTCTGCTCATTTCACTTTGCATCAGTTCATACAAGTCTTTCCAGGTTTTTCTGAAATCTTCCTGTTCATCATTTCTTATTGTACAATAGTATTCCATTATAGTCATGTACCACAGCTTATTCAGCCACTGCCCAATTGATGGGCAGATCCTCAATTTCCAATATTTTGCCACCACAAAAAGGGCTGCTATATTTTTGCATGTATAGGTCTTTCCCCCTTTTTATGATCTTTTTGCAATACAGACTAGTAGTGGTATTACTGGATTAAAGGGTATGCACAGTTTGGTTGCCCTTTGGGCATAGTTCCAAATTGCTCTCCAGAATGGTTGGATCAGTTCACAATTCCACCAACAATGCATTAGTGTCCCAATTTTTGCACATCCTCTCCAACAGCTTTCATTTTCCTTTTTTTGTCATATTAGTCAATCTGGTAGGTATGAGGTGGTACCTCAGAGTTGTTTTAATTTGCATTTCTCTAATCAAAAGTGATTTAGAGCATTTCTTCACATGCCTATAGATAGCTTTGATTTCTTCATCTGAAAACTGTCTGTTCATATCCTCTGACCATTTATCAGTTCGGGAATGGCTTGTATTCTATTTGACTCAGTTTGTTCTATATTTGAGAAATGAGGCCTTGCCTTTATCAGAGCCACTTGCTAGAAAGATTGCTTCCCAGCTTTCTGCTTTCCTTCTAATCTTGGTTGCACTGATTCTGTTTGTGCAAAATCTTTTTAATTTAATATAATAAAAATTATATGTTTTATATTTTGTAATGCTCTCTATCTCTTGTTTGGTGATGAACGTATAATTCACTTAACTTCCTTAAGAATCTAGATGTTATACCACTTGGTGCACATATATTTAGTATTGATATTACTTCATTGTCTATGGTACCTTTTAGCAAGATGTAGTTTCCTTCCTTATTTCTTTTAATTAGGTCTATTTTTGCTTTTACTTTATCTGAGATCAGAATTGCTACCCCTGCTTTTTCTTTTTTAACTTCACCTGAAGGATAATAGATTCTGCTCCAGCCCTTTACCTTTAATCTATGTGTGTCTCTCTGTTTCAAGTGTGTTTCTTGTAAACAATAAGGATTGTTGGATTCTGGTTTTTGATCTACTCTGCTATCCACTTTTTTTTATAAGAGAGTTCATCCCATTCACATTCACAGTTAAGATTACTAACTGTGTATTTCCCTTCACCTTATTTTTCCACCTGTTTGTCCTCTCTCTCCTTCCACCCTTTGCCTCCTCACCAGTGTTTTGCTTCTGTCTACCACTTTCCCCAGTCTGCCCTCTCTTCTGTCAGTTCCCACTCCTCTTTACTTAATCTCCTCCCTTCCTACTTTCCTATCCAGTAGGATAGATTTCTATATTCAATTGATTATGTATATTATTCTCTCTTTGAGCCAACACTGATGAGAGTAAGGTTCAAGGGATACCCATTGCCCACCTCCACTTCTTCCCCTCCACTGTAAATAGGTCTTTCGTGCCTCTTCTTGTGAAATAATTTACCTCATTCTTTGTCTCTGTTCCTTCTGCACCCAGTGTACTCCTCTTTATCATCCTTTAATTATTTTTATATCATTCCCTTAAATTCATCTTATGCCCATACCCTCTGTCAATGTATATTCCTTCAACCTGTAGTATTAGTGCTACAATTGTTAAGAATTACAAGGATCATCTTCCCATATAGGTTGTAAACAGCTCAGCTCCATTGACTCACTTATGTTTTCTTTCCCCTTTTTCCATTTTTCCCTTTTTAGGCTTCTCTCGGGTCTTAATATTGGAGATCAAATTTTTTGTTCAGTTCTGGTCTTCTCCTTATGAAAGCTTTAAATCCTTCTATTTCATTGAATTACTATTTTTTCCCTTGAAGTATTATGCTTAATTTCACTGGGTAGGTGATTTTTGGTTGTAGTCCTAACTCCTTTGCCTTCTGGAATTTCATGCTTCATGACCTCTGATCCTTTGATGTAGTAGCTGCTAAGTCCTATGTAATCCTGATTGTGGCTCCCTGATATTTGAATTGTTTCTTTCTGGCCACTAAAAGTATTTTTGCCTTGACCTGATAGTTCTGAAATTTGGCTATAATGCTCCTTGGAGTTTTTATTTTGCAATTTCTTTCCTGAACTGATCAGTGGATTTTTTTCAATGCCTATTTTGCCCTCTGGTTCCAGGATATCAGGGAAGTTTTCCTTCATAATTTCTTGAAAGATGATGTCCAAGTCCTTTTGGTTATGACTCTGACATTGTCTCTGCTGGATCTGTTTTCTAGGTCAGTTGTTTTTCTAATGAGATATTTTACATTTTCTTCTATTTTGTTCATTCTTTTAAATTTGTTTGATTGAGTCTTGATGTCTCATAGAGTCATTGGCTTCCACTTGCCCAATTCTAACTTTTAAGGAGTTGTTTTCACTGGTTAGCTTTTGTACTTCCTTTTCCATTTGGCCAGTTGAACTTTTTAGGGAGTTGTTTTCTTCAGTGGATTTTTGTATCTCCTTTTCCATTTGGCCAGTTCTACTTTTTAAGCAGTTGTTTTCTTTTTCCAAGCTGTTGACTCTTTTTTCATAATTCTTTTGCATCACTGATCATTTCTTTCCCCAACTTTTCTTCTACCTCTTATATGATTTTTAAGCTCCTTTTTGAGCTTTTCCATGAGTTCTTTCTGTAATGCTCTTGAGACCACTTCCCATTTTTCTTTGGGGTTTTGCCCATGAGTGTTTTGACATTGTTGTCCTCTTCTGAGTTTGTGTCTTGGTCTTTCCTGTCACCATAATAACTTTCTATGGTCAGATTCTTTTTTTGTTGTTTTTTGCTCATCTTTTCTTTTCTTTTTTTTTCTTTTTGGCCTTTTTCCTTTCTTTTAAATTTGAGCTTTGCTCCCAGGGTAGAAAGAGGCACTGTCTCAGGCTTCTTGTGCTACAGGCTACAGGCCCTGCCTGTTTACGTGGTGCTGCACTGATGTTGCCTGGAGGCCCACAGGGGTCCCTTATGTCTGTTGCTGCAAGGGGTGGAGTGGGAGGTGGCTGGTGCTACTGGAGGCCATAGGGGTCTGGCAGCTTACCTGGTGCTGATCTGAGATCCTAGTGGTAGTATCTGGCATATGCTGAGAATGGTGGCATGTTTCTTTGTTTCCCTGGGTCTACACTGAAGCATGCAGAGGTCTGGCCACTGGAGGATGCATATTTGCCTGGGGCTACACTGAAGCACATGGTGGTTCTCAAAGCTGGGTCTGCCAGTTTCCTTGGCTATGCTGAGGCACACAGCGGGGGGGGGGGGGGGAGGGGGAGGGATTCTGGTGTTGGTGTTTGCCTGCTCTATCACACTAGGGCTCAGGATCTCCTGCTGGTTTGCTGAGGTGGGGCTTCCTGCTGGCTTGCTGTGGTGCTTCTTGTCCTGGACTACAATCCCCTTTTAGCAAAGCAAGACAGACCTTTAACAAAGCCAATCTTCCAAGTTTCTTGGACTAAAAGATTGTTTCACCTTGACTTTTTACTGGTTCTTCTGTTCCAGGATTTGTTTTGGGGGTGCTCACCATGGCATTCATGATATAACCTTCTTGTTCCCAGCCCCACAGAGCCATTCTCAGTATAGAAGCTGAAAATTACCCTGACTCATAGAAATCCTGAAGGAGATGTGCATAATTGTTTTGTTTTTAAAAATAATTTGTTTTTCTAGATCATTTCATTTAAGCAATGCCATTACTGAAGAAGCCACTTATGCTAATCTTAGAGGCAAAATAAATTTGCATTCTTTGAGCATACACCAACTGGCCACTAGGGAGAAAAAGACCTTGAAGTAGTTTAGCATCTGGCACATAGTAGGCACTTAATCAATGTCTATTGATTAAGTGACAAAGGGAAACCAACCTGGGATCCGCCAATAATATGCATATTGAATAATATAAGAAAACTGAATTACCATGTTTGAAAAAAGACCAAATGGGAGAGATAGTTCCAGTTGACAGAAGGTACAAATACTTATAAGAAAAGCACTTCTGTTGCCCATAGTGACTTTCCTACCCGATGTTCAGAGAAGGAACAAAGGTAAGATTATAGAAGGCAGGTGTACCTACTTCTCGCTTGACCATCATTTTATAATCTTGTATAACTTATTTAGTAGCATCAAGAAATGTGCCATTTTATGGAAGTGATTTGCTTGATAACCAAAGTTTATTCTCTTAAATACCCAAACTTATTTTTATTTTAACCTTGTTAATTCCCTCAGTAGAATAAAAGCTTTTTGAAGATACAAACTGTTTTGTTTCTCTCTTTGTATCCACAGTGCCTGGCACATAGTAGGCATTTAATAAATGGTTGTTGAATTAAATTGATTTTTGGATGGAAATCTAAAATATAACCACACTTCCCTTCCTTATTAGATGAAGTGTACTGAATATTATGCCAAATATTTTTGAGTCCAATTCATAAGTGACTATTAGATGTCAACTAGGTGGCACAGTGGCTAGAGCACTGGAGTAGAAGAAGACCTTAGTCCAAATCTAGCCTCAGACACATAATAGCTGTGTGACCCTGGGAAACTTCACCTCTGTCTGCCTCAGTTTCCTGATCCCTACCTCCCATAATTGTTGTGAGAATCAAATGAGACAATATTTGTATAGTATATAATATTTGTATAGCAAACTTTAAAGTGCTATGTAAATTCTAGCTGCCATTGTCATTATTATTATTAAAACATTATGTTAGGTTTACAGGATACAAAGATGAAATGAAGAATAGCTCCTGCATAAATGCGCTTATATTCTATTATGGGGGGGTTATAAAATGTTGTTCAGTCATTTTTCAGTCAAAACTGACTCTTTGTGACCCCATTTGGGATTTTCTTGGCAAAGATACTAAAGTAATTTGCCATTTCTTTCTCCAGATTATTTTACAGATGAAGAATTGAGGCATGGTTAAGTGACTTGCTCAGAGTCACACAACTAGTAAATGTCTGAGGTGAGATTTGAACTTGGGGAGATGAGTCTTCCTGACTCCAAGCTTGGCACTCTCTCCACTAACTGCCACCTAACTGCACTTTATAAAGTTACATATGTATACGTATATGTATGCATATACGTATACATATATATACACACATATATTATACACATACATGATAAATTGAGAGAGGACGTTTAAAATCACACTATCATAAATTCATGCTTTCTAACTTCAGCAGGGTGCATCCCACTAATAATAACAGTCACTAACATTTATATAGTACTTTAAGATTTGCAAAACACTTTGCAGATATTTTCTCATTTGATCCTCACAACAACCCTGTGAGGTTGGTGTTATTATTATCATCTTCCCCCTTTCTATATATGAGGAAACTGAGGAAGACAGAGGTGAAATGATTTGTCCAGGGCCAAACAGCTGGGAAATGTCTGAGACTGGATGTCAACTCTGGTCTTCCTGATTCCAAGTCCAGCACTCTATCCACTGCACCTCAATTTTAACATGTACTTACTTCCCATCGTCTTTCCCACAGACGCTGTTGCAAAATTTTTCAGTTAACTAAGAGGATAATGAAAGAAGAAGACGTGTGCTGAGCATTTAAAAGAGAAAGAGATTCTAAGAGTAGAGGTTAAAAAAGACTGCACTGTAGGAATGGGGCATAGCCTGGGCAAGGGCCCCGAAGGCAGGAGATAAAGGGGCAAGTTTGAAGAACAAGAAATAGGCCAGTTTGACTGAAATGAAGTTAATAAATAAATTAGTTTTAATTGTCCCTGCAGTTTAAACTTTTTTCTAGGTTTTTTTTTTGGAGGCAATCGAGGTTCAGGGTCACACAACTAGTAAGTATCTGAGGCTGGATTTCAACTCAGGTCCAGTGCTTTATCCACAATACTACCTAACTGCCCCCAGTTTAAACTTACAAAGCTGAAGGTCAGAAGAGACAAAAACAAACACTAAAAGGTAAAGAAAAAGCACTTTTGGATACAAAGGAAACTTTCTACACTTAGACGATATCAGTTCTTTCTCTGGAGGCAGACAGCATTTTTTTAAATCATGAGTACTTTTTGGAATTATCTTAGATTATTCTGTTGCTGAGAACAGCTAAGTCATTCACAATTCCACATACAATATTGCTGTTACTGTGTACAATGTTCTCCTAGTTCTGTTCACCTTACTTTGTCAGTTTATGGAAGTCTTTCCAGGTTTTTCTGAAATCTCCTGCTTGTCACAATATAATTTTCTTATAGCACAATAATATTCCATTACAATCATAAACCACAACTTCTTCAGCCATTCCCCAATTGATGGGAATCCCCTCAATATCCAATAATGGTATTACTGGATCAAAGTGTATGCACAGTTTTATAACCCTTTGGGCATAGTTCTAAATTACTCTCCAGAATATTTGGAGCAGCACACTGCTGCACCAGCACTGCATTAGTGTCCCATTTGTCCTACTTCCCCTCCAACTTTTATCATTTTCCTTTTTTGTCATATTAGCCAATATGATAGGTGTGAGGTGATACCTCAGAGTTCTTTTAATTCGCATTTCTCTAATCAATAGTGATTTAGAGCACTTTCATATGACTATAGATAGTTTTGATTTTTTTGTCTGAAAACCGTTTTTATATCCTTTGACCATTTAGCAATTGAGGGATGACTTGTATTCTTACAAATTTGACTCAGTTCTCCATATATTTGAGAAATGAGGCCTTTATCAGAGATATTATAAATTTTTTCTCCAATTTTCTTCATTCCTTCTAATTTTGGTTGCAATGGTTTTGTTTGTGCAAAAACTTTTTAATTTTATGTAATCATAATTATCCATTTTACATTTCACTATGCTCTCTATATCTTATTGGTCCTAAATTCCTCCCTCATCCATAGATTTGAAGGGTAAACTATTCCATGCTCTCCCAGTTTGTTTATGCTATCACCCTTTATGTCTAAAGCATGAACCCATTTTGATCTTATCTTCTTGCCATGTAATTTTAGGGAAAGTCCTTAACTTCTTTAGGCCTTAGACTCCTTCTATGTAAAGCTAGACAAGCAAATCTTAAAAGTCAAAAGAGTTCTAATAATGTCTACTTCCTTTTCACTTCAGTCACACTTTCCACCTCACCGTCAGAAATGTAAGACCTCCAAGATCTATAGCTCTAAAACTTGAATCCCTACTTTAAGTTCCTCTTGTTCCTCCACTCATACTAAACCTATTAGTTCTCTTCATCATGACCTCAGGTCCTTAAACTTCTCTGCTTTCTCATAGTCAATTACCCTCATTCTATCTTCACATGCTATCCTACCCAGCCTACACCATGAGTCATCATTTCAATAATTATTTTACCACAAAGCTGGTCAGCTTGAATCCCCTTGATAACTTGAACTTTTTCTTCTATGTCTTCTCCCTTTGTTTCCAGTCCTTAACTCTCAATAACACCAATCCTCTCAGTTCTCTGCTCCTACTCCCAGGCTGCTGAGTATTGCTGGAGAAAGTTATAAAATTTCAGTAAGTGAAATAACTATAAATTCATACTAATTCCAGCTGTAGTCTTACTGCTGCTTTTGCTTTTATTTTCTCCCTTCTCCACAGAAGCTGTTACAAAACTTTTCATCTATTCTTCCAGTCCCACTCACAGCTCCCTTTTAGCAGATGACTTCACTTTCTATTAACAGAAAATATAGGGATCTATAAACGATCTTTCCTTCCCTACCTTAAATCTTCTTTGTCTTCTTTATCTATCCTCTGATCCTTCTCTTCTTCCTCCTTATCAAGGTTAACCTTGTATTTTAAAGTTATATTATAAACACCTTATATTGGCTCATGCCCACAAACTTTGTTCAATCTGTTCTCTTTCTTTACATTGAATTTCTCTCTGTGATTAATTGTGATTTTTAAAATATATTGTTTGATGTTGCAGTTATAAATGAAAAGATTCCACTATGGAGTCATTTAGGCTAAGTGGGCATAATGATCATAAACATATAAACAATGACAAACAGTGTGTATTTTTCCAGTGTCCTGACTTGTCAGTGTCCTATGACAAACATGTAAATGATTGCAGCTCCTGACTGGACAAGGCTCACAGCTAAGTACAGAAGCTACATGCCACCACCCATTTTTAGGGTCCCCCTATTACCACCTCAAACCCTCACCCAAATTATGGTTCCAATATAGTAATTCCCCCATCCAAGTCTGGTATCAATAAGTGACCCAAGGAATTTCCCCACCACATCTGGATCTGATTAAGAATGCCCCCTCCCATATCTGGAATCAATTATCGGTTCTCAAGCAAGCCCATCTTTAAGGTATAAAACTTCCCTGCTCAGACCCCACTGTGTGTGTGTACTCCACAGAAATCTTTGTCACCATACATGTCTCCTCCTTTCTCATATGAGTGATTCTGTGTGGCTGAACTTCTACCTGTTGATAGATAGATGGATGGATAGATAGATAGGTAGATAGATAGATATAGATAGATAGATGTGTGTATGTATATATGTATATGTGTGTGTACATATATGTGTATATATACATATACATATATACATACATATGTATATGGTAGATGTGGGTATATGCTTCATTTTTGCTTCCTTGCTATGTCACATAATAAAGCTCAGGCTTGTACTAGATTCCTAATTACTAATTTCCTGTAAATCCTTGAACCCATGTATTTACTCTAATGTAAGTCATGAGGTCAAATAAAGCACTCCTCCTTCATTAGTTCTTTCCCTTCTACCTAAAAACATGATCAGGTCTCTGCTATACAAAAATAAACTTTTCTGGACCCTGCTACTCTCTAGCTATCATCATCTCTGCCTCTCTGTCTCTGTCTCTCCCTCCCCTTCTCCTAGGCTTACTACTTCTACCTCCTCACTATTCATTTACTCCACAATCCCCTATAATTTAGTTTCCATTCCTGCATTTGACTAAAAATGCTTATTCTCCAAGGACACCATTGACCCCCTTATCACCAAACCCAACAGTCTGTCTTCAACCTTCATCCTCCTTGAACTATTGAAATGAAGCATTTGATTCTAGGGACCATTGCTTCCTTATTAATATTATTTCCTCCCTTGGCTCTTGTGACATTTCATTCTCTTGGTCCTCCTCCTACATCTCTGACTATTCAGTCTCTGGCTCTTCTTCCTTTTCCTATTCCCTATATGTGGGTGTTGCTGAAGTCTCTGTCTTCTAGCCTCATCTCTTTTGTTGCTACAACTTCTCCCTTGGCTAGTTGTTCTACTTCAAAAAAAAATAAGTGCTTGTTCATAGTTTCTGTTTCTTACATTACCATAGTTATCCAAAATATTCCTTCTCTTCCCAAAGAGCCATCCTATATGACAAATACTATCTTTTTATCAAGAAAAAAATCAGAACAATTGATCAATACATTGAAAAAGTCTGAAAACATGTGTAATGTATTAACACCTGTGAAACCTCCTACTTCCACAGAGGGGTAGGTTGGGAATATCTTTTCATTTTCATATCTTTTCATTCAAGTTTTGCTTGAGCTTTATAATTTTGTAACATTTACTTTTGATTTTTCCATGTGCAGTTGTTCTTTTCATTTATATTGTTTTAGTTATTTTGTATATTGTTTTCTTGTCTATGCTTACTTGACTGAATCAGTTTGAATAGGTCTTTCCATGCTCCTCTATATTTATCACACATCACTTCTTACAGCATAGTAATATTCCACTACATTCATGTAACACAATTTCTTTAGTCATTCTCCAAAGGATGAACATCTACTTTGTTTCCAATTCTTAGCTATCATAAAAAGTGCTGCTGTAAATGTTCTAGAGTATGTAGGGGCATTCTCATTATCAATGGCTTCCTTGGGCTATAAGTACAGGAATGAAGTCTCTGATTCAAAGAGTATGGACATTTCAGTCATTTTATTTGCATAATTCTAAATGGCTTTCCAAATAGTCATATCATTTCATAGCTCCACCAACCATGTATTAGTGTGCCTGTCTTTCCACAAACGCTCCAACAAAAACTGTTGTCATTTTGGGGTTTTTATTGTTATGTTTGCTAATTTGCAGGAGATGAGGTAAAATCTCAATTTTGATTTGTATTTCTCTTATTATTAGTGATTGGAATATTTTTTCATGTGATTATAAATATTTTGCAGTTATTCTTTTCAGAATTGTTTGTTTATATCCTTTGATCATTTATTTATTTGGGGAATTAGCCTAGCTACTTTCATAGCTTTGATTTCATAGGTTATATATCTTGAAAATTCCTAAAGCTGTTAGGCCAGCTCTGACCTTTCCCCTAAGATCTAGTTCCACATTTCCAGTTTCCTGCTGAACAACTCCTGATGTCCTATCAATACTTTGAATTAAACATTTTCAAAATATAAACATACCCAAATCTTTCTTTGCCTCCTAATTTTTCCTCCTTAATTAATTCCTCCTTTATTTCTGTTACTCAGGCTCAAACCCTTGTAGTCATCTCTCTCAACTTCCATATTCAATCAAGTGTCAAGAACTGCTGATTCTATCCCTGACTTTAACCCTACATGTTTTGGGTTTCCATTTTTTACTATTCCATTTCTTTAATTCTGACACCACTTTAATTCAGGCTATCACTACCACTCACCAGTACTATTTTAATAACTTCCTACCTGGTCTCCTTGCTCCAAATCACCTTCATATTGCTGCCAAAGTAATCTTCCTAATTCATAAGTATGACCACACCATTTCCTCTGCTGCAAACCTATCGTCCATAGGATAAAATGCCAACTATTTTTGCTGCTCTAATCTGCTTAGGACTGAGAGACTAGATAACCAAACTTATTAGAATTGTGTCTTAACAGTAAATTGGTTTTGCCTAAAGGTCAAAAAAAAGTGGAGACTCACCTGTGAGTAAAGTGCATGGGTTTCAGTGCTAGGTAGATTTTTACATCTCTTTTGGCTATTCAGAGACTTACTTCCTAGTTCTTAGCTATGTCCCAGATAGTTGTTTCCTGGGCAACTGACCTCTGGATACACGTATTTGCTGAATTTCTTTACTCGTTCATTTGTTTTGAAATTTAACATACCAATTATCCAGAATATGATAAATAGCTGATTGGGCAATCTATAGATTCGCTCAACAGGGCATATCTTGGTGTATCACCATGTATCTTGGGTATAGCATATAAATACAATATTTCATGGTATATAAGATAAACATCATAAGATATGTACATGATATGTATAAGATAATGAGATCAGCCCAGGAAGGAGCAGGAGTAGGGGAATAGACTACATTGCCTTTGAAACTAGGCAATGTTCTTTTAATGAAATAAAGTTTTTCCTTGAAATAAAAGCCCATCTTTTAATATCAATAATTTTCTAATGGTGTTATATGGCTGTGTTGACAATCAACCCAAAGATCAATGAAGAAGCACATGATGGGCATGAGCAATTTGCCACACATGACAATCAGAAGAAGTGTCAGGTATGGTGGCCCATGCCAGCAATGCCTATACCTGGGGGAGCCTGAGGCTATTGGATCAGTGAGAAAATTCTGAGCTGAGAGGAGTGCAACACAGTGGAGTGGAGTGGAGAGAGGGGAGGGCAAGGGAGAGAAGGGGAGGAGAGGAGAGGAGCTAGCCTTTATATATAGCTTTAAGGTTTACAAAGCACTTTATAAATATTATATCATTTGATCCTCAAAATAACCCTGAGAGGTAGGTGCTACTATTATCCCCATTTTAGAGATGAGGAAATTGAGGAAGGCAGAGAGGAAGTGATTTGCTACCCAGGGTTACACAGCTAGGGAGTATTTGAGGCTAAAATCAAATCAAGTTCTTTCTGATTCCAAGTTCAGTGTTCTATCCACAAGCAAGCTACTTGGCTGCCTCAATTAGATAAAGCCAATCAGGTATTCACACTAATTCCAGCATCAATATAATGAGCCCCTGGGAACCAAGGGCCACCAAGCTGCCTAAGGAAGGACAAATTGGTCCAGGTTGGAAAAAATAGAGCAGGTAAAAGCTTCCGTGCCAATTAGTATGAGGATTGGACCCATGAGTGGTCACTGTACTTCCAGCTTTGGCAAAATAGAAAGACATAGACTCAACAAACAAACGAATGAATAACTAGAGAGACAGACAGAGACAGAAGGACAGAGAATAAGACAGAGGTCTCCTGATTCCAAGTTTAGAATTCTTTCCAATTTATTGTACTGTTATTATTGCTATGGATTCTTAACACTGGAAAGAACTTTAAAAGTCATATAGACCTGCCCATTTACAAATACTGCCATTCTTTTTTGGAATATCCTTGATAGGAAGGAAGGAAGGAAGGAAGGAAGGAAGGAAGGAAGGAAGGAAGGAAGGAAGGAAGGAAGGAAGGAAGGAAGGAAGGAAAGAAAAGCTCATAAAGGATGTCATCAGGGAAAGATAAACAGGCATGTTAGGTTTGTACTTGGCATCACTAGAGGAAATATCCACATGTCCAAAACCACGAATATATTTCAGTATTTTCAACTGTTTTTTTCAAAATCTGCTAATGAAAACTGGAATCCTGGCACATAGTAGATGTTATATAAGGGGAAGCTGGGTGACACAGTGGATAGAGTACTGGCCATGGACTCAGGAAGACTCATCTTTCTAAGTTGAAATTTGGCCTCAGACACTTACTAGCTGTGTGATCCTGGGCAAGTCACTTAACCCTGTTTACCTCAGTTTCCTCATCTGTAAAATTAACTGGAGAAGAAAATGGCAAACTACTCCATAAGAATGGCATTAATAGAGTATATCTTTATTTTCATGAAGTATTTAACAAAATCATTTATGATATTCTTGTGGACATGTCAGAAAAAAATATGAGCTAGATGACAGTACAGTAAGGCAACTGTACCCAAAGAGCATTTAATTAATGGATTGATGTGAATTAGGAAGAAGGTCTCCAGTGGTATGGTCCAAAGAGTTCTCTCTTTGGCCCTATCTCTTTGACATTTTTATCAGTGACTTGGAAGTCACACTCATCAAATTTGCAAAGAACACAAAGTAGTTAGGAATAGCTAATAAATTGGGTGATAGAACCAGGATTCAAAAATATCTGGCTTAAGAGTTGTTGTTCCTTCTTTGTTTTCAAAGAGGACCATAACATCATAGGATGATGGCTTGACTCTTACACACGAATTGGATTTAACTGAGGAGAATTACACAAAGTCCTCAGCCTCACTCTCTCTTTCTGTGACATCAAAGTTCAGTAGTAAGAGAAAAGTCAGGAGGACTGATGATGGACTGGGATGCAGTGGATGGCCTAGGCATCTTCCACATCCTGACCAAGCTCTAAGTGCTCTACAGCATTTGCTTCAGCTGCCTTAATGGCCATTGGAACAAATTTTCTCATATGTCCATCCTGCCAGGGGAAGTCTTCACATGCTTGGGGTAGACATCTCCCTAATTCACCAAAGGATGTCAGTTACCTTCAACCTGGTTTAGACCATCTGAAGAGATGGTTTTACTGAGGTGTGACTACTGTGGATGCATCGGCTTCTTGAAGCCACAGGTGAGAGTTGGGTGACAGATGGACACCAAAGGTGAATGAGCACCCCTGAAAAAGGCTCACACCAGAAGTGCTAGTCCTCCCTGAACACCCCATGCACCCCTAGCTTAAGAGTAATTAACATGTAACCTAATTGTTCAAAATGATAATGCAATATTAGGTGGCATTAATGAAAATGTGAGTGTACCAAGGAAGGCAATCTGTATAGTTTGTAGTCCAGAAATCATATCTCATGAAGAACAGTATAGAGATTTGTAGGTGCCTATCCTAGAGAAGAAGAAATGAGAATTGTCTTAAAATATCTGAAGTAATATTATGTGACAGAATGGGTTTATTTTACATTGTTCCAAAAGGTAAAAGTCTGATAAATGGGCAAAAATTATGTCAATATATATTTTAGCTATCATAAGAAAGAACTTTCTAAGAATTAGAACTATCCAACCATAAGATGAATTAGTTTGCAAAGTAATGAGCTGCCCATCAATGAAAATGTTCAAGCACAGGATAAATGACTATCAGGGATGTTGTCAAAGGAGTGGCAGTATTTATAAAGAAAGAGGTCTAGGTAACTTTCAAGATTCTTTCTAATGTTATGAATCCACACCAATAATAACAGTTTAATAAAATGGAAAGTGTTCTAAATTTGGAATCAGAAGACCTCAATTCAAATCCTAGTTCCCCAACCTAATACTTAATGACCTTGGACAAGTCACTTAATTCCCAAGGGCCTCATTTTCCTTATCTATAAAGTAAAATTGGTAGAGTAGATTACCTCTAAATTCTCTTCCAACTGTATATCCTGGAGTCCTGTGGATTTACTTTGTGCTTCAAGGTTTCCCATATGAACAGAAGTGAAATTTGGAAATGTAAGGCCAGAATGGAATTGTGCTAATGGGGTCCTGCATGCCTCCACAGGAGATTAAAAAAAAAAAAGATAACAGGAGAATGATTTCCTTTCTCCTGTCTCTGTCAGTCAATAAACATTTATTAAACACCTACTATGCACCAAGTACTCTTCCAAGCATCAGAGATACAAAGGTAGACAAAAGACAGTTTCTTCTTTCAAGGCTCTCGCAATCTAATGGGGGAAATATAATGCAAGCACCCAGCTGCAGGGCATGATTAAGGCCTACAGATGAGTGGGAAATAATGAGGTGGCCACTCCAAGTCCCCTCCTGAAATAGAGGATCTGGAAGGTGTTCTCATATATTCACCTTCTACTGCCTCCAATCAGAGGGTGGAAAGGGTCCCAGGGACAGGAAGGTACTGAAGTGTGAGTTTGAGAGTTGACATCATCTTTCAGGAAGCTGAGTTTCTGAAGACAATGTTGAAGCCCAGGAGAGCAGCCAGGCGGGAAATGATGAGGTGGCTCCCTCTGTAATGTTTGGTGCCTGAAACAACTTATCCCAGACCTGTCAAAGTATGAATGTTCCTGGTCCAGTTTGCACCAGTCTATTGTAGGGGCCTATAAGGAACTCACTGAGGCCTGGGAGATGATTCTGGATCACTTTCATAAACACTTAGCTAGTATACATTATGGTCTATGAGCTGCTAGGTGGCACAGTGGATAGGTGCTGGGTCTGAAGTCAAGACTCATCTTCCTGAGTTCAAATCTGGCCTTAGACACTTACTAGCTGTAGGACCCTGGGCAAGTCACTTAACCCTGTTTGCCTCAGTTTCCTCATCTCTAAAATGAGCTGGAGAAGAAAATGGCAAACTGTTCCACTATCTTTGCCAAGAAAACCTCAAATGGGGTCACAAAGAGTTGGGCACGAATGAAATGAACAACATGTGACCTATAGTATTCATACACATACTTCTCACTTGGTTCTCCAGTGAACTAAGATGAGAGTGGGTTAGTACAAGAGATATTCTATGTCATTTAAATGAGTAAAAAGAGAGTCAGAATGCCACATTCGATGCCACCTTCTGGAAGAGCAGCCTTTCATAGCTTTTAGTTGGAATGAGATGTTATTTCAGGCAACGACACATTCAGGACATGCCATGAATTCTTTGTTGCTGTCACTTATGGGAGACAGGAGGGAGACCATGCTTAAAATGAACTGTTTTCGAAGATTAAGACCAATTCTCAATAAAATAACAATAACCAGCATGTGCTTACAGACATGAAGAGCCAAATTTTGGAAATGTTAGGCCAGAGTAAGATAGGATCAGTGGGGTCCTCAGTTTCTTCCCAGTGCCTAGCACACAGAAAATGCTTAATAAATGTTCATTGATTGAGGATATAAAAATTGTGCAAAAGAACCATCTATTTTAGTCTAGAATGTCAAATAGTGAATATAATAATGCAGGCTATCAGTTTATACCTTGTATCCCTTCCTCCCAGAGGAAGCTTCTTAAGGGCAAGACTTTTTCTTTGTATCCCCAGAACTATGCACATAATAGTTACTTATTAAATGCTTGTGGCATTACATTGAATTATTCTGCAGTATATATTGTCCAAAACTTAAAACCAGAATATTTGTACTTATATTACTCCCATGCCCTCCAGATACATTGTTGTTCAGTCGTTTCAGTCATGTCTGACTCTTCGTGACCCCATTTGGGTCTTATTGGATAAAGTAGGGGTGATAGTGGAAAAGGACAATTTGCTGGAGAAGTCAGGAGGAGATGGTATCAAAGGTACATGTAGAGGAATTTGTCTTTGCAAGGAGAAGGACCACCCTTCATCTAAGACCTTAATGAAGTAAGAGATAGTAAAGGAAAACGTTTTAATGAAGAGAGATGAGTAAGAGGGAAAGGCTTCAGTAAAGTACAAAGTAACCTCCTTAGCTGAGAGGGTGTAGGGAGGGATGCCATGAAAGGCTTGAAGAGACATGAGAGGGTTTGCAACATTTGCAGTGGACAGTGTGATTGCAAATCAATTAGGAATTGAGTGCTCAGCTGAGATTAAATAATGTAAATTTGCAATGGACACAGTTAACTTGATGTCATTATTTCTTCCAGCTCCATTCTACCATCCAAGAATAGGAGGCAGACAGTTGGAATAATTCAGACCTGCAGCTTGACAAATCATGATTGTCAACAGGACAAGAGAGGGTAGAAGATAGTGTAAAGTCCAGTTGGTTCATTAAGGGGTTGAGATAGGCAAGGGAGGAAAGTGTAGCCAGTACAGGAGTGATGGCCTAGGGAAAAAAAGTGAGAGGTAGATGGAATGGAAGTCAAATGAGGACAAAGAACAGGGTTAGGTGTCACAAAGCAGAGGGAAATATGGAACAATAAAAGATTATGATCAGATGAAGGCATTTTGAGGTTCATGAACATGAAAGTAGAATACTTGTGGGTGATGGCTAGGTTAAGGGTATAATCATCTCTGTGTATAACTGAGATGAAGTGGAAAAGTAGGTCATGGAAACTGAGTAGACAGGAACTGGGAAATTAGGGTATCTGATGGGGTATCAGTATGTAAGTTGAAGTATCCAACTATGAGGGCGGGAGATTCAGAGGAAAGACTGTGAACCAGGCACTGAACTCATTGAGGAAGAATAGAGAATGTCCTCATTGGGTGATAGATAATAGTCAACTGGACTGAGTTATATATTTGGATAATGTGAAAGAAGAGAGATTGTTTAATGTAAGTAGTCAGGAATGCTTAGTATAAGTGAAAGTGGCAATGGAAAGCAAGGAGTATCCTGATTTCCCCACTGTGACCAGTAAGTGTAAGGGGAGAGGGGTGGAGAGAAAATGTAGCCAGTACTGGAAAGGGTGGTAAGGGAAGTTGTCAGGAGGGAACTATGTCTCAGTGAGGGTCAGAAAAAGGAAACTGTAGGGGCAGCTAGGTGGAGCAGTGGATAGAGCTCTGGCTTTGAAGTCAGGAGGACCTGAGTTCAAATCCGGCCTCAGACACTTGACACTTACTAGCTGTGTGACCCTGGGCAAGCCACTTAACCTTGATTGCCTCATTAAAAAGGAAAAAAAAAGGAAAGTGTGAGAAAGACGTTTAAAATGAAATCAAGTTTTAAAATTATGGAACAGGAATTCCACGGGGCACAGAGGAAAGAGCACATATATCTGTAATAGGACATTCAGGAAAGTAGGGTTAAAGTGGATAGATAAATAGATAGATAGATGAGAGAACAGCAAATTGAGGCTGGGGAATGAGGTTCAGGGTCACTGGGATTGATGAATATAACAGAACAGCAGTATGCTAATCATTGAACAGTGAATCCAGGCAGTGTATTGGTGGTTAGAGAGAAATTTATAGAGGGAAGCATGAGATTAGACTGTTCAAGATCCCCCTTGAGGTTCAGCCTCTTGGCAAACAGAGTTGTATCCTGTAAGATTCAAAGAGGCCCACTTCACAGTAGAAAGGAACAGGCAGAGGTATGTGAGTCCAGTCAAGAGGCAGGAGATTGTTTGTCCTAGGGAAGGCCCTGGAAGCGGGAGATGGAAGAGGGGTTGTCCACAGACAGCTTGAGTGCCAGAGAAGGTCCTAGGTAGAGCGCCACTTAGGTGGGAGGCAAGCAGTGACCCTTTCCACCTATGGCTCAAGGGAAGCCCCAGGAAGCCAATCAATGCACCAGGCATGTTCCTCCTTCTCCCCCTGGAGAGAACTGGATTTGGAGTCAGAGAACTTCAGTTTGAATACTGTGGCTATTATTTACTATTATTATGACCTTGAGCAAGTTATTTTATTTCTATGGGCCTCAGCTCCTCATCGGCAAAATGACTAAGTTGTGTACTAACTGGCCTCAAAGGTTTCTCCCAGCCCAAAATCTCTAATCCCACAGTCTCAGAAATGGAAAGAGCTTTAGTGTCATCTCGTCTAGTCCAGGGAGGTTAAGTTACTTGTCTAAGATTGCAGGAGGCTGAGCTAGATTTTGAATGCAGTCTTCTGACTACAAATCGATCATGGAGAGGTGTTTGTTTTTTGATGGTGATCAAAAGTATGGGGAAGATTCAGAAAACACTGAAGGTAGAAAAAATAATATAAAATGCCATCCTACTTTAAAAAAATGCTGAATGGATTAATGTATCACTGCATTTGGGGAAGGGATCTCCTCCTTGCTTCTTTCTTTCCCTGAGGCAATCTCCTCTCCTAAGGTTGACTCCATTTAGGCAAGAGTCTATTGCTTTTGTTCCCTTTTTTCAGTGACCTTATTAAAAAGTAGGTATTACCATGTGCTCCACTGACTAATAATTCCCTAACTTCTTTTTCTTTTACTTTGTCCTGGACCATATCTTTTACTCAGGTGGGCCAGAAGTGCATTTGTCTCTGATAATAGAAACTGAACAGCCAATTTCTATTATCAATGGCAGTCCTACAGGAATTTAGCCCATTAGTAAAGGAATCCTTAAGGACTCGCTAAACAGTCAACACTCCAATTGTCAGCCAATTTGAGCTAGAACCTCAGTGTAACAATCCTTCATTCACACAGTGTTTTTTTCTCCAGAGTACTTCAGAGTTCTCAGTTAATCCTCCAGGCTGCTGTGCAGAAAAAGGAGCTAGAGAGAAATTATGTGACATAACTATGACTACAGAATGGATCCATGTCAGCAGTGGGATTACAACTCAAGTACTTCTGCTTCTCCTCCTCTTCTTCAAGCCCTCCCACCCTGAATGAAGCACATTCAGGAACAGAGTAGTTTCCATCTTAACGTGCAACTCTCACACCAGGAAACCTCTCTGGTAGCTCCATAATAGCACTTCCAATCTGTTAGGAGCTAGGGATGCTGATGGCACCAAGTTCAGCTGGTGCATAAGGCAAGGTTGACATGACACCCTCAAGTTATCACAGCTCTTGTAATAAACAAACACATGTTGTTAGAAAATAGATTTAATTGGAGAGTACGTCATCGCAGCTTACATTGTTGGGTGTCTCATATACAGAAGAATGCAATCAACATGTTTGAGTCAGCTATGCACACATAAAAACACTAGTGAGGCTCTTTACAATCAGGCTCCAACCTACCTTTCTAACCTTACTCCTCACTAATACGTTATGAGAATCCTCCAGTCCAACCAGACTGATCTACTTACTCATTCTTCCCTGAACATGCCAAGTGCAATTCCACCATGTTTCCCCCAACCTGGAACGTCCTCCTTTAACCAACAGATGGTGTTTGGTAACCACTATCATAGTTCTGTTCGACTGGGAGAATCAGGAACTGGGCTTAGCCTAAGGTCACCCTGCTGTTGTGTGTATGCCCCAGTGAGTAGAAATACTGAATAAGCACCAAGTTCTGGTTCTAGGAAAGTCATCTGCTTCTCTCCATGAGGTAGCTCCCACTTATTTTCAAGGGCTGTGGGAATTTAAAAATGTGCCCAATCAAGAATCAACTTGAGCTCCCACCTACTGGCCAAGCCCTGCTTCCAGTTAGAATTGCATGTTTCAATGAGGTCTAGTTATGTGATCTTGGAATAATGGAGTTGACTGTCCACAGAAGTAAATATATGTGCTAGGATACTACACACTGTTGTTTTTACTCTGAGCATAAAATCCATAAACTAATAAACAGTACATGGTAACACGACATAGTGCATAGAGCACTGGGCCTGAAGTCAGGAAGGCTTATCTTCCTGAATTCAAATATGACCTCAGATACTTACTGTCTGTGTGACCATGGGCAAGTTACTTAACCCTGTTTGTCTCAGTTTCCTCATCTGTAAAATGAGCTAGAGAAGGAAATGGCAAATCACTCCAGTATCTTTGGCAAGAAACCCCCAAATCGGGTCATGGAGAGTCAGACACAATTGAAAACTACTGAACAATAAATATATAATGAATATCTACCAAGCACACTGTGATCTCATAGGCTCCCAAAATCACCTAGAAAGCACAGAGCTGCTGAAATTCTGGGTAATATATAATCTGGGTTCATTTAGTTCCCCATGTTTGTACTTCTACAAATGAGAACAAAAGTGGAAACCACACAGCTTGTATAGGGGTTTGGCTCATGCATCCTGCAGCACCAGTCACTAGAAGAAAATGGAGAAATTCTGGACTCAGGATTTTGGCTCAGCCCAGAGTATGTAAACTTGGGACATCCCTCTCTTTGACCTCGAACACTGTAATTGTGCAACTACTTCTTCCCCTCTTTTCCTTTTACAACTCCCCACCCAAACCCTGCCCACTCAGTGAAGCACTGTGGCTTAGTGATTTTTTAAGAAAGAAATAGTGAGAGCAGCCCTGAACTAATCTTCATCTATCCAAATTCTCACAATCCTTCAGGTCTAGTTCAAGTTCCTCTCTCCTACATGAATTTTTAGCTGACTGCACCAGCTCTCAAACATTTCTTCCTCCTTTGAATTAAAATTCATAGCCTTTAATATCTGGATCATCCCTGGTTTCTTAATCATGTACTGCCTTGTGATACTTCATGCATTCTTATTTAATTCTTTATTCTTGCTTCACTTTGTATGTGTCTGTCTTGCATCCTAAACTATACAGCAAGTTCCTTGACAATAGGAATGACGTATTATAACTACCATCATCACAAACAAATGTTTAGTGCTTTCACATGAGTAAGTCAATAAACAATTATTAAGAGCCTACTATGTTTCAGGAACTGTGCTAAGTGCTGGTAATACAAAAAAAGGCAAAAGACAGGGAGCTCACAGTCTAAAAGGACATTGAATACATAAAGATATCTAAAATAGAATATCCCCTAAAATGTCTTGCAATCCACTTGAGGGACTAATAAATACCTCTCTTACTAGAGGCAGCTAGGTGCAATGGATAGAACACTGAGCCTATTGTCAAGAACACATGAATTCAAATCTGGTCCCAAACACTTACTAGCTGTGTGATTCCAGACAAGTCACTTCACCTCTGCCTGCCTCAGTTTCCCCAGCTGCAAAATGGGGATATAATAGAACCTACTCCTCAGGGTTCTTATAAGGATGAGATAATATTTACAAAGTGCTTTGCAAATCTTAAAGTGACTACATACACCTATATATGTATATACATATACATATACACATATAGACACACACATATATATACACTAGCTATTATTATCATTGTATGTCTTTGCCTCACCACAACACCTAATACTATATAATACACACAGTTAATGTTAACTATATCAATCTACATTAGATGGGTGATTGGATAAATGAATGAATGATTTGGAGTCAGAAATCCACAGAATCTAGATGCTCATAACCACTGGAAATTAAAGCACCAATATCATAAGAATTTCACAGCACAGTAAAAAGGAAACACTCATGATGGAATCCTAAGGTCCAGAAATAACATTCATTTAAAATATCAAGATTTTTGATTTGTGCAGAACACATTTAACAAATTATCTTTGTCGGGGCAGGTAGGTGGCACAGTGGATAGAGCACTGGCCCTGGATTCAGGAGGACTGAGTTCAAATCCAGCCTCAGACACATAACACTTACTAGCTGTATGACCCTAGGCAAGTCACTTAACCCCCATTGCCCAACCAAAAAACAAAAACAAAAACAAAAACGAATTATCTTTGTCTCACTCTCTCTGTGGGGTGTGTGTGTGTGTGTGTGTGTGTGTGTGTGTTTGTCCGTCCTGAGAGAGGCAATGCAAGAGTGTGGTTATTATTTGGGGGAGGCAAACAAGGGTTAGGGAGTTGAAGGATTTTTTTGACAGGGAGGGGAATAGTGTAGATTGAGGAGTGATAAGGAACAAGGGAGTTAATCTGGAAAGATCAAAGGCAAAAAAGATTAGGAATATATTGTGTTAGATCTCCCCTCCTCCACCAAAAGGCAATTAAAGAGATCCACCCTCTTACTAGCTATTTGATTTAATTACGGAGTTTCTGTCTGATCACTTGATGTTGTATAGACCCCAAAAGGGTCCCAGAATACCATATCTACTTTTAGAACTCCTAGAGTCTCATGGGACCTTTGGACAGCTAAAACATTGTTATGGCCTGGGGGTCTTACGGACTGAGTGCAACATGAATCCTTGTGTTATGACCCAAAGCTATAGTGAGAAAAACTGCTTTGTAAACCTCAAGGAGCCATAACAGTGTGAACCGTTGATATCATGGGGAACCCCCACTGCTCCTGAGTCCATCTGTCAAGAAACCTCGTCAAGCCTAGCAGGCCACTGCCATTGTATCTGCTGTCCAGAGGGTGCAGGAGTGGCCCCAGGAGGCCCTAGGAGTCAGAGAAGCAAATAAAGCCACTGCTGGTGATGGAGCTCGGGGATTTGTCATGGAAAGCAAGATTCAATAAATTCACAACTATTCAAGCTTCTAGATATTCTCTGCTTTCTTCCACATAACCTTAAATGTCATTTTGCTTGTGTGATTAAAAAAAAAGTCCAGGGCATACACAGAAGCTCTTCACAATAGCTCTAGGAGTATTGCTATGTCCATTTGACACATGGGCATAAAAGGAGATGAGAGATGGATTTATCTAAGACTGTAGTAAATTGCAGAGCTTGAACTTGAACCCACATCTTCTTACTAATTAACCAATCAATATTTATTAGATGTCTATTATGTGCCAGGCACTGGGCTAAGTACTGGAGATACAAAAAGGGGCAAAAGACAGTTCCATGCCTTTAAAGGAGCTTACGATCTAAGGGGGGGGGGGGCGGGAAGATAATATGCAAACAAATATATACAAAGAAAGGTATAGTACAGGATAACTAGGAAGGCACTAGAATTGCAAACCTTAAAGTTATATATGTGTATTTATATATGGATGTATATATACACACACACATATACACATATCTGTGCATATGTAGGTGAGTTATCGGCATCATCATTATTATTAAAAGTACAATGTTCTTTCCACATCCTCATACCTTCCACTACCCCCAGGCTGATCTGAATCCCACTGCAACTCTACCTCTTCCACCAGCTAATTTGTCACTGAGTGTAAATGTCAGGCTACCTGCTCCAGGAGTACAAAGATGATTTCAGAATCACAGATTTTAAGAGATAGCCTTACTGGCCATCTAGCTGCACCTAGGCACAAATGGAATCCCTACCATTACATACCCGAGAAGTAATCATCTATCTTCTGAAGATCTCCAGTGACAGGGAAACCTACTACCTGTGGAACTAACCCATTCCATTTTTGGACAGCTTTTGTTGGGATTTTAAAAATATAAATATAATGATAAATATAATAAACAAATAAACATAAAAAACCTCAAAATTGCCTCTTTGCCACTTCCATTCATTATCGTTCTTCTATATTAGGAAATAGAATGAAATTAACTCCTCTTTTGAACCATGGCCCTTCAAATATTTGAATATAACTATCATGTCTCTTCTACATCTTTTGTTCTCCAAGTCAATCAGATCTCCGTCATCCTGGTCACTTTACTCTGGCTACCCTCTAACTGATCAATGTGAGGCTCTGAACTGAACACAGCATCCCAGATGTAATCTGGCCAGAGCAGAGTACAGTAGGATAGCCGCTTTTTTCCCATAAGTGATGCCTCTCTTAAAGCAGCCTGAAATCACATAAGCTTTGTTGACTGTCACATTAAACGGCTGAATCCTACTGAGCTTGCCATCTAGTAAAACCCCCAAGTCTTTGTTAGACAAACCATGCCTCCCCAATCCTAGACTTGTGAAGCTGATTTTTCAATTCATGTATAAGATTACATTTATCCCTTTTAAATTTCATCTTATTAGATTCAGCCCAATGTTTTATCTTGTTAAGATATTTTCAGATCCTGAATGTCATCCAGTGTTAGCTATACCTCCCAGCTTTGTGTCATCTGCAAATTTAATGAATAGACTATCTAAGCCTTCCTCTAAGGCACTGATAAAGTGCTATACTGCACTGGACCAAGTACAGATCCCTAGGGCACTCCAATAGAGACCTTCCACCAAGGTGGCATTGAACCATTTGGGAGATTGCTCCTAGAAACCAGCCTTTCAACCAATTCCAAATCCATCTAACTGCACTGCCAGCTAATCCACATCGCTGTCTTTTCCACAAGAATAGTATGAGATACTTTATCAAATGCTTCATCAAAATCTGAACAAACTGTATCTATGACATTCTCCTGATCTGTCAGACCTTTTTAAAAAAAAAGAAGAAAGAAAAGAAAGATAATATCCATCTCCTCTGATTGTTATCAGTTATACGGGCTAAGTAAGAATGCTTTCATTTCTGTTCTTTCATTTCTTTCATTTCATTTCATTTCATTTCAATGAAGAATAGCTTCCTATTTGCTTTCCAATCTCTTCCCCAATTTGTGCATGAGCAGGAATACTGTGGATTCCATGCCTGGAAGCCTTTTAGTTTGAGTTGTGGCTGTCTCTAGGTCATGCCGTTGTTCAATTGGAGTCTGGGTAATAACTCTTTGAAGACATTCCTTCCAGAGCCCACTGTTACCCATAACATCTAAACTCAGGAAAATTAAATGGACAGATGAACATGAGTGTTAGAGAGTTAAAAGGCACTCCCATACATTTTTATTCAGAGAGTTTGAAGAGTATTATCCACATTTTACAGATAAGAAAACTGAGGCACCATCAAAGAAGTGGAGTGCTCTGCCCAAGTCACAGTGAAAAGATGCAGACTTTGAAGTTAGAGAACCAAGGTTTAAATATGACTTCAGATATTGATCAGCTATGCACTATGGGCAAGTCAAGTCACTTAGAACCTCCTTTGTAAAAATGAAAGGGTTGGATCAGATGGTCTCTTAGGTCTTTCCCAGGTTAAGCTTTCTGAATCTTGCCATTCCAGGCAAGAACAGGCTCCTCCCTTAAATTCCACAGCAAAATGATACACACATGCCAAATTTCTAATCAGAGTAGAGACTAAGTGACTCATACAACACTCTAGGGTCTAATGAGTAAGAAATGCATTTGTTCTATAAAAATTACATGAACAATTATAAAATATTCTTCTTTCCTTTCTCAGCTACCCAAGAGCAAACAGAAAATATTAAGTTAAATATGGATATGTGTGATTCTTTACACCAGAGGTTTGCATACTCAGTTCAGAGAAATGGAAAGATGACTCTTAGTCACTTCCTGCCCTATACTCATAACTCTTCCTCCATCTTACCTTTATCACTTTCTCTTCCTATCATATGCCTGCAGGGAGTAAAAATGACATTGGTAACTTGGAGATCAGCTCAGAAATAGACATCATGGAATTTAATAAGGACAATTATAGAGTAAGAAAGCAAGAAATGATCTTGTATTTATATTTTGGACCAGATGTTTGATTTCATTGATCTAGAGCAGGGGTCATCAAATTATATCCTGTTGGCCAAATCCGGCTGCTTCCTGCTTTTGTATACTCCCTGATCCAGGGGACTGCCAGTAAGGAAACTCTCTTGGCCAAGGCACCTGCTCAGCAACTTATTTATAACCTTAAAGAGTTGCTTGGGACACTCAGAGTTTAAATGATTTGCACAGGGTCATAGAGCTACTGCCTAACTTGAATCCTCTTCCTTACTAGAGGCCAACTTTCGATCCACTACTGCACCATGCCTCCTCATGAATGGGGGGAGAGAAGAGGGGGAATGCCACAGAAAACACATCCTAGTGGTTAGAAAGCTGATCATGAGTCTCAAAGAAAGTGCTGGAGACTGAAAAGTTAAACTGCCTGATACGAGAAACAAATAGGCAGACAGGCTTTAACCCCTGGATGGTAACCTCAGTGGTGTGTACTTACTTAGCCAGAGGCAGGCCCCTACTGTCTGGGTCTGAACTTCCATAAATAAAAAAGTGAGGATCTTGGCTGGAAAGATGGTACAATAGTTGTCTTCTGCAAACATCTTCAACTCTAAAAATTCAAAAGAAAGGAATGATACTTCAGATATAAACTAGGCCCATGAAGAACTTATGGAGGTATTCAGAAAAAAGCCACAGAAATGCTTCAGGAATTGAAAGAGAAATTTAACAAAGTCGGGGAGGGAGGTATCAGAGACCCGAAGGGAGACATTCTAAGTGTGGGAAACAGCCACAGTAAAGATGGAGAGGAAGAACAGTTTGCAGGAATGTGTCATAGAATCATAGGAATTAGATCCAGAAGGAGTCTTAGCCACTATCTAGTCCAACCCCCACATTTTACAGGTGGAGAAACTGAGACACAGAGAAATGAAGTGACTTTACCCAGGGTCACATAGTTACTAAATGGCATAGTTGGGATTAGAATACAGTTCCAAATTCAAATCCAACACTCTTTCCATGGTACCACACTGTCTTATTGGACTAGAACATAGGATCAGAAATTTAGAACTAGAAGGAACCTTAAAGAGTATCTAGACCAATCCTCTCACTTAACAAATGAGGACACTGAGGCCCAGAGAGTTATAAGTGATTTGCTCAAGGTCAAGCAGCTAATAAATATCTGAGGCAGATTAAACTAGATCCTGGTCTTCCTAACTTTGACACCAGTGTTCTTCATACCATATTCTATCTGAAGCCCAGATTAGATAATCAATGAATTTTTTTAAGAATTTGATGTGAAATATCAAGTATCAGCCTATAGGAACATGGCAGAGATAGTTTGGGGCCATGCTGGCTCCTTTCCTCGCTGCTATTTCTCTGACTGCTCCCCTAGTACAGTTAGAGATAACAAATAGGTAGTTGGTGATATCAGACAAGGCATTCAGAAGCAAGAATCAGTCTGGTTCTATAGATGTGGCAATCACTGCCACATAGAAGTTATAGGTGAATCTATAGGAGATGACAAAAATCACCGAGAGAGAGTATACAGAGAAGAAAGTCCTAGACAAAGGAGCAGAATTAGACAGTCTCTATGAACCCTTCCAGCTGTGAGATTCTATAATTCTGTGACTAGCAAGAAGAAAGAAAGAAAGAAAGAAAGAAAGAAAGAAAGAAAGAAGAAAGGAAGGAAGGAAGGAAGGAAGGAAGGAAGGAAGGAAGGAAGGAGAAGAGAGGAAGGGAGAAAGGGAGAGAGAAAGGGAGAGAGAGAGAGAGAGAGAGAGAGAGAGAGAGAGAGAGAGAGAGAAAGAAGAGAGAAAGAGAGAGAAAGAAAGAAAGAAAGAAAGAAAGAAAGAAAGAAAGAAAGAAAGAAAGAAAGAAAGAAAGAAAGAAAGAAAGAAAGAAAGAAAGAAAGAAAGAAAGAAAGAAAGAAACTGGGGTTTCATCATGAAAAAGAGAAGAAGGCTAAGGGGCCCAACTTAGTAAAAGACTTCAAGTATAGAAATAAAAGGTTATTACACAGAGGAGGGGGACCAGCTGTTCTCTATCTTCAGGGCAAGACAAGAGGAAATGGGCTTTAAACTAAGGCTGGAGAGAAGGATTTCCTCTCAGTGGGGGTTGTTAAGCTCTGGACTGGGTGATCAAAGGAGACTGTGTAATCACCTCCTTGGGAGTTCCTTAATACCAGGACTGAGTCTCATTTGATTGGGGTGGTTCTGAATCTCTCTCTAGACTCCTTCCTTCCCTCATATTCTATAACTTCTGGTTTCTCCTATTTGTCTTGAAGGACTTTGGCAACTCTAGAGGAAACACTTACACCATCTCCACATAATCTGGGAACATAAGCAGCCTAGTTTCCCAACATGGAACATTTAGAAATTCAAAAGCATCATGGCAGGGACTTTTCCCCACCACTTTGTTCTAATCCTATTACGGCGGAAATGGCTGGGATTTCAGGCATGGGAACAGATTGTGGTGCTGGGCATGAACTTTAAAGTATCTATCCAGAAAAGTGTTAACCTCAAGTAAGGACGCTAATGTTTTTGTGTTCAAAGCTCCACATAGTCCATCTACTCAGCACAAGTTGATGGGAAGCAGAATGGCCCAGTGGAGTTACCAACAAAGCTCCAAAAGCCCAGAGAAGCTATTTGACTCCATTTATAAAGGAATGTATTCCAAGAGTCCATTTCAAGACTCGAGAGAGAGCAAAAGGGGCCTAAAGCATTTTGTAGAAAGTCAAATAGAAGAAAAATCTTTGGCTTCTCAGACATCTGAGAAGAGAAAAAAAGAAACCTCCTTCACTTAACATAATGTTAAACCTTCCTTTTCCCTGGACTACATCATATACTTGGGGCAAAGTATATACCTTTTGCTTCAATTAATTTCTTTTTTCTTCCCTCTGTCCAGCATCAAAACATGGAATCTTCCACCTTGGATAACTTCAAGGAAGAGGATTTATATTAGCCCCAACAAAGACAGAGAAATGCAGTTTAGACCAACAAAAACACACACACACACACACACACACACACACACACACACACACACACACACACACACACACACGGCCAAGGGCATAATTGTGAGCCCTAAACACTTTTCCCACTCTTGGGGCAGTACACTGAGTTGGAAGCACCTGTAACACTCCCATTGGATCTGTCTTACCTAATTAAACTATATAGTGTTTGCTCTTCTACTGCTGTGCTAAATGTTTGAATTTCCCTTTCATTTAAGATTTAGAGTTGGACATTAAGTTTCCAAATGACTCCACATTTCGTGATTAGTGCAGGTGTAGTGCATACAAACTGAAGACATCAGACATTTAATTCACAGTGTTTCACAGGCCTATCTCTCATCTGTATCTGGACCCACCCCGCAAGAATGCTGGTTGATATTTATTGGAGTTTAAGCTCGTCCTGTTTAACTTCCAATATTAACATAACGCTGTAAGGGTAAATGCAGATTCCAAATTGGAAATCATATAAGACATGCAACCTGTGACTCTGTATTAGTTTTACCTGATGTATGTCTGTTAAGCATTTATAAACGTTCAACAGCGCCAAAAATAAGGATAGATTTAAAATTTCCTTCTCTTGGTAGGGCTAACATAATCGATTTTACTAAATAAAAACCCATCTTTTTTTTTAATGCCATTCTTCCAGTGATGTTGTATGATGAGGAGTCATAATTATGTTTTTAAGAATTAAGTTTGATGGGGAATGAATTATTAAATAGATCACTAAATATCTACCATATTGGTTAAAAGCTGCAATATCAAAGGGCTTAAAAATAACTTAATCCTACTTCATTTGTGAGACTATCAATGAAAAAACTCCAAGGCCTTCTTTTGTGTATGGCCCCAAGTCATACAAAAAGATAAGCAATTAAGTTAGCAAATTAATTATATTTAACATTGTAATATTTATTATAGTATACTTTGAATTATATAATTATTAATGGTTGTGTTGGTTATAATAATTATAACATAATATATGATATATTATATACGTTATTTTAATATTAATTATAAGATACTTAGAATTATACCAAAAAACCATAATATTTGTTTAAATCTCTTTACAACATGACCCCTGACTTATCTCTCCAGTCTTATTTCATATCACTCCCCTGCCCATACTCTATGTAACAATCAAACTAGGCTTCTTACTGTCCTTCATACCTGACACTGTCTCTTTGCCTTTCACTGATTATCCCCCATGCATGATATAAACTCCCTTCTCATCTCCAACTCTTAGATTGCCTAGTTCCCTTCAAGATGCAATTCAGGTATCTATATGAGGCCTTTCCTAATCCCCCAGCTTCTATTACTATCCCTGCCTCAAATCACCTTATATCTATTTATTTATATATAAAAATATATCCATGTTGTCTCCCCCAGTAGAATGTAAGCTCCTTGAGGGCAGGAATTCATTTGACTTTTGTCTTTGTATTCCCAGGGTCTAGCACTGTATCTGGCACATAGAAAATACTTTATGATTGATTGCTTTAGATATAATTAGGTACTGTTTTTTAACTCACGCTAATTCTGATTACAGATACCTGTGTCTAACACTCTCAACTTTCTTCCTCTCCAGGCTCCAGGTTTTCTCTGCCATGCCATAGAAACCTCTTCAGCCCAGAATCCCATTGCACCCCTGGCCTTCACACATCGGAAGTATCCTCTGCCCTTTCAGCTTCTCCTTCTGATAGGTGGGAGACCCTCCAGCTAAAGGCATGTGCCCAGGACAGACACAACTTCATTCTTCTCCAGGTGGCATTCTGGACTCTGCTTTCATCCCTTTCCCCTCCCTATCTCCAGTCAGCTTCCTTTTACATGCTTTCTTCTCCCTTTAGAATGAACGTAAGCTTCTTGAGGCCAGGGACTGTCTCTCTTGCTTATATCTATATTTCCCAGCTCTTGGCACAATGCCTGGCACATTGCAGTCACTTCATAATGGCTAGTTGACTTGATTTGACAGTTTTACTGAGGCTCTGGGGACAGAGCTGTATACATACACTTCAGCTGGATGTTCAGTCACAGAAATAGACCAAAGATGTTTGTGTAACCCTAGAAACAAAGCCAAATATACCAAGTTGGTACAAAGGCCAAATATTAAGCCGCCTAAATGCTATCACACTACCTGGTTAACGCTGTGCCATATTCTTTAGTCCCCATATCTTGATTATAGAATACTGTCAGAAATGTCTAGATTTAAGCTCAGTATCTCTAATCTAAAACGAAAGTAATAGGTGGAAGTGTGCTCCATGTGCAAATCATCTGTCACTCTCCTAAAGCCTATGGAAAGTTATTATCTGGCTGCTGAGAAGAGTTTTTTTTGTGTGCAATATTATCAGCTTAAAGGGGCAGCTAGAGGGTGCAGTAAATAGAGTGCAGGGCTTGGAGTCAGGAAGACTCCAGTTCAAATCTGAACAATTGCCTCACCAAAAAGTAGGGAAAAAAAAGGGGGTCTTGTGTGTGTGTGTGTGTGTGTGTGTGTGTGTGTGTGTGTGTGTGTTGTGTGTGTGTGTGAGAGAGAGAGAGAGAGAGAGAGAGAGAGAGAGAGAGAGTATGTGTGTGTGTGTGTGTGTGTGTGTGTGTGTGTGTGTGTGTAAGTAATAGGGTAGTATTTTGGACTGCCTCCTAGGCAGGGTAAGGAACTAAGTCCTCTCTGGGAAGTCTGGGAATTGTAGTTTTCACAGCCCTATAAAAGACTGGCTCTACCATGAGGTTTGAGAGAGGGAGGGCTTTCCCACTGCAGGGCAGCTTTTGAATGAATGAGTCTGCATTGAAGCGGAGAGGGAGACAGTCGGTCAATAAGAGAGAAAGAGAAACTCGGAGCTTATAGGGGAGCAGCAAGGGCAGGTTGGCTACCTGATTCCTGGCCTGGCATCTCGCAGGGTGTGTTCCAGGACTAGATGCTAAGTGTAGTAGGCTAACTGGGCAAGCCACTGCTTTATAAAACAAAGAATTCAGATTCTGCCTATCTGGTATAATGATCCCATTAAGATCTAAGGAAAGCTACAAGAGAGGTTTTACTGCCATCTCCAGCACTCCCTCCCCATTCCTGTTTGCTAATAGGTAGTTATATACGATTTCTCCCCTCCCCCCATTCCATTGTTATTTTTTTTAATCCTGATTTTGCTTTGTATCATATCCATGATCAATTATGAATGCTATGTACTGCATATCTATATATTTATTCTAGGGATACTGGAGGATGCTAGTGACAAACTGAGATATAGAGAACTAGAAAGGAAACCTAAGAGAAATTCCTGCCTCTGAAGAAGAGGAAGTAGGAACAAAAGGGAAGGTCACACCTCTAGACTGCCCAGTGGGAGGATAAAGGTGTGGTCTGAGTAGAATTAGCTTCTCTCCAAATTCCTAAGGGTGAAGGGAGTTTAAAAAAAAAAAAGATAAAATGCTCAGCCAATTTTGCCCCACATCAACATCTGTTGATTACACATGCAAGTATATTATTTATGTCACACGTGCATACTACACAAGAAAAATCAGTTGGTGGAGCTGTGAATTATTTTCAGCCATTTTGGAAAAAAATACCCCTCAAATCACTAAACTGTACATACTCATGTACCCAGTAATTCCGTTACCATGCATATACTCCCAAAGAGACCAAGTTAGAGAGAAAGGAGATATATATCTATATCTAGATAGATAGATAGATATACATATTTGCAAAAATGTTTATAGTAGCACAACAACCCTGGGAGTTAGGTGCTATTATTATCCTCATTTTACAGATGAGGAAACTGAGTCAAACAGAAGTTAGAGACCCTGTGCCCAGGGTCACACAGCTAGAATGTGTGTGGGACAGTGACCACTGAAATCAAGAGTCTGGAGTCTGAATCAGAGATCAGAAAAGGTCTTTATTCTTTCTCATAAGAAAGGTCACAGCCCTTGCTGCTCAAGCAGCGGCAGCCAGGGAGTGCGCCTGCTGGCTGTGAGAAGCAGAGTTTTATAGAGCCCTAATGCCTGCTCTCTTCCACTCTCTTACCTCTTTCCCCCACTGGCTGGGTACTCAAGGCATACAATCTAAACGTGGCAACTAATACCCAATAGAGGCAAACATACCCATATTTGGGAACTAGATGTATGCGTGTACCAGGAAGCGGAGCGACCAGGAGCTGCCTGTGCTGACCTGGATTTTTGAGAAAGGTGAAACTCAACTCAGGGCTTAGGCCTGAGGGAACTGAACTTTAGGCCATCTCTCACAAAAATGTCTGAATCTGGATTTGGACTCAAGTCTTCCTAATTTCAGACCCAGCATTTTATCCATTTGTATCACACAGCTGCTTCTGCAAGGAACTAGAAAAAAAGAGAGTGCCCATATATTGGGGGATGACTGGACAATCTACCTTCTACTGCCTGTCTTTGCATTGGCCATACTCCATGCCTGGAATGCATTCCCTGTCTGCTTCAGAGGACCCTTCTCTTGCTTCCACATGCAACTCAAGTCCTACCTTTTCCATGATTCTTCTCCTTATTTCCCTACCCCCACTTCCCACTATTTCCCCACTACCCCTTCCCAAACCACTTTGTATATATTGCGTTTTTCCTCAGATTTATTCTTTATGTCCTATGTAATTGTTGTCTCTATGTTAAAATGCAAGCTTTTCGAAAGCAGGGATTGATTCATTCTTTGTATATGTATCCCTAGAACCTAATACAGTTCCTGGTACATACCAGGACAAGTTAGGTCAGCTCAATAAGCATTTATTAAGTACCTACAATGTGCCAATCACTATTCTAAGTTCTGGGGATAACAAAAAAAAGAGGCAAAAACAGAGTCCCTGCCCTCAGGAAGCTGAGAATCTAATGGGAGAAATAACATGAAAACAACTATGTTCAAACAAGATATATACAAGATAAATTGGAGATCATCTCGAAGAAAAAGTGTCAGCATTAAAGGGGATTAGGAAAGCTTCTTACAGACTGGGTTTTAGCTGAGATTTGAAGAAAGTTAGGGAAGCCAGAAAGCAGAGATGCAGAAGAATATTTCAGGCACAGTCAACAGCTAGTTAAAATTCAAGCACAGGACACTGGAGTGTCTTTGTGCAAGACAGCAAGAAGAACAGTGTCACTGGACTATATAGTATGCAGAGGGGATTAAGACGTAAGCTTGGAAAGGTAGGAAAGGGCCAGATTATGAAGGATATTAATAGTCAAATCCTGGATTTTGGCTGAAGGCAATAGGGAACCACTGGAGCTTATTGAATATCAGCATAACATGTCAGATCTGTACTTTAGGAAGGTCAATTAGATAGCAGAGTGAAAATGGACTGGAGAGTGGAGAGGCTTAGGGCCTAGAGGACAGTCAGCAGACTACTGAAATAATCTACAGCTATGCCAAGTGTGGCCATGTCTAAGGAGAGAAGGAAGAGTACAAAGAGATATTGTGAAGACAGAATTGACAGGACTTGGAAACATAGCATATGGGAGTAAGAGATAGTGAATCAAGGATAACATTTAGGTGATGAACCTAGGTGACTGGGAAGATGACAGTATTTTTAACAATAATGGAGAAGTTAGGAAGAGGAAAAGGTTTAGGGAAAAAATAATGAATTCCATTTTGGACATGTTGAGTTTAAGATATCTACAGAATATCCGATCATCTTCAATTGTCTAATAGGGAGCTGGAGATGTAAGAGTAGAGGTCAGCAGAGAGGTTAAGGCTGCTTAAGTAGATTTGAGAATCATCAGCATGGAGATGATAACTGAACACACGGGAACTTGATCACTCACTGAAATAATAAGGGAGAAGAGGGCTCAGGACAGAGCCTTAAGGGTTACCCAGGCATGATCTGGACAAACTCCAGGAGCGGAGACTGAAAGAGCAGACAGATAGATAGAATGAGAACCAGGAGAGAACAATGTTATGAAAACCTACAAAGAAGATGATATCAAGAAGGCAGCAAACAATAAGGTATTTAATAAATGTTTTTTGATTGAAAAATAGAATTTTGTAGAATTCTTTTTTTAATTCAATTTTTCAGTTCCAAACTCTCCTTCCCCTTTCCCTCTCCTTCTATTGAACAGTTCTCTATAAAATATTTTTGTTCTTTGTATATTGAAATATGTGTTGATGCATGTGTTAATAAAAAAAATTATTTTTTTTAAAGAAAACGTTATTGACAAACTCTATCATATGAAATTTCCATCAATCAAGATGCAAACTTACAAAGGGGTGAAAATCATAGAATCTTAGTTATAAAACAATCTTGGAATCCATCTGGCTTAACCTATTGCCCTAACTAGTAGCCATTTCTATAAATCCTGGAAAGCCTCTGCCTGAACACTTCCAGTGATAAGGAGCTTACCACTTTGAGAAGCCACTGGATCCATTGTTAAATAGCTCTAATTGTTTTTAAAAAAAAATTCTTCCTTGTAGTGAGCTCAAAATTGTCTTCCAGTAACTTCTATCCATTTCTCTGATTTTTACTCTTTGGAATTAGGCAGAATGTCTGCCTCATCTTCCACATGATAGTCCTTCAATTATTTGAAAGATGTTACTATGTTTATTCTTCATTATGTTCTTCCTTAATTCCAGTAGAAATATCTCAAACTCCTTCCATCATCCCCATGACTTGGTTTCCAACTCCCTCACTCATATTGGTGAACTTCTCTAGGACATACTCTATTTTAATCACTGTTCCTTCTCAAATATGATACTGCAAAATAAATATCCTATTTTAGATGAGACCTGATCAGTGCAGAGGACAGTGGGACTCTCATTTCCCTGAATGTGGATTCATGCTTTAACTAGTCTGAAGATTCTTCCATAGAAATAGGAACCTGCTTCCTCCTATCTTGTATCACTCCATCCTGTGGGCAGCCACCTTCAGGAGTTGTTGTGGCCAAAGAAAGGCATTCATTGCCTAGTGGCCAACTTTTCTCTCTGAATTTCACTGAGTTGCTGCTGGGATAACAGACATAAGCTCCTGCCAGGACTGTGTTTGAAGTCTTTTCAAGTTAATAAGCCTTTCCAGAATGTGTGATAGGCTGGGAGAGCATTAAGTACTCCAGGGAGACTCTGCACTGTAATGAGGAATGGGAGTAAGAGGCAGAGAATCCATGTAGTACAGCAGATAGAACCCAATGAGACTTGAATTTGAATCTGTCTTAGATACTAACTGTATGAAGTAATTTGACCTCTTTGGACCTCGATGTTTTCACTGTACAAGGAAGGAGTTGGACACTGATGACCTCTAAGGTCTCTTTCAACTCTAAATTTATGATCCTATACCTCCATTAATCCAACCTAAGGTTTCATTAGCATTTTTAGCAAGTGTCTTACAACATTGGCTAATACTGGGCTCAAAGTCAACCAAATTCCCCATATCTTTTTCATTTTTAAAAGTTTTATTTATGCCCTTTTTTACAGTACATTCATTTGCTAATATGTTCCTCTTCATACTCCTTCCCCTGATCTTTCCATTATAATCAAGATTCTTTTTTAAAGACGAAAATTGTTCATCAAACTCTACCAAGACATTTACCACATTCTGCAGCCACAGTCATCCACCTTTCCCACTTATAAAGGGTAATGCATTTTTTTCATCTCTCCTCTCCCACCCCCAGGCCTTTTACACACACACACACACACACACACACTCCTGCTATTAAATGTGGCTTCCCCCATACTGTGCTTAAGCAATTGATAGTTTATTTCTGAGTATAGTACTTTATAATTTATTGTAATTGCTGAATTGAATCTTGTTGGTTTGAGCTCATCCTTCCAGTCTATCAAGACCTTTATGAATCCTAATTCTGTCATCTGACTTATTAGTGATTCATTCCTAGAAGCTTTGTGTCATTAGAAAATATGATGAGCATGACTTCATCCAAATCACAATAACCTTTTGAGGTAGGTGCTATTATTAAGCCCATTTTACAGTTGAGGAAACTGAAGCAAACAGAGACTAACCAGCTTACCCAGGTTTACAGAGCTAGTAAGTGTCTAAGGCTAGGTTTGAAAGCAGGTTTTCCTGACTCCAGGCTCAGGATTCTAATCACTGAGCCACCTAGCTATGGTTCAGTATTCAAAAACAGTTCAAATGGTTCTGCTTTTTTTTTTCACTTTTGCCAACCAGCCAGACGACACATTAATTTAAAACAAAGCACATTTATTCAAGTAGAACAATAAATAAAACTATGAGAAAAAAAAATCTCAGTTTAACCACAACCAGTGGCTTCCATACAGATAATACACAGTCAGAACACATGGGGAACAAGAAACATTTGGCCAAGAAGCATATGTGGCAGAGGCACACACTTGGAGGACGCAAACCAGTAGCAAACTTCCCTCCAACTGGCCAAATGAGCCTAGCTCCCTATTTCCTTCTCTCTACCAACAGAGATGAAGAGAGAGTCCTGATCTAAGATTCCTACTCTTCTGAGAAATGCAGAAATAAGACTTCTCCTGGGGCCTAAATCCCAAGAGAGCAATTTGCAAGGAAGTTACACTAAATCATGAATGGAGAGGAAAGGAGGAGGGAGAGTGGTTCTAAGTACTACAGGCATGGACATCTGGTTCATCTAGTCCTGCATTCAGCAATGCACAGTTGTTTACCCATGCCTCCATAAGGATGGGGGGCGGGGTGGAGAAGGCCAAATGACCCATAAAACCAGAGAATACATAGTTGATCAGATGAGCAGCTCAGCCTTTCAAATTTATTAGCATTTTCAGCATTCTCCTCCAATACGGGTCAGTTAACCCCAATTCTCTGTTCCCTGGCTACTTCTCTCTTTCCCCACTGTCTCCAATTACTAAAACCTCCACCTTAATTTGACTTGTTCCCACTGATATAGTTTTGATATAACTTGGTATTGTTCCCATTATCCCCAGGTCTAGATTGCATTTTTCCCGGTCTCCTTTGCTGCCCTTGCATATTCTTTCCCTGGATGAAAGTTCTTAGCTACTGCCTCCATATACACTGGGTTTAGAGTCATAGGACCTAGATTCAAATCTCAGTTCTGTCATTTACTATATGACCTTAGGTAAATCACACATCTCAATGGGCTTCAGTTTCCTCATCTGTAAAGTGGACTTTTGGTGTTAGGTAATCATGTTCAACTCTTCATAACCCCCATTTGGGATTCTGCCAATAAAGATATTGGAGTGGTTTGTCATATCCTTCCCCAACTCATTTTACAGAAGAGGAAACAGAGTTAAGTGACTTGCCCAGGTTCACACAACTAGTAAGTATCTGAGGCCAGATCTAAACTCATGTCTTCCTGACTCCACGGCCAGTGCTTTATCCACTAAGCCATATTTTTGCCCCTGACTAGAAAATCTCTAAAGCCCCTTCCAGCTCTAGAGCTATGTTCCCATATTCTCTAGTTGTCTTCTATTTTGCCTCAACTATGTCTTTCAACTTTCAACATGTCAGGGATTTCTGCTTGGTCTTCATCTTGTTCTATTGGTCAGGAAAGTTTTAAAAGTATTCCCTTTATAATTCTAGAATGACTAAAGCATCCTACAGCAACCATTGTGACCTTCCAAATAAAATAAACCAAGCTCCAAGAGTGATATGTGACCCTAAAGTCTCAGGTAGGCAATCTCTAATTTAAAGAGGTAACAGAAGAAATAGGGAGCCATCACTGAAGGGGAAAACACATGGTTTTGAGAGCAGGCATCTAGATCCACAGGTTGCCTGCCTTATCTCAGACACTTGCTAGCAATGATACTGGACAAGTCATTTAATTTCTCTGAGCCTCTGTTTCCTCATTTATAAAATGAGGATGGCAAGATGGCAGAGTAAGCAGTAAATCGCCGTAACTCTCTCATACTCATCTCCAAACAACCATATAGTGCCCCCAAATAAATCCTGGAACAGCAGAATCAGCAAAAAGCACAGGGGAGGAGGGAGGGTTGGAAGCTATGAGTCCAAGAAACTTGGAAGATTGGCAAACCAGTAGTGAATCTTGAGCTCCAGTGTGGTGGAGCAGGCAAACACCATAGCAGGACACCCCCCCCCCACATGCCTTAGCATAGCCAGGAATGCTCAGATTCCTACTCTGAGAACCTCATGCTTCAGCATAGCCCAGGGCAAAGAGGCATCCTCTGGAGGCTATACTACACCTGCTTCAGTAGAGTCCTGGGCAAACAGGCAGCCTCCAGAGGCCAGACCTCCATGTGCCTCATTGTAGCCCCTGGGGAACACAGAAACAATACACCAGCCTCAGAACACATCAAATACCACCACTAAGACCCCAGGTCAGCACCAGGTAAGCTGCCAGACCCCCCACGGCTGCCAGTAGTGCCAGCCACCCCCCCACTCCACCCTCTCAGCACAGCACCAGACACAAAGGTCTCCAGAGGGCTACAGGGCAACATTAGTGAAGCATCAGGTAAACAGGCAGCACCTTCAGCCCCTGACATAAGAAGACTGAGACAGTGTCCCTTCTACCCTGAGAGCAGAGTTCAAATTTAAAGGAAGAGAAAAAGGTAAAAAAGATGAACAAAACAACAACAACAATAACAAAAAGAATCTGACCGTAGAAAGTTATTATGGTGACAGGGAAGATCAAGACACAAACTCAGAAGAGGACAGCAGTGTCAAAACATCTATTGGCAAAATCCCAAAGAAAAATGGGAAGTGGTATCAAGGCCAGAAGGAACATCATGGAAGCTCAAAAAGGAGCTTAAAGATCATATAAGAGAGGTAGAAGAAAACCTGGGGGGAAAATGCAAGAGAATTGTGAAAAAAGAGTCAACAGCTTGGAAACAGAAAATACTGCTTAAAAAGTAGAATTGGCCAAAGGAAGAAGGAGATACAAAGATATACTGAAGAAAACAACTCCTCAAAAAGTTCAATTGGCCAAATGGAAAAGGAAGTACAAAAGCTAATTGAGGAAAAACAATACCTTAAAAGTTAGAATGGACAAGTGGAAGCTAATGACTCTATGAGACATCAAGAATCAATCAAAAAAATTCAAAAGAATGAAAAAATGGAAGAAAATGTAAAATACCTCATGGGAAAAACAATTGACCTGGAAAATAGATCCAGGAGGGACAATATCAGAATCACTGGGTTACCTAAAAGCCATAATCAAAAGGAGGACCTGGACGGCATCCTTCAAGAAATTATCAAGGAAAACTGCCCTGACATCCTGGAACCAGATAGCAAAATAGGCATTGAAAGTGACAAGTAGGGAAATTATAATATGTTTAAAGGCACCATAGATTACAAATAACTATTGATACTTAATACATTTGCATCAAATTAAGATACTTAAAGGAAAAGTTAACAGAATGTTGAGAATAAAGAGAAAGTAAAAGCATAATCGTGGAATACTACAATATATCTCCTTCAGACCTACACAAATATAACCAAAAAGAAAGACATAGAGAAGTTAAAGATAAGAATAGAATTTTTTAAAATTTAGAGATGTTAGATCTCTGGTGATTACTAAATGGGAACATAAAGAAACAAATTTCTTAGCACTGCCTGGCACCAAAAAATAAAAAATGACTATGTTCCCCCTTTTCTCCCCATATAATTATTTTTAAAACCCTTTTCGTTGTCAGAATCACGTGCCAGTTTCATTCTGAGTATGAGCTTTCCAGAGAGCTACCATTTTATGTTTGGGTCCCATTTTCTTTTGGGGAAACTGAGGCTTGCCCAAGATTGACTTTTTAGTGTATAAGTCAGGATTTGAACTTAAGTTTTTCTGAGTCCAGGTCTAGTGTTTTATCTACTATATTGATATTCACTTGATTATCTATCCGAATGTAATCAGACTAAAAGTAAGTGAACGATACCTGAAATATAAGTTGTACAAACAGGAGTAACTTGTTTTTCACACTGCTCACAACAGCTCAGAATTCCACAGACCAAAACCACTGGTCAAAGTGGTTAAACCAGGGGAGGGGAACCTGCAGCTGTGAGGGCACATTTGGGCCTCTAGGTCCTCAAGTGTGTAGGTACTTGAGCATCCTCAAGAACAAAGGGGATTTGTTCTGTGAAGTTTGGATTCGGTCAAAGGGCTCAACTTGAGGACCTAGAAGACCACATGGGGCTTCAAGGCCATAGGTTCTCCACCCTTGGGTTAGACTACTGAACCAAGAGACAATCTCATGATGACACATTAGGCTATTAATGACTCAAAGTAAGTCACTCAAATTCAGTTTTCCTGTCTTCAAAATGGGAACAAGAATTTCTGCATGGCTCCTGAGGATATTAACTGGATATTATAACAGTGATGATGCTCTGTATACTGTGTATGTAAGCCTTCCTTGAGTGTACGCAGGATGTGAAAATTTGACTAAGCCTAAACAGAAAATCTAAAAGAGGGCATTTTTTTCTATCAGAGGGCTAAAATGGAGCATCGGTGTATTCTTTAGATCTGGAACCGAGGAGCTGAGACAAATATTTGTAAGTATTTTTTTAATTCTTTGACCTGCGTTCCAAGTGCCAAATATGTGTGGGTATAATATATATGTATATATACATACAAAGTATATGTATGTACATGCACATGTATATGCAAAGTATGATACCTCATGGAAGGTCAATGTTAACCAATACATTAGCATTTTCAATATTACCCATTCTTTCAGAGTATTTTATTTGTTTTTATTTGACTACAGGCAGCATGGACGTAGTGGAGAGAACTCTGGGCTTAGTGTCAGAAAGACCTAGGTTCAAATCAGACTGATATTTAATAAGCAACACCATCTGCCTGTTGGACTCATACATCTGGACATCCCATGGGCATCTCAAAATCATCACGTTTGTAACAGAAATCATTTAATTTCCTCTCTATACTATTCTTTCTAGCTTCCCATTTTCTATCCAGGGCAACATCACCCTAGTCATCCAGGTTCATGAACTCAAAAGTTATCCCAAACTCCTCAATCTCCCTCATATCCCATATCCATTCAGTTGTCAGGTTCTGTTGACTCTCCCTTCATAATTTTTTTGCATTTTTCAGGTTCTCTTCATTCACACATCATGTGGCCACCACCCTAGTTGAGGCCCTTAGTACCTCTGGCTTGTTGCAATAGCATCCTAATTAGTCTCCCTGCCTCAAGACATCCCTTCTTCAAACTATCCTCCACACCACTGGCAAAGTGATGTTCCTAAAGCATGGGTCCAACCATGTCATGGCCCTTCTCAAAAAATTCCAGGGCTTCTGTGGCAAAATGCAACTTCTCTGTTTGGTGTCTAATACCCTTTACAATCAGGCTCCAAACCACCTTTTTCAGCCTTATTACACATTACTCCCTGAGGCTGGCTGGGAATTGACTTTAACACAGTGCAGCTGGCAAAAATTAATAAGGAATTTTTCTAGTAGGTGGATGATGGTGAGCACAGGCCCTTGGGTAGATAGGCTCACCTGGGGGGAATGAGCATATAGCATCTGCCCTACCTTCCCCTTAGGAGCCCATCAGGGCTGATAAAACAAGATCCCACTTTTACCAGGCAACCAAACAGTTGATAATATATTTAGGTCCACTTTCTTTTTCATACTGTACTGTCCAGTCAGACTGGCTTGTTTGCTGTTTCCCACTCAGGACATTCCATCTCCCATTACCATGCACAAAGGCACAAAGGCACAATGATATATGCCTTAGCTGGTGTTTGAGTTGCCCCCATTCCTGGGAAGCACTATTTCTTCACATCTGCCTCTTAGAATTCCTAGCTTCTTTCACATACATCCTACCATCAAAAATTACATAGAATTTACTTTATATATGTTTTGTATCTACTAACATTTGTACATGTTGCTTCTTCTGATCAAATATAAGCCTCTTGAAAGCAGGGAATGGCTTCTGTATCTGTGTCCTCAGCATCTTACAGAGTGCCTAGGCAGGTATATAATAAATGCTTGTTCACTGATTGACCCTGGAGGAATCACTTAACATCTATGTGCAAAAAGCAGCTCCCTAAAACTTCCCAACCTCAGAGTAATCCTCTCCCCAAATATCCAATTGGTTGCTAAATCTTATGGTTTAATCCTTCAATACTCCCTCAGACCCTTTAGCTCCTGCCCCTATGGACCCTCACCTCACACACTGCAAAGGCTTCTTGTTTGGTCTTATTGCCTTAAGGTTCATCCCAGCTCTAACTCATTCTCCACATAGCTGGGAAGTGCAGGTCATTCCCATACTTGATAAACTCCAGTGACTCCCTTTAGAATCAAATATGAATTCCTATGTTTAGCTTTTAAAGCTCTTCACAAACTGGCCATTTCTTACCTTTTCAATCTTATATTTGTTGTTCTTCAGTCATTTCAGTCATGTTCGACTTTTTGTGACCCCATTTGGGGTTTTCTTAGCAAAGGTTTGCCATTCCCTTCTCCAGCTTATCTTACAAATGAGGAAACTGAGGCAAACAAGGTTAAGCGACTTGCCCATGGTCACACAGTTACAAAGTTTCTGAGACTGGATTTGAACTCAAGTCTTCCTAACTCCAAGTCTGGCACTCTATCCACTGAACCACCTAGCTTCCCCTTCTTAGCCAGTAAATGTTTGACAATGGACTCTCAGAAGAGTTTAAAATGCATTATTAACATCTTCTCCATCACTCTCTTTAGTCTATACAATCAACAAAGCAGTAAACTGAACCCTGTCTTGTATCATTTGTTAATTTCTGAAGCTTATATATACTCATACTGAAAATTTTACAATCAGCTCTCTAGATCTATACCAACTGGCCCCAGCATATACTTGCTCACATCTCACCTCTAATTCTTAGAATCCCCTATTTCAAGACTCAGATCATACTGCCAGTCCCCTTCCTGCCAAAATCTCCTGGTACCGACTTGTATATATGTATACATTTATGTTGTTTCTCCTATAGAATACAAGCATTACAATCCTATTAGACTGTAAGCTCTTAGAGGGAAGAGGCTGTCTTTTGTCTCTTTTGAAGATGCTTAATAAAGGTTTATTGATTTGATTGGGTAAGCATGATAAGGGCAAAAACTGTTTTACTTTTATCTTTGTATTCCCACCTATTAGCATGAGGGCAGGCTTTAAATAAATGCTTGCTGATTGATTGATTGATTAATCTATTACTGGAAATCATAGATGGGCTGTGATCTGATATGCTTTGGAGGAAGGAGTTTCTAAGCCCAGTGAAATCACAAATCCTTTGTTTGCCCTTTGTGACTTATTTTGCTGGTCCTTAAACACAGGCAACCTGGAGCTTATCAGCAGGTCAATTTCCTACCATCTGGCTTTATCCTCTCTAAATTCTATCCTTTGAGCCGTTTGTCAATCCAGCACAATCTAAGCATTACATTTTGCTAAATCAATCTTCTGTAGAAACCTATCCATTGCCAACCTTCCTGGACTGATATCTACGTCAGCATCTCTACCCTAAACTAAGCATAGGATGACATCTGTCCCAACTGGTGTTTAAGTAACTGAAATTGTATATTAAGGCCATTTTATATTTTACATGACCCAAGACATCCATCCACTGTATATGCAGATCTATGGTTCTTCTTGGGAAGTCTGCCAACTTAGATGTATGTGTGCCATGCAACCTGCATCACAATTATTTCCACTATGAATTTGTACTTGGTGTCTTATCAAGAAGTTGAGTTTCCTGAAATGAACCACCTGTGTAAGCCATAAGATTTTTTCTACCTTCTTGTTTAAAAAGCGGGGGGGGGGGGGGGGGGGGGGGGGGGGATGATAATTTTGGAATAGAGTATCTTACTACAGCTATTGTAACTTCTCAATTGTCAGTCCTATCCCATCCTTCTGTGAAATTAGCTTGTACCATAATGCTAAATTCAAAATTTTATATTTTGAACTTACAAAAATCACAGAAATAATGTTATTAATGTAATTAGTGGGTACAAAACTTTTTAAAATATCCTAGCATTTATGATAATCACTCATATGCATGGTTGGGGCAGAAGTATGTGTGTCTATGTGTGTTTGTGTGTGGGGTGGAGGGGAAACCCAAGCACAAGCAAAAGATAAAACTTCCCAGTTGGACTGCTTATTTCTTCATACAGCCCGTGATTATTTATCCTTTCTTTTCTTTTTGAATTTGCCCCATCCCAAACTATATTTGTCTTGTCCTAGGTACCATGTAACTTTAGATTGTAAATTATGAGTTGATGAGTACCATGTTTCATTTTAGTTGAAATTAACTTTGTGCCTAGGACAACACCATGGATAGCTGAGTTTTTAATGAATATTTCATTCTTTTCTAGTCTCCATATAGACTCATTTTTCCCCTCACCTATGAAATGGATATAACAACACTGACCAAACTTCCAATCGGCAACAAAAAGTAAATGCCTACTATGTCATTTTCAGAGGCAGTGAAGAGGAAACTTGTATAAGATACATAATCACCTGATTATCACCTTATAATTCCACTCACAAGATACAGAAAGTGATTATTTTTCATTAAAGTTACACAAAGACAATGTTAACATATCGTCTCTGTATGTGAAAATAATAAGTTATTCACTGTGCTATGGAATGCCTTTTGGGTTTTCCAGTAAGGATGACAGGTTTGCCCTAAGTAATTCACATTCACTTGCTATATCTCTTTTGTGACCAGGGACGTGCAATTACAAGAATCACAGAATGTGAAAGCTAAAAAGAAACTCAGCAGCCATCTAGTCCAAACCACACACGAGGGGACCCTCATGTAGCCTGGCTTATATAGGTAATTCAGTCTCTGGACATGAAACAGACTGAGCTCCTCAATAAGATTACCAAAATAAACTTATGCCAACCTCCCTGTAAATATCCAAACTTTTTGTGGTGATGGTCTTCACTTTTTAAAAAAAGACTGTCAAGCTCCCACACTTTTTCATTTTAAAAAATACATGTAAGTTTGGCCAATATTTCATTCAAATAAAATTAAGAATTGGTTACAATTTCATAACTAAAATCTTAAGTGTACAATAATGTAATATACATAGATATTGGTAAAATTCATGGAATTTTTATATTTTGAAATTATAAAAATCACAGAAATAATGTTATTAATGTAATGAGTGGGTGTAAAACTTTTAAAAATATCCTATCATTTGTGATAATCATAATTCTTTTTCAACAACTAATCAAAACTGATATTCTGTCCTTACAATAATTATAGAAGAAAACCCTGCTTTACACAAATAAGATGCTATAAATGGCAGTAAGTTGTATTATCACTTTGACAAATCAGAAAACTCCTTTTTCATCATAGCTAAAGCCTAAGATTTTTCAGGTTCAAATTCTTGTGTCAGCATACTATCACAAGACAAATCTACTAACCATTCTTATTCCACTGGAATAAGAATATATCATATTTGTCCATGGCAGAGGGGTTCTTATGAATTTATGTTTAGAAATATCTAGGTTTTTGGCTCTCCTCTTGACCTTCAATCTCCTCAGAATTCTAATACCTGTTTTAGTCATGGCTCCAAAGTAGCATCCAGGAAGTTCTGTGAAAGTGTAAGACGACTGGGAAAAAGAAGAGTATGGGACAAAGGTGTCAAACACATGCCAGTCCATAACACTCCAGTGTTGAACTAGATTAAAATGTAATTGGAAAATATTTAACAACCAAAAAAATACAATAAAACATAGATAATCTTAATACGTTGTTTTCTAAGTCAAAATGTGCCTATGGCAATCCTCATGCACGAGTTACTGACGCCACATCTATTTGAGTTTGACATCACTTGTTTTAGGCAATCTCATCACAACTCTAAATGGGCCCAAATTGCCAGTTGACACCAAAGTGGTATGTGGAGCCTCTGCTGCCTTACTTTGTCAGAAATTGGGGTAGCAAAAATTGACGTAGCTGTTAAAAATTGTTACACGGTAGACAACAGAGCATTTGCTTTTGAGATCAGCCCTGCCTCTGTTAAGAGCCATGCAGACAACTTATTGATCTTGAAATACTGGGAGGAAAAGTCTTTGGAAATTCAGATGAGTTGATTGGGTCTCAGGAATCCTGTTACCAGTCAAAGGGCCTGAGGGTAAATGGCCTGTATTGGAGTTAGATAAGAGGGAAACTGAGGAAGCCCAGAAAGTATGTGAGGGGCTTTAGATCTGGCTTAAGACTGATGTCTCAGAACCTGTTGCACAATCTACCAGGATCATTTATGAAGGCTCTCTGATAGAAACCAACTGAATTTTATCTTTCTTGATTGGAGTATGATTTGATGACCTTGCATTAATGTAGAATATTCAATTTTTTTGGAAATATTCACCCAGTGTGCAAGTTTCCCAAGGAATTTTTTGTTGCTTCATCTTTATTAATAAGAAGAATGACAATTTCATCTTTTACAGTCAACACTCTTCAAAGTACTTGGCACAAGAAAGCCAGAATGTTTCATAACAATTTAAAAGTGTTCTAAGTTTTGTCCCATATCATCATGTAACTTCGTAAAGAATCTTTCTTTTAAAGAATTTATTTTTATAAAGTTGATTACTCTTATAACAGCTTGAGAAACTGTATATCACTACTCACCCCTGTTTATCAGTATAAGTAATTGTCTATTTAGGCATACAATGTTTCCAAATCAGATAAAAGGTCACATATTAAGTTCATGCTTTTAGACTTGCATGTAGTCCTGACATCAATCAAGCTCCATCAGTAGAGACCCCCAAAATCATCTCATTAATACAATTTTTAAAAATCCATCTATAATTAATTGAAATTTTATTGATATAATCAAAACATTCTAGAAGAAACAAATCTTCCCTTTAACAGTTTCAACACATAGATGTATAATCAAATAAGCATCTTTAACTATATGATTTCATCAACCTGAAATGCAAAATGTCAGTTTCTTAATTAATTGATAATAAAGTTCTCCAGATATGAGCAGTTCTCTTTCCTACCATATTATCTGCAAATGAAACCATTCAAAACTGCTTTGTATGTTGTTTTTAAAATAAAATCAATACTAGCACCCGTGTTTTTTCCTATCAAATAAGGCTTTATACTCAGCAATTCTGTAAGCAACTCGATAAGATACAAGAAATCCTGTTGATTCCACAGACATGCACAACCTAGGACATCCTTAGGCATACACAAAGCTGACCTTCCTGCTCCTATTCCACCACATGTGGTCCCTCTAAAGAACTTGATATTTTGGTATGATGCTGCAAGCCCTGGGTAGTTCATTGTTTTCTCTGGGCACAGCATCTCTGCTGGACAAGTTGTCACACCTCAACTTCCAACTGCCAAGGCTAATTCTCTCAATTCCACAACCAGACTTTCTAGCTCTACCTTCTGCTGACTGACACATTTTGTACTGGACAAGTTGTCATATGATAATTCCTACCACTATTACAGAATAGGGGGAGCACTGGCTACATAGATATGGGAGTCAAGAACATCGTTTCAACACTGAACCAATGGAACCAAGGAGAGAAAGTAGAAAGAGAAGAGGGCCCATTACAAAACTCTGTGGAATGTCCATAATTAATGGGCAGAAGGAGGATGATCTAGTTTAAAAAAAAAGACTAAGAAAGAATCATCAGACAGGTAAGAGAAGAGCCAAGAAACAGTACCATAAGAAAAACCAGTGGACAGAGGAAACATTCTGTAAGAGAATGGTAGACAATGTCTAAAAATATCTTGCCCTCATCAGCAATGAGTAGGTACAAATCAGGCCAAGTTCAGTGATGTGCTGTTCTGTATAATATACATTTGAAATTAAGTTCATTGTCACATTTTACCCAGTATTGTGTAACTATTATGAACCATTAAAAACACATTTTTCCTTGACTCCTGAGAGGTCAAGTAGACTAAGAGTGAGGAAAGGCCATTAGATATAAGAAATCAGCGGTAACCTTGGAGAAACTAGTTTCGGTCCAGCAGCTAGGTACAAAGCTAGATTTCAGGGGCAGCTTGGTGGTGCGGTGGATAGAGCACTGGCCCTGAAGTCAGGGTGACCTGAGTTCAAATCCTGCCTCAGACCAAAAACTTGACACTTGCTAGCTGTGTGACTCTGGGCAAGTCACTTAACCCCAATTGCCTAAAAAAAAAAAAGTTAGATTTCAAGGGAAAGAAAATGGGAGGTAAGGAAATGTAGGGAAAGAATGTAGCAGTAAAAGAAAAAAAATAAGAGTTTTAGGTTATCATAGTTGCACTCAAGATGTTTTTGGAACTGCTAATTATTTCATTCAGATTAATCAATAGTCAGAAACTAGAACATATATCCATCAGTCTTTGCTAAGCATCAGCTTGAACTGGTGACTGAGAGCCCAAATTCCTGTTACTTCCTCACAACAATTAGAAATAGTGGCTCTATTATCATAATTCTATTTCTACCCCAAAAAAATGTGAGTGGGGCAAGGGCATGAAAAGTTGTCAAACAAGGAGAAGCAGACTGCACACCTGCCCTCCAGATGCTAATGGATTTTACAAAACTTACAACGTATGCAACAAATTTTCCACAAAATTACAATTCTCAGAGCGAATGGGTTAGGGAAATAAATTTAGAGGCAAGAGTGGCAGATGGGATAGATGGATTCAATTAAGGAAAAGAACATCAAACAATTCAGAGGAAACTTGCCTTTAATGGAACATGTTGTTTTCTCTTTGTTGCCTACAGGTAACTCCCAGTAACATTCTAAGAAGTAGGGGGCACACAGAACTCCTTGATCCCACTGGCAGTTCCACATACCCCAAACTGAAAACTATCATAGCCTCTGTGCTGCTTTTTCAATAATATGGTAATGTAATATGTGAATTGTACTTTTAGCTCTAAAGGAATGCATGAAATATATTAAATGCATGGTTCTATAAACCTATGTGTCATTTGACTTTGATAGGTGATTTAATACTCTCATCTTAGTTGACTTAGCTTTTTTTTCTGATCTTAATTAGACTGGCTATCTTGCTTTATAATTTTCTTTCCCTTTTTTATTTAAAAAAATAACATTTTTGCTTTAGGTTTAAATATTCCTTTTCTAAACAAGTTCTTTGGAATTAAGAGAGTACTAGATCTCTGCTAAAAAAAAATGTTTTATCACAGAGACACACAGATCTGATGTACCTAAAATTGCTGGTTTGCATATGACATTGTGTTCCTATAATGAATACATTACATGCTGGTTGAATATAACTGTTCTGCTAAAAAGAATGTTAAATCTGCATATGCTTGTCTTTACATCACTTAACCATTTACATATACACATATCCATACATATATTTGTGTATAAATGCATATATACATAAGCATGTATTGCAGTGGGGCTTTTTTTTTCTAATTGGGATAAGTAAGTATACAATATATATTATAGGCAAAAACATTGTGTCTCACTTGTACTGCAGATATGGGGGACAATGTATATGCACATCTATACACACATGAAGACAGACAGACGTGTGAATATACATGCATATAGACTGAGGGGTGAGGATATTAGAAACATGTTTGTATATACGTGTGTGTGTGTGTGTGTGTGTGTGTGTGTGTGTGTGTGTGTGTGTGTACTAACAAGTTTGTCACAAGGCATATTTGGCCAGTGCATGACTAGCTTTAATTTTAAGACCACAAGGCAGTGATGGAGCCAGCAAGTTCAGACATTTTGTCACCTTCATTGACCTTGTTACAAAACATCTTGCCCTCATCAGCAGGGAGGAGGTACAAATCAGTTCAAGTTCAGTGATATGCTATTGTTTACGATATACATTTAAAATTAAGTTCAGTGCCACATTTTACCCAGTATTGTGTAACCATTAAAAATACATTTGTCCTTGATTCCTGAGGTTAAAAAAAATAATTTTTTTTGAATGTCTGCTCACTTTTTAATTAGACTTTTGGCAATTTTTTTTTAGGCAATTGGGATTAAGTGAGTTGCCCAGGATCACACAGCTAGTAAGTGTCTGCGGTGGAATCTGAACTTAGGTCCTCCTGACTCCAGGGCCTCCCGACTCCACAGCACCACCTAGCTGCCCTGGCAATCTTTTTTTAAAGAAAGAAAGCACTTTGAATGTTTATGTGTATGCTACAAATATAGCCTACATTCTCCACCACCCAAAAAAATTGACTTGCATAAAATGGTATATAACTATATTTCTTTTTAAATTATCTCAAACTTGTTGATATTTTATATTAATTTCTGCATATATATATATATTAAATACACACACATACATACATCTATCTATCTACCTATCTATAGATATATTCCCTGGGACCAAGTTAGTTATTATAATTATATAGTAGCCAGTTTGGAAGGGTTTTAATTGTTTATGTTATTTCTTTCTGTTTACATTATTGTACCCATAAGGTAGACTAACTGATTTTGCTTACTTACTTCTATATTCATATGTTCATGAGTCTTCTATTGTTTCTCTACATCCTCTATATTTGTTGTTTCATAAGGCCCCCTAGCAATATTCTATTACAGTTGTCTACCACAACTTATTAAGTCATTTCCCAGTTCACAGACTTCGCCTAGATCTTTGCGACCACAATAAACACTGCCATAAATATGCCTACCTTTCCACACTTCTTTGGTATTGACTATTCCCAACTTTTATTTTTTCCCTTGTCAATTTGCTGAATGTAAAACCTCTAAGTTGTTTTGGTTTGCATTTCTTATTAATGATATGGTTCAATCTTTTATATAATTGTTAATAGTTTGCAACTCTTTGAGGACTTTTTATTTGAATCCTTTGATGACTTTCCACTGAGTCCTGACACGTGATCTCATACATTTATGTTAATTACTTCCATATATATCTTGGATACAAGACACTTATCAAAAATATTTGATGCAAAGATTTTCCCCCAGTTGATGGATTCCCAACCTATCCTAACTGCATTGTTTTTGTTCATGTAAAACCTTTTTAATTTTAATTAAGTTAAAATTGGTTTTTGTCTGCCATGCTGTTAGCTTCCCTGAATAGGTTTGGAAGTTTGGGATTTATGTATGTATATATAAGTAAACATACACTGAAAAATAATTACATCAATATCCTCATGTAAATTATATTTATTGAGAAAGTTCAATTTATATATGTATATGTAAATATGTAATATGCACATATAGGTACTGTTCCTTTAAGGTACTGCCCTTTCATTTGGAGCAATTTGGAGCTGAGACAGAAAAATTACATTTGCATAAAGAAAAATAAATTAACTGGTGAAGCTTTAAGATATTGTCTCATTAATTGTTTTATGGTTTAAAGGAGCAGAGAAAGAATTTTTGTTTCTTAGGAACTGAAAAAACATGACTGTGAAGAAATAAGACAAGATTTTGGAATAGAATCACTTTGAGAACCAATAAATGGCTGGAATGTCAGGGCATTATGGTCCCTTAGTTCATTTGCATATAACTGTTTCAAGACTTAAAAGTAAAACTCAAAACATTTAAAAATGATATGCCTATTTAAAGAGTAGGAGATGATTTAAGTATAGGTTATTGATTTTATAGGGAACATTTGGTAAGTTTTTACCTCACAAGTGAAAAGATGAGTCAGCAAACACCAGAAATTTCTGATTTAAACCACTAAAAGAGATTAAAGAACCTGGCAATTTAGGAGCAAAAAGGCAGGAGAAGTCTGGCTACACTAGTCAAACTACCTAAGAAACCAGCAGCAGGGGCAGTCAGTTGATTAGAAGGCTTCATCTGCAAATTTCTCATTGGCTTAGAAGAGAGCTTCAATTCCAGCTATTGCTCTTCAACGCCATCTAGAGTTTGAGAAAGGTACAAAGTACCCATTGTTCCCTGCCCTCTTTTTGGAAAGGCAAAAGCTAGGTTTTACACCGGTTTTGCTCTATTGGCGTAAGTACATCTAATTGGATGACACAGAATTCTGGAGAGTAAAGAGATGGCTAGGTTCATTTGCACTGCCCAGAGAGTCAACCTGAGTAGTTCTGCTAAGAGCTCTATTGGTTACAAGTTGACTGGATGAAGCAGTATCCTGGTAGGTGGTCTGGGATGGACTGGACTGGTCTATATTGTCCTGACAATATAGATAACTTTAGTAGTTCCTTGACTTAAAATAACGCTATCCAAATTAAAAAGCAACAACTTCTCACTGCCCTTTTAAGGGTGAATTGAAAGAACCTGTAAATACTTCATTGGTTCAAGAATAGAAGAGATTTAACTAGAAAGTAATGAGGATCAGAAGGGGAAATGACAGCAGGGAAACAGTTTTGTGTGGTGCAGAAATTCCTCAATGGACAGATGCCAGCAAAGCTTGCAGTCCAGACTTGTGAGTCACCCCAAGTACATAGATTTTGCTCACTCATCCCTGCCAGATTCTGTGCATGCTCACTATATGCCAGATACTCAATACATCGGTGGGAGAATGTGACTAAAATATATCTGTTGATTGGGATATAGTTATCATTCCTGAATTACTTTTATATGTATATATATATATGTATATATGCATATATATATATACATATATACACATGTGATAGTTTTCATTATTTCTTTTAGCTTATTGCTAAAGAAAATGGTTACGTTGAAGGTCTAAAAGTATCATCAGTGTGAACAGTTGTTTTGGGTAAATGGAAATGCATTGGTGGGAACTTGAGAACAAAAATAATAAGTAAGGAGACTGTGTTCCTTTCACAACAGTCAGTCAGTCAACAAACATCTAGCAAGCTCCTACTATGTGCCAGGCACTGTGATGGTGGTCTTTCTCTGGGAACCTGGACCTGTCAGTGTGAGGGCATTTTACAGTAAATAAAATCAGCCTAGAGAGTAAATAGGTGTTCATACACAGAATGTGAGAGACATGAGGTACTATAATGTGGGTGGCCATGCCACATACATGTTACATAACACACACACACACACACACACACACACACACACACATCCTGGTTTTTTCCCTGAAAAAAAGTATCTCCTCCAGGAGTCTGTCATATATTTGGTCCAATATGATATATAAAAATATGTGTGAACCTTCAGCCCTACTCTGATGACTCATCATGGCATGGAGGTAACCCAAGTTCTCAAAAGGCTGTACCAGTGGGATGCAAGCTACAAGAAAAGAAGCCTTTATTAACTCCTACTGTGCCAGGCACTATACAAAGCACTTTGCAAATATTATCTCATTTACTCCTCACAACAACCCTATAAAGAAGGTGCTGTTATTATCCTCATTTTACAGATGAGGAAATTGAGGCAAACAGAGGTTAGGTGACTTGCCCAGAGTCACACAGCTAGTAAATGTCTAAATCCAGATTTGAACTCAGGTCTTCCTGACTACATGCCTAGCCCTGTATCCACCTCACCAGCTGGCTGCTTACTGCTAGTTCTAGAAGTTTCAACTGAGAGAAGATGATGTCAAGTATGGGCCAGAGAACAGCTGTTGCCTGCAGTTTAAGGACCATCCTGGATAATTTTAGAGAGGCTCATTATTTAGAGAAACTCATTAGTTAGCTAAAAAGTAATGGATTTCTAGCACCTGAAGAAATACCCAAGAATTGCAGAGGACTGAGATGCATGGAGGGGTTACATCTACATCGAGAGAATGCGTATCTACACTAACAAAAGTATAGATTTATCCAAGCAACAAATGACAAGGGGCCTAATGGTTGGAGGAGCAAGAATCTCTGCATTCTCCTGTTTCCATCTGCGCAATTTCATTGCAAGTCTAGTGTCCATACCTATGAAGACATCGATTTGTTACAGGTTTCACAAAGCAGGTATTATTGATGGCGTCTTTAGTGGGCAGAGAAGCTGTTGGAGGACTGGAGCACAAAGAACCACATTTCGATGACATTATCACTGCTCAGGTGTATACGTGCTCTGATTATCTGTAAAGCATGCTACTGTCATTCTATCTGACCAAAAGATTTATTTCATGGTGGTATTACTATATCTGTATACTCTCTATAGGGTGCCTCAAAAGTCTTGAGTACTTTAAGGTTTGCAAAGCACTTTATGTTCAGTACTTCACTTAACCCTCACAAAAACCCTACAAAGTAGATATTATTATTATTATTATTATTATTATTATTATTATTATTATTATTATTATTATCTCCATTTCACAGACAAGGAAACTGAGACTCAGAAAGGTGAAGTGATTTGCCCAGGGCTACACAACCAGTAATTGTCTGAGGCAGGATTTGAACACAGGTCTTCCTGACTCCAAGTCCAGCATTCTAATGACTTCAGCAAGTTGTCTTTCTAAGGTTAAGTCCATAGGCACCTTTTTCATCATAGACTAAATGGGCAATGACACCTCAGAAACCATCTAATCCAATCCTCTCATATTCTAGATGACAAAAATGAGACCCAGAGAGGTTAAGTCACTTAAGGCCACAAAGATAGCAAACAACAAACCAAAATTATATTCAAATCTTCTGAATTTTTTCCACTGGACCATGCTGTCTCTGCAGTTAATTATTACTAAGTAATGAACAGTTCTCTCATTTTCCTACAAAATGGATGCCTGACCTTTCCATCATGAGGAGCTGCCCTGACTTCCCTGAGGTCTTGTGATTGCTACCAGAATCAGAGTGCAGTAGAGTCAGGAGATGTGATTTTCTGATGGTGACAAGTCACCTCTCTGGGCTCCGGTTTTGTCAGCTACAAGACAGGGATTATAATGCTTATGATACCTACCTCAAAAGGGTGTTGGTGGCTAAATGGTTTTAAAAGCCTTCAAGCACTATATAAATGTGAGACATTTTCAGGTCTGAGAATACAAGCTGCTTGCTGGGCATTGCTGGATTCCAACTTCCTACTGCTCTGGTAACGCCTTAGATCTGAAGAGGGGGACGGGCAATGGTAACCAGTCTGGATATCTACCAGGTAAGGTTTTGAGTTTTACTAATACATGTCCAATGTGCTGATTGGAAAGGGAGAGCCCTTCTCTCCAAAGTCATTACCAGACTGCTATCATCAGGTAAGTTGAAGTAGATAACTTGTAGAGGATGAAGCTAAATTATAAGGTATAGGATGTGTGAAATGCTATTATGGACTAGTCTCACCAAACTGTCCATATTTTTAAGAGGAATAAGACACCTCATTTTACAGGAGGCTCAAGAAATTGGGCCAATTTGCTTAGGCTTTTCTCTTGTTAAATTTACTTCTTTAGTGAGGCTTCTCTCTTTACCTCAGCCAGCTTCTATTCTTCCCTCATGGCTATAAAGGTCTGATGATGACAATAATTAAGAAAAATTAATAATAAAAGGAAAAAACTGAGAAAATAAATTATATTGAGGCCTTGTACTTTAGACCTCCTTTTTCTTATTCCTCCTACATCTAATCAATTCCACCAAAAATTCAGTTCATACTTCCCTTGTATAGCCTCTGTCATACGACCCTTCCTTTCCATACCTACTCTCACCAGCCTCATTCAAGCCTTTATCATTTCACACAAGGGATATTTCAAGAGCCTCCTAACTGGTGTCTCTGGTTCTAGTTTCCCCCCTACTCCAATCTATTCTGAAAACTGCCTCTAGGCTAATCCTAAAATATCATTTTTCTCCTATCATTCCTCTGCTCAAAGACTAGCAATGGTGCCCCATGGTCCAGAGGCTAAAGTTCAATTTCTTTAGCCTGGCATTCAACTTGCTTCTCCAATCTCCCCTCTCCACTATTCACCAGTACAAATCTTCTGCTCTAGTCAGGATATCCACATTGTCCTTTAAACAATTCATGCTCATTTCCAACTCATGGCCTTTGATCATACAATTCTTTTCCCCTAGAATACCATTCCATCTCTTTTTCACCTAATTCCTATCTTTTAAAACCTAGCTCTACCCTGATCACACCAGCCCATGAGGCGCTCACCTTCCTCAGATCTTCAGGAATAATAATAGGAATTCACATTTAGGTCCATGGGGTCACAAAGAGTTGGACATGACTGGAAAAAATTAACAACACCAGAAGTACTTAGACAGCCCTGCAAAGTTTACAAACTGCTTTACACTCAGTGAGGAAGCAGTTCAGCAATTGGTCTGCCAGGTGGTCTTAAAGAGTTGCCAAGGGCACCCACAGATTAAATAACTTGTCCAGGGCCATGAAGTTAATATGTGTCAGAAGCACACTGAATTCTGGTCTTCTTGACACTGAGGCCTCTAAGCCACACTGCTCCTCTAATGAAAATATTATTGTGCCAATTTTTCAGACAAGAAAACTGAGGTTCAGAGAAGTTAGATGACTTGCTCAGCTCTGCCACTCTCCTCTACTGCTCTGTATACTTAGTTAACATTTTGCAGTGCTAGGTCCTGTCTCCCTGAATACATCACTGGTTCCTTGAGGTCAAGGGTTCTGTTGAGGTACAGTGAGAAAAAGGAAAGGGAATAAGCATTCATATAGAACCCATTATGTGCAGGGCACTGTGCTCAGCACTTTATAAATATTATCTCATTTGATCCTCATGACAACCCTGAAAGATAGGTGCTATTATTATCCCCATTTTACAGTTGAAAAAAACTAAGGTATACAGAGTTTAAGTGGCTTACCCAGAGTCACAGAGCAAGTAAGTGTCTGAGGCTGAATTTGAACTCAGGTTTTCCTGACTCCAGGCCCAGCGCTCTATCCATTACTGTATCTAGCGGCCTCTGTGGTATAGAGAAGAGTCCTGCATTTGATTCAAAGGACTAAGAGGTTCAAATTCTGTTTCTGCCACTTCCTACTTGTGTGAACTTGAGTAATACTTAACCTCTATGGGCCTCAGTTTATTCATTTAAAAAAATGAAGGAGTTGGATTATAGATGGTCTCTAATGTCCCTGACAGCTCTCTATCTAAGATGCAATATCTTACACTTTTCTGCACAAGTGCTTTGGCCTACAGTAAATATTTGTTGATTGATTTACAGCAGTATCTAAAACAGGAATTCTCAATGACAGTGGCAACTTATCTGTGTCCTCTAAATGATAATTAAGACAAATGAAACACATCAGGTAATAAAAACAAGTTCCCATGGTGCGAAGACCCCTCCCAGCTCCTCTTTTTCCCCCTTTTTCCTTCTCATACTACCTTTCAGTACACAAGACTTATTGGACAGTATGATGAGACCTGGATTAAAGTGTTCAGCACCCTCAGAGGTGTGTTTTTCTGAGTATTTAAAGATTTAATGGTGTTCATGGGTACCAAGCACCTAGGAAACTGGGAATCCAAATAAGAAAGGGCTGAATGGAGATAAAATCAAAGAATTATAAATTAGACTGATAAAAAATAAAATAAAAATTTAGAGTTAGAAAGGACCTTACAGAAGACCTCATCCAACACCCTCATTTTATAGATGAGGAAACTGAGGCCAGAGAGGCAAAGGGACTAAATCAAGGTCACAGCTAATAAATGGTTGAACTGGGACCACAATGGGCCTCAGTGCTTGCTGCCTTATAGCATGCTGCCTCCTTGTGAAAAGACAGAGGGGTTAGGTCACCTAATCCAACCTCCCACTCAAGGAAGAAATCCTTCTGTAACATTCCTGACAAGCGGTCATTCAGCCTCTGCTTGAATATTTCTGGTGATGGAGAACTTCATAAGGCAGTCCATTCCATTTTTACACAGCTCTAGTAAGAAATGTTTTTCTTCGTAAAAAGCCTTCTGACTCCTTGGAGAAGAAATATATTGATTAGGAAAACAATATTAAATTTTCAAATCGTGACATGAAAGAGAACCAAAAAAAAAATTCGAGTAAAGGCATAAGAAAATCATGAATGGAATGTGAGACTAATCTAATCTAATGGAGCCTCAAAGTTGCCCCATTCCCTGACAAGAGGAAAGACTGATACATAATTTAGTTTGCATGTGTATTCCAAAAGCAGCCAGCACTTTTCCTCAAAAAATTGACTTGTACAAAATCTGAGTGTGGTCTATAATTTTATTTCTTTAGAAAAAGTTATCTCAAATTTGTTGATGCATTTTTTTACATCACATTAATTTCTGACCATATCTCTCCCTCCTCCCTTCCCTAGAAAGTCATTCCTCATAACAAGTTTTTTAAAAAGAAATAAAAACCATTTCAGTAAAACTAGTTAATACATCAAGCACATCTGATCATATATGCTAGACTCCACACCCAAAATTTCCCATTACTACAATGAAGAGAAGTTTCATTTCCTCGATTCTTTTGAATACTCCTAATGCCTACCTCACATCAGTGACCATGACTGTGAAAGATCTCAGGTTCAAATTGTAGAAGAATGTCTTACTTTGTGGCTAGTTTGCTCAAGTGGCCAAAGTATGGAACCAAATTTCAAATTCAAGTCCAATCCCCTACAAATGAATTTCACTTTTTTTTAATTAGTCCATGTCATATAATAAATGCTCAACCCCCAGAAATAACTCAAAAATGGGTGCAGGCAGATAAAGGACCAGGGTTTCAAAGAAAATTAAACATGACAAGGAAACACAGCTTAAAGCATATGCCCTCTGAACCAAAAAAGCACCACAGGAGCCAAAGAAGAGCTGTTTGCAGTAACCAGCTACAAGCCTGCTTCCACTTGTCTTTCCTGGCTTTTAGTCTAAACTTAAAAATTGTGAATATAAGAACTGGCAATAGTGTGGGTCACCAGGAAATCTCCTTCTTTTTTAAAATAAGTGTATTATTATTGTTTTCTTTTATCTAGCTGTTCCTTCCAAATTTGAGCAATGCCCAAGATATTTATTAAGCACTTACTATGTGCCAAGAACTGTGTTAAGCCATGGGGATACAAAGAAAGGCAAAAACAATCTCTGACCTAAAGGAGCTCAAATTCTAACTGGGAAGAAAGAATGAAAAAAAAATAATTGTATACAGAAACCATATGTAGTTAAAATGGAAGTTAGACTCAGAGGCAAGGAACAAACAGCTGGAAGGATCACAAAAAAGGCTCTCTGCAGAAGATGGGATTTAAGCTGAGTTGAAGAAAGCCAGGAGGCAGAAGATGAGGAGGGGGGAGCATTCTAGGTATTGGGAACAGTGAAAAAACTCTGGGTAGGGAGATGGAGTGTCTAAGGAACTTCAAGGAGACCACTGTCGCTGGATTGTGGAATACACAGAAAAGAGTAAAATGTAAGAACCTGGGAAAGGTAGGAAGGGGACAGGTTGTAAAGTTCTTTAAAAGCTAGACAGCGGATTTTATATTTGATCCTGGACGGGTAATGCAGAACCACAGAAGTTTGCTGATTTGAGAGGTGGTGGAAGGAAGGTGACATGGTCAACTTACATCCAGGAAAGACAGTTTTGTTAGCTGGGTGGAACGTATACTGGAGTGGGGAGAGATCTGTGGAAGGGAGACCAACCAAGTCTTTTGCAATATTCTAGGAGGGAAGTAATGAGAACCTGTACCAATGTGACAGCCATGCGTAGAGAAAAGAGTATGTATACAAGAGATGTTGCTGAAGGTAGAACTGACAGGACTTGGCAAAAGACTGGATACTGGGACAGTGGCGGGGAAAGAAAGAGGAGAATGACACTTAGGCTGCAAGTCAGGGAGTTCAGAGAACCATGGTGCCCTGAACAGTAAAAGTTTAGAAAAGGGAAAGATTTAGGGGAATGGGGGGAGAGGAAGACAATGAGTTTAGTTTTGGACATGTTGAGTTTCAGATGTCTTTGGGACTTAGAGTTTGAGGTGACCAATGGAAAGTTAGGCAAAACAAGCCAACATACAGATCAGGGGAAGCCTGCAGAACATTCCATCTGACACCTCTTTTTACAAAGAAGGAAAAGGAATAAGAGACAGATAGTACGTATCAAGGGCAGGATTCAAACTCATTGTTTTTTCTGCTCCATCATAGGAGCTCTAGGTCCTACCTCTTGGATCCTGGCATTTTCTCTGGCTGTGTCTGCCTTGACTGGAAAGCTCTCCTCAACTCCCCCTACTGAATTCCCAGGCTTCGTGGTCCCAACTAAAATCACATCTTTTATAAGCCTTCCCCAAGTCCTCTTAATTTTACTGCCTCCCCTCCGTTAATTACTTTCTATTTATCCTATATATGTCTTGTTTCTATATATTTGCTTGTAGTCTCTCCAAATAGATTATGAGCTCCTTGAGGCCAGGGACTGTCTTTTGCCTCTTTTTGTACCCCTAGCGCTTAGCACCGTGCCTGGATCAACTAAATATTGACTGATTGGTCATTCAGGAATGGAATAGTCTTGGACTCAAACGGCCACCTTAATCAGAAGAAGGGCTGGCTTTGAGTTCAGAAGATTTTTAAAATGCAGTCTCAATTCTACCACTTGCTAACTAGTCGGGGAAGTCACTTAGCTGTTCTGTGTCTTAGTTTCTTTCTGTGTAAAATGAAAGAGTAGGATCTCAGTCCCTTCCAACTTTAAAATCCCATGATCCCATAAATGTGACAGCCAGCTACTACGCAGCAGGGCGAGGATGTCGAGTCTTCTGCCGAGGAAGGTCCCACTTCTGAGAGAAATTTGGAAGCTGCTCTGCTCACTCGAAACTCAATAGTTCTTTACCGACACTCTGACCCTTCCCTTCCCCTCCCCAGCACCCAACAGTCCCACCCAACCAGCTCAACCCTCTCATCCTCTCCAAAACTGTTGCTCTAACCCCTCCCCCTACTCCACCCCAGGCCTCTTTCCATCGTATGGCCATAGGAGGTATGTCAGCCAACGAGTGTGCGGCAGAGTGGAGAGTACCTGGACTCCCTCCTCATTGGTGGCCTAACAGCACATAGCTCCTTTCTGCGACTCGGCGGAGCCCCCCACGCATACTGAGGTCCCTCGTCCGGCCCGCAGTGTGGGCTGCGCGAGCACTCCACCGGCTCCCGGCGCCTGAGGAAGGGATGTGCAAACTTTCCTCCCTCGCGTTGTAAACTCTCCCGGAAAGACTTCTCTTCCGCCGGGCCACAGTCATCCCCCACCTCCCCGCCCCTCACGCCGGGGCTCCCCGCAGATTTGTCGCGACGAGGCCAGCGGCAGCTGCTTCCAAGCAGCAGCAAAAGCACTAGCCGCCGCGAGACGCACTCCAGCCTGGGTCTCCCCAACCCCCAACCTCTCACCCCTCCATATCCCCCGTCCCCCCCCTCCCCCGCCAATGCGTGCACCTCCAGCAGCCGCTGTCTCAGGCACTAACTGGCAGCGCGTCTCTCTACTGCCTCTGGCGGCCGTCGGGGCTGCGAGCGGAGCTGGCTCTGGGGCGCCCGACGGCCCCTCCTCCTCCTCCTCCTCCTCCTCCTCCTCCTATTCCTCCTCCTCCTCAGTCCTCCTCCTCTTCCTTCTCCTCCTCCTCCTCCTCCTCCCCTTTCTCCTCCCCCTCCCCTTCTCTCCTCCTCTCCCTCCTCCTCTCCTCTCCTCCTCCTCCTGTCCTCCTCCCCTCCTCCTCCTCCTCCCCCCCTCCCCCTACCGCCCTCCCCCTCTCAGAACACTCAATGTCGGAACGTTCCGAAGATGACGTCGGAGCGTTCTCGAATCCCGTGTCTCTCGGCTGCTGCTGCCGAAGGAAAAGGGGAAAAGCAACAAGAAGGAAGAGCAATGGCGACACTGGATCGCAAAGTGCCCAGTCCGGAGGCGTTTCTGGGCAAACCCTGGTCCTCCTGGATCGACGCCGCCAAAATACACTGCTCCGACAGTAAGAACCCCGCCGCCTCCTCCTCCTTTTATTATCCTGTAACCTTTCCATTCACCTAGAGCCACCGGGAGAAAGGAAAAAAAAAGTGTGTGGGGGAGAGAGAGAGAGTGGCCCCCGGTGTCCTCCATGCTTCTCCCCCTCTCTCTAAATAAATACACATAGAGACAGATCGTCGGTGCATAGAGAGCGGCCCAGCTGCTAACGCTGTCTGTCCGTCCGTCTGTCTATCTGTCTGTCTGCCTGCCTGCCTGCCTGCCTGCCTGCTGCCCGGGCTTTCCACCGCAGCCCTCTGGGTGGGCTTTTACAGCCCTGCCGTGGATCGGTTTAAAGGGCTACTCTGTTGCTGCTTGCACAGTTTGGTTGGGGTTTTTTGTTGTTGTTGTTTTTGGGGGGGGGGGGAGGGGGAGATACCTATCAGGGCCAGGTAGATGGAAACCCAGACTTGGGATACAAATGTTGCATTGTCCATTTTTATTTTTTTTAATTTTTGGAATGGTTGTCCTCTGCAGTACATAGAATACATATATTTATATATATTCATATAAATGTTTGCAAATAAACACTCTTCCCTCCCCCTTGACTTTGGCTTTTTTTTTTCTGCTTTTCATCTGCAGATGTAGATTTAGAAGAGGCTGGAAAAGAGGGTGGAAAAAGCAGGGAGGTTATGAGGCTTAATAAAGAAGGTAAGTGAAACCACTGGCATTTTAGTGGTAGTGTGTGTGGCAGAATCTTCACAGGATATAGCTAATATAATGTGAATTGTTCTGCTAGGTTACAGAGTGACTAAGGCTTGTCAAAAATTGAGCACGCCCAGGTGACTATCGCTTCGTGGTAACTTCCTTCAAAGTATAAATACAACTAGAGGGGGGAGGAAGGCTATTTAAGACAGAAGTTTACTATACTTCAGTTAGTATCCATATTGGACTTCCTTCTGCATATCTGAAATTCTTGCTCAAATGGACATTGCCTTTTTTTTGGCGCAGAAATAACTAGACATACATTGAGTGTACCATCCTCAAGCATATTTATCCTTTTAAAGTCATCAAAACAAATTGACCCCACATGTCCAGTAATTTCTGCAGCTACTTCGCTCTCCATCAAAAACAATTGTACATGGCAAGTCTTTAAAGAGGTTCACATTTGGTACAATTTGCATTTGGTCACAGATCATTATGTGGTGAGCATGGTTATAAGCATCTGTATGTGTGCCTTCACCTCCTCTCCGTCTATGTTTTCCTAGCATGGAAATACAGTACCTGAAATGGGACACAGTGAGTAGGTCATCACAGACCAAATACATGCAAGTGAGGCTGTGGCCTCAATGAATAACTTGCTGGTGTTGTGCATATGAACACACATGGTCATCACAAATAAATCACATCCTCTTATCATATATAAGCATGCCATATGTAGCTGTGGCCTGTGTATTCCAAAATGGAAACTCTAATGGCACCTTTCAGCTAAGCAAAAGGATGGACTTGTTTGTATTGCAGTGAGCTAATGTGAAGTCTTGTGAATGGGGTAGGCATGAGTCAAGGAGGAAGGTGTGAAGTGCTATGGTTGAAAACAGGCCACACTAGCATCCCTAAGTTAAAGCCCCCAATAGAATCCATAAGAGTGCCAAAGAACCATCCCCAGAGAAAAGGTGCTCATTAGGAAAGAACACTACCACCACCACCCCCTCCAAGACTTAGCTGCCCCTAGCTGGAAAGATGTAGTAGAAATAAGCATGGCTTTGTTGATTAACACCTGAGGACAGCATGCAAGTTTGTAAGTTCAGTCTACTTTCTTACTCTCCAGAGAAAAAGACACTCATATATGGAGAACCTAGAGAGTAAAATTTGTGCCTACACAGGACAATTCTTTAGCATCCCTTCAGCTTTGACATTCTAATTATTAAGTAACAGCTTAAAGAATAAAACTCCATTTTAAAGATTTTTTTTTTGCTTCCGAATACTTTAGTGACATCTCAACCTTGCGCACTTAGGATGTGAGTGATGGAATTATGTTAAGAGACTACTTAGGTGCTGTCTGCCTTATCTGTGTTAGAAGGCTGTGCTGGTTAGCAATGGAAATTGACACCAGCATGTCCTTTTCCTTTTCAGACAAACTCTTAAGGTCTTTAAGAGCTCGCAGACTTATAAGGCAGACCACTAGCAACAGGGAATATTCTTAGGATAGAGCTTGAGATGCTGTGGAAGGCCCTTTTAAAATTAAGTTGAATAAATGTCATAATACAGGAAAGTATTAGATGGAATTCAGTGACTGGGGAGCTAGTTCTGAAATAAAATGTCCAGACTTACAATTTTTTCCCCAAAAGACTGTCATTCTTACATTCCACTTTTCCGTGCAATACTGAGTTTTCTGAGGAAAGACAGAGTACTCTTTTCCTCAGATGTCACAAGTGGCAAATCCCGTTCATTAGATTATGTGACTAGTAGTAGTGAAAAGACTTGTTGCTTGATTATTTACATTTGTATTGATACCCAGTGTTGTCAATATATGCTATAAATTGTGAAATTAGCCAAATAAAGGGTTCTAATTTCCTGTTGCTCATAGGCCTTGTATTGTGGTAATAGATTCCTAAGAGGTTTATTGATGTAGATGTGTGTGCATGTTTTATTTTATATCCAAGAAATGCACATATGTTAAAAACATGACCCACTATAGTATGGAATGGAATGTACTATAGATCTATCTTGGACCCAATCCAAGAAAGTATAGTTGCCAAAAGTGTCCGAAGAACCTCATTATTATGATGTCACCTTTAATAAGACTCTGTACCATAGAGTTAAAGCAAGGCCCCTCTGTGTGGGTGTCCATTGTATATTCACAAACTATATAATATACGTATGTTTATATATATATATGTGCTTGTATCAAGATAGATTTATACACCAAGGTAGAAGAAAATAAGGAAATCTTAAAAGAAACTTTGTACATGAATTGTAATGGCCAAGTAGGATAAAGTTTGGGGATGAGAAATAGTAACAGTGAAAACTGATAGATACTCTCTTCCACAGACTTTGATATACATTTTATAGATTGAGTTACTCAGAGGGCAGATAGGATGATAATGTTAAATAATCATCTCTTGTTGCTGTCTAGCCATTGGTTTGGTAGCTATTGGATGGACTTATACATTTCAAGTGCATATTTAGAATTGTGAAATATTCCCCTCTTCTATTCACTCTTTCTTAAACCTTTCTCAGCTTTTCCTGTACCTGTACATCATGGATGAAATGTTTGCTTTGGGATCTCTGATGTAAAGTCCTGATATAATTATTATTGATTTATCTAGAATTAACCAAGACCATGGGCAAGCAGTATTTGGCATATCAGATTCTCACTTTAAATATATAATGTTGCCTGCATATGTTACTGCATATGTTATTCAAGTTCAAAAGGTGTAGCAACTAAATACTATATCTAAGATACTGTCATAGGAAGAACACATTTTCCTTGCTTTGAAAATAAAGCATTCATATTGAAAACAAAACAAAACTATACCTTATGTTAAATGTACCCTGTAATTATTAAATTTCACAGTGTCAGAAATTCTTACATCTCATGTATACATGTATCCCATATAGTATTGTTTGTCTGGCAACAGTTTGTGACTGGACTTTGGGCTGTTAGGGGTGTGGATTCAAATCTCAGTCATATATTTTGTGATCTTTTTGATGAGTTAATTGTTCCTTTAAATCAGTCAGGCATTGAGATTAGATAAGAGCATAATTCCCAGAAATCTAGTGTGTGAGACGTGAGGAAATTTGTTTATGATAGAAAGTTATTTGCAAAAGCTACTCATTCTCATCTCTCATTTTTTTCCTTGATGAATAGTAAATATACTGGTATTTATCCAGGATCAGATGTTAGGTACCCTTGCCAAAAAGACTCTTTTCACCTTAGGTAGAAGAGAAAGCATTCAGTAATAAGAAAGGTTTTCCTCTTACTGACTGCCTTACTGTAATACAATTTTGGAGAGTTTTTTTTTAAATGATTCCAGTTCTCTAAGGTGCAGGAGTCTATATTGCTTATACTTTAACAAGTCCTAGAAAACTTAGGATCATAAACTGGAGCTGGAAGGACCTCTGAGGCTGTGTCTTCCAATTCCCTAATTTTATAAGTAATAAAAATTGGAGCTTAAGGATGTTAAGTAAGTTGCTGAAGGTCACATGGGTCCTAAGCCCCAGAGGTGGGATTTGAACCCAGGTTCTCTGACTACAGAGCCAGGGCTCTTTCCACTTTACATAGCTTCCTTCATTCCAAAGTATTAGAATATGTCTTTAATTGGGAGAAGGGAGGAAGGAAGAGAAGGTATTAGGGAGAAGGGCAAGGAGAGACCTCACCAAACCCATCTTTTTAGGAAACCCACAATTTCAAGCTAGTAATGTATAACCTGCTAGATTGGGGGTTGGGGGCAAGGAAAGGGGAGGGAGAAAGGATCAATTGGCTGTATGCAGTAAAGAGTCATTGAAGTGTTTTATCAAACACTAGAGATAAATGCTTTTAGCCAATTTACAATATATGGCCAGGAAAGGTTTATGGAATTCTTTATAGATTGTGAAAGTCATAAAAAGGGACGCCCTCCTTTTTAGGATATGAAGCTTGTCATCTTGGTAATTTATATTTTAATGTTCCCAGATGTTATGCAGGTAAATTTGTGGAAAGTTACCAGTTTGCTGACTGTGTGGAGGGAAAATTATCTGTGACTGTGTAGTTTTCTGTACTCTTGAGATTTTGGTGGAATTGGGCTGAAACTGTGTATGGGGAGAAAGAGAGTATTGATTTGAACATCCTCGGTAATAGGACAAAAGGTAAGGTTTAGAAGGCCTACAAAGGACCTGAGAGAGCTTTAGTTGTTAAGGTATGTGAGCATGCATCGTTGAAACCTTGTACTTGAAGAAAATGAACTCCAGCCTTCCTAGTAGAAGCAAAGGTTTTTGAAATGCCAATGAACAGTGAAGGAAGGATTTATGGAAAACTACAAACTACCTTCGTTTATCATTGTACAGGCAGCTTATGGTTATGTATGGTAATAGGGGACCAAAATAAGTGATATCTACAGATTACCCAGATAACCCTATTTTAGCCATTAATTTCAATTTCTTTCTCTAGTGAGCCTTTTTTTTATTTTCACAAACTGCTAAATCTGGCAAAATTAGCTGATTTTGAGATTCATTGTCCCTCCCTTTCTTTGTCTAGCCTTTGGTAAGGGTGAAGAAAAATTATGGAGTAGCTCAAAAAACAGAAGGAACAGAAAATGGAAAGGAGAAGCAAAGGGCTTGGATAATTCACAGGTCTATGTAATCAGACCCTGATTGATCAAGAAGTGAATGGTGGTCATAACTACCAAAGCCAACGTCAAAAGAGAAACAAAACCACAATTACTTGCGGTTAATTTTGAAGGCGCTTCCATTTTTAAAATTATGCTTTCCTAATATTCTGACATGCCTGGGTTCCTATGTTGAGTTTTTTTGGGCTTTTTTTTCCATCATAATATGGTGGACATGACGTGATGCACACATTTTGCTAAACTATATTATAGTATCTGCTGAGGATAAGTTGTACAGTGGCACCCTTTCATCCTATGCAATCTATGTGAATTCCTCCTTCCATAGATTCGTGCAGGATGTCTTGTTCAGTGTAACACCTAGTGTTTCCTTAATGGTCAAGATGACAAAATATTGTTAGAACCATGATAATGTAATAAAATTGTAATAGAGGAGCCATAGTATACTTTTTAAAATGCTGTCCTAAGGTTCCATGCTACTGGGCTGAATTGTAGATATCTTTTATGAAATGTATATATTTATTGTTTACCTTTAAACTAAGAGCACTATGCTAGGCACTGTTGGAGATACAGAGAAGTATAAAGCATGGCCTCTGTCTTCTAGGAACTTAAAATAACAAGGGCTTTTGGTCACTAGTTATAGGTAAACCACCTTTGGTGGAATTAATGATAGCCACTTTATGCTGAATCTTTCTCTTTGGCAAATAGCAGTATTCTAACCACAAGTAGTAAATTGTCATCTTAACCCTTCAAGTCACAGGATACTAGACATAGAGTTGTAAGAGACATTAGAAATGAACATTCTTTAAAAATCCCATACTACCAGTTTTTAAGTAATGTAAGAGGATTAATATCATTGTATATGGCTTCTAATGTCAAAATAATCATGTCACAGTTTAGTACAGTGGAAAGAGTTGGGATTTGAAGTCATAGAATCTGAGTTGAAATCTAGTCTCTGTCACTCATAATCTTTCTGGGATCTCAGTTTCCTCATCTGTAAAATCAGTATTGGTCAGATGAGTCCTAACACCCTGTCCAGCTCTTAATCTGTGGTCCTGTAGTTATGTGAGTTGTCACTGTAAAGTGTTAAGGGTTTGTACTTGTATTAAACATGTCTAGAATCACATCTATTATTCTTGGGAGTTTTATTACACATGGAATCCATCTGAATTGGTGGTGCCCATGGCAGAGAAGAGGCTGGTGTCTGGGTTGCTGCCTGTGGGCTTGGAAAGCATAAAGGATAGAAGAGGATTAGAATCTTGAAGGCTTCTGTGCTCCGTGTCAAGTGGACTACATTGTTATCTAAGGCTTTGAGTTCATGTTCACCTCCTTCGGTCCAAGGTTTCACAGCTTCCTGCTGTTCACTTCTTCAGAACTGAATTTAAAAGGTTAGAGGGAATGGCAAAGAGGATTCGTTTTTGTATAGTTGATATTTATACATTGTCGTGTGTGTTTTTATGTATCTTTGGCTAACCTTTTATTTATTATGTTTTCGCTTCAGAAGCAGTTATATAATGGTAGCACTAGTCACAATAATAGCCTGTCTTTATGTATAATCCCTTTTAACCAAAGACTTCCCAACTCTGAATAGGTTGGTTGGTACCTACTCAGTTCTAAATGCTACAGTCAGGTTAATGGCTATGACCATCAAGTGTAGCTGTAATGGAGAGGTAGAGAATTAGTGCTTGAAACTGAAGCCTGTGAGTTCCCTTCTTTCTTCAGTTCAGCAAAGTCTGAATCTACTAATCTTTGGGACCAGAACCTTTCACTCCAGAGCCTACAGTTCATCTTGTGTCACCCAAGGAAAATCTCTAACAGTAAAGTGAGACAGGCACCACTAGAATTCAGCTTTTGGGGAAAGTTTTTATTTTTAAGTGAATGGTTTTAATTTTGTGCCTGGGATTTTGTAATGTAATTCTGAGGCATTGGGTACATTTTAGTTTTGATTTTTAATCAAATAAGTACATGTGAAGACAAGAGGAAAGCAGTGCTGTATCTCAGAAGATAAACTTGTATTTGTCATAGGCTCTTTGAATGTAGCAGTGATGACTGATACTGTTGCTTCTGTAGAACCCAAATAGAGACCCCTTATGATACCTTAGCAGCAAATAGAACTCTGACACAATCATCTGTCATCACAGGAGGTTGATTGTTGCAGAGCCAAATTGGAGTGTGTTAGATGCTTCCCCAAAGCAGTAATGTGTCATGGAAATTTAGGTGGGGAAAGAGAACAAACCCAGTCTGATGACACTGACCACAGCCAATCAATAATAGTAATGATAATAATAATAAATAATAGCTAGCATTTATATAGCACTTTGAGGTTTGCAAAGCACTTTACATATGTTATCTCATTTGATCCTCACAACGATATAAAATAAATGTTGTTCTTATACCCATTTCATAGATGAGAAAACTGAGGCTAAGAAGAGGTTAGGTGATTTGCCTAGGGCCGGTACTTCCTGACTCCAAAGCTGGCATTCTATCCATTATACCACCTATCAGCCAATCAATCAACAAGCTGTTTTTAAGTGCCTATTATGGACCAAGCACTGTGTTATTGCTAGAAATTTGTGTACAAGAGTGAGATAGTCCCTGCCTTCAAGAAGCTTATTTTCTACTGGGAGAATACAAAATGTCAGCAGATAGGTGACTATATAGGACAGGCCTGCACAACATACGGCCCACAGGCCACTTGCAGCTTGTCAAAGGATTTCAGGCAGTCCTCGAAAAATGTGGAGGATGTAAAAGAAAGTAAAGATGTAACAAATGCTTTGTCTGTGTCCCCACTTAACCCACCTTCCACTAGTCACTATTGTGCCTGTCATTGTAACTTGGCGAACGGGTTGCCACAGCACACTTGATCCTGTTTGTCATGTGACCCACTTCAACCAACCATCATTAGTCTGTCTCTGGTGTTAGAGGAGCTAGAGTCTTATCTTTTCCCTGTTTCCAGTTGTTACTGGCATTGAACAGGGACAAAATGAGTGCAGCACAACCCAATGCAGCTAGCACCCACAATGCAATGAATGAGCTGCAACAGTTCGAGGGCTTCTTCCCTCCCTCACTGCAGCTGCCCTCAAAGTTGCATGAGTGTCTGGCACTCTCTCCAAGGTCAGAGACTCAGTTCGGTATTTCTTTGTATGTGATCAGTGGCTGTGAAGATTTTTTGGTTCTAGCATTAAAGTTTTTGGGGTGACTTTGTAAAATGGGTACTGAAAAGAAATGGAAGATCGAATCAGAACATAGTGTTTAATCCAGAGTGGACAAATAGATACTTGTTTACTTGCATGAGAGACAAAATATCATGCCTTGTTTGTCCAGAAGTAATAGCTGTTCAAAGGAATACAATCTTCGTTGCCATTTCAAATCAAAACATCTTGACTTAAGCAAATTGGACACCAATGAAAAACAAATTAAAGCATCCAAATTGTTGAAAAATCTCAGTGGGGAACAATGGTTTTTCAAGAAGTAAACTCAGAAAGTGAGGCATCTACTAAGGTTAGTTTTCAGATTTCTAAAGAAACCAATTTCAAGCATGATTCCAGAGTACAATAAACTGATTGCTAACAAGAAGTGTAATATATCCCATTAACTAAATGTAAGTAGTAAGAAAACCTGAAAAATGTATTAAAACTTGTACCACTTAGCAAAGTAATTTTTAAAATATTAATGTAATTTCATGATAAATAAAAACAGTAATGTGTAATTAATTGATATTAATTGACATTTCCCTTTTTTGTATGGTTTATTTGCAAAATAGTTTATTCATTATTTATACCTATACTTGGAAAGTGAGCTACTGAAAACCTATCTGTAGCCCAAAGAAGCTTAGCCTTTTTTTTCTTTTTTGTATATGGCTTTACATATACATATAGCCTTTATTTTAATTTTGGCCCCTACCTATTGCCAAGTTGTGCGGGTCTGATATAGGATATATGCAAAATTTTAAAAAGTGATAATTTGGGGTTGGGGCTTGAGGTAGAGGAATGAGGGGAAAGTCTCTTGGAGAAGGAGAAGGGACTTGAATTGAGCCTTGAACTGAGTTTGGGGTTCCAAGAGCTGGAGTTGAAGAGGGAAAGTATTCTTGGCATGGGGGACAAGCTGTAAAAAGGCATGGAGATAGGAAATGGAATGTTATGTACATGGAATAGCAAGTTTGGCTGGAGAGTGTAATATGAAGTCAGCCTGGGAAGATGGGCCAGATTGTGAATGCTAAGTAGAGGAGTTTATATTTGATCCTGGGGCAATAGGAAGTGGCTAATGCTTCTGTAAGAGTGGGGAGGGCTGGGCAGGGATATATGTGTTAGTATCTGTGTGTTAGTAATATGAATTGAACTTTTTGAAGGCTGCAATAAAGAAGAAGAGACAGAGTGAGTCACTTAGGGGCTTTTGCCTTGGTCCAGCTGAGAGGATGGGAGGGCCTCAACTAGCATTGTGGTGTAAATGAAGAGAAAGGGTAATAAGCAAGAAATAATGAGGAGGTCAACTAAACAAAAGTTGACAACTTATTGACTACAGAGGGAGAGAGGCTGGTGTGGGAAAGAGAGTGAAGACTCAAGCAGAGCTCTACAGATGTGGGTAACTGGAAGAATGGCACCTAACATGGTTCCTGGCACATAGTAGACACTTAATGTTTATTAACTGACTGATTGGTACCCTTGACATAAATCTGAAAGTTAGAAGCTGAAGTAGTTTTAGAGAGAAAGATAATGAATTTGGATTAGCCAAGTGTTAGATGTTTCATTAATCTGGATTGGGAAATGAAATGATTGTGTTCCCAGCTTGGTTTCAGTAGACTTAGGGTAGGTGCAAAGTTCTAGGAAATTGAATCCTTGCTGTGTGCTACCCAAAGTTGCAAAGCCAAAGAACAAGATATCTTAAGTACCACAGGCTATAAAGCTGGAAAAGCTTTAGTAAATGAGATTTAGTAATTGAGAAGAGTGAGGCCCAGAGTACTTTAGTGATTTGCTGAAGGTTATATAGGTAGTAAGTAGGAGAGCCAAGATCTGAACCCAGGTCTTCTGGCTCCAGATGTGATGCTCTTTCCTCTTTACTGTGTTGCAGGCAATTTCATTGCTTTAGGAGAATGTCCCTTAGCTAGAGGGAGCATTCTCTATTTTTTTAAAAATGATAATCATTATTATAGAAACACTGTTTTGTAGTGGATAGAGTGCTAGACTGGAGTTGGGAAAAAACTATGTTAAAAACCTGCCTCAGATAATAATTCCTAGCCATGTGACTGTGGACAAGTCATTGAAGGCCTCTGAGCAGCCCCCAGCTCTTGAAGACTTATCTGTTAAGTATGAATCTATTGTATGGATATGAATAAGTTGTAAGTGGTTTACAATCTATATTGCATAGATCCTTAAAGTATGAGGTCAAGGACTGTTTCATTTTTACTTTTACATTCCCAGTGCCTAGCACAGTGCCTGACACATAATAGGTGCTTATAAATGCTTGTTGATCGATCAATTCAGTAACAGATTCAGACAACACTTTGAAGTTTACACACTACTTCACTCGCAAGAACTGTAAAGTAGGCATTTGTGACCCCCATTTTACAGATGAGGAAATTAAGTCTCAGAGAGGTTAAGTGACTTGTTCTGGTCACCCAGTTAACCAGAATTGGCATACAAATACAGGTATCCTTCTTTCAAACCCAGCCTTCTTCTCACTTATGCTGATAAAGTCTTTTGTCTCTCATAGATCTGTGGCTCTTTGTGTTTACCAGGACTTAAAAAGGGAAGAACTCAGAATCTGTCTCCAGGCTGTTAGTTTTCTAGAGAGTTTCTATTGAGAATGCCACCAACAGCAGGCCACAGAAACTGTGAGTAATTCTTAGTAGGTTGTTGAGAATACTTGAATTAATTGTATCTGGTATAAAATCCTGTGACACACTCCTTATGTGGTCTCTTCATCTAGATGGTCAGCTGGCACACCTCCTTATTCCCTACATTAAGTTCTCCCCTGCATCTACCAAGTCACCTGGACTACATACAGTCTAAGAAAAGCATTCTGAAAATTGAGTAGAGGCTTTGGTGGACCGAGTCAGTTCTGTGCTTCAATCTGCCACAAATAAGGAGGTAGTACAGGGGGTTTTGAGGTGAGACAGGACAATTGGATAGCCTCTGCAAATACATTATCCCCAGTTTGTGTTCCCATCATGCCTTGGGGGTAAGCACACCAATTGAGGTATAGTCGTGAGACTAGCAAAAGGTATGAAGTCTTTTTTCCTCAGTAGTACAGTTAGAGTTGTGAGATCAAGAGCTTCGTTTCTGCCTAGAATTACCCAACAGAATTTTCCAGCAGTAATGAAGAGTAAAGCCCTTCGGGTTGACTGCCTTTCCCCTTGAGAAATTCCTTCAAGATCCACATGCAACATTGTTTTTAGGAAATGTAGTCATGTTTGAATGGCCTTTTTCTTTCACTATTTCTTGCCTGTCTCCATCACAAAGGAGACCTGTTCTGAGGGGATACAGCACTAGAACATTCATGATGGGCAGGGGATCTTTGAGGTTTTAGCTATGATTCCCCAATACTTTCACTGAGGGTGTTAATTTCAGAGTCTTTAAAGGCAGGGGACTGGCCTGAATGAAATCTTTGGTGCAGATTCAAACCTTTCCTTTTTTGAAGGAAGGTGTTAGAAAAGATGGTTGCCAAGCAACTCCAGGGGCATCTATCTACAGTGATTTTTTTTCCCTTTTCCTTCTCTTTTTTTTTTCCTTTTTAACATTTTTTGGGCTGCTTTTCACTGGGATTTCGGTTTGGCACTGGGATTGTAAGGGTTTGCATTGAGGGGTGGTGTCCTTTAAGGGATGGAATAGAGATGGCTTTTCAATATGGATCACATTAGGACCATCCTTTCCATAGGTTCTGAAATACTTGCTAAGGGGGTTTGAAAGTCTTTGTTGTCTCTAGTCAAAGGTATACCTGGTGGAGTCTGTCTCAAGGGTTGAGTGAATGGACAGCATTCCTTAGACTGGTCTGGATTGAGAAAAGACCTAAATTGCTGTATGAGAACTATATAATCTGGTCATTTTCAATTTCAGTGATTCCAGACCTCATCTAACTGATTAATTTGGGCTCTTGTGCATTTCATAAATAATCAGCCTTTAGGTCACAGATGAATTGGTGATGCCTTTCTCAGGGAAAGATGTTGGTGGAAAAAATAGGAGAGTCTGGTTCCTACTTGCTTGTTCCTCAATCAGGGGACTTTGGAGTCTGAGGTTTCAAGAACCATTGGGCACACTGATGGGACCTAGCATCCAATGAATACTTTGCCTGTCAATCCAACTCTCTCTTAACACTGGACCAAGACATAAAAAATTGTAAACTAAAGCATAGCTTAGAGAAATAAAACTCTTCTTTCTCTGCAAAAGTAACAGGAGTTAGGGCAGCTAGGTGGCACAGTGGATAGAGCACCAGCCCTGGATTCAGGAGGACCTGAGTTCAAATGCGGCCTCAGACACATAACACTTACTAGCTGTGTGACCCTGGGCAAGTCACTTAACCTCATTGCCTGGCCCCCCTCCCAAAAAAAAAAAGTAATAGGAGTAGAGTCAAGGGGGATGATGAGGTGGGTATGCTAGAATGCATGGGGTAGTAGGTCATCTCATTGTGGCACAAGGGAAGGAGTTCATGATTGGATGACAAAGGAATGGTTTTGGAATCCTAACTCTGCCTGTTACTATGTATATTGGGCGTGTCCCTTATTCTCTCTGGCCCTGGGTTTCCTCATTTGTAAAATGAGGTTTTTGGCCTAGATGACCTCCGAGGTCCCTTCCAGTTCTTAAGTTTGTGATCCCATCTAATCAGTTGCTAGATTATCTACATTTCTTGCTTCTCTTGCCTTGTGCAACCCTTCTTACCACTTTCAGTTTCAGAAACAGGCCAGGAGCAGGAAAGAGATATGAAATTAAAATTAGTTCTGCTACTTTTTTTTTCAGCTCTGACAAAAGGCTTGGTGATGGAAGAGAATTAAAAATATAGGTGTACCTTGATTTAAATAAGCTCAATACATGAAAATCCAGATTTATATAAAGGATAAGTGAAAGGAATGATTACATGTTTTACATAAGGATTTTAAATGGGATTTCTCTAAATCATAAGCTGCATTAGCATTTTTTGAAATGTGATTGAATTTGCCCAGTATATATATTTTTTACATACAGTTTTTTAATTCTCCTTTGCTGACTCCTCCTGTGATGTTTCTTCCCCTCAAGGGGTTACTCCCTAAGACCTAGTCCTTTGACCTTCTGCTTTTTTGGTTTCCTTTTTCTCAGTAAACTAATTTTGTTTCAGTTTCCTATTTCCAACTGCCTGTGATACATAGACTCATAGCTTTAGGGTTGGCAGGGGCCTTAGAGGACATCTGACTGAACCCTCTGTCGACAAAGAAGGTGAGGCCCAGAGAGCTTAAGTTACTTTCCTAAGGTTACACAGAAGAGCTGAGTTTTCTACCCAGATCCTCTGACTCAAATCTAGTCTTCTGTCCACTAAACTGCCTCCTCTCTCTGCTTATATGTCTCACTGACCCTTGGAAGTCAGTATATCTAAAGCTGAACTCATTGCCTCTCTTCTATTTCCCCTCAGCCCCATACAAATACATACAAATACATTTCCACTCTCAACTTCCCTAGTTCCTTCATTGCTGCCCCAAGTTAGAGAGGTGGTATATGTATCCTGGAGGGAAAGAGGTCCCAGTGTTCAAGTACCAACTCTCACAGAAACTATATGAACCTGGGCAAATCACCTAACATCTCCAGGCCAGGGGTACTTGGTACTTCATATCTGACAGGGTTTTTGTAGATAAATAACTTTATGTAAATGTGGGAAGGATGATTATCTGAAACCTTAGAGTCTTTCCACATTTTCTTTATCCCCTTATGCAGTCATTCACTAAGTCCTATTTATTCTTTCTTTTAAATGACTTGTGTGCTCCTTTCTCCCTTCCTCTTTCCATGCTATCTTGATAATCCAGGTCCTTATCTTACATCTGTATCATCTTCCAAACTATGTTCCTTGCCTCCTATCTCTCCCTTATATAGTCAGCTACATATACAATTTCAAAATGAATCTCCCTAAAACACCAAATTTATCATGTCACTCTTGGACTCAAAAATCTTTAATGACACCCTGTTGACTAACAGTAATAGCTGACATTTATATCATGCTTTAAAGTTTGCAGAGTGCTTTTGCATATAATTAAACCTCACAACAGCCTGGTGAGGTGGGTATAGATATTATTGTTCCCATTTGACAGATGAAGAAACTGAAGGGTCACCAGCTAAAGGGGGTCACCAGCTAATATCAGAAGCAGGAATCAAACCCAGGTTTCTCATGACTACAGGTCCAGTACCCTTTCCACTATCCCGTATTGTGCCTAAAAACTAGTCTAAACTCCTCATTCTAGCTTCTTGCCCCTTCTATAATCAACCCCAATCTCTTAATTTCTTGGACCTATTTCCCCAAATGGAAAATGAGGGGGGTAGATTCCATGATCTCTAAGGTCCCATCTAGCTCTGTAACTACCATATTCCTTAGTAAGAATTCTGTGATATAACTAGGCCGGTCTCATTGCTTCCTGAAAGAGCCATGCTTATTTCTATCTCCAAGCTTCTGCTCATGCTGTGTCCCCTGACTAGAATACCTTTTCCTGTTCATCTATTCTATACTTTTCCAAATCCTGTTTATTGTTATGGCCTAAGATCAAGTTCCATCTCTTCTAAAAAGCCTTCTCAGCCTTCAATTGATCAATAAGCATTTATTAAACACCTACTCTATGCCAGCCATTATACCAGGAGCTGGGAATACAAAGACCAGAACAAAATAATATCTGTCCTCAGGGAGCTTACTGTCTGTGTGGGAAACATCATGTTTACATATAAGTAAATACAAAATAATGTATATAAATAAAGCAAATGCAAGCCAATTTCAAAGGCTGTAGAGGAGGAAGTAACAACTGGGCCTTTTCTGAAAAAGGCCTCTTATTTACAGAGACCGAAGCTGGAAAGTTAATTCCAGCCTCTACTGGTTTCCCCATTCTGATCTAACAATTTATTTATGTTACTCATTTGGGCACTCAATCATATACTGTCTTGAACTCTGTTTCACTTGTATCTATCTTGTCTCTTCAACTTGACCACAAGTCTTTGGTGGAGAGAGACCATACTTAACACCCTGCATTCACCTCAGCACTGAGCATAGGGCCAGAGCCCAACTAGTATATAAAGCAAGGCACAACCTGTATTAACAGAAATGCAATCTGGGGATTACCTGTGGACTTTGTTAATTTATCCTGTATATTTGAGATAACTCAAATAATGAGTGCTGGCATATTTTCTAATGCTATTAAGCAGTCATCTATAATACCTGAAACTAAGAGCAAATCAGCATGACAGCTTGGGGCACAGCAGTTCGGCCATCACTGAAACATTGGTAATAATAATAACCATATTTACATAGCATTTCACAGAGTACCTACTTCACAACAACCCTGTTTGCTGGGTAATAGAGTTATTATTCTCTCCATTTTACAATCAAGGAAACAGAGGCTAAAAGAGATTAAGCAACTCACCTGTGGACACATGGCTAGTCTCAAATTCAGTGTTTTTGCCACTGCCCTGCTAAATCTCATCAAGTACCTTCTCTGTGAGCATTGGTACTTACCTGGCATGTCACTAAGAAATCATCTGTCCCTCTGATGACATGCAATAGAATTGGTCAACCAGTGTTAAGAACATTGGACCTGAAGGCAGTCCCTGTGAGATTGCCTTCAATTTATCCTGTATAGATCTTGTTTATTCATAGTTGTTTGCATGTTTTATCCCTCGTTAGATGGTGAGCTCCTTGAGGACAGGGACTATTTTTTGCCTTTCTTTGTATCCCCAGCACTTAGTATAAGGCCTGGCACATAGTAGGTACTTAATTAATGCCTCTAGATTTGACTTCATTCTACCTCTAATGCTTAATAGCTGGATGGCCATGAGCAAGTCACATAACCTCTTTTGTGTCCTATACATAAGACAGATTTTAATGATCAACAGAGTGTTGTGACAACTAGAGTCTCCAACCTTCCTTTTGAAATGATGCAGAAAATTATACTTAAGCAAACAGTGATTGTAGCTGGCAGTGCAAAATTCGATGAGTCTTAAAACTACAGCATCAGAGAAGCTGTTCATTTTATTCAAAGTTATCTCAGTAATCATAATAATATTTCAGTACCTGACGCGATTTCATAAATGTGGGTATTCTCTCTACTAAGAGAAAAATCTGTGTTCAAGAGTGTTACTGTAGCTGGAAAATTTGTTACTCTTTACCTAACCTGGCAATAAGCTTTTCACTACTTGGCAATACAGGTTAGAACAATGGGCCAGATCTAATAACATGAAATGTAATAAAGTGATGAATATAAAATCTTATCACTTGGGTTCAAAAAATCAGCTTCACAAGTACGAAATGGGGAAGACATGGCTAAATAGTGGTTCATGTGAAAACAGTCTGGGAGTTTATTGAGCTACAAGTTAAGTATGAATGAGCCACCAAAATGTTAGGGCAGCTAGAAAAGCAAATGTGTTCCTAGCCCAAATTGAGAGAAGCACAGTGTCCAGAACAAGACCGAGAGAGTTCTGCTGTGTACTGTAACCTAGCTAGATCATTCATAGACTGATATGTTGAGTTCTGGCTTTCTCATTCCAGGAAGGACATTAAAAGGCAGCAGCATGTCTAAAAGAGGGCAGCCAGATTGGTGAGAGGTCTGGAGACTGTGCCATCCATGGATTGACCAAAGAAACTGAGGAAGTTTAGTTTAGAGAAGATTTAAAAGGACCCGATGGCCATCTTCAAGTCTTTGAAGGGCTATCTTGTGGACAAGAGATTACATTGTTCGGCTATCTCCAGAGGTTAGAATCAAGAATACTGGCTGAAAGTTGCAAAGGCAAGATTTAGGCTTGAGATAAGAAAAACTTGCTGACAGGATTCCTGTTTAGGTATGAGTTGGGAGTAGATGACCTCTGAAGCCCCTTCCGACTCCGAGATTCTGTGATTCTTAGTGCAGCTCTGCAGTCCGTCATCAGGCTGGAAACCTTTCCAGTTTGGTAGGGCCTGCTGCAGCTGGACCTTCTTTGATATCTAGCCTTTGGGAACCTAAGCCCACATCCACACCACGGTGTTGAAGGGCCACTTTTTTTTTCCGGACTGGACCTGTTATTTGTTGAAATTTTATGTGGGGAAATTCACTTTATCAACATAAATTGTCACCAGCTCTACATTTCGACTTTTAGAGAATTGCCTGAAATACTAAGAGGATCAGTGCCTTGCCCAAAATCACCCTAGTATGTATCAAAAGCTAGTATGTATCAAAAGCATGATTTGAACCTAAGTCTTCCTGTCTTAGAGACTAGTTCCCCATCCTCGAAGGCATTCGGTCTCTCACCTTAGTGGAGAAATAATGATAATAACCTGAACACAGAGTCTACTTTAATAAAGTAGATCCCGTGACTTCTGTTTCCTTACATGTACCTTATGACCTTCAGGACAACACTTGGGCAAATTTTCCTGACAATGTCGATGTATTTGTTATTGTCTCTGTGCTAGAGAAGGCTGTCATATCTTTTCTTGTTTTCTTTTCACTTGTTAGAACCTGCTGCCCGCTTCGTTCATACCTTCTATTTGTATTTATTTTAGGATGCCTTGAGACCCTTGACTGAGGGTGCCAGAATAATGAAGGCATCATTAATAGAACAAAACAGCAGTGCTAGGTTGGGGAGGGAACGACTAGAAGAAAGATCTGGCTTCTTTGAAATTTTGGTCTTATTGGTCTGTCATTAGAAAGAAGTATTTTTGAGGCCTGTTTATTGTATAGTAGGTTTTTAGGGATGACTTTTTTTTAAATGTTATTTGGGTAATGCTGGAGGGGGTTTAATGAGTTTTTTTTTCAGTCTTAATTTAAAAACTCAATACAGTATGCCACACATATTTGTTACCAAATTCTGTGAGCATCTGTCTTGACTACATTTAGCTTCTGACAGATGCCCAGCAGCTTTCAGAACTTTCACAGATGTTCCATGTCCCCCAGAAAGGCAACTTCCTGTTCCTGGCAGTAAGAATGGAAGGGAGGGGGGCAGTGCCACCAGTTGCATTTTACAGGGGTTTTTCTTTACATCATTTCCTGCCTGTTGCCTTTGGATAGATTACAGATGGTCAAAAGAGATTTCTTGGCACAATGAAAGAAACCATCTCCAGTGTTTTGCGGGAGAGGATTTATAACAAGGCTGGTGGTTCATACCTACCAAGAATGAGCACAGACAGCTCAGTTTTGCTGGGGGCGGGGGTGAGGGGGAATAAATGGACCAACCATGTGGACAGAATCAACAAGTGTAGGGAGCCTAAGAGGCTAAGAACCTAAGACAAAGAAGAATATTACTTTTACTTTTCTACCATATCTTTCATCTAGAGGTGGCTCACATTATATTAGGTGTTGAAGAGTGGTGGTAGGCATCTTGGTAGAGCCACGAAGATTCAGACACTAGTGGAATTATGAGGTGATACCCATAGTTAGTCAATTCATCCTCCTATCTTTTTGAGGTCAGCTGAGGAAAGGTATTGTTTTCCCTGTTATTCAGTTGATTTAACAAGACACACAGGCAGAAGAAAGCCATTTGTCAGAGGTTATATCTAAATCAAGTAGTTTCTGAAAGTAAAGCCCAAGTCTCTGTATTCTAATTCCATGCCCCTGACCAGCAGGCTACTTCGACCCTCATCTCACCCAGTCACTAACAGTCATTGACTCACATGCAATCTGGCAATCTGAAGCATGTGGCAGCCCAGAGAAGAGAGTGAAAAGAGAGAAGAGAGCTTGTTATTGGTGTAGGGTAGGGAGTTGCAGTACAGTTTGGATTTGGCTTTTAGGAGTAAGTTAATAGTGAGTTAAAAGGGCCTGGGGAAGAGAAAAAAATGCAGAGGCAGGAAAGTAGGCCCATAAATTGAGGGAGATAGAAAAGAGAGAAGAAGTGACCAGGGCCTAGCAACTATGGAGAAGGCATGTGGGCAGAAATATCAGAGAAAGGAAGAGCAGTTCTGCTAAGGGCTAAGAAAAGGAAGAAGTTGGAATTTCAAGCAGCCAGCAAAAGAGGGGCCAATGTAAAATTTTAAAGATGAGTTGAGAGAAAAGGGTGAGATGTGAAGAAATCTAGAGAAAATATCCTGTATTAAAATAGTCTAAAATAACCATAATAGAATAAGGAATTATATTCTAGGAAATCTGTGAGATAAATAATTTGCTGCTCTACCAAGGTAAGCAGATGAAATATGAGAAAGACTCACCTACTCAGAAAATTTCTGGAACAGTAGAAAATGAGGATTTAGAAAGCATGAAGTATTGAGAGCAGGAAAAATCAAAGTGAGATGTAAAAGTTGATAGTAAAGTATCTGAGAGAGAAATAGATACCAGAAATAGAGAAGAAAGGAAAGAGTTCTGAATTATAAGCTTGAGGGCAAACATCAGGTCTTCTATTTATTTTGGTATTACATTATTCCTTCTTTTCCATCCCTTTTCCAAAATCACTGTGGCCCCAGGTTGAATACCAAGAATTTATTCATTTGATTACAGACCTGAACTGCTTTGTTAGGTAGATGTGGGCCTGTTAAGCAAGACCCAAAGTCAGGAAAGTGTGAGATTTAGAATGAGAAGATGCTGTAGAGTGGAAAGAGCCACTGGCTGTGGACTTGGAAGATCTGAGTTCAAATCCTGTTTGGTTTACCACTTGAGTGACCTTGAGCAAGTCACTTTAACTTTCCTGTTCTCCAGTTCCCTCAATTGTAAAATGAAGGGAGTGTTCCATATAGATGGCTTCTGAGTTCCCTTTTATCTTTGATCCTGAATGTGGAATTTTATAAAGGCATCTGGGAAACCAGAATAACAAAATCCTCAGGAGTATATGTGCTCTCTAAAATGGAATCGTGAAACCCCAAATCTTTGCCCTAGAACTACTTCTGTTGGATTGGTTTTCCTTTTTTTATTTTTTTTGCTTGGCGGGGGGAACATAAGGGTATTGTATTTCGTTCATATTCTGGGAATACGCTAGAGTGCTAGACTTGGAATCAAGAAGACCAGCTTTTTAAATCCAGCTAAATTGTGAGCCCAGGCAAGTCATTTAAACCTCTGTCTGCCTCAGTTTCTTCATCTGTGAAGTAAAGATAATAATATAACTTACCTCCCAGGGTAAAGGATAAAATGAGATCATATTTATAAATCACTTTGTAAGGGATAAGGTTTATTATTATTTTTTATTATTCTTATACAAATATTAGTATATATTATTAATATCAGTATTACTATCATCATCCTCATATGTTCTTAGTCCTTCATCATCTGTTATAGTGCAAGAGTTAGGCTAGCAGTTTGAGGGATACCACAGGGACTTGATAGCTTAGAAGGAAAAAAACCAGTCTGTTTTAAGGAGTTCACAGTCCTAGAGATAGGGAGATGGAGAAGTGTAATTTCACAGTGCATTCAGATCTTAAAGAGTAAGATGAAACATCAAAATGACTTGTGTCATATCTCAGAACCGGGATTTTTTTCTAACCCTAGTCTCATGATGCCCTGTTGTGCTCCCAACTTTCATGAGGGGTGTTAATTTTAGTGCACTCAGTTTTTAAAAGTCAATGCAGACCAGACTCCTTTTAGCAGAAGGAGGTGCCATGAAATCAAGCACAGGGCCATGAAGTGACAGTGGAGTGTCACGACAGCAAAAAGGTTAGAAATCAGGACCGCAGACATGCAGGAAGAAAGCCTAGTAGGAGAGGAGCCTTCTCCTGGCTCCTTCATAGTGTTGATTACAACAGATCCAAAAGTAAAGCAAAAACACTATCATCCCTGGCCCGAAAATCCCAAACAGAGATAGTGAGAGACAAAGACAGAGAAACAGAGAGAGGGAGGAAGGAAGTAAGAGAAGAGGAGAGGAGAGGAGAGGAGATAGGACACACACAAAGATCTCCCTTCAGTGAGTGGAGTGTGTTCATCCCCTGCCCACTCCCTCTCAGAAGGGGTGTTCAGAGCAGATGTGTGCTCCCAACCTTTGATTGGAAGAGGTGAAGCTAGGGCAGAAGGGAAGACTAATTTCTCTCCTGATTCACAGAAGAACATAACACCTGTTGTAGCATATCAGCCACAAACCTTCCCTTCGCATAGTGGGGTTTGAGCATTAATTTCTATGTATGGGATAACCTAGTGAAATCCTCTTGCACTTAAAAAAGACTTTTGGCATCAGTCTACTAAAAAATTTTCTCAGATTGAACTGACTCAGTAGCCATAATCTCCCTGGATTGTGGAATTACCTTAATTTCTATCACAGCACAGCTCTTCATATTCCTTGAGCCACTGGGCATCAGTGCAGTACATTGATTGATTGATTGATTGATTGATTGGGGTGGGGTGGGGAACCAGACCTATGATATTGTTATTCCTTCTCTGAAGCACTGTGAGATGATAACTTTCCCCAAGTACCACAATTACAACCATATGTCAGAGATGGGCTTAATCCCAGGTCTTCCTGACTCCAAGGCCATTTCTCTGTCCACTACATTATGTGCCTCTATAGGGATTCACAGGTCACACAGACCTGGCTCTACTTCCCCTTCCTCCATTCAGGACACAGCCTTCCTCGTCACCTTATGTAGTTACTGGCTGCACTTTCACTTATTCCTCTCAGCTCAGCAGTAAAGGGGGGGTTGGAATACTCCTTGCTCCCCATTGCCATTTCCAGGTTGTCCATCATTCTATAATCTCTCCTCCTTTGAGGTTATGCGATCCATATCAAATCCTGATAGCTGCTAGTTACAGACCTCCAGGTCACTCCTCTTCTTTCCTCAACAAGTTCAGTACCTGGCTCACAATCTTTCTTTCCTCACCTCTCTTTCTGGCCTTAAAGAGGGGACCTCAACATACATACTGATTTCCCCTAACCACCCAGTTCCTCAGCCTATTCACTTCCATAACTTCCTGCTGCACCCAACCCCAGCCATACACAAAGATGATCATTCTCTTGATCTTGCCATCACCATGCACCCTTTCCATGTTTAAGAATTCCACAGTCCCCTTATCTGACCATAATCTCTTGACTTTTCACCTCTCCCTCTGCTTTCCCTTCCCAAACCCTACTCTTGTCCACAGCATGCCCTCCAGTCCCTTGACCTCTCAGTTCTCTCCCCAGCCATCTCCCCTGCACTTGCTACTCTCTTCTTTTCCCCATTTTGACTCTTTGGCTACTCTTCTCTCTCCACCTCTTGAGTTTCCATCCCCCTTATCATATTGCCTCTTGCACTCTGCCAAGCTTACCCTTGGATGACTCCCACCATCTGCTGTCTTTGCTCCTACAACTGTGCTGCTGAATGAACTTGGAAAAAATCATGCAGCAATTTGGACTGGGTATACTACAGATTTATGTAATTGGGCCCTCCCTGCTGCTAGGCAATCCTATCAACTCACTGTCCTACTCTGTAGAGGCTCTTCCAAACCTCCTCAAGCCTCTCATGGCACCCCTCCCCCACTCAGCTGAGACCCTTGCCTTATATTTTACAAGGAAAAAAAAATGAGGCTATTCACTGTGAGCTTCCTCTTTTCCCCTCTGCCTTCTGCCACAATCTCCTTCTTAACCCCTGTCTCACATGATGAGGTGGCCTTACTCCTTTCCAAGATAAATTCCTCTACCCACACAAGCAATCCCATTCCATCCTGTCTTCTCCAACAGATTGTCTCCTCTCTCATCCCCCCTCTTTCACTTGTCTTCAGTCTCTTCCCTATCTGGCTCCTTCCCTACTGCCTACAAATATGCCCATGTCCTGTCCTCCCTTCCACCCTCATCCTCAAAAAAACCCTCACTTGATCCTTCCATCCCAGCTAATTAATTGTCCTATATTCTGCTCTGTATGGCTGAAGTCCTTGAGAAAGCTGTCTATAATTGGTACCTCCAATTTCTGTCCTCTCACTGCCTTCTTAATTCCTTACAATCTGACTTCCAACCTCATTATTCCAAGGAAATGGCTATCTTCAAAGTTACCAGTGATCCCTTAATTGCCAAATTCAGTGACTTTTCTCAATCTGTATTTTTCTTGACCTCTCTGCTGCCTTTCACACTGTCAGTCACCCTCTTCTTGATGCTCTATTCTTTCTAGGTTTTCAGAATACCACTCTCTCTTGGTTTTCCAGTCAGACTGCTTCTTAGTGTCCTTTGCTGGGATCCTTATCCAGATCATGCCCTTTAACCATAGATGTTCTACAGTGTTGTTTCTTGGGTCTTCTTCACTAATCTCCCTATACTACTTCACTTGGTGAACTTATCACCTCCCATGGATTTAATTATCAACTCTATGCTGATGAATCTCAAATTTACTTATCCTGCCCTAATCTCTCTGCTGATTTCTAGTCTCACGTCTCCTACTGCCTTACACACATCTCGAACTGGATGTACAGTTTTATTTGTTGTTGTTCAGTCATCTTTCAGTCATGTCCCACTCTTCATGACCCTGTTTGGGGTTTTCTTGACAAAGATACTGGAGGTTTGCCATTCCCTTCTCCAGCTTATTTTACAGATGAGAGAATTGAGGAAAACAGGGTTAAGTGACTGCCCAGGGTCACACAGCTAATAAGTGTCTGGAGCCAGATTTGAACTCAGGAAAATGAGTCTTTTGACTTCAGTCTTGGCACTCTATCCACTGCACTACCTAGTTGCCCCTAGGACTTGAACCAGGTCTTTATGGCTGACTTTTTTATCCATTGTGTTGCCTCTCAATGAATTTAGTGTTATTGTTGTGGTTCAGTTGTGTCCAACTCTTTGTGACTCCCATTTGGGGTTTTCTTGACAAAGATATTGGAATGATTTGCCATCCCCTTCTCCAGCTCATTTTACAGATGAGGAAACTGAGGCAAAAAGGACTAAGTGACTTGCCCAGGGTCACACAGCTAGTAAGTGTCTGGGGCCAGATTTGAACTCATAAAGATGAATCTTCCTGATTTCTAGCCCAGTGCTCTATGTACCTAGATGCATGTACAATATGTGTACAGTAGACATCTTAAACTCAACATGTCTAAAACTGAACTCATCATCCTTCCCTCTAAACCCTCCTGCCTCTTGTCTTCCCTATTACTATAGAAATCAGCTTCATCCTCCTACTCCCTCAGGCTTATACTCTAGATGTCATCCTTGACTTCTCACTATTTCTCTCCTCCTATATCCAATCTGTTGCCAAGGCCTGACAATTTCACCTTTGCAGCATCTCTTAAATATGCCCCCTTTTCTTTTTTTTTAAACATGCCACCCTGATGCAAGCCCCTTAGCACCTCACATCTGGACTATTGCAATAGCCTGCTGGTGGACATGCCTGGATATGCCTGCCTTAATTTCCTCCCTACTCTAATTCATCCTCCTTTAACTACCCCCACCACACCTTTCCAGTCTTCTTATACCTTATTCCCCACTATATAATCTTCAGTCCAGTGACACTGGCCTCCTTGCTGTTCCTTGAACAAGACACTCCACCTCTTAGCTCTGGGCACTTTCCCTGCAACGCTGCCTGGAATGCTCTCCCTCCTCATCTCCACTTCCTGGCTTCTCTGGCTTCCTTTATTTAAACCCCAACTAAAATCTCATGTTTTGCAGGAAGCTTTTTTCAACCCCTCTTAATTCTATAGAGTGTCTTCTCTCTTTTAATTACTTCCTGGATATCCTTCATAATGCTTCTTTATACATATTTGTTTGCTCATTGTCTCACCCGTTGTATTGTGAGGGGAGAGACCATCTTTTGCCTCTTTTTGTGACACTTAGTAGGTCCTTAATAAATGGTTATTTACTGGTTGACTGTAGGAGACTTGAGCCCAGTGGCAACCAACAGTAGAGAATAGTGTCATAAATCCTGTGTTCCTTCCCTCTTCCCAAACAACCATTCTAGCCTTCTTCATGCAGCAAAAGGCTAGACAGTGAAGTGGAAAAGTTAACTCACAAGGCCCTGTTTGGATTGCTCAACTCATTTCAGAAGTGGGATGACTGAAGTTTGCCTGCTTGAATGAGAGCTACAGATTACATTCAGTTAAACAAATACTTATTAAGTGCCATTTGGATATAAAGAGTTGTAGTATAGGATAAAGAACACTAAGACTAGAATTAATGAACTCCAGATTCAAATCTGTGTAATTTACCAACAATGTGACCATCAGCAAGTCATTTAACTTCATGCCTCAGTTTTTTTCAGCTGCAAAATGGGTATAATAAAACTTGCAATGCTTGCCTTAAAGGGTTATTGTAAGGAAAACACTTGGTAAACTTTGAAGGGCTATAAAAATGTGGGTTGTTATTTTGGTCACTGTTGTTGCTGTGATGAGGGTGAGGATTAGCATGATGATGATGTGCTGGAGGAGATACAAAGTTTAGTTAAGACATGCGTAATGCAGAACAGTGCCTGATAAGTCATCAGTGCTTTAGACGGCATTCCTCTTCAAACATGAGTTTGATTAGGCGATCTCTGAGCTTCCTTCTAATTCTGAGTGTATGATTCTAAGTATAATAGAGGAATTTCAATTGCTGTTTGACAGAAGGAAGATAGACGAATCAAAAGATACAGGTCAGGAGCTGGATGGGATGTTATAGGTCATCTAGTAAGACCTGAATTCAAATCCAGCCTCAGACAATTACTAGCTATGTGACCTTGGACAAGTGACTCAACCCTGTTTGCCTCAGTTTCCTCATCTGTAAAATGAGCTGGAGAAGGAAATGGTAAACCACTCCAAAATCTTTGCCAAGAAAACCGCAAATGGGGTCACAAAAAGTCAGACACGACTGAAATCACCAAACAACTGTACAACCTACTCATTTTACAGATGAGAAAACTGATCTCTAGTGATGCCACATGACTTTTCCAAAGGTCATGCAGATAGTAAATGGTGGAACCAGGATTTAGGCTCAACTCTGATGATTTCAAGTTTATTGCTTATTCCAGGAAAGGTTATTGCCAAATGGAGATATTTTAGGGAAGGCTTTTTGAAGTAAGTGGCATTTGGATTAGGCTTCAGAGACTCAAAGAGGAATGTTGGGAGGGAGGCATTTTAGGCAAATAGAATAGTGTGGCTACATTATAGGAAACCACTGGTTTTGAGCCCTGGAGTAATAGGACCAGATCTGGATATAATGAAGATAAGGGTGAATCCACCCATGAAGGGTAGATTGAAGGGAAGAGAGAATGGAGGCTGAAAGACCTCTTAGGAGGTGATTGCAAGAGTTCAGGTGGGTGGTAAAGATGATCTGAGTATAGAGGGTGAAGGCAGTAATAAACTTGATAAATGTCTGGAAAATAGGAGCTAAAGGGAAAAGTGAGCAATACAGGGGTGTCAGAGATGGGAGGCTCTGTGAATGGTGCTTCCACTGACAAAGGCAGGGAAGCAGGAAAGATGTCTCTATGGAACATCTAGGTACATACATCCTGTAGGCAAGTGGAGAAGTGGAGCTGGACTTCACAGAGAAGTAAGGACTGCAACTAGAAATCTGATAGTCATTTGCAAGGTGATAGTTGATGCTATCTGAGTGACTGAAATTACCAAGAGAGAAAGGGTAATGAAGAGGGTGGAGAACAGAACCTGGCAAAGTACTCTCACCTTAAAGAGTTGGAAAAAAGATGTAGTAAAGAAGAAAGAGAAACAACAGTTAAGTTGGTGGAAATCAGGAGAAAGTGGTAGCTCAGAAGCCAAAAGTAGATCAACAGCATAACTAGCTTCAGGGAGGTCAGGGCCTAATACTGAAATAGAGCTATTGACTTTGGTGATTAGGAGGTCATTGGTGAGCTTGAGAAAGCAGTTTCAAGAGAGTGAGGGAAGTGGGATACAGATTTCGAGAGGTAAAAGACAGATGGGTAATGTAGACAGTTTTTCAAGAAGTTTGGCAATGAAGGTAGGGAGAAAGATGGGATGGTAACTGAATGCCATGCAAAAAGGTCCTAGAAGGCTTTTTAGGCTGGGATGGGGAGGGGAACCTGAGAACTTTTTTGTATCTTAAAAGATGTCACAGTAAGTACCTCAGTAAAGAGTAAGAGACTGAAAATGCATGAAATAACATAGACTTTATTTTTCTTTCTTTCTCAAGGTGGGCTTTAGGGAGAAGGGAGAAGGGATGGAAAGGTGGATCTTTGTTTGAAAATGAAATCCAATTTAATTTTTTTTAAAAGATGCCTGAGAGAACAGGTTTGATTGTTGGACAGAGGGCCTCTTAGAGACAGGAGGACAAGGAAATCAAGGGTACATATAGCAGGGTTAGCTTTAGCAAGGAGTAGGGGGAAAGAAGGAGACAATGAGTATCATGCTAAATAGTTTTGAAGAGAGAAGTTGAGGGAATCTCTTGACAGATGACCTCAGGCAAACAGAAGGCAAAATCTTTTGCCCTACATGGGAGTGGAAGAGTTGAAGGCTTGAGAAGAGAAGAAAATTTTTGAGCAGTCACTGTGGGAGAATGACATGCAGTCAGTAAAAGTGGAATGGAGATATTATTGAGTAGTATTAGGGGGCTGGCTGAGGTTAAAATGGTACCTTGGCACTTTTTTCCTCCAAAGCCCTTTACACATGTTATATCATAGACTCATAGGATTTTGAGCTGGGAAGGAATTGATAGATCACATAATCTGACTGCTCATTTTACAGCTAAGGAAGCTGAAGCCCAGGGAGACAGTATCATGTACTGGATTTATAGTCAAAGGACCTGATTTCAAATCCTGGTTCTGACACTCCTTATTTGTTCTTGAGAGAACCACTAAGCCTCTGTAGGGCTTAGTTTCTACATCTGTAAAATGGAAGGTTGTTCTAGAATACCTCCAAGGTCCCTTGAAATTCTCAGCCTATGATATATACATATACATATACATATATTATACATATACATATATATTAATAAAAGAGACTATGAAGTGACTTATCCCAGTTCAGTCAAGTACTTAATTCTTGACCCAAGCATTCAATCTAGGTCTTCTTGGTTTCAAGTCCAGGACTTCCTTCTTTCCTTCCTTCCTTCCTCCTTTCCTCCCTCCCTACCTTTTTCTTTCTCTTTCTTTCTTTCTTTCTTTCTTTCTTTTTCTTCCTTCCTTCCTTCCTTCCTTCCTTCCTTTCTTTCTTTCTTTCTTTCTTTCTTTCTTTCTTTCTTTCTTTCTTTCTTTCTTTCTTTCTTTCTTTCTTTCTTCAGTGTTTTGTCCCATGAGTTGGGTAAGCATTTTACATATGAAAGAACAGGGACACAGAGAGGTAATTTGGTCAGGGTAGCAGTTAGTGATGGAAATGTGACTAGAACCTGATATTTTAAACTCTGAGGAAAAAAAATTACTTGGGGGAAGTTATTTAATGAGATGCCTGAGAGAGAAGTGGGTCAAAACACTTGCCAGTTCTAACCCCATTACAGTGAAAAGTAGAGGTGAGAAAATCTGAAGTTCACCAACTTAGAGGCAATCTTGTATATAAGAAAGAGGGTTGGGCTGAGAATCAGAAAATCTGTATTCTAGCCCTGGTCTCCCACTAAGTGTCTGTGTACCTTGAGCCTCCGTTGTCTCATCTGTAAAATGAGGTATTCATACTGAAAATCAAAGTCAATTGGAATTTTCTTCTACTCCAAGAAAAGGATCCATGAAAAGTTGTTCAGCAAAAAAGTAAACCTTCATTTCAGGAAATACTAAAACATGCTGTTGTGGATAGAGAGATGGCCCCAGAGTTGGGATTATTTGGGTTTCAGGACTACTTCTGGTACATAACCTGGGCTGGCCACTTTAAATTTTCAGGGCCTCGTACAGTTCTCTTATAAACTGCAAATTTCCCAATTGCTTTGGGAAAGGGAATCCTATCCTAGTAGAATTGCTTTTGAATTCCCCACACACACAATGAGATGATTAAACTAGCTGACCTCTGAGGCCCCTTCTGTCTCTAAATTTCTATGATTTTTTAATCCATGGCATTGGGTGACAGTAACTACTGAGGGGGCAGCTGAGTGGCTCAGTGGATAGAGCACTGGGCCTGGAATCAGAAAGACCTGAGTTCAAATTTGACTTCAGACACTTGCTAATTGTGTGACCCTGGATAAGTCACTTAACTCCTGCCTGCATAAAACTAGAGAAGGAAATGGCAAATCACTCCAGTATCCTTGCCAAGAAAATCTACGGGGTCATGAAGAGTTGGACATGACTGAATAACTGAACAACAACAGTTTTGAAAATTAAAATCCCAGATAATCCTTAAACCACATCTGATCCAGAAATTTCAGCTTCTCTATCCCACCCTTTGACCAAAATGCTTCACAAACAGATTGCTTTAAGTTTCTCCTTTCTTTCCCATCTAAAGTGTAATGATTATCGACATGACCTATGGATTCACAGGCTATATGCTCGTAGTTGAGGGTGCCTATGAAAATACTACCTTAAGTTGGTTGGCAAAATTTAAACCTTAATTCTAGGAAATAAACATTGTGCCATCCATGCTCATGGTGTGAAACTTAGCAGTTTGTACCCTTAAAATTAAAAATCAAGCGTGTGCATCTTGTGCTAGCCACAAAGCAATGAGCTTAGGTGTGGAAAAGGTGAGAGCAAAATCCTTCCTTTGCTTTGAAAATGGGGTCATAGATCAGGAGCTTGAAGGTAACTTAGAGGACATCTAGTCCAATCTTTGCATTTTATAGATGAAGAAATTAAGACCCAGACAAGTGATTTGTCACTCAAGTAGTAGAGGTCAGAGGCAGAATTTGAACCCAGGTCCTCTTTTTCTAGAGTTAGTGCTCTTTTCACTACCATTTCTTGTCTCTTTCCAGCAGCCCACCCATTATTCATGAAATACCCTAATTTCTCTTACAAAAAAATGACCTTTGCCAACCTTTGCCAGTTATAACCAAACCGGTATTAACAGGCTTGTCTGAGATAGCCTCATCTGCTGTTCCAGGAAATTTCATTATAGTCCTTCAGTATAGTCAAGTCAACAAGCATTTATTAAACACCTACTGCTGTGCTAAGTGCTAGGGATACAAAGAGAGACAAAAACAAACAGTCTCTGCCCTCCAGGAACTCAGAATCTAATGGGGGATACCACATGCAAACAACTGTGTACAGACAAGATACACACAGGACACAATAGAGCTAATCTCTGAGAAAGGGTACTAACATTAGAATTAAAACGGACCAAAAAAGGCTTCTTACTCAGCACAGACTGTTTTGAAAGCTCCTCCATAAGTTATGCAGTTTGGTTTCTTTTAGGTGTTTTGGACCTATTCTGTGTTTTTATCAACATAGGAGTTCCAGATGTTGAGCTTCCTCTACCATTACAGGTTGGTACCTCCTCTGCAGTTTATGGTCTTAGAGAGTTACCTAGGGTAATGAGAAGTGACTTCTCCAGTATCTGGTAGGGGCAGGACATGAACCTAGGTCTTCCTAACTCCAAAGGCCAGGCATACATCTAGTATAGTATCCAGAGTATAGCACGATATTTCTCAATTTATAAGGTACAGTTTCCAGTCAGTTGGATAGAGCATCAGGCACCTAGCTCTCCTCATTTGAAAATAAGAACCCACATAACTCCTTCTTACATTCTTACTATCCTTTTTTTTTGTGAGGCAGTTGGGGTTAAATGACTTGCCCAGAGTCACACAGCTAGTAAGTGTTATATGTCTGAGGCTGGCTTTGAACTCAGGTCCTCCTGACTCCAGGGCCAGTGCTATATCTACTGTGCCACCTAGATGCCCCCCTTCTTACATTCTTAACAAAGTTTGAGGATTGCTTATGTAAAAGAGAGAAGAAAAGACCCTGATGAATACTTTGAGCTCCTTGGGAAGTAGGTTAGGTAAATACTAGCTGACCCTCTTAAGGATATCATCACATATTTATTCTGAGGGAATCAAACAACGTTGTAAACATTGTTCCGTAATTTCCTTCCATTCTTTCTGGAAGATAAGTGTGACATAGCTATACCATCCCACAGGAGGGTTGTGTAAAGAGGCTCATACCAATAAAGTGACCAGTTAGTCAACTAGCACCCATGCTATGTGCCAGGCCAGGAACTGAATTAGATTCTCCCTTTATGTCCCCTGGTTCTATACTTCAGTTTCTACAGATTCTAAGGTAGAACTACTGATGGCATTACTGTCCACACATCAGTGTGGCTGGAGGAAAAACTTACGTGACTCTAGCTGTCCACATAGAGGAAATCTTACTAAATACCTGATTATGATATTCCCTCTGAATTTCAGGATAGGGAATCAGAACAGAAAATTTCTAGTTCAGTCTTTGATCTACAAGCCAATTCTCAGTTATCCTACCCTACTTGATGCAGAGGTGGCCCAGAGAGTTGAAATCCACAAATAATACCAACTGCCTATTTTTTAGCTGTTTGTTTCAATTTATCACCTGCCAAAGTTTTTTGGTTTTGTTTTTTAACCAGAACTGTCTGAATACTCAATTGAGTTTACTTTCTCTACCTCCCTAGGCCCCTCTCTGGTGTAAGCCCTCATAATATGGAAGAAAATAGCATAGACCTGGATCTGTAAGGGACTTCAAAGATCATTTAGTCTGATCCCTTCATTTTACAGCTGAAAAACTTGAAGGAGTTTAAGTGACTTGCCCAAGATCACACAGGTAATTAGGGTCAGAAGCAAGATTTGAACCCAAGTCCTTTGACTCTAGAATCACATGGGGGAAATTTAGGCCACAGAGAGAGAGAGAGAGAGAGAGAGAGAGAAAGAAAGAGATGGCGCTTTCACAATGTACCATACTGCCTCCCTAATCAATAGTTGGACCATATTTCAACCATGCTTTTCTCATATGTATTCTTACCAATGCATATGAGACAGTGACTCAAAAGTTTCCACTGATTGGTTACATGCATAGCCTCAACTTTGATTCATGGCTGCTATTTGCAGAGCTTATTTGGAATTTTGCCTTAGCACCTTCATAGGCTACATGAGATATTTGCCTTCTCTTAACTCCTAGCTCTGCTTTTTGCATGCCAGCATGGTTTGTCTGCTGTTGTAGTTTCCCATATCACTCTGTTGCATGATATTTACCACTGTGTGTCTTCAGTAATGCTTCCCTCCTAAGTTTGTGTTTAATTTCACCAGTTGAATATCTTCAAGCCTGTGGGCTAAGGGTGGGAGCAGATCAGAAGATAGAAGCAGCAGAAAGAGAACTAAAAAGGTTGGCTGTGGTACAGTAACCTGTACCACAGGTACAGGTTACTGGATTGCCATGAAGATGACTGAGACTCCATTGCAACCCCAGCTCCGCCCATTGGCATCACCGGTTTGCTTGCTGCTTAAATTAAATTGTACAATTGCTTCTTCAGCAAGCATTTATCACTCAAGAAGTCTATGTATACTGGGGACAGCCCAGTGTATCTGCCTACACAGCAGCATTATTCCCAACTACATCCAGTTATCTCAGCCTCTCTCCCATTAAGGGAAAGGGTCCTGAGACATTTCTTCTAGTTACCTGGAATTCATATATTTGTATCACCCTTAGCCTATATGAGGTCTGTATAACTCTAATATAGTTTAGTAGTGTTACTCAACAATGACAATTTATGTTTTGATCCCTTTGAATTTCTCCCTTTTCAAAGATAGAGTAAGAGGCTTTAAATTAGAGACTTATGATATTGGGAAGTTGGCTTCCAAGGAAAACATCTTCATCAGGGGTTGCTGTCTCTTCCCCATTGTTCTTGCTCTGGGTAATTTCACCGTACGTAAAACATCTCCTAGCTCAGCAAAGAACATTAAGGTCATTGGGTCCTTTCTAGAGGAATTGTAAATAGGTGCTAGAAGGTCTTAGAGAAGGACTCAGAGATTTCTGTGACTTCATGGGGCCAATAGCTTAATGGTTGATCTGGGATCCAGAAACAATTTTGCAACTCCTGTCTTTCTCCAGGTAAAATCTGGAAAGGTGACTACCCATATGTGGGTAATTTGTTGTTTTTCATTTGTAGGAGAGTTCATTGATAAATACATACTTGAAGTAGATAGTCTTGCAATGCTAGACTTTTCTTTATCCACATCCAAGCTTTGGGGTTTCTCCCCACAGGGCAGTAGTGAAAATGAAGGGGCATGGAGACCCCATTCCTCTAGCACTTGGTGAGAAAAGAGAGGAAACGGTTTGAGGATGAGGGAAGATGTGAGATCCAGAATGACTGTAAGAGAATATTGGAAAGCAAAGGAATAGATATATGTGCTTCAGAGCAGATGATAAATCTTGGAAAACAACAATGATCCCCAGTGGAAAGCCATTAGTAGACCTTGAAGAGCTATGTAAATTGAAGTTATTATTACCAGGTTACCCAGGTCAGAGGGATCCATTGTGGAGTCAGAGGCATTTTATGCACAAGGGCTGATCCATATGAGAGCCATAATCAGGTTCCCCAAATATCCCTAATGCTTATATCTGCAAATATTTGCAAATAGATAAGCAGTCATCAGACTATCTCTCAACTAAAAATCCACTTTTCTTTATAGTCAGTATTCTCAGCCGTGGGTTCAGTGTTGAAATCCCTTCTTCCTGTATTTGCATAGTAGATATGCTCACCTCACATTCCACCTAAGCTGGATGGAATCAAATCTCTTACTTAAGATACCATGCACAAGCCAGCATGGTTAGCAGTATTGGTGAGTGTAAGTACTGCTGGTGGAAAAGCAGAAGCTCTGGTCTGGGAAAGGACCTGCCTTAATTATCTTCCTCTGCTACAATTGCATAACAGCTGGTATTCAAACCTCCCCTGTATGGACCAGCAAAAATCAAGACCAAATGCTTGAAATAGCTTTACTCTGTGCTACTCAGGTGCTGTTTTCTCCTATTTGTACTTGCTCCAAAAAGGGAAGCTGCCAGCATTCACACCAATGTGTTTGACAAATTGGCAGCCAGGCCTCTTGAAGAGTGTTCTAGGCCGAGGCATGGAAGTCCCCCTGTTAGGTCTGGAGGGCCTGGGCGAGGGAAGGATGCCAAACCATTAGCTTGTCTTCCAGTTTTGAGTCTTATTTTAGTGCACAAAGTCTACAAGCCCCTTTTCAGGCCTGAATCAGCTCCCTAAAAAAATCTCCTCTAGCAGAGCCCATGATTTGGCCTTTGTAAAAATGAAACGCCACTTACCGCTTAGAACACCTACAGTTGAAGGTCAGGTTCGGTTTGCTTGTCTGCTTTATGTTGTTTCCTGGTTAAGGCCATCAGTTGTAGGCAGTGTTACCCCCCTCTCCAGGTGTCAGGGGATGTGAAAGGCCTTCAGCAGAGAGTGGAAAGAGCATTGGCTTGGACTTGGAGGAGCCTGGTTCAAATCCTGCCTCTCATTTTTCTTTTGTGACTTTGGGCAAATCACATAACTTCCCTGGGCCTCATTTTCCTTATCTCTAAAATGATGCGGTTGGATTAAGTGACCTCTGAGGCCCCTGTATTAGCTCTAAGTCTGTGAAGGAATGTGTTCTTTTTAAGGGATTATACTTCTATAGGTTGCTTCCATTGCCTATTTGTGTGAAGAACTAGGGTTCCTGAGAGTCTTTCTAATGAGGGGAAGAAAACCAGCATCCAGATTTCCCAGAGCCATGTAGCAAATGCTTCCGATAATGGGAAGCTAACTGCCCATTCTAGAGACCTGACAGGGCCAGTTTAAGATGATTGGGAGTTGTGGTCCCCTCTCTGATTGTCTACAGTGTTTATTTGGTTGATGGATGCCTGAAGGCAACAGGAGAACGGATGAATCAGGAAAAAATGCATTCTCTTTTCTCATTATTAATCTCTGTTGGATGAGGCATATTATTGAACCAGGTTCTAAGGTTAGCCCCATCAATTGGCATAACAACCTTCCAGACAAGAGTTTCACACGTTTTAACAAACAACGGGTAACTCCTGTGTACGTGATTGTGAAAATAGATGAAGTCATTAGAGGTGTGGCACAGCAGATAATTGCTCCCTAGCAAGAATTGTAAGAGAAATCAGAAGTGCCCCAAAGTGTGTGAGATTCTGTCAAAAACCAGAAACTTTTAAGCTGAGTGATTAAAACGCATTTTTTAGCAAATCGTCTTTTCCCTGGCAGAGAGATTTCTCTAACATCCAATTAATAACCCTTGTGCAAATTTCTTTGAAAAATAGCATGTGGTGAAATGTACAGCACAGCCTCTAGTAGCATTCTTACCACCAGTCTACCAATATTTCCACCCAAAAAAAAAAAAAAGGTCGTTGGAACAGTGAAGACTTGGATAGGAGGTATGTGTCATTTTCTTGCCCGGTTCTCAAAGAGAAAGATTGTGTTTGAAAACTAAGTCATTATTGGTCTCCAGAGTAGCATACTGAGCTTTATTGTTCCTATTGCCAATGTGAGTTATTGATTTGCAAATGTACAGAATTCCTTTCTAACTCTCTTGAAGTGTGGTGGATGGAGACTAATTTTCAGGGAGAAAGATGGGATTCATTTCTTGTAAAACATTTCCTAGGTGGCTGACTGTGCTCCTGCTTTTAAGATAGTGAGGCATAGCAATAGGACATACTCTCCCATAGTTGTACGGGGCTATTTGCAATATTCATGGAACAGTGAGGCAAAACTGAGTTAGGCAAGACCTTCAGAAGGTCCATCTGGTCCTTCCCAAGGGCTGCACTGTGGAGTAGTGGCCTGCAGAGTCCCTAGCTGGGTCAGAAGTGAGAGAAGGGCAGATTCTTTAGTATGGTTGTTTGTCCATCTTCTAGTGTCAGCATTCATGTTGACAAAAAGGGGTGAAAAGGTCCCTAAGGACTCTCTTTTTATAGATACCAGTACCTCACCTCTCTCTGCACCACAACCTAATTCAGTTATTTCTTAGCCCATAGAGTTAGAGCTCACAGAGACGAGAGAAAGCATTTGTCCAAACTTATTTACACATGCTGAGGCCCAAGGAAATAAAGTAACTCACCCAAGGTCATATCAGGTAGTAGTAAGCCTGGATTTGAACCCAGATCCTCTAACTACAAATCTGCTTCTCTTTGTACTACTAAGATGTTTCCTTATCAGTTGTAGTGGGCCTTTTTCCTTTTCTTTCTTTGTACCCCATCTTCATGATTCTCTATCATGGCCTGTGTCTCGCCATAAGCAAGCAAAATCTTCATAAACTATGGTTGGAAACCCAAGGATTTGTTTATTGTCTAAAATCCAAATCAGATCAACAGATATTTTATCCAGGGCCTGCTCCATGGGAAGCCCAATGTAGTTAGTCCGTGTGATAAAGAATGCAAAAAAATGTATATAAGACAGTCCCTGATGAAGCGTTTGCTCTATCTTGCTGACCATCCTATCACCTGATTAATTACTGTATCTGTTCTTCATATTCAACTTAGATTTTATTTTTTTTCCTCTCTAACATAAACCAAAATAGTTCCTTTTTTTTTTAACTACTAGTGCTTCTGCATTTTTGACACTTATATGCTGGCATCTCATCTTCTTCCCCTTCAGTGTTGCTTACTTTTAAATATTTAACAGCTTCAGGTTGCTTCTTAAGTAATTTCTTTCAGTAGTTGATTCATTTTGGTTACTTTGTTAGCCAAATCCAGCTTCAGGGTCTTGTTCTTAAATTTTCAAGGCTTGATAGGATGTTCTGCTCAATACAGCACTGTCTCATCAGTGGTGATAGAAACAGAAATTATTTACCCCAGCTGGTGTTATCTGCTTCCTAGTGAGTGGGTTACTTTGCTGATGGAGAGCCACTGAAATCCTGTGCCCTGGAGCCTCCCCATTTCTACCACTTTTTATCAGGATCAGGAAATTCATTGTCTGCTAAAGACAGTATCACTTTGGTACAAAGTATCCCCTTAATGATTCATCAAATATTTATTAAGCACCTACTGTGTGCAAGCACTATGCAACTTATGAATCATTCAGTGTACAAATGACCCATAGATAGAAATAGAAGGTGTATACTTACTCTGTCCCAACCCTCACATAACATATCTCTAGAGCCTAATCCCAGCCTAATAATTCTGAGGACCTCTCTAATCCAGCAGCTAAGCTATCCCTTTGGGGATCAGTACAGGAAATTGTCTGATCCTACTTTCCTTTCTTCCATTACCTCAGGAGATCATATACTGAGCTCCTTTCACTACTCACAACTTACTGCATCAAATGAACATCTTTCTTGTGTACATATATATCTTATTTCCTTAGGAAAATCTCTTACTCCTTGCCTCTAGGAGGAAATTTGTTTTGAGAAAAAGAAGGCATTATTTAGATTTCTTCTCTAGAATGATATTTCAAGAAAGGTGCTCCAAAGGAATCCTCTAAGGAATCATCAGCCTCTAAAGCCCCTGAAGTTGCCCTGATGTCACATCAGAATCTCCACAAAGAAACCGAAGACTTTCATGGTTCGTGTGTTTCATTTCGGTTCCATTATGGGTTCATCATTTTAAAGCATTGCTTTTTTTTAAATAGGAAGATGTGTTCTGAGTTGCAAACAACTGATTTACAAATAAACCTTGAGAACAAAACTGGATTGTAAGTCAAAGATGGTAAATTTCAAACTACTGAAATAAATGTAAACAAAAGCACCATGCTAAATTTATCTAGTCACTAGAGAGAGTTGGTGCTACCAAAGGGGTCTGGTTTACAACACCTGACACTGAAAAAGAATCAAATTCCAGAGTCCTTTGAATGGAATGCAGAATAACTTGGATACTTTTTGTTGTCATATCAATACTCATTTCTAAGTTCCTCTCCTCTCACCTCAGATCCTTTGTACTGTTATTACCTTTCAGATTCACCTAACAGATTGTGTGTTGAATTGTCATTCCTAGACATATTCATTTTCCTTTTTTGCAATTTGAATCTCATTTTGTTCTTTTCTGTGCCCATTTGAAATTTATGTCAAACTCGTCTTTTACAGACGAAGGGTCTACCGGGACCTAAATCCATTATATCTCCTCTATTGCCTTCATCATCAATTTTTTTTCCTTGCAGAGCCATAATGTTTTAAACCTTAGCAATCATCCAGTCTCTCCTCCTCATTTCTGAAAGATTAAATTCCTTGTCTGTGGTCACACAGCAAGTTAGAAACTAGACTAAGACTAGAACCCAGATCTCCTAACTCCTTATCCAGTGCTCTCACCATACCATACCATACCATACTGCCTCAATTCTGTTCAGTTTTCCTTGTCTTTAGTTTGAAGTAAACCCATGTTGATCACTGCACATGATTCCATTGTGCTTTATTTTACAAACTTTCCTATTTCATATTTCTTGAGTCAGTTCTATTGATGATTGGATTTAACTGACCTTAATTTTCACACTCCTTCTTTTGGTCACTTTAACTTTTAGAAAGGTTGATACTTTGCCTAGTTAGATGTATTTCTTTAGTTTTCAATGACTTCTCTTTTGAAAATGACTGTGAGCATAGCAGCTAATCTGATATTATAATGTCCAAACCCAGGATTGTGATGAAGTCAAGTTTTACTGCAAGGCATCACCACAATTCAGGGTTTGAACATCATTTGGCATTTGGGCTTTTTTTAGCCCTAGAGGAGCTTGGAAGCAGGACCAAGTTGGACCGGGCGAGGAGGCAGTGGAGCAGGGCCTGATAAGTGAGGCTGACTTCTGCTATCACCTCAGCATCCAAGAGGAGGCCAGTTGAAGGTGAGCCACAATGTATGTAAGTATTTGTGGGGGTGAGGGCCTGGGGGATGTTGATGGGAAGGGAGCTTAAGGGATGGGATATAAGGGAAACAGAAGAGATTTCAGTAGTAAAGACCAGTGCTATGTAGCAGCAGTAGATCTAGACTGGCTGATACAAAGGATGGGTCATGTAAAACGTACTACTTTATATATATATATATATATATATATATATATATATATATATATATATATATATATATATATATATATATATATATATATATACACATTTGTTTCAACTGCTTCTTCACCTAGTAATATCCTTCAGGTCTTTATTATTTCCATACCATCCAGATATCAGTTCCATAGTTCTAAACTGTTGGTTTGGTTTTGGGGGGGATTATTTGTGTTTTTTAAAAGGATCCTTATTAACCATCAGCCTTTACATCACATCTCTCATCTCCTTGTCACTGATTTATTTACAAGTCTTTTCACAGCAAAGAGGAAAAGTACTAGTTCTCTCCCTAACTTGAAATCATGCCAGAATGCATTTCCCAGGCCTTTATCTCTTTACTCAGGGAAAAAAAAATCAGATCTTGGCTTCTTTGAGAACCTACCTGATTTAGGTATGGTGTATTTGTAAGAGCCTTTTGTTTGTATTCTTCAACTGTTTTTTGGGAAAAAAGAAAAAAGAAAAGAAAACCTCACTGCTATTTTTGTGTTGTTTGTTGATGTGTGTTTTGTTTTTGTTTTTGCCAGGGGGCTGGGGGTGAACAGTGCTGGTGGAGAGTGGCAAACTTCCTCCCTCACTTTTCCCAAACTAGCTTTCAAAGAATGAAGATATTTGCTCATTTCCATCTTTCATTTCTAGGGCATGACTTTCTATGTGCCTCATTCTTTAAGAAGACTCTCATAAAGATTGTTGGCTTGCTTCCTCTCGTTATCATTTTTGATACTACCCCTCAGAATTGTAGTCTGATATGTAATTTAATGCAGATTTGCAGATAGCTACTTACTCACATGCCTGAGACAGGCTCTTTTATCAACATTATCCATAAACATTTGCTAAATGGCAAAAAAATTTGAAAATTTTGATTATAGCCCTTAAGGAACTCATAGTCCAACAGAGATATGATTAAATATGAAGCATGACTATCAGTAATGTGATTTTTAAAAAATACGTCCCAGAACTTATACATCTAAATGAGTATGATCTGCTTCAAAGTAATCCCGTTGGCAGGCTGAGTAGTTATTCCATCAATGTTACCATTGCTGAACCCAGGTTTTCAGCTTCTTTGGATACCCTTTGAGAGCCAGCAATACATTCCTTTGATCTTCAGTGGTGGCTCTCATTTGTCCTTTGAGGGTAGATTTGACTCTTAGAAACAGAAGAGAATTATTTGGAGCCCAAATTGATGAAAAAAATCAGTGACATGTTAGGGGGTGGGAAGTAGTGATTTGTATAGGGCAGGTAAACACTTAAGTTAAAAAATGAATGATTGAGACATGCACACACATGATAATGAGCTGATGTAGGGTGGTAGCTAAGTTGAGGTTAATTAAAGGAAACTTAAGAAGTGGATTTTGAGCTGAGAGCAGTAGGATAAAAAAAAACACAGGATGGTGGAGAAAAAGCAGGCTTTTCAAGGTCTGACTTCTCAAATAAAGGATCAGATGTAGGAGACAATAAAGTTTTCCCAACTAGAGTAGTATGGAGAGGTAGGCCTTGGGAGAGAAGTGCTATTAGGTAAAGCCTTGAAAGCTCACAGACAAAATTTCTTCTGTGTCCAAGATTAAAGGTTAGGGAATTGGGGACAGCAAGGGGGAGTTAGCACAACTAAACAAGAATAGTTCCTTTTTTCTTTTCTTGCCTTCAGTTTCTTTATCTACTTTATCTGCTTGTAAGCAGAAGTAAGGAAAGCAACATGGAGAATGCTCTAGATTGATGTGATGTTCACTAATTCAAAGGCTTATAGACCTTAGAGTCATTTGATTTACTTAAGATTGTACAACTAGCAAGTGGAAGAGTCAGAACTTGAACCCAGGTCCCCTCTTTCCAATTCATTACACTGTGACAGAAGTAGTGAAAAGAAATTAACAGCCTCCGAAGAAGAACATGATCAAAGAAGAATGATATTCCCCATTGTAGCCTTAATCCATTGGGTGACTGCAAACTTAGAGGGGGTGTGGTCTGGTCACAACATAATGGGTGTGTTGCTTCAGTTAAGTGGCCAGACTGGCAAGAACCCATGTATAGAGCCTGTTCTGCACTGATTAAACAAGTCATCATTCTATCTTCCCCTCTTCCCAAACAAGTAGAGGAGAAATGATGCAGGCCATGTTCTGCTCTTTCTAAGACAGGCTTTCACAACCTCTTTGTTTCTGAAGGCAAAAGTCATAGGAATCTGTTCTTTGTCCTTCAATGATTGGCAGTTGGGGGATGAGTCTTAAATTTTTCTCTGCTTATTCATTGACCTTTCTTGTAGCTTCCCAACCATTTGAACTCCTGAGGGAGGCCATATGATAGAGTGGAAAAGGCAGGGGCAGGGGGGAACCCATGACATTTGGAGTCAGAGAAGTTGGTTTTAATATCAGCTCTTACACTAACTAGCTTTGTGACCCTAGATAAGTCATTTAATCCCTCAGAGCCTCAATTTCCTTATCTGTAAAATGAAGATTATAAAACTTATACTACTAACCTCACTAGGTTGCTGTGAGGAAAGAACTTTGTAAACCTGAAAGTGTTATCTGAAGGTGAATTGTAATTACTGTAAGAAAAAAACAATAGATTTATTTCCCTCTTGCTAGAATTGCTTTTCTGTTCCTCACAGGGGAGAAGGGGGCAGGTACAGCTTTCTGATTCTTTTAGTGGTTTTAATTCTGTTCTAGCCCCACCTAGAGAAGGTGCAAATGGAGTTCCATTCCTGCCCTCTTCCATCTTCACTCTCTCATTCCCTTTTCCTTCTTATCAAAGCACAGGCTGACTGGGAGATGATCAAAATAGAAAGTGGTAGAGACAGAGGAGAGAACCATAAGAGGTCTCTTTGGTCCCCATCTCAAGTGCTGGAGGAGACGTTGCTGGAGCAAAGCAGTGTGAGTGCTTCCTTTTTTCCCACCAGCTTTGTCAATGCCTTGGTGTTTTGGCTTATTTTGTCTTTTGAGTTACTTTAGTCTCTCAAGCATGGGTAGAAGTTTATTATGTTTTGTACTCACCGTGTCTTGTCCTGTCCTTTCAGTACCCCCGCCCTTTTTGTGGATCAGAATCTCAGGAGGCTCCTGCATTTCTGTCAAATAGTGAATCATAGATCACAGAGCCATGAGTCTTCTCTATGTATAGACACAACTTCATTAGTATTGAGGATTCTTCACTCTTGTCATATGTTTAAACGGGGAAGACATAGACCTCATTCATGGATGATACGATTTCCTTAAAACGTAACTAGCACCCTTACATTGTCTCTCCAGTAAGAGAGATACATAGTAGTGAAAGCTAGAGAAGGGAGGCGGTAATAGTAATTCTGGTTCTGGCCACCTAGTTTCCTTGCTCTTCTAGCATCTGCTCATTCATTTAATATTCAATCATCCTAGATGGATAGATGGATGGATGCATGTCTCAGACTTTAAGTGTGGGCCAAAATGAAAAACATGGGATTTAGTAGTGATGATACAAAGTCCTACGCTTGGATTCCAAAAAGCAACTCCTCAAAGTATAGGATAGGAGGAATGTAACTAGATTAAAAACAGTTTATGTGGAGAAAGAAGAACATCAACTGGGTTTTGCAGAAACTGTGCTGGCAGCAATGTGATACAATGACCAAAAAGTGTAGGAGTCATAGGGAGATTGAATCTGGTGTGCTAGGTAGATTACTTATGTGAGTCTCACACTGGAAGCATGGAAATGAGTTAGTATTTCTATTAGAATAATCTCTTAAGTAGTAATTTTAATAAAATTTCTCTTCCGGTGAATCTTCTAATGACTTGATCACCAAGCCAGCATTTTTCAAAGGTTCTGAGTCATAGTAACAAGATGTTTTTTAAATGGCAACTTCATGCCACTTTGTCCCAACTCAGGCTTCAAAACTATTTCACAAAGTTTGGAAACTACTTGGGAAATATTTCAAACCAGTAGATCTAGTAGTTCTTGAGGAATCTAAAATCCCCACTGTCCCCAGTTTCTCAAAGAAACTTTGTGGATACTCTTTAATTTTAAAATTATTGTTTATTTTAAATTTAAGAAGATACTCAGGGGGCAGCTAGGTGGCACAGTAGATAGAGCACCAGCCCTGAAGTCAGGAGGACCTGAGTTCAAATCTGCCCTCAGACCAAACATTTGACACTTACTAGCTTTGTGACCCTGGGCAAGTCACTTAACCTGAATTGCAAAAAAAAAAAAAAGATACTCAGACATAAAATCCTAATAGATAAACTCATCTTCTCCAAGTTTACATTTGGAACTTTGACATTATTTTAACTGAGTTTAAAAAAAACCACTTTGCCCTGTGGATCAGAATTATCTGTAATTGTTTAGTTGTTTTGCTTCCCACCCAGTACCCTCTCTCCCCTGTCCTTGATGTCTCTTGGAGTGTTCATCTCATTACCTAGAGTCTGAGCTTTAGGTGAAGTCACTCACTTTCCTGGTTTCTCTTTCCCAGTATAAAATCTTGAGCTCTTGATATTTACTGTCCCTGGATTTATTGGTAGACTCTGAGATAGGACTAGATCCTGCATCCCCATCCTATTTGTTGTCCCTACATTGTTTTTTGCTTACTGCGTTTCTGTACTGTAATCATAGTTATCATATCACATAGTAGGTGTATGTTTTTAAATTTCCCATTCAATAATATTTTATTCTCTTCCAAGTCTCAGTGCCTTTGTCCTCTATCTTAACCCACCAAAAAATACACAAAAACCTCAATTAAATTTGTGGTCCAATGAATTTTTTTTAATATCATAGAATTGTAGCTTTTTTGAGTTGAGAGGAACCTAGGTTTTAAGTAATCTGTGAACTTGTTTTTTAAATATTTTGATAACTGTATTTAAGTAATTGGTTTCCTTTGTAATCTTTGTAATCTGTGTATTTCATTACATAGGATAGGGACAACTAGGTAGCATAGTAGATACAGTGCTGGACCTTAAATCAGGAAGACTTGAATTCAAATTCAGCCTCAGACACTTACTAGCTGTGCAACATTGGGAAAGTCACTTAAGCTTTGTTTGCCTCAGTTTCCTCACTGGTAAAATGGGTATAATAAGCACCTACTTCCCAGCACTGTTTTGAGGATCCAGTGAGATAATTTTTTTAAAAATACTTTGCAGACCTTAAGTCATAACATAAATGCTAACTATTATTATTATTGTTATTTTATACATTTAAAACCATTATCCTGAGAAAGGGGTCCATGGGCTTCACCAGACTATCAAAGAAGTCCATGACACCAAAAAAGTTAGGAGCATCTAATCTAGTACACACTTTTGCAGATGCCCCAGTGAGGATGTAATTTTGCCCACTGTCACAGAGCTAGCAAGTGGTTGAGTTGGGCCTCTAAAACCCAGGTCTCCTGCTTCTTTTAAGTCCTTTCCCCTCCAAGATGCCAGTACTCTGCACCAAGCGGCCTGCCATTAAGAGAATTTATGTGAAAAGAAAAGCCATGTTTCCTCACAACTTCCATATTAGTTTTTCAAAAATCAGTGGTTTGAATTCTGCTGCCACTACAACAGGGAGTTTGTAAAAAGTTTGAGGTTTTTAATGTCGTTCTTCCATAGAAGGTCTTTGTGAGGTTATCATAACATCCAGTTGTTAAGTGCTTGTAATTTCTTTTGAAATGTAAACAACATTTTTGAGCCAGTTCTGAGAGGAAGCTTTAACTTTGTCTTCTGAGTGAAAGAACCTTATTTTTAAAAGTAAATACAAATGCATTTTAATAATAGACACTGACACCTGCTGTTTTTTGTTTCTATTGAATAAAAAAGTTGGCAGTGGTGCTGCTCTTCTTACATTTTTGTCTGGGATCTGGAAGTGCGTTTTTTTGCAGGTGTTTTGGAGCAGTTAATCAAATTAACTGAATTGTCAGAGTCACTGTTTCCTCCTTCAAGCAAACACTTATGAGCTATAACTGTACGTGGATAACCCTTGATGGGGGGTGGGAGGGGAGAGACTTGAAAACTTGATTTCTCAAAGTTGGAATAAAACATCACATCATCTTCCTAGAGCAAATAACACATCTTATTTAGAATTTAAATTCTATTTTCACTTGACATAACTTTAAAAAGCATCTTTCCAAAAGACAACTGTCTGGTATCTTGGAAATGGGCTAACCTTGAATAGAGTTGACAGCAGATCTTTCTCCTTTAGCTATTTGTAGCATTTAAAGTATCTTTTTTTTCCCTTCAGTATTATTTCCCACCTGCCAAACCTTTCCATTTCCTGCCTCCTAGCTTTTTCACATTTCCTCCCTCAGCTCCTATTTCCCCAGTCCTCTTGCTTTGTGTTCACCTGTGTCCCAAGTCATGATTCCTTGGTAAAGTTCAATACTTTATTTAAATATTATCTTCACATTTCCGATGATTTCTACTGCAAATGCTTCCTTTTACTTAATGCTAATTTGCTCAAGGGTTTTCTGGTTCAAAGTCTTTGCCAAATGACCTGTTCTCCAAAATTCCTTTCACTGTTGCTTTCTTCCTTTTCTTTCTTCTTATCAGTCCTATTATTCAAGACTACTCAAATAGAATCTTCTCCTGGTTGCGTTCTACATCAGCATTTCTCAGCTGGGCATTGTAAGTCTAAATGATATGTATACCCTGCCATGTGTGTAGAGAAAAATGTAAGTGTTGGGGGCAAAGAAGGATTCTGAAAATGGGAAGAAAAAAAGGTATCCTTTAAGAATAATTGGTTTATTTTTATGGCTTAATTGGGGGAATGCTAGGAGAGAGAAATTTAAAGTGCTTGTAAAAATAAAATTCAAAGAATAGAAAAAAGGGGACAGAATAAATATTTTAAAAAGCTTTAAAAAGAAAGACAAAATTCAGTAGATTGCCTCATAATGGATAAACTCTTCAATTTAAAAAAAAAGAAAGAAAGAATGGTTTCAGCCTCTTCTCTGATGTTTACTCTATACTCATTTATCACCCAATTCAGATCCTGCTAGTCATTATCTACCAACCCTCGATACATTCTCCCTCCTTTCCCAGTGAGTTCAGGGCCTGATTTATAGTCTTTCTCTATACCCCCAACTCCTGCCCTAATATAAGTGGATTTCAATATACACGCTGATATTCCCTCAAATACCCTAATTTCTGAGTTCTTCTACTTATTCAGCTGCCGTGACCTACCTACTCCTCAGCAACCCACAGCTGTTTTCATAACCTCAGTCTTGTAATCACCCACAGTATTCTACTTCCATGTTTAAGAACACTGAAATTCCTCAAAAGGGGATACAGATGAGCAGGATAATACTGGAGCTATCATGTTAAATTTGAAATATATAGAGAGAGGTGTGGGTATGTGTGTGTTGTGTGTATGTGTATGTATGTATATGTGCCACTATGTAGTAGTGAAACATACTTTCTTATGTAGTCCTCTTTCTGGTCTTGTGTATTAATGTTTATCAGATTCATCATAATAAAGGGTAATTTTTAAATCCAAGAACTCTAAAATTCAGTAATCTTTTATCATTCCTCTTTCTATGTCCTGTTATTTCTAGACCTATTACCAATTGTTCCTCCTCACTGGGCCTTCCAATCCTTGTACCCTTGTGACTTTCCTAGGCCATTAACCCTACTCCTGTTATAGTCTCCTCCCTTCCCAATCTTAACCCCTTGGTCATTCAGTTCAAATCTATACTATACTCTGTTCCCAAATTCCTTGCTCCTTTGTTCTGACCTTGCTGGTTCCTTGCCAAACACCAGACGTGGATTACTTCCACCATCTGTCTCCTTTGTTCCTATTCACATTTTACTGAATGGAGCTGGAGGAATTCATGGAACAGTTTCAGACTGGGTACACTACAAATTTGTTACCTAACCTCAATGGGGTCCTCACTGCAGTATGGCAATTTATTCCTCCCTAACTGACTCTGGTTTTTTTTTAACTTTTTTTCAATTAAGCATTTATCCCACATCCTCCCATTGGAAACAAAGAAACAAAAAAACCAGCCCCTTATAACAAATATGCTTAGTCAAGTAAAACAAATTTCCACATTGTCCATACCCTAAAAGTTATGTCTCATTCTGCGTCTCCTCATTGATTTCTCTATCACAATAGTGATTGTTGCAAACCTTCCCTTTTCTCCTCCACAGTCCCTCTCATTCCCAGCATCTCAGCTAGGGATTTGATGACTCTCCATAAGCTCTCCTCTCTTTCTCCTCAATCTTATATTCCCCTGACATCTTTCCCTACCATAGATCTTCTCCTTCACTTCAGTCTTTGATGAAGTAGTGACCCCTCTTGCCAAGACCAATTCCATTTCCTCCCCTGAGGTTACCTTGTGTCTCCTCTATATGTATCTTGTGGATACCTATTTATGTCGTTATATCCTCTGTTAGACTGTAAGCTCCTAGTAGGCAGGAACATTTTGCTTTTTTTTTAAGCATCTTTGGAACTTAGTAATTAGTAAGTACTTAATAAATGCATATGTTAAAACATAACTATCCAGATTCTCAGAGACAGAAACATTTTTGGGAACCTAGTACAGGGTTTTTGGTTTTTTGTTTTGTTTTTTGCACAGAGTAGGTGCTTAATGAGTGATGAATGAATGAGTAAAAGCTGAGTTTTTCAAGAAGCTGAAAGCTTACCTCTTCAAGGAAACTCAAAAGCAAAACATTTTGGATGAAAGTTTTCTAAAGATGTATCATATGCATTCCCTCTTTCTTTAGAAAGTACATTAAACATAATTTAGCTTTTCCTTGGTGGGTCAGTATCATGATTATTAGGCATTATGCTGTGCTTCTAATAAGGCCCTCCCGGTATATAAGGCTCTTGGCTCTATACTCAGTGCCTTCATACTGCTGCACTTATTTGAGGTCTTGTTTCTTTTTATACATTTCTCCATTTTCTCACTATTTGCTGTGACTTCCTATTACTGTCAGTGTGGTGGCTACTATATAGCCCCACTCCCTCTTTTGGATTGGCTGATTCTTATCTTCCACAGGCCTAGAAACAAACTTAGTAAAACTGTGTGCAAAGTAAATGGTCAAGGAGAGAGACAGAAAATACTTTTTTTCTGATTCCCTTTAGTATAGGTTGTTCTTATTCGGTGGTTTCAACCACTGGTGGTTTTCTTGGCAGAGGTACTAGAGTGTTTGTCATTTCCTTCTCCAGCTCATTTTACATATGAGGAAACTGAGACAAACAGGGTTAAGTGACTTGCCCAGGATCACATGGCTGGTAAGTGTCTGAAGCCAGATTTGAACTCAGGAAGATGAGTCTTCCTAACTTCAGGCCTCTCCCTCTATCCACTGTGCCACCTAGCTGCCCAAGTATAGGTTCTTTGTAGCAATGCCTTTTATATTAAATATATGATAATCCTATATTACATGTGTAATAAGATTATATATATATATATATATATATATATATATATACCTACATGTATACATATATACATACCTACATACATATATCTGTGTATGTGTGTATGTATGTGTGTATATGGGGCAGTGTTCATTGAATGAAGGAATAGATACTATTTTGGGTGCTCATAGGCTTTTTTTAAAGCTTATTGTAATTTTCAAAACACTAAGTGCCTACTAAGTGCAGTTGTATCTACATGCACCCTTGATCACATCTCATTCCATCTTCTCCTATAGATTGCCCTCCTCCCCACTATCATCCCCACTCTGTCATTAATCTTTAGTCTCTCCCTACCTACTGGCTACTTCCCTACTGGCTATAAACATTACCATATCTCCCTCATCTTAAAAAAACAACAACAACCCTCACTTGATTCTATGATTCTTGAAAACTCTTGTCCTATATCTCTCCCTTCCTTCTTGATTATATGACTTGAGAAAAGCATCTCCATTCAATGTCTCCACTTCCCCTCCTCACTTAATTCTAGAACTTCTGCAGTCTAGCTTTTGACATTATCATTCACCCAGAACTGCTCTAGCCAAAGTTTCCAGTGTTCTCTTAATCACCAAATCTGATGGCCTTTCTCAATACTCACCCTTCTTGACTTCTCTACAAATTTTTGACACTGTTGATCACCCTCTTCTCCAAGATACTCTGTCTTCTCTAGGGTTTTGTGACACTGCTGTCTCCTGGTTCTACTATCTGTCTGATTGTTCCTTCTCAGTTTCCTTTGCCTCCAGGTTCATATATATGCCTCCAGGTGGTGTACACCAACAATGAGTGTACCCCAAGGCTTTGTCCTGGGCCCTCTTCTCTTAGCCCTCCATGCTGTCTTGATTGGTGATCTCTCACCACTGTTTGGTGGTGTTCAGTTCCCATAGTTCAGTTATTATATCTATGTAAATATTTCTCAGATCTTTATATCCAGGCCCTAACCTCCAGTCTCACATCACCAACTGTTTTGTGAATATCTCAAACTGGAAGTATGATAGATACCTCAAATTTAGCATGTCCAAAACAGAACTAATTATTCCTTCCCTCTTCTGAACTTCCCTATTACTTTTAAGGATAATACTTCCATTTATCTAGGCTCACAAGTTCAGTCTCATCCTCTACCCTTGATTAGCACTGATCTCATATATCCACTCTGTTCCCATGTCCTGTCGTTTCTACTTTTACATCATCTCTTGCATGTGTCTCTGCTCCACTCAACTCACCACCATGGTGTAGGTCCTCATCACCTGAATGTTGCAATAGACTTCTCTTGCTGGTCTCCCTTTCTCAAGTCCCTCACCCCTCCAATTTGGCCTCCACTCAGCTGGAGAAGTGATTTTTATAAGTTGTAGGTTGGAATGTGTACACTCCCCCCCCCCACGTAATAAAGTACAGTGGTCCCCTATCATCTCCAAAATCAAACAAAAAATCCTCTATTTGGTGTTGAAAGCCTTTCATACCCTACCCCTACATATCTTTCCAGTCTTTTTTTTGGTGGTGGTAGAGGCAGTCTGAGTTAAGTGACTTGCCCAGGGTCACACAGCAGAGGCCAGAGTTGAACTCAGGTCCTCCTGACTCCAGGACCTGTGCTGTATCCACTGTGCCACTTAGCTGCCCCTCCAGCCTTCTTAAAGGTTATACCCTTACTCTCCCCAGTGACACTGGCCTCCTTGCTATTCCTTGAACAAAACACTCCCATCTCCTGACTCTGGGCATTTTCTCTGGCTGTCCCTCATACATAAAATGTTCTCTGTCTTCATCTTCACCAATTCCTGGCTTCCTAGACCTTCTTTAGGTAACAGCTCAAATCCTGCCTTGTCCATGATCTTCATGATCCTCCCAAGCTCTCAGATTCACTTCTATTTATACCATGTATGTTTTGCATATACAGGTTTTTTGTTGTTGTCTCCATTAGAATGTAAGTTTCTTGAGGGCAAGAGCCATGTTTTTGCTTTTCCTTTTTTCTCTAGCACTTAGTGCAGTGTCTGACATATAATTAGTGCTTAATAAGTGCTTATTAACTGACTGCAAGACCTTGATTCTGGACTATGTTTCAGGTAGGTGACACATAGCCAGGTTTTAAATGGGTGAGATCTAATACCCATATTTATATTTTTTATCACTCAAGTTGCCTTCTCACTGTATAGAGGCCTACGCTTTCATTTTGCCTTACTTTAACTCTCTTCAAGTTCAAGAGATATTTCCTCATTCTAGTATTTTTTTTTTGGTGTATAAATCCATGTTATTCCGGTCCATATTTTTAAAATAAATTTCCATCACATCCCAGCTCAGCCTCTGTTTTATAACCCGAAGAGTACAAATTTTCTTATCCTATTCTCATTTTCACAGTCTTTTATATTCCCTGCCTAGGTGTGTCATTTAAGATGCACTCTTCTGGAATTTTCCAGCTCTGTTAACATTTTTCTTGAGATGCAGCAGGCAAAACTATACAGGGATCCAAAGATTTCTGTCATAGTACCATGGTATTGCCAGGGGTACATTAATATTCTGTGTTTTGTTTCCATTACTTTTCCTGATTATGCCCAATGTTTTGTTCACCTTTTTTTTTTTGTTACAACAGAGAAATAATCCTAGTGCTTTTGGGGAATGATCAGTAATGAATGATTCCTAGATTAATTTCCTGTTTTAGAACTTGTTGATTTGGATATGGCAGGGGTCTTTACACTTGCCAGAACTGAAGTTCATCTCCATTTTAATATACCTTTGTACTGCCTTCAGACACTCTGGATATTTTTGGTAACAGGCTCCCTTGCAAACTCAGGATCGAAAGCTTTCCCTTCCTCCCCAATATATTTTTATTTATTTCATTAACTATTTCTTAATTACATGTGAAAAAAAATTAACATTAAAAAAATGGACTGATGTTAGCATTATAACTATCAAATTCCCCTATAGCTAGACTCTTTGCCAAGAAAACTAGGTAAGTGAAAATAAATACCCTCCTGGACAGTTTCATTAATAAGCACTTATCTTTTCATCATGCTGTGGTACAATACAGTGAGTATCACTTACCTAAAAATTATTGCATTTCAGAATTGGATGTGATCTCAGAGATCAAGTTCTGGTTCTCTGATTTTTAGATAGAGAAACAGAGCTGAAAGAAACAGTAAAGGAAGAAATTGCCAAGAGAGATTCTCACACCAGCTTCATTGGTGAGAGACCATCAGTAAAAAGGTTAGAGTTACAGGTGCAGCCATTTACTAACCATCTTACCTTGGGCAAGGCTCTTGCTTTATATTCTGGAAGGAGCTGGACTCTCTGAGAAGGAAGCAGTCACTTGTGCTTGAAGGAATAATGCTGTACATCCACAGGAGTCATCAAGTGCCAGGTCAATTAATAAGGGCCAAAGGAAGGAGAGATGAGTGATGGTTAGTGATTCGCTGCTGAGGGGTCCTGGGGCGGCAATTTGTTGACTTGAAATTAACAGTAGCAAGAGGTATGTTGTCTTTATATGGCATGTATCCGTGACATGTCAGAGAACTTTCTGTGATTTTGCCAAACCTGATGATTACTATCCACTTCTAGTGACTAATATGGACATGATGATATTGCCAGAGGGAATGTAAAAAATGTTACAGAAGGTTATGAAGTCCTAAGCAAGGAGACCTTAGGGTCAAAGGTGGTGTTTTCACCCCTACTGCCAATACACAGCAAAAACTTTAGAAAAGGTAGGCAGATTTAGGAATTGAACATCTGGTTAAGAAGATGGTGTCTGATAATAGCTTTTAGATTTCATAGCTCAAAATATATAAACGATAGGCTGTTGAGGAGGAATGAAGTACACCTAACGAAAGCTGGTACAGAATTTATTTACTTGGAGTTTTACAAATCTAGTCTAAAGGGAAAATCTATCTGAAAAGGGAGAAATGAGAAAACTGGCTGTGTTAATCTACAAACTAAATATCACAGAGAGTAACTACAACGTAGGAAGAACTGTTTGTTGAAGTTGAGATGATGGGAACCCTGGAAAGAAGTGAATCTTCATATTAGAATTTGTCATAGGGGACAGGAAAGCTAGCCATAGTCCTATGTATGTTTAATTTTATTATTTTTCTTTTAATTTACAAAAAAATTATTTCCCTCTTACCTTTCCCCCATTGAAAAAAGAAAATAAAAACAAAACCCTTATAATAAGTGTAGTTGAGCAAAGCAAATTCCCTCCTTGGCTATGTCCAAAAAAAGTGTCTCATTCTGTATAGTGAATCCATTACCACAGTGTCTGGAGACAAGCATGCTTCTTGCTTCATCATCTGTTCTCTTAAATTGTGATTGGTCATTGTATTGATCAGAGTTCGTAAGTCTTTAGAATTTGTTTGTCTTTACAATGTTGTGTGTGTGTGTGAGTATGAGTATGTATTGTTTGCCTAGTTGTGTTCATTTCTGCCTCTACCAGTTCATATCAGATTTCTTATTTTTTTAAGGCTTCATAATATCCCATTACATTCACAGATTTGTTCAGCCATTCCCCAACTGATGGGCACCCTCAAATTTCTAGTTCTTTGCTACTACAAAAAGAGTAGCTATAATTTTTTTTTTTGTAAATATGAGTTCTTTTCCTCTTTTTTGATCTTGGTATCTTAGATATTTGGAGAGCAGATTTCGGGGGTTCAGAGAAAAGACAAGTAGGAGAAATCAGTCCAGGAGGGATAGAAGGATTTCAAGAATGATATTTTGAAGATACAAAGAGAAACTGTTCCAATCAAGATGAAAAGAAAATGTTGCTTAAAGATGCCAATGTGTCAGATCGACCCACTTAGACTTTTTAAAGACATATACGGAAGATAGAAGCAAGGGCTGATAATGGAGGATAAAAATTTTTTTAAGTGGCATGGCCCTATAATAGTGTTAAGAGTCAGGGTGAGCTGAAGCTCATGAGGAATGCTAAGAGCAACAAAACTGTTTTGCTTGTTTAAAGCAGTATTTAGGAAAAGTGGAGGATCAAAAAATGGTAAGGACTGCTGCTCATTGTGGATGAAATGATGATAATGGATGAGGAAGAGAAGGCAGAGCTGTGGAAACCTGATTCTACTTTTGTTTCCCTACCAAGGACCAGAAAGGACAGGACAAAAATGACTAATGGGGGGCAGCTAGGTGGTAAAGTTGATAGACACTGGGCCTGGAGTCAGGAAGACTTAGGTTCAAATCTGGCCTCACACGTATTAGCTGTGAGATCCTGGGCAAGTCACTTAACCTCTGTGTGCCTCCATTTCCTTATCTGTAAAATGAGAATTATGAGGTCCAAATGAGATAATAATTATGAAGTGCTTAGCATGGTGACTGACACATAGTAAGCACTGTATAAATGTTAGTTATTAGTATTATCATTTTATCATTGTTACTGTTAGATAGGAAGGGAATACCTAGCTGTCTTTGATAAACATGGCTTCAGGCCCTGATGAATCCCATTGCTGGATACTGAAAGAACTAGCAGATATGATTGCTGAGCCACTGTCGGTGATCTTTTAAAGATCACAGAAAATTAGTAAGGTACTTCAGGATTGGATAAAGAGGAAATGTCTTAATTTTCAAAAAAGAGAAGAGTATAGAATCTGTAAACCATAAGCAATGAGCTTGATATTTTTTCCTAGAAAAATTCTAGAATGTATTTATTAAAGAGATGGTTAGTGATCATTTAGAAAAAGGAGCAGTGGTCACCAGGGGTCAGCATAGCTTTGTGGAGAACAGCTCATGATATAACCACCTGCATTTCCTTTTTTGATGGAATTACAAGACTTGGAGGATTGAAGAATGTTGTAAAGAGTACACCTAGATTTTAACAAAGCATTTGACTAAGTCTCTCATGTTCTTTTGGAGTTATGTGAACTATACAATATTATAGTTAGGTGGATTCAGAGCTGTTTGAAAGGTTGAACTTGAAGATCAGTTATGAATAGCTAGATGTTACATTGAAAGCAGAGTAGCACTCTAAAGTTCTCTCCTATACTTTGTGTTGTTTAACATTTTTATCAGTAAATTGGATAAGTGCATAGATAAAATGTTTCTTAGACCTGTGGATGACACAGATGTGTGGAAGAATAGCTTACATATTGGCCACGTAAGTCAAAATCTAAAAAGATCTCTACTGGGTTGAATACTGAGCTAAATAACAGCTAGTATCATTATGGAATTTTGAGGCTGGTAAAGGGCTGTAATGCTAGCATTTATTTGGAACTTTAAGCTTAGTAAAGCATTTTACACATACTGATTCACTTGATCCTCACATGAACCTTATGAGATAGATGCTATTATTATTTCCATTCTACGGATGAGAAAACTGAGGCTGACAGAGGTTAAGTGATTTCCCAAAGGACATACGGATGAGGATTTGAGCTCTGGTCTTCCTGACTTCCACATCCAGCACTCTATCTAGTGTACCACCTAGAGTCTAATAAAACAAAATTTAATAGAGGTAAATGTGAAATCTTACACTTTAATTCAAAAAACCAAATTGCCAAGTATCAGATGGGAGTGGTATGGCTAGATAGTAGTTCATCTGAAAAAAGATCGAATGGTTTTAGTGGACTGCAAGTTCAATAGCAGTCATCAGTATGATATTGGCAAACCAAAACCCTAATGCAGTCTTAGTACATCTTATGGTACAGCCCTTTCTGGATCCTCCTGGATGCAGACTTAATTTGCTTGGAATCCTTAGTGGTAATTCAGGCATCTGGCTCACTTTAGAAAACTGGGAACATTGAAATTTAACTCAGAACTACCTATTCAGTTGCTTACAATGTTAATGGTCTTGGAAAAAAGACTAACATTGAACCAGTAAAACAGAAATTAGGACAGAAATGGGTAGTAAAGCCACAGGAAGCAATCTCAGCATCCATTACCCAAATTAGTACAGTCTCATCCCCTTCTCCCAGACTTGTTTAGGAAATTAACACCTCTGATACTCTGGTAAGAAAGGCATGGGGAAGATTTTTCTCTGTAGCCCAATTGAAGGTGATGGAAACTTCAGTGCAGATAGCTTTGGCTACTTTTAGTATCTGTACCCTGCTGCTCATCACTTATCTGACCATAGCTCTGCTTGTAGCTCCCCACCTAAGTTTTCCTGTCATGCTGTTTTCTGTTCTGTGTGGTCATGAACCCGGCAAAACTCTCTGTTGCTTCTCCATTTCCATTCCACCACTGCAAAGTTCTCCTGCCCCAATCAACAGCTGTGTCTTAGGTACATGGCTTCATGGGAAATGGAGTTCCTGTTCTTTTCCATTTGTGTGCTGGACCCAGCCATCCTGGGAAATGTAGCACATTTGTAGGAAATTTCCCACCTTAGTCATAATGCAATATTTTGAACAAGGGAGGTTAGAGTTCTGCTGTACTCTGCCCTACCTAGGCCACATCTGGAGTCTTGTATTCAGTTCTGCTAACTAACCTTTAGGAGAGAAATTGCTGAATCGAAGAGCATCCAGAAAAAAATGACCATAAAGGTGAAAGACCCCAATAGCATGCCAGATGAGGATCAGTTAAAGGAACTTAAGGCAGCTACATGATACTGTGGATAGAATGCTTGGAGATAGGAAGACCTGTGGTCAAATCTAGCCTCAGTCATTTCCTAGCTGTGTGACCTTGGACAAGTCATTTAATCTCCATTTGGTTTTGTTTCCTCAACTATAAAATGGGGATAATAACATTATCTACATCTGAGGGTTGTTATGAGGATCAAATGAGATATTTGTAAAGCACTTAGCACAGTATTTAGCAGATCGCCAGCACTATATAATTCTATTCAAAGCACTGGCCCTAGATTCAGGAAGACTTGAGTTCAAATCTGGCCTCAGACACAAAACACTTACTGTGTGACTCTGGGCAAGTTACTTAACCCCAGTTGCCTCACCAAAAAAAAAATATTCAAGACATGACAATAGCCCACATGCTCCTATGTTGCACCCAAAGCTTCCTGAAATTTTGAAATACTGCAAGAATTTATATATATGTATATTTGTACATACATACACATCCTTGAGACTCCTATCAATATCCAAGCAGTTCTGTTTCCTATATGGACTAGAAGATCAATCCATGGATCGGTCTATCCTCCTTTTGTATATAATACTGCTCCCCACTTCCCCAAAAAAGGACAATGACTTATTTACCTGTAAGTCACCTCCCCATCTACTCCGCTTTCTGGAACCTTCTATATTGTTTTAACAATAGAACATAAACTATATGAGGCCATGGTCTTTTTTATCTTTGAAACCCTAGCATCCAGCATAGAGACTTGTACAAAGTAGATCCTTAACAAATATTTGTTGAATCCAATTGAATTGAACTGAGGGTATTTAGCCTGGAGATGACATGATAGCTGTCTTTAGGGATTTAAAGGGCTGCCATATGAAAGAGGGATTCGAATTCTTCTGCTTGACCCCAGAGGCCAGAACTAAGAGCAGCGATTGGGAGTTCTGGAGAGGCTGGTTTTATCACTTAATTAAGTAGCATTTCTTTAGAATCTGTTGTATGCTAGGCACTGTGTTAGCCACTGGGGAGACAAAGACAGAAGTGTATGGGAACACTTTCTAGCAGGTAGAGGTGTCCCAAAATAGACCAAGTGGAATGGGCTGACTTAGGAGGTAATAAATTATCCCACATTAGGGGATTTAAAGCAAAAGCTAGATGGATAAGCACTTTCCAGGGATGTTGTAAAGGAAGTTTATGTTAAGGTATGTGTTAGGCTAGAGCAGCACTTCTCAAATGTTTTGGTCTCAGGACCCCCTTACACTCTTAAAAATATTGAAGACCCCCACCCCGAGTTTTTATGTAGGTTATAGCTGTTGATAATTACCATATTAAAAATTAAAATGTAAAAACTATGAAAACTGTGTTGACTTTGTGGGCCCCCTTGAAATCTCAAGCAGACTTTGGAAACTACTGGACTAGAGTGTCTCTGATGTTCCTTCTCAGTACTGAAATTCAGAGATTCTCTGGAGCTCCAGTTCTTCATCTTTAAATAGAAATAATCCTTGCTCTACCTCAGCATGAGAAAGTATTGTGAAAACTATAAAACACACAATGAATGTAACATATTCTGATAATCCCTGTATAAGCCAGCTAACTTCACTTTGTACCCTGGCCATAGATTGCTGTACACCTAGGTTGACCCAGCCACTTTTCAGATTAAAAAGGCTGTTAGTAATAAGAGATAAAGAATGAAAGATTGCCAGCAGATAAACACAGATCTATCGGGATTAGTAGAAAAACATCTCAAGGCACTTGTCCTACTGATAACTTTTGAGTCAGTAGTATTATTCCCATATAAAGGGTCTCATGATTCATTCTGTAATTCTGTGAGTGGTATTCTAACTTTAGGAAATCACAGATTTGGAGAATTCATATATTTGGTTGAAAAACCAGTAGCATTTTTAAAATGAAGAGGGTTTCAGTGTGGCCTCATACAGTGAAAGGGAAATACTTAACCACCACAGAAGAGGGTGTGTCTACTTTGCGGAATGTTTACTGAGCAACCCAACATGTAAATGGAAGATGTCCTGTGCTTGCAAATATCAAGCATATATGATTTCAGAATCTTGCAAAAAAACATCAGTAAGGAAATCAAATCTTATAGATAGCTTCCAACACAAATACTTAAGAACTACAGCTATGAAATTGTAATTCAACACATATTTCTGAGGCAGCTCTTATTTTCCAGGCATTATGCTAGGCCCAACAGATACAAAGTTGTATGTATGGTACTTCCTCTCAAGGAGTTTACAGATTAACAAGAGACTCTGACATGTACACAGATATACAAGATACAATGTAGAATGTGATTGAAGCAACTAAAAGATCATTTTTTTACTCAGGGGAGGATTGGGGCAGTGGGGTGGGAGGCAGAATCAAGGGAAACTTTTTGGAGGAAGTAGTAAATGAGCTGGGTCTCGAATGAAGAAAAAAACTTTAACAGTGTTAGAGGGGAAAGTACACGTGTTCTAGGCATAGGGCACTGTACAAAGAAGGGAGAATGCAGCTCTAGAACAGGAATCTAGTCCATTCCCAGGATGACTGGAATGAAGAATGCGTAAAGAAGGGTAATATGACATGAAGCTGAAAAGAAAAGCTGAAAGCAAGTTATAGAGGACTTTATGTGCCAGATTAAAGATTTGTATTTTATCCTGAAGGCAACAGGGAGCCCCTGAAGGTTTTTGAGTAGCTGTTGCTTACAGACCCATCCCGACTTGCTGAATCTGCTGATGAAATTTTGTATTTAAATTTTTTTTTCCCCAAAAAGCCAGAAGTACTAATTTTTTCCTCAGTTTAGTTCTTCCTGAGAAGCCTTCCTGTGGTATTTAGGGGTGAATATTATAATCTTAGTTTTATGGATTTTTTTAAAAAAGCTATTATTCAAAAGATGTACTGATCCGTATCTCCAGTGATTTATACACAGTCTTTATAAAGTCCTTTGGCATCTTTAAACATTAATCACTTAGGCTGTAAGTGTGATAGAAATAACCTATAAATGTCACTTAAGAGCAGATTTATCAAAGTTTAGGATAACTACATTACATATTGTATACAATGTATTTTTATTTCAGGTCCTAGACAGTTGCAAACCTAGACAGAAAGTAAAACTCTTCCATGCTAGCAGAATTAAAACCTGTGCCTGCTATGAGAGAAAATCCCCTGCTTTCTTTTGCCATTACCAGAATGATCACAGATTTTTTTGTAATTGTTTATACAACCTAAGGTTAAAGCTTAAGAAAAAAATTAAATCAGTCAATTATCAAGCACCTACAACACTAGGTGCCAGCTGTAATACAAAGACAGAAATGAGCCTCTTTCTTCAATGGACTTACTTATATTTTATAGGGAAGGCAACTTGCATATGTGTAATTTATGCCAGAATATATACAAAATAAATACAGGGTAATGGGGAAGGGGAAGGAACACATTATTATCTGCACAGTTCGAGAAAGCCCTTATGTGGGAAGCAGCATTTGAAATGATCTTTGAAAGGAACTAAAGATCTTAAAAGAAAAGAGTGAAGAGGGGCAGGTAGGTGGGGCAGTGGATAGAGCACTGGCCCTGGAGATACGAGGACCTGCGTTCAAATATGGCCTAAGACATGTAACACTCACTAGCTTTGTGACCCTGGGCAAGTCACTTAACCCCATTGCCTAGCTAAAAAAAGAAAAGAGTGAAGAGATAGAGCATTCCAAACATAGGGGACTATGCAAAGGTGTGGAGATGGGAAATGGAATGTTGTGCATTAGGAACAGGACAAAGGTCAGTCTAGCTAAAGTGTGTGAATGAGGACTAATGTATAAGATAAGAAACATCGTTTGGAGTCAGCTTATGAAAGGCTTTCAATGCCAAACAGAGTAGGATAGATTTGATCTTAGAAGTTACAGGAATCTACTGGTATTCACTGAGCAGAGAAGTGACAAGGTGTGTAATTTAGGAATATGTTTGCAGCTATGTAGAATATAGATCCAGGAAGCGAAGGAAGTCAATTAGAAGGCTCCTACAGTAGTCCAAGTGCTAGATGGTGAGGACCTAAACTAGGGCAGTGGCCAAAGAAAGGAGTGGATGTGAGAAAGGTTGTAGAGGTAAAATCAACAAGATTTGGCAAATGATTAGATAAAGGAAGTAAGTAATGGAGAATGAAGAGTCAAGGATGACTGCTAGGTTGCAAACTTGGATGACTGGAGTGATGGTGGTGCCCTTGAGATAGGGAGGTTTGGAAGAGGGAGGAGTGGAGGAAAAAAGAGTTTTGTTTTGGTCATTGAGTTTGAGATGCCTTTGCCTCACCCAGTTCAAAATACCCAATAGGCAGTTTATGGTCCTGGAGATCAGGAGAAAAACTAGGTCTATATGGATCTGGGAACCATCTAAATAGAGATGAAATTGACCTCATTAGAGCTTGGGTCATGCAGAGAGGATGAAGGGAACAGAGCCCAGCACAAAGCCTTGGTGTATTCCTAAAGTTAGAGAATAGAATGAGGATGATGGGCCAGCAAAGAAGACTGTGCGCAAAATATACACATCTTCAAACAGCATCACCATTGCTCAAAGCAGTTTTAGAATACCTTCCTTGAATTCTTGTCAAATCATGAAAACAGTGCTTTTATTCCTTTAGAGTCTCACTTTTTTGTTTTGCTTTGTTTTTCGCCAAATATGATATTATCTGACTTGATTACCTACCGGTTTAATAAAGCTTGGCTGTTTTAAAAAAAAATAAATCTCTAACAGTATTCAAAAGAATGTGCCACAGGCTCTGAAGATAATTATAAGAGTTCCAAAAATGTTTAAGCCAGGGCAGCGACATTGGATTCTTAATGTGCCCCACTTCTCCCTCTCTCCTGCAGGGGACTACTTTGAAAGATAACAACCATTTGGACCTATAATGAATATTTGTTTAAAATTGATTGGGTTGCCTCATAGACACATTCTGTATATTGGTAAACAAATACAAAAAAATTGCAACTGAGAGTGTTCTTTGTGTACTGCAGCCATGGGCTTCCACTTTATTGTGGTTTGAATTCAGTAGAGGAATTCTGATGTCACATTGCTGCAGGCATGTTAAATATGGTTTCTGTCATGTTTTCTACCATAATTCAATTATGCCTGTATTGGCATTTCTGTTCTCAGTCCGTGATTTCTTTATTTAGCTATCCTCATTAGAAGATCTTAACAGATCAGAGGATTATTTTAAAAATAAATAAAACTTCAACAATTGGTCTTAGAAACACAAGAATAAACACAATTGTGGTTTATCACTTTGCTAATCTGGATAACCAACATTTTGCGATGCACACAGCCCCTGAGGAAGACAGAAGCCACTAATTAAATAAACTAAACAATTTGATTGAGAACAGAAATGTCAAACACAGGCACAGTCTATTAACTGTTGATCACTATACACATTAGCTTGTTGGTAGGCATTAGCCATGATCCAGTCTATCCTGGCTGCAATACTGATGTGGACTGCTGATATAGATAAGCCTTCGTGGTCACCATTTGTAGTAGCTCTTCTTGTTAACTCTAACTCATATCCTGCTTGACACTTGATGGTTATTTCTCAGTCCTATGGCTATTTTCTTAGGTTTCTTAACTTTCCCAGACCTAGTCAGTTATTAATGAGCAGGTCCAGTTTGCAATTCGTGGCAAGTCCTAGCCATATATATTTCCCAGACACTTCAATGACTTGCTCTGGGAAGAGCAGTAATAGTGAAAGTAGCAACAAAGTCATGAAACTGATCCCTGTACCAAACCCATCCTGAAGTGACAGCAACATACTCTTGCTGGAGAGAGAAGGCGAAAAACTGTTGCTTTGTGTGCTGTGGTTAGAAATTCTCTACCACAAGCAAATCAAGTTTAGGTCTTGATCACAAAATGTTTCATTCTAAGTGTTTTGCAATATTTCTTGTTCTTTCTCCCTTCCCCCACTCCTCCCTTACTTCCAATTCTTTCTTTTCCTATTCTTCCTTATTTAAAAAAACAACAAAATAACTACTCATTACCTCTTCCCCTCCTCCCCTTTTGAAAGACTCATCTGACAGTGAAGTTAAGTATGAATTGGAAATCAGAAATTTGAATTTCTTCTTGCCTCTACCTAACCTGCTTCTCTGGACAGAATTCAACAGTTTAGAGAAGTGCTATCCAGAGAAGTAATCAAGAGTGTTATTTATTTTTTGGAGTCATATAGTGCCTCCCCTCTGGTGAGCTAAAATTGTGTTAGAAACTGCATCATGCAAAATGGTCCTCAAGCCTTCTAAAGCAAAGAGACAACTGGATATCAAAAACCATCTTTTTTGCTCTGAAAGACACATTTTCATTATGTTTTCCCAGTAAGTGATCTCTGTGACAGTCCTGTGAACTGATCATTCTCAACTGGCATGTTCTATGAAACAGAGCAGTAAACATGAACCCTAAGGTAGGAGCAGTTCTGAACAACTTATTCTGATGTAAAGAAGAATACTTTAAGACAAATTATTTTCCCCATCCATCCTCAGTGCATATATGTTAGTAGGTAATAAGGTAAATTAGAACAATGTTCTTCAACTGTTCAATGTTTTAGCTGTCCCACTGGCCCCCTCACTTTCTCTAGCCCACTACTTTTCTCTCTCCCTTCCCCATCCTCTTTTTAGAGAATTTCCATACATAGAGGATGGGGATTGGAGAGACAGGATACATGAAAACAGGGAAAAGAAGAAAAGAGGGAGTATCATGATGCCATTGAAGACTGCTGGGTTTGAAGTCAGAAAACCTGGGTTCAAACACTTGCTGTCTTGGCTTGTTACTACTGTTGTGACCTCAGGCGAGTCAAAGTCAAAAATGAATCTGAGGTTCTGAGCCTGGGTGAGTCATTTTTGATTCCTACACCTTTTTAAAACTTTTCATTTCTCTAACTCTTAGCTCCCCAAGGGAACTGCTCTTTCTGAGAAGGAAAGAAAGGAAAACAGGATGGGTGAATATAGAGGGATGTTGAGAATATAGAGATGTTTTAAGGTAAAGAAGAAATTGATTACCTCCTACCAAGTAATATCAGTCCTTTTAGGAATGTAGGAAGTGATTTCATATGCCAAGGCAGGAGGCAAACTGGATTGCTGCCCTGAGGACAATGAAGAAAGTTTGGAACAGCAACTGATGATTTCCTTAGGGAGTCAAGAGTATAAGAAGAAAAGGATTGCCAAGCATCACTGAGGCTAGACAGTATGAATTTCCCAATATTCCCTGTAAGTGGAGCCATTTTTATTCTTGTATATTTGTATTTGTTCAATAAACATTATTTTAAAATAAAAATTATTATTATTATGGTCTGTATGATTTCATTCTATATATAAAATATCCTGCATGGTATATCTACTCAACACAGGTCCATGACTTTCCAGTATCATTCATTAGATCTGGGAGCCTAAATGAAGGGAGAAAATGGTGGGAGGTAACTCAGGGTTGGGGATTAGCAACAGCAGAAGTGAGGGCAGCACTGAAATTGTTGTCTGGAGGGGATTGAGGAAAGAGGGAAGATACTAGGGAAGTCTGCTGGTGAGGCTGTTGAAAAGATGGTTGAGGTACAGGGAGTGAAGTGAAGCATGGCTACAGGTCTGGCAGAAATAGTCACCTGTCATGTAACTAGTTGATCTAATAGTGATCCCTTTCTTTTTTTCCCCTCTTTGTTTTATTCATCCCAAAGATGTAAAACAAGAGAGAAAATCATTCTTTAATACAGTATTTCATTTTTATGAATGACATTTTGCCTTTCCATGTTGAAAAGCAATCACAGGAAGTCTTGGGGCCTGGGTCAGGGAGCAACTGAGAATCTAGAGCAGACTGAGGGCATTATTTCTCCTCACTTTGCTGCCTGTCTCTATAGATTAGGTTGCGCCAGTGAAAAGGAGGTGGATGACAGAGAAGGGCGGATGTGAGCAGATGTAGTCAGGGCCCACTTCAAACTCCTGCCACCCATTCATAAATCTAGTGCGTGGCACTGAGAATGCCTTAGGCAAGGGAAATCATATAGTGTGCCCTAGCCCAGAATGCTTCAAAAGAGTGTGCCTACTTTCTCTTAAGCCCTGTGCTACCTACTGGTCTTAAAAGTTTAAGAAGAATTGTTTTAAATGATTTTTAATAAGGAATATTTTTTTTAATTAAGGTAGCATTAAAAATTAATATCGTCCTTCCCCAGATAGCCTTGTATGGGTAAGGAGAACCCCAGCTTTAATTCTGTATGTTTCCTTGGAGAGATCACTTCACCTGTCATTTTCCCAGTGTCAAAGAGGGAAGTTATCTTCAGCAACAACTCACCACCCTCTGCCACCTCTGATTCTTTTAATTCCATATAAATGGAATAGTATGTGTGTGTAAATGTGTGTGTATGTGCGCACACGCACACACACACACACACACACAGTGTTTGTTCTGCTTGAATGTAAGATATTCCTTAAGCACAATTATTATCTCTCTTTTCATGAAGACAATCAGAAGGAACCTCAGAAGTGCAGGAAATAAAAACATTCTCACATCACAATACATTGGAATATCATGTTGTCACACAGGTATTGTGCTTTACAGGCATGATTAATTAGCTCATGACTCTGCAGAGCCAGGTGGTGACACTGCAGCTTCTCAGGGTTGGGAGCTGCTGACCCAAGAAAAGCAGGAGAGCTCCCCGATAAAGGACCGTCACTTTCTGCTGCCTCACTAGGAGCTTCTGCCATTTCCCCCCAAGATGTTTCCGTTATAGACCGTGGAATTTTCTTTAATTACCACTTCAGGCCACGAACTTGATATAATTTAGCTTGAAAGCATGAAAGTATCCTCCTTAACACCTAAAATAAATAGAATCAGATAAACTCTGCACAAGTGTGTTTGATGAAGTACCTGTTATACTTCAAGGATCTGTCTTTGCTCATTGTGGGAATTCCCTTCACTTCCTCAGATCTCAAAGCACTGATCCTCATCAAACATCCTAGTACCACTTTAGTGAAAGATAACTACAATAGATAGAAATAATTGCTTACAGCTAGATGGCAAAGTGAATAGAGTTCTCTGGACCTAGAGTGAGGAAGACCTGAGTTCAAATCCGGCTTTGATCACTTACTACAAGTCACTTAACCCTGGTTTGCTTCAGTTTCTTCATCTATAAAATGGCACCTACCTTTCAGGATTCTTTCAAAGATAAAATGAGCTAATATTTGTAAACCAGTTTGCAAATCTTAAAGCAGTGTATAAATGTTGTTATTATTATTATTACTGATAATAATTGCTTTCTACTTTATGAATTTTACATCCATTTTCACCATTTGGTCTTCATAGCAAATCTATGTAGTGGATAATACAGGTATTCCTGTCCCCATTTTACACATGAAAAAACCAGAGGTTTCAAAGAGAGTAACTTGTCTGGGATCATGTAAATAATAAGAGGTTGAATCAGGAGTGGAACCTACATCCGGGGTGAACTTTCTACTACTATGTTACTCTGGCTCAACCTGTTACCCTACATTGTGAATGTTAATCTCATTCTTTAAAGTCAGTTATAAATCCTGCTCTATAGAGTATGTCCATCAAGAAATAAATATTGACAAAGGTTAGGTGTCTGAAGCGAAGGCTCGTACATGCCCTGGTCAGAGGATACTCCATGTTTTTTATATGTTTGTAAAGAATGCCCTGCCCTTTTCCATGGCCCATAGGGTAGGCAATGAGAAATAAATAATCCACACTGCTTTTAGAAACAGGACTGGTGTTATTGATGAGAGACTAAACCTCAGTTAACAAGGGAGTAAACAAAAGGACCATGTTAATTTCAAGCTTCATTAGAAATACCAAAGGAGAAATATCAATTTTCTAAAATAGTGGGCAGTAATGGGAACCAGTCAGTGTTGAAGGAGCATTTGGTCAGAACCAACGAAACTAAGTACACGTTATGTCATTTAGATTGCAACCCTCATGCTAATTAACTTCAAATTTATTCTCCTCCTATAAATATGTTTTAGGAAAGAACTGTCCTAGCTATTTCTTGCGATTCCTCCTTTTTCCTTAGCAAAGAATTCTTTCCGCTTAAGAAATTGCAGGTACTGAAAAGATCTGATTGTCTGGTCTTTCCTTCCTATGTAGTAGGTTTGGTTTTAGGGGTGGAAAAAAGTAATCTCTTTCGTCAATATGCCCTGGTTTGTTATCATTTCATTTCTGTTTCATCACTGGAAATAGAACCAGCAAGCACTTTGCTAAGTGTATCCAAAGTATGCCTATTTTCATAGCATCCCCTGTACAAGCTCCACTTCCTTTGATGAAATCTTTCTGGGTTTCTTGTTGTAAGATTGCACTAAGTAAGACTATTTCCTTTCATCATGGATGAAAAAAAAGACCAAGTTGTAGAAAAGAAGACATATCTTCTTGTGACCATATCCCGTACAACCTCATACCCAACTGTTGCTATCTACTAGGATGAGTTCAGATAGGAGTGACCTGGAGTAGCATACCCCTGAACTCTGAGTAGTTTGCATTCTGTTTATAATCTCGAGAGTTATAGTGGTCCAAGAGGATTCCTAGGAATGTAGGGGGAATATTCTTCTCAGAATGGGACCTGATTCCTTTTTAAGTTGTAACCCAGATAACATAGTAATAGCAGTAGTAATATTGTTAATAACTGATATTTATAATTGTGCTTTAATGTGTGCAAAGCAATTTACAAAAGAGGCATGACATAATGCCAGACCAAGGAGTGACAATAGGCAGCCACATAAACTTCTTGAGCTAGGAATGACAAAGTCAGACTTATGGTTTAGAAAGGTTATTTTGATGATTTGTGGATGACGAATTTGACAGATTTTCAACGATTCAGCAAATGTCTATTAAGCTTCTGCCGTGCACTTGGCATTTATTGTCCTAATGTGATAGAGATACAAAGGTTGGGGGAAAAAAATAGTACAATCCTTGCCCCCTCCCCCTCACCAAGGTATTTATATCTAACAGAGCAGATAAGATGTGAATGCACATAACTGTCACTCATGCTAGAATGTGATGAGTGCACAAAAGGGATGTAATGGAGTAGAAAGTGAGATTGTCCACTGTGCCCTGTATATCACAATCTAGCACTTTAGATGGATCCTGGGTCTCCTGAATTTGAGTACTACTTTCTACCTTGTCTTCTCATCCTGAGTAGTGCTTATCTATGTCTTTCCCTAAATCGTCCATAAAATGACTGGAAAAAAAGGTGGAGCTTCCTCATGCGTCCAGATAAAGAGACAATAGATGGCATACATATCCAGTAGCTATATGGAGAACGTGTATTATTTTGGATGTCTATCTTAACTACACTGTTAAAAATCTCTTGTTGGCAAGAATTGTCCAATACTCTTAGACACTGACTTCTGCTCAATAATTAAGCATTAATTGATCTTTTTCATTGCTTTTCAATCCCTTGTCAGTATTCTCTACCTAGTGCTACTATCCTTAATTGAACCTTCTAGTTAAGATTCCAACATGGAATAATATGCAAGTGACTTTACAGGTATACTCTTAGGATCACAAGGCTTAAACCTGGAAAGGTGCTCAAAAATCAGTAAGTTCAACTCTTTTTTTTAAACCAGAAGAGGGAAAGCATAGTAGTAATTTGTGGCACAGGAGGCATTTGGATACCCCAGTTCTTTGATTTCAAATCCAGCATTCTTTCCCTTATGCCATGCCTTATCTCTTTTAGAAATCTTGATTGAAAAGAAAATGCTAGTTTTCCTGATGCTGTCTTTTGGCTCCTGCCTTATTGCCACCAAACACTTGGTAGATATCTAATGCATTACAAATATGTAATATATTTTGTTGAGCATTTATTACCCTGTGGTCTGTTTGTTCTCTCTATATATGCACATTCATCTATATTTATAAGGTCTAGCAGGTAATGACCAGGCCCGTCAGATTATCCTGTGGCACCAAGCAGAGCTGTGCACACAAATCAGCTCTTTAATCAAATACCTTGGGGGAATGATGAAAATGTAGTCAAAACCTTTAGACTGGGGACAACTTAGGTTCCCATGTCTAGTTCCACTTTGCACAGTCAAGTCATCCTGGTCTCTCATTATGTTGTCTCAGAGTGCTTTTTCTGGCAGAGGGGCCAGTGAAGTGGGAATGTGTGGGACCTAGCATGCATTTCAGGTAAGGCTGCATTGGGCCAGCCACCACAGAAGAGAAAAATAGCTGTGAAGAGATTTCTCAAGTAAACACCGACCTTCTGCAGAGCTTCAGGGTAATCACAAAGCTAATTTCCCCATTTCCTCTCATTCTTTTTGCCGTATATTAGCTAGAAGGAATCCTATCTCTGTGTATTTAAATTTTGGTGTCTTCAGCCTGAAGTTGACCAAATGCCTAACAGGCATAGTAAAAATGAACTCATCAGTCCTTACCTAATGGGCTTAGCCAACATTCTCTTTGTGGGATTTGTGGATTGACCCAAAGTTGGAATAAAGATGTTTTCAGCCCCTTGCCCAGTTCAACAGATTGGTCTCTTTTTATTTAATTGATTAATATCCATCAGTCAGCAGTCCACAAGTCAAATATCTTATATGTGCCAAGGTTTGTGCTAGATGCTGGGGAAAGAGAGAAAAAAGGAGAACAGTCCCTTCTCTCAAGGAGCTCATATTTTCATAACGTGAAACAACATAAGTATGTACAAAGTTAAAACAAGATCATTTAGGGTGAGAAAGACACAGGGCAGGCTAGGAAAAAGAATCAGGAATTTGAATTAAATTCTAAATTGCAGTGTTCTCAGGCATGCATGCTGAAACAGCAGAGATCTTTGCATTTGTATTGCTGGTGGGGATGTGGAAAGATGCAGGCATCTTCCCACCTCTAGGACCAGGCAAGTGGGGCTCTGGTTCTGAATCTTTGTTACCAGGTAGGAGGAGGCAGGTGTGTGGAAGGGGAAAACAAGGAGGCTGTGCCAATGATTGCTTTGATATGCAAGGATAAAATTTGAGGCTCATAGACCTAAGTACAGTCCACCCATCTATCCAACCATAAACCCCACTCCCTCACCTCTAATCCCTGAAGCAAAGATTGGGATGTCTTATCCATATCACCCTTGGGCTTCATGTTGCCCTTTAAGAATTCCTTTCCCCCTTTCTGCTTTTGGTGTTGGTTTTAACCTCACTTGTTTAAAAATATGGAAGGAGAGTAGGCTGTGGTGTAGTGGTTAGAGAGCTGATCTCACAGTCAGAAAGACCTGGGTTCAAGTACTGGCTCTGACACATAGTACTTATGTGGCCCAAGCATGTACCCTAAGCCTCTCTGGGCCCTGGGCACATAAAATTCTAATGGGCATGTGCTCATCTACATCTGTAGAGCAAGTTTCTTCCCTGGAATGCCTTTACGTGGGTGAAATCCTAGATTGGGTCCAAAAAGATAAAATAAAAATATTGGTGGGGAAGACCGGCTGGTGTTCAAGTATGACTTTCCACAGACCCTGCTGAAGAGAAACAAAGATGTTAGGCTTGAAGACAGACTTGTTACAGAAGTGACACTCCCAAACATTGTCCAACCTCTTCCTCAAAACTACAATTAACTGAAACCTAGCTTTGCCCTGAAAACACTTTGGAATAAAACTCAAACTGCTTGACCTGCTCTCCTATCCTTTCTACAACTTAGTCTCAACCTTTCTTTTAAAATATATGTGTGTGTGTGTGTGTGTGTGTGTGTGTGTGTGTGTATACATATATATATGTATATATATATACACATATATATAAATTTTATTTTTGCCTTCATTTTTAAAAATTTTGAGTTCAAAATTCTCCCCCTCCCCCCTATCCATTGAGAAGGTAAATAGTATGATGTCAGTTATACATGTGAGGTCATATAAAACATATTTCCATAGTAGCCATGTTGCACAGAGAGAGAGAGAGAGTGAAAGAAGCATACTGCAGTCTGCACTCAGAGTTCATCAGTTCTCTATCCAGCATAGGTAGCATTTTTCATCACGGGTCTCTTGGAATTGTTTTGGATCATTGTATTGATTACAGTAGCTAAGTCTTTCACAGTTGGTCATCATTACACTATTGCTATTACTACTCTGTACCATTTTCTTCTGGTTCTGCTCAATCTCTCTTTCTAGCCTTATTTCTCCCAGTTCTTCTGTGGCTCCTTGACACTCCAGTCAAACTGGACTATTCACTTTTCTCCAGCACTTTCCTGCCTTTGTACCTTTGCTCATGCTCTTCACATCCTCATTGGAAATTCCCTTCTTTCTTTCCTCCCATACTTCTATCTCCACCTATAATTTTTTAAAGCCTACCCATTCAATATAAGAACATGGATTTAGGGTTATTGTGAATGCCACCTCTTCCATGAAGCCCTTCCTGATTCCCACCCTGCTGGGTCTGTTTCTCTCTTTTGAAGCCTCATCATGTTTTGTTTTTCACCTCCTTCGCAACACTTGTCACATTGTCTTTGTAGTGCTTGTCTCATCGCTCTCCATACTTGATTGTAAAGATCAAGGCTTGAGTCTATTCATCTTTTTTTTTTTAATCCTCATCTCATGGCACAGTGCCTTTCACATAGTGACTTCACTCAATGAATATTTTTATTGAATTAAATTGGTTCAACTTAGGCAACTTTAAACTCCAGTTGGAATGAAAGCCCTGTAATACTTGTGAGCATTAGGTACTTTGCAATAGGTTTAGTAGTGAAGAAATAAATTCTTGCCTTGGGTAGTTTATTATACAAAAGCACTGATATAGTACCAACCCACTGAGACAAACAGGACTTTAGGCTTGAAAATTATTTTGAAAAGGAGGGGGGGAAATCCCATGTTTTCTTGCATCTGTTCCTCCCTGGCCAACATGAAAGATGACAGTTGAGAGGATGGGCCACAAAGCTGTACAGCCTGGCACTCAGCCTCCTCCAGCTCCTCTACTTCCCCCAAAACTGGTTAACCAATTTTTGTTTAAAGACCAAGACCTTTAGTGATGGGCTCACTACCTCTTGAAGCAACAATTGTTACCTACTGATTTCTCCTAATTCTGTCCTCTTAAGCCAAGTAAAAGCATCTAATCCCTCTTGTACATGACAGCCTTTTAAAGACGTAAAGAAGGCTATCATTCTCATTACTCTCCCCTCTCCCCACCTTCACCTCACTGCCAAGATCTTCTCTTCTCCAGGCTATTCCTTCAACAGGTACTGGTGTGACATGGTTTCAGTTACCCCTAGCCATACCAGTTGACCTTCTCTGGACCTCTTTCATCTTGTCATTGCCCTTCCTCAAATGCTGTGACTGGAAACTAAACACAGTAGTTTATTTTGTTTCCTTTCTTCAAAGGTGACATCTTTCCTGCCCACAAGCTACAGTTTTGCTTTGCTGCTAGTTGACTTGCTGTTAGTTGGGACATGAGCTCTAAGTGGTTTTTCCAGTAGTAGTAATGGATTTGCCCCTAAACACTCATCTCCTTTACCCACCCCCACCCCATAACCAGTGATTTGGATCTGCAAGCTAGCTATCCCAGGTGGGGTGGGCGTTAAGGCCATGGAACATAGTTTTTCTCAGTGCCAGCTACAGGGATCAAAACCCCAGCAGTGGCTTCATTAACATAGTCATCTAGCCAGCTGAGCTAAACTGGCACTAAGACAGGGTTTCAGAAACTAAGCTTCAGGCTGTCTGAAGCAATTTAAAGGATTGTGCATAATGGAGGAGGTGCCATGGTATACTGGAAAGGGTACTACTCGCTCTGGTGTCAGAGAACCTGTGTTCAAACCCCAGTCCTCATCCTTATTATTACCTGTGTGATCTTGGTCAAGTTATTTAATTGTCTTCCTCATCTAGAAAATGAAGGATGGACAGATAGTCTATGAGGACCTTTCCAACTTTATATACAGAGTACGTAGTATAGGGCTTTGTATGCGCTAGGCACTCAAATGCTTATTAACTTTCTTCTTAAAGCTAAACCAGTGATATTTCTCATGATATATAATTAAGCACTTCCTAGGATTTGGATGGCATCAAGGCACTGTGGACAGAATAGTGGCTGTAGAACAGGGGTTTCCTACATGGTGTCCAAAAGCTTTTTTATTATTATTATTATTTTGATAGCTATACTTCAATATAATTAGTTTTCTTTGCAATCCTACATATTTTACTTTGTGTATTTAAAAACATTATTCTGAGAAAGGATCCATAGGTTTCACCAGATGGCCAAAGGAGTCCATGACACAAAAAGATGAAGAATTGCTTTGCGCTCAGAGGACCTGAATTCAAATCCCACCTCTTGCAAATCCATATCACTGGATCTGTTTGATCTTAGGCAGATCATTTAACCTCCTGAGCCTCTTTCCTCATCCAGACAGTGAAAGGGTTGGACTAGATGGCCTGTGAGGTCCTATCCAATTCTAAATCTATGAGCCTGCTATATTCCACTGTGGATGTTTGGTCTGAATGAAAGGCAATGCAGAGTAGTGTATAGGGTTCTGGACTTGGAGGCAGGAAATTGTTGTTTAGTCATTTTCAGTTGTGTCTGACTCTTCTGTCCCCATTTGGGGTTTTCTTGGCAAAGATACTGGAGTGGTTTTCCATTTCCTTCTCCATCTCATTTTACAAATGGGGAAACTGAGGCAAACAGAGTTAAGTGACTTGCCCAGGGTCATACAGCTAATGAGTGTCCAGGGTCAGATTTGAACTCATCTTTCTTACTCCAGGCCCAACGTTCTGTCTACTCTACACCCAGCTGCCCTAGGAGGCAGGAAGACCTAGGTTCAGATACTATCTCAGGCACTTAACTGTATGATACTGTTTCTCTTAGATTCTATGAGTTTCGGTTTCCTCATCTGTAAAACAGGGATAACAGTAATGCCTAATTTTAATAGTAGTAGCTAACATTAAATGATGGTTTAAGTTTTGCAAAATGCTATGCAGATATAATCCCATTTGATCCTTAGATAACCTTGTGAGGTAGGTGCTTAGCTAACTCCCAAGGCAGTTCTGAGGGGTAAAGAAGGATTGATTTGCTAATCTCAGGTGCAGCATGAATGTTAGCTATCATCATCATTATTATTGTTCCTTTCTCCTCCTTCAGCTTTGTGGAACTAGTCTTCATGAACACACAGGGGCCATGAGAGATCGCGGAGGCTCCCTTCCTACCCTCAGGTAGCACCATACATCTCTATATAGATAGTTGTGGAACCTATCATCCTGAGAAGATCCCAGTTTCATAATTCACCTCTAAAGAGAAGCCTCTTAAGAGAAAGCACTTGTATGCTTTTAACCATCCTCCCTCTAAAGATGCTTCTTCCCCCTTCAGGGCTTTCCTTCACCCTGCCTGAAGGTGTGCCTCCCGTGTAGGGTAGGTGAAGGGCAAGGGCACTGCTGGTTGTGACAGAGCATCAGGAGGGACAGCCCAGAGCATTGTGGAGTCACCTCAGAAATACAAGAACCAGCACCTCCAGCATAACATGTTTCTGCTTTGGGCTAATAGAGACAAATTCCTAAGCAGTTCTGATCAGGGGTAGCACAGGGATAGGGAAAAGACAGTTTCGAAGGAACAGAACAGAACCTCGAAGCTGTTTGGGAGAAAATATGGGAAGATTACAGGGACCTTTTGGTTTTGTGAAAACAAAATCATGTTCATTTAGAATGTTAAATAATGGGAATTTAGCCATAAACATTAAAATTGAGTCCTTGACATTTAGTCAGAATATAAGTAGGATGAAATTGGAAGAGTGTGGATTGAAAAATATATGTGACAACAAGAGCAACATAGGTCTTAGGGCTGGAATGGACTTTAGAGGTCAAATAGTCCCACCCACTCCCAGTTTTACAGATGAGAAAACTAAGACCCAAAAAGATGAAGTGACTTTTCCAGTATCACAAAGGAAGTAAGAAATAAAACTAGGATTTGAACCCAGGTCTTTGGATTCTAATCCAGTGCCATTACACTACTGTGCTTCAGAATAGAACCTCCTGAGTGAGAAGGGTCTTGCTATCAGCTGTCACTAGAAACAACTTTGTGATTGCCCTGTGACTGTTCCCTGATCTAATCTAAAAAGGTTTACTTATTCTAGTGAGTCTGTTATCATCTCTTCTTATCTGTGGTTAAGCTTGGAAAGCAGGAAAATTTTAATAGAAATTCCCCTATAATAAGAGGTTGCTCTACTCTCTCTGAATTAGGTCACTGTGACCTGGATGAGTTTTGTTTGCAGGTCCTTTGATAAATCCTAATGTGCCCATACTTTTCAACTCCACACAGAAATGTGTTGGACCATATTAGGACACTTGGATTGACTGATGAGTATCTTTTGAGTAGGAAGAAAATGATTAGCAGGAGGAAGTAGAGTTCCTGTTTGCATGCCATTGCTTCCTGAGCAGGGCAATCCTTGCTGTAAGAACAGTTTCAGAGGCGCTGGGCTACCTTATCACAGCAAAGCAAGGTCAAGGCCAGCATTGTACACTCTGCCAAAATGGTTACAAGCTCCTCTTCTGTCAGGAATGAGTGGAGCTCATGATGTCAGTGTCGGAAGCTACCAACCAGGGACACTAGAGGCTACCTAGTAGGAGTGGAGATGATTAGGAGGGAGGGGAACCCAAACAGAGTCCTGGAGCTAGCTCTGTTTGGAAGAGAGCCAGCACTGTCCACAGACAGGTAGAACCAGTACCTCAGTCAGGCCCATTTAGGATGGAAGGTTTAAGTGGTTAATTTGAGGAGTAATTAGGTTATGTTCTAGGTTCAACTTAGTTGAGCTCCATGGCAGGGATGGGGAGGTGTTTGTTTTAAATTTATTGTTATTATTATTAAACTTAAATGATCCTCCCCCCTCCAAAAAGAAACCTCAAAAGCTAAGTGGACATTAAATAACTATTTTTCTCATTCCAAATTTTGTTATGATCTTTGTTAATGGAATTACATATTTGTCACATTACTTCATATATACATTTCCATTTCTATATATTGATAATAATTTAAATGCTTGTCTTTTAAAATAGCTACATGGTTGGGGCAGTTAGGTGGTGTAGTGGATAGAGCACCAGCCCTGAAGTCAGGAGGACCTGAATTCAAATCTGGCCTCAGACCAAACACTTGACACTTACTAGCTGTGTGACCCTGGGCAAGTCACTTAACCCCAATTGCCTAAAAAAAAATAGCTACATGGTATTGAATTGTGTTCATATATTTGCCTTATCATTTTCTTATTTGGGGGAATCTGGCTTGTTTCTAAATTTTTCAGTAAGATAAATAATGGTGTTATATGACCATCTTTTTATGAATCAGGATTTTTTTTTCTTTTGAGTGATTTTCTTGGAAATTTCCCTAGAGAGAAAGTTTAGGATCTGAGTATGAATAGTTTTCTAACTCTTACCAATTATTGCCAGATTGCTCTGCAAAAGGATTAATAACACTTATAGTGACACCAACAAAGTATAATGTGTGTACCTGTTTCCCTAACAAGATGGGGAAGGAGGCTGATTTTTGTTTTGTTTTGTTTATTAGGTTCATTATGGCCCTTTCAAATGGCTTTCATTTTTGCATTTTCATGTTCAGCAACTTAAGCAGGACACAGGTGAAAGGGAGGCCATTTGAAAAATTATCCCATTGCCAACATCAGAGTGAATTTCCGTAGCCAGGATAAGCTTCCTACACCTCTGATGTAATTTATTGTCATCCCACTGCGTTTATTGAGTAAGGCAGGACAAGAGCTGGAAAATGAACAGAGAAATTAAGAAATCTTTGTCTTCCGGGTACATCAGGATCTGCCATTCTGAGGCAAGTAGCAGCTGTAGGATGAGGAAACAGGAAAACTGACCAAAGGGAGGAGCCTCAAAACCTCCATACAAGCAACTGAGGTCCCCTACACATTATGAGCATTATAGCAGGATGCCTTTAGATGGGGGGAGTTACTACTTCCTCATTCCAAGATTTCCCACTTGGAAAATGTCTATGTAACAATCTTTTCCCTAGTTAGATTCCTATAGCACTTTTTCTTCCAGGGAAATCATAAAACCATAGCTCTAAAGCTAGAAGATATACTACTGGCCAACTAGTTCCACCCCCTCGTTTTACAGATAAAGGAAGGGAAGCTGATGGAGTTGAAGAGTCTTGCCCAACATCATGTAGATAGTAAGCATTGGAGGTGAGATTTGAACCGAGGTCCTTGGACTCCAAAACTAGAACTTTTTTCATTGGTATACCTCTCTCTAGGGACATACCAGCAGTCATAGAATTAATACATATCCCTTCTAATTATGGCTACACACTTGGAATTCAGCTTTACAGTTGTGTACCACTCTCAGTGTTTTACAGGTGGGAAAACTGAGCAACAGGAAAGATAAGTAATTTCCATGAGGGTATTGGAAGAGAATAGAAATAGAATGGAAGACTACTACTCCCTACTAGTCCAATTATTGCTCTGACTGTAATTATTGCTCAACTCCTTTTGGTTTCTAATCTAGACCCCCAGCAACAGTACTGCTGTCTCTCTTGCTTCAGTTATTCCTCTCTTGCTCTGCAACATAGGAAAATTTAGCAGAATCTGATTGGAGTCAAGATAAGCAGCTGTGTGAGAGTGGGTCAAGTGAGGTGTGAGAGCAGCCGTAGCAGCCTGGCGTGACTCAGAGGCAGCTCTCCTATACTGACATCACACACAAACACACACACACACACACACACACACACACACACACACATTAAATTTTTGTATACACTTATTTTCTTGGGAAAGTAGTTTTTAGGGTTTCTTTTGTTATTGTATTTGGCTTTTGGGTTTTATTTTGTTTTTGTTTTCTCTCAAGGGGTGGGGCCAGGAGGGAGGAGTGGTTTATAGGCACAATCAGTTGAGGGCAGATAGCTAGCCACCTGTGTCTTGAAACATGATAAAAGCCAAATGTCATCTTCACCAATAGGCAAAGCTGCCCACACAGATTTTTCAGTTATAGCAAGGAGATTCCTCAAGCAGGGGCAGTCAGCGTTCTTGAAACTTGGTTTTTAAAAGAAGAAAAGCTCAGCTTCTATCACCTGTGCAGACATACTTTTGCTCTGAATAGCTCCCTGGAGCTGCTTGCATTTCTAGACCCTTTGTTTCAGTTTCCCCTCCCAGGCTTCAGTACTTTGGGCTCTCATAGTAATGGTTGCAGTTTTCTGAAATCTGGATACATAAAAGTGGCCACTTTTAACTTTAACTTTGTGTGTAAGGGAAGGTGTCAAGTGACTGAGTGAGGAGCCCTAGATTAGCAGCAACCCCTTGCCCTTTGGAGCTTCTGAGTTAATCATTTTCAAAAGCCAAGATGGTTCTCTCGTTGCTTGATGGATTTAATGGGATCTTTTTTCCTTTCCTCCTTTTTCCTTCCTTCCTCAACCCCTTCCCTCTGTCCCTTTCCTATATTGCTTCTTTCTGTCTTTTTAAAAAAATCTTATAATAGTTTCTTTCTTAATTTTGTTAATTCAGAAAAGTTCTGTTTTTGTATTAAATTAAAGCCTGGGCACTTGACTCTAATAATTAAATTGTAAGAACACTACTAAACATATTCCAATGGGAAATCCTACCTACCTAACTTTTTAATAAAAACTGTGAGACAAGCACCTTAAGATTAATATGAGAAGTGAGTAGAACTAGAACAATTTATGTGATAAAAGCAACATTGTAAAGACAAAAAACTTTGAAAGGCCTAAGAAATGCAATGACCTACCGTGATTCCAGAGGACACATAATGAAGCTTGCTACCTACCTCCTGAAAAAGAGGTGATAGACTCAGGGTACAGATTGGCCATAAGGGAATTTGTTTTGCTTGACTATACATTTTTTATAAGGGTTTTGTTATTATGTCTTTTTCACTGAATAGGGCAAAATGGGAGGAAGAGAAGGCAGCTTTTCATTAATTGAAAAAAATGTAATCTAAAGAAAAACAAACAGCTTTAAAAGAGTTAGGAACCGACCAACCACAGTTCCACAGGATGGACTGTGAAGCGTGCTATCTACCTCCTGACATAGAGGTGATGGACTCAGGGTGCAGAATGAGACATATTTTTTGGAGTTGATTAATGTGGAATTTGGTTAATTTTTTGTTTGGTTGGTTTTTTGCTGCATTATGCACATTTGTCACAAAGGTTTTATTTTCCTTTTTTTCTGATGGGGCCATGGAAGAGTTAACAATTTTTATTAGTTGAAAAAATAAATTTAAAAAATGTTGATATAGAAAAAGGAAGATTTTATTTATAATTACTGCCTTCTCAAATAGCTTATTCAATGCTAGATAGAACATTTGGGGCTTCTTTAGACTAACTTAGTCCAGCACTTAGTAGGCACTTAATAAATGTTTTTTGACTTGACTAAGCCCAGACTTCTGATCCTTCCACAGTGGAGCCTATATTTCCTGTATGTTCCATACTAATATTGTATGTAACTTGTCTTGTATCTGGTCATAAAGTGATTTGTATTTGAATAACTTCAAATATCTGAGATTGTAGAAGTGGGCCTCCACTAAAGATTTAAAATGATGCCTCAGAGGGCCTGGGTTCAAATCCTGCCTCTGATGCTTATTACCTCTGAGACCTTAGGCAAATCACTTAACCTCCCTGAGCCTCAGTTTCCTTATCTGCAAAAATGAGGGTGGGGAGCAGTGAGATTAGCTGACTCCTTAGGCCCCTTATAGCTCTAGCTATCTGATTCTCTTCAACTAGGTTCTGGAGAACTATGCTAGCCTAGCACAAAGTTTAGCTGGTCTTACCAAACTAGAACAGCTTCAAGAACAGACACAGTGACAGGTTTATCTTTCATCCCAGGAGCAGCCTGGCTAAGTTCAGAGAGTTCATCACCAAGCTGGCCACAGGGTGGTTGATGAGTTCTTTTGGCCATAGGAGCTCTCAAGGACCATCTCCAGTGCTGAAGATGGATTGTCGGCTTTGTCTGTTATGAAAGAAATCAGAGACGGTTGATGTACTCCTGTGAAAGGCTCACAAAGCACAGCTGAAATCAGTGACCAAATACATTCAGTGCCTGGAATTTTCTAAAGAAATTTAATATCATATGTCCCACTCTCTGTGGCAGTAGTTACCTTGTCCCTGAGTCCTATGAAACTAAATAGATTGTCTTATCATATTGCAATATAAACTTATGATACATGTGGTCTTCATACTATGTAGGTTTTCTTCCTGGAAAAAGTATCATAAATAAAAAGATGTTAAGTAGCATCTGTTTTACCCAAGGAAAAATGATAGAATATAGAATTGTGTTCCTGGTGCTCCATTTTTTAATAGAAACAACCACAGACACTGTATTTAATACACTATCAATGACCTAACCATACAGTATAAATGTATTCCAAAATTTGTATAAATGGGGTACACAGTAACCAATCTTCTAAATTTATATTTAACACAGCACAGTTGGCCTCTGAGGTACCTTCCAGCTCTAGCTCTCTGGCCGTTGTGATCCCTGTGGCCTGAGTTCTTTGCCAGCAGAGAATACTTCATAATGGTGGTCTCATTTTTTACTGTAACCAATCAGAAAATAAAGTAACCCTCTCATCAGAGTCATAGAATTCTGGAGGGGATCTCTTTGGGAAGCCTTCAGAAGTATCTTTAAGGAGATCGTTTGTGACTTTTTGAGATACTAATGCAAGGATGTCTGTTTTGCTCCTGTTTATCACTATGACTGTCTCTATAACAGTAAAGATCAAATTATGAGTCATTCATTTTGCTACCTCCTGCTGCAGAGTCTTTCGGCTTCCCTGAACTGCCTTCTTAGCAGTTTGCTTCATTTTACACCTTGATGTAGCTTCCGTTAAAATGCATGAACCAGCCCTTATTTGGAACTGAATTTTTCATCCTTTGATCAATCAGCATTTGTTGCTTCACAGTGTCAAAAAGCCAACTCAAAGGTATACATAGTGTTGTTTGATCCTAAATCCACAAAAATCAAGGATCTTTCTGTTTCATCCACAAATCCTGCATATTTCTTTATAATAATGGATTGAAGCTGTCATTAGAGCCTAGCTTTTTCTTTTAATTGTCTGTTTTTAAGAGCTGAGTATGATATGTGGTTATAAAGTAATGAGGCTTTTTTTCCCCAAAAAAAGCAAATATCATAACATAGATCTAAATGAGTTCAGTCTTTCAAAGTAGTACCCTTGGGAGAACAGACACTTACTCAAAATGATACTGCCATTGCCCAAAACATATTTGGAGCTGTTCTTTGGGATTTCCCTTCAGAGGCAATTACTGACTACACAAGAAAACTGGCCTCATTGTTTATATGGTCCCTTGGCGCTCTTGCTTTTTCCAAGAGCTTTTCCCTCTCTTCTTCTATCCCTCTACCAGGATTCCCTTTGTCCTTTACTGCACCTATCCTGTCTCCCTCCCTTCTGCCTCTCCTTCCAATTTATTGGGAGGAGAGGTGGTACAAGCAAGCTGATGGAGGGAGGGACTCTGGAGCTAGGCTGAGCCTTATAAGAAGCCAGCAGACAGGCTGATATAAATTCATTTGTGTGCTGCTTGCCTCCTCCTAGAGCTTTCTGCTGATAACATGAGTGTGATTGGCTATAATGCTGGAAATTGAGCACTACTTACATAGGATAAAGGCTATAAATACCAAAGATTTAATAGTATGGGTTGAAGCTTAGTCTGAATAATTGAGAATGGGTAAGATTTAAATCAAAAATACTTTAGAGTCCTTAAACAACTTATTTTCTTCCCCTAGGCAATAGTTAGCCTTTACTTTAACTGCCCTCTTAGTAGACAAAATGGTCAGAGATTTGTTTTATAATTGTACATAAGATCTTCTTGGATAGATAATACTAATAATATTTTATATGAATATATACATATTTTGGTACCCTCTGAGCCAATGATTTCTTTAGCATTAGGAATTCCTGGTGAGGAAATTCTCTTTACCAGTGCAGATCAGTAACCACTTCATAATTTTTTGTCTTAGGGAGTTGCCTGGGGCATGACGCAGCCAATTATGTTCCAGAGGCAAGTCTTGAATCTAGGTCTTCCTGATTCTAAGGCTAGCTGTTTATTACTTCTCTATTGGCCATGCTACTAAAGGAGACAAAACCAGACAAACAGACAGACTTTTGCTTTCCTAGATTCCCCAAATGCTTCCCTACTTGCTATTCTTCATAACATCCTATTATAATAAACGATGAATATTACTTTCTCTGTTTTTTGGTTGGGAAAATGGAGACAGGGAGGAATGACCTAACAAGGTCATGTAATAATTAAGGAGTGAGATTAGTACTTCAAGTTTCTGACTTCCTGTCACCTGTTGGCTTCACTAGACCTGACTCTTTTATCTATTCATTATCCCACTGATGTGAGAATAACAGATCGTCAGCAGATGAAGTTGATTCCCTCTTGAATAATGCTTATGTAGATATTGAGGGAGTTGGCAACCTCCTCAACATGGGCTTAGTTGTTTCAAACCAGTAGGTTAGAATTCTGCCAACATGATTTTAGGTTTGGGTTATTTTAAGCTATTTATAGACTTAAAAGTAAAAAAGAATCACACTATCATTTGCCCCTTGCCCTTTCTCCTTGCCCCAGTCTGATATGTTTCTTTCCTACATATTAATGTTCATCTTTTTTTTTCCTTCCCCCCCCAATTAGTAATACTCCTGGATAAATATTCTGCCATAAATCTTCATAGCCATGTCTCTTGGCAAATAGTGGGCAGGCTTGCAAAAATCACTGCTTTGCTAGACTTCTAATTTGGACTCCCTTTCCTTGAGACACATATCTCTCTGCCCTATCGCTTCTTTGCAGTCCTTTGGGTAGGACCTAAATTAGGAAGAAGGCAGCTCTGACTGGCTCCCTCGAGTAGAATGACCATCAATATCCCCAGACTAGGCATGATTCTGAACTTTGATGGACAAACTCTTTGGTACTTACATGATTCAGATTCAACTCTACCTCTGATTCATTGCATGACCTAAGGCTTAGTCACTTACCCTCTCCCACCCCATCTGCAGACTGCAGCTAATAAAACTTGGCTCCTTTGGCCTAAGAAACATGTTGCAAAGATGACTACATCATCATTCTTTGTGCTAATCTCTTTGGTAGTACTATTATCTCCATCTCTAATCAACAGATATTCCACTGACAGGAACAAGAAAGGATGAAACGACAGGTTTGGTTTGACTCTTTGAAATGTTTTGAATAATATGCTTGAAACTGAGAGATTATATCTTTTGGTATAAGTCTGTGCATAGAGTACAACTCCAAACTTGAAAGAGAGTTCCTGCTCTTCAGCTCCCAGTCACCATTCCCCTGGAGCTGTAGACTGAAGATCTCATCTCCATTGTAGGTGGTTTTGCTGTTGACTAGGGTGGGTAAACAGAATCCAAAACATTGGATTAGAAGTAGGCACTCCAGCAAGTGGAAAGAAAACCAGAGGTTTTGCAGAAAAGGCAAAAGAAAAGCAAGGCCTTAGATAAAGCTTTCAGAATTTTTCACCATTTTACTTGAGTATCTGCTTTGAGCCAAGGGGCACATTTGTAGGGTCTTTTTTACTTTTAAGCCTATAAATAGCTTCAAATAACCCAAAACTAAAATCATCTGGGCAAAATTCTAACCTTCTGGCTTGAAAACAACTAAGCCCATATTGAGGAGGTTGCCAACTCCCTCAAAAAAAAGTGCTGTTTTTGAACTGTTCTCAAAGGTGTCTCAGTATTCTAAGATAATTGGAATTCAGGAGACCTATGATTGACTCTGGATGACCATGGGCAGTCAGTTAACCTTTCTAATGTTCAGTTGCTTCATTTACAAAATGGGAATGATAATATTTGTCCTGTCTACTTTTTTTACGTAGGGTGTTGTGAAGATCAAAAGAGCTAATGAGTATCAAAGCACTTTTAAAACCATGAAGATCTATATGAATCTAAGCAGTGATGTGCTGGTAAATGTTTAACAGCCAGCTCTTCACCAAAAAAAAAATGAACACACGCTTTTAAATTTAATCTGAATGTTAACATTTTCTCCATCAATTTAAGTCTAGAAAATCAACAAAGCAATAATAAATCAAGCCCTGATTTCTAGCATTTGCTGATTTCCAAGGTATAAATGTTCACATTGAAAATTTAATCTATTATTAAATTTTCAATGTGAACATTTGTACCTTGGAAATCTAGCTGACTGAAGCACACTCCTGAATATAAGGCAATGTGGTATTCATAGGAAATGAAGTCCATTCTTGCTTCTGGTGTTTCCCACTCGTGTAATTTCTAGCATCAGAAAAGTGAAAATTGGTTGTAATGGAGGTGACTGACATCACCCAGCTGGAGAAGGAAACAAGCACTCCTCCCTTCCAAAAAAAAGTGCTGTGGACAGAATAATATAAAGTTCACACATAATAGATCTAGAGCTTCAAGGCACCTTACATGTCTTCTAGTCCAGCTCCCTTATTTTGCAGATGAGAAAACTGAGGCCCAGAGAGGTTAAATAACATGCCTAACTTCACACATGGCAGTCAGGACGGATTCTCTGACTCCAAATCCAGTGTTCTTTTCCCTGTACTATTCCTAAGACCCTTTTCCCTCTCTCTGACAGACTGTTTCTACCCTCCCCTATCCCATGCTCCAACTTAGGTTTAACTCTTTCAGGAGCAGGACAGAAACTGTTGCAACTCCTAGATAACTTCTTCCACCTAGGGCGTGGTTCCCAAACCTAGGATCCAAAAGGTCAACGTTTTTCCTAATAATAGTAAGATGTTACTTGCCTATTAAAATACTCCTCCCTTCTCCAACTACATATTTGTGTGAGGCCAGATTTTCTTTATATATTTCAACCAAAACAAATTTGGCATTAGATTGAATAAAGAAGTAAATATGAGAATACAGCTGTCTTCTATTATGCTAGACTTTAAAGAAATTTGTGAAACTGTATAAAACAATGCCATTCTTCTCACTATTTTTTTATTTTGTAAAATAGTTATTTTTCATTAAATGTTATTTGTGTTGACATAAATAATAGGTTTATTACCGTTATCTTAAATGAATTAACTGTTTTAAAATTTTGACAATTTTGATTTCTGATATGGTAAGTATCATTAGATATATTGATAAACAGAAACTCTTTGAGGTCCTTAATAATTTTTAATTGTGTAAAGGGGTTCATGAGACCAAAAACTTTAAGAGCCTCTAGTCTTAGGACAGCTACCTGATTCTCCCTGTTTTTATAAAACCGTATTTCTTGGGTCTATTCTCCCACTTAGAACTTCAATTAATAATAGTACAGATGTAGTTCTTTAAAGTTCTTTAAAGAAAACTGAAACTAAAAGGGTTTAAGTGGCTTGTCTAAGGTCACACAGAATAAATCTATGAGATAAAATTTGAATTCAGGCCTTCCTGATTCCAATCCCAGCACTCAATCCATCGTGCCACCTAGCTTCCTCAATTAGTCCTAGAAATTAAAAAAAAAATTAATTAAAAAAAAATCAGTCCTAGAAATCCCATAGTGGTTATTCTTGGCCAAAGCCAGCTAATGGAATAGCTCAGGAAGTATATCTTCCTTTGCTAGGTTGTGATGCTCTGATTTGAGACCTAAGGTGGCAAGACTAACCCTTCCATCTTTTCCAAAATACCGTTTACTTACTGGTAACAGAGTTTCTCTAAAGATACATTGTCATTGGCAGCTGTTATTACTCCTAAGAGAAACCAAGAAAGATATCCCTACCCTAAACGAATAGTATTTTCTGTCTTGCTGAACATTCTACCTTGTTACAGATATTTGTATATGTGCCTTGTCTCCCGTACTAGACCATAACATGCTTCATAGGATACAAATCATTTTATTTTATTGCCATACCTCCCTACTTGTGTTCTGCACATAGTAAGCCCTTAGTAAATTTCTGTTGAATGAACACCAAGAAAAGTCTCAGCAGACTAAGAGACCTGGAGGACAAAGTTTATTTCCTTTACTTTCAGTTTAGGGATGGCTTGGGTGTTGCCAGATGTGTCCCTCAAAAAGTGCTATTGCCTCTGTTGAGAGCATCTGCATCACAAGAATGACATGTGCTGGTGTCACTGTTAGCTATTCCTAATTCTGAGCTTATGGGGGGGGGAAGGGAGAAGGGAGAAGGAAGATTTTCTTGACTCCCACCACTTCCGAAAACAAAACATACTATTGTCTCCATTATTTTGCCAGAAATTTGTCACTGAAGTTTTTTTAATAGAATAAAATTTATTGGTATCTTTTGTTTTCACATCATTTGTTTTAAATTTCCTTCTATTTTCATAGCTCCAGATTGCTTTCCCGAATGGTTGTACTAATTCATAGTCCCACCAACAAAACATTCCCTGTGCCTATCTTTCCCCAACCCCTTTATTGTTGACTCTTCCCATCTTTTTATCACCTTTGCCAATTTGCTGAGTATGAGGTGAAAGTTCAGGGATGGTTTTATTTGCATTTCTCTTATACTTAATGATTTGGAGCATTCTTTCACATTTTATAATTCTTTTTTTGAGAACTGTTTGTTCATAGCCTTTTTTGACCACATGTCTATTGGGGCATTTGTTACTAATTCTTAATGTCTCTGCCAGTGAGACTTCTAAACCTAGAGCACTGATGCCTACCTGCCCTTCTTACTGACACTGGCCTAATCTAGGCTTCCATCATTAGAGATAATGTACTACTCAGTTCTTTGTTGTTGTTGTTTTTAATTATATTTCATTTCCCCCTCCCAATTGCCTGTTAAAAACAATTTTTAAAAAGTTTTGAATTCCAAATTCTATCGTTCCTTCCCCTCCTCTCTCCCTTGGCATAGGAAGTCCCTACCCAGTTCTCACTGAGCCTTTTTCTCTGCTGGCCTCCCTCTCCAGAGGTGTCTGTGTTAGTCATCTCAGACCTCCTTACTTCCAGCCCACTGTTTTTCATTGGCTGAAGAGGAAAACGGGAAGAATTCAAATGCAGTTAATGAAACTTGTCAAGGGAACTTCTCTGCTAGGCACCCACCAACCAGCTGAGCAAGTGACTCACTCAGCTGGCTAACCTTTTATGAGCATAGCTTGAGAGAGCTCCTTCCTGGGCATCACCATTGGGGATTCTCCTCCAGAAAAAAAATTGAAACCTCTTCTAGGATAGCTTGTTCCTACCACAGTGAACCTCAGCACTTTGGTATGTTGTCAACAAACTGGGTTTATTTCTCTTTAAGAAATTGGAGGGGGGAGGGGAGAGAGGCTGTGCTGAGGCATTTGTGAAGGTTTTGAAAGAGCGTCCATGCTTCACGAGCAACTCAGCCTTTGTGGGCTTTTTTTTTTCTTCAGTGACAAGCCACTCATAAAACTGACCTGTGAAATATACTGAACATGTGTGGAGATATATAGGTGACTTTGAGGAAAGGTAATAACTGATTTCCTAGCTACTCCACCCCTCTCTCTAATTTAAAATGTTGACAATGAATTGGTTGCCTTCTGTAAGAGAAAGGCAACATGACACAGTAGAAAGAATGCTGGATTTAGAGTCAGAGGTCTTGGGTTGAAATCCACGCACTGGCACTTATTACATGTGTGACCTTGGGCAAGTTACCCTCCCTGGACTAGTTTCCTCACCTGTAACCTAAGCAGGTTGGATTAGATCACCTCCAAGGAACCTTCCATCTCAAAATTTGTGAATCTATGATCCATGCTCTGCCTGGCCCCTCGCCCATGGGATGTGGAAAATCTCTTGAGAAGGATCACTTAATTTCTGGTCTCTAGGATCAGTTTTTAAAGAATGCAGATGCTAAGCTACCCTGTTAAGACTGAGCTCCTGACAATACAGTATTCTGAGGTCTAAAACCAATGGTAAAGTCCCCATATAACATCAGTTTGATGTAGGGCAAAGAACCCTGGACCTGGGGTCAGAACACCTGGTTTTAAGGTCCCAGTTCTGGTATTTATTGTATGACCTTAAACAAATCACTTCAATGTACTGGGCTTCAGTTACTCATTTATAAAATGGGGATATTAGACATAGTACTATCTCACAATGTAGTGAGGAAAGTACTATAAAGTGTGAAACACTATAAATGTAAGCTGCTGTTATTTTGGGGGGAACTTTACCAAACCCTGGACAGTCTCATTTACAGAAACATGAATCTGAATTGAGTGGCAGCATGGCAAGGTATATCGCTGGCCATGGAGTCCCGAAGGGCTGAGAAATACATACTGGCTGTGTGACCCCAAGCAAGTGGCTTAACTTCTCAATGCTCCAGGCACTTCCCCAAGACTAAGTTTCAGAGCAGGTAGATAATCTACATTGGTAGAGGGAGTCTTCTTTATGGGAGTTCCCTACACTAATAATATCACAGATTTGATCCAAAAAAAAATCTGTAATGAGGGAAGAAGACTACTAGCATTCTGCTTGCTCTTAGGCCAGGAAAAAGTCCACATGTTGCACCATTCAGGGACCCTTATCAACACTGCTCTAGAAGTGGACAAAAAGGACTTTCTAAGGGCAACATGAGGAGGCCTCCTTTAAGTAAAATAATCACTTTGAGAATGGAAGAGCTGGGTTATGACAAACTGCTTCCCTTTAGTAAAAATTCTTAGGTTTCTCTGTTGTTTTTGAAAACTTGTCTTCAAAGAGCTGTCAACAAGATTTTACACCAAAACAGAAGTAACTGCTATTTACATTTTTTTTTCCTTTTCCCCACAGATATGCACTTATTTGGCCACTGTCCAGCACATGATGACTTCTATCTTGTAGTATGCAATTTCTGCAATCAGGTAGTCAAGCCCCAGGTTTTCCAGTCTCACTGCGGTAAGTGGAATCTCCATTCCTGGTGGAAACGTTTGCATCCATGGTTCTGAACAGACTGGCGTCCTTGTTTGTTTGTTTGTTTTTTTCTGGGAGAAGCAGCTACTACCTGGCTTTACCATCTTCCAAAGTGTCTGGTGGTAGGGAAATTCATCCTCTCCTACCTCTGTTCTCAGGGAAAGTTATTATTTTAGAAACTGCTGGTCTTCTGTCAAACCTCTTGGTCCTGTCATAACAAATGAGGACAAGCCTGAGCCTTGTTAGGGAGACCAGGATCTATATTGAAACAGCTCAGATTTAGCCTGGCTTTTCTGTCATCTAGTGGAGAACACAAGGAAAGGGAGGTCTGTGCCTTCAGGACTCACTCCAGGCAGATTTGTGTTTTAACTCAAACACCCAAGGAAAGGACCAAAAGCAGAGAATCTCGGTAAGTTTGCATAGAGGAAGTTTGAAACAAAGGACAGCCCATCTGGTGAAAGTGAATGATTACCATCAAAAAGTTTTTGTGTGTGTTGAAACCAAGTTCAGAATGTCCCTTTTCTAGCATCTCCCTCATTAAAGAATACAAAATTCCTTGGGAATTTCTCTTCTAGATATTTTACTTCTCATTCATTATTATTAACAACATAAATATTATTGATTTTTTTTTGTCTCATTGTATGCAGAACACTAAGTGCTCTGCAGATACAACACAAAGAGCTTGTGTGGTCCCTACTGTGGAGGAGCTGATGCTTGGGTGTGCCCTTAACTGCCTGTGTGACCTTGAGAAGTCACTTAAATTCTCTAGCCCTCAACTTTTCCTCATCTATCAAATGCTGCAAGGTTGGGTGGGTCAGCGAGAGAATTTGGATAGCTCCTTCTCAATCCTTCAAGGACTTATGATTTCATCAGTTTAGATACTTCCACTGCCAAGGCAAGTAGCAACTCTACTGCAGATTAATAGGTGGTCTCAGGGGCTGCTAGGTGATGCAGTGGACCACCCCTGGAGTCCGGAGGACCTGAGTTCAAATCTGGCCTTAGACACATAACGCTCACTAGCTGTGTGACTCTGGGCATGTCACTTAACCCCAGTTGCCTCATATAAAAAACAACAACAACAAAAACCATGAAATAGGTGGTCTTTCAAAAATGCTGCAGCTGAAAAAATCCTTCCCTCTGCAGCCAGCTTGGTGGTAAGCTCTCTAAAGGCAGTCAAGCAGATCACAGCAAAGATATTATGTTGTTTCTAAAGCCCCTCCAGTTTGGTAATGCCTACCAGAGTTGACGGTCTTCCTTTAAGAAGCTGGGGTCACCTCTGTGCTCCAAGGTATACATTGCTGCTCATCATCAGCCCACCCCTAGGTCACCAGATAAATTATTTTGGCCACAGCATGTCATAAAAACCAGTCAAGCACTGCCTTTTGTCTTCCACGCAGTAGGAACTTACTAAATCCCTTTGTTATGGCTTTCCACTTATATATAAAGACATAAAGGAGTTGTGGTCTGCATCAGTGAAAGGAGTACCTAAATGATGAAATCGCCAATGCCTGTTGTATGCATTGAAGCACCTAGAAATATTAGCAATACTTAACGGTATTTAAATTCAGGAATGAGATCCATTCAAGATCTTAGTAGGAGCTACAAAATTTTATTCTTTGTCTTTTGTAATTTGGATTTAAGAGCAATCTTAAATTATAGAGAGTAGTTAATGGTAGACAGTGGAAAAGCAGTAGGGGAAAGCAATGAGCATACTCCATTTTAGTCAAGAAGCACTGGATTGGGAATCAAGGGGTCTGTATTCTAATTTTGAGTCTCTCACTCATCACCTGCATGACATTGTGTAAAACACCTCAGCCTCTTTATCTGTGAGATGAAGAGTTTGTAGTAGACCAGTGGTCAAACTGGGGATCTATGGCCTTACCCTTAGGGGGTCATGGACTGACCCTTGTGAAACCATAGATTGACTTCAAAGGGTATGTTATCAACCATTAGGGGAAGGGGGAGATGGGTCACATCCCACTCTCATTTTAGTAGCCAGTTATGAGGTTTGATTCCAACACAAACACATACAAGCTCCTGACCTCTCCTTCCCACCCCCACCCCCCCAGCCCTTCTGAGCCAGGTATTGGCCTCTCATTTCTCCTGGGCACCCATAGCAGCTGTTCCACAGGGGCCATTGAGAAAATTTGGCCCTCCATATCACCTTTGGTCTTTGTCAGGTGCCCTTTTAAGACAGGCTTTGTGCTCAGGGTTAGTGACTAGTGAATAAGAGCCCTGCTTCCCCCCTTTTCATTTTAGGCAAGACTGTAAGTCATGCAAGATGAGCAGGTATGGTTGAATTGTGGTCATCCACATCTCACTTATCATTACATTATCTTTTCCCCCAATCCTACTCCTCTTCCAAGCTTCCCCATTCGTGCAAGGACACCACCATCCTTCAATCACCTCACTTCACAGCCTGGGTGTCATCTTCATTCTTCACTTTCCCTTGCTCCAAATTTTCCAATCAGTTCAGCCTCCACATCTCTGCCATCCAAGGTCAGACCTTCTTGACCCTTCCCTCACACCTATACCATTGCAGTGAGTGCCTACTTAATCTCTCTGCCTCTAGTCTCCCTGTCTGCAGTCCATCCTCCACACAGCTGCAGAAGTGATTCCCTGAAAGTGCACATTTGACTGTGGTCAGTTACCTACTCAGTAAACTCCAGTGTCTCTGTTGACTCTGGGATCAAACACTATTTCATCTTTATCTTACACTTTTTTATTTCTATTTTTATGTAAGTTTTTTATAAAGTGTATGATTATTAGTATAGTAGTACATGGATATAATTTATAAATAAATATACATATATTGGGGGTGCATTCTTTTTTTTTGCTGATAGGGGTACACGACCAAAAAATTGGATTCCACTGGACTAGATAAGCTCTCAGGTCCCTTCCAGCTCTAACATCCTATTTTGTGGCAAAGTGAACATAGAAGGAGCGGCCACGAACCCTAAGGGAGTTGCTTTTCTTGTTCAGTTCTGGCACGGCAGGTGACCCAGGCTCCTGACGCAGAAAGAATAGTTCATTTCCTCTCTTCTCTGGAGCAAGCTTCACTGAAAGGTAACTCATTAAGTACTAATTGGTACCCAAGTGTTGGCTGGTATGGTGCCCTGTGCATAGTAGGCCCTTACTAAATGTCTTTTGAATTGAATTAAATTGGCTTTAAGGGAAAAAAAAACTGAAACTTTGGTAGAGGCAAAAATGGTTGGCAGAGGCAGCATTCAGACTGAGAAACATGACGATCCTAAAATCAAAAGTTATTAATTAAATACTGAATTCACCAGTAGAGTCGTCAACCTGGAAATCGGGGAAAGTTGTGAAATCTCTATATCTAAGTGCTTTTTGATTAATTGATTGATTGATTACTATTAAATTCAGTCCTACTGCAAGCTCAAGAAAAGCATGGTGGCTCCTCATAGCTTTTGTTATAACCTGGTATTACTTCTCCAAGGTCTCCCTTACCAGAGAGCCACAAATAATCAGTTTTTTCCTCTATAAAGTTGGGAAGTTGGAGGAGATGATCTCTAAAAGTCAGCCCTAAAATTCTGTGATTTTATATATGATGTTAGTTAGTCATTTCTGATCAGTGGATGGAAGGCAGAGAAAGAGAGAAGAAATAACCTAGATTATTGATGTTACTAGTAATACTCTATTAGTAGCATTAGCATTAGTAGCAATCAGCTTAGTTTGGGTCAGCCCTCCCAGCCACCCATCTTAAACTGCCTCATTAGAAGCCAGCCTTTATTGCCACAGCTTTATTGAGGTCCAACTACAATTTGTAAAGTGAATCATTAAGCCATAGTCGTGTAAGTGTGCATGTATTAAAATGCTATGAAATACATATTTATAATGCTAAGAAAATACAAAATAAAAGGTATGCTTTGGAGCTTAAGGAGTCAGCCAGTAGGATAAAGTAGGAGGGGCTGTTTGGGGGTGGCATGAGAAATCCCTTCATATTTTCATAATGTATTTGTTTCACGCTATTCCCCTATTCCCTATTTCTGGAGTGCCCTTCCCTTCACTATCTCTACCTGTTGAAATCCTGCACATTCCTCAAGGCCTAACTCAGATGCCAGTTTATGAACACTTTGTGTTGAAAATAATTTTCCTTTTCTTTGAATTTGTTTATTCATGGCTTGATAATGGGCTCTTATGTCATTCTATGTTATTTGTGTATCTTCTCTACTATATTGTAAACTTCTTGAGGGTAGGAACTATGTCTTTTCATCTTTGTATTCCCTTCCCCCAATGCCTAGGATGGTGTGTCACACATAGTATTATATGCTAATCTTATCTCCTTACCCTAATTATATACCACCAGAGAGCAAGGACTATGTATCCCATTTCTTATTTATTCCCTATACAGCCTAGCACAGGGCTGTGCATTCAATAAATGCTTATTGACTAATTGGTTAGTTAAAAACAAAATAAAGAGTTAGGAGTGTGTCTTGAGAATCTGAGGCACCAAGCAACTTAGTAATTGGTGTCTTTCCATTGGAAAAATGAGAAAGTTTGCTCAGTCATATGTTTGGTCAGTTCATTCTTTGTCCTTGCATAGTAGATATGCAGCTTAAGGTCAGCATATGGGCATTTGACAGTGATTCATCTTTAGCTTCTAACAAAAATGTTGACAGGGTCTTGAGTGGTGAGTTTGAGAGATGTTAGTTTCAAACCATAATGCCCAGGTTGAGGTGACTAGTTTGCTAAGAATGAAAATAATTAACATTTATATAGTACATTAAAGTATACAAAACACTTTCTTTTTCAAAAATTCCATTTCTATTTGAAAATTGCACCATTTCAATTTGGTCCACATAGGGTCATCCCATTTCAGCTTGAATTAACTACTGAATACCTGCCCTCCATTCCAAGTTCAACTACATGGAAGTTGTATAGAAACAAAAAACATCCTTCAGGGGCAGCTAGGTGGTGCAGTGGATAGAGCACCAGCCCTGAAGTCAGGAGGACCTGCTTTCAAATCCAGCCTCAGACCAAACACTAGACACTTACTAGCTGTGTGGCCCTGGGCAAGTCACTTAACCCCAATTGCCTTTTAAAAAAATCCTTTATTCAACTGGCTGAACTATAGGGCCTTGTTCTCACCTACCCTTCTTGCCCTAAATTGAAGAGCTTGGATAGTCCCTTATGAAATTACCTAAGAAGTTGGATTTCACATGCAATTCTAGGCAAATTTCTCAGACAGAGAAGTTTGATACAATCTATATTCCAAAGACTTTTATTTCACTTTGGAGCTGGAGTTCTTTTTTTTGTTCTTTTTTTTTTAAGGCAATTGGGGTTAAGTGACTTGCCCAGGGTCACACAGCTAGTAAGTGTCAAGTGTTTGGTCTGAGTCCGGATTTGAACTCAGGTACTGCTGACTTCAGGGCCGGTGCTCTATCCATTGAAACACCTGGCTGCCCCTGGAGCTGGAGTTCTTAATCTTTTTTTTGTGGCATGGACTCCTATGGCAGTCTAGTGAAACCTTTTAGCCTCTTTTTAGAATAATGATTTTAAGTGCAGAAAATAAAATACATAGAATTAAACAGGAAACCCAGTTATATTGAAATACAGTTATCAAAAAATATATATTTTTAAAACCACAAGTTAATGGACCCTAGGTAGAGAAACCTTGAAGGTTGATATTATGTTGGTGACATACTCATTATATGTACCAAAGAATATGTTGAGTCATCTTGTCTCTTTTCCGCTTCTCTGTCAAGATGCATAAGTGCCTCCACATTCGTTGGACCCTTTTAAAGTCCCTACTTTGGACCATTTGATATTTTTGACAACATCTTGAACAAAACTGAGTTGTAGAATGTTACTGCTGAAAGAGAAATTAGAGATCATCTATCCTAAACCTCTCATATTACAGATGAGGAAACTGAGGCCCATGGTGGTGAAGAGGTTTGCTAAAGATCAAAGAGCCAATTAATGGCAAATCTGGACCTTGAGAGACTTTAAGCTGCAAGGGAATTTAGAGACCACCAGTTCATTTAGCCCTTTCGTTTTACAGATGAGGATACTAAGACCCAAAGAGGTCCAGTGAATTGCCCAAGGTCACATAGGGAGTAAATTGGCCAATTTGAGCCCAAATACTCTCACCCCAAACCCTACATTCTTCCACTGTACCATACCAGGTTTCCTGACTTCTGGTACAATACTCTTTCTCCCATACTGTGCTGCCTCCCTCCCCTGCCCCATACTGAAGTGAATTTATAAACTAGTTTGGGTGTTTGGAAATGGAGGAGAAACCAAGGAAAAAACATGAATCTTCCAACTCTCCTCCTCCCTTGACTCCTCCTTCCTGTCTGCCAGTAAAACATGCTCATCTCCCTAGTGCTTAAAGAGCCTTGCATTGATCTTTTACTCCTTCTGACTATAGTCCTTTATCTCTCCTCCCCTTTATAGCCAAGTTCCTTTGTACAAGTTGTCTGTAATCATGGCTGACACTTCATCTTTACGTGTCTCCTGAACTCAGTGCAGTGACTCTAGTTCCCACCATTCTACTCAAGTGGCTCATTCAAATGGTGATTTGTGCCTAATCACCAAATACAGTGACTTCTCTTAGTCCTTGACCTCTGCAGTATTTGATATTACTGAATGTCCTCTGCTCCCAGAATTTGTAACTTCCCTTCAGTTCTTTTTTCTTTAATATTTCATTAATGACTTTTGTTTTTTAGACCATGGACATTTCCTGATTCTGCTTCTCACTGCCCCACTACAAAAGCCTCTTTTGTTCAAAGAAAAACAATTAAACAAAATCTTATCTGATTACAAATGCAACATCAGATACTTGTAGTCTCCTGTCTCTCTAATGATAGGATCCCTTGATTTCTGGGACACGTTTTCTAGACTTCACTGTTTTGACACTGGCACCATGATTTACCTATTCTCCCTTGTTGAAAATGTTGGGACTTCTTCTTTTACTACTCATTTTCAATTGATAACAAAGTCCTTTTGAGCCTTACCTTCATGGCATCAAGAAGCACCTATAAACACCTACACTGTGCCAGGCACTGTGCTGGGAATATAAAGCAAAAAGGAGGCATCCCCTTTTCTCTATTCTCACTTTCACTACCTTGATACTGGTTTTCTCTAACACCTGCCTGGAATATTTGAATACCCTTTTTAAGAAAAAAAAATTTTAACTCATTTATTTTTAGCGTTCATTTTGAAAAAAGATTTTGAGTATTGAATTCTCTCCCTTCCTCCTGCCCCTCCCCCACCCATTGAGAAGGCAAGAAATGTGATATCAGTTATACATTTAAAATCATGTAAAACATGTTTCCATATTAGCCATTTTGCAAAAAAAAAAATAAAGAAATAAAAATAAAATTAAGAAAAATGAAGTGAAAAAATTATGCTTCAATCTGCACTCAGACTCCATCTGTTATTTCTTTGGAGGTGGATATCATTTTTCATGATAAGTCTTTTGGAATTGTCTTGGATCGTTGTATTGATCAGAGTAGCTAAGTCATTCACAGTTTATTATTGCTATTATATTGCTATATAATGTTGCTGTTACTGTGTACAGTGTTTTCCTGGTTCTGTTCACTTCACTTTGCATCAATTCACATAAATCTTCCCAGGTTTTCTGAAACCATCCTTCTCATCATTTCTTATAGCACAATAGAATTTCATCACAATCATATACCATGACTTGTTCAGCCATTTTGATAGGCTATCCTCAAATTCCAGTTTTTTGCCACCACGAAAAGAGCTGCTATAAATATTTTTATACATATAGGTCTTTCTCCTTTTTCTTTGATCTCTTTGAGATACAGACCTAGTAATGGTATTGCTGGTTCAAAGGATATGTATGCACAGTTATATTGCCCTCTGGATCAGTTCAAAACTTCACCAACAATGCATTAATGTCTCAATTTTCTAACATCTCCTACAACATTTGTCATTTTTCTTTTCTGTATAATTATCCAATCTGATAGGTGTGGGGTGGTACCTCAGAGTTGTTTTAATTTGTATTTCTCTAATCAGTAGTGATTTAGAGCATTTTTACATGACTATAGATAGCTTTGATTTCTTCTTCTGAAAACTGCCTGTTTATATTCTTTGACCATTTATCCATTGGAGAATAACTCATTTTTATAAATTTGACTCAATTCTCTATATATTTGAGAAATGAGGCCTTTATCAGAAAAACTTGATGTAAAAATTTTCTGGCTTTCTGCTCTCCTTCTAATCTTGGCTACATTGGTTTTGTTTGTGCTAAACCTTTTTAATGTAATGTAATCAAAATTATTAGGATACCCTTTTAACAGTTCTTCCTGTCATTAGTCTCCCTTCCACCCATCCTCATGCCACTACTCCCAAATCTTCCCAGTCAATAATGACCATTCTCCCCTTGAACTTCCCATAACAATTTATTTGTACTTCTCCATGAGGGCTCTTATATCTTGTGTAGTATGTATGTATCTTATGTAGTATTCTACAAATAGTAAGCACTCAGTAAAAATCGAAATGAATTGAAACATTCTCACCTTGGTAATTCAACTGCAAACTCCCTATTGTGTTATATTTTACTAAAGATGCTACATATTATCAGTTCCCAGATGCTTTCTCCTCTCTCTGAGTTTGTTTCTCCCATACATACTTTCTCCTTTCTTTCTATTCCTGATATTCATTTCCCCCAAGCTCTTGTTTTACTGTTGGGACCTGTGTGTCACTGCTGTACTGACACCATTGAGAGCCACAGGAAAGTATCCACATAGATAATTATAGGGTATAGGAGTACATAGTAAGATACTTTCAAAAGGTGATTTTAGTCATGATGGTTACAGATTAAGAGAAGAAAGGTATGACTAGTGATGTTTCTGTATAGCTATTATGTGTTAAGAAATTTAGCCTATCAGTAGAGAATTTTCCATCCTCTTCCTCTTCTTAAGAAAATAAATTTTATTGTTATCTTTTGTCTTTCCTTTACTTTTTTCCAATATATACTTCCCTGATACTCCCCCAACCCCTCTCCCCCCAAAAAAAACAATCCTTTATAACAGAATAAAAAAGAGGAAGAAAGCAGTTTAACAAAATTATTGACAAATAGTTGGCCAGCTAGCATTTATTAATTACCTACTATGGGCCACGAATTGTGCTAAGTACTAGGAACACAAAGAAAGGCAAAAACCAGTTCCTACATTCAAGGGGCTGACAATCAACAAAGGAAGCATTTAATACATGCTTGTTATTGTTGTTGGAGAGACATCATGCATATAGTGTACAAATAAACTACACGTAGAATAAATTGAAGGTAATCTAGAAGGAAGGCGTTAAGATTTAGGAGGACTGGGAAGGGCTTCTTGCTAAAGGTGGGACTTTAGCTGAGACTTAAAAAAAGACATGAAGGCTAGGAGGTGGAGGTGAAAAGGGAGAGTGTTCTAGGCATGGGGAACAGCCAGGAAAAATGCTTAGAGTCTGGAGATAGCTTATTCTCTGCAAGTAACAAGGATGCCAGTGTCACTAGATTGAAGAGTATATGGAGAAGAGGAAAGTATAAAAAGACTAGAAAGGTGGGAGGTACATGTACACACACACACACACACACACACACACACACACACACATAATGTATGCAGTGTTTCATATCTACAAGTCCCTACTTCTGCAAAGAATTGTGTGCATATGTCAAAAGGGTCCTTTCTCATATCATTTCTTTGGAACCAACTTTGGTTACTGTAATTTCAAAGAATTCAGTTTTGATACTATCCATTCTTAAAAGTATCATGCTTGCCTTCTTTCAAAGGTAAGGTAAGACTCTGTGTGTGTATGCATCTAGAAAGATAGAAGCACTCTGTAAATATTTTGATGCTTTGAAGAACCTATGACTTATGTAAATACTCCCTCCCCTGGTTTAAATCATAACCCCTCAGGGTCAGTTCACCCTGTGTGATTCTTATCCACATTCTACTATAAATCCTTCCTTGAGGATCTTATTACACTGAAGGCCTTCCTCTTTTTCTTAGAGAATCTCAGGAATTCCAGCACTAAAACTACCTACCTAATTTGCACCTCAAATTCTCACTACGTGACTAGCCTAACACAATTTTGGGTCATATCTAGACAAAATAACGTCTTCTCTGTTGCTACTTTTACATTTCTTTTATATACATCATCATTATTGATATATTAAAGCCTACTTATGCCCACTATGCTTTTTTGTTGCTTTTTCTGTTATTTATAATTTTAATTTTTCAAAAATCATTGTGTTAAATAATTCATAGCTTTATAACATCATGGAAAGACTACTGGTTTTAAAGAGCTGTTGGCCTATGTGTATGATTGGAATAAAAACATTTGGAGAACCCAGCTATTAATAGGAAACCCATTCCTTTTGGACCTTACACAAGATATCTTCCATGACACTGGTCGAACAATTGAACAAAAATGTGTCTCCAGGTTTAGCATTTTGCTTGTTCCCATCACTCAGTAGTTCATTGATCAAAATATTCTCTAGTCATGTCTGTCATGGAGTCTTATGTGATTTGATATACACATAAAGGAAAGCCTTCATGGCTCATTTTTGTTCATTTTTACTCTAACATGTTAAAGAGTTTCTGAAAACCAATAAACAGTTAATAAAGTGATATTTTTCACACACTTGAGACAGAAAATCATCTATATAAGCCTGTCTCTTCCTGTATCATGTTTTCATCAAGGATTCCTTTAATGCATGCATAGACCATTCTCATAAAATATTTTATAAAGATGAATATGCTGGCATATGGACAATAGTTGCTGATGCCTTTTCCGTGGGTTTTTTCTTTTCCTTAATTTTTTTTGTAAAATCACCATGTGATCTTTTTCATTTTTTCCAGATCTTTATAAATAGCTGAAAAAAATGATGTTTTAAAACATAATTCTAGGAGTACTTGAAAGTTGCTCTTTTTGGAATATTGATGTTCTGTAGAGAAATATTAGTTCCTTTTGAAAAGGAACTGCTACTTCTTTAATTTTTCCTGAAAATATATAATTGGCTTAGTTTGAAAGAGTGGAACTTAAATAAGCCCTCCTGTTTTCAGAGAGGAGTTTGTTATATTCCCTTCATTAAGAATAACTAACAGTAGACAAAAACTAATATCCTTATTTCTCTTTCCCACACCCATGCTTTCTCAGCCACAGTTAACGTATACGCTTATGGGAGAGAACATCACTCCATGAACATTAAGTGTTTCAAAAGAAGAAAATGTTGAACTATGGAGCTGGATGTTGTATGGTAGTTGATGGATAAATATAACATTTTTCTTTCTCTCCAAAAGTGTGCTTTTTTTCTCTGAAAGATTATATTTTGAATGTACTTAGAGTTACTGTTTTGCTAGTTGTTGGTAATGCAGTAGAATTTAATGAACTGTGATACACAGCAGAGAAGCTAAGCAAGAAAGTTAATGAGTGATGGCTTATGCTTCAGACAAGGGCTAGAACATCCCTAGCTGGCAACCTTCATTCCATCCAAACATTTGAAGGTATTGCTATTGGTATCACATTTGGTTGGATACAAATTGAGACTGAGAACAACTTAATCTACCAGCATCCATGATCCTAACTAATGAAACACGGATGCTTTCTGTAATTGTTCTTTTTATATTGTCCATCATGTTGTAACCTTTTGCAAAGGAAAGAGAACAGTTTGTTGCTGTAAGTATTTGAGGAAGTTTGAGAGCATCCTTTCCAATCATTGAAATTGAGCTTCGCACTGATAATGACTTGCCAGCTAATTGACCTGTCAGGGCTGTGCATTTCTGAGCTGTTGATCATCATCATCTGGGATTTGGTGGGTTTGGGTTTGGGTTTATTTTTTTTTTTGGTTGTCTTTTATAAGACTTTTTCACTCCGTGAAAAGTATAAAATAATTAACGTAAATTAGTTCTATCCTACTGGTTCTGAAAGGCTGACAACATTGGTTGACATTAATTAACAACATTTGGTGAGAGCTTATGTAGAAACTTTATCTTGGTTTTTTTTTAAAGCAAATTTATTCTGGATGTAGGATTAACTTTTGGGTTGAAATTACTTATTATAGCCTCATAAGCATGGACCAAGTCTTAAACTGTTTAACTTTAAGCCTAGTGAAAGGCCAGGCACATTATAGGTGCTTAGCAGGTATTTATGAATGTTGAATGAATGAATGAATGAATGAATGAGTGAGTGAATGAATGAATGTGACTTCAGCTGAGCACTACACCAAAGATACTGAGTGAATCTACAGATAAATCGCATTGCTTTCTAATCCACTTCAAAGAGCATTTATAATTTTCCTGTTTTCTAACTTTCTGTAACCATGGTCGTAATTTCCCCAAAGGCACAATCCAGACCACGAATACTAATCTTTGTTATTTTCCCTGTTAGCAGATGGAAAAAGAGTTTCAATTTTCTTTGTCTCAAGCCTCCAATTTGGTCTTTCCTAGAGCAATACTTTCTTAACTAATGTTGGAAGCAGGAAGCTGGTTTTCATCTGTGTCTCCTACAGTGCAATCATCTTGCATTAAATAGAGCCCAGTGGCAGACAAGAGAATGTCAGTGTAGAATCACTTCATTTCTCTTTCATTCCTTTCTAATTTATACCACAGACCTTACCTTCTTCATAACAGAGGTGAAGAGCAAGGACAAAGATTTACGGAGAGAAGAGTAGGATGCTTATTGTAATCAATGCGTTTGGATTTTTTTGCAGCAGCATTTTGAAGAGACAGGAAGAGCGTAAAGTAAAAATTAAGGAGATCACTATAAAACAGATTACAGTATTTAAGTTTTCTTTATCTCTGATTTATAGGAGCAGGTTGGTCAGTAAGGAATGGCTGATTTTCCTAAGCAGCTATAATGACATTATTTTTATACTCTGTATTGGGGAAAATATTGTGACAAAGGGAAAGTATCCCCTTAATCAGGAAAGTTCTAGATTCAAGTTCCACTTCTGACATACACAGACTGTGTGATCGTGGGAAGGTCACTTAATGTCTCAGTGCCCAAGGGGCAAAATAGTAATCTAAATAGGTAGAGCTTCACCAGTCTTTCTCTATTCCAGTGAACTCATTACACCCAAGAAAATAAGAACCTGTGATAGTCCCATCGTATTCTGGAAAAACACTTAAGATCCTTTAGGATCTGAGCATGTTTGTCTCTGTCTAATTTTAAGCAGAATAAACAAATGCTGCCTTACATGAAAACAAGTATTTGAATCTTTCTCGGCTTCTCAGGCTTTTCAGAGGCAAAGCCCCAAAGGTAGGATATATCCTGTACTAATTGACTATATTGTTTTACTTTTTATGTTCAGCCCAAGAGCTTGTAACTATTGCTTTTGCATCACTAATAGACTTGTTAAAAGCATGACATTTCAGTTAATTTTGAATGCCCTTGTTTTCATATTTTGGTAGGGATGGCTGCTGATATCTGAAAAGAACATTTATTAAGCGAGTCCTATGTTCCAGGTCCTGTGGACATCTATATTGGCATACCTGTTGGCCAGTGAGCCATTTTCCAATACATTCCTTTTTGAAGAAGGAAATGCTAGTTGCTAGTTGACCATGAATTATGATCTGTGTCTTCAAAGGGGCCAAAGAGACCAATATAAGAACATCAGTCCGTTCCACACAGAGGCAAGGGAAATGTGTGTTATGATTTGTGACTGCAGACATTATCTGAGGAATCTGCCATTGTTTGCAACATGGTCTCTTAGATGGCAGGAAGTCTGTAAGATCATTCCATTCCTTATATCTGTGTGAACTGAAGGAAATTAATAAATTGAGCTATAGTTTATCATATTTTAGTTTCAATAAATGTAAAGTATATTGCTATTCAACAGCTAAATTCAGCAGGCATTTATTAAGTGCCTGCTATGTGCAAGGCATTGTGATAAGCACTGGGAATTTTAAAATGAGAAATATTAACAACCATTTCCCTCAAATAGCTTACAGTTAAATCAGGAGAGTGTGACATTTGGACAAATAAGTGTGATACAAGGTGGAATTTGAAAAGGACAGGAATAAAGTCTATGCAGAGTGCTATAAGAAAGTTGAAGAAAGATCACTTTTACCTGGCATGGATCAAATAAGGCTCCATGAAAGGCGTGGTGCTGGAATAGGTTTTTGAAAGAAGAGGAACTATTTCCACAGATAAAATACAAGTTAAAGTCATTGTTATAGATTTTAATCATTTTAAGCATCTAGTGGAGCCTTATCAAGGAACATCTTTAGTCTTAACTTGGGTACCTGCCCAGAATCGAGGATGTGTTTAATGTGGATAAAGTAGGGAACTTTGTTGTGGACTTACTTTAGAGGGGTTGTGATTTTCTGAATTAGACACTAAGTGCTCATTAGCAACTTACAAGAGAACTTCCTTTTTATCTTCCACAGCAAACCTGTAGCGTTGTTCATAGAAATAGGTGACCACAGAAGCTCTGTATGTTAGCATCATACAAGAAATGAATGTATGTAAGGAGCGCTGGATTTCAAGGAAATGGTGATAATGTGAACAAATTATTCACTGTAATAGATCCATTTCCCACATGAGTGAAATGACCTTGTATAAGTAGGGAATTCCAACTTCTCTTTTGCTACAATTGTGCACTACAGCCCTGTATCTAAGGTATAGTACATATATTACCTGTATTTTGTGAGGCTAACTCTTCATTAGTTTGTTTCCCAGTCATTGTTATAAAATAATTAGGCATCAATATATTATCTCTCACCAGCTCTGATGTTGTTAGCCCATCCTAGATGTGGGTCATAGGCACCTGGCATGAATGGATGGGCTGCTGCTCTGGACCATACTAATAAAATAGAAATAAAAATTGATTCTGCCAGCCCCCATCTTAGTTACAACTTTACTATTAACTTAAGAGTGTAATCCTTTTGATAATGATTATCCAAGTCCATTTTAAATAATTTTGCCCACAAGGTCAGGAAACACTAAAATAATGCTTTTATTAATTACTCAGATTTTGATAGCACTCTAAGGTTTGCAAATTGCCTTCCCTCCCAGCAGTTCTGTAAGGTGTAAATAGTATACAAGTATTATTATCTCTATCTTACAATCAGTCAATCTCCCAAGTATTCATTAAGCATTTCCAAACACTTTGCTAAGATCTAGAGATACAGAGAAAAAGCAGAAATGATCCCTGACCTCAAAGAGATTACATTCTAGTGAGGGAGACACATATACACAAATGGTACAATATACACATAAATTGATACATAACAAGCTAAATACAGAATAGGTAGAAGGCAGCTTTAGAGGGTCAGGCACTGGAAGCTAGTGGAACCAGAAGAAACCCCCAGGAAAAATTGACCTCTGAGCTGAGTCATAAAGAGTGGAGTCTAAAGAGTGGTAATTAGGAGAGAGAACTTTCCAGGAATGAAGGAAAGGCATTGCAAGGCCACAGAAGTAGAAGATGCAGCGTCATGTGTGAAAATCAATAAGTAGGCCAGTATGGCTGAACCATAGAAGGTAGAGAGGGGAGTGGAGATCTTTACATGTCAGATAGTAGTTCATATGTAATCCTAGTGATAATAGGGAGCACTTGGAGTTTCTTGAGTAGAAGGTCATGCCTATGCTTTGGGAAAATCTCTTTACCAGCTATGTGAAGGATGGATGATAGTAAAGAGAGGCTTGAGGTAAGTGTCTCCTTTAGGAGGCTATTGTAATAATCCAGTCTAGAGTTTATCAGGGCCTCAACTAGGATGATTGTTACTTGAGCATGAGAATGGAATGCATGGAAGAGATGTAAAGAAAGAAATTATGAGAGAAATCAAGTATAACACTGAAGTGGGGAACCTGGGTGAATATAAGAGTGGTGCTGCCCTCTGCAATAATAAAGAACTTTAGAAAAAGAAGGATGGTTTAGTGGTGGGGAGGAAGAAGAGTTCTGTTCTGGAAATAAGTATGAGATGCCTACAGAACATCAAGTTTTAAATATCCAATAGGAAGATGGTAATGTAGAGCCTGGGTATAGATAGCTAGATCTGAGAGTCTTTTCCATAGAGATGCTAACTGAAACCAACAGAGCTAATGAGCTCACCAAGTGAGTATATACAGAAGAAGAAAAAGGAATGAGAGGCTCAACCTTGGGGACCCACAGTTAATGGGCATGATGTAGATAAAGACTCAGCAATTGAAACTAAAAAGGAAACAGTAGATAAACAGGAGCACCAAGAGAGAACAGTAGAAAAATCCAAAGAGGAGAGTATGCAGAAGTCACTGATGGTGTCACAGATTATAAAAAAAAAAAAAGATTAGGATTCAGAAAAGGCTGCTGTATTTAGAAGTTCAGAGATCACCAGTAACTTAGAAGAGAGTAGTTTCATTTTAATGAAAAGGTCAATAGCTATGTTGCAGAGGGTTTAAAAGTGAGAAGAGAGAAAGTGGAGTCACCTGACATAGGTGGCTTTTTCAAGTTTAGCTGAGAAGAGTAGTAGAGATAGAGAATGGTGTCCAGTACACATGATAGGATCTAATGAAAGGTTTTTTGGTTTTTTACAGATGAGAGAGATTTGGGGCATATGTGTAGCCAGCTAGGAAGGAATTAGTAGCTAGTGAAAGACTGAAGATTAGACAGATTGTGGGGATGGTGGTAGGCACAAACTGCTATAAGGCAGGAGGGAATGGGATGAAGGGCACAAATACAGGGTTTGGCCTTGTTAAACAGAAAGACAACTTTTTTCAATCAGACATTATATTGAAGGAGGAAATAGTAGTGAATAATGTCAGGGGGGATGTGAGATTCAGAGGAGGAGAGAAGGAACTCCTGGCAAATGTTTGGTTGTTGTTGGAATATATGGGAGTTCTCCAGCTGAAAGAGTACAGGTAAGGGATAGGGTGAATAGGTCTGAAGTGAGAAAGGAGCCATTGTAGAGAGTGAGATGGGGAATCAGGGAAGAAAAATAAGACTGCCTTGCCGGACAGCTTTGAAAACAATGTGTAGTATTTATTACATAGGTTTTCTTGAAATGGAAATGTATTGCTTTATATTGAATCCTCTCATGTTCTGCTGTGTACATGACAATATTTTTTTTCCTTTTCTTATTTTGTACTGAAGTTTAAAATAAATTTTAGAACTTAAAAAAAAGGACTGCCCTGTTATAGTGAGAGTCCAGTTGAGATGAGTTAGTAGACATCATGGTTTCATGATTTTCTTTAGTTCTCTTCATCAGTGTGCGTGTATTGTCAGCCGGACGAAACCAGCCTCTAACCTATAGATGGCCAGTGCCAAACAGAGCAAGCTAGAGACAGAAGAGTCAGGAATCAAACAGAAGTTTAATTTCAAGGTGAGGGAATCTGCTTGCAGGCAAGGACACATGTGCCAACCCTCCCACCCCCCAGTGAGGGAGCCCTCTTTAGGGTGGCTAAATCTTGATGCTTATGCCAATGGCTGTGCAGTGAACCGTAGCCCTGACAGTGAGGGGTAACAGTATTAGCGTGACAAGTTTGAGTCAACAGAGTTTCATGACCAGAACTTGTCCGAAATTGTCCAATGCTTGTCCAAACTCAGAGAACACTTGGTGCTGGTCAAATCAATACAATAATTATGTGATTTTGCCAGAGGGTAAAATCATCCGGAGGGTGAGCACAAAGGTTTGTGTTATGTCAAGCTCAGGGTACAGCTTGCTTGCTGGGCCTTAACTCTGGAAAACAGGGTGTCTCCTAACAATATCTTGACAGTATGAAAGAAGGTAGATGGTAGAAGTAATCCAGGATTCGTGTTTGGCAAGGCGTGAAAGGCTATGGGACAAGGGAACTAAGGATTCCAGAATACAGGATAACAGAGTTGAATTGGTTCACCAAGGGATTGAGATTAGGAAGGAAGGATAATGTAACCAAAGTAATGAACTCTAATCCATAAGAAAGATTAGAGATGAGGATAAAGAATAAGTTATAGTTATATAATAAGTTATATATAAAGAATAAAGAGTAAGACATGTTGAGAGATGGAAAAATTATAGATTATGGTCAAGTAAAGGAAACTCAGAGTTCTTAAACACAGAATTTGAACACTTGTGGGAGATAGTAAAATCAAGGTATGACCATCCCTTTGTGTCGCAGAGATGGAGTGAAGGATCAGCTCATGGGAGGTGAGAGGATTAAAGAAATGGGGAGTTAAAGTATTTGAGGGAATATCAATATCTCTGTTGAAATAGAATGAAAGTTGGGGGAGGGAGCACAAGGGGGTAGAAAGACTGTGGACCAGGCATTGAACTTATTAAGAAAGAAGAAAAATGTCCTAGGATTGATAGATTGTAGGTACTGGAATCCTGATTGGATGATCAATTTGGATTGTATGATGGAAAAGGAAGAGTGTGGAAGTGGCATTGGGGATACAGAGAGATTAAGTGATTTGTCTAGGGCAATACTGTTAGTTGGAACTTAAATTCATGTCTTCAGACATGATCAGGGTTCTTCCTGTTTTACCATGTTACCTACTCTAAATCTGTCTCATCAATCATCTTATGTCCTACTACATATACTCCAAGGATTCCCAACTTTTTTGTCATACTTTTTTCCACATCTTATTTCTTTTGATCAATAAATAGGCCACAGTGATAGGGTCAGGACATTTCTGGAACTATCCCTCTGCCCCCCCCCAAATAAAAACAGCCTGGTGAGAGGAGGAATGAAGAAATAGTTCTGCCCCATGTTTTTTACCTGCATCTGCATGAATTTTTTTTTTGTCTTTGTCACAAAAATAGCAGACCTGATTATCTCACATTATTTGTTCACTACTACCTGTGATGTTGTGGTATCCACTAGTTCCAAGTTGTTGATGTTTTCAATATTTATTCCATTATTTAGCTGGGGATTGAAGTTATACTGGGCTGTCAGAAGAGTACAGGAAATATGTCTATTAGTATGATTCTGAAGGAGAAAAAATTTATTTTCCCAAAGGCTTTCACTGTCTCAGAGGTACTTATAGAGGAATGGGTTGCCCAGTAATTCTGTAGGCAATGTAGATCCATGGAAGGTTTTTGAATAGAGAGGTGATAAAAATATATATATATTGGAAAAGGTATGATTCCTTTAGGAAAGAGTTTGTGTCTCTGGACTGTAGGGCAGAAGCCAAGTTATAAAATGCAGAAATCTGATATGACAAACAAAGCCATTCAAACGTAGGCAGCCTGAGGATGTGGAAAGAACATTGATTTGAAATCAAAGAACCTGGGTTGAAGGACCAGCTCTTCCATATACCAGCTTTCTGAACTTGGATCATCAGTCATGTCTTCTCTGTGGGTATCAGTTTCCTCACCTATAAACCTCAGTGATCTCTAAGGTCCCCTATCTAATCTAATCATCACCAATACTTTTCCTTCACTTGGTCAACAGGATTTCCCAAGTGGGTGCTGGCAGAACAGGAAAAAGAGTGTGTGGGTGGCAGCAGGGTATAAGGTGATCCCCTTGGAGTGCTCCAGTAGCTATTCCTGGTCCTTGTATGACTTGTTCATATTTGACACAATTTTTTTTTAATTTTGGGGGGGCAAAGGTGAAAAACTTAAGTTTTAATTTCATAGTGTTCTGGTAATCCCTAATGCCTATCTTTATGGTTTTCTTAAAACTGCAGAGTAATGACAATGATGGAAACTTTCCTCTGTTTACACAAATAGAAGACAGATAAGTAGAAGCCAGATAGAAGCCACACAAATTAGCTTCCTGCCCAAGCAATTGGACCAACTCTAAAAGAAATCGGGCTGCAGATAAGAAATCAAATTAAAACGGAATTGGAAAACACGACCCAAAATAATAGTATTGTACTCCTTCAGGTTGCAGTCTTGTACCTCAGAGACAATTGAGGCATAGGTCATAGAACTGGAAGGGACTTCAGAGGCCATCTGCTGAAACCCCCTCATTTCACAGGTGAGAAAACCAAAGCCCAGGGAGGGTAAGTCACTGAGGTCACCCAGTAAACTTGATAGTAAATAGCAGAGACAGGGTTTGAACACCCATCATCTGACTCCAAAGGCAATGCTGTTTCCATGATACTTTGCCAGCTTCCCATACTAGTCCAACCTTTTTATTTTACGAAGGAATAAACTGAGCCGTAGGAGTGAAATGACTTGCCAAGGTATCAACCCTAGGATATTACAACTTGTAACGAACATGCATTTTTTTCACAGTTAACTTTTTTATTTTACCTCTAGTTGATTTGTTTGTGCAAAACTTTAAAAATTTTATGTAATCAAAATTGTCCATTTTTTTCCTCTGTCATCTCCCTGTTTTGTCATGAACTCTCCCCCTATCTATAGATCTGAAAGGTGATTTCTTTGGTATTCTGATTTTTTTTTATTTTTTTAAATGTATTAATTTTTGGTTTTCAACATTTGCTTTTATAAGATTTTGAGTTCTAAATTTCTCCCCCTACCTCCATTTCCCCCAAGACGGCATGCAATCTGATATAGGTTATATATGTATGATCATATCAAACATATTTTCACATTAGTTAGAATGTGCATTTTTAACAGCCAAAAGTCCGGTGTGACTCTCCCTAGAATAGAGAAGTAATAGAATGCTAGAATTGTAAGGGGGCTTAGTATAGACATCACCAGTTCTGGGCTATGTTAGGTAAACACAACTGTATGCATGGGGATAGATTCAGTACATAAAGACAGATTAACAACAGAATATTTGAAAATATTCTAACCTGAGACATTGTAACAAGGAATTAATGATCCTCCAAATCTGCACAAAAAAATTCCATTGTGATAGAACCTATACCCTTAAACCATGGTTGTTATGAAAAACATTATGGAAAACAGCTTCAAAACCAAGGAAATTCTTTCTGTTGTTATCTATTTATCCTTTCCTCAGAGTCAAAGGTAAATTGGTAGGTTTAGGATCACCTTTTGTTCTAGGTCAGTTGTCACAAAAACAGTATAAGAAACCATAGAGGGACATTTTGGTGAGTTCTGTGGGGTTTGGGCTCATTCTCAGCATCCCCTTAAACTCTGCCTTAGCTGATTCTGCATCGAAACATGAAGACTAATGGACAAAAAGACATTTGAAGATGATGGCGATTTCATTCTGAGTGTGATGTATTCCCTCACAGGGCCGCTTCCTAATCAGGCTGGCACCCCACGTGAGGTCAGCTCAGCAGGCTTACAGCGAGAGGCCTGACAATGGTTGACAGAATCCCACATGTGGAACTCTCATCCAATTGATATGACACATGTAAGAGACAACGCAGAAGCAAAAGAAGGCATCCCTGATAATTTGTTTCAGATGAGGTTTTAATAGAGATGCCTTTTTAAATAGTAACCAGCAAAAAGATTCTCTTCTTTTAAGGGTATCCATTTATAGGCCTCAGCTGTTGAAGCTCAAGGGTAGCATTAGGCTTAAGTTTAATCTTCTGTATACTGTAATTTACAACACTGAGTTAAAGCATCGTACATTCAACTATTTCAGTCATTTGCTGTGACAAATAGCTATTGCTCTTGGCAGAACAGAAAAGCCATTCTGCTTTCCATTTATGAATATTGAATTATTTCAAGCTGCTCTCAACTTTACCTTTTAAAGGGGAAATCCCCACTAATAACAATTCCTCATTGACCCCAAATATAATTTCCCTCTTCTGTTTACATGTCAAATCCTGATCCAGAGAGTAGTTCTACAGAGCATGCGGGTTTCTGGTGAATATTTCAAAAAGGTTTTTTCCCTTCGAAAACTGCAAATGCAGATTTTGCTTACATCTATATTTGGGAGCTGACTGTAGTAAACTGATGAACCCAGTAAGCACATGGCAATGAGGGTCAAGGGAAGAGCATTTTTGGATATAGATTATAGTCTGATACTAAAAAGGAGGATGAGGAGGAAAGGGGAAATGGGTTGTGAGTCTGTTAGATTCTTGACAATGGGGAAGTGATTTATAAGCAGGTGCATTGCACCTGATAACACCACATCCTCTGAATGATTTCCATGCTGGAATACAAGTCCCAAATGATCTGTCTCATTTTAACCCTGCTCAGAGTCCTAAAATATTGAGACTAGAAGGGACCTTAACAATGATCACATCTGATTTCATTTTACATGAGGAAAACAAGATCCAGAGAGGCTCAGTTATTTGCCCAGGGTCACATAGCTTCTGATAGAGCTAATGCTAGCACCCAGTTCTCTTTTCTTATGCATGTACCTTCTTTTCATCATACCATGCTTTCACTTCATTCTATCAGTCATTGCTTTATAATAGATTTTTAAATTCCTGCCAAACTTTCTACCCTTCTCTGACATGGAGTTTTCTACTTTAGGTGGAAGAAAAGTCATATAAAGCCCTTACCTGTGTCAACAAACATTAAATTTTGTGCAAGGCACTGTGGTATGTTTGGGGATAACATAAATGAGGGAGGGGGAAATACAAAGTACTACTTGATCATTCAGTTCAACAAACATTTATTACATACCCGCCTGCCATATTCAGGGCACTGTGCTAGGATACAAAGATGTTTCTGCCATTGAATAAAGAGATAGATGAGATGTAGACAAATTACTATAATTCAAGTTAGGAGATAGGTAAGATAAAATGAACTTAGAGGTTCAGTCCAAGAGCGGTTTCTCTCCCACCAACAAAAGAGTTTGGCTTCTCCAGACTCAGTATCATGGATTAGCAACTGTTCCTCATAAACGCTGGAAATGTCATTGGCATCTGATTGTCCATACATCATGCTTTTCCAGCCCCATGTGCACCACCAGTGCCACTTTTTATTATCAAGATCTCTAAGGGAGAAAGATTTCTTCAGAGAAGTAGCTAAGACTGTAGCTATCAGTAGTGCCTTTTAAGAGTGTGGGTAGATATCTTTAGTCAAAATAATTATTCCTAACTAGCACCCCTGAAAAAAATATGTAATCATTTTTAAATGATGTGCCCAATGGAGAAGTGAATTTGCCACTAGGAGGCTCCCTATGTTTACTGGTCCTAATCCTAATATATTCTTATACATTATTAATAGTTCCCTCATTCTCGTGCTTTCCTTCATACCCCTCCTATTGGATCCCAGCCCTCTTCAATAGCATTTTGAGAACCATTTCAGGTTCCATTATGGAGGAGTGATTAGATTATATGATCTGCCTTTTCATTTGCAGACTTGAAGGTGATCAGAACCATAGTTGTGGTCATTCAGCTGATGGTAAGCAGCATTATTCTGCTTTAAAATATTATTCTGCATTAAAATAGATCAGGCCTGTATTCTGATTAGTCATTTAGTTTGATGAGAGAATTGTGCAGACCAAAACTTCTGAATACTTATTTCATGCATGTAAACCTACTAATGAAAATGATTTTGGCAGTACACTGAGGGCTGAAGCTTACTTTGCTTGTTAGTATTCTAGGAGCACAAACAGAGACACTAATACAATGCAGCTTTATTTGGATAGCACCTCTCATTCCAAAGCTGTAGATAAGTTAAAGCAGAGGAAGATGAAAAGCAATCTGAATACATGATGGTTTTCAAGGGACTAAGCAGAGGCCTACCTTACAGGAGACCTGGATGCTTGGGACTCCATTGCTGACTTCTTGCTCATTGCTGATACTCTTAAGTGTAGCTTCTGCCTCCTTTGATTTGTTCATCTGTAAAATGGACTTGGTGATGATTATAAGGTTGTGATGAGAAATGACTAATTTTAAAAACTTTGACATACATGAAGTGCTATAAATATGCTTGGAGAAGAAGAGATGTTAGCCAAGATTTGCAATGAGGTAGAAGGACAAAGAACAGCAGTTAACTGGCAGCAGTAGTGATGGAGGGGAATGCCATCGAAATGACAGAAGTGAAAGAGCCTGAAAGGAAAGGAGGGGCCACTTGCTATGTAGGTAGGGAGGATAACCAAAAGACCATCCATGGAGCAGGCTAAAGGAAAACTCTGGAATATTTAAAAACAAGCAAAGCAAAATTAAAAGTTTGGACATCTGGACCGAAACCTGAAACAAATAGGGAGTAGGTGGAATCAAATGAGGCAAGAACATGATGATCTGCCTTTGTTTGAGACTCTAGGTTCTAGAGTATCGTCAACTGAATTTCAGATATCTAGTGCTTCCAAGGCAGAGAATATGGAGGAGATGGAAATCTTGAGTGGGCAATTCAGCTGAGGGCACATTGCAAGTTGGGGAATTTACAAGGCAGATAGATGATATGCTTGTTTTGCCCAGAAAAGCTCTTCAGAGTCAACTGACTCCAGCTGGCACAGAGGAGCCCACAAATTAGTTTGTTTGAGGGGAGGAAAGAGCCAGAAAGGTACTGAGTAGTCAGTTATCCAAAGTGAACAGAATTCCAGGAAATGATTTGTATGATCATCCACCGAAAAGAGTCACAGAGGATGAAGAGAGAGTAGGGAACAAAAGAAAAAGCCATTGAACTCTAGCCAGTGCCTACCTGTACTCTGTTGTGTTATAGTGAAGCATGGACAGCCCTCTTTCTGCACAAGTCAACCTGAATTTTGTACTTGAATTTTAAGTGTCCTTAAATCTACTTGTGGAAAGAGGTGGCCATAAGTAGGAGTGTGTTTGCCAAAATAGGGCCTTAAAGCTCGATGAAGCCGGGAATCCTGGGAGGAAGCATGGTACTTCGTGAATATGTGCAGCACCTGAACAGCTCCTCTAACACCAGAAGTGATTTGTCATGTTTTTGAGGCTTCTCCAGCACTGTCTCTGTCATAGACAGATAAATGAGGCTGCGTACCTGTGTCCAAAGACAGGACTGTCGTATCTCCAATGAATGTCCATGGAACTGTCATTCCTGTGGGCATAAGGGACACAGTTGGGTGGGCCCAGCCTTAAAAACTGTGACTACTGCCAAAATCTTTTGTCCCGTGCCCTGTCCCGTGCCCTATTTATATGCATGAAATACTTTCTTAGAATTTCTGAGTGTACTGCTGATAGGTCTGTTTCTCATTTCAGAATCTTAAAGTGACTCATATGCTTGAGAACTAGACATTTGATGTCTGTAGCTCCACGGAATGATACTAATCAAATCAGTTTCTTAACAAAAGCCAAAATTACTTACTGGATTTAAAATGTTCAAGAGTTAGACTTCTTGTTCTAGAAAACTTTGGACCCAGCCCTTCAAGGAGGTGGGAAATCCACAGATACCACATACTGCATACATTTTCAGACATTTTCTATGTATTGATCAGTAGAGCTGGGTCTTTTTTTTACTTTCTGGGAGGTAGATGGAGAGAGATACTTGGGAAAACTATGATGATGTAAGAAACAGAAGATATCAATTAAAAGTTTATAAAAAGAGAAAAGGGGAAAAGGAAACTTTGGTTATAGATGGGAGGGAGGTTAGTTGTGCCACTGAAACTGTTGCTTTTCAGTGAAGAAGTCATTAAATCCATTCATGGTTCAGATGATGCTGCTTTGTTTTTCTAGCCAGCTTTCATTTTTGGGTAGCTTACTGTCACATGACTACAAATGCCTGGATGTTCATAAAAATACAGTGAGCAGAATAATCCTCCTGCCTGCCTGCAAAAATGTTCCCATTATAAAATTAGCATCAGTAAAATATCTCTATCTGATTCAGTGCTTAATACAGTGCCTAGCACTTAGTAGGCATAAATAAATGCTTATTGGTTAGTGATTGATTAGTTGATTCTCCCAGATCACAGAATTGAAGAGTCCAAAGTCATATATTTGATCCCCAGATGGGCACTTTAGCTTTGTTCTGTTCTGTGGTGATAGAAAAAGTCTTAAATATAGCTCCCAGCAAATGTGGGCCCATGGTAAAAAACAGGAAAATAAAAATATAGTCTTGGATGAACAATGCAAAGTGCCACAGTGTGTCTAATATGGGATTTGATGTCAAAGGACATAGGTTCACATTATGGATCTGCCGTTTGCTCCCTAGACAACTTTGGGCAAATCATTTGACCTCTCTAGGCCTCACTCAGTTCCTCTGTTTATAAAATGACATCTATAAAAGACTAGATGACCTTTAAAATTACTTCTAAGTCTACGTCTTTAAATATGGGTCAGCCCAAATTCAAAATCATGTCAGTTTTCTAGGCCTGAGTTTCCTAATCTGTAAAATGTGTGGATTGAACCAGGTAGCCTCTGAGGTTTCTTGCAGTTCTAGTTCTTTTGTCCCCACCCTGGAAAAACAGCTATTCTACTAAGTCATCCTAAGTAAGACAGAACACCAAATGGCAGTGTCTTAGAAAGATCTTGGATATTCTCACTTCCCCTTCTCAGTTTCATTTTCATCTATAAAATTAGTCTTTTGGACAAGATAAGCTCTCCTAAGACCTCTTCTAATTTTAGTGAATCAGAATAAACCATTATTCTTATCTATAAAAAGAGAATTTCTAACATTTTCTAAAAGACTCTATAAGTTTGATGCTACTGTGACACAAGATGGGAAACACACAACTTTTTTTACAAAGTCTGCAGATAATAGTAATAGATTGTTGTAGTGGAAAGAACAGAAAACCAAGAGAGTATCTGAGTTCAGGTTTTGATTTTACCACTTTACTAGCCATATGACCGTGGGAAGTCATTTAATATCAATAAAATGGGAGTAATATTTGCATTAACTATGTTGTAGAAGCGTGAACTTAGAGGATAGACCTTACTGGCCATCCTGGTCAACCCTTTGATTTGATAGATGAGGAAACTGATTCTAGAGAGTTGAATTAACTTGCCCATGTTCACACAGGTAGTAAGTGGAAGCTGGGGTTCAAATCCAGTATTTTCTCCACCATAATCTTGAAAGTGTTTTGCAAACCATAGTGTAAAAGTTATTTATGAGTTGTAAGGCCCTCGTGTTCTCTACCTTAGTTACGGCACTGAAAGAATGGTTTAACATGAACATTCTCCATTCACAGATAATTCCCAAATCCTACTAATAGCCTCATTTGTCAGGAGCCAGCATGGCAGAGTGGAGAGAGACAGAGAGTTCCATCTGGAGCCAGGCAGCTAGGTGGCACAGTAGGTAGAGCACCAGCCCGGGAGTCAGGAAGACTCATCTTCTTGAGTTCAAATCTGGCATCAGACATTTACCAGCTATATGACCCTGGGCAAGTCACTTAACCCTGTTTGCCTCAGTTTCCTTCTCTGTAAAATGAGCTGGAGAAGGAATGACAAACTGCTCCAATAACTTTGCCAAGAAAACCCCAAATGAGGTCATGAAAAGTTAGACACAACTGAAACAACTTCAACAAAACTGAATTTGAATCCAAGCTTTGCTACCTATGCAAACTTGGGCAAGTTACTTAATAGTTCCCAGTTTCGCAAAATGAAGGCAATGGACCAGATGATTTCTAGTTCTAAATCTGTGAACCTGTATTCCACCTAAAGGTAACAAGTAGAAAAATTGATTGGTTTATATCTGATTCCCTTTTATATTTTGCCTGTTCATGCTGTGGTGGTGATATTAGTGAGCAGTGAAATGAGCAAAAGGGAAAGGAGAAGAGAAGTGGAGGGCTTGGATAATCAGTTCTTGTGAATAACTGAAAGTTGACTATGTACTTGAGTAAGTAGACTATATGTATACAAAAAAGAAAAAAATGTATACGTATACGTATTTCATGACATTTAATGAATGGAGAGGTACAGATCACTTACCAAAAGCATAACTTTTTAAATAATCTCCAAATTTCATTCATGATGAAATGAAATTAACAGCTTGATTTGCTTATATTTATGAAACTGAGCGAACTGTATATACTCCATCAAGCCCACACATTTACTTTAGAGAGGTTACTGTTTAGAGCATGAACATTCTTGTGCAAAGGGTTCAGCCCATTACTGTATGTCATACATTTGAAAATGTTTAAATGTAAATGGTGGCTTTTTTTTTCCTCCCTTGGATTTGCATCTTCAAATTGATTTTCTATTTACTAGCTTTATAGCAAGTAAAGGAAGGTATTTTTTGGGTTATGCAGGCCAAAATATGACTGCTCCACATTTAACCCTTTGGAGCCCAGACATACGTCCTAGTACATCTTCTTTTGCATTCTTTGGCAAGATTAAAAATGCACTGCTTAATTTCTAAGTGTCTGACCTTGTCTGACAGAACTGGGATGGTGGGATTTTGTAAAAATTATGGGAAATTGTACAGATGGAAGAGCAGGCTGGATGCTTTGCTCAAGATTGACTTCTTGATCTCTGATCTTTTTATAACCATGAGTGAATTAAGAGAATCAGATTATTGCCCACTTAATATGCTGCTTGCAGAGCAGTGGACAGCCAGCGGGAGTCTGTTGTAATTAGCACACCTTGCAGCATGTAGGCTAAATTGCATCTCCATCCAGTGGAAGAATGTCCATTTAGCTGCTGAATAGCAAAGTTGAAATGAGACTTGACTTTTTGGGGAAAACGATGTATAAGCATCAAGGGAACAAGGGATGAATGTGTGCTATAAGGAGAACATCACAGATAGTAGGTTCATAAATTACAGCTGAAAAAACATTTAAAGGTTAATTTACAAATGAGGAAACCAAGGCTCAGAGAAGTTAAGTAACTTGTCTATGATCACAGTAGTTAGCAGAGCTGGGGCTTGAACCAAGATCCTCTGGCTCCAGATCCAGTACTCCTTCCACTGTATCATGCTGCTGCCTTATATTATATACGAAAGTTTTTCATGTTGGCTCACAGTATTGTATTGAAGTCCTTGGGTACTCAGTCAGGATTGGATTGAAATTATCTAGCTGAAGAGAAGCTATGCTCCATGGCAAGTCACTTGCTGTGATTCCAAATGACATTTACATAGGGAAATGAGAATGTAATGAATTAGATGTTACTGTGGACCTTAGGCAAGGAGCCAAAACTTCAAAGCTAATCCTTTTCTGTCAGGATAGTCACCTACTTTCCAGAAATATAATTCCAGCCTTGTTAGGGTCACACTGGAAAGAACAAAAGAGAGTTGGTCCATTATATCTAGAGGGAATCCTTCCAGAGGGGAAGAACCTCCCACAAAGACAGCTACTTTTGGCTAATCTGGCCTGCAGATTAATATAGTTGGGGGAGGTATATAGGTATTTTTAAGGGGAAACACATAACTATCTGTGATCATATTTAATGGGCTTATGACAGTTGTTATCTCTCTCTCATGGGTGGGGGTAATGGTGGTGGTAAACTAATCGAATTTGCAGATTATTTTAAACTAAGAAAGTGACCATTCGTAACTTGCATGACAAGAATTAGAAGAGTGATGTGGATAAATTGGGAGATGTGTTAAGAGGTATGAAAGGAAATTCAATCATGACATGAAAAATGGTGCCTGTGGAAAGGATTAATCAAATTCCCCATTCTGGAATGAGGGAACTCCGGGTAGGCAGCTGTGGCCCTCTTTAATTACACATCCAACCTTCCCTGAACTGCTTTGCCTAATGGGAAATTTCAGGTGTGGAAGCAAATGGAATGGAGATATAGAGGAATTATGGGAAAATGGAATAAAATTTTAGGTTGGAAAAGGCCATAAAGAATTACTTGTTTTACTAGTGTTTAATCCAGAATAAAACAAGGAAAACATCCTGTAATATAGTTTAAAAATACAACTTGGAAAAGATCCATGTTGTTGCCGTTCACTGAAAACAGAGCCAGCAAAGTATCTTTTTCCAAAGATGACAGCAAAATAAGGAGGGAAATGAGGAAATCCCCAGGAGTGGACCAAGACTAAATGCATATCTTGGAAGTATAAGGAACAGTTCCATCAGTTAGAGTACAAGGTGAGTAGCTCACTTACCCAATGTATTCATTCCTTCAACAAGGATGCACTAGGGTGTTCCAGGGATACCATATCCCACAGATGTTTTAGAATAGTCCTATTTTGAAATACTCTGTCCAGTTCACAAATTTGGAGGGGGGATCTGTTTTCCCACCATATGTCTAAATTTAGAGTTCAGAAAATATAATAACTGTCATTATGGGGGGTGGATTTTTTATTTTGGAAGTAGAAGAAATGCAAAAAACAAAAACAAAAGTAGAAGAAATGGGTAACACCCTTAAGAAAGTGATGATCTGGTTCAAAGCAGTAGTAAAAGCAATGGGAAATCAAGATGATTTGCACATACAGAGCAGAGATATATTCCATATATATTGCATACCACATATATACAATTATACACAAAGGTATATATGTATACATATGTGTGTATTTGTACATGTAGATATACCATTCCATGGTTTTTCATTATATGTAAAATGTATGATGGCTTTTCATTATACATTTGATTTTTCATTCTAAAGAAAATGAAAAATCTTTTTGGGCTAAAACTATTCTCAAAAGTTCCCATGGAAGAGTTGGTTATTAAGTATGCTTTGAAGGAATCATAGAATGTGGATTAGTGGAGAGGAATGAAGTTGATATTTCAGATTGGAAGAATAGTTCAAATGCAGAGGTGAGATTACACATGACATATAAGATGATTTATTTAGCAAATAAGCCACACTGACCAGAATAGGGGTTTCATGTTATGGAGCGGTAGCCAGATGGAATAGTTAAGGTGGGACCAGGTGCTGAAAAGCCTTAACTATCCAGGTGAGAAATGTAGAGTGTTTGGTAAGCAGAAGGGAGCCATAACAGGTTCTTCAACAAGATAGAGTAGTCTTTGTATTTGCCTCTCTAATGCCTTGCACAGAGGCTGGCACACAGTAGGTGCTTAATAAATACTTGTTGATTGATTAATTGATGATGAAAGTAGTGGATTGTGTGTGTTTTTAGAAAATTAATCTGGCAATGATAAGTGTGCAATAGATTCCTAAGACATTTGTGAAGAAAGATTTAATTGAACTATGTAATTAGATATGGAAGATGAAAAAAGACTCCCAAGTTTTAAGCCTGGGGAAAGGGAAGAGTGAATGGTGGTGCCAAATTAAGATGATCTCTCTAAGGTCCCTTCCAGTTTAAATTTCTATGATTCTATGAAATGGGGAAATTGGACAAGGGAATCAGGTATGTAGGGAAGTGAAGGACAATTTAATGAGTTGCAGGTAGCTGGAGAAAGGGGATTACTGCTGTAATGAGAAGCTACACTTAGAGATGCAGATTTTAGAAGAACTTATGTCTTGGTAATAGTTGAAACTATCTGGAGGAGATGAGTGTAGAGGGAGATGATCAGAGAAAAAGAGCTTAAAAAAATTGTCATGGATTCCTAAACTCAGGTAGCCAGAGAAACAGGAGGAAAAGCAGAGAAATGGAAGGTTATGGAAGCTAAAAAAGGACAGACTTTTTAAAGAGGAAAGGAGGTAAGGGAGGGAACACCCAAAGTGTGAAATAATCAAATTAGCTGGTGTTTGTATGACCCTTTAAAATTTATACTTTACAATCTTAAAGCAATACCTTCTGTGACTTTTAATAGTGTCTATGCTTTATGCTTTAATTGACATGCTTTCATTGTTAATCACTTTGCTGATTTTTTTTATCTATTCTTTCTTTCTTTTGGTAAATCAAAATGATTTGCACATATAGCAAAATCAGTATGGTTGTTCCAACCGCTGCCAGAAGGTGCTGACAAGTGAAGAAGTGTAAGAGGAGAAGAAAATATACCAAACATTTATTTTAATAAGGCCCAGAACTTTAGTCATTTAATGAATTGCCATGGATAATTAGGCTTTGGTTCTGAGAGCTGTTTCATTTTTAACTCCCTGTGCTCCAGCAAGAATAAGGTGGTGTAGGCGCGCGCGCACATGCGCACACACACACAGAGAGGTTCCTGGGTTCCTGATAGGAAAGATCTGTTATGTTTCTGTTAGTTTCCTTCCCCTCTCCCACTCTCATCCACTTGTTTTCTCCTTCACTTTATTTGCATGGGGTTGTCTGAGTGGTTCCATGAACTGCTTTGGCCAGGAGTGTGGCTATACCAGCAGATACTGAGTAGATGATATTCCAGAATTGCTCTAGGCCAAGTTATTGTATTCCCTGGGTTCTTTCTGATTGAGAGGCTGATCTCTTTTCATCTGTTTAGTGTAAACTGATATTCAGGAGACCTGGATTCCAGTCAGCCACTAACTGGCCATATGAACATAGGCATGTCACCTAATCTATCTAGGCCTCATTTTCCACATCTGTGGAACAAAGCATTTAAACCAGAGGATCTAGTTTAGAGGTTCCTTCCAGTTCTAACCTTCCTTGACATTCAATTCTATAAACATTCTTGCCTCATTTGCAAGGCACCTTAGGGGAGACCCTGGGGATATAAGCAGGAAAAACAATTATACTTGCCCTCACAGATTTTGCAGCCTGATGAAGGTGTATGACGTGTACGTGACAGGTATAATACAAGGTAGAATGTGATAAAGGCAAAGAGATAGCCCAATAAGTGTTAAAAAAAAAACCACAACTTTTTTTTAACAGCCTGTTTCTTCTTTTATAAAATGAGGTAATTGAACTAGATCTCAAAGGTCCACTCAGCTTCCAAGTCCTGTGAGCCTTTGATCACTTTTAACTGAGGGGATCAGGAAAGTCTTTGTGGAGGAGGTGGCACCAGAGTTGGACCTGTCCGTTTCATTTTCTAAAGGCTCAGATGACCTCCAAGCAGATTGTACTGCTTGGAAATTAATGGAGGAATGGGTATTTCCTCAACATCAAAGAGTGGAAAATAAAATACTTCAGGGCAACAAGAATAACAGGAACAAATGAAACCCTAAATGCCTACTCCTCCTCTCCCTAAAAGGTTATTCCCTACACAGTAGAGTTGTACAGCCTTGTGACCAAATAAACAAAAGTTGTAATTAAATACCTTTTCAGTGTTTTAAGCACCTGTTCCTTGAACCCCAGAGAAGCAGATAGTATCCAAAGTCTCTTAAGAGTTCCTCTTTATGGAGGAGATGCTAGGTCAGGCAAGGTCTATCTAGAGTTAAAAGGGATTCAGTTTATTCAAAATAAAAAATCTTATATCCTTTGGCTTTGGAGATCTTCCAGAGGCACTCAGAAAGGTTGGAAGTCTCTGCAAAGAGTTCATCCCCTAGAATCTGCTTGTGGAAAATAGCTGCTCTTGGCCTAGAGGGATCTATAGAACCTAAGGAAACTCTCCTAGAATCACCATGGAGACCCAAGAAGCTATCTTTTTAGGGGGGAAAGCATGAAACTAAAAGGATGCTCACTTTAAAGCAGGTGGGTCACAATCACTCCTCTGCAGTGAGCACAAGGAAAGTTGAAAAGGTTTACGAAGCCTGGGGTGTCTAAGTGCTCTTTCCTCCAAGCAGTCACATTGGCTCAGAATCCATTCATTTCCCTGACCATTACATATCTATAGCACTGCTTCTGTGTACAAGGGTCTGTGTACCCTACTAGGCACTTCTCTTTCCAAGAAAAAAGCCCACCTATTTTGCTAGTTTTGCTATTTTTATCACGAAATCTATACCAGATACACTTTAAAATTATCTGGAACACAACAATGACTTGTTTATCTGGCCATGGTTTTGTGCTAGGTACTTTAAAAACCAAATCAAGTAGACAAAGACTCTTCCTTGCTGGATAAACTTTCCTGCCATTTGGGAGTTGGGAGACTCTTACTGTTTGATTTTCATTGATATATCTTTCCTGCCACACCATCACTCCCACCCAAAATCACTAAGTCAAAATCAGTCAACATTTATTATTTCTCCAGCACTGGTCTAGTTGACTTGACTTGTCTTGCTGGACACTTTGGAGGGACACAAAGGAAACATCAGGTCAGACATGATCCCTGCCCACAAAGAAATGAGCAGAGGGAAACAAAATAAATATAAATTAATATATGTGTGTATACTAGGACTTATACATATATATATATATTATATATATATGAAACAGTAATGTAGAACAGTCTATGATTATATCTTACACTGTGTCACAGAAATTGATAGAAGTTCAGCTAATTAAGAGTTGAATGTGATCTCAAGGTACATTAAGAAAGGCATAATGTGCAGGGCTTTCAGTTGTTTTTCAATTGACTCCAACTCTTCATGACCTCATTTGGGGTATTCTTGGTAAAGATAATGGAGTAGTTTGCCATTTCCTTCTCCAGCTCATTTTACAGATGAGGAAACTGAGACAAACAAGGTAAAGTGTCTTGCCCAGGGTCACAGAGCTAGTGTCTGAGGCCAGATTTGAACTCAGGTCTTCCTGACTCCAGGACTAGAAAGATGATTGTCTCACTTTGCCCTGCCCTAGGCAGACCACATCTGAAACATTAGAACCTAATAGGGTTCCAAGCCCCCAATTTTTAAGAAGGACCTTAATAAGCTGGTAAGTGCCCAAAGAAGATCAGGGAGAATGGTGAAAAGCCTTCATCATCATGCCATAGCATAATTGGTTGAAGGAACTAGGGATATTTAGCCTGTGGAAGATTTAGGGGACACAGAATAGCTGTTTTCAAGTCTGCTGTAATATGGCAGAGGAGTTAGACTTGTTCTTCTTGGCCCCAAAATGCTGATAGAAATGACAAAGAGGTAATGTAAAGAAACACAACCTTAAAATGAGAGCTGTCCAAAAGTGGAATGAATTGCCCAGGAAGTAAGAGGGTTTTATGGTCACTTGATATAAAAGTGATTCTTCTTTAGGTTGGACCAGAGCAATGCTTCTTATCCTTTTTTGTGTCCAGGACTCTTTTGGGAGTCTAGTGAGCCCATGTTCCTCCTTCTCAGAATAATGGTTTTAAATGCATAAAATAGGGGCAGCTAGGTGGCACAGTGGACAGAGCACTGGCCCTGGATTCAGGAGGACCTGAGTTCAAATCCAGCCTCAGACATATAACACTTATTAGCTGTGTGACCCTGGGCAAGTCACTTAACCCCATTGCCTAGCCCAAAAAAAAAATTAAATGCATAAAATACATAGGATTACAAGGGAAACCAGTTGTATTGAAATACAGTTATCAAAATGTTTTCTTAAAAACAAGTTCCAAGACTCCAGATTGAGAACCCCTAGGTCTCGCTCTGAGATTCTGGGGTACAAGCTTGGGCTGGCAGATAACGATGAAAGAAGTGAGGCTTGAACTGATCCTAAAAATGAATAGGATTTGGAAGGGAGAAATAAAGGAGAAAGGAGCATTTCAAAGTTAGAGGACAATCAACCAAGCATTTTTAAAGTACCTACTTTTTACTTGTCAAGCACTGAGGTAGGCGTTTAGAGTAAAAATACGAAAACAAAGTAGTCTCTGCCTTTAGAGAGCTTCCATTCTATTGAGGGATACAGTAGGTTCTCTGATAATTAACACAAGATATATACCAAATAAATATAAAATTATTTGGGAGTTGACACTAACAGGGAATGGGATCAGGAAAAGGTTTCTCATCTGGGCTGAGCCTTCAATGGAGCCAAGAAGTGATGAATGATTAGGGAGAGCATTCAGGCATGGGCAGGGACGGGGGAAGAGGAGGAGGAGCTTATACAAAAGTATGGAGGAAGAAGATGGAATGTTATGCAGAGAAAACAGCAAGCAGGTCCATTTGGCTAGAACATAATGTTGAGAGGAAGTAATAGGCAAATCAATCACTGGAAAGATTGTGAAGGGCTTTCCATGTCAATCAGAGTGGTTTATATTTTATCCTAGAGGTAATAGCCACTGGTACTTCTGGAGCAGGGGAGAGTGACATGATCAGACCTGTGCTTCAGGGCTATCGATTTGGCAGCTGTGAAGAAGCTAGATTGGAGAGGGGAGATCCCAGTGCAGTGAGACCAATTAAGAAGCTATTACAGTAGTCTGAGCAACAGCAACTTTGGAAAGAAAGACAAGAATGAAAATAGTGTTCCCAAGAGCAGATAGTGAAGAGACCAGCCTGACTGTAGAGTCTATGTTAGAGAGCAGGAAAAAATTCAATTGATTAGAAAGACCCAGATTAGGAAGGCAATGCAGTTGAGTCCTAACTAGTCCTAACTAGATCAGTAGACATGGGGAGTAGACTGCAATTTCATTGGTATAGGGACCCTTTCACTTAAAGAAACTTGGTACCAAAAGAGGTTAGCACTTTCTCTGTAACTTATATAGGCCTAGTGAGCTTCTGAAACACTGAAGTTAAGTGACTTGCCCAGGGTCATGTCACCAGTATGTTTCAGAGGCAGGTCTTCTTGGCTTTGAGGCCAGCTGTCTAAACACTTCATCACACGGCTTCTGATACCATGGTCAATACGGACTCATTACAGGTTCTTCAGCATGGGAGTGGCAAGTGATATTTCAGTAAAATTCAGTAAAATTCTTGGCACTGGAGAAATTGAGGTCAGGCTGATTACCTAGGAGGCTGTCACAGTAATACAAGAATGAAGTGATGAAGAAGACATAAATTAACATGCTAGGAATAGAGGAGAAGTGGTGAATTCAAGACACATTTTGAAGGAACAAACAACAGGAATAGGTGACAGATTGGATGCAAAGAAATGATGGTGAGTGAAGGATCAAAACTGACTCCAGATTTTCTCACCAAGGAGACTGATGCCACCATTTTAAATGGGAAAAAGAACACTTTGGGGTGGAGTGGGGGATGGGATCAATTTGCTTTTGAATGTGCTGAATTTTAGGTGACAATGAAATATTCTAGAGAGGAGACTGCCTACTGGTAGACAGTTAAAATAGAAAACTGTGGCAAAGGTGAGAAGTCATAGCTAGAAATGTAGATTTGGGAATTAGTAGTATAGAGACAACTCTATAAGACTATAGTTATAGAGTAGTTGCTAATCCACATTGGCACTGGAAGTTTACGCTAATAAAATCACAGAACATAAGTTTGGATTCAGTCAAAGGGCCACACGTGAGGAGGCCATGTCTGTCCTTGAGGCCTCAAGTTCCCCACCCCTGGTCTAGATAGAGGACCATGATTATCCCTAAGGAGGTAGAGAGGAGTGGGAATCCTGGGTGCTCCATCCATAAGAGATATGAATACGGGATATGGTAAAGGCAAATGCTGGACAGAGCAACTGAGATAGCCCTGGGCCGAGTGAACTGGGGATTGGGTAGAAAGGGAGGAGGACTTTGAGAAGGTAGGAGACTAAGTGGAACGAGGAATAGGATGGCTAGGAAGCCACTCACCTGAAGTGCCAGGAGGGCCAGGGAAGGAGTATAACACGGAACAGGGAGAACAGTGATGCTGTCTGGTGATTGGACTAACTGCAGTGTTAGAACAAAATTTCTAATTGTTTAAGGTAGGGAGTTTGTGTTATAACATATTCATCAAAAATAGCAATCTTGACTGGGACAGCTTTATGCAAAGTGTGCCTTTAGTGTCATAGAAGCTACAAGATAATTTCAAGCAAGCTGTAGAAAGAATGTTGTGTTTGTGGTCAACAGACCAGTTTTCCAATCCTTGCTCTCCTACATACTATCTGTGTGACTCTGGGCAGCTCATTCTACTTTTCTGGGCCTCAGTTTCATAGCTAGAAAATGAGAGGTTTGAACTAGTTGGCCTTTCCAGTTATATGGTCCTATAAGGAGGGCACAGTATGAAATGTTTCAAAACGGTTGAGAATGATGAGAACTGAGAATAAGCCACTGGGTTCTACTTACCCTTTAAATTCATATGAATTAAAATTAACTTGGTTTGGAGAATTTTGTAATATGCCTCATGATAATTGGAGACACTCTGGAGTATTGCAAAAACATCATTGGGAATCACTTACCATCATTGATTTGGCAACATGAATTCAGCCTTGCAAACAGTTTCCAGCCCTATTGAGCCCACGGAAAATATTTAATCTGCCTGCCAAACTTATGATCATGGGTCCCATTCCCATTTATTAGGGCCACTGCCTAGTTCTTCCTGCTGCATCCCAGGAGTCTGCAGATTGCAGCCACACATGAAGTTCTGTTACATGGGCAGATTCCCAGAGAAAACTGAATGGAAGTATAATGTAGAGACCAAATAGGATGGATTTATTTCAGATACAGTGCTTAATTTCTTTTATACACCCTGAAGACTTCTAGGCCAGGAACTGCTGCTTCCTTTACTTACTGGCTGCATAAATTAATGCTGGTGATGCTAATGTGCTAAAAGCTCAAGGATACTCAAACCCCTCTTTGACTTTTAGCAACTTCTTGATCGATAGCTTTGTGTTGTGCTGTTTTTCCTTCTCTTAGGAAACTGGAGCTCACTTACCCTTATGAACAGTATCCTACCTGTGTTGGACTTGGAGTCTGAGCCTGAGTTCTGTCTTACTAGCTATATGACCCTGGACAAGTCATTTAATTTATCTGGGCCTCAGTTTCCTCATCTCTGAAATGAGGTGATTGGACTTAATATAGCCTCTGAAGTCCCTTCCAATTCTAAATCTGTGATCCTAAGATTTTTAGGAAAGACACTAATCTTTCTTTTGTGTGACCACTATTTTAATTTATTGTACATATGCCCCAGCTCCATTTTATAGTGACCATTTGGATGTCACTGTTTGGAGGATGGGGCAGTCCCCATGATTAAGTACATAGTCTCCAAAGCTTTTTCAAAATGAAAAAGCAAATAATAATGTTGGTGGGACCTCCTCCTGCAACTGGAAAAAGAAGCTGCTTCATTTGGCCCTAGGAATAAGTTAGGACAAATGACCAGATCTAAGCTTTCTTTAAGGTTCTGTACCTTGAATTGATGCTATTTGGCCAATATGTTTAGAAGCTTAGATTCCTTGTTGTAATTGTTTTTTCCTGGACCAGGATCCCTTATTGGGAGGTATCATCTGTGAGAATACCTATTCTGGTACAGTCAAACAAGCGTGAATTTCCTCATTGTTGATCTGGCTTGGTAGAGAGAGTTGCCTTATCTGGGAAGATCTGTATAGCAGTGAAATCACAGATATAGCTCTATCCCTATCTTTGTATACAATCATGGACCTGGGAGCATGAAATGACACTAAATGGGAATGTTACTTACGAAAGCTAATCATATTGGAAGCTATTGAAAAGAAACACATCTGTTTCTATCCCTCCCCAAAGAACACATTTTACCAATTAGTTGTTGAACAGAGAATTGCCTATTTACTCCATTTCCCCTAAACCTTTGCAGTGACCATAATAAACTGACTACTCCAGGTGTGCTTTAAGAAAATCAAGTCTTTAAAAATGCAGACTTAACACAACAGATGAGTTAGAGGATGATTGACTTAAAATGGATTCTTTACAGAAGGCTTCAGTGCAGGTTTTAATTTACACATTACTTTACAAGACCCCAGCTATTTGGGAAAGAAAGGTGCCACCTGTGCATGGTTGTATAATAGAAAGTATCTTGAGGTTTTCTAATTAGAGATCCAAATGAAATTGGTTTGGGGCAGGGGAGCTTTATTGGAAAAGGAAGCTCCTCTTCCAGCTCTTGTCTAGGGCATGGAAGAGGACTGTTGATTTCTTTCTTTTTTTCTTTTTTTTTTTGTGAGGGGGGCTAGGCAATGGGATTAAGTGATTTGCCCAGGGTCACACAGCTAGTAAGTGTCTAGTGTTTGAGGCTGGATTTGAACTCAGGTCCTCCTGACTTCAGGGCCGGTGCTCTATCCACTGCGCCACCTAGCTGCTCCAAAGAGGGCTGTTGAACCCCAATGTGGAGAATAAGGAAGTGCTTGAGGACTGGCCATTGACAAAACACTTCCCTTATCTGGAGATACTGAAGCATCTCCCCACATCTCCCTGCTCCCTGCCACACACACCATTCACCTCACCATCACCAATTTCCTTTGCACCAACCAGAGACAGTGTGGAAAAGTGAGTCCAACATTAGGAGGATCTGCCAATCCTGAATACCCCTCTGAAAAGATCCGCCCCTCTGTGTGCCAGCTAGTTATGCCCAAAACTCAGCCAGTAGAACTTCTGTTCTTTTAAGGCTGTAATCCAAAAGTTCTTGACCTGAATTCCATAAATTTTGTTAACTAATAACTACTTTAATATAATGGTTTACTTTGTAATCTTATGTATTTTATTTAGACATTTGAAAACAATCTGGGAAGAGGTTCACCGGCTTCCACAGATGGCTGAACGGTCCACAACACAAGCCGGGTTTTAAGAAACCTTGCTGTAATCCCTTTTACAAGCAGATCCACTGGGATGATTAACACTCAGCCACTCACTATGTTGGTGAATGAGCTTTTGATCCTTTCTCAAGAATAGGTATTATATGGGGGCTAAGAATATGAATACATTGGGAGCCCATTGGGAAGAAGAGGGAGAGGGTAAGGAAGGTATGGTTGAGGTGGACAAAAGAATGCAGCAAGTTTCTTTCACTTGCTTTATAGCTGTGCCTAGGATAAACAAGTTGTTGACCCTCAGAGGTTACTCAATATTTTCCTAGCTTAAATTTGAAATCTTACTTTTATTCCTCATGTACCATGTATTCATTTACCCAGCGTTTACTGCTAACTGGCTAACTTATTCCACATTACTGAGGCGTTCCTGCCTTCTAATAAAGAGTCCAATGGATTGAAATGGAAAGGGATGCAGTACTTCCTCCCTTCCCTTCCCTTTTAAAGTGTACACAAGTGGTATCAAATTCAAGTGGAAATGACTTCATATTGACTTTAAAAATTATTAATATTAAATAATAATAATATTAATTATTAATATTAAACTTATCTACATTGTATTCTATTTTTATTTATTTTGTTAAACATTTCCCAATTACATTTTAATCCTGTTTGGGCTGCACTCTCAGCAGTTTTGAAGCCGTGAGTTTGATACCTCTGGTTTAGATCAACACTTTTGTGATTCAGGGCCAGTTGTGCTTGCCTCACTTCACTGGAAAAACCCACAGCCTTTACCACTCCTTAGTGCTCAGATGGAGGTCTGTTGGTTGTCTTTGTCAGTCAACAAGCATTTTATTAAATGTTTAGTATGGGCCAAGCTGCTAGGTGATGCAGTGGATGGAGCTTTGGGCCTGGAGTCAGAAAGACTCCTCTTCCTAAGTTCAAATCTGACCTCAGACACTTACTAGCTATGTGGCCCTGGACAAGTCACTGTACCCTGTTTGCCTTAGTTTCCTCATCTGTAAAATGAGCTGGAGAAAGAAATGGCAAACCACTCCAGTATCTTTACCAAGAAAACCCCAAATGGGATCACAAAGAGACAGATACAACTGAAACGAGTCAACAACAATGAGCCAGGTACTCTGCTAAATATTGGAGATACAAAAAAAGGAAAAAACATGGAGCATTTTTCAAGATAATCCTTTGTGTCCAGCACCGTGCTAGTTAAAGTGTTTAAGCATTTCAAGGTATACAAAAACCAGGAAGCTCAAATCCTGTGAATCACCCCATCAAAGAAAGGTCTGTAGTAACAGCTGAAAGCCCCTTTTCTACTTGAAGGGGGTAAATATAAACACCATACCAGTTCCCCAGTTCCCAGGGTGGTGGTACATTAGAAAGAAGGCTGGACTTACAGCCAGAGAAACTTGAGGTCTATTCACAGCTCTATTGCTTCCTAACCATGTGACCATGGGCAATTTATTTGGTGTCTCTGGGCTACAATTGGCTCATCTGTAAAAAGGTTGGACTAGATATCCTCTAAGTTCCCTTGCAGCTCTAAAGTCACCGACCTGGATAAGCAGCCCTGAAGAAATTGAGAATTGGCCACAATTGTATTTATAATAATATATTTGCTCATTGACTTTCAACTTGGGATCATTCTCAGGCTTGGTCACAGCTGTTATGTCATCTGAACCTTACCATCACCCTGTGAGGTAGGCAGGTCAGATAGTGTTAGTTCTAGTCATTAGTTGGATCCCATGACTTTTAAGGTCTCTTCCAGTTCTAAATCCATGACTTCATGATCATAAAACTTGAGGCTTCAAGCCTGGGTGAGTGGAAAGTTAGTGATGCCATTACCAGAAACAGGGGAATTGGATGAGGCCAAAGCTGATGAGTTCATTTTTGGACATGTTTGAACTTCTTGTGAATGTCCTGCAGGCAGCTGGATATGTAGGACTGGAGTTAAGAGGAAAGATTGATGCTGGATAGAAAGATGATTTTGTGGGTCATCTTCATGGAAATGATACCTGAAACCATGGCAGTGAATGAGATCAACAAGGGAAAAGGATTGAGAGAGGAGGCAGCTAAGAACAGAGTCTCAAGGGGCACACACTGGGGGTAGGCTACTAGTCAGACAGGTCAGATGAGGACCAGAAGAGAACAGTATCAAGGAAACCAAAGAGATAAGAGATCCGGAAAGAAAGAGGTCAGATGCTAGAACAAGGTCAAAGGAGAGGAGAGCAGGTCAATGGGTTTAGCAATTAAGAGGTTATTAGAGATCTTGGAGGGAGCAGATTTAGTAAAGTATTGGAGTTGAAAGCCAGATTACAAGAGATTGAGGACTGAGTGAATATTGAAGAAGGGAAAACAGTGAATATTCTCTTGATAACTTGGATTTTTCCAAAACCTTTTGACTGTGTCCCTAATTCACTTAGTACTGTGGGCATAATCAGTATTGCTTTTGTTCAGGGACTAGCTTCATACTTAAAGAAAACAATGAGCTCTGTGAATTGGTAAATGGAGGAAGAAGGAATCTTGAATGAAGCCACTCCTCCAAACCTCAGAAAAGCATAGAACTTTTTCATCCTCCTCTAGAGCCAGCAATGGAAGCTAGTCTCTTAGAACTGGGGTTCTATCTATGATAATGCAGGATCCCAGTCTAGGTCTTGTGACTCTTGAGTCAAATGTTTTTTTTCTACTAATTTCTATTGCCCATCTGTGGAGAGTGGAATTAAAATACAAGGTAATTAGGAAGTCCATGCTGAGGGATTTGGACTTTATTCTGCAAGTAGCAGGAAACCATTGAAGGTTGATGAGGAGAGGAGTGGCATGATAAGTATTGTTGTAGGAGGATTAATCTAGTGGCAATTTTAAATAGAAAACTTCTTCAAACTCACTGCCAAAAGGATATATGTTTTGAAATATAACTAGTTAAACTAGAAGAATGGGGACTTTGGCTTCAAATTAGAGGTTTCAACCTCAACTTTTTTCCAGCTTGTCTACAGACAAAATTAGTCCAAAGTGCCATTCTGCTATATGGTACCATTCTAGACTGCAGTTAGGATAGGAAAAAATGAGTCAGTAGCTCAATTCTCCCACTGTGAAATGTGTTCACAGGGCACAGCTTTCTACAATAGAGAGAGAAGGGATTTTAAGTTCCAAAAATCTTATGATTCCAACTCATCTTGTCCAGCCTTTCAGTGGGTCTAAGCCATTATTTCATCTCTTCATAAAGATTTCCAATTTGAGATTCCACAGCATCCCTCAATACCAAATCTCTGTGTGTATAACAACTTTGTTCCCTCCTAAAACTTTAAAATAAGATCCTTCAGTGGAGAGAGAAGGGAGAACCTAAAACCTGACATCTTTTTGCTTTAACACCTGTTTTCTTTCTCATTTATATTTGAAAACAATAAGTATTTCACTTTTTTCTTCTCATCAGCTATAAGTCATCTAAACGAAATGGCCCTTTGTAAATTAGCCTGTAGAATCCTGAATTCATACCACATAATATCATCATTCTAACAAGAAAAGTCTCATTATCACACTGATGGAGAGGATAGTGAATGCAAACTAATTTTAAACATTCACCTAAATCAGAAATTATTAAAAAGAATCTAACATGGAAAAGTAATATGCATTCCAAAGGGAAACCTAGTAAGTATATGTTTTGTATCATCCTTGCTACTCCTTTCCACTAATACAGATAATCAAGAATGGGCTACATGTACATTTCCTTTCAGCTTCATCTTAGATCAAAGTTCTAACCAATCCCCAGACTCACTTGTATCTCTTCTCCTCCACATTTCTCTTGTATGTATTTCTCATGCTGTTCTGGAAGAGAAATTGCCCTTTTTAATAGCCTGCCCTGCTGGCATGTCCAACCTTTTCAGAAACCACCTGATGGCTCTCTCTGCTCTCCAGTGTTGGGCACTGGCTATGGGAGCACAGAGGAGACAGTGTTTGCTTCTGGCTGGGAGAGTTGTTTTGCACTTCTCTTGGGTTGTAGTGCCCTGAAACACTTCATTCCTCTAATAATAAACTAAAAAAAAAAAGAGAGAGAGAGACAGGACGTGCAAAGGGCCAACATGTCCATCTTTAGGATAAAACTGTTGAAAACATTAGTTTGAGTGAGGTGCATCTTTCTTCTTCATTACTGAATAAGGTCTATGGAGTTGGGCCATTTACTCAGATAGCATCCAGGCATTCCAGGCTGATGTCCTTGATTGGTTCAAACATAATATCAAGTGATACTATTCCAGGGTACAGTTAGTTCCATACAAAACAATGTTATATGTGGGCAATGATGTTACACCAGTGTTTGAGGACTTTATTTCGGGGTTTGATTATATCACGTTCATATTATTAGAAAATGATACTGGTCAGAGCAATCTTAATATGGTGTTTGTCTATATTGTGTTTCACCTTAATATGTGATTATCAGGGCGTCATCTAATCCAATCCACTTCATTTTACAGATAAAGAAATTGAGGTCCAAAGACATGAAGTGACTTGCCCAAGTTCATTTAAGTTTTAAATGACAGAATCATAGGATCATAGCTATAGAAGTAGAAAGGACCTTAGAAGTCATTGAATCCAACCCCTTCATTTTGCAGATAAGGAAATTGAATTCTAGAGAGGTTGTCTGATTTTTCCGAGGTCATACAAGTGACAGCAAAGATTCCCACCCAGGTCCCCTGATTTTAAATCTAGCTCTCTTTCCACTCTTCTATATAAAGTGATTTGACCAAGACAACACAGATAGTAAACAGAGCTGGGATTTGAACCCTGGGCTCCTGACTCTAAAAACACTATTCTTTCCACAACACTACACCGCAATAAGTTAGATTTATTCAACCCTTGTTTTCATGCCTTTACAGCACTGGCACCGCATAAGGACATTTGCAAAGTATTGCAGGATTCTCAGACAGCACGATCTTCAAATGCCTGAACTGGAAAGAACCTGAGAAAGTGTCCAAAACCTTTGTTTTTTATGTGAAGAAACTGGTCAAGAGAAGTAAAATCACTTACCTTCGTCACACAGCTAGTTTGTAAGACAGCCAAGACTAGAACTCTGGTCTCCTGGCTCCAGTCCACTCTTCCCCCCAATTTACCCTACCCAGTGCCCTTTTATAAAAACAAAATAACTTTGTCCAAAAAAATGTGTTTAAATTCTCATTTAATTTCATCATTATTTCAACAGATCATAAATACAAAGTTCATTTCAGTTCAGCAAATATGGATTAAGCAATTACTTTGTGCAAGACCCCATGCTTAGGAGCTAGAGATGCAAAGATGAAAAACAGCACAGTCCTTTCCCCTTGAGTACTATTCAAATCAATCTGTCCAGAGCCAGTCTTAGTATGCAAAAGTGCTGATATGTGTGACCAAGGGCCTTCAGGCTTGGACTGACTTAGGAAGCCATGACTCCCCTTTCAATAAATGTGTCCTGGAATGGTTTATGTGTTAATGGATTTTAGTCAAAACTGTTACTAAATTACCTGTTGACAAGAGCAGATTATGTATACTGAGGCAGTGGTAAAAAGATCAGAGGAACAGGTGTCAGGAACCTCAAGTTCTGATCCTAGTTCTGTGACCTAGGGCAAGTCATTTCAGCTCTCCTAACCTCAGTTTCTTCATCTATAGTAAAAAACAGTTTCCTTTGTTTATAAAATGTTATGGTCTCTTTCAGATATAAAGCCATTATTTAATGATTTTTTTCTTCTCCATTAAAATAAGAAAGTTGGATTAGATGATCTTTAAGACCCAAACTACCTATGATTTTATGAGACAGTATGAGTTAGGTCCTGTGGGAAAATACAAAGAAATAAAACTTGGAATCTCTGCCTAGAGAGATACACAACATGTTTCACATAAATCCTTCAAAAAATAACTTAAAAATTAAGTACAAATTAACACTGTGTACACATATTATCTGTGAGGATACATAAAGTAAAAGAATAATCAGAGTATAGTGGTACTGATCTCACAAGATTTCCTAAAGAAAATGAATTTTGCTTCCAGAGAGCAGAGCTGTAACAAGGAGTGGGTACACAGGTCTTTGCCCTAAGGGGCTAATATTTAGAGCAAAGTGATAGCAGACACAAATGACTGGCCTTAACACTTAATTGGCAAGAATCATTAGGAAGCTGCCAAAAGCCATGCTTCCTCTCATGCTTTCCCCCACCCCAGAGTCAGCTTCTCTCATCTAGCCTATATTACTCCCTAACCAAGGAAAGCCTCCCCAGCTATAGCCTTATTGCGTCCCAGAGACTCTGCCAAGAGTCCCAGAGCCTGGTGGTCTAGGATCTCTTTCTCCCTAGCATGTAGGGACTATTAGTGGCCCTTTTCCCCCATGACACTCTGTGTCCCCTAGACCCAAGGTTTGTCCTTGAGACCTCAACTGAATTTGAGCTGAGTGTCTTTTGTGCCACGTGACTCAAGCACATTTTATGAAACTGACCCCAGGCTCTAGAATTGTTGGTGCAGCTTTGCCTGGATGAACTTGTATAGGCCAAGGGGAAAAGGTAGGACACATGCAGTGTTGAAAATGTTAATCATTTTTCCATATCCCTGCCATTTTTGTGGTTTATGGGAATAACAGCATAAAGATTCGCTTGGCCTGAGATGAGGATCCCGTTGGAAAACAATTGGTCTGGCTAGATGAGGGTGTTGAGACAGAGAGTCATTGTTGGTTGTATGATCTGTGAAGGACAAGTATTTGAGGAGCCACAGATAGGAAATGCAGCACAGTGAATAGAATGCTGGATTCAGAGTTCAAGTCCTATCTTCGACATAAACTTGTTATGTGAAAATGGGTAAATCAGTTAATCCCAGTCTCAGTTTTCAGATCTGTGATAGCTGTATTATTTATAGCACCGAGTTGTATTAAGACTCAAATGAAGTGATGTGGATGGATGGGGGAGTGGATGAATGGATAACTTTGCAAATATTAAGTCCCTGTGTAAATATTGAAAGGTCATGTGTCATGGTAGATGGAGAGCCAATCTCAGAGTCAGCTGGGGGCTGCCTCTGACAGCCTGCCTGTCCAGCCCCAGGCAAGTCATAATTAAATCCTCAGTGCCCCAGGAAACTATAAAGAAGAGGTTCTTCACATGAACTTTAAAAATAGATAAATTGATAACTATTTCAATATAACTGATTTCCATCATAATCCTCAGTATTTAATGTATTTTAAAACATTATTCTTAGAAAGGGTCCATGGCACACAAAAAGTCGAGAATCCTTGTTTCTAGGACTATAAATTGCCAAGATGATAAACATTACAGGTCCCATCCAAAAAATAATTTGTATTTGTATTTATTTCCCCTTATAGTGATAGACAGAGATACATAGATAGACAGACATTTAGATAGGTATACAGACATTTCTATACAGATGTCAACTATTACTATCTTGATGTGCATTGAAATGATGAGAAGCAAACAACAGGCAAAGTAGCTCAGAAGGTTGTCAAGGCACTAGGTGATACCCACAGGCTCAAATTTACCACAGTAGAATGAAAAGTAGATGACCCCAATCATCCAGAAGATTGTTTTTACTAATACAAGATACCCTGTAAATGGGCTCTGAAAAGAGCAATAGAATTGGTAATCAAATGTGATACTCGCCTAGTTATTAGTATTGCCTTTGTTAAGTGTATTGATTTATATATAGCGAAGTTGTATATTATTTAGTGACCTGTCAATAAGAAGGACCTTTTTCCTGATTGATTTTTTTTTATCACTGTCAGGTTATTCCAATCCTGACTCTGTGTGTAAACATGGGTGTATGTCTGTTTCTAAATGTTTTAGTTCAGAGGTATCAAACACCCAGCTGCAGTATTCCCCAGTACACTCCCCCACCACCACCAGATTAAAATGTCATTGGGAAATACTTAACAAAATAAATAAGAATACAATAGAACTTAGATAATATTAATGTGTGGTTTTCCAAGTCAATATGCCACATGAAGGGATCCTTATGTATAGCGTAGTGCCCCTCCCCCCTTTCTAGTTGAATTTGAAACCACAGATTTCCTGTTATTTCTTGGTTTGTTTAATGTAAGGGGTTTTGTTTGTTTTGTTTTAGCAAATTGGTCATTTCTACAAAAGAGCAATCAGTCCTGGTTTTGCTTTGTGCAAAACAAGAGTTTAATAAAGACTTGAGCTTAATTTCCCACTCCTTACAAATGATTGATACTAGATTAATGTGAAGGACTGCTAATGTCTAGAGCACAATTTCCACAGATGTGAGGGCTAATTTCATTGCTACTGATACAGAAAAATCTATTCCCCATAAGTTTACAAACAGATTTGGTGAGAGCGGGTAACCACAGGTCGATTCTGAAAGGAAGCTTTGGGGCATTCTGGATTAGCTCTTGCAGTATGGTGTGACCAGCAGAGCACTGCACTGTGAATCAAAAGCCCTGGGTTATCGTATATTGGATGAATCTCTTAACATTTTGACACCCATTTCTTCATCTGTAAAATGGAGATAGTAATGGTACCTGTCCTGGTTATTTCACGGGGTTGATGTGGAATCAAATGAGATGAAAACATCTTAGAGTTTATATAAAGCATTACACAAATATCAGATTATAATAATAGTATTGTGTAATTGATCAATTATATGTAAGTAAGCAATATGATATAAATGATTATCATAGCTGGCATTTAGGTTTACAAAGCACTTTGAATATCTTATCTCTTATTATAATGGAAGGAGCACTGTGTGCTACAGCCTAGGTTCAAATCCTACTTAGGGGACAAGAAAGAAACAAGCATTTATTAAGCACCAACTCTGTGCCAGGGGACTGTGCTTATCTTATTTGACCTCTGATGTTTTGTGACCTTTGTGACCTTGACTAAGTTCTCCACCCTCCATAAGCCTCAGTTTCTTCATCTCTAAAATCAAGAGGTTGGACCTTAGATGTCCCTTCCGGCTCTATACTCTCTAAAACCTGTGAGATGAGTACTACTGGTATTATGTTCTCCCTTTTACTGAGTAAAAAGGTTCAGAGAGGTTAAGTGATTTGCCCATGGTAATCTAGCCAAGCACTAATCAGTGCTTGGTTGTAGCTGAGAAGCCTCAGGTTGGAAATGGGAAGTGGGCACTCCAGCAGGAACATGAGTTGGTTTTTGGAGGCAGAATTGGTAATAGGAAGGGAAAAGAAAAGAATCTTGCATATGATAAAAAATTCACTTATTGAATGAAACCTCTGATTCCAGAGGACGTTTCAGTACTAAATCAAAAAAAGTTACATATCTCAATTCTGGATGAAAAGCTGTGTGCAGAACTGAACACTGTTACTATGCTGACATTCTAGTTTCTTCCACAGAGCCACTTAGGTCTTCTGGCTCCATGGATAGAGGTAGCAGGGTTCCCTCTTAACTGTAGAAATGAAGTCACAAGCCTTCATACCCCTAGTCTTAGAACACTGCAGTAGCCCTCAAGCTGATTGTCCTCTGTCCGTTCTCTTTTCAGCTACAGAGACTGAATAACATTATTAGAAAAGTCTCCCTCATAGAGGTTTTAATTACGTCACCTCTAGCTTGAAAAACTACAGTGGTCCCTTCCCACCATACAAAATTTTAGTCATTTTTGCTTCTTGAACCCTATCATTACCACTGTACCCATTATTTTAAAAAAATTATTCAGAGAAGAGGGTCTAGACTTCAGGAGACTGCCAAAGGGGTCAAAAACATGAAAACGATAAAGAACTTCTGCCCTAGAATACTGACCTCCTGAGATTCCTAAGTTCTCACCATTCATTCATTCAGCAAAGATGTAAGTACCTATTTCATGCAAAGTCTCTGTCCTAGGAACCGTGAGAAATAGCAAGATCAATCAGTAAGCATTTATTAAGTGCCTACCAGGTACTAGGCCTTGGGGATACAAACACAGAAATACAATAGTCCCTGCACTTGAGGTGCTCACTGTTTGTTAGGGAGAACTATTAACATATAGAGGTAAACGCAAAATAGATACAAGATAATTTTGGGATGTAGAGACACCAGCAGCTAGAGTTATATGGAAAGACTTCATATAAAGGTAATCTTTGTGCTGATCCTTGAAGGAAGCTAGGGATTCTAAAAGAGGTGAGGTGGAGTGCATTTCAGACATTCCAGATGAACATTAGAGCCACATTGGTTTGACTGTAGTATAAATATCTTACAATATACATTAGTATACAGTGCCATAATTAGGAAGCACAACCAGAGCTTTGTGCCAAGGGAATAAAATTCTGAGGGTCCTGACAGTTCTTGGACTGTTTAATAGTTTAAACACAACTAAACTTAACACATAATTAGCAAGAATAATTAATTTAAAAAGTAAGCTACCAAGTATGTGCCTCTTCCTGGATTCCATCTACCTGGGGTTCGCCATGTGTATTGCCTCCTGTTGGATTGAGATCTCCTTGAGGGCAGACACTGACTGTCCTATTTTTCTGTTTGTATTCCCACTGCTATTTATTAAGTGGTAAGCACTTAACAAATGCTTATTCATTCATGTTTATCTCTCACTGCCTCTTCATAGGATTCCTGTGTTTGGATTTGTTTGTTTGTTTTTTTAAGGCAGTTAGGGTTAAGTGACTTGCACAGGGTCGCCCAGCTAGTGTCAGGTGTTTGAACTCAGGGCCAGTGCTCTATCCACTACACCGCCTAGCTGCCCCGGATTTGTTTTGAAAACACGTTTGATGAGAAATTCTAAGAAGCACAGGAAGACTTGTATGAATTGATACAGAATGAAGTTAACAAGTAGAAGAACTAAATATTGACTACAATAATAGAAATGAAAAGAATAATAAAATCAAAACTAACCACCAGATAGTTACAATGACCAATCTTGGCCTCAAGAAAGAGATGAGTAAAAACCACCTCCCTCCTTTTGTTGGGAAAAGTTGAGGACTTATATATAAGGAGAAAACTATGAGCATTATATAGAAATTATGGGCAGGCAGATATAGACATAGCTATGTGTGTGTGTGTGTATATATGTGTGTGTGTGTGTGTGTGTGTGTGTGTGTGTGTGTGTATATATATATATATACATATATATATATATATATATATATATAAGAGAGAGAGAGAGAGAGTATGTACCTGTAACGTGTGTGTGTGTGTGTGTGTGTGTGTGTGTGTGTGTGTGTGTGTGTGTGACTTCCTAAGAGTTAGATTTGTCCAGAAATAAAGTGAACTGTCTGGGGGAAGTAGTGAGTTCCTGTCATTGGCAAAACTCAAGGAAAAGTTGGATGACTACTTGAAAGAGAAGAGGCTGGTACTTCAAGTAACTCATGAGATTCTTTATGTGTGTGTATACATACATGTATGTTTTTGTTCTGAACTCAATAAACAACAAACATGAACATTTTCATATGCAATGAACAGAAAAGGGAGATTGTGTGTGAAACCATGAATGACTCTCTATTACATCCAGCTTATCTCATTTTTTTAAAAGAAAATAATAAAGTCAACACATTAATTTCAAAGCTACCCTGTTTGTCTGTGTCTCCCTTTGAATCTTCTTCTTTCTCTTCTGACCATTACCTTGAAAGCTTCATCAACGCTCTTTTCTTTCTCTCTTTTTTGGGGTATTGCTATCGGGATATCTCCCCTCTCTTCCCTCCCCCTCCAAAAAAAATTTTTTAAGCCCTCACTTGCAACAAGTATAGCCAAGCCAAAAAAAAAAAATCCACACATATATCCCATGACATCCTGATACTTTGAAGAGGAGACCCTTGGTATAAATGAGGTTTTGACAGTTGAATGATGCTATCACTTTTCTCACACCTGGAGAGTAGAAAAGAAGAGGGCACTGCAGAGGGCAAGATGATACCACAGGATGGGGGCAGGGAGCAAAAAAGAGAAACTGGACTTACTGAAAACCTACTTTAGGACTTCATAATTTTGCTGATACTTAGCCCTGATTGGGTTCATCTGTAGGAAGACATATGGAAACTCTAGGCAGAGTGCAAGGCACATATAATGCACATATAATAGGTCTTTAAAGGGAATTTTGCTCAGGAGAAAGGACTTGAATGGAAGTGTATAAAACCCTTTTGCATACCTAGATGTTAGCAAACAGTGTGAAAATAACATAAATATATTTCCCCCAAGGAAGAAATTTTACTGTTCAGTCCAGGCCCCCATGTGTTCAGGTTATGGAGTTAGAATCACATCCCCTGTCAGAGAAGGAAGAGGCATTAAGAGGCTTGGGAAAATCAGGCCCTATTAAAGAATTCTGACTTCCATTCAGGAAGCAGTGCCTACCTTTCTCTATGGTCTGTACTCCACTGTACCATACCTTACAAATGTTCCTATCCTGGTTCAATTAGAGGAAGGTAGGACAATGAGAAGCTTCACTGATTGCTTCTAATTAGATATTAACTGATATTTAAAGTGGGACGTTAAAAGTCTAACCACTTCATTTTATAGGGAAGGTCCAGAGAGGTCCATTGGCTTGTACAACATCTCAGCACATAAAGGGCAGTCAGGATTTGAATCCTGGCACCTTAACTTCTAATGTACTGTTCTTTCCATTAGAACATATGGTGCCTACCTCATCTCCACTACTTCTTTCTGATTTCTAGTATATATCAAGATGACATTCTCTGGATAAAGGGTTCAGTCCAAGAAGGGACAGTCCAAGAAAAGGGTATAAGGAAGACTATAGATGAGGAAATAAAGGGCAAGGAAAAGAGGAGAGATACACGTTGGGAGTAAGAAGCCCCGGAGGACCAGGGGTTTTCCTTGAGAAGGAAGTAAGCAGTGAGTCAAGCATATGGAGAGACCAAATTGAAAGTTCTCTGACACCTGAATTTGGTTTTTGTAATAATTAATATCGTCAGATTTTTTTCCCACTCTTACTGGACAAATAAATTTATTCAGTATTCATTAAACAATTATTTGATTTAAGCACCCATGCCATGCACTGGTCAAGCTTCTAGGAGAAATACGAAAACAAATCAAATGTGATCCTTGTTCTCAAGAAACTTACAGCCTAGTTTGGGTATTTGGGAATACATGTAAATAAATCAATTTAATACAAATTACAATAGAAGTATGTAAGAGGATCAAAAAGTGCTAAGTGATTGCTGATAAAGGAGTTCATACTTTAGCTGTAAGGTCCAAGATGTCACTGAGGGGGATGGCACTGGAGCTAAGCCTTGAATGTTGAGTAGGGGGTACTCTTGGTATAGGTAGCAGAATGAGCAAAAGCACCAAAGTAGGAAAACCTGCAGGACATGTGAGTAATCCATTTGGCTGGAGCGTAAGAGTATGTGAAATAAGGCCTTAGAGGTAAGTTGGAGCCCACTTGGAGCCTAGAATGAATGCTAGGTTAAAGAATTTAGATTTTATTAGGGTGACAGTGGGAAACAAGTTCATGTTTTTGAGCAGATGTGTTTATCCCAGTGCACTGGGAAGATTATCCTAGAATTAGTCATAGATTTAGAACTGGAAGAGACCTCAGGCATTATCTAGCCCAACCCCCCTCATTTTACAGATGAAGAACTGAGGCCAAGAAAGCCTAAGTGATTTGTCCAGGGTTACACAGGTATTAAGTATCAGAGGAGGAATTTGAACCCATGGCTTCCTACTCTCTACTTCCTACCTATAGTCCTGCACTATACCATGGTGTATATGTAGGAATAGTGATAGTTGATATAGCACTTTAAAGTATGCACAGGATTTTTACATAGATTATTATGTCTGATCACAACAACCCTGTGAAGTAGGTGCTCTTATCTCCATTTTACAGATAAAGAAACTGAGGCTCAGAGAGTAGTCATGGGTCACATGGGTCATAACTATCTGAAGCAAAATTTGAATCCTGGTCTTTCTTACTCCAAGTCCAATTTCTTGATCAGTCACATCAAAGAAGAGGAAGATTGTAAGTGCAGTAAACTATTCCATTAGTCTAAGCGAGAGGTAATATAATGGGGGCATGAATGAAGGAATGAATGAACAGGAATTTGTTAAGTGTTCTACTAGGTCCTCAGCACTGGAGATATAAATGGAGAAGGAAGACAGTCCCTTCTCTCAAGAGGCTCACTTTCTAATATGGGAGACCAATACCTTGAGGTTTTAGTTTCAGGTCAGATGGAAAGGTCTCATGGAGGTCCTCAGGATGTGGCAAAGCAGATAATAGAGTGATTTATCTTCTTTAATGCCATTTCCAATAATACAGTCATCTGTTTCTAATGTTAGACCATGTGCTAGTGCCAATATTTTTAGTGACAGCTTTCTTTTCTGGATCTTTCGTGGTTGTGGCTACAGCACCTGCAGGAGCAGTAGCCAGGATGCAATATCCAGGATGATGGCTTTGAGGGGTGGGCTAGAAGCAGGATTGGTGGGGATAGGGGGAGGTGGTAGGGGGGCAATGCTGCCATTCCCAGGGCCCTGGCACTTACCTACCCTTTGGTAGCAGTTGGTCAACAGTTGGCATTGGTGGTGTTGAAGAAGATTGACCCTTTCTCCACAATGATTTCTCCATTCAATGATGGCTGCTGAGGCTGATGTCTGATATTAATATGGAAGGGTTAATTTAAAGAATTGCCAGACACGATTGATAGGATTTGTTAACTGAGTGCATTTGGGGAGAAGGAGGTGTCAAAATCACTTTATAGGATCATGCAAAATATAAAGCACTATATAAATGCCTTATCATTGTGCCTATTTAAATACATATGTGACCCTCTTCCTACTGGAGCAGAAGAGCTGAATCATATATGTGGGGGTGACTGATAGAGATTTTGCAAAGGAGGTTAGTTTTTGAACTTTAAAGAGAAGGGACAAACAGAAACTGTAAGATTTTTTTTGTTGTTATTGTTAGAACTGCATAGAAACCTTAAGACCTTTTAAACGGTTTAAACATAAACAAAAAGGGGTACTAGGTGGCGCAGCAAATAGAGCACCGGCTCTGGAGTCAGGAGGACCTGAGTTCAAATCCGGCCTCAGTCACATGATACATATTAGCTGTGTGACCCTGAGCAAGTCACTTAACCCTGATTGCCTCGAAAAAAAAAGTTTGGGACCTCAGCAGTGATAGCTCCAGCACAGACCATATCAAATAGAACAGAAAAGGTGGAGGAGAGGGCAAAGACTTGGGTAATCCTGAGCCCTTTAATGTTCTGAAGGAAAGCATTGTCTGAAGCTGCTGAAAGTAGCCATTGGAAGAGCTAATGAAGGGGCAGCTAGATGGCACAATGGATAGAGCACTGGCCCTGAAGTCAGGAGTACCTGAGTTCAAATCTGCCCTCAGACCAAACACTTGACACTTAGTAGCTATGTGACCCTGGGCAAGTCACTTAACCCCAATTGCCTAAAGAAGAAGAAGAAGAAGAGCTAATGTATACCTTGACTTGATGCATTCATTCAATACCACAACCATTTATTAAATGTCTACTATGTATGCGGCACGGGGGGTACAAAGATGAGCAGTAACTAACAACGCCTGCCTGCCTTGAACAGACCAAGGGACTGGTATTGTTGATGCACTTTTCTGGAAGATACAACATCTGCCCACATAAAGTTTTAGTATGAGGTAGAATGTGATCAAAGCAATAGCGGGAGCTGGTCAAAATGCTTTTAGTAATGTTGAGGAAGGAGAACATTTTCCCTTGAGGGAATCCAGGAAGTTTCATGGAACAGATGGCACCCATGAATGTTACAGAGGCCAGAGAGGTGGAGGTCAAACTCAGGGAATAAATTTCACAGGAGTATAGAATGTGTGAAGGAAAAATACTCGGTAATGACTTAGAGAAGTTGAGTTGGAGCTGAAGTGTATAGGGCCAAAAATGCCAAAAATTAAGCCAGTGCAGGATTTTGAGCAGGGGTGGCATGGGCAGAACTGTACAGTAGGAAGATTACTTTTGCAGTGGTGTGAAAGATGGACTAGAGAGGAGAAAGATTAGCAGCAGGGGCTCCAATTGAGAGGCAATAACACTAGTAAAGTTGAGAGAAGATAAAATCCAGAACTGGGGTCGTGGTTCTGCTGGTGGAGAGCAGGAGATTAATGGATGGATGGATAGATGGATAGGTGGGGAAATAGATACATGGATAGATAGAAATAGAAAGAGGAAGAAAGAAGGGAAGAAAGATGATGTTAAAGATATTGTAAAGGTATAGTCAACAAGAACTGACAACTGTTTAGATATGTTTTTGACCTACAGGGGCCCAAGTTCAGGGTTTGTTCATTTGAGCTAATTTGGTAAGTTCTGAGGAAGTGTCACTTGGTATGGAATGACAAAACCGGAAAAGGTCTCTAGAGGTCATCTGGTCCCAATCCCTGATTCAAACCATAATCATATTTAATCCATCCATCTTAAGGTGATTGGCCTTCTCAATCTTAAAAAGATCTCCAAGAGAGGAAATTCCATAACCTTAGTAGCTGAGGAAAATAGATAACATCAAGATATGGAGGAGTGGAAACCAAGAGGCTGAGGCTATGATTTCACATATTTTATCTTCAGTAGAATACCAACTGTGCAGGGAACAGCCCTCATGAACAATCAAGTTGTGCAATCAGAATTTTTTAATCTTATTACATTAAATAATACTGTATCCTCTTGCAGTGACCTGAGGGGTCAATATGATTGGAAGGGAAAATCTGCTTGCCAGTAATCTAATTTGTCTAATGTTTCTTTCTAGGGAATAGTAATTAGGGATAGGGATTATACTGGGTTACTTTAAAAGAACCGTGTGCTGTGTGTAGCTTAAAAGATTTTTTTCTTAACTTCTGATCATTATAAGGGAGGCAGTATGGTATAGCTAAAAAGAGCCATGAAACATGGGTCCCAGTTATACCACTAACCAGCTGTGTAACATGGTATACGACACTCCACCTCTCTGCAACCCAGCTTCCTCACCCATACAAATTTTTGCTGTTAAACTATATTAGCTTTGTGACCCAGCCACATCAATCTCTTTGAGCCCCAATTTCCTCATCTGTAAAATGGAGCTATTCTTGTACTACCTCACAGGATTGTTGTGAGGAAAAGCAGTGAAAACTGTATAAATATAAATTGTTATTATGAGAGAGAGCAGCCTAATCTGTAAGGTAAGGGAATAAGTGATAGTGAGAAAGTCCTTTCCAACTCTGACATTATGTGATTGCGATTTGTAATGTGCCTCATCGTTGCAGGAGTATCACATTGCCTGAATGATGATCAATGAAGCCAATTCAATAGTTTTCTAATAGAAGAGCTTACCTTACCCTAGTCTTAGGGAGAGGGAATAGAGTACAGAGTGAGTGCCTTTTTTTCTTTTTAAAATCTTATTTTTACTGATATCTGTTGTTTTTGTATCACCTTCATTTCTGAATATATCCCTCCCTTTCCTCCTTATCTAGTGAGTAACAAACTTGTTAACAAAGAATTCACAAGAAAAAGGTAAAAAAGCATCTCAGTAAAACTGACCAACACGTCCACTAGAACTAGCACTATATAGAAACATTCCACTCCTATAGTGTCATTAACTTTTTTGTGTATCAGGGTCTCCCATATCAGTCTGGTGAAGCCTATGTAGACCCTTTCTCAGAATGATGTTTTTAAATGCATAAGATAAAATACAGAGCATTGAAAAAAAAACCCAATTATATTGAAATCATTATTTAAAACAAGTTTTTAAAGTGTATAGACTTCAAGTTAAGGTATGCTGGTATATGTTGTTCTCCTGGTTCTGTTTACTTAATAAGAAAGTCCTTTCTGGCCCTTCCCTCTCTCCTGGTGGATCCTGGTGCATGCTCATGTAGAGCTAGAGGTTCAGGCGTGAGATAAGAAAGCGCTCCCTGCTGCCCTCTTGAGGGCGTTGGCGAGTATAGGCACATCATTCCTCAGATTTCCCTAGAGCCTCTCTGGGTACCTGAGATTTCAGACCGTCCCAATTACTATGTCATGGATGGCAGCTCTTCATCAGCTTAGTCATGCAGAGGTGAGAAGCAGAACTAGAGACTGTGTACGTGAGCCTTCCTGAAGCTTACAAGGTGTAGTCTGTAAGAACGGTATCTTAAGTAATCTAGAGCTGCTTTGTTTGACCCTGTGTCCTGGAACACCACCACCAGACCCAACCTTTTCTTCCACAGGTATTTGCTAATACCTTTTGTTATTTCCCCTAATGGTATTTCCTGAATGGTTTGGAAATTTTGAGACGAGGAGGATGCAGAGAAGAAAAGTGTGGTGTGAGGGGGAGGATGTTGTGGTTGTGGCATTAAATGTTATAATTTAAGTAGAAACAGAAATTTAAAATGACATTTTCCACATTTCAAATGGAAGTCTCTTGTGGGATACTGCAAAAGAGCACTGGTCTTTGAATCAGAAGCCCTGGGTTCTAGCCGTTGGGTCTCTCACTTAACTACTGCATGACCCTGGGGTCATATAGCATCTCTGAGTCTCAGTTTCTTCATCTGAACAAAATGTTAATAGCAAAATATTTGTTCTACCTACCCACCAGAACCTATTGTGCCAATCAAATGAAATAATATACATAAATCACGTTGTAAACCAAATCTCTGCATTAATGCCAGCTATCGTGATAATTATTTATATTCATTATTTAATGCACTTCAAATCCAAAGATCCAAAAAACCCAAGTGGGGAAAGGGGTGGCAGTTATGTATTTTGATGCTACTTACAATTCGGTATTTGAGTGAACTCTTTACTTAAAAAAAAACAGTTCTAAAATTCATGAACTTTCTTTTTAATTTAAAAACTATATTGAAATATAATTGGTTTCCTTTGTAATCCTCTGTATTCTCCTTAATGCATTTGAGAACTTTGTTCTGAGAAGGGGTCCACTGGCTGCACCAATGCCCCAATGCCAAAAGGGTCTATGACACCCAAAAGGTTAAGGAATCTTGCCTTAGACGTTCCTCTAATTCCGTACCTAAGGTGGAAAGGTTGGGGAGAAGTAAGCAGCCTCCATGTTGGTTTACTTCTAGGCTTTGACACTATTATCAGCTGTCACTGAGCAGTATGGGTTGGGGAAGGAGTTAAGTGTGGTTCCATTTATTATTGTTTCTCCCAAAGCAGAGACAATTCCTCTGGCTTTCCCTCTGTTCTTCTTCTGTCTTAACCTCCCTACTTCCCCTTGACCTAGAATATTCCAGATCTAGTTCACTCTGTCCTTTGATCATATTCAAGGTAGAAGTTTTTAATAAAATACTGGACATTCATGTCATGCTTTAAAGTTTGAGAAACAATTCTGCATTCTCTCCTTTGGGCTTTGCAGTAGCTCTTTGAGGTGGGTGCTACGGGTACTCTTATCCCCATTTTCTCAATGAAAAAACTGAGGCACACAGTGGTCAAGCGACTTGCCTACGGTCACACAACTAGTATCACTGGCAGAAATTGAATCCAGGTCTTCTAATCTGCAGGTCCAAAACAGTTATTTGGGTATAGTGGAGAGATCTAGGTGTTTTGCAGTTAGTAAGTCTTCAGTTTGAATCCTGCCTCAGACACTTACTAGTGGTTGTGATCCTGGGCAAATCATCTGACCTCTCAGACTTACTTTCCTCATCTGTAAGATAAGAATAATAATGGCACCTACCTCAAAGGTTGTGTGGATCAAATGACATTGTAATATGTAATATGTAAAATGCTTTCCAAATCTTAAAGGGCTATGTAAATGCTAGTGACAAGGAGGAGGAGGAGCTCATGTTGCCTCTGGGAAATAGGAATTTCTCATTACAGTGAATATAACAATATAACAAATATATAATATAATATAAATATAACAAAAGCAGACATTTATACTCTTCTTTAAGGTTTACAAATAGTTTTACAGACCTTATTTCGTGGGAACCTCTCAATAACCCTGTGAAGTACAGACTACAGTCACCATTATCTCCATTTGTTTCTGTCTGTTCCTGTGGTCTCATTAGAGCAGGAGTTCCATGCTGAGGAAATCTCTGCCAATTAAGACTATTGAAATGACTGGCCCAAGGTCACACAGTAAGAAGCAGAGACAGGATCAGAATCCAGGTATTCCTGCTTCCACAATTAGTACAGTTTTCACTACTTCTATATTTAGTAGACTCTGCTGTGCCAAACTGCCTGACATCACCTCTTACAATTAAAGAAAGATTCAGTCCTCCCCACCACAGGCACACTCACGTGCTCACACACACACACACCAACTCAAAACCTGGCCATTTCAGCTCTCATTTCCTCTCCTGAACCCCTCCTTCTCTGCTTTGACTCCAAAGTCAAGTGATTCAGCTGTGCAAGAACACTTCAATCCCTTTAGCCATGACCCTGCTTGCTCACCTTAACAACAAAGCATAGTGGAGCAACAGCTTGGGGAATGGAGCTAGAGTCCACAAATAGGCAAAACAGGCTTTTAACCTTATCTCTATGCAACATTTAGGAATGCCTCTTCCTATCTGTGCCACCATGCTTTCCTCATCTCTGCTAGCCTGTGACATGCAAGAGTTTATATGAAAACTATACACTGAATCTTAGGGAGGAAAGTTCAGCTGTCACACTAGGTTCCCTGGAAGCCTACCGGATGTGGCGGTGTTAATGAGAGACCCAAGTTATCGCTGTCTGTAGCATTCTCACTCTCCATCCTCAGCCAGAAAGGTTTTCTTTCCCAGCTTTGTTAACAAATAACTCTGACATTGTGAGTCCTGATAACAGATTGTATGTCACCATGTTAAGAGGCATATTGTTTAAATCACTCTTTGAAAAGGAACTTGTGTAGAAGAGAGATGTAGGGATTAAAAGTGGGGAGAGAGAAGGGGAGAGGGAAAGAGGTACATGTTTGTGTGGGTGTGAGACAGAAACAGAAAGACATACAGAGAGGAGAGACAAACACAGAGACAGATAGAGAGAAGAGAAACAGAGAAAGAAGAGACAAAGACAGAGACAGAAGAAAGAGAGAGAGAGAGAGAGAGAGAGAGAGAGAGAGAACGTATCAGCCAAATTCTGTTTCCCAGTAAAAGTGCACCTGGGAATGTAGACCAAAATTAAAACTAATCAAACAAAACAAACCCATCATTTGGGAGGTATTTGGTAGCAGCGACTGATTCTTTGTCTTAAAACCAGGAGAGGGAGCACTAGTCCTTAAGTCACTGCTATGAGCGATGATGGGGCTTTAGGGGAAAGCCCTCCCTCTCTGCGCCATCAGCCATGCTATCCATAATTCATATCCATAAAGGAATTCCTCAGAAGGAGAGCTCCCTGGGATTTGGTTTGCTGCTGCTTGGTTAGTTTGGGTTTGGTTACTAAATGCTGAACCGAGGGACTTTTGTCTAGGGCAAGTCACAGGAAGGGTCACTGAGTAGCAACTGACCAGATTATGGTCTTATGATTAAAACTCTGCTTTTTTAAGAAAAGTGAAGGACAGGCAGGTTGATTGGAGCTACTCTTGGGGAGATTACCAGACTGCCGGGATCCCTTACCAGTTTTCCTGTAGGGCAGTTCCACCCTCATCCTAGGGACCCAACTTTTTTTCCAAAGAATGTCACAAAAGAATGCCGCTCATCCCCTTGAATGTGCATGTGTCTCTGCACCTTTCTAGGTGGCATCTCCCCACTGTGCGAAGCATCCAGGGGTGGCTCTGACATGTGGGTTATGTAAGCATAAGAGCAGAGATGGAGGAGAAGAGGAGAACAGCAGCGCTTGGTGGCGAGTTGCATTGGAACAATTAGGGAGACTTTGGAACACAGTTATTAATGATGGGCTGCTTCAAAGCTGGGCTGGGCTGAATGGTCCAGGAACCATTCCAGCAGCTTCTTGAAGAGAATGGCTCAGTACCCTGTTGTCTCCTGCCCCTGCTGCGGTAAATTTGAATCTGGCCTCTAGTTCCTCCTCCCTCTTTTGCTTCAATTGAAAGCAGGAGGAGAAGGAGGAGGAGGAGGAGGAGGAGGCAAAGGCAGAAATTTTGTTACTTTCTCTCCCCGGGCTCCCTATGGCTTTGTAGTTAGTACAGGCTCCCTGTGTTAGTTGGTTACCCACTGGCAGCAGGTGGGTGAGGACGCTGCATGTGTGCTTGGGAGAGGAGGCCTGGAGCTACCAGCTCTTTGTAAGTATAAACTACAGGCCCTGGCCCTGCCATCCCATCCCCCCACCCTACTGTTTTGGAACTAGTTAGGGTTTGAGACTTGAATGGGGGAGGGACAGAGCTGGGGGGGAGGAGTATGGGATTTTTGGCCCCCTTGGCAAATGTGGAAATTGTTGAAGAATTTTCCTAAACCCTAGATTCAAAGGGAGGTTAAAAGGTAATTGGAAGGAAAGAAAAACAGGGGTTTTACTCAAGTGGACAAAGAGCTCCCCTCGGAAACTTCATTGCCTCTTTTAAAGATTTGCTTTGACTATAGAGAATGGAGTAAGGCATGTGTCTGGGCCCATTTTCCAACATGTTCCCAAAAGACGTTAACCCTTTGAGGTAAATTGAAGGGGGCTGGATTGTGAAACTAGAGCTGTGTGTCAGGTCCAGCAAGTTAACACTCATGCACTAGCATTCTGAGGGAAACTGAGCTACAGAGATAATTAGTGACTTGTGGCATCCACTCAGTGTTGGTATTTTAAGATTCAAGATTTCTAGTCTTCCCAGCCTTAACAAAGTTAGGGTTTTGTTCTAATGATATCCATTCCTTCCCCTCCCCTCCATCTCACACACATATACACATACACACACACACACACACACACACACACACACACACACACACACACACACATATGTAGCCTCACATGGGGCTACTTCCTGGTTAAGGTCTTTCTGGTCCCCAACTGCTTGATGAAAAGCTTAGCACCCACTTTAAAAAGAAAGCTTTGGCACCGCCTTAATCTGTGTATGGCCAATTCTTCTATCTTCTGTCAGATATGTGCCCCCAAGGTATGAAGCCATGCAAAGATCTCAGGTAAAAGTTAGCAATTCTGTCTGGATCCTTTGATTCATCCTCCATCAGTGTTACCGTGAAACTGTTCAATTATCCCAGGAATTAACATTGCTACTTCAGACCTTCAGTCCCAGAAATCAATATGATCAAGCAGTTTTAAAATAAGCTCCTCCTCTTCCTCCTTGTATATCCCTAGGTCCTCCCCTCCCCCATCCATATTCAGACTGTAAAAACAGAAGATAGAAAATAACTACTCTCATTTACACAGCAAGTGCTTTAAAGTTGTCAAAAAGCTCTCCTCACAAACTTGTAATGTAAGTTTAACATAAGTATTATTATCCCCATTTCACGGATGATGAAAGGAGGCTTTGAAAGGTTAAGTGAATGACCACAGTCACACTGCTAGTATCCGTGGTGAGATTCAAACCCAGGTTTCTTGACTCCAAAGCCAGCATCCTAGCCACTACCCCATTGTGTCTCACCTTTACCCTGCTCATGGGTACTTTCCACAGGGTTTAGTTGTCCTAAATACAGTGCTCCTCAGTCCTGCTAATAACGGAATATAAGACTGATATGAAGACCAAACTGATAATATGATGCCTGACCTCCCTTCCATGCCCTTTTTTTGTGGTATCGCCGTTGGTCTGAGACAGGTGTCTTGTGGGTATGTTTTTGTACTCTCGCTCTCCAGCATGTACTCTATTGCTGCTGCCTTCTCCAAGGGCTTTGTATCTCAAGCTTCCTGTTCTGTTTTGAAAACTTGTAGCAGAGATACATGCCTTGGCAGATACAGAGACAATTTGAATTGCAAGCATCTGACCTGAATATTTGGCATGCAATTAGCAACTTGGTTCACCAAAAGTGGAAGGTGGTTAATCAACTTGGCACCAGCCATTCTTCACTGCTCCAAGGTTATCTAAATTTCCAGCTTCTGCCATCCCTAGGGGTCAGGTGCTAACATGCAGAGTTAGTGCTTGGAGTTTTTTCCTTTGCCTCAGAGAGAGTAAAGGTATATGTTAGTAGAGAGAAGCTGACATGTCATGCTCTATCTGTAGCTTTTACTGACTTCTTCCCCATTGAAACATATGGTGCCAGCCCTTGGACAGCCCACACTAAGATAAATTCCCAAAGGCAGAAGTGTCCCTTTCCCCACTGGCGCAGTTACCAAAGCAAAAACAGTATCTTAACAACAGTGTTGAGTCTTCTTCAGCACTGACTGTCGAAGAGATAAAGAACAGTGAGGCAACTAGATAGCACAGTAGATAATGTCAGGAGGACCTGAGTTCAAAATCTCCTCAAACACTTACTCTCAGTCACTCTCCTTATTTGTAAAATGGGGGTGGTAATAGTACCTACCCCACAGGGTGGTTGTGAAGATCAAATGAAATAACTATGTATAAAGTGCATTGTAAACCTTAAAATTTAAAGCACTATATAAATGCTAGCTATTCTAGAGGTTAACCTATGATCATAAATTGAGACCTGAAAGAGGCTTTAGAAACCAGCTGGTCCAACCCATTCATTTTACAGATGAGCAAACAGCCCCAGAGAGGTGGTGATTTGCCCAAAGTAACACAGTGTTTAGTGTCAAAGGTAGTATTTGAACCCAGTTCTGATTCTGTGTCCAGTGGTCTCTCCCACTGGACTATGATGCCTGCCAGTGGTATGCAAGAACTCATAATTTGAAAACTGGTTTCCATACAGGTGTGAGCTCCAGCCCTGTGGTGCAAATTGGTATCAAAAGGGCCAGAACTCTAATTCAGACTTATTAGCAAACAGGGTAACCTAAGAGTTACCAGGTACTTAATGATCATGGGTGATTGAATCCTAGAGCTAGAAGGGCCCCTAGAGATTATGTAGTACAACCCCCTCATTTAGCCATATGAAAATGGAAGCCCAGAGAGTTGAAGTGACTTCCCCAAAGTAAGCACAGCAAGTTGTCTCAGAGCCAAGAACCTCGAATTCTCAAATTCTGAGTCCAGCGTTGTCTCCACTCCAGCATGCTGCTTCCACTCAAAGGAATTTTGAGATTTTGCTAGTTGTGTTCTGGGTTTGGTTTGGTTTGGTTTTTAATGGGCTGGGACATAGGTTAGGGCAGATCATTTAAGAGGAACGTTCCCAGTAAAGGTGTAACAAAGAACTTTTGTCCTGATTCTGCGTTCCCCTCCAAAAACCCTGTTGCCCTTAAAGGTGCTTAATCAGATTAACTGTTTTAATACTACCTGAAGTTTCAAGTAAGGAGAAATTAAAGGATAGGGGTAGAACTAGGGCAGGTCTGCTCCCACAGGGCCATTGGATATTACATTGACCTGAACCTTTTGCATTTCTTTGGAATGAGGAGAAGCAGTAGCCTATCACCCTTAGAAAGCAGCTTGTCAAGGGGCAGCTAGGTGGCACAGTGGGTAGAGCACTGGCCCTGGATTCAGGAGGACCTAACTTCAAATCTGGCCTCAGACACATAACACTTACTAGCTGTGTGACCCTTGGCAAGTCACTTAATCCCAATGCCTAGCGAAAAAAGAAGAAAACAGAAAGCAACTTGTCATCATGGGAATTTGTCACCAACCCTTTGGAGGTTGCCCAGCCACTAAGATCAATCAGTGAGAAGATGAAACCTACACAAGCATCCATTCTGCCACCTACACCCTTTTACTGGGTTTTTCCTTACAGCTACAAATATAACTATAGACATGGCCCAGTGGGATTTTAAATGAATTAATGAAGATATGATTATTTCTTCTTTTTTTATCCTTTCTACTCATCTGATACCTTTGATTGTGCCAATTCCCCCCTTTTCATGGCTGAAAAACAGATTTTATTTGGCATACAGATAGGATGGACTAAGTTCAGTCTGGTACCACCTGAGGCAATTACACCTCCACCCCAACATATGAAAATAGGTTGTGGACATTGAGCTGGACCTGGAATCAGGAAGACCTGAGTTCACATCTAAACAACCTTAGATATTTACTAACCATGTGAACTTGAACAAGTCACTTAACCTGTGCCTGCCTCAATTTCCTCATCTGTAAAATGGGGATGATAATAGCATCTTGTTGTTCAGTCATGTCCAGCTCTTCGTGACCCCTTAAACCATACCATTGGGTTTTCTTGGCAAAGATACTGAAGTGGTTTGCCATTTCCTTCTCCAGTAGATTAAAGCAAACAGAAGTTAAGTGACTTGCCCAGGGTCACACAGTTAGTAAGTGTCTGAAATCAGATTTGAACTCAGATCTTCCTGACTCCAGTTCCAGCACTCTACCCACCAAGCCACCTCGCTGTCTCCTATAATAGCATCTACCTCCCAAATTAGATGTAAGGATCAAAAGAGATATTTTTAAAATTCTTTGCCTTTTCATGCTCTCTATAGTTATATTTTATAATAATTGTATATTTTATAAAATATAACATATTTTATAATAATTATATGTATAATTTATGCTATTTGTAATTCTTATTGTCTCTGTTTTTCATTCTCTTTCCTGCTTCCTTGATTTCTTCTTCCTCTCTCTTCCTCCCTGCTTAAGCTCTCTGGCTTGCCAATAGGGACCATCTCGCCAATGGCTGTCAGGGCGGAATGGCTAAGGTGTCAGAACCCAGTCACTCATAGATGCATTGTGTCTGTGGGGGAGGAGAGAGGAGGATTAGCCAGAATACGAAATACCTGAGGCCCAGCCAGTAAGCTATTTGAGGACCCATGAAAGAAATGGATTTTTACATACACACACACATACACCCCATCACCATCACTACAACCACCACCACGGTGATGAGGGCTTTTCTCTTTAGGGAAAATGGAGACAGCAGCTGAAGAAAGGCCATTTGCAAGAAACCTTTTGGGTGGCCATCAGTTTTAAATGTATGCCTCTAGTTGGGGCTTTTTACATTTTCTGCTACAAAACAAAGGGGGCACAAGGTTGGTCTTTACTGCTGTTCAGATCTGACTCTTTCCACATTTATGTATGTATAGGTATACCTACACTATGCATTAGACTTTCAGTGAAATGCTGAGAAGGATGCCTAGAGTTTCAGGTGTATGCTTCTGAGAAAGAGAGCGTCTATGTCCATTTTTAGCAGTATTGAGATTTGTTGTTTGGACATCTGTTTACTTCTCTTCCTTTGCTACCCCAAGATAGAATATCACCTTATTCAAAGGAAAGAACGCTAAATTTAGCATCAGAGGACCTGGTTTCTAATCCTGGCTATTTTGCTAATAATCCGTGTGACTGTGGGCAAGTCATTTCACTGCATTGGGCCTCAGTCTTTTAGGATTCAACTAAGTGACATTGATGGTTCCCTTGAGTCCTAAATTTATGATCCAGTCAATCAGTTGAGTATGTGGTGCACACTGTGCATCTGGGGGTCTCGAAGCCAGAAGAGTTTCTTTGGTGTGGATAATCCTATGTGTTTTATTGTACGCATTTAAAAACATTATTCTGAAAAGAGGTCCATAGCTTCACCAGACTGTTCACACGCACGCACACACACACACACACACACACACACACATTAAGAAGCCTCGATTTAGTGGGAAACCTCTGTGAACTTAGCTAGGTGGGTTCTCACCCAGTTGTTTCTTGGCCAGCCACCCACCGTACACTCACAGCTTGGTAGGATCTACCCAAGTTTGCATTTTGTTGGCACTCTCTCAGACCCCAGGGTCTTCACCATGCCACACATGGGTATCAAAATAGAACATTAGGTCTTTTTTCTGCCCTAGTTAAAAGATACTGACACATAGCTTCCTTTTCTTTGACAGGTATCTATTTAATCAACCAGTAAACATTTATTAAACACCTACTCATGACAGATTTCTGTACTGAGCGCTCGTGATATCAAGATGAAAATGAAACAGCCCCTGCCCTCATGGCACTTACATTCTATACTGGTAACATGTTCGCTTGATTTGGCAACTAAAGCCATGCAAAAGCCTGACTGTAGGAAGTTATTATAATAGAGAGTGATGTGACTCTGGGGAAGATGGAGAGCACTGAGTTTTAAGGTGCCATATCTGATGTCATGATGTTGGAGTTGGCCATATTGTCTGGGCTTCTGGGTGCAGTTGCTGCAGCAACTGCAGGTATTTGAGCTGTATGATAACACTCTTCATTAAAATATATAAACCTCAGGGGCAGCTAGATGGTTCAGTGGATAGAGCACCGGCCCCGAAGTCAGGAGGACCTGAGTTCAAATGCGGCCTCAGACCAAACACTTGACACTTACTAGCTGTGTGACCCTGGGCAAGTCACTTAACCCCAATTGCCTAAAAAAAAAACCTGTATAAACCTCTCTATAATATTGTTCTTAAGGTCTAGGCTGAGTGAAAACCCATAGGTGAAGTAATCTATGAGTAACAAGGTTAACAAATTATCAAATTATTAATTAAATAATTAGCAAAGGTTAATTGAGTAACAAAAACCCCTTGGCTGTGGTCTAGGCCCTATACTAAATCCTAAAATATACAGCACCTAAATGGATAGTGATTGAAACCGTATTCTTGGTCAAAATTGTTTTATTAAATAGCCCCCACTGCAGTCATTTAGAATAGTGTCATTGTTTTATATTTGAAGGGAGGTGGGCTAGCCTGTCTAAAGATGAAGCCAGAGATTCAACGCTTGGAGTACTAGCACCTGAAAATAATACAAAATGTGCCTGGGGCATGCAGCATGAAACATGCGCTTAGATGCTGCTAGGGAGGAAAGGGCAGTCAATACTAGGAAGCTAGGAAAAGCATTCTCCCAGGATGCAGACACTGGTAAACCTTTGGGTAATTTCTAATTTTCACTAATTTTTTCTTGATAACTAGGTATTAAGCTCAGTTGTTTCTATGTAACTGAAGGAATGCAAGTATTATTAGCGCCATATAAATTTTTTCACCGTGGGCCAAAACCTCAGTTGCCTTTTCCTACTTACAGCTCTGGATATGACCCAAAATGGAATAGATGGGTTAACTGTGATGTAATTATGGTACATCCTGCACAAATGCTTTCACCTAACTCTCATGTCAGAGTATACCTGAAGTGAATCCAGCCACTCCTTGGGAAACATCAAGATCCCAGGAAATTCTATTGTAGTGCCAGTGATAATTAACCAGGGCATCTGAGATATTTGTGTTAAGAAAGGTTGCCCAAGAGGTCACAAAGCTTGAGTCTACTTCTAGGATTCCAAGTGTACTAGTTGGGTGTTCTCTGGACAGAGTCTTAACTTCTGGGCTTTTCTATTTTCCCTGAGGAAGTGGAAGGATGCCAGAGTGCTCTAACACCTAAGTGCCTAGAAGGGCACAGCTGGTTACTGAACATTCTCTTAACAGATAAGTAGCAGCAAATTGTGGAAGCAATTGGTGTCATGGCAGGGAGAAAGAATGCAGGAGTATCCTGAGGAAGACATGGCCTTCGGAAAGAATGGCTGGCATTGTAAATGAAGTACTGCTCACCCCTCTTTGAATTATAGAAGGCCTTTGGCTAACCTTTCCCCTGCCTGGTCATTCGTCACTTGCTCTACAGCTGTACCGGCTGCAGTAAAAGGGAGTAATGGTTTGAAATGCTTCAGGCTCTGCCTCGTTTTAATTGAAGCATTTTATTTAATTTATGTTTAATAAAGAGACATGAACCCTAGTCATTCCCAGAGCAAGAAAAACGCGCACCAGAAGATCTTGGCAGGGCTCGGTGCTACCTGCCGCCATGTGCTCAGTCTCCTCATGTGCTTCATTATTAATGCAGCATGCTCAGCCCACATGCAGTGCACGCATTTGCATAACCCAGTGATTATACTTGCAGTCCAGCTACCGAACCTGGGTTTCCATGCAGGAAATCCTGGTTCATTTAGAACACTCCTTACTGGAATTTTGAATGGGATCTACCAAGGCCCTAAATGGTCCTTAGCCATGTCATGTATGAGGGAGAACAACAGAGAACAGTTCTGGCCCTCTGACTCCAGAACCAGCTTCCCAGATTCAAAAATTAAAATCAAAGAGAAAAAATTAATCCCTCCACATCCCTGCTACCAAGGCAATGGAAATGCCTTTTGCTTCTGGCTCACACTCTTAATATTATTATTTTGATTATCACTAATGATCATAACAATTATGGGTGTTATGCAAATCTGTTTTATTGTTCTTCTTCCCTCCCGGTAACCTGACTGCCAGGATCCCCTGCTGGCACTAGCAGAGGGGTTTCATGGATGAAGTATGTGCAGCAGGTCTTTTGATCACATCCTGTCCCTCTAGGTAGAGATGTACCAGCCCTCAGCCAGTGAGTATCATGGCATAGAAACACTCCTCGGATACCTTGGTGACCCAGACACCACAGCTTCCCCCCCAACCCCCACCATTCCCTGAGGGTGGAAGATTAAGACATAGGAATGCTCTAAAGAAATGCATGTGAAAGACACTCACCAGGGGCCCTGCCTGCTGGGTCCTTGCTACTACAGCCCCACCTACAACCTGCCTGGCCTTCTCCCTCTGTCTTCATACTTAGCTCAACAATAGCCACTCCTCTTCGAAGTGTGGCCATTCCCTGGACCCTCCCCAGGTAGCCCACAACATTAGAGGAAAGGGCAGAAACAATCAGCTGGCCTCACTGTGGCTGCGTTTCAAGGCCAGGCACAGTGTGAGCTTCCTCAGTTTCCAGCTCATTCCCCACCTTGCCACTTCTCCCTTATGACACCATGCTCCCCAGGCTTCCTGCTCTAACAACAGTTCCTTTTTTCCGAAGAATTTGTCATCCCTATTGGTATATTTGTCCTTGCAATATCAATCAACAAGCATTTCTTAAGTGTGTGTTGTCCATCAGGCACGCTGTAGACATTGGGGACACAGAGACCACAATGAACCAGTTTCTGTCCTCTAGAAGCTTGTGTTCTGTTGGGGTGTGTTGTGTACATATGCATATATATGTGTGTGCATATACATATATGTGTGTGTATATATGCACACATATATCTGATATATACCTATTACATAAGAATATAATAGGATATATAGATATATTTATATTATATATTATAATTACATGTAATATAATATATTGTCCCTATAATGTATACTAGGTATATGTAGCTATTTATGTGATACATAGATATGTATATACCTATACATAAATGTGTATAGATACACATACATGGGGGTATATATATATATATATATATATATATATATGCATAAATATATGGAGGGTGCACACACACACATTCACCAAATAGAAAATCTGAAATGCAAAGATATAAATGATTTGACCACCTGGACTACTGATCCCCAGTCCAGTTCTCCAGCTCTTAGGTCCATACACTTTTCTGATGGGTGCAAAATCCCTTGTAAATGACCTGTGCTTCCCATTCCTATTTGCCAGTACCCTTGGAGCAGCCACCCCTTGACCTACTGTGCTATGTAACAAAAGGCCCACTTGTAGAGAAGAAAATAGGGATAGAGGAACCAGCGACCGAGTATCAATGTATCCTTCAGTGGAGACTCCCTGTGCCCTCCTCCCCCCTACTCTTCCTCCTTCGTTCCTTGTGTGGGGGGGGGAGGTGGGATAGGTGAGTGGGGGGAGGCCTCTTCCTTAATCTAGAGCCAGCACACAATAGGGATGCAAGGTTATCATTTTTGATGCAAAAGGTGCAGCAGGAGCAGGCTAGACCCTGTCCTTTGCTCTTGAATGACAGCTGTCGAGTTTCCAGTAATTGCTTTCTGCAACACTACCAAATCCTAGTCCTAATCACCAACACCACTACTCTCTTTTGTCCTTTTGATCTGGAGATTTAACCGGCACTCATGTAGAATTCCAATTTTAACTGCTTGACCTACTAGGCCCATGCCTGGGAAGTGAAAGAGTTAAGAAGTGGAAGCCAAATTGGCTTCCCCGAGAGAGAGAGCCCTGCTGTACAGAACAAGTTTCAAACTGTTTGTTTACATCCTGCCTCCTTCCTTTCTGCTGCCGTAGTAGTGGCCAGGCCTCCAGGTTCTAACCCAGGAAAACTGAGCCTATGGGCAGATGATACATGCTCCAAGTAGTGAGTGCCCTTGGGGACCATCACCTCCTGCCCTGCCCTGCCCTGAATCCATCAATCCTAAACCCGGGGCTACTGCCACAGGGTCCAGGCCCAGGCCTGGCCTTAGCTGCTACATGGCTCTCCCTTCTCCAAGGGCATAGTTCAGTCCAAACCCCATGCCCTGCAGTAAGACATCTGGCGGTGCAGTGCATTTGTGCAATTATTAATAGTTTTGTTACATAATAACATATAATAACTCACAACTGTATTTAATTTCATTAATGGCAACTTTTTCCAAATTTCTTGATTTCTTTATAGTAAGTGCTTATTAAATGTCTTATCTATATATTCGGCATAGTTTCAATCAATTTATGATTGATCTATTTTTGTATGAATGCTGTTTTCTGTGGTGACTTCCTAAGTCTGAATTGTATTCTAAAAACAAAAATGGAACACTGCAAGTGGCTTGTTTTTATCTTTCGTTATTAGAATATAAACTAAATGTTTAAAAAACCTTTGACAATCCAACAGACAATTATGAAACCCCTACTTTGTGCTAGGTACTGGGTATAGAATAATAAAAATTAAATAGACCTTACCCTCAAGGAACTTACATTTCTACTGGAGGGAAATAATTTATATATGAATAATAGAACAATACACCTGTTTTCCTTTTTTTTTTTAAAGCATTACACATTACAAGGAAAGGTCCCCAAAGTCTTGGTGTCTAGGAATCCTGAAGGAATTTCATAGGCCATTGCCCAACACAAACCTCCCCTGCATTTTGGACCCATGCACAGAATAGCCACAGAACCTATGCTGTAGGCTACATCATATTCTCCTTGACAAACTGTAGATTCCTTGGTTTGTGTCTAGTACTTTGAGAATCTGATGACTTAAGTGTGCATGCTTCTCCCATTGATCCATATGCCAATTTCTCTACTTAATAGCTGGTTTGTGAGAGCTACTGTGCCCCCAAAATTTATCACCTTTCTAAAAGCCCAACGTGGTGATAAGTATTTCTGAATTTAGATAGCCTGGTCCTTAGAAAATGGAAACAAATCTGCATATTATAGAAGGGAAGAGTTCATTTCATCATTAATTTTTCCTTCACTAAATGTTCTATATTTTTTTCAGAGATGTCACTTATGCTAACTCTGACCAATTACAACCACATGTCTGGGTTTCCAACCCCAAATTTCACTGACTTTGGAAGAGAGCTATCTTTTAACCTCTGTATAGTTCATTACCTCTTGCTTTGAATACTTGGATGTGGTTTTCTACTTTCCCCTTAATTAATTACTTTGTGCTTATAGTAGTTTGCAAGACAATTTGAAGTGTCCTGGGGAACAAGGTGGGAGGATTCTCAAGACATTGTAAATACAATTTTGTATATTAAAAGTTCACAGTATGGAACTGTTGGTGTCATGGCTGGATAATTTAACATCAGTATTTTCCCATTTGTCCCATTATTGTTTTTTGCATCTAATGATACCATGTGCTTTAACAAAAGGATGGGATTCTGTGTATACGTATGTAGCAGCCCATACTCTAAACAGAGGTTTGAAAAATTATCAGCAAAATTTTTTTATGAACTGGCAATGTAGGTTTATTTCTTTGTTTTTAAATAATTTTCTCTTCTGTAGAAGTTGGGAAACTCACAAGCCAAACAAGTGTGAATCTGTGAGGCTCGTGGACCAAGAAAGTTTCATAAACTGCCTGCACATTCCATCAGTCTCACATAGGAGCATAGATTTTGAGCCAGACAGGCCCTCAGAGGTTCAACTCCTCTCATTTTATAGATGAGGGAACTGAGGTTTGGGGATGTTGTGACTTACCCAGCATCTCACAGGTAGTAAGCTTTAGACACAGGATTTTAACTCAGGTGCTCTGACCCCACAGACAGAACATCTTTCAGAGCAAGTCAGGTTTAGAAAAATCTTTCAGAATGCTTGGAGGTTTTCACTCTCCCAAGTCAGAAGACAGAGGACTAAGAATTTAGTGATCTGTTTCACCTTCTAAAATAAAACTATGGCATTTTAGGATTTAAAAAAAAGAATACTGGAAAAGAGGGAACATTGAGGTCAGCTAGACCTCAGATACTTGACACTACTCTGGCTGGTAAATTCGAGGGTTTCCTTCTGGCTGCTTTGTGGGTTGATATCACCCTGACCCGGGGATGGTGGCCTAAACAAAGAGGAGCAACAATAGATTTCTAGTTATTGATTTCTCCTGCTGCCCAGGAATGTCAAAAGTATCTCAAAATATGTGTTAAAGAAAATAGGAAGGTTTTTTGTTTGTTTGTTTTTTTAAACTTAAGGAGAGGGGCAGCTAGGTGGTGCAGTGGATAAAGCACCAGCCCTGAAGTCAGGAGGACCTGAGTTCAAGTGTGTACTCAGACCAAACATTTGACAATTACTAGCTGTATGACCCTGGGCAAGTCACTTAAACCCAATTGCCTAAAATGAATGAATGAATGAAAGAAAAGATAAAGAAACAAATAAATAAATAAACAAACAAGCTTAAGGAGAGTTTAGATGCAGGCTTAGTTGGTCCAACATTCTTTTTTCATTTTCATGAGGAAAAGCTTGTGATACAGTAACACCAAGTGCCCAAAGGATGTTGATATATGTGTTTTAAGTAGAATGTAAGTGTTGAATGGATACATATTCCATTTCTGGCAAACGTTGTTTCTTCCAATTCTAGTTGAATTGCAGGTGGTATTAGAGGGTATGCATGGCAGAAGGGGCCAGAGGTGTTTAGTTTATTTTGCATTTGGAAACAGCAGCAATTGGAAAGGGGGGAAGAAGAATGAGCGAAAAAGGGAAATGCTATTATTCTTTCCAAAGCAGTGGCACAGGGCATGCCCCTTCTATTATATTCAAATACATGGCACTTGTCTCAAAAAAAAAGGAGGTTTTTTGACACACATTTCCAAATGTATCTCATTTCTGATGCATATATCAGTGAAATCACAGGTCCATATCCTATTCCTATTTCAAAATATAGCCATAGCATTTAGAGCCTGGGGCTCATCAAGTCCCACCCTCTCCTTTACAGTGTTTTGCAAACCTTAATATACTACGTAAATATGAGCTACTGTTACTGTTAATTTCAAGCTGTTACAGATGAGAAAGCAAAGGTCCAGTGAAGTAACAGCCAAGATTTAAGGCCAGATTTTTGGATTGTAAATCCAGCATTCTTTTCACTCTGCCACCCTTTAGGGGAGGCTTGATCATTCCCCGCTTTTCCCTGTAAAATGCTTTCTGGCTATTGGTACAGGCTGACAGGGGCAATAACATACTTTAGCACAAGACAGCTTAGGGAGTGGAACTTACATTTTGCAGGGTAGCAAACTGCAATGCTGTGAATATTTTGCTAAGCTATGCCATCACCAGCTCAGTTTAGTTATTCATAAAGCAGCCTTCATACTTTCTAGAAGTTCAATTACTTTATAGCTTGTACCAGCCTAGGTACCAAGAAGAAATCATCTTCACCATCCCATTCCCCCGCAAAAAGAGTACATGTGCACAATGATGTATCATTTATCTAGAACTTAACTCTCTACAACTTTAGCACATATCCAGAACACTGCTGAGAAACAGGAAATAATCAAAGAGGCCCTTGAGCAGCCAAGATAGACACAACAGAATCCAAACACTAAAGCTCGTGCACTTTACTTCTAGGGAAATAGAAGTGCCCCTTCAGGACTTCACTGAGGGCCTACTTAAGACATTTGATGCATGTCTAACCATCTTGGTTATGTCATCTGCAAGACCAAAGCAAATTAGAAGTGACAAGCACGCTGGCAACAGCAAGAAGTGACAGCTGATAGGGAAGGAGAAGACAGAAAATGCTAGAAAAAGCAGTCAGACATGAAAACTGGAAAAGCACCGCAATCTAGGACCAGGAGCACATGTCCCCAAAAACACCAGCAGCCATCAGGTCATCACTGCTTCACAAATATGGGGCACTATAATAATTGGTATTCAGAATAATGGTCTTGAGTTACTGAGAAAACATGAGTTCCTGTGAGCATGTACTCTAAATTAAAAGTTGGAAAATATTTCAGGTGCGATTACAATGATTTCCATTTTTTAAAATGATCAAAATTGCAGGGGAAAATCTTGGTTCTCAAAGGGGCAAACTTAGTACCCAATAACTTAGCCTTCAGTCTCTCCCCTCTTCCATTCATACTATGCGTAGCTGGCAAAATAATCATGTCACGCCCTTATTTAAAAACTATTACTGATCCCCTGTGGCTCCTAATATAAAATTCTTATTCTTCAGGCTGGCATTCAAGACTCTACCATCTTGCCCCAGTCTGCCTTTCTATCCTCATTTCAGATTACTCGCTTTCATAAATTGTTATCTTCTACCCAAACTACAATACTAGCTTTTCTCTGAATTTGATATTCCATCTCTTTTCTCAGTCATAGTCAATAAGCATTTATTAAGCACTTACTACATTCCAGGCACTGTGCCAAGTGTTGGCGATGCAAGAAATGCAAAATCATGATGCCCACCTTCAAGTGAGGAGACAATATGCAGATAATTATGTATATACAAGACATGTACAGTGTAAATGGGAGGTAATCTTAGACAGAAGACATTATCAGAAAAGGCCTCCTCCACAATGTGGCATTTGAGTTCTGTCTTGAGGGGAAACCAGGAGGCAGAAGTGAGGCGGGATAACCTTCCAGGCTTGGAGGACAGCCAGTGAAGAAGCAGACTTGGGAGATGGAGGGTGGTGTTCAAGGAACACAGAAGTAGAAAGTAGGCCAGAGTAGCTGAATCATAGAATGTGTAGAAGGGAAGCAAGTATAAGATTAGGAAGGTAGGAAGGGGTCAGAGTGTGAAGGACTTTAAATGCCAAATAGCATTTTATATTTCATTCTAGAAGTAGTATTAAATCCTGGAGTTTATTGAGTAGAAGAGTGACCAGGTCAGACCTGCACTTTAGGAAAATCACTTTAGCAGCTGATTGGAGGCTAGAGTCCGTCTCAGCTCCCAGCATTTTCTCTGGCTGTCCTCCATGCCTCGAATGCTTTCCCTCCTCTCCTCCAACTACTAACTTCCCTGTCTTCCTTAAAGTTCCAATTAACATCCCACCTTCTTCTACTAGAACACTTCCTCAACCCCTTTTAATTGCAGTGCTTTCTAACTATTACTTCCTATTTATCTTATATATTGCTTGCTTTACATATAATTGTTTGTAGATTAATTGAGCGATTGATTGATATTGTAATGGAGAGTGGTTTGAAGCAGGGACACCAGTCAGAAAACATTTTCAGTGTACCTGATGTGAGGTGATTGAGGGCCTGCACCAAGTTGAGGTTTTATGAGCAGAAGGAAGGGAACTTATTTATTTTTTATTTTTTATTTTTTTCATGTGGAAACTTTTTTTAAAAACATGTTTTTAAAACTTTGCTTTCCAAATTTTCTCCCTTCTTCCCACCCCACCTACCCTCATTGAAAAGGCAAACAACTAAATACAGGCCGTACATGTGCAGTTATGCAAAACACTTCCATAGTAGACTTGTTGTGAAAAACTAACTCTATTTCCCTTAATCCTATCCTGCCCCCCCATTTATTCCATTCTTTCTTTTGACCCTGTCCCTCCTCAGAAGTATTTCCTTCTGATTACCCCTTTCCCAGTCTGCCCTTCTGTCTATCATCCCTCTGCTTTCTTGTCCCCTTCTTCCCCTATTTTCCTGTAGGGTAAGACAGATTTCCATATCCAATTGAATGTGTATGTTATTCCCTCCTTAAGCCAAATCCTATGAGAATAAGATTCCCTCATTTCCTCTCACCTTCCCCTGTTTCTCCTCCACTGTAAGAGCCTTTTCTTGTCTGTTTTGTGCGAGATAATGTACCCCATTCTACCTCTCCCTTTCTCCTTCTAGTATAATCCTCTCTCACCCCTTAATTTTATTCTCTAGATATCACCCTTTCATCTTCAACTCACCCTGTGCCCTCTATCTATCTATCTATCTATATATGTATATACACATACATATAATTTTTTCCCCTCCTACTGCCGTAATACTGACAAAGGTCTCATGAGTTATAAATATCAGCTAGGAATGGAACTTATAAAGAGATGTTATAAAGGTAGAAATGACCTGACTTAACAATAGATTGGTTATGTGGGATGTGTATAAATGAGGAGTTGAGGTTGACATCCAAGTTGCAAACCTGGTTAAGTTGGGAAGAATACAGGTATCCCCAGGTACCCTTGGGGAAAGGGTAGAGTTTGGGGGAAAAGATAATTCTGTTTTGGCATGTTCAGTTTGAAGTGTTTATGAAACTTCTAATCTGTGATGTCCAGCAGGCAGTTGGTGATGCCTGGCTGGAGCTCAGGAGAGAGAGACAAGGGCTTGGTGTATAGATCAGGTATTCTTCTACATTGAAATGATACCTGAATCCACAGAAGCTGATGAGATCACCAGCTGAGACAGCATAGATGAAAAAGAGAAAAGCAACCAGAGCAGAGCTGTATAGGTCACTCACAACTTAGAGGGCCTAATCTGAATAAAGGTCCAGTAAAAGAGACTAAGAAGGAAGACGGAGGTAGACAAATAAGAAACCAAGAGAGAACAGAGCCAAGAAAACCCAAAGATGGGGAGAATATCTAAGAAAAGAGGATAATTGGCAATATTCAAGGCTGCAGAAAAGTCAAGAAGAATGAGGACTGAGAAAAGTCCCTTAGATTTGGCGACTGAGAAATAATTAGTAACTTTGGAAAGAGTAATTTCAGTTGAATGATGAGGTTGGAAGCCAGAGAGCAGAAGGTTTAGAAACAAGTGAGAAAGTCTAAGTAGAGCCGTTATAGCTAGCTTTCTCAAGGAGCTTAACGGAAAAGGATAGGAGAAATAGAGGATGACAGAAGGGAGATATGAACATGTTTGTAGGCAGCAGGAAAGGAGCCAGTTGATGAAAGATGGAAAATTAGAATAGGAATGATAGAGGGGGCAATCTGCTGGAGAAGATGAGAGGGGATCTGATCAAAGGTCATCTCTTCATGTAAAATAGGAGTGCAGGTGGAAATAGTGTGGGAAGATGTCTGAGTGATGAGATTGCAAAGGAAAGGAGAAGAGGAAGATCTCTGCAAATGGCCTCATTACAATTCGTGAGGCTAGGTTCTCAGTTAACAGGGTTAAGGGGGCAAGGATGACATAAAAGGCTTGAGGAGAGATAAAAAATTTGGAATAACCACAATGGACAAAGCTCTCTCTCAAGTCTGGAATACCCTTTTGTAATGGGTCGATAAAATGAAAGTCCAGTTAAATAAAGTTTGTGTGTATTTGGAATCAGAAAACCTAGGTTCAAATCTTTGCTCTACCACTTAATTACCTCTGTGACCTTGGGCAGATATCTTAACCTCTCTTGACTTTGATTTCTTCATGTATAAAATGAAAAGGTTGGGTGAGATGACTTCTAAAGGTCCTTAAAATCTTAAATCTGTGCTTCTCTGATTCTAAGCAGGAAAACCAGGATTTGAACTTAGTTATTTTAATTGCAAATACAGTTACTCATTGCCCTGCATTATACTTTCAACTCCCCAATACAGCATTTTGAAATACATGTCAAATTAAATTGCTGCAATACTAAAAAAGATCCATGTCTTCATCTATGAGGGAAACCCCTTCACTGATGCAGATCACAACCCCTTCACACCTTAATGGGCAATTAAGAGTTGCTGTGACCAAAAAAATTAATCATCTCATTGCCAACCCTCTGTGGCTATATATCTCCCTGAAATTAACCAGGTTGGTCCTCTTGTGTTGCTAGTTCTATACTCCAGACTCATTCAACTTTTGGGCCAAGATGTGGAAATAGTTTCATTATGGAGAACTAGATGCTTAATATTCATTAAAATAGATCTTTTTGTCTGTGAGTCATAGTCCTCTGTTAGTCTCCATTTCATACATTTTTTATATTCTTGAATCATGGAAGATGGGGAACTCTATATTTTGTACTTATCAGATACACGATTCTCCCTACTGGAACTTTATTCCTTTATATGTAGAAGATGTTTCCCAACCCCATTATCCTTTGAGTCAATCCTAGTATCAGTATCTTAAATATAAATCTCCTTTCAGAGACACTAGAAATATAAGCAGTAAAATAAGTCATCTGCATGTGCCATGTAATCACAGTGTAATTTCAGAAGATCTGGGCAGAAGAGAAGGAATTTCTTTTTATTCTCTTCTTAATACATTTATATTCTAATTTGTATTGCATTAATCTAGCAACATGTTTTATCTTCTGCTACTCTGTTGTGTTATGCCATGCCTACCATGAAGCCATCTTTAATATTCCCATCCTGCTTCTTATAAAGGACCCCTTCCCCCTCAGACTACATTGTCTTTCATTTTGCAATTCCCTGATGTGTGCATTTTTTAAAATATAGTAATAGTGCTTTAAGGTTTGCAAAGTATTTTACCTACATTATCTCCTTTGGTCCTTGCAGCAATCCTAGGAGGTAGGTGTTATTTTTATCCCCATTTCACAGATGAGGAAATTGAAGCTCACAGAGGTTAAATGACTTGCCCATGGTCACATAGCTAATAAGTGTCCCAGGCAGGATTTGAACTCAGGTCTCTCTGACTCCAGGGTATCTAGGTGGCTCAGTGGATAGAGCGCTGGACCTGGAGTCAGGAACACCTTAGTTCAGATGCAGCCTTAAACACTTACTAGCTGTGTGACCCTGGGTGAATCACTTAATCTCTGTTTGCCTTAATCCTTTGTGCAAATCACTCCTGTATCTTTACCAAGAAATCCCGCTGAACAGTACTGGCATGCTGTGGTCTGCAGGGTCACAAAGAGTCAGGTACAAGTCAATGACTACACAACAATTCCGGTTTCAAGTCCAGCACTGTCTTTTGGTATGTGATTATTGGAGTGAATGTGTCACGTTATCTTTCTAGATTATAAACTCCATGAAGGAAGCACCAACTTTATCTGTCCCAGTGTCTAGCACAGTGCTGTCTGTACAGCAGAGCACAATATAAATGTTTGTCACATTGAATTCTGAGCTCCTTAACAACTGCCAGCAAGCACCCAAGTCCTAGTTTTCTTATTCATCAGAGCCTAGCATGGTGCATTAAGAGCAAATTTAGCAAATGGGTATTGGATTCATGCAGTAAGCAATTATTAAGCAGCTACTCTGTGCAAGACACTAGAGAGACTAAGATGAAAAAATAACCCAGTCCTCACCTTCCAGACATCTGTAATCTAATAAAGAGGATGAGAATGTGCACAAAAGTAAGTGTCATGCAAGGTAGAATATAACAAGGAGAGGTTCAGACAACATATGTTAAGAAATCTGAGGGAGGGGTGTAGGGACAGGATTCATGAAGGAGGATATGAGAGGGGTCTTGAAGAAGAAGGATTTCAACCATTTAAGGTGGCAGGTAGTGAATTAAAGGCATAACACACAGCCAGGAAGGTAACGAGCAAGATAAGATCTGGGAAGAGCTAATAGTCAAGTTTAGCTGGAACATAGAATGTATGAAGTCTAGAGGAAAATAAAGCTGGGAAAGGCAAGCTGGAGCCAGATTGTGGAAGGCCTTAGATTCCAAGCTATGGAGTTTATGCTTTATCCCATAAGCAGTACGGAGCCCCTGAAGGTGTGTGAGCAGTAATATAACATGCATAGATCCTACATTAGGAAGACAACACTGGCATCTGGCTGATAGAGAAATTGGAGAGTGGAAAGACTGGAAACTAGAAAAATCAAGGATTTACAGATTCCTGCCTTCTTTCTCACCAAATCCCACATTTAGTACCTTCAACCAGATAATTCCTATGGGTACCTAAGCATTTCTGGTCCTAATACTCAGCCCTTAGGTCCCCATATACCTAATTAGAGATGTCTGCTGTGACTCTGTACCATAAGTGCCAAGAAAAAATACTGAGACCTTGCAGAACTATAGATGTAGAATAGAGATGAAACCCCTTTCGCAGACTCCATAATGAGTTGTACACCAGCCAGCTGGGTCAGTAATTATGTCCTTGTAACATGGATGAGTTAGCATAGCAAGAGCAACCTCAGCTTAATCCATGCATTTTCAGTTGCAACTGTCACAGAAGTTGTACATGGATGATCGGACAGCAGCATTATATGGGAACACTGCATAAGGTGTTTTGTTGTGGTTGTGCTGTTGTTTTAACCAGGGGCTAGACCAAATGCCTCTTCTGCAATATGACTATTTATTTCAATTCTGCAGGTCTTTATTAAGCACCTGCTGTGTGACAGGCGTTATGCTAGGCATTTGATCCTAAAGCCAAAATGAAATTTTTCCTGACGTCAAGGAGCTAACATTGTAATGGGAAGATCTAACATGTATGCAGTTCAGCATATACAACATAATACAGTATCATTTCTAGAGGGACAGATTGCTAATAACTTTGGGAGGGATGGGGAAGAGGGAGCCAAAAATGGCTCTTATATAGGAAATGGTCTTTGAATTGTGGCTTGAAGGAGGCCAGAGAGTCTATCAGAGAGATATGAGAAGGGAGTGAATTACAGGCAGAGAGGACAGTTTATACACAAATACTAAAATGGGATATGGGATGCTATGTATGGGGAACAGCTAGCAGGCCACTTTAACTGGAATGGAGAATCATGAAGGGGGGAGGGGAGAGAATATGAAATAAGACAAGAAAAATCGGTGGGAACCAGATTGGAGAGGGCATGAAATGCCAAATAGAAGAGTTTGTATTTTGGGGCAGCTAGGTGGTGCAGGGGATAGAGCCCTGGCCCTGGATTCAGGAGGACCTGAGTTCAAATCCAGCCTCAGATACATAATACTTACTAGCTGTGTGGACCCTGGGCAAGTCACTTAATCCCATCGCCTAGCCAAACAAACAAACAAAACAAAACAAAGCAAAACCCCAAAGAGTTTGTATTTTATCCAGAGGCCATTAGGGAGCCATCGAAGATGTTTGAGTAGAGAGGGACAATGTGATCAGATTTGTGTTTTAGGAATACCAGTTTGGCAACTATATGGAGGGCTGATTGAAGAATAGAAAGTCTTGAAGCAGGAAAACCAATGAAAGGGTCTATTGCAATAGTCCAGGCAAGAGGTGATGAGGGTTTGTGGATAGAACAAGAACAAATGTGCATCTCCAAACATGAGACAAAGGTTCTTAAAATGACGAGTAACCAACTCTGTATTTCTGCATTTAATTTAAATGAACTAAGGAATAAAAAAAGCATTTATTAAATGCTTAATTTCCCAGATTCTTCTTAAATTAAGATTAAAAAGGAAATGGAGATTGGAACTAAGGATTGGTATGTAAGAGCACTGATCATATTGAAAAGGAAAAGGAAAATGTAGCAAACTGTACAATAAAGTTTATTCTGAATTTTAAACTGTAGTTCAAAACTGTATGAAGTTTATCGGCCATATGAGATAGGACAGAGGACATCAAAGGAGTAATCATTTGTAAATCCTCAATATCATATCCCTTGTGCTATCTTAGATGCTCATAATCTGGTAAGGAAGAGATATAGAGGCAGGGATTACTGAGAAGGTAAAGAGAGCTGTTGAGCCATTCTGTTGTAGAACAACTTGTGTCCTAGTTTAAGTGGACAGAGAGCTGGTCCTGGGGCTAGAAAAGACCCGAATTCAAGGTCAGCCTCTGCCACACACTGTCTGTATAACCCTAGGCAGATCACTCAAGCTCTAAGCACCCTAGGCAACTCTTAACTCTTAGGCTGCAGAAAGGTGCCAACATGCATTGATAGAAGGATGAAATCACAGGTCTGGTCTCTATCCCCTGTCCCAACACTGACTATAATAATATGAAAAAGGATTTGAGTACACAGAAAAGAAATGAATAATAGAAAACCTGTTACTGTGAGATTTTTCATTGTAAATCTTTTTGAATGTCAGAATTTTTTTTTAAGTATTAAGTTGTTTAGGGATATGTGTGTTTGTGTCATCAGTGTGTGAGGAGCAGAAAGTGTGTGAAGGGGAGTAATATGAAATAAGACTGAACAGGTAGGTGGTGCCAGATTGTGAAAAGCTTTAAATGTCAGGCTGTAGAGTCTGTGTTTTATCCTCGAGACAACAAGGAGCCGTTTATTTCATGTTGTAGAGCAAAGCACCCTGGACAAGAATCAGGACACCTAGTTCTGTCCCTGATTTTTTGTGTGACCCTGGGCAAATCACTTGACCTCTCAGGACCTTAGTGCCATTGCCTGGGAAATGGGGATAATGAAATATGTCATACCTATCCCACAGGGCTATTATAAGGATCAGATGAGAAATGCACTTAGAACGGAATTAAGCCTTATACCAGTGGCAATTGTTGATAGTTATTCTCCTGGATGGTGTAATGATGCTGAGGTTGACAAAAGCTCAGGAGCTGCTCTTCCTGAGAGTCAGGGTATGATGACCTGGTTCAGATTCAGCTAATTATCTTCTGCCTACCTGAGCCCCCTCTTCCATTCCCCAGAATACCCATAGAACTCCCCATTTCTTCAATCCCTCCCCCTTCCAATCCTTGTGGTTGCATGCAGTAGTTTTCCTTTGCTGTTCTGTGTGCTGTCAGACAGCTGTTGTAGTTGACTCCAGGGTGGCTCTGTTTCAGAGGCAAATGAAACGATTCCTATATATAGCATGTAATAAAATTTGGGTTGGTTTGGGAGGAAAGGTGCAGAGGCAGCCTAAGTTAATATTAATGCAGTACTAGTGATCCCAAGACTCAGGAGAGCCAAATTCACTCTCCTTTACCCTTGATAAAAAAAAAAGAAAGGAGGGGGGGATTTGGCCTGTAATTACAGTTTGATTTTTAACCCACCTTATTTCCACTTGCTCATCATTTTTCTCCAAATTTTTCCTTGGAGTGCAAATCTTTTTGTACCCATACCTAAAGACACTTTGTTTTTTATTTAGGAAGATTTAAGTTTAGATCTAATCAGCAATTTAAACCCCTCTCCTACTCTTTCTCCAGCCCAGTGGCACAATTTGAATGTAATTTTCCTACTACTTGAGTTCCTCCCCAAACTGGTAACCTACTTGACTCCCTAGAGGAAGAGCATTGGATGAATTCTCAGGGAAACTGAGCCTAAACCTCAAAATAAAAATAAAGGATCTAAGCAGCTTTCATATTTTATTTTCTCTTTGCCAGGGAAAATTTTAAAAAATTCTTTCGTTGGTAGAGAAGCAAAGAACAGTAATCTTGAGTGAAAAGAAGCCCTGTTCCTTTATTAACAAGGGGAAGGGGAAGCCTTGGACCAGATGTGGTGTGTAGGTCAGAGATGACTCAGTGGACACCCAGCTTCCCGGGCTGTTTGCTGTCTAGCTCCCTTCAGTGACCTTAATAGGTTGTGAAGCAAAGCACTGCTCTTGGATAACCCTTCTGGTTTCTTGGAAAATTCACCCCACAAATTCTTTTTCTTTCTTATGGAATGTCTTCTTCCAGTAACGCATGGCCATTTTCCAGGCTAGCAAAGCCAGCCTCTTGGGTGATTATATTTGCAGGATATCACCAGTAAATCTCTTCAAAAAAGATGCTTCAGGAAGCACCCAGCTCCTTCTGCTAATGACCACAACCCATCATGTGACATCTGTCCCTTCCCCACTCCGCCTCCCTCCACCCAGAAAAAAAAAGGAGTAAGTTGAAATTAATCTTTTATCTGTCTTCATTTACATTTCTTAGTGGGTGGTTAGGGGCTCTTTTGTTACTTCAATGTTTTGTGGTTTGGATTTTTTTTTCATTCTTGTTACTTATTTCAACTCGGGCTTGCACAAACAGTTAACACATGCACACGAGGCCAGGAGGCAGTTTTGGTTTTCTGCGCTGATGTTTTTCTTGGCTGGGGATCAGTTCTGTGAACTTCTGGTGTCCAACTGGTAGGACCTGAACGTCGGTGTTTAACAAGTGCCTGTAGTCAAAACACTTGGTGTGTGCGAGCGCTGAGCTGGGGTTGTAGCGGCCGCAGGTCACTCTTGGATTCCCGGGCAGCACTGCACACCCCTCGTCACGTCACGTCACGTCGCCCTGTTTTGTTTTGTCTTGTTTTCCGCGTGTGTGTGTATCTGTGTGTGCGTGTGTGTGTGTCTGTGTGTGTGTGTGTCTGTGTGTGTGTGTGTGCGCGCGGCGTATTGCTGCTGCTCAGGGTGGGGGTGGGGGCTTTTTTTTTCCCTTCCTTGTGACGGCATCCGTACTAATGCGAATCGCGTCAGGTTCCAAAAGTACAACATGTTTACAGCCGTCGTAGAATCAGATTAAGTTGGCAGCCTGAGTCGTTCGTAAGTGGTTTGAGTTTACATTTATTCTTCTTTCTAGCAGGATATTTTGCATAATTTTGCTGATCCTGTGTTATTTATAGACTTTTTTTTTTAAAGCAATAGGGATGCATGCTAGTTCCTGTTTCAGCTTCAGAAAGTGAAATCTGCCCTCCTTGCAGATAAATAAATGCAATGCCGGGACAGCAAAGTTACTTTTGCACTTGGTAGACATCCCAGTGATGTCATTCGACCTAGTCGTAGGGAGCAGGCTTTCCTCTCACTGGTGTTATCCGAAACCCTGATAATTGTCTTAGACTATTTGTTGTTTTTCCTGCCTCTATTACGAAAGGAAATGAAATGAAACTGATGATGCCGCTTCCTCTCCGGTCACTCTGTGAGGGGTGGATACAGCCTGGGAGGGAGGGAGGGGGTTTGTTGCCAAACCGTACTGCATCTGGATCTGGTTTATTATCGACGTCATCCAAGAAACCTGCTTCGTAGCCCAGAGAGCTGGTCATGGGGACTTGGTTTGATAGATTGGTGCAGAGGGCCTAATACAGAGCAGGTAGAAAGAGGGACCCTGTGTTTTTAAATTTGTCTTTACAAAAATGAAAGTGCTTTCAACGTGTTTGTTTAAAACAGACACAAAAACTGTAGGTGAAACAAGTGCCAGTTATAGCTGCAAGATGACATACTTTCCAGTCCATTATTTGTCCAAATTTCTGGCTCATAGGTAGTCTCTCGCTCTCTCGCTCTCTCGCTCTCGCTCTCTCTCTCTCTCTCTATCTCCTCCTCCTCCTCCTCCTCCTCCTCCTCCTCCTCCTCCTCCTCCTCTCTCTCCCTCTCCCCAATGCTAGGCATATTTTAAAACTCCAAACCAGAATTAGTTTTTGCATAATATTTACCAGAAGAGTAAGCTAAAAATTGCTCAGCTTTGCCCAGTCAGTAGCTGTGTAATTAAATTAGCTTTTGATAGTGTACTTTAAACATCCCTATCTCTCTGGTCTGTTCACTAGTGAAATTTGCATTGTTAAGTAGCCTGTTCATCAGTGTAATGATTTCTGCATCACAGGTTAATAGACCAGGATAACACTGTAAATGAGAGGAGACATTTCATTGTGCCTCTGGTTAAATATTGTAAACCAAACAAATAAAAAGGAGAGATGATAAGTATAAATTTAGACTGTGTAGAAGATCATCTGATTATGAAATCTGAACTGATAAAAATCATTTGGTCACAAACAGTTACCAGTCCCTCCCCCTTTGAATCCAAACTGAGCCCAAAACTACAGTGGAAAGTTGAAACTGGCTACAAAGTCCCACATTAAGCTGATCCTGAAAGTGTTTATTTTTCCCATTTTTAGAAAATAGTATAAGTGACAAATGGAAAAAATTGAGTTGAGCCCAAAACTCTTTTTATTGTAATTTGAGAAAAATAGCAAGTGAATACTGAAAGATTTTCCTGGCCATCTTCTCTTGTTCTTATGTATTTAAATTGGCCAAACTGGCCTGCCTAGTCAGCCTTGGGAAAGGAGACCTAGTCATTTGCCAGGCTATCTATCATCTCTGACCCTTGTTTGCTAAGGCCTTTACTCTTTGCCACCTGATATCCTGAGTAATTTTTCAGCCTCTTCATGGTGATGTGCGCTGCAAAATGGTAGGAAATTACTGGGAGTATCTGGCAAAACAAATATTTTTTGAGTGATTGATTGAAATTTCTGGGCCAATTAGCAACAGTAGGTGTTAACTATGTAAATGGCTCTCCCCGTTCTCTGCCTCCATTTACTCCACCTCCCTCTACCCCACTAAGGCCAGGTGCTGGTATGACTTGTGCTCAAGGCTGATCCTACAGCCTGAAGGTGGTGTTTTGGGGGAGAGGGATTTGGAGGGAAGTAGGGGTTCGGGGAGCTTTGATACAATGGAAAGACCACTGGCTCCAAAGTCAGAAGACGTGGATCAAATTTTACCTGATACTACCTGTGTGGCTGTGGGTTAACCATTTAATTTCTCAGAGTCTTAGTTTCCTGCGAAATAAGAGTGCTAACTGGATGGCCGCTGAGGGCCCTTTGACCTCTAAGATCTATGGTTCTTTGGATTCCATTGTGTCTATATAGCTCATTGAGAGGGAGGTATAGAGTCTTGGATCTAGAGTCCCATTGAAGTTTATTCATATTCCTTGAACTGAGGGGACATGTACAGTGATTGTTCATTGGATCATTTTCGTTGGGAAGATTTTGATCATCTTTTAATACTTTCGTTAGTTTCAATTTATTTGTATTTTATGTTTATTATTTTTATATTTTAAAACAGAAGTCGACTTACTGCAATTTTAGTCATTGAGCATAGAATTAAGATTCCTGAATATTTATAGAACTAAAGTTCAAGGTTTATTTTTCTCTGTGACTTGCAGCATGTCAGATCACCACTCAGCCTCAAACCCCAACCTGGGACAGAGGATAGTGCCATCAGAGAAGGGAGCATTGCTCACTCAGAGCTTCAAATCCAAACTATATTGGTAATATATTCATAGATCTAGAGCTAAGAAGGGGACAGAAACAAGCATTTATTAAGCACCTACTATGTGCCAGGCACTGCTTAAGCTTTATCCATTTGATCCTTACAACAACCCTGGGAAGAAGGTGTTGTCATAATGCCCATTTTACAGTTGAGGAAACAGATTAAATGATATGCTCAGATTCACACAGTTCATAAGGGTCTGTGGTCAAATTTGAACTCAGGTCTTCCTGATTCCAGGCCCAAGTCTCTATCCCCTGCCCCAGTAGCTCACTGGAAGGGAGCTTAGTTATTTATACCCTTTGGGGAGAAGCCAAAATGCTATAGGGTATGTAGTTTAGTTTTTAACTTAAAGTAAATTTAATTTTTATTAATTTAACAATCATTTATTAAGGCATTTATTAAGCATTGCAGTGCCAGACACTTCTTTGTGGATTGCATGTTAACTTAGTTTTTAAATGTACTATTGTCTATGTTTATTGTATTTTTATTTGTTTTGTTAAGTATTTCCCAATTACATTTTCCTCTGGTTGGGACCTCCCCATACCTATGGGGCTCAGCAGGGCCGAGTGACTTGGCTGTGGTCATGGCTATATCAGACTCAGAACTTGAATACAGGTCTGCTATTCCACCCCCATTATGCCATACTGCCTCAGCAAACCTTAAAAGTGCTTTATAAATATCAGTTATTATTCTATAAATAATCAACAAACATTCATCACAAGCTTGCCATGTGTCAGGTACTTTGCTAAGAGCTGGAGATTTTTTTTTCCTAACCGAACCTGTGATTTACCTATGGAGCTCTGTAGTGAAGAACTCCTTCTATCAATGCACATTGGCACCTGCTCTGAAATTTATAGTCCTAGAGAGTTGTCAAGGACGTTCAGAGGTTAAGTGACCTCCTCAAGGTCCCGGGGCCAGCTGGGACTTGAAGGCAGCTCTTCCTCATTGTACTGCCAGTTTTCTATCCACTATGCCACACTGCCTCAAACTCTACAAAAAAGCAGTTCCTGTTTACTGAAGACCAGGGATTCCAGAGGTACTCATTTTAAAGATCCGAGGATCTTTAAAAGGGGGGCACCAATTGCTGAGGTAACTTTTACATTCTTCTTGACACACCTAAGGCACTGTCTACTTCATTAGTACATTTGAGGAAGAAGGGTGGAGTAAATTACCAGGCAGAGCAAGTTACCAGAACATCTTCATGTCTTTATCATAGCTTTCATACACACATACCCCCATCAGAAGGCATTTAATGAGGATACACACACACACACACACACACACACACACACACACACAGCCCTCTCACCATGCCTGGCACATAGTAGGTGCTTGATAAATAGTTATTGACAGGGGCAGCTAGTTGGTGCAGTAGATGGAGCTCTGGCCTTGGACTCAGGAGGACTTGAGTTCAAATGTGGCCTCAGACAGTTGATACTACCTGTGTGGCTCTGGGCAAGTCACTTAACCCTGATTGCCTCACCAAAATGCAAAAAAAATAAATAAAAACAAAAACTTATTGATATGACAAAACTGTTGTTAATTTAACAATCATTTATTATAACATTTATTGAGTACTGTAGTGCCAGACACTATGCTAAGCAGTGGGGATACAAAAAGAGGCAAAAGACAGTGCCTGACCTCAAGGAGCTTACAGTCTCATGGGGGAGACGACATGCAAGCAAATATATACAAAATAAGCTTCATACAGGATAAATGGGAAGTAACTAATAGAAGGAAGATATTTCATGGCATCTTAGTGTGCCTGGTATCCCAGAACTCTGGCCATTCTAGGCATAGGGTAGGACCCTTAATTTTCCTCTGCTTCTCTTTTCTCTTGTATTTAATGAGAAATTAATTTTCAAAATTAATTCAAGGGCCTTCCTGCTCTGGTGCTCTTCAAAAAAACCGTAGTCTACAATTCTAGATTTTCTGGATTGAGTTGGTCCAGAAATGGCAAATTGTCCCAAGCTGTTGGGTGAACTTTAGTGATTTCAAATAATTTTAGTTATTTTCAGTGGAAAAAGCCCTGGATTCAGAGTCAGAAGATCTGGATTTGAATCCCAGACATAATAAAATAACTTAACTCCTCTGAGCCTCCATTTCCTCATCTTTAAAATATTCATACCACATACCTCATCGGACTGCTTTGAGGAAAGTGCTTTGCAAACTGTATTACATCATTATGTAAAGGACAATTATTACTTTTTTTATTTATTTTATATAACAGGTCATTTAAATGGTGATAAAGCCTGCTTTCTGAAGAAAAAGAAGCTAGCCAGTAGTGTAGCCCTAAGTTATCTTTAGTGAGTTCTGTTGTAGTTTTAGGATAGTGCCATCAAAGCAGTCATTTTAGAGGGAATATGCTAGTAGTAAGTTGGAAATAGCTGGATCATGGAAATGGCTAAGTGTCTCAGTCAGTCATCAAGAGTTTATCAAGTGGGGGGCAGCAAGGTGGTACAGTGGATAGTGGATAGAGCACTGGCCTTAAAGTCAGGAGGACCCCAAGTTCAAATCCAGCTTCAGACCCGGATTACTAGATGTGTGACCCTGGACAAGTCACTTAACCCCATTGCCTAGCCAAAAAAAAATGGGGCTTGTCAAGTGCCACTATGCGCACTGGGGATACAAAGAAAGGCAAAAGACATTCCTATCCTCAGGGAGCTCACAGTCTAATGGGGGAGATAACAAGTAAACACTTATGTACAAACAGGATAGATAGATGGATGGAAAGATAACTATCTTGTACATAATTGTACATATATGCACACACATATACATACATATATTATGTGTATATATAGATACATAACAAATTGGAGATGATTTCAAGGGGAAGGCATTAGAATTAAGGGGGATTGGGAAAAACATCTTGAAGAAAGTGGTATTTTAGCTGAGATTTTAAAGAGGCCAGGGAAACCAGGGGGTAGTGATAAGGAGAGAGAACATTTCAGGCATGAGGGGCAGCCAGAAAAAATGCCCAAAGCTGGGATAAGTGTCTTGTTCAAGGAACAGCAAGGAGGCCAGTGCCACTGGGTCACAGAGTTTGTGGGGGTAATTAAGGTGTAAGAAAACTGGAAAGGTAGGAGGGGGCCAGGTTATAAAAGGCACTGAATGCCAAATAGAAAAATTTGTTTGATCTTAGAAGTACTAGAGAGCCTTTGAAGTTGATTGAATTGGTGGGGGTGGTTTACATGGTCAGACCTACACTATAGGAAGAACAATTTTAAAACTGAGTAGAGGTCTTTCCCTGACAGGATTTCTTCTGCTTCCCCCCCAAACCTCCCCACCCCTATTTACACTGTTTTCCTCTGGTATCTTTCTGGGAGTCTCAGAATAGCTCCCTCTCCTACTTTAATAATATTTGGCCATTGGCATGTGCAGCGAAGCCCCATCAACAATTATTTTTCACATTTCTCCTTAGTGTTCATTCCTCTTACCATAGATAGATATAGGGAAACTGAACTGACCAAGGTAGAGACAGAAGAAATTAGCCATTTATTGGTTTCCAGTCTAATTGCTGTTCTTTTCCCACACCAGATGTGGCAGAGCAAGGGCATCCATTTCTTACTCTCCCTCCTCTCCTGCTGGGGTAGGGGGGACACCTCATTGCTAGCTTTCTGGTGCCAACAAGATGTCCTCTGACAGCCTTTGGAGAAATCCCTCTGACCTGTTCCACAGATAAATCAGTAAAGCAAGGGGGGGGGGCAGGCTCCTCTCTAATCATCCATACATCCCGAGTGAGATAAAAAGGTGGGTTTCCAAGAGATTTGTGCCAGGCCTGTCGAAGCGGGGACATCCTGTCACTCTGAAATCAGACAGGTACAGTGGGGCTTTCAGCCAGGGCTTTTCTGCTGACTATTGTTCCAGCCCCGGGAGTTTAACAAGGTGATGACAGAAGGAAAATACACCACCAGGTTTACTCAGCATGATTTAGGGGAGAGTGGGGGAGGAAGGAAGGGAAGAAGATGCAGAGGAGAGATCCATTACCCATCATAGACCAGTGCCCTGTTTTGGCTTGAGATGGTAGAGACAGCAATTACTATTGAGAAGAGAGAAACAGAAATTTGCTCCTTTGTGGTCAGTTTCACTGTTCTATCCTGAAAGCCCCTTTCCTTCTGACAGTCCAAATATTGATTCTTCTTTGGATTTTACCCATGATCTCTGTCTGTAGACATTGTAGTTCTTAGTTGGTTTTAATATGCATATTTTCTTGCTGCCTGAGAGGATGGTCTGGCCTCAAGGATGAAAAAATGCAGGCTCTTGAGGTAGATTCATTGAGTTCACCTTTGACTTGACTCATTCATTCATTCATTCATTCATTTGACAAGTATTTACTACATACCAACTGTATGTCGAATGTTGTGCTAGGCAATAAGGACAGCTCCAGTAGTTGCATAAAGACATGCTCCCTATGCTGTGTAAACTTAGCTCCTAACTTGGAAGACTATTAATACACAGATAAAAAGGTGAGTAACAGGATGGGCCAGTGCCCAGAGGAGTAATTAGAACAGTGAAGAGGAATTCTGTTAGGAAAAGATAAATATGGACTGAAGTTCTCTGGAAGACCTCCCGGATGAGGTGGACTTAAGCTGGATGTTGAAGGATTGGTAGGATAGGGGACAGTGGGGAGAAAGGAAAAGAGCATTCTGTTTGGGAAGAGTGAGTGGCATGAAGGAAATGGAGGATTAGAATTGGAAATCAGAAGTTTCTTTTCTGAGAAAAGTGAGAGCAGCCTAGCTGGAGGAGGGGGAGGTAGTGAGAAATAAACATGGTTGTATTAGCAAAGTGGGACCAGAATATGGAGAGCTTTATATGCTAGGATAATATGTGGGCTCTATCCTTTATGCATTTGGAAGGCATCAAAGATTTTCTGAGCAGTGGAGTGAGGATAAGATTGGTATTTTGGAAGATTCATGTGTTAGTGTATATAGGATGAGTTGAAAGTGGGAGAGAAACTGGAAGAAAGGAAGCCAGAAGGTTGTTTCCATAATCCAGGTGTGAGTCAGAATTGGAAAGAAACTGAGTAGTAGAGATTTCAAAGGAAAAAACTGAGAGAGATAAGGGATGAATTAAAAGGAAGAGTCAGTAGTTGGAAGTTTTAAACCTGAGGAAAAAGTGGTGCCATAGATAGAAAAAGTGAAGTTAGCCAAGAGCGTCTTACGTCAATTTTCCCATTTCAACAAGGGGAGAAAAAAAGGTACCTCAGTTTTCCCATTGTACAAGGAAAAAAAAAGACTGTGTTTGGTGTTCAGTATGAAAGTTTGAGGTCCTCAGAAGTAAATACTATGTAAATATTTCACTCTGTTATCTTAATCTACTTGTTGGCGCAGAGTTTAGGGGGAGGGGTTTTATTAACTCTTTATTACCCAAATACGTGGGCCAGAACAAAATGGCTTGGGAATGGGGGTGGGGAGAGAAGATAATCTGTCTACTCGGTACTCCTAACACTAGGCCAGCTGGTGGCATCCAGAGGTGTGGGATGCTGGCCTTGGGATAGGGCTTCGCCTTTTCTCCTCCTTCCCCACTGTCCCAGCCCCTTCATAGCACACGTTCAGCCCTCTCTTCAGAGCTACTGACAAAGCTAGTCAGTTTGGGTCTGGAAAGACTCTCGAGTGACTCACATGCCAACTGTCCTTGCCTTTGCTCTGTCTTTCTTCTAATTATTGCAGCATTGCAACACATGCTCTAATTGACAGTCCCCATGGGGAGAAGCTGGTCTTGGAAGAAAAATTCCTGTCAGTTCTTTGCCCTGCATAGGCAAAGCTCAGTGTATGTAACCTGGCTCTGAATTGGTGACCCAGAAGCCATGTTAGTGTGTGGCTCCTTCTACCTGAGCCCTCAGGGAGTAGATTCACTCTGGCATCCTTGGAAGTGATGGTGAGCTGGGCGGGCTCCAGAGGGAAGAGAAGGTCACTCCTCCTTATTCTGATTAAATCCCTTCCAAAGAAATGGAATTTGTGGAAACAAGCTCTTCTTCACGAGCCAGCACTGAGAGACCTCTAGCCATAAACTGATTAATTCTCCTTGTGAATTTCTTTGCCGGAAATTTTTACCCCAAGTCTAAAGCAAGGAAAGGGAAGAGAAATCCAGACATATACCAATCATATTCTGCACATTTCACTAGAGATTTAACTCTGTGTGGCCCTATGGACTTTTCAAGGTTAGGGGTTACCATCTGCCCCGAAGTAAAAGAAGCAGAAAACCTTGTGATTGGGAAGAGTGATCTCCCCCCTCCCCTCTGAAATTCTGCCTCAGAGATTCTTTCTTGGCTTTGGATCTTAATAATTCCCTATTAAAATGGAAATGTCCCTGGAGCAGGATGTTAGACATTACTGGTTGTTTACTACTGAGAGAGCAAAGAGCTACTAGAAGGAGACCTAAAGTAAGTGAAGGAAGAAGTGTTGGGTGAAGAGAGCACCAAAGTCAAACTTCACGTTTTTTACTGTTTTGTAGGGATAGTGAATAGTGCTTAGGACTTAGTGTCAGAAGACTTGAGTTCAGATCCTCCCTTGGACATTTAGTAGCTGTGAGACTCAAGGGCAATTCACTTACCCTCCAAGTGTGCCTCAGTTTCCTCATCTGTAAAATGGATGTAACAGTAACACCTACCTCACCGGATAGAATGAGTTAATGTATGTAAAATGCTTTGCAAACCTTAAAGCTCTACAAAAAAGCTACTACATACACTCATTCCCCCCACCTCCACACCCCCAACCAATCTATTGTGAGAATGGATGCGTGCTCCTAATAGGCCTTATCCTGGAAATGCTACCACCTTTGTTGTTGATTAGCATAAAAATTGACCTAATGAGGCTGGATCCCTGAATCTTTGGTTTTTCTTACAGTTCTAGAATGTTTTTTGTCTGGACCTAATTTCCATTGATAAGAAAACTCCCTCTACAAATGCAGATCTGCAGATGTTCTGCAATTTATAGTCTTAAATATGGGCACGAAAAGGGGACTTGCTACAATCAGAAGAAGCGAGGAAGAAGGGACAGCAGAAAGCAATTAAGTGCCTACTATGTGGCAGACCCTGGTACTTGCTTTGCTCATTTGATCCTCAGAACAACCAGGAGGTAGGTGCTTATTATTATCTCCATTTTACAGTTGAGGAAACTGAGGCAGACACTGTTTAAGTGGCTTGCCCAGGTCACAGGGCTAGTAAGTGTCTGAGGCTGGATTTGAGCTCAGGTGTTTCCGACTCTAGGCCCATCTGTATCTAAAAGTATCACTTAGCTGCTTTCAACTAGGATTTGGGGGCCTCAAAGCAGATAAACCTTATCTATGAGGCCTGCTCTCTATCCACCAGGAACCTGAGTGATCGTACAATTATAGTCATCTAGTCCATATCCCCATGCTGAGGTCCAGAGAAATCACTTGCCCAAGGTCACACAGTTAACAGGTGATAAAACTGGTATTGGAACGCAGATCTTCTGAATTCAAATTCAGGTTTCCTTCCACAGGAAGAAACTGAATGTGAGTGGTCTGCTTAAATTCTTAGCAAAAAGTATCATGCAGAAAATACTTTTAAAATGATCGTAATAACAATAATAATAATTAATACTACTACTGCTACTACTATTGCTAGCATACCCTGTTGGGTATAAAAAAATGTTTCTGTCAAAATGCATGGGCCCCTAAGGATAAGAGGAGAGATTGTAAAGCGACAAAGAGGAGAAAGCATTGGGTCAGAATCATTAGGTTTTTTTGATCTGTGGAAATTAATTGCCATAAAACAATGACAGCTACAAATGTTGTCTAAGATTGCAAGACTGCCTAACCAAACTTCATGTGTGTGACTCTGCTTAGCACAGTGCCTGGCACACAGTGTGGTAGGTAGGGGCTTAATAAATGCTTATTGACTGACTGCAAACCGCAGTCAGGCCTGCCAGGATCAGGAAGCAGCCCCAGCCCCCTGCTTTTCGTGTGCTTCTCTATATCTGCCCAGAAGATAGAGAGAGATGAAGGGCACCTGGAAGAGAGTGAGTTGTGGCATTTTCTGGTCTACTTGGGGTGTCTTAAGAGGGAGGCAGTGTGGTCTAACAGGTCATCGAACTGGGCTGAGAGCCAGGAAACATCCCTAATGAGCTGTTACTTAATTTCTCAAGGTCTCAGCCTCCTCAGCTAAAAGGCAAACACTGTCCCACTGGGGGGGATGCTATGTTGTATGAGTGAAGTGTTTCTTTGCTTTGTCTAACAGGATTGTTTGGGGCCTGCCAAGGTGTGTTGACAAGAGAGCCTGCCAGTCAAGACATTCAGCTATCTTAAGTGTTCAGTCAGCAATTAGGAGCTACTGTGTTAAGTGAGGCCATTCCTAATTGGTGGGCTGGAGCTCAGACAGACTTGGAAAGCAAGGTGGATGACCTTGAGAGGTCTGAAGCAAGAGAGTGAACCTAGACCAATCTATTAAGACAGCCAGTGGCTTCTCTAGGGAGGGTCTTTTGGCCTTGAATGGGATGTGGAATGTGGATGTGGAAATGTTTTAAAGCACCTTTTTTGCACCTCCAGAAACCTTTCCTAATTGCCTTACCTCTCAGTAGTCAGGTGCATAGGTCATAGTACACTAATCTACATTTATTTATATATTTCCCTGGGGTGTCTTTTTTTTTCTCTATCTCTGATTGTGTTTTCTTTAGATTATGGGAGTCCTTGAGGGAGAGGGTTTTCTTTCTATATTATCAGTCCATAGGCTCCCACCCCAGATCCTGCACTATGAACATTGGTTAAATGTTGTTGATTACAAGACTGACTGACTGATAGATTGGGAATGATAGCTTTTCAAGCAGGGAGTGATGGATCACAATATCCATCTTTTTCACTATACAAAGGAGAAGGTAACCTAGAAAGAAAAAAAAAGGTAGGGGTGTGCCTACTATTTTCCAGGGATGGTCTTGTTTCCCTAAGGCAAAGGCAGCCACCAGCACATGTGTGTGACTAGATTAATGCCCCAACAAGGACATTGAAAGCAAGATGACAGTTGATAGAATACTTCCAACCTTACGGATTTTTAGCTTTTTCCTTGCCCAGAGTTAAAGAGAGAAAATAAACTGAGAAAGTCCAGCTGAGAAGCATTGTTCTCATTGGCATAATTTAGACCTTTTTCTTTGCTGCTGCTGGCACATGGAAGGAGGTGTTGACTGAGTACAGCCACACCCTAAAGTACTTTAAGACAACTTCCTGTTTTCAAGTGCCAGAAAGCACCCACAGAGAATAGAAATGGTTCTGTCCAGGAGAGTTCAGCAGCAGACAAAAGCATGTATTGGGCAGAAGGCCTTGGGATGTTCTCGACTTCTTGTTCCTCGTGGAGTTGAGTTTCTCCTGACTGGAGACTATAGGAAATAGAAGTACCTGTTTTCTTACGAGATGATGTCAAACTAAATAATAATTTGTTGTTCAGTTGTCTCAGTTATGTCTGACTCTTCATGACCCCATTTTGGGGTTTTCTTGGCAAAGATGCTGAAGTAGTTTGTCATTTCCTTCTCCAGCTCATTTTACAAATGAGGAACTGAGGCAAACAGGGTTAAGTGACTTGCCCAGGGTCACACAGCTAGCAAGTGTCTGGGGTCAGATTTGAACTCAGGAAGATGAGTCTTCCTGATTCCAAGCCTAGTGTCTACCCACTGCCCATAAATAATAATAGCTAATATTTATGAGGGATCTTAAAGTTTGCAAAGTGCTTTACATATCTTAATTGAAACAAGTTGCCACATTCAGATATGGCTCACTTTGCTTAATACGTGTGCTCTCAGGAAGCTGTGTTTGTATTAAATTCTTGTAAATTTAATCATTTTAAATTCACTCCAGAAGCTGGCTTTTTTTCTTTTAAGTTATGCTGACTGATTTCATCTGAGTAAGGAGCTTCTGATAAGAAATCCTCTGCAAGGGCAGCTGGGTCGCACAGTGGATAGAGCACTGGCCCTGGAGTCAGGAGGACCTGAGTTCAAATCCAGCCTCAGACACTTACTAAGTATGTGATCCTGGGCAGGTCACTTAACCCTGATTATCCACCCCCCAAAAAAAAAAATTCCCTGTAGCAGTCCATGCTTTGCAATGGACTTTGCAGTGGTCATTCAGTCCATAGGTGTCTGAGGGAAGACTTGAACCTAGGTCTTTCTAACGCATAGGCAAATTAGTGCCTTCTGTGCTGCCAGCAGCTGCTTCCTGCCCGAAGTGCTGCTCCCTCTATGTGTCTGGCTCTCCAGGGAGCAGGGAGTTCTTAACCTGGGGTGCACAGACATTGGGCGCCTATAGATTTCAGGGAGTCCTCGAACCTGGGTGGGGAAAAGAAAGTACATCTTTATTTTCACTGACTTTTGTTTTCCTTTGTAATCTTCTGTATTTTGTTTTATGCATTTAAAACTTCTGTTCTGGAAAAAGAATTCGTAAGTTTCTGTAGAAGCGGTTAGGTGATTCAGTGGAGAAGAATCTCTGGGCCTTAAATCAGGTAGATTTGAGTTTAAGTCCCTCCTTCGACACATATGCTAGGGAAGTCACTCTGCCTGGGTCAGTTTCCTCATTTGTAAAATGGAGAAAATAACTACACCTGCCCCCCAGAGTTATTATAAGGACAAAATCAGAGAATATTTCTAAAGTACTTACTTGTCACAAGGCGTGTAGTAGGAAAGGGCATTTTCCTATGACATCCTGCTAAAGCATCTACTGTGGGTCAGATACTGTGCTAAATACTGCTTACAAATATTATCTCATTTGATCCTCACAATAACCACGTAAGGTAGGTGCTGTTATTATCCCCATTTTACAGTTGAGGAAACTAAGGCTGACAGATTTCGTGACTGCCCAAGGTCACATAGGTGGGGAGTGTCTGAGAATGGATTTGAGCTCGGGTCTTCCAGACTCTAGGCCCAGTGTTCTATCCGCTGTGCCAGCCAGCCCCCTCGAAGCACTTAGGTAACAGCTTCAGAATTTGATGTGACATCGGAGAGAAATTTGGGATAGAAGTAGGGAGAGTTTTTCTCTTAGTCAACCTTCAAGGCATTTTATGGATCTTTTTTTTTTTCATTCAGTCACTCAGCAAACCTTTATCAAGCACCTGCTATATGCCAAATTGGGAATACAAAGAGAAACACAGAATAGTCCCTTCCTCAGGGAGCTATTGCACCTCCCGTTGGAGGAGCCAATATGAATATATGAAAATAGTATATCAAAATATGGTTGTGTTTTTGGCAAAACCTGTAATTCCATTGGTTTAGGGCAACTGGGTAGTGTAGTGGATAGGGCCCTGGGCTTGGAATCAGGAAGACTCCTCTTCATGAGTTCAAATCTGGCCTCAGACACTTATCAGCTGTGTGACCCTGGGCAAGTCACTCAACCCTGTTTGCCTCATTTCCTCATCTGTAAAATGAACTGGGGAAGGAAATAGCAAACCACTCAAGTGTCTGTGGCAAGAAAACCCCAAATGAGGTCACAGAGAGTTGGACGTGACCAAAAATAACAACAATTATACCCGTAAGAGGTGATGAGAGTACCTGAACTACATGGTAGTCATGTGTGAATGAAGAGAAGAAAATGGACACGTGAGAGATTTTAAATTTGGAATCTTGGTAACTGATTGATGTGTGGGGGGTGGAGGAAGAGTAAAGAGCTGAATATTACTTGGACCTGGGTGACTAGAAGGAAGGTGAGGGAAGGAGGAAACAAAGGAACGAAGGAAAGAAGGGCCCTTGAAATAAGGAAGTCAAGAAGGGGGATGAGTTTGTGCGAAAACTCAGTGAATTTTGTTTTGGTCATGCTGACTGAGGTGCCTTATAGGGCATCCATTTCAAAATGTCCGATAGATAGTTGCTAATACAGGGCTGGAGCTCAGAACAGAAACTAGGGCTGGATACATAAATCTGGGGTGATCTGCATACAAGTGATAATTAAACCCATTCGAGTTGATGAGGTCACCAAATGAGAGGTCACCAAGTGAGGAAGCAGAGAAAGAGAAGAGGGGAGCCCAGGACACAGCCTTAGGGTAAACCCCACAATTAGTGGGGAGGGATATAAATGATGATCCAGCAAAACAGACTGAGTGGTCAGACAGGTCAGATAAAGAGACAGTATTCTGGAGAGAAATGTCATTAGAGTCAAATGCTGCTGTAGAGGGCATATATTTAGAGCTGGCTAGAACCCTAGGGGCCATCAAATCCAACCCCTTTGATTGCTGATGAAGAAACTGAGGCCAAGAGAGGTCAGATGAGTTTCCCAGGTTTAAATAGCTAGTGTTTGAGGCAGGATTCAAAGCGGTTCTCCCTGACTCCAAATCCAGATGTCAAGAAGGACAGGATCAGTTAAAATATTTTACCCTGTGAAGCCTCAACCTACCTATTCTTCTCTGAAGACTTAATGCCTCTATTACTTAATAAGAGATGGTTTCGTGACACTTTCCAGATTTCTAGGGACTAAGATTTGGGGGCTAGTTTTAACCATGCTGTGTGAGTAGAGAGCTTAAAAGAAAAAAAAATCAGAAGTGGCCAGCATTGCACATACTTAAGCCGCAGTGGTACCTGCTGATAAAATTCAGATGTAGGCTAATCCAGTGGGGGGGGGGGAGTAGGAAGGGGAAGGGAATTGAACTCCATCTTGAGAAGATTAAGCCACTTAGATATTAACACCTTGCCACCTGATCTCTCCTGCAGTCCTTCTAAGACTTCTGAGAAAGGCTTGATGTTATAAAGAAGACTGAGGCTACTGTGGCATTGGACCACAGATAACTTTGAACCCTCCTTCATTCCTCAGAGACAGGGCAGTTTTGTAGTCAAAATTCTTGATGGGGAATGTCAAGAAACCTTTAGGAGAGTGGAAGAAGAGCCTGTGGCTGAGCCCCTCGGGGGCTGAAACCTCTCTCCTTTACTTCTGGGAGAGAGGATTAGAGTCCCTGGTCTGCTTTCCTCCCAAGGAATAGTAACTGATTATGACATCGGGATGGGTGGCTGCAGCCCTAGGCTGTTCTCTCCTTTCTTTGCTGGTTTTTCACAGGTTCATTCTGGTTAGTGATGTGTTTCGAAAGTGAAAATTTTGCTGTCATTTTCCCTTTTGGCTACCTTTGGTTGTCATGGGGACAGAGCCATCAAGACAAGGAAAACCCCAACAGAGCTTTAAGACTAAAAAAGAATTGGACTAATTTCAGGAGCCCTGGGAGGGCATCAAGGCCAAAAAAATAAAAAATGAAGCCAGCGAGTATGGAGCCTCTTCTTTTTGTGAAAATGCAGCTGTCTGTGGGAGGGGTAATAATAATAATAACTTCAAGAGTGATTCCTAATTCTATAGTGTTGGGGTTTACAAAGCACCTTCAGCACTCTGTAAAGGAGGCAGTCTGAGTGCTGGGATCCCCCTTTTACTCATGGTAGGTAGCAAACCAAGCTGTTATTAGTCACAACTTCTTTGGGCCTCAGATTGCTCGTTTGTCAAATGAGAGGGTTGGAACAGATGATCTCGAAAGTCCCTGTTAGCTCTAAAGCCTCTGCCCATGACCATGCTCTTCACTTTAATGTGGCTTTAATGTGGCTGATAGAGAGAAAAGGCAGCTTGAATACATTGAGATTCTTGGGAATTCTGTGGGAGGAGATGTCACCAGGGAGCATGAGTTGGCCTGCCTCCCAGTTTTGCTAGGGAGAATTTTTACCATGTTTTACATGGTAGGGGCAGTTTGGCTTAGAGGAGAGAGAGCTGAACTTGAACACAGGAAGACCTGGGCAGAAATTGGACTTCTGACACTGAGCAAATTATTTGACCTCTGTGTGCCAAGGGCAACTGCTTAAGACACGTGGTTCCCCAAGTGGATGAAATCACAGATGCTGAGCAAGGTAGCATATTTGTAGGGCCAACTTGTGTAACATTAAGGACTACTACTGAAAAAAGAAAATTCAAGGAGTATTACAACGGCCAGGACATCCTGTGTCCCCTGGCTGGGCGCTGAAAGGGAGCAGATTTACATTAGACACAGAGGGTGGTATGACCTCAGAGTGGAAATTCCCAGTACGTAGGGAACTCTATTCCTGACTCTGCCACTAGAACCGTGCTAAGTGTGTGACCCCTGAGACCCACCATGGCATTTGCCACAGGCCTGTAGGGCACGGTTTAGCATGGCACCTACCCAAATCATTTTGGAAGCAGGAAAGTGAAAAAAAAAACACAGGAAAATGCCATAGACTAGGGGTTCTTAACCTGGAGTCTTCTTTTTTTCTTTTAAATTATTTTGATATAATTGGTTTCTTTTGTAATCCTATGTATTTATTCTATTAAATTCATTATTGTTTATTTTATTAATATTTCTTATTCTATAATTGTCTTATTTTATGCATATAAGGACATTATTCTGAGTAGAGGTCCAAACTTCTAAAGGAGTCTTGAACACAAAAATAGTTTAAGTACTCCTGTTGTAGATTTAAAGCAGAAAGGACCTTAGAGGTCATCTGCTTCAACTTCCTCGTTTTACATATAAGGAAACTCATCTAGATTGTTAGGAGGACAGACCTGGGATTTGAACCCAGGTCTTTGTGAATCCAAATCCATCAGTCTTTCTACTGTACTGTGCTATCTCCACAACAGAGGAGCAGTGGTTGCTCTCATTTTCAGTAGTTTCAGGACCAGTTAGCTATTATAGGTATTAACTAAGTAAATCTTTCTCTTTCTGTTCCCTGCCTCCCTCTGTATTACAAAGGCAAGTGAGATATATGGATAAAACTCAAGGCAAACCCAATAATATTGAAAAAAAAGAAAGATGCTTGAGGAAAAGGAGGCTGGGAAAGGTACACATATAATGGTTCATTGAAAAGAGCCTTGGCTCTGGAACCAGGACCTGGGTTTAGCTTCCACCTTGGACACTTCTTACTACCTTATGACCTTGGGCAAGTCCCTTAACCTCCTGGATGGCAGTTTCCTTATCTGAGATGGCCTCAGTGGCCTTGAACATCATTCCAACCCTGAATCTCTGATCCTATGACCTCTTGACTGAAAAAAGAATGAGTAGTTGAGGAGAGAAGTTTTATAAGTGTGTCTGAGAGAAAAACTTTGATATGGGGCTGCTTGCCACTAATGGCCAGGGGGCTCTCTCACAGTCCCTTAAAATTTCCCGTTTCGGTTTCCTCATGTGAAGCCAGAGACCATCGGCCCTCTCTTTTTGCCATAGATGTTGTATTTGTTTTATTCTTAAAAATTGGTCTCTTTTGTTATTGTACCACTTTCATATATTTCTCATGTATACCCCCACCTAGTGAGCATTCCCTTGTAATATAGATACTAAAAGAAAAAGATAGAGGAAGAAAAAATAGTTCTGCAAAACCAGCCAACACATCAGTTGCCTCTGACAATATATGCAAGATTCCAAGGTGCTGTGAACTTGAACTATGCACACATTGTGGCAAAATTTCCCTTTTCTGTCTCTGAAAATTCCCATTTAGAGTGCATGCTTTCTGGGCAGTCTCAGTTCTGATAGAGTGATTCAAACCTGCATGACCACCAGGCTTCTGATTCTTACCATATTCCATTAGAACCATAACTAAGGTGGGAATAACCAAGGTTTTTTCCCAGGGTGCCAAAATTCAGAGGGTACTGATAGCATTTACAGTCCTTTGGCAGCATAGAAGCAACTGGCCTTAATGCCTACTTAGCAATAATAATTAGTCTTCAAATAAGCTGCCCTCCTTCGCTCTCAGCCCTGACCCACTCCTACCCCTGCAACTGTCTCTATTGCATCTCCCTAGGTGATCTGTGGGAGTGTCCTCCCCTCTGATCTGTCTGTCATTACAATCCTTAAAATCCATTACATACAGGCTCCTACTCAACATCATCCTTTTGTAGCAACACTACCAAGTAAGCTTTTGGTGGCAGGTATATGAGTGTTAGTCTGTTCCTTAATTAAGAATGTCCTTTTTGCAACTAAATTGGCCATATCACTTCTGTCAATTAAGAAACAGCCTGGCTAATCATTTACCAACACCAACTACCTGTATTGTGTTCATTTTGTGGAATATTACTTTGGAGTGCTGGTATTCCAATCATCATCTCTTCAGGCTACATTACTGAATTCATGACCCTTAAGGCCAAAAAAAAAAAGTAGCCATCTCTCAGACCAATGTTTTCAGTTTTGTCACTACTGTAAATACTGCCCAAGATGTGGGGATCCTATCTGTGTCAAGTGTCATTGCTGTCTGTGACACCCCAGCGTAGAAATTACTGATCTGAGGGCATTTGGTGCCATAACCCCAGGAACAAGTCAGTGAGAATTTATTAAGCCCTTTCTATGTGCCTGGAACTGTGCTAAGTGCAATGAAAGGCAAATACAGTCTTTGCCTTTGAGGTGCTCATACTTTAATAGGAGAGAAAACTTGCAAATGAGTAATATGTGTAAGATAGATACGGTGTAAAGAGGAGGTAATCTCAGAGGGAAAGGCACTAGCATTGAGGGGGATCAGGAGTAGATTGAAGGTACAAAATTAGCTAATTATAGCTCTGGACTCGCCCTCCTCTTTGATCTGTCATATAATCCAAGATGTCTCCTACTTACCATCATCCTCTTGTGTCGCCACCAGGTATGCTTTTGGTGGCAGGTACCTGAGTGTTAGCATCTGACCCTTATGTAAGCACATCTTTTTTGCAATGAAATTGACCATATCACTGCTGTCAGTTAAGAAATAACCTGGCTAATCATTTACCAATCACCTGCTTGTGGGAATTCAAAATCCAAATATGAAAACAGCCAGTGGAGTAGTACATGCAAAATGGGCTGCTACAACCTCTTGTTGAGGGCTGAAAGTAAAACATTAACAGTCTGCCAATGTTGATTGGTCTTTTTAGGAACTATATTGGAAATTTTCCACGGGCTCCAATAAGCCATCTTCTTGGTCTGCCGCCATCTTGGTCTTTCACTCGTATGCTGTTTATGTTCTTGCAAACTATTAGTTTGAATGAAGTGCTGTTACTATTTTGAAAGTGCCTCTGTGGATGAGCAGATGGAGAAAAGGTTCCAAAACTTTTCAAGTGAAAATTACCTGAGTCAGCTACTGAGGTTGAGAGGCAGCGACAACTGTAGGTGGCTTGTAGGATGATTGAGGAGGGAGAGAGGGAAGGAAGAGAACAAACATTTATTAAGCACCTACTATGCATAAGTGCTTTACAAATATGATCTCATTTGATCCTCACAAAAATCCTGGGAAGTATGTGCTATTATTAACCCTATTTTACATTTGGGGAAACTAAGGCAGACAGACTTGCCCAGCATCACATAACTAGTAAGTGTCTAATACTGGATTTGAACGTGAGCCTTCCTGACTTTGGGCCCAGCACTCTATCCACTGAGCCATCTAGCTCATTGGGACCTACATTTGGAAACTTAGCTTTTCAGAGATAATTTTGAGTGCGTGAGTATGTGGGAAGCACTAATTAGAGGTGAGCTCTGAGATTGGCCTGGTTTTTGATGCAAGCGTCACATGCTTGGTGAAGAGCAGTTGATCTTGGCACAGGCAGCTACAGAGATCATTGGTCTGAATCTTCTGCACTGAATATGGAAGAAAGATAAGATCCTTATTCTCTCTTATTATTCAAAAATCTTTAATGTTGTTGTTATGATATACTGTGTTCCTAATTTAAAGATCCTGGGAGCAGGAAAGCATGCTGATAAAAAATTCAGAAAGAACAGGAAGGGCGGGAGGGAGAGAAGGTGTGCCAAGAGTTCATAGATAATGAACTCTCTAAGGACAAAGGCTGTGTTTTATTAATCTTCGTACCTCCCTCAGTGCCTATCATAGTGTATTGAGCATAGTAGGCGGCAGGCGATTAATAAATGTTTATTGCATGAATGAATGAGCTGCTGACCTGGCTGACTAGCATTTTGAGTATTTCAAATGCCTGTAGACTTCCAAAAAGGGGAGTCCAGCCAAGGACTGCGCACAGGCCAGTGATCTATTAAAATGGCGTTCTGTGGTCATGGATTCATCCAGTCAGGATCTGTGATCATCCTCATCTCATTCAACCTGTTGAGGAACCTCTGGCATAATAATCTTTACCTCAGTTTTGCAGGGGTTTTTTAATATTTCATTTTAAAAGGCACATGGTGACATGTCAAAGAGTGACTGGTCATATAAAAATAGTATCAGTAGTACTAAGGTTTAGAATGATCTGAGGGCAGCAAAAAGGGCAGCTGGCTCCACGAGCAGAATGAAGACCGAAGGTTGGAGATTCCAGAGAAGTAGAGGTCTTCTACACAGGAAAGCACTAGGCCATTACCCAGATGGTACTAGACTGATTGTTTAGTTGTTTTTCATGTCCAATTCTCCATGACCCCATTTGGGGTTTTCTTGGCAAAGACACTGGAGTAGTTTGCCATTTTCTTCTCCAGCTCATTTTACAGATGAGGAAGCTGAGGCAAACAAGGTTAAATGACTTGCCCAAAGTCACACAGTTATTATGTGTGTCTGAAGCCAGATCTGAACTCAGGAATATGAGTCTTCCAGGCACGGCACTATCGACTGCACTACCTAGACTAGTTGACCTCCTACTTAATCTTTCTTTTTTTTTTCCAGTTCTATGTACCAAAAATTGACTATACTTTTTGGAGTAGGTCAGGTAGAAAGGGAACTGATTCATCATTCTCTTTCACCCTAATATTCTATCCACAACAACCTTCCATACCCATGAGCCATTGTTTAGTGTTATTACTTAACACTTTCCTCTCCATCAGGCTACCTTTTTATTTACATTTTTTCAGTTAATAATAATTTGTTTTCTCTCTTTCTTATCTCCCCTCAACTAAAAAAAAGAAAAGAAAAGAAAAAAACAAAACCCTTTTAATAAGTATGAACATTCAAGCAAAACTCATTCCCACTTTGGCCTTGTCCAAAAATGTATGTCTTACTCCAGAGGTGTCAAATTCACAGCCTGTGGATTACTAAAAAACTCCAAAGTTTGTCTAAACCAGATTAAAATGTAATAAGGATAGATATTTATCAAATAAATAAAAATACAATTTGTAGTTTTTGAAGTCCACATGCGGTGCAGGCATCCGTTTCTATTTGAGGTTGACACTACTATTATTCTACATCTTTTAAGATATCTTCCAAAATTAAGAAATCATCAGGCTCTCTATTATTAACTGTATCCTACAGTGTGCACTTATGTGTTCATCTTGTGGAATATTACTTTGGAGTGCTGGTATCCCAGTCACCATTTCTTGGGCCTAAATTATTGAATTCTTGGCCATTAAGGCCAAAAAAAAAATGTTGAAAATGAGCAGTCTCTTTTGTGTTGCTGCCACAAATTGTGCCCAAGATTTGGGAATCGTGTATCAGGTGTCATTGCCACCTGTGGTACCCTGGTGCAGAAACCTAACTGGTATGGTTGTTTTTTCACCATTGCATCTATGTGATCCAAAATGGCACCATAACAATGAAGGTGAAAGTAATATAATTAGTGGTTTGTCCTCAGTCCAGAAAAGCCTCTGATATCCACTGGTAAAATGAGCTTTGTGAGGTCCTGCTGTTATTTCTCATGACATTTAAGAATTTTGTCCAAATTCAGGTTTGGGAATGTTCCATTTCTAACCATTTTTGACAGGGTATTCATGCTTATTAACCTATAGTCATGGCTTTGTAACTCCCAGGCTCCTAGCTTAGGATTTACAGCAGTTAGTTAGTTTATTAACTGAGACCAGTTAATGTCTCATACTCTGCTTTTTAAATTTCGTGGTTGTGGTCGTCATAAGTTTGTGGTATTAAGGAGAATGTCCTTGTATAAATATCTCTGTGCTTCTCCCATGAGAAGCTTTGAGTTAATTTGGAATGCAGTTTGATAGAGGAATTTGGTATTTAATAATTGCCAATTGGCAGAACAGAGCAATTGGCAAGAATAATCATGACTGAAACCTCAGTGATTTGCACATGGCAAAGAGAGGAATTTCCTCTTTGCAGTATGTGTATGTTTATATATGTATGTGTCTATGTGTGTGTGCAGGTAGGAGGAGTGAAAGAAAGGGAATTGTTCCCCTGCTGAAAACAAACTGCTGAATTCTGTCCTTTCTTCCCTTTCCAGAAAGAAGACACAGTTCCATGTGTAAACCTTCTCCCTCTCCAGCATCACCACCCTCCAATTCCAGGACATCACTGTTACAAGTGAAAGCAAAATCCTGTATCAGCGGCCATAACCCTGTCAGCAGCAACGCAAAGCCATTCAAAACGCCCAAAGACAATCTACTTACCTCCAGTAGCAAACAGCACACAGTCTTTTCTTCGAAAGCATCAAGGGATAAACCATGGTGAGTCGCTGGGTGCTGGAAACACCAAACTCTTTGCTTGCCTTTTCACCCTTATTCCTTGTTACCCTCACACTGAAACATGGTGCTTACTTTTTGATTAGGCATCATGTTCCCAGATTTAGGAAAATTAAGAGAAAAGAAGGAGAATCAGAATGATGTCCCAGAATTAAAAGTCTTATTTACTTGATGTGGGAAATTTTTTTTCTCCCCTTACTGTGGCCAACTTATGATTTCTCATGCTAAATAATAGTATTAAAAATTCCATATGAAAAGCAGAGTGGCATAGTGAATAGGGAGCCTACCTGGGAACCAGGGAGATCTGGGTTTGAGTTTTACCTCTGTAATGGACTGGCTGTGTGACTCTGGGGATGTCCCTTAACCTCAAAGTGCTCCAGGCAGTTCTCTAAAATGATAACTCTCAGAAAAGGTGCTGATTTGCACTGGGAGGAGGAGTTTCCTCATCTGGGAAGAAACCTATACCAATGAAATCTCAGGTCAGGTCCCTAGCCCTAGCCCAAAAATTCCACAAGCAATCTTCCCCAGTGAGAAAAAGGTAACCCCATTACAGAGAGTAAGTACTGACCCACTGGGCTATAGGGACCACTGTCATGATGGAGGCTCCTCCTCTACTGAGAGAAGCTGAGTCTGAGGCTATGCTTTATACTTGAACCTTTCTCTGGCATGAACTATGGGATCACATCTCTGATGGATACTCGTGATACAGACCAGAAAAAAAAAACTGGTGTGTAAGCCAAAGATGACCAAGGAAAATGTCACTCCTTTGAAAGAAAGTGAATTACAAATGCCTTTGAAAATGTAGAGGATGGTGTAATTTTTTCACCTCTATCTTTATGAAAAATATTTTACTTTGAGTGGTTAACTAGAACAGGTTCCCTCCATGATGGGAAAGTAGGAAGAGCCCACTAGAACAAAAAAGAAAGTGTTTGAAGAGTATCTTCAAAAGGTATTTCCTATTTCCATGGGCGCGATAATATGCATTCTAAGATGCTTAGGGAACTAGGAGAGATTTATTACAGAAGCCATAACCCTCAACTTTGGGACTTTGTGAAAGTAGTATGAGAAGACAAAATACAAGGCCTATTTTGGGGGGGGAGGGAAGGGGGGGTGGTCCGCACAGTTTAAGTAAAAATGACCTCAATCATTATGAACCATTAGGCTGAACATCATTTGTAGAAAGATAGTAGAATAAATCATTTGTTAATCGATTTGTAACCACAGGATTTTGATAGTAAGTAATTTGAATGCTTTAGTGAAGAGCTAATCATTTTCAGATCAATGGAATTTCTTTCCATGATAGAAACACAGATTGCATAGACGATGGAAAGTTAATAAATGTCCTACATCTGCCCTTTACAGTAAGCCTTTGGTTCTTTCCCCGTACTGTCCTCATTCACAAGCAGGGAAGACACGGGCCTGTGGTTCATGCTTTAGTTCAGAGGACACACAACCGACTGAGTGGGTCACACTCAAAAAGTGGCTGTTCATGGACCTAACCACCACATGCATGTAGGGATGAGTCCTGTAGTTATTATTACGTATTATCTTTATCAGTGTCCTGGAGGAAGGAATGGAAAGAAATGCTCATTATATTTGGCTAGAGTCAGCACTGCTGGTGCCTTAGATGATAGGACAGTAGAGAAATGGACCTTCAAGAACAGAATGAAGTTTAATATAGAAACAAACATAGGGCACTATGTTTTAAATCCACAAATGATGAGATGAGGCTGGCTGGGTAAATGTAAAAAGAGTTGAAGGATTTCAGGTGATCACAAGTCAAATGAACTGACAGTGTAATCCTGTTACTAAAATGTTAACATAGTAGCAAAACACAGTAATAGAAGTGTGGGACACGAAGAGCGAGGAAGGAATCCTTCCCATGTAGTAGCTGTTAGTCTAACCTATTATTTCCAATTTTCAGTCTCCATTTGGGGGGGCGGCGGCGGGGGGTGCGGCAGCTAGAGTTAAGTGACTTGCCCAAGGTCTCACAGCTAGTAAGTGTCAAATGTCTGAGGTCAGATTTGAACTCAGGCCCTTCTGACTCCAAGGCCGGAGCTTTATCCACTGCACCACCTAACTGCCCCTCCACTTTTTTTTTTAAAGGATCTATAAAAACTGGAGAGATTCACTTGAATTCTACAAATATTTATGAGCACCTACTGAGGGCAAACCTAGAAAGTGGTGACAAGAATTTTCAAAAGGGTGGAAAATAGATGCTTTGAGGAAACAGTTAAGAGAACTGGGTTTCTTAATAATAATAGTAACTGGTATTTAGGTAGTGCCTGATAGTGCCTTAAGGTTTTAAGGAGCTTCACATGTGTCATCTCATTTGATACCTGCAAAAATCCTACAAACAAAATTCTGAAGGTATTATTGTCCCCATTTTACAAATGAGAGAACTGAGATAGGGAGCTGTATTAGATGACTTGCCCAAGGTCTCACAGCCAGTAATTGTCAGAGGCAGGATTCAAACCAAATTTTCCCTCATCTCCAAGTTCATCTCTCTTTCCATACAGCTCTGCTGCTCTTAGACTTAACATAAGGAAGAGAAGGGTAATGAATAGGTGCAAGTTTGTTATAAGGACAATGCTGACCTGATGACCTTCGAGGCTGAACCAGATGAACCCATGAAGTCCCTTCTAACGCTTTGATTGTGTAATTTCACTTTAGTTCACTGAGCTACTGATAGGAGGAAAGCCTCTAAAATTAATATTCTCTAGCAAGAAGTTGCATTCCTCAGTAATTGCAAAAATACTGTTCCATGGTTATGCTTAAGGGAATCTAACCATGACTGGCAGTGAATGAGAAGCATGTAGGATTCTCCCCACTCTTGCACAAGCAGTTTCATTAGCCTGATATCTCAGCATCAGAAGAATGGTGTATACATAAGAACAGCAGATAGAGCAATTAATAAAAACCATTTTTAGACCAAGGGATTGTAAAATCTAATTTAGATATTCCAAATGGAGAATTGTATCAGCTTTCTGAAAGCCATGACAGAATAAACATGTCTGAGGGTGGTTGTCCATGACCTTAACCAATCACAGCTGGAGGTAAAGGGACAGACTTTCTCAAATAAATTAGAACTATTTATGAATGAAAGTGGTTTTTTGTTATGCTAAATTCAAGTTGACCCCCCCCCTTAGAATTTTTTTCCATGAGCTTAAACAGTCTGTGTAATTTTATTTTGGGCTTAATAGGTTAAAAAATCCTTACCCTTTGCTGCTTTAATGAATCCACCAAGGCAGAATTCAGCTTTTCCATACCTCATACTATGTGATTCTTTCTCATAGCTTTCTTTAAATCCTCTTTAGAGAATCAGTCAGTCAGTGAGTATTTATTAAGCATCTTCTGTGTACAGGACACAGTTTTAAGCATGGGGGATACAAAAAAAGGCAGGTATCCTTTGGATGGATATCCAATGCTGTGTAGGCCTTCCTGTGGATCTTTTATTACCACTTATGATTGTCTCATTCTTACAACCTAAATTGACTCATGTTCTTTTCCATCAAACATATCTTTAGCAATGACTTTTATACCACTTTTCACTCATTGGTGGTAACATGTTAAAACTTACATATACCATATGTTTTTCTATTGCCCTTTGGGTCCCTTGTAAGTTTGATTCTTCTGAGATTGTGCTATCCCATGATTCCCTGGTATATATCAGTGTTCAAATGGATCTGTGATCCTGTTTGGAAATTCCTTCCATCAATGCAAATTGCAACCCATCTACTCCTGCCATCCTAGGTGATTCTTGTCCATGTGTTCCATAGGTTTATCATGTTGGTCTATGCAACATGCTGGAGGCCTGTTTCACTTTCTCTTAACATTACAAGGGTGCTAGTGGAGCATTCTGCCTACCCATGTATCATCCCTTGCCCTCACCATGACCATCTTCTTTTCATATCATACAATTTCTTAATGATGTCTTTTCTCTTATTCTTCAGAATTTTTCATGTATTATATTCACAACCACCTTTGCCTCTATGGGATATTCATTTTTAATTTTTTAAATAATCTTGTATTCTACCATATGGAAACAGCAAGAGAATGTTTTGTCAGTCAATTAACAGGCATTAAAATGTGGTCATTTGCTTTCATGGGATCCTCAGGATCATTATAAAGGAGCTTTGAAATTTCTCAAAGGCAATCCATCATGGTCTCCTCTCATTCAGCTCCAGCCCCAACTTGTCTATTTGTACTGTCTATTCCAAATATATTTTTAGAGAGATATAATAGATATATATGCACCTGTGTATATAGACATATAGAGAAATAGATAAAAATGGAGAATCTTTATAGTGTTATCCATACAGATATACATCATAATCTGGGCAATAGACATTCTTTATCCAATTGGTCTTTCCTATGGATAGAGAGGCCAAACTACCTTGAGTCATTATAGCTCTCTTCTAAAGGATTCTGCAGTATTCTGGAGCTTGAAGCAATCGGCACAATGTCATCTGCAATCAGGAGCATCTAGGGGACTTCCCCTTCTATGGGGAATCCTTGTTCAGCTCGAATTCTTTGTTAGATCTCATCACAGTGGCAGATATGTTGGTGACCATTTGTTGTTCAGTTGTTTCAGTTGTATCCAATTCTTTGTGACCCCATTTGGGGTTTTCTTAGCAAGGATGCTGCAATGGTTTGCCGTTTCCTTCTCTAGCTCATTTTACAGATGAGGAAACGGAGGCAAACAGGGTTAAGTGACTTGCTCAGGGTCAAACAGGTAGTAATCGTCTGAGGCTGGATTTGAATGGAGGTCTTCCTAACTTCAGGCCAGGTGCTCTTATCCACTGTGCCACTAGCTGCCCTCGGTCACCATTCATAACCCTTTTGTTGTTGCTGTTGCTGTTGCTGTTGTAAACATCATCTGATGTTTACAGTCAGAGTATTGAATAGGGCTTTTTCTGTAGTAGCAGTTTTCAAGGAATCTTCAATAATTTTGGTGTATGGGTAGGAGCCACCTTGTTATAAAAGATCCTATAAGGCTACATTTTGTTCTTTTTTAAATAGATTTTTATTGATAGCTTTTATTGATAGCTTTTATTTTTACATCACCCATCTTTCCCCTGCTATTCCTCTTTCCCTGCTTCCCTGTCTGAGAGCTATCACGTAAAACAGTTTTCTTATTTCTAAAATATATAGAGAACTGAGTCAAATTTATAAGAATATTGATAAATGGTCAAAAGGTATGAACAGGCAGTTTTCAGAGTAAGAAATTAAAGCTATCTATAGTCAGATGAAAAATTGCTCTAAATCACTATTGATTAGAGAAATGCAAATCAAAACAACTCTGAGGTACCACATCACACCTATCAGATTGGCTAACACAACAAAACAGGAAAATGATAAATGTTGGAGAAGATGTGGGAAAATTGGAACACTAATGCATTGTTGTTGGAGTTGTGAACTGATCCAGCCATTCTGGAGAGCAATTTGGAATTATGCCCAAAAGACTATAAAATTGTACATACCCTTTGACCCAGCAATACCACTTCTAGGTCTATATCCCAAAGAGATCATAAAAATGGGAAAAGGACCCCACATGTACAAAAATATTTATAGCGGCTCTTTTTGTGGTGGCCAAGAATTGGAAATTGAGGGGATGCCCATCAGTTGGGGAATGGCTGAACAAGTTGTGGTATATAAATGTAATGGAATACTATCATGCTATAAGAAATGATGAGCAGGCAGACTTCAGAAAAACCTGGAAAGACATATGCTGATGCTGAGTGAAATGAGCAGAACCAGGAGAACATTATACATAGTAATAGCCACACTGTGCGATGACTGACTTTGGTAGACTTAGCTCTTCTCAGCAATGCAAGGATCTAAGACAACTCCAAAAAACTTAAGATGGAAAATGCTATATACATCCAGAGAAAGAACTGTGGAGTCTGAATGCAGATTGAAGCATACTACTTACTCTCCTTTTCTTTTGTTGTTTTGTTTTATTGCTTCATTCTCATGCTTCCTCCCATCAGCTCTAACTCTTCTTTACATTATGGCTAATGGGAAAATATGCTTAAAATGAATGTATTTGTATCACCTGTATCAGATTGCACACCGTCTTGGGGAAGAGAGAGGAGAGGGAGGAGGAGAAAATTTAAAACTTAAAATCTTACGGAAGTGAATGTTGAAAACTAATTTTTTAAAAAAGGAGGGAAAAAAATGAGCAAAACTCATCAGTCTACCCCTCCAAAAAAAACTGGTATTAAAAATGATCTTTCATGCCCATGAACCCCTTCTATACCTCTACATGACTGTTCTTTATCATTTTACTACTTTCCTGTGGATTGTTTTATGGTGGTTCTTTTCATTTACCTTATTTTCATCATTGTATATTTTGTTTTCCTAGTTCTTTTTACCCAAAAGGAGGAAAGAAGGGAAATTTAAAAAGGAAAAAAATTAGATAAAAAAAGAAATAATAATCAGTACATTAACTAAAACTCCAAAACCAGGGAAAGAGTTGACATGTGGGGTGAGACATGAGGCTCTCTCCTAGGGGAACAAGGTCACCTTAAAGTAGATTAAGCAAAACTTATCATAGGAACAAAGTAATGACTTAAAAGAAGAGGAACAAAAGCAAAAAGCCTAACTCAGCACTCATCACCAAGAGAATATTGATGGTACAAGAAAAGACCTGTTTTTTTGGTTTTTTTTGTTTTTGTTTTTGGCAGCAGGCAGTTTAGGACTATTAAAAGCACTTAACTATTTCTAAAATGCTGTGTGCTCTTCCTACTGCTCAAATCTCATCCCAGATCATTTTCTATGTACTGCACTTGGTCTGGCTAGCTTTTTGTCACAGTCTGGGCACTATGTTTATTCATCCACTTTGTTTTTCTAGTGTAGATAGTTAGACCAGTCTCTTTCATGTTGCTATGGTTTTCACATAGGAGGCTTTGTAGTATTCCATAACTTGATATGATTAATACCATGACATCTGCAAATTAGAGCATTTGGAGACACCATCAATAGGGAATCTTTCTTTTGTTTGGATTTCATTAGGGACGTCTTCTGTGATATTAGAGAGCACTGTAGGTGAGCCTTTATATCTCTATTTTATGCCTCACTTGATCTTAAAACTCAGGGAATCACTGGACAAAGTTATTGTTTAGTCACATGTGTCATGGACTTTCATAATTTCAGCATATTCATGGGAAACCTTGTTTGAGAAGAGCCGTTCAAAGAGAAAATCAGAAGGTACTAAAAATGACAAAAACCCAGTGACATAATATGAAAGTAAATTATTCCTCAGCAGAGAGGAAATAACTGATGATAGACATAGCAGTCATTTCAGAATCATCTACCATTAATCAGAAAATCTAAGCACAGAAGTCAAAGTAAAAAAAAAAAACCAAAACACCTCTTTAATACAAAGGCCATCACTATGTTCCTAGCCATGAGTTTAGCCCCAAACAGACATTCACAGTGCTTAGGAGGTTTCCAGTCTTCTGAGTGTTAGGACCTCCTGTTTTTTATAGTTAGTATCATTTATCCTCCCTATAGATGGCTTTCCTTGAGATGGCCAGAGCTAAGAGGAACCCATGTGTGAAATCCTGAAATCCTTTGCTACAGAGCCCATGGGGAAAGCAATGCTAGATGGAGACATATTAGTTTGGGTTACTAGTAGTGGATGACACCTGCCAGGGCTTTCTGATCTATGATGTATGCTTCAGCCTTTAGCCATAAGAACACAGCCAACCAGGCAGAGACCTGGACTTAGAGTCAGCCAGTCTTTTCCTGCTCCCTCTGTTGCTGTGACTAAATTGGTCTAGCATGGCCAGTTGGTCAAGAACTCAGACTGGCCCTGATGTATGAAAGGAAAGAAGACAACAGGTTTTCTTCCCCAGGATGGTTTATTGCTTTCTCCCTAGATCCTATCAACCCAGAACTGTGTGTTGAATACTAAATATGCCCAGCTATTAAAAATGCAAGAGGTGATTCTGTCATCCCAAAAGAAAAGGAGCAAAAAGAAAAATTAGCAGGCTTGTTGTCCTCTCTGCATGGACACTCTGGCAATGGTAGATTGTTTGTTGTATGTTTTTCCCATCGTCTGAAAAGCATGTCTTCCCTCAAGATGGGAGGCACATCCTCCTATAAGTGATGGTAGTGGGAGTGGAAGTGTTTTGGAATCTTCCCAATACTTTATGGAAAGGAAAATTATAAATGAGAGGCCCTGGCTAGCTGCCTAACAGAGAAACCTGGTTGACTGATCTTTCCTTCCCTTGTATTGGTGAGGGCCAGAAGCAAGACTGTTGCTCAGAAATGACAGCTCTAGGAGGAAAGAAGCAGCTGAGTCTAGGTGACAGTATACTGAATTGAGGAAACAGATCACTTACAGAATCCCTGTGTGTGTGTCTGTGACTGAGTGGCTTAAACATTCTGTGCCTCCTTCATGTTATATAGCTCAAAAGTGGGACTAGTCTTCCCTCACTTTGCAGGGATATTCTAAGGATAAGTGAGGTGAAAAAGCATGTTGGGTTCTTCAAAATTAAGAAAGGTGCCTTCAGCCGTTATGACATCTCATTTTCCTCATTCTTGATGATATTATTAGGGAAGGAGGATTATCAGGAGATTGGATAGAGAAAAGAAATAGATAGAATTCTACGTGCTTTGATGTAAGAGATTTCCATTAAAGAAAAACCAAGGGTAGGACAGGGAGAGGAAATAAGATAAATTGAACAATCTTGGGATTTTCATTGGTTATTTTTTTCCCCTAGTTCTCAACAGCCCTTGGCCATATTAGGAAAATGTTGAGCTTCATGGAGTTAACATTTTTGCAGGCTCTGTCCACTTGATAACAGTCCCTCAGCTGAGGCAGTTAGGTGACAACAGTGAATAAGGCACTAGGCCTGGAGTCAGGAAAACCTGGGTTCAAATCTGGCCCCTGGTACTTAATACCTATGTGACTCTGGACAGGTCCCTTAACCTCTGTCTGCTTCAGTTTCCTCAATGGTAAAATGGGGACAATAACAATACCTATCTCACAGGATTGTTGTGAGGACCAAATGTGATGATATTTAGAAAGCACTTAGCACAGTGCCTGGCACATAGTAAGGGCTTAATAAATGCTTGTTTCCTTCCTTAATAAGCATCTATTAAGTGCTAAGAACTACGTTAGGTGCTAGGGATACATAGACAAAAATGAAGAAGTTCTTAAGGAGTTCACATTCTACTGAAGAAAACTAGATGTACACAGATAAGTAAATAGAAATATGTGCAAAGTAATGGGAAGAGGTGTCACCAGCAGTTAAGGGAATCAGGAAAAGCTGAGTTGAGCCCTAAAAAGAGCTTAAGATTCTGAGAGGTGAAGGTAAGGAAGGGGTGCATTTTAGGCGTACAGATTGCATAAGCAGAGAGACAGGAGATGAAATGTCATGTTCTAGGAAGAGCCAGCTGGCCAGCTTGTCTGGAACGTGGGGGAAGGGGCGTAATGTGAGATCAAGCTAGGAAGATAGACTGAAGTCAGAGCATGCAGGGTTTTAAATGCCAGCGGAGTTTGTATTTATCTTAAAAAGAAGCCATAGGGAGCCACTGAAGACTATTGAGCAGGTGATCGATGTGGTCAGAATATGTTGTAGGATTACAATCTTGGTGGCTCTGTGGAGAATGGTTAGAGACAGAGAGGGTAGAGATTGGAGACTAGAAGCATAATCCAAAGGCTAGGGCAATAGTACAAATGAGAAGTAACCAAGGCTACAACTAGGTTGCTGGTCATGTGAGTGGGGAGAAGGGGACAGATAGACAGGTGTGAGTGGTGGAGAGACAGAACTGGCAAGACTTAGCAATTAATTGACTATAGGGATAGTGAAGAAAAGTGAAGAGGGGAAGGCGACTGATGTTGGGACCCTGAGTGACTAAAAAGGATGGTGGCATCCTCAACCATAATGGAGAAGTTTGGAAGAAGGATTGACTTGGAAGGAAAGATAATGTATTCTGTTTTGGAGGTGGCAAGAGTGAGGTCCATATGAAATCTTGTTTGAGGGTCTAGTCGGTAATTAGAGATGTAGTTCTAAAACTCTGGAGAGAGACAAGGGCTGGATGGAAGTCATAAGCCTAGAGATTATCATTGAAACCATGAGAACTGAGGAAATCACCTAGACAAAGGTTGTAGAAAAAGAGAAGTGCACGGCCTAGGAAAGAGACTTGGGGATCATTCCTGGCTAGTAGGCAGAGCACGGGTGATGATCCAGCGAAGAAGACTGACTGAGAGAAAAAAGAATATCCCAGAGAAGGAGGTGGTCCAGAGAGGTCAAGAACAATGAGAAAAGGCTATGAGATTTAGCAAAGCGATCAGTGACAGCCTTCTGAGAGGACAGTTTCAGGTGAGTAATGACGCTAGTTAGGTGGCACAGGGGGTTGGGGTGCCAGGTCTGAAGTTCAAACCCAACGTCAGACACTTACTGGCTTTGTGACACTGGACAAGTCACTTACCCCTGTTTGCCTCAGTTTCCTCATCTGTAAAATGAGCTGGAGAAGGAAATGGCAAACCACTGCAGTATCTTTGCCAAGAAAACCCCAAATGGGGTCACAAAGAGTCAGACAGGACTGAAACAACTGAACAACCACAAGATTATAATCCTAACTTCGACTGGTTGAGAAGTGAACAAGAAGAGAGAAAGTGAATACGAGTTTGACTATGAAAGAGAGGAGAGAGATAAGGGTTTTTTAAGTGTCTGAGTTTTTAACCCTGACCATTCAAGGAGGATGAAAAGAATAAGGAGTGATATGGGCTGCTTTGCTTGTACTCATGATTTTGTTGGTCTGGGGAACTCTTAGTATTGAAGGCCCTCCACTGATACAGCTCAGCCTCTCATCTGCAACCTGTAGTCTTGGAGAGCTTCCTGGGTCATTTGTCAATAGATTTGCTGCCTCTGGGCTTGAGCCTCCCCTCATCCCTACCCTTCCCCACCACTGCTGAAGAGAGACGACCATAGGGGAGGGGAGAGAAGGATTGGCCCCAGATACAGGGAGAGGAATGAGGCAGTAGAGAGGATGGTAGGAAAGATTCGAAAGAAGTTGAGGTGCTTCAGATCTCCTTTGAGCTGACTGGGAAATACCTGCTTATTCCAGTGAGGCGTCAGGGACAAGAAGGTTACTGCTCCTTCAGCGTTCAAGGGCCTCTCACTCATTAGGTTTCAGATGAGGTCAAGCTAAGGGCAGAGCCCCACACCTTGAAAGATAGACTCTGAGCTCCGTGCAACCCTGGTAAATTAGAAAAGTCCTCAGAAATAAAAAGAATGAAATTCTGCAAGGAGGAGGAAAGGTTATTACCTACCCCTGGGAAAGAAAAGGAAACAGAAGAATGAGGAATGACCAGCTCTGTGGAGGGGTGCTCTAATCAGACTGTGGACCAAAGTAGATGACAAGATGACCATCCTTTTTTTTTGTTTGTTTTTTATTGCTCACCAGAATAGTTTTCTCTTTGACAGTGGTGGCACAATGGATAGAGCACTGAGCCTGGAGTTAGGAAGACCTGAGTTCAGATCTGCCCTCAGGCACTTACTTAGTTCTGTGACTCTGGACAATTCACAAACCTCTGTTTGCCTCAGTTTCCTCATCTGTCAAATGGGGATGATAATAACACCTATTTTGCAGGGTTGTCGTGAGGATCAAATGAAATAATTTTTTGAAAGCATTTAGCTCAGTTCCAGATACAGAGTAGATGCTAGACAATTACTCATTCCCTTCCCCCTGTCTCTTCACCTCATGTGAACACAGTGCTACTTGTTTACACATCTATTCATGCCAACTTCTTAGGGTACATATTACCTTTTTTGCTGTTTTTTATTAATGTGTCATATTTTTATATTACCTTCATTTCCAAATATTTCCTCCCTTCCTTACCCAGCATGACATTTCTATAACATAGTTCTAAAGAGGAAAAAAAAAAGGTCCCAAAATGTCAAATGAATTTGAGTCCATCGCACTGTGATTCTTAAAAGCATGAAGGAAATACTGCAGGCACAGTCATTGTGTCATGGGGTCGCAAAGACCTCCTTAGGTGAATAGCTGGAAGTGACCTCAGAGGCTTGTAATCAAACCCCCTCATTTTAAAGGTGAGGTAACTGGGGACAGCTAGGTGGTGCAGTAGATAGAACACCAGCCCTGAAGTCAGGAGGACCTGAGTTCAAATCCAGCCTCAGACTAAACACTTGACACTTACTAGCTGTGTGACCCTGAGCAAGTCACTTGACCCCAATTGCCTTAAAAAAATGAGGAAACTGAGTCCCGGGGAAGTGAAGCAAAGTGGCTGAGCTCATACAGGTAGTAAGTGCCAAAGGTGGGATTGGAACCATTGGCTTGAGAACTGCTGCTCTTTCTATAACTGCTCTTTTCTGTGTTACAGAGGGAAGAAGAGGAGAATCATATGTAAAAAAAAAATGAATGATGCAAAAACAGAGATAGAAAACTTATTTTTTAGAAAGACAACGCTTAAAACAAGCAGATGAACACCTTTTGCAAAGGCATACTGCTTTTGCAAGAAAAAAAACCCCACAAGCATGAATGATAGAGGAATGTCTATCAATAACTTCGTAAGAGGAAATAGCATAAGACCATTAGAATGATTCTGTCATTGTATTCAGCCTGGGTCGCTCTGCTACTAGAAGTTCATGGCTAAGAGCAGCTGGGTGGCACAATAGATAAAGTGCCAGCCCTGGAGTCAGGATGCTTACTAGCTATGTGACCCTGGGCAAGTCATTTAACCCCCATTGCCTCCTAAAAAAAGAAGTACATGGCTGGTTCAGAACTTGTAACTAGAAAACAATATGAAGAACTTATGGAACAGGAGTTTTTTGGTGTTTTCTTCCAGTTCAGTGCAAAGTTAAGGTTCCTTGCTAAGCGCTGAGAAATATAAGACGCAAAGATTAGAGGATTGGGATTGGTCAACCAAGGGAAGAGACAGGTAGGGTACAACTACCCCTCTATATGAAGAGTTCCTTCTCGCACAGACTAGTAAATGGGTTTGTGTGTTTTCTGTTCCTCTGCTGAGGACAAACTGGGAAAGCAAGTTTAAGCTACAGGGGAAAGGATTTAGGTTAGCCCTAGCAAAAAAAAAAAAATCTGACCTTAGAATGAGGCTACTAGAGGAAGCTGTGGAATCTTATTCTCCTAAATGTTTTGTAGCAAGCACTTTATGTTTGACTCCACTCTCCCCAAGGACCACCAAGTGTAGAGGGGGAGAGTGTGCCTGCTTGGGGGAAGGGAGAAGAGATGTGTTTGGAATTCTGTCTTCATTATACCTTCCCAGTCCATATGCCTTCTTAAAAGCTTTGAAAAGGAGAATCTTCTGAAAGATGTAAAAAAAATGTGCTTAGGTTCACCACAAGGACAGGATAATATCTCAAATTCCTTCTAGTCTTAAGATTCTTAGATTCCAGGACTGAAAAAGAAAAAAGGCAGAGTAGAAAACTGGAACCTACCTGAAGGCTGAACAAGAAGGTCCTTGGGACTGCTTGGGCCAACAAGACCTGTTTCCTTCTGAGGGTAGTAGGTCATACAAGGCAGTACTGAGCAGAGATTGGGATCCTGATGCGTGTGCCAAATCAGCTGCTTTCAGATGACCACTTTAGTGCTTAGATCCAGTCCTTTTTAGTCCCCACTTCCCTCTGAATGAATGAGCCTGTAAGAGAAGAGGCCCCAGGATTAGCACCTGCCCTCCCCAGGCACTCTGGCACGTTAACCCAGGTGCTTGAGGTCACCCAATGAGGTGGCCACTCGCTTCTCTCCTTAGCCTTGCCAAGGAGATGGAAAAGAAGTTTTCTCTCTCTTAGGCTCTTTCAGTGTACCTTCCGAGCCTACGCTCCCTCGCCCTTCATCCACACTAGCATTTTTGTTGACACGAGAGCCTGGCGAATTGCTCAGCTCTTAGGGCTCTAGGAGGGGATGCTGAAGCAAATACCCTCTGCTCAAAGAGAGCCCATTATTAGGAATCCAAAAGAGGATTCCTTCTGGACACTGACATCTGGTGGCTGAAAACAGTAACTTTCCCACTTCATTATTCCCCTAAAGTAGGGTTGGCCCAAAACTAAATTATGTAGTAAGTGAAATTTCTCTTTAAACCCCCACCTTCGAACTCAGTGTTCGTTCGTGACTCTCTGTGATCAGGTTTCCTTTCTCCTTATTGTCCAGGACTCAGTCCCTTACTTCTCCGTCTCCTCTTCTTTCTGTCAAAACCTACTCTTAGGAAAGATCTGCTATCGGACACGTAGACCTTAATGTGAATTTAAGCTGCTGTTTCTTCTCCCTAAACCCACTGTGGAATAAAATATCTATCTATCTATCTATCTATCTATCTATCTATCTATCTATCTATCTATCTATCTATCTATCCCTGGTCAAAAGAATTCCAGACAGCAGTGAGCAGCTGAAGTAAAGTTTGTTTTCTTCTGTTCTGAGGAGGTAGGGGTGCGATACTGACTGGTGTCTCTTACACTGTGTTGAGTACTGGCTGTCTGTTCTGCCAATGGGTAAAGTCAAATCCTAAAAATTTTACTGAAGTGAATGTTGCCTTAGTCACGGTATCACTAATTTGTGGGGTGTAGTAGAAAGAATATTGAACTTGAAGAGAAATGGTTCCTGAGTTAGAATCCTGGCCACTTATTACCTGTGTTGCCTTGGGCAAATCACTTGCTTTTTAATAGGTCTCATTGACCTCATCTGTATAATAAGGGTATTGTTCTAGAGGACTTCTGAGGTTCCTTTCAGCTCTAGGTCTCCTAGGAGACCTGTAATGTACTGTAAAAGGACTGACTCCACTCCAGTCAGGAAAACCTGGCTTTGAATACTAGCTTAGACACTTACTAGCTATGTGACCAAAGAAAATCACTCAGCTTTTCTGAGCCTCAGGTATCTCTCTCATCCACAAAATGATCAGAATCATACCTAGAGCATATACTTCACAAAGTTGTTGTGAAGATCAGATGAGATAGTATATGGAAAGCACTTTGTAAACCATAAAGAATATATAAATACCAGTTAAGATCCTTCTCCTCCTCCTCCTCGTCATCATCATCATTTACTTGCCCCTATTGTTTTCTTGCTCATTTTTCCTCCTGAGATGGTAATAATTTTTTTGTGTAGGTCAGTGTACCTAGACTATGTCTCCCAACAAGAGACCTTCCATGAATTTCTGTGTTTGATTCTCTTCCACATCCCTACTAACAGGGGTCTTTAAACTTTTTTGATCACTGCACCTTCTTTTGTAAGAAAAATTTGAGCATGCACCCCCAATATGTGTATATTTACTTATTCATAAATTATCTTCATGTACTTCTGTGCTGATAACTGTTATAAAACTTACATAAGGATACAAAGATGAAATAATATTTGGTCTTAAAATCAATAGGGAACCATTTGAGTTTATTGAGTGGTGACATGGTCAGATATCAGAAAGTGATTTTTGGAAAAATCACTTCTGCAGCTGTAGAGAGGATCGGATTGGAGAGTGGAGAGATGTGATGGGAGAGAACCAATTAGAAGGCTATTGGAATAGTCCAGGTGTGAAAGGTGAAAAGGACCTGAATTAGGGTGGGAACTATGTTAGTGGGGAGAAGGGGACAAGTAAGTGGGAGAGATGTTGTGAAGTAGAAATGACACAATTTTGCCATAAGGTGTGAGAGAACAAGGAATAAAAGATGACACTGAGGTTGTCAATCTGGATGACTGGAAGGATGGTTGTGCCCTTGACCAAAATATGGAAATTTGGACGAGGGGTAAATTTTGGGGGGAAGGATAATATAATGAGATCTTCAAGGCAGATTACAACCATGCCTACTAACCACATGAGATTCTCTGTGTCTTACCCAAAACAAACAAGAGTAGTGGTGATTCAGAGGCAAGGGTCTTACTATTCCAGTTCTCAACACAGTGCCTGGTGCATAGTATTTAATAAATGCTCATTGACTGACTTTTTTTTCACTGCCCTAAGATGTAGCCCACCTCTGAAGAGTATAAAAGCCATGAGGTGACCTGTAAGACTGGGGGTGAGTGTGCTGAGTGAGGGGTGGAGGAGGAGTAAGTTTTCTGGTGGCATCTATGGCAGCTGTTGCTATGAGTAACCAGTTAGTAATTAGGTTATAAGTGCCCTTAGGGGCCAGTACCTGCCTGTGAAGGTGAGAGAGGGAGGATTACATTAGGATCTTACATCTTGAAGGTAGGGGAATAGTATGTAAGACAGGGAGGAATAAGGGTAGTTATGGCTATGTTGTGTATTCATACACCGATGTGGGCCATCACCAGAAGAGTGAGGTGCAAGCCATCTTCCCAACCTTCCAGTAGTTGATGACATCCCTTGAGGTGAGGCCATGGAGGAGCACACGATGGTTTCTCCTCTCGAAGTGAGTCATCTCCATTCTGTATCATGTTCTTAAATAGCACTAGCCAGTACACCAAGATTTTTTTCTCATAATAATTATAATACTGTTTTTATATTTGCAAAGTTCTTTATATAGGTTATATCCTTTGAATTGCATGCAAGCAAGCAAAACAGTCCTTGCCTTCAAGGGGCTTACCCTCAAATAGGGGCATATAGCATATATAGGGGAGTGGTGGCCAAAAAGAAGTGTTTTGAACAAGGGTATCACAGGGGTGATGAGTGGAACCATATAACAATTGACTATCCTTTCGAAGAATGTTAATGTTGAGTTGATTTGTTTTCAGAGCTAGAATTGAAAAGCAGATTGGAAGGTGGGAAGAAAGTACGTGTGAGATAGCATGGCCTGGTGGCATGGCATGATACGGGATGGAGAAAGCTGAAGAGTGGGTTTGGGCAAGATAAGAACGCTTACCAATCAGAAACTCAGTGGACCTCAAGGGTGAGAACTTCGCGTCCAGTCTGAGGTGGAGGCTCGATACCTGGACCCTTAATTTTTCACTGTTAGTCCTTACTGAACTTCATTTTGTTTGTTTTCAAGTGTTTTGAAGTTTCACCAAAGTCATTGTGAAAGGAATTCTGATCCTTTCCTTCTGAGGAGCTGGTCAGCTTTTCAGCCTTGAGGGCCTCAGCCAACTTGATGAGCCAAATTTCTTTTCTGTCACTTAGGTCATTGATGAAAATGCCATAAAACACTCCACTCAAATGACATAAAACACTTTCCTGCGTCGCACCTCCTAGCATGGCCCCTAAGTCAGCAGTGATTCAACTGTAACCTCTCTGGTTTTGCCTTGTAACCAAATGTGTACCCACCTAATAACTATGTGGTGTAGACATTTTCGTGACGTATTGAGGATGTGTCATGTAGGATAGAATTCAAAGCCTTGCTAAAACTGAAAAAGAATACCTGTAATGCCTTCTATTTCCAAGGCCTAATATTCAGAAAGGAGTTGGTTTAGCTTTGGTGAGGAGGGGATTGTTTGTTTGTTTACTTCCCAGGCTGTGCTTGTAATCTGTACTTAGGAAGTTGTTTGCAAATTGAATTTATAAAGATTTTTCCAAGTGTTTTCTTATAAAAGATAACATTCATTCAACAGACATTTACTGGATACCGGCTATGTACCATGCTTAGTATCAGAGGTTTCCAGTTTTCAGGCTGACACCCCTAGATATTTCTAAATCTAGTGTTCTCATTGATGATATTGTGGTTTTTAAAGTTCTTCCCAAGTCTTGTTTAAATTTGAAAGATACAGGTGATAATTTCTTAATCATCACTTTAAAGGGAAGAAATCAATAGAGATAATGGAATCATCTACGTTAAGGTCTTTTAAAATAAGATAATGCTAGTCCTTTAGGGATAGTGTAATGCTGTTTCCTACCTCTAAGAAGGGAGTACTGGATTAAATTGACCTGTCTAGGTTCCCTAAAGGTCATATGAATGAAAAGGTACTGGATTAGGCCTATTAGCACAGGTTCCTAAAAGAAATTAGTCTGAAGATAACTAAGAATTTTCATCAAAAATATATTCCAAAGCAGTAGTATTACATTTTTTGAACCCTCACTCAATAAATGCCTCTTGTTTCTGTGCTGGTAAGTATAAGGATGATTGGGAAACATTTTTGCAAACCTATTTCTAAGAACCCTTCTGACTCTAAAATTCTCCAGTTCTTAAGACTTATTTGTTGACAATGATGAAACAGTAAATTTTGATCATCAGTAAGGTATAATCATTCTGATAGCAACTGGATCTAGGAGTATGGAAGCCACCTTCCTCAAATGGAAATTGAGATAATCTGCCTCAGCTCCATTGCAGACAGTAAGGAGGGGGACAGGGCGTAAAGGGGAGGTAGTGAGAGTGTGTGAAATGCACTTTGTATGAATGAATGCAAGAGGAACATTACTCGTGAAGGCCAAAGGGTCACTTTGGCTGGAAAGGACAAGTTATACATGCCAAGTACATCAGAAGGAAGATGTGCACTTACTAGAGGGGCACAAAAACAAATGGGCAGATTGTCCCCCAACATAGCAAAGCACTCTTGGTTGTGGGGAGCCCGTAGCAGGGATGAGGGAGGGTGGTCCCTGACTGTGCAATCCTCTCTCCATGACAGCTGTGCAGAGGTACAGAGATAACTACTCCCAGTATATTACACACAGCAGGGAAGCAAGCTGCTGCCCCGTGCTCCCTTAAAGAGTTCATCCCAAGCGAACAAAACAGGCATTATGGAGCCAGCGGGAGAAGATCAGAGAATCATCCTTCTCTTTCACATACTGCTTGCAAAGAGGACGATAGTGAGTGGGTAAATGTGACTAATTGTGAGGCTTCTGGGAGGGAATAGGGGAATTCCTTGTAACTGGGGAAAGGAAGTGATAGGAAGTGAGCCATCAGACCTAAGTGAGGATGGCTAATCTCACCACCCTGGCAAATAAAGCACAAACAAACCTCGTAGGCAACAGATTGAGGGCTACTCATTACAGCCCATCCTCCCTTTAAAGTTTTGAAGTTAAGGTGAAATTAATATAATCAGGTACAGAAAAGGAGATACATAGTCCCGTCATTGGAGAAGTAATAATGCTTTAACTCGCCTCCAAAATGGGGATACTTTTACCTTGTTCTTCAGGACTCCACACTCCTCAGAAGAATGCACTGCTAAGTAAATACTGCTTAGACCCATTGTGTCCTAGGAAAAGAGCTAGAGCAAGGAAACTGAGGGTGATGGGCAGACAGAGAGAGAGATAGAGAAGACAGTCCAAAGGCAAAGAAACTGAGGGTGATGGGCAGACAGAAAAACGGGGTTAGAGAAGAAAACTTTCCAGAAGTGTTTGCCACACATATTCTTTCTTACTATAGGGCAGAAATTCTTAAAACTTGTTGTGTGTCATGGACTGCATTAGCAGTCTGGTAAAGCCCATGAACCCTTTCTTGGAAATAATTGTTGGGGGGTTTTCTGTTCAAGTTCAGAGACCCCCTGAAGTCTCCAAGAAACTGGGGTTGCAAGGTCTCCAATCTTACCTGAGCCCCATGTCACCCAAAGACCATGTTTCTGAGAACTCACGTTTAGAGCGCCTACCCTAGCTTAGAAGACGAGCACAGGGAAATGCTAACTAAGCAAGTAAAATGAAAAAGTGGGGAGTGACCCCGAGGGAGGGGGAAGTGCTCTCCAGGTTTCGGGTTGGTTTCATGCTCTGCTTATAAAAAAAAAAGTTGAGAACCCCTGGGATTTATTTTGCAAATTGTATATGGCACAATCTTGCATACATTTCCTCCTCTGTTCACTGATTTAGGAATTCAAGACTGTTGCCAGTAACAGTGAAGAAAGGAGACTGAATACTGGGATGAGCCCATGGCTGCCATTTATATTGGGTGGGATGAGGGTGGTAAGGTCACATAGGTATGATTTTCACTTCTCTCTCTTCCTCTTAATTTTGCCTGGTGATGTGTTTTGGCTCCTTGGTTCCGCTAGAACCATTATAGTTGCCAGTTTCTCTTTTCTGCTGATTCCCAGCAGAGTCTCCTCCTTGGCTCTAGCGAGAATCATGTTACTTCAGAAGGATATTTGGACATTTTCCCAGGGACTTGAGGGCTACCCTGTATTTTTCTAGGGAGGAAAAAAGTGACCAAGTAAGTAATCAAAAGTAGCAGCTGCCAGGTTCTGTCTCCTCTGCACCATAGCCTTGGTCTATGAGATGTCTTAGACCCTTGAATATTGCACCCCAGAGAAAGTGTACCATTCCTGCCACCCCCCAAAGTTCCACTTCATAGCTTGGCATCATGGAACTTTGCCAGGCAGAAGTCCCACACTGACCACATTATATTTGGAATTCTTTGATAGATGTTTGTCCAGATTCTCTCCAAATTCTGCCTTCTTCCAAAATAAAACTGAGGCTAGAAAGAATTGGATGTTGCTATTTTTCAGGCTCCTGATGAGTTCTCCTATTGGGTGTCTTCATTCTGATTCTGCTATCAGCCTCTATATATTGAGGTTTTCAGGGCAGGGGGTAATTAGGGCCCAGCAGAGTTTCTAGGAACACTAACTAGCAGCTTAAGAATAGTAAATAATCACTCCACTATCCATTGGCAGAAAGCTCAAAATAGGAGATAGGTAATAGGTATGTTATCTATCCTGGTCAAAGTGTAAGTAAACATAATTGGGATGACAGAGTTCTAAGGAGATGAAACAATTGACATTTTTCCTAAGAATTGGACTGGTTACATCTGTAATTTTGTGGCTGATTTGGGGAAGTCAGGTCTTAGCTGGATATTCACTTTGGGAGGAAAATACAGCATGCTACATTAAACACTTAATTTTTCTTGTGTATTTGCATCAATTCTCATAATATCCTTGGGTTATTCTATTCAAGTAAAAATGTTTCGAAGGCATTATGTACCTAGCACTTTGCAAATAGGTAAAGGAGGGCCCCAAATGGCTCAGAAGGCTGCATGCTGCAGTGGGAAAAGAACTGATTTTGGAGTCAGAGGACCTGAGTTCAAATCCTAATTCTGCCCCTTACTACCTCTGTGACTTCAGACAAATGACTTAACCTCTCCGTGACTCACCTTTCTCATCTGTTAAATATGGCATTTAGATGCCTTGTAAGGACCTTTTGTTTCTAAATCTGTAATCCTGTGGTCTTTGACTTACACAAAGTTTTCAAGCAAGAAATTAGACTAGAACTGAGAAGTTTAGATTACCTTTCCTGAACTTTATTTGGTAGATAGACTCATTATCATTATAAGTGTTCACGTTTCTGTTGCCTCCATACAGAGGGCTTTCCTCACAACTCCAAAATTTTGGTTAGTAAAAACAAGGATTATTATCATCATTTTTCATGTGAGGAAGCTAAGACTCCTGGATAATTGACTTGTCCAAGGTCATATAGCTCTAATAGGTGGTAAAACCAGGAATATAATTCTGTTGGTTCAAAACCCCAATGTGTTTTCCATTATGCCACACCTTTCTTTGAGGCAACTAGGTGACTCAGTGGATAGAGTGCCTGGACCTGGGGTCAAGAAGATTTAAATTTAAATCCACCCTCAAACCCTTACTAGGTGTGAGACCTGGGCAGGTCACTTAACCTTGTTTTCCTCAGTTTCCCTAGCACTTACAACACTTACCTCAAAGAGTTGTTTCAAAGATCAAATGAAATAATATGTAAAGCATTTAGCACAGTGCCTGGCATTTAGTAGGTGCTACTCAATGCTAATTCCCTTCCCTTTTATCCAAAGATGGATGACAAAGAAAACAGAAGGGCAGTTAGAAGAGATGTTGATAGCTTCTTGGTCAAGGACTTAGATGTGCTACGTAGCACCTTATCCATACTCAAAGAACAGAAATAAATAGTAATAGAAATAGAAATAAAAGGCAGCATATTAGAAAAAGGAGTAGGGATGAAATCAGTGGTTATCATTAATCAGCTATCAGGTATGCAGAAAGAAGGAAGGAAGGAAGGAAGGAAAAGAAAGGGAAAAGTTCCTAGTAATCCTAAGTTCCCTGGTACAGGTTATAACTTTGGGGTTTTGTTTTATGTGTATATGGGGTTTTCATTTTTCTCATTTATTTTTAGATTAGAAGGTTTGCAAGTTCTCTTTTTCAGTGTTGTTTTGGTCTTTCAATGTGTTTGAGTGCTTTGAGATGAGAATTTAGAAATTAGCAGATGTCCACTTGTGTCTATAATAGTTTAGACACCATTTTACCTACCCTGGAAATCCTTGAAATAGTAATGGTTTCATGTCTTACCCCAAACCACCAGCCTGCTTGTTTTCATTGAAAGACCTAGAGTCTTGTAAAACTTTTTCTTAGTCCAAGGAGAAGAGCGTTCTAGAAAGAATCCAGGAGTGGGCAGACTCCGGATTCCCAACCAGCACAGTGGATTTGTCAGGTCCAATATTTGCCTTCCAAGATGTTGAGAATCTGTGAACAGCATCTGTGCTGCTATTTAAAAAAAGGGAGGAGGCTAGGGACAAAAGAGGTATCATAATAATTTATTAAATTAATAAGTTAATCAAATAAACATTTCATGAAATTTAGAGAAGGGGGAACTCGTTATCTCTATGGACATAAAATATTCTTCCCTAACTCCGTGCCATTTCTAGGAGTAGTAATAATAATAATAATAGTTGAAATTTATTTAGCATTTTAATGTTTACAAAATGCTTTAAATGCATTATTTCATTTGATCCTCACGCCAGTCCTGTGAGGTAAGGACTATTATGATCCCATTTCACACACGAGGAAAATAAGTCTGAGAAGCTAAATGAGGTGCCCAAGATCACACAACTATTAAGTGTGTGAAGGCAGGATTTGAACCAAGAGCTTCTTGACTCCAAGTCTAGCACTCTAGCACCGTGCTCCCTTAAAGAGTTCATCCCAGATGAACAAAACAGGAATTATGGAGCCTGGCGCCTCTCAGACACCCTTTTAGTGGCTGCTGGACCATAAAGACTTAATCGTATATCGTCCATCATGATATATTCCTAAGTAGACTTGGGTGCTCAGCTCCTGGCTCACAGATCAGCCAGGATCTAAAGAAGGAGCCTGAGTTTTGAGGGGAGAATGGAGAGGTTCCCCTGGAGCCTGTATGGAGATTTAAAGGAATCTTGACCCTTTTCTTTCAGGGACCTAACCTAGGGCCAAGCCCCTCATAGATCCCTAGGAATGACTAACGCCATTTAAAAAGTCCTGTGCTCAGGTATTATGGAAGAAATGGCTATGACTAGTGCTAATTCTAAGGAGTGAAAGTACACCTTCATGTACTGCCTTTTTAAAATTCATCATGGAAAGAAAGCTGCCAGCTTCTGAGAATTGCCCATTTACATAACTCGCTGACTAAAATGGGATATTAGATAATGTTACACAGCGGCTCACTCAATTTTAGCCCGTTCCCAGGATATGAGAGTAATCCAGAAGCCTTCAGACAGCATGTTGTGCAGTCCTCTGGCCTGAAGCCATCCCATCATGTTGTGTGATCCTGTCAGCACTCCCAAGCTGAGCAGATGTCAGGCCTGATCAGGAGGAGGATGGGAGTCTTAGCTGCATGCTAGAGCAAGTGAGGAGAGTGTTTCAGCAAGTGGCACACTTTCTTTGGTAACAACCAGCATCTCTCCTTGAGCATCACAGCAGGGACATTGTGCCCACCAAAGGTGCTGTCTTACAGATGAGACCAACTTAAAGAGATGGGGGAGGAGGACGCAGTGTGGTGATCCGTGGCCATCAAGCAGGATGTGGGTGGGAGAGAAGGAAGAGGTCAGCTTTGATGCCATTCTTGGTCCCGTGCCTGACCTGAGATACCAGTTTTCCTCCTGGTCATGAATCTCCGTTCCCAGCAACTCCCTACAGCCCACATCACCAGGGTTATTACAAATGAGTGATCATGGAGTGGCTTTGCAGCTGACATGGGGTCGGGTAAACATCTCCCCTCAGTGGACATGATGCATCAAAGAAAGAATTTGTGTTTGTTTCTTTGTTTTGCAGTGTTCCTGTTCCTATAGTCAGTTTAGAGAAAATTCCTAACCTAGTGAAGGCAGACGGTGCCAATGTCAAAATGAACTCAGCAACCACTACTCCTGTGACCTCTGCCACCTCTTCCTCTGCCGTGCCTACCCCACCTTTAGTTAAACCGGTGTTGATGTCCAAGCCGGTGCCACCATCACCAGAGAAGATATTGAATGGCAAAGGAATCGTATCTCCCTCAGTAGACAAGAAACACCAAAATGGCACCAAAAGCAACAAGCCTTACAAGAGACTTTCAGGTAGGTCCCAGCACCTTCTGAGTCTGGCAGCCTGCTGGCCCCCTCCCTCTCCCCAGCTGAGTGGCTGCCACTCCCACTCCTATCAGCCCTGGCACCTCCAAGTGAGGTCCTTCTTCCTGTGAAAGGGGAGCTGCAAGTGGGATTGACCTGCAAAGAGCCCCCACTGGGAAGATCATTCATTCACAAAATCCTAGCTTAAAATGGCTTTGCTGTTACCAGGATCCAGTTAAATCTGTGTGTTTGCTTAAGTGCCCTGTCTTCCAGCCTAAAGAACTAATGGAGGCCATTCTAGCCACACAATAACAACAACAATAAATCCGAATAATTTCCAGGGCCACTGTAGTCATCTAGTTCTGCACAGACATTTTCTGCTGACAGACAGGCTCATTGACTCACTCTAGTAACTTTCAACAGTGGCTTAGGAAAACTCTCAATGACATCTCTCAAAGAGCTCAGTAGAGATTAGGGATGGTCATGCCAATAGGTTTCAAAGGAGGAAATTCAGCCTCTGCCCTTTTTCATGGTAGGTTTCCAAGTTCATTCTGGGTTTTCCTACTCCAGCTTCCGCCACATGATTGGTTCAGTGTTCTCTTTTTTAAAAGCCCAAGCCAGAGCTGTTGACAGTGGCTTTTGTCATTGGAATTAGCTTCAGTGCTCCCCAGAGCAGTCACTTGAGCAGCCCTGCCTGGCCACCTCTGAGTTGGTTCCCTGTAGAACTGAGTGATCTCTCAAACTGTTTTGTTTTGTTTTTCCAGCAGGATTCCCTACGTGAATGGGGCATTGGTTTAGATTTGTCAGCTCAAGTGCCATAGAAGATAGTGTGGGTGCAAGACCCATATTGACAATAAGCTAAAAGAAAGACCACACTGGGGTGACGAATAGTGGGGCGGGGGGTTATACAGAATATTATCTGTAGTAGAGACGCCACTAAAAATAAGACTTTGGACCCACTAGATTCCAGAAAAAGTTAGTGAATCAAGTTTGACAGCCTTAAATAGTTCAGTGTGTGCTATTCATCGGCATGACAAGGTTTAGGGTCAGGGACTCAGGTTTTCTTATACTGATACTGCCTCACAGACTCCATGCCCCAGCTATTCTTCCTAATGGGAATTTACACTTTTGTCTCACAGAAGTGAATGGAAAGTTTTTTTTAAACAGTGCAGACATAGACATGATATTTCCAAAAGCATTCACTTCATTTTCTATGACAAATGTGTGATCCTGGACACCAGTCTGGATTTTTGTTACTGCTATTTGGAGGAAGGGGAAGGGAAGAAAGGTTGTTGTCATTGGTTTGTTTTGGTTTTTGATGGTGTATTTTTTTTATCTCTCTGCCTTTCTTCTGTTTCTTCCACCTCTCTTTCACACTTGGCAGCCATCTTTCTGCCCCTGCCTGAATGGCCCAGCTCCAAAGCAATGTGAGGTGTTTGCTCTGTGGGGGGGGGGCAAGGAGGGAGTGGGGGTGCTTGAGGGCTCCACACCAGGGTAGGGCTGACTGCCTTCTACCTTGGCTTCTTTCTTAATGACTTCAGAGCAGCTCACAGGGAAACGGGTGCCCCCAGTCCTAACTGTTTTCAGCTCTTAAAAATGAAGCAAAAATAAAAGGCACTTTGGCAGAAACCTGCTGGGGAATTTGGCTTAGGACTAAAGCCTGTTTTATTCACACCCCTCCTCCACCCCCCCCACCCCCACTCCCATCTCCATTTCTTTAAAATGGAACACTTCCATTCACTAGTTTCAGACTTTGTACCAGCAACCATCCAGACAGATTTTCAGAGTCTTAGCAAAATCTGCTCAGTTTACAACTAGCCCCCCCACACACACCAGCACCCTTCCCCCATTCCACTCCATTATAGAAACCATCCAGGCCCTCCATTAAGTTCATTTATCCCATAGTCAGTTTCTACCCACACAAATACCACCACCCCCTCCACCACCATCCATATACTGGGGAGCATTTGTTGTGATCATTTTCAAAATAATAGCTAAATTTATAGCTATTTTGAGGTTTGTTAAGCATTTACATACATTATCTCATTTGATCCTTAGCAGGGTAAAGTTGGTTCTGCTGGCATCCCAACTTACACATGAAGAAACTGAGGCTAAGAAAAGTTAAGTGATATGCCAGGGTCACATAGCTAGTATGTGTCTGAAGCAGGTCTTCCCTATTTCATTCCTGTTCTCTGTTCCCTACACCATGGTGCCATAGCATATTGGGTCCAAACTCTTTATTTTATAGATAAGGAAAAGAGGTGAAATGACTCTTCCGACTCCTAATCATTCAGTCCTCTGTTCTTTCCGCTGCCTCAGCTGACAGCAGAATCTGTTTCAAGATGGCTTCTAAGATGAGGCAAAGTCCTTCAGTGGCATAAGCTATCAGAAGGGAACAGTCCCTGCAGTATCACCTAGAACAGCTTCCTTAATTTGATGAATGAGGACATTTGGGTGAAGGGATTAAATGACTTGCCCTGGAGTCCTACGACTAATTAGTAGTATTACTAAGACAAACTAGGACTCAGCACATGTAGCCCAGGGTTCTTTATGTCACCCTACATTGTCCCTCTTACATAGAGCAGCAATTTTAAAACTGCATCTGAATAAATCCACAGGTTTCTGAGGAGCTTCCTGGCCTCTGCTCTCCAAGAAAGCCAGGAAAATGAATTCAATGATGGGCTCCATTAGGAGAGTGCAGGCTTCCAGGAATGAGGAGGATGTAGCTCTGTTGTACAGAGCACATCTGCAATGTTGTGTTGATCCTGGGAGCCACATTTTAGGAAGGACATGGAGAACTGGAAGTGGCCAGTAGAGGGCAGCCAGGATGGTCATAGAATTATGGATAGAACTAGAGCTATAAACAGGCCCCAGGGCCTACAGTCCAAAGATCCCCTCATCTTATAAATAAGCAGACAGGTCATGGGAGATTGAGTGATTTGCCTGAGGTCACCTAGGGTGTGTCACAGGTGGGATTCGGACTCAATGTTGAAGGGTTTCAAATTCATACCATAAAAGAAATCAGTTGAAGAAACTGTGGTTATTTAGCTTAGAGAAAGAAAAGTCATGATCACTGTCTTCAAATATTTCAAAGGTTTTCATAAGAAAGGGGGGTTAGATGTTGCTTAGCAGTAGAGAAAAGAACTAGTTGCAAAGTAGAAGGTACATGTTTGGGTTTGAAAAACTTCCTAAAAATCAGAGCGATCTAAATATGGGATGTCATGTCTTGAACAAAGTGGATTCTTCCCCCTTTTGGAGCCCTGAAGCAGTGGCTCTATGACCACATGTTCAGTATGTTAGAGAATTCTTTTTTTCCCCAGTTGAACTGAATGGCCACTGAAGTGCCTTCTAACACAGAAATTCTGTAATTCTGCGATCCCTGCTGAACTGGATTCAGTGGGAGAAATTGAGAATGGACACTGTGGAAAAGTCACATGTCCCAGGAGATGTGAATGTTTCAGAGAAATTGGCAAGTCAAGCTTATCCCTTTTATTAATGTGGGTGGCCCTTGTCACAAAATATGAAAAGGAAACTAGCTACAGATTCGTCAAGTCAAGTAGCAACAACAGCTGACATTTATAAAGCACATGAAGGTTTGCAAAGCACTTTACAAATAGTACCTAATTTTGTTCTCACAACCACCCTTATTACACCCCATTTTGCAGACAAAGAAACTTGCTCAGGATAGTACAGCTATTCGCCTGACTCCAGGTCCAACATTCTATCCACTGTGCCACCTAGCTGCCTCTAAACATTTAACCAGCATTTGTTAAGTGACTACTATGTGCCAGGAACTGTGGTAAACATTGGAGACAAAGAGAAAGGCCAAAACAGCCACTGCCTTCAAGAACCTCAGAGTTTCATGGGGGCTAGAACATGTATGAACTATGTACAGACAACTGAGGGAAGGCGTTAGCATTTAAGGAGTAGGAAAGGTGGGGTTTTAGCTGGGACTTGGAGGAAGCCGTTAGGTGGAGAGCATTGCAGACATGGAGGAGTGCCAGTGAAAATGCATAAAGTGGGGAGGTGAGTGTCTTGTACAAGGAATAACAAAGACATTATTGAATTGTAGAGTATGTGGACAGAAATAAGATGGAAGAAGAATGGAAAGGTAGGAAGCTGGCCAGGTTGCAAAGGGCTTAAGGGCCAGACAGAGAATTTTATACCTGATCCTGGAGGCAATACAGAGCCATTGGATTTGATTGAATAGGAGAGTGACATGTTCAGATGTGTACCTTAGGACCATCTTTCCTTGGGTCTGTCTTCTATCATCCAGGGGCCTCAAGCACCATAGCAATCCTGGACCCAGTAAATGGCTTCAGGACTCTCCTCTTCCTGTATCTTCCAGGAGTCACACCCAAACATGAGAAATTAGCCATGGGGGGGAAGGGGGGGCGGAACCAAGATGGCGGAGTGAAAGCAGTGACTTGCTTGAGCTCTCCCCCAAATATCTCCAAATACTCATAAAAAATGTCTCTAAACAAATTCTGAAGCAGCAGAACCCACAAAAAGACAGAGTGAAACAAATTTCCAGCCCAAGACAACCTGGATGATTGATCAGAAAGGTGTATTGTGCCGGGCTGGGAGCACAGCACAGCACAGCGTGGGCATGCAGGCCGCAGCAAACCTGGAGCAGGCCTCAGAGGACTGAATCTCGGGAAGCTGTGGAGGTTTCCAGACTCCTCAATCCACGAATGCCAAAGACAACTTAGAAGGTCAGTGGGAAAAGTCTGTTTCTGTTGGTGCTGAGAAAGGAAGGTGGGGTTTCAGCTCCATTCCCCAAGAGCTCGGCCCTGGGGGGGCAGCTGCTTCCCGAGCTTCCGGCCCACAGACTGAGGGGGAATCCAGTGGCTGATCAGAGAGGGACTGCAGGGATCTCTTTGCCAGTGCTGAGGCAGGAATCTCTTGCTTTGCCCTGTTTGGATCTGGGTCACAGTTCTGGGCGCAGTGCTGGGGTGAGGAGGACGCTGGCTTGGTGGAGCTTGAGTGGTGGAGAGGAACCCTCCTCACAGTTACAGGACAGAAAGGATACTTGTGGTCACAGGCCAGGAAAGGAGTAAACACCTCGCCCCTTATCATACCACCTTGGAAGAACTGAAAATTTACAGGTCCCTACAAGTATCTCTGAAAACAGCTGTACAAACCCCCTGAAGCTTGAGACAGTACATTCTCCACATTGGAAACAGACTCTTACCTTAACAAAGAGTTTAAAACTCAAGTAATTGGCTGGGATCATGAGCAAGCAGTGCAAAAAGAGTCAGACTATATTATCTTACTTTGGTGAAAAGAAGATCAAAATATACAACCAGAAGAAGACAACAAAGTCAAAGCTCCTACATCCAAAGCCTCCAAGAAAAATATGAATCAGTCCCAGGCCTTGGAAGAGCTCAAAAGGGATTTTGAGAAGCAAGTAAGGGAAGTAGAGGAAAAAGAAAAATGAGAGTGATGCAAGAAAATCATGAAAAACAAGTCAACAGCTTGCTAAAGGAGACCCAAAAAAATACTGAAGAAAATAACACCTTAAAAAATAGCCTAACCCAAATGGCAAAAGAGGTCCAAAAAGCCAATGAGGAGAAAATGCCCTAAAAAGAAAAATTGGCCAAATGGAAAAGGAAGTCCAAAAGCTTACTGAAGAAAATACTTCCTTAAAAATTAGAATAGAGCAATTGGAAGATAGTGACTTTATGAGAAATCAAGACACAGTAAACAAATCCAAAAGAATGAAAAATTAGAAAACAATGTGAAATATCTCATTGGAAAAACAACTGACCTGGAAAATAGATCCAGGAGAGAGAATTTAAAAATTATTGGACTATCTGAAAGCCATGATCAAAAAAAGAGCCTAGACATCATCTTTCAAGAAATTATCAAGGAAAACTGCCCTGATATAGTAGAACCAGAGGGCAAAATAGAAATTGAAAGAATCCACAGATCTCCTCCTGAAAGAGATCCCCAAAGTAAAACTCCTAGGAATATTATAGCCAAATTCCAGAGTTCCCAGGTCAAGGAGAAAATATTACAAGCTGCCAGAAGGAAAAATTCAAGTACTGTGGAAACACAATCAGGATAACACAAGATTTAGCAGCTTCTACATTAAAGGACCGCAGGGCATGGAATATAATATTCTGGAGGGCAAAGGAGATAGGATTACAACCAAGAATCACCTACCCAGCAAAACTGAGTATAATCCTTCAGGGGAAAAAATGGTCATTCAGTGAAATAGAGGACTTTCAAGCATTCTTGATGAAAAGACCAGAGCTGAATAGAAAATTTGACTTTCAAATACAGGACTCAGTGGAACATGAAGAGGTAAACAGGAAAGAGAAATCATAAGAGACTTATTAAGATTGAACTGTTTACATTCCTGCATGGAAAGATGATATTTGTAACTCATGAGACCTTTGTCAGTATTAGGGTAGTTGGAGGAAAAAAATTGTATGTATGTATATATAGATAGATAGATAGAGGGCACAGGGTGAGTTGAAGATTAAGGGGTCATATCTGGAGAATAAAATTAAGGGATGAGAGAAGATTATACTCGGAGAAGAAGAAAGGGAGAGGTAGAATGGGGTAAATTATCTCACAAAAAAAAACAGAAAAGAAAAGTCTCTTACAGTGGAGGGGAAATGGGGGAAGGTGAGAGGGAATGAGTGAATCTTATTCTCATAGGATTTGGCTTCAGGAGGGAATAACATACACATTCAATTGGGTATGGAAATCTGTCTTAACCTACAGGAAAATTGGGGGAGAAGGGGACAAGAGAGGGGGATGATAGAGAGGAGGGCAGATTGGGAAAGGGGTAATCAGAAGTAAATACTTCTGAGGAGGGACAGGGTCAAAAGAAAGAATAGAATAAATGGGAGGGCAGGATAGGATTAAGGGAAATAGAGTTAGTTTTTCACAACATGTTTACTATGGACGTGTTTTGTATAACTGCACATGTCTAACCTATATTGAGTTGCTTGCCTTTTCAATGAGGGTGGGTGGGGAGGGAGGAAGAGAGAAAATTTGGAACCCAAAATTTTAAAAACATATGTTTAAAAAAAATGTTTTCACATGCTACTGGGAAATAAGAAATATAAGAAATGGGGTACAGAAGTCTATCCTGCCCTACAAAATAGAAGGGGAAGGGGATAAGAGAAGGAGAGAGAGATAGAAGAGAGGACAGAGTAGGGGAAGGGATATTCAGAATGCATGCCGTCTTGGGGCGGGGGGAGAGGGGGAGATGGGGTGAAAATTTGGAACTCAAAAACTTGTGGAAGTGAATGTTGAAAACTACAAGTAAATAAATTTATGTTAAAAAAAAAACAATAAAAATGAGAGTGAAGCAAGGGGGAAAAAAAAAGAAATTAGCCATCCAACGCTGCTCTGTGTAATTCCTGTGGATTAGTGTCTATTGTGGAGCAATAGCACCCCAGGGAGGTTCCCCAAAAGGTATGGAGAGTAAACATGGACCCAGAGCAATGCAAAGGAGATCCTGACCTCCAAGGGGTTGTCCCAGTCAACACTTAAACCCATTAGCTGTCTTCCATTTTCTAAAAGGTGATAAGCAGAGTTGAGCTTGGGTTATACCTTGGCCATACATTCTGAAAGTTGAAGGATGTGTGGGCAGCAAGAAGAGGTTTTGGTGGTCCCAGAAGATAATGGTCCACCAAAAGGATTAAGCATAAGGCAGGTTTTCCTAGGAGTGTTAGCGTGACCACTCAGCATTGACATCAGGACAGAATAGTTTGCAGGAGCCTGTGAAAGGTAACTAACTCTCTCATTCTTCCATCTCTCCAGTTAATCAGAATAGGACTTGCTGTCCTATCCTGATAAAAAGCTACTGCTGATAAATGTTTAGGAGGTGTCTGCGTGCTGGTGACCTGCAACTTCAGTCTGATTCCTTTGTATATACTCATTCATTCCCTTGCCTCTTGCCTGGGATACAGCCAGAAGCATGCCCTGGACAGAAAGGTTTTCTTGTTCTTGTTCTTGTTTTTGTTTTTCTATGATAGCTCAGATTCTTATAGAGAGACACATTGGCCTACTTGAATAGAGAGCTGGCTTCAGAGTCAGGAAAACCTAGACTCAGCTTCCACCTCTGACATATACTGGCTGTGTGACCCAGAGCAAGTCACTTAACCTCCCAGTTCCCAAGGCAACTCTCTTAGACTTTTAAATTGCAAAGGAGATCCTGACCTGCATTGGTAGAGGGAATATTCCTCACTGGGAGTTCCCTACACCGATGAAATCACAGGTCTGGTTTAAAAATTATTCTGATGGCAAGGGGAGTTTTTTTGCAAGGCAGAAGAGACACAGGGTAGAGGCTATTTCACAGGAACAATTAAAGGACTATAACCTATAGCTGGTAAGAGAGATTAGAGTTTCAAATTCAGAGCTGCTCAGTAAAATTGACCTCTCACTCCTCAGGTGACCCTTCTTTGTCTGTAGCTTGGTTTGTCTGAAAACCCAAATGCCTAGATTTTTGACATCACAATTGCTGGCACAACACCCTTTCCTTCTCTTCCCTGAGGGTCCTTTGTCCTGCACCTGTCCATGGCAGCAGGTCTTACAAACTTTCTGGATTCAGAGGGAAATATGTCACTTTCCTCTAAGTGTTTCTCAAAGGGAGGGGAAAAAGGTAAAAGCATTTTATCTGCTGGTTGAGTAAACAGATTGCCTGACAATGTCTTGCTCATTAGGGCAAATGTGCATTTTTTTTAAAATGTAGTCTTGATGCCAAATCCTTTTTAGTTTCCTTTTTCTTTCTTATTTTTTTTTGTTTGTTTTTTTAAACCAGAGAGAGAATTTGACCCAAATAAACACTGTGGAGTATTGGATCCTGAGACAAAGAAACCTTGCACAAGATCACTCACCTGCAAGGTATTTCTCTTTCCATAAAACAATACTTCCTGCTCTTGCTGGGGCCTGTTGTCGAAATGTTTGCATGTCACTCTGCACGCGGCAGGGTGTGGAACTTCGACACGACCCCCAGCTGTTCTTTGTAGGGAAATGCTTTCTTCTCTTTCAGCAGAGCAGAGTGCCTGCCTCCAGCAGACTGGCGTGTTTTAAGGGAAAAAAAAATAGGCTTCCCTTGTCACTTGTGAGGCCAGACACTAAATCGTATTTATAGGCACTCACAGGCACTGTTCTAAACCCTGCTCCATTCTTATGTATGCAGCAACAGCCGCACTGCTGAGAGCGAACCCTGTAGTAAAGATGACGTGCATTGTCTCAAATCCAGCAACACCTGGGCTGCCAGTGGAATAGCTGACCAAAAGCAACTGTCATTGGTCCACCAAAAGCCCCAGTTAGCATCCTGAATGGAGAGAGGAGCTCTTGCCCTTCTCTGTATTGGGGCTCTGTTGTACTGGGACAGTGAGCCAGCCTGCCTTTGCCCTGAATTATGGTGTAAATCTAGCTCCCTCATGTTGCTTTTTTCAGCAAAGTTGATTGGATGGTGTCCATTATGAAAGTTGTCATTTTATGCCATTTTTAGATAAAGCTTCCGCTTCTCAGCAATATACATATTGGGCACAGTTTAACCTAGCACTTGGCGTACTGGTTGCATCTTTATAGCCGCAGAAAGCCGTTGCCTGAAAGTTGACTTTTCAGCATCTCTTAATTTCTTTGAATTGCAATTTCAGAAATAGAGGGAGCGGGGAAGCAGGTATACGTGCTGACCAAAGAAGCTGCTCTTTTGATCCTCCTTTTCTTTTAGACACATTCACTTAATCATCGAAGGGCAGTCCCAGGCCGGAAAAAGCAATTTGACATCCTTCTGGCTGAACACAAAGCTCGGTCCAGGGAAAAAGAAGTCTCTAAAGACAAAGAGCATCTCCCATCATCAACAAGGGAAACACATCAGAACCAGCCTATACCAGCACAAGACTCTCTTTTGGGATCTTCAATGAACTCTGGGCCAGAACTGAAAGTAGCATCTCCTGCAAAATCCAGACCACCTAACTCTGTACTTCCTAGGTAAGCCTCCACCTTGGGAATAGTTTTTGTCATGCTCTGGGTCCAAGATAGTGTTTCTGTTGGCACAGGACTTGGGAATGATTACATTGCATGTGTTTCAGTGTTGCATGACACAATCTATTAGGGTTTGTGCTTCCTTTTGCCAGATGGAAGTAGACACCTGATGCTACATCAGTCACTAGTTATTTATCTAGTCATCTGCTGGTTGTTATCTTTGTTGTAAATGGCAGAAGAGAGAATGAAACAAATGCTCAACAGATGAATTGTCAGGACATCCTTTAGACAGACGTGTCAAACTCAGCCTCCAGGTGTCCTGACCAGCAAAACTCCCCAGTGAGGCAGGATCCAGATTAAAATGTAATAGGGAAATGTTGAACCAAAAAAAAAAAAAGAAAATAGAATACAACATATATGATGTTAATTTGTGGTTTTCTAAGTCAATCTGCAACCCCCACAGATCTGTTTCTGTTTGAATTTGATACTGCTGCTTTAGACCAATCAGTATATAGCCTACCTAGGTCATTTCAAATTAGCATCCATTAACTGCATTTCTTGAAATCTTTGGGACTTTCCCAGAAGCAGGCTGAAATGAAAATTAGGAGAGCAGAAGATGTTCTCCTCTCAGTTCTTTTCACAGAGAGGAAACTGTTCCTTCTCTCAAGGCATTGCTTTTGGAAACAATTAAATCACTTTGGTTGGGCTCCATTTTGCCATCTTGAACAGAAATGAGACAACAGGATATATGGAATTAAAACTCATTTGGATTTTGGAGCGGTTAAAGATCTACTTTTTTTTTTTGCTGCGAGAAATCAAGAGCTATTTTGAGCATCAAAAAAAGCAACCCCTCTATATCACTTGTCTTGCTTTGAGGCTTGTATTTGGTCCAGTGTGACTGGTAGAGCGAGTCCCTGTGTCTGAATGGGAAAATATGATACTGGCCTAGGGCTCTGGATGTAGTGGAGTCCACAAAGACATCTGCTTGATGCAGGCCCACATTGCCATTATTATAATCAGCAGCAGCAGGTTCATCATTATAACTGTCTGTTTGCATGGCACTTTCTAAGTGTCTCCTGCTTTGCAATCATTTTATTATGTTCCTTACCATAAACCTGGAAGTTGTCTGGTCTTATTGTCACTCTTTCGCAATGAGAAAGCTGTTTCACACCTTCAGGTTGGGTACTAGTCTTATGTCTCCCCCCTTCCACACTCCATTTTGTCTATTTATATTCCTGTTTCTATAGCACTCTTCCAAGAAGAAAAACTTGGGCTCGTACTCAGTCCGTAGGCTCATCATGAGCATGTGTGCTCATGTGTGTGTGGATGTCTGTGTCTGTGTCTGTGCAGTCTCTTCTTTCTTTATTTTTTCATTGTATTTTCAAAGAAATGTGTGGCTTTGAGGAAACTGCATATGTTCATGTTCTCTTAGTCTAGTGACTTAGGGGAGTAAGCAAATACAGCAGAGATGGTTGGAGGGGATGGGGTATGGGCATATCATTGGAAATGCAAGGATAATTAGTACAGTTCCAAAGTTAGTAGTCTCATTTTTAAAAGCTGTTTTCAAAGTTAACACAGGCCAGAAAAATACTGACCCAGACTTGTTACGGAGCTCACAGGAAGCAAGGTTTCCTATAAAGTTGTGAATAGAGTGCCATGTTACATAAGCCAAGAAGACTAAGCATACATAGAGTTTGGTGTTGTAATCAAGTAAAACTTACAAGTGATCTGACACTTATTAATGATTGGCATAGTAGTTATGGCACATCTTATACAAATGGTAAGTAGTTCTGATAAATAGAAGTAATTAGTATTACTTTTACATAGCTAACCAGGTTTTTTTTAAATTTTGTCTTCTCTTTGTTAGTTCTGTGGTATCTATAAATAGCATTGGTATTATTGGTTTTCCTTTGTTTCATATACCATCTCCCCAGCTATTACCAGCCTCATGCCCCAGAGTTTCTGCCTTGAGCCCTTCAGCACCAAGGACAGCTAGGGATAACTCTTTGAAATGTGGAAGAGGAAGCTCTGTGATCTTCAAAGATTTCTTAGTTAGGTTTGGGACACAAAGGAAAGCAGTGTTTAAGAATAGCCATCCTCCATGAACCATTAAACCCATTTTGACAGCAAGATTCCAGTCCTACACGCTGAACTTGCCTTCTACATGGGACGATTTCTAACTGGTGAGCCTATGAGCCCATTCTCACCAGGTACTGGGGATTCGCCTGACACCTAAACCAATACTGCTGTAAAGATCCAACTCTCCTGCTTACTAGCATATTTCCTCAACCAAGGCAATTGTCTCTCTTACTTTCAATTTTCTGTTCTTTTAATTTAAAATAATAATCCCTGCCCTTCCTACTTCACACAGTTGTTGTGAGTATCAAATAAGTTATGAATGTAGAAGTGTGATACAAGTGTGAAAGGGGATGGTGATAATAATCGCATATCAGCAGTGGTAGATAGCTTAATGGATAGAGCATTGGGCCTAGAGCGAGGAATATCAGAATTCAAATCCCTCCTCAGATACTTACTAGCTGTGTGACCTTAGACAAGTCACTCAACTTCTGCTTGCCTCATTTTCCTCAACCATAAAACGAGGATAATAATAGCATCCATCTCAGAAGATTGTTGTGAGGATCAAATGAGGTAATATTTATTATAAAGAACTTAGTGCAGGGCCTTGCATATATTAGGCATTATATAAATGCTAGCTATCATTAGTACCACTTTACATACATACACTTACTTATCCCTTATGGATATCAAGTGTCCTAAAAAGGAAATTGTGGCTCTTAACAGAATTATCGAGGACCTATGAGATAGAATTTGAAAGTAGAACATCCTGACTTGAAGTCCAAAATTCTTTCCCCTGTCCTCTGCTGCCCTCTATTGCTTTATTAGCTGTATGACCTTGAGCAAATTTCTTTACCTCTCTGGGCCTCTTCATCCATGCGGTGAAGAAGCTGGACTGGATGGCCACTTCAGTCCCTTCCATCTCTTAAGTCTGTGATTCTATGAACAGCCTCATCACATTCCCTTTCCCTCTCTTTCTTCCCAGTTTGGTTATTTGTGTTGTCCCCAAGTTTTTGTCATGGTCCTCTGGGAAAGGCTAGGGTTCCAGAGCAAGGAGGGGAAGCTACTCTTCTCCAGGTTTCTCAGAACCAAGCGGGACAAGGATCACGTTTGCCTTCCAGACTGGAGGAGGATGGTGGGAATAAATGGTAGTGAGATGGAAGCTAACGCATATGGCTTCTTCATCAGCTGCCCCAGACCACTTCTTACCACTGCTCCCTACCACTGTCCCCCTCAAGCCCTGCTTCTCCTAATAAATAGGCTGGCTGGAAATGCCCCCCTTTTATCTAGTACTCTGCCTTGGTCTCTGCTCTAGAAGGAGAGCTAGCAAGATATTGGTTAAAGAGCATTCTGCACCTAGCAAGAATCTTTTTCACCTGCTTCCAAGACTCCCCTTGAAAGGAATATACGTAAGAAAAGGAAAAGACATGTGCTTGATTTTCTTTCCCCATATTCATACCATTTACATGCAGGAGCACATATACGAGAATATACCCATTGCCTCTATTAGCTTAGTTCCACGTCAGAGCAGAAGTGTCACTAAGTAAATAAAAGGGCTTAAAAAGAAAAATCTGCATGCTCCACAGTTCACCTTGCTTCAGAAGATGGCTACATCACAATTTTACTTCAAAGGATTATAGATCTACAGATGGAGTGGACTTAAGAGGCCACCAAGTCCAACCTCTACCATTTTACAGTTAAAGAAACTGAGGCCCACGGAGTTTAAATGTGCTACACACGGTCACACAAAAAGTCCTGAAAGGTGGGGTTTGAACCCAGGTCCTCTGACTCCAAAGCCAGTGGTCCTTCCATTGTAATCACATGGTTTTCCATGCTTTGCAACTGAGCATTCTGTTTATCTCCAGCCATGCAACTGAGCATTCTGTTTATCTCCAGCCATATACAAGTAAATAAAAGTTTTGTGGTTGGAGAGTTTCAAGGCGACTAATAGAGTGACTTATTTCCTTATCCTTGTCCTTTTTGCTGCCAATGTAATAGAGGCTTTTCCTACTCATGGAATAATGATGCTGGTTAGTAATAAAAGTCAAGATATTTCTTGTAGTAAGCCAGAAAAACTCTGAGTGGCTTTTATTTTAAAGCAACTATCTTTTGGGGGCTCCGATTCAGAATCAGGCCCATAAGACCAGGTCAAATTTCAAAGAAATAAGGAGGTCATAGTAAAAATGAAAGGGAAAGGACACAAATAAACACTATTAACATTCTCGTGTGACTTGAAGGGACAACCATCAAAGCAGAAGAATTCCATTCTCAAAAGCTTGCTGCCTCCTTCCATCTCTCTTTACCCCCTTTAGCCACCTGATGAAAGAGAGTGAGATAAGGAGATGGTTATTAATTGAACAGATCTTCCTTTAGGAAAAAAGAAAACAACAAAAATTTTGCTAAGATAATTGGGTCTGCTGCTGCTTTGGACGAATCCAGTGGCAATGTACAACTTGCTATGGCCCTTTTTTTTGGGGAGGAGTTAAACAAGCTTGCCCACAATCCAGATTGGAGTGGCTTTTTTTTGTTTAAATGAAATTTTTGGTGAAAGCATGCCACTGAGTAGATCTTATTAAACAGAGCCATTTATGCTCATTAAGTAAGTAAGTGATGTGGGACTTGGTACTTTAAAAGACATTTGTCTATCTAATAGGAGCTAGTAGCATCATCTGAATGGCAGGCTGTTTTTTCCTGCCAACATAATATCAGTACCATAAAGTAAGAGTTTAGCAGCAGAGAGGGTGCTGGGAGGGGAGCAGATGTCTTCCTTGTTCATTTGTTTTGTTTTCAATGTACTTTTCCACTTAGTCTTTTTCCCTGTTCCTCACCAGGAGCTCCACAGACCAATGAAATCATTGGTCCAGGCCTTATCACATAAGATGCAAATAAAATACTACATATGACATGAAATCAATTTTATGAGATGTTTGTTCTCCATGGATTCAGTTAATAATTCATATTGACCCGGTCTGGTTATCATTGTCTGAAGTTGGAAAACAAACTTCCTTTAAAATGATTTCTTGTCATATGAAGCATTTTATTTGCATATTAAGAGTTAAGGATTATACCAATGATTTCATTGCTCTGTGGAGCTCCTGGTGACAGATTTTCTCTACCAATGATGTTTAGCACCTTTTCTGTAACTTATAGTCTTAGAAGAGAAGGAGTTTTTAACCTGGGCTCCATAGGACCTTAAGGCACCAATAAATAGATTTCAGGAGGTCCATAAGCTTGGATGGGGGAAAAAATTACATCTTTATTTTCACTAACCTTTAATTGAAATTTAGCATTTCCTTCAACCATGTATATATTTTTAATTATTCTGAGAAGATGTCTGTAAGCTTCATCAGACTGCCAGATGAGTCTGTGACATATAAAAGGTTAAAAATCTCTGTCTTAGACAGCCACGAGAAGATTAAGTGATTTGTCTGGGGTCACAGAGCCAATATCTAGCAGATAGGACTTGAAAATTCAGGCTTTCCTGGCCCCAAGGCCTGCTCTCTATCTGCTATGCCATGCTGTCTCTCTTGCTATCTTCTATTTTATTTTTTCACCTTTTCCATGCATTATGCCCCCAAACCAGTGACTTTAAGCTGGAGTCCAAGATTAAGATGTCTGAAAACCTATTATTCATGTCACTGACTCATGATGTCTCTTTGGATCAGTCAGTTTTCTTCTCCAAGACTCAGTCTTTCCATGTACAGATTGTCAGAAGCAGTCTGGTATATTAGATCTGGGACATGGGTACAGAGCCTGCCCTGATATACCCTATATGTATATCACTATGGGAAAATCCCATAGCATCTCAATGCCACCCAGGAAACTCTCAGAAACTAAATTACAGAGGAGTTGCTGATGTGTGGTAGTGGAGAGAGTTTCCACACTGGGAGTTCCCTATATGGCTATAATCAATTAACCAACCAAACCCTGCAAAAAAAAGTGGACATTTACCATTGCCTTCTCTCTCTCTCTCTCCCTCTGAAGTATTGTAAAGATTTGTGAATGTGGCCTCTTAGAGAACTAACTTAACAAACACAACGTACACCTATTTAAGCTTTGTAAAATTGACTAAAATCGGGGATCTTAATAATCTCTCCTTCATCCCTTAGACCATCATCTGCAAATAGCATAAACAGTACCACATCTTCAAATCACAGTGGGTATGCCCCAGAACTGCCACTGCCCTCAATTGGAGGAGATCTAGCCAGCCGGTTATCCAGTGATGAAGGGGAAATGGATGGAACAGAAGAGACAGAGAAGTTAGACTGCCACTATTCTTCACATCATCCTCGACCCCTTGGGGTAAGTTTCTTCACGTCTCCATCTCTCCTTCCTCTGCTGTGCCTTCTGAGTGTTCAGCTCTCAGCATCACAAGGCTCATAGGCACCATGAGAAGCCAGTGGCAGCAAGCAAGTTTTTGTGTTTGGGGAGTGTGCTAGCCCTTAAGGTTGAATGGCTGCCATAAAAACACCCTTGAAAAACTCCTAAGAGAGAAAAGAGCTGCAGGCTGATTATGAGCCTTTAAACTGCTGAGTATTTGTGGTCCACCTTGAAGCAGTAACACTTGAGGAATGGTATTTATGTAAGTGCACTTGTGCGCTGAACCCATGGCCTCATCCATCTAAAAACGGAGCGTCGGCTTTCAAGGGCTGCTCTCACCCATCTGCTCAGAGAGCTGTCTGTGTTAGCAGTACCCCAGTCTGGCTGCTCTGGTTGGTTTTCTTCCCTGTTGCGTCTCAATTTTATTGTTATTAGTAAGCATGACCATATGGCACCAGAACCAAGGAAGCTGTGTGTGTCTGTGAAGTGGGGGAAGAAAGATTATGTCAGCATGAACCGATAAAAGGCGGCTCTCAGAACCATCAGCAGACATTTTTTAGATAAAGGAAGCCAATGGAGACTGAAGTGGTAGTTGTCATTGTTATTCAGTAGTTCAGTTGTGTCCAACTCTTCGTAACCCTTGTGGACCATATCATACCAATGCTGTCCGTGGGATTTTCTTGTCAGAGATACTGGAGTAGTTTGCCATTTCCTTCTCCAGGGGATAAAGACAAACAGGGATTAAGTGATTTGCCCAGAGTCACATAACTAGTAAGTATCTGAGGCTGGATTTGAACTCGGGTCTTCCTGACTCCAGGCCCAGTACTCTATCCACTGAGCTTCCTAACTGCCTCGAGTAGTGGTACAGCAAGGTAATACTAGAGACTTTTCCATCTTTGATATGTGACTATTAGAAAGAGACTCACAGAGGTAATGTCAGTTGTACTTGGTGGGTGGGATTGGGCTGGATTTAGTGACTCCACCACCCCTGCCAACCACTGCCCCCCCCCAGCCAACCTATGGCCTGTGTGGTACTTAGAAAGAATGGTAATGGGGCAGCTACGTGGCGCAGTGAATAAAGCACCAACCTTGAAGTCAGGAGGACCTAAGTTCAAATCCGGCCTCAGACTAAACACTTAACACTTACTAGCTGTATGACCCTGGGCAAGTCACTTAACCCCAATTGCCTAAAAGCAAAAAAAGAAAGAAAGAAAGACTGGTAATTTGACCAGCATAAGGACTGCAGAATTGAGTCTTTTGGCCCAAGTAGCAGAGAGGGGAGGGTTGTTATTTGCTGTTTGGGCCAAATTGTTTCTTCCTCTTTAAAATGATAATATTGGTCTAGGTGACCTCTGAGGTCCCTTCCAGACTCAGATCTTTAACCCTGTAACCTGTGATTTTATTCACACAGTAGGCCAAGACTTTGCCACTTGGCCAGTGCAGTGTCAGCAGTGAGCCAAGAGCAGGTGAGAGCAGAGGTATCCCTACGCTGTGAAACTCCCTATTGGTCCTGAACCAGATTAAAATGCAATTGGAAGATTAACAAAATAAATAAAAACACAGTGCAGCATAGATGATATCAGTAATTTGAGGTTTTCGAAGTCAACACGTGGACAGCAAGGATCTGTTTCTATTTGAATTTGACACTCCTGGGTCAGAGCATTACAGATTTTTAGGTAGAAAGGGAAGATGATACTGGTAGATCTAATACCACAAAAGACTTGCCTTTTACAGGCCTTCATGACAAGAAAAATCTAGAGGTTGCCTAGATCTGAATGCAAGCTGTCTTCTAAGTACCTTGCCTATTTTTAAAGATATCTGCTGGGGAAAGCAGTTCTCCTAACAAAGGCTAAATTAGGGAATGGGTGATGATCAGAAAATCAGGCTGTTGAATGTATGAGGTATCCCACCCTGGGTTGAAATAATCCCCACATACTATTACTAGCTGGCTTCCAGGTTGGAAGAAACCTCACATTTTCTTCTTTGGTTTGTAAATTTATCATAATCTAATGCAGAAAATATTTTTCATTAACAGATTTAGGACATAGTAAAATTTGAATGCCCCACCCCTCCCAAAAAATATCCAGCAACAACAAAGAGAAATTTTCCCATTTCCTCCTGAGAACTGTTCCATCAGATGGGTTGATTTCCAGGAAGAGTTTCCAGTATGAGAGCTAAGCCAGTACTATGTCTGGGATGAAGGCCAGAAGCTGCTGGAAGTCCCAAAGGAAGGGAAGAAAAGCTAAATTTGAGTTATAGAGTCATCTGCAGACTTACCTAAGCTTCTGACTCAGCCAAATGTCACCTTTTCACAGGCTCTCTTCTCCTTCTATTGGTCCTCTAAGACTCCTGTTGCCATAATCAAACAGTGCTTATTAAGCAGCTTCATCCATGTATTTCAGCCATATGTTTCGAATTAATCAATCAGTCCACAAGTATTAAGTACCTTCTGTGTGCCAGGCACTCTGCTAGGCACTGGGGATATAAGTACAAAGAATGAAACATTCCCTTCTCACAATGAGTTTATGTTCTAATGGGAGATACAAGTATATGTAAAAATGTATATGGCATTAAATATAAAATTAATAAATATAAATATATATCAGATAGCTCCTTATAAGATAGTTTGGGAGAGAGGGCACCAGGGAGTAGAGGGATTAGGAAAGATCTCATGCAGGAAATGGTACCTGAGCTGCATCTTAAAAGAAGAAATGAACTCTTTGAGGCAGAGGTAAGGAGGGAGTACATTCTAGGCATGAAATGAAAGATGGAATGTTGTTTTTACGTAAGGAAAAAGAGAAGGCCATCGAAAGTTTTCTGAAAATGATCTCATTAATGAGATGTTTTCTCCCTAGATTTGTCCTTTGGTGCAATGCCTATATGTACTCCTCCTTCTGAATTTCTTTTCCCAAAGAGCTGTAGCATCTCAAGAGTCATCAAAGAGACCTCAAAAGGTCCTCTAGAACGAGTCCTTTACCACACCTCTGATGATTGGTCACCCTCTCTTTTTGGAGTCTTTCAAAGATTAAGAACTCATTCTACTCTAAAATAAGCCATTCTTATTTTGGGGCAGCTCTAACTGGTAGGAAGTTTTGCCCTATACTCTCCTAAAAGTTGCCTCTCTGTAACTTTGACCCATCATTCCTGGTTCTGCCCTTTGGTGACTGATAGTAAAGATTACAGAATTCCAGAGTTAGAAGGGACCTCAGGGGTCACCTAGTCAAACCTCAGATCCATCCATGGTCCTGTTCTACAACATCTCCAACAAATGATCGTTCAACATTTGCTCAAACCCACCACCTACCAGGGGATCATATTCTGCTTTTAGGTGGTGGAATTGTTAGAAAAGTTTTCCTCTATATGAACCAAAACCTGCCATTGTTGTAACTTCTACCCAGAGCACCTGGGCCAAGCGGGAAAAAAAAAAGCCTAATCCCTCTTCTGTATGATAGTCCTTTAGTCCTTTGAGTACTAGAACACAGCTACCATGTTCCCCCTAAGTCTTTTCTTCTTCAAGATAAATATCCTCATTTCCTTTAACCAGTCTTCCTATAGCATGGTCTTAAGACCTCTTGCCATTTTTATATTCCCTTCCAACTAGGATGCTCTCCACCTTATAAACGTGCTTCCTAAAATGTGGCACCTAGAAGTAAATAAACATATTAACCCAGATGTGCTGACCAGAGCAGCACAAATAGAAAGGGATCATCAGCTTTTGTGTCGTGAACACTGTGCTTTTTCTTAGTCCATTAGCCTTTTTGGCTGCAATGTCTCACTACTGACTCATTAAGTTTGCAGCTTCCACCCCCCTCCAGCTCCCAGATATTTTTCACATGACTAAACTTAGCTCTGTTATCTTGTAATTGTGAAGTTGATGACTTGAACCCAAGAGTAGTACTTTACATTTACTGGGTTAAATTTCACTTCACCATTGTAACCTGTCAAGGTCTCAACTCAGTTATCCATTGTGAGAGCTGTTGCTTCCAGCTTCATGTCAGCTGCAAATTTCATAGCCACACCATTGATTGCTTTTCCAAGTCATTGATAAAATGTTGAACTACCATAGTTCAACATAGAACAATTCAGCCTCATAAAGGAAATCTAATGTATTTTACACATGAGAGCCCTCCAAATACCTGAAGACAGCCATCTTGTATCTCTCTTCCCACCTTCCCAGATCCTTCGGATATGCAGCAATACTATGACTACCTTTATTCTGGGTACTACATTCATAGCATTTAGTGCAGCTTAAGATGACTTTTGACTAATTAAGATCATGTGTGTTTTTTGGTCTGCCAGGTCACACTGTTAGCTCATCTTGAACTGGTATGGTACCAAAACACTCCACTCCTTTACTCATTAACCATTGTTCAACTGAATTTCCCCCATTTTGATGTATGAAGTTTGTTTGTTTATTTAACCCTGTTCATAAAAGAGCTTGGCATGAGAAAACAACAAAATGGATTTTCTCCAGCTGTTATGAGATTTGGCTCAATTCAACCCACATTTATGCAGTTTCTGCTCTGTATGAATATTGATCCATTATGAAGAATACAAAGGAAGAAGAATGTGCGTAGCTTGTAACTCTGATGAACTTAGAACATAGTTAGGGTCATGAGACAGATAAAACACACAAATAATTCCAAGGCAACATGGTGATATGGAAGACAGACTTTGAACATAGATACCACCAAAGTTTAGAGTAAGAAATCAGGTTGCTAGGGAGATTAGGCAGGAAAAATGTCATAGAAAAGGCACATCATACACAATTGAGGAACATATAGGCTAAAGATTGGCCAAGAAGTTGAAAAAGGGCAGTCCAAACAGAGAAGACAGCAAAGGGAAGATATGAAGACCGAAATGAGTGTGTTTTTGATGTGGGGTTTGAAGTTGCCTTTAGGAAAAGGAATAGAAATGAGAACCAGGAAGGAGACTGTCTTGTCTGGGACTAGAAGGGCCCTGTTGGGAGGTCATGAGGGAGAAGATTGCACAAGGCAGCTTAGTAGAGGGGATAGAGTCCCAGTGGGGCCCATCGGCCCGTCCAATCACACCTCTGACAGCTCTGAATGTGGGACTGTGGGCCAGTCAGTGAGCCTGTTTCCTCATCCATAGAATGTACCTAGTACCTACTTCTCAGAGATTTGCCGTTATTGTTATTGTTGTTGTTTTGAGAATTGAATTAGGTTGTATATAAAGCCCTTTGTAAACTTTAAAGTACTCTATGGAGCAGGGATTCTTAACATTTTTTATGTGTCATGGACCCCTGGGGCAGTCAGGTAAAACCCACAGACCGTTTCTCAGGATAATGTTAATGCATACAATAAAGTACATAGGATTACATAGGAAACCAATTGTGTTGAAATAGTTACCACCACTTTTTAAAAAATTCTTGTACTCCAGGTTGAGAACCCCTGATATAGAAGCATTATAGTGTAGTAGATAAAAGTATTGAAATTGGAGTCAAGGTTCAAACTTTCCTCCAACATTTATTAGCTGTAGGATATGAGGCAAATCACTTTTCTAGGCCAGTTCCCTCCCCATTAAAATGAGGGAATTGTGTTTAATGACCTTCAAAGACCCCTTTAGCTCTAAATTTACAATCCTGTTATATGCCAGTGTTTTTATTAGAAAATTGGCTAGGTAAGTAAAATTGATAGAGGACTTTAAAGCATAGATTTCAAAACAGCAGGGTGTCTAGAGTACAATCCAACACTTTCATTTCACAGATAAAGAAACTGAGGCCCAAAGAAGTTATTTAACTTACTCAGGGTCACATAGGTAGTAAGGGACAGAGCCAGAGTTCAAACCCAGGTTTTATGTCTCCAAATCTTACATTCTTCACACTGAACCAAGTTGCCTCTCATAATTTTTTCCCCTCGTTACTGCCCAGTAGGGCCCTTCTGGTCCAAAGTCAGGATTTGCATTTGGGTCTGATAAAGTTATGAAGTTATAAAATTGCTTTTAAGGAACATTCAGCTGACTGTGGTTTAACATGATTTCATTACCTACTACAACCACCTATGCCTCTGTACTTTTCCAGGTCAGGCCTCTATTATGAATTTGGCCATTAGCTATGCAGACAACTGTAGTGTGGCCTGATGCTGGGTTGCATCTAGGTTTCTGCAGAAAACCTGGATCTCATACTGAAGCAAAACAGAGATGTTTTTTGTCTTTAGTACTGTTTGCTTCTTTATTTCAAGTGAGATTGTGCCCAAGAGTGTATTTATGCAAATGTTGCTTTCTCTCTACAGTTTGTATTAGCTTATTAACCTGTAATTAAAATTAAAATGTTTTGTTTCAGTTTTGTTCGTTTGGGAGTCGCCTCATGGGACGAGGATACTACGTGTTTGATCGGAGATGGGATCGCTTTCGATTCGCACTAAACTCTATGGTAGAAAAACACTTGAATTCACAAATGTGGAAGTAAGTAAAAATTTCCCATGCAGCATAATGCTGCATGTTTTCCTTTACGTCTTTGAATAAGCTGCATTGTGGCGTAGTGGGTAGAAAGCCAGCCTCAGAGCCAGAGAGAAATTCAACTCCTGCCTTTGACATATACTGGCTCTGTGACTCTGGACAAGTCACTTCATCTATCAGTGTTCTAGGCAACTTTTAAAGGCAGAGAATGTGTCAAGTTGCATTGATGAAGGAGTTCTCTGTGTCAGTGAAGTCACAGGTTCAGTCCTTAGGCTTCAGACCCTGTAGGAGGAATCTATACAAGGTAGGTCCTCATCAAAATGGGAAAGAGCAAAATTTGATTCTTGCTCTTCCAACCCCCCCGTTAATTCTTCCCATCATCTTGATGTCTGATCCTTTCTAACCCCCCAGTTCCTGTCCTGTGTTCTGTTCTTTCACAGTCTTAATTTGGAAATGCTGCCAAATAATAGATGTTGATAGCTAAGGTGTTGGCATCTAAGGCTTAATATTTCCCAAGCATATTTGCATTTTAATAAGGAGCTCTTGAAAAGGAAAAAAAATAACAACACATAAAACCTCAAAGGAATAAAGCTATAATGATTGACTAGCAGCCAGTAAGGTTAATATTTTGGGGATGAGAAGCCCTACCCAGCACCTCCCTCAAATCACACTGCATACACAGTCTCCTTCTCTACCCAGAAGTAGGGGAGGTCCCAAGATTTTCTCTTCCTAGAAGGTGAGCTGCATTGGCACATTGGTTGTTTTCCTTCATTCTCAAAAAGGACTATCACTGTGTTGGGAGTCAGTTGTTCAGATCAGTAGGAACTCAGAAGGTTCTACCACAGATCAGGCATACATAGTCCATATTAACATTTAGAGTAGAGATGTCTCTAAAGTTGCATATCTCACGTTTCTTTTGAACCACTGCAGTTCTGCTTGTTTGGTGCATCAGTATCACAGCTCCTATGTCTTTATGCCCAGTATCGTGGTCCATAATTCTGATGAAAACAATACTTAAGCTTTTGCTCAGACAAACCAAGAGATTAGGGAGGAGCATCTCCTGGATAAGGCTGCTTCTTCACTCAGTGGCATTTTTCTTCTCTCCAAACCCAATGTAAAAGGAACTCTTGGTTCCTTTTCATATTGTTACCATCCAAAAAAAGTACCAAATCTGATTTCCTGTGAGGTGCCAGCTGAACTAAACTGTCTACATCACACATAGTGGGCTATGGATTGGATGTTAATATATCTATAAGGAAAAAAAGGAAGCATATAACTCTTCCATATTCAAGACACTTCCTCCTGGGTCTGAAAGGAGAGTGTCTGTGTCCACTAAGGATGCCTCCAGTTAGCATCGAATACAAGGTCTTTGTCTCTAATTATTTAGATACCAGGTATTATTTGCCCTCGTGAAGTATCTGCCCTTCTGTATTCTCCAGGGATCAGAAGGAGTCTTCAATATTCACAGATGCTTTCTTCATGTATTATGAAAAATAGAGTTGACCTATATCTGAATCCCTGGTGTTCACTCAGATGAAACTCAGTATTCCTTACCCCACCCCCCACAAAGATTCTACAGCCCAAGATTCTTTTATTTGCCAACTTTGTGTGTGTGTGTGTGTGTGTGTGTGTGTGTGTATGCATGCCAGTGTGCTCCCATCGCTGAGCAACGTTAAAGCTAATTTGAGGAGTAAGACACCCCATTGCCATCAAGGTTCCTTTACCTACATCCACTGGACCCAAACCTGGAAGAATGACAACTGATGAGGGCACTAAATATATTAGGAAAAAAAGGGAGGACCATGATTAACTTTAAACACTATCTTGGGAGATTTTAACATAGTATTATCATCACAAATGCAACAAGGCTAACTCCATACTCACTGTGCCTATTGACAGAAGAACTGTACATTTTCAACAGCTTACTAACATGTATCAATTTCATATCATATGGAAGTTACCTGAGAGTTTAAATGGAAACAAGTCTAGCAGCTCTGAAATCCATTGCCTTTTGGTTCTCAGAAATAAGTACATGTAGACTGATCGAGAAAGCTACCTCCTGATTTAAAGTGGGCACTCCAGGTAAAGAACTTTCTCCTGCTTTCCACATTCTCCTTCCACTGCTCCTCGCCTGTATAATGCCCCATCTTGGCTCCATTGTCTTCATGTTATGGTGGGAGGATAGAAAGATGAGGGGAAGAAGAACAAAAATTATACTTCAGCTGCCCCACTGTGTAGGCAAGGAAGGAGCACTTCCCCTCTGAGACTGATTTGGAAAAGTAAGGTTGTGATGGGTGGCCCAGAGGAGAAAGGTAGAAACCCTCAAGAGTGAAGACTAGCAGAATACAGACCTTGGTCTTAACACAGAATTTCAGTGTTCAAAGTGGGGTAGATAATATGGTCTCAGGCATTGCCTTGATAGCAAGCAAGACCAAGAAGCAGAAAATTGAGCATTCCCAACACTCACGTCAATGTGGGGTATCCAGTTCTGGTATGTACCTGAGCATTTACTCCCATTGAAAATCACTGGCATTAAAAATTGTGGATATGGTGCTAAGCCTGGAGTCAGGAAAACTGTATTTGATTCCTTCCTTAGACTGGACAAGTCAGCCTCTCTGAACCTGTAAAATAGGTTATGTTGATAATCTGATAGCACCTGCCTCAGGCTCGTTATGAGGCTCAAATAACATAATACCTAAGGCACAGAACAAACTTTAAAGTGTTGTATAAGATGTCAGCTCCTGTTGCTATTCTGACAAAGAATTCCTGATCCCTGATATAGCTGCCTTTTCTCTGAGCATATGTCTCCCCTACTAGACCTGCAGGGTGGTCACTGCATCATGTTTCCTTCCATAGGCACAGGAAGAAGTGTCTTAGATTACAATCCAAGACCCTTAGAGTCGTTATTGTTGAGGGGGGAGGGAAGGGGTGATGGAGGAGGAGGCAGGGGATAGCAGGAGCGAAAGTTCAGCTGGGTTGTCTGGAACCTTCTTCTTTCACTGACTGCCAAAAGGGAGTAATTTCTAACACCTCTGTGCCTGCCCTGAATGGCAGCCTCTGAAGGCAACAGGAACTTCTCCCTCTGAATTCACCTAGAGAAAATTTGCAAAGGAATAAACTGGACTCCCCCAAATGGAGAACATCGTGGATGCTGGAGAACAGTCATTTTATTGTCTAGACCCAGTAAACGGTAGAGTAGAAAAAGTGGGGGAACCCAACCCCTTTAGATTGGACTCAGTTATAAAGAGGGAAATTTGACCAGTTTACACTCCAGGGAAAGTTGACTAGGCCTCAGGGAGCAGTGGCTGTGTAGGAGGTGGCAATGTGAGCTTTGGCAGAGCAGTGTATAGCAGGGAGGTGTTGGCTAAGGCTACAGCCTCACACTTCCCACTTCAAGCCAGTGACTTGATGCAGAACTAGTCCCCTGCTTTCCTAAATTCCGAATGAACATTTCCCAGTAAAAAGAGATAAAGATGAAATGGCTTAGGGAAAATATAAGTGCATAGCATCCAGGTTGTATTCCAGATTGCACTTTTGCCTTTCACATGTGGACCCCTCTAAAATTAAACCGCTCCAACACTCACACATGGGGAATAGACTAGAATGTGGAACCCCCAGACTGAGAGAAATAGCCTGGAAGGAGAATCGGTAGAGGCCCAGGGTTCAGATTGTTACTCTGCCGCCTACTGCCTCTAGAACATAAGGCAAGTCACTTCATCTCTCTTGGCCTCAATTTCCTCATCTGTAAAATAAGGAGGATGGTCAAGATGACTTTAAAGGTTCTTTCATGCTCTAAATCTATAATCCCATGATAAAAAAATTTTTTTAGAGACTCTGTTGCTGGAATTTCTGATAACAGCGTAAGGGTAAAGGTGAGAGGGAGTGATATGTAGAGGCAATAATTAAGAATTTGGCATCCCGAAGGTTTTTGTTTTTCATGGTTTGGTCCTCAAGAGGTTCTCTTTCCCGACCTGAACTGCTCAGACCTAATCTGAGTTTCAGAAGGACATTGCCAATGCTGATGCTTGCTGTCTTCTCTCATTTTTCTGTCATATTTAGGAAGATTCCTCCTGCAGCAGATAGTCCCATGCCCTCGCCAGCAACGCACATCACCACCCCTGTTCCAGCATCTGTTTTACAGCCTTTCAGCAACCCTAATGCCGTGTATCTTCCTTCGGCACCCATCAGCTCAAGAATCACTTCTTCTTACATAATGACATCAGCCATGCTCTCAAATGCAGGCTTTGTGACAGCGTCGGACACGGGTTCCATCATGTCACACACCACAGCTTTCCCCCATGTGGCTGCGACGCTAAGCATCCTGGATCCAACTTTTAAGGCTCCATCTGCTATGTCCCCAGTGCCAGCTGTCATCCCTTCCCCATCCCACAAGCCATCCAAAACAAAAACCAGCAAATCCTCAAAGGTCAAAGACCTGTCTGCCCGTAGTGATGAGTCTTCGAGTAACAAAAAGAGAAAGCCACAGTCTTCTTCCTCTTCCTCCTCATTAACCTTGCAGACATCTCCCTCGTCTTCATTTTCAGGGCCCCACAAAAAGAACTGTGTCTTGAACCCAAGTTCAACATTGAACTCCTATCAGGCGACATCTTCCTATAACAGTCTGTCTGTGCACAATACAAACAATGGAACAAATCCACTCAGTGCCAAAATGGAGCCCTCAGGACGGACTTCACTGTCAAGTAGCTCCACAGACTCCGTAAAACACATGAGCACAGTAGTCAGCAGTATTGACTCCTGTAACCTGTCGGTGCCCTCCTTGGTGCACCATGCAGGGGATCTGTCCCTGGCCGCACACAATGCAGTGTCTTCTCTGCCCCTTTCTTTTGACAAATCAGAAGGGAAAAAGCGTAAGAACTCTAGTTCTAGTAACAAAGCCTGTAAAATCACTAAAATGCCTGGTATGAATAGCGTTCACAAAAAGAGCCCGTCCAGCCTTATCTCACCGGTGCCAGATCCTGCTAACAGCTCCATCGCTCGGCAGGTAAGGGACCCGATCCTTCCAGGTACCTTTTTTTTAGGTTCCAGAGAAGGCACATCCTCGCCAGGGTCATGGTGGGCTGCTGGAGCTGAGCAAAGAAAAATGGTGATACCCTGTCCAGGCTGGTTCAGACCAAGATATCTTAGACATCACTAGGTAGGTAGAGGCAGGGAGGGGCAGTAGATAGAGTGCTGCATTTGGAATCAGGAAAACCTAGGTTTGAATACCACCTCTGGTACTTATCTTGTGAACATGAGCAAGTCACTTAACCTCACTGGGCCTCAATTTCTTCAGCTGTACAATGGAGATAATAACACCTGTAATACTACACAGAGTTGTGAGGATCAGATGAGACAACGTGTTTAAAATGCTTTGTACATCTTAAAGTGCTATATGAATATTTGTAGTTTTTCTTTTCATTATTATTAGCACCCCCAAAAGGCTTGAATGCTTTTAATGTCCTTTTCTATTTAACAGTTTGGGTTAGTTGGCCCAGATGGTCCCATCTACCTCTTCAGGATCAAGAATTGCCCTTAAGTATTCTGTGCCCCTCTGGTCCCTTCTTCTGATTAGCTGCTTCATCTCGGTACCTCCATTTTAAGGAGTATGCCGAGGTTAGCCATGTCTTCACTCCTCTCCAGGCTCCACTCCTAACTCTCTGAATTTTCTCTACTCATGTTCCTACCTTTCTTTCATTTGTTTTCTTCCCACGTTAGAATGTAAGCTCCTTGAGAGCAGGTACTATCTTTCCTTTCTTTCTGCTTCTATCTGTGTTCCTAATGCTTAGCACTCTATCTGGCCTATAGTAAGTGCTTAATAGTGCTTGCTGATTTGACTTATTTCCACCATACCCTTCACTCTCTTCTAAAGTGCTAAGCTCTTTTCAGAACCACAGGAAAGACATATAGGGGATGGGGTGAGAGAATAAGAGCTTTCCTTCAAATAGAAGTATGTGTTTTATTCATTTGCTGTCATTTTTATTTTTTTAAATTTTGAGTTCCTTATCTCTCCCTCCCTATCTACCTTCTTCGCCCTCTTGAGAGGACAAGCAATTTAATACAGATTATACGTGTGCACACATGCAAAACATTTCCGTGTTAGTCATGTTGCAAAACATAGACCAAAAAAAATCAATAAAAAGTAAAAAAGTATACTTCAGCCCACATTCAGATTCTATCAGTTCTTCCTCTGGAGTTGGAGAGCATTTTTCGTTAAGTCCTTCAGAATTGTCTTGGATCATTGTAATTGCTGAGAACAGCTAATTGATTCACAGTTGATTATCATACAGTATTGCTGTTACTGGGTAATAACCAAATTCTTTGAGTGCTACACACTGCAGAGGCTGAAGGACAGGGTATATGGCCAGACAGCTTTTTGTCTTCTGTGCAGTAAAGCCCAACATTGGGTTGACACAGAAAACTGAAGGGAGTGGTCCCATTGTAGCTGAGTGAAGAGGAGTAGTGTTTCAAAGTTAATGTGATTCTGAAGGTGGTTAGGTCTCTAGTTTAGTTTGGTAAAAAAAAAAATTTAGATCTTCAACCTATGTCATCCCTAATTTGCTTGGTTACCAGTGACTGGGGTTCTCAGCACCTGCTTGGGCAAATTAAACTCTGCAACATAAACTAACCAGGAAAGAAATTATAAAATAGGTCAGTCAAATAGAACTTGGTCATGATGCCATGTTTCTTCTCCCTGTTCCCCCAGGCTTATTACATAGCTGGGCTAGAGAGACCTCTTCATTTTCTCTCCCCGCAAGCAGGGGAAAATGTACTTGTATCCCACCCATGTACCAAAGAAGTCATTTGTATTCATGGGGAAATGGATGTGCTATAACAATAATAATAATAATAACTGCACTCTTAGGGAAATGGATTTATGATGATGATAGCATTCATATGGCACTTTAAGGTTTGCAAGTTGCTTTACATATCTTAACTCATTCAGTCCTCACAACAGCTCTGAAGTAGGTGCTCTATTTTACAGATGTGAAAATTGAGGCACATAGGTGCTATTATTACCCCCATTTTCCAGTTGAGGAAACTGAGGCAGACAAAGGTTAAGTGACTTGCCTTGGGTCACATAGGTAGTAAGCTTCAGAGGCTGAATTTGAACTCAGATCTTCTTAACTCCAAGTGCCACAGTGTATCCATTGCACCATCTAGTGGCTCTGTGTACATATAGGTTGGAATTAGGGTTAGAGTTGTAACCCGTTAAGGAGAATTGAAAGGAATGACCAGGATGAGAGGCTTGGAAGTTGTGCTACCAATAGGCACGGATGGAAGCTTCATCTAGGTCACAGTGGAAAAAGACCTTTATATTGTAGGATCTCTCACCAGTGATGGGTATCTGGCTGTCTCTCGTCCTGTTGCACAAGTGCACAGTTTCCATCAGCAGAACAGCATGGGCAAAGAACAATGTCCATGACCTACCTTGGCATGGAACAACTTGGTATGAGCACTTAGTCAGATTTGGGGATAAAGATGGACATTAAGTGGTTAAAAAGATGCTTCTGTATTTTGATTGTGTCTGTTGAAGTTTATGAGACTCATCAAAACATGTTAAGGGGATACTGAGATAAAGCCAATAAGACAAAGTATAAAAGAATATTAGTTGGTGAACATTTATTAAGTGCTTACTCTGTTCCAGAGACTGTGCTAAGCACTTGGAATACAAATACAAACAAAAACAATGATAGTCCCTACCCTCAAGAAATTTACAACCTAATAGGAGAAGACAGCACACAAAACGAAGCTTAAAGGAGGAGGGCTTACCCAGCAAGAGTCTCATCCACAGACAGTACCTGGTGCAAGGGCATGATTTTGGACAAAAAAGTCCAAAAGCAGCATGGTTGGTGGAAAATGAGGATTGTGCTGAGGCCTCTCTTTAAGTAGAGGCTTAGGAGCCCACAGTCCTGTCCTTCTTGACCAGGCAGAGGGTCCCATCAGAGGGACTGATGAGAAGAAGCCTGATGAGATGAAAATACCAGGCATTTTCAATCTTACAGAAATCGCAAAAGGACATAAGGGAAAGAGTCCAAAGGGAAACACAATAACTGTAAGCCAGGGCCAAAAAATGGAAATTAAGAAGAGAACAGATGTTGCCAGGGCTATATAGCAGCAATAGCTGAGGTGGCTAATATTCTAAATAATAAGACTGGGTATGCCCACCTCGATAATTCTCAGCCACCTTCAGCTTCCATTGAGCTGGATTACCTACACAGACTTTGGCTGTTATATTCAGGGCCTCTTCTGGGGGCTGAGAGTTAATGTTATCCTAGGCAGTTCTAAGGATCAAGAGTAGGAACCTTGTCTTCATTTTTCTTTTCTTTTCTTTGTTGTTGCAAAACAGTTGGGGTTAAGTTACTTGCCCAGAGTCACACAGCTAGTAAGTTTCATTTTTCTTTTCATTCCCCTTCCCACCCTCGCATACAAGTTGATTTGAAATAACTGAGTTGAGAATCATAACTAAATTTATTCCGTGAAGAATTTTTTTACTTGTATAATTTTGCCTTTGGCATGTTAGGAAGGAAGAAGGGAAGGACAGAAGGAAGGGAGGGAAGGAGAGAGGGTTTGCCAGGGCTTTACAAATATTGTTGAATATGATCCTCAGAATAGTCCTGGGAGGTAGGTACAAATATCATCCTCTTTTTATGCTGGAGGAAACAAAAGCATAGCACTGTTCCTTTGTCTCTGCTAACTATGGAGTATTTGTTCCCTGTCCTGCCATGGCACAGCGAGCTACAAGGTGAGCCTAAGAGTGAAGGGGAAGGTTTTATATCAGGTCCATGACCCCCTAGATAAAAAGGCTGCCTTTGTTGGAGATGAGGACCAGTGTGGGGAGGGTCTGTGTTTGATCCTGGACTCATCCTGTGCGTGCTCACAGACAGAAAGACTTGACTGAGCCACGTGATAATCAGGTCCCCCAACCAAACCACCACCGTCCAGGACCTATCATTTGCATCTGTATCTGAGGAAATGGAATTTAGAATTCCCCACCCTGCTCTGGAGTTGCTCTTTCGGAGGTGGGATTAGATCATCAAGGCTCCATTCCAAGGCACTGTCCTTACCTTTTTTTATAAGACAAAAACAGTCATGCTGAATACCCTTCTGCCTTCTCCCAACCTCTGCGCACTCGTCTTCTTCCCCAAGCCAGGCTGCGTGTCTGAGTGTTGGTTTATTGGTATCTTTCAGGTTGGAAAAAATAGCAGTGTAGCTTTGTCACAATGCAGCCCTTCAAGCACACCCAACCTGGCACACAACCGACAGGTGAGTGGCTTCAGTCAGAGCACTTTAATGCTTCCTCAGAACCTTTCCATGGGGCAGCTAGATGGCACAGTGGGTAGAGCACCGGCCCTGGATTCAGGAGGACCTGAGTCCAAATTTGGCCTCAGACACATAACGCTTACTAGCTGTGTGACCCTGGGCAAGTCACTTAACCCCATTGCTTAGCCAAAAAAAATTTTTTAAAAAAAATGCTTTCCATGGGATGTACTTTCATGAAAGTTAGTATCATGTTAGGAAAGTGCGCAGTACACAGGGGAGTCCTTATAAGAACCAGGGAGTGTTCTTGGAGTCTGAGGCTGGCAAAGCTCAAAGGATGAGTTATTTATTCTTGGGCAAAGGAATGAGGATAGAGAAGAGACATCTCAATCACGTTCCAGGCTTTCTCCTGGCCCCTCCTGTCTGACTCAGTCTGTAAATATTTTCTGAACACCCACAAACTATGTAAACTGGAGGAGTATATGCAAAGGATCTGTGATTTCATCACAGTAGCAAACCACTGGTATGAGAGCTCACCCCATCAGCCCAGCTATGAATTAATAGTTAAGTCTTAGGGAGTTGTCTGAGGTAAGGCCCAGTGAATTTAAGATTTAACCAGAGTCACATGACTAGTAAGTGTCAGAAGTATCTTATTCTAGGCCCTCCTGCCTCCGAAGGCCTGTTCACTATGCCAAACTGCCTCTATTCTTGGAAGCATGGGATCCTCAAAATGCTTATTCTTTAATATTAAAAAAAAAGATGATTGTGTTAGACAATTCAGCTTTGATTTTACCACATCCCAGTATATCTTTAAAATTGTATTGATCTTTTGTTTTTAAATCACCTCCATTTCCAAATACATCTCTCCTCCCTTCTTTAGAGAACCCATCCCCTGCAACAAAGAATAAAAAAGAGAGAAAAACACAGTGTAGCCAAACTGACCAATACATGTGGCCTTGAGGCCACAGGTTCCCTATCCCTACAGTAAGTACTTTCATTCATTCAAACTCAGTTCCTTGGGAAGGCTCTGGAATCTGTCTGCCGTCCTAGAGGTAGTATACTTAAGGCTGGCACCCTTTGGAAATGACTCTATCCAGTAGCCTGACCTGGAATAGAACCATGTTAAATTCACTTTGCCACCTTTAGAGAAGGGAACTTCAGACTGTAATGTACACACACTACTTGTCTCATAGTGTTGTGAGCAAAGCATTTTGTAAAACCTGTAAGTGCACATAAAAAAGTTCTCATTCTCATTGTTGTTTGTTGTTGCTACTGTTGTTATTATTACAGTTTTGAAACAGACTTTGCTATTCTTTTCTTTCCTAGAAGACTGCAAACCGAACGGGCAGAATAAGGACCCTTCCATAACGAGAAAAGAAAGCAACCTTTGATGTCCAATTCCCAGCCACCCTATCCCACCACAGGTGTTAGGGGGTTGGGAGGGATGGGGCAGGAAGTGATGGGAGGACAAGTGACATCCTATGTCTTCTAGGTGTCTCAGCCCCACCTTTTAAAAATCAATTTAAGGTCTAAGAAAGAGGTGAAAGAAGACAAAGTGAAATTTATATTTGCCGAAAGCTGGAATCGTGGTTTTAGTTGTTTTTGTTGATTTTCCTTCACTCCTTCTCTAGCTTCTGATGTTGCGCTGCACCATCAGTTTGTTAAAATGATTCAGAGTAGACATTCCAGAACCTCGGTTCCTGATTGGCATCTTCCTTAACTCTTGAAGCTCTCACACATACACTACTTCCTTTTTCTGTTTTTGTTTGTGTTTTCCTCCTCGTTCCCCTACACCTCCCATTGCTCTGTGTCCAACCTTGTCACATTGGAGGGAGCTGGGTCTCAGCATGCTCCTATAACATAGCAAATGATGGGGGACACTCTGTTTGTGAGGGGGTCTGGGCCTCAGACCCAGCGCACAGGGAGCAGGTAGGAATGAGAGGATGTGTGAAGCTCTCATTAATCAGGGTTTAAGCTGCCCGCTGGGGCATGAGCCAAATGCTGAGGGCAAAACTAGGTATTTCAATATCAGCCACACCAATGTTTCAGGAGAGTTGCGACCAACGTGGTGATTTGCCCAACATCATTATCTAGGTGTGAGGTTGGGAAAGAATAGCTTTGGAAGGTGTAACCAAGGGTTTCTCTCGGAGTAGAAGGAGAAGGGAGTTAAGTATTGAGGGAGGTTGGGGACAAATGATCTGAGACAGCAAAGCAGGTATCATTAAGGGGATGACACATCACATCCCACATTCCTACAAATTGAGGAATAGGCACATGTAGGGGAAAACTCTCCAAGATGCCTGAGCCACAGCTTGCCCCTACCAAGTAGACTATGATAATTCTGAAATTTTTTAGGAGCCCATCTCTTCCTCTTTCTTCCACTCTGGAAAAGGCCATACTTAGTGTCTGATATGCAAGAACCCAAAGTTATAGGAACCAAAAGTGAAAGGAACCCAATTGGGAGAGACAGGGAAGCAACTTCAGGAAGGGCCAGGGCTCCTGCATGCTGCTAAAGTTTTCATGAGTTTTCCACTGTATCCCTCACCTGCATCAGGTGAAAAAAAGAAAAAAAACTAACCACAAGGAGGAAAAAGGAGTCTCCCTAGTGAAGGCACCTGAGAAGAAGGGGTCAGTACCACTTCAGCACCCTGTATGGACAAACACAAGCGTTTCCTAGCCAACTCTCATTCTGGCATATATCTGTGAACCCATAGGCCACAGGGGAGACCGTAGGAGGCATCACAAAACTACCAAATATGCCCATCTTGCTTACCCCCAAGTGTCCAGACATTGCTTGGTACTCTTCCAAAGCTCAATGCTCACCAGCCTTAACGTGGCCAGGCTATTCCTGTGCCCCCGGGGGCAATGTAATAATAGCATCCCACTGTGTAGGAAGAGAGCCATCACATTAGAGGAGTGGAAAGGTTAAGCTCATGAGAATTTGCTGGCTGGAATTATAGAGGGTAGTCGGGAGATGTAAAGTCCAGTGGAATAGGAAGTGACCGTGGGGGCCAAGGGGCCATCACAGCGCCAGGAAGAAATTCCGAGTCTTGAGTTAGGATTTCTTGGTATTGATAATAAATTTAGTTAATAAAATGTTTACTCATTTCTTTAATATTAGACTAATTTGGGGGGTTAAGGAGTAGAAATGCTGTGAAGTCTTTGTTACCAAATTAGACATTAATAACAGCCGCAGCTGGGCACAAACATGTCCCCTGAATTCTTCCTTTACCTTCCCATCCCCCCCACCCAATGATACTACTACTGTTGGGCTTTATCACACAACTGGAATTTGCAAAGATAAGAGGCAAACCATCTAGTTTGCATCAATGGAATTGCACTGACAGTGTTTCTTATAGGATTACTAAATTTTTTATATATAAAATAAAGATTTTTTTAATCAGGAGTTGATAATAGGTACCAGGACATTAGTACAGAGGATTTCATTTTTATTTCTACAGTGTTAAAAGTGCACTTATATGCTGGTTTAATTATGTCTTTGAGAAAAAGAGAAGAGACTGCAAATAGAAGGGAGATTGTTACTTTTTTCTTTTTTTAAAAAAAAGGCTTAAGACAGATTTTAAGACTTATAAATGTTTAAGGAATTATAATAAACAAGGCTAGACCCTTTGAGAAAAAAGTTTAGAAAATATTCTTAAAGTAAGTTTTTATAGTGTTAATTTTGTAATAATTTATGTTTTACTATATTACAGAGCTAACTGACCAGAATAGTTTCAGAAACAATATGAAACTTAGGAAAGTTTAAGCAATGTTTATATTTTTAAAATGTTCTTTGAATTATGTTTTTATTGTACATTTCTTCAGACTGAAAAGTGTGTACATATCTTTGTTATTTTTGCACAATTTTTTTTGTCTTATTCAGTTTTAGGAGCAGGAAGTCTGTTTTGTTTTTTTTTATAATTTATTTTAAGTTGTAAAACTTGCAGGAGTTTTTGTTTGTGTTTTTTTTTAAATCTCAACAACAAAATAACCCTCTGTGATTAATGGACTGTTGCTACTTCTGGAGGGAAAGCAAAGGTTGTGAGATTCAGTGGCTGCTTCTGAGAAAGAAAGTCTTGACAGTGACTAAAGGAGCAATTAATTACCAGTAGTTTGACCGCCTTTTTAGCTCTTTCCACGCATCTTTTCATTGGGAAGCTGGAATGTTGAGATTCTCCATCAAAAGCTGCTTACATTCCTCAACTGGCTCTGTAACTAAGTGATAGCATTTCTGGAAAACGGAACATCCTGAAAACCCGTGATACTTCTTCCTTCACAACAAATCAGTGGTTTACTTCCTAATACGTTAAGATGCTCAGCCTGAAAAAAGAAATGGAAAGAAAACATTTTCTTTTGGGTTCTTAATGGAGTTAAACTGGACCAGTCGATAAAGCATTATTAGTGTAGCATCCATTCAACCATTATTTTTCCACCAACACTCATCGACTTTCTTCAGCCTGTCCTGTCACTGCGCACCCCAGTCACCTCCATCTCCATTTGCCTGAAGATCTTGTGATTTGTCTCCAGCAATAGAGGCTCCGAAGCTTTGGTTGTTCCACATACGCAATGCATAGACCTGTCAGCCATAAAAAAAAAAATTTTTGAAAAAAAAGCGACTTGGATAACTTGTATGCCTTCTTTTGTATCAATGTACCAATTGTAAATAATGCTGATCAACCTTTGTAGAGAATAGTTTATACAGCATATTCTATTATTGCTGATTCTCAGTGAACTATTGTTTTAAAAAAAGGAAAAAAAAGAAATTTTTCTATTTACACCTTATATTTTGTTATGCTGTCGACCCATGGCACTTTAACAAAACTCTGTGGGTTTTGCATAGCTGGTCAGTCATGGGGTATATTAAATACTGTTGTTGCACAGAAAAGAATTTGCACCTGCTCTATTGTGCTTTCCTACTACAGATTTTAGAACCTTTTCCAGAAGACTTTTGAAGAAAGCATGTCCAATCATTCTAAAAGAAAAATTATATGCCATACTTATAGAGTGGATTTCTTTTCTACGATCCATATTTTGTAACACTAAGCATTTCCATTCTTTGTCCTGCACCTTTATGTATTAGCACTATCGGATAGAATTCATTCCATGCTTGTGATAATTGTAAGCAGAATAAATGTCTAAAGTAGGTGTAAATAGTAACTTCTATGGCTTACAGTTTAAAAAAAAAAAAGGAAAAACAGAACAAACATGTATCTGATTGATACTGCCATGGTTCATCACCAGGCCTGGAGATATTCTCTAGTGAGGGATTGTATTTTTTGTTTTGGGGTTTCGTTTTTTGGGGGGGGGTTTTGGCTTTTTTTTTGTAACATGGCTTTGTAAATAAAATAATTTATATGTTTGTAAGAAAAATGTGCTATTGTTATTTATTTTTATATACATTAGACATAACTGATGCTATTGTTCTTCCAGAAGTCCTTTTTATTAGTCCTTGTAGATTTGGGTTTGTCTTTTCCTGCTCTGTAGTAGCAACCCACAATTCTGCAAGAGAAACCAACTGAAAAGACAAAGAGAATGAATGTAGCCTTTCCAAATGGTAAAGTTGTCTGTTTCTGACCTCTTTCCCAGTGAAACTAAATCTAACCCTTTTTTTGTATCAGGATCAAATCAGAATGTATAGATTTTTCCAAAAATTAGAACATCGTGGATTTGGACCTAGAAGGGACCTACCTTCTAGGTCTTCTTGTCCAGTGATCTCATTTAAGTGATGAGAAAACCGAGACCAGAGAGGTAAAGTTATTTGCTTGAGGTCACACATGTAGTAAAGCTGGAATTTGAACGCAGGCCCTCTTGACTCCAAGCCCTCTGCTCATTCCACTGCCCCACTTTGATGCTCAGCACAAACTAACATTTGTGGCCTAAGCTGTAGTTTATTTAGGCAAGAGAACCCTTGGGAAAATTTAAATTCCTAGAATTTCTTTAACATTCACCCCAAGAGATGCCTAACCCTGAGAGTCATCAACTCCAATACTGAATATGCTACAGCAGAGAATATTGATGAACCTCTTACCTGACTTTCTGTGACTATTCCAGATTCCTTGGAGCATCATGACTAATTAATGCCCATGTCCCCTATTTGTGATGTCTTGTGACATCACAATTTTGAACCTTAATAGCAAAAACCACATTGAATTCCTATCATAACCTAAGTCTCCCAATGAGAGCTTTTGTACAACACTGAAGCTGTAGGTCCAGAAAAAATCAAAATCAAACACAGATGGCATTTTAGTCTAGGCTTATTCCTTAAATGGCTTGAAGTAATGATGTCATATACATGTGTCACCTGAAACAGTACAGTTCTGATGTCTAATTATTTTTTTTCTGATTGTGAATTCCTGAAGGAGATGTATGTTTAAATCAATATCTAAAGAACTGTGATTTCATTGCTTACTTCTCCTCTATTACAGAGAACAACCCCTCTTTGACTTAGTAGACAATCTTCATGAGTGGCTGTGAAGTTAATTTTTCAGCACAAGTCTGCATTTATCTGTATTACATTTTATCTTGTTAAATTTGGCCCACTGTTGTAGCTTGTCAGTGTCTTTTTGAATCCTAACTATCATACATCTATACCTCACAGGATTATATAATATCATCTGCAGATTTGATGAGCCATCTTTGTCTGTCTCCATCCTATGTCATTGATTAAAAATGGGCAACAGTGCAGGAATAAGGACAGATTCCCTAAAGCAATCCACTAAGACACTTTCTTCCAAGTTGATGTCATAATATTTCTTTGGTCCTGCCATTCATCCAGTTCTGAATCCACCAGTGCTACTTCCAATCCATTTGTCTCCCATCCCATCCAAAAGAATAACATGAGAGGGTTTGTCATGCCCTTTGCTGAACTGTAGGTAAACTGTATCCACAGTATTCCAATAATCTACCAGTCTGAGAAACGTGTCAAAAACAGAAATGAGGTTAGGCTGAAATGATCACTCAAATGAAACTGCAGGCTCTTAGCACCATTTTCCCTTTCTAGACGTTCACAAACCATTCCTTTATTAGTATCTTCTTGAATTTTACCGAGACTCGAATCAGCTCCCTGGTTTTGGCAACAACCACCATAAGTTTCCAGTCTTCCATGGTTCAACCACCAGATAAACGTTTGCCCTTCTCCAGTCTTGAGGCATCTCCTTCGTTTTGTTTCTTTCCAACAATCGCTGGTGGTGGTTCATCAGTCACATCCATCAGTTAGGCAACAAGCATTTATTGAGTGCTTATAATGTGCCAGGCACTGTGCTAAGTGCTGGGACTACAAATGCAAGCAGCTTTTTTAGTACAACGGGGCATAGTTCAATCAAGCCAAGTCATTTAAAGGTGTCCAGGCCACAGAGTTGCTCTCTTACTACTTACTTCCTTAGCGTGGATTTGTATTCTCCAATAACCATTTTTATTCTGTCCTTTCTAGTCTAATGGTCATATTCCCTTACTGAGAAAACAAAAATAAAATTGGCATTGAGTAGTTCTGTCTGTAGGCTGTTATTCTTGATCATGGGCCCCTCAACCCCCAGCAGTTCTCACCCTCTGCCCTCTTTTCTCGAATACAGATAATCAAGCCTTTTTTTTTCTGTTATCCTTAACATTTATCACCAATTTCAGCTTATTATAAGATCCTTAAGTAAATATGTCAGCCCTTCACATTCAGCCTCCATTATCTGCCCCTTGTGTCTTTTAAATCTAAGTTCATCAATAAGTTCTCTACATTCATACCAAGTCCCTTTAAACTGTTTCTTTATCAGTTCTTTACTGGAACTGCGTTTCCCTACACCTAAAGAACATTATTCTGGAGCATCTCTAGTCCCTCCTGTGCTGACTTCCTTTAGAGAATTTAAATTCATGAGATCTTCATTCTTTCTCTGAATGTGTTCAATTCTGCTTTCCCAAAATCTAGAGTGCATATCAGAATATACTCTGCTTTCCTTTTCTCCTCTATCATGAATTTAAAAGGTCATTTTGCCTCTGAAGTTACCATCATTTCAAATTTAGCCCCCAATTCCCCTTTCAGTTTCCTACACATGTAGAAGGATGAAATTATTATTAAGATAAACCAAGAGTTGAGTAGATGCCCTGATTTTGATACAGAAAAAGATCTAGAAGACATAGAGAAAATTGAAGTCCCTTATTACTCTGTTATTTTCCATGCCAATCTTTATGATGTGGTTTCTGAATTCATCCATTTCTTCATGTCCAAGTGATATTGTATATTCTTTTACAAAAATATTGTTTTCCATCATGTTTCCCTCTCATCCCTGGATTTCCTCATGTGAGTATAATTTTTAATATGCAGTGCTACTCCATTAGCCCTTTTATCTAGTCTCTTCTTTGTTAATATGTCATACCCTTTCAGAGTTATATTCTCAGTCATGAGACCTATTCCACTAAATCTTAGTGATGTAAGGGGGACTATGGGTATGGAATAGTATATAGAGTCAGATAAAGTTGGTATGTTGGTTGGTTTTGCTGAATTGCCTTTTTTTTCTTAATTTTTGTTACAAGAAGTGATTGGTAGGGGAGAAAGAAAGAATATATTCAAAAATGCACACAGTGTAAAAAATAAATAAATGAAAAGCAGACCAGCAAAAATAAGATTCATTTTTAATGGAATTTTTTTCATCTGATACCTATGTGGACAAATTGTGTCCTTGCAGTAAGCTCATTAATCCAGCATGTTTAATATCCATACTTTCTGTATGTAAGAGGCAGTGTAGAATAGTGGACAGAGTCAGGAAGAACTGGGTTCCAGGCTTTATTACTTGCTGGCTGTGTGACCCTGGGCAAATCACTAAACCTCTTGGTGCCCCCAGACAATTCTTTCTAAAACAGTAAATTGTGGAGCAAGGGTTGAACTTCATTTGGTAGAGAGAATTTCCTTGCAAGAAGCTCCCTACAAAAATGAAGCCAGTCAAAAAAGAAAACTGTGCAGACATTGTGGCCATGAGTTCTTATCACTCTTCTTTTCTTGGATTTTTGTCTCCAAATTACAGAGACTCTGTCCCTCCTGCTATTCTTCCTTCGTTGCAGTTGCTACTGTCTGTGGTATCCTACTTGGTAGATAACAGGCAGCAGTTTTCATTCTCACCCTCCCTTTTCAGTTCAAATCTCAATCAGATTTGCATCATGTGAGTGAATACACACACACACACACGTGTGTATATGTGTATGTATGTGTGTGTATATATATATATACATATATGCATATACATGTACATATAAAATATATGCATATATTTTTAACAAACCCCCTTGCTATTAAAATGCACACGTGGGTGAGGGAACCCTTTTATGTAGTACATTAGCATGAACCAGTTTATTAGATTAGTTGTTAATCTAGTATAAAATAATCAGGGGACATACAGTATGACAGATATTTCTTTGCCCTGGGGGAGGAAGGGATAGTGGGAGGTGTAAAAGTAGGGGGATCCCAAACAACCAAAGAACAGTTCAACAACTATTTATTAAAGTGCCTACTAACTGCAATGGCAAACAAAGGCAAAGCAAATACCTGATGCTTTGAGGAGGAAGAAGGCTATAACTAGTGGGACCAGGAAAAGCTTACTTAAGAGGTGGCACTCAAGCCGAGCCTTGAAGAAGACTGAGGAAGGAGTCTAAGAGCCAGAGACGAGGAGGTTGTACATTAGAGGCATGGGGGGACAGCCTGGGCAGAGTTGGCCTTGGAGAACAATGGCAAGGTGGCCAGTTAGGTAACTCTGGTGGAGGTGAAGGGCAGCGAGGTGAAATAAGTCTGGAAGGGTAGGGTGAAGATCTTTCAAAGCCATGCCAATAAGCTTGGATTTAATCCTGAACGTGATAAGGAGCCAGTGAAGATTTTCTAGGAGGGATTGTTACACAATCAGTCATGGGCTTATGGGAAGATTATTTTGACAATTTTGATAGGGTAAATTGGAATGGAGGTCATAGGATCAAAGATTCAGAGCTAGAAGGGATGTTCAAAGTCATTTAGTCCAACTTCCTCATTTCACAGATGGGGAAACTGAGGTCCAGAGAAGTTAGAGACTAGAAGCAGGGACACCAATTAGGAGGCAATTAGAATAATTTGGGCAAGAGATGATATGATGTAACAAGCCTAGGAACTAAAGATGAGAAAAAACAGCCTAAGACAAATTTCACCTATTATACTTTGCCATTTTGCCCAAGGTCTATCCAGTAAGTCAGTATTTTCCCTGTTTTGTATAATGGAAGACTAACAACAAAATTTGAAAGGACTTGCTCAGAAATCACAAATAGCCAATATAGAGCTGTCAGGGGAAAAAAAAGTGGGGAAGACTATATTATTACTAGGCATTCATTTTCTTTTCTTTGTTTCTAAAGATTAATGTTTTATGGATGCCCTTTGTTTTTGTATCAGTCATTTCCAGATATACCCTCCCTTTGCTCCATCTGCTGATCCCTTGCAACAAACACAGTGGGTCAATAAGCATTCACTGTGCACAAGCAAACCTAAATGAGTCTGACAGAATATGTAACATTCTGAAACGATAGTAGCCCATCTCTCCAAGGAAAAGAGAGAGAAGGACTTCCCGTCATCTATCCTCTGGGGCCAAGCATGGTCATTACAATCGCACAGCATTCAACTTCATTTTAGTTTGCTTTTCATACACATTATTGTACTTATTATGCATACTGTTTTCCTCTTTCTGCTTACTTCATCGCATTAATTGATGAGTCATTCCATGTTTCTTAATTTTTATCAGTTCCTAGGGTATGATAATATTCCATTACATGAATATATCACAATTTGTTCATTGATTCCCCAGTCAATGGGAACCTACTTTGCTTCCAATTTTTTACTACCGCAAAAAGTGTCGCTATGAATCTGTCAGTACATACTAAGTCTTCCTTTTTGTCTTTGGCCTGCTCTGGGTAAATGCCTAGCAGTGGAAACTCTGGGTCTCAGGATATGCAATCAACAACCGTGTGAAAGAGTACTTCTGGTAACTAATAATAAGACAAATACCAATTTAAACAACTCCGAGGTTTCACCTCACCCATCAGATTAGCAAAGATAACAAAAGATGGAAGCAGTCAGTGTTAGCAGGAATGCAGAAAGACAGTCACACTAATAGTTAATGTTGCTATGAATTAGCCCAACTTTTCTGGAAAACAATTTGGAATTATAGGGGAAAAGCCAGAGGCCCTTTTCCCCAAAAATAGTATTTGATAATTTTCCCCCCTGATAGTATTTGAGTAATGCTAAAGCATTTTGGGACATAAAGTCAGGAAAATCTTTCCACTATGAACTAGTGAGAGTATTTCACTCCTTAAAATCTTTCTACTTCAATATAACTAGTTACAGAATTTTAGAGACTGAAAGGACCTAGGAAGCAACTCTTCTCATTTTATGAATGAGAAAACCCAGGTCTAGAACAGATCCAATAGCTGGTTGGTGGCTGAGCTGGGACTAGAACTCAGGGGTCTTGCCTTTTCTTCTGGTGTTCTTTCTCCTCCATCACCTGGTCTCCTGCAGAAGTAATCTAAACTCCATTTACAGACTCTTCTTTGTAAGCTATTATCTCTAAATGTTTCTATGAAGATATTTTAAAATATAGTTTGCCTAACACTTGGTTGGTTCACTCAGACTTCAGTAACATTTACAGTTTCTATGCTTTGACTATTTCTATGCATCCAGTAGAATGTAAGCTCCTTGAGGGCAGGGACTGTTTTGTTTTTGTCTTTGTATCTCCAAGGACCTAGCATAGTGCCTGGAACATAGTAGGCACTTAATAAATGTTTGTTGGATTGAATTTAATTGAATTGAGAACTTTTTTTTCCCCATTAGGCAACTGCTGCAAGCTTATTTATTAGGTTATCTCCTGTTTTCAGATTTGCTTTGGATATTTTCAGAACAGATTTGATAGTTCCAGGTTTTCAAAAGAGGTTCCCCAAAACATATTTAGTTAGTTCATTTTTTATTCATTGTTTCTCTACAATGTCCATTATACCAGAAAAGTTAATGAGATTATTAAAAAAAAAAGGCTGAGAGACTTTACAAAGTCAGTTTTGACTTACTCTTAGAACCACGGTGGGAAGCTGCCACCTAAATTGGAATTTCAGAGTTTAAGGAAAAGATTCAAAAATATAGGTACTGATCTTATCATTATAATGCCTAGACTAATCTATTGCTGTACATGTTTAATTTTACCAGCTATCCAGAGGACACATTAGTTCAAAATCAAACGAAGTAAATCAAATAGCAAATACAGTGATAATAAAAGGTCCCTCCCCAACTCCTACCCCCAATACACTTATAAGTTTTCAAACCACCACTGAAGGACAAAGGCAGAAAAGAACTATAGCCAGTGAACTTGCAAGAAGGGTCACGAATCAAGAATTTGTGTGTCCAGGACAATTCCCACTTCTGGCAATGACCTCTTAAAGATGCTATCGTCTGTCCTGTTTGGCATTACAGCTATCCCTTCCACATCGAGACTTTCCCCATCTCAGGGTTTCAATATATCACGGGTCAGCATAAGAAATTAAACAGGAATTTGGGGGGAGTTTTGCAGAAGCCACAGATGCCACATGAAGACCCAGCAGATGATACAGAAAAAGTTTAGAAACTCAGAAATGCATAAAATATATGTATAGTATTGTTGGGGTGCTTGGGTGCTTATGCTTGGGTGCTTTTACTTGGGCCCCAATTTCTCCCTAGCCTCAGAAACACTGTCCCTTGATAATCATTTAAGATCAATTGAGCCCCAATAAGGGCCAAAAACCTAAATTAATCTTTTTCTCTCTGAGTGAACTAAAAACACCCCTTCCTGTGTCAGCAAATTCCAGGACCAGATAGAGCTGATCAGTATTCTTCCTGTTTGTTATCACTGGGCCCAGGATGTCTGGGACCAGTTACGCTCTTGAATAATGGGACTTTTCTTATCTTGAGTTTCAATTGAGAACTGACCACTCCTTAACCACTCCCTAATCCCACCCTGAATCCCCTAGTTAGCATATTTGACATATGTTTTATTGCATTTTATCCTATATAAACTTTACCTGTACCTCTCTAAGGTTGCAGGATCCTTTAAGAATCCTTGCCCGCTGAAAAGCATAACAATAAACTTTGCCACCTTGGCTTAAAGAATGATTGAGTCTGTGAATTCATTCCAGACAACTTGTCCTGTACTCCGGTCTTTGAGGGCTCACAACCTCTCAACATGACATCAACCCAAATTTTACAATAAGGTACTGTAAACACCCCATGAAAGAAAAAGAAAAAATTCAGACTTTTTCTCTGGTTTGGAGGGCCAAAAATTTCTGTGCCCGCACCCCTAACCCCCCTGATATGGAAGGGATAAGTGTAAATCTCTGCCCTTCATCACATTGTTCCAACTCAGCAGCTACTGGGCACTGGTCTCACAGTTAACTGAGCTTCTCTCTGCTACCATCTACTAGGCTATTTACGGAATTCTGGTTCCCTCTATAGAGATTCAATTGCCGGGTAAGCCTCTCCCTAACGAGGGCAATCAGACACTCTTATAGACCATAGCTGAGAGTGTGAACATTTCACCTAGCCAAGAAGCCAATATGTCTGTTCTTTTTACTGTCTTTCCTTGGTTCTGACTTAAACCTTAGTTCTAGACAACCACCTCATTGGTGGAGAAGGAAAGGAAAAGAAGAGAACATTCCTTATAACTGCCTTTAAATCTCTCCTTGTGAGCCTGTGCTCCAAAAACCCATTTTGGGGTCTGCCGTAAAAAATAAACAAAGCACAAAAGCTGCAGAAATTGATGTAATGAGGCCCACCCCAATCCAAGTTCTCTCAGACTGGCATGCAAATGAAGCTAGGAACAAGAACAAAGACTAGGTGAAGTAGACCTTTATTATGTCTGTCTGCCAGCAACAAAATCATTGATCTTTTTTGTGCTCCCTTCCTGATGGCCCAGACCCTGCTGGTCTCCTTACTTATGTGTTTATTCTGTTATGCAAAGTGCTCTGTATGTGTGCTGCATTTCATTCATAGCTTTCTAATACTTCATTGAATAGCGAACAATTATGAAAACGTCATCCTGGAAGCCTTTGCTAACTTTGCACCTTTAGCAAATACAAGATCTTGAAAAATGAGATCCGAGTCATCCTAAAATAGGATCTCCATTTCCCTGCATCCACCTCACTTCCCTGACTAATTTTCTAATGTTTCCTATATTCTAAAAAGCCTTTGTATTCTAGAGTGTTCCCTGATAGAACAGTAGATGGAGAGGAAGGGATTGATGTAATCAAGGCCATAAGTTAGGTGAACCAAGTTCCAGTACTTTTCTTTTCAGAAAATAGGAAAAAATAACTAGGTGTGGATGTAATCGATCTTAATTCTTAAGAATTTTGAATACAGGTTATATTCAATAAACTAGGGGAAGAAAACCAGTAACCTTTAGGAGGGAATGCGGCCATACCCAGAAAGTAGTTGTGAATAGATCAGTGAATTTTAGTATGTAAATGGTGCTCTTATCAGGTCCTGGTCCTTCTCTTATCCGGTCTTGGGTACAGTATCTTCCACTATTTTCATTAATGACCTATTATGAAAAAGAGAATGTGCTTTTTAAACATGGAAAACAGAATCTGGATTCAAAGTCATCTTGGTTACTTAGAAATAGGCTCAGAAACAAAGGGATCCAAATGCCAAAAGAAATAAAGGATACACCTATTGGTAACTAGGGGTGAGCATTAGAGCTTTGCCCCTAAGCAGGGAATTGCCCTAGGACAGGAAAATTTACCCTAGGGTGGAACAATTAAAGGGATACTAACAAGGCTATAGTCAAGGAAGAGCCAGGTGGAGAAGCAGTCAGAAGTTTAGAAGCACCCTACCTAGGTACAGGTAGGTGGTGCAGTGGATAGAGCACCAGCCCAAGAGTCAGGAATTAAAATCTGGCCTCTGACATTTACTAGCTGTGTGACCCTGGGCAAGTCACTTAACCCCAATGGCCTAAAAAAAAAAAAGAAAAGAAAAGTACCCTACCTCCCTGCCCAGGGTTGAGAGGAAGAAGGGAGCAAAGATAAGAACAATGCCAGATGCCAGGTCTTCCTAGCCTCTGCTTCCAGATCCTGGGACCCTGGTCTTTCCTTGGATATTTTGCTTTCCTGATCTTCTCAAACTTACACCTCAATCAGGAGGACCAGGTAGAAAAATATGAAAATCAAGACAGCGATAATATCCCAGTAAAAGAAAGGATAGCCCAAGATGGCTAAATTCAGATGGAAAAACAACAATAATAACAAAAAAGCTATTAGGCTTATCAATTCAAAACTGGCATCTCCACAAAGGTTGGCTGTAATGAGACAGCAGATTGGGAGTTTCATGCTTTTGTGTATGATGAAGGGAGAGAAGGAGGCAACTCAAAAACTGGTTGGAGTGCTTCCTGGGCTAAAGATCTTTATTTCTTAGCAGCTTTTCTGTAGAATCTTCCACAGGGGCAGGGACCAGAATGTGGAAGCATTCCAAACAGGGCAAGGCAGGGAAAGAATTCCCCTCCTGAGAATGCCTGTGCACCTCCTCTCTCCATGCCCAGGACTTTTTCTTTCCTTGGACATTTTACCCTCTCAACCTGCTTAAACTTTCCCAGGAGAATGAGGGTACAGGTTGGGGGATGATGAGCTTGAGGTTTGGGTGTACCTGGTAGGATGAAAGGGGCCCCTCCCTGCCTAGCTGCCAGTCCTGAGACACAAAACCATAAACCATTGCTCAGGAAAGGCTGGTGCCTCTTGACCAGTGAGGGAAGACAGTTCAACCAACTAACAAAGGCACCGGTCTGCAACACAGGAGAACTGGGTCCAAGTCCCTCATCTGCAGCTAGCTCTAGGACTCCTTTCCTTCTCTGTATATGTTGTTTATCATTTGTTTTCAAAAAGGACCGATGACAACACCCAGTGATGTCTTTTTTTTTATGTGAAAACTTTTTTTTAAAACATGTGTTTTTAAAACTTTGCTTTCCAAATTTTCTCCCTTCCTCCCTCCCCACCCACCCTCATTGAAAAGGCAAGCAACTCAATATAGGTTGTACATGTGCAGTTATGCAAAACACTTCTTTAGTAGACATGTTGTGAAAAACTAACTCTATTTCCCTTAATCCTATCCTACCCTCCCTTTTATTCTATTCTTTCTTTTGACCCTGTCCCTCCTCAGAAGTATTTGCTTCTGATTACCCTCTTTCCCAATCTGCCCTCCTCTCTATCACCCCCCTGCTCTCTTGTCCCCTTCTCCCCCTATTTTCCTGTAGGATAAGACAGATTTCCATACCCAATTGAATGTGTATGTTATTCCCTCCTTAAGCCAAATCCTATGAGAATAAGATTCACTCATTCCCTCTCACCTTCCCCTGTTTCCCCTCCACTGTGAGAGACTTTTTTTCTGTTTTTTTTTGTGAGATAATTTACCCCATTCTACCTCTCCCTTTCTTCTCCGAGTATCATCCTCTCTCATCCCTTAATTTTATTCTCCAGATATGACCCCTTAATCTTCAACTCACCCTGTGCCCTCTATCTATCTATCTATATATACATACATATAATTTTTTTCCTCCAACTACCCTAATACTGACAAAGGTCTCATGAGTTATAAATATCATCTTTCCATGCAGGAATGTAAACAGTTCAATCTTAATAAGTCTCTTATGATTTCTCTTTCCTGTTTACCTCTTCATGTTCCACTGAGTCCTGTATTTGAAAGTCAAATTTTCTATTCAGCTCTGGTCTTTTCATCAGAATGCTTGAAAGTCCTCTATTTCACTGAATGACCTTTTTTCCCCTGAAGGATTATACTCAGTTTTGCTGGGTAGGTGATTCTTGGTTGTAATCCTATCTCCTTTGCCCTCCGGAATATTATATTCCATGCCCTGCGGTCCTTTAATGTAGAAGCTGCTAAATCTTGTGTTATCCTGATTGTGTTTCCACAGTACTTGAATGTTTCCTTCTGGCAGCTTGTAATATTTTCTCCTTGACCTGGGAACTCTGGAATTTGGCTATAATATTCCTAGGAGTTTTCCTTTGGGGATCTCTTTCAGGAGGAGATCTGTGGATTCTTTCAATTTCTATTTTGCCCTCTGGTTCTAATATATCAGGGCAGTTTTCCTTGATAATTTCTTGAAAGATGATGTCTAGGCTCTTTTTTTGATCATGGCTTTCAGATAGTCCAATAATTTTTAAATTCTCTCTCCTGGATCTATTTTCCAGGTCAGTTGTTTTTCCAATGAGATATTTCACATTGTTTTCTAATTTTTCATTCTTTTGGATTTTTTTACAGTGTCTTGATTTCTCATAAAGTCACTATCTTCCAATTGCTCTATTCTAATTTTTAAGGAAGTATTTTCTTCATAATCTTTTGGACTTCCTTTTCCATTTGGCCAAATTTCTTTTTAGGGCATTTTTCTCCTCATTGGCTTTTTGGACCTCTTTTGCCATTTGGGTTAGGCTATTTTTAAGGTGTTATTTTCTTCAGTATTTTTTTGGGTCTCCTTTAGCAAGCTGTTGACTTGTTTTTCATGATTTTCTTGCATCACTCTCAGTTTTTCCTCTACTTCCCTTACTTGCTTCTCAAAATCCCTTTTGAGCTCTTCCAAGGCCTGGGACTGATTCATATTTTTCTTGGAGGCTTTGGATGTAGGAGCTTTGACTTTGTTGTCTTCTTCTGGTTGTATATTTTGATCTTCTTTATCACCAAAGTAAGATAATATAGTCTGACTCTTTTTGTGCTGCTTGCTCATGATCCCAGCCAATTACTTGAGTTTTAAACTCTTTGTTAAGGTAAGAGTCTGCTTCCAATGTGGAGAGTGTACTGTCCCAAGCTTCAGGGGTTTGTGTAGCTGTTTTCAGAGATACTTGTAGGGACCTGTAAATTTTCAGTTCTTCCAAGGTGGTATGATAAGGGGTGAGGTGTTTACTCCTTTCCTGGCCTGTGACCACAAGTATTCCTTTCTGTCCTGTAACTGTGAGGAGGGGTTCCTGTCCACAGCCACTCCAAGCTCCACCATGCCAGCACTCCTCACCCCAGCACCACCGCCCAGAACTGTGACCCAGATCCAAACAGGGGCAAAGCAAGAGATTCCTGCCTCAGCACTGGCAAAGAGATCCCTGCAATCCCTCTCTGATCAGCCACTGGATTCCCCCTCAGTCTGTGGGCCGGAAGCTCGGGAAGCAGCTGCCCCCCCCAGGGCCACGCTCTTGGGGAATGGAGCTGAAACCCCGCCTTCCTCTCTGACCACCGACAGAAACAGACTTTTCCCACTGACCTTCTAAGTTGTCTTTGGCATTGGTGGATTGAGGAGTCTGGAAATCTCCACAGCTGCCCGAGATTCAGTCCTCTGAGGCCTGCTCCAGGTTTGCTGAGGCCTGCATGCCCACGCTGTGCTGTGCTGTGCTCCCAGCCCGGCACAATACACCTTTCTGATCAATCATCCAGGTTGTCTTGGGCTGGAAATTTGTTTCACTCTGTCTTTTTGTGGGTTCTGCTGCTTCAGAATTTGTTTAGAGCCATTTTTTATGAGTATTTGGAGGGGTTTGGGGGAGAGCTCAAGCAAGTCACTGCTTTCACTCCTCCATCTTGGCTCCGCCCTAACACCCAGTGATGTCTTAACTCATGCATGAATTGATTTAAGTGAGGTAGAGTTGGGAAAAGTCATCCGCCTCACTCTCTTCCAGAATCATCAAAATGCAGTAGCAAGACAAAAGTCAGCACTGGCAATGACCAGTCTACATTCTTCAAACACCCATCTCCCCATCTCCAGGCCTTTGGAATATTCTGCCCCATCTCTGCTATTTAGTTTCCCTGGCTTTGTCCAAGACTCAGTTCAATTCTGATCTTCTACAGGAGACCTTTCTTGATCCCCTGAAGCTATTAATTTCTTCCCTTCTCAGATTATTTCCTATCTACTCTATATGTCATGTATGTGCCTAATTTTTATACATTGTTTCTCCCATTAAAATGTATTCTTCTTGAGGACAATGCCTGCGGTTTTTTGTTAAGTATTTATGTGTTTATTTTTTGGCCTTTGTATCCCTAGTGTTTAGCAAAGTGCCTGCCACATAGTAAGCATTCAGTAATTGCTTGTTGACTGATTGTCTGAATTGTGATCTCTGCTTCCTTGGGCAAATCACTTATTCTCTTACGATCTTACTTTTGAATGGGATGTCCCAGTGAAGACTCCTCAGCTGTAATTAAGATTTGGGAGAAGGCTGAGAGGGATGAGGGTCCTGTGAAAACTTCTTAGAAGAATAAATAGAAATTGTATTAAACTCAAGGCAGGCATAGCAGCCTGACAGGCCTAAGTTTCGATTTACTAGAAATCACCTGATTTACGGGAATTCAACCCCAAGTACCCCCCCCCCGTTATGCCATTGTTCAGTAGTTAAAGTTTGCCAACCCTGAAACTCCTGAAGAAGCCCCCCCGTATTTTGTTGATGTACCTGTTGCTATATTTCGGTCATGGTGACCTGGCTATACAGTACAGTGTCTAGCTTGACTGCACATCTTTAATTGCTTCTTTGGTATTACTTCAGCAAACTAAGAAATATAGATATGTATATTGCGTTCATTGTTTTGTTTTCAGTTTATATGGACATTGAGAATGTGAGCCAAATATTGGCCAGTTGGTGGGAGGGGGGAATTTGCCCATTAGGGTATTTAATCAGGTCCTTTGCTTCTGTCTGTGTCTCCTTTCATCAGAGTATTCTGGTGGAGGGACACCCAAATCTCAAGGTTTGATATAATAATTAATAATAAATTAATTTTCTGTTTCTCCTTGGATACCTCTGTGTCTTTTTTTTTTAACTTGAGTGGCATCCCACACACTTTCCTTCTCTCTAAAATGAAGGCATTATACTAGGTGTGCCAAGGTCTCTTCCAGACCTAACATGATATCTGAGAGAAGTGGGGGAAGAGGGATGTGGAGGTTGGCTTTGAATGGGATGTCCCAGTGAAGACTTCTCAGTGTAATTAAGGTAATGAGTTCAGAAGGTAGTGTGAGAAACGAACTCTCAGAAGTGAAGGCTCCTCAAAGGGTCAAATAATTCTTGATTACGACTTTCAAAATCCTTCCCCACTCAGACCGTTTTTAAGCACTTAACAGAAAGAATAAGCCCTGCCTCACCCCCAACCTGAGCCGTTTGCCCTTGGCATCTGGCCTCTTTCCTTGTCTTTGAATTTTGGGCCTAGAATGTAAGCCCCACCTCCCAGTTAGAATGTAAGTCCACCCCCAGTTAAGGGGGTAAGGGATAGTGGTGGGGGAGACTTGTTTGCATAGTGGGTGGAGACTTTGCATGATGGGCGGAGATTTGCTTTTATAAGGCGGGCCCCCTGTTACTCGGGTCTCTCTCTCTCTCTCTCTCTCTCTCTCTCTCTCTCTCTCTCTCTCTCTCTCTCTCTCTCTCTCTCTCTCTCTCTCTCTCTCTCTCTCTCTCCTCTTCTCCCTCTCCCTCTCTCTCTGCCTCCCTCCCTCTCCCTCCCTCTCTCCCTCCCTCTCTCCCTCTCTCTCTCCCTCTCCCTCTCCTTCTCCCTCTCCCTCTCCCTCTCCCTCCCTCCCTCCCTACGTCTATCAGAGGGCAGACAGCCATCTCCCGAGATTGTAATAAAGGTAACCTTTGCTTTCCACCTTGAGAAGTCTCTGAGTTTAATTTGGGTTGGGGTTGCTGTCCCACACAGCTTCAAGCCCTTTTATAGCTACTAATTATTAGCAACTAATTTATTCTCTATAATCAGGTACTAAGGTTGGTTTAAATAAGAAGCAACCTAACGGCCTTCTTTCTCTGTTTGGAAGGTTGTGGTAGGACAGCCTTCTTGTGATGACCTGGCAATGATGGGGTTGGGATCTGGGCTCCAGAAAGGAAAAACCCTGGACTTTTCCCACATGGCCAAATCTCTGGCATTCACCTGAGGCTATAATCCCATGAACTGGCCTTTCATTGTGGCCAACTCTTAAAGAGTCTGAACATGGGTAAGCAGTGGCTAGATTATAAGAATCAGAGCAGTGGCTAGATTTTAGGAATCTGAACCGTAGTGAGATTATAAGAATCCCAGCAGTGGCTAGATTATAAGAATCTGAGTTTCTTAATGGAGACAAGATGGACCTTATATATAGAAAGACTGTGGGAGGGATCTAGGAGTGGCCATTAACTGGAGTGAACAGAACTCCTGGGACCCGATCTCCTGAACAAGGGAGAAAATGTAGCCTAGTTAGGATTAAGAGTGAGAAATGGCGAGGGGCCATAGGGAAGTAAGACAATGGAGGGGAGATTGGGTGTAGCCACAATGAAAGGCCAGTTCATGGGATTATAGCCTCAGGTGAATGCCAGAGATTTGGCCATGTGGGAAAGTCCAGGGTTTTTCCTTTCTGGGGCCCAGATCCCAACCCCATCAGCAGTATCTGTCTTCCCCACTTTGGTGTGGTACCCATCCTCCCACAACACCAAGTGAAGGTACTTTTCAGTCAGCTTGCCAAAGATATACAAATTCCTAGCCACAGTTTTCTGCACCTGGGGAACAAAATCAAACCAAATAAACAGATTACAGGAAAGGACTTGCTCAGAATAAATAGGACAGGCCTAAACGCATCGGTCAGTCAAAGGAAGAGGCTCTGACCATGAGACAGCAATGTGACATCAAAGCTCAAAGAGACCATAACACTGGGTCATATAAATAGGAATACAGAATATGGGAACCATGAGGTTCCCCGTTATAATCAGCACTAATCTTGTTATTGAAGCAACCCCAACCTATTTTCTTGACAGTTCCTTCTAAGAGCACTACAGCTGGTCATGTACTCCTGAAAGAAACAATTATTTCTCTCTCATATTAATAGCCAATTATTGAATTAGGACCAGGATTTTTTCAGAAGCCTGCAGGTTGTTCAATTCCTGAAGGACATTGCCGATAATTAGATTGGATTAATTTTCTTAACCATCTTGTTCAGACCCCACCCAGGTGGGGAAGTCCTCTACTCAGGTTTGGGTGGAGGTAAATTCTTTAATTAAATTGCCCAAGGATGGGGGTGATTTGGAAGTAAATGACTTGATCAAAGTCAAGTCCCCCTAGTCCCTCATTTAGAAGAGGTCCACTTCTCATTATAATATTCATTCTCTCTCATTACTTATTAACCACTCAGAGTTGATTGCCACCCTCAGGAACACCCACCCTTCCAAAGGTATTGAGCACTTCCTATGAGGGGACTTTCAAGAGTGTCACTGATTTTTTATTAATAACATGCTAGCATTATTAATAAAATGACTAATTACCCAGAAACTATGTCTGGTCAAACTTTTAAAAATCATACTCCAGAACTTAAAAAGAACGTGCAAATTTAGGACCAGGTTCAAAGATAATTGAGAGACAAAAGAGCTAGAAGACAAAACCTTTGATTATTCAGTCAAGAAAAAAGAAGGCTAAAAGTTCATTTATAAAATCTTCAAAAATATAAAATATTACTACACCAAGGCTCCTCTGCAATTATTTTTTGTTTCCACTGAGAAGAAATGAAGGGGAAAAAAGTGTTTAGATTCCATCATGATGAATTTGTGTTAGATATAAGGAAGCCCTTCCTGATGAAAGTAACTAAACATTGGCTTGGATTACAGAAGATCATTCATTGTATTGTTTCCTTCCCAGGAGGGCTTTAAAAATGGAATGAAATTCACAACTCTCTGGGTTGGTTTAAGCATAGTGCTGTTTAACATGCTATAATTAGTGCCTTCAAGAAATTTTCCATCTGTCACCGTTCACTAGTAAAATTTATTTTGGATAAACTCAGCGTTGAGTTTAGAATTTAAGTTACACTGAAAATCTTGAGTTTGTAATAGAGTTATAGATATAACTTTATACTTTGAGGTTTTCTTGGCAAGGTAGTCCTCCTCCAGCTCATTTTACAGATAAGGAAATTGAGGCAAACGGTGAAGTGACTTGCCTGGCGTCACCCTGCTAGTAAGTGTCTAAGGCTGGATTTGAACTCATGCAGATGAGATCTTTGAGGTTTTCTAATCCAATCCCCTCAATGTATAGATGAGGAAAATGAGTCTCAGAAAGGTTAAATGGCTTGCCAAGATACTGTGGCTAATTAAGTTATTAAGTTAGAACTAGAACCTAGATCTCACAGGTCTTCCAATTCAGTATTCTTTTTTACTTGTTTCTTTTTCCTTCTTTTAAACTTTTTTTCCTGAGAAGTATACAGCTTAGAATTCAGATTAATTGCTATCAAATAATCAGTCAACAAACATTTATTGAGTGCCCACTACTGCATTTTATCGAATAATTGTCGCAGATTTTATGCCAAATTTTTTGTAAGAAAGTGGGTACAACCATTATGTGAAAATTTAAAACTGTGCCAGTATTACTTAAAAATCATTTATTACTAAACTGTCTTTGGTGCAAGATTAGGATGCATGGAATACTCATGAATGTACATTAAAATTGAGAAGACACAAGTCTTACCATATTATGTGACTTACTCATGGCAGCTTTGCAACCTGCTTGCCTGCTCCCCTTTTACCTATGGCTCTTCATTGGGTTGAGTGACAATACCATTAGTATTGCAGCATTGTAAACAAACCACAAATATACTGACGATGCCTGTGGGCTGAGAATTCTGGGCTCCAGGCTCACAAGGAGCTAGAGATAAATGCCTATCCATATGCCACTGGTGAATACATTGCTTCTCTATTTACGTTTTAAGCAGTGAGACAAACAGAATGATACCATGCTACAATTATGCAATGAAAAGTGATAAATGAATTTTCAGATAAAAAAAACAGTGCAATGATTATGCAATGAAGACAATTATGCAGAGAAATATGGTATGTAACAGGCAGCTAGTACTAGAAAACAGATGAGTACAGAGACTTCTAGCCAAGATGGCTGCCTAAACAGAGTAAACCATCAAGAACCTCCATGCATACTTCAGTAATAATAACCAAGAAATCCAAAGAAACACTATGGATTTCTTCCACCCAAGAACTCCACAAAAAAGTCAGACAAAAGTCCATGCACAACAGACACATGTTGCCTGCTGGATTCCATGTCCAGGAGCAGCAAGAGTTAAGGCCTCCCCCCAAATCCCCTACAGAAGGGACCTTAGAAGCCCTGGGGAATGTCAATGACTAATATAGGCAAGGCTGTGCTCAAAGTAAGACATTCAAGTTCTTAGGATCTGAGGTCCCCAGCCCTCTGTCCTGATATGCCATAGAAGGCCCCAAAGATAAGAGCTTTGAACCTCGAAGACCCAGGAGAGCTTTTACTCCAGGAGGTAGAGATCAGCACAGGTACTCAGGTGACCCAAAGCAAAATCAAACAGGGTCAACCACCTCATGCCAAAGTGCAGCAAGAGGCTAAACCTGGCCATGGCCCCAAGTCCCAAAGGAACTAAAGCTATAGAGATGAGTGAACTAAAGAAGACATTGAGCCACATAAAAAGATTACTATAGATCTAGTGATGCCCAAAAATCCAGCCTAGAAGGAAAGAGTAACTCCATAACAACTGTATGCAGAGACCCAAAGAGAAAAAAATATGGATTTTCCACAGCAATTGCATGAATATCTAGAAGAAATTAAACAAGAAATTTAAAAATGAAACATTCTTTTTTTTCCCATAAATTAACCCATGTATTGTTGGACTATGGGCTACAGATATTTGACAAGAAGATTTTACTGGTCTTTCAATTCCTTCAGTCTTCTGATGGCAGATTTGACTGTGACTGCAGAGGTGATATTGTAGGTCCATGCACCACTAGTCTTCATAGAGGATCCACAATGCTAGATACCCATAGCCTGTCTCTTCATTTTGGTCTTGCCACAGAAAGAGCAGGTATACTTGGCATGCTGGCTAATTTCAATTTTCTTCACCATTTTTCTGAGGGATGCACCATAACGTATTCCATATTTACCAACAATTCCGACCTTAGTACGTTTAGCCATGTTGCTAGTTGTGGGGCCAGGGCTCGGAGATCTGAAACAAACATTCTTGAAGAACGCTTAGAAAGGAGAGAAGTCCAAGTAACAGACTCCCTGAAAACCAGAATAGATCAAACAGAAATCAATGACTCCATGAGACAAGAAGAAATATTGAAATAAAATAAAAAGATTGGAAAAAACTGAAGAAAATGTGAGATATTTGATGTTAAAACAACTGATCTGAAAAATAAGACAATGAGAATTTAAGAAACCACAATTAAAACCATAATTTAGCATGATTTTAAAAAGAAGTCTAGACACTGTATTTCAAGAAATCATACATGCAAACTGTCAAGACCTATTGGAACCAGAGGGAAAAGTGAAGATGCAAAGCATCCAATGTTCACCTCTTAAAAAAAATAAAAGGAAATAAAATGAAAAATTCCAGGAATATCAAAGACAAAGTTCAGAGCTTCCATATCAAAGAAAAAATACTGCAAGTATCCAGAAAGAAACAGTTCAAGTACCAGGATCATATGAGACCTACAGCATCAGTATGTCAGCCCATACCAGCTTGCAAGAGCCAAATGTAAAAAAAAAAAAAGGCTCAGAAATTTTGCAAGCTAACAGTTATTAAACAGTCATTATTAAAATTAAATTCTATACATTTGAAATTAGATGAAAATAAAAACTGAGATAATATTCAAAATTCATCACTTTCTATTTATTTTGCTACATCCCAGTATTTCCTAGGTTCTTGAGGTTACTCACATCTATTGCATCTGTATGGCAGAAATACCTTGTAATGATTATCTGAAAATTAGGATGATTACAATACATATAAACACAATATTTAGGTTGGGGCTACCTTACCGTATGAAGTCAAGTTTAATCTGCTCTCTTTGGACATAGTACTCTTAAAGACAGTTCTCTAAGCAGAGACTGACCTTTAGCTCATGGTTACAGCATAAAATAATCTATGTTTTCCATCATCCCAACTGGACTGATGCAATGATTTTTGTCTGAAACTACTCCCACAATTCACTTGGAAACCCATCCTGAGGCAGGGACACAAGAGCCTATCTGTCTGGGTATTGTCCTCGATTATTTTTTCTCTTTTTGTCCATGGTACGTTATTTGGGATTTGAAGAGAAAAAACAAAACCCAAACCCAATCCACCAATACAGAAGTTATAACCAGTTCTGGTTAGCGGGTAACAGCATTTGGCACATGCCATCAGAGCTCCACTAGATGGCATCCATACACTTCTTATTAGCTTCCAAAAACATTTGTTTTCCAGGAATGTTTCCTTCTATGGAATCAGGGATCTTTGAGACATCCTTAAAATCTGGGGCAATGGCTGCCTTAGAACATCCTGTGAAGGGGAGTTTCAAACATGACCACTTCTTTTTTCGGAAAAAAGAAAGAAGCACAGACTTCCTGGACAAACACAAACAAAATGATATTGCCTAATGATCTTTTTTCCAGTTCTAACCATTTACAAATACTAGATAGAAATGTTCTGTGTCACTATGTATGATTTGCTTCAAATGCAGTATAATTTAAGGGAAACTGAAAGACAGAATTGCAACAGATAGAATAGCTAGGAGTGGAGTCAGGAAGACCTGAGTTCAAATATGACCTCAGACACTTACCAGCTGTGTGACCCTGGGCAAGTCATTTAACCACTGCCTACTTCAGTTTCCTCAGCTATAAAATGGGAATAGTAACACCACCTTCCTCCCAGGGTTATTGTGAGGATCAAATGAGATCATATTTGTAGGGTACTTAGCACAGAGCCTGGCACACAGTAGATACTTAAATACTAATTTCCGTCTCCTTCCCCACTAAAATTTAAAGTCAGCATGCAATGGATAGAGTCCTGGATTTGGAATCAAGGAACCTGGGTTCAGATCCCCTTCTGCCACTAACTGTTTATTGTCAGTCAATAAATATTTATTAAGTGCCTACTATGTGTTAGGCACTGTGCTAAGCACTAGGGACACAAAGAATGGAAAAAGACAGTCCCTACCCTCAAGGAACTCATACTTCAACGGGGGAAGACAACAAATAAAAAGGACCATGGGGTCATTTAATCTTCAAAGTGCCTCAGTGTCCTCATCTATACGTAAGGGATTGCGTGCTTCACGTGAGCAATCAGCCAAGTAGACTCAGAGTAGCTTGACACAAAGTCTCCCCTCTCCTGAGGCCATGAGGTTGAGGACACGTGCAGTCACCACATTCCTCAGTCACTGCCTCTCCAGGATTAGGTTCAGGCACTCAGAATCCAGGAACTCTCCCACCCCTAGCGGCTGCCATATATTGGACAGAGAAGCTACCATATTGGAATGAGGTGCTAATGCTCATTTGGTCCCTGGGGGGCTCCACAGATGTATAGGCACTCCTAACCCCACCAGTGACTAATAATATTCACTCTTAGGTTTCCAGACTATGCTCAGAAAAGGGGAAAGGGGAAATGGGGCAAAAAAGATGACTGGTCAGTACAAAGGGGTGCCCTTACCCACAACAGTCATGGCTACATTCAATGCCACTGGATATGATACAACCAAAGTCTTAAGGAAAGTTCCATTGCCCTGAAAGCTCATCAAGGTGACCAGAGAACTCCCCTAATCAACCCTCTACTTATGCTGTGTCTCTTTGTCCTCACAACAACTATATGGAGTACTTAAAAAAAATAGTTCTAGGGTTTCATTTGATGTAGGGGACTACCAGTGAAGAACTTACTTTACCAATGAAGATCAGCATCTTTGCTGCAATGTATAATCTTAAAGGGCTGCCTGGGCCATTGAGAGGTAAGTGACTTACATAGGGTTACATAGCTAATATGTATTATAGTAGGACTTGAATCCAGGTCTTCTTGACTGCAGCAGCAATCAATTCACCAGACCATACCTCAAAAGCTTATGGAAGTACATGTTGAAAACTAAAAATAAATTAATTCATTAAAAAAATAAAGTACTAAAAAAAAAAAAGACTAGAGGAGGTGAATGATATAATTCAGGAGAGCTCTTGTATCCCTATTTACATTTCTCCAAAATTGTTAGATCTAGGTCAACCAAGCCAAGAGGGTTTTTGAGACTCCTATCCTCAGTAGTATGGTACTTTGGGGAGGGCCATGTGAAAAAGACAATAATGGTGGGTTGTATCTAACAGGAGATAGGACATAATATGGTTACAAGAGTACTATACTTGGTGTCAGGTAGACCCTGGGTTAGAATACTGCTTCTGACACACCCTACTTGAGTGACCATGAGCAGCTTACTTAACTTCTCTGAGCCTCAGTTTCCTCATCTGAAAAAAGAGGGATTGGGGGCAGCCAGGTGGCACACTGGATAGAGCACTGGCCCTGGATTCAGGAGAACCTGAGTTCAAATCCAGCCTCAGACACATAACACTTACTAGCCATGTGACCCTGGGCAAGTCACTTAACCCTCATTGTCAAAAAAAAAAGAGGGATAAAACATTCACTTCCATAAGCTTTTGAGTTTTAAATTTTATCCCCCTCCTTCCCTACCTCCCTCCCCAAAACAGCGTGCAATTTGATATAGGCTCTACATATACATTCCTGTTAAACATATTTTCACATTAGTCATATTGTAAAGAAGAATTAGAACCAATAGGAGGAACCACAAGAAAGAAGAAAAAAAATAAAACAGACGAAAAAAAGAAGCAAACAGTATGCTTCAATCTGCATTCAAACTCCGTAGTTCTTTCTCTGGATGTGGGGCAGCATTTTCCACCCCCTCTAGTGTTAAATGACACTCCAGCTGCCTAATGCCAGTGAAGCCCAAAGGTCAGAGTTGACTGTGGCCCTTGCTGTGAAACTAAGTTGTGTGTTTCTGTGACAATGGCTTCCGTTGACTATTATCTTTATTGAAAATTGTGATCCTTCTAGGATGTCAAATTTTTAGAGTCTGAGGCTCTTGCCATGGCTTATTTAGAACTGCTTCTGTGTGTGCAATGCAGAGATACTTGTGAAGAGCTTACTTAGGCTGTAGACTCTGCACTGGTCCTCCGAGGGGGAAGTTGCACTGACTGCCTAGTGCACCTGCGTGGGAAGGAGGGTGGCCTCTGGTCGTGCTGCAGTTTTCCCTGCTCACCCTGGCTTTCAGCTGCGGTCTCCAACTCTTCCGGCCGGTTGCGGTTTGAGGCTGCGTGAGAGAAGGATCGGTTACAGTTGTTAGCCTAAGCAACAATTCGTGGTATTTACTGCCTTGGCTGGTACGTTGTGAAACCTGTCTCGTTCGCTTGCTGCTGTGTAGTGAGGCACAGGCTACTTTGCTCCTATGTTTCCTGGAGCTCAGCCCCGCGCCTTGTCTATCCCAGAGCCTGCTCTGGGGGACTTGCAGCCCCCTAGGCAGCCAGAGAATTCTAGATGGGCATCTGAGCTGCTCTAAACTGACCTTAGAGGTCATTGAGGGCTTTCTCACCTTACAGCTGTCATCTGGCTTGCCCAAGGACACAGCTAGTGAGCGACGGAGCTTTGACTTGCTTTCGAGGCAAGTCAACAAGCATTTATTAAGCACCTGAGGGATACAAAGAAAGACTACCCCCCCAAATAATAAAAGCAAAGCGCCCTGCCTTCAAGGCGTTCACAGTCTAATGGGGGAGACGGGGAGCGAAGAATTAGGTAGAAACAAATATATACTAGACTAAAAATCTTAGCGTAGTTTAAAGCTGCTAATAGCCTGGGGACCGGTATGCCCTGTATAGAGTAAATTAGAAGCAATCTCAATGGGAAGGCACTGTATTAAGGGAAAACGGGGAAAGGCTTTCTGCGGGAGGTGGGATTTAAAAGGAAGTGAATGATTTTAAACCCATTTGCTCTGAGTCACAGCCCCAGGGATACAACTTCCTTTCTTTTTCCCTTTCTTTTTTTTTGGCTTTAGGCAATTGGGGTTAAGTGACTTGCCCAGTGTCACACAGCTAGTAAGTGTCAGTATTTGGTCCGAGGCTGGATTTGAAATCGGGCCTCCTGATTTTAGGGCCGGCACACTATCCATTGCACCACCTAGCTGCCCCGCACCCCCTAGTTGCCCCCTTTATCCCTTTCTTGCTCTCTAGGTTTCTTTCTTCTCCAATTCCCTCCGGCTCCCCGACTTTCCCCTCTACCCCTCCACCCCCAGTCTTTTCAACTTCCCCCACGGAGGACCAGTGCAGAGTCTACAGCCTTCTCTCCGGGTCCTGACTCTGGAGGGCCAGAGTAGCTCGGGTCTGCCACCCTCGGCTGTCTTATGGGCGCTAGGGGTAAGGTGAAAAACAAAACCAAACCAAACCAAAAAAAAAGCCAAGATCACGGCCAAGATCGAGGTCATGGTAGCACCTCTGAGACCCTGCTTTCTTTCGCTACGGGGCCGGGAAGTTGGGGGGCATGCACATGCCCAGAAAAGGCGGGGAGGAAACTCGAGTGGGTGGGGTCAACTGAGAGCGAACGAAAGAACCAAGCAAAGAACAATCGGAATCTAGAACCTTTGCAGCTACTGCCTGGGCTCCTAGCAACGGCGTGCATCTAAACAGTTGACCATGGCTTTTGAGTTTCTTACCCGTAGGTTAGAACTGACCAGTCTCCGGAAGGAGGAAGCTCTAATGTATTTGGAAAAACATCGGCTCTTGGACTTGCTGGTCAACCTCACCAGCAGCCTCCTCTTTCATCGACCAGGTAAAGCAGTCCTGCTTTGTGCCCCGCTTTTCTTGGACTCGACACCCTTCTCCATCCATTCCTTGTTCATGCGTCGGTGAAGGGCCCCCTGGACCGTTATAACGATAGATTGGTGGTGTCAGTCAACATCAATTAGTAAGCGTTAACTAATTAATTATTAAGCGTTTATGCCAGGAACTGTGCTAAACTGGGGATGCAAAGGCAAAAAAAAAATAGTCCGTGCTCTCAAAGAGTTCATATTTTAAAGGTGGATACAACATGCAAATAATTAGGTACCTACAAGATGTATACAAACTAGAAGGAAAGTGATGTCAGAGAGAAAGACATTAGACAATCGGAAAAGGCCTCCTTTAGAGAAGCCAGGGAAACCCAGAGGTGAGGAAGTAGAGCATTCCAGCCCTCTGGGATATAGGCATAGAAATGGGAGAAGCAGTGTCATGTCCAAGAGACTGAAGGTTGGTCAGTGTCCTTAGATCATAGAAACCAGTTTTCCTGTAGTGAAGTTCAAAAAGACTGGAAAGGTGTGGTGGCTGGGATTCAGAGATGTAGGTTCTAGTCGAGGCTCTGCTTCCAGTCAGTTCTATGACTGTGAGTTATTCATTTCACTTACCTGTGCATACTGCAAACTTCAGCCCTCACCCTTCTTGATCTCTTTTCAGCTTTTGACACTTTCTTCTCCTGGATACTCTCTCCTCTTTAGGTATTTGTGACACACATTCTCTCTTCTTTCTCCTACCTGTCTGATCGCCCCCCTTTCAGGTTCCTTTTTTGAATCTTCCAGTCATATTTCACCAACAATGGGTGTCCTTTTAGATTCTGTCCTGGGTCCTCATTTCTTCCCCCTCTTCCCTCCCTTGCTTGGTGATTTCATCGAGTTCAATTATAACCTCTATGCCCAGATTTTTTAATGTGTGTGTGTGTGTGTGTGTGTGTGTGTGTGTGCGCGTATATATGTATATATATGTATATATACACAGACTAACTATTTTCCTGACCTCTAGTCCCAATCACCAACTGTTTTTTGGACATTTTGAACTGCATGCTCTGTAGACATCTCAAACTCAACATATGCAAAACAGAAATCATTTCCTTTCCCTCAAAACTCCTCCCTTCCTAACTTCCCTATCATCTTGGTTGTTGTTCAGTAGTTCTTCAGTCATATCCAACTCTTCATAACCTCATTTGGGGTTTTCTTGGCAAAGATACTGGAGTAGTTTGCCATTTCCTTCTCCAGCTCACTTTACAGATGAGGAAATTGAGGCAAACAGGATTAAGTGACTTGCCCAGGGTCATCTAGCTACAAAGTGTCTGAGGCTGGATTTGAACTCAGGAGGATGAGTCTTCCTGATTCCAAGCCCAGTGCCCTATCTACTGTTCCACCTCCTAGTCACTAGCCTCACAGCTTTGGTATCATTTGAAACACAAAGTTAGAAGGGCAAAGTAACATGGATGACAGAACCAGAATACAGCAAGTTTTCAATAGCCTGGAAATATGAGAATAAGATAAAATTTTATAGAGATAAATGATAAGTTCTGCAGTTGGGTGAAAAAAAAAATCAGCTTCATAGGGACACCAGATAGGATAGCCATGGATAGACACAATCCAGTGAAAAAGATCTGTAGGTTTTAGTGGACTGCAAGCTCAATAGAAACCAATAAGATGACAACCAATGGGCTATATTGAAAGATGTATATACAAAACAAATAAGGCAACAGCTTTATTATGTTCTTCTCTGTCAAACAATGTCAAAGAACACTGTTCAGTTGTACGCAGTAACAGCAATACTGTGTGATGATCAACTTTGATAGACTTAGTTCTTTTCAGCAATACAAGGATCTAAGACAATTCCAAAAGACTTATGATGGAAAATATTATCCACATCCAAAGAAAGAACTATGGAGTCTGAATGAAGTTCGAAGCATACTATTTTCACCTTGTTTTGTTTTGTTTTTTCTTTCTCTTGGTTTTTCCCTTTTTTCTGATTCTTCTTTTATAACATGACTAATGTGGAAATATGTTTAACATGATTATACATGTATAGTCTATATCAGATTGCTTGCCACCTTGGGGTGGGGGGGAGAGGAAGGGAGAAAAAAATTTGGAACTCAAAATCTTATAAAAGTGAATGTTGAAAAAAAAAAGAATGCATTGTTCAGTTCTGAGCAACTTTTAGTAAGTTTTAGGAAGAATACAAACAAGCTGGAATGCTTCAAGAAGGGGGCAACCAAGATCGTAAGAGAACTGGAAAACATGCCGTACAACAGTGGTGTCAAATTCAAATAGAAACAGGAGCCATTTACCGTATGCAATGTATATGGTAAGTACAAGACTCTGTGGGCCTCATATTGATTTAGAAAAGCACATAGTAATATTATCTATGCTTTATTGTACCTTTATTTATTTTGTTAATATTTGCTGATTACATTTTAATATGGTTTCAGCCACATTCAGGAGTATTTGTGGGCTGCATGTGACCTGTGGGCAACATGCTTGACACCTCTGTTAGAAACCTCAGTTTGGGGAAGTGTTTTTTTCCTGGCGAAGAAAAGCTTGGGAAGCACCATGACAGAACCTCAGATATTAGAGGCCTGCTGTTTGGAACAAAGATTAAATTTATTCCCATTGGTCCCCTGGGTAGAAATATGAACAAGGATTGGAAGTTGCAGGAAGTCAGATTTAAGCTTGATATACAGAAAATCTTTCTAACAATGAGAGTTGACCAGAAGGTCAGAGATGTCTCAGGAAGTGCTAGTGGATCCCTGATGACCTTACTCTTCAAGGACCAGTTAGATGACTCACTTGGGACTGTGGTAATTGTGGTACTTGTTCAGGTTTAGGTTAAACTAGACAAGCTTCTGAGGTCTGCTCCAAAGCTTAGGTCCTGTGATTCCGGGAAGGTTTCTTCTGTACAATTGAGACCTTACAACAGGCAATTATGGCTTAATGTAATAAAGTATCATGAAGTTTTTTACATTATCTGTTTTGATAGTTATGTTTCTTGTCTTATTGTTACAAGAAAGAAAAGAAGATACACCTAAACAGTTTGCCATGTGTTTCTTCTGTAAGCCACCATTTTTTGCACTTGACTTAGCCTTGTTTCATATTTCACTGAAAAAATTGAGGCCATTTGCCATAAGCTCCGTCTTCTCTCAAGTTATTCCACTTGGCAACTTCAACAACTCTTAGGAACTTAATTATTATCTCTATGCAGATGATTCTCAAATATATTTATCCAGCTCTAACACCTCTCCTGAGCTCCAGCTTCACATCAACTTTACATCACATTAAGCATCTCAAACTGGAGATCACTTAAATTTAAGTATCTAAAACTGAGCTTTTATCTTTCCCCAAAAACCTTTCTATTTTCCCTAACTTTGAAGGCACTGCCATCACCTCTATTATCCAGGTTTGCAAAATAGATGTCATCCCTGACTCCTCACTCTCTCTCATGCTCCATTATCCAGTCTCTTGCCAAGTCCTGTAAATTCTACTAAATTCTGCTTTCACAGCATCTCTCATCTTCCACACCTCCTCTGAGACTGCCACCACCCTGGTCCAGGCCTTCAATCACTTTGTGCCTGGATTATTGCAGCATCCTTTTGGTTTATTTCCCTATCTCTCAAGTTTCTTCCCACTCTAGTTCGTCATCCATTCACCTGTCAAATATATCTTCTGGGGCAGCTAGGTGGTGCACTGGATAGAGCACTGGCCTGGAGTCAGGAGGACCTGAGTTCAAATATGGCCTCAGACACATAACACTTAGTAGCTATGTGACCCTGGGCAAGTCACTTAACCTCAATAGCCTCACCAAAAAATGAAACAAAATAAAACAAAAACAAAACAAAACAAATATATCTTCCTTAAGTACAAGTCTAACCATGTCACACTACTTCTGTCCCCCTCATTCAATAAACTCCAGTGGTTCTTTGTTACCTCCAGGATCAAATATGAAATCTTCTTTTTGGCTTTTATATCTCTACACAACCCGTCCTACCTTTCCAGTCTTCTCATACCTTTCTCCTGTCCAAATAATCTGCAATCTAGTGACTCTGGCATCCTTGCTGTTCCTCCCATCTTGGTGCATTTTCACTGACTATCCCTAATGCCTGGAATTTTCTCCATCATTGCTACCTCTTAAATTTTACCAGCTTCCTTCAAGTCTCAACTAAAATCTTATCTTCTCCAAGAAACCTTTCCTGGTCCCCTTTAGTGCTAGTTTCTTCTTTCTGAAATTATCTCCTATTTATCCTTTATACATCTTATTTGTACGTAGTGGTTTGCATGCTGTCTTCCCCATTACAGTGTGAGCTTCTCTGAAGGCTGTTTTTGCTTTTCTTTTTATCACTAGTTCTTACCACATTGCTTGCTAGCAGGCTCTTAATAAATGATTGTTGTTGACTCTTGGGAGCCTGAGAAGGAGGAGAAATTCCCTTTCCCCCTACTGCTGGTCTGAAAGTACAAGGGAGAGAGAATACAGGAAAAGCAAGGGGTCCAGCCAGTTCACAGCTCAGTGTTATAGTGAAAAGGACAAAGGGTAAGTCTTTCAATAAGAATCTGTTGTTCCTCCCCATCTCCATCCTCTTCATCTTGGAAGCATTCCCAATCATTGGGGACCAGTCAGAGATCAGAGTTTCCTCTGTGTGTGTGTGTGTACACCTCCTTAGAAGGTGCCCTTCAGACAAATGTACAAACCCTATAGTCTCATTAAGTTGATTTGGGAACTCATCAAATTGATGAGGGGCTCCCCTGATCATTCCCTTTACACATAAAGTAAGGAGATCAAACCAGATTATCTTTAAGGTCATTTCCAGCTTTAACATTTAATGACTCAAATGTATACCAACAATTCTGCTTTGAAAATAAATGGAAAATTCCTTAAGTTGAAGCAATTAAAAAGATTTTCTTTAAAAATTTAATCAGCAAAAAATGGAAATTTTTTAATGTATTCTGATAAAAAGCATCACCTTCAGGTTTCTTTTTTCCATTTTAATATATAAACTTATTTTATATTGTAGTCAATATATGTAATGTACTAATTCTAAAAAGGCTTTTACTTTTCTATTTTATCTGCCTTTCACATTTAGCTTAACGTCTTTTCAACTTCTACCTTTTGATTTCTACTTATGTAAATGCTTTATAAAGTACTTTTTTGGCTTTTATAAATTTTATTATTTAGTAAACACCAATAAAACATTCAAATATGCAAGCAAAGCATTTCAAAAGTTGCATAAAACCATAAACTTCCATTAGTTTGTCTAAAAGTTTTTAATCCATGCATTAACTTTAACAAAACATTTTTTAATCCTCTTTTAAACAATTTCTTCTATGTATTTTTCAAGATTTTGTTGTTTTATTATTGTTGTTTACATAGTTGTAGTCAGTGTATATGTATTTGGTCTTGCCTTCAATCTGACTCACTTTAAAACATGCCCTAACTTATTTGTATTCATTTTTTCCTGTTTAAAATGTTTTTCTGTTTCTCTAGTCCTGTGATTTCACCTATGTATTAAACTCCTCAAATTGGGAGTTCTGTTTAGTTGTTTGTCCTTTGTTCTCAAAAGGGACCCTGACCTCAGGGAGGTGATGCCAGCATGTGCAAGTGAATTGGATTAAAGTGAGATGGGGCTGTGCAAAGTCAACAGCCTCACTTTCTCCTCTGAAGCCATCTGGGCCCCAGTGGTAAGACGCGCATCAGGATGACTGGGTCGTTGTAATAGCTTCCTAATTAATTGGTCTCCTGCCTTTAGTCCCTCTCCTCTCCACACAGCTGCCCCCAATCGATCTTTCTAGGATAGATTCTCTGTCACTTGCTGTCTCTAGGGCCTCCAGGTTCATCTGTATACTTCTCTGTTCAACATTTAATGCCTCTCATAACCCAGGCCCTAACCTCCTTTTCCACCTTTATTACACATTCCTCCTCTCGCTCACTGTGTTCTAGGCAAACTCTGCTCCTTCCTATTCCTCAAGACTCATGATATCTTTCCTGATCCCCCAAGTTTCTAATACTTACCACCACTGCATTGTACACATTTGGTACCTACCACCATATGTGCATGTTGTCTACCCTGAGAGACAATAAGCTCCTTGAGGTCGGGATTGTATTTTCTTTTGTCTTTGCATATAGTAGGTGCCTAATAAATGTTTGTTGATTAGATGATTGATTATCCAGGGAGGGAGCTGAGGAAGGGCTCATTTTTGAGAACAAGCAACTCAGTTTCTGAAATTTTCTGAATCTGTTTGGCAACTCTTTGTACCAGTGCAGCTCGATGAGGTCACTGTTACTTCTATAGCCTTAGAGGGTTAGCTGGGACACTGAGAAGTTAAGTAGCTTGCCACAGTCACTCTAGTAGGGTGTGTCAGAGACAGGATTACCCAGGTCTTTCTGAGGCTAAGTCCAACACTCCTTCCCCTTCACCAGTTGTCAGACATGAGCCCATAACACGTGCCACAGAACCAGATTAAAATATAATTGGGAAACACATAACAAGATAGAAAATAGATAACAAAATGGAATCCAGATAATGTTAATATGTGGTTTTCAAAGTCAATCCAGGGCAGCTAGGTGGCGCAGTGGATAGAACACCGGCCCTGAAGTCAGGAGGACCTGAGTTCAAATCTGGCCTCAGACCACACACTTGACACTTAATAGCTGTGTGACCCTGGGCAAGTCACTTAACCGTAATTGCCTAAAAAACAAACAAACAAAAGAACAAAGGCAATCCAGAGATCCCTATAGACCATTTGCTGGCCCTGTTTCTATTTGGGTTTGATACCACTGAACTCTATCCTGTTGCCTCTCCTGTTAGACACAACACCCCACTGTGTGAACACTGCTTAGCGTTGCCCTATATGTGTTTCCCTAGAGTACTCCTATGTTGCAGACAGGAGCCTGATTGGCTTGGCTGGCCTCAAGCTTGGTTTTGGAGACATGGAAATAAGATGGCTTTAGCTCTGGTTTATGGGGGTTTGTGCTCCTGAACTTTTTTTACCCTAAAGATCCTTAGTTACTGAATGAGCATTGATTGCCTCAGATAAACTGAGACCTTTATTTAAAAAGGCCAAAGCCACCCAGTGTATCCTGGGCCATTGCCAGGTCATCTTGATGACCCTGGAGGAGAGAATAAGGCCAATGACTTTTCGAAGCTCTGCCTCACTTAAATCCAGTTCACTCAAAAGTCAAGACATTACCCTTGTGATGTCATTGGACTTCTTCAAAGAACAAAAGGTGAACTATGACTACTATGACAACAACCTAAAGACTCTTTCTGGTTGTTTTCCAGCCCATGTCTCCCTATCCCCCATTGTACCCTAGACACTTTTTGCCTTATGTCTAGACACTGTGCCTTATATAGACAGCCTCAATGTTTGAAAGAATCATGGTCATGGAAAGAAATTAAGGGTTTCTTTGTTGGTTAAATGAAGAATCCACTGCTAAACATGTTTGTATGTGGGGGGTGGGGGTGGAGTGAGGGGGAAAGTGGCATAGAGAGAGCAGGCCATGACCAACGTCTTCAACTTCCTTTTCCACCCTAGGACTTGACCTGGTCTCTTGTTTCATACTTTTACAATTGTAAGTCATGGAACCCTACCCTCTCATTTTATAGACAAGAACCCAAAACAGAGAGTGTTTCTTTGGACTTGATGCAGGTCATACAGCTAATTGGTGGCAGAGCCTCAACCAGACCCCAGGTTGTCTGGAATCCCAGGCAAAGGCTTTTTCCTTGGAAGTTGTTCCAGCTTGATTTAGTGGCCTCTGCAGCCTCGAGGGAGGCAGAGATGAAAACCCATGTTGATTCAGGCCAGTGTGATTCTCCAGTTCAAGTGACTTCTTCCCCAGACTCAGATCTCCTCTAGACCGTGGAGAGACCAGGGGCTTTCTTGGTATAAATATCACTAACCTCCTCTGGTCTGAAATGACCACCCCCCCACCCCCACCCAAAGAAAAGCCACCTGGTGCCAGTGCAGCTGGCTCATGGGTCAAAGCTATCTGTGACCATTACTGTGAAACAAAGTTGAGCATTTACTGAGGACTCTGAACTTTCTAGGCACATGGCTGGTTTGTACTGGCTGGTTTGCAAGGCCTCCTAATGCTTGTGAAAAGCTTGGGCTGGGAATTTTATTTGACAGAGGTAGAATTGAACCGATCTAAAGGTGAGATACATAAACCTTGTATGATAGTTTCTTCCATGTTTCTGTGCCTAACATGTCCAATAGGCAAAGGTTAAAAAGTAAGAAGGAAAGGAGGGAAAGTAGGTAAAATAGATTTGGATCAGAAGATAGGGTTTAAATCAAAGCTCTGCTACTTAGTAGCACGTGACCTTGGGCACAGCAGCTTGACATCTGTAACATTTGAAGGCTAGAGCTGATGACCTCTTAGGTTCCAGCTTTGACTAGAATTCTACAATGCTCAGACTTCTGGAACTCTAAGCTTGTATAGGCCTCATCCTGGACGCAGCAGAGCGCACTTGGGAGCCCAAGGAAATTAATTAATAAAGCGGCCCTTGCCACACTGCCCGGCCCCAGCGACAAGGCTGGTTCACAAACTAGGCGAGTAATGCCAGAAGTTTTGCTTGTGCTAACCAATTGTAAATAGCGTCGCTTTGGGAGATCTCAGACCCCAGTTTCCAGCAAGACTTTGGGACCACTGTGAAAATCTCAGGTAAGAGGAGAAAAAGGAAGAAAAAAAAAAAGCCCGGCACTCAGGCTGACCTCTAGGCTGCAAGCCAAACCGTCATCCTCTTGCACTGTTTTAATAGCAGGTCCTGGGCGTGGCTTCCCTGGAGAGTGAAAAGAGTGGGGCCGGGAGGGGGGGACAGCAAGTGAGCCAACAGAGCCTGGGTGGCTGCTAGTGTCTCTTAGCAACAGGTAAGTTGCAGATCTGTTGGCTATGGCGGACCGTCTTTACATTAGCCCGGAGGAGAAGGCCCAGCTTTATTTGAAAAAACATCATATCATGGAGCTGTTGAACCACCTCACTTTTCAGCTGCTCTATCATCGACCCGGTAAGGGTTCCTCCTGCCCGCTGGCTCTGTGCTCTGCTTTCCTTAACGCGACGCTAGAGCAAAGATCCTGACTTTCCCCTGGCAGCTTTCTACTTCCATTCCCCTGCACAGACACCCCCCCCACCCACACACACATGCTCCCTACACCGCTCCCTACAAAACACTCCACTCTCTCGTCTTTTCCTTCAGACAATTAATAGAGCAGGTAGGGTCAATGTGGTGAAGTGTCTGGGAGCCAGGAGACCAGGGGTTTAGTCCTGGTTTTCTTCCTGATAAGTTAAGTGGTAACACTGCACTCCCCGACCAGATTGCAGACTCCTGGTGAGCCGAAACTGTGTTTTCCAGCTTTGTATTTAATACATTTTTTTCTTTTAAAAAAATTTTTAATTAATTTATTTTGTATTATCAACAATCACTTCCATTAGCTTTTGAGTTTTAAATTTTTCTCCCCCTCCCTCCCCAAGACGGCCCTCAATCTGATATGGGGTATATGTATTTTAATACATTTTCTTTAATTTTATACCTCTTCCTTTCATTCTTCGCTCTGCTGCACTCAGAGTAATCTGTCGTCCCTCTTCCCTCAACCCCCAAAAGGGGTGGTGAGGGTAGTGAACATAGCCTGCTCTTCGTTGTTCCTCTAAGACTCATTCTGCCACCATTTAGCCACTTGTCTTCCTTTGAGGTTCATTCTGTCAGGACATATTACTTGATCATTCTTCCTCTTTTCTCAGGGAATTTAGTACCTGTCTCATAGGTCTCCTAACCCCATCTCTTTAATTGGGGAGCAACAATGTCGATGTTTGCTCATTCTGAACTCACAATTCCTCAATCTGCTTATATCCCATCTCTTCTATTTGCTACCTACAAACATATCTAGGTCTTCTCAGTCATAAAAGCAAAAACAAACACAAAAAACCCTCCCAAACCCTCAGGATTCTACCAACCAGCCAATCAAGCTATCATGCCATCGAAGCTCATCGCTTTCAGAGCCAAACTAGGGAGAAAGGAGTTGAGGGAAAGAACTTCCCATTCTCTTTGCTTTCAAAGTTTTCTGTTCAAAGTTATCTCACACCACTCAGCTGATACTGCTATTTTCAAAGTTACCATTCAGCTCTTAATTGACAAATTGCCTTTTCTCAGTTCTTATGCTTCTAGCTTATCCACGTCACAAATAATGCTTGCTGGTGATTTTAGATAGACAGATGATGCTTATCATTTGAAAGCATACCTATGCTTTCAAAATAGGAATGAACGTTGTATTTTGTCAAAAGCTTTTTCTGCATGTATTGATATAATCTTATCGATTTCTGTTACTTCTGTTACTGATATAATCAATTATGTTAATAGTTTTCCTTATGTTAAATCATCCCAACATTCCTGGAATAAATCCCACTTGGTCACAATGTATAACTTTGTGATATACTGTTGTAATCTCCTAGCTAGTCTTTTATTTAGGGTTTTTGCATCTAGATTCATTAGTGAAATTGGTCTAGAATTTTCTTTCTCTGTTTTTGTTCTTTCTGGTTTAGGTACCAGCACCATATTTGTTTCATAAAAGGAGTTTGGTATGACTCCTTCTCAAAAAAGTTTATTTAATATTGGGATTCATTGATCTTTAAATGTTTGGTAGAATTCATTTGTAAATCCAACTGGTCCTGATATTATTTTTCCTTAGGAAGTTCATTTACAGCCTGTTTAAATTCTTTCTTTTCTTTCTTTCTTTTTTTTTTTTGGTGAGGCAATTGGGGTTAAATGACTTGCCCAGAGTCACACAGCTAGTGAGCGTTATGTGTCTGAGGCTGACTTTGAACTTAGGGCATCCTGACACCAGGGCCAGTGCTCTATCCACTGCACCACCTAGCTGCCCCTAATTTCTTTTTCTAAAATAGGTTTATTTAGATATTCTCTCTTCTGTTAATTTAGGCAGTTTATATTTTTGTAAATAGTCTTCTATGTCACTTAAATTGTTAAACTTACTGGCATATAATTGGCAAAATAACTCCTAATAATTGCTTTGATTTCATCTTCATTTGTGTTATATTCTCCCTTTTCATTTTTTATACTAACGGTTCAATTTTCTTCTGTTTTTAAAAATCATATTAACCAATCAAGTTTATTTTTTCCATAAAACTGACTCCTAGTTTTATTTATTAATTCAATAGTTTTCTTACACTCAGTTTTATTAATTTCACCTTTAATTTTTAGGATTTCCAATTTGGTGTTTAATTGAGTTTTAATTTGTCCTTTTCCTAGGTTTTTTTTAAATATCATACCCAATTCATTGATCTGCTCATCATTTCTTTTGGTGCTGTTTTAAATTAATTTTGCATCAGTGCTCAAAAAACAAACAAAAAAATTTCTCTCCTTCCCCTTCCCCTTACTGTTGGAAAAGAACAAAAACAGAAACAACAAACATGCATAGTCAGGCAAAACAAATCTCCACATTGGCCAATTACAAAGATTGTCTTGTTCTGCCCCCTAAATCCACCACCACTGAGGAAGTTGGGTAACATTTGCTTCATCATTGGTTCTCAGCAATCATGGCTGGTCCTTGCATTGATCAGAGTTCTTTAGGCTTTCCAGTGTTGTTATAATATAAATTGTTCTTATTCTGCTCGCTTTGCATCAGTTCATACTACTAGTCTTCCTAGGTTTCACTGAAACCATCTTTTTCACCATTTCTTATGGCACAATAGTGTTGTATTGCACCCACATACCATAGCTCATCCAACCCTTCCCCATTTGATGGACAGCCCCTTTCTTTTCAGTTTACTGCTACAAAAAGAGCTGCTAGAAAATCTTGAGATTTCTTAATAACATATACTCGGTTTCTTAATTTAATTTAATCGTAGTTTGCTAAATTTTTTCTTCCTTAATTCCTTCAGATTGTTCATAATCCATTTAATTGTACTTTGGTAACATTCTAATTTGGATTTTTTTCCCTAGTGTTTCTACTGATTTGTAAGCATATTTTCCTTCTAGTATGTTAATCTTTTGCTTCTTTAAATCCATAAAAAATTTTTTATTGATTTCCTTGTTTTTATCTAAATGCAATTTTCTTTTGAGAGTTCCTTTTTTGGCACATCTGTTGCTGACTTTTTTTAAAGGGGTATAGTGACCTTCGGCTCTCTTACTATTTCTTATATCCCCAAGTCTCCCTTAGTCCCCATTTCTATTTTAAGTGCCATCAGTATAAGGCAATCCAACGTAGAAAACTATTGTGTCTTGTAGTAGTATTTGCTTTCTTGAAATGGGCAGGAAGGTGTATGCAGGTGTGATTGTGTTTAACCTTAGCCATCTACTCTCAGACTACTGAAGATGGCTTCTCATAGAGATGGCTCCAGGGTTTGCCAGGTATGTAAAAAGTGACATTTAGGGGTAAACTAAATAAAACCGATATGAATGAGCCTCCAGGATCAGTCCTTATTTCCTGTACCAACCTTCATTTCTCCTGTCTTCTTTGGCTCTTACTTCCCTTATCCTTTCAGCAGTGTTCCAGAAAGTGTGTTATGTGATTTTTTACTTCATGTAATAAGTTATTCCATATAAGCACATTTTTTGCTTTTGCTAGAAATTGAATTTTAAAATTTAGAGTTAAGAATTCTGAGATCTTGTTTTTTAGCTAAATTATTTTTTAATGTTTGTGTGTTTTGAGAATATTTTGTTTGGAATATCTGTAGTTTTGATTTTGTCATGTCTTATGAAAATACAAACTATTCTATTACAGAAAAACCAAGAGATTTTTTGCTCAATATGTTAGCAAGAATTAAGATTGCGAAGATAACTACTGTAGACTTTCCTTATCTCATGGATGACTCTAACTTAGTTTCTATGTTTGAAATAATGGACCCAACAAACCAAGGTTTTATAACTCCTGTTCAGTACAGAGAAGGTTAGTAACTTTTATTTTATTGTAACCATATATAGTTCAGTTATTCCGGAACTCACTTTAGTTTAAATAATTTACATTTTATGAATTTCTTTTCTTGTTTTCACATATATAGCCCTAAAGAACCTTGGTCTACTGGGTCCAGATGAAGTAATAGATGAAGATAGAGAAGTTATCACTAGGGAAGATTTCAGGGATGATGTGTAAGTTTGTTTAGTTTAAAATGAAAATATTAATTGGTCTTCAAGTAGAATGATTATTGCTTAGAGAAGGTCCCCCAACTTTTTGTGAGAAAGGACTACTTTTCATTCTGAGAAACCTTCGTTTACCTGGGAGGTAATGAGGCCAGTGTTGACACTAAAGGGCCTGAGCAGAAGTGCTTAGTAGACAGTAACATCAGGGGTGACAGGCTACCCCACGCTCCCTTCCCAGTTGGCAGTCCCGTAGAAGTGATCTTGGCAGCAATTTGCAGTAGTCCCCTAGGTGAGCCTTTGAGATATTAGTAGCTTCTGATCTGTGATGGCTGAAAGAATTTAGAAGTGCTTTTGTATTTTGGGGTGTGTTTTACAAGTGTTAAAATTGTTTTCTTTTTCCTTTAAACTAGAATAGTAAGAATAAACACATCAAAATCAATGTGTTTATATATGTAATTAAATAAAAATACTAATATTAAATCTACATTATTTATATATAAATAATGGGTACTTAATACTAGTTTTTTCAGTATAATTTCATTATTATGTATACTTCTCCTACCAGTTTATATCCCAACTATTCAACAGATTATTTCATAAGTAGTTGTGACCAAACAAATCAATTGCCGACTGGTTTGCTGCTAACAAGCTTTTCCAAACTTAGTTGGGTGGGTCCTCAATAATCATACTCAGAACCTTTCCATCTTCCTGCGTGACCTACCAAAACTTGTACCTTACTGACACATTCCTCAAAAAACCAGGGTCACCTGGTATGGCACTTAGGGTGCCACAGGAGGCACCCCAGTAGAACTTCAGTTGAGATTAAATATTTAACTTAAATAATTTATAATGTAAGTCCCTTGAGGGTAAGAACTGTTACATTTTTATTTTTCCATCTTTTGTACCCAGTAGGATAGCTGATGCTTATTTGACTCAAATTGACAAGTTGACACTTATTTGAATCAAACTTATTGAATCAAACTGATACTAAGAAAAGTATTAACTGAATGCTGTCACAGCCCAAAGTTATGAAAAAAAAATCACATTTTCTCAGACAAACATACCATTTCAGAGATGTCTTGCCCAAGAGAAAATTTTGGCCCCTATTACAATACTTGTGCAATATTACAATTGCAAAATTACAATTACTTGTGCAGTAGTCATTCCATCTAAGATCAAAAGAACATCCAACGCATGCCATAGAATGAAATCTTGTCTTGGGGTGCCAGCTATAGAGACACTTCCACGTTGGATAGACCACTGGACTTGGTGTCAGGAAGGACTTGAGTTGAAATCTGACCTCAGACACTTATGAGCTGTGTGACGTTGGACAAGTAAATTAACTTGTCTCAGTTTTCTCAACACTCTTCAAGGGTTGTTGTAAGAATCAAATGAGATCATTGTAAAGCACTTACTGTATGCCAGTGCCTGGCACATAATAAGCACTATCTAAATATTAGTTATTAATATTACCTGTGACCATGGTGAGCACAATGTCCATTCTTTGGCATGCAGTTCTGATATCTTTGACATGGACATTGGTGTTGGTGTGGTAGTACTCACCTGTGTTCTCCTGTGCTCACCATGTGTTTAAGTATTTAATGGGTTGGAGAAATAGATGGCCTGGGTGACATGTGTATGGCTAATCAAAGACGTTAGGAATATCAGACAACAAACTTAAGAGATTCTAATATTTTAGTAGTTTGTAAAAAAGAACCCACCTGTATCACTGAATTACAGATTCACTTTATCCGATTTGTTCTTAAACAGCAACTAGTCATAGAGCCTGTCCTTGAAGCCTGCCCAACTTGTGAGAACAACTCAAGTTTTCAGTCACTCTGATAACAAAGCTTGGCCACCTCCTAACAATGATGAGACAGAAGTAGGGCTTTAGTGGAGGATTACCAACCCTCTCCATTTACTCTATTCATATTCATACATTGCAAGACACCAGATTCACTCCCAGATATAGGAAGTACAGGAAGTGTGCACATAGTTCTCTGGTGATGGATGTCTTTCCCTCTAGCTGTTCTCAGTTGTGTAGTCTAGGTCACAATACAGCCCATAGCCAGGCGAGAATTGAAAGGGCATTTGAAATTCTCTCTTTGTATTCAGCTTTAGCTTCTAGGAAAAGGCCAATTATAGTTCCCACTTTATCCCAGCCCCCAATAAAAAGGCCAAGCATGTAAAGAGCAAGTTTTAAGGATAACTCTGGTTTGTCTTGATCTGCTTCAGTCAGAACATAAAATCATCCCCTACTAGCAGAACACAAAGAAATTGATTAGGGAAATGAGGGTAACTGGACAGCTTCCCAGCTTTTCCTAAATTTGGCCTTAAAAATGTGGTTTCATCCTCTTATTGGAAACATGAATAATTTAAAAATCAAACACATTTATATTCACATAAGCATAAATATGCATCATAATGAGACAAATGTGGGATTTGAATTATTTGTGGTTTTGGTTTGTCCAGACACTCCCTTAAATAATACAAAAAATGACTGGTTAATTTGTATTTTATTTAAGCCTTTTCTTTCCTTATTTGCCCTCAGCATTATATTCATGTGATTAAATAGAATTTTTATTTTTGTTCCCTTTAGGAATAAGAGGACCTTGAAGATGTGGTCAGCTTTTTAATGCCCTGGATCTAAGACAAAATAAATGGTTCCTAAAGTTTACAGTTATCTAGTTTAGATGCTAACTGCATTTCTCTCTGAAGATTAGTGTTTTCCCTATAATATGTTAAATTAAATGAGTTAAATGTGTTACATTAAATGACTTAAATTGTTACAGCAAAAAGGTCGTGGAAAGTTTTATTTCTGTATCAGTTTTCATCTTTAATCTAGACCTCAGGTAAGGGGGTAGGGAGGATGACAAGGGAATCCTCTTCTCCATCAACTAACGTAATTCTGTTGGGGAAACATTTACTTTATTGCTGTACTATTTTTGTTTCGAGGCAAATACTTGTATCTCTCTATTCCTGATTTACTGCGGGCCCTGCTACAATGTGGAAGATGAGCAAGGTCTAAGACTCTACAGATAAGCACATGCATTTACATTAAGATACAGCCAGACTGTTAAGAATCTACTCCATAATCCCTCTGTTTTCTTAACAAAGGTGAGGGATCATATTGAAGAGAACTTGCTTATTTAAACATCTGCTATATATAGGCCCAGTGCTAGATGTGCCAGGGCTAGCTACCATGATGAAATCTGAAGATTTTCCTACCAAGTTTTTACCAGACAGTCTTTATCATCACATTTACAATCTAGTAGACACGTGCACAAGTGAAATCTGGGCAAAAGCGTTATTCTCTAACCATAGCATGCCAAATGTCAGGTGACTTGAATGGAGATAATAAGCACTGATCAACTTGTACTTACTCTGACATTGGTGCTATCTTCTGGGACTTTCTGTGGGACACAATCTTCACTCTTATGAAATCTCACACTGGAAGGCTTCAACCATCAATCTCTTCAGGGTGATGACAACTCCAGTAAACAAAAGAGAGGTGATGGTGGTTGAGGCAAATGCCGGAGGAGGTAGGTGGGGATCTAGAAGCTGCATACCATCTCTATCCACTTTGAACTCAACTTCTATTTCACTTCCATGGAAAGAAAGCAATCTTTTGCCAAACTTACAAATTCATCTCAAGGCCCAAGAGTCTTCATATACTGTCTTTGAGAGACTATTGTATATTGAAGCAGGGCAGAGCAGGATTTCTTTCTACTCTTAAGCTTCTCACAGCACAAAGCTTTAGGTCTCACTTTATTCAGGGTAAAGCAAGTCTCTCTTAGGGCTCCAAAATGCCTTTAATTAGTGAGTTACCCCTCTTTTGCTCTATTGAGAGAACTGTTTGGTGATTTCTAAGATCAGCACACACAAATTACTTTAAAAAAAACCAACCCTAATTACTGAGTAGAGATGATATTTCTGGTAAGGAATGACTAGTATCACATTTTATTAAGATAATTAACAAAATCAGCTGGTCAAAGTACTGTACAGATATTTTACATTTAATTTCAGAAGAAGAAAACCAGCTAGATCAAAAAAACTTAAGTTTAAAAAAGTGTCTGGGAAGGCCAACAAGAACATGAAACAATGAGGTGTATATTCAACAAATACAGAAAGGAAACAGCTCTTTTGTAGTAACCGAGCTCACAGTATGTGAATGGTGGAATGTAGGAAAAAAAAATTACTAAATAGCATTTTACTGTAGTGCAGCCAGTGATGAAATACTGTAGACAAAACTTCATTAAACAATTCTGAATCAAGTTTGACTTGTTTATTGAACTTCTTAAAAAATCAGAATCAAAAGCCTTTTGAAAAAGGCCTTGCATCATTTTCCTGTGTTGGGCCAGTTCGTTCTTAAATTAAGTAGAATCTCAACATCTTGTGGAGCTAGTTTATAAATCCCAAGTTCATTCAATGCTGCAGTGGCGGTAGGTTCTTCTGTAGTTGACTGTAGCACATCCTTCAAAAGGAGGGCGGATCCAACATTTAAATTCAAGACAATACAGGCTTCTTTGACACTATTTTTAAGAGGAGAAGCAAACAAAACCAAACTTATTTACATTGTTACAAAGCAATTTGATTTTGAGACAGTACGCACCCCTCACTAGCAGCTTAATGATCTTTTTAAAAAATATATTATTTTCTCCCCAATTACATGTAAAAACAATTTTTAACATTTCTTTTTTAAGTTCTGAGTTCCAAATTCTATCCCTCCCTGAAAAGTAAGCAATATGACATAGGTTATACATATGCTATCATGTAAAACATTTCCATATTAGTAATTTTGTGCAAGAAGACTTAAAAAAATTAAAGTGAAAAATAATATGCTTCAGTCTGTATTTAGAAACCTTTTATATGAATTGCTATAGGTTTTAGCCCTTTTAAAACTACATAAAAATATTTCTAATCTCTCAAAATGGAATATTGTATGTTTTGTTTTTGTTTTTTGGTGAAGCAACAGGGGTTAAATGACTTGCCCAAGATTACACAGCTGGTACATGCAAAGTGTCTGAGGCTGGATTTGAACTCAGGTTCTCCAGACTCCAAGGCCACAGCTTTATCCACTGCGCCACCTACCTGCCCCGTATGTTTTTATTTTTAATAGCTCATCTATTCCTACTGTATATATTTCCCTTGCTATCAGTTAAGATCTCATGCATATATAAATGTAGATTTAGGATATGAGGAAGGAGAAAAATTAAGAAGCAGAGAGAAAAAAAAGACTGAAGTGAAAGTTGGTAGGGCAGTATTGACTAGCTGTCTTTTATTGTACTATCTAACAGAAGAAGTTCTTTAAAAAAAAAAAGCCTGCCACTCTGTATTTAGATTTAGCTTTTAAAAGGACATTCAATTTAAAAAACAATCCTGAAAGCACTTGCATCAATTCTGCTTCATATAAAAAAATGTGGCAGAATAATAAAGAACTGAGAAGGCAAGCTGAAACCAGAGGTCTGAGTCAGCTCTTAACCTTGAAGTATCCCAGGCAACTCCAAAGCCTGATTGGAAAAAAAAAAGTTGCTAAACTATGTTAGTGGGAAGGAGTTTCTCTGTACCAATGAATTCTGAAGTCTAGACCTCAGGATGCAATGATAACCAAGATTACTATCAGGTTTAAGTAGGTGATGAGTAAACTTCAGGTCTGGCCTAACCTTCAATATGAAATGTTTTACATTTTGCCATTTTAATTCTACATTTATAGGCATTTCACAGAACTGAGTTTGCTTTCCATGTTGTGGGAAGTGAACTTTGAAAATCACTGCAAATGTGTGAGCTATTATTTTTATACTTTATCATATAGCATCATGCAAAATTTAAATACTAAATAAAATGTTAGATAAAAGTCAAGTTTTATGTGTTAAGTTCCTTGAAAACAGGGACCAGTCTTGTACTTCTTTAGTGTCTCCCATAGTGCTAAACATAATACCAAACACAGTAAGTACCTAAAGAGCTGCTGTGAAGAAATCATTTTTAAAAATCTTAAAGGAATTACATTAAATGGATTACATTATTATCATCACACCTACTGAATTTAATTGATATGCCTATACCTTTTTTCACTATACATGAGAAAGTCTACCTCTATCAGCCTTAAATCTTTTTTTAAAAAAAGGAATCAACCTAATCCAAGAACTTGTTATAGAAACACTTGTTGAAAGATAACAAATCTGCAATTTGCTTACTGCTTGAAATAGTTTTCTGGTCTCTTGCAATAGTGGGAAAACAATGGGAAAAGATTCCGAGTCATGTCAAACTGAAGTTGAGCTGCTCCTCCTTCATTGAAGTAATTTGCAAGAATTATCTGTGAGAATAATGAACAATTTATCCCATGTTAAGAGATTCTTTCACAGGTATAGCCCAAGGCCAACTAGGCAATCTACTTACTTCTTGATAGATGTATACATCCAGCTTTTCTACAAGCATCTGCCAGAAAATTTTAAATAAGGAGTAACAAAGCTGCTGTTCCAGTTGAAGTAGGTGATCTCTTAAAGAAAGCAACAATGGACAAGCTGAACTTGACAGGGACATTACTGCTTGCTCTGACTGAGAGGGCAAGGACAACCACCTGAAAGAACCAAAACCGCAGTCCATTGCTGAAAAATCTATATAGCAAAAGTTATTTTACATTTTTTTTAAAAAGCTGTTAACAAATTTCAAAATTTACTCAAACTATATGAGCATTACTTTGAATTTTTTAAAAAAGCACAAGCCTTGGTTATCAGTTGAATAAAATTACAATAGCACAAATCCTAAAAAAAACACCTTAAGATTTTATGCCGCACTGATACTGGTTATTATGAATCAGCTACTTGGTTAACAGACCAATATTTAAAGTACATGTTCAGTTTCTATACTGATTTCCAAACTGAAACAACAGGAATAGTGACATTTTCATATCTGAAAGAATATTTTAAAGGTTCAAACTGTTTAATAATTGATTTTAAATACAGTAAAAATCTCAGTTTGAGGTTAGCCTCCTGGCACCCTCAAGCATTCTTAGCGGTGAATTAAAAACCCAGAAAAGGATGGGAGAAAAGAGCTTTTACAGCAGACAAGAAAATTTTTCAGCAGCAACAAAAACAGCTTTAAGGGGTCCAGAGATATAAAAAAGGCTGTGACTGATCGGGTCACTGAAAAGAATTAAAGAAACCGTTGGCTTGACTGGTGATTATGTCTATAAATGATCATGCTTTTCAGCCAAAAATCAAGAAGTCCGAAAGAAGCAACAAAACACAGAAAAGACGAGAAGCAAAAGCTTCTGATTGAGGGAAGACAGTAGAAGGGGCAGCAGTCAGGGAGGCAGGACCTGAAAGAAGGCAAAGGCAACCGATGTTGTGACAAGAGAGAACAGAGAAAGAAGCCTAAGAGAGGCTGAAAGTTCTGACTGACTGCTGCTACAAGCTCCTCGGGGCAGACACATAGCAGTTTAGTTCATTCAGCCCTATCAGCCCACTGATATGGTTCAATAATTGATCATTACTGAATCATTAAGAAAGTAACTTATATTGTATGAAGAGGTTAAAATGGTAAGAAATATAAACTATATTTTAGAAAGATTTAATTGGAAAATTTCAAATAAATGGGATTAGAATATAAATAAAAAGCTATTAAGCCTCTGCTATCCAGGACAGCTCATTCTCTAATAATTCTGGATACTGATTATAAACAGACTTTATTACAAAAAACTTAATTCTGATTTAGACTAAAAGGATACCTACAAATGAGGATACAGAAAACTCACCTTTCTTTTGTGTACAATTTTGCTGCATCTTTGATATCTCTGAAGACATGGTCTACTTGGCGAGTCAACATGTCAAGTTTCAAGCGCTCCAAGAGGTTAATCATATCATCAAAGACTGAGCTCTCCATAGAGGCTAGTTGCCCTAACTGCAATTTACTGAGAGCCTTACTCTCTGCAAGAACTTCCAACGCAGCCTGCTGAAGTTGCAGGAAGAACTAAAAGCAAAAAAAGAAAGGTTTATATATTCTAACACAGTGCTACGTATATTTATCCACTACTATTGTAAGGATTTTTTTTTCCATAAAGAATTGCGTAGTGGAAGCTGTATGGGAAGTTACAGGATATAACCAAAAATGTCACTGACTTTTACAATGGTATTATAAGTACAGTTGTTTTTTCTTTAAACTGCTCCAATGGAGAACATCTGATAACTGAAATGTCTGATAGTTTCTTTTCATCCTGTCACCTTATTCTCTTACATGTGACTATAAAAGAAAGGAGTAAAACAGAGTATGACCTTTCTCTGAGCTGCTGAGTTTTCCCTAAGGTAATTCTTTTGGTTTACAAGTCTCTCCTGAGGAAATATACTTTCTGCCTTTCACTGAAGAGGTTAAGGGGGCCTATGAGTATAAAATGCTGAATCTGTCAACCACAGTGGGGTATACCTTTGGCTTTGCTTTGTTATAAGGAAAGTCTGGGGTGAGGGATTGGGGAAAAGGTCTATCCAGAAATGACTGGGATTTTGTAAAAACAAGAGGCACCAATAAAACTTTTCTTATTTTTTTTTATATGCTTCAAAGGTGTCAAATATTAAAAGAAAGGTTCAAAAATTTGCAGCACCTTTTGTGGTAGCAAAGAACAAAGTAAAGGTCCATCAATTGGGAACAGCTAAAAAACTTACGGGATGAAGTGAACGTAACGACCTATTACTGCATTGTAACAAATGATGAGTGTGAAGAATTCAGAAAAGCAACAGGAAGACATAAGCAGAATCAAATTCACAGAACCAGAAAAACAATATATGCAAAGAATACAATATACGTAGACAGAAACCCCTCTCCAAAAAAAATTTCTGTAATTATTATAGTGAACCAAGCTTGGCCCAAAAAGAGATGAGAAAACACATGTCCTTCCCTCTTAATGGGTCCAGAATACTGCACACACTGTCAGATTCAGCTGATGTGTGGTTAAGTTTTGCTTCTTTCTGCTTCTTCTTTGTTCTTTATTCCAAAGGAAGACTCACTGGCTAGGGGAGTAATATAGTTGGAAAGGAAGGTGATATGAAAATAAGTGGAAACAAAAAAGCCTCATCTTTTGGAAAGTCAAAAAATAAAATGCCATATATGAAATTAACATTTTCTTTAAGCTAAGTAAAATTTGAATAATCCAGAATATGTATGTATGTGTGTATGTGTGTGTATGGGTGCACAGATACATATACACATACATACAAACATACATACATATATATATATTACTAGTCAGGAAGTGTCCATATAATTTTATCTTTTTTTTTTTCAATTAAAGTTCAGGACAGCACTAAGTGGTAAACATACCATCATAAACCTTTTTAAGTGAATCAGGTATTTTGCTGGCCTCAAGGTAATAATAAATTCATTTTTATATAGTACTGGGTAAACTGTAAAGCATTTTCTCATAACTCTGTGAATTAGATAGCAATGTCACATATGTCACCCTAATAAGCTGCAAATAACTTTGGTTTTATGAAATTCTTTGGCTGTAATTGAATAAAACACGAATTATGATAGGACTTGGGTTTTTTAGATGTTTAACAATAAAACTCTCAGGCATCTAAAATACAAATGCAGACTAAAAACTTTCATATTCTATTATAGGAGTAGAAGAGGGTGTGTGTGTGTGTGTGTGTGTGTGTGTGTGTGTGTGTGTGTGTGTGTGTGTGTATGTGCGTGTGATGCCTAGAAACAAGCAGACACCCAGAATAAGTGGTATAGTATGAGAATATTTTAATAAAAGCTAAAAAAAATTGCAACACATTAAAGGATAAACATAACGTAAGGGCAGTACTCCTCAAACCACGATGGCCATACAGCATTTGAAACATACTTACTGATAAAACCTTACAATGGTTTAGGAGCTACCCCAAAGATAAACAAAGAATGAGGAGATTTTAAAGGAATATTAAGGAAATTAAGCTTATCTTCACAGTGAAAAATATTCACACGAAAGAAGTGTTTTTTAACAAATGATTTTATATTTGAGAGGGCAATAGTACTAAATATCTAAGTTCTTTTGTACATCCCCTACTCACACTTGGAAGAAAGCCAGAGTGCTGAGAAAACGGTCTGGGAAACAGGGATGTAAGGAAATGACTTTGGCTTTCATATTAGAAGTAGTCTGGAATTTCCCAAGATGTAAATAAATCCTAATTAGGTCAAAAAGGCTCTTACTTTCCATCCTACAAATCAACAAGAGAGAATGAGGGTGAAAGAAATGGGAAGAAGTGCCAAAAGGGATCATGAGATCACACATTAAGAGCTAGATAGGACCTAAGAGCCACACAACCCACTTAGATTAGAAATGAAGATGTAGTGAAATACAGGCTAGTACTGAAAACAAATGAGAAGACTCAAGTAGAGCTGACTTTGGGAGCAAAAACCCCTACTCTGAAATGCTGAGAGAATAAAAAAGGCAATGAATATCAAGGGAAGCTAAGAAAGAACAAGCCCAGTTTTACTTATATTTCCACCAAAGACCAATATTAACATTTAAAATTTAACTCTGTAAAAGGGAAAAATGTAAAATCCCATATCTGGATTAAAAAAACCAAAGGCATAAGTATAGAATGGGGGAACACAATGTTAAAATAGTTTTTCGGACTTGAAAACAAGATGAGTCAAGTATGACATGGAAGCCAAAAACGGTAACAGGACCTTGGGCTACAGAAGCAGCAAGGTGTCCAGAAGAAGGGAAGTTACAGATGTGATCATTTCATTAAAAAAAAAAAAGATTTTGCACAATAAAAGGTAATTCCCAAAATGAAAAGAAATACACTAGAAAATAATCTTCATGGTAAATATATGTGATAAAAATCTGACAACTATAACGCCACTGTAGATTTAGAGGAGTGTAACCAAGATGGTGAGGGGATACAAACACCTAATGCTAAAGTGAGGACTGGCTGAAAGGAAAAGATGGTTAGCCAATATAAGAGAATATTCTTTAAGGGGACATGATAGTTGTCTTTAAGTTTTGAAGAGCTGTTAGGTAAAAAGCCCTCTCCCCCTTTTTTAAATAAGTTTTGAAGAGCTGTTAGGTAAAAAGCCCTCTCCTCCTTTTTTAAATATTACTCTAAATTGGTGGTAGTTGCAGAAAAACTTTGGGTTCCTCATATTGCAAGACATTGGCAGTTTTTGATAAAGCCCTGAGTCCATTTTCTGAAAAGCAAAGAGAAACTTCCTATTGACTTGAAACTGTCTAAAACTAGAATATACAGTGAGTCAAGTTAACAGATATTTATGGATGACATCATGTTTTTTATTATTATGGTACTATGTGCCAGGCACAGTACTGGGAATACAACTATAAAGAGAAAGCCAGTCCCTGCCCAAAAGAAGCTTACATTCTAATAAGCAAAGGCAATATATAAAAGGGAGATGAAAAGCAGGAGTGAAAGAGAGAGAAGGAAAAGGTACCCATAAAGGGACATGGCAGAGAATGTCCAGAAAATCAGGAATAGAATCCAGAGAAGAATAAAGACATGATTGGCCTGGGCATTTTTCTTAAAATGGAGGGTCAAGGATAAAATGATCAATCAGAAAAAAGGGCAGTAGGAATACAGTGTACTTTGAGGCTAAGAAGGCTGCTGGGACATAGTAGAACAAAAGTAGAAAGAGTCTTGGAATGAGATCTTTAAGTGAAGGTTAGAAGGTCACCTTTCAAACATACACAGTAGACAGGATTCCTATCAAGTGTAGGTCCCTTCCAGTTTTGAATCTATATGAAAAACGTCAATTCTCCAATGGAAAAAATGGTCAAAGAATAGGCTGTTTTTGACAGAGGAAACAAATTGTTAAAAATCAGTTGAAAACGTCTTTAAATTATCTAATACTCAAAGAAATGCAAATTTAAAAAAACTTCCAAGTTTTCTGAAAAAGAAGCACTTGAATACATTATTGATGGGAATGTATCTGAGGATGTCTTTTGGGAAGCTATCTGGCAATATATGATATGAGATATAACGTGGATCCACCAGCACAAATTGTTGTCATTGGTGTTCTGCATCTTTCTTTCTTTTTTTTTCCTGCATCTTTATTTCATCAGTATAGGACACTACAGTTATTAGTGTGGAAAGTCCCTGACCAATGCAGACCAACTCTTCTGTAAAGCTGAGAACTTTGGGGAGACGCTGCACTCTTCAGCTGTATTTGTTCCCTTTACCTAATTTCTGTGATTTCAAAACAACATGAAATGAATTCAAAGGTTTTGGTTTTTTTTATGGGGAAAAAAAAAAGAAAAGAAAAAGAGACTATTGGACTATTGGAGAACCTTCTGGGAGCTCTGGAGAGTAAGTGGCTGAATCTGATCCCAGAGCTTCCTGACTCCACAGGCAGCCTTTTTTCTTCCTCTCATTAATATTTCAGCTGTTTTATCTGTAGTAACTAAAAACTGGAAACCAGCCTATGTTTCAATGACTCTTGTGGAGAATGGCTGAACAAACTGTGGCATATCAACACCATGACATATTACCACATCATAAAAAATGACATATGAAGATTACAAATTAAGAAATATTTATAAAAAGTCACGCAAGGCAATGAATACAGGAGAAGAAAAACTCGCTGAATTTCTACAGGATAATTTTATTACGTAGTCTGCAGACCATACACATATTCACACACACACAGAGTAGCAGCAAAACTAAATACATAGATGGAAAAGAATCCGTAAGGAGATATAGCAAATAAAAATATAATATATCTTAATTTTATGGCCTTATTTGGAATTTCATTCTATATTGTTTCTCACACACACACACAAAAGCAGCAGCAAAACCAAATACACAGATGGAAAAGAAATTGGAAGGAAATATAGCAAATAAAAATACAATGTATCTTAATTTTATGTCCTTTTTTGGAATTTCATTCTGTATTATTTGCTGTTAACTATTATCAGAAAAAAAATTTTACATGGAAAGGATAGGTTATTCACAGAAAGATCAGTCATTGTGTTGACCTTAATAATTTATAAACTAAAAAGATCACAAATAATTTGTCCTTGCTATTCCCGAGTAACTTTTTAAAGTTATTTAAAAACCACAATAATATGACATTTTTCTTGAAGTGAGCCATTAAGTTAAACATAACGATCATATAAATCTCTGTCAAAACAGCTGGTATTAACAAGTTCAAAACATCTACCAAGTTATAGCCAAAGAACTGAAGCAGTGACTCCTGGTGATTCTAACGCTATTTTTTAATATAAAAAATTATTTTAAAGTTAAGGTAATCAAACTCCTGTATATTTCCTTTGGGAACAAAGTGGAAAGAAAAACTCTCCCTAAAGACGATGTTTGTGCCATCAGCTATAAATGTACTGGTGGAATGGTTGCCTCTCTTGTTTTCCAAAGATTCAATTAATTAGAATACCCCAGGATTACTTACCACATTTGAGGTTCCAAGTTGAGAAAATCCTATACCTTCATCATATAGTCTCAAATTTATCATGTTAGTATACCTCATATATTTAAACTTTTGAAAGAATCAAATAATTTAGAATAACGTTTACTTAAAATAACTGAATTATTTAATAGAAAAAAACATCCACTTACAACATTGTCGGCCCAGTCTGCTAGAACTGTTGCAATGTAGTTGACAGCATTAAGAATTGCACAGTATCGAAAGGCAAGGGAAGCTCTGGTCTCTTCTTTCATAACCTGAGTTAATCGTATCCTGAAATCATCAACTAAATCTTTCTGTAACTCCAGGAACTGAAGCCTTCTAGAAGCCGTAGGAAGATTCTTATACCTGTCTGCACAGAAAGTAAAAAAGACATTAGAGCTTTGATGTTCCCAAATTGGGTTTTTTCAGTGTTCTTTTCATGTCATTTGTTTTCTAAAAACACAGGAAATTATTAAATTGGCTACAACACACAATTATGGACCCTTTTTTTGTGAACTGTTTCTGCCAGGAGATAAGTAAGGAAACTTAAGAGAGAATGATGGGCAGTGCCAGGGCAGCTGGGACAGAGGTGGAGGACCTAAGAGAGCATCTGGAGAAGAGATGGATGAAGACTGTGGTGACACACAGACATACTCCATAAATATTACGAAGAACGATTCTCACTATTATACCAATTAAAAAAGAATCACCTCTTCCTCTATTTTTGATAACTTTACAGTCAAGAGTATACCAATCAACCAATTACCAGGTATTTACTGGAGAGACTTCTAAACACTGTGTTTCATGGAATTTCTACTCACTTCCTGCTATCTGGAACAGTACAGCAGTCTTCTCCATATACATATAAATTCCTAAGGTCTCTTTTGAATTATTAAACAATTTCAGAAATAGAAAACTGGGCCACAACTTGCCAAAATCCAAGTTTTGAATTTGATGGCTCTGTATTACAGTGTGGTCTTCATTTTAACTGAAGCTAGATTTTCCAATTACTTGGAAATACACATTTGAGCAGTCAAATCTCAAAACACAGTTACCTGTTATAACCAGCAGCAGGGTCATAAAAGTCTCTGCACAATCTGGAACTTTCATTTCATCAACATCAGTGATATCCTTATACTGTGAGACCCAGGCAGCTTCTGATGAAAGCATCGAGTCCATCTTCTGAAGAGCAACTGAAATGCATTCAAAGTTGTGTCACTTCAAGTGTTTATACTACTCATCTTCAAACTCAAGTTTTTCAGGAAGGATCATGATTTTTTAAAAAATAAAACAAGAAACAAAAACTCTGAAACTGAACACCCACCATTATTCATTGTCTATGCTATATCACACCTCCTTATTTTAACATCAAAATACTCATTCCTAATAAAAGTGTCCTAAAATAATTACATATTTAATTGACTTAAATGCAATTACTGAAGATTCTTCTGACATTGTAAATACTATAGGTCAAAGAGTCAAAGAATCATAGATTTAAAACTAAGAAAGACATTAGAGACCATCAAATCCAACCCTGTTATTTCACAGGTGAGAAAACTGGGGCAGGCAGAAAGTTAAATGACTTGCCCAAGGTCACATAGGTAATTAAGTGTCTGAGGCAGGATCTGAACTCAGTTCTTGCCGACACCAAGTCCATATCCACTACTTACAGTGACTTTTCTTATATCATTCTCAGAATCACAGAATTTCAGAGTTAGAATAGATTTCAGGGATCATAATATTTTCTGTACCATGGACCCTTTTGGCAGCCTGGTGAAGCCTATGACCCCTTTCTCAAAATAACAATTTTAAAGACATAAAATAGGTTTACAAAGAAAATCAATTCTATAAAATATAATTATCGAAAATTTTTTTTTAAATTTTATAGAGACCAAGTTAAGAATCCCTGATCTAATTCAATTAACCCTTGCATCTGACAGATGAGGATATTTGTCTGCTCCTCAGTAAAAATATAAACTGTGCAATGGTTGGAAGTAGTAAGATTTCCCAGGAGGAAAAGGAAAGGAAGTGATTCAAATGGTAAACCCCAGACCAAAAATAATTTATTTCAGTCACGTAGGTCTTACATTAAAGAGTGGAATGTCCTATATTAAGGAAGATTCTAAGGTAAGAGCCCTTTATCGTTAGACAGTAGAGTTAAGAGTTCTTCTGAATCAGGTGGGAGAGGGTACTATCCTAGAAAAGGTGACAACTTCTCAGAAGACTTCGGCTGGTTGTGTACAAGGACCTGGCATTTCCTATTTCTGTTCCTGTAGCTTCTGGGTCAACAAAATCACCCATCTTAAATTTCTGCCTCCTCTTTCTCCTTTTGTACTTCAGCCTATAAGTTTGTTTTTCTCCACCTTGCTCTCATGGCAAGAAGAAAATGAACGAGATGGCACTAAAACTGAGAACTCGTGATCTTTCCCTCTAATCCTGCCTCTCTTCCAAACTCCCTTTTCTATATTAAGAATACTACTGTATTCCTACTCAACTACATTTGTAACCCCAGGCATCTTAAATGCTTCCCTCTCTCTCTCATCTCCCTTCTCTGTTTCCAAATAGTTGTCAAATTCTGTCAGTTTTGCTTCCACGGCATCTCTCATACACCTTGCCTTCACTGCCATGGCTACTATGTTAGTACGCACAAGCTACCATCATCTCTCATCTGCACTATTAGAATGGTCTTCTAATTGGTCTCCCTGCTTCTGATTTCTCTAGGCCAGGGCAAAAGCACAAAAACAGTAAACCATACATGTACACACCTTGTCTCCCTCCCAAGCCTAATAACAATATAGCTTCTTACATTTTCTTTCCATGGTTAACCATCTTTGAAAGCAGGTCTCCTCTGAGAGAATATGCATACAACTAGGAAAGGCGCTGGGATATCCATGAACACTTTGCAGCTCCCTTTCAAACAGAAGTACTTCATCCACCAAGTGACAAAAGAGATTGTCATCATACAAAAGACAAGGAATATCAGCAGCTAATTTCTCAAGAACCAGCATCATAAGAGCACGAGAAAATTCTAGCTAGAAGAAACAGAAGCACATATATGGAAATAACATGTTAGTATTATATAACACACACCTAGCTTTAAAGTGGACACTTTGATAATGATTTTCTTACCCTTGCATTTACAGAAGAGCCTACTTTATCTAATATTGGTTGAATTTTCTCATCTAGAAACGTAGCATGGTTTCCAATCCACATAAGCACCTGAGTCAGGTACCATTCAGGCTGAAAAAGAAAACAAAACAAAAATGTGTTATAAAATCATGATTAAAATTAACCCTACAAAATACATTTCTTTAATTGCATAACACAGCATCATAATTAATCTCATTGAGGCCAATTAAAAATCCTTCTATCTGAAAGAGTAGTATTTTTGTCCTGTATTTTGTACTTATCTAGAATTTGGCATTAAAGTGTTTAAATATACATCAAACTAATTCTAATATCCACAGCTTAAAAAATGGTACTAAAAGCTAGTAACATACTTTAAAAAAAATACATAGAGTACAAGGAAAAAAAATGATTAAGACAATTAGCCTGTAAAATGTGAAAATTTGGATTGGTTACTTTAAAAAAGATGATTTTTATGTTTTTTTCCTTTTAAAGGAGAAATTAAATAATTTCTCAAAATTGCTTAAAGAGAAATTATCAGCCAGTCTGTGTTATAAGCCTTTGTCCCTTTAATATCAGAGGTCAATGCCTAAAATCAAATGCAATTAATTAATTTTTCCACAGAACTCTCTCCAGATTGGAGTTACATTAACTATATACAATGAGGTTTTGATAATTAATAAAAGAACCATTTTGAATTCTGATGGTCTTTTTCCACCAAATTTCACTCTTTCCCCAAGAACCTAGAATATGTGTTTCTGAGAATTATTCATGACATTATTTCTGGTTGACAGGGGCAAACAATTTTGGAGCAAAGAGTTGGTGGACAGAATACTGGTTTTGGAAGGGCTGAGCTTGATAAAAAGCTTGACACAAGTCTAAAAGCCCCTTTCCGTCCCTCCACATCTTCAACTCCACTGACTTGCCATCTTCTAGATGTCCCTCTGTTCTGCCCTGCTCTGTTTCTCTTTTCTCCTCCAAAAAAGAAGTTTCAACAAAAACAAAAGTAAGCTGTTTTTTTAAAAATTGGTATATCTCCCATGCTCATTAAATCCTTATTTTCATATTATAGAAATGTAAACTATATTTTAACTATTGAACATACAATTCATTGAACAATACGGTTTTTAATAACATTATTATTACTCTATGAAAACAAGTGTATGCAAGATTGTTTCCCATTTCTTTGGGATGAAAAAAGCCCGAGTAGGAATGCAGTGTGAACAGAAGGAATTCCTAAACAAAAAGTTACCCAGTGGGCAATAAATGGAAAGTTCCTCAGCTGACAGTAATCTCTACCCCAAAGCCCTTCCCTATCTTCCATTTTTCTATCCTCTCCTTGTACTGACCTACCCTTTTCAGGCTCAACCTCTACACAAACTCCATTGCTCTGCATCTTCCTGCTTTCTCCTTCTCCCCTCTTTCCAAACTTAGAACTCAAACACAAAAATGTATGTGGATTCCGTTATAAAAACTGACATAATAAAAACATGCTTGCATTCTTGTTTCGAGAAAGGTAGTTAAGTAGAAGGCACAGTAAAAGCACTCAGTTGGAGCTTGTTGAAGTGCACAAAATCATGTTACATTGTGTTAATGTGTTAAGGTGTGATGTAAACGGCCCAATTTATGCACATCACTAGCCCCACAAATGCACTTTTTAAGGTAGGCTTGGATTTCTAGAGAACAAAACCTAAAGCATGTTAACTCCAAAGGTTTCTGAATGGAGTCATATTTTCATTTAAAACAGCTAGAGAATACATACAAATAATATTTGATGCAAACAAAAATCTCATATAAAAGATGACAACTTCACACCTTGCTTATAACATTAGTTTGTCGATTCCCACTGAAGTGATACCTGAACCTCTTCTGGAGGGGAGTCAGCATAATCTGAATGGGAAGGATGACCAGGGGTGAAGCTGGAAGAGAATATTTTTCTGGAAGTTGTTTTGGTTCAGTCAGTAATTCATCTCTGAGATGATTAAGTCAAGGTAAAAGTCCCAGAAGTCATACATTTGCAAATCATAAGTTTATAAAAAAAAATGTTCAGCATTGGAACATAACATGTACATTTTAACCATTTTTACTTAGAGATTCTACTACTAGTATGCTTATATGCCCCCAAGGAGGCCACTGATAAGAAGAAAGTCCCCATATACACCAAAATACTTATAGCAGCCCTTTTTGTGGTAGAAAAGAACTGAAAACAATACAGATGTCCCACTGATTAGGGAACAGTCAAACTGCGGTTGTGAATGTAAAGATATATTACTGTGTTTTAAGAAATGACAAATACGATGACTACAGAGAAGCAAAAGATCTACATGAACTAATGTAAAATTAATTAAGAGCCCAAAAAACCCAATATATACAATGACTTCAATAATATAAATGGAAACAATCGCAGAACACTCAAATATGAATGATGCAAGATTACAAAGAACAAGCATATCTTCGAAGAAGATATGAGAGGACACCATATCTTACCCCCTTGTAGAGGCAAGATGTCCACAGGCATAGTACCCTGCACATATTTTCAAGCTTTTTTGTTTTTGTTTTGTTTGTTGAGGCAGTTGGGGTTAAGTGACTTGCCCAGGGTCACACAACTGGTAAGTTTCAAGTATCTGAGGCCAGATTTGAACTCAGGTCCTCCTGATTCCAAGGCCAGAGCTCTATCTACTACACCACCTAGCTGCCCCTTTCAGGCTTTTTTGAAAGACTGATCAGTTTTCCTAATTTTTTCCCCTCTCTTTTCTTTTTTTAGTTAAAAATATTTTTTATTTGGAATGGCTCTCTGGGAGGGAGACAGAGAAATATTGGGGGAATTTTGGTGATATAAAAATGACATCAACAAAAATTTATTTTATAAAACAAACACAAAAATGTAACATTTATTGAACTTTTAAAAAATTAACACTGAAATAAGTGAAATTATTCAACTCTAACATTCATAGCCAACTCAAGCAGTAGCCTAGTATCCTGAAAATACAAAAGAAAAAAGAATAGTTTCCATTAATCTGGGTAAATCCTCTATAGAGGATTTATGGTATACTATGATTAAGAGTTACAACAGCATGAAATATGGAGGTACTACAATTCATCAGTGAATGACCACCATTGCATGGCAAAGTCAAACCTGCACTACCAGCTTGATCACTATTCTTCCCTCAAACCTTAACAGTCTCATATTCTGAATCTAAAAGTTTTGGGAATCGCAATGTTCTCCAAACGCTCAGATCTGCTTCCAGCCCAGTTCCTGCACCCATCTTTGAGGGGAATAATCATTGTAGAGAAGGCGCTCAGCTTCCTCACCAGCAGAAGCAGCAACTGTTGACTCTCTGCCTCCAAAAGGTAGATAAGCTGGAGGCAGCTACGTAGCGCAATGGACAGAGCACCAGCCCTAAAGTCAGGAGGACCTGAGTTCAAATCTGGGCTCAGATACATGATACCCACTAGCTGTGTGACACTGGCCAAGTCACTTAACCCCAACTGCCCTGCCAAAAAAAAAAAGGTAGATAAGCAAAAGAGTCCTAGGAATGGTAGCATTTATCACCTAGACAATCAGTCTTTCTTTTCATCCAGCCTTCACAGCCATCATTGTGGGAAGCAACTCCATGGGGAAAGGACCAGTCATCACCACCAACTGCCACCCCACTGGGCAGGCAAACCAGACTAGCTGAAGTAGCAAGATACCCTGAGAGAGAGAGGCATGAGGCAGTCTGTGCCAGATAAGTCAAACCATCACCACCAACTTGACCATCATCTCCTTTCAAACCCTGATGGAGACAACTCAGGACCCTGAACCTAAGAGCCCTGGGGACAGCAATGCTTCCAGCTGAGAAGAATGAATTGATCCTGTATCATTTTCTTATTGATCCTATTTACAATTAATTGCTTGTGTCTTGTAACTGCTTAAGTCATGGTTCTCTATCTCTGAACTTGGTTCAGAATTTATCTGGTCCTTAATGGGTTAAGTTTAAAAATCCAGCTCTCCTACTAAGCACTGATTTGTTCTTTTTTTTTTTTTTGACATTGCTCTATTCTTGTCTCAGGGAATTTAACTGACCTTGGGGAATGCTTGCGAATACAAGGGAGCCAGGACTAATATCTTTATACCATCAAGCTATCCTTCAAGGATGTCTGGTTTACCATCTTGCACCTGAACTCTCAGGGGATTATTGCTAGCCCCCACTACCAAACTTCTAGCCAATCATGCTGTTCTCTGCACCTTAACTCTATAATCAATCATGATGCCCTCAATCCTGTGATGTCATCTACTCTGTTCTGTACTCCCTAAAATCTATATAAGGTAAACTGTCCTTTTGCTCAGGCAAGCCATTGACCCATTTATTGACAGGCAGCACGACCCTGCTAATAAATGTTATCTTGCTTAGAGAACTGCCTATTTATCTTTTTGTTAAATTTCACTTGAAACATAGCCCAATGTCTATCGCCATTACACTGAGAAGCAATTTCCATGGAAACATAGCCTGGCAACTGTTCCTGCAGGTTTAGCTGCGCTAAAGTTATAGCTACTGAAGACTTAGAACTGGTCACCAAAGTCTTTGGCACTGTCAAATGGTCCCAGATCAGAAACTCATTTGAATTTTTTTCAGAGGAAATGACATTAACATCTGCTTTCCTGCTGCAATCTAAGGACCATGGGACCTTTCCATCTGATTTACAGGTAAAACCTTCCATACCTCTCCACAATTAGAATATGAGATCCTTGAGAGTAAGACAGGGACTGGCCTACTTTTCTATTTGCATCCCCAGTGCTTTGACAAAGTAAAAGCTTAATACATGCTTTTTTCATTGGTTTTTTTCATTCACAGATAATGCAAAGCATCACCATCAATACTGATAAGGATGTTGATAATGACGATAGGGTCCAACTGTTATAGTGCTTTTCCCAACAAACACTACTTACAAGCTAAGTACTACAGGTATTATTATTCTCATTTTACAGATGAGGAAACTGGGGCTTGAAATTAAATTTTTTTTACACTAGAGACCTCTACTTCCTTTCCTCTCACTTTCTTCTTAGCTCTCTACAGTTTGGCTATCAATCTCATCAGCTGCCCAAAACTGCTCTCCCCAAAGTTGCCAATGATCTCTTAACTGCCAAATCTAATGGCCATTTCTCAATCCTCATTCTCCTTCTTCTTCTTTTTTTTTTTAAAGGCAATTGGGGTTAAGTGACTTGCCCAGAGTCACACTGCTAGTGAACGTTATGTGTCCGAGGCTGGACTTGAACTCAGATCCTCCTGACTCCAGGGCTGGTGCTCTATCCACTGTGCCACCTAGCTGCCCCAAATCCTCATTCTTCTTGACCTCTCTGCAGCCTCTGATACTGCTCACAACCTTCTTTTTGATACTCTCTCCTCTCTAGGTTTTTGAGATACTACTCGCTCCTGGTACTCCTCTTGATCCTTCTGGATCTTCATCCAGATCAGATCTGCTACTTGTGGTTGTCCCACAGAGCTCTAACCTTACCCCTCTTTTCTTCTCCCTAGGGATGTCAATGGCTTACATGGATTCAATTATTCTCTCTATGCTGATGATTCTCAAATTGCTTATCCAGCAAATCCTGTTGACCTCCACTCTTGCATCTCCAAATGCCTATCAGACATTTCAAATTGGATATCCTACAGACATCTTAAACTCATCATGTTCAAAACTGAACTCATTCTCCACCTCTCCCCCCAATCCTATCCATTTCCAAACTTCCTGTTACTGTGGAAGGTACCCCAGGCTCAAAACCTAGGGTGTCACCTTGACCTCTCACTCACCCATCACAGCCAACTCAGTTGCCAAGGCCTCTCAATTCACCTTTTAACATCCCTTGCATATGCTCCCTTTTACCCTCTGACACTGCTACTACTTGGCTGTAGGACTTTATCACCTCAGGCCTGGACTACTGCAATTACCACCTTGTTGTTCTGTCTATCACATGCCTCTCCCCACTCCAAACCACCCTCCACTCAAAGTGGAGTCAAAGTCAAAGTGATCTGCCCAAAGGAAAGTTCTGACCATGTCACTCCCCACTACTCAGTAAATTCCAGTGGTTCCCATCACCCCCAAGAGGAAATCTAAAACCCTCTCTCTGCAGTTCAAAGCCCTTCCTAACCTAATCCCCTCCTACTTTTTCAGCCTTCTTAGACCTGACTCCCTCTCACAAACTATGATATGGTAACACTGGTCTCCTGCTGTTCCTCAAGAGACATACCATCTCCAGACTTCAGGAATTTCCACTTGCACAGGAATACTCTCTCTTCATCTTTACTGCTTGGCTTCCTTCAAGTCCCAGTTAAAATCCCATCTTTTACAGGAATCCTTTCCCAATTTCTCTTAATTCTAGTGCTGTCCCTCTATTGATTACTTCCAATTTATCCTGTATATAGCTTGTTTGCACATGGTTATTTACATATTGTCTCTCCCATTAGATTGTGAGCTCCTCAAAAGCAGGACTGTCATTAATTACCTTTTTTTGTATCCCCAGTGCTTAGCATAGCGCCTGGGACGTGGTAGACTCTTAATATATATTTACTGACTTCCATGCTTGCAGTGCTAGCAACTGTCAGAGGTCAGATCTAAACCCCTCTTCTAACTCTAAGTCCAATGTATTTCTACCATACCCCAATCATTCAAAAATTACTTTCATGTCTGTGTACAAGAAAGGTACTGTGTACATATTAGAAATATTTGCTATTCTCAATGTGCATTCTCATTTTGCATTCTAATAGGTCTATAGTAAATATGTATTCAAAATTGGCCCAATAGAGCCAATTTGTAGGTTTTTCCTTTAAAGGTAACAGAATAAACAAGAATACTGACAGTAATGAGGTTACAGAGGAGAAAACAAATTCACAAAATGTCTTTCAAGAAAACAAAATCTTGTTATATTTTCCCCTATTAAGATACTGAATTCTACTCTGGTATGGGGACATAATGAGCCAGAAAGCATAATAAAAAACAAAAACAAAAACAAAAACCTTGACTACCTCTTGGTGGGGTGGGGAATGAAGGGTCAGATTCCCTCAGATCAGATCCCAGCACATCCAGAGTTATAATCCTTTTTTGAAAATGATTTCCATGGGCCACAAGTATGCTCTGTACTTACATAGGGACACATCTCACTAAATAAAATGTCAGCTGTTTGAAGGTAGGGACTATCTTTCTGCTGTTTTCGAGTCCCCAGTGCCTAGCAGAATGCCTATAATATAACAGGCATGTAAAATATCTGCCGACTGATTTCTAATATTTGTCTCAATGAACCTAAAAGTATGATGAAAATTATAGTTATAAAGCACTATTTTCTTACTGAAGGAAATATAAGTCTCTTGGGTCAAGCAAACATTTTGAAATTCTTACTTGACCTATAAAAATTGTTTTAAAAGAAGACATTACATTTTCTGCAAGGGCATATGAAGATCAAGTCCAAATCCAATGACAATAATATAATTCCTAAGTTCATATCTCTCTCTCTCTCTGTCACACACACACACACACACACACACACACACACACACACACACACACACAGCATTTTAAAAAGATTTCACTCTTTAATCACATACTGACTGCATTAAAAGTGTTAGTTCCAAAAAGATACGAGGTTTGAAGTTTCAGAAGTTGACAGAACAGTGTCTCCAAGTTACTATATACCTCTGAGGTGCCAGCTATCTTACTTAAGCCAACATTTTGAGGCTGAGGGGGCCCAACGAATGGCCAATGAAGCTGTGTTAATATCTCTTCAAAGTCACTGCAATAGAAAATTAATACTAGTATATTTTAGTTACAACAGAAATCTATATAAGTTCTCTATAATATTCAGCATGGGTATGTTACCTACCATGTTAGCTTGTCCTTGAGGATTTTATGCCAGAATTTAACAGTGGACCTAACAAAACTAAGGAGATGAGAACATGATGATTCCTGAAGCTTAATATCCAGTTGTGCCATGGATACTAAAGTAGTAGCTGCCTCTGGTACATTATTGGTCATCAGATATTGTTGAATATTATCACTGTAAAGCAAACATTAAAGTTAATTTGCATACAGTACAATAAAACACATCAGGAAAACTGTTTAAAATCAGAAAAAAATTTTTCTCCCACTGACTTTTAGATAATAATGAATACACACCTGGACCAAACAAAATAATGATATAGGCAACATTCACCTTTCCTCTATTCTCATTTGTGATCCTTTAATTGCTATCTAATACCCATGCGCTGCCCAAAACCCTCCCTCCATCCTCCCACCAAGATAGGATATTCCTTACTTGATACTCAAGTTCTAGATCTCTTTCTCCATTGCCCAATGTCACTGTCCCTCTCTTCCACCATTAAAACTTACCTGACCCAAGTCCCATGCTTTCAGGGCCCTGGTAGGTGACTAGCCAGCTAATCTGACTGATTCCAGATATAGTGCCAATACCTTAATGTTTTACACTTCCTTCTGTTTTAGCAGAGGTCTTCAACACTATTGATCAAAGCAATGCAGAATTTCAAACACTGTTGCAATACAAAACAATCCTTTGCCACATAGGTAACCTACTGCCCACTCTGCCTGGCAGACCCTGGTTATTTGTCACCTAGCAGCAGAAGGGAAGCCGCACAGGATTGAGTCAAGAAGACCCAAGTTTGAATCCTGATTCTGCTACTTACTACTTGTATAATCTTGGGCAAATCACACCCTCACCTGTAAAATGAGGAAGTCATACTAGATTACCTTGAAGGTTCTTTTCAACTCTAACTCTGTAATTGCATAGCATGATTCTACACCAACAGCTCTGTAACCCCACATGATTCGGTTGTTATTGCTGTGGCATTTCAATTAAGTGAGGTTTCCAGGTAACTGCAGCTTAGTCCTCTAAGTGTCAAAACATTAATTTCTCATGATTAAGACCAGAAAATGTAATTAAAATGACAATGCTACTTAAAGCAATTTACGTATTCAATGCCATACCAATAAAACTATCAAAGGATTACTTTATAGAACGAGAAGAAATGATAACAAAATTCATATGTAGGCCAAAAGGGTTGTGAATCTCAAGGACAATGATGAAAAAAAGAGAGAAAGATAGGGACCTAACAGACACAAAAGCACAATCTCAAATTCAATACTATCCATTATTGAATTCAAATTCTTGAGTTTTAAAATAAATACATTCTCATTTACTTAAAAAGAATGTAATATTTAGGAGTCATTTCATATTATAAAGTCTCAACTTCTGGGAATCACAAGAATGACATGCAAAAACTTACTAAACAGTGTTATATACCACTGCTAGGCCTATACCCAAAAGATATCAAAAAAATGGGAAAAGGTCTCATATGTGCAAAAATATTTATGACTTAGACAAACTGATGCAGAGTGAAATAAGCAGAACCAGAAGAACAATTTATACTACTCATCAATTTTATAACACTGTTTTGAAGACTGATGAACAGTTTTTGCATGGGCAGAACCAGGAGAACAATTTATCAATAGCAACACTGAGAAGACAAATAACTCTGAAAGCTTTAAGAACTGTGATCAATAACATGACCATCGATAATTCCAGAGTATCAGTGATGAAACATGACTCATCTCCTGATAGAGAGGTAATAGATTTAGGATGCATAATGAGACAAGGACATTTTTGTATGCAGCCAGTGAGAGAATGTTGTTCTGCTTAATTATGCATCTTTGTTACAAGTAATTTGTTTTTCCTTTTCTCTCTTTTTCCATAAGGTATGTGGCAGGAGAGAGACAAAAATGTTAATTAAAAAGAATATTTAAAAAAATAGTAGTGGGGTGCTACAAATGTTGCATATACTTTTAGATGAGTTCACTGTATTATTGTTAGTTAACAAATTTACTTTGCTACAAGAAAGCTTTTATGGAATGGGGGCAATCTGGAAACATCTGTAACATAAAAACAAAGCACACCAATAAAACTTTTTTTAAAAGTCCAGGGTCCATTTCATTGTCACTTTCATTCTTGTAGTCAACTGATGATAAGAGGTCACAGTCTTTCATTAGGATACCACATTTCTGTTCAAGGATTACTGCAAATACAGATATAGGATAATACTATTTTAATTGAGACTTGTCTTATAAAGTTTTCACTAGAATCTTACTTCTGTACCCCTAGAACATAAATATGTGGCAAAATGGATAAAACAAGAATTCAGACAATCTCAGTTTAAATAATTTAAACAACAAGAATGAGATGTTTTGAAATCCTCAACTCTACCACTGGCTTACTACTACTCTACCAATGACTTACTATATATACTCACAGACAAATATTTTATACTTGAAACCCTACAAAGCAAATACTTTCATATCTTACTCTCCCTCCCACACACTCCCACACTCCCACTCCCAAGCCAAACTGGCTTTCTCTCTGTTCCCCAGATGCAATATTGCATCTCTCATCTCCCTTCCTTTGCACTGGCCATCCCACATGTCCGGAACGCCCTCCCTCCTTACTCCTGCCTCATACTGGTCCTCACTTCCTTTGAGGCAGTGCTCACATACTATCTTCAGCATGAAGCCTTTGATTCCTCCAAATCAATCCTATATATTCAACTACTTTAATATGTTTTTGTACTTATTCACTTTACATTTGTGTTGCACATTTACACATGTACTTGTCTGCCCTATTAGAATGTTAGTTCCTTGTGAGAAGGGATTGTTTCATTCTTTGTACTTACATACCCAGGGAATAACACAGTGCTAGACACATTATAGGTGCTTTATTTAATACATGCAAGCTGATTGATACTATGTAAAATAACTTCCTTTTTTTAAGAAACATGAGCAATTTATGATCACTGAGACAGCCTTTCAATTGAAACAGAATGCATATTTTAGCTTTATTACATCAGAAATGCTGTTTTTTCTACCTCTAATAATTTTTTTTCTTTCAGACATTGTAATATTTCCTAGCAATGGCATAAACAATTTGAGGCAACTGCAGGAGACATCAATAAACAGCAAGGATAAGGCGAAGGGTGGGGCAGAAAAGCAAAAGGATCACAGGAGGTAGTAGGTCTCCAGTCAAGCAATTCACCCACTAAGAACTGAGTAGGTGACAGCCAATAAGAATCTCCATCTTTATTCTTCTATACATAGTACCAAAATTCAGAAGATACTTTTAAACAGAGGATATACATGTGTTTGCTGCACAGCTGTAATTAGTGTTTATTTCAGACAAACCATTCTAATTTCAGGGGAAATGTCTATTTTAATTGACCATCTCTAAAAATAAAGTAGAATAGAGCATGACAAATTAAATAAACATTTTAATTAATTAATAAGCACAGTTTGATTAAAAAAACTACTTAAAAAACATGTCTAAACTAGCTGCCTACGCTTCCCTGACTTGAAGCAAATGTATAATCATGTCACCCTCCTACTCTAAACCTTTTGCAGTCTGGCTTCTAATCTCAATCAACCAAAACTGCTCTTTCCAAGATTACCCATGATCTTATAATTACCAAATCCCATAGCTTTTAATCCTGCTTGATTTCTCTTCACCATTTGATAGCAATGACTACCTGCTTTCCTGGGTGGTCCTTTCTCTCTGGGTTTTCATAACATTGTTCTCTCTCAAGCATCCTCCTTCCCAAGTTGCCTGTGATTCCATACCAGACCACCTAACTGCAGGCCTGCCCAAAGGCTCTGGCTCCATCCTGGGTTTTCCTCTATTCTCTCTATACTCTCTCACTTGGTGAGATCATCAGCTTCTCTGGGCTCGATTAGCACCTCTCTGCAAACGACTCCCAAACTATATATCCAGACCTGATTTTCTCCCAAACTCCAGTCCACATCACCACATGTCTGTTGTCCCTTAGGCATTTCAAACCCAGTACGTCCACAAGAGAACTCTTCTAACCCTAAAATTCACCCTTCTTCCAAACTTCTTGTTTCTACTGGCTGGAGTCAGGAGGACCTGAGTTCAAATCCGGCCTCAGACACTTACTAGCTGTGTGCCCTGGGCAAGTCACCTAACCCTGTTTACCTGTTTTCTCATCTATAAAATGAACTGAAAAAGTAAATGACAAACCACTCCAGTATCTTTGCCAAAAAAATTCCAAATGGGGTCACAAAGAGTCAGACATGACTGAAATGACTGAACAACAACAAAGCTCCCTATAATCTCTAGGATCAAATGTAAATTCCTGTGTTAACGAGTTGGCTCCTTCGTACCTTTCTACATTTCTTACATATCACTCCTCTCCATGACTCTACAATCGAGCACTCTGGCCTACTGGCCATCTCTCATACACAACACTCCATTCCCCATCTCCAGGCCCTTGTACTGGCTATCCCTCATGCTTTGAATGAGCTCCTTCTTACCTCTGCCTCAAAGAATCCTTGGGTTTCCTTCAAGCTTCAGCTCAAATGATAACTTCTCAACATTCACTTCTATAAGATTTTGAGTTCTACATTTTTCCCCCTCCCCAAGACAGCATGCAATCTGATATAGGCTATACATGTACAATCATATTAAACATATTTCACATTAGTCATGCCGTAAAGAAGGATCAGAACCAAAGGGAAAAACCACTAGAAAGAGAAAAAAAAAAGGGAGAGAAAAATAGTATGCTTCGATCTGCATTCAGACTCCATAGTTCTTTCTCTTGATGTGAATAGCATTTTCCATCATGAGTCTTTTGGGATTGTCTTAGATCACTACATTGCAGTGAAGAGCTAAGTCTATCAGAGCTGGTCGAATAATGTTGCTGTTACTGTGTACAACATTCTCCTGGTTCTGCTCATCAAACGATAACTTCTAAATGAGGTCTTTCTTGGGCCCCATCTGCTAGTGTCTTACCTCCCACAATCTACTTGCTTACCTTGTATTTGCTTTGTATGGCTTTTTATGTATCTACACGAGTGCATGTTGCTTCTACCATCAGAATGGAAGGGCTTTGAGGGAAGGAACCGTTTCATTTTTTGCCTTTGCATCACCAGCACTTGGTACATTCTATAGTAGGCCTTTAATAAATGACTGTTGATGACTACTATGGAAGTGTTTTGCAAGACTACACATGTATAACTTGTATCGAGTTGCCTGCCTTCTCAATGAGGGTGGGTGGGGAGGGAGGAAGGGAGAAAATTTGGAACCCAAAGTTTTAAAAATAAATGTTAAAAAAAATTTGTTTTCAAATGCAAGTGGGAAATAAGATTATACAGGAAATGGAGTATAGAAATCTATACTGCTCTACAGGAAAATTGAAGGGGAAGGGGATAAGAGAAGAGGGGGAGAGATAGAAGGGAGGGCAGATTAAGGAAAGGAGTATTCAGAATGCCCACCATCTTGGGGTGGGGGGAGGGATGAGATGGGGAGAAAGTTTGAAACTCAAAATCTTGTGAAAGTGAATGTTGAAAACTAAAAATAAATAAATTTTTAAAACAATAAATGACTGTTGAAGGAAAACTACCTATACTAGATAATTTGTAAGTATTTAAATCTAATTTTCTTTCAAGTGGAAATAAAGCTCCCTAAAAAGTTAGCATTCATTCACAAAGCATGAAAAATTACCATTATACTATTTTTATGACAACTGAAAGGATTAAGTTTTTATAATCTCTAATTAACCTGAATGTTTAATGTCATCAATGCCCTGTTAAAGACAGAAGCCTCCAGGGAAATGATAAGTAAAGGTACAATAAATGAAGCATCTTTTACCTTAGCTCCTCTATTTGTGAAATCCATTTTAGATAGGCAAGATGCCGCTCAATCTCTTCTATTTGGCTAATCAATACTCCAAGATCATCCATCCATGGCTGTGCTGTCAACAAATGGCTGTTGATTGAACTAAAGAGAAGAGTTTCTTTTTCTAGAAGATGACTAAGAAATTTCTTTGAATCTTCAGCATTTTTTAAGGCATTTTGAATTCTTTTAGGGACTTCTGATGAAATTGTAAGTACCTGACCACACCAAAAAAAATTTTACAAAAAGGGAAATTAATGCCAAAATATTTGCAATCTTTCTTTTCATATCCAAAATATTTTAAGTTCTTTATTATGTATAGAAAATAATACAATTTCATATTATAACATGATACTGAACTAAAAAACAGAAAAATAACAACTGATGTATACCAAACTGATAACTTCAAAACTTTTACCTAGATTTTATCACATCTAAAATCTCTTATCATACTAATGTTTTGACCCTCAATAACCTATGAGGCACTTAAATACAGTTCACTTTAACTGTGGCTGTCGCTACAGAAAGCCCTGTGAACAACTAAACAACTAGGGATTGTAGGGATTCTGTGTCACACAGAACCAGTAACATCATCCACTCTAGACTATAGCTGGTTTATATACAAAATGAGAGCATATAAGAGGACCAGAGGGAAATCAGTAAAAAGGTATTGCTACACATCACTACAGTTCTTCAAATCTTACCACCCTCCCAGTTCCAACAAGACAGAAAAGGGGGAAAAAGGGTACCATATTGGCTTTGTCAGCCCTAGCTGTAAATTTATAAAACCCCCCAAAAGAAATGTTCTTCCTATATTTAAAGTGGTACCACGAGTTAATAGGTTTTTAGAATTATGGATTTAGAGCTGGTAAGGAATCTTATCAATACGTTAGGCTAACCCCTTCATGGTGCAGATGAGAAACTGGGCCCAGTTACTTTCCCAAGGTCATACAGGTAAGGAGAAGAAGAGCCAGGACTTGAACTCAGGTTGGAATAGGAATTAATTTTTTAAACCTTTTACTACAGACTCTCATATTATGGAAATATAGAGATTAAGAATGATAATCTTGCCTCTATTTTGCTGGCAGCATAGGTAAAAATACTTTTTAAGCAACAGTACATTACAAAGAATACACATTGTTCAGGGAAAGAAGACTATGGACATAAAATTTATTTTTAACCAATATGGTAAGCATAAAAGAAAATCTCTTAATCTTTGCAAAAGGGACAACAATGTAATTAAGTATAAAAGCATTTTAAAATAATTATAATAAAAGCTCCATAAAATGTCAATTAACATTAGCAACATTTTCACAATTATATAACATCATTCAAGTAGGAACTTTGTCTTTTATTTATTTTGCAAAATATTTAATAGATGGTGGGTCCTTAATAAATTAAAGTTACACAACCATTACCTAACTCTTCTGATCCCAAAGTTAAAATACCACAGTTTTTCTATCTTTATCTACAATTACTCATTCTATACAAACTTGCAATGAAGTCATCAAATCTATACTTCAGCAAAAACAGAGTTTAAATACTTACCTGTTCTTCTAATTGTGCTTTATTTTCTGTCAGCTGTTCTATGAGTTTTCCAAGTTTCTCTAAAGATTTAAGATCATTTCCAACTTCCTTTTCTACAAATTCAGACACGTAGGAAGGGATATCACAGGTATCTACATCATGGTTGGTTTGTTCTTTTCTTACAAGAGCTGCCATTCTTATGTCACCTAAAATTTTTTTTTAATTGTAAAGCAAAAAAAGTTACAATATTCACTCAATGACAACAACTGTATGCTACAGAACATACGCAAGAAGGCACACTGGGATCAACTCAGACAATCCACAAGCATTTATTAAGCTGACACTTTGGTAAGACTATGAGCTTTACGTCCCTTAACTTCTAAGATTTAGCTACCAAATTATAGCTACCAAATACAGAGATTTATCATACACAAAAGACCATATGGGAAAAGGATCATCAACAGATTGGGTTAGTAATGTTGGAGATCATTGATGTTTTTTTCCTGTCATGAACCTCAAACCTTAACTACTGCAATAGTCTTCTGATTGGTCTCCTGCCTAGTCTCTCTCCACTCCAGTCCATCCTCCACTCAACTGTCAAATTGAACTTCCTTAAGCATACGGCAACCTCCTCTTGCCTTCTTTCAGTCAACTCCAGAGGCTCCCTATGACACCCAGGATTAAACAGAAAATTAGCAGTTAAACTTGACTCCCTCCTACCCTTCCAATCTTATTATACATACTACCCTTTCACCTATACTCTACCACCAGTGACACATTGGCTTTCTTGCTCTTCCTCACACCCAATACTCCATCTCTAAGTTGCTAGCATTTTCACTGGCTCTCCCCCAAGCATGCAACTTTCTCCCTTATCACAGGCCCCTAGCACCCCTGGCTTCCTTCAAGTCTCAAAGTGACACTTGCTGCAAGAAGCCTTTCCCAATTCTTCTTAATCTTAGTGTCTTCCTTCTGTTAGGAATTATTTATTGATCTGTTGATTTATATCCAATTTATCCTGTCATGTTGTTTTTATTACTTTAACTTTTTAAAAAAAATTTTATCTTGTTTGTACAAAGTTGTCTGCATGTTGTCTCTCCCCCTGTCCCCCATTTGACTGAGAACACTTTTTTTGGTCTTTTTTTGTACCCCTGCCTTTGGCACAGCGCCTGGCACATGGTAGGCGAACATAAATGCTTGTCAACTAACCAGATCCATATGGCTGTCTGGCGAAGCCTAAGGATCCCTTCTCGTTATGTTTGTAAATGCATAAAATAAAATACATAGGATTACAAAGGAAACCAATCGCATACGAAGTTATTACAATTTACGTTACTAACAACAGTTAGTACAATTTTTGAAAATTCAATTAAAGGAATAGGCTTCACCAGAATTCACTGACCTGTCTAAAAATTTATCCACGGGTGGGCTACGTGGACCCCAAGAAACACCCCCGTCCCCCCTGATTTTGCAGACTGAAGACTTGATTTTGCAACTGAGTGAGGTCAAGTGACTTCCCCTGGACGAGTAGATAATAAGTGACATAGTCCACACTCGAACCCAGGACAGCGCACCCCTAACCCTCCCGGCTGTAACCCGCCTGCGCCGCTCCCTTGGACTTCTTTCCTTTATTCGGGGGGGAAAGGTCCCATCCCTCGTCCCGGGCCGTGGGAGGCTGTCTGTCCTCCGTGCTCTCCCTTGACCTCCCCTGACCTCAGCTCAGCTCCGGCCGCCTCCTGCTCTCCGTCTTCTCGGCTCCATGCGCAGCCCGTGCGATCCGCGGAGGGAGCCCCTTCAGGGCCGGACTCGCAGAAGCGGGGATGGGCGTTTCACCCCGGAGGCTGCCGAGGTGGCTGCCAACGTCACTTCCTTTCCCCAACTAGAGGACTTCTTCCCCTCCTTCCTAGAGGGACACATTCCTCCCTTTTCCTGGCCACGTAAAAACTAGCCTGTGGCGCCGTCGCCTGGCTGGAGGTCGCGCTGCCAGAGCCTGGCTTGCAGTCTTGTCTTGGTAGCTAAACTGATCGTGGTCCTGATACTCCAAGGTCCGTAGGAACCTAGGTAATAGTATTAGTAATAGTACTTGTAGTAGTTGGTTGGTTTGTTGTCTATTATGCTGCAAAAAGACCAAAATGACATCACTATGTTGGGGTCAAGGTAAAATGTGTACTGTGTGATCAGACCAATAGGAGCTTGGAAGGGTCTACCAGAGGTCCGGCACAAATAAACATTTGGAGTAAAGATGTCTCTAAAAAGTAGTAGTAGCAGCAGCAGCAGCAGCAGCAGTAGTAATAGTAAACAATAACAACAATCATAATAACCTTTATATACATATAACATTTATATTTACTAATCATAGTCCTGCATATTATATGAAGTCAAATAGAAATGACAGTGGATAGAGAGCGCTGGATCTAGAGTCAAGCTGACCTGCATTTAAACCTTGCTGGGCAAATCATTTTACTCTCTTATCCTCAGTTTCCTCACCTGTAAAATGGAGATAATAATAGCTCCTACTTCATAGGGTTGTGGTGAGGATCCAGTGAGATAACATATGGAAAGCACTTTGCAAATTTTAAGGTGCTATAGAAAAGGTTAACTATTATTATTAACGATGGATCACAAATCTTGCAGGTAATGGTTGAGAAAAACTCTAGTAGCAAAGATTACTGCTTTATGCAGCTAAAATCCTCTGCCTTTTATTTTGTAGTTATATACAACAGTATCCAAGAATACAATCACACCATTAGAGTTTTGTGAAGTTGAAATATGATTTAAAAAAAAAAAGGAAAAATGCCAGTAGTACTACCTTCCAAATTTTGCACTGATGGCAAAAAATACGCAACTAAACCTCCCCACTCCAAGGGCATGGCATTGGGATAACAGGTCCATTTTTTTCCCCATGCTTTTTAACTATGCTCAAAGGAGGCAAGTTTCCTGGCCCTTATTGGGGTCGTGGGTGCCCAAAATGTGGGCTGCTATAGTCACTACAGAGAGTGAATAACCCAACACAAACTCATATCACTTCTAAGCAATGCATTAATATCACAGATTTAGAGCTGGAAGAGGTGCAAACTCATTTTACAGACAAGGTAACTGAGGCCTAGAGAGGTCAAGAGACTTGCCCAGGGTCACACAGTCATGACTGACAAAGCCAGAATTTGAACCCAGGTCCTCTGATTCTTAAATCTAATGATCTTTCCACTGAACCAGACTTCCCCAGATGGCTCTGTGCCTCAGTTTCCTTATTCATCCAATGAAGAGGTTGAATTCCAAGGTCCAACTTTAATAATCTATAGCTCCATGACTCCACCTCCACCTCCTTCAATCCTTAATTATGACAACTGAAGTATTCGCAGCCCCTCCCACACTTCTCTGAAGGAAAGTATGTCTGACACTTTGAGGGTCCTAAGGCAAACACAACTTCTTATGCCATCATTCCCGAATTTTCTGCTTTCTAATTTTGCCTACAGTGATTCTCTTAGACACTCTTCAGCAAGGGAGATGGCTCAAGATTAACAAGGAATAGAAGTCACAGAAGAGTTCAGCTCCTGTGCAATGATGGAAACATCATCTGAGGTTATTAGAATTTGGAGCCCCTGTTATCAAATAAAGGCTAGGAAAAGTTGGGTTTTTTATGGCTTTTTACTTAGGATCTTACTTTTAACTGCTTTATTGAAAAAAAAATAAGTGAACACAAGGCAGGGGATGAATGAGCAGGAGTTTATTCAGGTGCTGGCTTTTATTTATTTTCTAAAATGTGCATTTAATATCTTGACTTAATTCCCTCCTTCCCCCAATCATCTTCATCTATATCATTTATTCAGATCTCAGTCATTGATACCTAACAACAACTATACTTTTGGTAGTATGATACTTAAAAAAAATAAAGTGAAGAGGCATGAAAATATACTCCTTTTCTTCTACATTGAAGGATGTAAACCAGTAACATTATAAATTATTTGGAGTTTAATAAACTCCAGGGATACACTGAGTCTGTTGCATTAGAGGACTTTAGAGGGAATCACCAGGGGAAGATTAATTATAGACTCATGAAACTACTAAGGTCTAGAGGGGGTTGAAATCTTCATAGATGAAAGGCATCTACCCATGGGGATGAAGTCAGAGGAGCCATGAAGAACACATTTTAATAACATCCAGGAAAATTTAAAACATGAATAGAAAATTGGTTTCCTGGTTCACATGTGCATCATTATGCATAAGTATTTTGCACCATTTGCTCCACACTTTAAATCAAACTAATTACTACATTGCTTCAGTGTGAATGAACTTTTCACATATTTTTTTAATCAGTGTTCTAATGCAAGAATATATGCCATGCATGTGTCTTGTGGTACGTGTCAGTGACAACATTTTAGGACCCCAAAACCATGCTGAATCATTGAATTAAATCTCCAGAAGTAATACAAGAGAAGATCAATCTCTAATAATTACTATTTGTGTAACCTTGGACAATATCCCTGGGCCTCAGTTTCCTGATGTGTAAAACTGGGGAATTAGACTAGGTGACCTTGTCTCTAGCTCTATTATCTTCCAGCTGCCATTTTATCCAACAGTAAAAGTATAAACAATATACTGCTTTTGTAGAAAGTATTCCCCAAGGAGTACCTGCCTGTCTAGCTTCTCTCTTCATTCTTCCTTTGGCCAGAATGAAATTTCCAGTTACCAGCAGTAAGTCATGAACTAGGTTATCAAGTCTTCCCTTGGATTAAAGCTAAATCCGTGAAATGACAGAGTGTGATGCATGATGTACCAGAGTACATTTCTAGTACTCTGGGAGTAAAGAAAAAAAATAAAATAAGATGATGAATGGAGGAGGTTGTCAGATGGCTTGATGAAGATGCTTGAAGGAAGAGATGAGGGTTATCAATAGTCCACAGGGATGACAGTTTGAGCCTATGCTCCTCTCCTTCTCCTCTTCCTCATTCCTCCAAAACAGAATTTGTATCTTCTAGTCAGTCTGCCCCTACCTGCTCTTCCAGTCTATCACGCCTATACAGATCTTATTTTTCTCCTTTCATAATCTTGACCATTGGGAAGAAATACATGTGAGCCTCTCTAAAAAACAAATAGTTGATTGTTGTGTTAGGGAAAGATGTGCTTTTCAGGGCAAATTAACATTGGTATCTGGAGTTACTACTGAACTGCCACCCTGACTATATTTTGCAGTTGCTTCTCTCCCCACTCCCCCCACCCAGTTTTTACAGATTTAGAATTTTAAAGGACCTGAGAGGTAGCCCCCTTATTTCAGATGAGAAAACTGAGGCCAGGAAGGTTAAATAATGACTTGTCTGAGGTCACACAGGTGAACAAATTGTGGTATATGAATGTAACAGAATACTATTGTGCTATAAGAAATGATGAGCAGTGACTGCAGAAAAACCTGGAAAGACTTGTATGGTCTGATGCTGAGTGAAGTGAGCAGAACCAAGAGAATGTTGTACACAGTAATAGTAAATTGTTCGATGACTAACTTTGATAGACTAAGCTCTTCTGAGCAATGCAAGTATCTAAGACATCTCCAAAAGTCTCGTGATGGAAAATGCTATCCACATCCAGAGAAAGAACGATGGAGTCTGAATGCAGATCGAAGCATAGTATTTGCTCTTTCTTTTTCTTCGGTTTCATTTTGTTTCTTATTTCTTGTGGTTCCTCCTATTGGTTTTAATTTTTCTTTACAACATAATTAATGTGAAAATATGTTTAATAGGAATGTATATGTAGAGCCTATATCAGGGAGGTGGAGAAAGAAGGGGAGAAAATTTAAAACTCAAAAGCTTATGTAAGTGAATGTTGAAAACTAAAACTAAATTTTAAAAAAAAGAAAGAGACATATAGCCAGAACTTGAATTCAGGTCCTTTTAGCTCCAAACATACTACAATCTATCTCATTGTGATATTAATTATGAATCAACAATAGCCCTAGGAAGTGTGATGATCCCCATATGTTTTAATCTTAAGAAAATTGGAGCTGTGATATTCTCTTCCTGTAGTATTAGAAACAAAAAACTACTTTTAATTTTAATTAGTTGTCCTGTCCTCTTTCAAGTGTGAATAATTTAGGTATTAATCAACTGAAAAACCCCTGCAAGTAATGCAACAGACCAGAAAGTTAAGGGTCATAAATCCTAGATTAGTTTTGAAATGAGTAGAATAATTAGACCTGGGCCAAACAGTGCCATGCACATATTTTTCAGTCAGTCAATACTCAGTTTGCAGAATTAAATTTAAAATCTGACCACCAGTGGCTTTGAGGAAATGTCTGAAAAACACGGGATTATTAGGGGAATCTGTATTTTTAAAAATGGCTCTCTCCACACTGTCCAGTGCTGAGCTTGCCTCAGTCCAGGCTTGCCTCAGACATGCTTCTCACAAAAACCTTACTTAGTATGGCTATCTTCTCTGTTAAGAAGGATGGAAATGTGGAAGAATCTACTTCTTGTCCCTACAATTTTTGAAGGAATTATATCTTCAATATAAGTGATAAAAGAAGTATTTTTTTCAAAAAATTTTAAATTTTAGATTAAAACATTTTTCTTTTCAGATCCACACATTCTTATCTGCCTCCCCATCCCATTTAAACAAAATCCCCATTACAGTAAATATTTTTTATTATTGAATAAGTTCCCAATTCCAGCGTGGTGGGGAAGAAGTAAGACTAATGGCACATAATTCAGTAGCAATACACTTCGTAAATTCACCCAAGTAGGTGAATAAATCCTGGGGAGCTTCTCTGGAGGCCCATAGAGCTTAAACCACTAGCCCCGCCAGGATTATGCAGCTGGAGCCCAAAGCTGGATTTGAACCCGAGTCTCCCCTACAAACCCAAGACCAGCCAGTGGCACCCTCGACGAGTCTACTGCAAGACTCGCAGCAGCCCCTCAGAAATTATCCGACTTTTTTCCATTCCACTCGGACTCCCGCTGAGTCAGGCTGCCCCCCCGCCACTTATCTCAGCATAAACGCCCATTACCCAGTAATGAGGTCATTGTATGATTAGTGGTAATGAACTGCTTTGACTTCGTTACCGGAGACCTCCCGTGAAGTGTGAGTCTCTTTAAAAGTACATAATGCAAATGCATCAGTAAAGCCGAAAGTGATAAAACAGTTAGGATAGTAATAAAGAAGAGCTAGTATTAATACGGTGCTGAGGTTTGCTTGCAAGCATTCTGCAGATGTTCTCGGCTTTGGTTAGGTCTGTGGGGGAGGGGAGGATTCCAGCCACGCTCACACAAGTCCAAGGTCTCGGGCGGTCCGGGCTGCGGGCGGGCAGAGCCCCGGGATGGGCCCCGCAAGCCCGGCAGCCGGGGCCGCCTCTGGGAGTCCGGGCTGTCGGCACGAGCGCTCGGGGCCCGAAGCCCCCAGGGCCGTTGAAGCCGGGGCGCGCGGAAACGTGGCGGGGACGCCCGGCTCCGGCCGCCCCCGGCGGGGAGGACCCTGGCGGGGCCGAGCCTGGCGCTGGGTCCGCCTCCTGGGCGCGTCGCTCGCGCCGCCGCACGTGTGCGAGCTCCGGCGGCGGGCTGCGTGTCCATTGGCACCGGCGGCGCGGGCGCTGGGGGATGTTCAGCGGTCTGGGCAGCGGGCTCCTGCGGTCCGGCTTCGCCGCCCCCTCCCGGCCTTCGGCCGCGCTTCCTCCGCCTCCCCGGGGTTCCAGGAAGGGCTGCGGCCGCCCACGGCGCCGGGCCTCTGTCCGCGAGCCCTCCCTCGGGCCCAAGCCCCTGCCCTGCGCACGCTGGTGAGTAGGAACTACGCGCGCCCCCGGCTCTAACCCAGAGCCCTCGGCCTGTCTGCCTCCATTAGCTGCTCCGCCCGAGGGAGCGTGGCCCGAGTCGGCCTCAGCGTCCCGCGGCTTCGTCTCCCCGCCTCCTCCTCTCCGCTTCCATCCTGGCCTTGGGGTCCGCATTCTCCCCACTTCTCTGGGCTTGGCATAATGCATGCCTCCCCACCTCCCCTGCACCTTTCTTCTCTCCTGCTTGACAGCTTGTCCCTTTCCTTTTCCACTCTTTCCCTCTTCCACGTGCTTAGCAGGAGATTGCTGACGTTTCCAGGCACAATTTTTTTATTATTATTTGCTGAAATAGTGTATGGATGAGGAAGGAATTGTGATGGGGGAACACTGTTGCTCCTTCTATGGGGAGGGGGTGATGGATCGTTGATGGGTTTTTGAACCGGTAGGAAAAAGCATTGATCAGATATGAAAACGGCATATGGCCCTCTAGTGGGAATCCCTGGTTCGATCCAGCGAATGCACGCTGGACCAGGAATCAGGAAGGCCCTAGTTCAAATGTGACCTCTGACTCTTACTAGCCTTGTGGCCCTGGACAAGTTACTTAACCGGTCTGCTTTTCCTTATTTGTAAAATGGAGGTGACAATATCAGCCGTCTCCTGGAGTTCGGATAAAATGAGGTATTTGTTAAGTGATTGGCTCTATATAAATGCTATTATTACTGTTTCCCAAAGTGTCTTGGTATCTCTACTTTGAAAAGGATTTGAGCGGTCATTTGAATTTGTTGCCTGGTGCACCCACTCCTGAATGTTTACATTTAAGCCTTAGGCAGTCAGTAATCAGGATTTTTAGGACTATATTTCCCTAAGAATGCTACAGACGGTTGCAGTTTCCAAACTTTCCTTTTTCTTCCAGTGTCAGGTAAAATGCTCAAAATAAGAAAACTTTTTAACTGTTAAAAGCAATGTAAAAGTGTAATGAATGGGCTGTCCCTCTAGACTAAAGGTTTGATAGCAGTGAATTCTTGTTCACTAAAGGTGATTAAGGGCAGCTAGGTGTTGAAGTGGATAGAGCACTGGAGAGATAAATAGACTCATTTTCCTAAATTCAAATCCAGCTTCAGACACTTACTAGCTGTGTGACGGAGGGAGAGTCACTTAACTCTATTTGCCTCAATTGCCTCCTGTGTAAAATGAGCTGGAGAAAGAAATGACCAACTACTCCAGTGTCTTTGCCAGGAAAACCCCTAATAGGGTCAGGAAGAGTCTGATAGGGTTGAAAAGCAACAAAAAAAGGTGATTAGAGAAGGCTGACTGGCTTCTTGTCAATAATTCTATAGATTAGGATACATATTCCAGATGGGAGTTGGACAAGATGCTTTCTAAAGTTCCTTCCAACTCTTAAGATTCTGTGATTCTGTGAACTGTGTGTGATTTACTTTTTTTTAAAGAAATTAACTTTTTTAGTCAACACGAATTATTTCCTCTTTCCCAGTTCTCTATTTAAAAAGAAAGAAAGAAAATAATAGATATAGATAGTCTAATTTACTTTCTACCTCTGTGTAGCAGTGTTGGTAATAGAATTGTACGGTTTTGTCTTCTACTTGGACTCAGACCTGAAGCGTATAGGAATGGATCTGGGAATCAGACCTATGTCTCTGCTGAGCTGCCTCTAACAGATCATATATGCCTTCTCATCTTGTATGACTTTTCCTTCCATATCTTCCATAGGGTGATCACCCAATATACCATACTCTGAGTACCCAGGTGACACTTGGAGTGTGTTCACGTTACCCCTACTTTTGCTTCATGACCAATCGTATATCTTCTGGAGTAATGGAGGATATACCTGAATGGAGCTGTGGGTATTCCTCGCTCGTGCAGATTGCTACTCATCCTTGGGCTGTCCATCTTCTTGTTCGTATCCTTCTGTAAATCCCCTATAATTTTTGGGTGACCTTCCCCTGGATCTCTTCACATTTACATGGATAGCAGTAAAGAGCACATGGGCTTTTCACTTGTTTATTACTCATTCTCACTCTCTAGGTAGCGCATTTGTCCTTTCCAGTCTCCCGTATATACGAATATATGTATTTGTATACATATGTAATATGCATCTTGTTTCTTTTTGCTTCTCCCTACACACTTCTTTGTTGGTAATATGTTATAGTGTATTCATAAACACCATGTGTCTCCCTTAAGTCCTTTGGGCAATCTGCAGCTTTAGTTCTTGGGAGAATGTGATGTTTAATTACTGAGAGTGATGTAGTATCACCAGACAACCAATGACATCAGGAGGGTGATGTCTTGACTTACAAGTAAATTGGATTTAAGTGAGGAAGAGCTGTGCAAAGTCATCAGCCTCACTCTCTCCAGTGGAAGGCATAGCTCAGAATGACTGGCAAGTTCTGGATTTGGAGTCAGAGAACCTGAGTTATTGCCCTAGTTCACCCTTGTGACCACGGTCAAATTTCTTAACCTCTCTGTTCCTCTTTCTTCTTCATCATCCTCATCATCATGTGAATGAATGAATAAATATTTTTTTTATATAATTGGGGTTAAGTGACTTGCCCAGGGTCACACAGCTAGTAAGTATCAAGTGTTTGGTTTGAACTGAGGTGCTCCTGACTTCAGGGCCGGTGCTCTATCCACTGTGCCACTTAGCTGCACCAAATAAAGAATTTCTTAAGCTTACTATGTGCAAAGCTCTCTTCTGAGCTGTGGAGACACAAATAGAAAATAACATAGTTGCTGCCCTCAGGGAGCTTCCATTCTAGTGGGGGAAGGAACATACATGGAAGATTTTACCTGAAAATCTGATAGACGAGTCCCATGATCCTTAGGTTGCAAAATAGATGGTAATGCTTCTTAAAAGTCAGTTCACTGATAAAATCATATCTGTAAATGAGGTGGTTGGACAAGCTGACACCTAAGGATGCTTCTAGTTCTGAATCTGTGATCCTATAATTTCTCAGTGTCCTTATGATTGTCACAGCCAGTACAGCTCTCTTCTGTGTGTGGGCTGTCCCAAAAATCATAATGTAGTTGTCAGTGATGGAGAGAGGTTGTTAGAATAGAATCTATGCCCTTTTTTCATCTGTTTGTTGTCTTCCTTCCAGTTTCATCCTTAAATGCCATTTAAATGCCCTTACTCAGATGGGTCTCATGCCAAGCTTTCTATAAACTTGTTTTTTTCCTCCACTGCTTTTAGATGTTTTGAAAGGCAGTAGCACTCATAATCTTGCGCTATCCTGTCAATCAGTCAGCAAGGATTATTAATTCCCTACTGTGTACCAGGCTAAATGCTAGGAATATAAAGATAAATGTGAAATAACCCCTACCCTCTGTCCTCTGTAAACTCTTACAAGGGAGTTTATATTCTAAAAACCATTGTAACTATTGTCTGCCGTCTCTCTTCACCTGGCAAGGAGATCATATCTCTGCTGACTAAAGCAGTTTCTAGGCTCTTTTGGTCGCCATATTGTGGCAATCAATTTGTAGAAGTAAATTTCCTTAGAAAATGGTCATCATTTTTGTCATTGTTCTTTTGTGCATTATTCATGAAGTCTAGCTGAAGTTGCCTCGACTGCATGCATATTGTCTCATTTTTGTTCTGTTTTGATCCTGATTCTGACCTTTGTTCTAACAAGTTGGTGGTCTGGCTGAATACAAGATGATTTGGAAATGACTGACATCAGTGAAGAGTCGTTTTTTTTTAATATTAAGTATAATTTTCACTTTTTTATAGTGTTCTTTGGTACTTAACCATGTATCAGTGCCTCTTGACTCTTCTTGAAGAAAATATTCATGCTTATATATGTCTCAGAGGGCATGGGTTCAGGTCTCACTCCAGTGCTTCCTACTTGTGTGACCTTAGTCAAGTAATGTCTTTGGGCCTCTTCTTCTGCTATGAAATGAGGGAGTTGCATGAGATGATTTCTTCCCCTCCCTCCCACTTAATAGTATTTTATTTTTCCAATTACATACAAAGATAGTTTTCAACACTCACTTTTATAAGATTTTGAGTTCCAAATTTTTTTCTCCCTCCCTCCCGCTCCCTTCCCCAAAACGGCAAGTAATCTGATATAGGCTGCACATACACAGTCATATTAAACATATTTCCACATTAGTCATGTTGTGAGAGAAGAATCAGAACAACAGGGAAAAACCACGAGAAAGAAAAAAAAGGGAAAATAGTATGCTTGGATCTGCATTCAGGCTCCATAGTTCTTTCTTTGGGTCTGGATAGCATTTTATCTTTTGGAATTGTCTTAGATTATTGTATTACTGAGAAGAGCTAAGTCCATCAAAGTTGGTCATCGCACAGTGCTGCTGTTACTGTGTACTGTGTTGTTCTGGTTCTGCTCACTTCACTCAGCATCAGTTCATGTAAGTCTTTCCAGGATTTCCTGCTTGTCATTTCTTATAGCACAATAGTATTTCATCACATTCGTATACCACAGCTTGTCATGAGATGGTTTCTAAGGTTCCTTTCCACTCTAAAGCTATGATTCTATGATCCTAGGTTAAGGGGCTTTTTAAAGACCAGACCTGTGATTTTATTCCCAAGAAGGCAGCTTCCTCTACCTGCTCTCTGCTTGCTTTGCCTCTTAGACTTAGAAAGCAGTGGATTGGACTTGAAATCTCTGAGACCCTAGTTCATACCCTACCTTGACGCCTCTTTGCAGGATCCTTGGGGCACTGAGAAGTTAAGTTACTTGCTCAGGGTCACACAGCCAGTATGTTTCAGAGGTGAGACTGTAGCTTTCCTGACTCCAAGGCCAGCTCTTTCCCCAGCAAGCTGACCCTCAGATGTGGGTCTAGAAGTCTTCAGCTTATTTTGTTCCTTACTACTGAACTGTGCTTTCAGCATCTTTTTTTCACCTATCATGCCCACCTTTGCATCAAACTGACCAAATATTAAAGTATATATTGATTTAATTTAGAAGGTCTCATTGAGTTCTTTGTGGAATCTCTCTGCTTCCTCATTCTCAGCAACAGATAATTGGCACACGAGCTACAATTTTCTTCGTGGTGATCTTTTTTGCAAACGTTTACCAGGAACATTGCAATTTGAAGTGACCACGTCTCATGAAATGTTTCTTACTGCCTTGGAATACATGATAAAACCAACACTTTCATTGGCCTGTTCAAGGAAAGCTTTGTGAAACATCCCTCCAACTTTCTTTAGTCTTTTTTTTATTATAACATCAAGAGAGATGTAGTGTTGCAAAGTTGGTTACTGAACAAATATCTCACATTTAGAGAACAAGAAGCTAAGTTAATGTTTATAGAGGATGTGAAAATGAAGTGATTCTTAGTATCCTTTCCCTCCTTGTTTGCCACTCAGCCACTGTGGGCCATTTTGTATTTTGTTTGGGTTTGGGTTTCCATGGCCAAAGAAATTTGACAAGTGGTTAACTAACTGATGATAAGTCTCACTGGACCTAGGGTTGACCTTGAAAAACAGAGTCTCTTTTCCGAACTATACTTTGAAACCTTTCCTCAGCCTGAAAGAGTTTATGCTCCACTTACGGGTCACCTTCAAGAACTTGAAGTCACCTCTACAATGTGACAAGACAGAGGAGGAGGAGGAGGAACATGTTGTGGAGATCTGAGTATAATGTTAAGAAATAGATACCAGTGGTTTATTTTAGTATTGTTTTCAGTGAACAAGCAGTAGACTGGCTAGGGCCACTTAAAAACCTACTTGTGATCCCTGTGGGGAGGATGTATCAGTGAGCATAAATTTAGAACTACAAAGAGTCTTAGAAGCTATCTAGTCCAGCCCATTCTTTTTACAGATGGTTTGAGTCCAGAGAGGGAAATCAGTTCCCCTAGGTAACCCAGGCAGTAAGAGTCAGAAGCAGGATTTGATCTCAGGTCCTTGACTCTAAAGTGCTCTTTCCTTAGTCATTTATTGAGCACCTACTGTGGGCCAAGCACTATGCTGAGTGCTAGGGATACAAATAAGAAAAAGATAGTCCTTGCCCTCAAGGAGCTTAAAATCTAGGAGGGGAATATCGTACCCTAAAGGAAGCTGAAAATTGAGTGAATGAGGGAAGGCCACTAGAGGCTACCCTGTACTTGGCATGATGTTTCCAAGCAGAGCAGCTGGTAGGAAATGAAGAGTTTTATAAAGGAACACATTCTTAGCTTCCCAGTGTGTGGAGCATAAGCAAATTGTACAGTTTATTTGGCTACAGTCATTCAGACACTAATACTAATCAAAGTATGTGCTAAGTGAACTATCTCTTTGGGTTTTTTGGGGGTTTTTTTTGCTTTTTGGTGAGGCAGTTAGGATTAAGTGACTTTCCCAGGGTCACACAGCTAGTAAGTGTCATGTGTTTGAAGCCAGTTTTGAACTCAGGTCTTCCTGACTCTAAGGTCAGAGCTCTCTATCCACCAGGCCACCTAACTGCCCCTGAACTATCTCTTTGAATAGATGAAAACGATACTTTAAAAAAAAAACCAAACCCTCTCCTTTCCAGAAAAGCTATACGTACCCTTTTACCAAGAACAAAAAAGAAAGGAAGAGAAAGACAGTTGAGCAGAACCAACTATGGCCTCAGCTGAGGGCACATCTCTAGCATACGTCCCTTTCTGTCCATTCACATAGGCCAGTGAAATAGCCCCCTAAGGGCTCTCCCTGCCTTTAGACTCTCTCCACCCCAGTCCATCTTCCAACAGCTGCCCAAGTGACTCCTAAAGCACAGATCTGGCAGTCGGTCTCCTGCTTAGTAAACTTCAGCGGGTCTCTGTTGCTCCTAGGACAGATTACAAACTATTTAAAGTCCTTTCCTGCCTGGCAGGAGCCTACCTTTCCAGGCCTATTGAGAATTACTTTTTCATAAACTAGTCTGCTGGGTATTTTCCACACACAATATTCCATCTCCCGTCAATGTACCTTTGCACAGACTTTCCCCTGTGTCTGGGATAAACATCTTCCTTACTTCTCACATGAGAGAATAACCTAGCTTTATTCAGAATTCAGCTCAAGTGCCACCTTTCTCCAAATTTTGTATTTAGTTTTCCATGTGCATTTTCCCTGTATAGAATATGAACTTCTTGAGGACAGGGACTACTTTGTTGTTATTGTAGCTGAAGCACCTATCATGATGCCTGGCACGTAGTAGGTGCTTAAGACATGCTTGTTGAATAGAATTGAAGCATTCTTCTTAAAATATTTATGTTCTTTCTTTACTCTCTTTTTTCCCCTTCTACAAAGATTATCTTAGATGCTGTCTTGGGACCTTAAAAATGGAGACAGTGGAAGTGACTGGAGTATCTATGAAACGTTCTCTTTCCATTGACGAAAATGATGACCTGGTTCAAGCTGATGAAGCTAAAAGACAAAAGGTCTCAGAATGCTGTTTGGCTAAAGATCAAGAGACTTTGGGTGATGGTTGTGCCCTGAGCAATGAGACTGTAACCAGACAGTCAGAAACCACCACTGCCAGATATGGTAGAAACAACATTGAGGCCCAGATTGAAGAAGAAGAGGAAGAGGAAGATGGACTTTTGGAAGAGGAAGAGGAGGAGGAGGAGGAGGAGGAGGATGGAGAGAGCTTTGCTGATATGATGAAGCATGGACTCACCGAGGTTGATGTTGGCATCACAAAGTTTGTGAGTTCTCATCAAGGCTTCTCGGGAATCTTAAAGGAGAGGTATCTTCATTTTGTATATAGTTGATTTGGTGAGGCTGTGGGCCGAACTGAAATTCATCTCTGAGGTTCTGAAAGCATAGCCAGTAAATTTATGCACTCCATTTCCATTTAATGTGATAGTCTTTAGTTTGAAATGTTTGACCTTGTTAAGGAGGAGGGAAAGACAGAAGTAGCCCAGTCTGTACTGCAGAATATTACTTAGGGAAATGGTATTTTGTGAGTTGGATTTAATTAGGATCTGTATACAGATAACTCTCATTTCTATATATCCCGCCCTAATTTATCTCCTGAGTTCCAGCCCCATATCACCAACTATAGTCTGTTGGACATTTTGATCTGGATGCCCTGGAGGCATCTCGATCTCAAAATGTCCAAAACAAAACCTATTATCTCTTCCACCAAGTCTACCCCATCTTTCTAACTTCCTTACGTCTATCAAGGACACGATTACCTTTTCACTCACCTGGGTCTGCAATCTCAGGGCCATCTTTGGTTGTTCCCTTTCCCTTAACCCACATATCTGTGCTTGGCCAAATCTTGACATTTCTGCCTCTACAGCTCTGTCTCACGTGCCCCCATCTCTGCACCCATGTAACCACCACCCTCATTTAGGCTCTCCTTCCTCAGTAAATTCCATTGGCTCTTTGTTATTGCTAGGATTAATTATAAACTCCTCTGGCACATTTAAACTTCCACCAGCCTGGACCCAAACTATCTTTCCATTCTTATGCATTATCCCCCTTCATATACCCTGTGGTCCCATTAAAATGGTATTTCTTACTGTTCCTTATATGTGGCACTCTACAATTCCAGTGGTAGACCATCTCCAGGCCTTTGTGCTGGCTGTCATGCCCAGAACAAATTACCTCACTTCCGCCTCTTAGAATCCCTAGTTCCTTCAAGATTTAGCTCAAGTACCTCCTCCTCCTCATCCCCACTCAAACCCCACTCTCCCAGCTGCTTGTGCCCTCAGCTGATATATCCTCTTGTGTTTGTATATATACCTGTATATCCATGATAGTGTGTAAGCTCCTTGAGTTCCTTCTTTGTATGTCCAGCTCTTAGCATGGTTCTTGGCACGTGGTGAATACTTAATAAGGCTTTTGATTGATTGATTGGTGGCTTCATTTACATGCTCTAGGTTGTGCTGTCAAGTAGAAGTCCAGTTCCAAACTACCTAATTTGTAATTAATATGCAAATAATGCTGCTGATAATTTCCAAAACAATTTATTTTATTAAATAGGTTAAAGTTTTCTTCTGGAATTTTATAACTGAATTTCTTTAGCTCCTCTTGCCCATGTTTTCATAGAGAATACTAAGGCAAATTTCAGCCTCTGAGAATTTTTTTTTCCTTTTCTGATTGGGATCTTTTATTTCGTTGCTCTAGGGAATTCTTGGTGTGAAATTCCCTTCATGAATTCAGCTCAGAATGAATATGTAACTTTATAACTTGAGACTGTTGCCTATGGCGTTGAAAGGTTCTTGCTGTTCTTGCCCGGAATCCCAGAGGCAAAGACGCAAATGAGCTTGGGTCTTCCCAGCTCTAAGACTGGGCCTGTAGCCATTACCCTCTAAGTTATACTGCTTCTTGTTGAAATTATTTCGATTTAAAGTGACCTAAATTAATACAGTTTTACTGTGTTTCACCTGTTATTTAATGATAATTGTTACTTGCATAGGCCAGGAAAAAAAATTATAAACTGTTGTTTTTGTACTTCTCTGCAGGATTACACAAAACCTCTCTATTAAGTATAGTGCTAGGCTCATACTGTATACAAGTCAGCATTCATTAAAAAAAAAAAAACAGAACACCACCATAGTAATGATTCCATGTAGCTTAATAGTGAGGGTGGGGAAAAAAGGAACAGTTTTAACCTGTTCAAGGCTTTTATTGACATTCTTAACTGCTTACAAGTATGATCTTGAAATTTAATGAAAAATTGAATGCTTTCTTTTTCTATTTTCTTTTTATTAGATACTCTGACTTCATTGTTCATGAAATAGGGAAAGATGGCCGTGTGAGCCATTTGGATGACTTCTCTGTGCCCGTGGATGATGAGGTAGCTGTAGAATTCTTTAACAAAGTTACTGGTTCTAGTAAGATCATGTTATTTTCATGCTTGGAATTCTGTTTGTGAATAAGTGCTGGTGTTTTTTTTTTTAATTTCTCTTCTTTGCTTTTTTCTCTTGGTCATTTTAAAGGATCCTTCTGACAATATATTTACAGTTTTGACAGAAGAAAATAAGCAGCGTTTAGAAGAACTTCAGCTTTTCAAGAATAAAGAAACTAGTGTAGCCCTTGAGGTAAATAACAGAAAAAAATGTGAAAAACTTTGCCAGTGTTTTCGCGTTATCTTTTTGGAGTAGAATGTGATTAAAGCCCCATTGAAGGCAGACCTTAATATGGCTAACATTAATCATGTTATTTGTACATCATCAGTATAACCACTTTAAAATGAAACATCATTGGAATTTCTGGTGGTTCTTCTTTATGAATGTGGTTTGGCCTTCAGTGGTACAATGGATAGAGCTTTGGCCCGGAAGTCAGGAAAACCTGAGTTCAAATGTGGCCTCACACACTAGCTGGGAAAGTTATGTAACCTCTTTCTGTCCAGCTACCTCATCTGTAAAATGGGGATAACTATAGCACCTATCTGCCAAGGTCATTGTGAAGATAAAATGAGATGATATTTGTTAAGTGATGTGCAAACCTTAAAGTGCTATATAAATGTTAGCTATTTTCAAATGTTTATATGAGAGTTAAAATTACTTTATATTCACCTTGAAATTTCAAGGACGTTCCCTGATTTGAAAACAAAACAAAAATCTTTGACCCTTTGGACTTACTTCCTTTTACATTTCTTAAATGTTCTTTGGGGCTGCTAGGTGGTGCAATGAATAGAGTGCCAGCCCGGAAGTTAGGAAGATTCATCTTCCCGAGTTCAAATCTGGCCTCAGACGCTTCCTAGCTGTGTGACCCTGGGCAAGTCACTTAACCCTGTTTGCCTCAATTTCCTTATCTGTAAAATGAGCTGGAGAAGGAAGTGGTAAACCACTCCAGTATCACTGCCAAGAAAACCCTGAATGGGGTCACAAAAGGGTCAGACACAATTGCACAGCAACAAAATGTTCTTTATCCTATTCTATCCCTCCAGGTGGTTGGAATTTAACCATTAGATATTCCAGGCTAGGACAGATGCAGGCCAGTCCCCTATTAGCCTAGGTTAAATATTGGAATGAAATGAGATGCTCATAGGTGATTTAACAGTTAAGAAAAGGAGATTTATCTCATAGCTGGGGAAGGATATTCATTAAGGACATTGCAAGTTGATTCAGCTGCACTGAGCTCTCCTGCCTCTGGGTTGCTCATGGTAACCCTCTGTGATCTGAGAGAGGCTGGAGCTCCTCCTGGTTGTTTGTACTTAGGTGACCAGGAAGTGATATCAACCGTGTAAGCCATTAGTCTTCAGAGCCACTCTAACCTCAAGGGCCATTTCAGCATCTTTTAAGGAAATGCTCGCTTAACTTGTGCAGGATCCTGCTTTAGAATATTGCTCCGACCTGCATTTGGTTCATGTATTAGTGACTGTCATTATTATTACTATTATCATCAGTAGTGATAATAAGTCACATTTATCTAGCACTTTGCAGTATTCCATCTTCTGGCTCCTCTCCCTTCTTCCTCAACCAGAAAAATTACTAATCTAGTGTCATTTCATGATATGGAGGTAATCTTGAGATCTGAAAGGATGTGCTATCAGAAGAAAAAAAAGAAAAAGAAGTCTAGCAGTTTCTGCCAAACTGGAAAGGCCTCAAGTCTGGGCTCAAGGACAAGCTTTGTTTGTTGTCTGAGAAAGGTGTCTCACCATTCAGTTGGCCAGTGTGTTGTGAGCCACAGAGACTTACAAACAAACAAAAGTTCACTAGATCTCTCTAGTGTGTGGCCCCTCCCTCTTCCCTGTTTTCCTCCCTCCCTTTATTTCTAAATGACTGCAAACATGGAGTCCTGATATTCTCAGATTATCTACAAGCATTCATTTACTTGTTGGTAAAGTTAGTATGCAATCTATATTCAGTGACTAGTGAATGGATACGGAATCAGAGAATATTGAGATAGATAACCTAGTCTCAGTCCCAGAGAGGTGACTTGTTTTGCCTAGGATTACACAGCTAATAAGTAGGAGTGCTGGTCCCTGAGCCCAGGTGTTTTGACTCTTCTCTTGTGCTCCACACTTCCATTACTGGAAATACTGAACCATAACCACATTGACATTCTTGCTAAAAATAAAACAAGATTTAAAGAGGCTGCCATTAAATAGAGGAGGAGGGGACACCTTATAGGATGCCTCACACAGGGGCAAATAAAGGAGTTGGCGGAGTTTATATCGTCGTGAACACCAAGGCAGTTAGAGAGTGTTCATGGGACCATTAGTAATCTCATCTCAGAGAGCTCATGACATGTATTACCAAGCGCACTGTCATGAAAATGATAACTTCCATGCCGACAGGCATTGCAGAAATGAAAATGGAGAAGTTTTGTGAAGGATTTAATGAGGTTCTGTAAACTCAGTCAATATATACCTTTGTACCTGGTGACTTCAGTGTGCAGATAGGGGACAAGGTAAAAGAGTGAAAATTCTCTGAGAAGGTTTAGGATCAAGAAATTACACTAAAGGCCTGTAGGTAATTTAGAAGGTGCCTCATCCATGCCTTTGTGACATGTATGTTTCCTTCAAGGAGAGAGTCAGAAGCTAATGGACATGGTGAACACAAAAAATGAAATTGATTTTATCTTTGTATCCCAGAGAAGAGTACAGTCTGTGTATAGTCTTAAATGGTTAGAGTGAAGGTCAAAATCAGTAGCAAATTAAAAGAAAGACTATGCTCTAGAAGAGACTGTGCTTGAAAAGAACTATTTTTAGTCTGACTTGCTCAGACAAGCTGTCAACTCTGAAAAGGAGGTATGGACAGAATAAAGATGTTAACCCTATCCCCAGTTCTTAGCAATTTTTAACCAAGAGGCATCAGTAGATAAAGAGCTGGCATCAAAGCCAGGAAGACCTGAGTTCAGGTGTCACCTCTGACACATGCTGGCTTTGTGACCCAGGACAAATTACTTAACCTCTCAGTGCCCTGGGATGATTTTCTAAGTCTATAATTTACAGTGAAGGTACTGACCTGCATTGGTGGAGATAGTTGCCTCACTTGGGAGTTCCCTATACCGATAAAATCACTGGTCCCTGTCTCCATCCCTTTTCACCAATAGAAATTAGTTACCATGGAGAAATCTAAGACAGCTTCAGCCAGCAAATATGATCTCTGCTAAACAGAGAAACACATCAGCTGCTGGTAGCAGTTTAGGGTACGCGCACATGTGCAAAATATTATAGCAGAGAAAGATGGGAGATTGTGAGCAGTATTGTTTCAAAAACAATGAAAACAAATGGAAGAGAAAACAAGCCTGCAGAGAGCTTGGCATGAGACCCAGCTGAGCCAAATCACCCCAAGAGCATTTAGAGCCCAAATGGGAAGAAATAAAACAAGTCTGCCCATGTTACTATAGTGATCTGTTCTTGTAGGTGACAGTCATGAAATTAGCATTTTTTCATCCCTGCCACCTAAGCATGCCATGGACTGTGAGAGGAATCTGGAATGATGTTTAAAATCATGGTGCAGTGGAAGGAGAACTGAGTTCAAATTCTGGCTCTGCTGCTTCCTACTCTTACAGGAGGCAGCCAGGTGGAGAGGTGAATAAGGCACCTGGCTTGGAGTCAAGACTTTTGTTGTTGAATTGTTTCAGTCCTGTGTGATGGTATTTTTGAAGCCCTTAGCACAGTGCCTGATAACATAGTACACAGTGTGTAAATGCTAGCTATCTTCATCATCATCATTATTATTAAATCTTCTGAATGCTATTTTCAGCTAATGTTATATTAATTTAGATTTCAGCGCTTCTTCAACTGTGGGTTGTAACCCCGCATGGGGTTGTGAAAAAATTGGCAACAGCGAAAGATTTCTGAACGCTCCACGACCAAAAATTATTTAAAAATCAAATGTGTAACGAATCCGAGGTGTTTCTGGCAGCACTTTCCTGTGTGTTGCATCAGGCAACTTCACTTCAGCCTTGGTTCTGAACACAAAGCATTCGCACTTTGCCCTGCACATGCTCAGGCCATGCAGCACCAGTGAACTGCCCAGGTGAAATGCTGATGTGAGAGGTGCAAAGGGGTCAGGAGTAGAAAAAGTTGAAGAAGCCCTGAGAGCAAACGCTGGAATACTACAAACCCTTTTCAATAAAACCCTTAGTTATTTGAAAGAGATTTGTCATACCGTTCAAACAAGAAAAAAAGTATAGAACAAAGACATTTCATCAGCTCTTCCTTGAACTATTTTGATAACCTAATTGGCCTACCTGCCTCCACTATTTCCCCACTCCCAACAGCTGCCAAAATGACATTCATGAAGCACACGTGTCTTATCATGCTCTTTCCCTACTTACAAAGCACCAGTGACTCTCACTTCTAAGAAAAATATTAATTCTGCTTGGCATTCAGTGTTCCTTTCCAGTCTTGCCCCAGTGCTTAGCACGTTGCCTAACACTTGCTAGGCACTTAATTAAGACTGGTTTCTTGACCGGCTCTTTCATCCTTTTCCAGGCTGATACCTTATTACACTTCATTTGGCCTGCCAGCCAAACTGACCGTCTTGTTCTTCCTTACATAATGTTCCATCTCCCATCTCTATCCCTCATGCCTGAAATGTATTTTCTCATCTCTGCCTCTTAAAATCCCTCTCTTCTTTCAAATCTAAGCTCCCTGCCAATTCCCATATGAGGCCTTTCCCCAAACCCTTAGTGACTGTTGTCTCCCCCCTCCAAAAATTGTATGTATTGTATAGTGTGTATTTCCTTGAGTACATACATGTTGTTTCTTCCTGAAGAATGTAAACTTCTAGATGACAGGGACTCTTTTTTTTTTTTTTGGTTTTTGAATCTCTAGTGCCTGAGTTCAAATCCAGCTTCACAGTTACTAGCTGTGAGACTGTGGGCAAGTCACTTAACCTGTCTGACTTAGTTTCCTTACGTGGAAAGTGGAGGTGATAGTATCACCTGTCTCTTAGGGTTGGTGTGTATTTGTAAACCACTTAGCACAGTGCTTGGCACGTAGTAGGCACTAAGTGTTAGCTATTATTTTAATTATGTTATTATTTTATTACAAATGTTATGTTGTATTATCAGTATTTTAAACACTTCCAATTTGGGTAGAAAGTTCATTAAAATATGATGATGATAATAGCTAGCATTTATGCAATGTCTACTGTGTTATAATAGGTGTTTAATAAATTCTTATTTTGTCATTTTATCACTTATAATACGAAATGTGTATTTCCCATTTCTGGCCTGAATTTGCTGTTGAAAAAGGTAATTGGAATCACGTTCAAAGAACGTGAATATTTTTGATGATGCCTTTTTTTGGGGGCAGGGGGGCAAGGCAGTCAATGGTTAAGTGGCTTCAAGTGTCTGAGGTCATATTTGAACTCAGGACCTCTTGACTCCAGGGTGGGTATTCTATCCACTGTGCCACCTAGCTACCCCTTGGTGATGCCTACTTTACCACTTTACCTTTGCACTTAGTAACTGTAGTATGTATGTGTTCACGGCAAGTCATCTATAATTTCTTTAGTTCATTAAAATCCAAAACAAGAGTATAGATTTAAACAAAAATATTCAACTATAAAAAAAAAGAAATTCTTTTAGATTGATATTTTTGTTGTAGGTTTTTGAAGACACCAAAGAGAAAAGAACTATTATCCATCAAGCAGTGAAATCTTTATTTCCTGGATTAGAGACAAAAACAGAGGAAAGAGATGGGAAAAAATATATCGTGGCTTACCATGCAGCTGGGAAAAAGGCAAGTAAGTGAGTGTGTGATTGTGTGTATGTATGTATGTGTGTAACCTTGACACTTAAGTTTTCCAGGGAATGGGGGATTGCTACTTGTCCATTTTTTATTCATCTGTATGACTGTTTAATTTTTGTTTAGTGAATGATATTCAGGCTGTCAGTCCTTCAGAGAAGATGAATATTGTCCTTTGGAAGGCTAGGGCACTTTATGGATTCTCTCTCACACACACATGTATCTCCATGCTTAATTGTAGCCTTCTTGGGGAGGAAGGTGGAAAAAAAGAACAAAGTAAGAAGTGCACAAGAAAGAACAAAAGAAAACTTACAAGGAAGCAAAGAAAAGATGGACAGCTCTGAACACAATGTGTAGTATTTATTACATAGCCTTTTTTGAAATGGAAATTTATTGTTGTATATTTTGAATCTTTTCTTAAGTTGCAAAAAAAATGTGGTAGAGGTATTTCTCTGTATTAAGTGAAATTGATGAGCTATGTCTTACTTATCTCAAGGTAATGTTTGTTAAAAGGAGATAATGAAATAATGTATGAATGAAATGTGTATCTGGTCAAAAAAAAGCAAATGTTGATTTTTCTCCTATCCATAAGCAAATTGTTTAAATAGTATTTTGAGAAATTTCTGGATCAAAATGAGACATTTTAGATGTTCTTGTTAAGAAATACATCCAACATTGAGGTTAATTCATTGTATTTTTGGTCAACAACACCCTTCTCCAGTAATAAGATTAGAAAAAGGTAACAATAAAAGGTGTCTTAGTCTAACTGGTAAAGCATTAAGAAAAAAAACCTCAAAAAACCTTTGTTATTTTTATGGTTGTTTCTTGGAAATGACCATTTCCTTAGGGCAGTGTAGCTAGTCTTTGCTTGTACTACATGTAACTAAAAGTGATTGGAATTGTGAGTTCCATTGTATTGTCATTGCATCTTTTTACCCATTTCCTTTGCTTAAGTCAAATGAATTTTCTCTCCATTCGCTTTATATTTCTTCTCCATTCCATCTCTTCTGCCTTTCATGCAATTCTAGAAGTTCTTACACAACCCACCACTTTGTTTTTTAGGCTTCATTTCATAGTATCTTTCAATCTAAAGCTGGTAGGGACCTCAGAAGTCATCTGGTCCAGTCTCTTTCTTTACAGATGAGGAAATTGAGGGCCAAGAAGTTTAGGTGGCTTGACCATGAATGGTCATATAGGTAATAAGTATCAGCGGGCGGATTTGAATCATGGTCTTTTAACTCCAAATCCATCTCTTCATTTCACAGAGAATCACAGAATTATTTCATAGTTGGAAGGGACTTTCGTGGTTCCTCTCCCCTGGACCAGTACTTCCAACAAATCATCACTTTTTTCCATACCTGATTAGTGGTCACACCACATAAGTGAACAGTTTCTATCATTATTTCTCACCAGCATCTCTTGCCTCTATCCCATCTCTCATCCCACTGCTGCCACCTGGGTACAGGTTCTAATTTTCTTTTATTCAGAATGTTGTCTTACATTCTCTAGGAACAGAAAAGCAGTGCTATCAGAAAGTAGTAGAAACTAGTAACAGAAGACTGGAAACTATTACCAGCTGTGTAACAGAAACAGAAATGTGGGGGAGAGCTGGTTAGCAGTAGACTTGTGGCCATGCTACATTTACAAATGACCCCAAAGTGGGGGGAAGCACTATATTTCCAGTGACATTTTAATGAGTTGGTCTTTGAAACTGTGCTCGGCATAATGCCAGGCACACGGTAGGCCCTGTGTAAATGATTTTCCCTTTACTCTCTCCCTTCTTTTTTTGCAAAGCTAAGTAAGCCCTTACTATCTTCCCAGACTCACACTATTTCTAAGCCCTGAAAAATTAAAAAGAGGACTAAAGCGTTCTCTGTCCATATAAATGTGTTACTTAGTAAATCTGTAGTACATATTATCTCCAAGAAAAACTTATTTTAAATAAAAAGAATTATGCAGATTTCAATTGGTAAGAATAACCCATAGTATTATTTTTTAAGTGCTTAGAAAGTATTTTGATCCCCATACCTCTCTGATAACATGAATACGAGGATCATCCCGATTTTACACATGAGGAAACTGGAATTTAGAGATTAAGTGGCTTAACATACATACATCTTGAAAGTCCAAGCTAGGGCTTGAGCTCAGATTAACTCTTAGGTCATTCATTGATTCTCCTTTTTATGCCGTACTGTCTAATGGACCCTAAAGGGTGTCTTTAATTCAGAAGAGGTATTACGTAAACTTCTCCAAAACCCTGGGGAAAAAAAATTTTTATTCGTTTGAAATCAAATCAGGGAGAACTGGGTTTAAGTTCCACCTGTGATTGTGATTTATTTAAATGATTGTATTTAATATGTAATTTTTTAATATTTAGTTTTTTAATTATTTAATTTTTAATAAGTGATTGTATTGATATTAAGTGATTGTATTTGACCTTCCAGTGTTCAAGGCAATTCTCTAAGACTATAAGTTGATGAGGAGGTGCAGATCCCAAATTGGCAGAGAGACTTTTCCATGCTTGAGAATCCCTTATATACCAATGAAATAAATCATAGGTCTAATGAGTCCCATTCCCATCCCTCTTGCTTGAATTGAGAATAGAGGCAGGTAGGTGGCGCCATAGTACACAGAGTGCTGGGCCTGGAGTCAGGAAGACCTGAATTCAAAATACTAGTGTGGTGATGATGTTGGGCAAGTCACTTCATCCTTGTTTGCTTCAGTTTCCTCATCTGTAAAATGAGGATAAGCAACTACCTCCCGGGCTTGTTGTGTGAGGAGCAAATGAGATAATAATTGTAAAGGGCTTAGCACAGTACTCTGGCACATAGTAAGTGCTATATAAGTGTTAACTATTATTAGTTACTAATACAAAATAATTAAACAAGTGGTAATAATAATTATCATTGGATTCAGAAACTCTATATCACTTTTAGAAGGAGGGATTGGAATGTCATCCAGGCAAAATGCATATTAATTGCGTGTTTTGACTCTAAGTACCTTGAAGTCATTAGATTAATTTCCTATGCAATTCTATGAAGTTTAAATTCTGTATATAGTGTTTGTTTAGACCATGATACGCGTATATATTCATGTGTGTTTATGTGAGAAAGTGATAACTCTTCTCTTGTTATTTTTGTGCACTTACTAATTAGAGTATGCGGGTGTGTAAATGAAAACTTAAATCCCAATAGGTTAATTTTCTTTTGACACATAGAATTTTCTACCAGTTCTCCATTTGTGGCTATATTCATACCTTACAGCTAAGTGGGAATGTAGAATTTCTAGGTAAGAGATCATCCAATTAAATTTCAGGAATTCTCATCAGCGGCCACTTTAAAAATTGATAATTACATGATAATTATCTATGATAATTAAATACAAGAAAGCAGAATTAAATACAAGAAAGCAGAACTATGAATTTATTTTATCTTATTTTTATTTCACATCTTTAACTTTGATTTCACATCTTAAACTTTTCACTGAAAACTCTAAATGGAGTCTTGTGGTAACTTGGGAAGGGTTCTTTGTGGTCAGGAACACATACACACTTATGTATACACACGCTTCTTGTGAGAGGTTTGAGTGTCAGTAAGCTACTGAGGCCCAATTTATTTTGTCTACAGGGAGGTTTGTTATGCCTATAATTTATTTCACCCTCCACGCATTTACTGTTGCCTCTGCTGTGTTGTGGCATTGCATAATTGTCTGAATTGCTATCGCTACCGCTGCTAGGTGCCATTGAAATCTACATACAGTCATAACTTTTGCATGTTCACCTCTAAAGCACTTTAATACGTCTATAAATTAAACATTGCTTTCTTATGCTCTTTTTGCTGTGCATTTGGACAGAGGTCAGAACTGCTGCAGGTAAGAGCTGTTGGCATTCCATGTAGACAAAATGAAATGCCAAGGATTCTGATGCACAAATTTGCTAGCTAGAAAGCTAATAAAAATCAGAGAAATTTCTTCTTCAGTAACATAAAGTCAGAAGGAAAAACTAAGATAATGTTTCTCTCTCAAATTTTTAGAGGAATATTTTTTGGGGTGGAAGGAGAGATTGGGAAGGGGAAGCTTTGGAGGAGAACCCAAGCCAGGAACTAAGACTGAAGAGTAGAAGACCTATAGAAAAACATTCTTACATACTTCTCAATAAAGCAGCATTTCATGCTGGTATTACTGCATTCATGCAGTTGCTTTTAGATAATGAATCCTTTCACTACACTGCTAGGGTAATATTTAGGACCTTTATTTATTTGATAATGCTTCTGCTCCTTATTCCTCAGCTAAGACCACAAGTCTATAAGAATATCATTTATTTCTTTTGCAAGACAATTTTTAGCGGTAGCTTCAGCAAACACAAGCATCTGACTTTTAGAAGAACACGGATCCATATTAACATGCAAATAAATGAAATATTTTTAAGAATAACCATCAGTAAGAAATTGTTTATTTTATATCCTTTTACATTTTTCCTGATTCCTAACAACTATGTAAGAAATATGTGACTTTGTTATGTTTGTTCAGAGAACATAGATAATAAAATATTACATAAGACCAATGTATATTACGCAGCATTTGGCATATATAGGTGTAGCCTATGCATTGGTAGATTTTTCCATACTGCAATATACTACTTCAATACCATTGAAATTTCAGCTTTGAGGCACAGCTCAAACCAAAACCTGTAAATTATTTATTCCTAGATCTTAAGATGGATTTAAATGTAGCTACACAGTTTTATTGCTTGAGTGTTTTAAAAACCAGGCTCTGGCAGTTCATGAAATGTATGTCACTCTGATAAGAAAAAAATGTCTCGAGCATTTAGAGCAGCAGCTTCTAAAAGTATATTTAGTCATGTTTCATTCCCAACTTCTCTTTTTCTCCAGAAATAGTAAATAGATCTCATATGCCAAAAAGATTTCTTTGGGAGGTCCAGATTGATATACAGCGTATCTAGTGTTGGTATTAAATTTTTGAGAGGGAAGGAACATTTAGAAATGTTTTTTAAAAAGCCAGTTTTATTTCATTTTCAAATTATTTCTGTTTTTGTTATAATAGAGCATAGGACTTTAGTCCTCATGAAAATCCAAAGACCAGTGGATGTTAGGCAAGCCTATGGTTATATATTCCACTTTAACCTTGGCTTCCTATGGACCTGAGGGTGTTAGTGCTCAGATGTGAGGAACACTTTTTATAAAGTGACTCTCCCAGAATTGATGATGCGTCTTATAGTACCTTACAGGTGGAGGTCTCTGATCAGTTTATAGACCTCTTCACAGCACTCATATTTCATAGCATTTGTGGCGAGTTAAGTGATTGTCCAAAGCTACGGAAGAAGCCTTTGATGGTCCCAGGAGGTCAGTTTAAACTATAACCAATAACCTGGGTTAGCTGACTATTTAGATCAATTTCTTACTTCCAGGATTCAGAAGCAAGTAATTGAGCGCTCATAGTATCACAAAATAAGGAAACTCAAAACAATGGTGCCTCTCCATGCTATGGTTAAATATGTTCATTTTTGTTTGTTTGCTTTTATAGATCCAAGAAAACATTCTTGGCCAAAATCTAGGGGAAGTTACTGCCACTTTGTATTATACAAGGAAAATAAGGACACCATGGATGCTATTAATGTACTTTCCAAATTTTTAAGGTCAGTTTTTTTTTAAATCTTTTTTTTATGTACTGTCAAAACATGGCTGATTTTGAATTAAACTAACATTATGAAGGGGCTGTAGTAGGGGCAGTCTGAAGAAATAGATAATAGAAAAATCATTTCTATTTGGATTTGGAATGAAAACATTATAGCTTTTTTTGAACAATTCATTCATGTCTATATCAGTATAATGTAGTAGGAAAAAAAGAGCATTGACTTTGGAGTTAAAGGGCCTGTGTTCAAATCTTACCTCTGACTTTAACTACATTTGTGAGTTTGGGGAAGTCACTTAACCTCCATGGATCTCAGTTCTTTCATCTGTAAAAGGAAGGGCTGGACGAGATGACCTTCAGGGGCCATTTCAGCTCTAGATTTGTGATCCCGTAAACCTTCTTATTGTTTAGGCTGGTAGAAAAATCGTTTTTGTTCATAGGATCATAGATTTGGAAAAGTCCTTAGAAATCATCTAGTCTAGACTTAGTTTACAGGCAAGGAAGCTGACACCCAGAGATGTTAAATGGCTTGGCTAAGGTCATATAGTATATAGCAGATGCCAAATATTTGATATAAAAAACTTTGCCAGAAAATGGATAATCCACGTATAGATAGTTGAGAATTAACACACAGCTTATGACATAAATTAACCTCGCCCCTAAAAAAAAAATCTATTTAAATGACTCACATTGTAGAAATTTCATTTTACTATGCACACAACTCTTGAATTTTTTGCTGATTCCATTCCTGAAAAAGTTAAAATTGATTCTCACCTAGAAGCAATATTATAGCATAATCAAAAACATTCTTTAAAGAAATAAAGAATGACTAATAGTTGGAGGGGAGAGTCATTGTTCATGGTTGAGTTTTGTCAATATAATTAAGAAGTTGCTAGTTAATTTACAGATTTACTGCCAGCAATCAAATTACTAAGGGGATGCTTTTTTCCTTTATTTATTATTTTATTTTTCCACATTTACATGTAAAAACAATTTTTAACATTTGTTTTTAAAATTTTGAGTTCCAAATTCTCTCCCTTTTTCCCTCCCTACCCCCCTCATTGAGAAGGCAAGCAATTTGATATAGGTTATACATGTGTAGTCATGCAAAACATGTCCATAATAGTCATGTTGTAAAAGAAAACATAGAGAAAAATTTTCAAGAAAATAAAGTTAAAAAAAGTATGCTTCAGTCTGTATTCAGACACCATCAGTTCTTTCTCTGAGGATGGCTAACATTTTCCGTCATAAGTCCTTCAGAGTTGTCTTTGATCATTGTATTGCTGAGAATAGCTAAATCATTCACAGCTGATCATCTTTTATTATTTTAGGAACAAAAGATCTAGAATTTCAAGGGAGGAATCATAGTTGTGGACTTAGTTGTGATAATTATTGCTTTGTAATATAATTTAATTTGGTATTGATTGTAAAAAATAGAAAAGTAGATCAGCGGAACAGACCACATGTGGAAGAATCTGATACATCTGGACTAAATAATTTGTGTGATAAACCTTGAAACATAAGTTACTTCAGGAAGACCTTCCTATTTGACAAGAATTGCTGAAAGTGTGGTAAAGCAGTTTGGTACAATTTGGGTTTAGATCAACACTTTACGGAGAACCTGTAGCAAATTTTATATAGTGGATAGAGGAACAGAATAGAAAAGGTCAAACTCTAACAAAATTAGAAGTACTTTCATACCTATGTCCAGAGGAAAAGTTGTTAACCAAACAAGGGATAGAGGTGGTCGTGAAAGATAAAATAGATAATTTCACTTACATAAAATTGACAAGCCTTTGCATGAACAAAATCAGTACAACTTAATATAAAAAGATAGCTATTGATTAGGTGGGAAAAGCTTTGTAACCTTATCTCTGTTAAGAGTCTGATACCTAACCTGTACAGAGAACTAACATGAATGAATATTCTGTTCTCAAAAGAAGAATTCTGGACAATTACAAGTTACATAAAACATAGCTCCAAATCACTAATAATGAGGGACTTTCAGATTAAAACAGCACTGAGGTTTCACCTCATACCAGACAACTTGGCAAAGATGGAAAAATCATTGTTGGAAGAGCTGTGAAGAGAGAGGTACACAAATACACTGTTAGTGGAATTTGTGATCCAACCAGTCTGGAGAGCAATTTGGAAACTGACCCAGAGATCCCACTGCTAGAAGTCAGAGAAAGAAAGAATGGTCTTATATTCGTTAGTGGCATTTTTTGTGGTAGCAAAGAACTAGAAACAGTGTAGATGTCCATCAATTGACTGGGCAATGATTAAGCAAATTGTAGAACGTATGCATGTAATTTCATATCGTTATCATTAGCATGAATATTGGTTATTTAACTTATTTTTTGTTTTTTTTTATCAGAGTTAAACCAAACATATTTTCCTATATGGGAACCAAAGACAAAAGGGCTATAACTGTTCAAGAGATTGCTGTTCTTAAGTAAGTATAGATTAGTGGTGCTTATATTTTTGAGGTAAATAATCATTTAAATGTGGAGTACTTGATTCTTTTCTCAGATTTAACTTCTGCTGCTGTTCTGTTATTTTCCTTTACTCTCATTGATTTACTCTCATATTTTGTGTTGTTTGAGTGATATGTCTTTATATACAGGCTTCTTAAAGTCCTTTTATAGTTTTCTGTTTCTTCCCCCTTATTCCAAAGGAATTCTTCCTGGGCTTTGAATTTAGATTTCCTCCTGGCTTTCCTTTGTCCAGGGGGCAGCCCCATTTTCTCTCTTCTTGGCAGTAAGAAAGGGATATTGGCTGATGTTCTGCATGGCTGCTGCCACTGTTGGCATAAATTATGGTTCTTGGCCCCTAAGGAGCAAAAAAAGAAGAAAAAAAAAGAAAGGGTTCCCTTTCCTCTTAATTATAAAATAAATCAACCTTCATCATAATCTCATTAGAAAAATTGAAGCAATTCACTGAGAGCTGCCTCTTCTCCTTTTCCATTTCAAGTCCTCTGGCATCATTCCCCCGTTACTTCCTCAATCCCTCCAGTCTCTGATGAAGAGATGGCCCTTCTCCTTGCCTAGGTCAACCCCTCTACATGTATCCTCCATCCTGTCCTTGCTTGTCTTCACCACATTGCCCTTATCACCTCTCATCTGGATTATTGGAGTAATTGCTCTCCCAGCCTCAAGTCTCTCACCTCTCCAATCCATCCTTCTTCCACATAGATGCCAACTTTATTTTCTTCCAGCATAGGTCACACCATAAACAGCCTCTTCCACCTCATTCTCAACAAGGACCAATGACATCACAAGGGTGACATCTTGACTGGTTTGTGAATTGGATTTAAGTGAGGCAGAGCTACACGGTCTTCTCCAGAGACATCGAAGTCCAAAAACATGATAGGATGACTTGGTGATGGCCTGGGATGCGGTGGGTGACTTTGGCCTTACTGAGATCTGGGAAAGATCCCTCCCCAGTAAACTCCAGTGATTCCTCTGGGAACAAATATAAACTCCTGGTTGGAATATGAAACTCCAACCTGGTCTTTTCTTATCTTTGCTGTATTTTTACACGATGATTCCCTTCCATGTATTTACAGTCCAGCCATGCTGTTTCTTACGCATATTTCCATCTCCATGCTTTTCTGTTGCCATTTCTCCATGTGTAGAAGGTCCTCCCTCCTCACTCGTGCCTCTTAGAATCTCGTTTCCTTCAAGATTTAGCTCAGTTGCAGCCTTCTCTAAGAGACCTTATGTCTTCTCCCAGTTGCTACTGCCTTCTTTTCTTATGTACCTCCTCCTCTGTACATGTTTTGTATATACCTGTTGGCCACCTCATTAGAATGTAAGCTTCTTGAGGGCAGGGACTGTTTTTGCTTTTTTCTTTATGTGCCAGCACAGAGCATAGTGCTTGGCACATGGGAAGTGCTTAGTAAATGTTGGTTCACTGATTGATCTCCAAAAAAGAGGCCCATCTTCCTTTGTGGACTCTTATGCACCACAGAGACTATTAGCATATTATGGTGCTAACCATAACAAAACCCTTGCAACAAATGCAAGAACTTTGAATGGTAAAGCAAATCAAATTCCCACATTGCCCAGTCCAAAAAAAATATGTCCCAATCTTCACCCTAAATCCATCATTTGTCTGTCAGAAGGTGGGCGTTGTGTTTCCTTCCTTATGAAACATGGAATCAGGGAACTTCTGGAATCATGGTTGGTCATTACATTGGTAGAGTTATTAAGACTATCAGAATTGTTTGTTTTACAATATTGTTATTGTATAAATAGTTCTGATTTGGCTCTTTTTGTTTTGTGTCAAATCATACAAATCTTCACGATCAATCTGTGTCTCTTAAACTCATGAGAGAGAGATTTTGACCTATTACATAATTATAACTTTTTTTTTATCAGTATTGGCAGAAGAAAGTTGTGGGAAAATTTTGAGCAAAGAAAGGGAAGTTTTACCATATAAATACCAAACTGCTAGTAATATACGTTTTTTTCAGCAATTTGCATAATCCTGTGTCCTTGTAATTAGGGAGAAGGGTTAAAATCTTGGTCCCTATACTTTTCTTGAACCCAGGAGCAGCTAGGTGGCCCTAGGCCTGTGATCATGAAGACCTGCGTTCAAATCCAGATTCAGATATTTACTAGCTGTGTGACACCCCAGGCAAGTCACTTAATCCTGTTTGCCTCAGTTTCCTAATCTATAAAATGAGCTGGAGAAGGAAATGGCATTCTAGTATCTTTGCCAAGAAAACCCCAAGTGGAGTCATGAAGAGCCAGACATGACTGAAACAACTGAACAACAACAACATACTCAGGGTTAAATTTTACATGTTACATATTGGCAAATTCTTTTTACAAATTTCATAATTTTTTGATGTAAAATGTTGAGATTAGGGCCCTTCACAGTCTGGTTCTACGTGCTTTCATGAGTCTACTTCTGTTTTCCCATCTGCCTTTTTGAGCTTTCCTGACTCCATATTAGAGCCTTGGAAGTAGAATTGGACATCTGCAAAATCGAGAAAACACATCTAATAAAACATCTTCTGTGCCCTGGGGTCCAGTTGGGACATTGCTGCACCTGCTGTCGGGAGCCATCAGGAGTAAACACCAGTTTGAAAATACCGACTTGGTTAGATTGGACATTGGCAAATAATGAAGTATTTTCTTTGTTGTTGTTTTACTTCAATTTTAATTTTTTTTATTCTGAACTTGACAGCCCTGAACAAACATGAACATTTCCACCTGCACAGAACAGAAACAGAGGAAATCTCTCTAATACACAGCTTGCATAATTTTCAACAATATAATAAATTCAATATTCTTGTTTCAGAGGTATCTGGCTTGATCCCTTTTGAACCTCTTACTGTCTCTTGTGTGATTTTTTTTTTTTTTGATGCTACGGTGACCTTCCATTTCTTCTTTATTTTTGGCATCTCTATCTCTTGTCTTCCCCTCCTCCAAAATTCCCACCAAGCTATAGTGCAGCAAAACAAATCCGTACATTGAACATGTTCAAAAATGTATATCAAATTTACCCCTCAAGTCTCCCACCTGTCTGTCAAGCAGTAGATAGCATGCATTATCACTGGTCCTCTGGAGTTACAGTTTGGTCATTAAAACATATTCTTTATAAAAAGGAAGAAATGAATCATTTTCTTTCACATGTTCTCCAGTCATGACAGGCTGTGCCTTGAAGTAATCCCCAAATAGTTTTCTAAATGATCCATCATTCTTCTCCAGTATGTAGCTGAAGTCCAAAGTTTTAAGTATAAACAACATGACTTAATTAAGTCTCATAAGCTGTAGGTGTGAGTTGCAGGAAGGTTTATATCCCGAATAAAAATGTGACCTCTCTGCCTTTCTGTGCTGCACTTTCTTTTCTTAGTGGCTATGATCACATTGGTTAGGCCTCAGTTCCCCATCATCTGCCCAGTATTTCCTGATGAAACAAAGACTTTCTCTTTGCCTTTCTCTTTTTAGAATAACTGCACAAAGACTTGCCCATTTGAACAAGTGCTTAATGAACTTCAAGCTGGGCAACTTCAGCTATCAGAAAAACCCTTTGAAGTTGGGAGAACTCCAAGGAAATCAGTTCACTGTTGTCCTCAGGTAAAAAACTCTTGTCGGGAGGAAGAGAGATCCTCGCTCCGGTATTTACCTGGTCAGTGTGTTGAATGATAGAGAAAAAAGACTCATATTTAGGTTAACTTGTACAAAGGGATTCAAGGAGGGGAAAAGGAATAATAAGGAGGGAAATGACCCATAAAAGTTATTGCTATTTTAAAAATTGCCATTATACCTTTCCTCTAAAAAAGCAGACGAAGAATTCCAATAGAAATTGTAGTTTCTGTTACAAAATTTAGAAATATTTAACATTTTTAATAATATATTAAATAAGGAAGGAGTCAAAATAAAAAGAAAGGAATTGAAGGAAAGGAGAGGAATAGTGACCAAAATCAGAATCATTTTATGGTGAACTGATCTTGCAAGTGTTCATGAAATAAACTTTCTTTGGGTGATTCCAATCCTTGCAGAAATATAACAGGTACTGACCATCAAGTACAGCAAGCAATGAACTCTCTCAAGGAAATTGGATTCATTAACTACTATGGGATGCAGCGTTTTGGGACTACAGCTGTCCCCACATATCAGGTTGGAAGGTCTGTGTTTAATTAGTATTCTTTATTTCCCATTGTTTATCTTAAAAGGTATCTTGTTTCAAAATCTGTTTTAATGCCTTTTGGAAGATGGTAGTAGAAAGAGGAAATGGTAGAAGCTTTTAATGTTTCCATGGATCTGTTTCTTGTTTGCCATGTCACGTGGGGCACATCACTTAACTGTTTGATCTCTTGGAGCCTGATCTTGGATAAGGTTCTCCTTTGTCAGGGTTTTTTGCCTCTTATCCCACATACTCTTACCAAACAACAATTCCCAACTATCTCAGAATTTTGACAGATCTTTCCTTTTCCTCCTCTCCTTCCCTAAAAGTGTTATATGGAATACATGTATTTTTTAAATAAAAGATAAATCAGAATTTATTTTTAGGTGCTGAAGACATTAAAAAAATTAATTATTTTTAAAGCTTTCCTTTTTTACGCTTTGAGTTCCAAAATCTCTCCCTCCCTTTAGTCCCTCTCCTATCCATTGAGAAGGTAAGCGATATGATACCTATTATACATGCAAAACATATTTCCATATTAGCCATGTTGCAAAAAAAAAGTAAGAAAAATAAAGTGAAAAAATATGCTTCACTCTGTACTCAGAATTCATTAATTCTCTATCTGGAGGTGGATTGCATATTTCATGACTCCTTTGGAATTATCACTGATCATTGTATTGATCATTGTACTTCAGTTAGTCCATCATTACAATATTGCTGTTACTGTCTACAATATTCTTCTGGTTCTGCTCACTATAAATCTTCCCAGGTGTTTCTGAAACTATATCCTTCATCATTCTTTATAGCAGACTAGTATTTTATCACAATCATGTTCAGCCATTCCCCAGCTGATTTAGAGTTATTTGCCACCACAGAAAAGAGTTGCTATAAATATTCTTGTTCTTTTGGGACCCTTCTGTTTTTCTTTGTGCTCTTTGGAATACAGACCTAGTAGTGGTATTGCTGGGTCAAAGGGTATGCACAATTTTATAGCCCTTCGGGTATAGTTCCAGATTTCTTTCCAGAACGGTAAGACCAGTTCACAACTTCATAGACAATGCATCTGTTTTTTCACATCCCCTCCAGCATTTGTCATTTTCCTTTTTTGTCATGTTAGACACTATGGTAGGTATGAGGTGGTTTCTCAGAGTTGTTTTAATTTGCGTTTTTCTAATCAATAGTGATTTAGAACATTTTTTCATATGATTATTGATAGCTTTGGTTGCTTCTTCTGTAAACTGCCTGTTAATATCCTTTGACCATTTATCATTTGGGGAATAGCTATTTAGGAATTTTTGAAATAATTTTTGACAGCTAAGAGTATAACAAGACCAAGATTGGGAATTCTTTTTATACTTTGACTCATGATTCTTTTTAGTAAAAAAAAAAATGAGAATGATACAGTACATGGGACAGCTATTTAAAATCACAGAATTTGAGAACTGGAAGGGACAATCTTACAACCATTTAACATTTTAAAAAATTAACTAAAAAAAGCTATTAAGCATTATTTTTTCATCCTCTCACCCACCCCGCCAAAAAAAAATCTTTATAACAAATATGCATGGTTAGGCAAAACAAAATCCCATATTGACCATATCCAAAAGAGTATGTTCCATTCTGCATGGTTAGTGTATCACCTTCCTGTCAGAGGATGGGTAAACATGCTTTATCATGGGTCCTCTGTAATCATCACAGGGCACGGCATTAATCAGAGCTCTTAAGTCTTTCACAGTTTATTTTTATAACGTTATTGTTATAGTATAAATTGTTCTCCTGGTTCTGCTTACTTCATGCAGTATCATTTCATACAGATCTTCCAAGGTTTTTTCTCTGAAGCTATCCCTTTCATAATTTCTTAAAGCACAATAGTATCTCATTACATTGTATACAAAATTTATTCAGCCATTTTCTGACTAATGTGTCTCCCCTTAGTTTTTAATTCTTTGCCACTCCAAAAAGAGCTGCTATACATATTTTTGTCCACATAGCACAAAATTTATCTTTTTACTTTTTTTTCTCTCTTCAGGTTTATAGGCCTAGTAATGTTACTGTTAGGTGTAAGGGTAGCCTTTTCCACTCTAGAAAAGAGCTAGTTAGTAACAGAAGTAGGATTTAAGCCCAAATCTCTTCACACCCAGTCACAGGTGCTTGAGAAGTTAAAGATATGGAATACAGTTTTTTATTTTGGTTGTGAAAACACAAAATCTGACTTTAATGGTTCTTAGTGGCAATATCCTAAAGACATGTAGGTAATCATTCTTTCTCATGAAGTTTATTCAACACAAGTAAAGAATAAATTGAAACAGACTAGGAGGATGCAGGGATTATTGAAAAGGAATGTTTGAAACATGTGCTAAAATGTCAGAGCACACTAATAAGGAAAAGTGGAGGTGGTGATTTTTTTTAAGAAAAAGAAAATTTTCGAGAAAGCTGTTTTCAGCCTTTAATTTAATGCCTAATTTTCCAGAAAGAAGTTATGTTACTTTGCATATTCTGTAGACAATGAGAATGAAGTAAATGGCAAGAAATCAGTTATATCACCAGGAATTTATTTATTAGAAGAAATAAGTTTAAGAGTATGTTTTAATGTTAAAAATTGTTTTCACATGTAACGGGAAATAAAAGCTTAAAAATAAATTTTAAAAAGGGTGTGTCTTAGGGTCAACACTGATTCATCCCATTTATCCAGAACATTTCATACAGCTACTGATGCCAGATAATTGCAATGCATGCTATAAATGTGCTTTAGCTTTTTAAATCTATGATGTACTAATTAGGGCAAAGCCAAGTGTAAAAGCTAAACGACTAGAACCATTTCTTCCTTCATTTTATCCTTTTACGTTTTTTGTTAGAATCTATCATTACATGTTTATCCTTTATCATACTGTTATGTATTATAACAAAGGAAATAAAATACCTTGACACTCACATAGTCTGAATGCAAAGAAATTTATTATAATACAAAATTTAGTAAAGTAAATGATCTGCTCAATTTCAGAGCCATCTTACAAAACTGCTGGGATGAAGTTGTAGATTTAATATTGAAACCTCGTCCTGGAGGTAAGGCATTTTTGCAAATAAGCTTTTGTTTCTTATTTTAAAAAACAACTTTATTTCATTATAGATCCATTTATATGAATATTACAATTCGTAGTTAAAATGAAGTGATCCATGATTTTATACTCTTTATGTTATCACAGAGTGAAGTCGTTCTGAGACTTAGCAAATGATCTCCAAGAGTTGCTATTGCCAAACGGGTGATGAACCTCTCCAAATTTATCCAGGCTGGTCTTTAGGTGACAGACAAAGGTAGTTTGTCACTGGAGTTGTGCCATTATTGAAACATTTCCAGCTTGGTTGGGATTTCCCAGAGTTCACACTCAACTGGCCTAGCCTTTGAGGGGTCACCTCCGTGCCATGATGATGCTTTAGAGTAGGACTTTTGTGTAAGAGTTCATGGTTTGCTATAAAATACTGTTCAGTCCATTTCCTTTTTTAACTATATGCTGTGTAGAAGAACTTTGATAGTATTGGGATCCTCACATCCAATTAGGCTGACTGGCCCCATCTTAATCAAGAGCCAGTGATTGTGGAAAACAGCCCCTTTTGGTTGTATATATACCTTGTTCTTTTTATGGGATTCCTTAAGGGACCTTGGAGTTACTTCCCAGACTTGGGTCAGATCCCTTGCCTAGGTCAGCAACTTTTCCTGACCCTACTACGACTTCTGCCTCTCTCCCCACCTTCTCTTCCATGGGTTATAGACAAGACACCTGGAATTTACTTGAGAAGTCCTTGGGCGATGTAGTGTGTGTGCTCATTGGCCAAATCATGATGGCCATTTGGGCCAAGGTCTAGAGCAGTGTGATAGAGACTTTATGCAGTGATCACTTCATATGGTCCCTTGCTTTCAGAAGGTCCAGTTTGTTTTAGTTCTCAGCACAATGGTATGCTCTTTGGGAGAGTTTCATCAAGTTTAGTGCTAATGAACTTGAAGGCCTGATCACTGAGAAATATTTCATCCCTTTTGGTTTGGGGATTAAATAGATCTCTAGCCAAGGACTCTCAGACAAATTTCACCAACATTCTAGGCATCGTGAAGGAATAGTTAGGTGTCAGCTACAGGAAGGACACCTGCCTGTCCATTTTCAGGCACAAAAGAAATCTGTGCTTCTAAGAAAGTATTAGAATCAATAGATCAGTTAACAAACGTTTATTAGAAATACAGAGAAACTTCATTCTTTTGATTCTTTATGGTTCCGTAAAGCCTGGGGATTTATTTTAAAGAATACTTTAAAATATTTTTGTAAAAAAATTTCCCTAAAACTAGACTTTGTAAAAAATATTGAATTTACAGTTATGTTGACAGTGCTAACATTTTTGCTAATTTTGTAGTACTGGTCTAAAGAAAATGGAAAAGCACCGAACTTGGAATGATAAGGACTTGTCTGAGTTAAAATCCTGGCACTGCCACTTGCTATGTAAGGGTGGTCAGATTTTAATCACTGGACCCTTCTTTCCTCATCTGTAAAATGAAAGGGTTGGAATAGAAAATGTCTAAGACCTCTTTGAACTTTAAGTGTAGATCCCATGATGGATGGCTTAATCACTTCATTAAAAGAAAACTTGCCCTATGAATTTAATAGTACTAGATTAAAAGAGCAGAGAGAAAAGAAAAGCAAACATCCCTGTTTAGTCAGCTAGGATATGAGTACCACTTTGTTTTAGCTCTCAGCACAGTGGTCTGCTCAGTCACTTAAAATCCATATGCGCTCTTCCTTTTACTAGTCCTGTAAAATGGGTCCACAGGACTCTGTTTTTGGTTGAAATTCCCAAATATTTGTTTGTGATGAGCATTTTATTTTAAGATTTAGAAGGATTCAAAAAAAATTTAAAAAAGATTTAGAAGGATTCATATGGGTTAAGTTGTCTACTACTTGTTTTTGCAGCCGAAAAGGTGTACTTGGTCAAATGTCGAGAAGAGTGGGCCAAGACCAAAGATCCTGATGCTGCCCTCAAAAAACTACCTGTCAAAAGGTGTGTGGAAGGGCAGCTGCTTCGAGGACTTTCAAAATATGGACTGAAGAATATTGTGTCTGCATTTGGCATAGTGAGTGTGATTTGTGAAGTTAGGCAATGACTTTAAGAGGTGTAACAAATCTTATAGGTGCTGACCGTTAGAGTTTTTTTTTTTGTTGTTGTTGTTTGTTTTTTGTTTTGGGAGGTTTTGGGGGGTTTTTACGAGCTAGAGGTAAAGAAGAAAAAGTCACTTGGGAGGTGAATTTATATAATTTATTTTTAGTCATAAATACAAATGGATAAAATTATTTTAATTCAATTCAGTAAACACTTTAAGACTATCTACTGTATGTAATGTAGTGTGCTAGGAACTTGGTATACAGAGGCTAAAAATAGTACCATTTGGCTTCAAGAGACTTACAGTATGGAAAAGCAGTCTATACTAATGGACATTTTATAGCTGATTAATTTCATATGCTTTCCACTATTAGATAGACTTTCTTGGTAGTTTAGAAAATAGAAAGTTGTAGAATCCAGACCTTCTGTCATTGAGGGTTTGGCTCACAGGTATTTGTGTTTCCCTTGTTAGAACTAAAAAAGAGGAGGGGCTCTTGGTAAACTAAAAAGATGTGTCTGAAACGAAACAAATTTACATTTGTCATAAATGAAACTGAAGGCATATTTTTGCCCTCTTCTTGCTTTCTATGTTAAGCATCTGGTAAAATCATGATAGCTTTATGAGATGAACTTCACCTGATGTTTAGATCTCTCTAATCTCTGTTTGAGTACTGGTGTCTCTTTTCCATGTGTGGCAAACAGAAAGCCATTTGGTTGCCTCATTGAGCTCATTATTAGTGAAATTGCTTGTATTTTTTCACTTAGAAACATCTTAGAATGTGGTGATGAAAGCCCTGTTAGGTTTGCCATACATTTATAAATTCTTTTTCTTAAAGTCACTAAATTAAAATTAAAATAAATAACAATTTTTTAAAATCACCGTAGTGGTATATTTGAACGTAACCTACAAACAATTCATCAGCCTTATCATTAGCTGATGAAAATAACTGTTGTACAATTTCAGCTTTTCTGCATCTCCATCTATAAAAAGAAGATTAATGTTAATTGTTTGCAGACTTCTATAGATGTGAGAATTAGGGATTGGGGAATTTTTTTGCAGCCTGAAAGGTAAGAATTTAGTATGTAAAGGAACAGCAATCAATAAACAAGTAATGGTCATGATCATCTCTCAGAAGTTCTTAATCTATAGTCTGTGAACTTGTTTCTTTAAAATATTCTGGTAACTACTTCAGGATAATAGGTTTACTTTTGAGCTTACAAAATTTTTATTTTATGCACTTAAATACATTTTTCTGAGAAAGGCTCCCTAAGCTTTACCAGTTTGTCAGAGGGGTCCATGGACATGAAAAAAGTTTAAGAACCCTTAAGATGATTTCAAAGATGCCTTCCATGTCTGATTTCTTCTCTCATTTTTGTTGATTTTGCTGATTTCTTCCTCTCTGCAGATACCAAGAAATAACCGCTTGATGTATATTCATAGTTATCAGAGTTATGTGTGGAATAACATGGTGAGCAAGAGAATTGAAGAGTATGGACTGAAGCCTGTTCCAGGGGATCTCATACTTAAAGGAGGTAAAAAGGAAAAGTTGTCAGCCTCTGTCTTTTGCTCCTGGCCTTGGAACATACTGTTGCTAGGTTACCACTAAATAGCTTTAGGTTTAGCCTGGCAACTGAGTTGAGGAGGCATGTGTCTGGTATTTAAAAACATGAAGTCTAATGGGCTGTAAACTATTTTATCCAGTGCAGGTTTGTGTGAGGATCTTAAAACACTTTTCTGGTATTTGGGCACTTTGAGTTTTCCCAACCAATAAGAACTGTGGCACAGTCTCTAGTTCTAGACTATGGTTCTAGATTTGGCTTGAAGACTAACTCACGCTGGGGCGTTCCCTTCATATTGCTTGTCTCATGATGGCCACAGGTGTGCCAGACAGCAGAAATCTCTGATCTACATGGCATCGGACAACCCTTCCTTTAGGATAGAAATTTCATCTCTAAATAACTAGTAAAGAACTAAATTTTAAGCCCTACTCAATGAAGTGATTTATTCTTATGAAACATTATTTTAGAATGTGGAGGTAGGTCCTTACTTTATCCTTTTAAGACAAACTGACTTTCCTTTAACCCCTTTTCTCCTCCCCCATTGCATTCATCTGTTACAGCTTTACATAATAGGGTCCTTTTATTTTATTATTTATTTATTATGAAGCTTTGTTTTAATGAGTTCAGAATTCTTTGACAGATTTTTGGTCAGTTTGATTCCATTTTAAAATTACTGATTTAAATCTCCAAAGGTCTTAGGATGGAAAATGCTGTCCACATCCAAAGAAACAACTGTGGAGTTGGAATGCAGATAGAAGCATACTGTTTGCTATTTTTTCTTCTGTTTTGTTTTGTTTTCTCTTTCTTGTGGTTCCTCCTGTTGGTTCTAATTCTTCCTTACAACATCACTCATGTGAAAATATGTTTAATAGGGATGTATATGTATAGCCTATATCAGATTGCACATCATCTTAGGGAGGGAGGGGGAGAAAAATTTAAAACTCAAAAGCTTATGGAAGTGATTGTTGATAAAATAAATTAATAAAAAAGATTGCTGATTTAAAAAACTGGTCATTTAGAAAAGCCGTTAAACAAATGCCACAACAGCATTCCTTTCCTCTGAAAGCTTTTATAATGCCTTGTAATCATTAACCAGTGTCCAGATGGGCTCTTTTCAAAAAAGAAAAGTAGCTGTGATCCTCTTTCTTAAAACACCCTTTTCCGAGCTTACCCATAATATAGCTAATTTCAGAAGCCTGAGATGAGAATATTTCTTGTATGCTTAAATGATTACATATTTGTGAACTTGCAGCTACAGCCACATATATTGAGGAAGCAGACATTAATTCCTACTCCATTCACGATGTGGTGATGCCTTTACCTGGTTTTGATGTTCTCTACCCTAAGCATAAAAGTAAGCTCCTCTTTTGGTTTTTGGTTTGGTTTGGTTTGGTTTTTTTTGCTAGGCAGTGGGGTTAAGTGACTTGTCCAGAGTCACACAGCTAGTAAGTGTCAAGTGCCTGAGGTCAGATTTGAACTCAGGTCCTCCTGACTCCAGGGCTGGCGCTCTATCTACTTCGCCTCCTAGCTGCCCCTTTTGTTTTATTTTTAAGAAATTAAAAATATGTGTGGAATAACATGGTGAGCAAGATGATTAGGCTCTCTTAGTTCTTAGCCACCTGCCAAATTTTCCGAAGCTAAGGGGGAGGGCAAAAGAAATTTACTTGCTTTAGTTTTTTAACTTTAATATGCTGATTTGGGGACCCAGACTGTAATCTCTTCCAAACTCAAGTAGATGTAAAATAACATTGTTTCCAAAGCTGCTAAATAATTATTTGTTGGAATGAATGAATGAATGAAGTATTTATTAAGCACTAGCATGTATACAAAGCCTCTTTGTGACCTTTATGTTACAGATTCACTTTTCAGTTAGTTAAAGTTAATCAGGAACTAGCTAATGTAAATTTTCTTATTCTTGCAGTTTAACAGAGTAAACTAGTAAACTAGTAGGGAAATTTATTATTTTTTAAAAAGTAATTATTAAGGACTAAGCAAATAATCCTGATGTGATTTTCTTTAATTAGTTGTGTTTGGAGGACTTTTTTTTAAGGGCAGAGACAATTATCATATGGGCCTCTGCTGAAAGGTGAATTAAAGTCAATAAAATGCGTCTTTATTTAGAAATAAAGTGCTCCCTAACCTATTCCTCTCTAGAATTCATTCATTCCTCTATAAACATTCATTAAGTGACTACCGTGTGCCAGGCACGGTGCTGAATACTAGGGATACAGAAAGAGGCAGAGACAGTCTCTGCCTTCAAGGAGCTTATAGTCTAATTGCAGAGATGACATGCAAACAAATATATACAAACCAAGCTACGTACAGAATAAATAGGGAGTTATTAAAAGGGAGGGAATTAGTGTAGAAATCTGAACTTGTTACTTCCAAGAGTCAATATGTTATAACTACCTCACTGGTTCCCAGTGTTTTCTGTTCAGTGAATCCCTGGGAATATTTAACATGACTCTCATAATAATTGTGTAATAATTGACCGCTTAAAGTGTTATTAAAGAATTTTTAGCATGAACCCCTTGGACCATCGGTGAAAAAACCCCAACCACTAACTGAGAACCATTGATCTACTTTAATCCTTTACCCTGCAGGCTTAGTATATGACTAAATTTAAGTGCTACAGAAGTGTTTGGAGTTCTTGGAAACAGGATTTGATCTGCAAGAACAGAGCTGAATTTCTGTCCTAAATACCTCAACCTCTAGCCCTGGTGCTCTATATTTTGAATTTCCTTGTCCCTTCTATAATTCCATTAACACCAAAGGAAAAGAGTTGTTTTTTTTTTTAAAAAAAGGAAATTGAACAAAATATTGAATAACTATTGTTCCCCAAAGCAATACAAATGACCCAGGAATTTATATTTGGCAGTTTCAGCGCCAAGGGGTTCTGCTAGCAAAATACAGGGTATTCCAGAAGTCTTAATGCTGTTAAAGATTGAAACTGCACTAAGACTTCCGGGATAACCCCATATAGTGATAGAAGATGAATAAAAAATGACTGTTCACTATATTCCAGAGTGCATATTCCCTACTCCTAATGGAAGTTGTCTTCTTTTGCTGTTGATTATGCTGTTATAATAGTCTCAAGAATCTTTCTCTGTAAACTGTCATTTTTATAAATGCCATTTAAATGATTGAAGGAACAGTCACAAGGTAAATGCTGCTTATTGAGGATGCTGCTTTGGTTTCAAGGTCAGAAAGCCTTACTTATGCTTCTGATTATGCAGAAAATCCTCCCTCTCCCTTGCCCCTCCATGACCATGAGGTACTCTAGTTTAAAAAAAGATCAAAATCTTGTTTGACAGCCCTTTCATCTTCCTTCTAATGGAGTTTTAGCTAATACACCTCCAAACTAGAAGGGGAGCAGAGGAAAAGGTGGTGATCAGCTTCCTCCTCACTGTGTTTGCTAGGTCCCAGTATTGGCTCTTTGATAGCAGTGCTGGATTTTTTAGTCTGGAGGATATGGATCTGCGAGGATGTGCATAGGGAATCAGATATATCAGTGATGTCTTACTAGGCCCAAATACATAGCTGTTCTAAACCTGGTTGAGAGGCAGTGTGCTCTAGGAGATAGAGAGTTGGTCTGGAAACCAGCAATACCTGGGTTCAAGCCCCAGCTCTGTCTAGCATAGACTGACTCAGAAGCCATCTAGTTTAACCTGCATGTGGATGAGAAAATGTGTTCTAATTTCAGAAAATTAATCAATAACATATTTTGGAATATAAACCAATAGTAAGTTTTTTATTTTTCTTACTTTGGGATGGTGTAATTCTAGGAGTTCTCATTCTGGTAGTTTGAAGACACATTTTTATGCAATGCTAAGAATGTGTTAATATTTACAGAATGAGATGGATTTTGTCCAAAGGGGATGGGGTCCAATGAAACTTATTTTTAATCCTTCGCATACTGGTTTAACATGTTACTCTACATTCCATTTGATTCTTTTTTGTTCTGCTTTAGTTAGTGAGACTTATAAGGAAATGCTAGCTGCCGACCATCTAAAGATTGACAACATGAAACATAAAATCCGAGATTATTCCTTATCAGGTGCCTACCGAAAGATCATTATTCGCCCTCAGAATGTCAGCTGGTGAGTAATATTTTGGAGTCGAATGGAATCGAATTGTGTCCACTCTGTAATGTTTACAATACGTAGAAGAATTTTTCATATTTTTGCGATTTAATGTACATAAACCTAAAAACAAATAAACTCATTTAGAATGCCAGACAGGTGCAAAGGAGACTTACTTAATGGTAGAATAACATTATTAAATTATATATAAGAGATGTATAGACGATCAAGTCTTTCCCTGCTGTGGAAAACCTAAGTTTGATTTAATAATTTATAAGAAAAAGAATCCTCATATTCCAAATTGGCTATAATAGTTTTAAGAATTCATCTAGTACTTTTTGTGTCAGGTACCCCATGGGTGAAAGGGGACAGAGAGACAGGAAGAAAATGTCTTTTGTATTTTAATCCATTTAAAAATACTTAAATGCATGTCATTGTCAAAAACTTTATTTCTAGTAATCAACATATTGAAATCTTGAATTTCTAATTTCCAGGTCACTAGAAATTTGAGATTGACTAGAAGAATAAAGCAGGTTTCATACTTTTTCCAGTGGCTGTTTTTCTTCTGTTCTCGCCTATTGAAGGTTTCAGGTCAAAGACCTAATATTAATGTCCAGATCATGCTGCTATTCAATACCTACTTCCTCCTGTGCTGTTTCAGAGAGAGGTACTCTCTAGTGAGGTTTTTCCTCAAGAACTTGCAACCTGGAGGAATATTTTATGTCTTATAACATAGACTTCCATAGACTGGTGGATGAGAGGGGGCAGAGAGGCAGGAAGATAACTCTTGTATTTTAATCCATTTTAAAATACTTTAATGCCTGTCATCCGGCCAGTTGTTCAATGGAGGTATGTTTGAAACTTACCCCAATTCTTACTCCAAATCTATAATTTTATGTTGTATTTTAAATTCATCCACCTGGTTACTTTGAAGATTTAAGAGTAAAGTACTTCTTATCCCAAATGAGACTTTGTATTCAAATTAATGCCCTCATGTATATATTTTTAAAGGGAGGTTGTTTCCTACGATGATCCTAGAATTCCACTTTTCAACACAGATTTGGACAACCTAGAAGGAAAACCACCACCTGTGTTTGCTGCTGGTAAGTGGGGTTACCTCCACTTCTAAATTGTGAGCATTTTAATAACAATTGTTATATTATTGTTGCTATAAATTATGAGGTCAGCTTCATAAATGAATAGAAATTAGTGGCTCAGAGGAGGGTATTCACTGTGTTGAAAGCACAACTCATCTTGTCCCACCTGAGCTCCCAAGGGCTAAATGCTGTGGCTTAGATGAGGCTGACCTTGAGTGGGACTATGGCTGAAGTGGTGTTCCTGGAACTAAAATCACCTAGGGGGTAGCAGAACAGAGTGACAGCTGAGCCAGCAGAAAAAGACTGGGAGTCTGTGATTGGGAGCACCTAGATAGATGGGGAAGGAGGGAGGCTGCTGTTCTGAATGATGCCCAAAACCCAATGGGGCTAGAGGGTAGGGGAGAAGAGAAAATATGTGTTCAGACTGGCTCCTTCTTTGATAGTGTTCTGGGAATACTCTTCTTCTCCTCTCTACCACCTCCCCCCCCCAAAAAAAAATTCCTGTACATTGCCTGGAATTTTTCCAATTATAAATTTATTTTCTTACAAAAATTCTACCTTTCTATTTCTTCATGATATGGTAGTTTCTGCTAAATAGCTTATCACCAGTGGCTGGTGATGAACTCTTGGCAGCAAATGAAAAAAAAAATTGAAAAAGACAAAATGGCTTTCAGTTCTATTTAGACTGGGGGTGGGGAACCTGGCAGTATTTGTTCTGTGAAGTTTGGATTCCGTCAGAGGGCTGCACTTGAGGACCTAGAGGTCTGTGGCCTCGAGGCCACAGGTTTCCCTACCCCTGATTTAGACCCTTCTCCCTTGTGCAGTTAAGAAATACAATTTTGAGGTATCCCTTTATTCTAGTCAAATCAGAAAAGGTGATTGATGGACAAATCAATACTGGAAGAGAACAGGCATATTAATTCAGGCAATTAGCAAGCATTTTTTAAGCTGTTACGCACTGTGGTGCTTGCCCTTAAGGAGTTTGCATTCTGGGGCATGATGAATAATAGTACAAAGGCCCAGATATGGGAAATGAGATGTCATGAGTAAGGAACAGTAAGGAAGGCTAGTTTGGCTGGATTGCAGAGAAACTGTGAAGATATGTTAGCAGGGTTGTGAAGGGCTTTAAATGTTATAATGAGGAGATTCTATTTGATTCTAGAGTTTATTGAGTAGGGGCAAATATCACAGTCAGATCTTTGCATAAGGAAAATCCCGCATTGGGAGCTGTGTGGAGAATGGACTTGAGCCAGGGAAACTAAGTAGGAGTACACTGCAAAAGTCTGGGTGAGAGGTGAAGGTGCCAGCTTGTGAGTAAAGGAACAGGATTGGATGTGAGAGATGTGTGCAGGTAGAAACAGCGCTACTTAGCGACTGATTGATTATGTGGGGTAAAGGGAGTGGAGGATAACACCAAGGTTGCAAACCTGGGATACTGGAAGATTGGTGGTACCTTCAGGAGAAGTAGGGAAGTTTGGGAGAGGGGTGGGTTCGGAGAGAAAGACGGTGAATTTTATCTTAGGCACATTGACTTGTCTTTGGAACACCAGTTGGAAATTATCTAATAAGCATTTGATATGGGACTGAAGCTCAGGGGAGAAACTGTACGGGGTATATAGATATGGATCTCACATTACCTGGAAGTGTTCCACTCCTGACATTCTTCTCTTTGACCCTAACTTCCTATCATGTCATCTCTTGCTATGTCTCACTCACCCCAAAACCATTCTTTGCCCTCACTGAGACCTTTGCCCTTTAGTGCCTTCTCAGGCCTTTATCCCTGCTCTGACGTTCCCTCTTTCTCTAATTTTGAATTCATAGTCAGCCAATTCCACTCAACACTGTCTTCTATGCTTAAATCAAATCTGAGGGTTATTGGCATAGAAGGGTAATCGAGCCTGTGGGAACTGATGAGGTTACTGAGAGAAAGTGTAAAGAAAGAATAGGGAACCTAGAACAGAGCCATGGGAGATACCCACAGTTAAAGGGTGTGGTGGGGATAATGAACCAGCAAAAGACTGAGAAAGAATGGTTAGGTAGCAGAACCAGGAGGGCATAATATCAGGAAAGCCCAGGAAGAAAGATGGCCTGCAGTTTCAAATACAGCAGAGAGGCCTAGAGGGATAAGGACTGAAAAAAAAAGAGCACCATATTTTAGTCATTAAGGAATTACTTAGGGCTTTGGAAGGAGATTTGGTAATTAAGGGATCACTGATGGCTTCATCGAGAGCAGTTTCAAGAGGGCAGTTTCAAGTGAGCGGTGAGGCCAGAAGCCAACCTGCAAATGATTAAGGAGTGAGCAGTGAGTATAGGCATCTGTTTGTAGTAGTTTGGCTGAGAAAGGGAAGAAAGATGTAGGACTATGGTTTAGGAGATCGTAGTGACTAATGAAAGATTTTTAAGGATGGGAGAGGCATGTTTGACGGTAGTAGATAAGAAAAAGCTGAAGATTAAAGGGATTATTGAGGTTGCAGTCCTATGGCGAAAACAGAAAGAGATGAGAACAAGGATGGAAGAATTGGCCTTGGCAAAGAGAAAGACCACCTCATAGTTAGACATTGTGAGAAAGGAGAGATTAACGGAATGGAAGAAGAGAGAGCTCATGTTGAATGGCCTCAATTTTTTTCAAAAAAGTAAGAGGAAAGGTCTTTAGCTGAGAGAGAAGAGAGTGGGGGAGATATAGGAGGCTTGAGTGAAGAGAATGTTTGGAAAAGCTTTTGTGGGGAGTGAGATGGGGAATGGAGTGGGGGAAGAGAAGGATTGTCTTGCTTTAGTCAGAGCCCATTTGAAGTCAGACAACATGAATTTATCCCTCTGGCTCCATTCAGCGTCCCATGAGTAGGAGCAGAAGAGGCAGATGGTGGGAGTAATCTGGTTGAGTGAGATTATAGCAAGAGATGGATTTGGGGTCAGAAAAAGGAATGTCAGAGTTTTTCATTAGAGAGGAGTAGAGCACCTGTTGGTAATAGTGACCATCCCCATCTCTAGTTGGGTTGTGGTTACAAGGAGACTAAAGAATTGAGAGCTTATGAGGGTAAGGGAGCATAACATGGATGCTGAAGTCATGTAGTATGAGGAAAAGGAGAGCAAAATGGTGGGTCAGGTGCTGACCTCCCTGAGAAAAAAAAAAAAGAATGACTTGAGCTGTAGCTTGGATGGAGACCTCTGATATTGTGAACTTTAGAGAAGAGAGTGCTGAATGATGTGATGGTGGTAAAGAGAAAGTCTGAAGGTGCCAGTGGAGGCAAAGAAAATGTTCTCACTCCCCCTCTAGGACAAATCCAGGGTGTTATGGGCAAAGGAGCGAGCCAGTGGTTGAAAGAATGGTATGGCCATTTTGGAAACAGTTTGGAATTGTACAAGAAAAGGTACAACTTTCTTCTTACCTTTTGACTTAGCAATATGAGTACTAGGTTTATACCCAGGTAGATTGACAGGAAGAAAATATCTTTCTATATTAAAAAAGTCAATAATGGTGCTACTTGTAATAGCAAAAGGTTGGAAACTATGTGTCTAGTGGTTAGAAAAAGACTGACTAATTTTGGTCATATATGACTTAAGTTGGCCTAGTGGGTAGAGTGCTGGACCTAGAGTCAGAAAGACCTGTGTTCAGATTCTGCCTCAGGTGCTCACTACCTACCCCTGAGATCCCAGGGATGTTACTTATCTTCTCTCAATCTCTTTCTTCAATTTTATGTAAAAAGCTGTTAATCATGGGACCTGCCAAACAGGGTTATTGTGAGAATTGGATGAGATAACATGTAAAGTACTTAGCAAACTTGAAAACACTATATATTATCATTATAAACCATAAGGAACAATGTAAGAATTCAAGAAAATACGGGAAGGCTTGATTTAAGTGGTATAAATTGAAAGAAGCTGAATCAAAAGACCAACAAATTAATATATACTTATTTGGTCTGGACCTGATTTCTGCATAGGAACTTCTGGCAGAGAAACTCCCTTTGCAGATCCCTGTCAGCAATTATTGTGCATCTTCAAAGTGCCGGTGGTCCAAGGATAATCAGTTAGGTGACTTGCCCAGGATCATACAGCCAGTATGTGTCAAAGTCGGGACTTACACCCAGGTCTTCCTAACTCTGAGGCCCACCCCTCTGTCTCCCACCTGCCTCCCCATAAACTCAATATGCTTGTTACAGCTTTGTAACTGAAGACCACATTAAACAGTAATAATGATAACAACCACTTTCAGTAGTACTAATATTACATTGAAAGCATTCTCCCTTTCTTTCTTTTAACAAAAAACAATCTGAAAAAGTATAATAAGGTTCTCAATACCCCTGTTGCAGTTACTCTTTGTAGCTTGGGACAAGTCTGGACATAGTTTCTCTTTCATAAAATTTAGGAGTTGAACCAGATGAATTTCACAGAATTGCAGCATTTTAAAGTGGGAAAGAATCTCATTGGCCGTGTAGTCAAACCTCTCCCTGAACGGATTCCCTACGGCAGCATCCCAGACAAATGGTCATCTGGGTTCTGTCTGAAGACCTCCAGTGAGAGGAGAACTCCAAGCATCTACCCCACCTGCTCACCCCCGTGTCTAGCTCCAAGGAGGCCCATCTATCTTTTCGCAAAGTTCCTAGTTATTAGGAAGTTTCCCTCACATCAGGCTTAATTTGGTCTCTGCAGATTCCACCCATTGCCTCTGATTCTGCTCCCTGGAGCCAAACAAAATAAATCTAATCCCTCTGATACACAGTAGTCCATCTGGTTTGGAAAGAGAGTTATTGTGTCCCCCTGAGTCTCCTTTTCTCTGGGGTAAGCATGTCTCTTTCCTTCAACAAGTCCTCCTATGACGTGACCTAAATGCCCTTCCTCTTCCTCATTGGCTTCTCCTGGGTGTTCTTCAGTTTATCATTGTCCTTAAACTATATTGCGCAGAACTGAACATAATACTCTAAATATGATCTGACAAGGACAGGGGGCAGAAGAACTCATGCCTCTTCTAGAAGCTCTGCTTCGCTTAATGGGCCCAGAATTCATTATTATTTTTTTGGCAAGGCAGTCTGGATTAAGTGACATGCCCGCTTACCGCTAGTAAGTGTCAAGTGTCTGAGGTCACGTCTGAACTCGGGTCCTTCTGACTACAGGGCCAGTTCTTTATCCACTTTGCCACCTAGCTGTCCCCCCCCCGAATTTTTTTTCTTTTTGGTGCCATATACTGCTGACTGGTTGAACTTGTCAATTGACAAAAACCCGTAGGTCTTTTTCAATCACATTTTTTTTTTTAGTGAGGGCAGTTGGGGTCAAGTGACTTGCCCAGAGTCACACAGCTAGTGAGTGTTATGTGTCTGAGGCCAGATTTGAACTCAGGTCCTCCTGACTCCAGGGCCGGTGCTCTATCTACTGTACCACTAGCTGTCACTAGATCTTTTTCAGACAAACTGCTGTCTACCCATTCTCTCCCAAAACTTGGAAGTTATTTTTTTGAACCAAAGAGAAAGACTTTACGTTTACACCTCCCCTGAATTTCGTCTTACTGGATTTGGTCCAGTGCTGCACCCTGTCACTTCTTGGATCCTCACTCTGTCAGCCAGTGTTTTAGCTGTCCTTCCCAGCTTCGTTTCCACTGCATGTTTGATGAGCTTGTCATCTGTGCCTTTATCCAAATGATTGATAAGAAATGTTAAACAGCACAGGGCCGAGCACAGATTCCCAGGGTACTCCACTGGGGTTGACCTGCCATGAATGTTCTGCAAGTCTGGCCATTTGTCGAGTTCAAAATCCCTGTTGAGGTCCCTTGCAGCTCCAAATTAAGGAGCTTTGCTCAAGTTCTTTCTCTCTTACCAGCATTCCCTTTTTAGCTTTCTGTGTTGGTGGCTTAAGGTTTTTAATTTTAGGTTTCTGCTTTACACCTTCTCTGCCTACAATCTGGCTGTGCTGGATACAGAATGTCTCCATTAGAACCCCTGTTTGTACAAAACTTTAACATTTACAAGGCACTTTCCTCCAGTGACCCTAATGCGATAGCATCGTTATCCTCATTTTATGGATGGGGAGACAGAGGCTCAGGGAAGTTAATTAACTTGACATTAGTCATACGTTATCAGAGTCGGGACTTGAATGCAGGTCTTTTCACGCCCAGGTCCCTGGCTGTTTGAACTCTCCTAAACTGCCTCTCAGTGGCATGGTTACCTTCCTTTTACCATGCCAAGTTTATGCATCCCCCAGATTTTCTCACGTATCAAAAAAATTTCTGTGAAATGATCAAGGTGTCAGCTGCTTTTGTCAGCCCATGCAATAGCTTCTCTTCTGCAATTTTCTACCCCAGTGTCATAATTCTGGCTAGACATCAGTAGCTGAAACACAGGACTGAATTAGAGATTTTTTTCTGGGTTTGAAGGATTTTTCCCCTATACTAAATGGCAAATCCCTCTCCAAATGAGTGATCCTCAGGTCAGGCTATATACCATATGAGGGAGGGAAGAGGACGGTGAATGCATGTACAAAACTTAAGCCTTATATCCAAATGAGATTTCTCTAAGGATATTATTATTTACAGCTGAATGAGGCCTCAGAAGGTCTGGAAATGGAGATGATGCAAATTTCAGAGTCTGAGTTGAGTGCAACCTATTGGGATACATAAGCACGTAACAGTTCTGAAAATGGCTTTCCCAGATTTCCCCTTTTACACAGGATGAATCCATTTTCTGAAGTGTGCCAGCCAGCAGTATTTGCTTCCCCAGGGGTTCTGAAGCAGTGGAGCAGAAGTAAAGTATTATCTGTTTTCGTCTCTCCTAGATCTATATTTTGGAATCTTTGAGCATCATAATGGTGGAAGGCTAGGAACACAAGGTTTCAGAATTGGATTTGCCAAAGATTGCAATGTTTGCTGCTTGTGCTACTAAACAAAAAGATGCAAAAGCGTTTTATTTGAGATGGAGTCATTTTGGCCCAGGTGCACGCTTATCTAGATAAGTCGTCATTTTGAAAATAGGGGGCTCTTTTCTAGTGGTTTAGAAACACAAAGCAAAAAATAGTGATGAGTGCCAAGTATATAGAATAATAAGCGATTGATGTGGGCATGAATATTACTGGGAAGTTCTTTCTCCAATCTTTTATACTGCTTAGCCATTAGCTCATAATGGGCCGTCATGGCAAAACAAAGAACAAAGTTGGCATAGTATGATGTTCGTGGACCAAATTTCTGATTTAACTCATAACACTCTTGTCAGAATCTCTCAACCATCCTATAAATCATATTCTCTCAAGCCTTTTATGCTGTACTTTATATATCAGAGTGGCTTGCATCGTCGGTTGGACCAGTAGACAGTTGTTTGGAACTAACACAAAAGCCAATGAGAAAGTAATTAAGAGTAGCATAGGATGAGTAAGTGATACAGGAGGTAGAATTGTATCTGCCCTAGAGAGCAACAAATGTTGGTGGGAGGCCAGGAACAGTTTTCAGAACTGGATTTCCACTTCTTGACATCAAAATTGACTCTCCTTGAACCTTTCCCTTGTGAATTAATTTTTTGTTTATTATTATGCCCCAATTAAAAGAAAAACTGTGTTATTTCACTTCAAGATCATCCTCACACTTTTGTTTTCTATGTATTCCTTGTTCTTCTGGCACTATGAGGTGCCAAGAGAGTTCAGAGGTAGAATTACCATAGATACTCACCTAAGAGTGTACATTTACAGATCTCTCCTCCATGCTTCTGTCTCATACAGAAGCACCAGAGGGCTGCCCCAGTACAATAAGGCATTCTGATAGTTGGAAGAGTAGGGAATTGCTACCATTTTTTGTTGGTCTGTGTATAGAGATTATGTGACCCTCCAGCTCATTTGCAGCTGCCTTTATTTTCCTGACTCTTCTCTTCTTTCTTGGGTGACAGAAGGCAAATACAGGGCCCTGAAGATGGATTTCTCCCTGCCTCCTTCAACATATGCAACAATGGCTATTCGAGAAGTACTAAAAATGGATACAAGTATCAAGAAGCAGACACAGCTGAATACTACTTGGCTCCGCTGACGTGATCTGTGAAGATCCTAATAGGGGGGAAATAGCAGCACCTGGGCTCCCTGTTCTTTGTCTTCTTAGTACAAGCCCCATGTGGGTTTTGATAATTTGTAGCAAAATACTATTTGTATTTTTTTCAAGTTTTTATTAGCTTAAGTCAATAGTTCGCAATGTTTGTTGTACAAATGTACACATTCTGGAGATCCTAACTAAAGTTCCAAAAAAAAAAATTGATTGGTTTATTTTGTGTGTGTCTACACACACACCCACACACACTCTCTCTCTCTCTCTCATACACAATACACAATACAATACACAATACACAGAGGTGAGAGAGGAATAATCAGTAAATCCACAAACATTTATCAAGTGCTTTCTCTGTGCCAGGCATTGTGCCTAAGCACTTGGAATACAAAGAAAGGCAAAAATGAAAAGTCCCTACCTCAGGGAATTTACATGGTAATGAGGGAGAGAACATGTCAAGAAGTAGTTAACTCTAAGGATACACACAGAGTAGAAGGAAAACTTAGAAGACGTAGACATAAGTGACTGGCCACCTGAATCTTTAAAGAAGCCAGGAAAAAGATCACAGTTATATGAGGAATAGTGAGTAAAATGCTAGTCTTGGAGTCAAGAAGACCTTTGTTTTTGTTTCAAAGCTCTTCATGGCCAGGTGCTATCCCTACCTTTTGAGTCTCCTTCCACCCACCCGTGTCCACCCTCCACCCTGCAAGTACCCTGAGGTCCAGGACAGTGGCCTTGCCATTCCTCGAAGAGACCCTCCTTCTCCTGACTCTGGGTGGTTTCACTGACTGTCCCCCATGCTAGGAATGCTCTCTGTCCTTGGTCATTCCCATCCACCTCCTGGCTTCTTTCAAGTCTCAGCTAAAAATCCCACCTTGTACAGGAAGCCTTTCCTGATCCCCTTAATTCTAGTGCCTTCTCTCTGTTAATGATCTCCAATTTGCTCTGTATATGCCTTGTTTGTAGATGATTATTTGTATGTTGTCCTCCCTATTAGACTATGAGCTTGAGAACAGATTATCTTTGTCTTTTTTGTATCCTTAGCACAGTGGCTACCACATAGTAGGCATTTAATGTTTATTGACTGACTGACTAGAGAGTGGTTTGGCCCCACCTCTGATATGTGCTGGCTGTGTCAACCAGAGCAAGGTCCATGACTTCTCAGTGCCGTCCAACAACTCTCTGCAGACACCATCATTTTAGAACAGTTCCTGTTGGTAGAGGAGGTTTATTCACAGAGAGGTCCATGCATAGATGAAATTACTGGTCTGGATGGGACAGAAAGGTAAAATCGCAGTTATATTTGCTTTCAATAAGAAAAATGGCCTTGGATCAAGGTAGAGATTTTAGGGATTTAATATTTCCTTAAAGAGACAGCAAGGATTTTTACCAACCATAGGAGTTGAAAACAACATTCTAAATACCAGAAGCAGGAAAATTAAGAACTATTTAGACTGTTAGAGATGACGACACAGGTGGGATATGTGAAGAATGAGTCTGAGGTTCCTCTTCCCCTGTAATTCAAGAGCCTTACACATAAATATAAATTCATGTGTACTTAAGTCACAATGAATGACCTTTGGGTGGTCTTAAGTACAGCAGTGATTCCATTATCTAGAATCACCTATTTGTCAGAAGGCAAGTAAGACATTTTCAGTATAAAGGGCTTTTGAAGCACTTGATATTTGTACAAAAGCTTCTGTATCAGTATGCTAGAGAATTCTACTTTAACAGGGCTTTTTAACTTGGTGTAAATGGATAGCTGTTTTTGATCAGTTAAGGTATAATTTTTATTACAGGTATTTTTATGTGGAAGATTCTTTCCGTAGAGACAGGTACTTTTAGAAAGATAAAGGGAGGAAAAGGTAACTAGAGATACCAAGAGTTCATACCCGTGGTTGTATTTTTTGTTACCAGCGATTTTGGTGTTGCCATTGTTGGCAATGGAAAACAACATGTTTTCTGACATGAAAAGACACAAAGGAATAAATTAGCTGCGCTAACATCATGTTGCATTTATGTTCCAGGTTGATTTTTTTATCATTTCTAAAATTAAACAACTGGGTCAATGCTTGCTTCTTTTTGGCTTGTGTTAATGAGCCATGTGATTAACTGAAATGGAGTGCGGATGAAAAGTTTGTGTCGTGTGTAGTGGCAGGGAGATGGGCTCTATGACTCTATGTTTGTTGAAGTAAATTGAAGGTCCCTTTTGACACCCCTTCCCCCAATAGTGAGCACATGGTGAGAAGTCAGTGAAGCAAAAATACCTCAATATCTTTGTTGCCTTTTTGGAAGATCTGTTGTCCTGAAGAGTTCAGACTGCATTTAGCAGTGATATCAGCTTTTCCTCCTTTCTTTGGACTTACTAATCAAGTATTTATCTATAGTAATAGCCTATACTTTTCTAGCTTAAGAATAATAATAATAAAAGATAACATTTATATAGCACCTACTGTGTGCTAGGCACTGTATGCTTTGCCGTTATCTCATTTGTTCTGGGGAGGTAGATATTGCTATTATCCTCATCTTACAAATGAGGAAACTGAGACAGAGGCTGAGTGACTTGCCCAGGGTTGCACAGCTAGGAAGTATCTGAGGTCAATATTTGAACTCAAGTCTTCCTGATTCCAAGCCAGATTCTATCCACTGTGCCACCTAGCTGTTCATATGCCCTACTTATCACAGATTACAAAGTATTTTGCTCAAAACCATCCTACAACAGACCTAGTACAAGTATTTATTCCCATTTTACAGATGGAGAACTAAAGCTCAGAAGAATTATACAACAACCATGGTCACACAGCTAGTAAGTGGCAAAGTCAGGCCTCATTCCCTAGCTGGCTCACCTTCTGAATCTGGGGCTATTGCTCATTACACTGTATTTTTACTTTGGGGTTCTCTTAGCTCTTTCCAGCTAAAAGAACTTAAATATTTTATCTATGGTAAAATGCGTCAGTACTTATGCAAATCTAAATTTGTAGGGAAGGAAATTGAGAATCTAAGGCAGTCTTAACATTTTTCTATTTTGTGAGGATAAAAATATATGTATACACATGTATATATACACACGTATGTATCTATGTGTGCATATTTACATACATACACATATATATTTACATACATTTAAGTGTGTATACACATAGTAGAATCCGTGCCGCCATAAAATGAGAACGTACATTTAATTGGTCTTCCTTGGGGACCAAGTAGTGTACGGCATTTTGTGGTGGTGTGAAATAATGAATAGATTATTCCATTCTAAGAGTGTCTGACACATGATGAATCAGGTCATGCCCTAAATTCAATCACAAGACTTGGAAAGCTACTAACCCTGGAAACTTAAAACAAATCACAGAAGACAGTACAAAGAGAAGATGAGATAAATCAACAAAGCCCATAGATAAGTACAATTTTTGTGGGGTTCTCTGTCATCCTTTCTAAGATAAAGGAAAATCTACATTGATCAAGTAGGTTTTCTGCTCACTGGTCGAGGACAACTGAAATACTGTTAAACCCCGATCCATGGAGCTAGTCAACCTCATCTGATGCGTTGTTAATACATATGCTTTTGAGAGATTTTTGACCTGGACCTATGGTTTCATCTGAGGAACTTCCCACATGCTAACTCCCTTCATGGAGGCAGATCAGAGACCTTTCAGTAGCTTACATCCTAAGAAAGTTGCCAGAGTCACAGAGAAGTTAAGTGACTTGCCCGTGGTCACCCAGGCAGTATGTCTCAGAGGTAGGACTTGAACTCAGGTGTTACTGACTCCGAAGACTGCCTTTTATCCACTACAATATGCTGCTGCTTCTGAGTATAGTGTACAATTAATGTCTACATCTGGAACTCACACGGATGATTCAGAATACAAATTTGAAGGAGTTCTTTCTGGTGACTATTAAGTTATCCTTCTTTCAGCTACCATACTCCTAAAGGAGACTTTATTTCATGAGTCATAAATAAAGTCTTTTTTTCAAGTGATTTGTGGTGTTTGTCCTGCCTTCCTTGTTTCCTGTCTTTTATCTTCCTCCCTTTGTTCCGTCTGAGTAGAGTCAAACAAATCTCCAAGCTCATGGGCTAGGCAACCTGGAGAAGAGGTTAAAGCTTAACAGCTAATGTTTGTGAGAACATGTGTAAACTGGCTTATAGAAAGTCCACAATGCAACAGTCCAGAGTGAGAACCTCAACCAGGGCTTGATTTCCATGGCAAGCCAGGCTTGTTGTGAAGCTTAGGAATGTCATCAGTTGAGAACAGGAGCTGAATAGGGTGGAGAGCATTACAGAGCAGTAATGACTGGGAAAGGCAAAAGGCATTTAGTTCACGTGGGGCTGCTTTCTTTCTTTCCTTGGAACAAGTCCAGCTACAACCAGTTAGCATTGCTTTCACACAAACGGTGACTGTGTGGAGAACAATACCCCCACTTTCTTCTCAGACTGACAACCACCCACCCACCCCTGTTCTTTCTAGGCCAGGCTAATCAGTTTTCTACATTCTTACTACTCACAAAGACCATTTTCAACATGTAAAATCTTCCCCCTACCCCATTCAGACCTGGACATATGAGTCATCTAATTTTCACTACAGTATTTTTGTTTAAATGACATTGTTCACCTTGTTTAATCAACTCACCTGCCATATTAACTTTATGAATAATGAATGAATTTACTGTGTGGTGGTGTTTTTTTTTTTAAGTTCAGTTTTTAGTTCAGTTTTTCTTTTTAGTTATTGAGATGACTTAAGAATAATAGTAATTTCAAGTTCACTTTCCCATACATTAGCAGTGGGAAGAATGGGTACACACAGAGAGTACCCAGGTATTGAGGCAACATGGGACAGGGCAGCTCACGTCTCCAGCACTGGAGGGCCCCCCATGTTCCGTCTTCATCAGCTGATGTTCTCCAGGGTGTTTTGGCCAGGGTGCAGCATCTGTCCTAGGTAGATTCCTTACCTTACCTAGGCTTGGTGTTCTCTGCAACTTGACTTGTCCCAACTGCCAGGGCTAATTCTCTCTTGAACCCATAGTTCATTCTCTCCTCTGCTGCTGGAAGTCACATTCAAAGCCTTGACATTGCCTCTACTGACAAGCTTGCAATTTTTTTTTCACTGTGTATTTTTCTAATGTTATTGTGATAAAGTATTACCAGAGGATTAGTTACTAGATGCTACTTTATTTTCATGTCCACAGAAACTCATAAAGATTGACTACTAAGGCGTGGACAAGTGATGGTCTGTACTGATGAAGGGAACACTCCCCACCAATTAAATAACATATTCTCTAAATACAAAGTACTGTGATATTTAATGGTGTTTTCCCAGTCCTGTGCTATATGGTAGAAAGAGCTCTAGACTTGGAGTCAAGAGATTTTGGGTCCACCTTTCGGCTATGACACAGCTGTGACCATGCACATTTCCTTACCTTACTGATTTTTAGTTTCCTCATCCACAAAATGGGGTTAATACTTGCACTATAGAATCAGAATCTCAGAGCAGGAAGGGACCCTAGATGTTGTCTATTCCAACCTATACTTGCACAGGAATTCCCTCTAGAATATCTTTGATAAGTGATCATCTAGTCATCTACTTTGAACATCTCTATTGAGGGCACCCATTGCCTCCTATGGCACTTTCCATTTTTGGATAACTCTAATTCTTTGAAATTTTCTTACATCAAACCTAAACATGGCTTTTGGCAAACTCATAGGATTCTCTTGAGGAATGCATTTTGTAAAAAAAAAAAATCAAGAAAAATAAAGTAAAAAGGGGCAGCTAGGGGGTACAGTGGATACAGCACCAGCCTGAAAGTCAGGAGGACCTGAGTTCAAATCTGGCCTCAGACCAAACACTTGACACTTACTAGCTGTGGGCCCCTGGCCATGTCACTTAACCCTAATTGCCTAAAAAAAATCAACAAGGAATGAATTTTGTACATCTCAGAATGCCATTATGAGCTGCTAGGAAGGATCAAAAGACTTAAGGTAAAGGTATATTTTAAACCTATCGCTTTCTAGGACACACTGTAAATTTTCAATTCCCCCCACAATTATTGGATTTACTGGTAACTCTTGATTATCTATGCTAATAGAATGGAGCAGTAGTCCAGATAAATTCACAATGAACAATGGAAATACTCATACATAATTTGTGTGTATACATATAGCTTCATAATGCAGTAGATTAGATTTTTTGCTGCATATTTACTTTCCTAATTATTTTTGCTTAGGCAAATATTGAAATGAGTTTATTTCTTAAGTACATACCAATTAAATGGATGAGGGAGCTAATCCAAAAATATTATGGGTAGGCTTTGTTTGACTCCCCATCATTTTTCCTTTTTCAAGGATTTCAGTACTTAGCTCATTCTTCTTGCCCTTACGCTAAGGGATGCCAGTATACAAGTTGTTGTTCCCTCTATCACCCTCACCTCCCAATTCATCCATTTCCATTCCCATGACCTAATCCTTCCCTCTACCTCAGTCTCACACCAGAATCACCACTATTGCCAATTATTCCATTTTCATTAGAAAGAAATCTGAAAGTCCTTCCTTTGACTATACTGTCTTATTTCAACCTTTCATATTCCTCACTCCTCCAAGACCTGACCTCCAGACCCTTTACCCCGCAGTGCTATGTCAGGCCATCACTCCTGCTCTGGCTTCATTTACAGTTCTTCACAACCTTTACCCTACAGTTAACTAGTCCAACCACCCACTGTCCTCTACTCTTAAATTCCTTGCTCCCTGTTTCCGTCACTGCTTATGGCTTACTACACCCTTGATGCTGCTGAATGACACTAGAGGAGGTGACATAATCCACACTAGTCAGTGTGGTCAGAATTAGAGTTATCAACGGTATCACCAAATCCTCAATGGTATGTTTGTTATACTCAACAAGGCTTCAATTGACCTGCTAAGGACTGTGGAACCATACATTTCATGGGATTACCCAAAGTAGAAATCTCTGAATGACTAGATTTATAAACGTGATTATGGCAAGATGGGGAAACAGAGAATGGCCCTGAGTGATAATACCCTTATTGCAAAATCTCGTGATAAATATTGCAAAATCTCATGGTAAATCCCCATGGAAGACTTTACTCGTGAGGGTTATTCTTTTGGCATGCACTTCAAAGCTGCCAACTTCCTGTGGTCCTTCAAAATGTTTTCTCTATGGGTGGATAGGAAAAAAGACTGGATATTTTGTGAAAGGTGGAGATGCTGGTAACAGGAAAGTCCAGATGGACAGGCTTATTAGAGGAATAAACTAAAGATGATTACTGGGATTATTTTTCTAATAGTCTGTTGGTAAAAATGCCTGTGATTTTTTAAAAAGGTGAAAATGACAAGAAATATATTGAAAAATATAAATCAGAAAAAACAGATGTCAAGGACTAATAAGCTATACAGAAACTTTAGGCCTATATATTGTGAATACTTAATTCAAGAAGAGAATAAGTAGGCACTTAATGTGGAGACCACCAAATAACATCACAAAAAGAAATGAGATAGATTACATTCTAACTGGGAATCATATTTGTTAAAACAAAGATTGAAATTAATATGAAACTAGAAGAATAAAAATGAGAAGATAGTGTAGTTGAAATAACTCAATCCTTGCCTGTTCAAACAAGTTATTGAAAATGCAAAATGGTTCATGGATGGAAGAAAGGACATAAATATAGACTTTAACAATTTCCTAATATATTTAAACAATTATTATGATAAGGAGACCAAAAATGCCTTAGGCACCAAATACTTAGCCAACTTGATATATATATATATAGATATAGATATAGATATAGATATATATACTTAGCCAACTTGAGATATATATATATATATATATATATGGAGAGAGCGAGAGAGATGACAGTCAATGACAACATTGGTTTAGAACACAGATCCATTTGTAGCATCTTACAAAGAAGGGTATTAGAAGATTATGAGTAGTATCACCAACTTAAACAGAGAGAAGCAGGGGAGGATCAAACTAGTTTAAAGAAAGCTTAGCAAGAGACCCTCCTAAACAAAGTCATCTCAAAAGGATTTAAGGATGATAGTGGAAGGACAATAGAAGAAAAGTGTAAAAGCTTTTGCAAAGATTTTTCTAACAATTTTTTCAGTGTCTAAGATAGAAAAACTGCTGCCCTTGAACTTGACATCAGAGCCCCAGATGTGCTTATAGGAGAGGTAGAAATGGCACTGAAGAGAACAAAGATGGGAAAGGCAGATAGATTAGACCAGGTGTTCATTCAGGGAATCTTCCTTGGAGGCCACACAATTGTTAGATTATTGAGAAATTGATTCACAAGATATATAATGTAGGGTAAGATACCAAAAGCATGGGAAAATATCTGGCCTTATTAATATCCAAAAAAGGCAACTTAGAAAACATCAGTAACTATTGACCTATGTGCCAACATTCCGATCTATATAAATTTTTATGAGAATCATTATATACACAGTGAGAGCATCCTTGATGAGCATTTTCTTAGGGAAGAAGCAGGCTTTAAATTTTTTTCTTTTCATTAACCTAATAAACATCAATAAATGAATATTTAAATAGACAAAGAACATGAAAAAGGATTACACATGACACTGAAGTTCGCTTCACAGTTTTTTTAAGTATATATTAAGCCTAACGTGATAGTAATAAAACTACTCTGCTTACCCTTCTGAACTTTTCTGGTACCTTCTATATATGTTTTCAATGTTTCATGGACAACTTTCTTTTTCTTTTTTAAAAATTACTATCTGTACAATCAAATAGAAGCCCTCCTTTGTAACAAGTAGAATCAAACAAAACAAATCCACCTATTGGCAATGTCTAGTAATGTCTCATTCAACAGGAAGCTTTTGCAAATGATATTCCACAACAGAATATGTCTTTACAATCACATAGTTGAAAAAGATTTGAATAAAAGTGAATATAAGATCCCACTATGCTTATTGCATATTGATTATTTTTAAAAGGCATTTGATGTGGTAAAGCAAAATGCCATTTTAAAGGCTGCATGTGTGTATGTACACACATATACATACACCCATATACAGAGTTTCCCAAAAATCTTAGTGCAGTTTTAAACTTTAATGATTTCAGAAGCAGAAATGCCAAAAACTTATAAAAATAATATTTAAAATAGTAATTTTTTAAAAATTCAAAGTTTTATATGTTATTTAATATAACCACTATCTTTGCTATACATGGCTCTTGTTAATTTTTGAACTTTTAAAAAACTTTCATTAGTTGCTACTCAGGGACTGAAAGCATTACATTTATAATTCTAGCCTTAAGGTCATCCAAAGAATGAGGTTTTGTTGCATATACCATAGTCTTGATGTGATCCCACCAAAAAAAGTATAGTAGAAATAGATCAGGTGATCAAGGTGGCCCAGCAAGGGGGGGACTTCCACTACCAGTCTACCAGTCTGAGAACGTGTTATCTGAAAACTGTTCCATAACACGATGCCCTATCTTGTTAAAATTCAAATTTATTATTCAAAATTCACAAAACTAAATAAGTCTAAATTTAGATAACTAAACTTTCAAATTATGGGTTTTTTTTTGTAATTTTGTAGCATTTGTCCTTTAGAAGTTCTCAAAATTTTAAAATGCATTAAAACTTTTGGAATGCCCATGTATCTAGGATGCATAGTACCAAATGAGTGAGTTGGGCCCAGAATTAAGTAGAAAGAGGATATTGAAGTAGATTGCCTTTAGGAAATTGCAAGACTCTTTTAATGACCCTACAGACTTCTTCGTCAAGTCTTGTCCTTTTCATACCAGCATTCTGACAGTCATATATGGATAACAATTATCCAAAAATGTGTGTGGGTTCTAATATATATTGATCTGAAATAATGAAATCACAGATCCATCAAAGTAAAGGCAGCTCAGTACGAAACCATGCATTCATTGCTAAATAACCATATAATTAGAAGCAATTAAACTAATATCTATTAAACCATAATTAGGAATTGGTTATTAACTGTTGGCCTTGCCATTGAGGCAACGAATTGTAAATGCATTTATCTTACAGTTGGTCACACACACATGCAACAATATATTTCTTACTAACGATTTTAGAGGCTCTTTGATGACCTTTTTTTGGGGGGTAAACATTACAGAAGCGAATTTTTCTTGAGCAACTATAATATCTTTTTAAAAACAAGCATATATGCTAGTCTTTTAAAAATTCTGGCCTTCTAGAATTCTGTTATAATTGGTCTCTCTTATTTGGACTCTATCTCATGATACTGAAATTTCTCTAATCTGCAATATATATGTATATGTATATATATGTGTGTGTATGTATATATAGTATATGTATGTGCATGTATACATATATATATACTCTAGAAAATGTCCATAAGTTGGACACTTAACCTATGCTATGAGAAGTTTCATGATGAACTTTCTGATAAACCACTTTAAAATAAAATAATAAGACAAATAACACAACAAATACAGCAAACATTTATTGAGTACGTACTGGGCAATCATCATGCTAATGTCCCTACAGAGACTTCTTCCATTTGGATTCTGTTGAATATCGTCCATGACAGAGGCAAATGCTATATTCTGTGAAATGTGGGTTATGATACATGCAGTGCCTATCCCACAAGTTATGAGGAAAACATTTTGTAAACTTTAAATCACTGTGTTAATATGAGTTATTTTTGTGACATCACACAGCTATAATATGCAATATTACATTGTGCAATAGAGAGTTACAAAACCAAATGCTAGGTATTTATATTTAATATGATTGTACATGTACAGCTTATGTCAGATTGTTTACCGACTTGGGGGGGAATGAGGAGGGAGAGAGAGAAAAAAAAATTTGGAACTTAAAATCTTATAAAAGTGAATGTTGAAAAAAAATAAATTGTGTGTGTGTGTATCCAAATGCTGGGTGTGGTTTAAATAGGAAGGTTGTTGAGGGATCAGGAAAGACTTAATGGGGAGTGAACACTTGAGTAAAGCTCTGAAGGATGAGTGAGGAATTCAATAGACAAAGGAAATGGAAGGAATGTTCTGTCTCGGGAGGAATGTGAGCAAAATCACTAAGGTCTGAGAATGCAGTGAATGTTTGAAGTGATAAATAAACTGGGGTGAAAACTGAGTACATAGAAGGGAATAATGAAGTAGAAGTGGAAAGGAAAGGTTATGGAGGATCTTGAATCCCAAGTAGAAGAGTCTGAACTTTGCTTACTAAGCAGTAGGGAGCTACTGCAGATTTTTGAGCAGGAGAGTAACATAAACATATCTGTAGTTAAGAACATTTGTTTTGCCAGCAGTATGAAGGTTGCGTTGGAAAGGGGAGAAAGGGAAGGTAGGAAGCCCTGTTGGACGATTGCGATATTCAAGGCAAGTGGTAATGAGAGGACAGTACTGGAAGGTGGCATTGGGAACAGAGAGGAGATAGATTTGAGAGATTTTGCTAAGACAAAATTGACAAGACTTGGTAAGTGACTAGATATAAGAGTTGGGTGGAAAGAAGCTTCAAAAATAACAATAGGGGCAGCTAGGTGGCTCAGTGGATAGAGCACTGGCCCTGGAGTCAGGAGGACCTGAGTTCAAATCCGGCCTCAGACACTTGACGCTTAACTAGCTGTGTGACCCTCTGCAAGTCACTTAGCCCCAATTGCCCCACCAAAAAGCAAAACAAAAACAAAAAAAAACCCAATGGTACAAAATGGAAAATCAAGGGAAGAGTGAAGCTGCCAAGGAGAAATAGTGAAGTCAGAAGCAGGTATGGGTTTAAGTGGGAAACAATTAGCTAGGTTTTGAACTTCTAAGAATGTTGGCCATTGCTTTTAATGCTTGGAGGCTTATAAAGCACTTTACATACATAATTTCATTTAATCCTCACAATAACCCTGTGAGGTAGATGCTGCTTTACAAATGAGAAAACAGAGGTAAAATGGCAGGACACAAATAAAGGTTTCTCTTGACTCCAATTCTGCACCCTTTCCACTATTTTAATGCTTTCAGGTGCCAGTGGTAGGAAGGGGAGGAAAAGAAATAAGCATTTATTAAGCAATGTGCCAGGCATTGTGTTAAGTTCTTTAAAAACATTGTCTCATTTGATCCTCGCAACAACCCTGGGAGGGTGGTGCTATTATTATTCTCATTTTACAGTTAAGAAAACTGAAATAGACAGACTTGCCCAAGTGTCTAAGTAAGCAAGTGTCTAAGGCTGAATTTGAACTCAGGTCTTCCTGACTCTGGGCCCAGCACTCTATGTACTGCACCACTTGGCTGCTTCAGTAGGACATTAACGTGATGTCTTAAAGACAATTGCAATTATAGCCTCAGAGCTCAGAAGACAGGTCAGTCAGACCTGAAAATAAATCCTTGAGTCTTCTGCCAAGAGTTAGGTAAAGTTTTGGGAGTAAATGGCATTACCAAGGGACACTCTCCATTCCAGTCAAACCAGTCAGTTCTTTGTTAGTATGCAACATTTACTGGTCTTGTGTCACTCCTGTTTCATAAACTAATCTGTAGCCTCCCTGTGCCTGTAACTGCTGATACAGGAGAGATGTGACTGTAGTGGGAGCAGGCTCCTTGAGGAGATAACAGAGAATGTTAACTGGTGTAATGGCTGCTCCTCAAATTCAATGAAAAGGGAAAAAAAGCCAAAAAAAAATGCAAACATCAGCATAGTCTTCTTTGCTATTTTTTGTGACTTTTAACTCATGCTCATATTATTTTTTAAAAAATTAATCTCTTTTAAATGTTGTTTCCCTTTATTATTTTTTGAAATCCCCTTTAGTTAAATTTAAATGTTTATAAATCTATTTCATTTTTATATCACATTCATTTCTAAATATATCTATCCTTCCTCCCCTCCCCAGGAGGTCATATTTTGTAACAAAGAATAAAAAACAAAAATAGGGGCAGCTGGGTGGTACAGTGGATAGAGCTCTGGCCTTGGAGTCAGAAGGACCTGAGTTCAAATCAGACCTCCGACACTTGACACTTGCTAGCTGTGTGACCATGGGCAAGTCACTTAACCCCAACTGCCTCACCAAAAAAACCCAAAACCAGTTCATTTGCTTACATTTAACAAGGAAACTACACAATTTTTTTGAGAGATTCCTAACAAGACTTTCCATATCATATTCATTATTATTACATTTAGTGATTTAAGTAACAAAATCATACCAACATACACAAAAAACTTTTCAGGAGGATTCTGGGAAGATGGCAGAATAAAGCAAGAAATTAATTGGCTCTCCCAAATTTCCCCAGAAATAATTTAAAATAATGCCTCAAAGTGAACTTTAGAGCAGCAGAAATTATTAAAAGTTGGTAAAGCAGTTGTCCAGCCTAAGACAACCTGGGGAGATGTTAGGAAAGACCTGACCTCCTGGAGTGGTGGCCTGATAGTGTGCAAGTAGCACCTAACCAACAAACCCTGGGAGCAGCTGTGTAAGTGGCAGCCTCAGATTCAGGAATTTTCACACCATGGTAGGGGTCAGGCAGCTGATAATGGGAAGATTGCATGGCCCTTCACTGGCGCTGAATGCGGGGCCTCAGTGTACTGACCAGACGGGTCATAGACTGTGGCTACAGGTGAGGAGGAACAAGGATGGGTCAGTGAGTGTGGTCACAGGGGGGGAGGGGGGACCCTGCTGGCTCTGGTCACTCTCAGGAGAACAGAGATCCTAGGTCCACTTCTAGGGCAGAGGGGTGAGCTAAAGCTTGCAGCCACCAGAGGGGCTTCGGGGAGTCAGAACGTTTTAGGTGGCAGCATCGCTAGGGACCCTTGTTATGGCTCAGGGAAAGAGAGGAGTACCTGAGCTCAGGCCCCCAGATAGAGCTAAGAAAATAGCAGCATAGAAAAACCTGAAGTTTGAGACAGTATTCCCTCATACCTCAGTTGTAGAGCCCAACTCTGACACAAGAAATAAGCTGCTAAAAAATGAGTAAGCAAAAGAGAAAGAACCCAACCATACATAACTGCTATGATGATAGAGAAGATCAGGTTTGAAACTCAGAAGAAGACAGTGAAGTAAAAAAAGCTGTTTCAAAAGCTTCAAAGAAAAATATGAAGTGGTCACAAGCACAAAAAGAGTTCTTGGAAGGGCTTAAAAAGGACCTTAAAAATCAAATGAGAGAAGTTGAGGAAAAATTAGGTAAAAAATAAGAGTAATGCAAGAAAATTTAAAAAATATGAAAAATCAGCCAATTGGAAAAAAGAGATCCAAAAACTTGCAGAAGGAAATAACTCCTTAAAAATTAGAATTGGGCAAGGGGAAGCTAATAACTTCATAAGACACTGAGAAATAATAAACCAAAATCAAAAGAATGAAATAATAAAAAAGAATGTGAAAAATCTCATTATAAAAACAACTGGCCTAGAAAGCAGATTGAGGAGAGACAATATAAGAATTGTTACAAAAAAGAGAAATAGATGAGTGGATTAAAACAGTCACCCCAGGCACTTAATAAAACATAAACAAAAGATTATTATTTATAGATATAAAAACAGAGAAAGGATTCATTATTTAACCAATGTTTCTATTTTTTTTTGTCTGAACTCATGGTTTCATTGAAGTAGAGAAATGTCAACTGAGAACTCCCTCTATCAATGCAGATCAATAATTAATAGCTTTTACAATTTAATCTAACAGCTGCCCAAGAACAGGCTTAGGAAACACTGGCTAGGCTGAAATTCTTATGAAAAGACTGTGATTTTAGTTGACTACACACTCAGGATAGGTCAGTAGTGAGGAACAGGAGCCGAAAGAGCTAAGTCAGTTTCAAGCGACAAAATATAATATCCATAATTAGGGAAGTAGAGGTCTCACTCTGCCTTGGTCTGAGTGTAAATGGAATACTAATATGAGTTACTCCCCAGCTGATAAATGGTCAAAGGATATAAACAGGCAGTTTTTGGATAAAGAAATCAAAGCATTCATATATTTTATTCATATAAAATGCTCTAAATCATTATTAATTAGAGAAATGCAAATTAAAACAACTTTGAGATACCATCTCACACCTATCAGATTGGCTAAAATGATAGAAGAGGAAAATGACAAACGTTGGAGGGGATGTGGAAAAATTGGGATGCTAATACACTGTTGGTGGAACTGAACTGATCCAACCATTTTGAAGAGCAATCTGGAATTATGCTCAAAGAGTTATTAAACTGTGTATACCGTTTAACCCAGCAATAGAACTGTTAAGTCTGTTTCCCAAGGTGATCGGGGGAAAAAAAACTATATGTTTTAAAATATTTATAGCAACTCTCTTTGTGGTGGAAAATAACTGGAAATTGAAGAGATGCCCATCAATTGGGGAATGGCTAAACAAGTTGTGGTATGTGACTAGTGATGGAGTATTACTGTACTGTAAGAAATGATGAGCAGGTTGATTTTAGAAAAACATGGGGGGCAGCTAGGTGGCGCAGTGGATAGAGAACCGGCCCAGGATTCAGGAGGACCTGAGTTCAAATTTGGCCTCAGACACTTGACACACACTAGCTGTGTGACCCTGGGCAAGTCACTTAACCCCATTGCCTAACCAAAAAAAGAAAAAAGAAAAAGAAAAACATGGAAAGAGTTGCACAAAATAATGAAGAGTGAAATGAGCAGAACCAAGAGAATGGTATATACAGTAACTGCAATATTCTGAGTATTATAAATATTCTATCCACCTCCAGAGAAAGAACTGATAAATAGAAGTATACATAGTATGATTTTACGTATATACATATACAGATATATAGCTATGTATCTGTGTCAAAGGGTGGCCTTCCCTAGTGCAAGATGGAGAGGGAGGGAGGGGGACAGTTCAGAACTTAAAATGTAACCAAAAAAAAAAAGTTTTTAAAAAAGCTTCCACTGAACTAGTCAATCAAACATTTGATTTGTTTATATCGACATCTTTCCTTTTTTCTTTTTTAAACAGTGAAACCTGACTATAAAAGAGACAACTAGATAATGAACAATGAATTCTGGGAATATAAGGTTTACCTTAATGCCTTTCATTCCAGTTTTTCAAATTCCCTTTATTTACTGGTGGCTGGCTACACATTCATAGAGAGGCAGCTAGGTGGTGCAGTGGATAGAGCTCTGGGCCTAGAGTCAAGAAGACTTATCTTCCTGAGTTCAAATTCAGCCTCAGATACTTACTAGCTGAGTGACTCTAGGCAAGTCACTTACCCCCATTTGCCTCAGTTCCTTATCTGTAAAAATTGAACTGGAGAAGGAAATGGCAAGCCACTACAGTGTCTTTGCCAAGAAAACCTCAAATGAGGTCATGAAGAATTGGAAACAACTGAATAACAGGAACAGCAACACATTCATATGTATGTGATACATTATTTTCTCAGTTTTTAATCACTAGTTAGAAGATTAATGCTGAGTTGAGACTTTTTTAGTTCTTTTTTTTCTGTAATTCCACCAAAAAAAAATGTTACTGCTTAAGGCCAGTTGCCTACAAAAGATAACAGAGAGGACTATCCAGATAGTTCAACCAAAATAGAACATTGTGACCTATGAGTATATCTATAAGTAAATTTGATGGATTAACTTTGTTTCTTTTTAGTTGAATTTTTTTTGTTCTCCTTTCTTAAACTAGCAAACTTTTCCTTTGATAATTCTGAGTCTTTTGCAATTGTGAGCAAACTGAAGGCAGTGGTTTGGTTATGGCACAAACATAAAAACATAGAACTAAGTGCAGTTTTTGAAAGTAAGCTAATTCTAGAGCAGTTAATATATTGTGGCCACTATGTGGTACAGGGGAAAGGCCATTTGGTTCTAGAGTCAAAGGTAGTAGTCGTTCAGCCATTTTAGTTGTGTCTGACTCTTCGAAACTCTATTTGGTGTTTTCCTCACAAAGATACCAAACTGGTTTGCCATTTCCTTCTCCAGCTCATTTTACACACGAGGAAACTGTGGCAAATAGGGTTAAGTCACGTGCCTATGGTCACTCAGATAGTAAGTGACTGGGGCCATATTTGAACTCAAGAAGATCAGTCTTCATGACTCCAGCCTGGCATTCTATCCACTGCACCACCTAGTTTCAAATAACAGCTCTGCCATCAACTTCTTATGTGACTTCAGATGAATTACATAACCTCAGTGGACCTTATTTTCCCCATTTGTTAAATTCTGGGGCTGAGCCAGATGACTTTTAAGGTCCCTTTCAGCTCCATATTCTTATGATCCAACAGATAATGGACTTGAATTTTAATATCAATTACTGAAAAATGTAGCTTTTATCACTTTGTGAATGTAGCCACCAGAGGGAGATATGTACCTTTTAGCAGTTATACCATGCTAGCCAGTAATAAATAATAAAATATGTGGTATGCATTATTTGTTCAGTCATCAAAATAAGAAAGTGAATATATTCTTTATCCTAAGCTGTCACCTAATGATACAGTACTGAATTGTAATAATGTTGATATTTCTCAAGGAATTTCACATAAGCCAGTTGAGAATTTGAGAAGAAAATATTTTTTCCCATCTAATGTGTCACTCAGTTTTAACATGCTTCTAATGAAAAGAAAAGATTATTTGAGATAGTATGATATAATTATATATGTGTGTATTTATATGTAAGTATATGGATGTGTGTGTACTTGGGCATTGACATAGCTATAGATATATTTCAAAGAGCTGATACTAAATGGAACTCAATATTAGCCGTGTTGATCTAAGGGGAAATGGTGGAGTAGTAAGGGGAGGACCATAGCATAAATAATTTAAGCATCATTTATATATGGTTTCAGAATGAAGTTGTATTCCAAGACCCACTCTACTCTGTAAGGAGCAGATGAATTGAATGTCCGCTGTTGTTGTTAAGTCATTTCAGTCATGTCCAACTCTTTGTGATCCCATTTGGGATTTTCTTAGCAAAGATACTAGAGTGGTTTGCCATTTCCTTCTCCAGCTCATTTTACAGATGAGGAAACTGAGGTAAACAGGGTTAATTGACTCACTCAGGGTCACCCAGCTAGTAAGTGTCTGACACCAGATTTGAATTCAGGAAGATGAGTCTTCCTGACTTCAGGACCAGCACCCTATTTACTGTGCCACCTACCTGCCCTGGATATCCACTGGTTAGCCTGTGATTCAGAATTAGTTGAGGTCATAATCAGCACATGGAAGGTATTCTGAAATGTCTGGGTATCTGCCATCCTAAAGTTTAACTGTGGCATCATCGCTGCCAGTACAGAGAAATTGGGGACTGCTTGGTTAAATAACAGGAGTTTACAAAATAAATGGGCAAGTTATTTAATCTTTCTGGTCTTCAGTGTCATCATTACAAAAGACTAAATAGCTCCTGAGGTCCTTTCTAGCTCTAGACCTATGTTCCCATAAGTCTTTACAGGACTTCAGCCTTTTAATTCTCTCTCTTGTTTTACTGTCCAGTGAAGCAACACTGTTTAGAAGCACAGTCTGCCATTTGTATTTTTACCCAACTCCATACCTATGCCATTGTGTCCCTTCAGGTGAGCATAATTATCATAATCACCATAGACATTCCATAACAAGATCAGCTGATGAGGTTCTGCAGATGTTTAGGTGGATTCATTATCTGGAACTTTCTATATTGGCTTCCCCTCATATTCTGAGAGGAGCGTGATTGGATTCTAAATGGGGAAGACTCTCAGAGTACCCACTTATGGGAAGGCCCTTAGCTACAGCTATTGCTCCAAAGCATGCCGTTTCCTTCCATTCCAAATAGTAGCTCACTTTAGCAGTGTTTGAAGGAATAAAGCAGCAGCCTTGGGCTTCTTTATGTGCACTCAGTCACTTCCTGCAGCATAGTCCAAAGGCCCAATCAGCCATTTGGGAGGCATCCTGGTACACTCTATCATGTTCAACTTGAAGCCAGAAAGACTTGGGTTCAAATCCTACCTCTGACAATTATTAGCTGTATGATGATGGGTAAGTCCCTTAATCTTTCTGAGTCCCAATTTCCTTGCCTGTAAAATGGGTTTAATAATAACGAGCTAATTTGTAGGGTTATTGTAAGGTACAAATATATACATAGCATATGTAAAGTGCTTTATAAATGTCTCTTTTGATATATTTCTTCCAGGATTAAGGAAGTGATGGTCCCTCTGTACTTGGGTCTAGGGAGACTACATCTGGATTGTTGTTTTTCAGTTACAATTTAATCCCAAAAGTATGAGATATATATATGTATATATATATATATATATATATATATATATATATATATATATATATATACACACACACATATACACACGTATATACATATATACATATGGAAATAAGTGTAAGGTAGACATAAAAAGGGCAAAGAAAAGGCCCAGAAAAGGTATTATAAGATTTGATCAGAGATTGCTTTTATCTAACAGATATCAGGGAAGATTTCTGGAGAAGTCAGAATTTAAACTGAGCCTTGAAAGAAAAGAAAATCTTCAAAAAATAAAGGTAAGGAAGAAATGCATTCTAGGTATAGGGGGGAAATTATCCAAAAACTCAGAGGCAGAACAGAGCAGATCAAGATCTAGGAATATCTATCATTTCAGTATGACTAGGCGAATATGTGAAGGGGAAGAGTGTGAAATAAAATTGTAAAGGTAGATTAGAACTTAATTGTAGAGGCCCTTAAATACTGGACTAAGCCCTATATGGTGTATCCAGTAGGCAGAAGGGAATTACTAATGGTTTTTGATCAGGTGAATGACCATTTAATACACAAAACTGGGGATTAGGAAGATTATTTTGGCAGCTTTGTGGACTATGAATTGGAGAAGAGAGAAATGAATTTGTAAATTTTAACTCATGACTGGAGTTGTGAAAGATTCAAAAAGGTCAAATTAAATTTATGGATAATGATCCCTAACAAAGAAGAGGACAGTGTTTAGGGTCCATCTCTTTTCTTTTGAGAAGTCAAGGAGGGTAAGGTGCCATGGTGCTTGGTATATTTACATAGGCTAAAGAAATTTAAGCATTTTCTATAGGTGTTTGTGTTTCAGGGGATCCTTCATGTCCCTTAAAAAGAAAGACGGAAAAGAAATGTACACAATATATAGAACTAGACATATATTTTTGGATATAGCCAGTGTGGGAATTTAATTTGTTTAACTATGCATGGTTGTTAGAAAGGTTTGTCTTTCTTTTCCTTTTTTCATTGGGGGTAGGAAAAAGAAAATAATTTAAAATGTAAAATAAAAATAAATTTAAAAGTAAAATGTTTTATAATGATATATTTTGTATAATACAAATTATATTTTTATAATTATAAAATAATTGAAAATTAAAAAATTTTAAATCATGTCAGTAAATAAATATTTACCAAGCAACCATAGGTACAGAGTCATTATATGAGATACTTGAGTAGGGCATTTGCTTTGATCTCTGTTTTTAAGGTACTAATAAGTTATTTGGTTGGAGAAGGGAAACAAAGAGGTAACAGAAATGTATTTATAGAAGCATAAGACACATCATATGGACTGAAGGTTAGGGATGATGCTGACAGTTTGGTGATAGTTCTAAATAAAACCGTGGAAGGCAAAAATTGTCTTTGCCCCCTTGCTTCTCTTTTTGATACTATTTTCTCCTGAACTATGTGATTTTCCTGAGACGTCCAGAACTTCCAGCTATGGTGCTACATTCAGGTCTGTCCTTCAAGGGCAGCACCTTCTTTTCCAGGCTTTTGAGACTTACAAACAAGAGCATGCTGGTAAATGTTTAACAACCAACTCTCTGAAAAAAAACCACATCATACACTTTTTAGTTTAGTCTGTATCATTAACATTTTCTCCATCACTTTCTTAAGTCTAGAGTGACAATCAACAAAACAGCAAATCAAGCCTTGATTTGTAGGCCTCTATTTTCTGAGGTATAAGCGCCCACACTGAAAATTTAATAATCAACGCTACTGAGCTGGTTTGAGCTGGCTGTAGCATTCCCCAGAAAGATCAAAGTATTTGATACTGATACGAGTACATTAAAAATCATCTAGTTCAAGTGCACCGTTTTATAGATGGGGGAACTGAAACCTGTGATTAGATTAAATGACTTAGTCACTTAAGGACTTAACAAAATCAAGATTTGAACCTAGGTCATGTGACTCCAAATCTAGAGCTCTTTATATTTTATTAGGCCATTTCCCACCAAAACTTATGGCTCAATTCGTCCCTTTTCATCTAGTTGTTATGATGGAAAGTAATTTGATAAATTAATCATCTTAAAAGTATTGATAATTTTTAAATTGATTTAATTAATGCCACTTATTATTATATCCCATTCATTTCCAAATATATCTAACCTCATTTCTTCCCCCAGTGAGCCATCCCCTGCAACAAAGATTTAAAAAAGAGAAAAAAGTGGCTTATAAAAACTAACCAACATATACATAAACCATTTCTGATATCAGAATATGTAATATTACATGCCCATAACCCCTGCCTCTTTAGTGAGGGTAAGGAACTTTATTATTTTCTCAACTCTTTTTCAGGGTTGAACTTTGTCATTGTGATTTACATAGCCCATAATCTTGTTTTATTTTATTTTTTATTTTTACATTGTTGTAATCATTGTGCATATTGTTTTCTTGGTTCTGCCAACTCTACTGTGAATCAGTTTGTGTAAGTCTTCATGATTTTTTCAATTCATTATACCCATTATTTCTTAGGAAAATAATATTTCATTACATTCATGTACTACATTTTGTTTATCCATCCCCTAATCAATAAGCACATATATTGTTTCCATTTCTTTGCTGACACAAAAAAGTGCTGCTATGAATATTTTTGTATATGAGATCTTTCTGTCATTGACTTCCTTGAGGTGAGAAGTGAATATGCCTAGCAGTGAGTCAAAGAGTGTAACATTTTGGTCACTTTAAAAATAAAAACAATTCCAAATTGCTTTCCAGAATGGCTGCACTAATCCATGATCCACTAAGGCTTTATTAGTATGTTTATCTTCACAATCCCTCCAACACTATTCCCCTCTTTTTTCATTAGTTTATTGAATATGAAATAAAGGTGCAGAATTATTTTGATATGCATCTTTTTTATTATTAGTGATTTAGTGCTTCATGAAGTTACTAGTAGTTTGAAGTTCTTCTTTTGAGAAATATTTGCTCATAGCCTTTGAATATTTAGCCATTCAGGAATGGCTCATAATCATATATGTTTGTGTTAACTCCCTCTATAGAGTGTCCCAAAAATCTTGGTGCAGTTTTAAGCCTTAATAACTTAAGCTTTAATAGATTAAAATTTCACTGAGACTTTTGAAACACTCTCTATATTTTTGAAAAGCAGGATAAAAGGTGTTAATAATTGATATTGGCTTCCAGAGATTTTTTTTTTTTTGGCTAGGCAATGGGGTTAAGTGACTTGCCCAGGGTCACATAGCTAGTAAGTGTTATGTGTCTGAGGCCAGATTTGAATTCAGGTCCTCCTGAATTAGGGCCGGTGCTCTAGCTACTGTGGCACCTAGCTGCCCCTTTCTGGAGATATTTTCAAAGTGTACTGAAAATATTATGTCTTAACTCAAAGAGATGAGTATCTAATATTACAATTTAAGGAACCATGGCAAACATTAGAAGGCGAGACTATTCATTATAGGGTCTTTTCTAGAGTTCCCAAATCTTTAAATAATAGTTTATATTACCATTGTGTAAGAATAATTTTGATTATATGATTCTATAAATCAGGGAGAGCTTTTTGGAGAAGAATGGATTAGAGATTTTAAAAAGAGAGGAAGATTGTGGTATGGCAGATAGTAGATTTATTCCATGTGTGGGGCACCTGAGGGAAAAGGTTAGAAGCAGGAGAAGGGGCCACAAAAAGGGTAAGTTGACCTGAAAGAACTATATTTGCTGCTATTTAACAAAGAGGAAAAATAAAAGCTAGATTGGGACTACCTAGTAGAGATTTTTTTGGGAAATAATGTTTTTTAATGAAGAGTTATGGTGAGTCAGTGGTGAATTATCTTAAGGCTTTTTCAGACTAACAAGAAGTAATGGGCATGAAATATGATTAATTACAAAATGCTTTTAAGTAAGGAGAAGCTGGATATTAGGCCGGTAAAAGGGTAATAGTAACCACAGAGTGGAAAGATGTGAGAAAACAGATCTTACCGTTATGCTCTGTCTACTTAAAATAATGAAGAAATGTGATCTTTGTCATTTTAAAACATATTTCTATAAATATATCCTCCCCCACCCCCAAAAAGAAACAAAAAAAACCCCCTAAACATCTGAACAAAAGATTCAGGAGAAAACACTATACAGAGTTTTCTTATACCTATATTCCTATATGTCACTGTCTTCAAAGATTATTAAGAATTGAAATTACAGGATACTAAGACAAAATTCCCAAGCATAAAATGTTTTGCTGTTCACTAATGGGATGGAAACCCACCAAATCCACTGTCCAAGGTGCTGTAGGAATATGGGGTTTCTGAAGCTGTTGGCAATTAATATCTATAGTATAACTATAGTACTTAGAACTGTATGTTATAGGACTCCTATCTAAGAAAATTTTGAGAGAAATTTTTATTCTATAAATGTTGCCACACTAGATGTAACGCTGTGGGATTTGTACATTCAGGAATAATTTATTTTCTGACCACAACCATACATGATAATTTTTCACCTCTAAACTGGTTTCAATATGTTCTGTATACTACTTACTCCTATGATTTTCCAGTGACTTTTAGTTTATTTATTTGTAAATATTTTTAATAGCTATATAAATGTTATTTATTTGTTTACTTACTTATAGGATTGTATTTAGATGAATAATTTGGATATGTGTATGTATATATATATATGTATACATAGTTATATTGTATAAGAAAATTCAGTTCAGTTCTCTGTCTTTTGAGTTTTGGAATATGCTTGAAGATCTCTCTGTTTTTCTATTAGAATCTTTGTGCCAGCCAGAGAATAAGCATATGATTTGGTGACTATCAAATCCAACTTTATCCCCCAGTTTGCCATACCTGGCTGATACAAGCTTAATGAACTTTTGCCTTTTGTAGACATATAAAGTGAGTACAGGTAAAATTTTATGATTCACAGAATTTCAAATTTCCTTTTAGACTAAGGACTGGATCTGTTTTTTTCCTCTTTCTGACATGTACTTAAATACTTAACATACTACTCTCTATTCCCTGTTTGTACTCAATAAATAATTACAGTTTTTACAATTACAAACTTAATAATCATAAACAGAAACAATCAAATAAGCATGTAAAATAAGAAATATATTCTTTCACAAAAACCCTTAGAATTTAACAGTATAGAACAAATTTTTTTTTGTTTTATGTCTTCTTACAAGTCTATGCAAAGACATTACTCAGCATTGTAATTCGGAATATTTGCAATTGCAAAAATAATGGGGGGGGGAAGGAGAGGAATGGGCAGTCTGAACACAGTTACAGTCACCCTGGGAGTAAGGGGCCTAGTCCTCTACTGAATCTGGTCTATGCCACTAAAGAGGTTGTATGTAAATAAAGGCTTCCAGAGATGGGTGCCATCATTAATCTGAAGGTGACAGCCAGAACAAGTGAGGGAATGGAGTTTGATCCATGAAGTGCAGGACAATAAAGGACCTTGATATACGAGGTATGGGTTGGAAGTCTGTGAGCCTCTTTGTGGATGTGGGCACCTTGGGGGAGAGCTATGGTTATCTCATCCTAGTTACAGTTTTGATTTTACTTTTGGCTTTATTCTGTGTATTTTATATAGTTGCAGTTAAAGTGCTTATAGTTCTGCTACTCCTGATTTGTTTTTTAATCACTTCTTATAGGACTTTCCATATTTCCTTATGATACTATGATATTGCATTAACATATCTAAATTTATTCACTTACTTTCTGTTTATTAGACATGTAAATAATTTCTGATGTTTTAAATATTACAAATAGGGCAGTTATCAATGTTTTCATACTGATGAGTCCTTTTTTCCTTTATGTGAGATTTTTAGGATAAAATCAAGAGTCAAAAAGAGTCAGTTCTTAAAATTTCTTTTTATTATAAATTTGATCATTATGAAATGTGAACATTTAATTCACAAAGAACAAAGCCATGTATTTCTTTTATGTACAATTTTAAAAAATCTTTTTAAAAGTTAGCATGGGAGTAACAGAATTGCCCTATTTGTTTGTGTCTTCTCTGAGCTTCCTTTTGTCTTTTCCTGTGTTTTTAAATATTTGATGCTTTTTTCTTTCTTTTTTGCATCTCGATTACTACCCACTAACTTCTCCACTTCCTTAATACGATTCCCTCATTGCAAAAATAAATATAGTCAAACAAAACAAATCAACACGTGGGTCGTGTCTGGAAATGTAGGTCACAATACATATCTGTAGTCTGTCATGTCTTTCTCAAGAGATATTCTTCATCACCAGTCTTCTGAAGTCATAATTAGTCAGTGCATAGATCTGAAGCTTCTGTTCTGTAGCCTTTCAAAGTTGTTTTTCTTTACATTACTGTGATCCTCATATAATTAGTTCTCATTCTGCTTGTTCCATTCTTCATTACATTGATATGATCATTTTGGAGATTTACTGTTTATTACCATGTTGCTTTCTAAAATGTTTGTGCCCATCTACAATCCCAGGAAGAATGTACATATATTCTTCTTGCTTGACTTTGGAAGGGCAGAGAGATTGTGCTGTCCAACAGCACGTTCTTATCATTAAGATTACCATAACCCATTTTGTGATTGGCTGGTCAGTCCTGGGCAGCTAGGTGGTGCAGTCCAGTGCAGGGCTTAGAGTCAAGAAGACTCATCTTTCTGAGTTCAAATCTGGCCTTAGACACTTACTAGACCCTGGGCAAGTCAGTTGACTTTGTTTGCCTCAGTTTCCTCTTCTGTAAAATGAGCTAGAGAAGGAAATAGTAAGCCACTCCAGTATCTCTGCCAAGAAAACTCCAAATGGGGTTACGAAGAGTCAGACATGACTGAAAAAATGACTGAACAACTGGTGAATCCTCTGGACTGGAATTAAAGGAGAGGAAGTGAGGCCTTTGGAAGAATCAAAGCAGGGCCTACCTGAAGATTGGCTCCTCTTTTACTATTGGACGGTAAATTCACTACATATTTGTGGCTTATACTTTATGTGTAGAGTGTAATAAATACATCCAATATGCTGCATAGGTTAATAATAATAACAGCTGAATTTATATAGGGTTTTAAGGTTTACGAAGCACAAATTATCTCATTTGAGCTACAGAACAACACTGTCGAGCTATTTTACATGTAGGTCCAAATGATGGGGTTGGGATCTGGACCCCAGAAAGGAAAAACCCTGGACTTTCCCACATGGCCAAATCTCTGGCATTTGCCTGAGGCTATAAACCCATCAACTGGCCTTTCATTGTGGCTACAGCCAATCTCCCAATTTCCTGTTACCCTTAACCTAGCCTAGCCCTCCATAGTTTTACCTCCCTATGGCCCGCAGCCACTTCCCACCCTTAATCCTAGCTAGGCTCTATTCTCCCTTGACCATGTGGTCCAGGTCTCTGGCACAGTCCCTGCAGACTACTTGGCCACTCCTACATCCCTCCCACAGTCTTTCTGTGTATAAGGTCTATCTTGTCTCCGTTGAGGTGCTGAGATTCTTATAATCTAGCCACTGCTCATATTTTTACTGTCTAGCCAATAGCTCACAGGTGTTCAGATTCCTTAAGAGTCTGGCCAATATGGCGGATCTTTAATAAACCTTGTCTTTGGCTGAAAAAAGGCTTGGGTGGAATTCTTTCTGGCAAGACCCACATGTTGTGATTTTGGGGTTCAAGCACCCCTAAGCCTCTAGACCTCATCACAGATACTGAAATGGGGGAGTAAATTGCTTAGGGACACTTAGGTAGAAAGTGCCAGAGAAAGAATTTAAATCGGTCTTCCTGAGTTTCACTACCAGTGCCTAGGCTAGTCTTGTTGGTCAGCTATTCTTTTGTCCTGACCACAGTCAGGCAGGTAGATGGTACAGTGGATAGAGTGCTAGACCCAGAGTCTGGAAGAACTGAATTCAAATTTGGTCTTGAACATTTACTAGCTGTGTGACTGAGAAAATTGCTTAACTTCTGTCTGCCTTAGTTTCCTGAAATGTAAAATGGGGATCATATTAGCACCTACCCCTTCTCAGGATTGTTTTGAGGACCAAATGAGATAATCCTTGTTAAGTAACTTAGCACAATGCCTGGCACATAGTATGTGCTTAATAATTGCATATTTTCTTTCCTTCTTTCCCCATGCACCCATTTTGGAAGTATAAGAAAGGATTAGAGTTCGGCTTCCACAGCAGAACAAGGGGATTGTGAGAATAACTTCCAAAATCTTGTGGATAGTCCCTCAACCAATCAGAAAGTGCCTCAAACATTCTGCAAACAACTAGTTCCTTAAGAAAGAGCCCTGGAGGCTAAACCAGTTGCAACCCATTTGGGTCTAGGACAGGGCCTCAACAGGGCAAAGGTTTTTCTCCACTGGGCTTGCTTAATAAGCTTATTGAGTATTAACTGACATACCTCAAGGGCAGAGATAGCCGACATTTTTGTACGTGGGACGCATGACAAGGAGGAACATGGAGGAACATGGGATGGGTGGTTCTGGAAGAGTGTAACTCAGATGAGCTGGACCAATCCTAGTCCTGGTGGGTGGAGTATGGATCTTACTAACCATTTAAAAGTTGATTCTACCATGTCTGCTTCTCTCGAGAAGCATAATAAAGGCTTTCCTTCACTCATTCTTGTAGTAGATTTTTGTTTCAGATTTTTCTAACAGAAGTTAAATATTTAGGGTTTCAAAAACCCACAGTCAGGTTGTACAAACAACCCATACATATATACATACCTTGTTTACCACTCCTGCTTCTACCCACCCCAAACACTCCACTTCAGCTTTCATGAAAGCCAACATGAAGAATTCTTGAAGTTTTTTAGAGAATCTGTAGGCTTGGAAGTAGAGGAAGGAAAGAATCTGTGCAAAAGCTGATTGAGAGAGCAGATTTTTAGGCTGTCTGGCGCAGATAAATGGTTACCCTCCTTCCCAAAAACATCTTCCTTTTCTCGCCTCCTATTTTTTTTTACTTTACTTTGTTCAGTAATCTAAAATTCTCCTAATTAGAGACTCATTTCAGTTAACAAAGATCTTTTATAAAATGTAGGCACTTATTTACACATTATGAAGAATCAGTTTAATCTGATTACCTTTCTCCTTACATCTATATGAAATATGCACTGAGGGAAAGAAAGTTTTGCTTGGTGGAGACAGTAAAAAGATAATCTGGAATGTGGAACAATTTGAAGGGTAAATTAAGTTTTGATGAAGTTCCACAGTGAGTGGCTTTGAAGGGGCGCTAATGATGTATAGCTAAAAGGTCCTGGACTTTCCCATGTGGCTCAGGTCTCAGGCTTTTGCCTGGAGCACCTGGCCCTTCCAAGTTAATAATCCTTTCCATCGTCCTTTCATTGTGGCTTTGACACTGCCCCAATCTCCAATTTTCTGTTGCCTCAACCTAGCCCCGCCCTTCCTTGTCTGTTACCTCCAGCCACTTCCCACCATTAATTCCATCTAGACCCTGGCCCAGGTCCCTGGTGTTAGCCTGGGGCACTCAGCCCTTCAGGGTCCTTCTCTGTTACCTCCCAGTCACCCCAGCTATTGGTCACTCCTTGATCACATCCAACTCTTCCCACAGTCTTTCTGTATATAAGGTCCATCTTGCCCCCATCAAATCCTCAGATTCTTTAGGGGGTCTGGCCCTGTTGTCAATACAGTGTCACAAATGCTCACATTCTTAAAATCTTGCTCTCCTCAATCGGTGTTTTAATAAACCTTGTCTCTGACTGAAAGAAGGCTTGAGTCAAATTCTTTTGAGGCAAGACTCATGTCTTCTGCCCTTGAAGTTTGGGGTTCCCAGCACCCCTAGACTGCAACAGCTTAGTATATAATGAGATAGTTGGGTATCTAGGAACCCTCTTAGATTATAAACTTATTGAAGGCAAAGATTATATCATTTTTCATCTCTGTATTCCTGGAGTTTAGCATAGTGCCTTATGCATAAGAGTTGCTTAATAGTGTTTGTTGCTTTGAATTGAATTCATTTTTAGGATTAAATTTTGTTTAAATAAAGCTGATAAACATGGACAAACACTCAAACTACTGAAAAATAAGTTAACAAAACCACCCAAAAGAGTTCTAGCCATCACTTTTGTAAATTACCTTTTGTTAAAAAGAAACTGAAGGCTGCATACTTTAAAGTTAGAACCAGTCTTCATTGTGATCAACTTGAGGCTTTACTTGCTATTCGTGATTCCAACCCCCACCCAATCCTTCAGTATCTTTCCCTTTTTCAAATATCTCAGAAAATGCTAAATGCTTTTAGAATGGTATAACTCCCTTATCTCTGTCCCTCCACCCTCAGATTTTTTCTGTTGCATTTGGTTTGTTCTAACTGTTTTTGTGACAGTTACACTTTCTCAAATAGCACATGGGAGATTCAGGTGATCTAGTCCAAATATGGTAGTCCCACTTCCCAGTAAAGAAAGGATTCATTAGTTAATTCCCTGAAAGGTGTTAAATTCATATTCACGACAGCCTTTTTTGCTCTCACTACAGTAGAAGCCTTGTGGATACAGGCTTCTTGCCATTACAATTAATGAAATTCAACAACTACTTTTAAAATGTCTCTTGTATGTCCCAGATTCTAGAGATAAAAAGACAAAAATGAAGGCAATCTTTACTCTCAAGAAGCTTATATTCTACTGTGGGGAATAGCATGTACACAGATAAGTAAATACAAAATATATATATATATGAAGTATTACAAATTAATTTTTTATGGGAGAGCACCAATACCTGAGGAATCAGAAAAGGCCTGATATAGGAGATGGCAATTGAGTTTAACATTAGTTGGAGCTGGAGATTTCAAGAGGCAGAGGTGAGGGTAGATGGGGACAGTATTTCAGGAACATGAGATAGCTTGTACAAAGGCAGTAAGGCCAGAGATGGGAAAGTCGTGACTAGAGAATCATATTCATTTCATTGTAGCAACAGCAGCAAGCCTTAGGAGTACTGTTGAGTTCTCTCAGTAATTGTAGAAGCCTCTGCTGCGTTTCATGGTCTTCAATTTGTTTATGTTTATCACGAACACTGCAAAATGAGATGACCTAGTGTCTCAATAAAGGATGTTTCTTATTAGTGTTGGGTGTGTAATGAAACCACTTCCCATAAGTAATCTTTCCATATAACTGCAACTTCCTTATGTCTGCTATCTTCATTTGTAGCAAGAAGTTCAAATGATATCATTAAATTCTTCCAGTATTATGTCAACTCATAAGTCATTGGACGTGTATCTGACATGTGAAATGCCAATAACTAAAGTCATTAAACTTAGGTGTTTAGAATGCTGTCTTTGATGATGTGAGCCAGCATAACCTTAGTCACAAGGCCCATTCTTTGGACACAGAGAAGGCTGCGTGGAGGTAAGCCATGCTATACATGCTAAATGACAGCTTGTGGGGTCATGACTTTGGCACCTGCCAACCCCTGGCAGTGATCTGTCCCATTCAGAAGAATATATTACCACTAATGGTTAGAGAAATACAAATTAAAACAACTCTGAAGTGCCACCTCATACCTATCAGAAATGACAAATGATAGAGGGGATGAGGGAAAATAGGTATACTAATGAGTTGCAAACTGGTCCTATCCTTTTGGAGAGTGATTTGGAATGATTTCAAAAGGGCTATAAAACTGTGCATACTTTTTGATCCAGCAATACCACTTCTAAGTCTGTATTCTAAAGACATCAAAGAAAAAGGAAAAGAACTTATATGTACAAAATATTTATAACATCTCTTTTGTGGTGACAAAGGATTGGAAATTGAGGAGATGGTCTTCAGTTGGAATGGCCGAACATGCTATGGTAGATGATTGTTACAGAATACTATTCTGCTATAAGAAATGACAAAGGGGATGGTTTGAGAAAAACATGGGAAGACATATATGAACTCATGCAAACTAAAGTGAGCAAAACGAAGAGGTACACAGTAATGGCAATATTGTAGTGATGATCAACCGTGAAAGATCTAGCTGCCCTGAGCAAAACAGTGATCCAAGATAGTTCTAAAGGACTCATGATGAAAAAATGTTATTCACCTCTAAAGACAGAACTGATGAACTATGAGTGCATATGAAAGTATATATTTTTACTTTCTTTATTTTTCTTGCTTTTTTGTGGTATGGCTGACATGGAAATATCTTTTGCATGATTTCACACGTATAATCGATATCATGTTGCTTGTCTTCTAAACGGATGGGGGAGGGGCAGGTAGGCAGGAGAGAATTTAGAACTCAAAAATTTTTTTAAAAAAATGCTAAAAATAAATAATAATTTAAATTTTTTTTTAGAAAGTAGACTATGTTACCCAAGTGACCTATGGACCTCAACCAAAGGTACCCTGTACATCCTGGCAGGTGCTAAAAGTGGATGAAGTGAAGGAGAGAAATAGAGTTGTTATCCTATATCCCTTCAGTCTCACCACATTTCTAGGCTACCAGACTCTTTTTTTTTTTAACCCTGTGGCTACCAGATTTTTGTTGAAGAGTAATAGAACTCTGGCCCTGGATTCGGGAGGACCTGAGTTCAAATCTGGCCTCAGACACATAGCACTTACTAGCTGTGTGGCCCTGAGCAAGTCACTTAATCCTATTGCCTAGCCAAAAAAAAACCAACAACCAAATATCTATATCTATATCTATATCTATATCTATATCTATATCTATATCTATATCTATATCTATATCTATATCTATATCTATATCTATATCTATATATCTATATCTATCTATCTATCTATCTATCTATCTATCTATCTATCTGAATGTCATTCAGAGTGAACTATTTAAAATAAAAGCCACTTTTTAGTGTCATCAAACTTTGCTAACTTCTTTTCATACCATTGTACCTTACCTGTTGGACGAGGCCTTAGTGAATCTAGAGCACGAGCAGCAGGTATAGATTAAAAGCACTAAATGCTTCTAGAACTGAAGACAGAGTGGTACGGGAAAGAGGAATGGCCCTGGGAGGCCTCTGGAGTCAATTCTTACCCCTAACCCTTATTATCTGTGTGAGTTTGGGCAAATCACTTGACGGTCTCTATAAAGTGAGGGAGCTGAGGTAGGTGGCTTATGATTGTATGGATGGGATGGGCTTGGCAGATTTTGGAGGGCTTAATGCCAGGAGCCTGAGGCAGTTCAGTGGTGGGTTCGTAGAAGAGTGAGCATGCTAGGCCTTGTATATTTCTTAAAAAAAAGCATCACCTACCTTTTACAACTTCATCATTACAGGAATCACTTATCTCTCTGTAAGAATCATTTACCAAAAAAAAAAAAAAAGAACCATTTGCCAAGAGATGACCATAACATTTGTTCAAATTACAGGTTCCTAGGTATAGTGTCTTTGCTGCAGCTGATGCATTCAGTTATGGTACAGATATGGCTTCAACCAGAGGCAAAAGGTAGGAAAGGAATGGAAACTATTCAACTTCTCCTACCAGGTGGAAGAGAAATTTATTTCTAAGAGTTCATCATGTACTTTGTGCTTGCATAGGTATTTTATGGCCACACCCTGTGATCACCTATTCTCCTTGGAGCATATTACTGAGTGGTATAATATCGAGACAGAATGTTCCATCTACAGATGATCAATTGTTCAAGTTGACCTGGTTTGGAATAGGGTCAAGTACACAGTAGGGATTCAGTAAACCTTCATTTATACTGATGGTCTTCATAATGAGATCTGCATAGTTCTGATTGGCTTTCCTTTTGCCTAGATAAAAGCAGAAAATTTTCTAGCATTTGTGACTTTCTATCAAATGAAAGCAGAATGAGGACACTACTCCAAAGGCTGTTACTGAATGTATAAATCAGAAAACAAAATACAGTTAGGAATATGTTATTCTTTTAATATATGCATATGGTTGTTTCTAATTATATTGAGAAATCTTTCTACTGAGAACTAAATAAGGTGAAGAGATGAGTTCTGCAGTATATGGGAGAAGTAATTGCTAATATATAGACCATCAATAGAGAACACAATGCCTCTAGTCTTGTGATGATTCAAACATGTTTTTCCTATCATATGGAAATACAGTATTTATGATCATTAACTACATAACTCATAGAATCACTGAGTTGTAAGGAATGTTGGATAATTTCCAAGTGCAATTCTTACCTAAAGCATGAATTTTTGACAAATGATCTTCTAGCCTTTGTTCAAAAATCTCTCTTGTCAGAGAATAGGGAGACAGCATGATGAAGATAAGAATTCTGAAGGTTGAGTCAGAGAACCTGGGCTTATATCCCAGCTCTGCCATTTATTATTTCTACTGGGTGTCCCGAGAGTCTTGGTGTAGTTTTAAGCTGATACACCTTCAGACTACCAACAATTAACTTCATGTTTATGGGGGTTTTAAAAAGCATATGTTTGTTGATGTGAGCCATCACAACTCAGTGCCAGCTTTGGGCACTGAAGAGGCATGCCTGGAACTAAGCCATGGATGCTTGTGTGGCTGTTAAAGCTTAAAACTGCACTAGGACTTTTAGAATACTCTGTAAGACCTTGCATGAGTCACCTAACCTCTCTGAGTTTCAGTTTCCTCATCTGTAAATGAGGGTGTTGGACTAAGTGATTTCTGAAGTCTTTTTTAGGCTTTTAGCTCTAAATCTATGGTCTCGTGAACTTACTGCCTTATAAGGCAGACCATTCCATTTTGGGATAGCTCTAGTTAGAAATTTCTTGTTTAAGGGCAGCTACGTGGCGAAGTAGATAGGGCTCTGGCCTTGGAGTCAGGAGGACCTGAGTTCAAATCCAGCTTCAGACACTTGACACTTACTAGCTGTGTGACCCTGGGCAAGTCACCTAACCCCAAATGCCTCACCAAAAAAAAGCAAAAAAAAAATTCTTGTTTATAGTTTAATACTTGAAAAGGTCTATGATGTCATCAGGTTGGTACTGCCTTTATCCATGTGGATTGAAATCTCTCTAAAACTTGGTAGGCAGTTTCAAGAGTTACCATAGCTTGGAAAAATTTCATCACCTGATGGCTATCCATCCAGTGGGGAGCCTTTCTGAATTTGCTAGGTTTGATCAATCACTCAATGTGTATTTTAAGCTTTTCCAACTTGACAAGAACTTCTGGAGCCTTTGAGACCCCAGAACCTAATTGTTATTCATTGATTCATTCATCCAACAAAAACTTACTTAGGAAGTACTGCATGCAGAGCAAAGAGCTATGGGTTGTAGAAGGTACAAAGTTAAAATAAAAGAGAGTTCTGGTCATCACAGAACTCATAGTGTAGCAGAGAATAAGCCACAGATAACTGTAATATCTAAAATTACATAAATGCATTAGAAATTAGCAAAATTAAGTACCATCTGATGGATCAGGCAGGGAGTAGAGGAAGTTGTTACCATTCAGGGAGATCAGAGAAGGTTTCGTGAAGGAGACAGTACCTGAATTGGTTTTTAAAAGATGCAGAAGATTGGAAGGGCAGAGAAAGGAAGAATGGACATCCTAACCATAGGAAACACCATGAGCACAGACATAGAAATGGGGGGATAAATTGAGAAGTTAGAGGAGATTAGTGTGTGATAGAGTTTGAAAAGCATGGCGGCATAATATACAAAGACCTTAAATGACAAGCAAAGAATTTTGAATTACTACAAGGCAATAGTAAGTCACTGAAGAATTTTTTTTTAAAGCAAAATATTGACATGACCAGACTTATGTGCCTTGTACATAGGAAGTGCTTGATAAATGTTGAATTGAATGAATCCATAAAAAGATTATTTTGGTAGTAATATAAGATATAGATTGGAGTGGGGAGGGATAGGAGGGAGACTTTGTAAGAGATTATCTCAGCGATGTAGGTGGGCAGAAATCAGGGCTTGTGAAAGGATAGTAGCAGTGGGAATAGAAAGAAAAGGATGCTGACATGAAATCAATAGGACCTGGTAGTTAAATGGATATGAGAGGTGAGGAAAAGTAAAAAGTAAAATGGGAGACTTGGAGAATGGTATTGCCACAGATGGAAATAATGAAGTAGAAGGAGGAATAGGTTTTGGCAAATCAGTAATCAACTGGGTTTGGTCATGTTAAGTCTGAGATGCTAGTGAGGCATCCAAATGGGTAAATCCTACAGGCAGTTGGAAATTCAGGTCTAAAGTCTTAAAAAGAAGTCACATTTGGAAATAGGAGAATTTGGTGTCTTTGGTATGTAGAAATATCATCTTAAGCCATGGACTAAAGTAGACAGTTGAAAGAAGAGAAAAGGGCCAAGGACAAAACCATGGAGAATATGTGCAACAAAGTAAGAAAGAAGATGAGGAATGAACAGAATCAAAGAACGAACAGTTTGAGAAGTCAGAGAATTAAGACAAGAAAAATGTCCTTGAAACCAAGGGAAAGAGAGTATCTAGTAGGAGGGAAAGGATTAGATTTGTCAAAAAGCTACAGGAATTTGGGGGCAAGGAGAAGGCAAGGAGGATGAAGACTGGATGAAGTCTGAATAAAGGTCATTGGATTTGGCAATTAGGAAATCACTGGCAACTTTATAAATAGCAGGTTTTTAAAAATATCTGATTTTTATTAGTGTCTTTTGTTTTTACAATCAATCACCAACAATCAATTTTATAATCAATTAATAATTTACTATGTGCCAGACACTGTGCTATATGCTAGGGATACAAACTTACATTCTACTGGAGAAGACAGCATGTACCTATAGAAATATATGCAAACACCCCCACATACGAAGTGTTCATGTATATAGTTATTTACATCAGACTCATTCCTGAATGTCTTTCCTTTCTTTAGAAAAAGAGGGAAAAATAGTTCAGCAAAATTACGCAGCACTTCAACTGAGTCTGACAGTATATGCAATATTCAGCATCTATAGACTGCCACTCCTCCAGTGAAGGGAGGGAGGCGCATTTCTTCAATTTTTTCCCAGGGTCAAGCTCCCAGGGTCATTATAATTACAATGTTCAGTTTTGGTTTTGTTTTTGCTTTTGCTTTTAGAGAAAGTAGTTTCAGTCTACTGGAGAAGGCAGAAACCTGGTTCAAAATGGATTAGGTAGTGAGGTAGTGGAATGATTATTTTTCAATTGGAAAGATCAAGTATAGACAACTTTCGCAAGAAATGTATTAATTCAGGGGAGTAAAGAAATAGGACAATAGCCTAGCTTGATGGGGTTTAGAAGAGTCAAAGAAAGGCTTTGTTATGACTGAGAAGATCTGATTATGTTAGGAAGTTCTTTCCTTTATTGAATTGGAATTTCTCTCTCTCTACCATCCACTGGTCTGAGTTCTGCCTTCTTAGACAAAACAGAATAATTCTTTTATTTTACCTATATGATAACCTTTTGAACCTTTGAGGATAATGTTTTCCTTAAATCCTAGCTTTTTGTAGGCTAGATGTTATAAATTCCTACAAGTGATCTTTATATGACATGGTCTCCATATGTTTTGTTTCCATCCCTTATATTATTTAGATATCACAATGCATAGTTTAAAAAAATTAATGCTTCTTTCTCTTCAGTATACCACATACATATATATCTTTGAATAGACTGTTTTTGAAGATAGTAAGTTCCCCATCATTGGAGGTATGCTAGCTGAGACTGAATAACCATTATTTCCCCCTCCTTGTAACAAATGTGTGTAGTCAAACAAAACAAATTTCTGAATTTGCCATGTCCAAAAGAAAAAGAACGTGTGTGTATGCAAACACACATACACATCTATATATATATTTATCTCATTCTATACTCTGGATCTTTCCCATTTCTTTCAAGAGATAGGAGTAGCATATTTCATCATTAGTTTTCTGGAATTGTGGTTAATCATTATACCAACTCAGTGAGCTTGAGCTCCTCAGGCCTCAATTTCTCCCTCTGTAAAATGAGTGGATTGAACTAAATGATATTTAAGATCTCTTCTCACTCTAAATCTTTCATCCTGTGATCCTTGATTATGCTCCAGTGGATCTGTGCTGTCATCGTGGGTACTCTCATCAAGAATGGCAGCCTCAGGGCAGCTAGGTGGCACAGTGTGATAGAGCACTGGCCCTGAAGTCAAGAGGATCTAAGTTCAAATGTGATCTCAGACCAAATACTTGATACTTACTAGCTGTGTGACCCTGGGCAAGTCACTTAAAAAAAATGGCAGCCTGTCCATAATTGCCTATCCTATTCTACTCTTGTTAACATCCTCCTATAAATCCACCACAACTGGTCCTCCCAATATGCTGGTGGTATTCCTCATGCTTCCTTTGAAATGTTTTTTTGTTACAAATTTGACAAATATCAACAAACACGAATCTTTCTGATTACAAAGAAAAGTAGAAAAAAAGTTTTCATATGAAATTCTCACCTCAATATGTATTATATACTGTTTTTTACAAGTATATATTAAATTTAATAGAGCAGTATCAACACTACCCTGTTTTCTGTGCCCCTTTCTGCTCTTTGATTGTATTTTAAGATGTTTCATTTACACTCCTTTCTTCATTTTTGTCATCACTATCACTACTCCCTCCCCAAGACTTTCCTCCCCTCAAAATAAATGCCTTCACTTGTAACAAATAAGTTACACTCCTTGTAAAAACAAACAAAACATATCAAAGACTGCTTCATGAATTTGTATGTCAACCTTGAACATGAGCCACACTAATCTGTTTATTATTCCAATTTTAGCATATGTGCTGCTGAAGTAAGCACTTCCTTGCACTTTTGTGACATTGGAACATGTGTACTGTCCTTCAGTTTTCCTTTGCTTTTGCTATGTGACTGACCCATCTTTCTTTTTCCAGTGATACATTTCTCTGATGCCATTTGTTACACAGTTTCTACTGTGTAAGTCCTCATTTATAATGTGTTGCCACTTATATCTCCCCAAACCATGCATCTCTCCTTTGTTCTTTGGACAATCGTTAACTTCAATTGTTTAGAGACTCACAGTCATGCAACATTACTGGGAAACTACTGATGTCAAAAAGATGGGCTTTTGTTTTATGGAAAATCTTGAGATCACTAAATGAATTGTGCAGTTTTCCAAGGCATTCAAGCCCTTCCTTCTCCTCCTGTTCAATTGTGGACCTAACTCACAATTGTAGTATCTTTCCAGGATATATGTACTAGTGGATGAGCTCTATGGTTTGCCCACCCAACTGTATATCATCCTTGATATGTTTCATCACATGGTGCTGGAACCTTTTATTTCATTTTAAAATAAACTAAATGTATGCTTTTCTTACTATGTTGCTTTTTAATTTGTGTGTTCCCTTAAGTCTTTCAAACAACTTTGTAATTTGCAAAGATAAGAATTAGCTTTATAGGCAGTAAACTCCTAAACTATATAGACTAGTGAGAAAAGGGGAAAAATACTAGATTTAGACTCAATCTAGACCTGAGTTTGAAACCCAGTTCCACCAACCCCTTCAGGGGAAGGAAAGGGAAGAAGATTAGAGACCAGTCTGATTGATAAGTGTCTACTATATGCTGGACAGTATGCTAAGTGTTTTACAAAGATTAGTTCATTTGATCCTCATAATAATCCTGTGAAATTGGTGGCATTATTATCCTTATATTATAGTTGAGGAAACTGAAACAGTCAGGGGTTAAGTGACTTGCCTGGGATTATACATCTAGTAAGTATCTGAGTCTGGATTTGAACTCAGGTCTTCCTGATTCAAAACCCAGCACTCTACTCATCAGCTGCACTTAAACTCTTTAAGCCTCAATATACTTATCTGTAAAATGGGGGTTATAGTGTCATTCTCACAAGGCTGTTGTAAGGAGAGTACTTTGGAAACCATAAAATGCTATAAATTATGACTTTGTATCATTATTATTCATGTTTTGGTAGTTCCTTATGTCCCTTCTAGCCCCAAAATTCTATGACTCTCTTAATTTATGTAGCAACAAGACTAATGTCATGGCTAAGTATTTAATAAATGCTGTTTGATGTTGATGAAGTCGTGTTTTTATTCAAGAAATTCAAGGCACTTTACAAATATTGGATTATTAATACTGGGTCACAAGTGTTATCCTCCCTTAATTTATAGAAATGTACACACATTTCGGTCAGAAGAACAAACACAGACAAGTTTTACATCCAACAGACATTCAGGTTCTGTCAGTCTAGTATCCTTTATAACACTACACATTTTAATAAATGTTATGACTAGTCAACCTTGAGGTAAGGATACATTTATGAAACTTCTCTGACAATGAAATAGCTGATGTACTTTTGAAAACTTCATTGTAGCCAATTATAAAGGCAGCCTGGTAAAGTGATTTTAGAGTTAGAGGTACTGGGCTTGAATACTAATCCTGCTACTTCACTGCTTGTGTGACCTCAAGCAAGCCCTTCTCTGGACCTTGGTTCCCTTGTCTGTTTTCTCTATCTAGTGACTCCTGGATCTTACCATCTGCCCTAAAACTGCACCCTTACATCTTCAGAGCCTTCCTATCCACATTGCTGGTGAACCCTTATGTGTATTGTCTTTCCCTAATTGGAACTGAACTCTCTTATACGTGATGCCTTTCCCAATTAGATATGAGGTCCTTGAGAGAGTAAAGGCTGTTAACTTTTTCTACTTCTATCTGAAGAGTTTAGCACAGTGATTGGCACATGGTGGAGATTGCCAGGCCTGGAGTTAGGAAGACTCAGCTTCCTCAGTTCAAATCTGGCCTCAGACACTTAATAGCTGTATGACGCTGGGCAAGTCACTTAAACCTGTTTTTCTCAGTTTCCTCATCTGTAAAATGAGCTCGAGAAGGAAATGGCAAACCACTCAAATATCTCTGCCAAGAAAACTCCAAATGGGGTCAAGAGCAGTCAGACGTGACTGAAAAAAGAACACAATAAACAACAACAAAAATACTTAATAAAATGCTTTATTCATTCATCTGTATAAGGAGATTGGATTATAATGATTACTGTGAACTCCTGGAAAGCAGGGATTATTTTTTGCTTTTCTTTGTACCCTAATGCTTAGCACAGCATCTGCCACATATTAGGCCTTGATAAATATTGACTTCCAGTTCTAAATCTTGTGATTTGAATGAGCAGGATAATAACATTGCCTCTTTATTTTCTTGACACTTTTACTGCTTTAACTCTTAATTTTTCATTTATAGGTGGGGTGCCTTCTGCTGGTCTTCGATAAATGTGCCTGGGTTATACTTAGTCTTTTTTTTTTAAAGGCTACATTTAAGGAATTTAGCACATCTCTATGAACTGTTGGTATAGTATTCTGTGATATTATTAAAGCATTATTGTTAATCGATGCTCAAATTTGTTTAAAATAGGGATCTTTTGGGGGGCATTTGGAAGGACATTTCAAACAGATAATCAGCCTCCTTTTTCTTTCTTTCTTTTTTCCTAAACTAATACTTTCCACTAAAAACTCAAACATTTTGAGAATATTGCCCGTACACTGAAGATGAAGTTTTACATTCATGACAAGAAGCCTCACAAGATATGATGCTCTTCTATTCCTCACAAAAGAAATCAGCACTTCCATATTTACTCATGAGGAAACATGCTTAGTGAGGTTATATATTATTTGTGTTCATAGTTTTTAGAAGTTGAGAGAAACATTAGAGATCATCTCCTTGTCCAAATTCATACCATGGCAGAGACAGGATTAAAACGTAAATAATAGGAATCAGATTTAGAATGGGTCTTGGAGAGCATAGTATTATAAATTGAGAGCTGAATGGGTCACAAAGACCACCTAGTACAAGACTCTCATTTTACAGGTCTTCAAGACATGATGGCCCAGAGAGGTACAGTGACTTTTCCAAGGTCACACAGGCCAAGAGAAGAACTTAGATTCGACTCTAGATCACCATCAGATTCGGAACCCAGTGCTCTTTCAACTACAGGAACACCATTCGGCCCTTACGATATTTCAAATTAAGCCTTTGAGGATAGTTACAAAAAGAAAGTTGTTTCACACCTGAGCGACTTGGCTTGGCCTATCAAAAGTGTACCAATATCGAACTGAGAGTGTACATTGTAGTGTGGAACTCCCTAAATGTACTACCGCTTTTTAAATACGGATACACGTAAAAAGGGGCAGGAGAAGCAGGTCGTGGGTCCGAGAGGTGAAGGATCGAAACCGATCCGAGCAGAACGGTGCAGGAGGGACCAACTTGGGGACTAAGGGATGAAAAGATGGAGGAAATGGGGAACGGGGCAGGGGTGGAAAGAAAAGAGGTCGGTCGTCTGAACGGGAGCCGGGTCGGGGGGAGACAAGGTGGTGCTTGACAAAATCAGGTCTCCTCTGGCAAGCGAGAAGAGGGGGGGAATGGGAGAGCGATCTTCGCCGGGAGTTTGGAGGGGTGGGGGACCGCGAGGGCAGGAGCGGAACACAAGGTGAGCGAGTCCTAGGATGGGGGCTGGGCGGGGGCGGGGCGGAGGCCGCGACGCGAGGCCTGGGAGGGCGGGGCGACGGACCGAGGGAGGACCGCGGGGTTGAGCCATTGGAGGAGGAGGCCGGAGCCGGGAGAGGGGCGGGCCGGGTGCCGCGGCGCTCGAGATGGGGGCTGGGGGTGGTTCTGTGCCAGCCTCGCTTGGGGAGCTCCGGAGTAGGGTGAGGGAGTAGAGAGGGAGGGTGTGAGGGGCTGACAGGACCCAAACGCGCCGCCGGGGCTCCCAGGCCGGGCCGGGGGCGGAGTCTGGGGCGGGCCCGGGCCCGGGGGGCGGGTCCTGTGCCGGGCCCCCGTGGGGAGCGGCGGCCGGTGGCGCAGGCGCGGTTCCCGCCTCCTCCTGGACTGGCGGAGCGAGTGGAGGAGGCTGCAGCCCCCGGCTCCGGCTCTAGCTCCGGCTTCGGCTCCGGCTCCCCGTCACCGCCCCTTCCCCTAGCGGGATGAGCTCCCGGAAAGGTGTGTGCGCCCTTTCAGCTCTCTGTCCTCCCCGCCGCCCCGTCCCCCGGAGACCACAACGTCCCCAACCGTTAATGTGTGTCTCTCTCTCTTCCCTTCCCCCCCCCCCCACAGTGCTGGCCATTCAGGCCCGAAAGCGGAGGCCGAAGAGAGAGAAACATCTGAAAAAGTGAGTCCGGACTCCCCGCCGCCACCCCCATGGCCCCTCCTGACCGGGAAGGCTCGGGGGGCGCCGGGTTCCAGCTGAGGAAAGTTGCCCGGACCCCCCTGGGGGCGGGGCAGGGGGCGGGGCGGGCCGCGTTGGGCGCCCCCCCTCGGGATGCTCTTTGCCCCCTCCCCCGGCTGCGCCCCTCTCGCGGGACGCTACCCCCTCCCATCGGACGCTCCCCCCTTCTCACCCAGCACCCGCTCCCCTGGGGCCGGGGTTGGGGCTGCCCGGTCCCCGGGAAGGCGGGTGAGGCTGGGGCTCCGGGCAGCCGGTCGCTGTCCCGGGGCTGGGGGGAGGGGTGGGTGCGTGCCTCCCGCGGCGGCGGCTGCCGCCGCCGCCTTTGGCTCAGACCGCGGCTCTGCATCCTCGCCCAGACCTCTGCCTTCTTGGGTGGGGGAGGGAGAGCGGCCGTCGGGGTGTTTGAATGAATCGCTCAGGCTGGCGCTTGCCCTTTCTTTTTATTATTATTTTTTTTAACACCTCTTCCTCATTTCATATTTTATCTTAGTGCGTCTTGAACGCGTTTTCCGTTCCTACAAGTTTGTAGGTGCAGGTGTTGAAGATGTACTTGCATTCATTCATTCACCGATCAACCACTCTTTCTTTTCCCCGGTGTTCGGCGCCCACCCGGGGAATTACTTAGGGGAGGCGAGGAAAATCTCGGTTCCTCCCTTGTTTCTTCTCTAACCACCCTTCCTAATCGCTCCCACGCTCCCAGTAGATAGTATTGGTATTTATACTACTGCTTCGAAAATCGGCGTTCTGCAAAAAGTAGATTGGTTTGCTTTGGATATCCTTTTATCCATCTGCTGTGTGTTGCTGTGAGTTGAGTTTTTCCAGTTTCTGTATTTTGGAGTTCTTTATTTTTCCCCCGAAACTTTATTGTGGGGTCATGAGCTTTCCGTGTGTTAGCTGCACTTTAGCTGCTGGATGTTTTATTCGGATGGCTTTTGCTTTGAAGAAGCCATCCAGTAGGTGGGCGTGTAATTTATGGTGAAAAAGATTGGCATTTGATTAGGCTTCAACCATTCATTGCCTTAGAAAGTATGACTACTGGTGTTATCATGTTTAAAACGTGTATTCCAGCAAGCTGCCACCCCCACTACATCAAAATTTAATATAAACATACAATTTAAAAGGACCAGAATTAAACCAATGGCTAGAGATTTATAATTGGTGGTGTAGCAGAATGGTTCTGCTGTGTTCTCTGTCCTGGAATGTATATTTTGAGGCACTTGAAGCCCTGGAGTCAGCGAAGATTTTGGATTGACCAACATTCAACATTTTTTCCGTTTATATGCCTAAGTACTCCTTTTAAGCAAAAATATTTTCGTGAATGTGTATGTGTGGTAATGTAGGGGTGTCATTGTGGTTAATGTTTTAAGAATATATTTAAATGAAATTATGAAATATGTTTAGTTTAAGTTAGGACTTCCTTTGGGAGGCTCCCTACAACACATGCAAGGTTTTTCTTTATCATGCTTCTCTTAGAAGAGTCTAATATACCTATTGGTGACATCTGTGAAAGCTCCTTAAAATCATTATTAATGGATGAGGTGGTATAGTATGACTGAAATTTATTCATTCACAAATGAATCTTGAGTTCAGCAAGTATATCAAGAATTACACAAATTGTACATGGCGTGGTAGGATGTTTTTAAAAAGTGAGGAAACTAGACAAAAGATATTCTGAAATTTAAAGATAGTACATGTAAAAATTAGTGTTTGGCTTTGAACTTAGTTTGGGCTAGAACTGAATGGATTTATTTTATGTAACTTGTTTTTGTAATTGGGAACACAAGATGGATTTTGTCCTGTTTGTGACATTTACTGAATTTGTGACCATGGGCAAGTCACTTAATCTTTCAGAGCTTTGGGTCACTGTTTTAAGATTTTAGTTTTTGGATATATACTCATCTGCACCAGTGGAGAGAACAGCCACACTGGAAATTTCATATACTGTTGAAATAAGTTGAATTAAAAAAAACAAACCAAATAACTAGTATTTAACTGTATGTGCTTTTTATTATTGCTGATCAATTGAAAACTTTAATTTTGGGGTTTCCTTTAATTGAGAAATAGAGCATGCATGGCTCAAAGATAAGGGATGGATTTTAGAATTCTGAGGGTAAAGCCAACTTGATCACTAAATTACTTGGGCAGAGATTGCTGCTTTAGTCTTTTTTGAGGTAGCGTGGAAAGAAGACAAGACTGAAAGTTGAAGGAGATGGGTTCAAATACCATCTTTGTTGTTCATGGCCTGTATGATCTTGGAAAATTTGCTTTACTTTCTAGGGCCTCAGATTTCTCATTGGTAAAATGAGGGGTTAGACTGGTTAATCTCTAAGGTCTCTAGTTATTCTAAATCTTATTATTTATGTTGAAGAAAAGTAATTTGGGGTTGGAAAAAAGACTAATTTTGGGGGTATGTCATATAAATATTTTAAAGGCCCCATTAGATTGTGTTATATGTGTGTTCTGATCTCATGAATGGAAATGTATAGGCTTTAGTAATCCATTTCTAGAGCAGAGATACTTAACCTTGGGTCTGTGAATTTTTAAAAAAATGTATTTTGATAACTGTTTTAATATAATTGGTCACTCTTTGTAATCCTGTGTATTTTATCTTATTCATTTAAAAAACATTTGAGAAGGGGTTTGTAGTCTTCATCAGACTGCCAGAAGTGTATATGACATAAACAGAGAGTTAAGACTCTCTGTTACAGAACTGTTTTCTTTTTTGTTATTGTTGCAGGTGTCTTGTATAGTTCCCATCTGTTGTGCTAAGGAGATTATCAGTATTTGACAAAAATATATCCCCTTTCTAATATTCAGTGCCCATATTTATTCCATAGTGCATAATCTATGTCAGAATTATATAGAGAAAGGCAATTCCTTTGAAAATCCATTAGTACATTTATGGTGGATGAGACCTGCCATGTATAGACAGCTTGATTCTGAGCTTCTAGTAGAATACTAAACTCTTTGAGGGCAAGTTCCAATTTTGTAAAGTGTGTTTGAATTGAACTAAAATTATTTTTGGAACTGATCATTAAAAAGTCCTTTAATAGCTAGGCAATGAAATTAATAAATTTATTTGGTTAAAAAGATAATTTCTTGCTGTTTAATTGTTTTCCAATTCAAAGAATATATTTTTTAAAAGAAATAAACTTAATTTTCTTAAAGACTGAAAGGAAGTTATTTGGCATACTTGGGCAGGCCCTTTTACAGAAGAGCCAATTTCTGCACATGGATATCAACACAAACTGTATCATATGCAGCTTAAAAATAACAATGTACATGTATATTTAGGCAGCAGAGCAGAGTGGAGATGGCCCTGGCTTTGGTGGCAGTTATCTGCTGACCCATAGGTCTCTCTCCCTTTTTTCTCAAAGCTTACACATCCACATCAACTCTCTCTTGTACTTGGGGACATCAGCATTCATACTGATGTTTCCTCAAACATTCTGGCCTGCCTGCCAGCAAATCTCAGCTTTCGTGACATACACCGTGACTCCATCCTAGCCACATACAAAGATACAAAAAGATGGTCATATCCTTGATCTTATCTCCCATGAAAGTTACACTGGCATGACCAAGAGCTCCGAAATTTTTCTATTTGACCATAATTCCCCATCCTTCCATATTTCCTTTGCCTCATTCTTAAATTAAGATTATTTTATTCTTGCTTTTGTTTCATGAACCTAGCACAGTGCCTTGATATATACAGGTATCTTAATGAATACTTACGGAACGAATTGATGAATTCTGTTTACTGTCTGTGAACTAGGGTAAGTCACTTACCCATGTAGAACCTCAGTTTTTCTATCCATAAAAGTGGGACAATATTATCTCCCCTGTTTGTTGTGAGGATCAGTAACATGATATAATCAAGGCATTTTGTAAAAGTAAATATAAATGTCTGAGCAGTTATTTATACAGATCATAAATGCTGTTACCTTTAAAATCAGAAATTATGTTAAAATAGTAATAATAGAATTTTAGAGCAGGAGAAAACCTTTGAGATTGTCTAGACTGTAGTCCATCTTCTTTTACAAACAAGGAAGCTAAGGCCCAGAGAAGTTCAGTAGCCTCCTTAGTATCAGAACTGGTGTTAAAAGTGGGATTTACTGGGCTTGTAGTCCCTAGCTCTTTGGTTTGTGAACAGAAAATGCCCAAGGCTATGACAGACTGCAGAACAGCATCCAAAGAAAGGAGCTAATTTTAGACTTAATTATTTTATACCTAGTGAAAACTTAAATTACATGATATTATAGAGCATTGCTTGAAATAATAAAAATCGCTTTTGGCAAAGTCTGTTAAAACTCTTCTGCTCCCAGTTGGTCTTTGTGCAGCCAGTTTCTCCATTCCATGCCCCTGTGCCTTTGTGTAGGCTGATCTCTGTGCCTGGAATGCTTTTCCCTTCTCTCTTCCATCTCTTGGAACCCATTGCTCTTTTCAAGTCTCAGCTCAAGTGACACTTAATACAAGCAATCTTTTTTGATTTTCCCCAGTAGTTAGTGCTCCCTCCAAATTACTTTGTATATATTTTGTTTACTTGTGTGCATATTGTTTTTTTCCCAGTAGAATGTAAGCTTTTTGAAGGCTGGGATTGTTTTGTTTTTGTCTTTTTGTCCTTAGTGCCCAGTATGGAGTGGGTACTTACTTGCTTGTTCATTTGAGTTGAATATGTAACTGTGATCTTAAATTAGTTAAATCTGAAGTTCTTAAAGCTCTGTAAGTAAATAGTAGCTAAAAGTAGATGCTAATCAATAAATTACTTCAAATGCTAAAATTTTTTGTGGCTAGGGCAAAATCTAATGGTGAGTTTGTGGCGATAAGCAGTTTGATGAAAAATTTTTCACTGGTTTAATTTGCTATTATAAATTTATACTGCTTTGTGAGCAAGTTAAAGTTTCTGTTGTTTAGAGGTCTTCATAAGGCACATTAATTAATGCCATCAGATCTTTTGGTTAGATTTTGCCCAAGTATGTGTACGTACAACCATCCCATAAATGTATTTCTTGCAGCATTGCTCCTTATTTACACCAGTAGATCATAGGATCGACGATCTATAGCTGGAAGTCACTGCAGAGACTGGCTAGTTCACCCTTCTCGGTTTAAAGATGAGGAAACTGAAGCCCCTGGGGTTTAAGTGGTTTGTCCAAGATTGTAGGTATAGTAAATGTTACAGGAAGAATTTGAACCTAAGGCCCCTCTTTTCCCTTCATCATGAAGCATCTCAAGTAGCTTTATGAAGCAGGTCTTCTAATTGTAGATGCAGTGCACTTTCTGTGTCCCTCTGCAGTTAGGCAAGATAGTCAAGGATCATGTGTGAAGAATGAGAAAATTAAAAAAAAAAGAATGAGAAAATCAGCCAAGGACAGAGGGAAGATGAAAAAAGACTGTCTTATATTCTTTGAAGGTCGTAAGGGCAGAAAATCAAGAGGATATATAAACTTGGGAGATTTTTAGAGTCATAGAAGAGTTCCTGAGGCCATGGTTTGAGGAGTTGGGAGTATGGACTCAGAAGTAAGATAGTCATCAGATTTAGGGGACGGAATGGGCTTTCAGGACCCAGAAGAAGAATGAAGTTGGGAGGTAAAGTCTTGGTGCTCACGTCTACCCCTCCCCATAAGCAGATTCCTCAGATGGATACTGTCAGCTGCCAGCCTCCCAGACTCATCAGCTCCTGCATCTTAAATGGTTTGTGTTTCCAAAACTGCTAATTAAAATGTCCATTTCAACCTCAGGGCCTTACACATAATAATGTTTGTTGAATTGAATTAAATTACACTTGGGATTTTGTCCACTTTTCCTACATTATCTTTGTGTCACAATGGTAATGATGAGACTTTTGAGTGCCTCATTTAGACTGTTGATTTTTTCTTTCCTCTTGGTGTTGGTAAATGGAAAGCCAACTTTTTTTCTTAAGTCTTCAGTTGAGGCTGCTTGGTATAGGAGAAAGAATAGTGGACTTGGAACCAGGGGAAGACTGGATTTGAAATCTGCCTTAATAGTTGTGTTGTCTGATTGTGGGAGAAAGGAAGGGAAAGGTGCTTTATTAAGCACCTCTATGTACTGTGCTAAGCACTTTTTTAGATATCTCATTTGAGATAAACTCTGGGAGGTAGGTGTTGTTATTCTTATTTTACAGTTAAGGCAACTGAGGCAGACAAGTTTAGGGACTTGCCCAGGCTAATACAGCTAATAAGTTTCTGAGGCCGAATTTGAACTCAAGTCTTCTTAACTGCCAGTCTTGCACTCTATCCACTGTCCTCCCAGTTTGCCATGGACAAATCACTTAATTTCTCTGAGGTTCAGTTTCCTTTATCTGTACAATAGATGTAATAACTCTAGTACCTTCTTCACAGAGTTTTTGTGAGACAAAATCTGTTACTTTTAAGTGGCTTTATAAACCTTTAACTGTTACATAAATGTTAACTCATAAATGAGACAATTTTAGAATGCTCCTGGTAAGGTTCATATTCCTATTAGGCAATTCCAACTTCCCTTAAAACAGCAGTATGTCAGTCAGTCAGTCAATAAACATATATTAAGCATTTACTTATGTCAGGCACTATGTAAAGGGCTGTAGATACAAAAAGAGGCAAAAGACAGTCTCTGCCCTTGAAGAGCTTACACTCTAATGGCTAAACTTATGGGAGTCAAACCTGGCAGCTGGTTGATGGGGATTGTCAGTTATACATTCATTTAGCTAATATTTATTGAGCTTCTGAGATGTGGATGGAACCATAGGAGATAACAAAAGACAAAATCTAATTCATACACTCCCAGAGCTTATAAACCAGTTGAAGGTATGAGTCAGATACTAAAAAAAAGTTATACAAGTTGATAGATGATAGATGTTATAGTTAGTAGCAGTAAGTTCTATAGATATTTAAGAAAACATTTATAGATGGGATGTGCAGGGTAGGCTTTATGAATGAGGCTGCTTTCTCTATACTATGTAAATTACTAAATGCAATTGAAAATGTAATTCACTTCAAAGGGCCCAAAGCAAGTATGAGCCTGGAAAAGATAATCTACATTTAAACTTCTCTACATGAGTTAAACTCTTAATGTCTGTATACTTCTATTATCAATTTTTTTTATCAAATGACAGCGACTAAAAATGCTTAAGAAAATTATATCACATATTCTTAGATGTTATAAAATATTAGGGATTATTTCTTTTGATATCAGAATGTTTGTGAAATAGTTGTTTTGTTTTCCAAGATGCAGTACATACTAAAGAACTGGATTTATTGTATTTAAAAGGAATAATGTTTGCACTGAAGTTCAATATCATGTATCTATGAATAGGCCAGGCAAAGCAGTACTTCACTTTCCTTGATCTCTGGGCAACATTTGATGCTGTTATCTCCTTTTTGAAACTGTTCTCTGTGGCTTTGGTGACATTTCAGCCTCACTCATCTGCATTATTTGGGTCCTCTTCAACCTTCTTACTCTTAACTTTGGACATTCCTTAAGCCTCAGTCCTTGATCCTTTCTCACTCAAATTCATTCACTTTGGCAAGGTACCTTAGGACCTACTCCTTACTTGAGCTTCAGTGCTGTAGTTTTCTCCTACATATACAACATTTCCATTTAGATATTAGAAATTTGTATTGAAGCAGTTTAATTTTTCTGCTACTCTATAATTACAAATTTTCTCAAATAATGATTCAGGACAAGGCAGTTCTGTTTAGCTCCTGTTCCTTTAGTTAATTGTGTGATTGTTATTTTAGAATCATAAAATTGTAGTTGTAAAACAGCTTCCTACCTAAGAAATTTAATTTTGTCTTGATAGCTAAATTACTTATCTGGGTAGTTTTGAATTTCCATTTCATTAGATTTTTTTTTCTTGCTGTAATCATTGAAATAGAAATGAAACCAGTGTGTTTCCGGTGGAATTTGGTCATTGAAGATTGAACTGTGATGATGTTACTTTTGCCATTTTCTTTGAATTTAACCTCCTGTTCTTACCTGCATTGCTCCCACTCTGCATATTCAGTTTCTATATTAAACCCAGTTTAGAATTGTTTTTGTTTTCTACCATTTCCCCTCATTTACTATCAAAATCTAGAGAACTAATAATCTGTATTTTTAGATTTCTTTTTAGCCTTAGTAGTTGTACACTTGGCAGGTTTATACACCTGTTCAGTTGCTTAGCTATGGCAAGTTTATTGATGGTTGCAAATAGGAATGAAATTATGCTTGGATTTGGCTTGGAATTGTTTTTTGAGCATGTTCACTTCCTTGATACTAGCAAATTTAATCTCTTGGACCAAAGTGAGAGCAGTCAGATATAGAATCCCGTTACTATTACATACTACTTTTCTGAACAATTAGAGCAGATGGGGTTTGTTCTTTCATCAATTTCCCACCTATTTACTGTTCTAGCAGTTGAATAGGAGACAGCACTTTCATATGTTTTTGTATATTTTATAAGGCATTTTATTTTTTAGGTAAATCCTAAACTCTTGGGCAAGGAGAGAGAAATATAATTAAAACAATTATAAGTTTAATAGCCATCAACAAAAACAATAAAAAGGTAGCACTGTGTATGTGTGCATGCGAGCATGCATGCTTTTGAGTGCACAGTCTTTCCAAGTACTGCCTTCCTGTTACACCCTGAGTGTGTACTTGGGTCTCAGGTTCAGTATTTTCTTGGCTCAGTTCTCACTCAGTAGAAACTCTTCCTACTTATATCTAGACATAAAATTACTCTGGTCTCATCTCATGGTAAAAACTGGGAAATAACATTGTAAAATCAAGAGAATACATCTGTAAGCACTCCCAACATCTGTGGTTCCAAGAATACAATCTCATCCCCTTCCCAACTTTTAGAGATGGAAGATTGTGAATCTAGCCTGGTTATAAATTTGGTTCTGAGGCCTATCTAAGGAAGCCAAAAATGATGGGGTAGCAACTTGCCCACCTCCACATTAACACTGCATTTAGGAGATATGGAAGAAGTTGTTAACACAAGCCTTTCTCCCTATCATGCTTTGTATCAGAAAGCATAGGAACCACATTGAATCCAAAAGCCAAACATTATCAGAAAGGATGAAATCTTCCAGTGTTGCCCGAATGCTATAACATCAGTGCCTAATGTTTGACCTTAGAAGGAAGGGGACATCACAGATACACCTAAACACTTGACAGAATCATACCATACCATTTTTCTTCCCAGTGTTTACCCCTCTAATTCAATTCAAAATAAACGTTTATTAAGAGTCTTCTCTGTGGTGAGCACTGGGGACAGAAAAATGAAAATAGAACAGTCCCTGGCCGCAAGGAACAAATTCTACTTGGAGGAACAAAGTAAACATAGAAAAGAATAAAATATATTAAAAAAATACATTGTTGGAGGTTGAAGGGAGAGAGGACTAACAGCTGGGAGGAGAGGAAGCACTTTAGTTGATCCTCAAAGGGAGCTAGAGATTCCGAAAGGTGGAGGTGAAGAGGGAGAATACTTAAGCTTGTGCAAACGGAAGGAGGTGAAACAATGCCCTGTATCAGGAGTTGCAAGTAGGCCAGTTAGGCTGAAATTCATTGAGTAGGAGGAGGAGTAATAGGAAAATCTAGAAAAATAGGGCAGAGCTGGATTTTGAAAGGCTTTAAAGAACAGAAGATTTTATGCTAGAGGCAGTAGGGAGCCATTTAATTTTTCTTTTTGAAGGGGAGTGATACGGATCAGACCTGTGGTATTAAGAAATATTACTTTGAAAGCTTTGTGGAGAATGTATGGGAGAGGGAAGAGACCAATTAGGATGCTATTGTAATAGACTCCATGAGAAGTGAAGAGGGGCTGGAGCAAGGGTAGTAGCCAAGTAAATAAAGAGAAGGGGATGAGTAGAAAAGATGTTGTGGAATGGATCTCAAGTTGCTAAAATATTTTTAATGTAACACTGTGGGACTATTTAAGAAAAATGATAATTTTTTTTAATGTGCAAATGTATATTATGAGTCCCAGAATGGGGAATGCTAGTAAGGGAATCTAGCAGGAAGGGAAAAAGATTGATAAAGGGGAAGAGTTGGGAAGAAATTACTACATTTTAGGGGAGGGGGCAAAGCCTAGCTTAGTATGATAGTGAAGAAGGATTCTGCTCATCTGCAGTAAAAAGGCTGGGAAAAGCAGATTTTAGGAATCATCTCAGAATGAGAGCTGGAAAGGGAACAGAGAATAAAATAAGATTTCTAGAGACAAGCCCAGGGTGACACCAGCTGGATTGGTGAAGAATGTAGTCCTCAGTTTCAGTTGAACAAAAATTTATTACTCATTAGCTATATGTAAGATACTATACTCTAAATAAATATAATAGAAGTTAGGGAATGAAGGTGGATAAGGGAGAAATCAAAATACTGTAGGAAAATTTGAGGATTTGGAGAGCACTAACAACTGGAGAACAGGGAAGGCTTCGTTCAGAGAAGTGGCACCTACACTAAGCCAGCATATCCAATTTGGGGGAAACACCCATAAATACATTTTGATTGGAATGTGGAGTGCTTAGATGGAAGTAATGTCAAAATAGAGTTGGAAAGCTAGATTAAAGGCAAATTGTGAAGGACCTTAAATATGAGGTTAAGGAGTCTGTACTGTATCCTGCAAGCATTAGGAAGTTACTGAAGGTTTTTGAGCAGGGGAGTGGCCTTCACACTTGTGTTTTAAGAAGATAACTATGGCAGCTCTGTGAATGACTAGAGATAGGAAAAGATAGACAGTAGTTATATTAAGGAGAAAGCTGTTATAATAGTTTAGGCCAGAGGAGCCTGAATTAAGGTGGTTGTCGTATGATTTCAGAGAAGGAGACTTACTAGATGATGTTTAAGACCCCTTCTAGGTGTAAGTTCAATGCCAGAAGAAAGGAAGAAGGGACATATTTGGAGAAAATGGAGAAGCAGGAAGAGTTGTGACCTTGAGCAAGTCAGTTAATTTCTTTAAGCATCTCTTTACTCTTGTAAAATGGGAATAATATAACTTTAACTATTTTGGGGGGGGGCTAGACAGTAGGGTTAAGTGACTTGCCCAAGGTCACACAGCTATTAAGTGTCAAGTGTCTGAGGGCGAATTTGAACTTGGGTCCTCCTGGCTCCAGGGCTGGTACTCTATCCACTGCGCCACCTAACTGCCCCTTCTGATCCTGCAGTTTGATTTTGATGATTCAGTGAGATACTATATATATGTAAAGTTAAATATATGCCTCCTTTTAATCTTCTTTTTATTGATATGTTTTATTTTTGCATCATCTACATTTCCAAATATAGCCCTTCTTCTTCCCTACCCAGCAAGCTATCCCTTGTAACAATGATTAGAAATAAGGGGAGAAAAAACATTAGAGCAACTTCAACCAGCACATTAACCGTGTCTGACAGAATTTACAGCATTTTACTTGCAGAGTCTCCCACATCTGAAAAGAAGGGAGGAATTCATTCCCCCCAACTCCTTAGCCATTAAGAGGTGCCAGGGAAATGTTCACCTGTGGTCTACAAAGGAATTCATTTAAAAGACCTTTCAGATTCTTTGGGAGGCACTGTCATTATCCCTGGACTAGTCTGGGTTATGGACTATTTTGTCATCAAACTTGAATATTATTCTTCTCCTTTAAGGATACAAAAATAAGCGAAGACCAAGGGTGGTTGTTCTTCTTACTGTCAGGGATTTAATTGCTGCTAGTTTACAGCTGTTGAAAAGATCATTGTATATAGGTAATTCTATAAAAATAATTATTCTTAAACTGGAGAAAAACTATGAATTTCCATAGCAAATCTTGAATGGGTTAGGAAGTAGGTGCCTCTTTTGTAGGAATTGAACTTATACATTTTTAGATAATTGATTATTTATTCATTTTTAAAAATTTATTTTGGCTAGGCAGTGGTGTTAAGTGACTTGCTTAGGGTCACACAGCTAGTTAAGGGTCAAGTGTCTGGTCTCAGACCAGATTTGAACTCAGGTCCTCCTGACTCCAGGGCCGATGCTCTATCTACTGCACCACCTAGCTGCCCCTGGATAATTGATAAAAAGAAGACTTTACATGTATGTTTACTCAGATAATTTACCATCTTTTTTTTTTTAGAACTTTTAAATTGCTAAAAGATTAGTTCTTTTAAATTATTTTGTGCATAGCTCTTTTATTCTTTTCCCAATTCCCAATATTATATGCTTTTGAGTATTAACCATTGACAAGATGATAGTTATCATTTTATTCTTTGTACCACTAATGAGCCATTTGTAGTATTTGTGATTAAGTTAAAGTGTCCTTGAAGGTAAATTTACTCTGTGGAAGACCTTAGGCTGTATAACCCTGTTCTCTGAGAGTTCTGAGTCTAGTTACTTTAAAATTCTAAAATATACAACACCATCTCCTTTTTTCATCATTCCAAAGGAGATGTAATATTCTTCTCATTCCCCCAAGTCCTGGTTTCTTTATAAACATTTCTTGCTTAGCTTGATGTTAAATTTTATAACACTTTTAATAATATTACTCCATACTTTGTATGCTGTGGGACTATTTAGGATATGAGAAAAGGAAAATAGAGTTGTGGTAAATTATTCTTAAAACCTTACTCTATATGTGTCTTTTTTTTAAAGTATGAAAGTTATATAAGCACACTTACATTTTTTTTTAATTAAAAAGCATACATATATGAAGTGAGCAAAAAGCTAAGAAGAAATTAAAACCGGATGTAACACCATCAAAAACTGTCTGTTAAGCTTTAAGCCATATCTTTTTTTTTCTTAAAAAGAAAAAAAGGCACAATTAAAGGACCTAAGTCAACTTTAAACATCTTTTTCTTGCTCTCATGTTCAGGACACAGAGATGAACATTTTAACTTTTGGTTGTTTTTACATGTGTTTGCTGTGTATATAAACTTTCAACTTAATATGGAAGTTACCATTTTGGTAGCTGGATAAAATCTGAGGATCACTTTATTATTGGTGCCTTTCATTTTATGGAATAAATGACTTCCAGCCCATGTTTTAAAGCAAATTTCTGTGAAATGAATCCAACTTTCTTTTTGGATTCCATTAAAATCTCAGAGTTGTTTTTCCTTGGGATGAAAAATTTCCAGTTGAATGAGTTGGAAATTTGTTCTGGTTAAGATGATGGCCTCTATATTTTTGTGATTTCTTTGTAGTTCTTCTGACTCTATACATTTTATACCCTTTGATTCCAAATTTAGATTTAGAAATTTGGACTCTTTAATTTTAATTGGCTATTTATATTGTCTAATATAAATAGACTATGGTTTCTCACTTTTCCAGTAAACATATGACATAGTCCAGGTTGAATTTTTATTAAATTTAAGGGTTCAAATTGTCTATTAAATGGAACACTTATCATTTCTCAAAGTTGCTGTTATGTACTTAAAACAAGAACTACCTGTATAGTATACGCCTTCATTTGTTTGAATTTAAGAAGTTAGTGTACTAAAGTAGAAAGAACACTGGAGTTGTAATAAGAAGACTTGTGTTTTGATATCAGATCTGACAGTAATTATATAGCCATGGATAATAATGTCCCTGAATCTCAGTTTCCTTATCTGTAAAATGGTATGTATTGTATAAGTATAAAGTGTAATAACATTTACACTATTTCTTAGGGTTGTGTCAAAATGATTTGTAAATCTTAAAGTACTTTATTAATGTGAGTTGTTAGTAGTCATGCTATTGTTACTTCTTAGTAGTCATGCTATTGTTACTTCTTTAAGGTAATCTTGAATGATTTTGGAGTATGGATAGAAGAGATCTTGTTGGAAGAGGACCTAAAGCCTATATATATATGTATATATATATATATATAAACATAGCCCTCTTACTCAGTTAATTTCAGCGTTTCCCTGTTAGCAGTGGGACAGTGGTTCTCAAAGCATGGTTCAGGGACTCCCAGAAGCCCTTTTTGGGGGTCTATGAAGTCAAAATTATTTTTGTAATAATACTAAGATGTTTTAGTTTCTATTGTAGTAAATTCCAGCAAATATCAGTAGATAATATCCACATAAATAAAAGCTCTTAGAGATCCTTAATCATTTTTAAGAGTGTAGAAGAGTCCTGAGACCAAAAACTTTGAGACCTGCTGCTTTAGGATCAAATAAATACTCTGGTGTTTGACATCTTTACAGCCTCGCCCCATCATTTCTTTACAACCTTATTACCCATTATTGCTGTTCTCTAAAGCACATGTTCAAATAGCCGAATTTTTGCTGTTCCTCATACATGGAACTCCATCTCCTACCTCTATTCTTTTGGAATGCACTCCCTACTTATGTCTATATTTTAAAAACTAATTTCCTTTAAAGCTCAGCTTAAGTGATACCTTCTATAAAGGCCTTTCCTTATTCCCTCAGCTTCAAGGGCCTTCCCTATAAATTGCTTTGTATCTATTTTATATATACTTACATATGTGTGGCCTTCGACAGTTAGATTCTTTTGAGGGCAAGGAGTGTCTTTACTTTTATCTTAATATCTTCAGTGCCTAGCACACAGTAGGCATTTAATGTTTATGAATCAATTGCTTGACTTATGATCATAAACAATGCCCGAAGTATAAAACAGAGATGAATGCTCAACAAAGGTGTTTGACACTGTGAGGGAATAGGTCCTTCATGGAGTCAAAGTTGAAGAGAGATTCCTCATGGATAATAAAGTTCTTCAGATGCTTCTATTTGCAAATGACTTGATGGCTGCATCAAGCCCCAGAACATTATAAAGCCTCTTGGATAAGATATAACTATAACTTATACTCAGTAACTATTCAAACTAGTTTGGTCTAACCATAAACATAGGGAAAATGAAGTGGATGAAGAAGGTCTTTTGCCTTTTATGACATTTACTTAGTTGGATAATATATAAAGCTTCATCATCAGCATATGTATATCTGAGATAGGCAGTATAAATGGGCCCAGAATTAAACAGGAGAGGAGATTGAATTGCCTTTGGGAAATTATTTGCAAAGCTCTTTCAATAAACCTCAAACTACTCCCAGAAACAAGGCCAGTCTTTTTTTTTTCCTCTCTATAGATATTTAAGATTTAAATTTTATTTTCTCACAAGAGCCCCATGAGGTAGGTAGTGCAAATATTATTAGCCTCATTTTATAGATGAGAACACTGAAGCTTGAACAGGTGAAGTTACCGGACAGGCATGTGGAAGCTACAACACATACCAAATAAGAGAAGAAGAATTGGAGTAAAGGTTGTCATTTTGGTATTATGTGATGGCAAAAGAAGATTGGTTGAGGATAAGGGATAGCAGGTGGATTGTGGGCATCTGCTCTGTGTTAAGAGAAAATGAGGTAGGTCCCCAGAATATAGGATATAAATTCTGAGACGGAGTTTTGGGAGGACATGGACAAGAACTGTACAGAATGGGCAGGCATAAATGATTTCTGATCTGCATTACTGAAAGTAGTATCCAAAGTGATGGAATCACAGATCCCTTTGAGTATTTGAGTAACTCTTTTGAGGAAGTCATTATTTTACTTTCATATCTCCAGAGCTTGGCATAGTACTACCACATAATAGATGTCCAGTAAGTGCTTTTAAATAGATTGATTAGCCAGTAACTGGCAGCATAAGGAGGACCTTTGTAACCAAAAATATTCGGTTGCTTTCTACCTTCAGTTGCTTTCTACCTTCCATTCAAAGACTTGCTGTGGAAAGAGAGAGAGGGCTTAGGTAGGGCCTAACAGTCTGAGAAGTGATGTATGTCTCTGTCATAGTGTGGCGAGCGTGAATAAGTTGAGTAAAGGGAAGTACAATAAAGAAGACAGGTAATATTTTAAGGCTTCTTTAATCAGTTCTTTATACAATGTGATTCTGATATTTTGTTTGAAGTATTGTGTGTTTTTAGGATGATGATTGTTACACACAATTATTAAAGAAAAGTCATACTTTGGAAAGCTAAATGTAGGTCACTTTTGGTGCACCACTCTTATCCATTCATGAATATTATTGAAGATAAACAGTAAACATTTGGAAGTATTTTGGCAGTTTATTAATAATATTTTAATGTATACTTATCTTTTTCACCCAAATAGGTTATATATAATATTTGTGAAAAACCCACAGTTCTCAATTTTTAAAAACACTTGATGTATATAGCACATCACAGTGTCATAGATTTTGAGAGTTGGAAGGGACTGCGGAGTCCATCAAATCCATTTCTCACTTGTTTAGAAATATTATCTATAAGATCTGTCACGACCCCTTGTGAGGAGGGTTCCATTTTACTTTTGGAAAACTCTTAATTCTTAGGAAGTTTTTCTTTAGGTTGTAATCTGCCCTTCTACAGCTCACCCTGGTTCTTAATTTTGCCGTTTGGAATCAAGCTATATAAGGCCAGTCCTTTATATACTTTACCACTTATCAAATAATTGACAATGGATATCATGTTTTTCAGTAAGTCTTCTCTTCGGACTAAATATGCCAAGTTTCTTCAACCCATTCTTATGCCTTTGTTTACAGTCCCCTCAGTGCCCTGGTTGTTCTCAGATGGACACTTATGCTTGTCAGTGTTCTTCCTAAAATGAGCCACTCAGAACTTGAACATAATACTCTAGAATTGGAGTTCTTAACCTTTTTTATGTAGTGTACTCTTTTGGCAGGCTGATAAAGCCTATGAATCCCTTCTCAGAATAAAGTTTTTCTGTGCATAAAATAATAAAATACTTATGATTACAAAGAATACAAATTACATTGAAATATGATTATGAAAATATTTTTAAAAAATAAGTCAAGGACCCCAGGTTTAGAACCCTTGCTCTGGAAGCTGTATGACTGAAGCATAGTATAGGAAGACTATTATTTCTCTAGTCCTGGACACTGGGCCTCTTTTAATGAAGTCTAAGATTGCATTACATTTTTTGGCTGATATGTTGTACTGTTGACTCACATTAAGTTTTTACTACACTAAAAGTATCACATCTCTTTTTAATATAAACTATTTTCTAATTATGTCTCCAACCACTTCAAACTTCCGATACTGATTTTTTTTTTTAAACCATGTCATCAGGTTAGGAAGCTCCTACTTTGTGCCACACACTGTGTTAAACACTGGGGCTACAGAAAAAGGCAAAAGGCAGTCTGTGCTGTCAAGGAGCTCACAGCCCGATGGATGAGACAACATACAAATTACTATGAACAGACAAGATACACAGGACGGACACATTGAAAATAATACACAGAGGGAAGGCACTACTAGAATTAGGCAGATGGAGAAAGACTTCTCATACAATGTAGGATTTCAGCTGAGACTTTCTGGTCTGGAAAGACTAGAAAATCTAGCAGGGTGAGATGAGGAGTCAGAGATCCAGGCATGGGGGACAGGTAGTGAAAATGCCTGGAGTTGGGAGATGAAGGAGGTCAGTGTCACCAGACCACAGAGTATATGGAGAGTGAAAGGTGTAAGAAGACTGGAAAGTTAGAAAGTGCTCAGGTTGTGAAGGACTTTAAAATCCTAGCAGAAGATTTTGTATTTGACCCTGGAGGCAATAAGAAGCCATTGGAATTGATTGAATAGTGGGGTGACATGGTTAGGTTTGAATTTTAGGAAGAGCAGTTTGGCAGCTGAGTAGAGGGAGGATGGATTGGAGTAAGGATAGATTTGAGGCAGGGAAACCAACCAGAAGGCCATACTGCAGTAGCATAGGGGCGAAGTGATGAGGGCCCCAGGGACGTTTCAGTGTCAGAGGAGAGAAGGACATATAGGAAGGGTAGAAATAATAGGGCTTGGTAATTTATTGAATATGGGGTGGTGGGGACAAGGGAGGTGAGAGAGTGGGAGTCTAGGATGCCACCCAGGTTGCAAGCCCGGTGACTGGGAGGGTGTTAGTACCATTGACAAAATGGAGAAGTTAGGAAGAGGAGGAGTTTTAGGAGAAAAGAAAATTTAGTTTTGGACATGTTGAGTATAAGATGTTTATGAAACATCCATTTTGAAATGTTCAATAGGTAGCTGGAGATGTGAGGTCACAGAGCTGGATAATTAGTTAATAAACAATAAGTGCCTTTTATATGCCAGGTGCTGTGTGCACACAAAGAAAGGCAAAAGACAGTCCTTTCTCTCAAAATATCAGTGAGGGAGACTGTAAAGTATAAGAAGACTAGAAAGGTGGAGGGAAGCAGGTTATGAAAGACTTTGAATGCCAGCTGGATTTTCTGTTTGATCCTGGAGGTGATAGGGAGCCACTGGAGTTTATCGAGTAAAGGGGTGACGTGATGGGACCTGTGCTTTAGGAAAATCACTTTGATTATCTGTTGAATGGAGAATGGACTGGAATAGAGAGATACTTGTGGCAAGGAGGTGAGTCATAGTAGCAGGCTTGACCTGGATGAAGATTCAAAGGAGACTGAGAAGGAACTGTTAGGTAGGAAGAGAGCCAGGAGAGAGTAGAGTCATGAAAACCCACAGAGAAGAGAGTATCAAGGAAAGAGTGATTGCCAGTTTCAAAGGCTACAGAGTAGTCAATAAAGATGAGGATTGAGAAAAGGCCTTTGGATTTGACAACTGAGAGATTATTAGTAACTTTTGAACAAATAAATACATGGGACTTTACATTCGCCCTATATTATATTTCTGTTTATTATGTTTGGTCCATCATCCCAGGTGACCATGATGGTTGTAGATCTTTATTCTGTTATCTAAAACAGAGGTGTCGAATACAGGGCTGCAACACTTGGGAGGGTCAAGAATCAGATTAAAATGTGATGGGTAAATATTTAACGAAATAAATACAAAATACAGTAGAACATAGATCATGTTAATATGTGATTTGCTAAGTCATCATGTGGCCTGAGAGATCTTTATGTAAGGCTTAGTGGCCCATTTCTGTTTGAGTTTGACAACACTAATCTAAAGTATTAGTAGGCATCCTTCTCAGCTTTAGGTTATCTGAAAATTTGATAAGCATTGGTTCATTGAAGTTACTGATAAAAATTTCAAATACCACAGGGACAAGGACAGATCTCTGGTGGAATCAACTAGAAACTGCCTACCCTCCAAGTTAATATTGAGCTATTAATGACAACTTTTAGGGTCTAGCCATTGGAAACAACATGTTGGAGTATATGTTTTTTGTATGTGTGTATAATTTGGGTAGTGTCAGTTTATCAGCCTTATATTCAGATGCGTTTTTGGACACATTAGTAAAGATTAATTTGTTTGAAGAATTCAACGTACTAAATACAGAAAAACCAACGGAGAGACACATGGTAGGTGAATGTAGGCAGCAACATATTATGAATGAAGAGGAGTTTTAGGAGGAAAGAAAATTTAGTTTTGGACATGAGGAGTTTAAGATGTTTATGAAACATCCTTTTTAAAATGTCCAATAGGTAGCTGGAGATGTGAGGTCACAGAGCTGGATAATTAGTTAATAAGCAGTAAGTGCCTTTTATATGCCGGGTGGTGTGCTAAGTACACACAAAGAAAGGCAAAAGACAGTCCTTTCTCTCAAATATCAGAGTGAGGGGGACTGTAAAGTATAGAAGACTAGAGAGGTAGAGGGAAGCAAATTATGAAAGGTGTATAAAAGAGTTGCAGTGTAATAGCTGTTATCAGAGAAATAGATGACTAGGAAAAAAAGACAGAATAGCTCAAATGGTCTCAGGTTATCTATGCTGCTTGAAGAACATGTGGAAAAGGCCTTAACATGTTGGGTAGAACCTCTGTGGCAAATTTCCAGGACATAGACAAAAATGGCCTAAGTTAGGCAGGCATGAGTGGGGAAGAGATCATCACTGGAGTATTGGAATATTAGAAAAGGAGAGTCAGTTATTGAAAATTACACCATGGGGAGTTGGGAAGGTAGCAAAATTTCCATATGGCTATTCACAGAGAACTTTTGTTTGAGTATATTTTAGAACAGTTAACCCAGAGGGAAAGGAAAGTTTCAAATCACATAAAATCTCACCTTTCTCTTTTGTGTTTGAACTAGAATTTCACCCTCAAAAGTTCTGATGTTTGAGCATGTTAAAGAAACCTGTGATTCCTGTTGAAAACAGATTAAGATGAAGACTTTTATGATTGTGGAGCATGTGTTCTTCCCTCTCTTCACTTTTTTTCTTACCTTTTCTGTTTTGCTTAGAATAGGGTTCACAAGAATCTGGTTAGTCTTGTTATGGCTGCTTGAGGAGTTCCAGGTAATGGTAAAATGCGCTGCAACCTAGGAAACCAGGTGGAGCAAGGAGGAACCTGGGTGGGAGTAGTCTAGGACCTTTTCTATTAGAATCAGAAAATGAAATCTTCCCTCCATGCCATCTTATCCATTTTGTTGCCACTAAGAATTTACTAGGCAACTGAAGAAAAGCTCACTCTTTAAATTTTATTTACTACTCAGCTTTATCTAAGTAGAACTAATTTACTGTTGCTTAAAGACTTAGGGTATCTTTTCAGAAGGTCATTGTTGCAAAATAGCTTATTTAAAGTGTTTAGGCTTATATTTGTTAAGATTACATAATATGTATTGAACTACATTAATATGAAGATCTATATATTATAAATGAGTTGGTTTTTTTTTTTGGCAGTTGGGGTTAAGTGACTTGCCCAGGGTCACACAGCTAGTGTCAAGTATCTGGTCTGCTACCAGATTTGAACTCAGGTCCTCCTGACTTCAGGGCTGATGTGCTATCCACTGTGCCACCTAACCGCCCCTATAAATGAGATTTTAATGGTAACTAAATCTATAATATTTGTATATACTCAAAACCTATCGTAGTATCAGTTTCTAAAGGCAACATGACTTGTTAATAAAAAGGCAGCTTAAATTTTCTTGTGTGTGTACCATGACTTGTCTCTGCTAATATTAAATATTCTGTGGAATTATTCCCATAGAAATTAATGTGGATCAGAATTCTTTTCTTGGTGAATGCAGAAAAGGGTTGGAGCAAGAACCAAGGACATAGTATGCTTTGTTTGAAATTCATTATCAGTTATAATTATTTTAAATAAAGCTATTGTACTTTGATTAAAAATATTGGTAAAATATCACTTACCTGTATGTTGCTTAACTAGCAAAAAAAGATTGAGAACGCAGAGACCAAAAGATAAGTGGAAAAAAATAAAGGTCTTCAAGGAACCAAATAGATATTTTAAAATCCATGTTGTAAAAGCTCATATACTTCTAGGAGACCTCTCAGTCTTATTTTTGCCTCTTGTTTTGTTCAGAATTCTAATAAGCCTAGTTTTCCCAGCTCATTAACATAATAATGTCAGACTGAAAGGGACATTCATCAAGAAATGATTTGCTAAAGGAGGATACAGAAAAAGGGAATTTAAAAACCATAGCAATCTGAGACCATTTCATGTGAGGTCATTACTGTTTTATAGTACAGTAACTGATGTTCATTAATGGTACCCCTGAATCATTAAGAAAAAGTTAGATTATATTCAGGTAGTTGTTTGAGGGTACAGGGAAATTGAATTATCCAGTTTCCAAATAATTCTGTAAAACTAGTTTAAATTGCTTTGGTACTTAAAGGGCAAATCTTCTGTCGTCTGTATAACTCACTTAGGGGAATTCCTTATCTCCCTTAGATATAAATAATGTGTTTATAGTTTTTTAGGTTGTCTAGACTCTTCTTGTTTTTCATGTATTTCGTGTGAAGATATTTCTTAATGATTTCAGGTACCATTAGTATTGAAGGGAGAGGAGGACTTTTAAAGAGGAAGGAGAATCCAGGCCTTCTCAATTTTCTTTTAGTAATTGCAAAGTGTCTTCTAAAATTCTTACACTAATCCCTGAATGACCTGACCATTTCCATGTTCAACTCAAAACAATGAAAATGTGTTTTCATGCTTACTTTCTTTGATCTTGACCTTAGACCGTTCAGTTCTTGGGCCTGTTGAGCTAAGCAAAGTTGTAAGACTGGTTTTCTTTTGTAAAATGGGGAGAATAATGTTAACTTTTGATCCATCTTCAGTAGTTGAGGTGCTGTGGTGTCAGAATAACTGGGATGCTTTAATAATCAATCAATTTCAAGCATTTGTTAAGTCCATACTATATGCCAGGAACAGTACTAGGTGGTGGTGATACAAATATAAAGAATTAAATAATCTCTGGAATTGTCTTGGGTCATTGTAGTAAATGGAATAACTAAGTCTTTTACAGTTGATTATCATTATGGTATTACTGTTAGTGTATACCGTGTTCTTCTACTTCTGCTTACTTCACTTTGTATCAGTTCCATATAAGTCTTCCTAGGTTTTTCTAAAACCATTCACTTCACCATTTCTTATAACACAATAGTATGGCATTACAATCATACACCATAACTTGTTCAGGCATTCCCCAATTGATGAGAATCTCATCAGTTTCTAATTACTTCTATTTCCTTGCTACCACAAAAAGAACAGCTATAAATATTTTTGTACATATAATTCCTTTTCTTTTTTGATCTTTTTGGGATACAGACTTGGTAGTGGTATTATTGGGTCAAAGGGTTTGTGTAGTTTTATAGCTTTTAAGGCAATATTTCTAAATTGTTCTCCAGAATGGTTGGACCATGTTACAGCTCCATCAGCCATGCATTAGTGTACCTATTTTCTCCAGCACTTGTCATTTTCTTTTTCTGTCATGTTAGCCAGTTTGATGAGTGTGAGGTGGCATCTCAGAGGTGTTTTAATGTGCATTTCTCTATTAATGATTTATACCATTTTTTCATATGCTTATTCATAGCTTTGATTTCTTCCTCTGAAAACAGTCTACAATTATCCTTTGACCATTTATCAGTTGGGGAGTACCTCTTATTTTTGTACTTTTTGCTCTAGCTTGGAACTGTGGCTCAGAACTGCATATGGGCAGTGGAGTTGATAGCCCCAGGTCCTGTGCCTAGTGCAAGCAAAGGGTCTTTGTAATCTCTTTCTGACCAGTTGTCCAACCCCTCCAAGGCCTGTTTCTCTGTGTGCCACCATGTACTCTCCAAGCAGAGTCACAGACCTCTCCTGCTGACTTCTTAAGTTGTGTTGGGCTGGAAATATCTCTGACTTTGACTTTTTCTTGGCTATGCTTCCTTGTGTTAATAAATTTCTTTCATCTTGAGGGGACATTTGAAAACACTGTTCTTAATAAATGGGAACTTGAAAAGGTTCTACCACATAAATATTTCAAATATTAAAATATATATATTTTGGAAAAAAAAGTGTGAAGGCAGTGGCAGCTAGGTGGTACAGGTGTGACTACTGGTCCTGGAGTCAGGAGGACCTCAGTTCAAATCTGGACTCAGATACTTATTAACTGTGTGATCTTGGGCAAATCACTTAACCTTGGTTACCTCAAAAAAAAAAAAAAGAAAAGGAAAAAATAAGAGCATTATAATAAAAGGATAAATCTATAGTTTGATAGAATTTTGCTTGAAATTTTTGAGTCAATGTTCATTTATGATATTGTCCTATGGTTTTATTTTCTTTGTTTTGTCTTTCCCTGGTTTAATTATTAGGACTATATTCATCTCATAAAAGATTCTGGTAGGTTGCTTTTTTCAATTTTTGAGACTAATTTGTAAAATATTGGTACTAACTGGTCTTTAAAAGTTTGATAGAATTTTTCTGTGAATCTGTCAGGACCAGTGTTTTCCTTTGGTAGAGATCTATTTCCTTTTCTTATCTTCTAATGGTTTGGATACTTTATATTTTTGAAGGTGTCCCTTTGTTTGCATATGTTCTCAAGTTTTGTTAGCATATGTTTGTGTATAACACATTCGTACTATTCTTTATTTTTTCTGATTTTGATGTGATATCACTTTGCTCATTTTGCTAATTTGTTGATTTGATTTTTAGCTCATTCTCTTTTAACAGATTAGCTAAGGATTTCTCAATTTTATTACTTTTCAAAGAACCAGATTTTAGTTGTGTTTATTTTTTTTCTAATCTATTTCATTTTTTAAACATTTCTTCTTTTGTGCTTATTTTAGATTTGCTTATTTGTTGGGTTTCTAGTTTTCTTCATGCTTATTTAGTTCATTAATCCTCTCATCCTATTTTGTTAATGTATATGTATAAAGATACTATTTTTCTTCTTGAGGGCTTCTTTGGCTGCAGCCCAGAAATTTTGGTATGTTGTTTCATCATTATTTTCTTTTATATAATTATGAATTATTTCTTTGATCCACTCATTATTTAGGATTTTATTGTTAAGTCTCCATTTGGATCTATATTTTTTGTTTCTGATCCCCAAACCAATGACTATTTTTATTGCCTCAGGGTCTATTGAGGCTGTATTAACTATTGCAGCATGTTTTACCTGTTTCCAATATTTCTGTATGCTAGTACATGGTAAATTTTTGTAAAAGTTCCATGTTATGTAGAGAATTTTGTAGAAGTTCCATGTGGTGCAGAGAAATACATATATTCTTTCACTCTTCCGTTTATAAGATGCTGTGAATTTTAAAATTTTAGTTTCTCTGGTAATTTGTTCAGTTCATATTTTCCTTTTTGTTTTTGTTTCTGTTAGGCCTATCTAAAATTGGGAGAGAGATTTTTTTAAAGTTTCCTGTCATTATTGTGTAATTGTCTATGTCTTCTTGGCGCTCAGCTAACATCTCCTTATGAACTTATATGCTAAGGCATTTGGAGTATGTAAGTTTATTACTGATACTGGTTTATTTTCTGTGCTTCCTTTTAGCATAATCGAGTTTCCTTGTCTATCCTGTTTTGTTTTAGGAATGTTTGTTTTTGCTCAGACAGAAAACATTGCTTTTTTTGATTTACTTGATACATAGTAAATTTTTTCCATCTTTTATTTTGTGATGTCTTTGCTTTTTAAATGTATTTCTTTTAACAGATTGTAGAATTTTATTTTCTTATACAGTCTGTCACTTTTTCATTTTATTGAATTGTTTAATCCATTCGCATTTAAATTTATGAGATTTAGGTTAATTTTTTTTCTGTCTTTACTATTTTTTTTCCCTTCAAGTTAATCAGTTATTTTACCTTAATTTTTTTTAAGGTGGCCTTGTTGCCACCATTAATTTCCTCCTGTTTGTTATCCCTTTTTCTTTAGTTTTGCTTATTTCTTTTTTCTTCCTGCTTTTATCTCATGATATAATTATTCTTCCTCCCCCCTTTCCCCCATCAGTTGAGTAGATTCTTCCTGTTCTACACTTCAACTAATCCTGTTCATTATTTTTTATTTTCAGTTTTTGTGTCCCTTTCCAAAAGGATTTCTCTCTCTCTTCATTATCCGTCCTCTCTTTTTTACCCTAAACACTCATTCTGATTCATGACCCCTATAATTTGTGTAGTCTCTCTTTTTTCTATGCCTCTTACATTCAAAACTTCCAGGATATCCATTTTAGGCTCTTCCCTTAGGGTGGTTTTGGCTACTGCCCTATAGAGCTTGCCCTGTGCATTCCTCTTTTCTGTCCTCACAACAATGCCAGTTATTGCAGGTAGACACTGTCCCATAGTAGGCCCCTCCCCCCCATGTTCCTGATTATGCAGCCCACCACTGATATATACCCTCTCCTAGTAACCTTTCCCCATTTACCTCAAAATTTCTCTCAGGTTCTATGCTGTCCTACTCCTCCAGGTACCAGTTGCCCTCAGTGATTCCAACTCTGGATATAAAATGAGTAGATTTTTCAGACGCTGAATACTCCAGGCCACACCCAATGCAAGGTCCCCCATATTGCTTCACAAATCAACTCTCTTCACCCAGAGAAGCATTCATCAGTGGAACCCCCTTCCACCATCAAAGTAAGGCCTCCTTTCCCTCCTTCCCTTTTCAGTCCTTCCCCTCTCCTTCTCACACACCCCACACTGTAGCTCCTTTCTTTGTGGAACCACAGAGGTCACCTTCCCCTCATTGCTAGCCCTTGATTTTACCCTGCAACATCACATATTTCCTTCTGTCTCCCTGCTCTCCTCCCTCCCTTTCATGTACCTTTTTTTCACGTTGTAATGTAGTTCCACAAACAAACAAACAAAACCCCCCATCAATTCACTGTAGGCAGGGTGGTATAAAGTTCTGTCCATAATGCCCTCTATTTTCTCTTTACCATTATCTTTACCAGATTTGTGCCTTCACCCTTGTTTCCTTATGTACGTTTAGAGAGAATTATCTTGCTGTCCTGGTCTTTCTACTGTCATTCTGTTACTTTCCTTGGCTGATGTTTTTATTTACTCCTTTATTTCTCTTATTTGGTATATTCAAGAAGCAAATAATTTCTTCATTTCTGGTTTTCATTCTAAAAATATTTCAAATTTGTATTGTCTCTTTACTGTTAAACAACCATCTTTTTTCATGTATGATTAAGTGTAGATTTTCAGGATAGCTCACAGTGGGCTGCATCTTGAGCTCTATCAGTCTTTGAAACACTTTTTTTTTTTTTTTGATGAGGCAGTTGGGGTTAAGTGACTTACCCAGAGTCACACAGCTAGGAAATATTATGTGTCTGAGGCCACATTTGAACTTGGGTCCTCCTAACGTCAGGATGGGTGCTCTCTCTACTGCGCCACCTAGCTGCCCCTTTGAAACAATTTTCATTCCTTCCTATGTTTTATACTGAGTGCAGAATCATCTCGTATTATTCAAATTTCCTTTTCTTTACATTTGAATTGAAAGTCTTTTTCCTGATTGCTTGCAGAACTTGATTTTTTTTCTGAATTGAATTGTTAAATTTAACTACTGTGTATCTTAGCATTTGTAGCCTTGGGTTTTTTCTGAAGTCAATCTGTGAATTCTTCCATTCAGCATTTCATTTTTTATGTTCAGAAGTTTTGGGTAGTTCTATTATTTCCTTCATTATAGTATTGAGATTTTTTTGTCCTGTTATTTTCTTTTGGGAGACCTAGGACCTTTGGTTGTCTGTATGCATCCTATCTTCTAGTTTACTAGATATGAATGCCGTATTTCCTTCTTTTCTTAATGCTTGGTTTATCTGGTTATGTTCAGAGTCTTTGAGATTTCTTCTTTCTAAAATCTTTGGTAATTTGGGTGTTTTTCCCCCCGCTCTCATTTTCTCCTATTGTTTACCTCCTGACTTCTGGCTGGACGTAGTTTCTTTGGGGACGGCATCTCAAAATGTCTCAACTTCCTCTACTATGGTTAACTCACTGTTCACCAACCTAGGTCTGCCCCAAGTAACTTTTGGGCGGTTTGAATTGGCTCTACCTAGATGTCATGTCCTTGTGTCTGCTATTGCATCCTTGATGCTGATAACATGTGAAGTGTGGGAGGATTGTTGAATGAGTTTAGAGTCAGTGAACATCAATTCATAGGTTTTTGGTTTTTTTTCTTTACCTTCTTTTAGATTTTGGGTATCCCTTACATCATGGAGATAGGTGAAATTTCTTTGTCTTTGGTGCATAATTTCTGTTTTGTAGAAGTTTGAGAGGTCATAGGAATCAGAGAAAATGTCTGGTCTTCTATTTTATAGCTCATATAACCTAGAACTCTTATAATTTAAATTTATTAATTAAATTCTTACTTAGCCAACAAATATTTATTGCATATATACTACATTTGTTTGTTTGTTTTTTTGCTAGGTAATGAGGTTAAGTGACTTGCCCAGGGTCACACAGCTAGTGAGTGTTATGTGTCTGAGGCCGGATTTGAACTCAGGTCCCCCTGACTCCAGGGCTGGTGCTCTATCCACTGAGCCACCTAGCTGCCCCTATTGCTATACTATGAATAGCACTGTACAGATTTAAAACAGTATTAATAACATTTTGAGAAAAGTTTATAATACAGATAGCATATAAAAGTGACCAGCACAGGAACAGTGGAGCAATTTATGCAAGGGAGCCAGATTGCTAGAAGAGTTTTCCTAGAATGTCTTGCAGATTCTTAACACTTGGTTGACAGATTTGACTTCAGGTTATGTAACGAAAGAAGATGACTTAGAGGTGTTCAAATGTTGAAAATATTTCTATTAATGAAACATTTTAAGTTTTTTTGATAAGCATAGTCATAAATATTCAACCTAAAAGTCTAATATGAAGTATGATGCCCAAAAGATAAATAGGCATTGTTACAACTTCTGTGTTACCAAAAAAAATGCTCCAACATTGACCTTTTTTCCAGCCCTAAATTTGTTCTATTAGTTAGAGAAACTTGAAACAGAAAAGATTAATATATAGAAATTTAATGTTTAGGGTGGTTGTTTTTTTTTTTAATTGAAAAGAAAGTTGAACCTTTGAGATGCTTTTTTTGTTAAATGTCAATTGAACCACTAGGTGGCAATATGTTAATAATAAAACCTATACTTAAAAATGGTTTAAAAATAGTGTAAATCACTAGTCAGACTTGTTAAATGCGAAGTTAGAGGGTGCTTCTAGTTGTTAAAACATGTTTAAAGACTTTATTGATGGTTAACTTACTGTCTGCTGAGGCACTCACTTTCCAGTTTTGGACAGTTAGATTGTTAGAAAGTTTTCCTGACAAGTTGAAATTGTATGTCAGTCTTTTTTTTTTTTTAAGCGCTTGCTTCTTGTTGTACTGTCTGAGTCCAAACAAGACCTGTCATATCCCTCTTCCACAATCCAGATAACCTTAGTAGAGTTAGTCAGGGATGGGTCTTTGTCTTTTAGACGAGGGGAGGTACAGAAAGGATAGTGTTATTTACTATAACTGTTATAGTAGTTATTCACAACCCATTCATGTGGATTTCATTTTTATGAGATACATAAAGTACACTTAAGAGCTGATTTTGATTTTTAGATCAATTTTGTAACTAGAAGAAAACTTAATGACCATTTAATTACTGTATTAACCAGTTGTTTATTTGCTGGAGGGGAGGGTGGAGGACTTTTTTTTCACTCTTTGATTAGGAAAACAACTATCAATAAGAAAAGAGAGACTTGTTTTACTAGTGAAGATGAGTTTTTTTCCCCAAAGTAATTGATACAATTTGAAGAAAAGAAACATGCATTTTAAAATTTTAAACTATTTTAGTTGAATGTTATTTTACACCAATCATTTCCTGTTATAGTCCTTCCCTTTAACCCTCTCTAGCAACAAAGAAAAATGGATTAAATAGACTGACAAAGCATTCATGTCTGACATAGTACAAAGCAGTCTCTTGTACCTGTGGTTGCCCACCTCTTTAATGTACTTGTGGTTAGCCATCTTTTTTCTATCTTTTCTTCAAGAATAGGCTTCTAGTCTTATTCTGTTGAAGCTGTTTTATTAATTACCAGCTCTAATGTTTTTTTTTCAGTATGAGTCCTTGACCTTTCTCCTGCCCTTGATACTGTCAATTACTCTCTTCTGTATAATCTCAGTGACACTGCTTTTTCCTAATCTCATACCTGTCTGAGCGCTCATTCTCAGTATCTTTTACCGGATCTTCATTAGGTTATCCTGCTAAAAGTGGGTGTTCCCTGAGGCTCTGTTCTAGACCTTTTTTTCTCCCTCTGTATTGCTGTAGTCATTAATCTCATCAGCTTCTATGGTTTTGATTATCATCTCTATATAGATGCTTCTCAGTCCTAGCTTCTCTGCTAACTTTCAGTCTTGTGTCTCCAACTGCTCGTCAGACATCTTGAACTAGATATCTAGGACATCTGAAGCTCAACATGTTCAAAAAAGAATTCATCATCTTTTCCTACAAATCCTATCCTCTTTCTATCTTTCCTCTTACTCTCTAGGACACCAGAATCCTCCCTTTCACTGAAGCTTGAAACTAAGGTGTCATGGTCAATTTACTCTCTTACCCACTGACCCTGCATTTCCAGATCTTTTCCAATCCTTTTGTTTCAACCTTTACATCATCTGTGGTATTTGTTTCCCTTCCCTCTACTCTCTCTCACACAGCTGCTATGCTTTGTTACCTCTTGCCTGGAGCATTTCTTTTCTTTTCTTTTTTTTTTAATTTAATGTGTACACTTTTATTTGAAGTGGTCTTAAGTTAGTGTACAGGTAAAGCTCCTCCCCTCTCCAAAGTACTGGCACCAGTTTCATGAAACTGTCACCGAGACTGTAAAGTCTTCATTCACATCTGTGTTGGGTGGGGGCCATTCCTTATGGCTATGACCAAAAAAAAAAAAGGAACAAGTATTAAGGCGGAAGATACAAAAAAAATTTTTTTTTTAAGGATTACATAATTTACATGTAAAGCAGTACTAGTATCTTCCCCGCCTCCTCCTCTCCCCATCCAGATTTTTGTTATGTAGCTTCTTTGCTCTAGCGGACCAGGACAACCTTCTTAGAGAGAAGTAACTCTCTGTAACAACGCATTATATGATATTTGGAATGACTATTAAAAACAACAAAAACAAATGTACAGTCTTGAAGATGCATTGTAGAAATTTGGGGATGTTTGCCTCCAGCATACTTAGACTGCTCGTCACCTTCATTCTTCCAGTTTTTAAATCATGAGTTAAGCGCCAAAAACAAAAACAAATAAAGCTATGCCAATCTCATCTCTCTGTCTTTTTTTTTTGGGCAATTATCGTGTCACACCCTTTGATAAAAAAAGAAAACAAAAACACAAACAGTCCATTTAGAAGCATTTGTGGTGGACAGTAGAGGGCCCAGATTCATCATACTCCTGCTTGCTGATCCACATCTACTCAAAGGTGGAAAGAGACGCCAGGATGGAGCCTCCAATCCAGACCGAGTATTTGTGCTCAGGTGGGGCAATGATCTTGATTTTCGTTGTGCTGGGTGCTAGGGCTATAATCTTCTGCATCCTGTCAGTGATGCCTCGGTATGTGGTGGTACCACCACACAACATCACCCTTCATAATTGAGTTGAAAGTAGTTTTGTGGATTCTATAGGATTCCGTACTTAAGAAAGATAGTTGGAAGAGCTTCTGGGCATCAGAACCTCTTGTTGCCAATGTAACCTGACCATCAGGGAGCTCATAGTTCTTTTCCGGAGGGGAGCCAGATGCAACAGTGGCCATCTTCTGCTCAAAGTCTAGGGTAACTTAACACAGCTTCTCGTTGGTGTCATGCATGATTTCCCTCTCACCTGTGGTAGTGAGACTGTACCTTCTATCAGTCAGAATCTTCATGAGGTAGTCTGTCAGGTTATGGCTAGCCACATCCAGATGGAGGATGGGATGGGGAAGGGCATAACCTTCATAGATGGGCACAGTGTGGGTCATACCATCACTAGAGTCCATCACAATACCAGAGGCTTACAGGGACAGCACAGCCTGGATGGTGGATGGCAACGTACATGGCCAGGGTGTTGAAAGTCTCAAATATAATCTGGGTCATCTTTTCTCTATTGGCTTTGGGGTTCAGAGGGGCTTCTGTGAGCAGCACAGAATGCTCTTCAGGGACCACACAGAGCTCATTGTAGAAAGTATGATGCCAGATCTTCTCTATGTCATCCCAGTTGGTGACAAGACCATGTTCATTGGGGTACTTCAGGGTAAGAATACCTCTCTTGCTCTGGGCCTCATCCTCCGCGTAGTTGTCTTTCTGGCCCATATCCACCATCACACCCTGATGTCTGGGGCAGACAACATTGGACAAGAAGACAGCCCAAGGGGCATTGTCTTCTGCAAAGCCAGCCTTGCACATTCCAGAGCTATTGTCAACAACCAGAGCAGCAATATCATCTTTTGGGTGTTTAAGTGGAAAGTTTAAACCCTTAAGAGAGGAGGTGGTGCCATACCTGGAGGTGGGGGAGAGGCAAATGCCCTCTGGGTGGAAGAGCTCATAACTACTCTTGCCTGCAGTATTTCAGTGAATTTGTTGGTCTGCTAGCTGCAGGTCTCTCCTTCTCCTTCTCCCTCACATAATCACAATTATCTCTTTTATCTCCTGTGATCCTCTCTTTCTCTTGTTTGGTCATAACCTTTCTCTTATACAGAGAAATAGGTAAATTTTTCCATGATCCCCTAAATTGCTTATGATATCACCATATATGTCTAGAATCTAGATCATGTACCCATTTTATTTTGGGATGTGGTACAAGGTGTGGGTCTATGCCTGGTTTCTGCCAAACTGCTTCCAGTTTCCCAGGGATTTTTTTTTCCAAATAATGAGGTTTTTTAAAAAAAATTATTTTTAGTTTTCAACATTCATTTTCACAAGATTGAGTTCCAAATTTTCTCCCCATTTCACCCCTCCCTCAACCTCAAGATGGTGTGGATTCTGAATACCCCTTCTTCCAATCTGCCCTTCCATCTATCACCTCCTCCTCTTATCCTCTTCCCCTTCTATTTTCCTGTAGGGCAGGATAGATTTCTGTACCCCATTGCCTATATATCTTATTTCCCAGTTGCATGTAAAAACAATTTTTAACTTTTGTTAAAACTTTTGAGTTCCAAATTCTCTCCCTCCCTCCCTCTCCACACACACCCTCATTGAGAAGGCAAGCAATTTGATACAGGTTATCATGTGTAGTCATGAAAAACACTTCCTTAATAGTTATGTTGTGAAATACTATAATTCCCTCCATCCTGTCCTGCTCTCCCATTTATTCTATTCTCTCATTTGACCCTGTCCCACCTCAAAAGTGTTTGCTTCTGTTTACTCCCTCCCCCAATTTGCCCTCCCTTCTGTTATTCCCCCCCATCTCCCCTTTACTGTAGGATAAGATAGATTTCCATACCCAGTTAAGTGTGTATGTTATTACTTCCTTAAGCCAAATCCAGTGAGAGTAAGATTCATTCATTACCTCTCACCTTCTCCCTCTTCCCCTCCGCTGTAAAAGCTTTTTCTTGCCTTTTTTATATAAGATAATTTATCCCATCCTATCTCTTCCTTTCTCCTCCTCCAAGTACAGTTCTCTCTCACCCCCTAATTTTATTTTTTACATATCATCCCTTCATCTTCAACTCACCCTGTGCTGTCTATCTATAAATCTATCTATACATATTATTTTTTTCCCCTCCAACTACCCTGATACTGAGAAAGGTCTCATAAGTTACAAATATCATCAGTAAGTCTCTTATGATTTCTCTTTCCTGTTTACTTTTTCATGCTTCTCTTGAGTCTTGTATTTGAAAGTCAGTTTTTCTTTTTAGCTCTTCTTTTTTCTCAAAGATGTATTTAATTCCTCTACATCATTGAAAGTCAGCTTTCCCCCCTCATTGATTACATTCAGTTTTGCTGGGTGGTGATTCTTGGTTTTAATCCTAGCTCCTTTGACCTCCAGAATATCATATTCCAAGCCCTCTGATCCCTTATTGTAGAAGCTGCTAGATCTTGTGTTATCCTGATTGTGTTTCCATAATACTTGAATTGTTTCTTTCTGGCTGCTTGCACTATTTTCTCCCTGACCTGGGAATTCTGGAATTTGGCTGTAATATTATTGTGAGTTTTCCTTTGGGGATCTCTTTCAGGAGGTGATTAGTAGATTCTTTCAATTTCTATTTTAGCTTCTGGTTCTAGAATATCAGGGTAGTTTTCCTTGATCATTTCTTTTTTTTTTTTGGTGGGGCAATCGGGGTTAAGTGACTTGCCCAGGGTCACACAGCTAGTAAGTGTCAAATGTCTGGTCTGAGACTGAATTTGAACTCAGGCCCTCCTGACTCCAGGGCTAGTGCTCTATTCACTGTACCACCTAGCTGCCCCTCCTTGATCATTCCTTGAGAGATGATGTGTAGGTTCTTTTTTTTGATCACGGCTTTCAGGTAGTCCAATAATTTTAAAATTATATCTCCTGGATCTATTTTCTAGATCAGTTGATTTTCTAATGAAATATTTTACATTGTCTTATATTTTTTCATTCTTTTGGTTTTGTTTTATGATTTCTTGATTTCTCATAGAGTCATTGGCTTCCATTTGCTCCATTCTAATTTTTAAGGAATTATTTTCTTCAGTGAGCTTTTGGACTTCCTTTTCCATTTGGCCAATTCTGCTTTTTAAGGCATTCTTCTCCCGATTGGCTTTTTGGACCTCTTTTGCCATTTGGGTTAGTCTATTTTTTAAGGTGTTATTTTCTTCAGTATTTTTTTGGGTCTCCTTTAGCAAGTCGTTGACTTCTTTTTCAGGATTTTCCTGCATCATTTTCATTTCTCTTCCCAGTTTTTCCTCTACTTCTCTTACTTTTCAAAATCCTTTTTGAGCTCTTCCATGGCCTGTGACCAGTTCATATTTTTCTTGGAAGCTTTGGATGTAGGAGCTTTGACTTTGTTGTCTTCTTCTGGTTATGTCTTGATCTTCCTTGTCACCAAAGTAAGATTCTATGGTCTGAGTTTTTTTTTTCCTGTTGTTTGCTTATTTTCCCAGCCAAATACTTGACTTTTAAACTCTTTGTTAAGGTAAGGCTCTGCTTCCAGTGTGGAGGATGTACTGTCCCAAGCTACAGGGGTTTTGTGCAACTGTTTTCAGAGATACTTCTAGGGACCTGCAAGTTTTCAGTTCTTGCAAGGTGGTATGATCTAAGAAGAGGTGTTTACTGCTCTCCTGGCCTATGCTGTGGTCTGTGAGTGACCACAAGCACTCCTTGACCACAAGCACTCCTTTCTGTCCTGGAACTCTGAGGAGAGTTACCTCTTCACTGCACCACAAGCTGTGCTATGCCAGTGCTCCTTCTCCTTGACCCCTTGTCTTTTAGTTGTTGAAGCATGTCTTGGTAATCTTCAACCCTAGGTGTCACTCCATTATCAATCTTCTCTTACCAAGTCATGAAATATGTCTCATTACAAATTCATGTTATGTCATCTCAACTTAGCCCTCATAGTTTCATAATGGTGCTAGTACTTATATTGGGTCACAGATTTGAAGGAGGAAGAACTTAGAAGTCATTTTGTCCAAGTTCCTCATTTTACAGGTGAACAAATTTAATAATAGTTTATTTTTCCTAATTATATGTAAAGACAAATTTTAGCATTCGTTTTTTATAAATTTTTGAATTCCAAATTTTCTCCCTCTCTTCCTTCCCTAAGTACATTAGGAATGTAAAATTTTAATCTCTGAAATTTTTTTTCCTTTTCTCTTAAAGACTAGCCTTAACCCCAAATCACTCTTGTTCTCATTGATTGGCCAATAATAGGTTCCAGGACAAGCTCTACTTGGTCACTGTTTGGGCCCTCATTGACTCACAATGAATATAAATAGCAGTCGGTCCTGTTTTGGCCAGAAACACTGGGTCTTTCCCTCCCAGATCTATTTTGTTTTAAAAAGAGGTCATTCTTTGCCTCTTTTCTTATTAAGCCTTGATCACCGAATAGGCTTTGCCTCAGTCAAACTGAGACCTGTTAAAGACCTTAGCTTGAAAAGGCCAAGGTTCCCCACTGCATCCTGGGCCATCTCCAGTTGTCCTGATTGATATCTTGCCACTGGACCCAGATGGCTGTGGAGGTGAAAGTGAGGCTAGTGACTTTGCATAGCCTTCCCTCACTTAAATCCAATTCACTTGCATGTCATGGCATCACCTTCCTGATGTCATGGTCCTCTTCCAAAACAAAGGACAAACAGCAGCAAGCAAGCAAACGGATAAGGAAATTTAGATCCAGTGAGAGGGCGTCTTGCCCAAGGTCATAGAGCTAGTAGATAGCACAGCAAGAATTTGAACCCAGGTCCTAGGAATTGAGATCCAGTGTTATTTTTACTGTACCATGCTGGGTTTTTTTCCCCCGCAAAGTGCCAGATAACCTTTGCTTTTTATTGTATTTTTAAAATTCAGTTTTTATTTTATTTTCAGTTCAGAATTCTTCCCACCTGTCCCCTTCATTGAGAAAGCGAGAAAAAAACTCAGCTCTGCATTAGCCATGTTCAAAAAAATATGCCTCAGTGTGCATTGTTGAGTCCATTATTGCTTTATCTGGAGGTGAATAGAATGTTGTGTCATGAGTCCTCTGGAATTGTGGTTGGTTATTGTGTTATTGTGTTGATCACAGTTTTGTTGATCACAGTTTCTAAGTCTTCTAGAGTTCATTGTCTCTACAATATTGTTGTTATTAATTATCTGCCCTTAAAATATCTCAAATTCTGAAATTGTCTGTTTCTAATCCCTTACTTTTCCTTGTTCTCCTGGTTCTTCTCACTTCACTGTGCATCGGTTCATGCAAATCTTAGAAGGTTTGTTAGAAAATATCACCTTCATTTCTTACTAAACAATTACCTTCCTATAGAATTTATTCTATCACATTACATTCATATAGAATAACTTGTACAGCCATTCTCCAATTGATGGGCACCATCTTAGTTACCAATTCTTTGCCACCAATAAAAGAGTTGCATAAATATTTTTGTACATATGGGTCCCTTTTTCTGTTTCCTTGATCTCTTTGGGAGTATTTTCCATAGCAGTGCACTGGGTAAACATGCACAGTTTAATAGCTTTTTGGGCACAGTTCCAAACTATTTCCAGAATGTTTGAATCATTTCACATGTTCTATCAGTAGTGAATTAAAATACCTATTTTCTCACAATACCCTCCCAACACTTTTTCTTTTATGTCAACTTCGCCAATCTAGTGGGTGTGATGTACTTCATAATTTTTAAAATTTGCATTTCTCTAGTTATTATTTAGAGCATTGAAAAATATGACTATTGATAGCTTGGATTTCTTCCTTCTGAAAACTGGCTATTCATATTCTTTGACCACTTATCAAGTCGGGGAATGGATCTTATTCTGATAAATTTCACCAAGTTTTCTATATATCTTAGAAATGAGACCGTTATCAAAGAAATTTCTGCAAAGATTTTCCTTCCACCCTATTTCCTATTTCCCTTCTAATTTTAACTAAATTTGTTTTGTTTGTGCAAACCTTTTTTAATTTTATGAAATCAGAATTGTCCATTTTACCTTCTGTGTTCTCTGTTTCCTATTGGGCTATGAACTCTTCCTATCCTGTAGCTCTTGCAGATATTTTCTTCTGGTTCCTCTAATTTGTTTGTAATGTCATCCATTATGTCTAAATCATGTAACCATTTGGAACTTTCTTGGCATATGCAGTGGAAGACTGGTCTATATCTAGTTTCTGCTACATATAGACAAGACATAGACTTCTAGACTGCTTTCTAGTTTTTCTTAAGATTTTTGTTGAATAGTGTGTTCTTATCCTGGTAGCTATAATCTTTGTGTTTATTAAACACTAGGTTATTATGCTCATTTGCTTCTATATGTTGTATAACAAATATGTCCTACCAATCATCTTCTCTTACCCAGTACCAAATTGTTTTGATGAGCATAGTTTTGTAGTATGGCTTGAAATTTAGTACAAATATACCTACTTCCTTCCTATTTTTTTCATTAATTCCCTTGATACTCTTGACTTTTTGTTCCTACAAATGAATTTTAAAAAAAAATTTCCCCCAGATCTCTCAAGCTATTCATTGGTAGCTTGATTGATATGATACTAATTATAAACTTATTTAGGTGGTATTGCCATTTTTTTAATGTTGCTTGGCCTACCTATGAGCAATTAACATCTTTCCTATTATTTATATCTGTCTTAATTTGTGTAAATGATGTTTCATATTTGTCTTCATATAATTCTGTTTGTGTCTTGGTAAATAGATCCCAAGTATTTTATATAATCTGTAGTTATTTCTTCCTGCTGGTTTTTGTTAGTAATATATAGACATTTTGGTAATAAACAGAAATATACAGAAGATTTGAGTTCATTTTATATTCTACAACTTGGCAGAAGTTGTTTATTGTTTCAGTTAGTTTTTTAGTTGACTTTAGGATTCTATAAGCAAGAAGTAATCAAGAAATTAGAAGGAAAGGTAGGAGGAAGCATAGACAAGGAAAACAGCCTTGAAAGTTATTTATTAGGCTTATCACATAATGAAAAAGAACAGAAAACTGTATGTAACAGTGATTAGCAGTTTCAGATAAAATTGTCTCAGTTCTACTTTGTATATTGAAGTGTTAATTTTATTTTATATTTAAATCCGAATTAAAAGCTTCTTTATTCCACTCTAAAATAAAATAAATTACAGTTTAACTGTATTTTAATGTGAAATAGTGTTCCTTTTAACTGAGAATAATAGTAATAGCAAAGTTTCCATTTATGTGGGATATTAAGGTTTTACAAAGCACTTTGAAAATATTCCAATTTATTCCTTAAATTATTCTATAACTTAGGTACTATAGGTATTATTGTACTCTTTTTACTGTTGAGGAATTGTAGTTTAGCAAAGGACTCTATGTTGCCTAAAACTAGTGCCATATCATAGCAGAGCTGGGATCACCAACTCCAAGTCTTGTGTTTTCAGACTGTGGCTTATGTGACGAAATCTCCAGAATTCTATCTGGAAAACCATATTATTTCCAAGGATCATCTCAGTAAAGTGACAGTAATAGAATTGATTCTAAAGATATAATGTTCTAAATATTATTGTAAAATGTCCTTGTAAGATGTACTTTGTAGGCATTATGTTCCAGTTCTGACTCTCTCACTAACCAACTCTGTGATCTTTGAGCAATCATTTAATGTCTTTAGGCCTCTCAATTTCCACATCTGCAAAGCTACTGAGTTCTGCCTCCAAAAATTAAGTGATTCTGGAGATAAACTGTATATAACCTAATATGTTATTTAGGGTAGGCAACATGATATGTTGACAAGTGAATTTGGCTAAGTCACTTAATTTTGCTGGGTTTTACTTTCTCTATCATGGTGTTATAGTGGGCACTAGAGGAGTATGGAAAACACTTTGTAAAGTTTAGCATGGTGTATAAATGTGATCAATTTTAATTATTTTTTTAACTTTAAGCTTTCTGAGCTAAGCAATTTTTGGATGTCTTCCTGATTCCAGGTGGGATACTCTATTCACTTTGCCACCTTAATGCCGTGTCTTCTGTACTGTGTACTTCTGTATTCCACTGATGGCACTCTATTTCTTAGCCAGTCTCAAATTGTTTTGATGATTATCACTTTGTGAGATCGTGAATTCTTTATCCATCTCTTAGCCAGCTATGTACCTATAGGCAGCTAGGTGCTTCAGTGGATAGAGTATTGGACTTGATGTCAGGAAGATACAAGTTTGCTGTCTCATATACTTTCCAGCCCTGTGATCTTGGACAAATCACTTAACCTACCTCTCTCAACCTTAATTTTCTTATCTGTAAAATGAGTGGATTGGATTTAATGACCGTTAAAGTACTTTCCAACTCCATACTCAGGTCCGTAGGATCTGTGGATGTGGTTTGATCTAGCATATTATTTGTTAAAGATTGGGGCTCCCTATACCTTTTTTAAACCTTCGAGGTTAGGGTTATTGTATAAATTATTCTCATAAAGATTTTATAGAGTTGGTAAAAGAGGCTTATGAATCAGTATTTACTGTTGTTTTCTTCATTTCCTTTTTTTGTAATAAGGTTGTGATTAGAAATAATAATAGCTGGCATTTATAGAGCATTTTAAGATTTGCAAAGCAAATTTAACATTTTTTCGTTTGACCCTTAACAAAACGCTCAAGATAGCGATATTATGCTAGTTTTGTAGATGAGGAAATTGAGAGTGAGAGGATAAGGGTCACAGATATATCATTAAAGTCGTTCTAATTGTAAGTCCAACACTATCCATGTGCCACCTAGTTTCCTATTTTTTTCCCCTTAAGTGGTTAGTATCCTCCTGTTTCAGATAACTTCAGAATTGATCCCCAAATGCCCACAAAATTTTATTTGCCTCTGTAATCAAAATTTCTTTTGTGTAGTACTTAAGCTCCTTGTATCTTTGTTTTCTTTGGTGCCATTTCTACTTTGTGTACAACATTTGGGACTGTAATGGTCAAAAATGATTCCTCCATTATTCTTGAAGGACAAATAAATTTTCAGTAGAAATCTTTATATGTTGTTTTGCATGTTTGTTTTTCCAGTATTATCACTTAAATCCTTAGGAGATTCTTACTTAGTTAGATCTTTTGACTGGCTCTTTGTCAACTTGTTTTTCTCTCTATTTTACTTTTATTTATTTATTTTTTACTTTTACTATTTTGTGATATTCTTCTTAGAATCCTCCACCATCTTTTTTCGAGAAGATATTCCAAATGAATTTATATTCTACACCTGTGTTGCTGGCTGAGGCAGTTTCTAGATTTTTTTGGCTTTTATTGTAGCATTGATTTTCATTGGCTAGATAGATGGCATAGTGGATTTAGCTGTGGCCCTGGATTCAAGAAGACCTGAGTTCAAATTTGGTCTCAAACACTAATTCATTTTGTGACTCTGAGCACCTTAACCTCTGGAAAATGAGAATAATAATAGCATCTACATCCCAAGGTTGTTGTGAGTATCAAATGAAGTAATATTTGTAACAAATGCACTTTGCAAACTTTAAAACACTATGTGTATGCTAGCTATTGTTATTTTGTGTTGATATTTTTATCCCTTTCTCCCTTTTTTAGAAACATCATTATTTTATTTTATTTTTAAATTAATTTTTAATTTCAGCATTCACTTTGATAAGATTTTGAGTTTTAAATTTTCTTCTCCTCCTTTTCCCTTATCCCCAAGACGGCATGCAATCTGATATAGGCTGTACTTATACATTCATATTAAAAATTTTCACATTAGTCATGATGTATAGAAGAATTAGGACTAATGGGAGGAACCAGGTGAAAGAACAACAAAACAGAAGAAAAGGAGAGCAAATAGTATGCTTCCATCTGCATTCAGACTCCTAAATTCTTTCTCTGTATTATGGATAGCATTTTCCATTGTGAATCTTTTGGAGTTATCTTAGATCCTTGAATGGCTGAGAAGTAGCATCATAATTTTAAATACACCAGTTTAGAATCATATTAGTTTTAGGCCACATCTGATTTTTACTCTTCAATTTTAATGTTGATTTTGATCTTTGTTTTAACAAAGTTGGTGGCCTAATTGTGTACCCACATCCATAATAAGCTGTTTCTTGGCTGTTAAAATATGATCACTTTCATTTTTGTGGTATTGTTTGGTGCTTATCATGTTAAGTGCTTTCTAATGTTCTTCTTCAATGAAGCATTTATGGTGTATAGTAAAGAGTAAGTCTTTGGCTTGTTCATTTCTTATATAGTAGATTTTGCTAATCTTAAATGTGATTTGCTATTGTTACTTTCTGAATCGTGTTTTTCCTTTTAAAAAAAATTAATAGTATTTTTTTCCAATTATGTGTAAAGACAATTTTCAACATTCATTTTTTGAAAGATTTTGAGTTCCAATTTTTTGTCCCTCTCTTCCCTCTCCTCTCCCCAAGATGGCAGTCAATCTGATATAGATTATATATGTGTGACAATGTAAAACTTATTTCCCTGTTAGTCATGTTGTGAAAGAAGAAATGGAAAAAAAGGAAAAGACCATTAAAAACCCCCCAAAAAGTGAACATAATATGCTTCAATCTGCCTTCAGACTCCATCAGTTCTTTCTCTGGATGTGGATAGCATTTTTTATCATGAGTCTTTTGGAATTGTCTTGGATCATTGTATTGCTAAGAAGAGCTAATCAATCATAGTTGATCATTGAAGATTATATGGTACATTTAGGTAAGGGTTTTGGGCAGCAGAAGGATATGTCACATTCTGTGGCTTTGTTATCTTATTCACAGCGCATTCACATTTTATTTCTGGCATATTTCATATTACATTAATACATTTGCTATAGTGACCTGAATTGTGTATATGTGATTTTTGAAGTTAAATTAAAATTTAGCAAGAATTCCTGTATAGTACTTCCAGATCAGGTTAGCTTAGGGTGGAAGAGTTACTGTTTGAATTTTCTTTTGTCTCTAAGTTTATGGAAAGCTGGAAATTCTTAGCTATTTCTCAGCCAAAAAAGGTGATAATTAGCTTCTGACCTTTGGTGATTCCTTAGCTTATCTCGGGTGTGTGTGTCTGAGGATGTTTTGGTAGCATTCCTTCTGTGGGAAGTAGTGGTGGTGGCTGGATGAGGGGAGAAAGTTGACTGCATCCTGAATGTTGCTCACCTTTTAGTTCTGTCAGATTGTGACTTGTACCAATGTAGTTATTTTGCCTTCTCCTTTGCAGTGGACTTTTGTTGTACCGCACAGGTGGTATATGCCATGACAGTGTTATAATACTATGCTGCAGTATGTTATAGGTTCCACAGAGAGGTATATTCTCTTCTTTATACACTAAGGGGCCAGGAAAGCCAGGAATGTTGCTTGAGAGTCTTAGACCATTATTTCTTATTGGAGATACTTAAGGATTTTACTTTATGTGCTTAAGGGACCTCCCAAAGCATCTAAACCCTTGCAATATCCTGGGGGACTAGGAGATAATGCTTTTCTCTGTTCAGACTTTACTCATATGAAACATTCCTTGGACAGCTCCTATTTGCTCTTAGGATTACAAGATATGGCCATTTAAAAAAATTCTCCTACTTGTGTTGTGTGTTGTGTTATGTGTTGTATATGATCCATATTTCATCTCGTGTTACCTTTATTTTTCTCTGTTTAAATGCTATTTTCGTCTTGTCCAGATTGAACTTCAGCCTTTTTATTTTCATTTGAAACCTTAATTTATGCTAGTACTAGATAAATTATGAAGCCTCATCAGGTTTATATGGAAATTAAGTATGTTCAGTATGCTAAGAGAAATGTGGTTAAGGATGCTATTTTTTCCCCCCAAAAAAGCACCTATTGAATGGGTTGCACTTAATGAGCATAGGGTTAAACCCTTATGACCTCTTCACAAAAGGAGATTTTTGGTGGAAGAAAGGTCAGCACCTGTGTCCTTTCCAAGTGACAAATATAGATCCATTTTAAGTTTTGTTAGAAATTGTAACTAGTTTATTCCCACCATCAGGCTGCTGCTATCATGTTTTCTATCCATTGTTGTATTGTATCAAATGTAGATGATAGATTTAGAGCTGAAAGGGAACTTAGTGATCTAGTCCAACTCTCTCATTTTATAGATGGGGAAAATGAGACCCAGAGAGATAAAATGACTTGTTCAAAGTCATATATGTTGTAAATGGAAAAGATGGCATGTTTTTCTAGTGTGCAAATCACTGTGCTGCACGGTGCAGTGGAGGAGATAAAAACTTTCAATATGCCCCTCTTCTCATGGAGCTTACCACCTTGTAAAAGAGATAAGACAAAGACTTAGATAACTAAGACACTTGAGTGCATTAGAAATGAACAAAATAGTTCAAGGAGAGGGAAAATGTCAAAACTAAAGAGGCTGATCAGGCTGATTTGGGGGGAAGTGACATTTGAATTGAGCTTTAAAGAATGAGGTGAAATTTAACAGATACATAGGAAATGGGAGATATAGGGGAAGTGTAAGCAAAGGCACAGAGATGGAATAGATAGTGCAAAGAACAGCAAACAGGTCAGTATCATTAGATTACAAAATATGTGGTGTGGGGAAGGGGTATAAGGTGTGAGAAGACAGGGAAAGGAGGTGGGGAAAAGTTATGAAGGGCTTTGAATGCCAGAGGATTTTATATTTGATCCATTAGGAATGTAGGGAACCACTGGAATTTGTTAAGTAGTGATGGAGGTGGGATGGGGTGGAGGTGGGGATGTGGGGTGTGGAATGTGGCGGGGGAGGTGTTATGGTTGGACCTATGATTTAGGAACATTACTGACAGCTGAATGGAGGGTGGTGTGGAGTGGGGAGAACCTTGTGGCAAGGAGATCAACCAAGCAGGCTATCGTAGTAGTTTAGTCATGAGTTTATGAGGGCATGCACTAGTATAATGGCAGTATCAGCGAAGATAACTATTAAGAAGGTAAAATAAACAGGTCTTGGCAACAGATTAGATATGGGGGTATGAGAGAATGAGGAGTTAAAGAGAAATCTAGGTTGTGAACCTGGGTAACTAGAAGGGTCATGGTACCCTTAACCATAATAGGGAAGTTAGGAAGGGGAGGTAGGGTTTAGACGGAAATTAACGAGCTCAGTTTTGGACATGTTGAGTTTAAAATGTCTATGGGCCATCCATTATGAGATTTATAATAGACAGCTGGTTAGCAAAGAAGTTAGGGTTGATTAGGTAGAGTTGAGAATCATCAGCCTACAGACAATAATTTATGGGATTATGGAAGCTGCTGGGCTGACCAAATAAAATAGTATGGAAAGAAAAGAGGAGAGGGTGTAGAACATAACCTTGGGAGACAGCATGGTTAATGGGTGTAAGGAAATAGAAGGAGGAGAACCAGGAGGGAGAATGTAATGAAAAGCTAGAGAGACGAGATTATCAAGGAGAAGAGGGTCATCAACAACAGGGTGAGGGCTCCTGAGAAGGCTAAAGACTGATAAAACAGTGATAAGCAATGTCAAAGGCTGTCAAGAAGAATGAAAATTGAAGAAAAACTCGGGTATCCAACAATATCATTTATCCATAACACAGCAGAGAACCAGGGAAATTGATAAAAATGGCAGCAATGTATAGAGTGCCAGGTTTGAAGTGAAGAAGACCTAAGTTACAAATCTTGCTTGAGATATTTAGAGACTTAATTTATGAGTCACTTAACCTCTCTTAGCCTTAGTTTTCTCATGTCTAGTATGGGAATAAAAATAACAACCTACCTCCATTTCGCAGGGTTCTTGTGAGGACCAAATGTTATGTATAGTCAAGCAAAACAAATTCTTCTCCATTAACCATGTTAAAACTATACATTAGTCTGTATTCTGACTCTGTCACTTCTCTATCTGGATGTGGATAGCATGTTTCATAAGTCTTTTGGAACTGTGATTGGCTCTGTTGCGGTGATTAGAGTTTCAAAATCATTCAAAGTTGTTTATTTTTACAGTTTTGTTGTCATTTTACAAATTGTAAATCTTACCTTCTACAGGAAATCTCTCCGATTTTTTCTTAATTCCTATGACTTCCTTTTGTTAATTATTTCCTATTTAACCTGTGTATATGGCTTTTTTGTAGAAATTTGTTTACTTATTGTTTCTCCCAGTAGATTGTGACCTCCTGGAGGGCAGCGACTATCTAGACTGTCTTGCCTTTCTTTGTCTTGCCATTGCTTAGTATAATACTTGGCCCATATTAGGCACTCAATAAATGCTTATTGACCGACTGGTTCTGCTTACTTCATTTTGTATCAGTTCATACAAGCCTTCTTATGTTTTTCTAAAACCATCCCTTCATCATTTCTTAGAGGAAGACAGCATTCCATCACATGTGTATACCATAACTTGTTGAGATGTTCTGCAAATGATGGACTCCCCCTCAGATTCCAGCTCTTCGCTACCACAAAAAGAGCTGCTATAAATGTTTTTGTACGTATGGATCCTTACCCTCTTTCTTTTGAGTTGTATTGCTTTCCAACCAGTCTCCCACTTAGGCTATTGCTTGTCTCCTTGTCTCAAGTTTCTTTCCACTCTACTCCATCTTCCACTCATTTGCCAAGGTGGTATTTCTAAAATGTACATCCGATCTTGTTATTCCCTAGTAGTTTTGGGACTCTATTACTTCCAGGATTTAATATAAAATGCTCTTTGATTTAAAGCTGTTCATAACCTGGCATCTTCCTGCCTTTCCAGTTTTCTTATTCTTTATTCCCATGCATGTACTCTATGATCCCACTACACTTGCTTGTTTGTACTTCTTGGAACATGACACACCACCCCCATTTCTGTGCTTTTGAATTGAATGTCACTCATGCTTAGAATGCTCTACTCCCATTATCTCCACCCCTTGATTTTGCTGGCTTCCCTCAAGACTCACCTGAATTCACACCTTTCCTGATCCTCTCCCTCTTCTCTTGCATTCTTCTGTCATGTTACCCTCAACTTCCTTTGTGTATATATTTTTATGTACCTAGTTACTTAATATTTTGTCTGTCAGGGTGATGATCACCTTGAGGGCAGGAATTGTTTTTGTCTTTGGTTGTATACTCTGCTCTTTGCACAGCACTTGACATTTAAAAAAAAAATGTATATTGACTGCTCTCTCTGAGACTCAGTTTCCTCATTTATAAAATGGAGATCATCATATTTATACTACTACTTTATTGGGCATGAGGAAATACAATGAAGTATAAAGCACTATGTAAATGTGGTCTGTTATATTCTTGAATAAAATTAACATTGAAAATGGGAGAGGAGACTATAAAAAGCAAATTGAAATGGCTTTGTAGGCAGGAGGAGATAACTGTGGAAATAAACTTTGGAAATGAGAAAGACTTAAATAGAATTCTTTGTATAGAACCAAGAAAATAAGTCATAGTCAGGGCACAGGTAGACAAACAGTGGTTAAGGGTTTTATACATGTGACCTTATAGAAATTTTTAAATTTCACATCTTATGCCCTCCGTTGGAACCTCCTCTAAGTATTCCAGATCCAGTGTTCTTTTGACTCTACCAGGCTGCCTCGTAGAAATCATAGAATTTTCTGTTTTGAATAGTCCTTGGCGATCATGTAGTTCGGAGGTTCTTAACTTTTTTTTGTGACGATGGATTCTTACAATTTCGTGAAGCCCATGAACTCCTTATCAGAATAATATTTTTAAATGCTTAAAATAAAATGTATAGGATTGCAAATAAAACTAAATGTATTGAAATAAACTTAAAAATTTTTTACACCTACTTTCAGAAAACCTGTGAACTCTATCGTGAACCCTTTGGGAAACTGTAGACCCCAGATTAAGAACTCTTGATCTAGCACAGCCCTCTCATTTTATATGGGAGAAAATTGAGACTGAGAGAAGTTAAGTAATTTATCCAAAGTCATGTATGTTGTAAATGATACAGCTGGGATTAATATCTAGTTCTCCTGCTTTCTAGTCTAGTGCTCTTTTATAGTATACCATTCTGCCTCAAGATACTAATCAAAACAGAAAACTGAAGAGAATAGATAAGAAATTGATGAAAAGCAGTAGTGTTAGCATGTTGAGTAATTTTTAAATTTAATTTTTAGTTTCACTTAAGGTAGTTGGTTTTGCCTACTTCATAGGGCTAAATACAGGACATTGTAAACAGGCTTTGAAAAGAATGGAATGCTGTATGATATCATGAGTCCATCCCTGGAATATGTGGGAAGTTTACATCCCTTTTTCAAATTTATATCTCACAGTTGTGAATAAAATAATGATATCATAACACAATAAAAAATAATTAGAATTAATGAAATTGAAAGCATTGCTTTTTGGAATAGCCTTGGCTAATGACATTTGGGACACCGTGGATAAAATGAGTCATTTTCTTCCAATTCATCCTCCTTCACCTTGTCTTTTATTTAAAGATGTCTAGGATATCTGGAACCTGATTAACTGAAAACAATCCTAACCATATTCATAATATAGTGAGCTTTCTAGCAAATAGGAAAAATATATTTGTGCTTATATATTATTCTTTTCCTTTGCTTATTTGATCTTAAGACATGATATGATTTCTAAGAGCAGTGCAGAGCAGACTCTTCTCAAAGTTTCTTCCATGTGTGCATCAAAATCACATAAGAAACGATGATAGCTACAATTATAGAAATAATTACCTTCATAACTTTGTTCTGAATAGTGACATCAGGTGAGGTGCTGAACTTGGAGATATGTGTTGTGGAAAGTGTCTGGGTTGAGTCAAAACAAAGCATTGGTTCTCTTTTGATGGTGAGGTTCTTCAAATGCACACATCCACAGATTACTTTATGCTAATTATATTGAGCTTAGAAAAAGGATAAAGCTTTCTCAGTCAAAGTCATTTGGTGAAATAGAGTGGTCTGGCCATTTTGGAGGAAGAAAGTTATTAAAAATGCATATTACCCAGCAATGCCTTGTAGCCACATGGGCAGTGTGAAGTTACTCTATCAATATATTTCTCTTAGACAAATGTTATACATGACTTGTGAGTTGTGGCCAGAATTAAATGAGGGGAAAGATTGGACAGGATAGCATTTGGGAAATTCCACAATACTTTCAGTAATCCTAAATTGCTTACTGCTACAAAAGCTCATCTCTCTCATATCATTCTCCTTTTGATCCTCTTTGGCTGTAAAGTATGGAACCTCCATGATCTTAGAAGAAGTTAAAATTATAGATAACAATGCATAATGTGAATGATGCTGCTGCTGCATGTTACCAATTAATATTTTTGGATGAGAAGAGGAATAAATGATGTACTGAGGTGTACCATGGATGTATTATACAGTTAGGTTGTGATATGAAAGACAACAGTTGCATCAATTTCTTTCTCTGGTCTTCCCAATCCCTTTGAGGTACTAAAACATCAAGAGGTACATTAAATAGATTTTCAAGTGAGAATTTATGTAAAAACATACAAAGAATGTATACAATGAGGCCGGGGGTGTATGTGTGTGTGGTGGTGGTGGTGGTGGTGTTTCTACTCTTCATAGACTGGGAGGAATTAGCCACATCTATGAATGGCTCCAAAAATGTACTTAGTTGAATATTTGCATACATCTAGTATTTCATTGATAACAGGTAAATTTTTAAAGAGCAGGGACTGTTTCTTTTTTGTTTGTTTGTTTTTGTAGCCCCTTGCTTAGAACAGTGTCTAGAACATAATAGTTACTTAACAAATGTTTGTTGATTGATATCATGTAGATATACATTGTGGTTTCTTAGAAAGCCCGCAGAGATGGGACCTAAGAAACGTAAATTCAAATCCTGACATTTCCACTGACTAGTAGTGTGATTTGGTATCTCCTTTTTTTTCCCCCTCCTTCTTTAATAAGAGAGGTTTAACCTAAAGAGTTTGTAACGATGCTTCTTCATATAATGGATTCTGCCAAGTCTATGATTTTAGTTCTAGTTTGGCATTTTGTATTTAAAAAAAAATTTTTTTGGTTTGTTTTTAGGCAGTTGGGGTTAAGTGACTTGCCCAGGGTCACACAGCTAGTAAGTGTCAAGTATTTGGTCTGAGGCTGCATCTGAACTCAGGTCCTCCTGACTTCAGGGCCAGTGCTCATCCACTGTGCCACCTAGCTGCCCCTGGCATTTTGTATATTTGTATGTTTATCTTAATTTTTGGGCTGCAACAAAGGAAAGACCTTTTCTGTTTAACTGATATTATTGTGGAGAACCCTGTTAGAATAAGTAATAAGAATCTTCATAAATTGCACGCCAATAATAAAAGCATACTTTTCATTTACTTTGATAAAATATTTGATATTTCATGTTTTATAAAAGTGTCAGAGACTTAGCTATTACTATAATTCTCTTCCATGAAATTTATTTTTTACTGAGAAATGAAAGGAAAATTGTTTAAAGTGAGAATTTACAAATTTGATAAGTATTTACTGGCAGTGTCTGAAGAATTCTGCATTGGAATGAAGATCCAAAGTAGATTATGATGAACTGGCATTCTATATAACTAACTTCATGAAAACCTTAATGGTCTGTCATTTTGGTAAAACATTATAAGACTTTTGGAATTGACGGGTTTTTTGTCTACTTCCTGCACAACAATCTAATATTTTGGTATTGTTTATTTTCTTTTAAACTCACATATACTTATCATTCAAGGACTATAATTTTTACTTTAAATATCCTGGAGCCTGGAAGATTGCCGGGCAAGAACTTGAAGCCTCAAAGATTTGGGGAGAAGATTGAGCACTAACCCCTGGATGTGAAGGTCAGCTCAAGAATCCAGGTGACCCAGGGTAAGACCAAGCAGAACTGACCATCCCACCCAAAAATACAGTAGGGGGCAAAGCACTATTTCAGGAACTAACTCTGGGGAGATAAGTACATCAAAGGAAACAATGAAGAGCATCAAAAATTATGATAGATTTAGAGATAATCCCCAAAGAAGAAGTAAGTAATTTTTTTTTTTTTGGTGAGGCAGTTGGGGTTAAATGACTTGCACTGAGTGACACAGTTAGTGAGTCTTATATGTCTGAGGCCAGATTTGAACTCAGGTCCTCTTGACTCCAGGGCCAATGCTCTATCCACTGAACCACCTAGCTGCCCCAGAAGTAATTCTGAAATCACTGTAAGCTAAGATTCAAAGGAAAAATGGATCTTTTTTTTTTACAAGAACTACATAAATGCCTAGAAAAAATGAAAGTTAAAAATGAAAGAAAAACTATCTAAAGAACAGAACTGCAAGGAGAAATAAGTAGCCTAGAAGAGAGAGTGGTAAGCTTTACCTAAAAATGAACTGCTTAAAACCAATGGGGAAAATGGACCTATATTGTAATAGGAAACTTTCAGTTTTTTCTGATGAGAAGAGTAGAGCTCAGTAGGAAGTCTGAAATACAAACTCAAGGGAGTTCAGAGAAAATGAGAAAGGTAAATTTATTTGAGAAATGGGAAGAAGCTGTATGATTATGTAATGCAAACATTGAAAGGGAGAGAACAAAGTCCGTTCAAAACCTTCGTATCTTGAAGAGGGTGTTTTCAGGGAGCCAAGATCAGAGAACTTGGGAATGGATTGGTTATCCTGAGGGGGAGAGAAGAAAGAGAAGGCAGGGTGCAAGAAATACACCAGTGTAGAGAAGAGGAAGAAGGGGGTGGAATATGCTATTCCTCTAAACTTGGGTATAGGAGAAGAATACACAAATATGAAAAAAGGAGAGTGGGTGTCAGATAAAACTTAGTCTTATCTAAAATCGACAAAGTAGGGTTGAACACACACACACACACACACACACACGCACCAAATTCAACAGGACATGAGGTAGGGGTAGGGAAGGGATAGGGTTTAAGAGAAATATGTTATAGGGAGGAAATAGTCATAAACAAAACAAACCTTCTGATCGGAAGGAGAAATTGAAAGAGAGAAGCAAAATAAAACAATTGTTTTTTCTTTAAACAATTGGAGAATGGGAGAACAAATTTTGGAGCATGAGTACAGTGAAATATTGGACAATAACAACTTAACAAAAGAGACAGGTTCAGCAAATCCTGGATTGTATGAACTGATGAAAGATAAAGTAAGCCAGAACCAAGAGAACAGTTTATACAAGGACAGTAACACTGTGAAGAAAAACAAATTTGAGAGATTTTTTTTAAAGAAGAACTCAGTTCAATGCAATGACCAATCATGTCACCAGAGGACCTGTGATGAAGTTATCTTAACCTCCTGACAGAGAGGCACTAGACTTAATGGGCAGAAAGAAACATACATTTTTGAACATGGCTGCTCTGTGGATTAATTTTGCTGGGTTATGATTATTTGTTAAAAGGAATTTTTTCTTTCTTTCATTTCTTAATTGGGGGGGAAGAAGATCTGGGGATGGAAAGATAGCATTAATGAAGTAAAAAAAGACCATTGAAACAGTTTTTAAAATACACTGAAGAGAATAGATGGCAAGTTTAGAAGGAAGCAGACAGGACAGTTTTGAGAGTAATGTGTAGAATTTATTATATACTTAGAAAAACTTATGTGATATGAAACGGAGATTCATAGTTTCATATAGAACCCTCTTACTCTTTTACTATTTGTGTGGAAATGCTCTTTTTTTTCCAGTAGTTTAGTTCTGAATCTGAAACAAAAAAAATTACTGGCTAATCTCTGGTTTACTAAAGTATTTGGTAGGCAAAAATTTCTTCCTTAAACCCACAGTGTTTTATTATATGCGTAAATCGTAAATTAAAATAAATTTAATATTAAATAATTTAATAAGTAAATTTTAACTTTACAATAAATAAAAGTAAATTTAAATAAATAAATGAAAACAATAAATAAATAAAATAACTTTAAATTGTATCCAGAACTGCAGAAGAGTAGCTCTTGTGTTGTCATAGATTGAATTCAATCTTCAGAACTTTTTTTTTTTGGCTAGGCAAAGGGGTTAGCAAAGGGGTTAAGTGACTTGCCTAGGGTCACACAGCTATGAAGTATTATGTGTCTGAGGCTGAATTTGAACTCAGGTCCTCCTGACTCCAGGGCCGGTGCTCTATCCATTGCGCCACCTAGCTGCCCCAAGAACTTTTTAATCTAGAATTTATTTTTCATTCATATTCCCAATCAGTTTTCCTCTTGGAATATCAGAATTTGTCTCATAATAAGGTCTTCACAACAAATGGAAAAGAGTCTTGAGTGTCAGTGCAAACACTAAGAATAAAAAAATGTTTAGTATAGGACAGAACATTGTGGAGAGGACAATTTATGAATTTGTTAGTTATAAACTGTTTGGGAAAAGTGACTACTGCATTAAAAGAAGTACAGCTTCAAGAGCAAGGGATAACTTAGACTATACTGTATATACCTGGTGATACTCTCAGGTAAGTACATGATATCCCATGTGGGGAGGGGAGGATGGTATTATGTCTATCCAGTTCCACTTTTGAAGGGATGTTGACAAGGTGAAAGTGATAACTAGGACGATTAAGGAAACTTTAATCATGACATTTGAAGATTGATTCTAGAAATTAACAAGCATATTTAACTTAATAAACTTAGGGGGAGAAATCATATCTGTCTTTAGGTATTTGAAGACTTGTGATATGGGGAGAAGCTTTTTTTTTTTTAAGACATAGTCTAGTTGGTCTTGAAGGGCAAAAATAGGACCAGGTAAAATTATAGGAGCCAGGTAATTTACACTATAAGGAAAAACTTAGTAAGTATGAAAGGCTTTTCCAAAATAGAATGGATTGCCTTGTGAAGTTGTGTTTCACCATCATTGGTAGTACCTGTAGTGGAAGCTAAAACACTATTTGGTGGCTGTTTGTAAAAAGAAATTCAATATCCCATGGAAGCTTGGCTTAGATAGCCTTTGCAATCTTTTTTAACCTATGGTTCTGTGGATTTATGACAAGTTGAACAAAGCAAATTAATTACATTACCAAGTATTTAAATCTTATGTTATGGATTAATTTTTTACATTAAAAAGTTTTCTTTTTAAAAATAGGTTTGTTTTGATATCGTTTGTTTTTGCCTCATCTAGCTTTCCCTTTAAGTACTCCCCCCCAAAGAATCAGTACTTATTAAAATTTTTTTTTAAAAAAAGAATAAGAAAAAAATGAATGAAATTGAACAATTAAAAAAATCATGTCACAGGCAGTGGACCCTGACCTCGGCAAGGTGGGAAGAGAGAGGGGTGGTAATCGTATTTTCATATCTCTTCTTTGGTGCTGATTGTTCATTACAATTTCTCAACAGTTGCTCAGTGATTTTGTGGTTGTTCTTTCTATTTACATTATGTAGTCATTGTGTATATTTTCCTGGCTTTGCTTACTTTACTTTTTGTATCACTTCATGTGTGTCTTTCCATATTTCCTTAGATTTATCAGTCTCATTTCTCAATATTTCTTTGCATTTATGTACCATAATCTGCTTAGCCGTTCTCTAATCTGTGGACATTTACTTTGTTTCCAGTGCTTTGATATGAGAAAAAATGCTGCTACAAATATCTGGCATATATGGAGCCTTTCCTTTTCTCAGTCACCTCCTTTGGGTGTATGCCTTACAGTGGAATCTCTGGGTCACACTATGTGGGCATTTTCATCACTTTATTTACGTAAATCCAAATTGCTTTCCATGATAGTGTTAATTCATATGTCCATCAGCAGTGCTGTTATATTTTAAGTATAATTTCCAAGCATTGCCTTTTTTTTTTAAAGTAGACCTATGATTTCATCAGTGTAGGGAGTCTGAGGTCAAGAGCTATCAATGCTATTTCTCATTAAATAACTTTTAAACTTTACCATTTATTAAGTACTAACATGGTAGTTACTAAATAAATGTTCATTGATTGAATGTAGACATACATTGTAGATAGATGTAGATTAGCATTTACTCTGCAATTTATCATCTTAGAGAGTTACCTGTGGCACTGAGAAGTTAAATGATTTGCCCAAGTTATGTATCAAAGATGAGACTTGAACTCAAGTATTCCAGGGTCAGAGGCCAGCTCTACTAAACTGTGCTGCATTATACTTGATTTGCAAGCCTAGAAAGATGATTTAAAAAGAGAACTTTTAGTAATTTTGCACAATATAGAATTTCAGAAATATGAAGCTCTTAACCCTGAGTGTAACAACTGATAGTCATTTAATGGCTCATTTTTCTACTTCTGCCTTCCTCCAACAGGGTCAGTATAAATCATTGTTTTCTGTATGGAGGCTAGATTAACTCTTTTGCACACACCTGCATTTATTTATTAGATCTATTTATTAGATTTATTAGATCTGTGTTCATTTATTAGATCTGGAGGTCATATTTCCTTTTGTTGTTACTGTCTTCCTGTTGATTTATTTCTTCATGTTCAAGTTCTTTGAGCTTTCTTCATCCTGAAATCTTTAGTACTTTCAGTTTCCCCACTCCTTATTTACCTTATCATTCAATTCCTGACTTCCTCCCCTCTGATTGTAGAGCTTGGATGTCACAGCCTCTTGGCCTCCTCCCATACTGGGCAATTCATGGTCCACTAGCCTAAGTCTCTGCCCCAAATGAATTTTGGGTGGTCAGAACTGTCCCCAACTAAATGCTGTTTTTTTTCCTCAGACTTGGTGGAGTACTACATGGTGTCCTGTCCTGGTTACCTGTCCCTCTACTTCTCAGTTCTCTGACCTAGCACCTGTAGTTCAGAGCTTGTTTTCCCTGGGATTTGCAGTTCAGAGCTTTGCCGTGATGGTGCTTCTGGGTTGCTGCCCACAGCAAGTTTTTGCTCCTGAAGGGCTGTGGCTAAGCTGGCTGTTGAGGCTGGAGCAGACTTCTGCAGCCTAGGTACAGGATCTCTTTGGCACTGGAAAGAGGGAGGAGTTATTGAGCTGTAAGGGATTGTCTTTTCTGTCACCAGAGAAGTTCAGAAAACTGAGGAGGTTGCAAAGAAATCTAGTCATTTTTGGCTCACTAATAAATGAGGGAGCTGATAGTTTATGATATTCTAGGAATAACACAGTACCGGGAGTCAAGAAGCCTAGATTCTTTCATATTTGCTCTAACAAAGTCACATAGCTACTTGTGTGAATGTGGGCAACTCACTTTACCTCTTTAGGTTTCAGTTTCCTCCCTAGTAAAATGAGAAAAAATTCTGTGATTCTTATTTCCCCAGTAAAGTGATGATGTCACACAAGTTGAAAGCAGTTTTGGCTGTATCTGTGATTGTGGATAAAATCTTAGCACTATGGTATACTCTGGTGCATAATGCCACTTGGTATATCCTTTAATAAACTACATATAAACAGTCTTTACCAAAAGAAAAGATCCCCTCCCTTTTTTTCTTTTTTTGGGTGGTAGTAGTGGAGGAGGGAAGACCCATTGAGATGAAGCAAGACTCTGGATTCAGTCTCCCAGAGTAAAGCCAGCTACATTTTCACTTTAGGGTTCTGGGGTACCCTGAATGGTTGGATTGTCTTTCTCTAACACCATCACCTCTAGTCCTCGTTCTGTTGTGTTTCACCGTATTCTGGTGTGTTTCACCCATTGTTAACTATCAGTGATTAATATTTAAGTTGTATTTAACAAATTAACACTGATTAGCTTTTATAAAGGTTTTTATTTTTTCTATGAAGATACAGCAAGAACTGAAGTATTAAACATCACCCTCTGCAAACACCTGGGGGACAGCAAACACTCTTCCTTCCTCCTTTCTGCCTCAGTCTCTGGGAAGAGTCAGCTCAAATTTAAAATAATTTTTATATAGTTTTGGTCCCACCAAGTTCACTCTCAGATGCAGCATAAAAATTGCTAAGATGAGTCCTCAGCTACTACTGAGCTGGTTCTCGAATGTTGTTTCTTCAGGGCTTAATGTAGGCTATCTATTTATAAAACCTAGTGTAGTCTTTACTCCCATGTGGCTACCATTATGGCCTTAAGCTCACAAGGTCATAATTATCTGTTATATACCTTTAAAACAGGAAAAAATGTTCACAAAGAAAAGAGACTCATTTGTGGGCCACGTGTCAGACTTGGATGTAGAGAGCCCAAGGTTTATCCCCGTCTAGAGGCTTACTGAAAGTTTTGTCTCCACAGATATTGACAAGAAGGAAAGGAGCAAAAGCAAGAGACTTGATGTACTTGATAGTACATTTTGAATGCAGCCCAATTAGGGTTTCTCCATCAGTCAAAGGCTCCTCTTTATTTCATGGTTGGCAGAACAAGTTAAGTTACAGAATGTCTGTGCATATTCCAAAGTTTACATGGAGATTGCAACAGTTGAGCGTATTGCACATACTCATAAGGACTAGACTCACTGGCTAGTAGTTCCCCCCTATACCACAGTTACAGAGAAATCTAGGACTGTGAAGAATCACGCTTTATCTGTGTAGTGCCAACAAGAATGGAAAATAAAAACTAGTACCAAAAAATTTAGGTGTGTGGTGGCATGTCCGGGAGCCGGTAGTAACCAGGAGGTGAGATATGGAGGCTTGGATCCTGGGAAGATAGAGTGATAGTAGTAGTAGTAGTAGTTGTAGTAGTAGTAGTAGTAGTAGTAGTAGTAGTGGTGGTGGTGGTGGTGGTGGTAGTAGTAGTGGTAGAAGAAGTATGGAAGAAGTAGCAGAGCAAGGGTAGGGGGAAGAGGGAAGAAGAAGAAGTAGTAGCAGTAGTAGCAGCAGCAGCAGTAGTCAAAGTAGTACTACTACTGTCTCTCCCTCCCTCCCACTATCTCTCTGCCCTTTTTTTACTCTATCGTTTTATTGTCTGGAAACATACTAATGCAGATGGCATCTTAGAGTCCTAGAGATTGCCTGGATCATTGAGAGTTTTTAGTGACTTGTTAGCATGTCAGAAGAAGGTTCCTGACTTTGAGGCTAGCTTTCTTTTCAATATACTATTCTGCTTGCCAGTGCTTTTATTCTTTTACAACTATCTTTGGCAATTTTTTTTTTTGGTGAGGCAGTTGGGTTTAAGTGACTTGCCCAGAGTCACACAGCTAGTGACTGGCAAGTGTCTGACAATGGGTTTGAACTCAGGTCCTCCTGACTCCAAGGCTGGTGCTCTATCCACTACACCACCTAGCTGGCCCTTTCTTTGACAATTTAATGGATGCCATATGATATCTCAATTTTTAAAATTATATTTTTCTAATTACTAGGGTATCTTAATTTTTCAGTTATCAATATTTTGTGTCATTAATTTGTAGAACTGCCTTTCATATTCTTTGGCTGTTTTGATGTTAGATTTTATATATATATATATATATATATATATATATATATGTATATATATATATATATATATATATATATATATATATAAAATTAGAAATTTGTGTGAATTCCTGAGTGGCTTTTTTGTTAGATTTTTATAATGCTGCTAGATACTTTGGTGGACTTGTGATTTCATCACTATGTTCTCTCCAGTGGTTCAGATTGTAACTTTGTCCTGGGTAAATCTTGTCTATGTTCTCTTGTGCATCTTCCATGGGGGTGGGAGTCTACAGCATTTTCCTTTATATTTACAACACTTGTTGTATAACTCTGGGCAAGTTACTTAATCCTTCTCAGCCTCAGTTTCCTTATCTATAAAGTGGGCATAGTAATAGCATCAACTTCACAGAGTTGTTGTGAAGATCCAATGATGTAATATATGTATAGTTCTTTGCAAACCTTAAAAGCTCTATATAAATTCTAGCTATTGTTATCATCATCATCATCATTAATATTATGAATACCATTAGAACAGCTGTACTGTTCACAAGCTATCCATTTCTTTTACTACATTATTGCCTGATCTAGTTTTCTGCTTATATATCTTTATGATAGTCTTTATGCCATTTCTTTTCTGTGGTTCTTCATGGGTAATATGTTTTAGCCTACTTATGCCTATTGTGTTCTTCTGTATTATGCTTTTTTATTTCTCCAGAGACAATGATATTCAGTGACTTGTAGGTATATGGCATATTGATGTTAAAAAGGGTAGGCCTTTGTTTCAGACCTAAGCTTGATGTCATTAAATGTACTTTCTAATTTCCCAAGGACAAATATCTAGATTGCTGTCTTCCTATTTAGTTTTGAGGTATTTATTAAGATACCACAAATAATGATGAACTAGTTTTAGGGGTTGTCTATCCAATAGACAGCCAATGTAAAGGTACAGAGATGGGAGATGGATGATGTATGAGGAACAGCAGAAAAATTAGTTTGGGTGGATTGAAGAATGTTTGAAGAGGAGTGACATATATAATAAACTTAAATGAAATAATGTTGCTTGCTTTGGAAACTGTAAAGTGCTATATCAATGTTAGGTACTATTATTATTAGTGTTATTATTAATAGTAATAAGTTTAGAGAGGTATGTAGAACTGGGTTGTAAAGCAGTTTTAATGCCAAGCTTTCTTGTAAACATATTTTTTCCTCTACTGATTTTCATTGTTTTATGAAGTAATAGTGTTCCTAATCCTTTATTTTCCTCCATAAGATTTAAAATAAAAAAAAATAATCAGCCAAGATCTGACTCCTTACCCTCCAACCTCTCCCCCAGGTGAACATAAGAAAGACTAAACCAATTAAAACATATATAGTCAATCAGAACAGATCTCCACGTTGGCCATGTCCCAAAAATATTTATCTCATTCTTCATTCTGAGTCCTTCATCTCTTTATATCAGGAGGTGAGTAGCATGTTTAGCTAATTAGTCCTCTGGAATCCTGGGTGGTCATTGTGTTGATAAGAGTTTAGCACAATAGTATGCCATCATATTTATATACCATAATATGTTCACCCATTCCTCAATTTATGGGCACCCCTCAGATTCCCATTCTTTACCTCCTCAAAAAGTTATCTATATATCTATATCTATCTATATCTATCTATCTATATATATGTATGTATGTATGTTCCCCCCACCCCGGCAATTGAGGTTAAGTGACTTACCCAGGGTCACACAGCTAGTAAGCTTCGTGTCTGGTGTGAGACTGGATTTGAACTCAGGTCCTCCTGACTCTAGGGCTGGTGCTGTATCCACTGCACCACTTAAACTGCCCTGAAAAGCTGTATTTTTGTATGTTCTTAGTGTTTGTTTTGTTTAGGATTAATCCACCCTACTAGTTTATACCCTTCCTTCTTCTCCCCTTTCCCTCCTATTTTCCTGTTGAGTGAAATGTATTTCTGTATCCAGCTCAGTTTGTGTGTGTGTATTCTTCCTTCTTTTGACCATCAGATGAGGGTGAGGTTCAAGTGTTGGCTGTTCCCTCGCTTCTTCTCCCTTGTTTGTATATATGTTTATTTGTGTACCCTGATTATTTGAGAGTTTTCCTTAATCTTCCTTTTCCTTCTCCCCACTCCTCAGTGTCTAATAGAACTCTTTCTTTAAACTCTGACTCTGACAGAGTTCAGAGGGAAGACAAGTATCATCTTCCCTTATTTGAATGTAAGCAGTTTATCTCTGTTTAGTCTGTTATCCTTGTTCATTCGTATTTACCATTTTTATGTGTGTCTCTTCACTCTTGTGTTTGAACTTCAGAGTTTCTCCTCAACTCTGGTCTTTTCATCAGGAATACTTGGAAATCCTCTGTTTCATTAAAGGTCCATTTTTCTCTTGTAGTTTTATATATAGTTTTGCTAGGTAATTTAATCTTCATTGTAGCTCATATTACTACTTCATGACTGCTAAATTATGTGTAATCCTGACTGTAGCTCTTTCATACTTGTATTCTTCCTTTCTGGAAGTTTGGAGTATTTTTTTTTTCTTCTACCTGGAAGCTCTGAATTTTGGCTTGGGAGTTTTTATTTTGAGGTTTCTTCAGCCAGTGATCTGTGGATTCTTTATAATTCTGTGTAGTCCTCTGGTTCTAAGAGATGTAGACAGTTTTGAGATTTCTTAAACTAGAATGTCTAAGCTTCTTTTTTTTTAGTCAAATAGTCCAGTGATTCATAAATTTCTTCCTCCTTGATCAGTTTTCCAGGTCAGATGTTTTTTGCTGTGAGATACTTTCTTCTATATATTTTTTTCTGCCCTTTGACTTTGTTTTAATATTTCTTGTTGCATCATAAAGTCATTGGCTTCTGTTTCATCCGTCCTAATTTTCAAGGAGCTTGTTGTTTAGGAGAGATTTTGGACCTCTTATGCCAAACTGTTCTTTCACTTTCTAATTCTTTATTTCATAGCTCTTATTCCTTTTCCATTTGTTTCTTTAAGTGTTCTCATTCTCTCTATTAAAAAAAAAATTTACGGGCAGCTAGGTGTTGCAGTGGATAGAGCACTGGCCCTGAAGTCAGGAGGACCTGAGTTCAAATCTGGCCTCAGACCAAACACTTGACACTTAATAGCTGTGTGACCCTGGGCAAGTCGCTTAACCTCAATTGCCTTTAAAAAAAATTAAACTCTTAAAAAAATTCTCAAATTATCTCTTCCAAGAATTCTGGTTGAATTTGTGCCCAAGTTGTAATTTGCTTTGAGGCTTTGCTTGTGGATGTTTTGGAGTAATCTTTTCTATTTGTGTCTTGAACATCTCTGTCACCGTTATATGTTTTCCAGGTCAGTTCTTTATTTTTTTACTATGAGATAACCTTATTCTTTCTTCTATTTTTTCAACCTTTTAATTTTGTTTTACTATTTCTTGTTGTGAAATGAAACTGTTGGCTGCTTTTTGGTCCATTCTAATTTTTAAGGTATTTGTTGCTTAGGCAAGACTTTGGACCTTTTGTGCCAAGCTCTTCCAATTCTTTCTTCCATGGTTCTCTTTTCTTTTTTCTTCAAGTGTTCTTATTCTATCTATAAAACAATTTAAAAGTCTTTTTTTTTTAAGTTTTGTTTTACTCTTTCTAGGAATTCTAGTTGAATTTGTGCCAAAGCTATGTTTTCCTTTGAGGCTTTGCTGGGGGTGGGTGTGTGTGTGTGTGTGTGTGTGTGTGTGTGTGTGTGTGTGTGTGTGTGTGTGTGTGTATTTTTTTTTTTAGTTATTCTCTTTTGGATATGGGTCTTGAGCATGCCTATCACCATAATAGCTTTTTATAGGGGAAGTCTTTTTTTGTTTGTTCATTCTTTTAGCCAGTTTCATGGCTGGACTTGATGTTACAGTGAGGCACTGTGTACTTCTTGTTGCTGCTTTCCTCTGTGTTTTGTTATTGCGGGATCTCAGGGATGGACTAGAGACCTACAAACTTTCATTGCTCCCAAAGTGATCTGATTCAGGGCAGAGTCTGAGAGCTGTCCTGTAACGCTAGCCTCTTTACTCTCCCATGAACAAAACGCTCCATAGCTGGGTTCTAAGCAAGCAATTTCTCTGGCTGTCTGCCATGCTGGAATGCTCTCTTTCCTCATTTCTACCTAGTGGCTTTCCTGGCTTCCTTTAAGTCCCAGCTAAAATCCCATCTTTTATAGGAAGTCTTTCCCAGCCCTTCTTAATACTAGTGTATTCCCTCTCTTATTTACTTCTAATTTATTTATCCTTTACATATACATTTTCCTTCATAGAATATAAGCTCCCTTAAGGGCAGGAATTGTTTTGTTTTTGTTCTCATTTCCCCAGTGCCTTTAATAATGGGCCTGTTGGTTGAGTGACTGATTTGGGCTAATTATTTTACTTGTTAAAGAGGGTGGGCCAAATAATCTTTAAGGTTTCCCTCTAATTCCAACACTGCAAGTAATCATCCCTAGAAAACCAGTAAGTTCTTTAGCTTTAAACAAATTACATGATTTTATAATTGTCTGGTCAATTAATGCTAAAGGAATGATCTAGAACAGAAATTCAAAGTAGACTATTGCTAAAGTATAACACGAATGGAGCAGGGCATAGCAGTGGCTACAAAGGATATGAAGATATAAACATGATGAGCATCTTTGTATTTGTGGGTATACCTGGACACTCCATTTTCTTTTCAGGGATACCATAATGAAAATGCCATGTGCCAGTGGGGCACTGCACAGTTATGTGCTGTGTTGATTGGACTTTTCTGAATACTTGGAGCCCTTGTTGGTTTTTAGTTTCCCAGTGTACAGTGTACATGTCGCCAAGGTACAGTCATTATGATTATATGCCAGGTTGGGTAGCATAGATTTAAGGTGAGAGCATTTCTTTCTAGCATTTGTAAAGTTGTTGAGAATTACAGTATGACTGTGCCATCTATTTTTTTTTCCATAGACTTTTATAATTTAATACTTTAGTCAGGCTTAGGAAAGATCTAGACCTGTAGTTTCATTGTTGTAGGAAGCTAGCCTGAGGCAAGGAAATTTCCTCTACCAGTATAGAACTAACGCTGTTCTGCAATTTATAATCTTAGATAATTTTCTGGAATACTGAAGAGGTTGCGTGACTTGCTTGGGATCACAAGGACTGTATGTTTTGGGAGGCAAGACTTGAACCTAGCACTGTGTTATATGTTAAAATCTCTTCTTTTGTTATCTGTGGGATGTTCCTTTCTCACAAAAGGGCTCTTGCTCTGGGCTCAGGTAAATGTGTTACTCCTGTGGGAGCCTGGACCCAAAGAAAGGGGAGCAGGTTTTTTTTCCTTAAACTGTCTAGTTCATTCTATCTCTACTCTACCCTGCAAGTTCCAGGAAAAAAAATCTCTTAAAAGTTGAGTATGGCTTATGTCTGGTGTCTCCTCATAAAGGAATTAACAGGGTCCCTTCTAGAGAAGGTACTCAAGGTACCTAGATTTAGGTATAGGACAGATTAATTCCTCTACCCTCAAAAGAAATACTGTAAATGAAAGACTCAGAAGCATATGCTGACAAATGGTTAAAACATGAAACAGTATAAAACATGAAATGGTGTCCCATCACTCTTGTTGTACTTTGTAGGGGACTTAAAAGACAACTTTGTAGGACTGCACTTCATATCAGCCCGGTACAAGAAACTTAGAAGTCCAGGTCTTCTGGCTAGCCATGCATAGCTCTTTAGTCTTTTCAACTGCAGAATCTTCCTAGCAGTGGTGCCCTTCTGAGAATTGTCCCTGAACATTACCTACTGGGCAACCAGCCCTCTTCACTTGAATTTAGCTGTAACTGACAGAGTGCTAGTAAACACAGCTCCAGGATCTCTGTTTGGTAACCTGGGCTCAAGGAAAGAAACACAAAGCATAAGAGACAACTTGGGACCTGAGGTATTGTCTCAGTTTTGCCTAGGCAGGTACATATTATTACTATTAGAAGTGCAATTACTATTGCTAAGAGTTTGGTGGCAGGGGAGAGGTTAGGGGGTAGGGTGGGGTGAAGAAAGACACTTGAAGTCCAAGAGGCTATATTGAAAGATAATCTGGAAGCTGTCTTTCCTTACTCTGAATATACCCCATATAGTGGGCTCAAAGGGCTCAATTGTCAAACAGCTTTGAAAGCACACTGGGTTATAAGGATAATTGAGGACCAACCAGGGGCCAGAATGTATCCCTCTCTATGGAGCCAGCGTACACGCATTCATTACCATGCCTGGTGCCTTTGTACAGCAGATCAGGGATTTCCTTGATGATGCCAGTTATACTTATTTTATAGATACGTATACTTATATATATATATATATATATATATATATATATATATATATATATATTAGTTTAAGCCTTTTGCCTTTATCAGAATAAAAAAAGTTAAACCTTTTAAAAAATATTTGACCTTCCTATTTTTGAAGTTATATTTAGTCACTGTCTTGAAAGTGAAAGAAAATTGGGGCATTTTTATAATAAACAGTGCAAAAATAACAGAGTTTAAATTCATACTCCTGAATTTTAATACCATAAAGGAAATCCTATACAATTCTGTAATGATTTTTATTATTTATTTCTCCTTTTCTTCTGAATCTTTTACTAGAGTGTATGAGTCCAGATTCTGGTATCTTTGAAAGTTTTAAGATTTGTTTTGTAGGCGTTGTTTTTCTCTAAACTTCTCTTCCTTCTCCAAGAATTCCTCTCATCCCTGCATTTTTAAAAAGTACTATATTAAGAGATCTGCTTTGAAGTTTTAAAATATTTCAGTGAAATTCTGTCGGATGTTTAGTTTGTGATCTTTGTAATATGAAAATACACTTTTAATGATTTTTCAGAGAAAAATTATGTATTTAGAGAGTTGCCTGGGACCCTGACAGGTTAAGCAACTTGTCCATAGTTTCACAGTATGTGCAAAAAAAAAAAATCTATATCTATACATATATAAGGTATATTAAAATTCAATACACAACATATAACATAATTATTCACTGAATCCAAGCATGTATTTATGCAATTTGTTTTCTCTACTTCCTTTTTCTCTCTATTCACATATATATGCAATCTAGTTATTTTTCTCTCTATATATTGATACATATTGATATATATAAAATCTATATAGAGAAATAAATAGAAAAATAGATACATATCTATATTGATGCATATCATAAACATCTACATAGAAAAAATCAGTAAATTGCACATATTGCGTGTGTGTGTATATATATATATATATATATATATATATATACACACACACACACATTTGTCTTATATATCCACATAAATGCATGTTTGAATTCAGTGAATTTCTTGCAACACACTGTAGATTTTTTTCTTCTTTTTTTTACATTGTTCTTGCTCTTTACCTACCCTTTTCTAATTCAGGATAAGGAATTATCTTTAAATAAAATTGAACCAGCATTTCATTTCTCTTCTGGTTGGCATTGTCAGTCTCTTCCTAAAAGGCAAAGTATAATGTATCAGCTCATTTACTTGGGCTTCCTGTTCCCTGGTACTGTATTGAGCCAGAAGGAGGGGGTAGAACTCTTAAGGTATAAAATGAGAACTCATTCAACTGGTATGTTTGAAAATGCTACATCGTACATAATTTTAATTGTGGACAAACAGGGAACTGTAATCCTTGTTCATCCTTTATTTTTTATTCTATAAACTGGAATACTGATTTAATATTTTATTCTTAAGCAACAAAAATGATTCACAGAGCCATATTTTTCAGGTCTTGTGAAATGGAGGCAGCCGAGGGATGACTATATATGTATTCCTGTCTAGAACTTAATTACTTAGTCTCTGGGAGCTATTTGGTCTAGTCATTGCATAATTTATAATTTGTCCTTTGAATTTAAATTTGCAGAAACCAGAATTGTCTTGCAAATTTATGTTAGTTCAACCTTAAAAGAAAAAACACCCCCCTGCTTAAACGAAATGGTACTTCCTGCTTTCATAAACAGTCATGTGCATAGTTTAGCAAGGCCTGATGCCTCTGGAGCTTTTTTCCTTTATAGCACCATTGAATCACAGTCTTTACAGAAGTACTGCGAATCTTGTGGCCTCATTCTGAACAAAAGGGATTAGAGAAGAAAAATCTCTTGATAAAAGACTTTGGATAGCAAGGGCAGGCAGTCTTGGTTGTGAATATTTTCTGATTTTTCCAGAAATCAAGCAGAAGATTGAGCTGCTGATGTCAGTTAACTCTGAGAAGTCGTCCTCTTCAGAAAGGTACAGCTACATCTCTTGCATGAACAATTAATGGTGTAGCATTGCTAAGAAGCAAACCAGTCTATTTTTTTCTTGTCAAGTTTGATATAATGTGTTTTATTGTATGCTGGGTTTTTGTGTTGTATTTATGTTGGTCAAACTGTTCTTTCTTTGCAGAGGATTATGGATTTTTTTTTTAAACAAATAGTGAAATCCAACCAGCTGCAGCATGCAAATGACTATATAGCATACTGCTGGTTTATGTATAGCAGACATTGAAACCTTAAAAAAATTTTCTTTAACAATAAAGAATTCCTTGATTTCTTACAAAAATTGCCAGCATTAGATTTTTTTCTTCCTTTATTTTTAGGGGGCTGGTACACAATTACTAAGGTTATCTCTTAAATCCAGGTTGAAAAAATTGAGTTTTTTTATCGTGCTAAACATGTTGTTATATGGAAAGGGAGTGCCCTTTGTAAATAGCTTAGGAATTGCAAACCCACAGATTAGTCACATTCTGTGAGATAGATATGATGCTTCTTCAAGTCTGTGCTAGGAAATGGAACAGTCACTGCATGCGGTAATGGTTCATGCCTGCAGGTAAGGACAAAATGACTCAGAAGTATTTTTAAAGCAATTATTTCATCTGTCAATCAAATGATTATATTTTTTAGTAGATATTTCACATTTACTTAGTATTTTGCTACATGAAGTAGAGCCAAGAAATTTTTGTTTTGGAACTGAAATAAAGCTGTAGTGATTATCTTGGTATAATAAACAGTAAAATGGATTTGCTACTGTTTACCAGAAATATGTATACTAAATAGTATTACATATTCAGAGTATTAAAGAAGTTATGTTGTTTTCCTTTATCATTTATTTAGTATATACTGAATATTGATATTTTGCAGTTGAATAACAAGCTATTTATTTTGGGGGGCAGTAAATTCTATATTTTTGCATTTTTTTAAAACTACAGAAACATAAGTAGTTTAAAATTAAAAATAATAAAATACCTTAGGCAGAATGCTTGAAGATATAATGTACTCATAAAGAGGATTTAATTTTATGAAGTAGTATATAAAGAGTAGTCTTTTAGACAAAATGATCACTTTAAATGAATTAATTAGTAGAATGAGGAGGTAGGTTTGTGTCCTTAGACTAAAGACATTGCATAAATTTCTTATGTGATAAAAAAAAACCATAGCTGAATAAATAGGGAAAATGGTGGGAATTTTGTTGTCCTTTTCTGGAAATTAGAGTTTGACGTGATGATTTTCTTTTCTAAAATAAAAAAAAAATTCAGGAGGTTTGTTTCTTGCACATTTCTCACTTCAGATCTGTGACGAGCCATAAGATATTAAACATTCTGTTTGCTAAGGGGAAAAAAGAAAACAATCTTATGTCCTGTGACTGTGGTGCCAGTAAAATGGTGGTGATGGGAGGATATGAAGATTGGGGGTGGGGGGAGGTTCAGTAGTGAGGAAGATAGGTGCCAGCTGTTATTAGAGCTTTGGATAATAGGAACAAGGTTCATGATTGGTTGATATTGATAGCAGTTAATATATTACCTTTTTGGAGGAACATGAATTCTTTAAAGAAACTTGTTGAATAGAGTGAATGAATGCCATTGAGAGAAAAATTAGGAATGACTGAAATATTTCTGGAATAATTTATTGTAGGAAAAGAAGGTATTAAAAATAATTTGTTAACTGAATAGTTCATATTGCTGCCCAGTCTCTTATTGTAATCTTGGGGAAAGGGTGAAAATATGTAGTTATGATTACATTTAGAAATTAAGCACAATGTATATACAATAACTTGGCACATAATTTTCCTTGGGCTATTTTTTAAAGTGGTTGGACAAAAGAGTATGTACGTCAATATATATATATATTTTTTACAAAAGCTGACTTATTAGATAATAAATTGAAAATAAAGTAGTTTGTAGTTGATCTAGATACCAAACTAAACATTATTTTGTGATTAGACCTTCTGGCTTGTCAGATTTCTTTTCAAGCATCTAAGGTGAAAAAAAGGAAACAAACATGAAAATAGGATATCTAGAGAAAGATCAAGAGAATTTTAAGTGCTTGACTTCATTTTAAAAACAAGGAAATTCAGATGACTTGAAACTCTTGATGATATGTTGTGCTCAGGAATTTTGTACTTTAAACTACTTTTTTCAGGGCTATCTATAAAAATTTTCATAGATGAATCTCCCATTTTTCTGTATTTTTAGAATGTAGAAATTTCTGAGTTAAAATCCTTGCTTTAATATTATCTTTTCCAAGTTGGCAATCTTGGAGATATGGCAGTAGTCTTAAAGGCAGTTACATTTGGAATTTACATCAGCATTGGGAAACTTCCATTGTGTATATTAGGAAGGTTGGTGATAAAACTTCTGACTTTTTGAAGGAAATTGTAGTCATAGTGGTGACTCTTTGAAGAGACCAGAAATCATCATTTTACGCAATCAGTATTGTTTCCTGTGAGGGAAGGGATAATCCTTTATTACTGCAGGAATTGAAATAAAGACATCAACACCCTCAAACATGAAAGTTTTCTATATAAAATCTGGAAGTTTCTGCATCATGAACCTCATGATTTTTGTGCCACAAATTTTTATTTACTTAGAGAGATTGGCAGTGTTGAGGAAAGTAGGTAAAAATGGAATTAATTGTGACTGAGAAATAATAAAAGAAAATTATTTTTTCCTCATTATTCTTTAAAAGAATTATTGATTTTTTAAAAAGCAAATTTTATTGATTTTTTACATTACCAAAATTTCCCCTAATACCTCATTTCCTTCTGCTCCCAAGAGAAACCTCCCCATATAATAGATGTTTTTTAAAGACAAGCGAAAACATTGGCAAAATTGATTAATATATCTGAAAAGCCTGAAAAAGTACCAGTGTACCAAAGTTGTGAATCTCTCTTTTCTGAAAAGGGGTGTAGTTGGGGTGTCTTCTTTGATGTCATACTTGTTCTTAGTAATTTTGCAACGTTCGCTTTTGATTTTTCTTGTGTGTTTCTTTCTATTTACATTGGTGTAGTCTTTGTATATATCGTTTCTTGTCTCTGCTTACTTCACTCTGCATCAGTTTGGATAGATCTTTCCACCCTTCTCTGTATTCCTCACATGTCATTTCTTATAGTGCAATAACATTCCATTGTTTTCATGTACCACAGTTTGTTTAGTCATTTCCTAATCCATGGGCATCCAATTTGTTTCGAATTATTTTCTATAAGCAAGAATATTATCACACATATATATACACACACATACATATGTGTACATGTATATGTATATCTATATGTTTGTGTGTATGTATGTGTACCTTTTTCATGTCAGTCATCTTTTGGTTATCAGCTCCATAGTGCAATCTATGGTTCAAAGAATGTGTATATTTTAGCCACTTGATTTGCATAATTCCCTGTTGATTTCAAAAATGGTTACACTGATTCACAGCTACATCAACAATACACTAGAGTACTTATCTTCCTATAATTCTTCTAACATTAAATATTGCCATATTTTGTATTTTTTGCCAATTTCCATGATATGCAGTGTACCAGTTTCTTAGGATTATTTGATTTTAATTTCTATTATTATTAGTTACTTGGAGCATTTTTTCATATGGTTCTTAGTAGTTTGCACTTTTTTTGAGAATTGTTGGTATTCTTTGAACACTTATCAATAGATAAGTAATGGCCTTCGATCGTATGTTTGCATGTGTGTGCCTATATAAATGTGTATCTATATTTGTATATATCTGCTAATTTCTTATAAGAAACACATTTTTTAGAGAGATTTGTGAAAAAAAATTTTTACCGCCATTTGACTGCTTCCCATCTTATCCTAGGTACGTTAATTTTTTTTTTTCGTGTAGAAACTTTTCAGTTTAGTGTCATCAAAGTTATCTGTTATATCCTTAGTAATAGTAATTGCCTTTAAGTCTTGTTTGGTTTAAGAACATATGCCCTTCCCATAGCTGTGAAAGGTGTATGACTTTCTTCTGTTTTTCTTATGGTATGATCTTTATTATTAAGGTCATGTATCCATTTAGAATGTATTGTGAAATGATGTAAGGTATTGGACTAAGCCTAATTTCTGCCAGACTGCTATCTAGTTTTCCAAACAGATTTTGTTAAATAGGGAGTTCTTCCCTAAGTACTTTATATTTTCTGGTTACTGAACACTGCCTATTCTGCTCCTTTTATCTACCTCTCTGTTTTTAAACTAATGGTTTTTTAAAAAAATAATAATTTATTTTGAATTATCAACAATCACTTCTATAGGCTTTTGAGTTTTAAATTTTTCTCCCCCTCCCTCCCCACTTCCCTCCCCAAGATGGCACAAAATCATATACATTCCTATTAAACATATGTTCACATTAGTGATGTTGTAAGAATTAGAACTAATACGAGGAACCACCAGAAAGAGGAAACAAAACACAACAGAAAAAAAAAATACCAAATAGTATGCTTCGATCTGCATTCAAACTCCATAGTTCGTTCTTTGGATGTGGATATCATTTTCCATCATGAGGCCTTTGGAGAAGGATCCTTGCATTGCTGAGAAGGGTTAAGTCTGTCAACATTAGTCATCATACAACGTGGCTGTTACTGTGTACAGTGTTCTCTTGGTTCTGCTTACTTCACTCAGCCATCAGTGCATACAGGTCTTTCCAGGTTTTTCTGAAGTCAGCCTGTTCATCATTTCTTATAGCACCATAGCATTCCATTACCTTCATATACCACAACTTGTTCAGCTATTCCCCAATTGATGGGCATTCTCTCAATTTCCAATTCTTTGCCACCACAAAAAGAGCTGCTGTAAATATTTTTGTATGTGTGGGTCCTTTTCCCATTTGTGTGATCTCTTTGGGATACAGCCCTAGAGGTGCTATTGCTGGGTCAAAGGGTATACACGTTTTTATAGCCCTTTGGCCATATAAACTAATGATTTTGATCAGGGTACAGATAATATTGAAGGGATTACATCAACACTTTCAGATGTAAACATTTTCATTATAAAATCTAAAAATTTCACATTTTGCTTCCAAATTACCCCCTCCTCTATAGAGTCCTGCCTTGTAACAAAGAAACACCATTAAGATAATCAAAATAAATCTTTGTATACATCAGGACTTATAGTTCATGTAACATTTTGCAACCATAGACCACACCTTTTTACCAACAGCAAGGAAGTATATGATAAATCAAGATTGGTAGTTACCTTGATCTGAAATCTGATGTTTGTTAGTGTTGTTTTTTTTTTTAAATCATGATTAATGTGGATATTCTCTTGTTTCTGCTTAATTACTTTATTCTGCAATAGTTCCTAAAAATTCCCCCACTATTTCTGATTCTATTCATTAGCTTGTTCTACCATTTCCCAATTGATGGGAATCTATTTGCTCTCCCCAAAAATTTCTACTGTGATCTATTTTGGCATATATAGGACCATTGTGTTTGTCTTTAATATTCTTAGGTTATATGTCCAATAGTCTTCTTGAGCAAATGAACAATTTAGTTGCTTTTCTAGTGTAATGCACATTGTATTCTATAATACTTTGAACACTTCATAATTCTACCAGTAGTTTTTCTTTTTAAAAAAATTCAAAATTTTAAAAAATTTTGTGAGTTTTAAATTCTCTTCCTCCACTCCTCCCCTACCCATTGAGAAAGCAATAAAATGATACCCATTATACTTATAAAAGTCGTGTAAAACATTTCCACATTAGTTATGTTGTGGAAAAAAAAGCAAGAAAAATAAAGAAAAAAATATGTTTCAGTCTGTACTCAGAGGCCATTTAGTTCTCTGGAGATAGATAGCATTTTTCACCCTCAGTCCTTAGGAATTGTTATGAATTGTTGCATTGATCGAAGTAGCTAAGTCTTTCACATTTGATTATTGTTACACTATTGCTGTTACTGTGTATAATGCTTTCTTGGTTCTGCTCACTTTACTTGTATGTTTGTATGTCTTCCCAGGTTTCTTTGAAATCATCCACATTGTCATTTCTTAAATTATGATAGTATTCCACCACTATCATATGCCATAATTTGTTCAGTCTTTTCACAATTGATAGGCATTCCCTCAGTTTTTATTTCTTTGTCACCACAAAAAGAGCTTCTATAAATGTTCTCGTATATATGAGTCCTTTAACTTTGTCTTTACTCCCTTATTGGTAAAGAATTAATAGTTTTATTGCTGGATCAAAGGATTTGCAAAGTTTCATAGCCCTTTGGGCCCAATTCCAAGTAGTTCTCCAGAATGGTGGGACTAGTTCACAGCTCTACCAACAATACGTTAGTATACCTATTTTTCTACACCCCCACCAACATTTGTCATTTTCCTTTTCTGTCATTTTAGCCAATCTGATGGGTATGTGGTATTCCCTTAAAGTTTGCATTTCTCTAGTTATTAGTGATTTAGAGATTATTTTCATATAACTATTGATAGCTTTGATTTCTTCTTCTGAAAATTGCTCATTCATATCCTTTGACCATTTATCAGTGGGATAATAGATCTTATTTTTATACATTCCACTCAATTCCTTACATATTTGTGAAATGAGACCTTTCTTTGTCAGAGAAACTTACTGTAATCCCCCCCCCTCAGCTTTTTTCTTTCTTCTTAATTTTGGCTGCATTGGTTTTGTTAATTCAAAACCTTTTGGCTTTAATGTAATCAAAATTATCCATTCTACCTCCTTTGATATTATCCAGTTTTTGTTTGGTCTTGAATTCTTATATTCATAGATCTGACAGGTAATTTTTTTCGGTGCTACCCTCTTTTGCTTTTGATCTCCTTCTTTATGTCTAACTAGTGTACTCATTTTGAGCTTATTTTGGTACACAGTGTGAGATGTTGAGCTATGCTTGGTTTCTGCCATACTACTTTATGGTTTTCCCAGCAGTCTTTTTTGAATAGTGAGTTCTTGTCCCAGTTACTTAGATTTCTGGGTTTATCAAATAATAGCTTACTGTGATCATTTGCTTCTATATATTGTGTACCTACTCTATTCCATTGATCAACCACTGTATTTCTTATTCAGTACCAAACTGTTTTGGTGATTCCTGCTTTCTAGTATAGTTTAAGACCTGACACTTCTAGGCCTCTTCCTTCACTCCCCCCCCCCATTAATTTTCTTGATATTGTTGACCTTTTTATTCCTTCAGATGATTTTGTTATTTTTCCTAGCTTTATAAAGTAATTCTTTAGTAGATTGATTAGTATAGCACTGAATAAGCAAACTAATTTAGGTAGAAATTGTTATGTTTCTTATATTGGTTTCGCCTACTTATAAACAATTAATATTTTCCCAGTTGTCTAGATCTGTGTTTGTGTGAGAAGTATTTTTGTAATTGTGGTCATATAGTTCTGTGAATATCCTTAGCAGGTAGACTCCCAGGTATTTTATATTTGCTCCAATTATTTTTTGGTGGAATTTCTCTTTCTATCTCTTCATGCTGGGTTTTGTTGGTAATATGTAGAAATGCTGGTGATTTGTTTGAGTTTATTTTATGTCCTACAACTTTGCTAAAGTTGTTAAATCTTTTGACTAGTTTTAGTTGATTCTTTTGGTTGTCTAAACATACTATCGTATGATCTGCAGAGTGACAGTTTTGTTTCCTCATTCCCTATGCTTATTCCTTCAATTTCTTTTTCTTGTCTTATTGCTATAGCTAGCATTTCTAGTAGAAAATTTAACAACAGTGATGATGATGGATATCCTTGCTTCACTCCTAATCTAACTGGAAAGACTTCTTGATTTTAGAATAGATACTGCTTATTTTAAGAAAAGTGCCATTTATACCTATGCTTTCTACTTTTTTTTTTTTTAAATAGGAATAGGTATTATATTTTGTCAAAAGGTTTTTCTGAATCTATTAATATAATTGTATGATTTTTGTTGTTTTTCTTACTGCTATGATCAGTTATGCTTATACTTTTCCTAATATTGAGCCAGCCCTGCATTTCTGGTAAAAATCCAACCTGGTGATATTAGCTTTGTGATATATTGCTACAATCTCCTTGCTATTATAGTATTTAAAATATTTGCTTCAGTTTTCATTAGGGAAGTTGGTCGACAGTTTTCTTTCTGTATTTCTGCTCTCTGTGGTTTAGTTATCAAAATTATATTTGTGTCATAGAAGGAATTTGGTGAGACTCCTTTACCTATATTTTCCAAACTGTTTGTATAGAATTGGAATTAATGGTTATTTAAATGTTTGGTAGAATTCACTTATAAATCCATTTGGTCCTGGTTTTTTTTTTTTGGAGGTCATTTATGGCTTTTACAATTTCCTTTCCTAAAGTAGGGTTATTTAAATATTCTTTTTCCTTTTCAGTTAATCTGGGCAATTTTTATTTTTAGAAATATTGATTATCATTTTATTGGTCTAAAGTTGGGCAAAATAGCTCCTAATAATAGGTTTAATTTCATCTTGATTGGGTATGCATTCACCCTTTTCATTTTTGAGGCTGCTAATTTGGTTTCTCCTTTTAAAAAAAAATCAAATTAGCTAGTGGTTTATTCATTTTATTTTTTTCTATAAAAGCACTTCCTAGTTTTATTAGTTGGATTGACTTTTTTTCTCTTTCAATTTTATTAATCTCTCCTATGAGTCTTAGCATTTCTCTTTTGGTATTTACTTGGGGATTTAACATTTGTTTTTCTAGTTTTTTTCTAGTTTTTTTAGTTGAATGCTGAATGTATTGCTCTAATCTTTCTTTTATTGATGTAAACATTTATAGATATAAATTTTCCCCTTTAAAGTACTGCTTTTGCTACATCCCACAAAATTTGTTCTATTATCTCATTGTGGTAACTATCTTTAGTGAAATTATTGCATATGTCTGTGATTTGTTCATTCTTTGTGATTAGATTATGTAGTTTCCAATTAATTTTTAAACTGTGCTTCAAAGGCCCTTTATTGAATGCAATTTTTATTGTGTTATGATCAGAGAAAGCTGATTTTAATATTTCTGCTTTTCTGCAATAAGGTTTTATGTCCTAATACATGGTCAGTTTTTGTGAAGGTGTCATGCATGGCAGAGAAAAAGGTATATTCCTTTCTATTCACATTCAAAATTGTGGGTAAAGTGAGGTCCCTTACTGGTATAGTTTTACTGTTTATTTCCTCCTGTAATTCATTGAACTTCAAGAATTTAGATGATATATCATTTGGTGCAAATGTGTTCAGTATTGATATTAATTCATTGTCTATGGTACCTTTTAGCAAAATTTATTTTCCATGAATATCCCTTTTATATAGGTCTGTTTTTGCTTTCTCTGAGTTTATGGTTCCTACCCCTGCCATTTTTACTTCAGCTGAAGCATAATAGTTTCTGTTCCAGCCCTTTATTTTAACTGTGTTTCTTTCGGTTTTAGTGTGTGTCTTGTAAACAACGTATTGCTCTATTCTTGTTTTTAATTCATTCTGCTATTCTCTTCTATTTTATGGGTGAATTCATCCCATTGGCATTCACAGTTATAATTACTAATTGTGTATTTCCTTCCATCCTATTTCTTCTCTGTCTCTGTCTCTCATACCATCCCATTACAAAAGTCTGTTTTGCTTCTGACAACTGCTTCCTTTAATCTATCCTCTTTCTTATGCTTCTCTCTCTCTCTCTCTCTCTCTCTCTCTCTCTCACTCACCATCCCATTTCAAAAGTCTGTTTTGCTTATGAACACTGCCTCCTTTAATCTGTCCTCTTTCTTATGCCCCTTCCCCTTTCTTTTATAACCACCTTCTGCTACTTCCCTGTTGGGTAAGGTGAATTTCTATACTCAACTGTGTGTATATATTGGCTTCTTTCATTGAACCAGTTCGGATGAGAGATTCCAGCATTCCTTCCCCCTGTTTTCTCCTTCATTGTAAAAACTCTTCCTTGCATGCCTGTTTTATGTGAGATAACTTTCTATATTCTTTCTTTTACTTCCTCCTTCTCTCAGTGCATCCCTCTTTCTCATCCTTCTAGTCTTTTTTTGAGATCATCCCACCATAATAGACTCACAGTCCAGCCTTCTGTTTAAAGACTGTCTTTAATGATGATACTGTTCTTTAGGGATTAAATGTATCATTTTTTCACATGGGAATATAAACAGTTTAACCTTGTTTAATCATTATGATTTCTCATATTTATATTCTTTTCTTAAGTCTTTGTGTTTGTCAGATTCTCTATTCAGATCTGGTCATTTCATCATGTCTTCTATTTAATTAAATGTTGATTTTTCCCTCTGTAGGATTATACTCCGTTTTGTTGGGTAGGTTATTCTTCTTGCTTGTAATAGTAACTCTTTTGCCTTCCAGAAAATCATGCTCCAAGCTTTCCATACCTTTTAAGTGATATTTACTAGACTTTTTATGATCCTGACCTTGGTTCTACAGTATTTGAATGGTTTCTTTGACTATTGGCAAATATTTCTCAATATTCCTGGGAATTTTCATTTGAAATTTCTTTCATGAGGTTACTGGTGGATTTTTTTTTCAATTTCTTATTTGCCCTTTGATTCTAGCATACACATGTAGTTTTCCTTTATAATTTCTTCAAATGCGATGTCTCATTATTTTAAAAGGAAATCATGGTTTTCAAGTAGTCAGATAATTCGTAAGTTATTTTTCTTAGATATATTTTCTGGATCAGTTGTTTTTTTCTTATGATATATTTCATTTTTTTTTTTAAGTCTTGACTTTGTTTTATTGTTTCTTGATTTTTCATGTAGTCATCAGCTTCTATTTGACCAATTCTGATTTGGGACGAGTTTTCTCTTTAGTGAGGTTTTGTACTTTTTTTTTTTTACCATTTGGTTAAATCTGATTTTTAAGGAGTTTTTTCTTCATTTTTTTTGTCTTTGTTTTACCAAGCTCTTAATTCTCTTTTCATATTTGATAGCACTGTTTTTCCAGTTTTTCCTTTATTGCTCTTACTTAATTTTTAAAATAATTTTTTGCTTGAAAAAAAAACCCAACAAAACTCTTTCTTTAGCTTTTCCTAGGAATTCTTGTTTAACTTGTGTCCAACCTGCATTTTTCTTTAAGGCTTTACTTGTAGATGTTTTAAAGTTAATTGTCTTCTTCTTGGTTTGCGTCTTGAGCTTCCCTCTCACCTCTTTTATGGTTAGGATCTTAATTTAAATGTTTGCTCATTTCTCCAGCGTACTTCTTAGACTTTGGATTTTATGTTAAAGTTGGGCCCTTCTCACTTCTAGGGGAATAACTGTCCTCAGATTCTGTCTGTTTTGTCCTATTTTCTTGATCTGAGTCTCTAAATTTTGGTATCTCCAAAGTGGTATGATTGACAGAGAGGTTTGGTCACAACATTCTTTGTCTGTGCTCTGCTCTTATTCAGATAGGACCTTTACTACCATGTGATTCCTATTGCTCTGCGTCTGCAACCTTGAAAAGGGGTAATACGTGACAAAACTGCCAAATGGCACCTGACTTTGCACCTAGGGTTAGAACAAGCACTCCCTGGGATCTCTTGCTAACCATGTGTGGAGTACCCTTACTCTCTGTGGACATTCATGCTGCTGCTGCTTTCACCATTGTTACTCACCATCCCCTGCTTGATGATGTAGTCACTCTGTGCCATATCCCATACCCTTCAACACCGTACCCCAGCCCCTACCCCAGTGTCTGCAGACCTCTTTCTTCTGTCTTCCTGAGCTGTCTTGAGCTGAAAAAATGCCTTCCTGTGACCTTTTTTTTTTTTCCCCGTTCAGAATTCTGTTCAGTGTTTCATTTTATAGAAGAGGTTTTGGGAGAGGTATGATAGTTGTGACCTTTTACTCTACCATCTTGACTCTGCCTCTTCACTGTATTCTTTTTCAAACAATATTCATTCTTTGATAAACAGCATCATATTCATTTTTATAGCAACTAGGGAAAAATGGCATAATCCTGGTCTCAAGAAGCCTAGAATCTGAGAGATTGAGACTCAACTATTTTATCCCCTTTTACCAAGAAAAATGAATGTGATTTGATAACAGAGTTTTAAAGTTATTGTTTGTGATTACCTTAAAAGATATTGTATATAATCTTAAGAGATATATAATTAAAAACTCCCAAATTAAAAATAAAAAGAGAAGAATGCAGCACAGGTCAATGCAGTTTATATTTTAAATTATGCCTCAAGTAGTCATGGGAAATGTTTTTTATTTTATTTTTCATTTATTTTTTGGCAAGAGCCATTTACTCATAGGGTGGTTGAAATGGAGTGGAATTGTAGTTCTTTTTAAAAATAAGGGTCATTTGAAGTAACGTTACATTTAAAAGGCCCCAGAAGCCAACGAAGCTCATGTTTATGTTTTGGTGAGAGGTCTGGTGGCTCCCACTAGCAGGTCATGGTTTTCCTTAATCATTTCTGGTATACCACATATGGAGTATTATATTCAGTTCTGGATTATACATTTTAGCAAGGATATGACTATCCAGAGGAAGACAGCCAGGGTGGTAAAGGACCCTAGAGGTCATATCGTAGGAGGATGGGTTGAATGATGTGGAGAAGCTTAGCTTGAAGACAAGGAAACTTAGGGTAGATGTTATAGTAATTTGAATTTATTTAGAAGTGATCCATGAGAATCAAACATAGACTTTGGTAAGGAGTTGAAAAAGAGCATATTTAGGGTTAATAAGTTTCTAGGAAATGCTGTTAGTGCTGTCTGAAATTTGAATGGGTTGCCTTTGAGGAGGAGTTAGTGGGTTCTTTTTCTTTAGAAGGCTTTAAGTGAAGTCTGCATGATAACTTGTTAGATATGTTGTATATGGGATTATTCAGGTACAGATTGGACGAATGACCTCTGAGATTCTTTGATTCCAACACTCATATAAACATTTTTTAAAAAGTACATTTTATTGTTGGGTGTGAGAGGGAGGTAATTCTGCTTCCTTAATATTTAAATGACGGGCATAGAACATTTAATAAGTAAGAAGAGAAAAACAAAGTTATTGTTTCCCATATTATCGACTGTTCATTTGAGAGACAGAAAGGCGTAGTGGATAGAGGTCAGGTCTTGCAATCTGGAAGACCTAGGCTCAAGTCCTCCAACATGTGTTACCTTTATGACTATGTGCAAGTCACTTAACCTTTCCGTACCTTAGTAACTCATTAAGACAATGCAAATTTTCACTGGTAGAAGGAGTTTTGCAGCAAAAGTTTCTTATGTCAAAAGTCATAATTCTGGACCAAAAAAAAATTGTGGATAATTAAGCAAGTGACATTAATTTAGAGGAAAGAGAAAGACAATATGATGATTCCTGTTTATTTTATTTATTTATTTCCTGTTGGAAACCTACTGTAGGTATTTCCGCAATTGAATTTCATAGGATCATAGAATTAGACCTGGATCTAGGGAAACATCTTAGTCCAGGGGTGGGGAACCTGAGGAATCAAAGCCACATGTGGTCATCTAGGTTCTCAGGTGCAGCCCTTTGCCTGAATCATAGAACAAACCCCTTAATAAAAGGATTTGTTCTGTGAAGTTTGGATTCAGTCAAAGGGCTACACTTAAGGACCTAGAGGGCCCCGTGTAGCTTTGAGGCCTCTTGTTTCCCACCTCTGAAGTGCAGCCATTTCATTTTACAGATGAGGAAGCTGAGACCCAGGGAGGTAAAGGACTTGCCCAAGTAATAGTTGATTTATTTAGGTTCTTTGACTCCAAATTCATTGCTCTTTCCCTACAATATACTAACTCTCCAGTTTTGTAATAAATTTTGAGGTGGAGATTTTTTAACAAAGGAAGTATGTAAGCTTGGTAGTTATTAATTTGGAGCTGATTCAAAGCATGTGGGATAGATAATGGTAAGTCAGAATTTAGAGGAACTGGGAGAGAGGGGGGTGGAAGGAGAGACTAAGAAAATTTGGCTTCACTGTGGAGGAGGAATGGGAGTGGGTGGTAGATATGATAGAGGCGACATAATGTGGGATTTGAAACTAAAGACAAACAAGGAATTTGGAGGAAGTAATGTACTATAAGTATAGCAGACAGAATGTTAAGTTTTACAGCAGATTTTTAATAGATTGAATGGGATTGATACTGTAGGGTGGTAGAGAGAATAAGATTATTCACATATGACCAAAATGAATATTTTTACTAAAGCTACTGATCAATAAATCCTTATTTGGGTATCTGTGTAATATGGAAACATTCCTGGGTTCGCTGTAGTTCTGCTGGTAGAGCATATTCTCTGTGTAGGCATTGCCAAGCCAGAAAGGCTTCTAGTATATACTTTGTAACTCAGTGTGTGTGTGTGACATATTTATGTAGCACAAACATATACTCACGTATATATATATCTCATATACACATGTGCACACATTTATATACATACACCTACACACGTGTGTTTGTGTGTGTATTTTTTTTGAGGACCAGATAATCTAAGTTCGGTGAGATTCATGCCTACCAGGTGATCTTTTTCTGGTTACTCATGACCTTTTACTAGGCCTAGAAGAGTTGTGAGTGACCTGAATTGGTAGAATCACACTGATGCACTCACAAATCTCTGAAGTTAGAAGACAAAGAAAATTAAAATTCAATAAAATTTTTTTCCAGCACCTATTGAATATAAGACATTCATTGTCCTAGGTGCTGAAAATATAATGGTGTATATGATACATCTGTTTGCAAGGGGATTGCAATGTAATGGTAAAGATATGTATGTAATTAACTGTGATAAAAGGGAGAGGGAGATAAGTGTAAAGGAAAGGCTCAGGACAAGTACTGTAAGAAATTCAAAAGGGAAGAGATCACTTTCACCTGAGACAATGGTAGTTTTATTAGATTTTGAAGAAAGGGAAGGATTCCAATAGACCAAGATGGAAGGATCCCATTCTAGGCATTGGGAGCAGGGCAGGATGAGAACATAAATGAAAATCTGCATGTCTTCTTTTGCTGCCTGAGTAATGTTCTGCTCTCATACATTTAGAGCTATCTAAAATTTCTACTATTAGAATAATTCCTGGGGCAGCTAGGTGGCGCTGGCCTTGAAGTCAGGAGGACCTGAGTTCAAATGTGACCTCAGACCAAACACTTGACACTTACTAGCTGTGTAATCCTGGGCAAGTCATTTAACCCCAGTTGCCTTAAAAAAAAATAATTCCTTCTAGTGAAAGTTTATAAAATTCACTTCGGGGAGAGGGGTGTGGAGAGCAGCTCAACTTCAACAGAAGCAAACAAATTGTTATTGATATAGATATGATCTAGGAATAAGCAAGACCCAGGGGTTGAAATGAACAATTTTTAGTTGGATGGGATGGAGAATTAGAATTTTAAGCTTGAGAAGCTGTCTGGAAATGCCCAGCCTGGACTAGGGATAGCCTGTAGATAGGGGAGGGAATGCTGAAGGTAATGTTTGCTTAAGCCTAGCCACTATTACACTTAGAGTTGGCCCCTGAATATAAAAAATGTGCAAGTTCTTTGAACATGCAATATTATAATTCACAAATTGTGAATTGTATTTGTTGAATTCTTATAGGCATTGTGCAGCATTGGCATAGTTGATGTATCATTTTAATGAATGTACATTAAATGATAAGAGTGTATAATGGTTATAGCAATTAGACTGAAGGCCAGGAATCCCTAAGTTTTTACTTAAACATGAAACTATGAGATAAGTAACATAATATTATACAGATTTTTATATTTCAGTGTTTTAAAATGAAAGGAAGACTAACAATAACCAGCAGTGGTGAATTTTTGGCATATGATCATTGGTATGTGGTAAAGTAGTCACACAAAAATTATAGCTATGGAATTATTACATAATGTTATTTTATAACAGGAATCTACAACCTTTTCTTTATGGAGAGTTGCTTTTGATTTCCCCAAAGTCTTAAGTTTGGAAGAGTAATAAGTATGAATTATTAGCCAATGTAGGTGGAAACACATTATATTCCCTCTGAGATTTTTTGTTTGCAGGGGTGTTTATAATGGTGGCACCTGGCTTGGAGATAACTAAGAAAGGCTTTGGGGTCAGTGGAACAATTGGGGAACCACATCTTAAATTACTGAAATCTGTAGTTATAATATTTAAAAGGCACTGTGGAGTAATGGAAATAATGCTGAACATGGGGTACCATGAGTTCTAATGCCAACTTTTTTCTGATATTGCACATTCCAGAGATCAAGGGAACCTGGAATAGTCATGATATTCCAATATTAGTACCCTTTTGGTATCAGGAACAACAGAGGAACCAGTCAAATGTTTGATTGAACATTTATCAAGTACCTGTTATTCTCTAGTTCTGGCACCTACAAGTGGAAATAGTAAATAATGGAACAATGAAAAACAGAAATGGAACAATGAAAAACAGAACAGTCTTAGGCATGGGTTTGAGTTTGAACTTATTAACTTCTCTTTCTCCTTCTCTTCCTCATTCTCAGTGTTGATTTAGATTTCATTGAGTACTTGAAGGATCTGTGATTTTATTAGTTTTTCCACTGGTACTTATCTAAATCCAGCTACAACTTAATTAGATTTTCGTAGTTTCCATGGCCCAAAAATTCCTTACCCAACAAACACTGTGGTGATTACTCTCCTTGAATTTCACTAGGCTGGCCATTAGATAAAAGAGATATTGTACATCACTGGGGTCAGATATGAAGATTTTCAAGGTTGGTGGGAACTATGAGATGAGCAAACTGAAGAACAAAGATAATAAGATTTACAGAAGCTTATGCAGCTAGTGGTGAAATTGGAACCAAAACATACTGCTTCGTGTTCCCAGTTTCCATATCCTTTCCACTTTACTACATTGTCAGATTGAGTATACGACAATAATTTTTATGCCCAAATACAGTTGTTGTTTAACTCTCTTTCTAGGCAAAATAGAGAATACTAACTAAGCTTTAACCTTTTTTCATGAGATTAAATTTCCATTCCTTTAGTAATTTTTGCTTCTCAACATCCTTTAAAAATCTCATGGTAGAAAACACTGTTGTTGTGATTGAAATGAAGGTAAACTGAGGCACAAAGCTCTAAGCACCTTTAATTTATTGGTGAGGCTAGCAGTTTCCAATAAAAGTTATCTTTAGTCCCTTAGCAAGCCAAAAGACCCCAAATGAGGACAGACAGATAATTTTTATGGACAAAAGGAGGAGCATCCAAAAAATGAAAGGTAGCATCATTGATGGGAAAAGCAGTATGATTGGTTATAAAGTCAGAAGCATCATAGATATGGGGGACAGTATGATTGGCTGGATATTAGGTATATGGGGCTAGCAACTACCCCTCCTTCCATCTTATTGCTGATTGTGTTCACTTACACGGTTAGTTAATGGTACATGGATAACAAACCAGACTTCCTTGAAGGACAGCTAGTGAAATAGAGATAACAGGTTTCTTTTAACTAAAGTGATTTATAGGAAAACTGAACTTTTAAACTTAACTCAATGAGGAAGACTGAACTTCTGAACTTCTGATCTGAAAGACAAAGAAATGTGACTTAGGCAATTATACAAAATGTTGGCAGTGATACAGAATACAATCAATTACAAAAATGGAGACTATCAATTCTATTTTTTCACTGTAGTAAAAATCTATGAAAAATATGAAAGAAACAGAACTATTTTGCTTGAAAAGGAGGTTGAGTTGGTATAATATGACAAGAATTACAGCACCAAGGATTGGCTAACAGTTCGTCATCATTTAGAACTGAGTAGAAATATGTGGTGATAGATAGAAGATAGATATATAGAACATTTAAGTGCTCACTGTGTGCCAAGCACTGTGCTAAGTGTTAGGAATGCAGATATAGGCAAGTAAAATTTCTTGCCTTCTGGGTGCTTATATTCCTAAGGGGAGGAGGAAGTTGAGAAAAAAGCTCACCTATCAGAGCTGAGGGACCCAATGACAGAGTCTAAGCAACTTGTGGGGAGATTGGAGACGATATCTGAGTAGAGTTCATATCTTTCCTCAGACACTTAACTAGTTGCGTGACCTGGGCAAGTCACTTAACCTCTGTCTGTCTCAGTTTACTCAACTTTAAAATGCAACAATAAAGTTGTGAGGATTGATAGAACTTTGTATAGTACCTGACATGTAACATGTACTTAATAAATGCTTATTCCCTTTTTCCTTCCCTTAAAGAAGGCATGATGTAGAGTGGGAAGGTAAGTGGTGGTTCATGGATTACTGAATCCCTGACAAAATAAGGCAAAAGTTCACCTATCAGAACCTAGGGAACCAAGGGATAGAGTTCAGGTAAGCACTGGAAAGAAGGTAGAAATGACAGAAATGTTGATGCAAAAATTTCCTTATAGGATCATTAAATATTAGAATGAGTTATTGAGAGAGGTTATAAAATCTAATCAAGATGTTTAAAAAATCAAAGGAATTCTTATTTATCTAGTTTTAGATAGGCGTGGCTCTTTCTAAAATTTGGGAGATGAACAAAGTTAACATGTCCAAAATGGCTCATTATCTTTCATTTGAAACCTAACTGTCTTCCTGTTTTTTTTTTTAAATGCAGACAAAGGAGTCACTATCCTTTCAGTCACCCAGTTTCTCTAGTTGGAAATCATCTTTGATTCTTTCTTCTACTTTTTCTCCCCATCCAATTATTTGGCAAGCCTTGTGGATTCTACTTCCATTATATGTCCCATGTACATGCTGGTTTTTTCCACACTGAGTATTTGCTACCTTAATTTAGAACTTCTTCAACTCTTGTACTGTTGTGACAGCACCCTAACTGGTTTCCTTCTAGTCTCTACCCTTTCCATTCTAGCCACTGTAAAGATGCTAAAGTGATATTCCTAAAACTCTTAAAGGCTGTGCTTTCTAATAGAATAAGTAGAGTGGGGACAAAGATGTATTGGTTCTTAAGTTAAAGGCCATTTAGATTTTGTAATACACTCAAACTTTGTTGAAGACAAGTGAACTTGGAAGGTCTTGATCCCTTATGCCCCTTCCAAATCTAAATATCTCAGAATAATGAAAAGTTATAAATTAATTCTCAAGTCTGTTTTGAAGGCTAATTATCTGATATGTTGTCCTGTATCTTGGCCTAAACTAGAAACTTCTTTATAATATGAGCTAAAAATACCTATCATAGGATCACAGCTTTAGAGCTAGGATGGACTTTTGAAGTCATCTAGTCTATTTTGCTCATTTTTATTTTATTTTTATTTTTGTCTCAAATTAATAAGCACTAATATAAAGGAATTTGCATATACATTGTAGAACAGAAAAGAGGATTGTACAGGAAATTACATTTATTTTGTACAGCTTGTTTTTCTTTAATAAACTGAACCTGTAGCATTCAGAGGTATCCTTCTTATCAGTCTCTCCTCGTGGCTTCCTTTCTCTTTTCTCCATTTTTATTTATTTATTTATTTGTTTGTTTTGTAAGGCAATTGGGGTTAAGTGACTTGCCCAGAGTCACACAGCTAGGAAGTATTATGTGTCTGGGGCCGGATTTGAACTTGGGCCCTCATGACTCCAGGGCCAGTGCTCTATCCACTGTGCCACCTAGCTGCCTCTTTTCTCCATTTTTAAATAGGCTGTATCAATAACCTCCTCTTCTTTTTCTTGTTCTTTTTTCTTTTGGTTACTCCATCCTTATCCTTCTTTCCTGCCACTGGGGGAAGAAAGGGGAAAACAAAGATTGTTAAAAAAAAATATCCCTAGTCAAGCCAGCCCAAATTCCCATGTTGGCAGTGTATAAAAGTAGGTCTCATTCTGCTTCTTGTGTTCTCCACCTCTCCTTCAAGAGGTAGTTAGTGAGCTGGAGCCAAAATGGCAGAGTAACAGGAAAGAGTAGCGAGATCTTGGTCCCTCCTTTCCCGTTAGAAAAAGCTTCCCAAGACATATCTACAAAAGGCACTAGACCAAATCCTTTTGGGGAAAATCTAAGGAAAAAGTAACAATGAGTTACTTTTCCAGTCGACATTATCTTAAGGAGACACACAGAGATACCTGCAGAAACTGAGGACAAGGCCTGACTGGGAGTCCCTGCACAGCACACCATCCCACTTTGGGAGAGGTTGGGCACCAGAGTAAGATGAGGTGCCAGACCAATACTAGAATACTGCAAGAGGAGCAGGTACCAATGAACAGTTCTGTTGCCCAGTGCCCCAAATCAAGGGCTGAGTAGGAGAGGGCTTTTGCCCAAGGGTGTTCTTTTGGAAATAGTGAGCAGTGCAGTACTGGCACAGTCAATAAGGGAAGAGCAAGTTCAGAACCAGGTAGCAGCTGTGTGGCTTGGATCCCACAAACAGAGCAGGGTTTCAGTTTCAGATTTTAGCTTAATCTGAAACCTAGGTCAGGAACATAAAGAACTCAGACTGTGGGGCACTGCTTAACTTTGTGCTGAAACAGATCACTTTGGGAGCGCTGAAAGTTTACAGATTAGATCCCCAGTCTGAGCTGTCCTTGAGATTCTTGAATAGTACAACACTTAGTACCTCTGAAAAACAGCAATAGGAATATACTAGATCTTCCCTTCAGGAGTACATAGAGCCTGACCCTAACATGAAGTCCAAAGTCAGGAAGTTGGCTGGAAGAAGGAACAAACAAAAGAAGAATTCTACCATAAAAACCTATTATGGTAACAGGATGCTCAAAACAAATTCAAAAGAAGAGAATGACTCCAAAACATTTACAAGCAAAGCCTCAAAGAAAATAAAACAGCTTTGGCACAAATTCAGCAAGAATTTGTGAAGCAAGAGTGAAAAAAAGAAAACATTAAAAATATTTCTGTAAGTGAATTTAGAGCTCTAGAGGGAAAAAAACTGAAAAGAAATGAGAACTTTGGAAGAAGGAATTGGAAAGATAATTAAAGTGACACAAGAGGTGTAAAACCTTGCTTAAACAACAAACTCCCTGAAATTAGCATAGAACTGATAGAAACCAAGGATTCCATCAGGCAATAAGAAATATTAAGACTAGGTTAAAAAAAACCCAACAACTAAAAACTAAAAAAAAAGTAGAAGAAAATGTGAAGTATCTCATAGCAAAAATAAACAAAAATACAAAAAACCACTGACCTGGAAAACAGAGTAAGGAGGAAAAAATTTAAGAATAATTGGACTACATGAATGCCATGATTAAAAAAAAAAAGAGCCTAGACATCATGATTTCAATACATCTTAAAAGAAAACTGCCCAGATCTCTCAGAATTAGAGGACAGAGTGAAAGTAGAAAGAATACATAAGTCACCTCTTGCAAGAAACCCCTAAACTAAAATTCCTAGTAACATTATAGCTAAAATGCAGAGCTTCCAGGTCAAAGAAAAACTACTAAAAGCAGCCATAAAGAAACAATTGAAGTACTGAGGAGCCACGTGATGTAGCAGTTACTGTTGTAAAGGAGCAGAGAGCTTGGAACAAGATATTCTAGAAAGCAAAGAATATTGTAATCAAAAATAGCTTACTCAGTAAAGATAAGTCTCCCTACAGGGGAGACATGGATTTTTTTTTTCCTGTTAAACATATTTTCACGTTAGGGATGTTGTAGGTTAGAATTAGAACCAATAGGAGGAACCACCAGAAAGAGGAAACAAAATACAACAGAAGAAAAAAAAATAGCAAATAGTATGCTTCGATCTGCATTCAAACTCCATGGTTCGTTCTTTGGATGTGGATAGCATTTTCCATCACGAGGCCTTTGGAGATGTCTTAGATCCTTGCGTGGCTTAGAAGGGTTAAGTCTATCAATATTAGTCATTGGACAACGTGGCTGTGACTGTGTACAATGTTCTCCTGGTTCTGCTCATTTCACTCAGCATCAGACCACACAAGTCTTTCCAGGTTTTTCTGAAGTCAGCCTGTTCATCATTTCTTATAGCACAATAATATTCCATTACATTCGTATACCACAAATTGTTTAGCCATTCCCCAATTGATGGGCATCCTCTCAATTTCCAATTCTTTGCCACCACAAAAAGAGCTCCTATAAATATTTTTGTACATGTAGGTCCTTTTCCCATTTGTATGATCTCTCTGGGGTATAGCCATAAAAGTGCTATGGCTGGGTTAAAGGATGTGCACATTTTTATAGCTTTTTGGGCATAGTTCCAAATTGCTCTCCAAAACGGTTGGATCGTTTTGCTACTCTACCAACAATGCATTAGTGTTCCAGTTTTCCCACATCTCCTCCACATTTATCATTTTCCTGTTTTGTTATGTTGGCCAATCTGATAGGTGTGATGTGGTACCTCAGAATTGTTTTGATTTGCATTTCTCAGTCAGTAGTGATTTAGAGCATTTTTTCATATGACTATAGGTGGCTTTAATTTCTTCATCTGAGAACTGTCTGTTCATATCCTTTGACCATTTATCAATTGGGGAACGACTTGTATTCTTATAAATTTGACTTAATTCTCTCTATATTTTATGAGGCCCTTATCAGAGAGACTGGTTGTAAAAATTCTTTCCCAGTTTTCTACCTTCCTTCTAATCTTGGTTGCACTGGCTTTATTTGTGCAAAAACTTTTCAATTTAATGTAATTAGAGTTATCCATTTTGCTTTTTGTCATGTTCTCTGTCTCCTGTTTGGTCATGAATTCTTCTGTTCTCCAGAGAAATGGATTTTTAATGAAATTGAGAACTTCTAAGCATTCCTAAATAAAAAAAACCAAGGAAACTTTAAAATATACACACAAAGTAAAGAGAACGATCAAAAGGTTAACACGAGTAAGTAGTCACAAGAAATTAAGCAAGGATAAAGGCTTGAATTCAAATATGGGAAAATGATACATGTCCTTTCTGAACCCAGTCATTATCAGGGGTCTTAGGAGGATTCTGATTAGAGAACCAGGGGATCTTCACCTTCTCTCCTGTAGGTTCTTCTTTTCCTGAGATATCACATTGGTCACTTTACCTTCATTTCTGACCCTAGATTTGCCCTGGACATACACTCTTCTCTATCCCTCCATTCCCTTCTCTTTTCCTTCATGCACCTCTCCCCCCATTTTGTAATATAGTTTCACATAAAAACATTGATTTGCCTGTAGGCCAAGGCCAGGCCCTGCTTTTCACTTTTACCTGCACCTGACTTGTGCCTTTACTCTTGTCTCCTTGTATACATTTAAAAAGAAATGTCTTATTGGTCTCTCTGCTAACACTTGCTTTTCTTGACTATTGTATTCATTCACCCCTCTTGCATTTCTTTGGCTGAGGTGTTTGAGAAGCAAATAATTTCATTTCTAATTTTCTTTTTAAGAATGTTTCAAATGTCTCTTTATTATTAAACATCCATCTTTTTTCTTTTTAAGTTCAGATTTGCAAGGTGGGTCACCTTAGGCTGCATCCTGAGGTCCATTGCTCTTTGAATCAAATTATTCTATTCCATTGTGTGGTTTCAGGTGGGTTCAGAATAATCTTGTGTCATTTGAATTTCCTATCTTTGTATTTGAACATCTTTCTCCTGGTCACTTAACAGAAATTGTTTCTGAATTGAATTGTTAAATTAAAGCACTATTTATCTTGGAGTTTGCAGCCTTAGGTTTTTTTCTGGAGGTGATCTGTGAATTCTTCCAATTGATATTTCATTTTCTGTGTTCAGAAGTTCTGGGCAGTTCTTTTGTATTATTTCTTTAATTATGGTTTTTAGAGGTCATGAGGATTAAATATCTAGTCCTCCATCTTGTTAGGCATGTCTGACAATTTCCCAAATGATCACACTTGTCTTGTCAGACTGCTCCTGCCAGAGTAGATATGACATGAGAGCATGTCAGCAACGGCTTATTTTCTTTTTCCTTGCACTAGACACTCCCATGTCTGCCAGTGTGGATCTGTGAACCCTGGAGTATTACTTTCAGAACCCCATCTTGGGCAAGTGGTTGGCCAGAGGGAGAGGGCAGAAGTTTCCTCTTTTCTTCCCTGAGATCAAGGTGGTCAAACATTGTGGTTATGCTCTGTTCCCTCAGTTGGACTATAAGAATTCCTTAGAATAATTTAAGCTTCTTTTGGGCAGTGACTTGTTTAAGTCTTTCAGACTTCTAGGGAGCCTTTAGTCAGCCCTTGATCCATTATACCTCCCTTTGGCTTCAGTCTTTTCCCCAGTGTTACCTAGTGATCTCAAGGCCTTTCTCAGATAAAACCCACCCATAATGGGTAGCTTCTTCCTTTTGTCAGGATTCCTCCAGGCCATATGTTTTCCTGACCTTGTCTTCTGCATCTGGCTTCCTGTATCTCAGGACACAATCTGCCATGAAGTTGAACATTGAGCACTGAGCAAAAAAGCTTTGAACAGTCTGTACCTGACTCCCTCAAGGTGGCTCTGTCTAGCTGCTGTTAATTTACCTGTACTAATTCCTCAGTGATGAGCATACTCCCCTTCCCTTTTACTTTTCCCATCCCAGTGATTCTGAGCACCTAGCTCTTGTTTTATGAACCCCATTCCCCATATCTGTCTATTTACTCCATTACTTTTTAAAGCTTTTTGCCCTACTCCAACCCATCCTCCCCACCTCTAGATTTACTCTCCCGTTTCACTTTGCTATCTGGATTGCCCACTCCATAGTTAATGTGCTTGTTTTAATTTTTAACATTTTTCATTTCCCATTCTGTCCCTATTCTGCTCTTACCAAGATCATACTCCATCCTGATGATATAGTATCTCTGGTTATACTTTGCAGTACCTGTTATAGTTTCACTTATACCCCTTAATTAAATCACTGTTCATGGTGGCAGAGTTAGAATACTCTTTGTTTCCCATTGCCATTTCCAAACTTTTATAACCACTATCACTCTATAATCTCTTCTCCTTTTGGGGGTTCACTTAACCCAGATTTATCACCCACATAATCAAGATTCTGGTAGCTAACACCTTAAAGTCAACATATCCAGAACAAAATACTCCCAAGTGTTTAGAATTGCAATCTAAGTGTCATTCACAACTACTTATTCTTACCTATCCCACATATCCAGTCTTTAGCCAATTACTTTAATAGCCTTCTGAATAGTCTGCTTGACTCAGATCTTTCCTCACTAATACATCTACGCAGCTGCCAAAGTGATCTTTCTAAATCACTGGACTGACAGTGTCCCTTCTCTAATCAGTAAACTCTAGTGACTCTCATGTGCTTTCAGAATAAAATATAAAATCCTCTATTTGGCTTTTAAAATGCTCGAAAAATTGACCCCTTTATACCTTTCCAGTTTTAAACTTTACCTCCGTAGATTCCACATTCCAGCAACACTGACCTTCTTACTATGCCTTGGATACAACATTCCATCTCCTGACTTTTGCCTTTTCACTGGCTGTCCCTCATGCCTATAATATTGTCATTCTCTCTCTCCTCTCTCTCTCTCTCTCTCTCTCTCTCTCTCTCTCTCTCTCTCTCTCTCTCCCCCTCCCTTCCTCCCTCCCTCCTTCTCTCCCTCTGTCCCTCTCCCTCCCCCCTCTCCCTCTCTCTCTCCCTCTCCCCCCTCCCCTCCCCCACCCTAAGATATTGTCTTCCCCCTGGGATTTCCTCCCATTTTCACTATATGTCTTTAATGTACATTACTCGTTGCATTTTGTTTTCTTCATTAGAATTATGTTTCTTGAGGGTGGTGACCATAATGCCTTTTGAAACACATTGGCCTTTTTTAAAGGCTATTTTTTCAGTGCAGCTTTTTGAAAAAGAAAATAATAATAATAAATAGAAATTTTTAAAAATCTAGGTCCTAAACCCCCAAATATCTTACAAAATATGAATGACCAAAAATTATATTCCTATGGACATAGCATTCAGAATTATCATATATATATAATATAAAAAATATATATAGTATGTATTACATATATATTAGAAGCATATAGACTGCTAGTTATCCTTTGTTCTTGCTATGTGATTAGCCTATATTCTTTTGTGCTTGTACATTTCTTTGATAATGATTTACTTCTGACTTCCTTACTTTTTCATTTGGAATGTCTTGCTTTGCATTCTGCTCATACCTATGCTACACATTTCCATTACTCTTTGGTTGACACTACTTTTCCATTTATTTGAATACAGTGGTATTCTGGGACTCACAGCCATACAACACCACTGACAGAATATTAGTATTAAAATGATGGATTTTTATTTCAAAAAAAGTTTGAAGTTGATAAAAGAAATTTGCAGATTCCCAACAAAAACTCAGCCATTCTCTTCCTTATCAATTCTGGGCCCAATTTATTGTCCATTTTGTGTCTTTCTAAGATACTGACAAATCTATCCAATTGTAAGTTTTATTTAGGTATCTATAGGTTGTATTGTATAGGTTGTATGTATTCTAATCTGTACAGTAGATATTCTTAATTCACTTTGTTTTTCCTGCATGAGTGTTGAGGCCAGTTGTTTTTTTTTTGAGTGGTTATAGAGATGTCATCTAGGAAAGCCTACAATGTTCCAGAAGAAAATAAATAGTTGAACTAATTAACCATGGATAATGCTTACTTAATTTCTTCAAAATCATACTACAGTTTTATTAGACGGTAACTTGTACAGATATACATTAGATTGTTAATTCTTCCTTATGCTAACCAGATTCAATATACTAAGTTATTTTTTGCTTGATTTAAGATATTTTTAGCTTTATTTTAATATCATCTTCATTTCCAAATATATTCACAGCCACACCCACATTTCTTGGCCACCTTTTCCCCTTGTAAGAAAGAATAAAAAAGAGAAAAAGCAGTTTAGCAAAAACACCCAAAACACCAACCTTATCTGACTACATAAGAGAAATTCTACATTCCTACTCTTTAGCTGCTACAAAGAAATTACATAGTTGCATTTTCTTTACTCTTCTCTTAGACCAAGCCTGGCATTTGCAATTTCCAGAGCCTTTAGGATTAGAGAATAAAGATGTAAATAAGAAAGGAAATGTATTGCTTAAATTTTCTGAGTAAGGCATTGAATGCTCGAAGTTTTGTGGCTTCATCATTCATAATCATGTGCAATGAAATGTATAAGGTGTTCTAGTAATTGCTGTTGGTTAATATGCTGTACTGGTGTCCAGATTTCCATCAAAAGCTTTCACTCCTGTTTTTTAGATTTTATTATCTTAGTCTTTAGAGTATTATTACACAAAGTTACATGCCTCCAAAATTTGGAGATTTCTAAGTCACAATCCAAATTTTTTGGAAGTTTGAATCTGTAAGATGCTATTGAAGTGTTTTTGTTTTCTAAATAGTATATAGGCTGATTAGGTATTGTGTTGTTAAAACTTTCCAGATTCTTTGCACAATTTAGCATACAGTTAATTGAATGTATGTACAATTCACTTTTTATAATGTAGATTTACCAGGTACCTTTTTTTTTTCTTGTGCTCTTCTGAGACATTGCCATATTTTGTGTCAGAACATTAGATATCTTCCATGTTACTTTTATTTGCCTTACTTTATATTTGGGATGGTGTTTCTCTCTGGTCATTTTTGTTGATTTGTGGTATTTCTACTTTAGTTATTTTAAAATAAAAAATGTTGAAATGACTACTCTAAATAACTTTCCTTATATTCCTAAGAATTAGGGAATGAAAACATTTTCATCTTAAAAGTTTTAGCCTATGTTTGTGCATTGTACTTATAAAATCTTTGTGTTGTCATTTATCCTTCCTGTCCTGTTTTGATCTCATTCTACTTACTTTGAAACCAAGGAGTAATTTTTTTTTTTGGCTGAGGCAGTCAGGGTTAAGTGACTTGCCTAGGGTCACACAGCTAGTAAGTGTCAGGTATCTGAAGTGGATTTGAACTCATGTCCTCCTGACTCCAAGGCCAGAGCTCTGTCCACTGTACCACCTAGTTGCCCCCCAGGTAGTAATTTTTTAGGGGGATCTTTGCAATCCTTGAACTTAAAATTTGAGCTCTGAATTAGAAATTAGGGGGCATGCCTATCAGTTGGAGAATGGCTGAACAAGTTGTGCCATATGAATGTAATGGAATTCTATTGTGCTATAAGGAATGATGAGCAGGCCCACTTTTAAAAAGAGTTACATGGACTGATGCTGAATGAAGTGAGCAGAACCAAGAGAACATTGTATACAGTAACAGCATCATTGTGTGATGGCTAACTTTCATAGACTTGGTTCTTCTCAGCAATGCAAGGATCTAAGACAACTCCAAAAGATTTATGATACAAAATGCTATCCACATCCAGAGGAAGAACTATGAAGTCTGAATGCAGATTGAAGCATACTATTTGATGTCTTTTTTTCTTTTGTTGTTTTGTTTCTTCTTTCTTGTGGTTCCTCCCATTGGTTCTAATACTTCTTTACAACGTGACTAATGTGAAAATATGTTTAATATGAATGTATATGTAGAGCCTATACATGCCATCTTGGGGATGAGGTAGGGGAGGGAGGGGGAGAAAACTGAAAACTCAAAAGCTTATGGAATTGAATGTTGAAAACTAAAAATTAATTAATTAAAATTAAAAAATTGAGCTCTGAGACTTGTAAAATGTTAGAAGTGCAAGGAATTTAAAGATGTAGTCCCACTCATTTTACAGCTAGAGGTAATTAAGGTGTTACAGTTAATCTTGAACAGATTAGGGATCTGGAAGAGTATCTCTGCTTTCACATACTTCCTCTTTTTCCTTTGTGCATATAGATATATACACAAACATGCATGTATGTATACATACATATATAGTATAACAATATGTTTGTTATATGTATATATAAAAACATAAGATTATATTTGGTTTTTAATACTAAGATATATTTCCTGTAGCCTGTTTAGTTTTCTTATTTTGTTTATAAAGAGCCAATCAAAAGGAGAAGATAGTTTATAATTTTTATATGATTCAAATATCAATTCTTTGGTACTTAAAATTGTTTTTTCCTGCCTGCTTGCAGAATTTTTGTTCCTTGATTCCGAAGCCCTGGATTTTGGCTGTGAAATTCTTAAGTGTTTTCAGTTTGAAATTTCTTTCAGGATATGTCCAATGAATTCTTTCTAGTCTTACTTTTCCATCTGATTGTAATATTTGGCCAGATTATTACAATTTCTTAAAATATGGTATCAAAGAGGTTTTTTTGGTCATGGGTTTTTAGGGAGTCGAGTGATTCTTAACTTACTTTTCCTTGTCTTATTTTCCAGGTTCATTGTTTTTGATAGAAGTTATTTTACATGCTTTTTTATTTTTAGATATTTTAGCTTTGTTGGATATTTCTTATTGTCTCATGGAATCACTGAGTTCTATTTGCTCCATTCTGTTTTTCAGGGAATCTACTACTTGGGCCATGTTTTCTACTCCCTGTTTTAAGCTATTTGTTTTCCTTTCAATTTTTTTTTCCTTCAAGAGGTCTAACTTGACTTTTTATCTCTTGCTTCATTTGTTCCATTTATTCCTGGAGTCCTTGTGGCCAAACCACTGTCTCCCCCAACCCCCACTCCCCCCGCCCCCAGTTATATTTGTGTTTGTTGTGAGGTTGCTTTTTTCTGAGTTACCTTCTTGAGCTTCTTTTAACCTATAGTATTTTTTCATTGTGTTTGATGGCTTTTTATACCCTACTTGCTCCTATTTCTGGCCTGTTTTTGGATTGGGACTTTTGCTAGGGGGTAGTTCTGTCCTCTCCCACAATCTTTTGTGGAATCTGTAGACCATTTGGTCTTTTTGCTTCTTTAGTTGGATGCCTCCTCTGTTGCAGTTTTGGATGGGGTTTTTACCCTCTGCTTCATTAAGGGGCTTTTGCCTCCTCTCTTGGTGGCTTGGTGGACCTGACCTTGGCCCTTCTCTGTCTCCTCCTTGTATAATCCACAACTGAAAATTGGTGCCCTGCCCTGCTCTGTTCCTGACAGGCCTCAATTGGATGTTGATATCTATGAATAGCTTGGATTTCTTCCTCTGAAAACTGCCTGTTCATAACCTTTGGCTGTTTATCACTTGGAGACTGGTCCTTATTGTTTGTAGATTTGAGTCTATATTTAGTTTTTACCAGATTCCAGTTTTCTAAGCAGTTTTTTTTGAGGGGGGAATAGTGAGTTCTTCCCCCTTCAGCTGGGATCTTTGGTTTTGTCAAATACTAGGTTACTCTGGTCATTTGCTTTTGGGTATTGTGTGCCTAATCTGTTTCATTGTTCAATCTATGTATTTCTTAACTCGTTACCAACTTGTTTTGATGATTACAGTTTTGTAGATAGTTTGAGATCTAGTAGTGCTAGGTCCCCATCCTTCCATTTAAAAAATTTATTCCCTTGATTTTCTTGATTTTTTGTTCCTTCAGGTGAATTTTGTTTTCTAGTTCTATAAAGTAATTTTTTGGTAGTTTAATTGAATTTTAGCAAATGATATGACACTGAATAAATCATTTATTATGCTGGCTCAGTCTATCCATAAGCATTTACTATTTCTCCAATTAATTTTTTTAACCTAAATTTATCCAGTTATTTTTTTCTGTAAAAATGTTTTATAATTGTGTTTGCAAAGTTCCTGTTGTGTTTGGGCAAATAGTCTCCCAATCATTTTTTACTATTTCTGGTTATTTTAAATATAATTTATGTTTCTATCTCTTTCTGCTGGGTTTTGTCTGTGATATACAGAAAATTTATGTGGATTTTTTTACAACCTGTGTAATTTTGCTGAAATTTTCATTGTTTCAGTTAGATTTTTAGTTTATTCTCTAGGCTTCTCAAAGCAAACAATGACATCTGTAGAAACTAATAGTTTTGTTTTCTTTGCCTAGCCTTTTCTTCTCTTGTTTTCTATAGCTAGTATTTCTAGTAAAATATTGAGAGGTAATGGTGATAATGAACATCCCTTTACATGTTCATCCCAATGGTCTCATTGCAAAAGCTTCTAGCATATCCTGATTAGAAATGATGATTGCTCTTGGTTTTAAATAAATACTGCGTATTATTTTAAGGAAAACTCCATTTATTTGCTTTCTCATGTTGTTAATAGGAATGAAGGTTGTATTTTTTTTTGAAAAACTTATTTTGTGTCTATTAAAATAATCATATGATTTTTGTTTTTGTTATTAATATGATCACTTATGCTTATAATTTACCATTAGGAAATATTAATGGAGCCAGACTTGCATTCATAGTATCAATCCAGACTGGTCATAGTGTATGGTCTTTGTGATATATTGCTGTAGTTTCCTTGAATTTTATTTTAAAATTTGCATCTATAGTCATTTGGGAAATTGGTCTATAGTTTTCTTAATTTGTTTTGATTCTTTAACTTCTATATCAAGACCTTATTTGTGTCATATAGAACAAACTTAATTAAGACTCCTTCTTTACCTGTTTTTTCAGTTCCTCTAGTATTTGAATTAATTGTTCTTTAAATGTTTGGTAGACTTCTTTTATAAATGCTTTTTTTCCCTTTTTATCTGGATATTCTATTTCTTGTCCTATTAATTTGGGTAATTTATATGTTTTTAGTATTCATCAGTTTCACTTAAATTATTAGTTTTATTGGCATATTATTTTGGTGTGATAGCTTCCACCAATTGCCTTTATTTCTTTTGTTGTTAAATCACCTTTTAAATTTTTTTGTACTGGTAAATTAGTTTTCCTTTTTGTTTTAAATCAAATTAACTACTGGCTTATATATTTTATTGTCCCTTACCCCCCAAAAACACTAGTTACTAGTTTTATTTATTAATTCAATGTTTTTTATTTTCAATGTTGTTAATCTCTCTTGATGTTCAGGTTTTCTATTTTGATGTTGAGTTACAGGATATTAATTTGTTGGTTTTCTAGTATTTTAAAATTCCATTCCTAATTTGTTGCTTTGCTCTTTTTCTCTTCTATTGATGAAAAAGTTTGAGATAAAAATTTTTCCCTGATCACTACTCTGGTTGCATACTACATGTTTTGGTATGTTGTCTCATTGTCATTATTTTTAATGAAATTATTGATTGCTTTTTGACTCATTCATTCTTTAGGATTAACTTAGTTTCCAATAAATTTTTAATCATTGTTTCAAAGGTCCTTTATTAAATATAATTTTTATTGCATTATGGTCAACAAAAGGTACATTTAACATTTCAGCTTTTTACATTTATTTGTGAGTTTTTATTCCCTAATACGTGATCAGTTTTCATTAGGTGCCTTGGAGAGATGAAAAATAGGTATATGCCAGAGATCTAGCATTTCTAACTTGTAAAAAAGTATTTAAAAATTGTTCAGGTCCTTAAGTTCTTTATTTTTTGGTTTGACTGATCTAGGTCTGAGAGGGATAAATTAGGACCCCCAATATTATAGTTTTACTATCTGTTTCTTGCTGCAATTAATTTAACTTTTTCCTTTAAGAATTTAGGTGCTGTACCATTTGGGGAGTGTGTGTGCGCGCGCGCGTGTGTGTGTGTGTATGCATGTGCATGATGTGTATATTCATATATATATACATATATATGTATATATATATGTATATATATATACACACACACACACACACACACACACCCCATGCATGTATATATGCATGCATATGTTTATACAAATGTGTATGTATACACATATGTACACACATGGGTGTGTACATATGTGTATTATATATTTAGCAAAATGTAATTTCCCTGCTTATCTCTTTTAATTATGTCTTATTTTTGCTTTTGCATTGAGATCATGATTTCTTCCTTTCCTTTTTCTTAACTTCAGCTGAAGCATAATAGATTCTTTCTAGCCCTTTATTTTAATTTTGTGTAGCTTTCTGTTTTAAGTATATTTCTTGCAAACATTTTTTTTGGATTCTCTTTTCTAATACATTCTGCTGTCTGTCCTCTTCCATTTTATGGGTGTTTTACCCATTCACATTCACAGTAATGATTGGTATGTATTTCCTTCCATCCTAGTCTCTTATACTTATCCTTCTCTTTTCCTCCTTCCCCACTTTAATTTTCTGTTTTGCTTCTGACCACTGACTTCTTTAATATGCCCTCCCTCCTATTCCTCCCTTTCCCTTAACCACTTTCCTTCCTATTTGCTTGTTTGAGAAGATCTATTTCTGTGCTCACCAGTGTGTTTATTTGTATCCTTCTTGCCTTTAACCAAATCAAATGAGAGTGAGGTTCATTGTCTGCCCCCCTTCCCTCCTTATTGTATAAACTTGTCTTTCCTCACCCTAGTTATATAAGATATTTTTCTCTATTCTTCCTCTCCTTTCCCCCTCTCCCAGTGCATTCTTTTTCCTTACCCATTCCATTCTTCTTTTGAGATCATTCAGACATTCATCCTCTATAGGATTATACTTAGTTTTGTTGGATAGGTTGTCCTTGATTATACGCCTACATTCTTTGCCTTCTGGAATATTACTCTAACCTCTTTGCTCCATTAAATGGTGACTCCTAAATCTTGTGTGATCCTGTTTGTGGCTTCTTGGGACTTTAATGCATTGTTTTTGGCTGGCTAGCATTATTATTTTTTCTTTATCTGGATGTCTGGTTTGTTGTTATAGTGTTTTTGAGTTTTCATTTTGGGATTTTCTTCAGGTGGTGAGTGGTTGACTTTTGCCTTCTGGCACTAAGAAATCTGAACAGTTAGACTTTTTTTATATTTTCTGGAAGTGTGATATCTAGGCTCTCTTTTTTTTTAAATAGCTCTTAGGTAGTCCAGTTATTTTTAAATTATTTCTCCTTGATCTGCTCCCCTGGTTGATTGTTTTTGATTTGAGACAGTTCACATATTCTTTTCTTCTTCTCCTCTTTCTCCCCCCCCCCATCTGCTTTGCTTTGGTACCCTGTGATCTACTTCTGAGATCAGTACCATACAGCTACCATTTGGTTCCTGGAACTTGTTTTATACTCAGTACACAGGTAAGGCCAACACTTCATAACTGTCCTCTCCTTCCTACATCTGTAGCTAGGCACTTAGTAGTGGAAGACAGAGCTGCCAGAAGTTCCTTTCATGCACTCAGCACTTGCTCAGGGATTCCCTAGGATATTTCTCTGGTGCCCTTTCTGGGGACTCTTTCAGACCCTGGGCATTGGAATGCCCCCACTCATGTCATTATGTTTGCTTTGTGTCAAGTACTGTGCTAAGTGCTTTAAATACTAATAGGGAAAAAAATCCCAAGCAAAACAGTCTCTGGTATAAGAAAGCTCACAGTTTAATTGGAAGAGAAAACATGTATAAGGAGAACCGTGGCTAGATAACTTTGCGTATGTAGTTTTCCAGAAAAGGGGAGGTGGTGATGTGGGCGTTAGGAAAAGGTATTCTCAGAAAGAGTTTTTGAACTCACACACTTGTACTATGTGACTTTTTAAAAAATTAATTTATTTTTAGTTTTCAACATTTACTTCCATAAAATTTTGAGTTCCATATTTTCTCCCCCTCCTTTTCCTTCCCCCCTCCCTAAGATGTCATGCAATCTGATACAGTCTCTATATATACATTCAGAGTAAACATTTTCATATTAGTCATGTTTTAAGAACCAATGGGAAGAACCAGAAGAAAGAAGAAACAAACAACAAAAAAGGAGCAAATAGTATGCTTTGATCTGCATTCAAACTCCATAGTTCTTTTCCTGGATATGGATAGCATTTTCCATAATGAGTCTTTTGGAGTTGCCTTAGATCCTTGCATTGCTGAGAAGAGCTAAGTCTATCAAAGTTAGTCCTTGCACAATGTTGCTGTTACTGTGTATAAAGTTCTCCTGGTTCTATTCGCTTCACTCAGCATCAGTTCATGTAAGTCTTTCCAGGTTTTTCTGAAATCCTCCTGCTCATCATTGGATCAGTTCAAAACTCCAGTGATTGTAGTTCACACTCCAACAATATCAGTGTTCCAATTTTCCCACATCTTCTCCAACATTTATCATTTTCCTGTTTTGTCATGTTAGCCAGTCTGATAGGTGTGATGGTTACCTTAGAGTTTTCATTTGCATTTCTCTAACCGATAGTGATTTAGAGCGTTTTTCATATGACTATAGATAGCTTTAATTTCTTCATCTGAAAACTGTTTATTATTATCCTTTGACCATTTATCAATTATCAGTTGAGGAGTGACTTATATTCTTATAAATTTGACTCAGTTCTCTATATATTTTAGAAATGGGGCCTTTATCAGAGACACTGGCTGTAAAAATTGTCTCCCAGCTTACTGCTTCCCTTCTAATCTTGGTTGCATTGGCTTTGTGCAAAAACTTTTCAATTTAATGTAATTAAAATTATTCATTTTGCATTTCATAATGTTCTCTATCTCTTGTTTGGTCATAAATTCTTTGGTTCTCCAGAAATCTGACAGGTAAAACTATTCCTTGCTCTCCCAGTTTACTTATAGAATCAGCTTTTATATCTAAATTTTGTACCCATTTTGACTTTATCTTGGTATAGGGTATAAGATTTTGGTCTGTGCTTGGTTTTTGCAATACTATTTTCCAGTTTCCCCAGCAGTTTTTGTTAAATAGTGAGTTCTTATCCCAGAAGCTAGAGTCTTTGGGTTTATAAAACAGTAAATTTCTATAGTCATTGACTATTGTGTCTTGTATACCTAACCTATTCCACTGATTCCACTCTGTTTCTTAGCTAAAACCAAGTAGTTTTGATGATTGCTGTTTTATAATACAAGATCTAGTATGACTAGGCCACCTTCCTTTGCATTTCTACATTAATTGCTTTGATATTCTTCACTTTTTGTTCTTCCAGATGAATTTTATTATTTTTATAGCTCTAAAAAATAATTTTTTTGGTAGTTTGATTGGTATGGCACTGAATAAGTAAATTAAATTAGGTAGAATTATCACGAGCAACTGATATTTTCTCAGTTATTTAGATCTGACTTTATTTTTGTAATTGTGTTCATATAGTTAGTTCCTGGGTTTGTCTTGGCAGGTAGACTTCCAAATATTTTATAATGTCTACAATAACTTTAAATGGAATTTCTCTTTCTTAAAAAAATGTTCTAATCAAGCAAGGAAGAATAGTTAGGAAATGAATTATTTAGGGCCTACTTTGAACTTCTGTTAAGATTACTGTGTGTATATTTAAAGTAAGTTGATTTTCCATGATTGGAATCATTAGTACCTATGAATAAATAATAATGTTCTAAATTTTCACAGTTTTACATTTCATAGTAACAACTCAGTAGGTAGAGGCTACCTGGTATATAGGAGTGTAAGATTTGGAATTCTGAACTTGAATCTTGCTTTCAACACTTATTAATGGTATGACCATAGGAAGTAATTTAATCTATCTGAGCCTCAGTTTCCTCATCTGCAAAATGGGGTCATATGTATACTCTCTATGTCACTGGCTTCCTGTGAGGATCACATGAGGCAATATACACATAAATTTTTGTAAACCTTTTGTGCTTTGTAAACGTTGGTTGCTTTTATTAGCAGGATGATCAAAGAATTCTCTAGGAGGGGCTTATAAGATGTTGTGCTTTGTATTTTTTTCTTCTCCCTCTTCTCAACTTTTAGAAGCAGACATAGAAAAAAATGATAATTTTAAAATATATTTTTATTGATGCCTTTTGTTTTTACATTACAGGTAAATGGTACAGTGAATGGAACCCTAGATTTGGAGTTAGAAAGACCCAAGTTCAAATCTAGCCTCAGATACTTAGTAGCTTTGTGCCCCTGAGCAAGTCACTTCACCTCTCTCTGCCTTAGTTTACTCATCTGTAAAATAGGGATAATAGCATCTACCTCCGAGGTTGTTGTTAGGATCATCTGAGATAATGTTTCTAAAATGCTTAGCACAATGCCTTATAATATAGTAGGCAATAAATACTTATTAATTTTTTCAAAATTGTTGTATGTATATGTGTATGTGTATATGTATCTATATATATCCTCTAGCTTTCTCTTCCCTAGTTAAAGACATTTAAAATTAGAAAAATAAAGAAAATTTTTTTTAGGAAAACCAATTTGTATACCCCGATTGCCTGAAACCATATACAAATTTTCACATAGTTCCACACTTCTTTAGTTGAGTGAAAGTACATTTTCTCAACTCTTATCTGTAGTCAAACTTGCTCATTATTATTATTATTCTTAAACATTCAGTTTCTTTTGTTGTGATTCTTTTCATTGACACTGTTGTTTTCATTATGTTATAGTTTTGCTTGCTTCATTCCATATGAAGTTGGATGAGTCTTCCTGTGTTTTTCTCTGAACTCTTATAATTTCTTGTTTCTTATGGTACAATAATCCATTTATTCATGTACCAACTTTCTAGTCATTCTTCAGTCAACGGGCATCCTATTTGTTTTTAGTTCCTTGCAAGTCCAGAAGTGCTGCCATGAATATTTTGATATATTTTTGAATATTTTGGGACCTTTCTCCTTCTTACTTTCTTCATGTACATACTAGCACTGAGATCTGTGGGTCAAAGTGTATTAGTATTTTTTATCATTCTTTTTTTATAAAGCATAATTTAAAACTCCTGTCCAGAATGGTTAGACTAATTTTAAAACTACACTAATACCTTATTATTGTACCTTATCTTTGTGTAGCCCCTACAACTTTGACTTTGCATTTTTTTGTCACTCTTGTTAATTTGTTAGGTGTCAGGAAAAAACTTTAGATTTGTTTTGATTTGTATTTCTTATGATTTGGAGCATGAATTAATGATTGGTTGTTAATGGTTTATAATTCCATTTTTGTAAACTCTTTATGTATGTCTTTTGGCCATTTCTCCACTGGGATATTGTTCTTAATCTTACATGTATTTGTGGTCATTCCCTACATATCTTAGTTATCAGTCTTTTGTCTGATATGATTTTCCCCAGTCAACAGCTTCCTTTACTATTTTAGTTGCATTAATTTTGTTTGTGCAAAAATTTTATGATTGCTTCTTTCCCTTATTGGTTAATAATCCTTCTAGGAAGGTACTTAATTCTTATGTAATTTTAAAATTGTGTGACTTTTAATATTCAAGTTGCTTATTGTGAAGTGTGCTAATTGTGAAATGTGGTGTAAAATATTGGTCTAAACCTTATTTATGCTATACTGCTTTCTTAATCAATTTCTTCTTCTCAAATAAAGGAGTTCTTTCTTAAGTAATTTACATACTTAGTTTTAAGCAATACTGAAGTATCTAGGTAGAGAGTTTCTGATTCTTGTTTATCTAGGCTATTCTACTTACTTTTCAGGTTTTTTTTTGTACCAAATAATTTTGATGATACTGTATTACATAATCCAAGGTCTATAACTTCCCTTTTCTCCTTTGTTCCTACTTTGTATTATTATATGTTTTTCAAAGTTGTCATTGCTGTATTGGATGGTTTTGTTTATTCTTTGTATGGTGGGATAAGAGAATATACTATAGGGGGATGGTTAACTGGGAAATGATTGCATTAAAAACAAAAACTACCACTAAAACATTTAATTAAAATTATGTGCATACATCCTGTATGTATGGTGATAATGAAATATTCTTAATCACTTTTTGACATGTGCTGGAATCCCTTGTCTAATCCCTACATTATAGAGATGAAAGAACTAAAGAACAAAGAAATTAAATCACTATCCAAAGAAGTACACAAATAGTTTAGTGGAAGACCAAGGACTAAAAGATTTAGTTTTCACCTCCTATTCTATTGTTTTTAATATCCCACAGCCATAATATTTCATTGTTTTTAGACTAGTCCCTTGCAGTTTGCCACACAAGCTACTTAAAGAAAGCCAGTGATGCCATTTAATGTCTAAATCCTGTTCAAGAAACACAGGAAAATTCAGCTACAAATAGATAAACTCAATATTTTCTTTCAAGGCTAACAGATTAAAGCAAACACTATGCAGCTATATGGAAATAATTTATTTTTCCCATGTCCTTGTGAAATTATGAACATAATCTCATTGTCTGAATAAGATCAAAAGATATTGAGATTTTCAATCTCATATGCCATATGATCTAATAATTTGATGCATGACTAGATCTACTGATTTAGACAGTTTCCCCTTTGTTTCCATTTTAGGTAACAATAGGATTCAAATATGTAAAACTCTAGCTTCCTGAACAAATTGTAACCTTTTCAACGATATTTTAAAACCTACAAAGAAAAGCGAGTTGTAAGGATGTACAAGAATTAAATGATTTATTTCTGACCAATTTATCCATTTGTTAAATCACAGTCCTTGAGAGGCTTAGAGAGCAGATAGAAATGGCATTAAAAAGAATAATGATGGGGGAAATTGCCAGAATAGATGAAGTATATCTAGAAATATCTGGAATAAAAAAAAACAATTATGAGTGGATTTAGGGACTTACACAAGGTATCTGAAGAAAGAATATGGAAAAAATCCTTAACCTTTACCAAGGAAAAAAATGATTAAAAGAATACCAATCATTTCTGACTAATAGTCAGTTCTGTTTTTCCGTTTATACAAAATCTTTTTGAGAGTCTATAATTTAAGGACATCTCAGTGAAGCTGTTAGTAGGGAACAAGCAGACTTGTTCAAGAAGCATTCACTTATGAACAAATCTCACAAATGACTTAAAGATGCAGAGAATCTAACATTCTGTCATGCTTATCATTTGTTAATTACCAAAAAGTTTCATCAGTAGAAGAAAATGCATTTATCTTAATGATTCAAAAATATTTTTGATGCATTTTGTTTTCACAAGACAGACGTGTCTGAACAAACACCTAGGTAACTCTGCATACAAAATATATTCTCTGAAGACAAAAGCTGTCTAACAATTTGATTCCAACTAATAGTATAGTATGTTAGTATAAGACTAATATAATAATTGACACACACTGAGGTTCTTTCTTAAACTAAACTTCTAAGCATTCAAACTCTGCTACAGAGAGTGCAACTCCGATGGGCTGGCCACATTGTTCAAATGCCCAATATACACTTACCTAAAAATCTTTTTTATGGAAAACTCACACACGGCAAGTGCTCACATGGTGGTCAGGAGAAGCGATACAAGGACACCGTCAAGGTCTCTTTTAAGAAATTTGGAATTGATTACACAGTATCTGAGACACTGGTACAAGACCACCCTGCATGGTGTGCCCTCATCAAAGAAGGTGCCATGCTGTATGAACAAAGCAGAATGGAGGCAGTTCAAACGAAACATGAGATGCATACATTTAGAGGATCCACCCCAAATGTTCACATGGACTACTTGTGCCTAACCTGTGGTAGAGCATTCCAAGCTGGTATTGATCTGATCAGACACATTGTAACTTTACTCTAACATAGTGATGTCATTTTGTCCCCTTCAAGAATGAAGGACACCAACCAACCAATGACATAATGTCATTAATAATAATATAACGAACTACTTTTATAGTTTAACCATTTTGGCTTCATAGAAAGCACCTCCTAACAAACATCCCTATGAAGTGCATTCTCTGAAAATAGTTTTGTCTAATAGACAAACTTTGATGGTATAAATATTGTTGTGTTGACCCAAGGTTTGTTGTCTCTTTGTTGAATTATTTTCTAACCATGCTTCCCCTCTCTTAGACTTATGAATTTGATGTTTTTGAGTCAAGAGTAGAACTTGACAGTTATGCCTGTGACTTTTCACCTTTTAAAAGAAATTTCACCTAATGTTTTAGGTAGTCAGCATCTTTTTCAGTGCTGTTTCTTGTCAGTGCATTAGCTGTCCCTCCCAGCTTTGTGCCAGCTATAACTTTGATAAGTAGTCCACATATGCTCTTATCTGAATCATTGATTAAATATTAAAATACAAGGGCAAGCACAAATCCCTGAGGTATTTCAGTGGACATTGAAACTTTAGTGACTTCACTCTGGTGGGTGAACAAATCCATTAGCTGTCATCTTTCCATATTTTTCAGAATAGCATGGAACACTGTCAAATGGCATGCTAAAAACTAGGTAAAGTGTACCTATAACATTCTCTGATCAGTCATATAGTAACATCTTAAAATGAGAGAAAGCTTGTCTGGCATGATCTATCCATTAGAAGCCATACTAGTTTCTTGTTAGCACTAATTCCTTTTCTTGGTGTTCATCAATTTTCTTTTTAACAGTAAGATCTAGAATTTTTCCAGGCATAGAAGTTAAGCTCAATGGATTTTTCTTTGACTGTTAGTATTATGAGAATTTAATTTTTTTAAAATCTTTTTGCCATCCCTTCAATAGAGAAATCTCAAGAGATAAAGTTGCCAATATCAAACTGCACCATTGATGTAAAGCGTGAGCCTGTTGTTAACATGTTGGATGTTTTGTTCGCAGTATAACTGCAAAGAAATGGGAAGCTGTACTTTTCTACCCAGATTGTGTGGCTTGTTTCTTCTGTTTTGATTTATTTTTTTCACGTTATAGTAATGATTTCCCAGAGTTGGGGACACTGGATGCCTTCAGATAGAGTATTGTTTGAAAGCTTTTGACTTAACAGGCAAGAAAACACTACATAAACATAATCAGAAGAAGTATGCTTATATGTTTTATCTCTAGTATTTCTAAAATGAAGGTTTGGAATGTTTTGTTCATACATAATATGATCAGTAATATATTTATTATTTGTACTTCAGAGTTTTATGATGCCCTTTAACTTGGAGGAACTACTTTTTGAGGAATAATCATTATTTCTCATGGTATATTCTAAGCTCTGGAGAGGGTAGGCAATTCAGAGTTGATTGACCAAAGTTGTTCACATAAAATACTGAGATAATTGCTACTGTCCTTTAGAGGGAGATTTAAAAAAAAATGCCATGCTGTACCACTTGCTGCTTATTTTTTTTTAAGGCAGTTGGGGTTAAGTGACTTGCCCAGGGTCACACAGCTAGTAAGTGTCAAGTGTTTGGTCTGAGACTGGTTTTGAACTCAGGTACTCCTGACTTCAGGGCTGGTGCTCTATGCACTGTACCACTTAGCTGCCCCCACTAGATGCTTATTGAAATACACTGTGAAACTGCTTTTGTAACTTGGAAGGTATAAGATTATGTGTAATATCACCTTATAAAACAACAAAGAGGTGGGGAGGGGAAAATAAGTCTGCAAAAGGCTTTGTGTAATGCCCAACTTACGTCTGTCTGAGATCATTTATAGATAAAACTAAGGGAAGAACAGTAAGTTGATGAACAGTGGGATAAATGTTCTAGCATTTTTGTACTTATTATTCGTGACAGTAGAAGTAATAACATTTGGGATCTAACATTACAAACTGAAATATTTACATGAGGAAGTAGAACTGGTGATTTTGAAAAGATAGAGCAGTTAAACTGGATCGTGTACGGAGAATAGACGTGTTGGAAGTAAGAATTTTGAAAGCATTGAAGGATCAATTTATAGGTATTTAGAAAGATGTGTAGATAATAGATGATTGGGGAAAAATCATGATGCATTACTACCCCTAAAAAGAAACCAAAGGGACATCAGTAATTGCTAACTTATTGATTGTTATATGGATTATGTATATCCATATGCTTACATTGTCATATTTGAGAAGGATCTGCATATACATTAAAGGTGATGAAAAAAAACAGCAGGTAAGCTTTTATGAATGGTTTTCTACAATAAACCGTGTTTTCATAGTCACCTGATTGATTGAGATTTGTAGAGAATATATGATGATCTTACTGTGCTTAGGGTTGATGAGAAGAAAAACATTTTATTTGGTAGAACAAAATGTAGACTTAAAAATTTTCTTCTAACAAGGTAAATTTGAAGTAAATATGTTAAAATCACATTACCATTCTTTCATGGGTGATCCATGGAGTTGTAAATTTTTCTATCAGTAAGTCTCAAGCAAAGCAAGCAAGATGTAGAATAAGGAAAAGCATACTTGCAAAAGGTATTGTCTCTTGTAAGATCTCTTGTGCACAATCCAAATGGAAGAGGGTAATCACAATTGTTTGCCAAGTCCACTAGATACTCTGATTGCTTGATGATATTGTATTAATTGCATCAAGACCCATTATACTCCAGAGCCTCAGTAAAATTAATGTCCATTGAAGAATTCATTCCATTTTTTTAAAAAAAGCAACCAAATGACTGATAAATGCCTGTTGCTCTTCTGGATGAATAATTCATTGAATTTTAATTCATCAGTATATTTAACTTTGGTAATCACTGTAATTGAACAGTGAGCAGTACCCAGAATTAGATAAGAAGAATAAAAAGGACTGGATTGCATTTGGGAAAATGGGCAGTGCTTTTAATGAAACTCAAATGTTCACTAACACAAAATCCTTAACTTTTTCTTTTTTTATTCTTTTTAATAGCAAAGTTACAGTTTAGAAGCAAAGTATAATAGCAGAGTTACAGATAGAAGGGGCCGAAGTGTGAACTCATAGGGATTTATGCACCCCCCCATCTCCTCCTACACCTACATATTTATAATGGAAATATTATGTCTGAATAGAAACATTCTGTCTGAATCTCTTCTTCCCTCTCTAAGCAGGCTCTTTTCCTTGCCGCCTCCTTTTTTTTTTTTTTGGTGAGGCAATTAGGGTTAAGTAACTTGCCCAAGGTCACACAGCTAGTAAGTGTCAAGTGTCTAAGGTCAGATTTGAACCCAGGTCCTCCTGACTCCAAGGCCAGAGCTCTATCCACTGCACCATTTAGCTGCCCCCTCTTTCCCCTTTTTAGCTCCCAGGGGTTCAGTTATCATCTCTGTTCTGATAAGGTTGTATATATCCCTGGTACCTCTTCTGAATTCCAGTTTACCTTTGCCACGTGCCCATGGAGTATTTTGAACAGTATTTCTTGTAGGTATCTCAAATTGAATATGTCTTAAAAAACACAAGCCTGCTGCCCTTTCTAATATCCCTGTTTCTGTAAAGGTCACTGCTGTTTTTCTGGTACCCAGTATTCCCAACTGAGTTGTTATTCTTACTCTTTGTTTTTCACATACCCTTTTGGTTACCTGATCGATCAAATAAGCATTTATTAACATATCTCACATCTGCCTCACTCACTTGGCCACCACTTTAGTTCAAATCTTCATCACCTCTTGCCTGGCTTATGTCAGTCAGTAAGCATTTGTTAATAAGATTAATATGTATTTGGTACTGTGCTAAACACTGGGGATACAAAGAAAGGAAAAGATAGTCCCTCCTCTCAAAGGAGCTCACAATCTAATGCAGTAACTTCTGACTGGTCTCATTGGCTCCAGTATTTCCTTTTTCCAAACCAATGTGATATTCCTAAAATAGATGCCTGTGTTACTTCTTGCTTATCATTTCCAGCCTTGGTTTTGTAATGTCTGGGAATGGGGATGGGAGCAGAAGGGAGGCTTCAGTTACTTGAAAGAGAATGGTCAAATTCTTGAAACAAAATACAAATTAATCTACATTAGAAAAAAAAAAGAATAAATGTCATATAGTATTTCTTCCATGTTGATTTTGTTGGTGAGTGGGAGGTTAGGGAAAGGAGTAGTAAAATCATATAGTAATTGAAAAAAGTTATTTTACCCTTTTAAATTCACAACCTAAGCCATACATTTAATGTATGAAAATGAAAAAGTATTGATATAATTTTTAATTATTGCTATCACCAGTAAGACTATAAAAGCAACAGAATTGGGAGAGAGAAAGACTGTTGGCTTGGAACTTGCTAGAATTGTTGAATTAAAATGTTGATTTTTGTAGTCATGTTTCACATTTACCTACTTTTTGATCTTTATGATATAATTGTTGATTTAAACTATATTGATTTAAAATATTACATTTTGAGCATACGTTAATCAGTTGTATTGAATTTTGAGAATTCTTCTACCTTAGTTATTGGCATATTTGGTCATTTAACCCTTCTAGCTCTTATAATATTGTAGATAATAAGAGTACAATTCAGCGTGGTCCCTATCCAGATAATCAGATGTTCTTCATTTGCAGAATATTCGTATTACCTAAATTAGCCTGATGAAGTGGATAGGGAATTGTCCTCCAAGTCAAGAAGACATGGGTTAAATTCTGCCTCTGACACATAATTACTATGTTACCCAAGCAGATCACTTTTTTTTGGGGGGGGGTGAGGCAGTGGGGGTTAAGTGACTTCCCCAGGGTTACACAGCTAGTAAGTATGAAGTGTCTGAGGTTGGATTTGAACTTGGGTCCTCCTGACTCCAAGGTCGGAGCTCTATCCACGGCACCACTTAGCTGCCCCCAGATCATTTAATTTTCAAGAGTTCTATATAACTAAGAATAGAAATTGCAGAGAAGGGTGTAAATCAAGGAAGGTTTTACCTGGGATTTCTCTCTAACTGGAATGATAGATATAAGTCTTATCCCTTTGTAAAAGCATAATAAAGTTGCTCTTTAGGATCATGGGTGAAAGAAGCATAGTATAGTATAAAGAGCCCTGGGTTTGAAATTAGAGGACCTTGACGTGGATGTTATTTGCTATTTTGCTGTTAGCTGTTTGACCCTTAGGCAAGTAATTTGATCTTTCTTTTTTGGCTCTAAATTATAGGCTCCAAATCTAGCCCAATCCTCTCATTTTATGGATGAAACTGAAGTCCAGAGATGTGCATTACCCAAGATCCAATGTTATCTAATTAAAATTTTCAGGCATTTATATGTGAAGTTTTATTGTGAAGTAAGTTTTGAGTGGCTCACCATTTTAAACTACTTCTATGACTTGTTTTTAGTATCATTATGGATATTTCAGTGAACACTGTGATTGTATTTGTTTTATTGAATGGTAACACTAAAAATCAGCTCTAGCTTTGGAGAGCTCAATGATAACTGTTACTTATATTCATTTTCACGGTGTTTTTCATACATTTTCATTTAATTCTCGCACTGAGAATATAATATTCACTTCTACCTAAAAGGAAACTAAAACTTGAAGAAGTTAAGTGTGACAGAACCTACAGGAAATTTTGTTAAATTTGGTACTTCTGCTTCATACTAATTGGAAAATGAAGCTGTTGTTATCAAGAAGGAAATAGACCATTTGAAAATGATGCATATACAAACTGACAGTGAAATGTATATTTATATAATACCTATGTTTTTTGTTGCTACCTCTCCTCCCAATTAGGAAGCTATCATTCATTTTATAAAATAGAAACTTGAATGGAAGTTCATTTGATTATCATAAACTAAATTCGATTTAGAAATAACTTCAGGAATATAACCTTTGTTTTTAAATTTAATTTTAAAAAATTAATAAAATTATACCTTCCCTTCTGCTTCTGCCCCCAACTGAAAAAGAAAAAAAAAACCTCACTTAACAAATAAGCATACTCAAGCAAAACAAATTCCTGCATTTTCCATGTTCAAAAAATATACAGGGTGTTTCAAAAGTCTTAGTGTAATTTTAAAGCTTATGATTCAGTCTGTACCCTGAGTCTGTCATCTGTCAAGAGGTAGCTAGCATGTTTTATCATAAGACCTCTGGAATCATAGTTAGTTGTTGGATTGATTAGAGTTCTTAAGACTTTCACAGTAGTTTGTCTTTACAGTAGTGTTACTGTATAAATTGTTCTCATGGATCTGCTAATCTCATTCTGTGCAAGTTCATAAGAATCTTCCCAGGTCTCTGAAACTTATCTCTTTTATCATTTTCTATAGCAGGAACATATCTTTTTTTTTTTTTTGGCTAGGCAATGGGGTTAAGTGACTTGCCCAGTGTCACACAGCTAGTAAGTGTTATGTATCTGAGGCTGGATTTGAACTCAGGTCCTCCTGAATCCAGGGTCGATGCTCTATCCACTGTGCCACCTAGCTGCCCCAGGAACATATCTTTTGTACCCCCCCCCAAAAAAAAAAGTGATATGTTTCCCCCTGTTAAATTTACATTTGATATGGATTGGAGTTTTTTATTTGGGTCATTAACACATTTTTTTCAGGGTGAGAGTAAAGAAGAACCTTTTTGGAAATGGTAATGAATCCATATTTAAAACTAAGGCTTTGGTGGTATTCCTTACTAGATAAAAGTCTACACTTGTTAGCATGGTTTTCAAGATTTTGCATGATCTGACCCCATCCTATTTTTTTTTTGGATTCTTCTCCTCCCACCCTCAACTTATTCCTGTTGTTGTTTAGGCATTTTTCAGTTGTATCTAACTTTTTGTGATCCCATTTGGTTTTTGTTGTTGTTGTTGTTTTTTGGCAAAGATACTGGAGTGGTTTGCCATTTCCTTCTCCAGCTCATTTTACTGATGAAGAAACTGAGGCAAACAGGGTTAATTGACTTGCCCAGAATCACTCAGCTAGGAAGTGTCTGAGGTCACATTTGAACTCGGTAAGATGAGTCTTCCTGATTCCAGGCTCAGTACTCTATCCACTGGGCTGCTTAGCTGAGCTGTCCTACTTATTCTTGTATTTCAGTCAAAGTGTACTTTGAGGCAGTCCTTGAACATAAACTACACTCATACATTTGCTCATCCTAAGTACTCTGGCGTTTTTGTTCTGTAGTATCACCCTTAGGATCTCCAGGCCTTTTCGTCCACCCTGCAGTTAAACTCTCCTATGTGCCTTAACTTCTCCAGTTAGAGTGTGAGTTCTTCCACATTAGAGATTATGTTTGTCTTCTTTTTCTGTGTATATCACTAGTATTTGGCACAGTTTTCAGCACGTAGGAAGGGCTTAATAAATATTCATTCATTCATTGACTCATGCATTTTCCTTTATATACCCATTTCTATCCCAGCCCCTGGAATCCTTGTTTTTCAAGGCCTGTAGAAAATATTGTCTCCATGAAGCCTTGAACTTCATAGTACTTGGTTGGGTCTTTCTTAGAACATTCATCTTAAAGTGCCTTATATTAAAATCATTTGTGTGTATAAATCTCATTGATGGTAGTAGTATTATTTATCTTTTATTTACCACAATGTCTTGCACATAGTAGAAGTTAAGTAAGTATTTGTTGGGTAAATAATACATCCTTTATATACCTAGATGAGTCATTGGCCCTGTGACACAGAAAAATAATGTCATAATCTCCAATTATGAGTTCTGTTTCGTCCATGGAGATAAGCTCAAACTGGTGTGGAGATTTATTGCCTTTTTGGTGCTCTTTAAAAGTATATTAGTTTGTTGTTTAATTACTAAGGGCAGGTTTCATTTAGCTGAAACATACTACTATCATCTTTTATGGGTTCAAGAGTAGCTTTGGGCATATATATATATATTCATGGGTTCTAATTTCAGCTCTCCCTTTACTCTCAGCTTTTTATTCCAGGTAAATATATATACCAGGTAGGTAAGTCCTGTGTTCAGATTTCATGCTACCTCCCAATCTCATGTTTCTTCATTAATGAAATACTAGTTTTTCAAAGCATTGGTGTGATTTAATTCTTAGGGGTGAGAATCATGTTATTTGTATGTTTAGTATCATGCCTAATGTGGTGGATATGTGTTTGTGTTTAAATATACACTCACACATTGGTATTGAAATTGTTGGTATATAAATCTAATTTAATTGCATTAGTGGAGTTACATAGAAGAGCTCAGATTATCTACCCTTTTGGTAGTTTTTGTTTGGAAAAACTGAAGCAAGTATACTGTTGTTTTTATTATACCTGGAATTTCTATAGTATACCATCATGACTTATACAAAGATTGTATTTGAAAGCAGATTCAAAAAATATCCAAATCAGGTTGATTGTCAGACTGCTTAACATCCGTAGAATTATCTTTTAAAAAAATAGTTTGGAATTCTGTCTCAGATAAGAGATGCCCAGACTACCTTGAAGAATTATAAAAAACAAGCCAGTATTTGCTGGCAGAACTGCTTCCTGGGGTAAAAGCAGGACAACATGAAATCAAGGATGTTATTTGCACGTAGTCACTGCAGGTCCACAGAATTCCCTCCTTGAGTTGTCTCGTTTATGTTGGACTCTTTGTAATCCCATTTGGGGTTTTCTTGGCAAAGATACTGGAGTCTTTTGCCATTTCCTTCTCCACCCCATTTTACAGATGAGGAATTGTGGCAGCCTGGGTTAAGTGACTTGTCCAAGGTCACAAGCTAGTAAGTGTCTGAGATCAGATTTGAACTCAGGATAAATCTTCCTGACTTTAGGCTCAACATTCCATCCACTGTGCCACCTAGCTGCCCCTCCTGTCCTGAGGGACTTTCATGTTAGACCTGTTTCTTCTAAGAGAATACCCAATAGCAGCTCCTCAAGTATATTTCATAATCAAAATGTATCATTTTAATGTATACAAAGGTAATAATAGATTTCCATAGTTTGAAATATTACATGCTCTGCAGTGTTGCAGATCTGTATGATGTTTCTCCAATCTAGATGTCTTATTAGCAAATGGTGCAGCAAACCATTGAAGTCCAAGCCATACAAACAACAGGGTTATCTGTCGTGAATACTATTTAAATTCAATTTCAGAATCAAGTGTGTATCACATTTTAAAATTCTGCTAGGACCTCTTTCTTTTTTGTTTGCATTTAATGGGTACAAGTCTTGGAAACATTACTGAATAAAACCCCATTTTTATGAGTGGATCATTTTCATTACTTTTGGTAATTAAATGCACATTAGCAAATCTCTATCTTGTCCTGATTCACTTTGTTATGCATGAGCAGAGGCTATAAATATCATTTGGATTTTTATGAAATTGTTTGAAAGGAGTTGCACATCTTTGCTTTTATTAATTTTTAAAAATTTTTATTCATCGTGATTTAAGTATAAATAGTATGAATAAAAGTAGTTGTGAGAGGAAAGAGTTTTTTTTGTTTTTATTTTTGCTTTTTCAATTTTGCAGGCTCTTCTGTCATTTTTATAGTGATACTACTTCTGCTAAAGCATCTCTAACCCGTTATACTTTAAAATCTATCCTTTAGCCAAATCTAACTTCTTAAATGCTGTAGCTCAAGGGCTTTTTAACTTTTTCTGTGTCATGGATCCCTTTGAGTTGTCTAATAAAGGTTATTGACTCCTTTTCAGAATGTTTTTAAATGCATAAAATAAAATCATGGGATTATAGAGGAAACCAAATGTATTGGGAAACTGTTATCAAAATATTTAAAAAACAAATTCATGGACCCCAGGTTAAGAATTGTTGTTGTTGATAGACAAACTTGGTGATTTGAACAAATGTTGGAACATAACCCTCATTAATGTCATGCCATGATTCTCCTGTCAAGTACAAAAACCATGTTTTAAGCTTGTTACTACTTTATAACTTGTCTAAAAAAACCCCTCTTCTGCAAATCCTACATTCTAGTGAAATATTTTTGTTATCCTACTTGGCCTTTTGTACAGTTTACTCTGCTGTATTTGTATCTTTAATGTGACAATAATATTTGAAAATTAAACCTAGTCTGAAACATATTTTTGTTCTTTGCCATCTGACATTAAGTAGTAAGAAGTGGATTTTGCCACTTTATTTTTATTGATATGGTTGTGTGACCACATATTCATCAAAATAAACTTTAAAATGTATTGAATAATTACTGTCTGATCAGTTAGATGAAGAATTTTATTTAGATGTAGATATTAGAAAATTATTATTGGTAGTAAGAAATAACAGGCAAATGTACTTTTATTTTTTGCCATAGCATGTCTGGCATTGATATTTAAAAGATCACATTTCTGTCTCTTCCCAATTGGTCTGTTCTTCATATGAGACTTTTTTTTAGAACAGTGTTAATAGTTCTAATCATTAATATTAGGTAAATGTGTTTTTATAAACTTTTTGTAACCAGATAAAACCAATCTTGATCAACTGAAGTAAATATTATTACAAATATTTCTTCATTTGAAAGCTTCAAATTTTTACCTAATGTGATTATATTTCCTCTTAACAATTTCCTGATGATTTTTTAAGTACTTCCTTTGAGAGCTCTATTTTTTTTCTCCCATTTGGAATTTATTTTCCATTTTTTTCAGTTCTAGCTCTTTCTTTTCCCATTTCTCATATTTGATTTCTTCTGTTGCTTTCAAGTGAAGCAGTATGGCCAACCTGAGTTTTGTACTTGTGAAATTGCAGGTGGAAGTTTTGTCTCTTGTAGCCTGTTTGGATTTTTCCGTTCTTGTATCTTCTGATGTTTCTTCAGAATGTGGTACATTTTGTTGTGTTTCTATATAAAGATGGAGAATTATCTGTTAATTACATTTCTAACATTAAAAAAAAGTTTTATTCATGTAAAATTTTCACAAAATGTCTGCACTGCCAGGGACTTTGGAGATCATCTAATCTACCCTCCTCATTTACAGAAAAAACTATGATCCAAAGTCAAACAACTTTCTCAGGGTCACATAGCTCACAGTCTTGTGACTCAAATTCAAGTGTTCTTTCTAGTGTATATCACCTTTTGGGTACTGAAGGCTTCTATGATAAGTTTTTTTTTTTAAGGCAATTGGGGTTAAGTGACTTGCCCAGAGTCACACAGTAAGTGTCAAGTGTTTGATCTGAGGCTGAATTTGGACTCAGGTCCTCCTGACTTCAGGCCCAGTGCTCTATCCACTGTGCCACCTAGCTGCCCCCTATAATAAGTTTTCATAGCAAAAAGTGGAACCTGGAAAAAACTTTGATGCTCAACAAGATATTTCAATTAAATAAATATTTATTAAGTACTTCCTATGTACAAGGTACTTACTAGGCTGTCTGGTATTTTATAAAGTTAAATGCAGAGTATGGCTGTCTTTAACAAAGTTAGTATGTTATTTCGCGGTTGAATATTGAACCAACAAAATAAAGTAACAAACAGAGATTACTGCAGGGTGTCAGAAAAGATGGTGGAATAGGAGTAGGGTAATGGGGTCTAAGGTTTCCAGTGAACTACTTACTTTGAAAGTAGTTAATATGCAGTGGATTTCAAAGAAGCAGCTTGTTTTTACTGAAAAATAATCAACCATTGCCTCCTTTATAAATGAAAAGGTAAGATATGCTTATCCTAGGGTCTCAACTCAAATTGAGTACTTTCTAATGCTATCTCATTAATTCAGAAACATTGAGAAATCCATTGGGGAGGAGTGGGTTGACATGGACATTTATGTCCATGCAGTTGTAAGATCTTTCAAAGCTGATAGAAACCAGGAATTGATTCTCTTCAAAGCATCTTAAAAGTAAATGCATGCGCAGAGACAGTTAAGCTTGATGGTACCTGCTTTGCATTTCAGAAGGGGAGGGACAAAGGATAGAGGTTAGCATTTCAGGACTACTACTGTTGCATGGAACCCCAGCTTTCTTTGATTCTGTCTTCAGAAGACCAGTGGCCAAATTCCAAATGCCAACAGGATTTTCATATACTTTTAGTGTGAATTATTCTTTTGTTGTCTAAAAGTTGCTGAATAACTTCTTCAGTATATTAATACCTTGCAGTTTTATAGTGTTTTAGAATTCAGAATTCTCATGGTTATATTTTTTCCTGAGATATATTTTTTCCTGCGATCCATATATCAATACTGTGACATACAAAGGCCAAGTAGTATTATTCTGACTTTATGGGTAAGCAAATTGAAGCCTAATGGGGTTATGATTTTTATTCAAGGTCACATAAAAAGTCAGTGACAATGCCAGGAATGAAATTTTACAGTCTGATTCTCTTTGAACCTAACCATGCCACATTCCTTATAATATAATTTTCTATGCATGTCACCTATTATTATTTATTCATCATTTGTATTTGTCTCTTGTAGAGACATTGTGCTAAGCAATGTTACAAAGATGTGTAAGAGACGATTCCTGTCCTCAAAGAGCTTATATTGTAGTAGGTGTGATTTTGGAAAGTATGAATAATAAGGCAGTTATTTCGTGTGTGTGTGTGTGTGTGTGTGTGTGTGAGAGAGAGAGAAGAGAACAAAAGAGAGATATTCTTTGGGTCTCAGCATATAGATAGAAGAAAATCATCCACATATTTGAAGAGGTTATTTTTTTATATCATTTTCATTTCCCTTTCTAATAGTACACTTAATTTATAGTTAATTCTTTTTGATTCTCTGTATTCTAGCTGATATATTAATTTACTTCTTTTGTGACCTTAGGCAAATCACTTAACCTTTCTAGGCCTTAATTCCTTCATCTTTAAATGCAGCAGTTGTACTATATTACTTACAATGTCTTTTCCAACTCTCAAATCTTTTTATCTTGTGACCTGTGTCAAGAATAACCTAATTGGGGGCAGCTAGGTGGTGCAGTGAATAGAACACCAGCCCTGGATTCAGGAGGACCTGAGTTCAAATATGGTCTCAGACACATAACACTTACTAGCTGTGTGACCTTGGGTGAGTCACTTAACCCCATTGTCTAGGGCACCCCCCCCCCAAAGAATAACCTAATTGCTTCAGAGATTTCTTTGTATAGTGTTGAGACTGTATTATTTATAGTTAGGTGTGGTCTATTTTATCATTTGTTTGCAGGTCATTTAATGTGTATTTGGCTCATTTGAATTGCCAACAGGAGACATGTGGGGATGGCCAAGTCTTTGAGTAGGTGTGAATGAATGTGTATGTGGTATGGTCTTACTTTTATACTGAAGGCAAAAAGAGAGACTTTAAATCTGGCTACTGTTTTAGATTATTTGTCTCCCATGCTTCCCATTAACATGTGTAATAGTTATGACATATGTCAAAGTCTCTAAAAATGTAGTACAGTAAAATATCACTGGACTATGAGCTATCAAGTCTGGGTTCTATTGCTAGCTCAGTGGCTAAATTCACTGTGTAACTGTGGGCAGCCCTGTTAACTCTCTAGGTATCAGACTCAAAAATGGTAAGATTAGGCTAGATTTCTAAGGTCTTTTCTAGCTCAAATATTTTGTGGCCTTTTATAAGTAGGGGTAGCTCACTGTCTTGGTAGCAACAAATGCATTCATTCATGTATTCATTCATTCAACAAGAGTTTATGTGCCAAGCACTTCCTAAGTTTGGGGTTATAAAGACTAAAACTAAACACTCCTGCCTTACAGGAACTTACATTCTATTGGGGGAAACATCACGTACAAATGTAAATAAAAACAAAAATTATATAAAGCATGTACAAAGACATACCAGGCTTTGGAGAGAGCTGACAACAATAGGATCAGAAAAGGCTTTCTGTAGGATGTGGCATGACTTGAGCTTTGAAGAAAGCTAGAGATTCTGTAAAGGGGAAGTAAGGACAAGAGTACATTATATTCATGAGGTGGGAAAAGGTAGGAGGAACAGCAACTATTGCAATTTGGCTGGAATGTATTATGCATGAGGGATACTAATGTGAAATGGAACAAGATTATGAATGGCATTAAAAGGCACAGACAGGTTTGTGTTTTATCCTTGAGTCAAGGGAGCAAGGGGGTGACATGATTATGCTATTGAAAGGAAAATTCTTGTTTTGGGCTTTCTCCCTGATTAACGAGGCAAAGCTCAGGACAAAGAGAATTAAAAGGAATTTATTGTGAGTAAGTAGCAACATGTTGATGGGCTGATCACTGAAAATTAGCAATGGCTTCTAGGTAAGGCCAAGCTTTTATTGCAGACTTTCGTAGTGAGATAGACAATTCAGATAGATCAGTGTCAGCAAAAGAGGTTGGCCCTTGCACCTCAGTTCCTCCCCAAGGTAGTAAGAATGTGACAGTTTGCTGGGGAGGGGGGGTACAAACGTCACAGGTTGGGGGATGACTTCGTTATGTGACAAATATGGGGGACTGGGTGACACCTCCCCTAACACTAATTGGTAGGCAGAGCTAGGAACAATGAGTCACTAAGTCAACATAACTTTCAATAATACCTTTGATTTAGGAACGTCAATTTGACTTCTATGTGGAGGACAGAATGAAAAGAGGAGATTTTTTACTTTCTATCTCATGTAGTTACTTTAGACAAATATTTAAAGCAAGTTTGTTGTCATTGAGTTTTGATGGTAACATTCTAAGATACACACATTCTTCTAAATTTTGTAATATAATGAAATGCTTTTCAACGACTAGTTTATGTTCTGTGTCCTCAGTGACAGACTTCCCATACCAACATAATTCATTTTAATCACACTCTCTTCTGAAGTTATAATACTTATTGTTTGTATTATTCATTTAGTAATTAATAGCGTGCTGCCTAGTGACAGATGTATCTTGAAGTAATTTGCTCTTTTGTTACGTGACTTTTCATATGTTTCTGTAGACTAGGGGGTAAACTTAAGAATGCTTTTTACATTTTTATATAAAGTTTGGCCCTTTGGCTATATTTTAATGACCCCGTTCTGCGTTAAATAGACTATAAGCTATGTGAAGGCAAAAATTCTCGATATGTATATTTCCTTTGTGTCTACTTCAGTGCTTTGAAAAGTGATTTATTTATATGATGTTAGATATTCAGTAATTTCTGTTAATTTATTTTGTAAAATTTCATGCAGTAAATTAAACAAACTACGGAAATAAGTATCTCTAAAATGCTTTGCAGGCCTTGCTAGTCCTAGAATACTGTATTTTACTCATTCTTAAAAATAGCAAAATAAGATTGAACCAGTGACATGAATTTCATCTGAATGGCTTTAGAAATATCACTTCACAGTATTTAAAATGTTGTACTAAAGATTTGAGTGAATTGTGTTTCAGTTTTGAAAATAGAAATGTTTGACCTTAATACTATGACAAAAGTAATTCAAAGTAAGTAAAATCTATACTGCTTTTTGTAAAAATTATTTATATAAATCAGCTGTGAATTTTTCAATGCAAGTGTGCTGCAAAGTAATTGGGAATGTGGAAAAAGTCATTAATTATACATACTCATTGACCCAACATTCTCATTACTGGGCATCTATTTCTAGGAAGTCAAAGACAGAATGGAAGGTCCCATATATTCCTAAATATTTGCAGCTGTGATTTTTATAGTAACAAACACAAAAAGAAACTAGACAACCAAATTTCCTGAGCCTCAGTTTCTTCATCTGCAAAATGAGAGAATTGGGCTACATGGCTTCTGAGGACCTTTCAGCTCTATATCTCTAGTTCTGTAAGCATTTTAATAAATAATTTATTAATATATCTGTCTACCTACATATCACTGATGAAGAGCTTAGCAAATTGTGGTATATGCATGTAATAATATATGAAACTACATGAAATATGAAGAATTCAGAGAAGTGTGGGAGGACTTTGAACATGATATTGATGGAAGTAAAATACAGAATAACTATAGTAATGTAAATGAAAACAGTATAAAAATCAACAAAATGGTGATTAATTGATCATTCTCAATCTCAGAAAACACATGATGAAACAAATCTTCCTCATTTCAGTATACAAGCAAGAGACTGGGATATGGAATATGACACAAGCTGTTTCAATTAAAGATTTTTCTTTGTTACAAGAGAGATTTCAGATGAGTTGGAGGTAGATCAGGAAAAGACTATGATTTTTAATACAAAAGATATTAAGGCAGAGGGATATTGTCTAGAAGTTCTGTGATGTCTGTGACATCAGTAGTAAAAAAAAAAAGCAAAAGCTCAAAAGTAAAACCACTGACATAAGTATGAAAGTACATAAATGGGTGAGAATATTTAAGTTTTTCTTTTGAGGGATCAGAATATAAGGAAATATAAGTGCAGTGTTTCCCAGCATTTTTCGTTCTGTGGACCCCTTTCAACAACAAAAAAGTATTGCTAACCCCAAAGTGCAATGATAATTTTTGCTCCCAAAGCTCCAAATTATTGTGGAAAGAAACTTAAATTCAAGCATGCATATTTATAAAGTGTTTTGGACAATTATTTATTGCTTAATGTGCCATTAAAGTTTTTTTTTCTTTTTAAAGCACCACCTCCAAAACAGTAAATTAGAACCATTGATGTAGTGGAAGGCACATTTAGCTTGGAGCTTGAGAGAGACAGGTTTTAAATCATGCTGCATGAACCAAACAAATAATTAATCTCTCTGAGCCTCAGTTTTCTCATCAATAAAAAAACCTTATAGGATTGTAGCTAGGAGTGAATAAGAAAGTATATGTAAATCACTACATACATCTTAAAGTGTTGTCTATGTTTTTACTTATTGTTTAATTTTTTATTTAATTTTAGTTTATTTATAACTCCAAATCTCTCCCTCCATCTACCCATTTCCCACCCATTGAGAAGGCAACAAATGTAATACCAATTAAATATATGAAATCATGCAAATATATTTCTGCATTAGCCATAAAACAACTAAGAACAAAAAAGAGAAAAAATGCTTTACTTTGCACTTTAGTCCATAAGTTCTCTTTCTGTAGGTGAATAGCATTTTTTTTTCTTAAATCATGAGCCTTTTGGAATTGTGGAGAACATTGTATTGTTTAGAGATACTAAGTCTTTCACATTTGATTGTTATCTTTATAATATTGCTGTTACTGTGTAAATTGTTCTTCTGAACTAGCTTTTTGTCAGTTCATATAAGTCTCTCCAGGTTTATCTGAAATCATTCTCTTCATCATTTCTTCCAGCACAATAATATTCCATCACATTCATGAACCATAACTTGTTCAGTCATTTTTCAATTGATGGGAATCCCTTCCGTTTCCAGTTCTTTACCATCACAAAAAGAGCTGCTGTAAATATTTTTGTAGGCACTATGTAAATGTTGTTTTTATTATTGTTGTTATTGTTTTTCTTTTATCTTGTTGGGTACAGACCTAATAGCAACACTTATGCATGGTTTTATTGCTTTCTGAGCATAGTTTCAAATTGTTCTTCAGAATGGTTGGATCAGTTTACAGTTCTACCAATAGGGCATTTGTGTACTTATTTTCCCATATCATCTCCAGCGTTTGTCATGATTTCCATGAACTCATAAAATGGTCTCCTAATGAAGAACTTCAGTCTACATCAGTGAAGGGAATACTCATACTGATGAAATAATGGAACTTTTGTGGTAGTGTTAAGTATGATCAAGCGAAGGGAGTGACATCACATGCCTCTCTCATCTTGTTCTGTCCTGTCTTCTTTATTTCCTATCAACCTAATTACATAAGTTTTGAACGGAGGCTCAGCTGAACTCAACTTTACCTTAGTCAGTAGGCTTTCATTTATTAAGCACTTACTGTGCCTAATGCCATACACTGTACTAAGTACTGGGAAAACAAATACAAACAAAAAGACAATCTTTGTTCTTTGTGAGTTTATGTTTTAATAGAGAAAGACAATACATAATAGAAAACAGAAAGGTATTGGGAGAGGGGAAGAAGATACTCCTGTAGAGGAATGGTGAAATCTGTAGACAGAAGCAGATCCAGAAGAAGAATGAAGGATGATTGTCCTGGGCTTTCCTTAAAACGGATGTTCTGGGTAGAACTCATTGGGAGAAAGAGGCTGCAGATTTCGGAAGGCTATTCTAACGTGACAAGATTATATGCCCAGAGACAAGACAGGACCTTAGGAGACATAGCCAATTATTCATAATAAAAAGGATGTACTTCTTCTAATATTGGAGGTCTGCAGTTTAAGTCCAGGATATTTGTGGTTATATTGGTTATCTGTAGGACAGATAAGAAAAATAGATGAAATGTGCTGTTGCTCCATGGTGTATGTTATGTTTAATATGATACTAGGTTTAACAGAATTACCCTCTAATTTTTTTTCGTTAGTAACATTAGGTTATTGACATTCCTTGCCATGTCATGGTGGTGACCTTGGGTTCCCAAGGGCCATGGCAGAAGAGCATAGGCTCTGGCAAGTGCTGTTCATCTGAATGGACTCATATCTGGGGCAGGTAATATATAGTCATATATCTTTTATCTTTGGACTAGCTATGTTTGGAGAAAGTTCATAACTTGATAGGGTAATGTATTTTTTAGCCACAGTAACTCATGAGCTTAGTCTTCTACTACTAATTGCTTCATGATTTTCATAGTCTTATATTTGGGGAGAAAGGTAGCATAGTCCCTATCTCCCGTATTTATAAAAACAGTTTGCCATATATTTTGGTAAAATGTTAAATAATAGCTAGCATTTATACAGTACTTTAAAGTTTGAAAATCACTGTACAGATAATGATGACCTCTTGATATCAAAGGAAGTAATTTATTTTTCTGCCAAATAATATAAAATTTTTTTGTCCTTTTTTCCCCCTGTTGCCATAAAATCTACAGTAGCAGCTGGTGCTGAGAGTCATAATATCATCTAGTTGCTATGGAAGCATATAGCAAGTGATACATATGCTGTTCCTTGATTGTTAAGCTATTGTATTAATTCTTCCATTTTTGATACTTGATATAGGTTATTTATATACCTATAAAATAAAAGTGACTAAAAGATTACATTTAATATATATTTCAATATAGGGAAAAGTAAAGTTTTTTAAATTCCTATTAAAAATGAAAGTTTTAAAAAAAACCTTAACTTATTATAGCATGACAATAAAAATTTCATTTTTAGTATGTTAAAGTTATTTGGGTTTTCTTTGAAAGAATAAACTGCTATGTTCTGACATGTCAGATGATTAGAAACCGTTCTCCAAAAGTGTAGATCTAATTATCAGTTTTTATGAGAAAAATTACCTTAATGAATACCTTCACTATATTGAGATATTTCAGTGGATATGTGATCTTGTTTTGCAGCCTATGTTTCTTGGCCACATTTCTCAAAAAGCTTCCAATAAAGATAAATGTACTGGAGTTTTTTTTCTAGGTCTTTCTATAATTAGAGATTACTGGTGGTGCACCAAATTGTCCATCTATTATTCCTCATTCCTATCTCATGCCCAACCCATTTCCTTTTCCAGTTATATATTTTGTTTACTTCTTGAGCATAAGTCATTATTGGAAATATCTTTTCCCTGGTATGTGTCCATTGTGGGCTTCTCTGTTATCTCTTGAGTCCAAAACAGTATTTGTTTAGATGTTGTGTGTTATAACATTCATAACCATTATATCCGTGGGAATATTTTAGGATTATTAAAAAGTTTCCCAAGTGTAATTTGTCCCATTCTCTAATTCCTGATTAATTCTGGGGGTAGCTCATTATCTGCCTGTGTAGAACCCTAATTTTGTAGTTCTGTTGTGAACTGGGTTTGATGAGGTGTAGATTCTAGGAGTTCTGGGACCCTGAAAATCATGACATGCTGGTCCTGGATACATTGTGTACTAATATACTGTCTTAATAGCATAGCCATTCAGTTTAATGTTATAATCCAGAAAAGAGGCCAATCTTTTTTTTGAATAATCATAGGAAGTCTTGTGATGTTTTGGAGCATGATTCAATCAGTATGGTATCATATATAAATAGGAGCATTTGGAGGAACTCACCATCTAAAAGGTTTCCTTCCATTTGGATCTTTTATATGACAGTTCGTGACAGTGATAGACACTGTAGGGTAGTGTACATCTCCATGTTTCATTCCTTGCTAAATGATAAAGTCATTGAATAGTTATCTCTTGTTAAATTTGTTAAGAAACCTTGTATGATCTTATCACATGCATAAGATACTCAATGTTGGAGGAGAGTTTTTAAAATTGTTTTGTTCTATGCTTAAATTTCTTTTTATAAGCAGATAAAAACAAAATGGGAACTTGTCTTCTTAATACTTCTCCCTCATTTACGTAACTCTGTAATTTGGTCTGCTATAGAGAATTCTTTCTAAAGCCTGTCTCTTTCTCATATTTCATGTTACCTTTGATACACTTCCAGATCATTCTCATGAAGTTTTTATGAAGGTAAGAAAACGTGGGTATTTTCCTGAAGTATTTTGCAAAATGCTTATGCACTTTGAAGATTTGTATCACTTCTATTATGAGTTTCCTAGATGTGAGTCCTCTTGGTATCATGAATAGATTGCTTGACTTAGAATCAGGAATACCTAGATTGAAATCTTTCCTTTGACACTTAGTGTATATGTGTATTATTTAATTTCTCTGAGCCTCAATTTCCTCTCTCATATATATATATATATATATATATATATATATATATATGCATATATATACATACATACACACACACACATACACACACACACACACACATATATATATATATATATATATATATATATATGTAGACACACACACACACACACACACAATGGCTATAATATCTCTTAGAGATCTCTTTTTTTTTTTTGGCAAGGCAGTTGGGGTTAAATGACTTGCCCAGAGTCACCCAGCCCCTAAGTGTTATGTGTCTGAGGCCAGATTTGAACTCAGGTCCTCCTGACTCCAGGACTGGTGTTCTATCCACTTCACCACATAGCTACCCCAGAGATCTCTTATAAGGATCTAATGAGATAATGTGTTTAAAGTGCTTTACATAATTTAAAGCATTCTCTTGGGTAGTGATTTATAAATATTAGTTTAAGTAATGCCCTTGGATTCCATCTCATTGTTTGACAAGGAAATTAAAGTTTTTAATGGCTAAGGTAGTTTGTGGGCTTTTTTGGCTGTCTCCTTGTTTTATCTCCTTTATGTTGATTAATCTTTTTCAGGGAATTGTGATAATCAACACCAGTATCTTTATCTTTTCATAGTAAAATAATATTTCATTGCCAGTCTTAAGCCTTTTATCAGTTGATGGGTATGCACTTTATTTCTAGTCTTTTGGCTTTGATAAAAAAGCATAATGCTGAATATTCTGGAACTTATAGAGTTTTGCTGTATTTGTCCTCCTTTAAGTAAATTCCTAGTATTGGGATAGCTCTGGGTAAAAGGGTGTGATCAGTTTAATGACTCTTCTCACATAATCTCAAATAGTTTTCTGGAATCAAACCTCTTCACAGATCTGCTACCAATGTAGTGTACCTCTTTCTTCCTATCCTCTCCTTCCCCCCAGTCCCTCTAATGTTGTATATTTCTATTTAAAAATTATCTTTGCCTTTTTGAAAGATATGAGGTAAAGCCTCACATTTGTAATATGCATCTGTTATCATTAGTGAATTTAAAGAAGCCTTAAGATTGTTAATAATTTGCAATTTTTATTTTGAAAGCTGATGATATCCTTTGACCACTCATCTTTTGGGGACATGATGGCTTTTCTTTTCTCTTGTGCTCCTTATGAGCACAGCAAAGCAGCATAACCAAATATGTCTTATGAAATCATGTTTCTTCTCTTTTTTTTTTATTTTTTGAGCACCATGAAACCACTCTACCAATTCTTTTTCCTCTCTCAGGAGAACCTGGGTATTATCCTTCTATTCAGCTTTTTTCTTTTGACTTTTTGGCATTGTTTATCACTGGTTTATTTCCTTTAGTGATTTGGTAATTCATTCTTCATTGGATAAAGACATTATCTTTAGAATGCCAGTACTTTTATGCTCAAACACTCAGGTCTGTAATCTTAGTAATTTCATTATTCCTTCTAACAGTGCAGATCCTAACTCATACATATCCATCCTGTGTAACTCTTGTCTAAATCCTCCTATAAGTGTTTTACTTGGCATTTACCCAGTGTGTAGTGCCTTAACTGTATACATCCTTGCTCATCTTCTTTTACATATTCCTTTGATGTAGAGTCTTTTACACCTATTCTTTTTTTTTTTCCAGTTTGGGACATGTTTAATTTAAAAAGGCAACCATAAGACATACAGAAGGAAAGGCAAAGGAAGCAATTGGAAAGGAGTATCTGAAGTTCAGGAGACAGATTAGGCCTAGAGATAAATCGTGGTAAGCATCCACAGAAATGCAGTTCTTGAATTTTAGACAGAAGAGAATAAGGAAGATATCAAGGAAGAGAGGGCTACTAGAGAGTAAAAGAAAGAAGCATCTATTGTAAAGCATCAGGAAGTGGAAGACTCGCTGAGATAACAAATATTACAGACAGTGGTAGGAGAGGAATGAAAACCAAGATAATGTGACATATCACAGAATGAAAAAGAAAGCCAGAGATAAAATGGAGAAGAGGAGCATCAATTAAAAAAACAACTTATTTCTATATTAGTCATGTTGTGAACGAAGAATCAGAACTAAAGGAAAAAACAATGAGAAAGGAAAAAAAAGAGAGAAAACAGTATGCTTTGATCTGCATTCAGACTCCATAGTTCTTTCTCTGGGTGTGGGATAGCATTGTCCATCATGAGTCTTTTGGAATTGTCTTCGATTATTGTATTACTGAGAAGAGTTAAGTCTATCAGAGTTGATTATCGCACAGTGTTGCTGTTACTGTGTATGGTGTTCTCCTGGTTCTGCTCACTTTACTCAGCATCAATTCACGTAAGTCTTTGCAGGTTTTTCTGAAATCTACCTTCTCATCCATTACATTCATATACCACAACTTGTTTAGCCATTCCCCAATTGATTGACATCCTCTCAATTTCCAATTCTTGGTCACCATGAAAAGAGCTGCTATAAATATTTTTGTACATGTGGGTTGTTTTGCTTTTTTTATGATCTCTTTGGATTATAGACCTAGAAGTGCTATTGCTGGTTCAAAGGGTATGCACATTTTTATAGCCCTTTGAGCATAGTTCCAAATTGCTCTCCAAAATGATTGAATCAGTTCACAATTTCACCAACAGTGCATTAATGTTCCAATTTTACCACATCTTCTCCAACATTTATCATTTGTCTTTTTTGTCACATTAGCCAATTAGATAAGATTGCTAAATCTGTTTAAACCTCAGTTGTTTTAATTTACATTTCTCTAGCCAATAGTGATTTAGAGCATTTTTTCATATGACTATAAATAACTTTAATATACCTATTCTTCTTTAAAGTTCCTAATTGATGGTAACTATATCCAAAATCTTTAGGCTAGTTTTTTTCTTAAATCATACTGAAATCTTCCTTAAGACTTAATTTGGCTCAGAGGACTAAAAACTTTGGCCACTGATGTAGCATCTTGCTTTTTGCTTGTCTAGGTCCAAAAATCCAAGATATGAGGAGCCAGTCTGGCTCTTCTCTCAAGCTTCTGACTGGCAGACCAGAATGGACAATATAAAGGCAGGGTAGCAGTATTCTAACTGAATCAATGCTATATCCTTGCTGAATAGTTTCCTTCTCTAAAAATTCTTTCCCTGCCCTAAATATCCCTCCCCTACTTTGCCTAACTAAACCTCCTTTTGCTAATTATAAGATAATCTACCAGTATCTCATTTCATTTCAATCTTGAATCTGAGCTACTCTCCTGGCCTAGGCCTAATCAGGCCTAGCCTACTGTAGTTATTCAGAGACTATAGTATTACAAGTCTTATACCAAAACATTTGTATTAAAAAGAGGGGCCTTTGTTTTTGGGGAAAGCTGGTATCACTAAAGTAGTTTTGCCTTCCTGGAAGCAATCAGCCTGACTTCTCCATCCTCCTCCTGTTTGATTCTAGTCCCAACACATTGTCCTTTTGTATGGTTTGCCCCATATATATCTACTCTTGGACAATCTCTTTTGGTTGTTCATCCAACCACAAATCCTAATTTTATCAGTAAACATTCTTTATCTATTACCTTTCTTTTGTAGATGGTCAGGTCAAACTCAGGAGTGGTTATGGATTTCTTCTAGTAGGCCCTACAGTGTTTCAGGTCTTGATGTAAGCAGCACTCCGTCACTGTAAATAGAAGCATGTGGAGGACCTTATCATCCATAAAGGTTTCCTCATGAACTTTGACTCTGCCCTTGATCTCCTCTATCAGTAGCAAAATATTTTTGTCTAATTTATATTAAACCCTATTTAATTCCTCATCTAGTGTTTATTATCAAAGGATTTTGAAAGTTATCTTTGTTAAATCTTTGAAGGAATCTTGAATAATTCTGACATGGATGAATGACTTCTTGTTGGCAGTACTTAACCTTTATGTGCCTCAGTTTCCTCACCTGCAAAATGAGGATAATAGTAGCAACTACCTCCCAGGGTTTTTGTGAGAATAAAATAATATTTGTAAAGTACCTTGTAAACTTTAATATGCTGCATGAATGATGTTATTAATAATACTGTCATTTATGAAAAACTGCAGTTTCTTTACTAATACTGTCATGGTGAATGTCTCATATGCATGCATATATAAATGAGTTGCAAAAATTTCATATAGATGGGAAAGTAGGCATATATGTCTTTTTTTGGCTGTTAATAAGATTGAAGATTTTTTTCCTTTCCTTTTTTTCCCCCCTCCCTCATATACCTTATAAATCAATACATCAGACACTGATGTATTGATTTATATAGGCAATTATGTTGCCTGTATTGTGAGTCTTTTCTAAATATACGTGGTCAAATCTTGTGACCTTTTCCATCTTTGTTCTCTTTGGTACCACTTCTACTTCTTTAAAAACATCTGCATTATAGTATGGATGGGAGCTCTGCTGACATTGATGGTGAAAAACAATTGTTATAAAAATCTTTACATGTATTTTCCCTTTTTCTTCTGTTTTCTGACCTTTTATTTTCATCTTTAAATGCCCTCAGGATGATTAAGCTTAGTTGCATCTCTTCCAAAGTTTTCTTTATACTGGTTTTTTGTATTCCATTGCTACCATGTGCTATGTTGTGATACTCTTAATAAAAATTTAAAACTGAAATGGTGGCTGTGTTGCCTTTGGCTTCCATCTTTCTCTTTTTCTAAATAAGTCATTTTTTTAAAAATGAAATCTCTTTTGAGGTGCTTTTGCTTTCCTTGTTATGACTATTATTTACATGTTTTAAAATTCTATATAAAGTAATTCTGATTTTAGATACTATCTTTGCTCTCCATATCCCATTTTTCATGATCAGTTACTTGTATAAATAGCTAAGGATTGTGTTATTTCAGTTTCAGTCTATATATTTTTTCCTGTAGGATTATAGAATCATATATTTATATTTGTAAAGTAACTTAGAGGCAGTCTAGTCCAAACACTTTATCTTTAAACATCAGGAAACTGAGGCATAGAGAGGTGAAGCAGCTTGTGCAAGGTCACACAGTTGATAAGTGTCTGATAAATTTTTTGAACCCAGGTCTCCAAGTCTAATTCCCCAAGCACTATGCCATTTTTCTACATGTTAAATATATTATTGGTGATTTTACTGTAGATAGATAGCTTATTTATATATAATTCCTACATTATTGAGGCTTTTTCTGTCTAAATGTCAGTTTCCTTTTTTATGTATGTCACATCATTTAGTGCTTTCCATGTCCAATGTCCAACATATACAAATTCTTTTTTTCAAAGGAAAAATTGATATAATTTGATGAGGACTTTGTCCTCCCCCATTCCTTCTTCCTGAACCATATTTTTTACTTTTTGCCACCTATGCATTCGAGTCACTGAGTATTAATTTATCTATTGAATTTAATTTCCAAGGATTTATGACATTACATTTTTCTACCTTTTCTTTCTCTGTAGTCTGATATTAGTACATAAGCTGTAATTGTTTCATGATGGCCTTTTTTTGCATAAGCTTTTTGTGAGCTCTGCAATACAAGATTACCAAATGTCTCATGAAAAGTGTATCTTGCTGCCTTCAGACATGGGATAAAAATTAACTCTTCCAACTCTTTCCTTTGCCTCTTTAGGGACTACCTGTGTGGCATCTTTCCATTTAGGTGCAACTTTCTTCTAGTATAGTTTATAGTGATGGTACTAGATTGTGACTCTTTCAATATTATGCCAACTCAGAAAAGAGCACATTTTGATTGTCAGCAACCAATTTAACATTTATACATTGGCTAAAATTTTAACATCCTCTGCCCCCCTGTATTTGATATTCTGCCACTGTCACTTCAGAAGCAGATGAGGGCTGCATAAGACTAAGAGGCATTTTGTATTTGATTTTAATTCTTGTTTTTTTACAGCCAAATAATTCATACCCAAGTAGACAATCTACTAATGATGACTCTTTTACTTAGCCGTGGTTGGTCCTCAAAGCAGACTTGTTTCATTGTCAGGATCTGAGATTGTAGAGCACTGTGTGAAATAAATAGAAAGAAGGAGCTGGAGTCCCAGTATCCCTATATTTGAATCCTGTTAGACTGGTGTTTTAATCCTACTTAAGAGAGGAGCAAGAACTGTATGACTTCTAGTTCCTTTTCTTCCTTTCTCCTCTACTTGTCACTATGATGTGAATAGAAGAGAGGGCTAAAAAAGGATTGAGGATCATTTAAAAATTTTCTTTGATTCTTGTATTGTATACAAATAATTCTTCACAAAGTTGCTGTCAGTAGAATTAATATTTTATTTCTTCTAGACTGCCAAGCTCTTCTGGCATGGTAAAATTACCCTGACATTGCTGTTTTCTGTATAGTCTGTGAGATCCAAGGTTTGCTTGCGTACCATGATGGAGAATCAGGGATCTTTGTGTAGGACTTTGGTAAATTATGTTTACCTAATTTTTAAATGTTCATCCCTTCAAATGGAAGAGAAATATATTTAATATCTGTATTTTGGAACTAAAATATTGACTTTAAGGAAAGTGACACAGTATAAAAAATTCTGAATATGAAACTTGTATGGTAATGGTAGCTTTTTTCCATTTAAAAAAAATTGTGGAAAAAGTAGCTATACTATATTCTTTCCCTCATTAGTAAAAAACCCATTTTGAAATTGGATGTGTATTTTCTGCATTTTACATAATTATTCATTCATTCTCACTTATAATTATAATAACTCATTTGGCACTTCAGTGTATAGAATTTATTATGCATGATTTCATTCAACTCTTACAATAATCTGAGAGAATTATTGTATTGTATGTATTACACTTGTTTTACCTAAATGGAAGCCTAGTGTCAGAGATTGAAAAACTTCTAAAATCATACAATTAGTAGGCCATAAATAAGGGACACATCTGAGATATATTATAGTCCAATATTTTTTCTGCTATCCCAGGCCACTTCACTGACTATGAAAAAGCTATGCATAACTAGAACTTATGGTTTACATGCATATGGCTTTGTTGTAGCTGTGGAAAAATAGTTTTTTATGTTCAATATCTCATTAGAAAGTTCTTATTAAAAAGTACTTAGTCTCAAATAATCCTTGAATAGGAGGTGGAAAATCCCAAGAATACTAAGGCTAATTGTGTCTACCAAGGGGAAACTCACCAATGAGGATTCATTAATTTTAATTTTAAGAGTGTTGACCCACAGACTGGGCCCTTAGTATTGCGAGTAGTAGCTATCTATCCTCTGGGGAAGTTGCTTGGAGTTGAGAGGGACCCAAGGGGTGGTAGAGTTGAATTTATTCAATAGCTCTTTTTAGCTTGTTATTTAAAGCATTCCTAAATTCATCTTCTTTCATTGGGGAAGTAGTAGTGTAGGGGTGTGGACTGTTATATATGCTCTTAGATATAGTTGATGTGTTACTTGGTTTTGCTTAGTTGTTTTTGAAGAATTCACTAGTGTTCAGGGAAGTGGCATATCTAGGACTGTCTCTGATGTAAAAGAAAAAGACTGCAATAAAACTTTAAAAATTGAAAAAAGACTACCTACAGTAGCGCTCCTGATAAAAACAAATATTCACAGAATTTAATTTTTAGAATTAGAATTAGAATCTTAGAGACTATCTCATCTAACTTTCTCATCTTACAATAAGAAAACAGAGACCCAAAGAGGTCATGTGACTTGTGCAGGATCACATAAGTAATTTGTTTTCAAACTTCTTATCTTTTTTGACGAATCTAGGTATTCATATTTTGTCTTTATTTATTTTAAAACTTTATCTCTAAGGCTTTATAAAAATCCTATAATCTATTTTGTTGATTTTGCTATCAGATTGTGTTTTTTTTAAATAGCACTCTTGACATCTTGTAATGACTGTAGTCTAGAAAAAAATATTTTGGGGAAGAAATATTTAACTTTTAGCATACTTCTGATCAGACATTTTCTAAGTAGACTCTTCCCTCATTTTCTTATTGGTCAGGGGTGCCTTTCTTTTCTGCTTTTTGAATCTATACCTTCCTTTCAGAAAAATAATATAACTGCTACAGTTCCTACTCTGAACCCCATATCTTTATTTTTGGAATTTCACCTTTAGGGTATAAAGAGCTGGGTAGGTTTTTTGCGTTAGAAAAAGAATACTTCTTTTTGCATTGTTACTATAAAAATCAGAATGCTATTTGAGTTATGATTATGATACCAAATTCTGTTGGAATCTTTAGTTAGAACTTGAAAGTGATTTATTAGCATTCAAAAGTCATTTGCATAAAGACAATGATTAAAAACATAGGAGGTGACAAGATAACTGAGAGGGTAGTATAGAGAGGGAGGAGGGCTCACTACATAACCTTTGGGAACATCTATGTTTAGGTATTGAGGGATGGTTTGTCATTATCCAAATTGAAAAGTGGCCATACAGATAGGTAGAAAGCTAGAGGAGAGTAATGTCACAGAAGGAGGTAATCAATGACAGAAAAGAGTGAGTTGTGAGAATGGGTCATTGGATTTAGTAATTGGAAGATCTTTGGTATCCCTGAGAGAGCCATTCCAGTCCATTATTTCAGAAGGAAATAAGATTGGAAGCATTGTGAGGAACAAGTGAAAGATGAGGAAGTGGGAGTAACAAATGTAGACAGTACTTCATAGGATTTGGCTGTGAAAAGAAAGCTAAAATGATGAGACTGTAACTTGAGGGAATGGCTGAAAGTTGTTTGGTTTGTTTGGTTTTTTTAATTGTGGGAAACTTGAATGTGTTTGTTTTCAGAAGGGGAGGAGCCTGGTCCGTGAAAATAGAAGAGAAGCTAAAAAACAGTAGTCCATGAGATGGGATCAAAAAGAAAACAAGTAGAATGGTGTCTTTGAAAAGAGGAGGAAGGGGCAGCTAGGTGGCGCAGTGGATAGATCACCGGCCCTGAAGTCAGGAGGACCTGAGTTTAAATGTGGCCTCAGACCAAACACTTGACACTTACTAGCTGTGTGACCCTGGGCAAATCACTTAACCCCAGTTGCCTTAAAAAAAAGAAAAGAAAGAAAGAAAAAGAGAAGGACCATTTTGTAAAAAGGAAAGAATGGGGGAGTGACTAATGGATTTGGTAGTAAAATGGAGAACAGAGAACTCAAAATGAACTTTTTTTTCCTGTAAATTTGGAAATGAGGTCCTCTACTGAGAGAGGAAGGGTGGTGTAGATAGACTGAAGAGAGAAGAGGTTTGAAACAGCTGTTACCGGGAATTTGATAGGGGGAGAATAAAAATAATGCTGCAGTTGACTTTAGGTAACATAATATTCAGGACGACTAGGTGTGTGGCAGGGGATAGAGCTCTTTCCTTGGAGTCAGGAGGTCTTGAGTTCAAATCCAGCCTCAGATACTTGACACTTAATAGCTGTGCGCCTCACAAAAAAAAAAAAAAGAAACGCAAGTCCGTTCTTTTACTTCAGCTACATAGCCCACTATTCATTTCCCCTATCTCTTGTCTTTTCTAGAGTTCTAACATTCAGTTGAAAGAAGAGATAAAATTCTAGCTCTACATCTAAGTCCTTTTGTTTCTTACCCAGAATTCTGTAGTTCCTCAAGATATTTCCCACTTTAATTATGGCAGTTTCATTCCCACATGATATAAGTAGAATTGGATAGAGATAAACAGTTTGGATATTGCAACACACTGTGTCACATTCTAGATATATACTCGAGAAAGATAGAGTGTTTCTGATTGACTGTGTCAGTTCTGCACGTGGCTCCCTCCATACTTATTCAGTAAACTCTTATAAAGCACCTATTTGTCAAGTACTGTGCTAGATCCTAGGATATAAAAACAAAAACAGAAAATGAAACAAGAAGTTTATGTTCTCCTTAATATGTCCCAGACTCCATATGTGCCCTACCCCTTAAATGTGAAGGTAGAAGTGACTATTGCATTCTAGGTGTATTAAAAGACTGATTCTGGGATACAACTTCTTTTCAACCTCCTTTCTGGTATTGTTTGTAACTTGTACATTCCTGATTACCAGACTGCTGGTTTTGATTCTGGTTCTCTTCTGTGTTGTCTCATCTATATTAATTCCCTCAGTTGCCTTTCTCTGGCTTTACTCCTTTAATATTTCGTGGCTGTACAAATCCTCCCCATTTTCTTACGATCCCTAACCCCCAGTGTGTGTATAATTCCCAGCCACTTACGAAATCTTTAACATTAATTTGAACAGATTCCCTCTCAGCAAGAGAGGAGGGAAACAGAAGAGAATAAGCATTTATGTAGCCTCTACTTTGTACCAGACCATACTAAGCGCTTTACAAATATTATCTCATTTGGTCCATAGGTGCTATTATTATCCTCATTTTACAGTTGAGGAAACTGAGGCAGACAGGCTAAGTGACTTGACACAGCTAATAAGTGTCTCAGGCTAGATTTGAGCTTATTTCTTCCTGGTTCCATGATTAGTGATCTATCTACTGTATCACCTAACTTACTCAGAGAATCTCTTACCATCCTAAAGAGTCAGTCCCTCCAGTAAGAGTCAAGTTTTTTTGTACCCTTTGGTGCTGTAGAATGTTTTTCTTAAATTTTATGACTCTGTTGGCTTATCAGGATCTTGACTTTTCAGTGAAAAAAAAATTCACTACAAAACCACATGATTTACAACAAAACTGTTACAAGTGACATCTCATAATTCTCAGGTAGAGTTTATAAATTTTTTTTTCTGTTTATCAACTTCCAGATGTGTACGTGAGTAAATAATATACCTATTGTTCCTATTTTCAGGCCGGAGCCGCAACAAAAAGCTCCCTCTGTACCCCCTCCACCACCACCACCTCCACCACCACCTCTACCAGAACCAGCACCACCAGAACCAGAAGAGGAAATTCTGGGATCTGATGATGAAGAGCAAGAAGACCCTGCAGATTACTGCAAAGGTTAACTCAAATATGAAATGCTAAATTTTACAGTATTTGTTGTCTAAAATTGTTTTTCTACATTTCATTAAAGGAGAAGTTTGTTGGGGGGTTGAGGTATGTGTTCTGTAGTAAATGTCTTTGGCATTTTAAAATTAGATTTCTGGTTTTAGCATCAGTTTAAAGTCTAAGAATATTTCTTATTCTTTGTAGAATTACTTCTTTTTTATAGTACTTTATGTTCGATTTTACATAGCTTTAAAAAATTATTTCTAGAAATGACATAATCAGTAAGGCAAATATACATTTGACTTCCTTAAATTTCTGAACCATTTTTACATTATCTTTCTTTACTCCTGTTATCTCTTCATTTTTGTGTTCTTGATAGTCTAATCAAGCTAAAACTTAAAGAAAGAGGTAAAGGAAAATTAGAGCACAGCAGAGATAGTATTTACGTGTTTCTATGTGCACGCACATCCTGCTTGTTTTTAAAAGGATTTGGCATGACACAGAAAGTGAAAAGTTATATAAACAACAAGAAAGAGAAAAACAAGAAACCCTATAATAATAGGAGCACAGCAAGTAACCATTACCCAACACTTGAAATGAGCTAATTACTATGGTTGAGCATTGAATTTGCCTCATTGTTTCCTGATAGCTAAGGAACAAAGGGAAACATTTATATTTCAAAAATTTGCTTTCTCCCTCCTAAATGTATAAATTTGTAGAGAAAAGTTTTTTGTTTTCTTGGAAATACAGTCATGGAGAGTTTTGTCATATATTTCCTTGAGTAAGGAATTTGATGATAATATAAGACTGTAGCTTCAACTATAGTTTTCCAGAAAATGCAGAAACCCTAAAGAGCCTTTCTTGTATTAGCCTTCTTGCTATAAAGGCTAAGAGCATAATATTGATTCTGAAATCAGTGAACCCAGAGTAAATTGTCCAGATAAGTTGTTTAATGATATAACTTAATATGAGAGAGAATTTGGAGAATTTATAAGGATGGATAGTTAACTTGACAGTTATGTCCTCTAATTCAAATCACAGTTATTTTAAGGAAGCTTTTAATATGTATTAGATTGGAATCAGTTCATAATTGATTTTCTAACTTTTGGCTCAAGTTCTGATTATCTGTGCTATTGGCTCATTATTCCAGGTCCAGGCTATTCTTATCTAGTGAGGATACTTTCTGAGTAAATGGTATAGTTGTTAATATTTTCTCCACATTTATTGGATGATCAATTAAGTCAGTTAACATTTAACTTTCCTCTTCTCCACCAAGTAAAAAGATAAGAAACACAAAAGAAATGCAATCCTTCTATTATCCCGATATTAGAATCCATCCTAGTACACAGGTTAACCATAAAGTATATAGAACACATTCATTTAATTCACCAAGCATTTATATTAAGTATCTGTTGTGGGCTAGGCATTAACAATATAGAATAGGTATGACACAGATCTAACTCTTAAGGAACTTAGAGACTGAAACATGTATACAGTTATCCAGATATTTAAGGTTAGTGTAAAGGAAAGTCCACGCAAAACGCTGAGAAATTAGAAGTGGCAATTAGTTTCTTTCGGAATTGTTGGTTAATTTTTTTTTTAGGTTAATGAAGGTGGTATCTAAATTGTGACTTAATGGATGGGAAGGACTGCTTCACTACCCCACCCCCTGCCCCCCAAACGGAGTGAAGGTTGTGGAATCCGTTTCAGGAATAGAGGGCAGTATGTTTAAACACATGGAAATTGGAGATGGCAGAATAAAAATGTGGGAAGGAGAGTAGTTGAGTTCAGCTTGACTACTTGGTATCTCCTTTGACTTGGGAACTAATATGAAGGGTAGAATGTAGGAAGATTGTCAGGAGATTTTTACAATAATCTAAGTTAGAAAATGAAAGCGCTTGAACTAGACTGGTTACAATAGGAATGAAAAGGAGAGTTTGAATGGGAACAACATTATAAAAGTAGACTTGACAGATTAGCAGCTAATTGGATGTATAGAGTGAAGAAGATAGATATTAGGAAAGCAGAAACACATATCTCATTTGCATGACATTGAAAAGGATACCACTCATATAGCAGTAAAGAGTGAGTGTTCTTATATTCACTTGATGGATTCTTTGTCTATTTTAGATTTAGAGATGTCATGATTTTTTGAGGGTTATCTCATCTAATCTTCTCATTTTGAACAATAAAGATTATTGTATTCAATAAAAGGCTTAAAAACTAATTGGAGACTAAATAACTTTAGCCTAAAGAATTGGTGAGTCAAAGAACAATTCATAGAAACAAAAGGTAAATGAGAAAACTAAGCACCAGTTTTTACTACTTCATCTCAAAAGTAGTAAACATCAGAGGTGGAATTCGAATCCAAGATGTCTTGCACTCCTTCCACCATTCTGCCTCTTGTGCAGCTCTCAGCCACATTTTTTGCTTACTTATACTGAAATTTTATTCACCAATCTCTTCAAGCATAATCAATCAATAAGTCTTTATTAAGTGTCTTCTGTGTGTTAGGCACAGTGGTAAATGCTAGGAATGCAAAGACAAAAGTGAAACAATTCTTACCCTCAAAGGTTTACATCCAGCAAGACATATCCAACATATATAATGTCTATATAAAACAGATAAAGGCAGATTTTGGGAGGGATTTTACTACATCTGGAAGGGTCAGGAATGTTGTCACATAGGAGATGGCACTGGAACTGAATCTTGAAAGGAACTAAGTATTCAAAGAGGCAGAGTTGAAGAGAGAGTACATATAGACATAGTCTGTGGAGTGTCATATATGAAGAGCAGAAAGAAGGCCATTATGGTTAGATTGTGGAGTGCCTGAATAGTTGGAGTAATCTGTAATTAGGCTAGAAAGGTAAGTTGGGGTCAGGATATAATGATGTTTAAATAAATGCCAGAATAATTATTACTTGAATTTAGAGATTATAGGGAATTGGGGTTTATTGAGATATCTGGAGTTTATTGAGAAGACTAATGATATGGTTAGACTCACTGAAGAGAAAGCATTTTGGTGTCTATGTGAAGGATGGATTGGTTCAGAAGAGATTGGAGACAGGGAGATGAAATTGGAGACTATTGAAGTATAGACAAGAGGTGATGAATCCTTAATTAGTGGTAGTAGCTATATGAATGGAGAGAGGGGAGTGTGTACAGAAAATATTGTGAAGGAGGTAGAAATAGCAAGATTTGAAAACTAATTGGAAGTTGGTAAGCAGCAGTGAAGAGTTGAGCATAACCTGAAGGGCTGGAGCACAATCTATTATGCTTCAATTGAATTTTAAAAAAATATTGATAACAATTATTTTTTCAGAGCAGTTAACAGCAAAAATAGACTTGATTAAAGAGACAAATAGGAAAACTACATTATATACTCTAAGGTACCAAAGACAATGAATGTCCTTTCTTAACTTGTATGTACCAAATGACATTGCATCTAAAAATTTAAAGAAAAAAAATAAACTAGTTACAAGGGGGCACAGATAGGAAAACATTGTATAGTATAGTATAACATTGAGGGACGTCAGTGTCCCCCTGTCAGAGCTAAACAATCTAACTAAAAGTAAACAAGAAGGCAGTTAAGGACCTAAATAAAATTTTAGGAAGGTTAGACATGATGAATACCTAGTGATTATTGAATAGGAATAGAAAGTAGTATACATATTTCTTAGTTGTGCATGGCACTTTACAACTTAAAACCTCTCAAATGCAGAAAAGCAGAAATATTAAACACATGCTCTACTGACTAAGGTATAATAAAAATTGTATTAAATAAAAGGCTTAAAGGATTAAAAACTAGTTAAGAGACTAAGTGACTTCATCCTAAAGAATTGGTGAGTCAAAGAACAATTCATAGAAATAAAAAGTAAAGATTATCATTAAAGATAATAAAAACACTGGAAGAATAAGTCACAATTTTTAGGATGCCCTCACACAATCTTTAGGGGAAAAATTCTATCTTTAAACACTTTCTCCTGCAAAGAGAGAAAGAAGACATCAACAGATTGGGCATGCAGTCGAAAAAAAAGCAAACTAGAAAACCCACAAATTTTTAAAACTCAATTAAACACAGAAATAGAATTTCTGAAAATCAAGAAAGAATTTAGCAAAATGAAAGCCAAAAAATTTTTAATTAATAAAATTAGAATCTTTTAAAAACTCCACTAAAATAGGTAAACTGATAATTTAATGAGGAAAAGAGTGAAGAAACTAAAATTATTCTCATAAAAAATGAGAGTTCACAATAAAGGAAATTATTAGAAATATTTTCCTAACTGCATGTTAGTAAAAACAGACAGCATAAATGAAGTGGATGAATGTTTACAAAAATATAAAACAGTCAGATTTATAGAACAAGAAGTAAAGGATTTTACCCAGTAAGAAAAAGAAATTGAATAAGCCATAAATGAGCTCCCAAAGGAAAAGCAAAACAAAACAGTGGGACCAGATGGTTTTCCAAGCAAGTGTTAAACATTCAAAGGACAGTTAATTCTAGCATTACAAAAACTATTTGAAAAAATAGGAAAAGAATGGGTCCTTCAAAATTTATTATGTGATACAGAGTAGTCTTGATACCTAAACCAGAGTCCAAACAGAGAAGGAAAACCAAAGACCAGTGTTCTTAATGACACAAAAAATTTTAAATAAAATTTTAGGAGTCTCCAGCTCCATATAAAAAAGATTATACACTTTGACTAGATTGGATTTATACAAGAGCTACAAGGTTGGTTCAGTATTAGGAAAACCATAAACACCATTACCTATGTCAATAAGAACAACAAAAACCATGATTAAATCAATAAATACAGGGAAAAAAGTTTTAAAAAAATACTACAGCCATTTCTTTAAAAAAAAAACAGGAATAAACCGATCCTTTTTTAATATGGCAAGTAGTGTATCTAAACCAAGAGCCAGCCTCACATATGTAATGGAGATAAAACTGGAGGCTTTTAAGATGATGGGTAAAGCAAGTATGTCAGTTTTTACCAGTACTGTATGAAATAGTTTGGGCAGTGTTGGGTATAGCAGTAAGACCAGGAAAAAGAAATTGAAGGAATAAGCATAGGCAAAGAAAAAAAGAGTACACAAATATACACACATATTATACACATGTATATATATTTTTTCTTTTTTGCAAATGTTATCCCGATTTACTTAGAAAATCCCAGATGACCAGCTAAAAAATTAATTGGAACAATAACATTAGCAAAATTGTAGTATATATTATAAATCTACACAAACCATCACCATTTCTGTATGTTACCAACAAAATCCAGTGGGAGAATATAGAAATCCCATTAACAATAGCTACAAAATATATAAAATACTTGGCAGAGTCTACCTACCAAGACATACATATATAGCTAAAACTGCCAAACATTCTTTATGGAAATAAAGTCAGAATTAAAATAATTGGAGTAAAATCAGTTGCTTATGTATGGGTAGAGCTGAGCCAGTATAATAAAAATGACAGTGCTACCTAAAATAATTAAGTATTCAATGCATACAAAACAACCAAACTACAAAAGAAATACTTTGTAGAGCTTGAAAAAAATGAATAAAAGGTCAAGAATCTCAAGGGAAATATTGAAAAAGAAAAAAACAGTCAAAAAGAAGTGGGTCTAGAAGTACCACATCCCAAATTATACTAGAAATCAATAATTATCAAAATTATGTTACTTAAATAGAGAGGTTAATGAGTAGAACAGATTAAATCTACAACATAAAAAAGCAAATGTTTAATAGCTTAGTGGTTGATAAACCCAGTGACTCCATCTACTGGAGTAAGTAAGAACTCACTATTTGACAGAAATTGATGAGAAAACTGGAAAGCAGTCTCACAGAAATTAGGTTTATTAAACTCCTCTCAGCCAGATACAAAGATTAGCTCCAAGTGAATGCAAGACTTAGATGTAAAGGTATATTACAAACAAATTAGAAGAGCAAGGAAGAAATTACCTTTCAGATCTATGGATAGGAGTAAATTTTATGACCAAACAAGGGATGAGACACTCAGAGAGTATAAAATAAATAATTTTTATTTCATGAATTTAAAAAGATTTTGCACAAACAAATTCAATAAAGGTAAGACTAGAGGGGAAACTGTTAACTGGAGGAAAAATCTTTGCAGTAAGTTTTTCTGATAAAAGTCTCCAATATGGCCTTCCATAGTGACAAAGGTCTTCTGGCATGTACAGTATGTACGAAGAATTGATTCAGTTGTATAAGAATAACTGATTCCTTACTTCAGTGGTCCACGTATATGAACATGCAGTTCTCAAAAGAAAGAAATCTAGTGCATCTACAGGCATGTGAAAATATGTTCCGAATTACTAACAATTTTAAAAATGCAAATTAATGCATCTTTTAATTTCCACCTTGCACCAATTGGCAAAGAGAATAAAAAAAGAAAATGACAAATGTTAGTGGAGTTTAGGAAAACAGGCACATTTATGCCTAGCTGTGAATTGCTCTAACCATTTTATTTGTTTGTTTTTTGACTAGGCAGTAAGGTTAAGCGACTTGCCCAGGGTCACACAGCTAGTAGGTGTTATGCGTCTGAGGCCGGATTTGAACTCAGGTCCTCCTGAATCCAGGGCCGGTGCTCTATCAATTGGGCCACCTAGCTGCCCCTACTCTAACCATTTTGGAAAGCTGTTTGAAGCTATCTTCAAAAAGTCAGTAACCTATTCATAGCTTTTGACACAGCAATACCTCTGTTGTCTATGCCTTAAAGATATCAAAGAAAGGAAAAGATCTTATGGTTTTTTTTTATTATTCTGAACTTAAGAAATAAAATCAGCATTTCTGTAACGAAGTGGAATAGAAAAAAAGGATTGCAACTAAAACTGCAAATTTATTATGTACAACTTGCTATTCCTTTTAAACATACAATGGAGGTATCATGTAACTTTCTTTTTTTCCCCCCTTTCCCTGTGCCTCTCCCCCCCCCATTGGCTACCACTAGACACAAATATGTGTGTGTGTGTGTGTATGTATGTATGTTATGTATGTATGTATGTATGTAATTTATTTTCTCTGGATATAGATAGCCTCTTCCCTCATAGAAACTTGGTAGTTAATTTGGGTATTTTTATTAGTCTAAATGACTACGTCACTTACAGTTGTTCTTTTCTTCTTCTTTTTTTTGCACAAGGCAATGGGGTTAAGTGACTTGCCCAGGGTCATACAGCTAGTGAGTATAATGTGTCTGCACAGTTGTTCTTAAAACAATATTGCTTTACTATGTACAGTGTTCTCTTGGTTCTGCTCATTTTGCTCTTCATTATTTTGTGTATGTCTTTCCATGTTTTTCTAAAATCATCAAGCTCATTATTTCTTACAGCAGAGTAGTATTTCATCATGAACATATATGACAGCAGATATGACAGCTATTCACCAATTGAAGGGCATCCCCACAATTTCTAGTTCTTTGCCACTACAGAGAGAGCTGCTATAAATATTTTAGAACATAAGGTTCTTTTCCTTTTTTCCTAATCATGTTTGGAAATAGACATAATAGTAGTAATGTGGAGTCAAAGGGTATGGACAGTTTAAGAACTCTTTGGGCATAATTCTAGATCACTCCCCATAATGTAGTTGGATCAGCTCGCAGATCCACCAACAATGAATTATGGTCTCAATTTTTCCACTTCTCCAACATTTGTTGTTTTCCCCTTTTATCTTTTTAGCCAATTTGATAAGTGTAAAATGATACTTCAAGGCTTTTAAAATTTACATTTCTCTAACCAGTAATGATTTAGAACATTTTTTCATGTGTCTGTAAATTGTTTTGATTTCTTCATCGGAAAACTGCCCGTTCATATCCTTTCTTTGGCCATTCATCAATTGGGGAATGATTCATATTCCTATAGATTTTTCTTTTTTCTTTTTTTCTTTTAGACTCAAACACCAGAACTCAAATACAGGGGAAAAGGAAAAAAAAAACACATGTTATAAACTTAAATATTGAAACTTAAATACAAAGTAAGAAAAGGGAAAAAAGCGTGTCATGTGCATAGCAGAACACAGGAGAAGATTCAAAATATGTAACGATAAATTTTCATTTCAAGAAAGCCTGTGTGATAAATATTACATACTGTGTTGAGAGCTGTCCATTTTTCTTTGCTTTCTTATAATTTTTTTTGTTCTCTGCACTTTATACCTTGTTCTTTTTTCTCCCTTCTTCCCTTTTCCCAGAAGGCTACAATTAAATGTAGATATATTTATATATAGATCCAGATATTTACATATACATACATATACTTTCCCTAACAAATTCTATGCCTGATCATCGTTTTTATGTTTGTGAGTATCGCTTATTTCCTATCCTTCCTGACTCTTCTATTTTACTTGTACCTGCTACTTGCCCTCCTATTACTTAGCCTACCCTCCCTCCAAGGAACCCTGCCTTATCCTCCATTCCCATTGATCTAAACACCCTTCTACACTCTCCTTTAACCTATTCCCTCACCCTCTCCTCTAGAGATCCTACCTTATCCCCTTACTATTTTATTTCTTCTGAATTTAGAAGACTTTCATACTCTTCTAAATATATATATGTATGTGTGTGTGTGTGTGTGTGTGTGTGTGTGTGTATATAGTTCCCTCTTAAACCCATTCCTGATGAAAGTAGGTTACCAGAACTGCCAGCCCTCTTACCCATCTAATTCCTCTGTGTCGAATCTTCCTCTCACACCTCATTTGTATAAAATAATTACTCTTTTTAGCTCCTCCTAAATAGTTTTACTTTTTGAAGTCATATCATACTCAGGTCTACCTCAGTCTTTCTTATAAACTACCCAGTTACTAATAACAATTTTAGATATATGTTTTACATTTTACATATATGAAAGGTAAAGTCTGTCTTTATTGAATCCCTTGTAATCAGTCTTTGGTGTATACCTTATGTTTCTCTTGGTTCTAGTATGTCAAGTCTTCTATTAAGTTCAGATTTTTTTTTAAACAAAGTCTTTTAAGTTCTGAAGGTTGACCAAATGTCCATCTTTTTTCATTCAGGATTATGCTTAACTTTGCTGGGTATGATATTTTTGGCTGGAACCCCAGTTCTTTTGCTCTTCCATATATAGTGTTCCAAGACCTGTGGTCTTTTAGTTTCTCTGCTGCTAGGTCTTGTATAATTCTAATTGTGGCACCGTCATATTTAATTGTTTTTTTCTTGTTGCTCTTAATATTTTGTCCTTGAGCTGGGGGTTTTGGAATTTGACTGTAATATTCCTGTGAGTTTTCCACATAGGATCTCTTTCAAGTGGTGATCTATGAATTTTTTCTATTTCTGCTTTCCCTCCTTGTTCTAATGACAATTTTCTTTAATTATATCTTTTATTTTTGTATCAAGATTCTCTTTTTGATCACAGCTTTCAGGTAATCCAATTATTCTTATGTTTTCTCTTCTTGGTATGTTCTCCAGGTCAGTTGTTTTTCTTATACAATGTTTCACTTTCTCTTCTATTTTTTCATTCTTTATATTTTGTTTAATTATTTCTTTTTATTTATTTATTTTGGTTTTTTTTTGGTGAGGCAGTTGGGGTTAAGTGATTTGCACAGGGCCACACAGCTAGTAAGTGTCAAGTGTCTGAGGTAGGATTTGAACTCAAGTCCTCTTGACTCCAAGGCTGGAGCTCTATCCACTGTACCACCTAGCTGCCCCTTTATTTCTTGATCTCATAACTTCACTGGCTTCACCTTTCTCAATTCTCTATTTCAAGGTGTCATTTTCTTGCTTAAGATTCTGGATCTCCTTTTCTAATTGGTTGACTTTCTTTTCATAATCTTGTTTTTCTTGGATTGTTCTTGGTTTGTTGTTGTTGGGGTTTTTTGTTTGTTTTGTTTTTAGTGTCTCCTCATTCTCTCTCATTTGATTCTTAAAGTCTTTTTTAAAGTTCTTCTATAAATTCTTTTCGGGCAACTAAAACCAAAATACTGGAACCAAAGCTAAACCTCTAGCCTCTTGTAAGTGCCCACAAACCAGGCGCGTTCCACCCCACAGCTTCCGCACTCACCAGGTGTGTGCTGATTCTTTCTTGTCCTGCTGCTCTTAGGCCCCTCTGCTCTCTGCCCCACAGCCAGGTCTGGTGTTCCTTGTCAGCTGAGGTTCCCCCTATCTTTTTGTCTCAGACACCCAACTCCCCTCACTTTAGGGGAGAGAGGGTAAAAGTTATGTTGCCTGGGGCTGAGACAACCTCGCAGCTTAACCAGCTAACCCCAGGGCTTGCGGCTCGTTAACAGGGACCCTAGTCTGGCCGTGTTCACTCTTCACTTGGACCAAACCTCTTCCTGGGATTTTCCTTCTGATCTTCTTGGTTTGTCCCGAGAAGACCCCTGTTGAGCCCCTATTCTTGTTCATTTCTACCCTGAGGTGCTGTTTTATTTCTCTTGTGGGTGAAAACTCTTGAGAGCTTGGAATTTTCTGACCTATTTGGCCATCTTCCCATAATCCATTCAGATTTAACAGAGTTCATTATATATTTGAGATATGAGACCTTTATCTGAGGAAATGTCTATAATTTTTCCCCCATTTTTCTGTTTTTCTTCTTATCTTGGCTACATGGATTTTGTTTGTACAAATCCTTTTAAAATTAATATAATCAAAACTATCCATTTTATACCTCACATTGCTATCTCTTGTTTGTTCATTAATTGTTCACCTATTCATAAGTCTGATAGGTAATATGTTTCATATTCTTCACATTTTCTTGTAATACCTTCCTTTATATCCAGGTCATGTATCCATTTTGACTTATCTTGGTAAATGGTGTAAGATATTGGTCTATGCCCAATTTCTTCTGCCCTATTTTCTAGCTTTCCCAATGATTTTTATCAAATAATGAATTCTTTTCCCAAAACTTTACTCTTGTCAAACACTAGGTTACTATATTTGTATGCTGCTATAAATTGTCTGTCTTCTCTGTTCCACTGATCTGCCTTTCTCTTTCTTAGCCAGTACCAGATAGTTTTGATAATTACTGTCTTATAATATAACAAGATCTATAACAACACCTGGTATTGCTAAACCTCCTTCCTTTACATTTTTTCATTAGTTCTTTTGATATTCTTGACCTTTTGTTCTTGGAAATGAATTTTGTTATTATTCTAGATCAGTAAAATAATTTTTTTGTAATTTAATTGGGATGGCATTACATATAGAGATTATCATATTGGCCTTGTGTACCCATGAACACTTAATATTATATTTCTCCATTCATTTAAACCTGATTTATTTGTATAAAAAGTTTTTTATGATTTTGTTCGTATAGTCCTGGGTTTGTGTTGGCAGGTGTACTCCCAAGTATTTTATACTATCTAGAGTTATTTTAAATGGGGTATCTCTAGCTATTTTTTCCTGTTGGTGATAATAGGAATGCTGATGATTTATTTGGGTTTGCTTTGTATCCTGCTACTTTTCTAAAATTATTATTTCTAAGTATATCATCATATCATCTACAGAAAGAAATAGTTTTATTACCTCATTGCCCATTCTGATTTCCTCTATTTTTTTTTCATCTCTTATTGCTATTGCCAGGATTTCTAGTGCAATATTGAATAGTATGGGTGATAGTAGGCATCCTTCTTTGATACCTGATATTACTGGAAAGGCTTTTAAGTTATCCCCATTATAGATAATGCTTGCTGATGGTTTTAGGTAAATGCTTCTTATCAATTTAAGGAAAAGTCTATTTATGCCTAAACTTTCAAGTGTTTTTTAATACAAATGGGTATTCTACTTTTTTTTTTATCAAATGCTTTTTCTACATCAATTGATAGAATCATATGCTTTCTGTTACTTTTATTATTAATAGTTTTCCTTACATTCATCCCTGCATTCCCAGGCTGAATCACATTTGATCATAATGTATAATCTTTATAATATATTGTTGTAATCTTTTAGTTAGTATTTTGTTTAGGATTTTTGCATCCATATTCATTGATTATATTGGTCTCTAATTTTCTTTTTCTGTTTTTACTCTTTGGTTTAGGTATCAGTATCATATTTGTTTCATAAAAGGAATTTGATAGGACCTCTCCTTTGCCTATTATTCCAAATAATTTAATATTGGAATTAGTTGGTCTTTAAATATTTGTTAGAATTCACTTGTAAATCCATCTGGTCTGGGTGCTTTTTTGTTCGGAAGCTCATTTATGGCCTCTTCAATTTCTTTTTCTAAAATAGACCTATTTAGATTGTAAATATTTTTCCATTTCACTTAAACTGTTAAATTTATTGGCATATAGTTGGGCAAAATAATTCTGTAATTGCTTTGATTTCATCTTCTTTAGTGGGATATTCACCATTTTCATTTTTAGTCCTAGAGATTTGGTTTTCTTCTCTCCTTTTAATCATATTAAACAGTAGTTTATCTATTTTATGGTTTTTTTCCGTAATACCAACTTCTAGTTTTATTAGTGCAGTGGTTTTCTTACACTCAATTTTATGAATTTCAATGTTAATTTTTAGAATTTCCAATTTAGTGTTTAGTTGGAAATTTTTAACTTCTTCTGTTTCTAGTTTTTTAAATTGCATACCCAATTTATTGGTCTGTTCTTCCTGTATTTTATTGATGTAAGCACTTTGAAGTATATATTTTCCTCTGATTACTGCTTTTGCTATATCCCATAGGTTTTGATATGCTGTCTTATTATTGTCATTCTCTTTAATGAAATTGTTGATTGTTTCTATGATTCTTTAACCCACTCATTTTTTAAGTTTAGGTTGTTTAGTCTCCAGTTAGGTTTTTTTTTTCGTGGTCTGTTATTAAATATAATTGTATTGCATTGTGGTCTGAACAGGAAGTATTTAATATTTCTGCTTTTAGCTTTAAAATTTTTATGCTCTAATATATGATCAATCTTTGTAAAGGTGCTGGTGTACCATTGAGAAAAAGATGTATTCTTTTATATTCCCATTCAGTTCTTTCTAGGTAACTGTATCTTATTTAAAATTCTGTTTACTTCCTTGACTTCTTTCTTATTTATTTTTTGGTTAGATCTCATTTGTTAAAAAAAAAGTGTATTTTTAGAAGCTCTTTTTGTGTTTGGCAAAGAACTGGAAACTGAGGGAGTTGTCCATCAATTGGGGAGTGGCTGAATAAATTTTGGTGTATGTGTATAATAGAATATGATTATACTATAAGAAATAATGAAAGGGATAGTTTAAGAGAAATTTGGGAAAAGTATTGAGCTGTTACAGAGCAAAGTGGGCAGAACTAGGAGAACAATTTATACAGTAAAATAAAAAACAACTTTGAAAGACTTGAGATCTCTGGTCAATGTAGTAATTAATCATGATTCCATAGGATCGGTGATGGTCTGTGCTACTCATTCTTTCACAGAGAGAGGTAATGGTTTCAAGAGGCAGAGTGAGACATGTTTTTGGGCCTGGATATTGTGAGAATTTCTCGTACTTGACTATATGTGTTTGTTGAAAGGATTTTGTTTTTCTTTTGAAATGGAGGCTGGAAAAGAATAAATGCTTTTTAAATGAAAAATGAAATTAAATGTAGGGGGAAAAATAGCGTCCCCAGTGTTGTGAAGCTGGGTGATTAGAAGGATGGTGGATGTCCTTGACAGTGATAGTGAAATTCAGAAGAGAGTGGGTTGGGGGTTCAGGCTCAGGTACCATACAGATCAACAAACTTGACTGCTTTAATTAGGTTATAGTGAAAGTGAGTTTTTGAATGATTTTTAAAAATCATTTCAACATTCTGTTAGTCCCTTAAAACATTGTATTTTTGTACATTGGTTTACTTAGTTTACGTCATGGAATAATGTCTTCATTGCTGGTCATTCTGCTGAGTGAACACTTACTTGGTGATAGTCCCTAGCCAGTCAAAGAGGTGCAGAGGTGAAGGGTGAGGAGCACCAAGGAAGGAAGTAATGCTTGTGTAGGATTATCCCCACTGTCAAAATGAATATTTAAATGTGAAAAGCATAATAGGAATAGGATATAAGTAACACATTGAATATGTTGGAATCTATTACGTTACCTTTTCCCACTTATAAGTGTGAAGAATATTTTCTTAAGGCAGTTATTATATTGTTAAAATAATTGTATTTGGTCTCTCTAAACTCTTGGAAATTTAGCATGGTAGAACTTTAGGAGATCTTAAAGATTATTTAGTCTAGCCCCCTAATTTTAGAGATGATGAAATTGAGGCACAGAGAAGTTAAGTGACTTGATCATTATCACGTAGTAGGAAGTGGTAGGCCCTGGAGTCAGGAGGACCTGAGTTCAAATTCGGTCTCAGACACACAACACTTACTAGCTGTGTGACCCTGGGCAAATCACTTAACCCCAGTTGCCTCCCCAACAGGGAAAAAAAAAAAAGGAAGTGGTATAGCCTTGATCAGAACCCAGTTTTTGTGACTTCAAATCCAGGGCTCCTTGTAGTACCCACCATGCCACCTCTTAATTATTAATTCCTTAATGCTCTTTAAGCATTGTGTCAGAGGGTGGCATTATGATTATTAGCATTGTATTCTTATCTTTTTAAAAAACGGAGTTCAGGTAGAAGCAGACTTGAGACAAATAGATATCTTGCTATTATTCTTTATATTTAATGTTCTGTAGATGGTTGCATAGGTGTACAAAGTAACTGTTTTTTGTAATAAAAGAATTAGCATGTAGCCTCCTCCTCTGTAGGCTTGCTTAAAGCATCCTAAGTATAACACCACTGGCAGTCAGGACAATAGGAATGATATTTACTTCATCTTTTTATCATATGATTTTCATTTTTCCTATTTTTCTAGGTCTCTTTATTTTGATAATAGATTTGGTATTCTTATTGTTGTAGTTATTGGAATATTCCTCAACACAGTAAGTGCTGTTTTCTCAATCATGCAAATTTGATAGCCTAATAATAATAAAAAATGATATTTATGGATAATTTAAAATTTTTGTTAATTACTTTATGTTCATTACATAATTTGAACCTCACAACAAATATAAGAAGTAGATAGTAATATTCCCATTTTAAAGATGAAATTGAGGCATAGAGAGATAAAGTTACTCCCTTGTCATACAACCGGTAAGTGCCAGAAACTAGATCTGAATCCACGTCTTCCTGGCTCCAAATTACACACTGTAACTGCTAAATAATATTACCTTTCTGGCAGGAACTTGTGCTCTAATTTCATCTAAAGTTAATAAATTATAGTTTAATGCCATTTATGCTTTTTGTATTCATCTTTAATTTTCTGACATTTAGTTCAGACCATGATTCAAACAGTCTATTAATAGTCATTCATTTTTTGTGTTCTCAAAAAAAAAAAGATTTGCCTTCCTCATCCAAATGTACTGAAAGTGCAACATCAGCCAAAGAACAGCTAGCCTTTTCGTGACTTTTACATAGACTGTTTTTTCTTCACTTGTCATTTTGTAGTTTTTAACCAAATTTTTAACACAAAGGTGATATTAAAGAGATATTATGTCTTTTTGAGGCATCATAGGGCAGCTAGGTGGAAAAATGGATAGAATGCTGGCCGTGGAGGCAGGAGGGCCAGAGTTCAAATGTGACCTCAGACCCTAGCTGTGTGACCCTGAGCAAGTCACTTAACTCTGTGTGCCTCAGTTTCCTCATCTGTAAAAGGAGTTGGAGAAGGGAATGGCAAACCACTTCAGTATCTTTGCGAAGAAAACCCCAAATGGGATCTCAAAGAGTTGAACATGACTAATCAACCAAACAACAAGAAAAAAATGAGGCATCATGGTACATTATAAATAGCCCTGGATGTCAAGTCAGAGGACAAGACTTAGGTTCAAATTTTGATTTTGCTGATGACCTGTGTTACCTTGGGCAAGTCAAGTAATTTCTCAACTTTAGTTTCCCCACCTTTTGGATCAACTAGCTGACCTCTGAAATCTCTTCTCACTCTAAACTATGATCTAAAGTAGAAATAAATTTTGGGATTATAATCATGAAAGAAGATGAGTGCCAACACACCTTTCACAAAAGAATTATGAAGGCATGTGCTACCATGTTATTCTGTATATACTCTAAATTCTAACCAAACTGGCCTCCTTGCTTTTCCCTATATGATTGTTCCACGTCCTGTTCCTGTGCCTGTGTACAGGCTGTTCCCTAGGCCTCAAATATCCTCCCACTTTACTTCTTCTTGGAATCTCTAGCTTTCTTCAAAGCCATTCTTACACAAACTCATTGTTAATCATCTACGTATTAGTGCCTTCCTCTTCCTATAGAAAATTACTTTGTATTTTGTGTATACTAATCTGTTTTTATGTTGGTTCTATCCAGTAGAATACAAGGTGCTTATGGGCAAAGGGCTGTTTTCTTTGTTTGTTTTTATATTGCCAGCATGCCAAAATCTTGCCTTGTACTTAGCAACTACTTAACAAATGCTTATGAGAGAACTATTTTTATTTTATTTCCTGGGGAATTTATAATAAGTATAATAATAATACTGCACATATTTAAGATGCTTTACAATTTTTAAGGTACTTTTTTCATTATAAGCCTATGACTTAGATACTACAGGTGTTTTCTAAATTTTTATCAGTGAAGGAACTAAATAGAACCAGTACTGTGTTATTCAAACTGTGGTGAAACAACACTATTTAAATGTTCATCCTTGTATAATATTTCTTGGTATGGTACCATAGGAGTCATTGTAGAATTCTGATGGTGCTTTGTAGTCACAATTCCTTCGCTTTTCAGTCTTCTTGTACACAGATTTAGGCCAGATATCACTTGGTGATATCTACGATTCTTTATATTGTATTTAGATTTCCATCTTTTCTATTTTTTATACTTTCAGCATGCCAAAAGGCTTTTATTTTCACTATTCCTAAGAAGATATCTGTTCTGAAACTAGGGAGTATATGACAGTGTCAAGGAGAAGGGTTTGGAAGAAGAATTATGGGCCTGTCCAGTGCCTTGCAACATAGTAGATGCTTAATAAATATTTCTTGAACTGAATTAAATTGACAAAGAACATAGCAATCTTTAGAGATGATAGACTAGGTATAGGGATAGGGAACCTGTGGCCTCGAGATCCTCAAGTGCAGCCCTTTGACTGAATCCAAACTTCACAGAACAGCTCCTCTTAATAAAAGGATTTGTTCTGTAAAACTTGAACTCAATCAAAAGGCTGCACCCACGGACCTAGAAGGCCACATGTGGCCTCCGGGCTGCAGGTTACCCACCACTGACTAGGATACTGTAAATCGTTACAGGGAATAAAACTACTGTCATATTAATGTATTACCATAAATAAGCTAGGAAAAATTAGAGTAAGAATTTCTGTTAAAAGAAGAAATATTTTTAGCTTATTTCAGCATAAATGTTAGCTCTCGGTACAGTAGATCTTCAGACTCTAATGTGCTTTCAGATGCGTAACTAAGACAGTTTTACTTCCCCTCTGAGGAAGCTCTAGCAGCTCCCTAAAGCTTCTAGGCTAAAATGCAAACTCCTGTAGCTGACATGTAAAGCCCTTCACAATCTAGTTCTGGCTTATATTTTACAAATTTATTACATATTACCCCCTTTCACATACTTGATGACACAGTCACAGTGGCCCACTTGCACCTTCCATTTCCAGTCAGCATGCTTTTTTGCTCTGATTCCACCCCAACTTCATCCTATACTCTTCCCCTCTCCCTTCCCCTTTCTCTCCTCTCCCTTTTCTTCTTCTTGCCTTTCTCTCCTCTCCCCATCCCTCCCTTTCTGCCCCTCTCACCCTTCTCTCTCTCTTTCTCTCCTTCCTTCCCTCCCTTTCTTCCTTCCTTCCTCCTCCCCCCCCACCCCACATCCCTACCCTCCTTAAGGTCAGCTCAAGTGCCACCTCTGACACAAGACCTTTCCTTTGTATGTTTTTTTACCTCTGAGTACATATTGTTTCCCTCAATAGAATGTAAGCTGCTTGAGGACTGGGACTATTTCATTTCTGTATGTGTAAGCCTAGTATAGTGCTCTACATATAGTAGGTGTTTAATAAATACTTGTTAATTGATTGACTGGGTAAGACTTGATTTCAGTTCTGCCTTGGCCATTCACTGGCAGAGTGGCATGGTCAGATTCTTGTGCTTTTTGAAGCACAGGTTCCTACTTATACAATTGGGATAATAATTCCTGAGGCTATAGTTCAGTGAAGTTATTGACAGCAAGGAAAGACTCTTATATGAGCTAATGTATTTGGAAAGAAAGTTGGAAATAAAGTACTTTACCAATAATTGTGGAATGTATAAATAAATTACCAAATAAAAATGTAAAGGAACGTTACTTTGCTTTAAGAAATTAAGAATATGGGGCAGCTAGCTGGCACAGTGGATAGAGCTCCAACCTTGGAGTCAGGAGGACCTGAGTTAGATGCGGCCTCAGACCCTTGACACTTACTAGCTGTGTGACTCTGGGTCTCTTAACCCTGATTGCCTCACCAAAAAGAAAAAAAAAATTAACAATATGAAGAATTCAGAGAAACATGGGAAGATTTATATATAGTGCTACAGGAGGAAAGCATTTCTAAAAGTTACAGTATATACAATAACTGTAGCAATGTAATGAAAATCATTATAGATACTTTCATCAGTTACAAATGACAATGTTTATGCCATTCTGTCAGTGTTAATAATTGATAATCATTTTCCTCTGGGAGGAATTTGGATATTTGTTGGTAAGTGTCTACTTTTAAAATATATCAATCAGTTTGTAAAAAATAATAATCCTTGAGCAGTTTTACAATATTATTGTGAGAAAAAATCTTTGTAAATCTTAATTTCTGATATAAAATTTGGCTGTTATCATGATATGAGTTATTTCTACATGTTCATAAATGGGTGCATCTTTGCATCAACTAGATAGAATGAGATGATGAGAAAGCAGAAGGTAGGTAAAGAACTTTGTTTAGCCAAGAATAGGCTTTTGTGGTAAAAAAAACAAACTTAAATTTTCTTGAAAAATTACTAAATTGTTTAACAATTTTCATGTTATATTTTACTGCAGTATATTAGATGCTGAAGGTAGTAGAAGTAAGAAACTTTTGTTTTTGTTTCCTGACTTAATAGAAAAAATATTTTCTTCCGTAAAAGGTGGCTACCATCCAGTGAAAATTGGAGACCTTTTCAATGGCCGCTACCATGTTATTAGAAAGCTAGGATGGGGACACTTCTCTACAGTCTGGCTATGCTGGGATATGCAGTAAGATTTATATTTTTTCTTTATGTGTTTAGATTCCTAATTTAAATACATTAGTCTGTCTTGCTAAGTGGAGATTGCTGAAGGGTAAATCTTTATGTTTTGTTACATAAATTGCTTTATATTGTTACCTCACTGTTTTTAGTCTTTGACTAGAAACCTTTTCAAGAATTAAAATCACTTTGGAATTCCATATCCTCCTTTTTTAAAAGAATCAAAATTTTTATCTTGGAGTATACAAACTTGTTAGTTGAAGTTTACAAGATAGTGTTCAATACGTGAAGGTTAAATTCTCTTGTGATTCACAGATTTCACAGAACATCAGAGTAGGAAGGGTAGTATCTCAGAAGTCTAATCTATACTTGAACGGGAATTCTCTCCATATTATCCTTCAGCAAGTAGGCAGGTTTTGCTAGAAGATCTGTAGTGAGGGAGAAAATGTTAAGGAAACCTTTTCTAAATATGAAAAAAAAATTATAGATCTCTTTGGGAGGAAATTTTGAGTTCTTAAGTAATTTTTAATACTGATATTATAATTTCTTTTCCTGAAAACGGAATATATATATTTTTTTCTTTTCAAGGGGAAAACGCTTTGTGGCAATGAAGGTTGTAAAAAGTGCCCAGCATTATACAGAGACAGCCTTGGATGAGATAAAATTGCTCAAATGTGTAAGTATTGTCGGAAGTTTATCTCAGTGATAGAGGAAAATTAATGGCATCAAAACTTGATTTTTTATTGCACTTTAACATATTTTTAGTAGCAATACTAAAATTAACCTGGAATTTGTTTTTCATAAGCTTGTGGTATCAGTTTTTAATTAAAATATCATAACTTTAAAACGTATTTTTGCTTGGAAAATTAGAAAACTCAAGAGAGTTTTCATACTTTTTTTCTTTAGGTTCGTGAAAGCGATCCAAGTGACCCAAACAAAGACATGGTTGTACAGTTAATTGATGACTTCAAAATTTCAGGCATGAATGGCATACGTATCCTTTCTAAGATCTCTGTCCCTCCATCCATCGATGGAGAAAAGTGAGATTGTTGTACTCTTTTATATATAACTATGAAGCAGTTTTACTATTCTGTCATTAAAAGTAAAATATGTCAATCCCAGGACAGATTTAGTAGGTAATCTACAGCCTCCCATTCTTTTGACCTATTGCAGTATTGGCATTAGTGGTTGGTATTTGGGTAGTCAGAGTCATTCAGAGGTAAGAGATGGGCAGAAAGGAGAACAACCCACACCTTTATCTGGGCAAAGCAAAGGAATGTAAAATAGTATTGTTAGTAGAAGTGGAATAAAATAGGCGGAGTGGTAGGTGAGAATTGGAAAGATGAATGGTATCTGAGCTGGAGGGGTAATAGGGCATTTGAGAATGGGTTTGGTGGGAGAGGAAGGCAAGATTGCATGAAGCAAATCAAATGTAGCCAAGGACGGCTGATTACAAAAAGATTCTGAATTTCCCTGGTCACTCTTGATAAAAGTTGTGCTTCTTATTGTGTAACTATGGGAAATTACTTGCCTCTCAGTTTCTTCGTCTGTTTAAAAAAAAAAAAAAGGTGGTGTTGAACCAGAAACTTGTGGTTCCTTCTAACTATATCTTTGATCATTTAATCCGTAGATATTTAATAAGTGTCAGCTGTGCCAGCCACTGTGCTTGGTGCTGGAAATACAAAGGCAAAAATAAAGCAACATCTACCTTCCAGGAACTTGTAATCTGTAATTCTGTGATGGAAGGAAAAAACAAATATAATAATCATGACCTAGAACATTAATGGCCTGAACTTGCTCATGAAACAGAAGGGTTGAGGAACAAGCATTTGTTAAGCTCCCACAACGTACATTGTACAGTGGACAATGTTAAGCTCTTTAGCACTGTGCTAAGTACTTTACAAAAATTATCTGATTTGGATTGTGTGCCATCTTGGGGAGGGAGGGGCAGAAAAATTTAAAACTCAAAAGCTTATGGAAGGGGTGGCTAGGTGGCACAGTGGATAGAGCACTGGCCCTGGATTCAGGAAGACCTGAGTTCAAATGTGGACTCAGACATATAACACTTACTAGCTGTGTGACCCTGGGCAAGTCACTTAACCCCATTGCCTAGCTTCCTCCCCCAAAAAAAAAGTTTATGGAAGTGATTATTGATAATTCAAAATAAATTAATTTTTTAAAAAAATTGAAAAAGTTTCTGATTTGATCCTCACAGCAACCCTGGGAAATGGGTGCTATTATTCTCCCAATTTTACAGTTGAGGAAACTGTTCAGAGTAGAGCAGTAGTTTAGAAAGCAAAGTCCATCAATTTGCTGAACCTAAGAAACACATTAAAAATAAAGATTAATAAAAGTTAAAAATGGAAGGGTTGTAAAAGAACTAATTTTGCCTCAGTTGAATACAGAAATCAAGAATGGCAGTCATGTTCTTAGACAAGCCAATGGTAAAAATAAATATAGTCAGGAGAGACAAACTTGGAAGCTATATTAGGTTTAAGGCACTATAGATCAATATAAATATTAAATAAAATGCACTGAATAACACAGCACCTAAGTACTAAAAGAAAAATATAAATAAATAAAATAGAAGATGACCTAGATAAGAAGACGTGAATTGTTGGTATCTTCACCGTATATCTTTCATATTTAGACAGATATAATAGAAACATGAAGAAGAGAAATAAAATTTGAACAGAATGTTAGCAATACTAAATGCAGTAAAACTTTTTTTTAAAAAATCCTGAACATTAAGGAATATAGCTATTTTTCTTCATAGCACTGTACCTTTTATAAAAATTGATCATGTGCTAGAGTATACAGAATTTGTAAATAAATGCAAGAAAGCAGATTTTTAAGAGCATCCTTTGCAGATAACGCAATAAAAATTTTAATTTATAGAGGAAATATGAACACAAGACATAGACCAAAAGTAGTGTTTATTGGAGCAAAATAAATATGGAGAATATGGGGAATAACTAATATTGTCCGAAATAATGAATGATTCAAAGAATAAATCTTAGAAAAAATTATTTTTATATATAAATGTATATTGTATGTTTATATATAATTATACATTATATACCACTTATATGTATAATATATAAATATAATTATATTTTAAAATTACTGCAATGAAACGACATACCAAAGTTTGTGGGATGCTGCTAAAATAGTTCTTAGATGAAACAGTGGAGAAAAAGAAGTCAAAATAATTGACCATGCAACTTAAACAACAACAACAAACCAAACTAGTAAATCAACAGATTAATAGCTAACCCAGTCAGCTGCCATATTTAGTTACCTGTAGGTGAAAAATGTTTCAATGGCCCTCTTCTTTCAGGAATCTGTATTTTTTACCGTGTTTCACCTCCTCTCATTAACAAAATTGACAGAAAAGGAAAAGAAGGGGGCAAGATATTGTAATATTCCATATTCCTAGGGTATACAATGTTTTTCAAAGTGCTGCTTTTGCTTGCAGTTCTTATAACCTTTTATTTTTTCTTTGTCTGTATTTGTGTATCTACCATCCTGATCCTTACACATTTTCCTTAACTGTATGCTAGATGTTTGTATGGTCTTTGAAGTACTTGGCCATCACCTCCTAAAGTGGATAATCAAATCAAACTACCAAGGTCTTCCCATCCATTGTGTAAAAAGTATAATTCAGCAGGTAATATTTTCCTGTACTCAGTTATGTATATTTTAATTGTAACCGATTTGAGGTTAGTTGGTTTTTAATTCTTGTTTATATGTACACATATACACATATACATATGTGTATATATGTATATGCACATTATACGAATAAGCATACATGCATACACACATACAGTCAGATACATTGTCGTCTCTTACTTTAGTACAACAAGGAGCTATGTTTTCATATGGGAACTTTCTTACATGCATATTGGAACTGTATCACAGCTTTATAGATAATTTGAGAAGTTGCTTCAGCCAAAGAATAATTTAATGGCCTATCCTTTGGTTCTAAGCTTCTGTGAATTAAATGGGGCTCATTCTAAGATGATAGACATATAGTTTGTAACTGAACCAGTACCCAAAGCCTCTTTAGCTTGATAAAGCCTCCCAGAGCTTACATTCTGCTAGAATAACCTTTGGATCCCAGAGTCACTTTCATCTAGGTAGGACTTTACTACCGTTTGTGATCTCTTATTAAATATTAGATGGGTTCTTAATAGGATAGTGTTATTTCTATTTCCATGTACTGAAACTGTTACATGTCTGTTAGCATAGATTTTTTATGCATATTTAAACTGTCTTAAATAATAAAAGTGTGATGTTAACTCACTGGATAATTTTTTCACCATCCCATTTTATTCTTTGGTAAAATACCACTGAGAAGACTGATAAGTTTCATGTAAGTGGTTCTAAGTACATTTGAAGGGAAACAAAGTTGGCTTAAGAAATGATTTAATTACATCTGAAAACTTAACATTTATTTTATCAGCTGACCTGTTAAAATACTAATTTGGAAGGGAATTCTCAGATTTAGAAATTTATGTGATTAATAACTCTAAGTCTAAGCTGTATGGGGTATGAACTTTAGAAAAAAAAAGAAAGATTAAATTGAATTTTTAACTACTAACTACATGTTGTAAAACTAAAGAAAAATGCAAATATGGTCAACTCATGATTTAGCACAGGTAATACAGTATAGTATATGCAGTATCTACTAGATAAAAATACAGACTAGCAGATAATCTATTTTTGAGGGGTAAATTATATGAAAAGAATGAGGAAGATAATTTTTCAGAAAAGTTTTAGATTCAAATTTTTGTTAATATATGCTATCTAAAGATAATTTTTATTTGATCTATACCTATTAGTTTATATAGGGCATATTAGATTTGGCTGAACAAGAGCCAATATTACATAAACCTAAAAGACATATATATCTAAATGAATTGAGGACTAAATTAAGGACTCAAATTCTGAAGAACAATTGGCACTCATTCACTAGAATAATTTCTCTCTTGCTGTTGTTAACTTATCAACTTTTGGTTCAAATTATGTTCTCCTATCTGCAGTAAACGTTAGTGCCTCTTAATATATGATAATATATGTACTTATATATGCAAATGTGTATAATCTCAAACTATGTCTATTTTGCCTAACTTCAGCCACCATTTTTTGTACTATCACATAAAGTATAGACTTATTTAACAGATGATTCTTTCAAAAAAGCCTAAATACAATATTTAATATAATATTTAATAAAAAGCCTAATACAATATCTGTCAGTTTAGGATACGTATTTTACTAGCTCTTCCTTGTATACAACCCGAGAGAGGCCTGTTATCACTGTTAATTTTCAGAGAGATCTCATTTTAAGACTTTGACCTGCATTTAGAATACAGCAGTAATTGATCAGTTAATGAAATATTCTTGTCAAGATAGAGAACATTTCACTAACTGATAAATTACTGTACATGTATCACCTCTCACTGGTAAAGCAACATATTATTGCATATTGTCAAGGAAGACCATATCTCCATGACCTTAATACTTCTGTTAGATAATGTAAAGCTGAATGGCTTCTGAGTCTAGCTGGTTTGGTAAATCTTAAAGTCTAACTTTGTTAATTCCAGTATGTATTTTTTTTTCTGTCATGTCTTGATTTCTGTAGAAGGAAAGACTCATGGTCTAGATTTTTTCCCCTTAAGAATTATATGGCATGGTTTTGCATAAAAACTGATAATTTAGCTTCCCCAAATCCCTTTCCATCTGTGCCTTTAGCAGATTTAGATACACTGAGAACCATAAGCATTTTTTGGGGGGAAGCAACAAAATAAAAATGTTTGTTTCTGATAGGCGTTTTCCCTATATAAGTTTGCCTCTTGTCTTGATTGCCCATGAAAATGAACTGATAACTGACATTCAAGTTAGGAAGGTATAAAATTCTTGTTCATTGAATTTGTTACAAGTTAAAGAATGACCACATCTTAAAATCAACACATATATACCCAATGTACTATGTGGAAATTTATGTAGTTAACTAATATAAAATTCTAAGAGTTTGATTTAGTTAAATGGTAATGAATTGACAGTTACTTCATTACTGCAAGGATCTGTGACTTCATCATCATAGTAAATAAACTCACCACCAATATAAAACATAAAACCATTTTTCTGTTTTTCTGAATTGTTGTATTAGAAAAAAAAATAATCACCTGATAGCTAGTATTTTGATGATGTTCCTATGTTCCAAACTAAACTAGGCTGGCTTTCAAACAAGAGATACATGGTCTATTTCCTGGTACTTTAAAGACTTTCTAAGCTTGGTAGAATCTGCAAGAATACATGCTCATGTGGCATAACATTCTAGAATCCGGTGTCACCATCTTGCTGTAATGAGGTATTCCAATAGAACTTCAGTGGTATTAATATGATAAAACTTTTTTAAAAACCAGCAGCATACTTCTGACTCTAAAATAATTTTATTTATGGTTGTACAGATTGCACAACTTTAAGAGTGAGAGCTTTAGAGTGTGTGTCTGTGTGTGTGTGTGTGTGTAATAATATATGGGGATGTTTTGACATGCATATATACATATACACACATGTACATGTATGTGAGGTAATTTGGAGGAACAATGAACTCAGCCTGTAATTTAATAAGAGGAAGAAAGTGAGCTGGATTGCCTTTAGGAAGTTTTCAGGGCTTTAAAAACTCCCCAAACTACTCTTAAAACAAAAGCCTTTCTTTTTAACATCAAATATTCTTCTGGTGAATATGCATGACTGAGAGTCATGAAATACCAACATCTTTAAATAATTGTAGTTGGTGTCATCCAAAAGGTAATGGAGATGTCTTGGCTAAGTGACATGAGTAGTCTGCAACATATGACCAGCAAAGAATTGCTCACCAGAAGCAGTGATGTCATAAAAAAAGATATCTGTACATAATGGGTCATCATATTTCTTGCCTTCTCAATGAGTTGGGGATGGAGAGAATTTGGAACTGAAAACAAAAATTTGAAAAACTGAAAAAATAAGATGTGGCAAGAAAAAAAGTGCGCAGGTCATACAGCATGAGCAAGAAGTAACTAATAGACGTTCAGGATTCTTGAGAATGGGAACACAGTCAAAAGTTACTCTATCAGTACTCTTTGGCTAGCCAACTTTTACCTGATACTTTCTGAATTCCAGTGATATAGAATCCCTAGATGCCTAGATGTCTCCTACTACTATTTTAAAAATTCTGTTATTAGTGTACTTTTATTCATCATAGAGCTCTTCCTCTCATTTTCCTGTAATCTTCTGCTACTCACAAAGACCTGGTTCCCCAAGAGCCTAACATCTGTGACTATCCTTTCAGCTAATGGATACAATTTCTTTCATGTATACCTATGCAATGGTCCAGGAGAAGGAGTAGGCATATTCTTTCCTCCTCATTACCATTCCTGACCCTCTCTCTAGCATCATAACTCAAAAATTTCTTATGCTTTGAAATTTATTCTTTCTAGATATTATCTCTTCTTTATGGTAGTGTTATGCAGCCATTCTCATTTCTTTTTCAATGAGTTTAGTATCTTTTATTCATGTTGCTAAAAGTCTCTTTAGGTTTGCAACCATGTAGACTAGGTGTATCATATAGATTCACATGAGCTAAATTAGGCCAGTGAGTTCCCTCTTCTACCCTAAACCTGTGACATAATTCCTCCCCTCCACCAATTTTCTCCAGCTTTATTCCATTCTCTGATGAAAAGATGGCACTTTTCCACAACTAGGACAACTCTTCTATATGAAGACTTACCTATCTGCCTAAACTATAAAAGATTCCTAATTCCTTTCCTCAAGTCTCTCCATTCTCTTATCCATCTTTTGCAGAGCTAAAGCACAGGCTTCATCATATCATTCTCGTGCTCAGAAATCTCCAGCAGCTCCCTTTGGTTTCTAAGATCAAATAACAGATTACATTTGACATTTAAAACCCTTCACAATCTGGTTTCACCTTCTTTTTCCAAGAATATTTCACATTACCCCCCATCATGTACTGTGGTCTAACCATACTGGCCTACTTGTTGCTTCTCAAACACAACATTCCATCTCCTTTCTCCATTCTTTTGTTTATCCTCCATTTCTGGAATGTACTGCCTCCTCACCTTTGCTTCTTAGTGTCCCTAGTAGCATCTTTTAAAAAGTCTATCTTGGGGGGCGGAGCCGAGGTGGCGGAGTGAAAGCAGTGACTTGCTTGAGCTGTCCCCCTAACCCCTTCAAATACTCATAAAAAATGGCTCTAAACAAATTCTGAAGCAGCAGAACCCACAGAAAGACAGAGTGAAACAAATTTCCAGCCCAAGACAACCTGGATGATTGATCAGAAAGGTGTATCGTGCCGGGAGCACAGCGCAGCGTGGTGTGGGTGCACAGGCTGCAGCGTGGGCGTGCAGGCTGCAGCAAACCTGGAGCAGGCCTCAGAGGACTGAATCTCGGGCAGCTGTGGAGGTTTCCAGACTCCTCAATCCACCAATGCCAAAGACAAATTAGAAGGTCAGTGGGAAAAGTCTGTTTCTCTCGGTGCCTGAGAAAGGAAGGCGGGGTTTCAGCTCCATTCCCCAAGAGCATGGCCCTGTGGGGGGGCAGCTGCTTCCCGAGCTTCCGGCCCACAGACTGAGGGGGAATCCAGTGGCTGATCAGAGAGGGATTGCAGGGATCTCTTTGCCAGTGCTGAGGCAGGAATCTCTTGCTTTGCCCGTGTTTGGATCTCACAGTTCTGGGGTGGTGCTGGGGTGAGGAGGAGCTGGCTTGGTGGAGCTTGTAGTGATTGTGGAGAGGAACCCCTCCTCACAGTTACAGGACAGAAAAAGTACTTGTAGTCACAGGCCAGGAAAGGAGTAAACACCTTGCCCCTTATCATACCACCTTGGAAGAACTGAAAATTTACAGGTCCCTACAAGTATCTCTGAAAACAGCTGTACAAACCCCCGAAGCTTGGGACAGTACATTCTCCACATTGGAAGCAGATTCGTACCTTAACAAAGAGTTTAAAACTCAAGTAATTGGCTGGGATCATGAGCAAGCAGCGCAAAAAGAGTCAGACTATATTATCTTACTTTGGTGAAAAAGAAGACCAAAATATACAACCAGAAGAAGACAACAAAGTCAAAGCCCCTACATCCAAAGCCTCCAAGAAAAATATGAATTGGTCCCAGGCCATGGAAGAGCTCAAAAACGATTTTGAGAAGCAAGTTAGAGAAGTAGAGGAAAAACTGAGAGTGATGCTAAAGGAGACCCAAAAAAATACTGAAGAAAATAACACCTTAAAAAATAGCCTAACCCAAATGGCAAAAGAGGTCCAAAAAGCCAATGAGGAGAAAAATGCCCTAAAAAGCAAAATTGGCCAGATGGAAAAGGAAGTCCAAAAGCTTACTGAAGAAAATACTTCCTTAAAAATTAGAATAGAGCAATTGGAAGATAGTGACTTTATGAGAAATCACGACACAGTAGAACAAATCCAAAAGAATGAAAAATTAGAAAACAATGTGAAATATCTCATTGGAAAAACAACTGACCTGGAAAATAGATCCAGGAGAGAGAATTTAAAAATTATTGGACTATCTGAAAGCCATGATCAAAAGAAGAGCCTAGACATCATCTTTCAAGAAATTATCAAGGAAAACTGCCCTGATATATTAGAACCAGAGGGCAAAATAGAAATTGAAAGAATCCACAGATCTCCTCCTGAAAGAGATCCCCAAAGGAAAACTCCTAGGAATATTGTAGCCAAATTCCAGAGTTCCCAGGTCAAGGAGAAAATATTACAAGCTGCCAGAAGGAAACAGTTCAAGTACTGTGGGAACACAATCAGGATAACACAAGATTTAGCAGCTTCTACATTAAAGGACCGCAGGGCATGGAATATAATATTCTGGAGGGCAAAGGAGATAGGATTACAACCAAGAATCACCTACCCAGCAAAACTGAGTATAATCCTTCAGGGAAAAAATGGTCATTCAGTGAAATAGAGGACTTTCAAGCATTCTTGATGAAAAGACCAGAGCTGAATAGAAAATTTGACTTTCAAATACAGGACTCAAGTGGAACATGAAGAGGTAAACAGGAAAGAGAAATCATAAGAGACTTATTAAGATTGAACTGTTTACATTCCTGCATGGAAAGATGATATTTATAACTCATGAGACCTTTGTCAGTATCAGGGTAGTTGGAGGAAAAAATTATATGTATGTATATGTAGATAGATATAGAGGGCACAGGGTGAGTTGAAGATTAAGGGGTCATATCTGGGGAATAAAATTAAGGGATGAGAGAGGATTATACTCGGAGAAGAAGAAAGGGAGAGGTAGAATGGGGTAAATTATCTCACAAAAAAAAACAGAAAAGTCTCACAGTGGAAGGGGAAACAGGGGAAGTGAGAGGGAATGAGTGAATCTTATTCTCATAGGATTTGGCTTAAGGAGGGAATAACATACACATTCAATTGGGTATGGAAATCTGTCTTACCCTACAGGAAAATAGGGGGGAAAGGGGACAAGAGAGCAGGGGGATGATAGAGAGGAGGGCAGATTGGGAAAGGGGTTAATCAGAAGTAAATACTTCTGAGGAGAGATAGGGTCAAAAGAAAGAATAGAATAAATGGGAGGGCAGGATAGGATTAAGGGAAATAGAGTTAGTTTTTTATAACATGTCTACTAAGGAAGTGTTTTGCATAACTGCACATGTATTGAGTTGCTTGCCTTTTCAATGAGGGTGGGTGGGGTTGGGAGGAAGAGAGAAAATTTGAAACCTAAAGTTTTAAAAACATATGTTTAAAAAAAATGTTTTCACATGCTACTGGGAAATAAATATAGGAAATGGGGTACAGAAGTCTATCCTGCCCTGCGGGAAAATAGAAAGGGAAGGGGATAAGAGAAGGGGAGAGAGATAGAAGAGAGGACAGAGTAGGGGAAGGGATATTCAGAATGCATAACATCTTGGGGTGGGGGGAGGGGGGAGATGGGGTGAAAATTTGGGACTCAAAAACTTGTGAAAGGGATTGTTGAAAAGTAAAAATAAATAAATTTATATTAAAAAAAGAAGCAAAAAATAAAAAGCCTATCTTGAATGCCACTTCCTAAATGAGGCCTTTCCTGGATCACTGCAGTCTCCCCTACCTCAGCAGCTAGTGCCTCCTAACTCTCTCCAATCCAGTCACCTTGTTTTTACTTTGTAAGTATTTTGTATTTACTGAAGGGTGTACCTTTTATTTCTCCCTAATAGACTGACTATAAGTTCTTTGAGGGCAGGGATTGTTTTGTCTTTGTATTCCCTCTGCTTAGTGTTGGACACATAGTAAGCACATAATACCTAAGCTGATTGATTGACAACATGTCTACTGCAGTAGTATCCAAATATGTCAAGAATTCTAGAGGTAGACTCCTCGTATATTGGGTTTCCATTGTAGATGATCAATGGGAGGATATGTATAAGAATCACTTAGGCTGGGGAGGCCTGTATGAATTATGCTCTTACCCTCAAATTCTCAGTCGTCTTGTCATCTTGATGCTTTCCCTTTCCATATCTCTCATAGTTTATCAGTTGCCATATATTCTTGACTCTCCCTCCACATAGTAATTTCATCATATCTCCACACAATATTTCCTGCAGGGTTTTTATTGGTTCAGAATAATTTCAAACAAAACCTCTTGTTTTATCTGATGTTATCTGAATTTAGCCCGTATTGAAGGCTATAACAATTCTCCAAGATGATTTTATATCTCTTCTTATGTTTACATAAGAAAAAAATAGACCAAAATAGTTATATTTTGTACTTTTGAAATATTACATACTGAGCTTTACACTTAATATATTTTTTGGTGAATTATGCATATATAAAAGTTAGTGATATGCCAGAGTGTGCATTCCTTTTGATTTAGCAGATATGATTGTTATATTTATTTAATGAGAAAGCTACTTGATTGGAGAATTATATTTAATAGCCGACACTTACTTAATACTTTAAGCTTTGCAAAGTGCTTTACAAATATTATCTCATTCTACCTTTACAAGTATCCTGAAAGGTAAGTACTATTATTATCTTCATTTGATAGATGAGGAAATGAAGGCAGACACAGGTTAAATGACTTAAATACTCTTACAGGGACCTTACAGGGTCACACAACTAGAAACTATCTGAGCCTGGATGTGAATTTGACTGTCTTCCTGACTCTAGGGCCAATGCTCTGTTCAGTGAGTCACCTAGCATTTAATGATTCACAGAATAGGGTTAGGATAGTTGCTGATTTGTTGTCATTGTCCACTTAATACACCCTTTCTTAGCTGAGGGGAGGTTAATATATCTGGTAAAATATATGTTCATTGAGGATGGGGGCTTTTTAATTTTTATGCTTGTATCCCCAGCACCTAACAGAATATTTCCCACATAATAATTGTTAATATTTGTTGAATTAATCTTCAAATTCTTCTCTCCACCCTTACAACTACATTTGGTCACCAAATTACTTTGATCTCATTTTAACAAGCATTTTTTTTTAAGTGCTAGATACTTTATGCCAGATGCTGTCCTACAAGCAAGTGCCAATTCAAAGGGAAAAATGAAACAGTTCCAGCTATTAATTAGTTTACATTCTACTAAAGCAAAAACAACATATACAAAAGTAAATACAAATTCACCATAAAGTAATCTGGTGGTAGGGAGGAGGACGAAGAGTATTAATAACTCAGGAAAAGGAACAGCTTTGTAGAGGAGGTGGTAATTGAGCTGAGCTTGCCAGAAACTAGGGATTCCAAGAAATTAAGGTGAGCAAGATCATTCTAGGCATGGAGTATAGCTTGCATAAAGTCTTGGAAATGGGAGATGGAATTTAGTGTACATGGAAGAGAATATGGACCATTTGAGCTAGAATGTAAAGTGTGAGATGAGGAATAATGTGAAATCAGTCTAGAAAGATTTGTTGAGGCAAGGTTGTGAAGATGTAAATGTTAAATTTGAGATGTTTGGGGGATATCTAAGTGGTGATGCAGAAGGGGAGCTCACGGGGAGATGAAGGTTATTTAGAGAAATCATGTAGCTATGGGAATCATCTGTTTGTAGATGCTAACTGAACACACAAGAGCTGATGAAATCCCTGAGAGAGACTGTAGAAAAAGAAAAAAAGAGGGCTTAGGACTCAGCCCTATATGACTCAGCCCTAAATATCTGATGCAAACCCTGCAATCTAGCACAGTGTCTTGTGCGTGGGAAGTCCTTCGTAAATGCTGGTTGATTGATGATCTAGCAATGGAGAATGAAATGTGGCCAGACAGGTAGATGAACCAAGAGAGAGTGTTAACTTGAAAACCCAGAGAGGATACAGCATAAGTCATTCAATCAGTAAACATCTATTAAGTATTTGTTCTGTGCCAGGCATTATGCTAAGTGGTAGGAATACAAAAAGAGGCAAAATACTGTCTTTGTCCTCATGGAGCTTGCAATTTATTGGGGGAGACCTCATACAAATGTATAAAACATATATTTATATATGTATATATATAAACATGTTTATATATAAATCCTTTGAAATAATATAATGAATATTTTAACAAACTTTTAAGTCTGTCTGAAGTTCTGTTACTTTTGATAACCAATATTTTCTTTTAAATAATCTCATTATAATAAATGTTTTTGTTCTGATTTTGCTAATCTCATTTTCATCTTTTCGTGTTAGTATTTCTGTGTTTTTCTTTCTGTTCTTCATAATTATTTTGTGGTCTTTTTTTATTATATTCACTTACCAAAAGTTACTTAGCCATTCTCTATCCTTTGGACACAAAGATCATTTTTCTTTGTTTCTCTGTATCTCTTTTCTACTACAAGTAAAACAACTTTGAATATTTTTGTACAAAAAGATAATTTTCCCCCTCTCCATATTTCTTTTAAGGCAAAAATGTGATCAGTTTTGTGAATCCAAAAAGTTTTCACCTAATCACATTAACAAAGTGCTAGGATGTGCCTGTTTCCCTGTGCTCTTGGCAGCACTAAAATTTATTGTCATCTCCATTTTTAAAATGCTTTTTGTAAATTTATTGCTTATAAGTGGATATGTTATAGTTGTCTTGATTTGTAATACTCTGATTATTAGGGAATTTGAGCCTCTTTACATACTGTAGTTAGTAATCGTGGTTTTTTTGGTTTTTGTTTTTGGCTAGGCAGTTGGGGTCAAGTGACTTGCCCAGGGTCACACAGCTAGTATCAAGTATCTGAGGTCACATTTGAACTCAGGTGCTCCTGATCCCAGGAGTGGTGCTCTATCCACTCTGCCACCTAGCTGCCCCTTGTTTGTATTTTCAGATTAAAAATGTGTCCTTTGACTATTGCTCTATTAGAGAGTATATATTACTGTCTTTGGTATGTATTAATTTCTTATAGATACTGAATGTTAGACTTTAATATATTTTTGCAAGTGTTTTCTGAATCTTTTTCTTTTAATTTTACAGATAATGCCTGTTTTGTCAAAAACCTTTCTTTGTATAATGAAGCCCATCAGCTTTGTCCTCAATAATTTTTTCATTTGATTGTTTTAAAATGTATAATTGAGACATATTCCATTATCTTGTAGATTAAGATTTTTTTTGTATTTAGATCATTAGTACGTTTAGTGTATAACATGAAGTACATATGAATCCAAAATCATCTCTTACACCATGCAGATCTCATTTTCCCAATACTTTTAATTGATCAGTAATCCAGTTAAAGATTCCCTATAATGTTTATTTCTAATTTTCTGCTCCCTTTTGTAATGACAAGAATATTTCCTGTATTTTGAATCCAATTTTGAAGTTTTGTTACCTGCCCATAATTTCCTTTTTTGTGAGGCAGTCAGGGTTAAATGACTCGCCCAGGGTCACACAGCTATTAAATGTCAAGTGTCTGAGGCCAGATTTGAACTCAGATCCACCTGTCTCCAATGCCAGAACTGTATTCACTGTGCCACCTAGCCGCTCCCATAATTTACTCTTGATAATGGTAAATCTCTAATTGTGGCATTGAGCATCATCATTCGCATAGAGATGATAATTGAATTCATGAGATCAGTAAGTGAAATAGTATAGAGGGAGAAGAAAAGGCTTGGGATGCCCGGAATTAATAGGTGTGATCTGGATGAAGAAACAGGAAAGGAAAGTGAAAAGGAGCTGTTGGATAGGTAGGAGGAGAACCAGGAGAAAATTGAGTCATTAAAACCTAGAGAAGAGAGCTTTATCAAGAAAAGGGTAATTGACAGAGTTAGAGAGAGTTCAGGAAAGATGAGAATTGAAAAGGGTCCCTTAGATTTGGCGATTAAGCAATCATTAGTAACTTTGGAGAGAGCTGTTTCAGTTTAACAGTGAAGGCCTGAGCCAGGTGTTAGAGGGTTAAGAAGAGAGTGAGAAGGGAGGAAATAGAGGCCTTGATTGTAGGGGGATGAGAGGGAGGGATGGATCAAGTGAGTAATTTTTTGAGGCCAGTGGGCTTGTTTGAAGGCAGTAGAGATGTCGTACAATATACAGGGAGATATTGAAGATAAATGAGGGACTAGTGATGAGAAGAGGGGCCAGCCATTCTTCTCTGTTGGAGAAGACCTTGGCCAGGAAAAGGAACACTTTTTCATATGAGATGGGGGAAGGGAAAGATAGTAATGGAAGGCATATCTGGGTGATGTGTGATAATGATGAGGAGGAGGGATGAAAAGGTAGTTCTCTGGGAGTGGCTTAAGTTTTTAAAGTATAGTATGAGGTAAGGTTGTCAGCTGACAGGGTGAGGAGAAGGAGAAATATGGGAGCTTTGAAGATGGATGAAATGGTTTGGAAAAGCTGCTTTGGTGAGTGGGGTAGCTGAGTCAGGGAACTTTAAAGGACTAGAAAATAATTTGGAAGCTTACTACATTCTGGTCCCTTTTCAGATTTTTCAAGAATGCTAAGTAAGACTTTTGTAAAAAATAAGAATAGTAAAGGGCTTTCAGGTCTCCCTTCTGTGTTACTTTCATCTTGTTTCTATATATTTTAGCTAAGTTGTCCTAACAAAAGTATTTTTAAAGGAAGGGAGATGGTGGTAGAAAAAGTTGAATGATAGTCATCTGTAGTGTTGAACTGTATTCTGACTTGGAGGTATTATGCATTCTTGTATGACAAGGCTAAAAATGGGATAAATAAATGATTAATGTCAGACCACCCTATTTTCTCCCGTTTATGATTGGATCAATCTGTTTTCTTGTATGGCAGCCAGATAATGATTTTTATTTTTACAGCTATTGCTGCCATTGTTTTGTTATTTGTGTACCCCCAGAGCACAGTTCATTGTCTGGCACATAAGTAGGCACTTAATCAATGTCTGTTAAATTCAATTGAACTGTTGCTTTTAGGTATAGTGTATACTTTTTAAATCTTATCATAATGTTGCCTCCTGCTGCTGAGATGATGTGTAACATTCAGCAGAGAGGTGGGGGACGGGATGTTTGGTATGTGAGAGAAACTGAAAGGAGAAAAATGAGCAAATTGTTAAAGATGGGCTTCTAACTCGCTCTGTCAGGTTTTCATGAGGCAAACGTTTAGGTCTTAGAGTGTGAAACTTCATTATTTCATTTTTCTTTTTAGTTATACCACAGTAGTTATTGCTATAAAGATCAGAGCCATTTCATTCATTCATTGAATTTCATCAAAGACCCAAATGTACTGTTTCATTTTTTAAAAAGCCTAACACTTTCTGCTTAGTGTTTTTTTTTCCTGATTTTTCCTTGTGATCTTAATAGTAGGAACAATGAAAAGAAAATACAGAATCACATCATTTTAAATGTCTCAGTGGATAGAGTACGGGCCTGGAGTCAGGGAAGACCTGGGTTCAAATCTGGCCTCAGAAACTTAATAGCTGTGTGACCTTGGGCAACTCACTTATCTGTTTTCTTTAATCCATTGGAAAAGAAAATGGCAAACCATTCCAGTATCTTTGACATGAAAATCCCATGGACAGTATTTCCATGCTGTGGTCTACAGGGTTGTGAATAGTGAGATATGACTCAGTAACCGAACAACAGCAATCATTTTACAGTTGAGGAAATGCCATTTGAGAGAAGTTGTAACTTGTCCCAAGTCCCAAACAGGTAGTTAATGATGGAGCCAAAACTAGAATTCTGCTTGAATTTTTACTGCAGTACTATTTCTGCTACCCCCCCCAATTCCTTTTTATTGACTGTTTCAATGTCTTTTAGAGTTTTAATTATCTCAGTCAAATTACCTTTAGGCTTTCTTTTCCTCGGCCTCAGTCATCTAAGATTTTGCATACCCTTATAATATTATCTTTCTATATCATCCTTGCTTTCTTTGGTGAGACAGAAAACACCTCTAAAGGAAATTATGCTTTAGATAAGGACAGTTTGTCTGAGAACAAACCTAGCTAAATTTATGATTATTACATGGACTGTAGCTATGATTTTTTTGGACAGAGCAGCCTTCAGAAAGTACTTACCTGGTTTTAGAGAGGCTGTGATGTGTGACAAATGTTTTCTGCCTCACTGTTCCACTCATCTTCTAGATGAGGAAACTACAGCAGGGAAGCATGAAGCCTTGCTCAGGCTCTCCCACAGGCACCAAGCACCAGAGCCAGGATTTAAACCCAAGGCCTCTGATTCCAGATCCAGCAGACTTTATGGTGTACCAAGCAGTGTCTTTCAGCTCTTCTCATTGTACTGTGTTTCTGTTTCCTTGTTAGTTGTGGTCAAGATCTTTAATTTAATTTAATCTTTAATCAGAATATTTGGATATTAGTTTTAACACTTATAAATTCTATCATGCTGTGAAAAGAATTATTGGGGCAGCTAGGTGGCACAGTGGATAGAGCACCGGCCCTGAATTCAGAAGGACCTGAGTTCAAATGCGGCCTCAGACACATAACACTTACTAGCTGTGTGACCCTGGGCAAGTCACTTAACCCCATTGCCTAGCCAAAAAAAAAAAGGAAAGAAAAGAAAAGAATTATTATTTTGAAACTCATTCACAAGGTCTTTTATGGGAAGAACAAATTTCTCACCAGTAAATATACCATTTTTCCATGAAGAGAGAAATAGGCAGAGTTTGCTTTTAAGTCATTGACACACGCCAAAAAATCTTTTGCGTTTTGAAATACAAAGTAAGTTGAAAAAAAAATACAAAGTATTAAGCATTTATTGTGTCCCACACATTGTGCTAAGAGAAATGTGTGTATATTTTTTTGTGTGTATAGGAAGTGAATTCCATTTCCATGATTGTCTTTTTGTTTAAAATAACTGCCCTTCATGCCATCTAATTGTTTTCTTTTCTCTTAATTTTTTTTTTACTGTTATCAGGTTCTGCAGGGTTTAGATTATCTACACAGCAAGTGCAAGATTATCCATACGGACATCAAGCCAGAAAACATTTTGATGTGTGTAGATGATGCATATGTACGTAGGATGGCGGCAGAGGCCACAGAGTGGCAGAAAGCAGGTGCTCCTCCTCCTTCCGGCTCAGCAGGTGATGGACCTGATTCAAACTCTAGTTAAAATAAAGTCATTATTACTTCTGACTTTCAATTGTGTACAGGTAACAGAGAACAATTTTGTATGATTTTATACACTATTATGCTGCAGAGAGGCAGTATGCTTAGTGGCTAGAACACTGAGGTTATAGTCAGATAGACATAGGTTCAAATCCTGTCTCAGATATTAAATAGCTATGTGACCCTGGGCAAGTCATATAATTGCTGTGCCTCAGTTTCTTTTATCTGTAAAATGAGGGCTTTGAATTAGTTGTCCTCTAAAGTCTCTTCCAGCCCTAAATCTAGGATTCTATTATCTAGCATCATTTTAAGATTAGCTGAGTGACAATTTTCATCATTTGGTCATATGAAACTAGCTCCATACAGCTTGTTAGCATTGTTATTCTCTGAGACAGTTTGGGGTGTATATTAGCTCCTTCATATTAATAGGGTATCATTTAGTTTATAAGTTTATAAAGCTATAATTTTATTCAATTTTTGTAGGCTACAGAAGAATCTGTTGATAAATTAGGCTCCAAGTATTTCATATGTTTCAGGGCAGCTAAGTGGCACAGTGGATAGAGTGCCAAGCCTGGGGTCAGGAAGACTCATCTTCCTGAGTTCAAATCTGGCTTCACACACTTACTATCTGTGTGACCTTGGGCAAGTCACTTAACGCTATTTGCCTCAGTTTCCTCATCTGTAGTATGAGCTGAAGAAGGAAATGATCAGTCACACCAGTCTCTTTGTCAAGAAAACTCCAGATGGGGTCATGAAGAGTTGGACATGACTGAAACAATTGAGCAATCAATTTAATTTGTTTCAGTTACACAAAAACATGTATAGTATATTTCAAAACATGTTGTATATCCAAGATGTCGACGGTTTCACTGACTAAAAATACATTTGTGAATATATGACATTTATGAATTTTTTTATTATGTCATTGGTCGCCATTTTGGGAATGGTTGATTAAGTCAGGTAAACTACTATGAACAGCATTGTACTGAATATTACAAGAGATTTTATTGTTCATATATCATCATTTGCACTTTCTTTAGACCACTATGAATGAGATTGTTATTATATTTAAGAACTTAGTTCTTGAAGAGCTACTGAACTGTTTTTTATGCAAACTACATTTGTAAAAATTTACATACAGCCTTCTCTGAATATTAATTATTTTATTTCATTTCATTTTAGTGAGTACTGCTCCACAACAAAAGCCTGTAAGTATTTGAACAGTGCTCTTAAATTAACCTTTATATCAAAAGAGATTATTGTTGATCTTTTCAAGTATTGACCTTTTAAGTAGTTACCATTGGATCTTTTTTCCTTCTGCCCCTTACTTTTAAGACTTTACTTTTTTGGAGCATTATTTCCTAGTTTCTCATTGTAATTTAACATCGCTTATATATTTAAATAAACATTATTCCTGTTTTGAGAATGTACCCTATCCTTATCCTTACCCTGTGTTTCTTAGTGCTCTTGCTGCCCAAGCCTGCCTCTCTCTCATTTGGGGTGCTTTCCATAGATTTCATGCTCTTGTGCCAAGGCTAATTAATTTTCTCCAGAATTCAATAGCGGGGCTGTTACCTTGTTTGGGGATTAATAATGGAAATAGTCATAAATTTTCCCTAAATGTTTTTGATTTGGTTCCCAAGTCCCATTTTTGTTTACTTGTTTGTTTTGGAAGCAGTTAAGCCTCATACTGCTACTTTGTATAGCTACTGTTCTTATTATACACTTTCCATAAGCCAAAGAACCTTGTTTGAAAGCACTGATCTGTTTCTTACCTACTCTAGTCCAAGTATCCTTAATTTTACTGAAAATATAAGGCTTAGAATTAAGCCTACCTTTCGAGATGTGAACCTGACTGAATTCTTTAGAATTAATAACAAAGTACTTTTAGTTGATAGGTCAGATGGAATTGTTCAGACGATCTTAAATCTATTAACATAATAGATTGGAAGTTCAGAATGCGGCAGTGCACCACAGAGCAGATTAGAAGGCAAAATGCAAGAGGAACCATACTAATTAAATTCCTTTGAATGCAGATAACTGAAAATGTTTGTCTACATAACTATGGCTTGAGTGAAGCATACTCATGATAGAAAAGGTTTGTAGCACTTTGTTGAAATTGGAGGTCAACTTTTACAGCAAAAATATCTTCCCCCCCAAAAAAAACTAAGCCAGTAAAAGTGGCTTTAGCTGTTTTTCTCTTTTTTTCCATTGAATTGAGTCCTAGTTTTAATTTCTGTAAGTTTGTTACTTCTTTATTATTAGCAGCAATACGGGGTGAGGTATCCAAACACCAGTAAAAAAGAGTTTGTATTGAACAAAATTAATTATTTTGGCATACAGTTCTATACATTATCAGAAGTAGTTATAAAGAACAAGAATGTTGGAGTTAGCTAAGATTTTGTGTACAGGATGCAACAAATAAAAATTTGTTCAAGTCCTGGAATTCTTGAGTGTAGTGAAGACATTGTAGGTTAGATGGACAAGACGTAGTCAATGCAGTTCTTTTCCTGTCAGAACAGCACAAAAAAAAATTTCCAAATGGCATGCATAAAACATGATCTTAGTCAACCATCTGTCCTTTTTCTGGCTGTGCAAAATTTTAGGTAAGAGGGAAGATTTATGTAGAAACAAAATTTCTTTTATTTTTGCTATGCTGCTAGCCATCGTGTTGCTATAAATTGCTTTAAAAGAACGGTAAACTGACCTGTGGTGTTTTCTTAAAATGTAGATAGGAAAAATATCTAAAAACAAAAAGAAAAAACTGAAAAAAAAGCAGAAAAGGCAGGCAGAGCTTTTGGAAAAACGCCTTCAAGAAATAGAAGAACTAGAGCGAGAAGCTGAAAGGAAAAAAATAGAAGAGAACATCACTTCAACTATACCTACGAATGATCAGGAAGATGAATACCACCCAGAAGTCAAACTAAAAACAGCAGGATTAAAGGAGGCAGCTGATGAAGAACCTGCAAATGATGATGGTTAGTGAAACCTGTTGTGTCCTGCTTTACTAAAAATAAATGAAAATTTATGACGGGGAAGTGGTTTGTGGTCAGTGATCTATCAGGTTTTCATGTTTTATAGTCTTTTATCTGTAATGTATTCAAAATTAATTGAGTAGTTTTCACTTGATATTGTACTTGTTCCCACATTACTTTGTAAGTGCCTTTTTACTTTTTGAGCGTTTGGGGAAACAAGATAGTGATACAACTACAAAATATGTTGGCTCAGATTCTAGTGGTCAGTGCTCAGGACAAAAAAATTCCAAAGGAGCTTTGTTTTCCTGTTATCCCAGTGATAACTTTTTATTAATAATTTTTTTGTTTAAAAGTGTTCTTACTAACCTTTTTTGAAGAATGAAGTGTGCTGGAATGAAAAGGGCAAGGAAAACAAGAACATAAATGCCTATCTGAGGTTCTTTTTTTAAAAATCCTCATTGGTCTTTGTTGCCTGATATTTCATATAAATATATGTAGTATTGAAGTCAGTTCCTTTTTTTTGTTGAAGAGTTCGGTGTCTTTTCAGAAAGAAATATGAATTAACTCATTCTTAACACATTAACTCTTAAAGGTGAAACTGAAGATCAAGAGGAGAAAGAAGACACTGAAAAAGAAAACACAGAAAAAGATGATGATGATGTTGAACAGGAACTTGCCAACACAGACCCTACATGGATAGAATCCCCCAAAACAAATGGCCATATTGAAAATGGCCCATTCTTATTGGAACAACAAATAGAAGATGAAGAAGATGATGAGGAAGAGTGCCCAAATCCAGAGGAATATAATCTTGATGAGCCAAATGCAGAAAGCGATTATACATATAGTAGCTCCTATGAACAATTTAATGGTGATTTGCCAAATGGACGACATAAAATTCCTGAGTCACAGTTTTCAGAGTTTGCAGCTTCAATGTTCTCTGGGGCTTTAGAGTCTGTGGCCTGTGGCTCTGCAATCTCGGATGGATCAGCTCTGACTGAGCGAGAAGAAAACAGTCCATCTCATGACAGGAGCAGAACAGTTTCAGCGTCCAGTACTGGGGATTTGCCAAAAAGTAAGTGCTTCTCCCCTCAACTAACTGCTTATTTTTTTGGCCTCAAAAAAGCCAGAGTAGAACTTTTAAAAAGGATAAGTTGTGGAGGAAAGGCATGTGTATGTATTAGTAGTTTTCATCTGGGGAAGCACACACCATGAACTTTTGTGGACAAATGAAATGTTAGAGTCACAGCCCCTGGACTTTCTCTTACTCTGATTGTAAATCCATTTCAGACCTTTTGAAGTCTTGAGAATGTGTTTTATGTGAGTCCTTTAATGCTTATAGAGGTGAACCAACCTGGTAGATCTAGGTTCAGTTCTGCCTTTTTTTTCCCCCATATGCTAACCATGTGATGCTGGCCAATACACTTAACTTCTAAGTATTCTAGGTAAACCTCGAAGATCAAATAAACTGCAGAGAAGGTGCCAGTCTGCATTGGTTAAGGGAGTTTTTTTATCTGGGAATTCCCTGTTATCAGTGAAATCATAGATCTAGTCCCTATTTTTTCCCCCTTTTAACTAATAAGAATTACAGGTTCTTGTTTTTTATGTATCAAATCAGTATGATAACATCTATAAAAAGAATTTTAAAGATTCCCAATGTCCAAGAATGTATATTCTTCAGCTTTCCCAGAATTAATAATTTCATATTGTATCCTGCATCTACTAGTACTAATAGTATCTATTCAGAGAGAAAATTATCTCCAGTAATAGTCTGCATCTTTTTGAAAAGCATTGTTGTACAGACCTGCAATTCCTGCTACCAGAAAGTCTGAGGCTGGTGGATTACTTGAACTTGAGAGTTCTTAGGTGCAGTGAGCTAAGCCAATCAGGTGTTTGCACTAAGACCAGCAGCAATACATTGAGTCCAGTGGGGTGGGGGACCACCAGCTCCTCAAGGAAGGGTGAACTAGCACAGGTTAGAAACAGCCAGCCGAAGCCACCATGCCAGTCAGCAGTAGGACTGGTCCACGAGTGATTGCTTCATATCTAGCCTGGGCACGATAGGGAGATATAGTTAAATAGGGACAGTGTAGAGTAAAACTCTTACCCTCCTTGTTTTGGTTATTATGCCTTTTTTAATATTGTCTACAGTCACATTAGGGTTTTTGTGTTTTTTTCTTGGTGAGTGCAGTTGGGGTTAAGTGACTTGCCTAGAGTCACACAGCTGGTAGCTAGTGCATGTTATGTGTCTGGGACTGGATTTGAACTCAGGTCCTCCTGACTCCAGGGCCAATGCTCTATCCACTGTGCCACCTAGCTGCCCCCACATTAGTTTTTTTTAATTTTCTATATCAATTATATTGTTGACCCTGCTAAAAACTCCTGGTGAATGTTGGTTTTCTTATAAATGTTCTATTGATTCTCTTTTCCATTTTTTAAAAAATGTGACTACCTCTTTCCACTGAACAATGTTCTCTCCCCTAATCTCAACTCCACCAATACGACTCCCTTGTAACAAAATATATATACTCATGTAAAACAAATCAATATACTGGACATTTAAAATGTATAGCTCACTCCATCTCTCTAGTCCACCACTCTAGCTGAGATGCAAGAGGTGTGCTTCACTGTTAGTCTTCAAGAGTCATTATTTATTTAGTTCATCAGTCAGAGTTGTGAAGTCATTGAGTATGTTTTCCCTTATATTATTATAGTCATTGTGTAGATTGTTCTCTTGGTTCTGCTTATTTCACTCTGTATCAAGGGTCATGGGATCATAGATTTAGAGCTTGAAAGGACCGTAGAAGCTGTCTAATCCAACCCTCTCATTTAGTAGATGAGGAGACTTTTAACTCAGAGAGGTTAAGTGACTTGCCTAGGATTGAACAGCCAGTGGTTGTCAGAGGTGGGATTTGAACACAGGTCTTCCTGACCCCCAAGTCCAGCACTTTAGCTATAATATTGTGCTGTATCATCACTTCACATTTTCTCAAGTTTCTCTGAATTCTAAATATTAACTTTTTTTTTTGGTTATATTTGTTCGGCTCTTCTCCACTTTATGGGCAGTTTGTTTCCAGTTTTTCACTATTAACAAAAAATGCTGCTGTGAATAGTTTAATACATATAGGACCTTTAAACCCTTGAAAATATCACAAATGGCCTACTTGCTCGCCCCTGGTAGTGGCATTTTATTTTTTTACCTCTATATGTTTGAAAAGCCTGTTACTCAGATCTGAAATATACCCCATCATTACTTTTGCCTCTCAGGATACTTAGTTTCCTTCAAAGCTTTCCTTCAGAAGCCTTCTCCTACATAAAGCTTTTCTAAATTTCCCCAGTTATTAGTGGTATCTCTTCTCAACTTATCTTTCCTTTACTTATTTGTGTATATGTTACATATTAGTGAACAGGTATCCCTGCCCTCTCGGTAAAATGTGATCTGGATGGAGGGTCTTTTACGAAAGTTTTTCTCAATATCTTCATAATGCCTTGCATGTAGTAGGTGATTAATAAATACTTGTTCAGTTGAATTATTTATATATAATATGTGTATAATATTTATATGTATATATATACACATATATATATATATATATTTTTTTTTTGTATTTCTACACTGGCCTTTTTAGTCAGCTCCCCTTTTCTGTTATCATTGGAATAATTTCTTCTTGTGCTTTCCATTTTTCATTCTTGAGAGCTTCCCATATTTCTTAGACCAAAGTTCCCATGTAAACTTTTAGGAGAGGTGGTATGAAGTAGTAAATAGATTGTTGGATTTGGAATCAGGTCTTGGATTTGAATCCTAGCTCTTCTTTTCACTGATTGTGTAAATCTTAGTCAAGTTACTTCTCTTCTCTTGGCCTCAGTTTCCACATCTATAGGATTAGAGATACTTTATAGTACCTTCCAACTTTAAAGCTACGATCCTTGTTAGCTTATTGCCTTTGAGAGACTTTACATTTCTAAGATTTTGTAATAGTAATTCCTCTCCTGTGTGGCCTTGCTCCTGTCACAGGAAGCTCTAAAGAATATTAAAATAACACTTGGGTGTTGAGTTCTATTCTTTGAAGGTCCTAAGATTTACCACTATCTTAGGAAAGGAATAGTGCAGTTATAATCCAAGGAGAAAATAAGAACAAAAACCCCTCAGACTTATAAAGAGTGTACGGGGGGTGCCAGAAAGAAAAAAAAAGGAAATGTTCAGAGACAAGATTAATTATGGTGCCTGCCTGCCAGCCACAAGGAAGAGGTATGTGTCAATAGTCACCAGTTTTGACCTCCCTGCTAGAATTGTCCAGACTTGATAACCATTTGTTGTCTTTGTGGAAGAGAGGATTATTTTGAGTATGTGAAATAGACTAGATAGCTTTCCAGCTGTGTGATTTCTTGCTAAAAATTCAGCTTTATTGCATTTGTCAATAAGCATTTAAAGCAAATAAATTGAAGGCAAATAAGATCGTTGTGATTTCTTTAAAGAACTTCTTTACATAACACTTTGTTACAACTTTCTGGTTATTTGATTGTGACATAACTTTAAAACAATTTTTATAGAGCTTTTCAGGATTATACTAACAGCACAAAGCAAAGTATACAACTATGCTACTGGAGGGAGATCAGATAGCATAGATTATTCTATAGGGCAGCTTTTCATGAAAGGCTGAACTGGTTCCAAGTAGGTTTCCTGGAACATTTCTGTGAATAGAAGATTTATAAGACAGTATTGATGCTTTAAAGGAAAAATATCATTCACATTAAGTATGAAATGTGTATTAATTGGAAACATCTTTGCACAGAATTTTAGCGGTATTAAAATAGCCTTAATTTTCTCAATCTTGTTAAAAGATGCCTGATTCCTTTCTTCCCTCCAATACCTTGTGTTATTCCAAAATTCCACATCACTTTAACCAGCATTTATATAATTCATCAGTATATTTCAAGCTCAAATGTAGTCTTTGGACAAACTAACTAGGAAGAAATGCTGTAAGGAAGCTGGGAGTGGAAATAAAGTGGCATGAAAGGAAAGGTATTAAAATCTGAGTCAAATCTCTATCCCTCCCAAAGATTTTTCCTTCTCTCTATTGTCTCCTTTCTTTGGGTGAGGAGACCGGGTTGATAAGGTATTTTTATATTAAAGGCTAGCTTCTTGTAGAATTAAGATTATTGCTCTCAAAAGTAAACAGTAGTGTCAACAAGGAAGTGACTGTCTTTTTTTTTGGCTAGGCAATAGGGTTAAGTGACTTGCCTATGGTCACACAGCTAGTAAGGTTATGTATCTGAGGCCAGATTTGACTCAGGTCCTCCTGAATCCAGGGCCAGTGCTCTGTCCACTGTGCCACCTAGCTGCCCCAGGAGGTGACTATCAATGAATATTTTCACAGTTGAAAGCAAAGTGTGGATGATCTGTCAAGAGTAATGGTTTCGTTTATGTAGTCAGCTTTTCATTGTGTGTACTTCAGAGGTTTTGAATCTTGAATAAGCAACTACCACTCTGAAGAAATAATTGAGAGATATTTTTATATAAGGATATTTTTACATAATTTCCCGTGTTAATGTGGGATTGAATTTAACAAACCAATTATATTGTATCATTTGGAAAGATTTCACGTTGAGATAATTTTCACTTTATTAGTCTTGTTGAACTGGAAAGTTATCAGCAACATTTTGATAATTTGTTTAGTGATTACAAGTAGACTGAAAGATGTGTAATCAGGTTATGAATGTGCCGTCACCATTTATATTTTTTATCATAGTTTAATTGTATTAAATACAGTTGACAGAAAGAGTACCGAATTTGGAACTGTAGGACTTTGTTCAAATCCCCAATCTGCTGCTTTTAGTACCTTTGTGACCTCTCTGGGTCTCAGTTCCCTCATTTGTAAATTGAAGAGGATGGACAAGATAATTTCTATGGTTCTAGCTCTAGAGTCTAGAATCTGTGATCATGGTTATTATTTTATGAAGAGTGAGAGACAGTTGAACATAACCTCAAGTGTGTAGCTAAGGTCACAATCATCAGTAATAACAGAGAAATCAGATAAGAATCATCAGATGTGAGGATTTGGCTGAATTGGGATCAGCAGTGTTGAAGAGGTTCTCATATTAACGAAGCCATGAATATACTGAAGTATGTAGAAAATAAATGAAATCTCCAGGTTATTGAGGAAGAGAGGAAAAAAAAACCCAAGTGTATGCTAAAGTCAGTAGCTTCAGTTTCTTACTTCATCAGATGATTTCACTGGAATTCTTCAGTAATTGTAGAATTTACTACTTTTTTTCATTTTTTTTCTCTCTGCGCAGTCTAATGTTGGATTACATCACCAGTGGGGACCTGTTTCTTCAGATTAAGTCACTTTAATTTGCCTCACTTAGCAAGAACATAACCATATGAGACTGAGTCTTCAGGGAGATTTGCATGCTATTTTTTAGACTATAAGCCACTGTTCAGTACAATCATCATATATCTCTGTTTGGATTTGAACCCTGGTTCTGCTACTTATCACCTGTTTGGCCTGGGACAGTAAGTCCATCAGTTAGTCTTTTAATCTCTCTGGCTTCAATTTCTTTATTTATAAAACCAGAAGGTTGAGCTAAATGTTCTATGAGATCTTTTCCAGCTTTTAGGCTATGATCTGTGGAGACAAACATATCAATAGCCATCACTTTCCAACTTTTAATCATGGCTGCAATTCAAGAATCACATGCTCTTCACAAAACTATTCTGCTAATAAGGAATGTTTGAATGTGTAATTGATATACATTTGCTTATTAATTAAATACTTTGATACATCTATCGTTTGTAGAACACTATACTTAATATGTGGAAAATATGTAACATTTAGATAGACATGGTCCCTTCCTAATGGAGCTTATGATTAATGAGTGGCAATGACATACAAACCCAGATAACTATAATACACAGTACTGGAGAGTTACAAAACAAAGTGCTTTGTAAGGTAAAAGGGGAAAATCTTTTCCAATTCTGGGCAGGGGAGAATTAGGAAAAATTTTATATAAGAGGTCTCATTTGAGTTGGCCCTTTGAAGGATGGCTGGTAGACCAACAAGATGAGAAGGGGCATGAGAAGGCAGTTTAGGTATAAAGAATAGCATTAGCAAAGGTGTGGAAGTCGGGGAGCGTAAAATATCTTTGGAGTATAGAAGGTAGGCCAGTTTGAGTGGAACACAGAATATGACTCAAGATATAAGAGAATTCTGGAAAAATGATGTGATTATAAATTATACATTAAATTCTAAGCTAAGGAGTTTGAAATTTCTTCAGGAGATTGTAGGGAGCTCCTGGAGATTTTGGGGCAAGAATATTAGACAGTGGAGCGTTTACTTCCTTATAGTCTCTTCTTTTTCTGGGACCACAAAAGTCACCTTCCCTTCTCTCTATTTTACTCTGGCACTTCACACACTCCTCGATAATCTCCTGCTCCCCTTCTCGTCCTTTTTGTACCTTGTCCATGTTGTAATACCCAACAAAAAAGTATTAATATGCTTGTAGGCAAGGTGTTTTAAAGTCCTGTCCATAATGCCTCATAGCTGTCTCTTCATTGTTACCTCTATCAAATTTCTACTTCATGCGTGTCTCCTTGTGTATGTTTAGAAAATAGTGTATTGTTGGTCTCTTTGTTGTCACTGTTGCTGCCTTTGCCTGCTGTGTTTATTCACTCCTCCTGTGTTTCTGTTGTTTTGGGTATTTGCTGAGCAAATCTCTTATGTTCTTATTTTCTTTCTTAAAAAAAAGTTTCAAATTCTTTTCTTTTCTTTTCTTTTCCTTTCTTTTCTTTCCTTTTTTTTGTACCTGCATCTTTTTTTTTTTATGTATCGTTAAACTCAGATTTGAAGAAGATGTCATCCTGGGCTACATCCTGAGCTCCACTAATCTTTGGAACTCCTTATTTCATTTCCTCCTTTTTCTACTGAGTACAGAATAGTCTTGCATTATTCGAATGTCCTTTCCTTTGTATTTGAAAGTGTTTCTCCTGATAATTTGCAGAACTTGTTTGTGAGTTGAGTGTTTGAACTGAACCATTATGTGTCTTGAAATTTGCAGCCTTTTTTTTTTTCTGGAGGCAGTCTGGATTCTTTCAGTCAGAATTTCTGTGTTTAGTTCTAGGCAGCTCTCTCCATGATGATATTAAGGTATTTTTTCTTATCATGCTTTTCTGAAAACCTGTGATCCTTAGGTTGTCTCTATGCAGACTGTCTTCAAGACCATGATGTTTTGTTTGCGAAGTGAACCTATTTTCTTTTAACAGTCTTGTTTTTGCTTCTTCTCTTCTAGGTTGTTGTTATATGAATTTGTATTCCCAATCTGTTATTCTCTTTTTTCTTTGGTGGGGCTTGCCATTGCCCATTCAAGTTTTTCTATTCTGCTCATTATTTTTGCTATGCAGACCATTAAATTCTGTTTTCATAATTCTCATTTCTCTTTTAAACCTCTCAAGAACAGCATGTTTTGGTTCCATGTTCTCATATTCTAGCGAGCTGTGTTATCAAGTGTTGGATCGTTTTCCTTTGTTTTGTGTTCACAGATGTTTGAAGTAGTTTAATACATCTGTATTAAACTGGAGGTTTATATTTCCTTCTGTTGTTACTGTTTTTCCTATTGATATATATGTTTATGTTCAAGGTCTTTGAATGTTCTTCCTGAAATCTTTGGTAATTTAACTTCATTCTCCCCTTATTTTCCTTATCACTTATGAACTCTCTCTCTCTCTGTCTTCTGATTGTGGTTTTCTTGGGAGCTAGATCTCAAAGTATCTCGGCTTCCTCCCACACTGTGCAATTTATAGTTCACCAATCTATGTCTCTGCCCCACCTGACTTTTGGATATTGGAACTGGCCCTAGCGCTGTACTCACTGCTTCCCTTAGGCTTGGTGGAGTACTGCACAGGCTATACACACACTCTCCTGTCCAACCTTTTCCACTCCCTCTGTTCATCCATTCTCTCCATTCTCTGGTCTAGCACCAGAAGTTCTGACCTTTGAAGAGCTCTTTTCCATAGTACTGCCAATTTGAAAGCTTTGCAGCACTGGTACTTTTGGATTGCTATTCTGGGCAGGCTTTTGCTACTGAAGTACTGTGTCTAAGTTGGTTATTAAGGCGTGAGAAATCTTCCACAACCTGGAGCTGGAGTCTCCACATCACTGGAAAAGGGGAGGGAGAACTCTGGTTTAAGGGTGAGTTTTATAAGCCAGTGTCTAGTCCTTGGGTCTGCTACTACAGCCCTGCTGCAGGTAAGCATAGGAGGTGGGAGAGGGGTGCTTAGTGAGATTAGGATCAGTAAACATCAGCTCATGTTTTGTTTATTTGTTTTTTGGGTTTTTTTAACTTTCTTTTGGATTCTGGGTGTCCTAGTCCTGAAGTTGCTTAATCTTTGGAACATAATTTCTGTTTTGGAGAGGTTTAAGCATTTATGGGGATCAGAGAAAAATGCTTAGTCCTTTGTCTTGTTGCTTATATGATCAGGAAGAAGACTGTATGATTTTCCAGTGGTCTCTTAATTGCCAAATCCAGTGACTTTTTACTCAATCCACATTCTTCTTGATCATTCTGTAGCCTTTGATGCTATCATTGATTACTTTTTTCTTCTGGATGTTCTTTCTAAGTTTTCCTGATACTGCTCTCTCCTGGTTCTCCTCCTATCTGTCTGAGTGCTTTTACTCAGTCTCCTTTTTTGGATCTTCATCCATGTCATCCTCACTAATCTTGGGTATCTCCTAAGACTCTTTCCTAAGTCTTCTTTTCCCTGTCTACTTTCTCCCTCGATAATCTCAGCTCCTATAGCTTCAATTGCCATCCTCAAATCTATACCTTTAAGCCCTAGTCTCTTTCCTGACCTCTCGTCTACCTTCACCAACTACCTCTTCTTTAACTGAACATATTTAACATGCTCAAATCAAACATGTGCAAAACTGACTCATTGTCTTTCCCCGTTTCAAATTTCCCCATTACCATTGAGGGCACCCTTAGCTTTCCAGTCATTCTGGCCATGCACCCTCGACTCTTCACTCTCATTTACCTCATATCTCCAATCTGTTGTCAAATCTTTGTCTTTATATATAGAGAGAGATGTCCTTTTCACTAACACAGCAACCAGCCCTGTCAGATCCTCATTACCTCACACCTGTATGACTGTGTAGCTTTCTGCTTAGTTTCTCTGCCTCACATCTCCTTAGCATTCCAGCCCATCCCTCCACTGAACTGTCATCATGACCTTTCTGAATTTCGGGTTTAACTGTATTACATGCATTCTCTTCCCCCCTCCCCCCCTCCCCCCAATAAACTGCAGCAGCTTCTGCCAGGATCAAATACCATATTTGTTTGGCATGTAAAGCCCTTCACAGTTTAAACCCTTCTTTACTTTCTAGTCTTTTTGCTTTTTATTTCTCTACATTTGCCCTTTGATCCACTGACACTGACCTTGCTGTTCCTCATATGGTAAACTCCATCTCCAGATTCTGTTCCTTTCCACCGCCTGTTCTTCATTCCTGGAATGCTCTCCTTTAAGGGTCAGCTCAAATCCCATCTCCTACTTGAGCCCTTTCCTCCTTTTCCTCCCCTACTGCTAGAATCTTTCTATAGTTATCTTCCATTTATGTGGTATATGTTTTGTATGTACATTTTTTCTTGTTGTCTTTTCCTGTTAAAATGTTAATACCTCAAAGTCAGGGACTTCCATTTTGCCTTCTAATAATTGCTTGTTGACTGAGCGACAGAGCAAGATTAGGACAAATGATAATAAATTTTAGCTTTGACAGTGTTGCATTTTATTTCTTTAAATAATAAATTTGTTAATTTTTAGTTTTCAAGATTCACTTCCATAAGATTTTGAGTTTTAAATTTTCTCCCCCTCTTTCTCCTCTCCCCTCCCCAAGACAGTGTGCAGTCTTATATAGACTCTACTTATACATTCATATTAAGCATATTTTCCCATTAGTTGTGATGTAAAGAAGAGTTAGAATTGATGGGATAAACCACGAGAATGAAGCAATAAAACAAAACAAAACAAAAGGAGAACAAATAGTATGCTTCCATGTGCATTCAGACTGCACAGTTCTTTCTCTGGATGTGGATAGCATTTTCCATTTTGAATCTTTTGGAGTTGTCTTAGATCCTTGCATTGCTGAGAAGAGTCAAGTCTGTCCAAGTCAATCATCGCATGATGTAGCTGTTACTGTGTGTAATGTTCTCCTGGTTCTGCTCATTTCACTCAGCATCAGTTCATTATAAGTCTTTCCAGGTTTTTCTGAAGTCTACCTACTCATCATTTCTTAAGCACAGTAGTATTCCATTACATTCATATACCACAACTTGTTCAGCCATTTCCAGTTGATGGGCATCCCCTCGGTTTCCAATTCTTGGCCACCACAAAAAGAGTTGTTATGAATATTTTTGTACGTGTGGGTCCTTTTCCCGTTTTTATGATCTCTTTGAGATATAGCCCTAGAAGTGCTATTGCTGTATGCACATTTTTATAGCCCTTTGAGCATAGTTCCAGTTGCTCTCCAGAATGGTTGGATCAGTTCACAACTCCACCAACAATGCGTTAGTGTTCCAGTTTTCCCACATCTTCTCAAACATTTGTCATTTTCCTGTTTTGTCATGTTAGCCAATCTGGTAGGTGTGATGTGGTACCTTAGAGTTGTTTTGATTTGCATTTCTCTAATCAATAGTGGTTTAGAGCATTTTTTCATATGAGTATAGATAGCTTTAATTTCTTCCTCTGAGAATGCCTGTTCATATCCTTTGACCATTTATCAATTGGGGAATGACTTGTATTCTTATAAATTTGGCTCAGTTCTGTATATATTTTAGAGATAAGGCTTTTATCAGAGATCCTGGTTGTAAAAAATTCTTTCCCAGTTTTCTATTTCCCTCCTAGTCTTGGTTGCATTGGCTTTGTGCAAAAAACTTTTCAGTTTAATGCAGTCATTTGCATTTCATAATGTTCTCTATCTCTTGATTGGTGACAGTGTTGCATTTTAGTAGTTAGTGAGATATCTAGGTAAAAATAATCCTGTGAGTAGTTGTCAGTGTGGATGTGTATTAGAGGAAGTCAGGGCTGAGTCTGTTTAGAAATGATGGTTGAATTTATTGAAAACCTAGTTTTAAATTTCATGAATCAGAATATCCTATTGTAGTGTTTCTAGAGAAAGGTTAACATCTAATGAAATCTTGAGTATGTGCTAGTTTTCAGTGAAACAAAAGGGTCATTTTTACATGGGAGTCTCAATCTCTAATAAGCAAGATTTACCTTTTGTTCTATTGAAAAAACCATTCAGAAATATTTATTGAAAAAGTCAAGGTTATCTACTGTTGCTTCCTGAACTCTGATTATTCAGATCAGGATAGGGATTGGTAGTAAGGAAATCACAATGTGATATCATACCTTTTATCCTGATATCACAAAGTTCCTCATTGTTAACTAATTTAATATCACACCACTAAGGTAAGGGAAATCAACTATGCCTGTGTATGGAATCAAGATTGCTGGTGTCTGAGAAAGTAGTACAAATGCTCCTAATTTTCCCCCCTATTTCTTGAGGAATTAACCCCTTAGTTATAGATTTGGAGTAGAATATGTAGAATATGTACGTACTGAATCAGCATTCTGAACAAAGATCTCACACAAACTTCTTGACCTTCACTGGGGAAAGATCAGAAGTATAGCAAGCTCCTACCTTGTGACCAAATGGTAAAGTGATTCTAGTGGATATTCCAAAACAGGACCCATCGAAGTGTTTTGTCTTTCCATTTATTAGAACATTCCCAACCTTCCCTGAATTTAGAATGATTAGAAATGAAAATTTTATTCAGACATCAAAAATGGCTTGTCACAATTACTGTCTTGCAATTTGCTTATGCCAGCAAAGACCCGGGCTGCTGACTTGTTGGTGAATCCCCTGGATCCACGGAATGCAGATAAAATTAGAGTTAAAATTGCTGATCTGGGAAATGCTTGCTGGGTGGTAAGTAGGGAGTATCTCTTTTAATACATTTTGGAGATTGTTGCTTATTTGGAGTTTTTATTTTTTAACATCTTTAATGCTACTTCCTCCATTCCAGCACAAGCACTTCACAGAAGATATTCAGACTCGTCAGTATAGATCCATAGAAGTTTTAATAGGAGCTGGCTACAGCACACCTGCTGATATTTGGAGTACGGCATGTATGGTAAGAACACACTTCACCATTTCAGTGTCTGGAGTTTAGTAATTCACTTGATTGGTATCATTAAAGATACAGCTTCCCATTTGTGATGGCAGTGCCCCACAGATTGCAGGAGGCTTATCTTAAGGGATCTTATACATTGGAACAGGATGTGGAGGAGAATGTGAAATATTCTTTCTTTGAGAGCAGTTGACAATATGCCTCAGTGGAGGCAATTCATTTCCACATTGATGAATTTACAGATTGAATCCAAAGAATATCATAGCTCTCTCTGCCATCTTATATCTTGTACAGTAGTTGTCAGTCTTGCTTTCCATTAAGAATAGATTTACTGCCATCCCTCTGACGCCACTCCCAAACTTCATTTTGACAAATGTGAACACTGTTGTTATTTGTGGAGTGTGATATAATCTAACATTTCAGGGTCCCTAGCAAAAACTTTGTGATCTTTCTTCTTGTCTGTTATCATGCTGCTTTCCTTTAAAGATTATTTGGTGTCTACCCAAAGGAAGACACCCCCTTTTGCAGGGTATATTCATCAAGGACTTCATATTACTATTGATTATGATTGATCATGTCTAAATACTGTTCTCCTTTAGTAATTAATAACCATTTCAATTCATATTGACTGCTGATGAGCTGTAAGAATTAAGATTTTCTGTTATCACCATCCAAGTTTGACACTGAAAACCATAACTTGGGCACAAGTGATACTTTATACTGAGTTATCTTTTTTACATTAATGTTCAGAAATAAGCATGCCTGCTTTGGTGATTTGGGGAAAATGAAGCAGTATTTTCTTTTTCTTTGTTAGATTAAAAAAAATTAATATGGATTGTTACACAAATTCCTCAACCTGCATTTAATATTCTCCATGATTTGGCTCCAATCCTGCTTTTCAAACAATTCATATTACTCCCTTATATGAATGAATGAATGGATGTATTAATAAATAAATGAATAAAAAAGCATTTATTAAGTGTTTACTACAAGCCAGATACTGTTCTAAGCACTGGGGATTCAAACATTTAAAGAGATACTTCCTGCCTCCTTCATTTCTAAACCCCATCTCTATATTACTGCCAGCACCTTCCTTCTTCATTCCTGTTCATGTGCTGCTAAATGCTTCAAGCCACACAGTCATGCTTGATGGACCTACTATAAATTTTTCATCTAATCTTAACTGATGTGCAACATTTTTTTTACTCTTTTTTGATAGACTCGGTATTACACACCTTAGAACTTCTCTTCTAAACCGTCTCTTCTTTCATCAAGCTACGTATACCACTCTTGCCTTCTTTCTTTCAGGAGAGGAACTCACCTCATGCTTTACCAAGAATATTGAAGCTTTTTATTGTAAGCTTCTTCTTTTCCCCGTTGGTCTACCCCATATCCTGTCGACATCATTTCCTATTTTCTTGAACTTTTTCTTTAGTCTTAGATAAAGAGATAGGCCTTTGTTTCTCTAAGACTGACCTTTCTGCTTGTGCCTATGATCATCCCCTCTTGTTTCCTCCAAGTGCTTGCCTTTTTGCTCATCCCCTCTCCAAATTTCATTTTCCTTTTATCTACTGGCTCGTTTCCTGCTGTCCACAAATCTTCCTACATCTCCCTCAACCTGAAAAAGACTTCACTTGATTCTGTTGTCCTTTCAACTGCCATCCTATATATCTCCTCCCTTTGACAGCCAACTCAAAGAAGAAGCTATTTACACTCATTACCTCTACTTTGTCCACCCCTGTTCACTTGGGTAATCCTTTATAAACTGGCTTGTGACCCCATATTCTATGAAAACTGTAATTTCCAAAATTACCAACAATCTCTTTGTTTCCAGATCCTGTGATATTTTCACTGTCTTTGTTTCTCGATTTTTGTTCAACGTTTGACAGTTTTGATCACCCTCCTCCTCCTGAATACACTATATTTTACTTGGATTTTCATGTCTTTGCTCTGTCCTGATATGTCTGACAGTTCCTTCTAGACTTCTATACTCCTTCATGATTCATATCTCTTTCCTGTTGTATCAGTGTATCCTATGACTTTGTCCCAGGTCTTCTTTCTTTTTGTATCTCTTGGTGATCTTGTCAGCTCCCATTACTTTTATATCTATGTATCCAGCTCCCATTTATCTTCTAGGCTCTAGTCCCACATCTCCAACTGTCTTCTAGATATTACCAATTAGATATCCTTTAGGCATCTCAAAATTGTCATGTTCAAATTAGGAATCATTATCTTTCTCCCATCCACCCCTTTGCTAACATGCCTATTTCTATTGAGAGGATCACTATTCTTATAGTATTTAGGTTTGTAACGTCAAAGTCTTCACTCTCCTTCATTCCCCCACATCCAGTAAGTTATAAATCTTATCCATTCCACCTTCATAAGATCTTTTTCATATGTCTGCTTACATCCACTCATTTAGCACCACCCCAGTTTAGGCTCTCATCACCTCTCGTGTAGACTATAGCATCCTTTTTTCTCTAATCCATCATCCAGAGAGCCCCCAAATCGCTGCTCTTAAGGCATAGTCGTGGCCATGTCTGTCTCCTACCAAAGCATTTTCAGTGGTTCCCAATGCCTCTAGATTAAATTAAAATTCTTCTTTTGGTTGTTTAAAGCACTTAACACAAAGATAGATCCTAACCTGTCTTTCCAGGCTGATTTCACATTACGCCTCTTCACACATTGTACATTCCAGCCATGCTGGCCATTTGTTGCTCTCCTTATATGGTATTCTATCTCCCAGATATGTGACTTTGCATTCCCATGCTTAGAATGTGGTATCTCCTTGTTTCTTCCTGTTGGAATCCCTATCTTCCTTCAGCCTCCTACATCAGACTTTTTCTTATCTTCTGAAATTTCTGTGTACTTACTTGTGTATATTTTATTTTTATCGCATACATGTTATTCTCCACTCTGTCCAGTAGAATATAAGGTCCTTGAGGGCAAGGAGTATTTCTCATGTTTATATCCTTGGAACCTAACCTGACACATAGGTACTTAATGAATGCTCATTGAATTGAATTGAATTGAATGTCTATATTGATATGATTTGTTTCCACCAGTCATTGCATTAGCTTCTCACATTTGAAGCACCAACTTCTTTTTTCTGTTTGTTATATTTATTTATTTAAATATTATCCAATTACATACAAATTTTTTTAAACATTCTTTACCCTGAGTCCCAAATTCTCTCCCCTTTTCCTGACCTCTCCCCCTTTCCAAGAAGGCAAGCAACCTGACCTCAACTATATGTGTGAAGTCATGAAAAACATACCTCCAAACCAGCCATACTGCAACAAAAAACACAGACCAAAAGAAAAAGGAAAACAAAGAAAATGGAAAAAAAGCATGCCCCAATCTACATTCAGAGTTTACCAGTTCCCTCTCTGGAAGTAGACAATATTCCCCCATCATACATCACCTGGAATTGTCCTAGACTACCATTCCAATCAGAGTAGCCAACACAGCCAGTCATCCTCATACTTCCATCACTGTATAAAATGTTCTCCCAGCCCTGTACACCCCGCTTTTCATGAGTTCATATAAGTCTTCTAAAGCCATCCTGCCAAATCTGATAGGTGTGAAGTGGTACCTTAGAGTTGTTTTAATTTGCATTCTCTAATCAGTAGTGATTTAGAGCATTTTTTCATGTGTATTACTAATAGCTTTTATTTCTTCTGAAAACTGCCTGTTAATATCCTTTGACCATTTATCAAATGGGAAGTGGTCCACATTTTTATAAATTTGGCTCAGTTCTGTATATATTTGAAAAATGAGGTTGTAAAGACTTTTTTACCCAGTTTTCTATTTTCCTTTGAATTTTGGCTGCATTAGTTTTGTTTATGCAAAAACTTTTTAATTTCATATAATCGAAATTATCCATTTTACTTCCTTTGATCCTCTCTGACTCTTGTTTGGTCATAAATCTCCCCTTATCCATAGATCTGACAGATACATTTTTCCATGCTCCCCTAATCATATGAGATGTTTGTCTGTACCTAGTTTCTGACAAACTGCTTTCCAGTTTTCTCAGTACTTTTTGTTAGCTATTGAATTCTTGTCTCAAAAGCTTGAATCTTTTGGTTTATTGAACACTAGATTACTGTGGTAATTTACTACTGTGTATCTTGTACTTAATTTATTCCACTAATTCATCATTCTATTTCTTAGTCAGTACCAGATTCTTTTGATGATTATTTCTATGTAATATAGTTGGAAATGTGGTACTACTAGGCAATTTACAATTTTTTGCGAGGCTTTGATTATAGCATTTTACTTCATTGTCTTCTTTTGAGTTTGTATCTTGATTTTCCCTTTTACCTAGTAGCCTTTGATGGTCAGGTTCTTTTTTTGTTTGTTCATTTTGCCACCCTGTTTCTTGATTTTGAGTTGTATGTTAAAAGTTGTGCTCTGTTCCTGGTAGGGGGGCAGGGAAGGGAAGGGCACTGTCTCTAGCTTCAGGCTTTTTCCATGCAGCTTTTTTTCAGAGCTACTTCTGGGAGTTTGGAAATTTTTGGTGCTTCCAAGGTGGTGTTGTCTAGGGAGAGATATAGTTACTGCTCTTCCTGGTCTGTACTCTGGTCCTTACCCTAGAAAGGCCCCTGACCCCTTAGGACTAGAAACTTTACTGTTCCTTAGGGTCCTTGAACACCTGGGACCAGAAGTGATACTGCTCCTCAAAACCCCTGCTCCTTTGGTACTGGAAGTGATATTGTTCCTCAAGGCTTCTATTCCCCTTGTAACCAAAAGCAATATTGCTCCTCGGGACTCTTTCTCCCTCTTGACTGAAAGTATTCCTGCACCCTTGAACTGTGACCTAGAAGTGGCTATAGGCAATGGAGTTGCCAAATGACATCTGGTCCTGTATCCAGTGCTACCACAGAGATTCTCTGTAATTTTCTGTCCAGTTGTCAGGTCCCCTTACTGTCTGTGGCTTGAGAGCTTCTGAAGCTGCTGATGTTGATGCTTCTGTCTTTACCACCTGGTGTTTCATCCACTTGAACTCTGGGCCAGCCTCCACCCTAGTGTCACAAATCTTTCTTTCAAATCTCCTAAGTTGTCTTGGGATAAAAAAGAAATGTCTCACCCTGACTTTTTTCTTGACTCTGCCACTCCAGAATTTGATTTGAGGTGTTATTTTAAAGTTGTTTGGAGGGGAATGTTGAGAGAGCTCAGCTGAGTGCTTCCTGTACTCCTCTATCTTGGCTACAGCCCTGGAAGTCTCCCCAACTGTTGCTAATGTTTATTTATGGTCTAAAAATTGGGTAATTTTTTTTTTGGCCTGGTAGTAGGGGTTAAGTGACTTGCCCAGGGACACACAGCTGGTACGTATCAAGTGTCTGAGGCTATATTTGAACTCAGGGCCTCCTGATTCCAAGGCCAGAGCTTTATCCACTGTGCCACCTAGCTGCCCCTAAATTGGGTAATTTTTGATGCATGTTTTTATTGTAGTATACTTCAGGTGTGTGGTAGGGAATATTTTTTCCCCATTTAATAAAATTTTTCTCCAGATTTGTGAGTCTGTGAGTCCATCTTTTATGACATTATACCTATGATTTCCATACCTGTCAGTCTCTATTCTTGAGAGTCTTTCCATTCCTAAGACCTTTCCTTTGCTGTCCTGTGCCTGCATCTTCTTGATCTGTTATCATAAGTTGCAACATCCAAGTTTTTAGAAACAGGAAAAAAAATGAGTTGTATAAACAAAATGGCAACAGAGATGCCAATGTGAATTATTTCTTGGACGTTCTAATTTATAACAACAACAACAACAAAGAGCTATAATCCTACTACATAAATCTCTAGTATCATTTCCTTTGAGAAATTAACTGTGGTATATTGAAAGGAATGGAAGAATAAACTTTATTCAAGAGAGACAAAAGATAATGGTGGTGGTGGTAGTAGTGGGTGGTGGTGGTGGTGATCATGCCATGTGCTAGTGAAGATAAGAAGGGAGTTCCTAGTCCGGTGAGGGAGACTATATGCATGCAACTATGCACAAACAAAATATTTGGAGATAGTCTCAGAGGGAGGACACTAAAATTAAAGCAGACTGGAAAAAGCTTCTTGCAGATGGTGGGACTTGAGCTGAGACTTGAAGGAAACCAGGGAGACCAGGAGGCAGAGATGAGGAGGGAGAGTTCCTGTCATGAGGGACAGCCAGGGAAAAGGTTCAGGCAGGAACTAGAGTGTTGTGTGCAAAGACCAAGGAGGCCCGTGGATTGCAAAGTAAAGAAGGGAGTAAAATATAAGAAGGCTGGAAAGCTAAGAAGAGGTTATGAAGGGCTTTAAAAACAAAATAGAGGATTTTGTATTTGATTTTGGAGATGATAGGGAGCCACTGGAGTTTGTTGAGTAAAGGAGTGTCATGGTCAGACCTGCACTTCAGGAACATCAATTTGACAGTTGAATGGAAGAGGATTGGCATATGAAAGAGTTGTGAGGCAGGGAGATCTATCATACCATGGCCCCTAACTGGAAATATTCACAGGGTTCTGTCCTAGCCCCTTTTCTCTTCTCCCTCTATACTCTTTCTTAGTTAACATTAGCTTCCATAGGTTTATCATTTCTGTGCACATTACTTCCGTGTGTGTGTGTGTGTGTGTGTGTGTGTGTATCTCCAGTCCAGTCTTTCACTCAAGCTTTGGTCCCACATTATCAGTTGTCTGTTGGACATTTCGGACTGTTCCAAAGACATTTTAAACTCAGTGTCTAAAATTGAATTAATTCCTCCCAACCACTCCCCTCTTCCAAACTTCCCAATTTCTGTCAAAGGCTCTGCCATTTTTCCATTCACCTAGGAGTATAAAACCTCAGCATTCTCCTTGAATTCTCACTCTCTTTCACACCCCCTGCCCCATTATCTATTCATCTGCTAAATCATGCTGTTTCTACCTTTACAATGTCTCTCAAATCCAACCTGTTCTCTCTAGTCACAGTTATTTAATAATTTAATTCAGGCCCTCCTCACCTCTTGCTTAGATTATTGAAACAGTCTCCTGATTGGTGTCCTTGCCTCAAATCTCTTACTGCTCTAATCCATCCTATACATTGGTGCTAAATTAATTTTCCTTAAAAACATCTCTGACCATGTACTCAATCAACTCTAGTGGCTTCCTGTTTCCTCTAGAACAAAATAGTATACTCCTCTGTTTAGATTTTAAATCTCTCTGCACAACCTGGCCTCAGCCTCTTTTCAGCCTCATTGAATTCTCTCCCACAGCCAAATTGATTTTCTAATTGTTTTTCTCACAGTCTACTCCGTCACTCACATTTCCATGCCTTTACAGTGACCAGTCCCCACTTGAAAAGTACTTTCTTCCTACTTCCTCCTCATAGTCTCCCTCTCTTCCTTTAAGATGGATCAAATGCCATCTTCTACATGAATCTTTTACTGTTTCTTGCTCCTCACCCCCTCAATTTCAAGTGGTCTTCCTCCACACTACCTTGTATAAAACCACTTTGTATTTACTTGTAATTATTCACCTTATAGTTATGATGTGTATGTTGTGTGTATATATGTACATATATATGTGTGTATACACACACACACACACACACACACTCGTTGTCTCCTCCATTAAAATGTAAATTTGTGAGCTGGGATTTTTAAATTCTTTATACTTGTATCCCTAGTCTCTAGTACAATGCCTGGCATGTAACAGATACTTAATAAATACTTGCTGGTTGACTAAGTCATTTAAAGATAGGTTAGTGCCTGGGATTGAGTACTTGTTTTCTTATTTCCAAGCTTAGCCCTATAGTAGTTTTTGTATTGTAGACTCTTCTATGAAGCACAAGATACTTCAATAGAACGTAAAGCTCACTCATTGTTATGGAAACTGGGAATTGCCCCTACTTGCCCCACTCATGGCAAATGACTGTTCTTTTTTAACTTAAAAGGAAGCAATGTGTTTAGAAGTGCTTCACTGTTATCTTGCTAAAGGGCATTCCTGAATAGATGCTCCATTGACTCCCAGTACTCTGTTTGATATGTTGGAACTAAAGGAGAGAAATGTTCTGCCAAAGGTACACTTTTAGCCAGATGGGTCCATTCCTTAAAGGTATCTTTTACCAGCATTAAGTTGTTGCTTGCCTGTGTTGAGAGTCACTTCCGTCATCTGTTCCCTCCTTCACCAGTCAACCATATTCTCATTTGGTATTACCTTAGAGAGGACAGGGCTGTGCTTGTGGCAAGATGCTGCTTATCAGGAAGTTAGGAAGATTGTGCTTTGTTGGTTATTGCCCGTCAGCCTTTGAGCCTTCATCATAACAACAAAATAAAAGCCTGTGAACCATTATATTAAAATATTTGCATTTATGAAAAATTAACATTAATTAGTTCCTTCTTTTGGTCTCCTAACCCTGTCCCCCACCTCTGCATGTTGTACTTTATCTCTGCCACTGGCTTTTGGGCAGGGGTCTTTTTATGGCATAAGAAATGCAAATGCTCAGTAACTGTGACATAATGATGTTGGTGACGGTGGTAAACTTTCCTCCGTAAGCAAAGGAGTATTTACTGTATCCTTGACCACCTCTCAGTGTAGTCAAACATGGTCAATTCAAAATGTGGGAAGCAGAGGAACACCTAGGGATAAAGGTTGAAAATTATCTGGTGCTTTCATAATGATGAATCAGCATTTGTTTTATTGTGTTTTCAGTGAGTTCATTCATGCTGAGACTGCAGATCCTGAGCCTCTATGGGAAAAAGTAAAGAAAACCAGAATCACCACCTTCTATCTAGTGTGGGTGGGTCACATTACCCATCCTGCAACGTTTGTGTTGTTGCTTTTGCTTAGGAAAGGCAAAGGCAGTGGGTGCTCCCTCTAAATCTTGTAAAGGGGTACCATGTTTTTCATTTTGAGTTTAATATGGAAAAGCTGATTAAGATATACTTAGGAGTGTATATGTAGAGCCTGTATCAGATTACATACCGTCTTGGAGAGGGGAGAGTGGGGGAGATAGTTTGGAACTCAAAATATTATGGAATTGAATGATGAAAACTAAGAATTAATTAATTAATTAAAAATATATTTAGGTAACGAGAGAGGCTTTTGATAACAGGTGGCAGGATGGAGTCTCAGACTGACCCACTGACTCAAATCAGTTGGCTCAGTGACACCATTTCAATTTTACTTTTTGCAAAATGCTGATAATGCTCACCACATTCTTCCTTCACGAAGGAACAGTAACATTTTAAAAACACTTAGGGCTTTTTTGACTGAGGGAGACAAATCTAGTGTTAAGCCCATAAGAAACTCCTTGGTTTGATTCATACCCTGATAAAAGATATTGCTCTTTCTGTGTAAGGAACAGTTTGATAACTCATTGTAACATCTTTTTGAAAAATTATGTCATCTGTTGTTTTCTAGGCATTTGAGCTTGCAACTGGAGATTATTTGTTTGAACCACATTCGGGTGAAGACTATTCCAGAGATGAAGGTGAGTTTCTCTTGTTCATAAAGACTAAAGCTTAGCACAGCTCTCTTTCTGAGCTATGTGATTTCTAGAGAGTGATTTTATCCATAAACAAGCTTGGTTGCCAAACATAAATTGAGATTTTTTCCTTTTAGTTTTAAGCCACATCAGTAGCAGTAGATTGGCAGACCCCATCCAGCAGTCACAGGCAGCTTACTTAAGAGCAGACTGAAGGAACCTTTAAGCTCTTCTCCCTGTAAGACTTGCATATGAGTGAAATTTGACTGAGAAATAACAGATTGTATTAATTCTGAAGCCCCACACATTTGAGCTTTGCTTTATTCCTCTTAATTTGTATTGATGTGGTAATATAGAGCTACTGATTTCTGTGTACTCTTTAAAGTAGCTGATAACTGTTTACAAACAAGTAATTCATGCTTGAATTTCATTGGTAAACTGTCCATTCCCATGCTTATTTGCCTGTGATGCCTGTGGCATTGGTAACCTGGTCATCGTTCACTGTTAATGCTACTAATGATGCCCAGACCTCTGCCAATTCTGGAAACTATTGCATGGATTTGCTGCAACATTGTTGATTTGATACTGTTTCAATTTTTTTTTTTTACTAATTCTAGTTTCTTATTTTTATCCCGTCTTTCCCCTGATCCCTCCCTCCTACCCTATATCTTTTTTTTCTCTCCTTCATAGACCACATAGCACACATCATAGAGCTTCTAGGCAGTATCCCAAGGCACTTTGCTCTGTCTGGAAAATATTCTCGGGAATTCTTCAATCGCAGAGGTAGTACCTCTTCATTTTGAATGGTGCCACGATGCAGACAGAAATGGAATGGAAACTGCTGGTTGTAGCCTACCTAGACTGCTAAAAAAAAAAAAAAGGGAGGGGGGGCAGTTGCCCCAGATTGGAAAATCTGTCCCAGCAGAATTTATATTCTGATCAGAAAGATGATAGAAGGACTGCAGCGGGAAATACCATTGTCATCTTTTTTAAAAAAATATCATATTCTCAGCAAAATCTAGCACTTATATTCTTTTTCAGTGCTACCTCTCTGTGCTTCATCTTCCCATCCCTGCCTTCTAAATTTGACAGACACAGGGGATAACTTTGACTCCTCTGGTAATTGGTGCATTTCACAATCAGTCTGTTTCTGTCTGTACCAGGCCAGTATTAGTGTTTGCATGCAATGTACTGATTAAACTGTTGTATGTTTCTGTTTTGCTGGCAATGTTCTCCAATGCAGATCACATAGCATTGATCATTGAACTGCTGGGGAAAATCCCTCGAAAATACGCTATGTTGGGGAAATATTCCAAGGAGTTTTTCACCAAAAAAGGTAACGGTATTTATGCAATGCTAATTATCAGCATAATCCTATACCAAAAGGAGAAACTATACATAAGTGTTTGGATAATAGAACTCTGGAAATTCACGGTAATGAACTGCAGAAATAAAACTTTACACAGCAGTTTTTATAGTTTGAAGATTTGGTAAGAAAACAGTATTTCTGTAGTAACTCCCCATCCTGCCTCCACATCAGCTATTTGTGAACAAGCCAGAGGGTCTGCTGGAGTGACAGCTGTGTGTTTTGGTAAATATTTAGCAATATTCTTTTTGTATTAGACCTGAATTAAAAGAGACTATATGATGTTTAGAAACCAGACATTTTAAGCCATGGTCAATGAAAAAAAGAACTAAGGACTCATCAGTTTGGCAAATTTAATTAATAACATTAAAATAAAATGTTGGTGAGAATGCAGAGAAGCAGATTCACATGTTCCATGCTGTAAATCACTTGGGCAAGCAGTCTAGTAGTTCACAATAAAAGTTACAGAAGTAATTGTACCTTCTTATTTTTCAAATAATTCCATTGTTGAGATTATGCCTTGAAAATATCTTTAAAAAGAAAAAGCAGTGCTTTCTATTCAATTACTTTTATAGCAGCATTATGTACAAAACAAAACTTGAAGCAACCTAAATGTTCAGCAGTAGAGAAATAGTCAGATAAATTGGGGAACATTAATTAATTCTCTACCATAAGGCAATAAAGATAAACAAATATAGAGACGTCTGGAAAGGCCTTAAGAAATAATAATAATGAAAAAAGCAGAAGCAGAAAAAGTGTGCACATTTACTTTGACCATATAAAAGAGAAAGTGAATGGGAATGAATCAACAAATAAAGAATCCTGAGAGAGATATGTAGGAGAAAGGATTGAAAATGTATGGCATTTTATGTGTTGAAACTCTTATATTTAAGTAAAAATATTTGTAAGAAAAAAAGGCATACACAGGAAGAAAGAACTCATCTTCCTGCTCTGTAACACATAGGGGAGAGATATGACTCCACCTGAGCCTCTGATAATCAGGGGCAAAAGGAGAGAGCCCCTTTCCTCATGACTCATCTTCTAGAAGCCCCAAACCCCAAACAGAGGGCCTATACCAGTGTGACCTCGGGAGCAAAGTTGATGTTCCACATACAACATGTGTTCTGGACCTGTGACATTCTCTGCCGTCAGGATGAAGATATAAAACTGGCCCGAAGTATAAATTCATTTCAGCCTGGGGAACCTGATCACCAGATATTTATTGCCTTAGATACCCGACTTAATCTCCTTTCTGAATCAACTGCTGCTTCTTCAGATTTTGGAGAGAGAGAGACAGAGAGAGAGACAGAGACAGACCACCTTTCATCATCTCAGGACCTTGGCTTGTGTGAGGCCCACTCAGTTATGCGTGAAAGATGTGATACCGTTTTAAGGTATCACATACTTAAGAGGAGTCTCATCTTCTTGAGCTATGTTATCTTGGAATTGTACAGTTCTTTAGTGCTTGTTTAATCAAGCATCATTTCCATAGTAGCAATATATCTAACAAAACTAATAATATTATAATAGGATGAATCAGAAAATTTAGAATACTGTTTGCTTTTGAGGAATATCCCTTGAAAATGTACCTTTTCCTAATTTCCCAATGCGGTTCAGATGCTGAATAAGATTAAGAGTTTGGGCAAGCACATATGTGCAGTATTCAGTTAAGTTCCATCTAAATTCTTTATCTTAGTTTTAGCTGTCTATTTCATGAAGTCATTTGCTACTAGGAAACATTTTCCTCTGGAAATTCTGTGTCAAAGGGATCTGTCCTTGACTATTGTCCACTAATTGTCCAATTTGTTTCACTTAAACTCGGAGACATATATACCTAAATTAACATCTTAATGTCTTTAACTGGAGTTAGGCTTGTTATTAGGACATATTGGTAGAAGTATTTCTAATAGTAGATCCATTTTCTAGGTTCCAGGTCACTTTAATGCCCCTTAGATCTACTACAGTAAGAAGACTTGGTATGGTTTATTAAGGCCTCAAAAAAATCTATTCATTTTAGTCTTTCAGTAATTAGTTTATGTGATGAGAGCCAGTGCAAGTCTTCTAGAGTTAACCTTATAAACTTTGGAGCGACAGGAAGAACATTAAATTAAGCTACCTGTAACTCATCTGAAAGTATGGAGAGCTTAAGTTTTCACATACCATTTGTTCTTTCTCTCTTTACCTGAACCATGTATATGGTGGGAATAATACTATCTAGAGGCTGTACTATCTAGACACAGAAGAGTCTTTAAAAGAATCTTTGAGGACTTGACTTTGTAAAAATAAGTCCTTATATCTCTCTGTTGTCAGAGAGATGTCAAATGAAAAGGAAAAAAAATCAATCTCCCATTTAAGAAAAGCTTACAAAATAAGATACAAATATTCTAAATGATTTGAAGGTTTATAAACAATTTAGCTACTTTGTTAAATATTATAATAAAATTGTATTAAAATGTGTAACTCACCAGTGTTGTTCTAATTTGGAAGCTGGCTTTTTAACCAAGCAATTAGACTACACTGCAAACTTATTTTTAATTTTTGAAAATTGCTTTAAAAAACCTTATTGAACATTTCTGATCTTTTATGTGGTTTGGCAAGGGAACTCCATTTGTGTTCTACTTGAGGACCACAAATATTTCCCTTATCTTTTACTGTTGTATATACCTATGTTGTATGCACCTTCAGGTACAGTAGTTTAGATTATTTTGTGAAGGGGGTGGGTAGCATTTATGTCATCTTTATCTTTTCATTTAAAAAAATTTTTTTAAAGGCATTTCTTGACAGCTAACTAAAGCAGTAGGATACATAAAAGCCTCAATCCAACTTGAGACATTATAGGAAATTGCTAAAGACAATTACTAAAATATATCCAAAACTGGAGTATTTAGGCATGTATATGGATAATCAAATGGACCTGAAAGGAATTTGTACTTTTTTATTATCCCTAGGACAAAATTTAAAATGTATCATTTAGGACCATTATCTTTACTTGGCCTTTTCCATTGTTTTCTTCATTGGCACAACAGCAAAACTTCCAAGGCTACAAATACTATTACTGCTATCATGAGTTCATTATGTATAATCTTTGGAACACATTTGAAAGCAAAATATATATCTCTTAGTTTTCAAATGGAAAGAGCCTAATCTTGTTGCTTTTCCCAAAGTGAAGTTTACTAGTCCATTAAGAATTAAAACTTTTACATTTGTCTCACATCACAACTTTATCCTATTCCCTCTTCGAGGAGATATATTAACATGTAACACTATACAGACGTAATCTTATGGATAGATATATAACTATTGAACCAATGACCAAGGAAATGGCAAGACTAGAAACTGATTTGTCTAAGTTCCCTAGGCTAGGAAGTTGACAGTTGCAATCATAAATTCAAAGACAGTACAATCAAAGCAATGCAATCCTTTATGTTTGCATCCCATTATCACAATTCAGAGGTGCTTGTAACCATAAGATCCATTATAAAACTTTGCAGTTCTCCTGCTATGGTCAGAAAAATTTGTTAGAAAAACAGGAAGGACATGGTTGTAACAGTATCAAAACTGTTCTCTCCAGGCCTAAGTCTAAAGTCACAAATTGAACTATAGTAAATATGCCAAGACGAAGTTCTCTTGGCTCTGTCATATATCAGGTGAAGGTCATAGATACCTTATGGAAGAAGCAATCATTCAAGAGTTCCTCATTATTCACAGGATATTATAGCCAGATTTAGAATAAATCAGTTGGAAAATATTCTTGTTCAAAAAGGAAGTAGCAAAGTAGAGAAACTGAGTCAGGAGGATCTTGCCACTACCTTTGTACAGCTGTCTTCTCAACCTTCCCAGGTTCCTGTATCCACCTGTTGCATTTTCAGGTTGTACTTCCTTTGAGCAGCTCATAGAATTTTCCTTTAACAGTATATTGCTGGTTTAGCAACAATTCATAACTGAATTCAGAACTCAGAACAAATCAAATTATAGTTCTAAGAGATTTCACCTTATGCAGCAATCAATGCTTAGGGTAGCTATAAGTTAATAATAAATATAAGTGATAGCTGAAATTTATTATTACACAATATTCATATCAAAAGAGGAGCTAATCTAGTATTACAAATGCAGTAGACTCTAAGAATCATTTTTTCAAATTAACAGCATTTCTTATATGATGGTTTCCTAAAATCACAATGCAAAAAAAAATTTAGGAGATTAAGAATAACATAAAAGAATATTATGGACTTAAAATACAAAACATGAAACAAATGACTTCAGTTCAATTGAATGCATTTTTTAATTCTCTTGCAAAAAATAATTTTATTCATCTATCATTTTTGAAATTCTATACTAGTTGCTTTCAGAAACCAGTATAGAGTAATTAATATTGAATTGTTCATATAGTTACAAGGGGGAATCAGAAGCTACCATTTAGAAAACAGATCAATTATGCTGTAAATAATAATTTTCCTTAATTAATCAATCCAATATAAATCCAAATCTTAAATTGCTCAATTTTAAATTTTGCTACATAACTTTATTATACTTTTTTCTTTACATCAACAAGAACGTCAAAATTTGTGAAATAAAGCTTGGAGATCATAAGAAATCTCAAAAATGGTTATTTGAGGAGGAAACAAGCATTTCTCAAAATAGAATAGCAACCTTAGAGTAATGGAAATCTTCCTATTCTTGTCTTATATAAAGGAGATACAAGACACTTTTTTCAGACAAAATTCTTGGCTTCTCTTTTAACCTGTGACAAGTTTTATCATAGAGTGCCAATTAACTGTAAAACAACTTTTCCTTTCTTAGAATGAAAACTCCAGAGTTTACAGATAGTTTCTTATAATGTCAGAAAAAAAGCTTTTCCAGTTTAGTTTCTCAAGAGCTTACAAAGGCACAGTCTATTCTACTTCCTTTTAGATGATTTTGCTTATAACTTACCTAGGCAATTAAATTCTGCTCTTTAGTTGGTAAAACAGCCTCCTTCCTTTATGATGAATCAGTCACTCTGAGAGGTGGGGGTGGGGCAAGGAGAAGGAGAGAGAAAGCTGCTTTTTTCATATAGCTTAGTCCTGGGGAAGTGCAACCCCCAAAATCCACCAGGATATATCAGACTGTCACCACAAGTACTAAGTAGATTTCTTTTCAGTTGACAGATTCAGGCTCTAATTTAATTTGTATTGCTCTAAATTTCTGCAAGGGTAGAAGGAATCTTTCTTTTTGTCTCTTTTCCTCATCACATGCCTAATCTGGCCAGCATTAAGAACACAAATGTGATATTGTATTTTTTGAAAGCTCTGAAACTCAGCAGAAAATGTTCCCACTCCTTTCTTGCTTGTTAAGAAAAGTTTCTTGCAAATTTCTGAAAAAGATAGTAGTTGAATCATGAAAGATTTGGGGATTTCTTTGCCATACATACTGAGATTTTCCATAAGTAAAGGCAAATAAGAATTTAGATTCTTCAGCTAATTGAAAAGAAAGCAAAACAAAGATCAAAAGAACCTCATGATCAGAGGTACAGAAATTATAATAGTAGCAGGAACAGTTGGAATCATAGGAATAAAAAACTTATTTACAGCTCTTATCCTTCAAAGCAATACCCAGGTTGACCTTTATCTAATTTTCCTTTTCTTACTGGTAAGATTGGGGTATTACAGGGGAATTGCTCCCTTTTGATATCTCCTTGTGGTTCCAAATCTTCCATTACTGGTTGTATTCCTTCAGTTTGAGCTTTAGACAAAGAGTTTGTACATGGCCTTGGCTTATCCTTGTAATGACTGATTCTAATTGATTGTTCCTTTTTTTTTTTTAACCAGTATTATTACTAGAGTAGGTCCACAGTAGAGAATTAGTTTCCTTCAATACACTTCTTGCTTTTTTGCATGGAGTAAAACTGTCATTTCTCCCTATCCTTCTCCTGAACCTGAAGGCACAAATCAGGGTGTTTTTTCATCATGGGATGAAATTACTATTTCACCCCCCCATCCCCCTCCTGGATCAGAAGATACATAGTTAATGAAATCAAGTACATTTACTCTAGGGAGTTCTAAAAACACACCCTCTGGTATCTACAATACGGTAGCCTGTAATTTATACAGCAGGTCTCTTCCTAACAGATTAACTAAATGAATTAGATGGTAAAAAGAAAGCATGATTTTCAGTTAGAGGTCCTGTGAGGATGGAAGATTTAGAGAGAGTGAGTCTTAATTGTCTCACTTCCATATTTTTTCTGACTACCCAAATAATTACTAAGTTTGTGGAGGCACAGTACTCATCCCAAAGATACCAGTAATTCATTTACTTTGGATTTGGCGTTACCAAAAACTCCCTTAGATAAACCAGCTTGCCTTCTTTAAATTTAACTTGCCCCTAGCCACTGCAAATTTGGCCTATCATAAATATAAATATTCTGGACATCTCAGAGAGATATTTAACTTCTTGAGAGAGACCTGCCAACAACATACCAGCTTCCCATATTTCTCCATCATTTAAGGCAGTGGAGACCCAGGCAGAATGTCTTTTGAGCCTTTACTTCCCATTTTCCAATTTACAATATTTCTTAGATTCTAGTTTCTTCCTAAGACCTTGGTTGATGAATGGAGTCCCAGCAGGAAGACTTTAGAAATTCAGGATCTCTTACCTAGAAAGTGGTCATAAATACCCATAAGGAATTCACTTAACTGCTTGGGGGGGGGGGGCAGTCAGGGTCAAGTGACTAGCCCACACAGCTAGTAAGTTGTCTGAGGTCATATTTGAACTCAGGTCCTAATGACTCTGGGGCCGGTGCTTTATCCACTGTGCCACCTAGCTGCCCTTAACTGCTCTTCTAGTGCCTAAGAGGTCTGCCAACTATATCAGATTGTTAGGTTGAAAAGAACCTGTGTGGAGACAATCCTTGAAATAATGGTTTATTGAAAAGAGGAAGTTAGCACCCAGAGTATGTGCATGCATTTAGGTAGCCTGCAGAACAGACTACACAAGAAATGTACCACAGCATTCTTTTTTTAATATAGGTTAACAGAGTAGTTACTCCTTCCAGCTTTTGAAAAATAACTCATGCAAGTATATCCTGCCCTATAAGAAAATAGGAGGGGGAGGGGATAAGAGAAGGGGGGGAGAGAGATAGAAGAGAGAGCAGACTAGGGGAAGTGGTATTCAGAATGCATGCCATCTTGGGGTGGGGGGAGGGGCGATATGGGGTGAAAATTTGAAACTCAAAATCTTGAGGAAGTAAATGTTGAAAACTAAAAATAAATAAATTTATATCAAGATAAATAACAAAAAAAGAAAACTCATGCATAATACACGTATTCTCAGAGCTTACTTCAGTACAACTATTTTTTCGAACTTATTTCAATATAACTATTTCTCAGAACTATCGTCCCATTATTTCTTCATTAGTAAGTTTAAAATGACCTAGGTGCATCTGTGATGTTGGTTTAACACTGGCAGAACAATCTGTTCAGGTGTGGTTCTGGGGCTTGTACCTGTTTTTGACAGGAGCTAAGAAATTATGGACTACTTCTTAAAATGATACTGTGTTACAATTTAACTTCCTTAAGATTATGGTGTATGACAATTTAACCCTCAGTTATCCTTACATATGGCTAATTCCTTTGTCATGTTTCCCCTTTTTTGTACATGATATAGTTTGTCACTGTTCTTCCTAAGATGTGGCCTTTTGAATTGAATATACTACCTTAGTCTAACCAAGTTACATTGGAACAGTGATGTTCCATGTTCTGGACTCTGTGCCTGCCTGCCTGCCTGCCTGTCTGTCTGTCTGTCTCTCTCTCTCTCTCTTCCCCCCCCTTCTCTGATTTTAAATGAATGTATGTTTTATTAATGAAAATGATATTTGAAAAACAGGAATTTTTATATGTATATAAAATACAGAATTCAGTATGTGGAAGCATACTACAATGAGGCCTCATATTTTGTTTCCTCCTTAGGTTACGTGTTGCAAAATAACATTTGGACAATACTGTGGTCTGAAGTTCTGGTCTAAGCAATCAGAATAAGAAATCCTTATCTGTCTTCTTTCACTATGGCCTTCCAAACTGTACGCTGAAATACTTTTACATCATTCTTATCAAAAGCCTAACCAGTTTCTTCTAAAGGGATAGCCTTGATCAGCCAGGATGGACTTCTCTCTTAAGTGATTAGGGTTATAATCAGACTATGAGATTATTGATTAATTCACTTCCTAAAAATATCTCTTGAGTTCACCTTTGATCACGCAAAAATAAGATTCTTTGGAAAGAGTAGTTAAGCACAAAATTGAATAATTTTAGGAAAATGGTTCCTCAGGGTGTGCTAAAAGTTAAGTGATTGTTGACCTGTTTGATGAAGCAAAATGTTAACTATAACTGTTTTATCTTACTGTAGAATTTTGTCCTTGTGGGAAAACTATTAATTTTAACTCTGAAATTGTGTGTGTCAGAGAGATTTTTAAAGGAAGGATAGATTTACATTCTTTTTAGCTTCTCTCTCATCAAGCAGAAATGCTGAGTATAATTGTCTCTGGCAGATTTGTGCCCATAACACAGAGTACAGTATTTTTTCTTGATAAGTCTAGCGTGAGTATATTTTCTTATTTAGGGGCTTGGATATTTGCCATATACAATTCCATTCAAGGGGTTCTAAATGAAATTTTGATTGAAGTCATCCAGACACTTTGATGATAGGGCATTGGAATAGCTGAAAAGGAATGTAGTCAGCTTTTTTGCCTCCATGTCTCTCACCTTTGGGATAGTGTAAGTGTGGCCATTTCATGGTATGATGGATCCGATTACCTAAACATGAGTACTCTTCATTGGTGCAGATAAGAATTCAGACATACCTTATCTAATCTACCCTCCTAAGGTCTATTTAGATCTAGAATTTGGAAGACTTGAGTTCAAATCCACTTTTAGACATACACTAGGTGTGTGACCCCACCTGGGCAAGTCACTTAACCTCTTCCTGCCTCTGTTGCCTCAGCTGTAAGATGAGGGTGATAATAGCATGTCTCTTACGGGATTGTTGTGAGAATTAAGTGAGATAAATTTGTAAAGTGCTTAACATAGTGCCTGGCATATAGTAGGTGCTTAATAAATTCTTGTTCCCTTTCCCCCATTAATGAGAGCCAGCATGGCTTGGTGATAGTTAGCTTTTTTAGTTTTAAGACCTCACTAACATATATTGGCTCTGTGACTGTGGGCATAGTCACTTAACCTTTCAGTAATCTCTCTGAAACTGTCAGTTGCAGCCTTCTAGCCAGGATGGTTTCCTGAAAGGAGGCAGACCAGTCTACTTAGCTCTTACTCACATCAGATCAAATAGCGATCAAGAAATCTGGTGAGGAAATTGACTCTAAGGGACTTCTTTCATTCCAGAACTCTACAGAGTCAGCCAGAAGCTCATGAGAAATAAGAAAAGGAGTTACTGGCAAAGTTAGTGCCAGCCAGTGCAGGCTACAAGCTGAATGGCCTCCCATTGGACACAGAGACACGTCAGAAAAATAAGTAGCCTGCAAGGTTCTATATTCAGAGACAAAGAGTTGAGTGCTCCCGGGAAAAAGTCCCAAAGTAGTGGGAAATCTCCATTGTGATCACCGGAGAGGCGACCTTTGAGTCCCAAAGAGTGACACCAACTGCTGCCGTATACCAGTTCAGACTGGGACAATCTGGGTCAGATACACTTAGACTCCAGATGCTCGGGGTTCCCCAAAGTTCCCATCACTCTGCTTATGGTATCATATAGAGCATGCTGGAGAAGCAGTATTCTTAACTTCAAAGATGGTAGAAGGGCACCTACACAGAAAGGTGGAGACGTTAATAATTGTGAAAAAGAATCAGGCTATTGAAACATTTTCAGAAATTCACAGAGGAGAACAGAAAGAAGTTTAGAAGGAAGCACAGACAAGCAGGAATAGTTTTGAATGTAACATGGAATTTATTATATACTTAAAAAATTCAAGTGGTATAAAATGAACATTCAGAGTTTCATATGTAATTCTTTTTGTGCTCTGTGTGCCTGGAAATGTTTATGTTTTTTATGTTAGGTTTATGGTTTTTTGTTTGTTTGTTTGTTTTGGGCTAGGCAGTGGCATTAAGTGACTTGCCCAGGGTCACACAGCTAGGAAGTGTTATGTGTCTGAGGCCACATTTGAACTCAGGTCCTCCTGAATCCAGGGCTGGTGCTCTGTCCACTGCACCACCTACCTGCACCTAGGTTTATGTTTTTAAAGTCATTAATAGGGATGTTGAGCAGCACAGTCAAAGACAGAGTATTGAGGTATTCTACCTTCCTCTAAATAGGACCATAAATTTAGATCTGAAAGAGAACTGTGAGATTATCAAGACAGTCCCCTTGTGGATCCAAATCCACTTGTTCATACCCTCATTCAGCCTATATCTTTCTGTTTTGTCCACAAGAATAGGATGAGAGATATGATTAGAAGTTTTGCTAAAATCTAGACATGCTTTTTTTTTTGGTCATTTCCCTTCATTATCAGTCAAGTAAATATGTTGTAAATAAAGGAAACAAGGTTAGCCTGACATGACATGCTTTGATGTAGTTTGTATTGGTCTGTTGATTTGAACACATTAAGGATAGCTGGGTGCACCCTTTTTTCCTCACTTATCATGAGTTTCAATTCCTTATCCACTTTTGTTATATCCTTTGCTGACTAAAGATTGATTTTCTCTGAAGAAAAAAATTTTAAATAAAATACTAGCAAAGAGACTAAAACCACATATCACGAAGATTATACATTATAGCAAAGTTGAACTTATATCAGGATATGTAAGGTTGGCTTAATAATAAGAAAAGCATAAATGTAATTAACTATATTAATAACAAAATAAAAAGTGATATGAGTTGGTAATAATAGATGCAGAAAAAGTTTTTGATTTCTGTTAAGCCCATTTCTGTTTAAAAAAAGGAAATATGGGAATAAATAGAACTTTCTTTAAAATAATAAATACCTAAATATTTATAATACCCATTTCTGTTTAAAAAAATATAAAAAAAAGGGAATGGATATTCTCTTAAAATGAAAAATATCTAAAAGAACTACCATCCTATATAATGACTATAAAATGGAATCTTTTCAAATAGAATCAGAGATGAGATAAGGATGTCCATTGTCACCTTGTCTATTTGACCTAATACTAGAAATGCTAATTGTAGCAATAAGATGAGAAAAAGAAATTGAGGGAATAAGCATCGGTAAAGAAAAAACAAAATTTTGCAGATGATATAGTAGTATAAAGAATCCTAAATAGTCAGCTAAAAATTAATTGAAAAAGTAACTTCAACAAGCCTGCAGTATATGAAATAATTTCATACAAATCATCAGCATTTCTATATAAGATCAATAAAATAGAATAGAGAGAAATTCCACTTAAACTTGCTACAGAATATATAAAATACTTGGAAGTCTGCCTACCAGGATACACATGATAACTATATAAATGCATCTACAAGCTACTATTTACAGAAATAAAGAACTAAGTAATTTAATGTAATGAAATCCATCTAGAAGCATAAAAGGTCCAAGTGCTCAAAGGAGAGATAATGAAAAAAAGTGAGAACAAAGCAAGTCCAGCAATATCAGATCACAAATTATACTACAGAGCAGTAATTCTCAAGGTAATTTGGTACTACTTACAAAAGATATTGGCCAGTGGAACAGGTTAGGTTCACAACCTATGCAAATGAATATATCTGGTACCTAATATTCAATAAACAGAAAGACCCCACATACCTGGGATAAGGACTCAGTATTTGACAAAGGTGGCTGGGAAAATTTAGATGCCTCTGTGGAAGAAATTTTATTTAGACCAGCACTTTTCACCTTATAGCAAGATGAATTCCAAATTAATATTGAATACAAAAGATCACATTACATAAAAGGTTACATCATAAACAAATTAGAGAAACATGGAAAAAATTTCCTCCCAAGAGAAGTTCAGGACTAAACCAGGGATGGAGAAGATCATGAAAGACAAAATGCATAATTTTGATTACATAAAATTGCAAAGTTTTTGCTCAAACAAATCCAGGCACAGTAAGATTAAAGGGGAAATAATAGTTCATTGGAAAAACATCGTTGCCACAAGTTTTTCTGACAAAAAGGTCTCATTTCCAAGATGTGTAAGGAATTGATTCAGATTTAGAAGAATAAGAGCTATTTCTCAAATGACAAATGGTCAAAAAATACACTCATTATAGCCATGTGAAAAATGCTTCAGTCACTACTAATTAGAGAAACACAAACAAAGAAGTTTGGAGGTTCTGTCTTATACCCATCAGATTGGTAAAGATTACCAAAAAAGGAAAATGATAAATTTACATTGGAGAGGCTGTGAGAAAACAGGTACCTTGTAGCCCTCTGGTGGGCCTTTGAATGGGTACAGCCATTCTGGAAAACAGTTTTGAATTATACATAGAAAGTGTAGGATTTGTACTCTTTGACCCAGCCATAACATTGATAGGACCACACTCAAAAGTGATCAAAGAAATAGGAAAAGGTCCTTATATACGCAAACATTTATAGCAGCTCTGTTTTTGTAGTGGAAAAAACTAGAAACGAAAAAGATGCTCGTTAATTTAAGAATGGGCAAATAAGTTATGGTATATGAACATGATGGAATGCTGTTGTATTATAAGAGGTAAGTAACAGAGGATTTCAAAGAGATATGAAAAGACATATGAACCAATGCAAAGTGAAGTAAGCAGAACCAGAACAATTTATATGGTACACATCAATATTATAAAAACAGTTTTGAAAACATTCATAAACTGATGAAGAATAGAATGAGCAGAACCAGGAAAACAATAAGAACAAAACTGTTAAGATAACTTGGAAAGCTGTAAGAACTATGATGGCTAGCCATGATGCCAGAGAATTGATGATGGAACTTACTACTCACCTCCTGACATAGAGGTGACATATTTAAGGTGCAGAATAAGACAGATAATTTTGTATATAGCCAACCAGGGAATTTATTTTGCTTGACTCTATGCATATTTCTTATAATGAATTTGTTTTTCCTTTTCTTTTTTCTCCTCAGGGGGTGTGGGATGGGAATGAAAATAGATGTCTGTTAGTTAAAAAAATAAAGAAGGGGATAAGAAGGTGGTGCAACAGATGTAGATTGTTAAAGGTGCACTTTCAGATATATTTTTAGATTTGCTGAATTGTTTTACTTTGTCCATTTCTCATGGAATAGAGGTGCTTTGTTAATATTTGTAATGTAAAAACAAAATATCAAAACTTTATTTTTTTAAAAACTTGGAAGCAAAATTATACTTGTTTAATTAGACCTTATTGTCATCAATTAACCGAACCACTCTGTGAATCATATTCCTGTCATTTCATTGATATTCCTCAGAGTTCATCTTCAGAAAGCCCTTTTCACTGTCCTTTAGCATTCATTGTCACCCTCAGTTCATTTAGCCTTTAGTATCCCTGACACTACTTGGGTAGGACCATGCTACTCTTTTATGTTTTTGTTGTTATCTCTCCTTCCATATTTTTGCAAGTCTTTTTAAAAACCTGAATTTGGTAGCTTCCTTTTGCAGCCACACATCTCTTTTTCCCCTTTTTTTCTCTCTTCTTTACTAAAGTAATTTCTTCTTAAGCATGTTGAATTTCGTTTTGGGGAACTTCACACCCATTTTGGTCTGATTTCCCATGTAAAATTTAGGTTAATGGATCATATCCATCTTTTCCATAACTCTACTTTTCCTGCTTTGCATGACCATGAAATCTGCTCTCCACAAACCTGTGGGGTACATCAGACCACGTTCAAAGAAGCCTGATTTATTTTATAAAATGTAAAGTGGAGTGATTCTTGTTCCCAAAGTTCCCCTTCACACCTCCATAATCAGTTCCCTATCCCACTCATCATGAACTATTTTGAACATTTATTTTCCTCTTCAAACTCCCCTTAACCTTACTCCCTCAGTTTGTTAGGAGGATGTTGCTTTATACTTCACTGGAAATCTTTGAGGCCATTCACTGAGAGTTCTCTCTTCTCTTCATCTCACATTACTCCGAAATCTTTGAACACTAGCACCTCCTTCCCTCTCTCTCATGAAGAAGTGGCCCTTCTTGCCAAGGCAAATGCTTCAACATGCACCCATAATCCAGCAATCTCTCATCTTCTCCAACAGATTTCTTCCTTTATTATTCTCACTGAGTCTCTAAAATCTTCAGTCTTTTCTTATCTGCTGGCCCTTTCCCTTCTGCCTAATCCATATAATTGTCTTCTCTATCCATAAATATCCTCACTTGATTTGACCATTCATGCTAGCTACTGTCCTATGTTTCTCCTCAGCTTAACCCTTTGAGAAAGTCAGCTGTATCTGCTTTCTACTTACTCAGTTCTAAACCCTCCATAGCCTGTCTTCTAACCTCATCATTAGACTGAAACACTGCCTTCTGTGTGACCAGTGTTTTATTAATTGACAAATCTAATGGCCTTTACTCAGTCCTCATCTTTTTCTTTTTTAACTTCTCTCAAGCCTTTGACATTACTGGATATTCTCTCTAGATTTTCCCGACATTCCCTTCTCTGGGTCCTTCTACTTCTCTGACTACAACTCCTCAATCTTTTTTGCTGGATCTTCATCGAGGGCACACCTACTAAATGTGAGTGTCCCATGCTGTGTCCTAGGCCCTCATCTGTTTCATTTGGTGGTTTCATCAGTTCCCATGAGTTTAGTTATCATCCTTTTACAGATGATTCCCAGATCTATGTATTTAGCTCTGGTGTTTCTTCTATCCTCTGGTTTCATGTCAGTGACTGCTTCTTGGTCATCTTAGAATGAATCTCATAGGCATTTCAAACTTGATATACCCAAAACAAAACTCACTTTTTTTAAAGCATAATTTATTTTTTCAAGTAACAAGTATTTCTTTTTATTTGCCTTTCCCACTACCCCAATTGAGCAAATTTTAAAAAATAAACTCAGCACAAATCTACATAGCCCAACAAATTCCCACATTAACATGGTTTAAAACTGTATGTTTAGTGTGGGATTTTAAGGTCATCACCTGGCAGGAGGTGAGTGATCTGTTTGATCTTCATCCTTTTTGATATGTGATTTATCATTGGGTAGATTAGAATTCTGAAGTTTCATACTGTTTCTCTCCATAATGTTATCATTGTATAAATTGTTCTCCTAATTCTCACTTCACTTGGCATCTTTCATAAAGGTCTTCTAAGTTTCTTCTGAAATTATCCATTTCATTTTTGATGAAACAAATAATAATGTTATGTTATTCACATGTCACAGCTTGTTTAGCCATTGCCCAATAGGACTTTCCCTTAGTTTCCCAGTTTTGGCTACCACCAAAAGGGCTTCTTTAAATGTTTTTTATCTTTGGGTCCTTTCCCTCTTTTTAAATTTCTTTGGAAATAATAGTGGTATAGCTACGTCAGTGGGTATGCCCAGTTTGGTGAGTGTCCGGGCATTGTTCCAAATTGCTTTACTGAATGGCTTGACCAGTTTATCATAGCTCCATCAACAGTGCACTAGTGTACCTTTTTTCCCCAAAGCCTCTCAAATTTTTGTCGTATTTGCCAGTCTGATTGGTGTGAGGTGAAACCTTAAAGCTGCTTAAATGTTCATTTCTCTAAGTATTAAGAGATTTAGAACATTTTCTTTAATGTGACTGTTGATAGCTTGAATTTTTTTGAAAACTTAATAATCCTTAAGCCTTTTATCTATTGGTGGAAGGCTCTTAGTCTTATAAATTTGAAGGAATCATTTATATATCAGGAATGAGACCTTTATTGTAGAAAATTGTTGCAAAGGTGTTTTTTTGTTTTTGTTTTCCACTCTACCTGTTTCCCTTCTAATTTTTATTACATTAGATTTGTTTGGGGCAGTTAGGTGGCACAGTGGATAGAGCACTGGCCCTGGAACCAGGCCCTGGAGTTAAAATCTGGCCTCAGATACTTCTTAGCTGTGTGACCCTGGGCAAATCACTTAACCCCAGTTGCCTCCAAAACTAGCAAACAAAAACCATTAGATTGGTTTGTACCAAAAGGTTTTAATTTTATGTAATAAATAATAACATTTTTGTAAAATAAAAATTGAATGTTTTATTCTGTAAGATCTTATCACTTATTTGATTGTAAATTCTTCCCCATTCCAAAAAGTATTTTTTCCTTGTTCTTCTTATTTGTTTATGATGTGGCTTAAATATCCAAGTCATTCATCCATTTAGAGATTAAAACTCATTGTCTTTTACCCAAACTCTCCCCTCTTCAAAATTTTTATGTTACTGTTAAGGATACTACCATCTTCACAGTCATCTAGGCTTATAATCTCAGTATCACTTTCAATTTTTCAATCTGACCCTGCATATTCAATATTGCTGAGTCCAGTCATCTCTACATTTACAAAATCTTCCATATGCCCCTTTCTCTCCATATGTACAGCTTCCACTCTGGTGTAGATTCTCATCATCTAATTCCTAGACTATTGCAGTAGTAGCCTTCTGGTTGCTCTCCCTACTCTAATCTATTATATACTCATTAACCAAAGGAATTTTTTTAAAGCTTAGCTCTGGCCAAGTCAGCACATTGCCCCCTAACTCAGTAAACTCTAGTGGCTTCCTGTTAGCCTCCAAGATCAAATATTGAATCTTCTGTTTAGTTTTCTAGTCTTTTCATACCTCCCTTTATTCCATAACTTTATGATTAAGTTGTATTGACTTTTTTGCTGTTCTCCCATGCAATACAACATTCTTCTGATTCCATATCTTTTCATTGGTTGTCTCACATATAAAATGCTTTCCTTCCTCATCAGCTCCCGCCTTCTCTGGTCTCCTTTCGAGACTGCTCGAAGCCCACCTTGTGCAGGAGGCTTTTCTTGTTTGGTTCTTAATGTCTTTCCTCTGAGATTATTTCCCATTTACACTGTAAATATGTTTGTTTGTGAGTAGTTTGTACATTTTTTCTTCCATTAGAATGTGAACTCCTTGAGATCAGGAAGAGATCATATTTTTTGCCTTTCTTTACTGGTACATCGTCAGCTAATAGAGACGCTCTTTGACAGGCTGATTTTAGCAGCTAGTTCTACCATTCTCCCCACTCTAATCCCCCCCCTCCCAATCAGGTCCAGAATAGGACTTTCCCTTATCTCTTTCTCTACTATTTGAAGCAGGAGCTATCTAACATTAAACTGAGTCTGGAATTATCAGTTGCTTTGTTACTGACAGAAAATTCCAGCAAGATTTGTGGATAGTTAAAACCTTTTGGTGTTATAAAATCAATTTTTACAGGTCAGGTTTTTTTCTGTTATCCAAACTCTTTGTTGATGTAGTCTGCCCTCTTTTCCTTCAATATTCTATTTCTCTCTCCAATGAGCCTTACTCAAGTTTTTTTTGCTTCCCCTCATGGTTGATAGATTTCTTCACATCCATATATCTCTTAATATGCAATATTGGTCTGCTGCTGCTTTTATGTATTCTACCGTTTTTGAAATAAGATAAACTTTCCATCATTATACTATATGTGTGACTCTCATCCCACCAAGTTTCAGGGATGTTTATGAGGTCAAACTCATTTCTTTGCATTAGGATCTCATGAATTATTCTTTTGCTTTAAATACCTTAGTTTCAAAGGCTGAATATATAACATTTGATATCTTGACTAAAGAAAGTTTCTCGCAAAAGTGGTTTACTGAGCTTGCTTCCCTGGCAAGTATGGGTACTAGACCTGTGATTTTCGTTGGTATAGGGAATTCTTTGATAAGAAAACTTACTCTGTCAGTGCAAGTTGGTACATTTCGTACAGCCTAGTCTTAAAGACTTGCCCAGAGCCCTGGCAGGTTAAGAGTCTTGCTCAGGGTCACCCAGCAGGGATATGGTACAGGTGGCCTGATTCAGAGGACAGCTCTCTGCTATACAGTAGTCACACAGTCTCTCTGCTTTGCTGCTAGGATCTGCAAAATGTGAAAAGTAGATGAACCTTGAAATGTAAATATAATTTAGCTTATGGATAGTCACTGATGCCGTATTATCAAGGAACCTATTAGAGTAAATATAAAATGATATGGAGTTTTTTTGGACCTGTGGCATGGGCAGTGATTCCAAGCAAAGTCAACAAACATTTCTTAAAGTGTCAGGCAACATGTTAAATGCTGAGGGTACCACACTTCCCCCCCCTCCCCCGGGCAAAAAAAGGAAAAAGAGCTGCTACCATCAAGGAGTACTCATGTTCTAACGTGTAAATATCTAAGAGCATTTCAAAGGTAATCTGAGATTTGAAGGCACTAGTAATAGCTAGGGATGAAGAAGGCAAAGAAAGCTCTGTGTGTGTGTGTGTTTGTGTTTGTATGTGCGTGCATGGCAATTGGGGTTTAGTGACTTGCCACAGCTAGTGAATGTTATATGTCTGAGGCCAGATTTGAACTTGGGTCCTCCTGACTCCAGGGCCGGTGTTTTATCCACTGCGCCACCTAGCTGCCCCAAGAAGGCAACTCTTGAGGGGCATCAGGGGAAACTAAGGTATAGAGAAGTAAGGATGTAAAGCATTCCAGGACTGGAGGAGCAGATAGTGTGAAAGCATTAGGAAAAGAGGTAGGGTGTCCATTTGATGAACTGCTAGTAGGTCAGCGTAACCAGATTAGAGCACTTGGAGTGGGATGAAGTGAAAGGTTTGAAAGGTAGAAAGGGGTCAGGTTATGAAGAGTTTTGAATGCCAAAAAGAGGATCCTACATTTGGTCTTGAATGTAGTAGACCTTCAGGTAATGTCCCTACCCTTTTGCAATATCTCTTTGGTGGCTAAGTGTAGGATAGATTGGAGTGTGAAGAAACTTGAGGCAAACAGACCTGTTAGAAGGCTATTGAAATAGTCCAGGCAAAGAGTTCCTAAGGACCTGAACTAGGGTTGTAGTTGGGTGAGTAGATGGGAGGTAGTGGATGTAGAAATGACAAGATTTTGTCATTGATGGGACATGTTTGGTGAATGAAAATAAAAAGTCAAGAATGACACCAAGGTTGTGCGCTTGGTTCACTGGTGCCCCTTGACAGTAAAAGGGAAATTTGGAAGAGAAGTTTAGGGGTGATGGTGTAACTTGTTACTCTATAGATGAGAAAATTGAGAAGCAGGGAGGTTAAGTGACTTGGCTCATTCACTCCCAGCAGGAAGCTTGCCAATCATTGTTCTGGCTCACTGCCTTCCCTCTTTCTCTTTGAAGATTTTTATTTTTCCTTTTCCCCTTGTGCCTCCTTGGGGCTTTCTAGGTGCACACCTGAGTCCACAGCATCATGAAAAAGTCACCCTTTTATGATGGAGTTTGCATCTTCTTGCCTCTGTTCTCTTCCTGTGGCAGAGGGGAAGGGGAAGTGAAAGGAGGGAAAGGCACAGCCTCTGTTTCTTAATCATACTTGGTGTGTGGGCATTGTGCCTTATACTTAACTTTATGTTTTATGGTAAATTCCCCTTTTTTGGATTCTGCCTTCCCTTTACATCTTTAGAAATTGTTGTGATTCTTTGTCATGTCTTTCAACTCAGATAATCACTCCTTAATTTTTAGAATGTTGTTAAGCAAAACTTGGGCAGCAGAGGGAATGGAAAAACATACCTTCCTGCTTCCCTTAAACATTCTGGTGCATATGCTGCTTTGTGTCCTTGGACCCAAGCTGGTTTTTGTCTTGTGCCGCTCCCTCCGAGCCCCACCCTGCTTCTAGATGTGAGCAACTTAACAGATTTGAGTTCAGCCACAAACCCAGGTTAACAGTAGAACCAGAATCACAGATTAATAGAGGTATTAAGTTCAAAAGATGCTGAACACTCTCTTTGCATAACTTGCCCATATGTTCTAGTCTATGGTGCTGTCAAAATTACGTTATCAGCACCTAATCCCTTTAACAAGGAATATTTTTTAAAAGAATTCTTTTTTTTGGGGGGGGGGTGAGGCAATTGGGGTTAAGTGACTTGCCAGGGTCACACAGCTTGTTAAGTGTCTGGTCTGAGGTTAGGTTTGAACTCAGGTCCTCCTGACTCCAGGCCTCGGGCTCTGTCCACTTCGAGACTTAGCTGCTCCTAAAAGAATTTTTTTAAAGATAAACAGATTAAATGAATTTTTGAGCATAATAATCTGCTTTGATAAAAACAGTAAAAAAAATCTACCCAACAAAAGTCACACTCTTGGTTAATTTATGTTAGATAAAAGTAAAACTAAATTTTGATATCTTAAAAATAAGCATTCAAAAATTCTTATAGAAGGTGTTTTCATAAACTACTGATGGTAAACTGTAATTAGGAGTGGGAGAGGGAGAAGCATATTTTTTTAAACATTAAGTGCTATACTGTGCTCAGCTTTGAGAATATAAAAATAAAAAACATTTGCATCAGCAAAATCAAATATCAGCAAAAGCTTTTTATACTATTTGTGTGATACAAGGTGATAAGTCAGGTGCATACCCACGTGCTTGGTTGCTCTGTAGTTTTATAGAGTTGACTAAGATTATGTATCATAATTTTATGTATAAAAATTACCTTGTATTTAATTATGCTTTACAAATTCTGCAGTAAAAGATAAGTTCCTTGGGAACAGAGACTTTTTAATTTTTGTCTTTGTATCCCCAGTGCTTGGACAACTAGGTAGTTAGTGCTGGGTCTGTAGTCAGGAAGACTTATCTTCCTGAGTTCAAATGTGACTTCAGACACTTACTAGCCTCAGTTTCCTCATCTGCAAAATGAGCTGGAGAAGGAAATGGCAAACTGTTCCAGTATCTTTGCTAAGAAAACCCCAAATTGGGGTCACAAAGAGTTGGGCACAACTGAAATGACTGAACAACAACAAAATCCCCAGTGCCTAGCACAGTGCTGTGTACTTACAGTGGTATATGAATTGCTTGGGACAAGCAATATTTTTGATGGGGTTTAATTTGTGACAGTATTAGTTGTATGTGCTACTTCTTGACACTGGACCAACTCAGAATATCTGTCCTTGACCTGATTAAATCAGATTGAAGAGGTTTCCCTACCTTTTAGTTAGTTCTCTTTTCAGTTGAGTGGTGGATTTTATGCACATATGTATTTCATTGCTGTCTTTTGTTATGTTTTAAATTAACATTAAGAATGGATATTACATGGAAGGAAACATTCAAAAGTTGCAGCTCTTAAAAACACTTTAGAAACATTGTGCCATCTACTTGTGTGTGTGTGTAAGTGAGATGTTTTAGGGATTGTTCAGACCCACAATGAAACAGGATCAATTGCAACAAAGGAAAGTTGGATTGAAAATGAGAAACCGATGCTGCTTGTGAACTGACCTAAGAAATCCTCCGAAAATGTAGTAAAGACCTTGAACAGGCCTCTGCCCTGCTGGAGGGATTGTTATTGATAGTTAACATTAATTAGGTGATTAATGAATCCTCTAGAGTAAGGTTAAGCCTTTCTACTCCATGTGGAAAGAACAGTGAGAAGACTAGTTAAAAAAAAGAAGCATCTAATCATTGCTTTAAAGAAAGAATGCTTGTCATGAGCAAGCCACTATGAAAATTGGAATGCTAAAAATTAGGAAAAGGTAAGTTTTAAAGTTAAAAAACTCACTTTTTAAATTCAAGGCTGTAACAAAAAACTGCTTGTTGGAAGCAGCTTAGGCAAGCCTATACTTAGGCATTTTGACTTTCAGTGGGCCTGGAAATCTTATCCTCAGAATGTTGGACTCTGATGAACATGTTAATATTGAAGCAGAATTGTTGTAGAATGACAGAAATTCCCAAATGGAGATGGGGATATTACAACATAGCCTTGTATTAAAAAATTTCTCCAAGAGATGAAAGTGGCCTAGAAACTCATCTGACTTAAGCCCTATTGAAAATGTGTGGTCTGTAATCAACGATAAACTTGGAATGGTACTTAATAAAGGCACACTTTATATCCAATATGATAAAAGTATAATTTCATGGTTACCTAAAGAATGTGTCAGAATCTTGTAAAACGCAATGCCAAATTGTGTATAACAAGTGATTGCAACAAAAGAACATATTGTATATTAAAAGCGGAATATAAAAGATTTATTGTATAGGTCTGAATACATTATTTTACTTTGCCCCAGTTTATTTTCATGCCACTATGGTAGGTACTCAAATGCTTTCTGTGGTCTCAAAAAAAGTTTACTACAACATAGTGTCTGACACAACATAATTGTGATTATTTTGACTGCTGTTGTGTCTAGTGAATTTAACCAAACCTGTACACATTTGTGTGCTTTAATTATGGGCAATTTTTGTCATATTAAGAGGCATAAATTAGTATTTGCTTTAGTTTAATCTGGTTGCTGAAGAAAAATACCATAGTAAGATACGGTTGCATTTTTATTACACCTCAAAAACACATTATACTGTGAACTTTCATTCTCATGTGAGTATTCATTCCATAGGAAAGACTTCTCTTTCAGAACTTTTAGGAAAGTGAGTGTACCTCACCTTCTAGAGTGTGCTTTTGAAAAAGATACATAGAAATATTTTAAGTGCATTATTTTAAGTGCATTAAAAGTACCTAGTTTTTTTTCAAAGAATTCTGTAATGAGAGACCTCTTCAAACTGGATCAGTGAATCTGCTGTCGTGTAATTCCGGATTTGCTGTGAGACTGTTAAATGTGGTAGTGATTTGTCACCTGACTGATTTGTTCTAGAAAGCTTATTATTCTAAATATTGATGAATAGGTTACATTGGAAAGGTGGCTTACTGGTCCAAAAAGAGAACACAAATGATGTCAGCGTTCTAACATGTGACTCTTTTGTGTGCATGTAGGAGAACTACGGCATATCACGAAGCTGAAGCCCTGGAGCCTCTTTGATGTGCTTGTGGAGAAATATGGTTGGCCTCATGAAGATGCTGCACAGTTTACAGATTTCCTGATTCCGATGTTAGAAATGGTTCCAGAAAAAAGAGCTTCAGCTGGAGAATGCCTTAGGCATCCTTGGTTGAATTCTTAGCAGAATCTGCAAATATAACATTCTGAGCTAGCAAATATTTTCCAGTACATCGGACCTAAATGGTGACTCTCAAATTCTTTAACAGGATTACAAGTGAGCTGGCTTCATTCTCAGACCTTTATTTTGCTTTGAGGTACTGTTGTTTGACATTTTGCTTTTTGTGCACTGTGGTCCTGGGGAAGGGTAGTCTTTTGTCTTCAGCTAAGTAGTTTACTGACCCACTCTCTTCTGGAAACACTTAATACCTTGTCTCTAAACATTGTTTCTTGTGTTGTGTGGCATCCAAATATCATTTTCTTGAACGAAAAATACTTTCCCCCTCTTTGTGTTTCGGCAGGTTTTGTAACTATTTATGAAGAACTCTTTTAGCTGAGTATTCTATAATTTACACGCTTAAGAAATTATCAAGTTGGAATCAAGAAAGACATGGCAAGGAAATGTAATTTTATCTGCTGGCAAAGGGATATCATTCTTGTATTATAGTATATGTAAATGTAACCTGTAAATGTTTCTTTCCATTAAATTTGGGATGGGACTCCAATTTCAGAGTAAAGCTACTAAGTTTTGAGTGATTTGTAGCCTTTAAGTTGCATGTAGCATACATCAGCTGCTTTGAAGTTATATGAACTTCTAATTCCATAGCAATTCTTTTTACATTGGATTTTAAACAAAGCAGCTCTCATTTACAAAATTTCTTTACCCATATGGCACTTTAACAGAAGGCAAGACTTACTTCTCATTCTAAAACATGGATTGCACACTTGCACTCCCATTGGACATTTTGCATCTTTTTTCTTTGAAGTGCTTTTAAGGAAAAATAGCAATTTCCCTTATAATGTGATAACATGCTACAATGTGGTATTTATTTCTGACTACAAGCACTGAGTTGAACTATATGCAGGTTAAATTGAGCAAAGGAAACATTTCTATACGTGCAATGAAAATTATGTTTGAGAAAGGGTATTCTATGCCTAAAAAAGCAAGGGATATAGTGTACAATTTGCAATGCAAGGGAACCCCACCAAGTTTCAGAGGTCAGAGATCACTGTTCATTCTTCATGTAGCTTTACATGTTTCTAACAACAAATTGCACTAGTATTTTTGTCTTTCCATGACTCAAGTACAAAGAAAATGATTTCCCTTTTGCAAGTTGCAGTTTGGTTTATGCGTGTAGAATCCAGGACACAACCATAGTAGGCAATACAGATTTTAGAATGTTAATATACAGAGGTATTTTACCTCTTTTAGAAGTCAGTGGGATGAATGTAATTTTTTTTTCCAGTTTTCCACATTATGGTGCCACTTTTTCTTGACTTTGTCCATTTAAATTTATTCACATGCCTTTGCAATAACTAGATTGTGAAAAGATACCCAAGTGTTGTAACAATAACCTATTGTTTGAGGTGCTTGCAGTTGTCTAATTAATTAAAGTGTTTTGGTTTTTTTTTTCAGACATTGTGCTGGTCATTGGACTATGTTTGACATAACTATATACTAACATTTTTTAGTTATTTACTATTACATGATTTTAGCATTATATATAACAAAACTCAATGAATTGAATGTTAAGGTGTTGGAACCCTAGTTGCCTAACTTAGGTGGTACGGTTAAAGAACCAGAAATCAGTTATTTTTAAGAGTAGAATAGGAATGTGGAAATTGAGGTGCATTCTAAAGGGAATAGGGTTCCCGAAGCCAAAAGTGAGTAGTCTTCCAATAGGGTTTTAATCAGTGATGCTTCTTGCTCATCATGTCTTAGAACTTTCTTTGAATAGATAAAGAGGGCAGGCTTAAATTGCATCAAGAGGGATACAGATGTAATGTAAGAATTTTGAAAAGCTAACATTTTGAATAGAATTGATTTAGGTTCAAGATGTTGGGCATTAGCTGATACTCTGAGATCACTGCCAGCCTTAAAACAAAAACATAAAGGAAAGTAAACTACATGAGTTGTTTAGGCTTTCAAAACTAGATAGAGATGATTTAGTCTTAATGGCCTAATTTTATGTTTTCTTGCTCATGGTTAATAAGGTCAGACTACAACCCAAATCTCTTGACTTGCCCAGGTTTCTTAAGTTAGTGGAAATGTCCTAGAATATGATTCATTGTAAGACAGTACAGCAAACTGTTGATCACTGACATATAGTAGAAAGCATGTTTGACTGGGAATTAGAACCTGAATTCAAATAATGGCTCTGATACAGACTTTTTGTATGTGCCACTGGGTAAGTCACAACTTCTCATGGTCTTTCTTCATCTCTGAAATGGAGCATTGAATTAGATGACCTCTAATGATCTCTTTAAGGTCTAAAACCACAGGTGTAACTACCTACTCACTGACCCTAATTTGATCTCTCATTCCCTTTTCTTCTCTCCATGTGAAGCCTAGTAAATAATGATAAATAGCATATAAAGAGACTTCCTCCTTGTAGAGATTTGAAGCATTGAAAGCAATTTGTAACCTGTTAAGAGAAATGTTTTTTAACTCTAGAATTTTTTTTTTGGCCTGTTGGACTTTAGTACTAAACACATGCAAGATGATACATGGTCAGAATAGGATCGTAGAAAGTGGAAGAGATCTTAGAAGCCATCTAGTTTAATTCCCTCATTTTACAGCTGAGGAAACTAGATGTGAGAGAAGTTGCCCAACATCACAATGGTGAAATGGGAGAACTGAGATTTTAATCCGGACCTGCCTCCAGAACCAGCACTCTTTTCCCTATACTGTTGCCTCTTGGGTCTTTAATTTTTTTTTTCCAATTGCTGATGTGGGGCAACAGTGGGGATTTTAGTCTTGCTCTGTATAACTCAGTACATTAAGCTAACATTCATTGTGCTCTTTTCTGAAATAGTAATATACTAGAAGATTTTTGTACATTAGAAAAATTGACTAGGCCCTCAATTTAGTTTTTTGACTGTAGGTTCTAAGGCTGTTTTTTTCTTTGAAAAAAAATGTATAATTTTGGTAGTATCTAGTTTCTACCTGTTATTAAAGATCTAATTTTGGGGTGGAGAGTATTGTGGTGTAACTGCACTTGCCTGTTTTATTAGAATAAAAGATAACAGAATCAAGACTTTTTGCTTATGAAACATTACAAGCTAAAGTACATATATACACACACACACACACACACACACACACATACACACATGCATATGCATGTGTGTGTGTGTGTATGTATATACCTATCTCATTAAGTCAGTGATTTATGTTCCATGTTTGAGAATCACTTGTTGACCTAAGGAGTATTCCCAAGACAAGGTGTTTGTCTAGTAGCTAGACCATAATCCAGAACTTTACTCCAAGTTATCCAGAGGCTAAAATTTCACTCACATCCTGTCTCCAGATCACAAAATTGGTCTAAGCCTCAAAAGATTACATCATTGCAACCCACCATTATTGACTACGCTACTACAAAAGGAATTTTAAAAATGGAAGTACTACTATAACTTGTTATAGTTATAGCCAGTGATTACCTTTTCATATTAAGAGGCGCAGAATATGGCAGAAAATGACTCAGAAGTTAAAAGTAATATTGCCAAATCTAACATGTAGATTTTTTAGATGTTTGCTTACCTTTATTTTGAAAAGGTTTTTCTCCAATGACAAACTAAGGTTAAAAAATTAAATAAAGGGTCATTTAGGAGAAGAAGAAAAAAACTGCCATTACACCAAATGGGTAGAATAACAATAGCTATATGTCATATCCCAATGCTATCACCTTTTTATCTCTTCCATAGAATGAAATATATGGCCACTTATAAAATTTTCTCTTCAGAAATACCAATTATTTTTTATATTTTTCAGCAACCAAGGAATTGAAAATTGATAACGGAAGGTATCAGTCATACTTCTCATATAATTCCATTTTTAAATAACTTTATCTTTACAACAGAGTTGGATGTGTTTCTAAATCATTTTGAGAAAATTTTGACAGACTGCCTACTAGCCCAGTAGTCACTTTTCTTCCAAGAGGTATCTATCCTATGTTGCAATAATAAATCTACTTTTAGACTAGAATATAACAGCTATATACTAAATGTGCAAACAAGTAAACATTAATGGGGTTTCAGACTATAACTTAAACTGTCTGGTATGAACTTTCCATTTGTAACTGTGCCAACGTATGACTTATGTGAAATGCAAAAATGGAATGATCTAGTTTTATATGCTTGTAAGATGCTTCACCGAGTAAACCTACATGAGTATTTCAGGTAGTTTCTCTGGCTCTTACTACTGCATAAACAGGAGGGAAACAAAAAGAAAATGTTTTCTGTCCTTGTCTGCTGGCTAAAAATCTGAGGTAGTGTTCACTTATTTTAAAGGTTGTACAGGACAATTTGGTAAAACTGACATAATTGTGATTTATTAACATGAATTAAAATGCCCAACCAGTGCTGCAATGTGACAGTATATTAAAAAAATTTAAATGTCATATACTGTACTACTTTCACAAAGATCACACATTTTTGCAAAAAGAGACTTGTCATATGTACAATACTATATCAAATGAGCTGTCAGCAATTTTACACGCAAAAGAAATACAGTATTTACAGAACTTGTCAGAAGACATTAGAAACAATCTATACATTAAATTACATTTTTCTGCAAATAACCGATGAAACAAAAGAGCCAAGTCCACACCAAACTATAAAAATCTGTATTGCATTTTCTACCTAGATGCACACACAGAACTGTTGACAGAATGGGGGGAAAAACCTGTTAGTGCCACCACTTAGCTGTGTACTTATTACATACGTATAAAAAGTAATATAGAAAACATTCACTAAATGAATTTAACTGCAACAATAAAATTTAAGATTATGCAGCATCAAATCTACTGCCAGAAAAACAGCTGGAATGTTCACTTACCAAAAAAAAGATACCTAATACTGGTTTAACAGCACGTTTTTCAGGAATTTTAAAAAGCAAAAAATGGAAAAAATACAATGAAAGAGCACTGGTGTTTGTTTTTATACAAAGTTTCATGTACAAGCTTTAAAAAGTACCATGAATAGGTACATATGAAATATACAGTTTATCTTACAGAACATTTTAAAAATGTCTTAGGAGTCCTTGTTAATGCCACCCTGAACCATGGTAACTGTTCTGAAATGTTGGTGGCACCTGTGCTCTGTGAATTGGAATCTGTCCAGGCACTGGAGATGCCTGCTGAGGTCCTTGAACCCCATGTGGCAGGGTTACAGAGCCAGGATGTGGACAGAACCCTGAAGCTGTAGGTGTTGGAATACTGTTTGGTCCTTGTGGCTGGAGATGAGGACCTTGGACTGGTAATGGACAGTGTGGTCCTGTTCCAGTAGGCTGGTGTTGGGGTCCAGGTCCCAGGGGTGTATGATGTGTAGCTTGGGAGGGATATGATGGTACAGCTGGATGAGCACTTGAAGGAAAAAGTGGAGGTCCTTGATGAGGGGGGTGGTGTAAGGCTTGAGCTGATGACGCATGATGCCCAGAAGCCAGAACACTGGAAGGTGGAGGTGGGGGCGGGGGTGGAGCTGTATTTACTACATGCTGGTGTTGTGCTTGCAGACCTTGGTGTCCTGGGGTGGGATGGGGGGGATGGTGATGAGGTGCAGGGCCTGGTGGAGGAGGGGGTGGTGGTAAATGGTGCCCAGCAGTTTGAGAATGAATATGTGAACCAGGGGCTACTGCATGAACAGGCCCTACTACATGTGCTACAGAGTGCTGCTGATGGGAACTCGGCTGTTGTACAAGATGTGGTCCTGGAGCAGGTGGTGGTGGGGGAGGGGGTGGAGCTGCTGAAGCTTGATGATGAATGGTAGAGTTCTGAGATGGCAAAAAATGCCCTGAAGTTACATGGTGTCCTGGAACTGGTTGTTGACTTGTGGTACCAGGAAGTGCTTGATTTGGTCCAGGTGTAAACAAAGTTTGTTGGGAAAGGCTACCCTTTAACTGATTATAACTCTGAAAGTTTGCAGAGGGCTGCTGGTTTTGATAATAAGATGATGAAGAGGGAGGAGGAGGAGGGGGAGGAGGTGGTGCAGTACTGTTCAAATTTTGTTGGTTAAATTGACTGTAAGTTGCTGAAGATTGTCCTGAAGGTGTCTGTGTAAATAATGCTCCAGTAGCTGGCTGCGGAGTATTGGACTGAAGGCTCTGTGCTGCTGGATAAAAATTTCTGTGAGAATCTCTCTGAGGTGCTCCAACTTGAGGTGACTGAGAATGGTGGGCCCTGTAGGGAGATCCTAACTGCTGTGCATGAGGCTTTGGTGAAAGATAACCATGCTGTACAGGTGTAAGAGGAGTAGATGACTTCGGCGGATTTTCTACATGAGGTGATGGGGGACAATGCAACTTCAAAGGTGCAGAAGGAAGCTTTTGTGACAGTTGTCAGCTGAACTACGCACATGTGACTGAGAAGAATGAGTCTTTGAAAGTGCTTGGACATTTGACAGCTGCTTCTGTTGTAGCTCTGCTTTTTGAGGATTGGCATTCTCACTCTCGGGTGTATTAACTGCCATCTCCCACTGAGAATCTAGTTTTGTGGGTGTCTTTCCAAGTGACTGGGCAGGAACTGTAGGACCTGGTGAACAAGGCTACATGAAAAAAGAATGAGTCAATATAACATTTATAAACTGATTTTACATATATTAAAAACAGAGAAGGGGCCTTAGTAAAATGTGAAAATTATACAACACTTGTGCAAGAGTTGTTGTTTTGGGAGATAGATAAACTTGCTATGACTACTTAAAATTATAGAATTTCAGGAGGTTTCAGATTTAGATTTTTCAAAAATTTCTCTAAACCCTCTCCCATTAAACAGTTATTTACAAACAAACAAGCTAATACTGCATGGTCATAATTTTGTTGATATCCTTAAATTATACCTTACCTAGGAATTCTTTGAATAATAAGTTTAAGCTAAATGCAAATGAATTGATATTTTTTCCAATTCAATAGTATTGTCAGTAGTATTGCTGGTAACTATTCTAATGCACATAAACCTTAAAGCAATGGGCATACTTTAATTACACTCCCATTCCAAGAACTTTTCTTGTAAAAGAGAGTGGTGTTGTAGGGGATAAGTTAGAAAATTATACCCCCAAAAACATCTGAATCAAATTTTTTTTGAAACTAGGAAACAGTTTATGGGTTAATTAGTTCATTATTATTAAATACCCTATGATTATTTAAGGTAAATTACTCAAAACTTAATGAAATGTATTCTACCTGGTTTCCTTGTCCTACCTGGGAAAAATATCAATGTTTCACCACTGAAAATCACTTCTGAGGCCACAAAGTGCCAAAACTCTCCCCCCAATTTGTTAAGTTTCCCTGCTGAACTTAAAATTACTTTATTTGAAATATATCTTTATTCTTAGAACTTTTGCACTCATTCTAGTTACTTGCAAAAATCCTCCTCACTTAATGATGGAATAGAGTAGAGATCATGGTATTTAGAGAAATCATTCTGACACTAAGAATCATGTCAAATTACTTCTGGAGACAAATTAAACTGTTAGCATTCCATTCTACACTAGGACTTAATGAAGATTTGACTGATATTCATAACAAATAAAAGTAAATCATAAAGAGCGGGTTTTCAAAAGAAAATAAAGACTATTTGGTGAATAAGGTAAGTGAAACACAAACTATGTAAGGGGTAGCAGGTCAACGTTCACAAATTGATTATTATGGTTACAGCTCAAATCTAGACAACTGCATACCAATCAACTTCATTTTTTTTTCTGAACTGCTACATTCCAAGGTGCTGTGTTATTTATTACCTTGCTCACTTTTGAAGGACTTTTACAAGTCTTTTGAGAAGTGTCTGGGGATGGACATTCATTTGTGGTTGTGGGCTCTGGATTTTCAGGATCAGGGTCTGTAAAATTAAAAAAAAACATAGTAAAATGTAAAATCACATGATAAACAGTCCTTTTGCAAACACTACAATGGAATTTACATTCAACTATTCAGACCAACTTTTATAAAGATTTTCTTCTCAGTGATTAAAAAGCTGTTTAAAACTACAACTGTGATTGATAGGTCATCCACTTACTGACCTTCTATAAGTTCACTGAAAGAAGGGACTGGGACCTTAAGTTGCAACTGGGGAATGTGATTTGAATGAGATGAAGGTGAAGACTGAACATGATTCGGTGAGCATGGGATACAAGGTGATTCTCCCCCTACAGATGAAGCAAACCCAAATAGAATATTAGAATTGCTATCAACTATAATATACACTGGTTAGTTGAATTCACTTCCAGGTAGGAGAACAAAGGAACTTACCACTATCTTTGTCTTTCCTATGATCACTGAGAAGTAAAGCTCTCTGATAGCTCCTCTCTCTTACTTGTTCCACTGAAGTTGAAGCAGTCCTTTAAAATACCAGAATGAAAGAATTTTGTTTCAGCTTTTACACAGTTCTATATTTAGGCCCACTCTGTTGTGTATCCATACCTCAGACAAACAATGGAATATGATGAGAGTTTTTATGGTGGTTGGGCACAGAAATTTTGTATTGTTAGTATCTACTTATTATCTTTGCTGCAGTTTGTATTTCCTATGCATGAAGAAGAAAGCTTCCTAATAATGGGAAACTAACAAAATTATTTGGGAGACATTTTTAAAGAGGAGTAAAACCAGGAATACTTGGTTGAATTCAATTTTGCCACCATGAATAACTTAATAAAAATCATGAGAGTATTCCTTTTATAAACTACTGTATTAGCTGGTTTTTATAAAGCTGTTTGTTTTAGAATCAATCATATCAGAATTGTTTGTTTAGAATGAAACCTAGGCAATCTTTAATTTAATCCAGGGACCTAGATTCACAGAATATTTCAACTCTAATTAAAAGCATTTCTTATGTAACATGATTATATTCTTAAGGAAAAAACAAATCTTTTAAGAAATGTTATCCATATTTAGGAATTGTCAACAAAATTAATGAAGCTATACAATTAAACCCACTTGTCTTTAGAGTCACTTTACACACAAACCCCCACCTCTCTAAAAAACAAAAACAAAAAAAGTGGTAGAAGTCAGCACAATTGGCTCCAAATGACTTGTGCTTGTTTCCCCATCCAGACTCTCTACTACCCCACAATAATTTGTGTTATTAAGCGCATCAAATACAAGATCAAAAATTTCTTGAAGATTCCCTCCATCTTCTCCAGGCTCTACATTTCAAAAGCAGATTCTATAGCAGCTCCAGCCCCAACCAATCTAGTCAGAAATAAAAAGCCAAAAATGTAATGCCTTCAAATTAGTTTCTTGAGGTAGGACCTATTTCAATTACATTTGCTACTGTTTTGAAGCTTCTCTTTTGGCACTCAATTTGGCACAGAATCAACCTGAGTCATACTCTGTATCCCTTCCCTTTACCCCCTCTTCCCACCCAAATGACATTATCCAACAACTCCAACTGACTTTTGGCTGTTTATATAGAATCAAATCTACTTAATAAGGACGAAGATTTATCATCACTGAGGATCCTCAAAAGAAGAGGCCAATGATTCTGAAGGTAGGTGTCCAAATAGAATGCCAACAACAGTGGAATAAGTACATGGCTTCCCAAGATAATATATTAGTAGAATGTAAAGTTAAGATTTTTATAGTAATATCATGCTGGATTTTAAGTGGCAAACTGATTATAAAAATGTAATAATTACTTTTATTTCCCAAATAAGTTAGTTTTTCTTTCCGAGTTAGATTGTGGTAATGTCTACTAAATTTTATTTAGAGAACTGAAAAAATAGAAGACAAGCATTAAAAGACAGAGTTTGATCCACATAAAAAATTGTGTTAAAAATTTTTTTTTAAAATAAACTATTTCATCCCTTAAAGAGGAAGAATTCACTTTCATTTACTTTGGAACATCTGGCATTACATAATAAAATCTGATACAAAATCTGCTAATATTTTTCTTTAGGCAATAACTTGATGAAAAATTGCTTTTTTGATGTAGATTCATTCTTCCGAATCAACAGATCCTTACTATATATTTGTAAGCTGGTAGCCCAAGAGAAATAAGAAAATAGGCTGAAAAGCATTCTGGCAGAATTACAATCAACACCAATTTTCTTTATCCTTTTCCCTAAAACAGCCAGAGTCTGATTTGTTCAGAGCTTTGTTTATTCAGGGTAGGCTGGGAGTCTATGGAGTTTTATGCCTTCAGCTCCCACACAGTACAGAAACACCTAGCTTAACTGAAAGTGTCTCTAAAATTCATAGAAAATAATATTTAAAATGTGACCCACAATAATCAGAACCAGAAAACTCAGCAAAAGAAATTAATGGCATTTGCAAAAAGATGGAGTGGACTAGAATGCTAAGGCTCTAAAGCCCATGTATGTTCTCTTAATTAAAATCATCCAATAAATTTGCAGAATTAAGTGGTTTGAAACTCAGATTAACCAAGACCCTTTAAAAAGCATCTAAAAGACAACACATTTTGGACATTCTTTTGCTGGGCACAACCACATTTCTCACTTGATTAGAAGAAGAAACAATTAACTAGTGTGATTTCTCATTTCTCCCATATGCAAATAGGATTTCTATTTAAAACTACTCATCGTTATATGATTGCCATCTCTCTGAAGATTAAATTAGCATTACTACCTTCTTCATTTAAGTAGTTTTTAGTACTTTAGTACTTTTCAAGTTTTAAAATCTTAGACCATCAATCAATCCACTTACCACTGAACTTCTGGTTCATTTTTTTCACCAGAAGATGTTTCTTTTACTGGGCAGTTATTGCTGATTTCTTCTGAAGTAGCATTATAAACAGCAGTTGGCAATGGTAAAGGTAGGCTACTAGTGTGGTCTACTTGCTCCCCATTTTCACCACTGTTGCTACATCCATCATTTGTATTGCTGCTGTTGCTCATGTTTCCACCCATAGTAGCATGAGGTGACACAGTAACTAGAGAAAAATTGTCAGCTTTGGAGCCACTTTTCCTAGCTTCCCGCTGTCTCTTACGGTATTCTAATAAGGACACCTAAGATGACAAAGAAAAACACATCATTTTTGCTTAGTTTGTCAAAGTCAATATATTATTAGTCTAAGAGTCTCTACATTCACATTAGGAAAATTACATGCTCCTGCAAAATGTACTTTTTAGTGTTTGCTATAGAATCTATATAGTTGTAGTGCGTGTAGAATTTGCAATACAAGTGCTTTAAGTTCCTCTTTTGTTTCCAAGTAGGAAGACCACCTCTGGAATTTAACTCAGGCAGGATGTTGGCCAGTCAAATAACATGATCAAATTAAGGCCAACACTTGCAATTATTTATGAACAGATGTAAGAGATGCACACAACTCTGTGAAGAGGGCAGATATTCAAGGTCACACATTAAGTTGTACAACAGAGACTATCCTAGGGGATACGATAATGTTTAATCCAATGCTCATTCCTGCTGCAACATACTGCCTCTTTCATACTAAATTATTACCATACGGAAAAAGAAAATGGATATCAGAAAAAGGATGCTGTTCTGAAAATCAAGAAATGTAGGTTCAAAGTGCTTTGGCTAGCTTTTTGAGCCTAAGGCAAGTCATTTAATATCTCTGGGTTTCAACTTCTTTATGTATCAAATTTTAGAAAGGAATAAGCTCTAAGGGCCCTTGTAGTTCAGGCATTCTAATGGTACAATGATTTTTGCTTCATTCTTTCCTGTTTGAGTTTATTCTTTTTATTTACTTAGATGAAATGAATTATAAAGTTAATCTTGATCTGAAATCTAAAAAAAATTTCTAAAAATCTTAAAAAAAAGATTTTCATTATCAAAACTATATTCCTTGGTCATATAGTAGTTCTAATTATTCCATTTCTCATATACCAATGCAAATTTTAATGTGAAAAAATTAAATTCCCAGTAAGCTTTAAAGATAAAAAGATACCAAGCCTCTCATGGTCATATAAAGGCTTCTTAAAGTACACACATGCTCAGGAGATTTAGGTAGAGATAATGGAAAAAGCTTTCACCTTTTTCTTTTGTGGTGGATTCTGGGGTGTACAGCTCCCCTCAACCGCAGTGTCGTTAACTGTCCTTCCAAACCCTGGGGGAAGTCCATCTTCTGAAGAACAGAACACAGAGGTCTCCATGAACACTCCTCTGGAATCATCTTGCACTAGGCACTTTGGCTCACTTACTCGGAAGCCACCTCCAACCTCCAGCTGATGGGAAGGTGTTAAGTCCCTTAAATTGGAATTCACTGAGGAAAAGTTCACACCTGTTCTTTCAGGACTTTTAACCCAAGAAGAATAAACTGTGCTTCTTCCACAGGGAGCAGGTTCAAGCTGGCTGTTAGAGTCAGTCCTATCCTGTGAGGGGGTCTCCAAGGTTTTAGGAATGGCAGTGTGCTCCACTACATCACCTCCAGTCTGTAGGTCTGATACTGACTCCTTGTCCCCTGTGCACTGCCTGGTTATATCAGTTCTGTTTCTTGGGCTGGAATACCCAATGGTCTTTATTTCTTGCAGGCCCATTTCTGTCAAATTAGAGTTTCTAAAAGGACCCACCGTCAACATAGTTGGTGTTCTTTCATAGCCCTATTTGAAGGAGAAAAAAAAATAAAATGATATCAACATCCACAGCCCATGGCTTAATTTTTTAGTTTTAGAAATTGATACATCTAAGGTAAACACCACTAAGTGCTTCTTATTTTAAAAATATTTACCTCCTGGTTATAAACTCGTCTTTTAATTTCTGGTGAACTTTCTGGGGAGGAAATGTTCTATAAAAAAAAATGGTGATTAGTAGTAATGAAGTCAAATCTAAAACAGGATACAAATGCAAAAGTTTTCTGTTTTAACATTTCCAAGAGTACAGATAGACAATTATTACTATTAAATCATTAGTTTACATTGCTACTAATTCAATGGTGTAGAACAGAATCAAAGTTGCCATGTTTGTAGAGAAATTAATAAAATGATGTTTAAAACGAACATTTACAAATTGAAATTCCAGTATGCTACAAATATAAAAAGATAAGAGTTTTATAACATTATTTAAAATGCTTCCTAAAGTATATACAGATTAAAAAAATGTATATAGCTAACTGTTTTCTTTTGTGGTGTAAAACTCCCACTGATAAAATTGTTCTAAAAATTATGCTTATTTTTACTTAAATCTTTTAGAAAGGCATTCCTACAGTTTAGAGGATATTTGGAGATCAATTTTCCCAAACACTGTGTAGCAAGCAAAGTTATGTGAGGCAAAATATCAAAACTTTTTTTGTGTTCTCTCACCTCAAAATGCATAGCATTTCCCTGTATACCAGGAGTTACTGGGGTAACTGGTGAATATATGGGTTTATAACCATTCCTACAAGTTTCATCCTCTGATTTTGTCCTAGGAGGAGTAGCAAATAATGACGGGTCCGTAGCAGTGATATCCACGTGAGTTGGTGTAGCATATGGAGAAGGAGTGGGTGTAGAGGTTTCGGAATAAGCAGAATCCAATAGCTGATACAGTCTTCGTTTTTTTAGTGGGGTAGTTAAATCTGTAATCAAAAACAAAACAATTTTTAGAAAAGAACACAACTGGCTTTAAGCTAAACATATCTTATTCTGTAATAGTGATACACTACTCAATCTTTAAAAACTGAAATTGTTATGAGAGCTAAATTTTGATATCCCAAAAGTACAGTATTCCAAGCAACTAAAAACTGTACTTAATATGAAACAATTTTCTTCAGAGTATAGATGTTGCTAATAAAGTTGAAGTTTAATGTAGTTTAATATAAACTACATCGATAAGTTATGCCTAAATTATACTATTTTAAATGAGTTGCCCAGTGGGTCAGCTGATAGTTCGAAGGCCAAAACAACAGTTAGTTACTTTCCAACTTTATTCTGAGTCTCAGCAAATTCTTCAAAATAGAAATTTGTACAAAAATTAGAATTTTTAAAAAAATTAGAATTATGCTTACTTCAGTGAGATGTACAATGCTTGATTTATGCCAGATTAATAACAAAAACAAATATCTTTACCTGGAAGTGAACAGCTATCACTGAGTAACAGTGGACTTTTATTTTCACCATTGACAGCAGGGCTTCTAGATCTTTCTTGGCATAATGAACTAAATTTATCTATAACTGCTGAATTTTCTTCTTCTAATGCTTGCTTCAACCATCGCTAAAATAACAAAAGGCCACAGTTAATATAGTCTGTACTGTGGAGCAAACTGCAAAAGCACCAGAATGGAACACTGTTTATTCCAATATTGCTAATGCCAAGAAAAGTTTACCTTTTTGCATGAGCCAGAGCTATTTTCAGTAGGTTCTTTTCTTCTCCTTTTTTCTGAAAGGAATGGTGAAGTAAATCTAATATAGTGCTTGGGAGTAGAATACACATGGGGGCTGTAAGTAAGGCCCGGTAAAGAGTTGAGTTGTGTAGCCAATACTTCTGGATCTGTAGTTATTCGAAGAGGCCTTTCTGAAAGGCTCTCTGAAGATTTTCCTGTCTTCTCGCTCTTCTCACTTAACCATTCATTGACTAAGTGCTAAATAAAAGAAAAAGATGAATAAGGAAAGGTGTCTGGAATTTCAGAAGTCTAAGTTGCTTTAGTAACTAAAATATTATACTAAAAAAAATGAAACTTTAGACCCAAAGCTAAATATAATCATTAAACTAAGATAATCAGTTGTTCATTCCACTTTCTTACAACACTGAAATGGAAACATACTGCATTAGCAAACAGATTTTTCCCAGAAACAGTTTAACATATTACAAGAATTATGAGCTAAAATATATACGTTCTATTTAAGCTGTAGCTTGATGTGGAAATGGAATTTTCATTATGTTGCTATAGTTAAAAATTAGGGGGAGGGTGGCTTCATTTAAAGCTTATTTTCTCATAAACTGTTTTTAAATACCACAAATGTAAATTAAAAAATTTTTAAGATAAATACTATGCTAATATTTTATCTAATTTTTACTACTCTAGAAGAAAAAAGATTTCCAAATTTTCCTTCACATAACTTTCTTTTCTCCAATAATCTAATCATTACCTCCCAATACATTCAGTAAGCTTATTTAATGTTCACTGTATACTAACTTACAGATTTCTTTGGATGCTTATCTTCTCCGAAACAAATCTCAACCTACATGACAGAATTTAGGCCATACAAAATCCCCAAAGGTGAGAAATCCAGAAAAAGTACTTGTATTTCTACAATACTTATATTAAAATGTAGTTTAAGAAGTGATTGAGAAAAATATTATGCTACTGTGTTCTTCCAAAATACATTAAAATGGTTCTTAGCTATTTTCCCAGTCTTAAATGGAGCAATCAATTATGACCAGAATTTTAGACCTAGTAAAAATACAACCTTGCAAATATTTTATTAAAGTTGTAAATAATATTAGATTCTTATGGATAATGGTTTTTTAAAAACAGCTTAGTTTACAGCTTCCCTTAAGTGGGTCTGTCAATCACAATTTTTGTTATCCTCATTTATAAGGTGACACAAATTCAAAGGATACAAAAATAATCTTTTTTTGAATATGTAATATTTGTATTAATGGGCTTCAGAAACATCAACCTTTTTCTTGTTTAAAAGTGAGATACCTGATCTTGAAAAGCTGTTTTATTACTTATCTGGGATGGGGAAAATGTTCATATTAACCTGTATACCTAATAATTTATTTCAATGATGTATAATGATTCCAAGTAAAAGATGAAGTAGCAATATCCAAATAGAAAAAAAATTCACTTAAAACATGAGGGGAACAGGAACATTATTAACTACTGATTTGTAAGAAAACAAATTTTAATTGCTATAATTATGTTTCTTGTTCTTTTTTTAAAGCAAATTGTACCTTTTTTGTTTTGGGATACTTTGTAGGACATTTATTAAGTGCTGGAACTTCAGCTTCAGTAACTATTTCTGCTATGGCAGTTTCAGTTTCAGGCTCTGCTGCAAGTGCAGTATTCTCGGTTTCATTTGGTTGTGAAGTAACTTCTACATCAGGAGAAGATGGCTGGATATCTGAACACATGCTGACAGTTCTGTGTCGCCGGCGTTGCTGTCCAATGTGAGTTCTACTACGAGAAAAGCTTTTTCTCTGCTTAGCTCTATTTACTTTGGCAGGGGTAGGCTTGCTGGCAGCTTCTTCCTTTGTTGTTTCCTATTAAGATATAAACCATAATTGGCATTTTTGGCATTATGTGTATTGCATTATGCATATGGCATTATGGAAAACAAACATTATTTTTCTACTACGTTATATAGGTAGACAAAACCATTTGCAATAAATACAAAAAGCAGGCTATGATTATAATCTTTATGAATGCAGACATAATAATTTAGATAAAAAAGGAAATACAATATTCATCATAGAAACAAAATGATATATATCTGCATCTATTATCTTTTGGTTCTGACCATTTAACATAGAACTACCTGGTGCTATTGAATATAACTAAGGGTGTCTGATTTTAATTGTTTTTCTTTTTAAGGCAAATCAAAATTCTTAAAATTTAACTGCAAGGTGAAGTCATAAAACAAACTGAAAATTAAACTGAAGTAATATATACCTGAACAACTTCAGCATCATTGACAGTCTGTGTATCTTTACATTCTGTTTTAATTTCTGTTTTTGCTGTGCTGATTCGTTCCAAAGCTTGTTCCCTTCTTTTCTCTCTCTTCTCAAGTCTGGCAAAAGCTTGCAGAATAGCTTCCATTTTCCTTTCTTCTCTTGTCTAGGTAACCAAATAGGACAGTCTTTTAATGAACACTTCTATAAGTGTAATAAAGGTAAAGCCATAATACCGCTTCCAGCCAGGTCTACATCAAAGAAATCTAAATGCTCCTTAGGTAATAAACCACTACGACAATGCTGACAAAATATATCCCCTGACTCCAAAAGACCATAAACATATTCTCAAAAGTATTTTTAATAGTCATTCTAACAAATCTGTTTCTTAAAATGCAAATGAAAGACTGCTGAGAACATATTAAAGAAAAATGTAGCTTTGAATTTTATACATACCAAATAGTATTTTAAAACTGTATACCATAAGGTTAAATTGCAAAAGAGACATCTTATTTCTACAACCAAATCAATTTAATTTTTGTACAGTCAAGTTACACATACGTACATACATACATCACAGGAATATTTTATTTAAAAACACTACTCAGTTCAGTTTAACTAGTGTTTATTCAGTATCTAATTACTATGGGCAAGAGTATCAAAGAAAGACACAGACCCTGCCCTAAAGGAGCTTACGTTCTAATATGGGGGGAAAAGACAAATAATTCTAGTACAAATGAGAGTGTAGTTCGCTATCAATGGAAGGTCCAGGTAATATGCTATGAGAAACTTGAAGATGGCTATCACTTTCAGCTAGGGGTGGGAAAGATTGAGCAAGAAGGCTTCCACAGAGTTGGTGACACTCGAATTTTGCCTTTTTTTTAAGAGAATGATTTTTTTTTTTGGTGGGGGTGGAGGGGTAACCATTCCAAGAAAAGAGATGGGAAAAACAAAGAGCAGAATAAGAAGCACATCCAGTTTTGCTGGAATTCAGAATACGTAATTGCACAAAAAGAACAGAAAGATAACTTTAAAGTAGATCACGTCAAGATCTGGAGCTTTATTTGAGAAATACTGAAGGTTTATTATGGCCATTGGAAAATCACTCAGGAAAATTTACTCAGGGTAAAATATGAATGGATCAGGGTACACTGGTGTTTGAGGAGAAAAATCCTGAAGTAGGAAGATTTTAATACATATAAAAATAAAGGGCTAAATACAAAAGATATTCTGGATTTGGCAACTGAGGAAGGGTCTTAAGAGTTTGAAATACCAGCAAAATATCCAGGTGGAGTTGTGCAGCACAGTTCTATATATACTTCATAATCTTCTTTCCAAAACACTGAGAATTCAGCTAAGAGTGCCTCTCTCTCTGTTGCCTTCCAAAGGCTAGATTAAAAAAAAATTGCCCAGCTGAATTTTGGAAAGGTAAAAATAATTCAAGAAATTCCATGCAGGTAGTTCTCACTTTGAGAACTGCTCTTTGCTTTAGAGCAAAGCCTTTTCAAATAGGCAGTGAGGTGGCACATTGGATATAGAGTGCTAGGCCTGGAGTCAGAAGACCTGAGTTCAAATGTGGTCAAGATATTTACTACCTAGGGGGAGGTAGGTAGCACAGTGGATAGAGCGCTGGCCCTGGAGTCAGGAGCACCTGAGTTCATATCTGGCCTCAGACACATAACACTCACTAGCTGTGTGACCCTGGGCAAGTCACTTAACCCCACTGCCTAGCCAAAAAAAAAAAATTTACTACCTGTGTGACCCTGGAAAAGTCACTTAATCTGTCTGCTTCAGTTTCCTAAACTGTAAAATAGGGATAATAATAGCACCAACCTCGAAGGGCTGTTCATGAGGATCAAATGATAAAATAATTTTAAAGTGCTTAGCATACTGTCTGGCACATAGCAAATACTTAAGTTTGACTTTGGCAGAGAAAGTCATCAACCAAAAACAAAGACAGCAGGCTCAGTACATACAAATCAAGACTTGAGGTTCCAATCCCTTAGTCTTTTTTCCCCTATGTGTTACTGGGATGAGAAAGAAAAGAATTTCAACATTCGATTACTATGCAATGTCCCTTACTACTGGAGGTCTGGATCTCAAGGCTCCTACTGATTACTATGATTACTCAATTTATGTTGAGGTTTCAATAATTATTTTGTTTTGGTTCTTTTGGCTAGGCAATGGGATTAAGTGACTTGCCAAAGGTCACACAGCTAGTAAGTGTTACATGTCTGAGGCCACATTTGAACTCAGGTCCTCCTGAATCCAGGGCCAGAGCTCTACCCACTGCGCCACCTAGCTGCCCCGAGGCTTCAATAATTAGATTCTAATCTCCACCCCACAACCCTTTGCCTTTCTGTGCTGTGGACGTTTGGTAAAAAGGATATTGCTCTGTTCTTCAGATGAGGAGTATGTCATGTACCTTTCCCTTCAGTAGTAAATTTATTTTTTAAAAAAATGAGGATAAACTGGCCATTAACCTATATGACACACATAATAGGAGCATTTCTAAAGCAAGCATGGTATGAATAGGATATCAGAAATAAAAGCTCATAAAAAAGGTGGTTTTTCATTTCCTAACTTGTTCCTTATGCCTCGTGTATTCTACCTGCTTTCCAACTGCCTGTACTATGGATGCATCAACTACTTTTCTCTTTCAATACTAATACTGTTGAAATCCATAGATTTTAAAGAAATCTAGAGTAATATTACTGCACAGACCAGAAGACACAGCATTCATGTATATCCACTTTTATTAGTGAGTTCAAAAAGCAAAACTCCTGCTTATTATCCTTTCAAATGAAAAAGAATGAAGGAAACAAAGCCTATCCTTCCAGAAAAAGGTGAACTATAATCATCCTTTGTACTAGCTGGTAGAAAATTTATCTAGAAATAAATTACTTAAATGCCAGATGAAAAAGAGTCTGCTCTTATGGAGCAGACCCATAAACCAAGAAAGGGCAGTAAGCATAAGGAAAAAAAAATTCTGGAGAGGGTGAAGACAAAAAAGCAAGATAAACTCCAGAGTGCCCAGTTTCAACTTTTCAAATTATTTCTTATAAATTTATAAATCAGCTGTTTCAAAAGAATGCTGGATATAGGATCCTTAGACCCAAGGACCCATTAGACCTTGGGTACAAATCCCAACACTACCATTTACAAGCTACATGACCACGGACGGACAAGTCACAATCTATGAGCTCCATCTGTAACTGACTGGTGACAATATTTGCATTATTATATACCTCACAGCACTGTGTTATATAAATGCAGCTATTACTCTTAGAACCCAAGCCTCTTGTTCCCATTTCATGTCCCTCTCTGATAACCGATAGCTTTTACTTAAAAAAGTCAATATAATTAAAAGGTGGGGGTAGGGGAGGCAGATACAGGGGAAGGGGGAAACCTCACAGTTGAGAATGATTGCTGGATATAATTAAAAGAAAGGAGAGAAAATGCGCTAGGCTCAGAGTCAAAACACTTGAGTTTTCCCTCCTCCTATTTTACTACCTCTAGAAGCTCAGGCAAGTTACCTCAAGAGTAGAATGTTTAAGGTCACTTCCAGCTCCAAAGTCTAAGAGTTATTCTAAAGGTAAAGCAGATTGAAGCCCTGCTTAGAATATTCCCAAGTACCTCTATCCATTTTAACTATACACATTTTTCCCATACTAGGCAATCAAGGAGTCTTTGATTTTTCTGCTATAAGGAATTATCAACGATCTTATTGTAAACAAAGGGAAGTCTATGTGACTTTAACTTTGATGGCACAAGCCAACTAAAGGACTAAATTTATTGGCAAATTTAATTCAACTGTTAATATGCTTTGAAGGATCTAATTCGTTTAATTAAATGTTACAAAAATGAGAAGTTTGCTCTAATAGGATATTTTTTCCACTTTAGGATGCTATTGAAGCCTGTGTACATGGTGTATCTTCTCTTAGACTAGGCTAAACAGCTAGCAAGAACTGAAAACCATTCTCTACATATGTCTGTAACCTATGTACAAAGAATGTGAGAGGTTGGTTGGACTTATCTTGATCTGTGATGTATAGGGCTTACGCCCTCAGTAATGTTGTCACAGAAAATGACATACTGCTTGTGTTGGGAATGTTAAAGAGCATATCTACTAGAGTACTATTTCAGAATTAGGGACATCAAGCTATAAGAGTACTTTAAATATTTAAAACTTGGGACACTTCTGCATACTTCAAAATCCCTTCAGTTAAGGATAAATTTCAACATACAGGGTCAATTTTAAGGGACTGATATAATTTGAAGCAGTGATTCAATTTACCATGGAACAAATCACATAATGACTCATGTTGTACACTTAAATATCAGAAATACCAGTAAAATGCCATGACCTGAATATTAAAAGTAAAGAACATTTTGAATTAAAAAGAAACATGATAGATGAAACTGCATTATCTTTTTCCTTCTTACTTGATAAACAGTGGACATATGGAGAAAAGTTGACAGCTAAATGGTTCATATAATGTTGAGGCAACCAACTGTGAACAGTTGTTTTCTTTGGTTTCATCCCTACTGTAATCAAAATTTCTACTTGTTTTATACCATAAGGCGTATTACTATCACCAGATGGTAAAACAAAGATTGGTATCTAAACAAAGTAATGAAAACGTTTTAGCCTACACATAAATATTCTGAAGAATATTAAGCCTCATACTTCCAAGAAGGTAACTTTAATAAACATTTTAAAATGTTATATTCACATATAATTGCTTAAGACACTATGAGTAGCATGCTGTTGTGACTGCAAATCACAGACCATCACAAGAATCAATAACACTAATAGAACACTATATATAATGTATATATATAAAATATATAGTTTTGTATATATAAAAATTTAAGATTTGCTTTTCATGTATTGTCTCACTTAATCTTCACATGTCAGGAAGACAGGTGTTATCCCCTTTTTATGGATGAGGAAACTGAGGCTGAGAGAGGTCAAGTGACTTGCCCAGGGTCACAGGGCTACTAAGGGTCCGGGGCAAGATTATAGCTCAGGCTTTCCTAATTTCAAGTCCAGCTAATTAAATACCTCAAAATTACAGGTGACTCAATTACCCTATTGCTTCACCTGTGGAAACATGTAATAGATGTAAGCAGCCTGCAGTATATTACTAAGGATGACTTGAATGCAGTAAGTGGTTGAAAAAATATTAAGAATATGTATAATTGGGGGAGGTGGGGGAGGTGACCTTGATCATGTATAGTGAAGGAGAATAGATTGGCAGTTAAAAATTGTACTCGGATTGAAATTCTAAAGAGATCCAGGGGAAATCCTTTATAGAAGGTTTATGGAAAAACCAGAACAAGAAATGTACAGTGAGAAAATGTGAGTTGTAAACTTTGATATGAAGACATCTTTTTATAGCTCCAAAGCCCTAAATATTCACTTCATTTGATAAATACAATTACCTTGTTTGTATCATACCACATTCCACCTCCCCTGCCATCTACTCTAAAGCCCAATTCAAATATGCCTCCTCAAATATCTCATTGCCCTGGATCTCACACTCCCTTGAATGATTGAATTATTATACTTATTTTTAAAAAAATTTATTTTACATTATACTGTAAGCAGGGTATTACATTAGCTTTTTATCCTAGTACCTAGCAGGTAGTAGATACTTTAATACTTACTCAGTTGAATTAAGTTTAATTTTGAGACTGAGATTGAGAGGGGGGAGGAAGGACTGATACTGATATTGAATCATATCAATAGTTAGTGAGATTCTTATACATGTAAAACTAAGCAGGCCCATTTTATATCGATAATGGTTGCAAGTGCTATGATTCTGGATACTGGCATTTTTCCAAAAGGATTAAAGTTGTAGATAATTCACACAAAGACCATATTATTAAAATCTGATAGTCTTTCTTGTAGACATCAATACCCAAAACCCAAGTATTACAACTTACTATATAACCAAAGGAAAACATTTCACTTGTATTTTTAAAAAACACGGCTTTGCTAATTTCTTTAGCTCCCCCCAAATAAGTAAAAGATGGTATAAGAATCAATTCCTTATTCAAATTTCTAATTATAAACATCATACTAAGAAAAATGTCAACTTAGAATCATAGAACTGTTTATTCTCCTACTATGGATGAGACAAATTTAAGTGCAGAAAGAAAAAGTGACCTTTCCAAGGTCTCCTCATCCCTCCTTTTCACTATTTTAACTTAAAATTCTGGGCTGGGTTTGACAGTTGCTGTGTGCCTATGTAGGTGCTCACACAAGTAAAAAACTCCCAAATAAGGAAAATTCCTCTACCAGCTTTTACTGGCATTTTTTCTGCAACTTATCCTCTTAGAGAACTACCCAAAGCACCAAGAGGTTAAGAGACTTGCTGAGGACCATACAATAAGTAGATGTTCTGAAGCAAGGAATGGTACTCAGGTATTCCTGGTCTCCAGCTCTGTACCTAGTATGCTGTTTATTACAGTTTATAAAATTTTTTTTTATAGGGGAGTGTGGGGCTGGGCAAAGATTAGGAATAAATATGGGGACTACTCAGGAGTAGTATAATCCAAATTTAAGGAAGGGGCCTATGCATATGGCCTTTCAATCTAACTCCTCATACTAGGTTGCTTCCTCAAAGATTAAGGTCAAAGTCTGCTTTGCTCTGTCCCTGCCCTGAAGAATCTAGAATGTTAATACATCTATCATATGCATCTTACTAATTAGTAAATTGACTACAAATGCTAAACTGGAAGCCAAAGAACAGAATAGAAAGTAGGTTGAGTGTGGCTACTTTTGAGAATTTTCTATTATTCTATCATACTGGTAAATATTCTGTTCCTTTGTAGTTATTTAATTTTAAAAATGATGCTAATATCTTGTCTTATGAGTTATTTTGTAATATTTTTACCCAAGGAAGAAATTTCAAACCAGACCTGCTGAAAATCAAACAGTCAAATAAATGGGAATACAGATAATTAAGTTTATTTGTATTTGCCCTAGTATGTAACAAATTCTTAGCAGCAAATTTACCTCCATAATTATTCTGTGTAGGCTAATGTTAAAGTTGCTAAATATCTCAAACACATTTTTGTATAGTAGAAAGAATACAGAATCATGAACCATCTACTTTAATTCCCTTCTTTTAATTCCCAGGAAAACTGAGGTACAGAGAGATATTGGAGATACTTGCCAAACATTAAAGCAAAGGTCAGGATGGGAACCCATGTCACTTATTCCAAATCTAGTTCTAATGAACAGATAATGTAAATCAAATGGATTAAAATTTGCTATGGATAATCCACAAAATAAATGACAGTAAGTTGAGTATTTAGGAGAAAATAAACTTTTCTGCAGAAGATTAAAATTATATTTTACCAGCCATTGACAAAATAACTTCATCTTACTCAATTTTAGAGGACAGAGTAAACATATCATATAGGAAGAATTCTTTAAAAGCAAACTTAATTACTGTTATATAATAAATGCTGTGTAACTACTTCAAAAAACTCCCAAATTCCTTCTTGTAGGAGTTACTGGGATCAACTCCAAAAGTCTTCAGTATAACGACTGGGAAACCCTCATATCCATACCAGGTTATTCAAAAGGAATCTTCACAATGCCCTTCCTGACACACCAGATAGGCCCTTTCACACCTGTACATCCAATTAACCTGAAACTGGAGCTATGAAGAAGTCAGGAACAAGTTGCTTGGTCACTGAAAAGATGCCAGTGATCCCATGGTCATCCATCTTTACCCTTCTAGATTTCATAGTGTAGTTCAAAATAATATAATGGGCTGGGACATCAGATATATTCAACGAATCCATCTCACATGACAATTTCAGCCCACGTGAAATCTTTGGAGGCTCACTGTCATGAAAAATTCATCTACAGAATTTTCTGCCTCTTTACATGCTTAACCACTGCTGTGGTGCCAAAATGGATACTTACTCTTAACATACTGTAGTCTTAGAGCAAGGGTTAACTCTAAATCACAAAAAGAAAGAAAGTAAGAAAGAAATTATACTGAAATAAAGATTTTTTTTTCTCCATCTAAGTTTACAGATGACCTGATTTTCTTATTTGAAAGATCTCTTGAATTTATTGTTGCCAGTTAGAATGATCAATGCTCACTCACTCTCATCACAAACACTCACTACTACCTAAATCAATAACCAATTCTAATTGGTTGTTCAAGATGTCTATCTAGCTTGCTAAACAAAAAATTTTGCCTGAAATACAATTAAGTGCCTGCCTGTAAGACACTGTGTTGGGGAAAGGGGTAGGAGAGTAGTAGTCTCTGCTCTTAAGAAACTGATATTCTATTGGGTCAATTAGTGAAGCCATAAATTCCATCCTTCTCTTTATTCCTGAACAGCTCTGCTACAATCTTGCTTCTGAATACAGGTAAGGACTTTTTTGGAAGGGGAAGCAATAGATGAAAATATAAAATAAAAAAAAACAAATAATCAATGGGGGAGAAATCCAGCCCAAGTAGAAATATCCTAATATATAGTTCATCCTAATAGTTCTTAGCCATCCATTTAAAGCCCTTTACAATCCAGTCCAAACTAAAATTTCAACTCACGACACCTGAGACTGTTCTACCAACACTTTTGTTCCAGTCAACTTGAACTACCTTTCCCTAGGTTCTTCCTTATACATGTAAAAGTCCTGCTATTCAGGTCCCAATTCAAGTGCTACCTCCTCCATCAAGTCTCATCACATCAGCTAGAAATGATTTGGGGACTAACATTGCTTGCACAACTTTTATGACACATCACTTTCTGCCTTGTTCCAGTTATCAATAAAATTATAAACTTCTTAAAGTTAGGGATTGTACTAAAGTCCTCCTTTCGCCTCCCAGGGCACAATATACATAAGAAATAAAATAAATATTCATTAAATTAGTCTTTCTCAGTCTCCTTTTTCCTTCCAAGCCCCATTCCCCCTGTAATAAACTCCCCAGCAAAAAAGGGGCACTAATATCCACAAGCATATATAGCTCTACTGATTGAACTTTATGAGTCTGGACAGGTATATGTCAGGAAAGAGTTACTTAGAATGCATACTATCTGAATTGGGGATACAAAAAATCTTTAGGAAGCAGTTGACATATGACCCAAAGCTCTGACTGGGAAAAGAGGCAGTAAGGGGCAGGGGAAACAAAACAAAACAAAAAAAAGTGTCGTTCTTTCTCCCCCCCCCCCATTCAGACCCATCTTTCAATTCAGAGTATCTTTGATCCTTTCCTTTGAGGACTATGGAATAAAGGTAGCTAACCAATTTTCTGTATAGTTTTAAAAGACCTATTTACATAGTTTATCAAGTGTTGGAAATTCAAGTTGAAATCAAAATACAAAATTTGCTCAAGCTGAAGCACTCCCTCAATATTTTCTCCCAGTTTAGTGCTTCTTCAGTTCCCTCCAGCTTGATTGTTTTGATCAATGCTATGTGATGTAAAGCATAAAATGGGAAAAAAAATTTACAGTCATTTACCGTGTTCCAATCTTTCATAATAATAGTTCTTTAAAATATACCAATTACTTTGGTATCTTAAGAGATTCTTGTTTATAACTCTGCTTACTTGAATACACTCAAACCTTATAAAAACCTCAGATAATATACATATTTAAAACATAACAATAGTATTATTATTATAACTAACATATATAGTGGTTACAGGCATTGTGCTCAGCACATCATAATTATTATCTCATGGGGCAGCTAGGTGGCGCAGTGGACAGAGTACCAGGCCTAGAATCAGGAGGACCTGAGCTCAAATCCAGCCTCAGACCAGACACTTGACACTTACTAGCTGTGTGACCCTAGGCAAGTCACTTAACCCCAACTGTCTCGCCCCCCCCAAACAAACAAACAATTGTTATCTCATTTGATCCTCACAACAATCTGGGAGGTAAGTGCTTAGTATTATCCTCATCTTATGGTTGAGGAAACAAGAGCAGACAGAGGTTAAGTAACATATGTGCCCAAGGTCATAAAGCCAGTAAATGTCTGAGGTCACATCTGAACTTGGGTCTTCCTGATTCCAGGCCCAGCAGTCTATCCACTGTGACACCTAGCTGCCTGATTAAAAAGAATACCACCTTGTTATTTCCTGAGAAGGTACAAGAAGTGAGGATATGACAGGTCCTTCTCTTTCTAGTTCCAGTTTCTCCTGAACTTAGTTCCTCTTTCAAATTTCAACAGTACTCCCATACCTAGATCTATCTTGCACATTTGGTTATTCTGCAAAAACATTTTCTCTAGGGCTCATCTGAACTGAATTAGCTATGTCAGTCTGGAAGGGTATGTTTTTCTTATTTTGGGGGCCTGAGAACATACCCCAAGTTTGCCACTTTAAATATTTTAAACAAAATTTTCATTACTAATAAGAGTTTTCTGCATTAAAAATAGCTTTTGAAGCTTTGAAATCTGATCTAGATAAAAATATTGTGTAATTATAAGGAGAACCTGTGGTTCCACTTATTTTCCAAGTTGTATTTATGCTCTCCTGTAGCCTATCAGTGAAAGACAAGTTAAGTCACCATCAGTGCTTTGAGGAAAACAAGGCTGGTGACAAGAGGAAATAATAATAGGCTAAATAAAGATTTTCTTTATAGCTACAATCCTTCTATTTATTTGTACTTCCATCTCCTAATGATTTCCTCTACTTCATTTGTCCATAAACCTAACTGAACAGAACAGTGATTTTGAAGTTTTGAGACTGACACCTTTCTACACTGCTTTTCATATCCTAAGAAGGACAGGTTATCAGAAATGATGTAGTAGAAAAGAGATGAATGAATTATGTCTGCAATGACCATACTTTCAAGATATCCCTGAATACTTCATGAAACCCTGGGAATTTTAATGAGCACAGGCAAAAAAAAATTCACTGGAAAAAAATGAGAGAGGAGTTTGGAAAAAGGGAAAGAAAAAGTAAACAAAGCAGCTTATGTCAACAAACATTTGTTGCTTTAGTAAAGTCTTTAAAATCTAGTGCAGTGTAACATCCTTCTGCTTTTTATCCCTTGCCCTAATTAAGTACTATTTTATACTAAATAATTTATAAAATGTAGGGAAAATATCTCCCTTAGACCTATGGGTAGAGATAGCTGAAAATAAGCAATCTGTGTTTCCTTAACTCTGCACCTATTTTTATACAATATTTCAACAAACTTGTATTATATATAAAATTAGAGGTCTTATTTTAGGACTGTCACATGAGAAAATGAGACTACTAAATTTAACTATAAAAAACTGGATTTCCTATTTGCATAAGAAATATTCATTGCTTAAGTACTAGTTATATAACCTTTAATTCTTTGAATTCCGTTTCTTTAAAATTAAGTTATAAAGAGAAAGAATAAGACATCATGATTAATAATTATAAATTAAATTTATTAAAACTTATGTTTGCATAATGTAGATATAAACTTTCTCAGATGCCAAAAGTGTATCTTCCACTGCTGTGCGCACAATAAAAAATATATATGTATGTAAATGTGTGTGTGTGTGTGTGTGTGTGTGTGTGTGTGTGTATGTATACTGAATCAAAAAAAAAGCATATAAGCAAGAAATTGCTTGGATGGTTAATGGTGAAGCCAAATGAGAATGCTCTCAATGGCACAGCAAGCCCCAAATTTGAAGTTCAAGCACACTTGGGGAACTGACTTCATATACTCATTCTAAAGCCCATGTAAAGGGAGCAACAATTAGCATGGGAAGAGCAGCTGTCACTAAGCCCTAGCAACAGCATTAAGCAGCTACTTGCTTCCCAACTTACCATCTTCCTTTTCCTTTCTGCAATCTGCTCCTCTGATTCCATTTCTACTTCATTGCTAATAGCAGTTTTTTCTTCTATATCATCAATAAAATCTGGCTCCTGAAAGATGGAAATGACTGCTTTACAGAAGCTCCACTAGTCCATCTATAAACTAGGGAAATCTACTAACTGCATAGAGGTGCTTAAATGTCCTTAAACCACTATATCAAAAGTAAACAACCAGTTACCTGCTGCAACAATTTATAAACTACAACCTATTTAGACCTACTTGTGAAACTAGATGTTTCCTGATTGAAGAAGCTGCTCAAATCCAAGTATCCAAGAGTTCTGTTTTGTAATTAAAACCTCACAAAATTGAAGAACCCTCAAAATTTTTTCAAAGGTTGTTTACACAGTGAAGACATAAACATAGTCTTATGCTATATAATTGCATTCATCCCAAAATTGTATAACAGTACACTTGCCCATAGACACACTGCTTAATAGTGCCTTGCACATATTAAGCAGTCAAATAGTTGTTGATTCACAACCTGAGATGACATTACTTTCCAGAATAATTACCATCAGCTACAGAGAACAGATAAACGTATTTGAAATTGATTTAAAAAAAACCCCTCACTTAACGTTTTCATTTTTGTGGTGCCTACAAAATTCTATTTCTTACTGACTAAATGATCTTAAAATACACACAAACCACCACCACAACCAAAAATAACAAAGAACACCATTACATTTGAAAAATAAACAGTAAGATGTCTCAAAAATCTTATTGACTCTTGATTGATTTTTACTCTACTAAAAACAAGGTTATTTAATTGTATTTTTATCAGAGAAACAGAAAAGAAGTTCACTGCTGATGCTAGAATGATTTGAATATTTATCACAGAATCCAAGAAATCAGGGAAAAAGCATCAGAAGATTCTGATTTTTGCCTAGTTTTCTTTAATGAAGCCAGTATGAACATCATGGAAAAGCCTACATTCAAGAGAAAAGGAAACCTATCAAAAAGTATAAACCTGTTTTACCAAAGTAGTAATACCCAAGAATGAAATAAACTCTCAATAACCCTTCTTTAATGATAACACTGCAGGTACAAATTTTGGTAGAATCTACCTTAACTAAGACAATAGAATTACTTTAAAAATGAGAATATTTAAAAGCAATGTTACTATAAATGCAGAATTTTTAAAATAATGGATTAATAAAAATCCTTTCCCTTATGTTTTATAAAATTTCATTATATTCTCTGAAAGTTAATATTTGCATTGTGTATATTTCAGTACCTGATTATTTGATATAGATAGTCTCAGTGGAGAAAGTTTTCTTTGTTTATTATCTGGGCTCCTCATTTTGTTGGTGGCACTTTCACAATCCAAAGTAATATTTTGATTTTGTGTTTCTTTTTCTTTTGAAACGTCCTTCTCTTTTTTCCCTTTTTTCCTTCTGGTTTCATAACTACTATTGATGTTTTCCGTTGGTTCAGAACACCGTTTTAAAACTGGACATTCAGGATTTTCTTTGAGGCATGCACAATCCACCTTATACTTGCTGGGGGGTAGGGGAGAAGAAACATATAGTTAATATTTATTAATAAACGTGATTATAAAAACATCAATTTAATTGATTTTCAAACATCTGGCATTATGTTTTCATAAATTCATCTTACATTAATTACAGACAGTTGACTCATTTTATAGGAGGAACAAAAATCTAATTAAGAAATGAATTTTTCATCAAAGACTGAACACCAAATTGGGGATATGACCAAATACATCACAAATGCATAGATATTATAAACTTATTCATAACTCTGAATAGTAAAATTACATTCAATCTTTTAAATGGGCATATACTCTGCACTTACATGTTCTAGGAGGATGGTTTTTCTCTCCCAATTAGTTTCCCATAATAGGCACATGATCATAAGACTTAGTCCTAAAAGATTTTAGTGATAGCCTTGGTTGATCTCCTTTTTCAAGAGGTGAAACAACAAATGCCAAAAGATATTAAGTGACTAATTTAAAGTGACAAGCTTAGTTACAAGAGCTGGCATCTGAACCTAGATCTTCTCCAAATGTAACCGAAACATTCAAAATAATCTTCCTGACCTTAGAGCAACACTTTTCAAAAACTAACCCTATTACCACTAGATGTCACACTAGTGCATAATTAAACTATCAACAAATGTAGTAGCAAGAAACACAAGTTGGCCTTTAAAAAGAAAAAAAGAAACAGCCAAATTCTAAATTGGTAAAGGTGAGGAAACACCTTATAGTTCAAACATTAAGCCAAAAATCAAAATTACTCCTAAAACTGAGCTCAAACAGGCATTAGAAAATAGGTGAAAATGAACAATACTGATTTAAAGTTTCATATATTAATAGAGGCTTATTTAAAGTTCTAATAAAATCTCCTATGTTCAAGAATGCATTTCATGAAAGGCAACTATGAAACATGTAAAGGTACTTATTATGACTTTATACTTTTATAATGCTTTTATATTCTCTTCTGCACTATAACTATTGTATGTTTATGTATCATACCTCCCTCTCCACCCTGTTAAGCTCTTTAAGAAGAATTATATCTTAATTATCTTTGTATTTTCTCTAGTGCAGTTCTTTGCACATGGCCAAGTGTTTAATAAATGGATACTGAAGAAAAGGACAGCCCCACCCCTACCCCAACTAGAGGACAGCTCTTGGATAGCAGTCCTCTCACCCTTCGAGCCTTGAGAAAAAGATGCACACCAAGGCTTTTGAGAACTTGCTATGGGTCTCCCCACCACCTGGGGACTCTCTTTTTTTGCAGGGATGAGTGTTCCAGCTTCTTTCACTATTTCTTCATTAGCCCATTCTCTGGTGGTAGCAGCAGTACTGAAGACTTTTACGAGTTATGGTGGCATGTCTGGCTCCTGCTTCCTGAGGTCAGCTCAGGTACTCAGTAGCCAGCTTGGGGAGAGCCATCCATGTAGGCCCCAGCCCTGTTGGACAGGAGCAAAGGAGTGAGAACATGTCAACCAGACATGCCACCATCACTCATCACCACCAATGGAGAGAAGAGGGAATACTGAGAGAAATAAGGAACACTTGACAAAAAAACCTACTTCTGGGACAAGCTAGGTAAACTGTACCACCTATTGTTCACTGGAGGATTTCAGCCTCCATTTTAACATGTGGGGCTGAACTTAAAATAAACTGCCTGTGTGCCATGCATGGAAAGCAGGATTTTGTCATCAAGACATGAACATTAATGAAAATATTAAGTGACAGTGCTACTTAGCTCTATATTTCTCATCTTTTTCAGCTACCTATTCTTAGTCCTGTATTTGGGAACAGCTACAGTTTTGAAAGCAGCTCCTGGCACATGTGATTTCTGTTAGTCTCAGAATCATGCCGCCAAATGGCCTAGCACAGCACAGGCTGCCAACCTTGGTTTACAGTCAAAACCATCTGGTTTAAATCTGATACCAATCACTTCATTACTATCTTCAGATTTATTTGCCCCATAAACTAAAAGCTCAATAGTATTCTATAAAATTGTTTAGTAGAAGCATTAAGTAAAACAGCAAATCAAAAGTACAGTACAAGCATTTTGGGGAAAGGTTTATTATTCAAGATTTTGCTCTGGCCATGGATTCAAAATTCAAAATGACAGCAAAACCCATCTTCACCCAGAAAATTACTGCAAAGACTATTATAAAATTAATCCTTAAACTATAATAGATTAAAAAAATTTTTTAAGTGCTTTGTTCTCGGGGTTCTTCCTTAAACTCACGTAAGGGAAGCTGTTCTTGAGAAATAAACTTAATGACCTAAGAGGAACAATAGATATCAGTGCAGAAGAGATCAAAGCTTAAAAAAAATCAGGCATATCTTTTAAACAAAGTGAATAAGTCAAAAGAAAATGTAGAGAAAATTGAATTTGCTACAGAAAGATATCCCAAGTCTTAGCGCAGTTTTAAATTTTAATAGTTTAAAACTGCATTAAGACTTCTGTGACACCTTGTACATCAAGTCAGAATGTCTATTTTCTGTAAAGTACTGCTAAAGATCATTGCTTTGAAGCCCTATTTTCATAAAACTAAGGAAGAAAGAACAAAGCAAGGGGCAGCCAGGTGGCGCAGTGGATAGAGCACTGGCCCTGAAGTCAGGAGGACCTGAGTTCAAATCCAGCCTCAGACCAAACACTTGACATTTCCTAGCTGTGTGACCCTGGGCAAGTCACTTAACCCCAACTGCCTAAAAGCAAAAAAAAAAAAGTTACCAACTATGACAGTGAATAATGAAACAGTATCAGGGTTCTGTTTTGCTCCACATCTCTTCCTAGATTCTCTGATACAGAAAGACAGGCCAAGTATAAATGCTTTAGTACTAGGCTACTCAACTTCTGATAAAGACATCCAAGTTATCTGCTGTGGGAGCAGTGCCAGCACTCCATTTTGGGAAGGGAGATATAAGCTACAAGAAATCTTTGACAGAACAAGAAAAAAGGGTATGAAATTGAGGAAAATCAAATTTGATTTTTACCTACATCTACATTTAGCCTTACTATTTTGTAGTCTTCAGTCGTATTCTGGGATGCTAATGCTTCTTGAATTGGTTTGTCAAGACCTCAAATGTTCTTATAGAACATAAGATTTAAAATATAGTTGCACTACCAGCACCTTTTTTTCTACCATTTCTGCTCACATTCAACTGTGACATTTAGGGTGGCAGAGAACTGAGAGAATCATTAAAAGTCATTAAAAATCATTAAGAGGTTCAATTTTCCATCACAGTATTATCCATTAAACTGAGGAGAAGGCAAAGAGATTTAGTTCTTTTTCGTTGTTTAAGAAATTATGGTAAGGGCAGCTAGGTGGTACAGTGGATAGAGCACCAGTCCTGGAGTCAGGATGACACATAACACTCACTAGCTCATGACTCTGGGCAAGTCACTGAACCCTAACTGCCTCAGCCCCTCCCCCCCAAAAAAAGAAATTATGGTAGCAGATTCCAGAAATCCCTAAACTTTTCAAAAAGTATCTCTTTCCCTAAATGAGTCAACTTTATCCCCCACTGACAAAGTATCTGTGTAGTGGTTTGACAGTATTTTCATTTAATTTTTTTTATTTTTTAAGGCAACTGGGGTTAAATGACTTGCCCAGAGTCACACAGCTAGTTAAGTGTCTGGTGTTTGGTCTGAGGCTGGATTTGAACTCAGGTCCTGACTTCAGGGCCGGTGCTCTATCTGCTGCGCCACCTAGTTGCCCCCTTAATAGTATTTTTATATGGAGTATTATAATTCCCAATCCTTGGTACTTCTGTTAGCACCAGGACACGTGATTAGTTGGGGGGAGGGGAAGAGTGAAGGACAGGAGGAGAGGGAAAACACTTGACTTGGGATTTTATCAGTATAAAGAAATTTCAGTTGAGGCTTTAAATTTACCAGTGTAGACAGGCACTTTCTCTGCAATTTAGAGTAGCCCGAGACATTGAGAGATTAGGTGATTTGTCTAGAATCACACTGCCAATATGAGTCAGAGGTGGGTCTTCCTAATGCCAAAGCCAGGTCACTATGAAACTCCACCTCACCTTTCTTAAAGACAAAAAGGATTTTTTTTTACTGAAAAATTTATGGTTACTGTCATCTAAAACTGGAAAGTACAGGAATTAAAAGTATTTCTGCTTAAAGTATTTTTAATAGAATTAAGCACTCTCTCCTTTCTTTTAAAGAAAGATAAGTCATTCCCAGATACTGTATTGGATAAAAATATTTATGTGCTTTTTTTCTTTTGAATGGCTTTTATATAGAACAAAAATTAATAGATTCTTGATGTTTCACAAATTAAATGGCACCTTTTCAAGGAATCTAAATCATTTCATTCCTTTCTTCTATGTACAAAACAAATAACAAAACCTAAAAAATCACTCTCAGAAGCTAACAGTATTCAAAGAATGATAACTGTCTATGGATTAAAAAAGGCACTATGTTATATGTCCCAAATTACTTTCAATTATTAAAGTTACTTTTAATGAATACAAATTTGCTTCATTATGACTAAAGCAATGAGAATTGAGAAAGCTATTATCTCTTCGTTTTTTACTAATGGTAGAGTAGGAGCACTTCTATGAAACCCATCACAAAAAAATCTTAATTGATTACATTAGAAATAGTAAGTAGTAACTACATATGGTTTATTACTCAAGTCCTGTGACTATTTTAAAAACATGTATGCAAAATGGTTAACTCTTACACGTACCAATTTCCATAGTCAAAATCAAAAGCAATAGTAATTTCAGTTCCCTTTGGAATGCTCTGGATGGAGTAAATATAAAGATGAATGGTTCCATCTTCAATGACATGCCTCACCTAGGGAGCAAATAAAAATGAAGCTTAGTCCACAATTTTTAAGAAATATTTTTATCCAAAGAAAATCCAGACAATATTCATTTAAGAAACATATATTAAAAAATGTATATTCATTATTATGATAATTCAATATTATCATGTATATTCATTAAGCTAGGTTCCCTGAAAAGACTGAAATTTAATGAAATAATGAACCTGATTTTATGCTGGCTTATAAATCGGTGATATTAGTATAATCATAATTAGTAACTTTGCTTAATTAACTAACACTTTTAAAAAACCTATTTATATAAACTATAAAAATCTTCTTGCCTAAATCTTTAAGCAGTTTTTATCCTTATAGGACCATCCTAGGATTTTAGAACTGAAAAGAATCTTAGAGATCATATAGTTCAACCACCTCCTCGTTTTTACAGATAAGGAAAATTGAAGCTAATAGGTTAAATGACTTACAAAGTAAGGGGACAGTAGTAAGGGGCACAACAAGGGCTTGAACCCAGTTCTGACTGACTCTAAATCCTGTGCTCCCCCTTCTTTATACTATGGGACCTGCCACCATCTGGTAAGGTACCAAATCAGATCACAAACTTCATGGAGAATGAACTAGATGACCTGGAATAAATATAAATCTTTGTAATTAGCATATCACAAATGTTTTTGTGAGGGCACTGAAAGATGAAAAGGCACAATTAAAAGAAAAGTGTTAACACAACCTCTTTAATGAAAAAAAAATCCATGAAAGGTTGCACATATCTAGCAAATAAGAAATCATTTTCAGCTAAAGAAACTGATGCACAACAGCAGGTCAGTCATTTAAGATTGATTTTAAAGAATCAAAATATTACTTCTATATTTAAAACCTCAAAAACAACCTACCTCTGCATTTGGTGTACAAGAACGCCTAATGAATCGAGCCTCATTTCCAAAAGTCCTTGCATCAACACACATTTCTAGCCCATGAAATTTAGAGTAGAACAGAACAAAAGGATATGGCCTGCAAAGGAAAAGGGCTATCATTCACTGGCAGTTTAACAAGGCAAATTATTAAATTTCAAAAATTCATGTTCTGATTAGGTCTAATTGTTGCAAAGGAAAATTAAAATAATAGTCATAATGAATATTAGGGTGAGGTGGTTCATTTTGGTGGGATGAATAAGTTTCTAGTAGCCTCATTTCCTATGTATAGGAATTAAAAAAGAAGCATAAGACAAAAACTATCTTAAACACATCAGCCACCTCCCTCCTCCCTGACTTTTATGTGTTTCATGCTTGGATGTGATTGGTATTTTGAGACTTTAACTTAAGTAGTTTATGTTCAAGATGGAGGGAAAAAATGGAGAAAATTAAAGAATAAACATGTATTTAATAAAGATTCTCTTTCCCTCTGCACTGCCAAGAACACAGAATAAATTTTTTTTCTTCATATAAGCCTCAGAATGTAGAAATAGCTCCGGCAAATTTAGCCATAAGATAATGTTAACTATAAAGGATTCTACTATTGATGTACATATGTACTTTACCTTAAGCAAAACACACATCTGGAAATCCAGTTTACAAAAATAAATTACTGAGTTAGTATACCCTGTTGAAGAAGCAATCACCAAAGGATATTTTTACATTGCATCTTTTTAGTGCAATTAAATGACTTTATAGATCACATAACATCTACATGTGCAAGCACATCTATATATATGGAACTAAAAGATTAACAATTAGCAGGCACATGTAATAAGAAATATTGAATGATTAGTGGATATCAGCTAGGAAACGGGACTTAAAACTCAATTGCTGGTTAAAATACTCAAAAAACAAGCAATGACCTGGGATCCATGCAACTACATCCTATTGAAATTCCCAGAAGTTAATGAGATGATAGCTGCCAATGAATCATAATCTCTACACTTCTGGCGTATATAAGATTCAAAACAGTCAAAACTGCATACAACTACATATTATTCAGGCTTTGGGGAATCAAAAGTTTGAGAAAAGTGACTCAAAATGTGACTCTCATTCTTTGCTTGCATCATACACTGCCAGATTTGGCCCTGCTCAGTTTAGAAAGTATATGATTGGGGCCTATTGATGGCAACTCCTACTATCATCTTCCAGTGCTCTAGTTTATGATATGAAAGAACTGCATAGCTTTTGGACCAGGCTCCCTAATAGTAAGGATCCCGCTAGGTGTAGTGCCATACATCTGTAACCCCTACTACTGGCAAGGCTGAGTCTCGAGTATCTCTTGATCTTAGAAATTCAGAGCTACAGGGGGCTGGTCAGATCAGGTGTCACAGTCTAGCATCGATACAATAGAAGCCCTGGGAACAGGAGTTTGGCAAGTGGCCTAAGGAAGTAAATAGGCCTAGGTCAGAAATGAAGTAGGTCAAGAGCCTAGTGTCAGTCATTAGTGGTATTGGGCCCATGAGTGGCACCTGAATTTCTATTTTATTGAGGCCAAGAGACAAAGTCTCAAAATAAAGAGAAATACAAAACAAATAACAACAAAAAACACCAAGAATTACTTATAATAGCCTCCCCCTCTCATTATTTTCCATAGATACTATTTTAATTTGGTTATTAAGACAATTAGAAGATAGCTAAAACTCTATTAAGGGATATCCTTACAAAAGTAAAATATTTTAAATTGCTTTTTATAAAACATTCCTTTAGATATCACCTCATAATCTTAAAGAGTTTTAATGACCTTAGAATTTATACTTGTCCAACCCTCTTAGTTTCTAGTTGAAGAAACCTGATTCTAGAGCAATGGCTCTCTACCTTATTTTTTTTTCTCAGAGTAGAGTAAAGTAATCAAAGCACAATGAAAATTTACACTACAAATAAAAAACAGTTCCTGCACAGTTGGGCCTTCAAAACCATTACCCAGGCCTATAGGTGAATGTATAGTTTCAAATCTTTGAGGATAAAGAAGCTATTGCATGAACTTTCAGACTGCTAAGCCAGGAAGCCCAGTCAGTAAAGTATAATCGGGGGCAGGAGCTGTAGAATGGAGAATCTGGATGTGGGGTGGAAATTTTGTTGCATGATCTTTAAGAACTATCTATCGCCCTCTTGGAAAAATTAAAGGATCTGCTCAAGGTCACAAAGCAAGTCATTAGCAAACACAGATCTGCCTTCATTATTATTTCAAAATGGGCAGTTTCAACCATTAAGAAAATTGGAAAAAAGTAGTTATAAATAAATTAGTGCTGGTTAAAAAGTCAGATATTTTAAACTTAGTTCATTTCAAAGTAAATGATAAATTTAGTTTAAAGAAAATAACAAAGACAACAATAAAAAATTAAATATGTACCTCTTAAAGAAATATCCATTTGCTTCAAACTGTTCTCTTAGCATAAACTTCCCTCTGTATTCAATAATAAGGGCATCAGGAGGCAAATCTTTGGCAGATTTCAGAATTTTCTTATTCTTTTGTATGTAGCTCTAAAAAATGTCAAAATTAAATTTTAGATAGAATCAGCTTAGAAATTATTACTATTAATTGCTTTATTAGCAAGTGGAAATACAAGTTTTTATCCAATCTTTCATAGTTACCTCTACAGGGGGCTTGAAGATCAGATTGCTGGCATTTGATTCTGATTTGTTATTCATCTCTTTCTTATCATTTCCACTGCCTAATCGTAAAGCTATTCTTTGTGCCTCTCTCTGGACACCTTCACTGTACTGGTTATTATTTGCTTCCTCATAACGATCCATCCAAGCTTTAATTTTAGTCTCCCATCCAAAATTTGACCCATCAGAAGGCTCAATCTCTGGAGCTGAACCCTAGAAAAAAGATCACAGCAAATTTACTATAACGTTTACACTTAATAGGAATTAAAGTGCTAACCTACATATTATAAAAACAGAAACAATCCATAATATACTAACTATAAACACAGAAATCATGTACAAGATAAGGAAAATGATTTTAGTTTCCTGAAGTAGCACTACTAAAAAGAATATAGTAGTTTAGTATAGTAGTTAGCTGGTAACATAGTAGTTAGCAACATCTTGACAATGTAGCAAGAGTGTAGAGAAAGCTGAAAGGATATGGGCAAGATAGGCTAGGGTAACAACTGTTCAGTGCTCAAGTCATCTGTGTGCCCCAAACAACAGGTAAGTAAAACAGTAATGTCTACCTGTAATAGTGCAGCAGCTAATGGCAACTGTGCCATTTCTGTTCCTACCATTGCCTGAAACTTCCCATACTTGATCTCTCTCTTTCTCACACCCACACAGCCACCTTTAAAAGTTATCATAAATCTATTTAAAATTCAAATCCATTTCTTTACAACTTGATCTGAAAAACTATCAAACTGTATCCTATAGGTAAGAGACAAACTGCTTTTCTTAGTTACCATCACATGCTTAAGATCTAAAAATTTCTGTTAAAAAAAGGTTAATAAGCCAAAGTGTATTTTGAAGAAATGTGTTAAAAGTGTTTAATTCTAAGGTTGGAAATCTAGATCTCGTGGCCAAAAGTGAAATAGTAAAAATCCCTGACACAGACCACTAAGCTTGGCTTTTCTAGGCTTGGCTGTATTCCTATAAATTCCATTTCTTTGAAAGTTGAAATTAAATTATATAGCCTGACAAGATTAGACTCATAAATGGCAGATGAAACAGAGCACTCAACCTTCTTCAGTGTATTAAAATGTTTAAAGACAAATGGGGGACAGATTTATACATGGAATCTTAGTCAAGTTTTACCATGCAACATGGACTTTATGAACTTAGGAGTATGTATAACAAATCTGTGAAAATTTAAAATCATATTTAGTGACTCAAAACTACAATATTAAGTAATTGTACAGGATTATAAATTACAAGCATTTTCTTTCCTGTGAAGAAAAACTGAAGAAAATTGAAAGAAACTATGCTATGACTACACAGATTTAAACTCATATTAGAAGTGAGAATAGCATTCACTTTACTTTAGTTATGATAAACACAAAAGCTTAACATTGCACATAGACTGAATATCCTGTGCCAGCTTTGTAATGCATTAAAAAAATTACCAGATGACAAATATGACACTATCCTATGTAACTCTGAGTGACCATCTTATATATATTTTAATTTTAAGTCTTGCCATTGGCACTATAAACAAATGGTATACCTGCATACATTTGTAATTTTACCTACATTATCCATAATCATCATATAAGAATGATACACAGATCACAAAGAATAGCCAAAGCAAGAAGTATTCATATTTTTAATATCTTAAAATTTACTAACAGTATTAATGACATGGAATATCTTTTATGTAATTAATTTATACATACAACTTTCAGCCCATTTAAAATGGATATAACAACATGATACAAAGTTTTTAATATAGGGTATCCAATTTAAGGAAAGAATACATGTTACATAAATTTAAGAAGTAAAATGTATTTCTTAAAGTATTACTCATATATGATATAAAATTAAAGTTACTAATATTAAGAATGAAAAACTCTAAGCCCTGCTCTCAAAACTAGAACAAAATTAAAGACCTGCAATAATAGAATAGGTTAAAAGTTGGGTACAGAGTTGTCTATCTACCTAGAAACATGGCAATTTCTTCAACCTATAATAGATTCTTCTTTAAACTATATCCCATTACAATTTTAAATTATATACTAAAAACATATTTTTCCTACTTATTAACTGCCAAGAGAAAATCACCCTACATTGTCTTGCTCAAAATTGTAAAATAGGCAAATAGTCCAACTAATTCAAGATTTAAAAACAAAGTAAATGACTAAACTTGCTAAAAGGTTATTTAAGGAAAAGATGACAAATTTTACATTCCAAGTATAATTGACTATGTAATGATAGAAATGACAATTATTTGTCATGAGACAGGGAAAATATGGGTAATGGAAATGCAGGTGACCAAAAAAAAATGATACCCCTAATTTTAGCTCAAAGCTTAAAGAAGCTCATGCTACTCTCCCTTTACTCCTACCACATTTTAAAGAGTGCTATTAACACTGGAAATCTTTTTATATCTCTAGTACACCCTCTGGTGAAAGGATGACTAATGAACAGTAAACCTAAGGAGAAGTAAAGGTTCTACACAAACAACTAATTAGCTTTTGAATAATGTCTGGTTAATTGCATAAGTGTGAATTTTAAAAATATATTTACCTTAACTCTTGACGATTTCCTAGATCCTTCACGAAAAGACTAAAATAAAGACAGATGTTAGAGATTAGATGTATTCAAACTTTAAAATTTAAATATTAATAGAGCACTGAAGACATACTCTGCAGGATGCTAGATATTACGGGGAACACAGCTAAAAGACATGATTAATATCTGACACCAAGGAGCTTGAAATCTACTTGGGGAATTAAGACGAACAAATGCCTGCACATAATACAGGACAGAATATAATTAAATCCTAAATTGTGGCACAGACTATTTATATTCTATGTTTTGAAGGAAATGAGATAATTGAGAGCTGGATTAGTTAAAGATGGCATCATGGAGGTTAGGCATACATTCTAAGACTTAGGTAGGGAAGAGGGAGAAGTACAGCTATCCTAAGCATGGGAAAGAACATGACCAAAAGCACTGTCGTAAGAATAAACATGGTATATTCCTGGGAAAGAAGACCAGTCTGGTTAGAGCAACAGATGTAAAATCAGCAGTGGACTATTATATAAGGCCAGATAATTGTGAGCTAAAGTTATGTTACATAGGACTTTGAAGGACAGGATAGGAGGTCCCAGTTGAAACATTCTGATGTCACTATAAAATGGATCTTTTAAAGAAGAGTGACAAAATTAAAGCTATGTTTAAGGAGACAGAATAAAGGATGGACTGGAGAAAGAAAAACTGGAGTCAAGAATACCAAGCAGAATGCCTCTGCAGCAATCATTAGATGGTTAAGGGCTTGGACTAGCAAAGCAGCAATAAGGATGAATGGCTATAATATATTTGAAAAGGAAAGTGCAGCAGAATCTAGTGACTAAATGGTTATGAAAATAAAGTGAACAACAATCAGAGACGATGCCAAGGTTTCAAAACTGAATGACATAGAGAACTGGTGGTATTGCTGATAGAGGCAGTGAAGTCAGAAATGTGGAACTGATCTTGCCAAGGAATAGAATTTGGTGAGTTTGGATAAAGACACTGACTAGGAGGTGAAGACACAATATAGTAAAAAAGGAGCTTACAGTTAGAGTGAGTAAAGGAAAAAATTAGCAAAGGGAACAAAAGTGAAAACCTTTAGAGTATGTATGTCTCAATGGTTAACTACATTATTCTAATGCTTTAAACTTTTCTGATATGGATTTTCAATTTCTGAATCATCAAGTATTATATACTGTGAATAAGTCACAGAGGTTAGTGCAAGTGTGGTTTTTCTTTTATTGCTTTTCTTAGACATCAACTGTTCAAAGAAATTTTACTTTCATATTTATCAACCACAAATAACACTAAGCTAAAAAACCTCCTACAGCCCATTAGTTTCTTCTAAATATACTCAATTTTATCCCCAATTTGCCAAGAATATCTCAACAAAAATTAGAATTCTATACCCTCATTTTTTAACATCAAGATGTTTTACATAGTGGGGTCAGCAATAACCCTCGCACCCCACCTGAAATAAAATATATATGAAGATCGATTGAACTTTATCCTAAAATATGCCTTTATATAAATAGCAAAACATAAAGGCATTAAATAAGTACTTTAAATAAAGATTTTGGGAACATATACATGAATATAAACTTACAATGGTCATAGCACTTAAATTTTTCCACGAGATTTTTTAGAAAAGAAAAAATCTGACAATGAAAAACTAAAATTAGTAATATAAAAAAGCCATAATGTGTGCCAAATTGTCACACTTGGGTACCAGAAGAGAAATCCAAAAAGTGATGGTGCCATTTTAAGTTGAATGAATTTTAAAAGGAATTCTTCCAGAATGATTACTAAGACCTACAAAATTTCTACATAAATTTGATATGCAGTATTGTGAAAAAATGTTTCACTGAATATTAGAAAACTTTATTAAACACTGTAAATAAATATTATAAAGTACTTTATAAAACCTAAAGTGCTATAAATGTAAGCTATTATATTAAAGTGGCTTATAACTTTTACTGTTCACCAATCTCTTGAAGGACCTTACTAACTAAATTATATACTTAACATGAAAATCCCTCACAGTAAAAATTAAGTGATAAACTTATAATGATCGTCTTTCAACAAAGCAACTGCAGCCACATACCTATGCTTTTGTCTGCAATTATATCCAAATTTTCTTTGTCATAAGAGTTGTCCAAGATAACTTACCTTTTTGCATTTTGAAATATTTTGTTCTTTTTCCCCACTTTTTTTCCTTTTCTTATCATTGACCTTGGTAACTCTCGCAGCAGTTAAAGTTATCGTTGTTGGTGTATGCTGAAATGCAGTATATAATTCCACAGGAACCTCATCACCACTCTCTGTTGCACTGGTATCACCATCTTTCAATTCAAAATTGAAACAATGAACTTAATATCCCCCTCAATGTAATGTCTAAAAATAAAACTATTAGTCCATATTATAAACTAAAAGCTCTCAACACTTCTAGAATTTTGAAACCATATAACTTCTTTAAAACAAAAGAAAACATTTAAAAATCATTCTCTCACTTTAACCTAAAAATGCTATTATAGCACTACAGGCAGTATACTTCACTTTGCATAAAAGATGTTTTTTTTCCCCCTTGACATGCAAAATATAAATAAAAACAAATTCATTTAAAATCCATTGAAGGTGGCACACTACCATATTTTAGAAATATCCTTTTGAAGGGAAAAATCCTTTTGTAAATGAAATTATACAAACATTACTTTTGGATCAGAGGAAGTATGGCACAGTACAAAGAACAACAGTCTTGGGAGTCACGAGACATGGATTTTCGTTGCCTGCTCTCCCATTTAATAGCTATGTGACCTTCGCCAAGCTATTTAAGATCTCATGAATCTCAGTTTATTCACTGATGTAAGGATTATGCTAGACCACCAGTTTCTCACAGTGTGGTCCTTGAACCCTTGGAGGGTCCCCAATGTAAAAATTATTCTCATAATAATATCAAGTCATTATTTGCCTATTAAAATACTCTTCTGCTTTCCAACTACAACCCATGTGAGACAGAATTTTCTTCAAAACAATACACTGCAACAGACTGAATATGTAGATGTGAGTAGATGAGAATCCAAATGTCTTTTTTTAAGCCAGATATGAAAGACATTTGCAAAAATATATATAAAACAGTGCCAATCTCACTATTTTTGTTTTTGAAAACAATCATTTTTAATTAAAAATGTTATTTGTTAACAATGTAATGGGTTTATTATCTTTAAATGAATTAACATGTTTTTAAAATTATCAGTTTTAATTATAATACAATAAAATTGATAGATGTAATCCACATAAACAAAAAATCTTTAGGGTTCTCAGTAATTTTTAAGAATATAAAAAGGTCCTGAGATCAAAATCTTTTATGTAAAGTGTTATTTTAAATGATTAAGGTTTGGCCAACAAAACCTATAGTTAATTTTCAAAAAAATGAATAGTTTTTGAGAATTAAGAAGAAAACAACAAAAAAAATCCCCCAAAATTTTATCACTCTTAAAGAAAACTGATGATACAGTAAGGCAGCACAAAAACCAGAACAGGAAACACAATAATAAAGAATATTTACAGTTGTATAGTTGCAAATCAAAATAAGCCAAAATATCTCCTTTATGTGTATTTAAAATACTCAAGACTAAAAATTAAGATCAATTATTTTTTAAAAAGATGTTTCAAATATATCATTTCTCAATCTTTCTCAATCCAAGAGACTTACATCCAGCATAGCAGAGCATAAAATTTTGCAATTTCTCTTTCCATTTTTACACACCTGACATATTTTCCCTTTTCCGGCGTTGTAACAGCACAGCCCTCTCTTTATCCAAACTCCTAACACACACAAAAAAATTAGATAATTAGTTCATCATAAAACTACTCTGGTGTAGGCATGCAGACGTTCATACATACATACACATATATAATATATATGTATGGATATGGATATGAATGAAACTTACCTGCTTAAAAAATACCAAGCCTTAAAAGAACTTATTTTATGGAATTGGCTTCATAAAATATACTATGCATGCCCTTCTATGTGGATCCTTATTTAGTGAGCTTTATTTTAATTCACAGATCTTTATTTTGAAAAATCAAAGCTTAATTCTAGACCTTTGTGCCTTGCACATAAGAAATTAACATTTAGGAATGTAGCAAAGTTTTAGAAAGTAAACATAGGAAAAACAACTTTGATAAAATAGTACTTACATGTTACCTCGAATAAACATTCTGCTACGCTAAAAATGTTCATCAAAACTCTAAGAACAAATAATCTAATATCTAAGCTGCTAGCAATATTACTTGGTTCTCTTTAGAAACCGAATTCCTCAAAGCCTTTAAAAATTCAACTCAATACTTTTCAGCAACATAATTTTATCTTCCAAAAACTTTTTACTGTTTTACTTTTCTCACATTTACCTTTCCAAATATCTTTGCCAAGTAACATCTAGTTTGCCACACTGTAAATAAAACAAAGGACTCAACTATCCAATTTTTGCTTAGCAGACACTTGCCCCACTGTCTGCTGGAATATCATATAACTATCCTAGAAATGTCTACTTGACAATGATCAGATTTGTATAGTGCCTTAGCTGACTCTTTAGTTCTTAATAGCCTGTGTAATTAAACTAAAGTATGCATGGCCTTTATGTATCAAAACTGGTTTTAATGTGGTCATTTTCAGGCTTTAACAGAAATACAGTATGGAAAAGAAATAATAGCAAAGATAAGACAGACACATTTAAGTTTGGGGGTTCTTTTGGAGGTGGGTGGGTAGTGTCCTTCCAGTAACACTATACAGTGAATCTATGACTTAATAAATCAATTTCTTGAGATCAGAATTCTAATTTCTGGTAAGTGAGTAATACCATTAATATAAATATCACCAGACATACTACCACTCACCTAGGCTGACAACGTTCACACAGATATATATCAGGAATATGCTGCCTATCAATCCCCATGCAGTCAATATGTTGCCAAACACTTTGAAAAAAATAAAAAAAAAAAGAAAAGAAATTACTATTAGAAAAGACCTCTCAAAACTCAAGATAAGAAGTTTAATTCAACAAGTATTTAATGATTACCTACTATGTGCCAAGCACAGTGTTGTCAGGAATTTTTAAAAGTGTATGACATGGTCCCTGCCCCTATGGAGCTTACAATCTTGCTATATGAAACAATCAGAGTAGAAGAAGATTTTATATATATATGTGTGTGTGTGTGTGTGTGTGTATATATACATATATATGTATGTATGTGTGTATATATACATATATATGTATGTATGTGTGTATATATACATATATATGTATGTATGTATGTATATATAAAATCACCTGCTATATTAAATTACCTGCAAAAGATACAGGTGTTTAGGGATGGCTAGATGAACCTTTAGAGTATCAGAAAAAAAAAATTCTTGGAGAGGCTCAAACTTGACCTATATTTTTCTTGGGAAGACTAGAAGTGAGTGACTGAAGACTGAATGTGAACGTAGAAATAAACACAAGAGTATTAGGAAGATAGTAAAGTGATCAACCTGGACAGAGTAGGGGTTATTGTGGTGCTTTTGGGGAGATGGAGAGAATATGGCGAATAATTCCTCTTTTACTTAAATCTGAGTTTAAGAAACTGAAAAATCACGTAAGGTCTTAAAATATCAGAGTATTTAGATAAGCACCATCCCCCTGTTCCCCAATACTGGAAGGTTACTATATGTTTTTGAAATCTCTATTTTACAAAGAATCCATCAACAGTATTCAGGGAATAATCAGAAGCAGGGAAGAAAGACGACTGACTAGGATTAAAAACAGTGACAATGGAGAAAGAAGGAATCTAAGAGAAGTTCCAAAAAGTCTAAAGTCAAATTTATTTTCTTTAATCACTTCACCCAAATGTACTTAGTACAACTAGACAATAAACATCTCACTTTCTTTTCAAAATATTTATTGGGTCTTACACTTGACTGTTTAAATTACACATATCTGTACTTGTTTATAAAAATCTTGGCTATTCCTATACAGAAAACTCAGCTTTATCAACTACATTTATTAAAAAATTTGTTTCATCAACTTCTGTCTTAGTAAAACTATTTAGTGAAATAATCCAGGTATGCAATGGACAATATATGAACTAAGGGGGAAAGCAGGTGCAGAAATGTTATCCATTTATTATTTATTATCCATAAATTAGATTAGAGATAATATGGGGCAGGATGATGACTGGTCGGATTTGGGGGATAGGAGATATACAAAGAAAAGCAGAAAAGAGGGGAACAATTGGTGAAGTCCTATGCTTTTAAGGCTGGAAGAACAACAGTACAGCCAATTATAAAAGCTAAGCTAGGAAGTGGTACCTGTTTGAAGGAGGAGGGAAAGTGTTCAGTTTTTGACATAGTAAATGTTGGTTGTCAGCAGGGCACCCAAGTAAAGGGTGATATGTAGACAACTGAAATACAGGACTGAACTGAGAATAAGATGTAAGTGGGCTGAAGTATGCATTTGAAAAATGAACATATGCAGTGACTCACTGCACAAAAGTGAATGAGGAAAAAGAAAAATATACATCAATAAGAATCCTCTCTGAGATCACCTGAGAAAAATCACACAGCATAGATAATCTATAGCATAGATCATTACCCTAAATAATTTAATATTAATTATAGGTAAATTCTTTGAGAACTATTTACTACATGCCAATGTAGACAATTTAAGTGGGGAAAAAAATGTTCAGATTTTGGCATTGAAATGAAAACATACCACAAAGCATGTTGCTTATAACATCAGACGATATTCACTATTATAAAGAAAGCTGACAGAAGCATAGATTATAAGGAAAAACATTTTTAATAGCTGATTTAAAAGTGACAAGGCAAGCAAAAATACTCAAGAGACTGATTCCCTAAACATTTATTTTAAAATTTGTCATAAGGATAAGAGGCTTAGGAAATGAAATTCTCGTTTTCAACTTCATAATATGCCACAATATACACATATGTATTTTGCTTAGAACGGGATTATACCTTTTAACAAAAGGAAAATGTTAAGTTCTAAATTTTTACTTTCTTTGCAAAAGTTTAACACTAAAATAAGAGAATCAGACTGGATTTTTAATGTAAACAAAATTAACTCATGATTTGTATGTGTTTGGTAATGGAAGGGATCAAGAGCACAAATAATATTAAAAAAAAAACAACTTCGAAGATATTTTAATACTCACATTTGAATATTTGTAATCCTGATGTTCTGGGAATTAACACCATTTCAATTCAAATAAAAAGGTCACATTATGAAGACCAGACTCAGGAAGGTCTACAAAACTATCCACCTTTCCCATCCTACCTCACTACTCAACTCTTTTGTTGTTCCCCAGCCCATGCAAGGGATGGACTCAGGCTGAGCTCCTATCCCCTTTCTCCATCCTCCCCACCCACCAAAACAAAAAAAAGCCCACTTTCTGTCCCAATCACACCTTCTCTAGGGGAGGAGGCCTTTCTTGGTGGCTGAACCAGGGTTGGGGGAGGGGAGACTGTGGTTCTGGTTCAAGGAGACTCCAGAGTGCTGCAAGGTGCAAGTCAAAAGGAGGTAAGAGATTCAGGTCAAATAAACATCAATTTAAAAAAGTATAATTCCCCCAAAGTGGATAATAAGAACTGACTACACAGTACAAACAAATCTTTAAGTAAACACTTATGTGCTATTCACAAACTATCCCTGCTGCTGTGAAAATTATTATTGTTGTTGTTATTAAAACTGGTTATAAAGATTCTATTGCCACATGGACAAAGTCTGGAAGCAGTCACCTGTTATCCAATTAAAGATGGGGCTAGAAGAGGTAATTACAGCTTTTTCATAAGGCCTTTTGCTAAGAGCAAAATAGGCAACATTATAATAGTGGCAGGCTTCCCACTTCAAAAAAAAATCACATATAATTTAGAGATTCTTTTAAGGTGATAAGTTATCTGTGCTGCCATGTACTAAAGATTCAGTTAGAAAAAATTATGTGAAACAAAGTAATGGTGGGAAATATTTTACCTGCATTTGTCACAACAGATCATGTAGCCATCATCATGTGTAAAACCACAAATGCACCTGGTTACATCAGTACCATAGCTTCCATCCTCTGATGTGCTGATGGTGGTAGCACTAGAGGTCTCATCAAAATTAGGAGTAGTAAATATGCCTACTTCATTTTTGCTAATAAGAACTGATGGAGGAGGAGAAGCTGGAGGTGTTGGAGGAGGACGAGCACCATAATTGTGGTCCTGGATAAACACAAACAGCACAATATTATTTATTGGAACACTGAAATGCACTAAGCTGTAATATTATTTAAGATACAATCCTTACAAACCCATCACTTCAATTTGCATATTTATATAAAATCAGTCAAATTCTACTTAAAATACTGACTTGTGTCAGACATTTTACTATCATTCCTCTCTTCCAAAGATAATCTTTTCATAGAGCCTCCAGATTATGCCACTATCACTACCTTATCTTCAGGCCACACCAAAATAAAAAATATAAAATATCCCCACTTGTCACAAATCTCTCCCTTTTGCTCTGCAAAGAGCAGAAATACTATGAAGCCTATACCAGAATTTGCAGCAATAATGTCACAAATATTGCCACATGCCCATATTTTATTACTAGATGTTAAGCTCTGTTTTAAGATTAGGTTTTCATAAATCTATGAATATTCAGATGTTTTTGTTTTTTTCTTCCATTGCTCCTGCTCAAAGAAACAAAATCTCTCAATTATTCCATGGCCTCAATTAGCCTTTAAAATTATAAACTTATCTACTGCTACAAAATCAAGTCAAAGTAGTTAACACTTCAGTATGCAAACCAAGCACATTATAAACATCTTCCCAAAACTAAAGATTTAAAAATTTAAATGTCAAATGATTACTTTTAAGTGCATGACACTTACCGCATAGGGCAAACCAATATAACTGTGTGAATGATGCGAGCTGCTGGTATATAACTGGTGTGGGTAACTGTTGGATTTCTCAACTACCACAGGGCTAGCTTCTACGGATTCTGGTCTGGGGAGAGAGAGAGAAAAGACAACAGAGAGAAAAGAGAAAAGAGAGAAAATGAGAACAAAGCAAGAGAAAGAATAAAGAAAGCAATCAGAACAGAAAGAGGCAAAAGAACGAGAGTGATATAGGAGATGGGTGAAAGACAAGACAGAGGGAACAAGGAATAAGAGAGATACAGAGAGGAAGGAAAAGAAAGAGAAGGAAGAGAAAAGCAGAGAGAGAAGAGGAGAAAAGTTGTATCAAACAGAATTTCCTTTATTTTCTCATCTACTTTAAGTTAGCTCATAAAGGTCCAACATTCATATTAAAATACACTTCTACTTATTTCTATAAATAAGAGGTTTACATTGAATAGCTCCTAAAGAAGAAAGCTTCTACAAATCAGTTGATGTGAAATAACAAAAATGCCTACTATTTAATAGATTTTACAAGGCTCGTCTATTCCATTTGGACCCTAGATGAAATAGGGTACTTCTCTCACCTCATTTGATATGAAAAAGTTACTTAATACCAAAGATCAACAAGACATGGACTGAAGTTTGAACAGCCCTATTGTTATAGGTTCTATACAAAGGGAAAGATGGAAATATTTTCAAATTACAAAGCAGAGGCACTTGAATCATGCATTTTGATGTACCCAACATTAGTGATAAGGATCTATGATACAGGTGGGGAAATGAGTAGCCCCACAAAAGACCAGGGGTTCAGGGCTTTTACTTGGCAAGGAGAAAACAGTAGCTAGTGTTATGGTAATAAGCCTACAAGTGTCAGCCTGTTGGATATTAATAGTCCTCAGCTTCATAGAAGGTATCTGGACTTGGTTGTTGCTGGTAACAGAACTGGGTTTAAAAGGTTATGCAATACAAAAGTTAGCTCCTTGGTTTTAGTTCCTTTAAGGTATCAGGTAAGATTATTTCTTCTGACAGTTTGTAGGTCGCCTAAGGCAAGCTTGGCCAAGATCAGACAGAACTACGACCTTCATTATTACCCAGGTTCTTTGATCCCACTCTTTCACATCATATAATACATTGGTTTCCTCTCTCTGGGTAATCCACATGGCCACCACAACCACCCAGACACAAAGGAAGGTACTGTGTTTTTGTACATGCTATTTTGAAATGGCCCTTTTCTGATAGCCTTTATCTTCTTTCTTTTAAAACATGCTTTAAAATTAATTTCCCGTAGGAAACTTTTAAGAAGAACTATATACCTCCCTTATCTTGAGCATTCCCAGTATTCCCAATACTACTTACACTATAGGCAGTCCAACGTTTTCAAGAGTCTCATTTGCTAAAAACCAATTATATCCATATTATTACAACATTTACCAGTCAGCTTATTCCTTAATGTGCTCCTTGCAAATAGCTCCCTCTCTCACCTACTACCGACACAATACCTCTCTGGGTTTTCTTGATTTAAGTTGCAAATAGCAGCAACAGAAAAATGGCAACCAAAGGGGAATATATAAACTAAAAAGGAAGACTTTATTGTGGCTAGTAAACTGGCTGTAGAGGCCTCTCCAAAATGCTTGTGATCAAATGCTGTTACTGAAATAGAGAACTTTTCAAGGTGGCTATTTGAAAGACTGCAAGACGGATAGTATACCTGCTTTATTAAAAAGAGATGAGTTAGCTAAAGCTTTATTATTTATACTTAATTATGGCTTGTAAAAGATTTAAAAAGTAGTCTCTAAAGAAACAATTTACTATAGGGGCAAAGTGAAGAAATATTGCCAGGATGGAAGGATACATGCTATCTAGCACTCCTGTGATCTTAGAATTTGGTGCCAATCACCCCAAACCTCCAAGACTTTGACCATATGAAGTAACAAGTAGTGAAAGAACTTAACAGATGGTTCACATATTTTAAAGTTAGTTATGCCTTGCAAAATACAGTAAAAAAGTGACACTTACAGTACTATCTATACGTCATTGGAAAAAGAAGACTGTTTCTGAAGCAAAAGAATGACTTACAATTTAGCCTAAGTTGCTACAGAGAAATTTATGGTGGGGGGAAAACAACAATATCAACAACAGAAAAGCAAATCAAACACTGCTGGATTATCTGTCTTACCACCCTCCCCCCCCCAAGCCATCATATGGTCTTAAATGTCTCTTCAAATGCCTATTAAAATTCCCTATTCAAAGACTTTCTGAATTTAATGACCTTAATGACACGCCTTGATATTCTCATTTGTTTAAGAAATCAGGCAAGAAACATAAATTGGATAACTTTTTCAGTTCACTAAAATATTGACTATAAAGTGTGTGATGAGATACTATGTTACCCTTAATTTAACACACCTTTATATGTGTGTGGGTGTATGTATGTACATAAAAATAAAATTTATGGTTGAATTCCTTTGATGTTTGTGGTAGTTTGTATACAAAGTCAGTCCTTGATATAAGAACACAATCCCCTACTCTACAATATTCTGTAGCAAAATAAAAATCAACTTGTATCATTTTGACCTATGCCACCAACCATTTATAAAAGGATTTGAGGGTAGGGGTGGGGAAGAAGGGACAAAAGAAAAGAATAAAGTAAAAAGCACACAGCAGAGAACAAAAGAAAACTTACAAGGAAGCAAAGGAAAGATGTAAAGCTTTGAACACAATGTACAGTATTTGTTATATAGGTTTTCGTGCAAAGGAAATTTATTGTTGTATATTTTGAATTCTCTCATGTTCTGCTGTGCACATGGCAATGCTTTTTTTTTCTTGTGTATTTAAGTTCTAAGTTTAAAAAATTAATAATAAAAAAGATTGTTTAAAAAGGCAAAAAAAAAAGAAAAAAGAAAAGAAAATGATCACCTATGTACTGATTTTTACTTTTAGAGAAAGGGCTTGGTTCAACCCACTCGTTTTATAGGTGAAAAAACTGAGACGCTAGCTTAAGTGATTTGCCCAAATCACAAAGACTACAAACTTCTTGATTTCAAGAACCCACAGCTTATTTCCTAAATGTTTTTATGTTGTATGACAACCACATTTTAAGCTTGAAGGCAGGGGCTTTGTCTTAGGAGACTGGTAGTAAAAAAATCTTTCTCTTCCTCCAAAATGAACCAATATTGGGATAGGAGTTCACCTTATTTAACCATTACTGGTCCTAATACACAATCTTTATTCAATGATAAATGGACCATTACAGACACTCTCACTATAAATCAGAAACTATAAAGAAGCTGCATATAGATGGAAGAATAACTCACATATTCTTTTACAGATGCAAAAGCAGTTACTGAATATAACTGGTCATTTCACTTTGCTAGGTTCACAATGATTATAAGCTAATAAGACAACTATGAAGATAACTGCAGCTGACATACTACCATCTATTACAGAGGATGAAGTAGAAAAGTGAGGCTCTATTAAGAACTTGGCAAAATACTTCAAAATAGATTGTCATAGTTTTTTGATGCTTTGTGACTTCAGTGGGAAAATGGGGAAGTGACTTCAGTAGAAAAATGGGGAAAGGAGAAGAAACCAAAAACTGTGTTGGAAAATGGTCAGGAAATTGAAGTGCAAGGTCTTCAAGACTCAAGAACACAGTACATTCAAGAAAATAAGGTGCTAAGTGCCATAAGCATCAAAAATCAGTAGCAACAGGAAAAAAAATTCACAAACATATAATTTAGACTTTTTCTTCGATAGGAAGTGTGTGGTTCAGTACATAATAGTCAGTTCTTAATCAGTTGTCTTTGAGAAGTTATTAGCTGTTTAATTAAAGCAAAAGTCAAAGTGTAAAAACACTTAGTATAAAAAATTGAAAGGACATTTAGATAGGATTATACGTATTCCAGCTTATGACTTGTTTGATTTTGAAACTGGGACATGGACAAGAAAAAGACACTGACTGTCAAATATAGGATACTGGACAAAACACTAGATTTGGAATCAGGGTACCTCAGTTCAACTCCCAGCTCTGACACTTTGTGTGACCTCTCCAACAAGCCACTTCACTTCTTAATATGCTTTCTTAACTGCAAAATCTAATGGCCTTTTTCTCAGTCCACATCTTTCTTGACTTCTTTGCAGCATCTGAAACTGCTGACTACCATTTTTCTCTTGCACTTTCCCCTTCTGCAAGATTTCGTGGTCATTGCTTTGTTGTTCAGCTCCTTAGTACTTTCTCTTTAACTAGGCAAGTATACCCCAATGTTCTGTCCCAAGTTCACTTCTCTCACACTCTCCCAATAACCTCATCAATTCCTATGACTTTATGATCTCTACACAGATCTCTACATCTAGTCCTACTCTTGTGGCTTCCAGGTCTTTAACACGGCCTGTTACAAACATCTCCACTTTAATCTATCCAAACCAATTCATAAGCCTACCAATCTTCCACACATTCCTATTTGTTGCAAGAACCATTGTCGTCCCAGAAGCTTATAATTTCAAATCATAAACAAATACCTATTTAAATTATAATTATAAAATATAAAATACAACTCCTCTGGCATTTAAAGCCGTTTACAAACTGGCCCCAACCTTCCCTTCCTGTACTCTACTGTCCAGACAAACTGGCCTTGCTGTTCCTCAAACTTAAAATTTAATTTGCAGTCTCTTTACCTTTACACTTTCCATAACCACTTCTTAAAATTCCTGATTTCCTACAAAAATCAGATCAAATACTATCTTCTACATGGGGCCTTTTCCTCATCTACTTGCCCCATCAGGCAATACCCGCTCCTGAAGTTAGCCTGTATTTATTTTGTATATATTCTGAAAGAGGAATGTTTCATTTCTGTCGGTGCATCCCCAGCATGTAGCCAGTGCCAGGCACACAGCAGGCATGTAATAAAAGCTTGGTGTGATTATCCTAATTAATCTTTACAACAACCCTGTGAGGTTAAGAACCATTACAAATATTATTGACATTTTACAGAATGGGAAAAGGACGTCTAGAATGATTAAATGATTTGCCTGTGGTCACATGACTAAGAAGTATAAGTGGAATTTCAACCCAGTTCTCCTTGGTTCAGCACTTTACACATTATACCATAATGATTCTCCACAACCTAAGTAATTATAAATCCATTATTTCTGGTTGTTTCTGTAAAATCTTTATGAGCATAGTCTATGCACATATATCACAGTAATCCATAATTAAAAATATAAAGGACAAGTTTTCAAAGAAGTTTTGCAGTAGACAAAAGTGATGTGTGGTCAAGAATATAAGATCTTACCAGTTATTCTTTATGGATTTTAAGACAGCATTTTGCCTGAAATAAGAATTTCTTTCTGGACAAGGTGTCTCCCACTTGTATTCCAAAATCATAAAATAACATGGCATTTGACTACACAGATAACTCTTTTTTTTCCCCTACCATCTGCCAATGATTAACTTCAAGCAAGGCACTAAACAGGACACTAAATAAATAGTTATGTACTAAACAGGACACTAAATAAATACAGTCTATATAGAAGGTAGCTATTATTATCACTATGCAGGACATATTCCACGTCTATGGCCAAGTCCAAAAGGATTCCTTATCGATAGTGAGACTCTTAAACGCTCCCATTTATAAATGACTTTGTACAGAGTACCAGAATACTGCAAAGCTATCTTAGTCAAGTTCACAGCAATGTGAAATAATAGTCTAATATTACAAATTTAGAGGATAAAAAAACTTCACCACGACAAAAACTGAGTACATCTATACACACACACACTCACACTCTCTCTCTCTTTTGACATGCATTGAAGATGGGGCAATAAATTAGGTCCAGAAATGGAAGGGGAAAAAAAAGGAAAAGTTCAGGTGGGATGGCATTTGGTAAATTATACCACGCTTTTTCAATGAGATCAAAATATCTGCTGACACATCAAATCATCTTTTTAACACACCAATATTTAATTCAACATACAAGTGCCCCAGCTTAGACTATCACATTCCAATATAAAGTGTGTTACAATCATATTTTACTCTTCACAAAAGGATAGATTTGAGTAAAAAAGAATTTCAAGTACAAAAAACTAATATTTTCCTATGAATAGTAATACTTTTTATGGCTGAGATATCCTCAATGTCTTTTTAGTATATTTTTGTGATTTTATTGGAATGTGGAAATTCTCTGTACCAACAGGGATTTACAACTCCCCTATAACAGTTTTAGTTATCTGAAGCATTAGTCTTGTGCCATGGTGACAGAGCACAGGATTTGGGTTTTGAGGCAAAATTTGAAACCATTTTTAATTCACATTAATTATAGATATTTAAAGAAGTTTTATTTCTTTTTTACTAAAACATAGCCATCAACAAATAAAACAACTGTAATGGTTATACTGCTTTACAACAATACTGTACTTATTCATAGTTATTTTCAAAATACAATCACAAGATTTAGAAGAAAAGATCTTAGCAGGTAAAACAGGTGCCACAAATAATATAAAGCCCACAAATCTTTATTGACAGAAGAGCCCATCTAATTCTCAATCACAGCCTAGTTCAGACACAAGTATGGTTGAAGTAGTAAATTAGGAAGGGGAATAGAAACACTACTAGAAAGACATCAAGTGACAACTTAAAAAAATAAAACAGAAAACAAATAAAAACTCCCCTACTCAAAACATGAATCCACCTCTCCTACAACTTCCCTGCTCATTCCTATCTACATCAAAAAGCATTTACAGTCTGAGATATTTCAATAACCTATGAGGGCAACACTCTTTACTATAAAACTCTAGGCCATTCCTTTAGTTTAGATAAATGTTAAGGTAAATGCATAGTGATACTAACCTGAAATCTACAAGCTGTAATATGTAACATTTGACCAAGTTCTCTAAAGGCACATTTTATATCTGTTAATTAAAACATACCTGCCAATACAAATTAACTGTGCCTAGAGACTGCTGAATTTTGCCCGGTACTACCATTCTTAACTTCTAGAGCAAGTATTCTTTACTTTTGTGTCATAAACCCACTATCAGAATCATAACTGAAGGAAAGGCTCAATTTGGATTAGGGAAAGAGAGATATAACTTTTTCCCTTCCAAGTTCTCAGACTCCCTGAAACCTATCCACGGATACCCTTTGGTAAGCTTAGCAATAGTTCTGTTGTCCAGGTAAAATTATGATTGCTTTCCCTGGCATTTAAGGTTCCTTAATAATCTCGTCCTGTCCTATCTTTCCAGTCCTATTTTATATTCTCTTTCATGTATTCCAGTCAAATTGGACTGCTCCCTCTGCCTTCCTTACCAACCTCCACAGATTGACTCATATTATTTCTGATACCTGAGACTCTCAGAAGAGCTTCATGACATCACATTGACTATGGACTTAGAGATGGAAGGGACCCTGAGATCATCTAGTCCAAGTCACTTGCCCAAGGTCACACAAGTAGTAAGGAAAGACTGGGATTCAAACCAAGGTCCTCTCTTTCTTCCATCACTGACTCTATTACTCATTTCATTCTTCTCATCTTTTTTGATGAAATTGAGACAGAAAAGGTTCTAGGAAATTCTAAAAATTATGTGGACTATTGCAAGGTAGACTTTGTGTAAATGAATAAAAATGCTGGGATAAGCTCAGTTTTTTAAAGCTCAATAAAAACATCCTTTGCACAACTCCAACAGCAGAAAGGACGTCATAAACCTCATCCTGTTTCCACAGGGTTTTGAATTCTCTGGCTAAGTATTTTTTGAAAGCTTTTCATTCTACCTTGTTTGGAGATTGAGTATTCAGCATGATAACATTAAATATATTGCTATTAAATTTTTGTGGATCAATATTATGTCTGAGCAATTATGGGCAATATTCTATCATGGTGATGCTCCAGTTCAGGTTTATTTGTTGAATTCTCAAGGCTATTTTTAAGACTGCATTTAAAATACAGGGATCTATCATCTGCAGATTTATGAAAAATAAGCTTCATATATATATATATATACATATATATATTATATATATATGTATGTATGTGTATATATATATGTATATATATGTGTGTATGTATATATATATATATATATATATATAAATGTATGTATGTATGTATGTGTATATATATAACAAACTCACCACCAGGTTGTCTCTGATTATTTGGTAGGTGCTAAATTTTTGAAAACCAAAGTGAATTGTTGCAGTTTTCTAACAATCTTCAGTGGTCAATAAGTCTAAGCTCTTTAGGAGTAAGCTTTAGGCAATTTCTGGGGTGTTGTGATCATTAATTGTCTCATAAGTACCTCCATGTCTAGAAACTAATCTGCATGGTTCAGCCATTTTGTTGATGTTTCTTTTAGTTGATGCTCAATCCAGGTATTATATTCAGTTCATGTGGATCTTTAAATTATACTCTTGGATACTAGCTGTTTCAGAGCTTCAAGATAAAGGTTAACAACTTTCAGTTGCATTCGACAAAGAGAGTGGCATTGTACCTGAGGTTAACCATTATTAATAATTGATGAAGTCTGTTCTAGAAGTAATTCTGTCAGTTTACAACCTGTTTATCATATGTTCTGACAACTGCAATCAACTCTCTCCTTTTCTGACAAAGATATACTCTCTTTTTATAACTGTAGCAGGATTGATTCTTTATTATAGAATAGGTTTTTGTTAAGATGTTTTCCAAATCTATTTTTGTTCATTTTATAATTCCAAAAGTGTTGTTGAGATCATTTGGGATTTATAGAGTGTTTTAGTTTCCTGACTGCTACGAACTTGATCCTCACAACAACCCTGTGAGGTAGGTAAATACAGGTATTATCTTTATTTTACATAGATGTTAAGTAACTTGCCCATCATGATACAGGTAGTACTGGAGGCATGATTCAAATTCATCTCTCTTGGTTCCAAGTCCAGTGCTCTTTCCATTATTCCATGTTGCCTCTCAAATTTTAACCTATATTTAAGTTAAAAAACATAACTACACAAGTTTAGGATGAGGGGAAACCAGGGAGCAACAGTTCACTGGAAAACGATCTGGAGATTTTAGTAACCTCGATGAGTCAACAATGTGACATGGCAGCCAAAAAAAGCTAATGTGATCTTAGCCTAAAAAAGACCATCGGTCCTGGTCAAGACCACATTCAATTCTGGACTCCATGTTTTAAGAAGGGGATTGACAACAGTATAAGCTTAGGAGAAAAATTCCAGGATGATGAGGGTACCAGAAACCAAGCCACACAAGTTACTGGTTGAAAAGCTTGGGATGTTCAGGCTAAAGACTTATGGGGACTGAATAGTTGTCTTCAAGAATTTAAAGGGACACCACGTAGAAGGATTAAATTGTTCTGCTCGCTCCCCGAGGGAAGAAGAAACAACAGGTACAAGCTGCAAAATGGCAGATCTCAGCTCAATTCAAGGAAAAACTTCCTAATAATTAGAGCTGTCCAAAAGCATAATAGGCAGCTTTAGAAAGGTAGTGAATTCCCTATCACAGGAGATCTTCAAGAAACTAGATGACCACATGTTGAGCATATTGTGGAGGGACCTCTGTTTGGACTAGATGTAGAGCTGGAAGAAATTTGTGAGATCATCTGGTCCAAGTGATTTTCACAGAAAGTAAGTACTAGTCCCTTTCCAAATCTGGAATTCTGTGAAACTCATAAATGAAATACATTCTTATCCTTTTCTGCCCTTGCTTACAATGCCTAGAATGTTCTCCTAACCCCACCTTTCAGTTTAGTTTTATCCTCAATCTTACCTCATCTGTTATCTTCCCTGACTATCCCAAATACAAGTTATAACTCCCTTCTTCCTTTAAACTACTCTTATTTTCTATACTACATGTCATATTTACTCATTATTGCATTCTGTCATGTCTATCTCTCCCCATCTCTAGAGTCATTAAAAGCTCTTTAAGCACAGAATTCTTTGTATGACCCAAAGCACTAGCACAATGACCTACATGTATATTCGTAGACATTCAAATATCAAGAATTTTCACATTCCCAAACAATATCAATTATTACAAGTGAATAATTCTGGGTCATTCTTAACACAGCAAAAGCTATGAAAGCTAGGTCAATCATCTAATTTTATCTAAGTTTATGTAATTTAACAAGGTCTTAAGCAAACTTCACAAAAGGTGTTACTTAGGGTTCTTGTTGCCCACCTCTGGGAATTCCTTGTTGGGAGTCATTGTTGATAAGTTCGGATGGCAGACTGGTGTTGCTTCTTACTTCCTTCTCTAAGGGAAAAATTATGCAAGGAGATGCCAGGGGAACCTTGAGATCTTTGTAAATATAGCAATAAAATTATTGTAATTAACAACAATAACAATTATCAAATAATACCATATGACATTTGTAGAATACAGTATGTTTTGCAAAGTTTTTTATTTCTTTACACAAATCCTGAATATATCTGCTTTTACAACTGAGTAAATTGAGGCTTAGAGAGGTCAAGTGACTTGCCCAGGGTCACACAGCTAGCAAGTGTCTGAGGTAAAATTTTAATCCAGGTCTCTCTTTACTCCCAGTATACTGACCTTTCCATTATACTACTCCACCTACCTGGATAGTTACATACCACATTATAACCTTGCCATGAAGGAGAAGGGGAAATGGTTAGTAATTGAGGACCAACTTTAAAAGGATGGTTATAACCTTTAACCTCAGTACCTCAAGAATCAACATCTGAATCAGGCAGGAATTAAGTGACCAATTGTACAAGCAAGGTTATAACCTTTAACCTTATTATCCCAAGAATCAGTGTTTGAATGAGAAGTCTTATTCTGATTGTGGGATTTATACCCTGTCCTTTATAAATTCTATAATTTAGTTTAATACCCATCCCCACTCCATTTTGGAACCAAGGGGCTAAATTTATAGTTGTGTATTTCCACAGGAAAGAAGCTAGTGAGGTCAGGGAACTGACTCCAAGGGCCTAGAATCTGTACTGAGAGCTTATTCCATACACGCCACAAACTATCTTGGAGCATAGCTACTCTGCAGAGCTAACAGTACAAAAAAAACCTCAGCCTTGCCTGACACCTGTAAAAGCACTTGGAACAGACTGACTCTACTCTGGCTGTATCTCTTCTTCCTGCCTGTTTTATGGGGACTGAAAAACTCTATACCTATATGTTCACTGACCATTTGCTTTCCCTGCCAATGTCATTAGTAATGGGAAACCAGTCAGAGAAAAACTGCCGACTAGAAAACGTTTTAACTTTTGGTGGTCTTAGGGAGCTGTCAGTACAAACATGGATTAAGGGGTGTCACACAGAGTTTAGCAAAGCTGTGTGTGTGCCAAGTCTGAGAGAAGTTTCTTTCTGAAGGATAATTACTCCGCTCCCAACACCAAACTCCCACTGCTACTTCTCTTCCTTCCATGTTCTACAGACCATAATACCCAAGGTTATGATTACATGTCAACTCCCTCCTTTCCTTATAGCCAATGTCTTGCTACGCTGCTATCTTCAGGTGTGTTTATATTTTTTAAGGCCCCATATCATCTCAATCTTAGCTAAAATATACTATAATTAAAAAAACCCAAAACAAACAAAAAACTATTACTTTAGATATTCTCTAATTCTTTTTAACACTTTCCCTCTCCCCACCCCAGTCATATATGCATAACTGCAACTAAAGAATAGGAATGATCAAAACTAGTTTTTGTTATTTCTTTATGGATAGAATATAACTTCTTTTTAAAATCTATTACAGCCAAATTGTAATCAGTAATTTAAAGGTAATATAACTAATTTAGGCACTGTTACTTAGCTCTTTTACTAACACTTCTGAACCAAGATTCAAATTTCCTTTGGATTTAGGAGCCAAATGTATTTTAGCCTTCAGGAAAAGTTTAAAAAAAAAAAGGTAGAAGGAAGAGGCAAGAGAATACTCTCTCCTAGAGTATGAACTCCTGACTTTAGGTGACTTAAGTTCAAAAGAAGGTTCTCAAATCATTTCCTAGAAAAGCTCAGAGTTGTCCAGAAACCCCCTTTAGCTATATACAGGACAGGAAGAAGCAGAAGTAATCAAAGCCTAAGGGGCACAAGTACAGCAGCATCCATATAGTGCCCAAGTCGACTTCTTTTTAAACTACTTTGATAAGGAAACATAAAATGTATATGATGAGGCAGAACCAAGGACTACTTATGTAGTTTTTGGCCACAGGACTGAAAATACTAAACATAACAGGGAACTAGAACCCAAGATTTTTCAAATCTTCTCTTTAAATAGTTTTCACTTCATTCTTACCCCAGAAACAAGACTCCCCCTGCCTACAAGGCAATTTTAAGAAGTAAGCTTCATAAAGCAGGAATTTCAAGTGCTTTCATCCAGAAATGGTGAGTGATTGAAAAGAAAGGGCTAGAAACAAGAAATCAAAGATATAAGAAATTTCCTTCAGGAATTAAGAACAGTATCATTCCTCCCTCCTAACATTCAGAAAAGAAGACTGGCATAAACAAAAAGGGATGAAAAAAGAAAGCAAAAAATCAGAATCACTAGAGGAAATTTATTTCATATACCCAGACTCCTAGAGCTTATCATTTAAATCTCTACAGTGTAACCCACCCATATCTTCTTATCTAGTTAAGCTGCAGTATAAATATCACACTAATGATGTAAGTCAAAAATTACATTTTCTTGTACAATGTACCCTGCATAAGAACGGTGAGTCCTTCTCTAGAATCCTGTATTTTGTCTGGCTTTTTCTAAACTGACAAAAGGATAAAATAACCCCCAAAATTCTCAATACTGTTTAAGATGTCTTCAACTTATTGAACTCTCTTTGAAATAAACCTGTTAGTACCACTAAAAATAAAAGACTAACCATTAAAATGTTGTACATGTTATATTGGAGGGGAGGCCGGGGCAGGTGAACTCATGCCATGCCTCAGGTGTTGAGCTTGTCCTAGTTAAATTACACAGGACTGGTTTTTACAAACAGTGGCCTACAACTGGCTAAATGAATTATATTTAACTAATCAAACTAGAATTTAAGCGGTCTTATATGTCAGTTAACATTAGTGCTTAAAACATGGCCATGGGAACATCTTTTATATGTGACTGCCTGGTGGGGCTGGAGGGACACAGTTCTAAGTCTGCTGCCATATCATCTGGACAAGTAAGAATTGAACGACAAGTTATTTACCTGTCTGTGCATTGGGCAGGGGGGAACTGAAGAAAAATAAAATTCTTAGCACATTACAAATAGAGAACTTGATTAACTGGAGTTCAACAATTAAAGGCTCCTTGAAAAAAAAGTGTTTAAAAAACAAAATAATTTGACTGTCATAGAATAACAAGCTAACAGCTAGAAAGGGTCATATAGTCCAAGTTTCTTACTTTACAGATTTAAAAAACACAAGCATCTGATTGAGGTTAAATAACTTGACCACAACCACAAAGGTAATAAGTGGCAGGACCAGGACTACATCTTAATGAGAACTTTGACAATCTAAAGCACATAGGATATACCTCAATTTAAGAAAAACTAAACTAGAATCAAAACAGATAAAACAAAGTATCATTTCACATTAAGAAATGAGTATTCTAAAAGGTGGCATCTTAGATTATTTAAGTAGTTTATTAACTACTAAAGTTAAGTTTAGGGGCAAAGATTTGATAAAGCTAAGATATGAGGTTCCACTTGACAAATGAATATCAATTAGGTTTGAAAATAAAGTACTTCTCAAAGTGAATGGAAAATATTCCTAAAATTTACACAAAGCTTTTCAGTATTCTATGACATAAATCAGTCATTTTTAAATTTACTTCACAATCCTCCAGCAGCTCTACCAAGTTCTATCAGTAGATGGCCCTAGTGAATCTAACAAAGCTAAACACCAATAATGAAGAAAATAAATTGTAAAAATCTATCACAGAATCATAAAATTTTAGAATGATAAAGGGATCTTAAACTTAGTACCACCCTTTAGTATTACAGATAAAGAAATCCAGGTTCATAAAGGTTAAGTGACTTGCCCAAGGTCACACTGAGTTCGTTTGTAGTAATAGTAATGGTTATGATAATAATAACAGTAGTAGTAGTGGTAGTGGTAGTGGTAGTAGTAGTAGTAGTAATAGTAATAGTACCACAGCTGTAACTCAGGTTTCTAAATCTAATTCCAGTATTCTTTGTATCACACCACACATTAAGTCTGAAAAAACATACAGATTTTAAAGCAAATAAAGGTAAATTTCCAATTTATTTTTTCTGACTGGACCTGTGATTTCATGTGTAGGACACTTGATGAGGAACTTCATCTACCAATTCAAATCAGCACCTTCTCTGCAACTTACAGTCTTAGAGAGTTGCCTGGGGCACTGAGAGGTTAAGTGACTTGCCACACAGCCAGTATGTGTCAGAGGCGGGACTTGAACCCAGGTCTTCCTGACTCGGAGGCCAGCTCTCTATCCACTATGCCACGCTGCCTCTCACTTCCAATCTTAGAATTTAAAATTACAGCCTAAAATTAGAGGGAAAGGGACATAGGGAAAATATAATTTAGGCTCAATTCAAAATATGAACTATTTCAAAGGCGTTACTAAATAGATATTTCAGGTGAGAAAAACTACAAAAAACTCTCTATTTCATTATTAAAATGTATAAATATAATGAAAACATTATCATATTTCTAGTTTATTAGGCTTTTGTAAAAGTAAGCATTTACATATCACCAACTACATTTGTTTAGTGCTTTAGAATTTATAGAACACGTTCCAATAAACTGTCTTACTTTAGCCTTATAATAAATCCCATGAGGCAGACAGGACATATATCAGTATTTCTCATTTTCAAGATGAGGAAGCAAGCCCAGAGGCTATAAAAGTAGCAACGTCACATAGCTAGGAAGTTGTCTGATTCCTAGTCTAGTGCCCTTACCACACCATATTGCTTCTCTTTTGAGAATGCCTTATGCACCCTCCTGTCTAAATTTATGTATCTGTCCAACTTATTAGGCAAAACAATTTCTAGAATACAGGTATATTTCTTTAAAGCTAATAATAACAATAATAATAATAACATTTACTTAACACTTATAAGATTTACAAAGCACTTTTACATTATCTCATTTGATCCTCACAACAACCCTGAGGTGTTATCATTCTCATTTTACAAATGAGGAAACTAAGGCTGATCAAAATTAAGTGACTTGCTCAGTATCATATAATTGTGTTTGAGGTAGGATTTGATTCCAAGGTTAGCATTCTATCCCACTACATCCTCTTGCTGCTTTTACAATGAAGAGCAAAAGATATACTACTAGCAATATTTCAAGTCTACAGGATATGATCATCTATTTTTCTCATTATAAATCAGTAAATGAAAAGTGCTTTGAATTTAGCAGAAAGGCATGTTATATACATTCTACTGATATCTCATTTCCTTCTTTATTTTTTAGTTTGGCTAGATTATTTGGCATTTTTACCTGTTTTATATGTAAGTGGTTAGGTTATCTGAAGTAGGCAGGGGATCAGAGAAGAAGAGCAATTACCACCCAATGCTAAACAAAAATCAGCAAAAACAACTCTATCTGTGCTTACAATACAGAGTTTAGGACTGTTCATTATATAGGGTGACCCAAAAGTCTTCGTGCAATTTTAAATTTAAATTTAATTTATTTAAATTTAAAACTATGGTACAGGGACATTCCGTACTTTATGGAAATGATTTATAGCTAAATAAACTGTAAAAGCAAGCACCATAGAGTAGAAAAAGAATTATAATAAGGAGCAGGGCAGTCAGCTGAGGATACATTATCTTTCTGGGCTATTATCAATTAATAATTCCAGCCCTGCCTCTATTCAGATGCAGGACTGTCAATACCATTAAAAAAGCATGTCACTAAATCATAATATCCGAGGAAAAAGACTTTCACTGGAATCTGAATTACAGACCATGTGGTGGCCTAGCAGAAATCTGTATAGTTGCTTAATAATTTAGCCTACCTGTTAGAACAGATTTTTTAAAAGTAACAGTTTATCTCCTTAAATAACATTCTGTGTGACCATATGATCAATAAATATTTACTGACCACCAGGGATACAAAGAAGTCATCAGCAGACTCAGGACTTTTCAATTTTAGTTGGGGAAACAGAACAGATAAATGTGTGGGTTAGATTAGAGCTGGCCCTGGAATCAGGAAGACCTGGATTTAAGTTCTGCTACTGACATGTACTAGCTGTGTGACCCTGGACAAATCACTTAATATCTGAGAGCCTGCAGGTACTCTCTAAAAGTATAAATTGCAGAGCAGGTACCAATCTGGTTAGAAAGAGTTTCTTCATCAGGAGTTTCTTATATCAACTAAATCAAAGATCTGGTCCATAAGAAAACAATGTCAAAGACCAAATATTATAGTCGAGAAAAAGATCACTCATAGAAGGTATGCCTTGAGGGAGTCAAAAAAGCATAGCAAAAGAGGCAAAGGAATTCAGAGTCTTGGGAATGATGCAGGTAGTAGACAACAAAAAAGTACATATTCTAGGGCCAGGGTTATAATTAGTCAGTCAACTGGTGTACAGAAGTGTTGGATAATTAGGATGGAACTAGATTGGGTCAAGTCTTAATTATCAGGTTAAGAATTTATATTTGATTCTCTATGCCCATATGGAAAGTCTTTAAAGGTTTTGGGCCAGGGAATGTTATGGTGAATGGTATTTTAGGAATATTAATCGGACAGCAAAGTGCAGAGACTATTAAGACAGACCAGAAATAGAAAGGCCTTGTTGGAGGTCATGATGATCCAGGTCCAGGCACGATGTAATAAAAATCTAGACAAGAATGGTAGCTATCAAAGTAAGAAAGACTAGAAAGAGGAAAAAAATTCAAGAGAACTTTGGTGACTGGCTCTGAGAGACATGCAGGGAATGACAAATGCGGAGTCTAGCTGACTAAGAAAACAATAGTACCAAAGAAAGAAAGACTAAATCCAAAAGGGGGTGAGGAGAAAGTTTAAGCACTCTTGGTTTGAGATTATGACTGAGTGTCAAAGTGGCTAAGTTCAGAAGGCCACTGGAGCTGAGAAACGAGTTTAGTAAACCATTTTTCTTCAAAATCAACAAGTATCAGAAATGTAACATTTCAAAATTAAATAATCTCTAATGATGGCTTTAGGATCAGTCATGTTATCCTGACAGATTTGCACCAGTACAGTACATTTAAATTCTATACTTGAAAGTAGGTATATTGATTCTGAAAATACTTTTATTTTGCTTGTGAAAACTCAATGTGCCTGTTGAATGTGAAAGCACTTTAGATAGGTTTCTGCTTCTGCATTTTTTGAGAAATTATATAATTATAAAGTTTCAAAACTTTTACTGTAAGAACAGTTTGAAAGATTTTTAGGTTGAACAAAAAGGCATAAAAATTTACTGATGGCCCTTATCTAGCAATTCTATGATTCTAGATCATAACAACTATTTTGGGGGTCAAGTCTAGAGAAATAAGTGCTTGAGTACCAGAGGTATCTATGGGGGGGGGGGAGAAATCTACTTTGCTTTCTAGATAGTTTCTAAAAAAGGCAAACCATACTGTTAATCTTCATAAACTGAACCATTTCTCCATTGACTGCCATCATAAAAATTCCATATATTAAAATTTGCTTACAACAGTAAGCAAATAATTATATTCCCTTTCATATGTTAGAGATTCCCTTTTAAAAAGTACAGTTAATAATCTTAGATTTGCATGGCTGTCTCTAAAGTATTTTCACATACATTATCTTAACTGATCTTATCAACCTTGTGAAAGTGGTAGAAACTGCAAATATTTCCTTCACTGTACAGCTGAGGAAACCAAGGACTAAAGAGGCTAAGTGACTTGTCCACATTCACATACATACATTAAAAAAAAAGGAAAAAAAGAAAAAGAACCAATTCAGGGATTCTGAGTCCAAGTACAGTGTTCTTTTCATTACGGTTTACAGACCTTATCGTATAGTTATGTATGGTACCTACATAAATAATTTTGTGCAAAACCTGTAGTCCTTAAGATATATACAAAAAAAACTCAAGTTTTAGGGGAGATTAACTTCAAATAGAACCCATGCTAATTATTTTATTAAGGGAAGAATGTTTTAGTAATATAAATAATTTTATTCCCTGATTTATCTATATAATGAAGTTGGATTGTCATCTGTAAGACAGTCTTCAAAGAAGGGAATACCCACACTATACACAGATCGCTGGGGCGTTCCAAAGGTTGTTTCCAGGTTACCTTTCATAAGCTTTACAAATGCCTTAAATGCAATGCTAAGAATCTGCCCTCTTAACACAGAAGTAGTATATGTACTTGTACAGGTTGCTATGCTGAAGGCTGCATTAACAGCCATCTTTGGATCTTTTCTGAAGGCTGCATTAACAGCCATCTTTGGATCTTTTCTAACTGAAAAAAGCAGGAGGTAAAATCACCTCCACATCACTCAGTATTGCTTACGGGATCAGCAACAACTACCTAATGCCTTCTTTAAGGCAAAGGCTCTGGTACCATAAAATGAATTCTCTGTTCATAATTTTTAAAGTCCAGTCACTATCTGTGTAACCTTGGGCAATTAACCTTTCTGGGCCTCAGTTTCATCATCTATATAATAAAGTGTTTGGACTCAGTGATCCTTGAATTCAACCCCAAAATTCTATGAAGATAAGTTTATTTCTGGAAAAAGTGTTTCAATTTAAGCAAAATAGATGCCTACTGAGGAAGAAGAACATATGTACTCTTCTCTCACATCCCTCAGCTTTTGATAATACTTTTCTGTCCCTTAAAATGTTCAGTCTTACTTTCAGGGCACTAGTATTACAAAAGGCAGACATTTATTTTGTCTTTTTCATGGCCTATCATTTCAAAACCTTGAGAGGTGGGTGGTTCCTTAGTAATATAATGCTATATCTATCTATCCATCCATCATCAATGGATTTATATAAAAATATTTTTCAATCAATAGTAGAAAAGCAATGTCTCTCATTCTTTTTAATGATGAAGTATTTAATGTTTATAGAATAGGTATCAAGATAGCTAAAACAGCCAAGTATGAAATTTTAAAGTATATTACTTTTACAATCTGAATGTAATTGGCTCCTCCCCCCATTTCAGACCTGTGACTTTATTTGGATATGGACACTCCCTTTACCAGTGAAGATTCTTGACACTAATAATCTTATCTTAGGGATTCTTAACTTAGGGTCCATGAATTTTTTAAAAAAATATTTTGATAACTACCAAACGGATCCATGACATAAGAAAGAATAACAATTCCTTTCTTAGAGAGTTAGCTGGGATACTAAAAAGTTAAAAGGTCACACAATTGGTATGTGTCAAGAAACAGGACTCGAACCCAGGTCTTCTTAGCTCCAAGGCTGCTAAACTAACCATTACTGTATTGCCTCTCAGGACTGGCTTAAAAACATTTTCAAATGCCAGCAATATAGCTTAGGAAAATAAAATATTTCAGCTCAAGTTAGTAACTAATATTAATTATATAGTTAACAAAAAATAGTTTACAAAAATATGTACTTCTGCAGTGAATGTCTGCAGGAAAAGTGTGAGAAAAAATATTTCACTTAAACATAGGCTTTTAAACTAAAATTAAGTAGTCCCAATGCTTCCTGCCCTTTAGCCCCTAAAGATCACAGAATACCAGAGTTGGAAGGGACCTCAGAGGTAATCTAGTTCAAACTGTACCTGACCAAGAATGTCCTCTACAACATCCAACAAATGGTCACCCTACCTTTACTTGAAAACCTCTAGCACGGGAAAACCTCTACCCCCCAGGGCAACCCATTCCACTTTTGGATAGCTCTAAATTTGGTTACAGTAATACTTACTCTGAGCCTGCAGCCATTTCCAAATATGAAGTTTCTGCTGTATCAACCCCCAATGGGATCACTATGCTCATGACGTTCGTTTCTGATAAATTCGATTACTACGGAGTCCTATGCATTGGTATCCAAAACACTGGGGCATGCCAGCCACAGTGCTCATTGCAAACATCTAAGTGCATCCACAAACCCTGTTTAAAAGAAAAAGGAACAAAAAAAGCTTCAGAAATACTTTCATACATTTTAAGTAACAGGTATGGTATATAACTTATAACAGGTAATAGCTGATGCTTCAAGGTTTACAGAACGTGCACATTAAAGCATTGCAAAACACTTTAAGGTAAACAGAATCCTTTACATTCTTCATCGCAGTTGAAATAAGAAAATTTTATGCAATACTCAGCATCAATTGTTACTTGCCACAAACAGTTATTTCTGCAGAGATAAACTGTTTCTTACTTCAGCTTATCTGCATCTTTTTCAACAACTGAGCATTCAATCCAGGGGACTATCAAACAGGAGAGAAATATATTTCTAGGCCATTTTCTTCTTTAAAGAAATGGAGCATACAGTACAACACAAAAGGTAAAATAATCATGTGATTAAATGGCGCTTTAAAGTATTTAAGATTTCATTTTTGAGAGCCATAGTATAATCCTTCTATAACACTGTTTAGATGTAACACTATCACCTGTGCTCTAACGTTTTCCTCTTTAGAATTAGAATACATAACATCAAATACTCCAGAGGGCAGCTAGGTGGCGCAGTGGATAGAGTGCCAAGCCTAGAGTCAGGTCTACTCATCTTCCTGAATTTAAATCTGGCCTCAGACACTTACTAGCTGTGTGACCCTGGGCAAGTCACTTAGCCATGTTTTTCTCAATTTCCACATTTGTAAAATTAGCTGGAGAAGGAAATGGTAAACCATTCTACTATCTTTGCTAAGAAAACCCCAAATGGGGTCACAAAGAGTTGGAAACAACTGAATAACAACAAAATATACAAGAGATGTGATGTGACCTGCACCTAATCCATAGTGCAATTAAATGTTTTATATATTTTTTCCTAACATGTTGACCAAGCAACACTAATAAAACATTCAAATCTCTGTGGTACAACTGAAAAAGCATGGACTCTGTAGTCCAGAGACCAGGATTAAATCTTGCTCTATGCTAACGACTCATGACTTACACGATCCTGGACAAGTCATTTAATCACTCTGGAAAATGAAAGGGCAGAAGGACCCTTCTAGATCCATTATTATCTTATGATCCTACCATTCATGTATGGAAGAAACTAATAAAGCAGTGTTTAAAATCCACAGGAAGTAAACATCTTCTTAACAACACAGATGAGCATGTATTCTCCAAGTTATAGCTTTAAAGAGCTGCCTGGGGGCACTGAAAGGTAAAAATGACTAGTCCAAAGTCACAACCCAGTTCTTTCTGACTCTGAGGCCAACCCTCTATCCTCTATACTAAGTGGTCTCTCCACATGGTTTACTTTCCATTAAAACACCTGTACATAATTCTTGGTACATGAATTGATTACCAAAGGTCTATTCAACAATTTCTTCAGCCACAATCAAGAATTGGATGGGTACTGTCTTAGAGTACCATTTTAGATAAACCTACAGGTTGACATGAAACAACAGTTTAAGTACCTATAGTTTATAGTATTAGTTTGTCTCTTTGCTATGTTATTCCCAAAATGTATGAAGACCTATGCTCCAGTTAATAGACTTTATATCTGTCCAGAAACTTAAAACAAAATTGAGAATGATGCTGTGTGGAAAGATAAGCATGAAAAATGTAGTAATTAGGTATCAATATAGGTCTGAATTCACCAGGGAAAAAAAGCTCTTGATTATTTTCAAACTTGATAGTCCTAGGGTTTCTATACTAAAACCCATTTCAAGTATAGCCATGGATATGGTACCAAAATTCTTCTAATATAAAAAGCAATGTCCCATGTTTCCAGATTATGTTATGACAGGTTACATGTAATTAAATTAAAAAACATCCCTTCAAGTTGGCAAGTACAAGAGTAGACTTAAAAATAGTAAAAATTATCCTATGTTCTTCATTAAGCATTTACATTGCTAAGACATGGGGATAAAATTAAAAATTTCTATAAGTAAAACAAAGATCATGCAAAATAAATTACAAATATATACCATTCATTTTTTCCTTCATTCACTTACAGCACTCAGTTTGGGGTCTAGTAGGTAAAGTCTAACAAAACAAACCTCCCTCTGTTGGAAGTTGTTGAAGTAGTTTTTTTTTTAAGGTTAATAAATCATCTAAAAGATAGAGACAAAGGTCATTTTACACATTTATCAAGCTTATAAATGTTTATCAGAAGCAGAAACTAGAAATTTAATAATTTATTGCTTGAAGAATATACATAAGTTTAAATAGCTGCGTATTTCCTATGTCATACTGGTGTCTATATACAATTAGGATGCTAATGACTTAAAGTCACTGCAAGCATTTATTAAGTGTTTATGATATGTTGGGCACTGTGCATACATTTTAATCACTCAAATATACACGCTCAAATTTTTTTTTAAGTCATGAAAACTAAATATGTCCTACTCCAGTTACATTCTCTACTTAGCTCTTCTTACGAAAACAGAACATAATTGGACAAGGACAGGAGTACAATGTAGCCTTGAAATGAAAGGTAATTCGTGCATCTGACAAGGAACTTTGACCTCATAAGTAATGTGCAATAATCAAATTGAGTTAAACTATCTAAAATGCAGTAATCATTACATTCTGTATATAGTAACTTTTATCCAAAAATATTATGATGATTAAAACTTCAAAACTCCTTGAAGAAGCAAAACCTGTAGTTTTTTCAAATGGAAAGGAACTAGGATCCATCCTTACTTGGCTTTTAACCAAGGGTCTTCTTTATCAATTTAGTTCAAGAAATACCAAGTAGGTTACTGTATCCAAATACATTCAGGAAACCTAGCCTGCTTAATATACTAGGGCAGAAATGTTTGTCTGCCACAAATTTTTTCAATATCTTGTCATTCTGTCTTCTAAAAAAATAAGAATAGATGTGACAAGGCAATGAGTAGTTAGGAGAAAAGATGTAAAGAAGTATGTCAGAAGAGGTTAAGACACTCACTAGCAGAAGGGGTTAGGGGAAGAGGTGACAAGAAATCAAACAACTGCCCTCAAGGCAGCTACATCTTTATTCTTGAAAATAGAAACTACTGTTAACCACAAGTCAGAAAACACAGCAAGGAGAATAAATGATATCCACAAAAGAAATAATGTAAAAGGAAATACCATGAGATGGGAGGTAATTCTGAGGTCCAAGAAAGAATAAAAATCTTCACAAAACCTGTTATCCAGAATAGACCTAGAAACCAAGTGAACACAAGGCATTGAGCTATTTTTCCCCCAAAGGACATAAAATTGAACTACTGACACAGTTACAAGATATGAACTTAAATGTAGCCCAACACTTTGTGACAAAGACTGCAGGTGATTTCTAAATAAAAGGTATCTACCATCCTTTACAGAAATGAAAGCTAAACAATGCCACACAAGTAATAACCAAAATTAGATACTTAATTTGGGAGTGGGGAGGCCATAGAAAAAGGAATTTTTTTGAAAGACAAAGACATTATAAAAAAAAACCCTTAAAGTTATAAGAACAAATTAATAAAATAAGATAAAGGAGAAAAGCAGTAAACATAGAACATACTAGTTCATCTTTATATAGCAATAACAGTTTACAAAGAGCTTTCTTTTCAGCAACTCTGTGAGTTATGGAGAATAAGTAATTTAAATAAGAAAGTGAAGTCCACTAAGGACCACTGTCACACTGCTAACAAATGCCAAAGCCAGAACTCATTCTCAGATCATCTGACTTCAAGTCTAGGGCTTTTTCCATTACATTAGACTGCCTGGAAATAAAAAGTAGAGAAAGAATTAAAATAATTTTTAAAGACCAGAAGATACACCAACAGATGGAAAAGTGAAAAGATGACAGGAAGAAAGAATGGAAAGAAAAAAAGGTTAAGAATAAACCAAACAGTACCAATGAATAAAACGTGAAAAAAAAATTCTGAAAAAACAGCTCAAAAGATATTGCCATTAATAAAAGCAATGGCAATCTCTGAAACAGCATTAATGAGTTGTTCATCAGAACAACTCTGAATTTTTAGGTGAATTCCAAAAGAAAATGACAGTGTTTAGAATAGGCCAACACCAACAGATTTTCTTGTAAACTGGGGATTAAACTAGTTATCATGTATAAGATGTAATTGACAGTGGGGTTTTTTTGGTGCAGAATGAATTAAAAGAACAAAAAGGTAGGAGACCCTAGGAAAATTACAACCTTTTCAAGATTCTATTTCTTCACCTATCAATTTCAAAAAGGAAGTTGAATTATCTGATCTCTAAAGATCCTTCTTCTTGTACTAAATTTCTAATTTTATGTAGTAAAAGGAAAAATTAATTTGTTCAAAGCACTCAATGCTCTCTGCAAGTATAATAAATGCTAGATGGCTCATTCCAACAAAGCACTAGTATAGTTATGTGATATTTAATATACCTTTAGAAGACAAATAATTCAACATTAGCATGCCTAAGATTGTTCCACTATCACCTTCCTAGTTATCCTGTGGTTAGGCTATCAAAGTGTTTCCCGAGTACGTATCTGCTAGTTCAAAAACACCTACCAGGATTATCAAAGAAATGATAGTTGAGAGGAAATTCCACCTAGGACAAAAATCTGGTAGATGATAAAATATACACTAAAGAACTGACTACATTCAAAAACTCTGCAACACATCTGGCTGTACAAAAGATAGGAGGGAGAGGTGAAGGAGGAGGGGAATGATTGCAGAGTTCTCCAGCTCTTTGGCACATTCTATCAAAGCCAGATTTCTCTATAACAAGGGTCCCCTAGAGGGGTTAATCTAAGACTAAGAAAGGACTTTCTGGAAGGAGAGTTGCCACTATGTATGCCCCAAACTCATGTAGAAGGAGGGAGAGACTATTGACATGTCACTTTTCCCATGGCTTTTTGGTACTCCCTCCCCTCATCCCAATGAAATATGACTGTACTAAAACGATGCTAGATTATTCAATGTGCTTCACTCAGCAAATGAGCTTAGTTTATAGTTACCTCAATCAAGGCTAGGATGATGAGATAAGTATACATTTTTAGTAACTTCCTACTTGCTAAACCATAATCAAAAGTCTGGCTTAAAAATCAAAGAAACGTCTGAGCTTTTGTGTTTTTTTAACCATTAAAATTTACCAATACTCATACAGTGATTCTGCTTAAAGAGTACCTGCTGTACTCTTACATGTCAGTTTTCTACTGACTTCAAGAAATTTAAAGTAGAAGATTCTTCAGTTTTCATGAAAATTAAATGTTCTCAGATAGGAAGGTAGATATCACAGATTTTAAAACTGAAAAAAAAAAATTGGTACCACAACTTTGAATAAGTTAGACAGATTTTAAGGTACAGTACTTTCTAAGAGAGCTAGTCTCCCAGCAGAAGTTTCACTGTACAAAACTTTGTAATTTAGATTTTTGCACATATAAGAAAAGAAAATCTGGAATATTTAGTTTACAATTCATATAACCTCTGAAAATATCATTTTAAATATTAAATATTGAAGTTTGGAAACTAAGACAATTCTTTGTTATGAGAGAGAAGGGGAAGCGTAGAGATACAAGGAGAAATCTAAGAAATATAAAAACAATTATCAATAAAAATCTATTAAAAAAAACTAAGTCAATATTGAGCTATACAATCCATTCACATTATCTTACTATTGCCCAAATAATACACACCTTAATATGACTGCTCCATCTGAAATGTAAAAAATAAAATCTATATAAACTAGCAAGAACATCTATTCTATACTTCCACATATAGTGACCATAAAACTTTAAAATCTTAACCTTATTTCTTTTGCTGACTCCATTTTATCCTCTGACCTCTGAATTAGGAGCAAGTCCTGTAAGGTTCAGCCCTACCTCATATATTCTTTTCTCTCTCAGATTTCAACTATGTTAGTGAAACCCAAATCTATCTCTAGCCTCTTTCCAATTTCATTACTAATTTCCAACTATTTGTCGGATATAGATCTACTCATATATCCCACCATAATCTCAAATTCACACAGCCAACACTATATAATCCAAGCTCTCACTCACTCTGGTGTCACTCACTATGATGGTAGGCTTTTGGCCTTTCCACTTCCAGTCTCCCCTCTTCAATCCAACCTCCACGTAGTTGCCAAAATGGTCTAAGGCTCAGATTTGAAAATGTGACTCCCTTGCTCAAAAAGGGGTTCTCAACTGCCTATAGGATAAAATACAAATTTCTTATTACTCCCTTTCTCAAAATCTAGGTATCAGCTAAACTGGACTACAATTTTCCCAAATTAAAAAATGTGCCTTCACACAAACTATTCTTCATCTCTGGAATGCATTTCCTCTTCCTCATGCCTCAGAACCTTTGTGTACCTTCCAAGTTTAACTTAGTTGTTAGCTTTTCCATGAGGCTCTCTCCCTTCTCAATTTTCCTCGTACTACTTGTATATATGTTGTGTCCCAGAATAGAAAGCAAGCTGTTGGGAGGATAAAGATGATTTCCTCTTTCTCTTTGTATTCCCAATGTCTACCTAGCATAAAACTTTCTCATAGCAAGCAAAAAATATTTGCTAAACTGAATTGAAAAGGAAAATATATTCAAAATCTAGATGTTCTTAATCACCAAAGAGATGACAAATTGCATTTCTATAGTGTTTTACAGACTTTACATATATTTGCTTGACATAACAACTCTGAGGTAATGCAGACAAGTGTCACTTTATAGATGAAAAGAGGCTAAATAGTTCTGCAAAGAATCAGAGCTTAAGTTTTCTGATTCTTCACCTGGTGCTCTCTTCCCAAAATCATGCTGCTTCTTTACAGAGATTCGTACTATTTGTCTTGGATACATTGCTTCACCTGTCTGGGCCCCAGTTTGTCCGTCAGTAAAATGAAGATTTAGACTAGACAATTGATAAGATCCATTCCAGCTCTAAATTCCAATGATTTATATTCTACAGAATTCTCATGCTATTTAGAACACATTCTATTTAAAATAAAGGCTCCAAAATATTTTTCTCATAATATTAAACTAAGCTACTATTTTTCAAAAAATAATGAGATCAATTCACGTTGAATGGAGTATGCTAACTCCACAGAAACAAGAATACCTTAGAGCAAGTTTCTTATAGAGCCCCTTGACAACTTAATGATTTCCCCTCCCACTCTGCCACCTCAATTCTATAATTACCTTGCCAAAAACTGATCCATTACCAAAACTATCTTTCAAATGGTTTATCTTAAAACTGGCATGAGTGATATTGCTTTATACTGAAATGACCCTATGTGCTTATGTGGGGGGGGGGAGAGGAGTGTGGGTAAAAATGCGTGGGAGAATTAGAACATTGTTTTATGTCCAAAGCATAATTATTTTAAAACCCTATAATCCACAAGGAGGGGGTTGGGGAAGAGAACATCAACACAGCCCATGATTCAGCATTCTAAAATAGGGACACATCAGGAGTTCAAGAGAAAGCATTTATTATTCATTGGTTCTAGGGTTTGTCTGTCAGCTCAGCTCAGGCAAGGATACGAGGAGGGGAAGGTTAGATTCAAGACATAATTTACATTTTTAAAGTGCTTAAAGTTCTACAAATGCTTTCTTCACAACAACCTGGGGAGGTAAGTAGAACATATAAACATCAGAGAGGCAGTGTGTTACAATGCACAGAGGCAGAGTTTGAAGTAAAAAGCATAAATAAGTATGCATCTGGATTTATTGTTTTATTAGTGTCAAAACTTCCTATTATGTCAACTCCCTCCAAAGATATAGATCTGCAACTTCATTGTAACTGATAGTTGTTTGGGGCACTGAGAAGTTAGTTAAGTATTTGCCAAAGTCTTCTTGGCTCCGAGGCCCACCATGTCCAGTTATCTATTAGTATAAACCACATTATTTCCATTTTACCCTTAAGGAAATTGAGGTTCAGAGGTATCAACTCAACAGAAAAAATGCTAAAAAGCAGCATAAGAAAGAATACTGGAGGTTGGGGGTGTGGTGGAAGGGGGAATAAGAATGTGTGTGGAATAGAAGTCAAATGCATGGAGTATAATAATAGGACCAATATCTACCAGGGATCCCCTCTCCAAACCACCCCCATCCACCCTTCTATGAGTTAGGCTAATTTTCCTCCTAAAAGGCCATAAAAGTATTCCTGAGGTCTTCACTGGACAAAGTTCAGGCTGTACCTCCCTTGACACAGCTACCTGGTAGCCTCTGGAAGTACTGACTTGGCTTCCTTGTCACCAAAGGGAATGAAAAAGCCCACCTCAATGGAGCTGGGGCCTTTCAGACTTGAGTGACAGAGAGTAGAGATGTGCTTCCCCCCCATTTTCCAGTTACACATTCTGCCCTGCTGACCAGGGCAGACCTTTCCCACACGGAAAAGAGGGAGCCTGACTACTCAAGCTAATTGTTGGAGTATATTGTTGAATATCTTTTCTGTGCTATGACTAAGTATCTAACAAAGTAGAAGATGTAATTAAAAAAGCTGGGCAATATCCACTGGGAGGTCCAACTAATGGTATTTCCTTCCAAAAGAACACTCAGCAACTGAAAAAGACCAAACTGACCAAAATCACATAAACTTAAGAGGAACCACAGTGTAGCTATTTTTAAGAGATGGAGCAGGGTACAAAGCCTAAATTTTAGTCCAACTGAGTTACATCCCAAAGAAGGGAGTGGGAGTATCCTATAAAGAAAGGTCTCTCATCAAAGATGAAGGGTAGGAGAATGATGTCAGAGACAACGCCAACCAGGACTTTTCCAGGTTCATGGCATAGATCTTAGGCAAGAAATACAGTACTATAAATTGAAAGAAAGATGTATGTCCTACTCTCATTCGATTCTTGAAGGCTATCTTATCAAAAAAGCTCTATCACCCAAATCCACAGGAAGATTAGAAATGAGTCATTGTTAAAGACATGAAAAAAGTATACTTGCCAGTGGCTAGTGCTACCGATTAGAATTTAAGCATAAGAACAATTCAATTGGTAAGTTTACCCTTACAAACAAAATCCAAAAACCAAAAAGCACACTTTTTATGCTAGCATACACCTTGATGCAAGCTATGTTTTTCCTGTTGTGACTTATAGTAGAATAATTTCACGGTAATCATCAAGCCACCCTTTTAATACACATAAGAGGGTGGTGTGCTTTCAGGAAGCAAAAAAAAAAAAAAAGGAAGAGGAGAATAAGAAACAGGAAAAATAAGACCTTACTCCTAACAAGACCCAGGCCCACCACGTCACTTCTTGACCATCTTGCACATTTTCCACATTTTCCAATTCTAGCTCTGAAAACAGTAATGAAACCAACAATACCACTCCTCTAAAGGACATGTCAATCACTTGCCCAATGGCCCCAATTATCATTCCTTCTGACTTTTCTGTTCAAAACATTACTCCCCTGGATACATTACCTCATTAAAGGTTATATCAGAATGACAGCTACTGAAGGGCAGAGACTAACTTGCTTGCTTTTTTCTGGATTCCCAACATTCAGCACAGTATCTGTTAAAGTTCTTCTAAATGAAGCCCTTTCTGCTCTCCCCAATACACACACACACACACACACACACACACACACACATTGCAGCTGGCCATCAAAGAGGTATTAGGGAAGACATGAATATTTAAGTTTATACGAAATAAACACAAAATAATGGGAAAGAAAGGGTCTGCAGAACACTCCAAAGATGGTGGCTCCTAGGCTAAGATTTTATCCCTAAACTAGGGATTTTAGGGTAGGAGGTTAAACGGTACAGGCAGCTAGGTGACGCAGTGGATAGAGCCCTGGCCCTAGAGTCAGGAGGACCTGAGTTCAAATATGACCTCAGATACTTGATACTTACTAGCTGTGTGACCCTGGGCAAGTCATTTAACCCCATTGCCTAGCAAAAACAAACAAACAAACAAAAGTATCTCTAAAAGCTAAATAGAGGAGTTTATATTTTATCCTACAGGGAACTGGGGGCTATTAGAGAGAAGTGACATCAACAGACCTAAGTTTTATAAAAATCCCTTGGTAAGCTATATGAAATACACTGACTGGAGAGAAAAGAGACTTGATAGAAAGAAACCAACTAGAAAGCGATTGTGATACTACAAGAGGTGATAAAGCCTCAAACCAGGCTTATGGTCCTGTGAGATGAGAATCAGAACTTCTAAACATCTATCCATTCTCTTCATTCTTACATTTTAATAGCAAATGTAATTTGCTATTAAAAATTAACAAAAAAAATAATTATAGACAAAGATTAGGGAAAAATACTGAAAAGAAACTACTGGGGCAGCAAGGTGGCCCAGTGGATAGAGCACCAGCTCTGGAGTCAGGAGGACCTGAGTTCAAATCCAGCTTCAGACATATTACACTTACTAGCTGTGTGACTCTGGGCAAGTCACTTAACCCCAACAGCCTTACAAAAAAATAATTCTAGTAAAGTACAAAAAGAATATTCTGAAAAATGATAGAATAACAAAGTTGAAAGGGTCTTCAGTGGCAATCTAGTTCAATCAATATCCCCTTTACAACATCAGAGAAAAGTGATTATCCTGTCTTCACTTGAAGATCCACTTGAAATCCACTACTTCCTGAGGCAATCCATTCTACTTTTTGGATAGCTCTATGGTTAGAAAAGTATTTTTCATGAGGTTATTCACAATCAGACACATTGATATTGCTCTAATTGTAGAAAAGTTTTCCTTATTTCTAGACAAAAATCTGCCTCTCTGCAACACACTACTCTAGTACTACCTTCAAAGTGGACCAAAGGGAAAAAGGTTAATCTTTCTACGTAAAGGCCCTTGAAATATTTTAAGATATCTATTACCCCTACTGCCTCCTGAAGACAAAAAAACAAAACAGTTCCTGACTTCCAGGAGCATTCATTCAATACAGAAGACAAGCATAAACAAATCAAATAAAAAAAAAATTGGGGGGAGGGAGGTGGAAAGGGAGATAGGGACAAGGGGACAACTTCAGTAGCTAGGCAGGGATTCCAGGGAAGACTTCATACAGAGGTGCAAATTCGTATATGTATCTCACATCCTAAAGTCCCTTCACCATTCTGGTCAACTTCCTCTGAACACTTACCTCCCACTCTTCCAAAAACGTGGTATCCAGAACTGAACACAACACTCTAAAATAGGTGGTCAGCTTGGGAATGGAGGGAAGAAGGAAAAAGCTGTTCCTTTTCATATGCTTCTCTTAATGCAACCTAATACTGCGTTTCTGGATGCCCTACTATTCATCTATTTGAGTTTGAACAATTTCATCATAGAGAATCATAGAATTCCAAAGTTGGTAAATCACATGGAAGCCATGTAGTGCAACCCATACAATTTCTACCACATATAAAAAGCTATTATGCTTCCTCAACTTAAAGACCTCTGGGAAGGGGAACCTCCCCTCTGGAGGCAGTCAATTCCACTTTTGGAAAGCTCTTATCATTACAGAAGTTGAATTTGACTCATATTGACATTGCAGTCTACTAAGAAATCCCATATCTTCCTCAACAAAAACATTATCTATCCACTCCTCTTTCCTTCTTACCTATGATATACTTTTGAATGATTTTTTAAAATTAAAACAATGGAATTTTACATTTACCTTTATTAATTTCATCTTATTAGAGTGGCCCAGTGTGACATTCTGTCAAGATATTTTAGAATGCTATCATCCAATGTGTTATCTACCCCTTCCAGCTTTCCACCATCCATAAATCTAATTAGCACACCATAAGGAGGCAGCATGGTACAACGAAAGCAGTAACTCTGAAATCAGAAGACCCTGGTTCAAATTCTGCCTCTGAAACTTTTTACCTGTGTGAGCTAGGGCGAGTCATTTAATCTCCCTGAGCCTCAGTTTCTGCATCTGTAAAATAAGAGGGTTGGATTACATGGCCTCTTGAAATCTATGCCAGCTCTAGCTCCATAATTCTATGAGCCATTTATGCTTTCATCCCAACCACCTAGGACAGTTCTTTTCAGCATTCCTTTTTCTTTCCTTTTTTTTTTTTTCCCTTGAGGCAATGGGTGAAGTGACTTGCCCAGAATCAAGTGTCTGAGGTCAAATTTGAACTCAGGTCTTCCCAAATCCAGGGCCAGTGCTCTATCCACTGAGCCATCTAGCTGCCCCTTTTTTAGCATTCCAATAAAGACCTCACTCCAAGATGACATTAATGACCCATGAATGACCCATTAATGATTCATTATTGGTTCAGCCATTCAATCATAAACAAATATACCATATGTCAATCATCTAGCCTTTGTCTCTCCACTTTATCCAAAAGGATAGTGAGATTGTCAAATGCTTTTCTGAAATCTAACTATTTTTACAGTTTTCCTCAAATCATCTAATAATCCTGTCCAAAAAAGGAAATTTTAGATCAACAGGATCAGTCATGCCCTCAAGAGATGACATTTAAAACAGACCTTAATCTTAATGTGAAATATGAAAATAACAGTTCTTTTCCAATTATCAGACCACTGTTATATTTACCCATTAATACTTTTAAACTTCTGTTACCCTACAGACTCCACTACTATACAAAATAAACAGAAATTAAAAACAGCTTATTCATGCTTAGTTAAGATGTCTTAGAACAGCCCTTTGTAAATAAAGGAAAGACAAATATATAAGACCTAGAACCATTCTCCAATAGATGCAGTCAAAAGACATGAAAAAAATAGATCTCAAAAGAATTTTAAATTCTTAACAACCATATTAGATAATTACTACAAATATCTACTAAAAAAAGAGAAAGATAAAACAACTCATAAGGTTTCACTTAACACTCAGCAAATTGGCAAAAAATTGAAATACTGTAAGGGCAGTAGAAAGAGAGGCCCTCTAATCCCTCTCTTGTTGGTGAAAAGCTGAACTGGTCCAACTATCATTAAAAGTAACTTGGAATTATGCTAACAACAAAGCCCATGCCCTTCTCACCAGAGGTTCACACCTAGGCATATATCCTAGGGTGGTCAAGGGGAAAAAAAAAGAAAGGTCCCACATACAACAAAATTATTTATAGCTATCACAAAAAGCGACGGAAACAAAGTAGATGCCCATGGGACAGGGATTAGATAAATAAGCTGTGGTACCTTAATATAATGAAATATTACTTCCCTGGAAGAAACGATGACTACAAAGAATTCAGAGAAGCATGGGAAGATTTATATGTACTGGTGAAGAGTAAAGTAGGCAGAGCTGGGAAAATAATATGCATAATGACTTGAATACAATGGAAATAGGAAACAAACTGAATATAAAGCAATTATAATGATCAAGGGTGTTGGGGGAAAAGATAATATAATGGGTATTAAAGAATGAAAATCCTAGTCAAACTTGCCTGCTTTTCCCCTCTATTTTTTGAAGGAAAAAAACCCAAATTTTTGTTATAAATGATGGCTCACTGAGTAGAAGGAGAGGGATATAGTTGGAAATGAAGGTGATATGAAAACCTTTTGGTCCTGAATTACAGGGGAAAAAAATGGTGTATTATTATAACATTTAGGGCCTTAAGTTTTCTTTTCCAGGAGAGCTTTTCCACACTCTATATTTATTAATGAACAATAAAAGGGAGTAAATAGGGCCAAAGAATGAACTTTAAGATCTCTAAAAATAAGCCTCTAATTTAGACTAGAAAATTGAATTTGTCCACAATGTGAGTGCTAGGTCAAACTATAGCAGCCACAATTTCTCAGGTTGCTACTCAGAATGGTTATGTTTTTAAAGGGCTATTTTCACATAGTGATATCCACTATATTCCTTTCATCATTGTCTGTGTTCTCTTGGGATTCAATGAAAAGTCTAGCAACAGTGGTCAGTTCCTAGTTACATATGTAAAATAACTATGCCACATTATGACATATAACATGTTCCAAATGAAAAGAACTTATGTATTACCCTTAAATGCTCAGTCATTATGACTTTTTTTTAAAATAGTCAATTTCTGCCCTTAAGAAACTGAAAAAAATTCCTTTAGAATCTATTAGTAAAGAAGCATTTATTAAGAACTTAGTATAAACATTATGCTAAACTAGGGATGCAAAAGGCAAAAAACAGTCTGCCCTCAAGGAGCTCAAATAATGGGGTTGGGGGGGACAACACACAAAATATTAGTTATAAACAAGATAAATACAGAGTTAAAGGGAGTCTCAAAGGTGAAGGCAGAAAGGACTGCTGCAGAACACAGGATCTGAGCTTATTTTAAAGGGAAACCAGGGAAATTAAGAGGTGAAAGTAAGCACAGAGCAATCTAGGCATGGGGGACAGCCAGTGAAAAGGCAAGGATTAGGAAAATAGACTATAGCAAATAAACTACTATAGCTGGAGGGGAATAAAGTGTAAGACTGGAAAGGTTGAAAAGAGGCCAGGCTGTGAAGAACTTTGAAAGCCAAGGACAGAACCTTATAGTTGATTCTAGGGGTAATTAATAGAGAGCCAGTGAAGTTTATTAAATAAGAGGGTACCATGATTAGAGCTAGGCTTTAGAAAAAATCACTTTGGCAGCTGAATGCAGGGTGCATTGGAATGGGAAGAAACATGAAGCAAAGACCAATTAGAAGGCTATTATAATAGTCCAGAAGAGAAGGGATAAGTGGAGAATAAACATATATATTAAAAATGCTTCAAAGTTCCCTGCACATATTAGTTATTTAATAGTTATTTATTGACTGATTAATTGCTCTGAATGTCTTTGCATAACAATCACAGTCCATCCCACCTTCCTTGGAGGTAAAAGTCTTTTACTAGGGGCAGCTAGGTGGCACACTGGATAGAGCTCCAGCCTTGGAATCAGGAGGACCTGAGTTCAAATGTGGTCTCAGACCAGACATGCGACACTTACTAGCTGTGTGACCCTGGGCAAATCACTTAACCCCAACTGCCTCGCCAAAAAGCAAAAACAAACAAAACCCCTTTTACTTCACTCCTTTTCCCCATCTCATCTCCTCCAATTCTTCTTTAACCCAATTTTCATTTCCCCAGAACTCACTAACCCAAATCCTACAGTAAGTTGTTACATGTGAGAGTAAAGAAATCTATTTTCTATTCAGCCTTCCATTCATTCACCTAATATTGAAATTCCTCTTATGTATTTCCATTTCCCTAACCCTGCCTTCTCTCACATTTAGTAAGTTAGTAAGTCCTATCCATTCTTTCCTTTTAATGCTTCTTTCATCTATTCCCTTCCTTTTCACTTTCACTGCCACAACTTCATGTGTAAACCCAGAAAATTGACTATTACAAAATTCCAAATTCTTGCCCTTCCAACCCATAGCACTGAAAAGTTGATTTCTGTAATCATCACTTTCTCTGTTACTCTTCTGCCCCAAATTTTTAAATGGCTCCCCATTAGCGAGGGGATAACATCCAAACTCCTTAGCCTAGAAGTGAAGGACATTCCAAAAATGGCTTCAATGTAACCTTCTATCCTTACCTCATTATTCCCCAACATGACTACCCTGCTCTAATAAGGCTCAAAAAATCTTGTTCAAACTTCAGCTACACCTTTTTTCACACTGGCATAAAACCTAAGATACCCCTATCTCTTGCTCCCTCCAACACACCAATCCAAACATTATCTATCCTTAAGACCTAGGTCACCTTTCACGAAGACATCCTTGATCACAGGACAGAGACCGGACCTATTATTCCCAGATGAGGAAATCTTTTCTACCACTTCAGCTTGGCATCTCCAGTGCAATGTATAGTCTTAAAGGGTTGCCTAGAGTACTAAGTATCTTGCTAGGGTCACAGAGTCAGTATGTATCAAGAATAGCACTCAAACTTAGATCTTCCTGCCCTCAAGGCTAGCTCTTTATCCACTCCAACACTGTGCTTCACCTTGATCATAACATCCATACGGCTTAGCCTCATAACTCCCATAGCACTTGTCCAAAGTACTCATTTAGCACTTATATAGTTGGGCTAGTGATTAACAGGGTACCTAAAGGCTTGAGTCCCTCCCCTACTTTAGACCTCAATAGGCTACCACACTCCATTCCTCACTGAAGCAAAGCTTTGCAGAGTTGTAAATGTATTTCACTATATATTTAAATATACCTATTTAAGTAATATAATTAAGTTTGCTCTTTCAACAATGGAAAAAATATTTGAAATCTTTTCAGCCCAAACTTTAAAAAATCCAGCCATTATCGTTGGCAGTAAATCCTATAAAATGGAAAAAAAAAAGTAAAAAGTATATATGCCCACTCATAAAATGGTCAGGGGGTCTGAATTCTCTTTTCTATCCCAATACAGGTTTCCCAAAGAGTACATAAACACTGATTCTTTAATTCCAAAAATGCAAAGCTAAAAATATAACTAGACTCATTCAATAACAATTCTAAACAGTAAACAAAGACACAATGTTACTAAGTTACCTTTGAAAACCCTGCTCTGATGCCTTATCTGATGTGGAGGTGACATTAGTCTTACAAATTCTGCCAATGGTATTTAATTTCTGGCATATTTTACCAAGCTAGGAAGGCTAAGTGAAAAACTGTAGGTTTGTCATCAGAGGACCAAGTAGTCTAGCTAAAATAAAAAGAGATCACTCTCATTTTGGTCACAACTTGATGTTTTCACCCACAGTAATTCTATTTAACTGTGAATGGGTAGCAATTGATGTGGTTGGAAGACATGTCCATAGTGACAATAGCAAAGTTCCTCTGAAAAAGGTTTATTGCTCGGTCATGTCTGACTCTATGACTCATTTGGGGTTTTGTTGGCAAAGATACTGAAGCGGTTTGCCATTTCCTTCTCCAGCTCATTTTACAGATGAGGAAACTGAGGCAAACAGGGTTAAGTGACTTGCCAGGGTCACAAAGCTAGTAAGTGTCTGAGACTGGATCTGAACTCAAGATCAGTCTTCCTGATTCCAAGTCCAGTGCTCTATTTACTGTGCCATTTACCATAAGCAAAAAGAGAGTAGAAATTCATTAATTTCTACGTGATTCATACATATGCTTAGGAGTACATAAAGTTCTAATAAGGTCTGTGAAAACTGTCTCCATGAAGTAACTCCTCTCCCCTCTCCTCCTCAAACAAAAGGTAACACATTCCAAAGAATGAAAGAATAGTGAAAAAGCAAACGACTAAAAACGCTAAAGATTAGGCTCAGCTTTACTTCTATGGAAAAGCCATCACCGATGTGGCTAGCTGTAAGATTGTGGAGATGTATGGGGCAGTTCTAGAATGCTCTTAAGAGACCCCCTCTTTCCCATATAAGAACAAGGAAGCATCTGCATCTAAAACGAAGGGAAAAAAAGGGGGCAGGTAATATGAAAATGAGCATTTACAATCAAAACCTGAGTAACTAAGAAGAAAATCACACAAGTAGAGTAGGAAGGGAAATCCTGTCCGTTAATCTGTTATAACTTGTAAATAGTTTTTGTAACGCTTCTAAATGACTTCCAAAACAAAAAAACTAAAAGTTGTAAATTCTCAAATCATATATGTAGAAAAAATTAAAGTTTTAGCCTGAGTTTAATACAAGAAATAGTTTTATTTATGTATGTACTCCAGAAAATGTTGAAGTTCATAAAATAAATATGCTTTTCTAACTGGATCACAAGTAGAAGCTCCTATAGAAGTTCACGGCGTTTCTATTTGCCTAGCTCCCTGCTATAAATTACTCAAAGCTCATCTGTAAAATAGTCTAGAAAATGTATTCAGTGTTCTTATTGATGAGTGATCGTATTAGGGCAGTTCTAAGGTATTGTTTTTAACATCTACATTAGTGTTTAAAATTTTTTAAATAAAAATAACCTAAAGATATTAAATTGCTAACATTAACTCAAATTTTTAGTTTTAAAAATACTGTTTACATCAACTGAAAAAAAGTTTTCCTAATTAATGAACTGAAATCAATTTTCATATAAAATCCATCTTGTTGAATCACTATTCCCTCATAAAAATTAGATATCAAACATTTTCACTATAAACATTTAAGTTTCACCAAAAAAGTGAAATTACTCTTTCAATTTGAATACAGCATCTAGCACCTAGTTCTGAGGTTAAGGGCTCTTTTTTTTTTTTTAACAGAAAACTACTGTTACATGAAAACACAGAAAGAACAACTGACATCCTCACAACAGCCCTACAAGTTACATACTATAATTATTACTGATCCCATTTTATGGATGCGGAAACAGGCTCAGAAAGCAAAAAGTTTATAAGTGTCAGAACCATGATTTCTATCAAGACCTTTAAGACTCCAATTCCAGCATAATATCTATACTACACTGCCTCTCTGAGAATGATAATGATTCTACAGACATCATTTAAAATAAATCTCTTTAGTCATGCCCTCTAAGTGCCTTTTACAAAACAATGAAATTTATACTGATCATAGTAACATTCCAGATTCAAATGTCGTCATTTAAATCAGTATTATACAAAATTGCACGATTAGGGGGGAAAAAAGACAACCTAACCGTAAGCTAATTAACACATTACTTCCCCTCACACACTCTTCTGTCCAGCCAATCTGTCCCATTTGCTCCTCAAACTTGGCAATCTATCTTCCATGTCTATACCACTGCACAGGTTATCTTCCAAAACTAGAATCTTCTCCATCCTCACTTCTTGAAACACCTACCTCCCTTCAAAATACGGCATCAAGAGTCACCTCCTTCAAGAGGCACCTGCAGCCCAGTGGATAACATTCTGAACCTGGAGTCAGTAAACCTTGAGTTCAAATCTGACCTCAGACACTAGTGTGATCTTTGGACAAGTCACCTAAACCCGTTTCCTTTCTAACTGTAAAACGGGGATAATTACAGCATCTACCTCAAAGGGTTACTATGAGGTTCAAATGAGATAATATTGGCACATAGTAGGCACTACATAAATGCTTATTTTCTTCCTTTCCTTTCAAAAAGCCTTTCTTGATTTTCCCAGCTGTTGTTAATGTGCTGTTTCTTCTTCCCTCATCACTGTGTACTTATTTTGTATATAGTCTACATTTACTTATTGATCAACATGTTATATCTCCACATGAGAATATAAGTTCCTTGAGGTTAAGGTTTATTTCATTTTTTGTCTCAATTATCTCCAGCACCTAAGCTGGTATAAAGAAGGCGCTTACCCAATGCTTGTGGATCTCTAAATTTTGCATATTTAAGCAAACTCAATTGTGCCCTCTAAGCAGTTCTGTATTGTAAACCTACTGTCATTTGTTAAAATAGTTTAAGTACATAGTGGTCAAACATTTAAGTCTTATTAATGTTTTGTATAACATAGTATTTAAAAAAATCCAAAAACAATTCAGCAAACACTATCACGGTTCCTTGTGTGCATTATAAAATTTAAGTAGGACAACATCCTGGCCTTCATGAAGCTTACATTAAATCAGAGGGATAAGATGCACACACAGACACACAAACAGGATCAAAAGCAGTAGTGAGCCTGGGAAGATTTTTAAATAGGGCAGTGTCATGACCATGGAGAACTTTGTAAAAAGATTAGTAGGGCAGCAATATGAAGGAAGGCTTATGAAGGGACTTGTCTTTTTAAGGACCCTGTCAGTTTCATATTTAATGCACTAATCATCTCAGGGTTTTTAAGGGAAAAAAACTGCTAAAAGTCTTTTATTAATAGATAAAATATATCCATAGAAATAGTTTGTATTCATAATACAAATAACGCCAGTTCAATAATATGTCTTTCCCCTCTCACCCAATAAAAGAAGTTAGCAAACAAGGATTTGTTTGAAGTATTCTGCCTAATATTGTTAAATCAATTTCTTATTGTTCAACTTCTCCAAATCTGAATCCGGCAAATCCTAGAGTTACTGTGGCATATGTCAGAAATTGTTGGCAGGAAGTATTTGGGAAATGTATAAAAGAAACCAAAGCTATGAGCATTTTATATTGTTGCGCTTTGTGGAGTTATGGGTTAGGGTTGGGGCAGAACGGTCAGCTGGAGGAGAGGAAAAGAAGAAATATCTCAAGCTGAATTAGGATTCAAAAGGAATTTACATTGTTAACTTCAAGAAAGTCTATACAGACTTTCCTAAAGTCTATTTTGTTTCTCAGAGATTTTGCTTTAAAACTGCATTAAAACACACAAACACACACACCATACAATATTAAGCAACCAACTTTTCTGAAAATTAACTTAAATAGATCATCAAATAAGAATTTCAACTACCTTTCCTCAACACGTCTAAAACTTAGTTGTCTCAATGTTCTAACTAAAAAAATACTCTGATTTGTTTTTCCCATGGATCAGATGTCTCAACTCTCCTCCAAAAACAAGTTAATTCCTACTAACCTTTCAATAAATCTTTCTAAAAAGCCCTGACTCCAAATTAAAATAATTGAGTCTCACAGTCATAGCTAAATATCTATAGCTATAACTATATCTATAGCTATAGATACATTACATTTCAGGTAGCCCCTGAACAAAGAAAGATCCATTGTAATGTCTGATATTTTTAGTATTAACTCAAATGCTTTTTAAAAAGGCATTTAAAAGACATATATCACTCAATATTTTACATTTGCAAATAAGATTATCAGAGCAAATCACGAAAAAAATAATTTAAAAATCTCAAATTTGTTCTTCTAAATTCTGTTTAAAAAACAAAAGTCAAAAGCTAGGTTACTAGCTTTGAGACCTCAGTGTAATTTATAGCATGCAATATTTTGTTTGTTTATTTCAGGTCAAATGATGCCAAACATTTCACCTGGATGAGATGTGAGTAAGGTCATTCTCATATAAAAAGACAAGACAAAGGCTTATACATCAATGTATGAGCCCAACTCCTTTGAACAAGAATATGTTAATTAGGTCTGAAATAGCAAACATCCTAGGATCCACAAAGTTCAATCACCTATACAACCAAAATTAAACATATGCCAGTTGAATAAGCATAAAATGATTTACAAAGCAGAAAGTTTTTTAAAAATCTTGGAAATCTGCCAATGCAGAATACGGATACACAAAATCATGACATTTTATAAAGGTGAACCCTGTCCAAGAATCTTTTAAATATAAAAGTTCTATTCTGCTAAAGGGTTTTAATTTACACTTCATAAATTCATTTATTTCAGTTTCACAACTACTATGGTTTTGCTCACTGCCTTCAGTTTTTTCTAGTCTAATATCATTCATAGAATATTAATATGAGAAACACTATAGAACCCACGGCCATTTTCTAGTTTTGTAGATAAAGCAGGCCTCACATCTAGATCATGAAACTTAAAATAATTCTCTATAACAACTAAAATACACATTAAAAAGTTACTATGCTTATAACAGAATAAGGTCATTTTGAGGGAAGGTGTGGGGATTACTAGTGTCATATAGCTTAAAGATGCTCATCTTCCTGTCTCAGGACAGAAAATGCTTATTAATTAGTTTGTGTTCAAAAGCTTACCAATATTTCAGTTCTAGAAATAAAGTGAACACAAACTCCTTCAAAAAATACAAAATTTATATGGCATGATAAATCTGACAAGCTAGACTCTGAAATAGCAATAATTTACAGCATCTAGTTATGCTGTAGCTAACATTTAAAGGCTATATAACAGGTCATATTAACAAGTTGGGGAGAACAAAAATTTCATTATTTTTTCTGATCCCAAATTTGAGATTTCCAAAATACTGTGCTAAGTAGTAAAACCTTAATTTTGTACTTATATAATAATAATGATGATGGCGATTCTACAGGTCAAATATTTCATTTAAAATAGATCATGTAAGCTTTGTTTAAAAAAATATACAATTAAAACTGCATAAAAATGTATAATGCCTAATATGCTACATGAAGAGAAGAGTAATAAATACATTGTAGAAAAATTGAAATTTTTACACTTGATGAAGTAATAAATTTAAGCTTGTTTGTATATCTCCCTGGAATGCAGCAGACAACATAAAATCAGGCAACAGGATTAAGATAGAAAATAACATTTTCCCCAGGGTTAAAATGATCAAAGGAATATCTAGCTAAATGAAAATGTGTAACAAAGATACTTTTTATATAATCTCTATTTCCACTTACTGAGATACATGCTTGTAGCTCTTTCTCCTCCTCCTCCCAAGAAAGGTTAAAGAAAATATTGCCATACATGTGCCTCTCCCATCCTTAGTAGAGAAACTATTAAGGCTACCTGAGTCTGATTTGGGGGGCAAAAGTGGTGTCATTTTATTTCCCTCTCATGAATAGATAAACAAAATTTATCACCTGAAACACTGCACTGTGATTTTCGGCAAAAGAATTATTTTTGTAAACGGCTGGAAAAAAACTAATCTTTTTATGTAAACATAATAAGTCAGTAACATGCTGCAGACAAACGCACTGCATGGGGTGTGGAGGACCCGAGCTGATTAGATTACCACAACATCAGCCTGGGGCCGCCATTTTTAGAATCTCTAAAGGACAAAAGAGGGAAATTGCAGTTTTTACTTCACATCTATAAAACTACCGGAAAAAGTGTAGCATTTCATATCATTTATTGATGTCTCCTCCCTATGGTTCGACACATCTCACTTCTTTCTGTTCGGAAAGACTGCAGAACCCTCAAATCTTACATTATTCTTTCCTTTTAAAGGATGTAAATAAACAGCAGAAACTCCACTCTAGAAAGCCAAGGATAGTTTTCTCTTTTAGCATGGTTTATATTATTTAGAAGGCTGATTTAAGTGGAAACTGAGTTCTAGGAAAGAAAGGTTGATGGAAGATTGAACTGTTTTTTTTTCTTTTTTCCATCCCCCTCATTTAGTATCAACAGAGTAAACCGTTTGTTTCTCCTGTATGCTTCGAAAAGGATTTGTGCTTATTTCTTACTCAAAAAGCTTTCTTTCAAAAGCTGCCATACCGTAGGTGGTATGCCCTTAACATAACACAGGCTAAAACAAGAGGCTTGTGGGGGGAGGGGACTGGAAAGAAGGCTGGGTATGGGGGGGGGCGCGCTACCACAGGGGCGGGTTTACCCTCTTCCCTAGGGGGCGAGGATCTGTCTCGTTCACACTCATACACATAGAGGGACACATACAAACACACCCCAAACCCTAAGGCTTTCTTCTCACTCACCTCTCCCCCCACCTCCACCTGAGTAAGAGAAAAAGGTATCATAAAGGAACTAGTGAAGAGGAAAATAAGGCCTATACTGCTTTTAACATTGGAAAGGGATGCAGGTGGGAAGGAGGGAAATTTGGCAGCTGCTGGGTCTCCTCCAGTACGAACCCAACTACACAGTCACCCACCTCCCTCCGCATCCTGGGGGCCTGAACCCGCTACCTGTGAGGGGGAGTGCGCTCCTTCCCCAACTCTCACTCTCAAGGGGGTTTAACTGCCAGTTCCCCCTTCCCCAACCCCAAACCCCGCCATATTTCTCCCTTTCCGGAGGGGGGGGGTGTAGAAGGGTAGAAGGAGAGTAAATTCCGGAGAACCAGCAACGTCTCGCATCCTCCACCCTAGGAAGCCGGGGACCCCCAGGTGGGATGCAGATGAAGTCTCCCCTTCTTCCTTCTCTTCCTGGAAGCCTAAGCCTCCCCCTCCTCAAGCCCCCAGCCCCGTGAACTCCCACGGAGCCCAGAACTGACCTGTGATGTTCACAAACCAGGCACCCGAACCCCGTTATTGGACCGACCCCCGAGGTTTCTCTCCAGACGACCGCGACCTGACCCCGCGGCAGCGGCGGCCACTGCGGACTCGCGGGGTAGTAGGCACCGAGCTCCACACACCCCCTCCCCAAGCGGCAGCGCAGGCTCTTCTTCTTCACGAGTGACTGGAGGAGGAGGTGGATGAAGAGAAGCAGCAGCAGCAGCAGCAGGAGGAGGAGGAGGAGTAGGAGGAGGGGAGGAGCGGGGCAGTCAAGCAGTCAGCAGGAAAGGAACGGCGGCCGCCTGGCTGCTCAGTGTCTATGCCACCCCCTCTACTGCCGCTGCCCGGGCTCCGGCGGTGTCTCCGGCTCAGCCCCCTGCGCCCGCTCAGTGTCACTGCCTCTCGCTCTGGGAAAATGGCGGCCGCGGCCGCAGCGGCGGCGGCGGCAGCGGCGGCGGCGGCGGCAGCTGCACGGGGCCCGCCCGCCCCGCTCCGCAGGGGCAGAGGGGGGAGGGGACGAAGCCGGCGGCCGCCATCTTGCTTTTGGGCGGCCCTCACCCCGCCCCCCCAACTCCCTTCCGGTCGGTGCACTGAGGCTTCGAGGTAGGGCCGAAGGGTTGGGAAAGAAACAAGAAAGGCTTTTTTCTAAAGCAGGTGCAGCCGTTGACTACCCGAAACCAATCGTGGTATCTGGGAGAGCTTTTTTTGTTTAGAGATGGGGGTAGGGTGGAGAGGATTAGGGTGGTGAAAAGGCGTCTTCGCCGGAAGAGACCCAGAGACCGGGAAGCTTCCGCCACTCGTAGAGAGGGGAATGGGATACTACCATCCCTGGGTGGAAGGAAAGTCTCAGTAGCCTCCAGGAGCGACAGTCACCGCCTCACTGTCCTTCAACTGTGTGTACCAGTCTCCCACCCTCTTCGGTGGCAACTCGGGCTTTCTCCTTCCTTTCCCCCTCCGCCCCCTTCCGGCCTCAGGCAAAGGGCGAACCCGGCTGGGGTGTCACTCGACGCCCACTAGGGGCTGATGGGGCTTAGGAGGCTTCAGTGCGCAAGCTCCGGACACCGGATAAAAGCTGAGCTGGCTGGGTCTCGAGCCGTCTCGATGGAGGAGAAAGAAAAGGAAGAGGCCAGGGGGTAGAGAGACTACAAGAATAATACGGCCACCGTCAACGCTGCCACCGTGTTTCGGGGTAAAAAGCCGCCACCATCGGTGCTGCCGCTGCTGCCTCCTTCTCTTGGCCTCCCGGGGTTAATTTCCCGCCCGCCGACTGCACAATGTCCGTGTACGGGGAGGGGAGCGGGGACCCCCGTGTGTGGAGGTGATTGAACTAGGCCTAGGGTCCAAGCAGGGAGGGGCAAGTGTAGATTACCTAGACAAAAGATAGGGTAAACCAGGGAGCGGCACAAGGGCTTCCCCGTTGGAGCCGCAGGGACTGGGCGGCGCTGGCCCCTGCAGTCGAGGGTGGGGGTGGGGGTGGGGGTGGGGGTGCTCTCTCTGAAATGGCGGTTTCCGCCTCGCCCGGTAGCGACCCGGGGAGAGCTTGGGGAGCGGAGGTGGGGAGAGACAGAGATCAATCGCTGCAGCCAATCAGCGCATAGCTTATATAGTCAGGTGACGTTTGATTGGTTGGTGATGACCTCATGCTGCAGTAGCGGGCGGGGCCGGAGCTGTCCGGGGAGGCTGGTGCAGAGGGAGAAAGGGAGAAGTGGTGATGGCGACGGTTGCTGCGGCGGTCGCTGTGAGACCTAAACAGTGGCGATGGGGACCTCAAGCCTCTTCCTTGACCGGTTCCTCCAGGCCCCGCGCGAGGTGAGGGCCCCGGCTCGGCCTCTGCGAAGCTTAAGGCACTAGCAAGGACGTGGAGGCATCTTTTCTCCCGTCGTTATTTGTAACTGCGTCAGGGCAAGATGGCGCTGGGTCTCCCTGGGGCGCGGGGGGAGCGGCACGTCCGCGTCCTCCGCCGCCGCAGCGCATGTGACCGGGCTGCATTCCTGTGGGGTTTGGCTGAGACCCAAGCAAGGGATGGGGGAGGGTGGGGAAAGGAGATGGGTGGAGGAGATCGTGGTGGTAGTGGCCGCGGTTAGAAGAGGAAGAAATGACTGCTGGAGAAAACTTCCCCTCCCCCATACAGTATAGCCTCTGCTGGCCCTGGGGGAAAATCCCTGGCCTCACTTCCCTCTTGGGGTGTGTCTACTGTTGGACGAGGTGAATTCTTGGCGCTCCACTTTTATACCTTTCTCCTTCCAAAGTGTGGTTACATAAGGCGGGAGGCCCTGTGAGTGCGGATAACCCGTGGGGAGGTGTAGTCTCCAGATGCTAGCAAGACGCGGTTTGGCACCAAGGCCCAATTTGGAGCTTTCAGTCTCCTTTTCCAAAGAAATGAAGTTCCTGAGGTCAGGTTAGAAACATCTGACAGGTTCACAGGGAATTAAAAGAAATCCTGTAAATAGTACGAGGGGTGGGGAAGGGTATCGGCATTAATGCCTCATTTAATTGTTAAATTATTTTTTAAAACAAAGTAGACGAGAAGTGGGACTGTATTTATGGAATAACTGAGTTCCCTTGCCCTTTTGTGGGTGAAAATGTGGGTGGGGTCCAGGTAATGTCGGAATGGTAGGGCTTAATTTCCATTTAAAAAAAACAAACAAAAACCCCGGGAGAAGTATACCTTTAGTTTTTAGAGGTGTAAGTAGTGATAGTTTCGTCCTGGATAATAATGTATGTCCTCTTTGTATCTTAAGAATTTTAAAATAAACCTAATGGAATTTTGCCTGTTAGTTCCAACAGTGTTATTCATTATTTATTTTGCACACTTCGATGAAACTGTGAAATTCGAAAACCATTTCACTTCAGTGTTGTTATGGTAGCATGCCTAGACTAGACTTACCACACGGTATTTTGAAATCAACATTGAGAGAGAGTTTTAATTTCATAGGTGAGTGTAGTCTATGATAGTTGTGGAGCTCCGAAGGGATTGATATCTTTACTGGAATTAGAGTTAGTAATTTTATTTTGGGTTATAAAAAGCTTGCCAAACTTAGTCATTAGTTTGAGGTGTCATCTTGTATGATGGCGAACAACTTGGTGCTGGTTAACCTGTAACTCATAATATGCGTTTATATTACCTTATGTGATGTTAATGGGTTGTACACAAAATATGTTAGGTATGCTATTGCATAAATAAAAAATTTGGGGTGTAGCTTTTTTATACTAGGACAATGTAAGTTTGAATACCAGGTGAGCAGTGTCACAGTAGAAATGCACAACCCTCATTATTTGGCTTATCTCCAATTTGTGGCATGTATCAGAACTTCAAGTGAAGAAATAGAAGTGATCCTTAACTTTGGAAGGGAAAATTTGGGTGGTAGCTGCAGTTTGCAACGTTTCAAACCATTTGCAATTTGATACTGCTTTCCACCACACAAGAACCCTAAAGAGAGCTGAGGAAAAGCTTGATTTAAGGTTAAGGCTTAAGAGGGGTTGAAGAGAGGGCACTTCAAGGAATAAGTTTTTTAAAAACAATTTTTTTTTAAATTGCAACTCATAACCAGAGTAGTGGTATACTGTGCATAACTTTAAGATGAGAAACACTCTTTAGCTCAGTATTGTCTTTTTGTGTGTGTGTTATTGAGGTCTTTAAAATCTAATGGTTGTCTCTAAAACTTCATAAAGATTATCTTTGTCTTTGCTTCATGAATCCATTGGATATCAAACTCCCCCCATACTGTACATATTTAATATATAGAGATTTCCAAAGTAGTTTAGACACACAAAGTGTATATAGAGTTCAGACTTTTCCCCTTCTCTAAAATCAAGTGTTTCTTTAATAGTACGTTTTATTTTGACATAGCTCTAACCAGGTAACCGAGAGTCCTACTACTAAGTGTAGAAGATGGAAGCTATAGAGCCATAAGTGGGAAGCTGCTAAATGAAATATGACTGATCTTCAGAATAGTTCCAAGCTTTCCTGTATTGACCTAATGATGATAGCTGGAAAACAAGACTTGATCCAGATTAACCTTTTGGTTTCTTTTGTAGGTATCAGTCCTTCAAGCTAATAGGGTCCCTATGATAGACTAAAATTGAATTGCCATGAAAAGAATAAATGTGAACCTTCAAAAGCAAACCAATTTATTCCCTCCTGCCTTCCCAGTAGTAGTAGTACATACCTATGCCATTCATTTCCTTCTCCAGCTCATTTTACAAATGAGGAAACTGAGGCAAACAGGGTTAAGTGACTTGCCCAGGGTCACATAGCTAATAAGCATCTGAGAACAGATTGGAACTCAGGTCCTGACTCCAGGCCAGGCACTATGCATAGTGCCATCTGGCTGTCCATGGTGATACAATTAATAAATATTGGGGCAGGGGGTGGAGAGATTGGAACTTGGTACCCTTGGACCTCTTTTCTAAGACCTTTATTGTAACAATTCTGCTTGAAGTAGATTTCTTCAAAGTCTTCACTGGTTAATATTATTATTATTATTATTTTTTTTTTTTTTGCATACAGTTCTCAGTTTTAAAGTGAAAAAAGGTAGATAGGAAATTTGTCCTCAGAAAACCTACCTTCTTGCTTACTCTTCTTTCGTCCTTTGGCAAGTCAGTTAACCTCTTCAGGTCTTGGTTTCCTCATCTTTAAAATGGGGGGAATAATGTCTGACCTACCTACTGCCGAGTGAAACTCAAATTAGACAAATTATCAAAGCAGTGTTTTATAAAAATAGATGATAATGCTAGATAGTACTCAATTTGGAACCAGGAGGACTTGGGTTCAAATCCTACCCCAAAAGCTTTCTATATAAAGGACTAATCATTTTAGTTTTCTAAGCTTCATTTTATTCGAGGCTCTCTTGAGGATCAATTAAGATTAATGTATATAGAGTGTTTTGCAAAACCTTTCTAAAGGCCTTGTGATTGTAATCTATAATTATTTGCCCCTGGCTGTGTTATATCAGCTTCACCTTCTGTCCATTTGAGCTAACTTACTCAACTTCTCCTTTGCTTCCTGAGGCATACCTTGTCATTACTATAAATCTGTTGTACCTCATTGTTTACAACCCTGTTGTGTATGTGCCATTTAAATTTAAAATTATTGAGTTAGAACCTTTAGAATTTGCTTACGATTAAATGTTTCCCCACATTATATCATTTATTCAACAAACATTTATTTGATGCCTGCTTTGTGTAAAGTGAATGCTAGCAGATGAGATAGTTGAAGAAAGTAAAACTAGATCCTTCATCTCAAGGAGCTTAAAGTCAAGTGGGGATGATAGGTGTGTATAAATAATTATAATAAAAGTATCGCTTGTGCTGTTAAAGCCACTAGCTTGAGTCACTTATTGAAGACTTCGTGGAAGAGATGTTATTTGTATAGGATTAATAGAGTTTTAATGTAGAAATGGGAGGGATCCCAGTTAATTAATCCAGAGTAAAGGAAATTATAAGATGTGCTTCGGAGATGTTGATTCATTTTGGTTTTAGCTGAGATGGGGCAAAGGGAAGTGGGAGGTGACTGGTATGTTTATATATTCTTAAAGAAAAGTATATAAATAATTGCCGTCTTAAACATGATTTTGGCTTTTAACAACTCATTTAATATTCTAGGGGATACAATACTTAAATTCTCTGACACTTTGACCTGTGCTGCCCTACTCTACTGCATTTGTCCTGTTGTATAGTAATAGATGATGAACGTTTTAAACTTTTATTCTGCTAAAAAGTCAGATATGGCCTGCTTCTGTTAAGTTCATTAGGTGAGTATTACACAGCATAACCCAATACAGTAGAGTTAATGATTTTTTTTTTAATTGGAGGAAAGAGGAAGTTCTTGATCTGTGATTATATGTAACTGGAATCTTGGCCTGCCTGATGCTAAAGTTATCCTTCTACCCATTATACCACGCTACTTCCAAAATAGCCATTGTTACAAAGTGTCAGTGCATTGATGGAAAGAGTTTCGTCACTCAGGAGTTCCCTATACCAATGAAATCATAGATCTAGGTCCTGTTCCTATAAGGACAAAATAGTTGCTTGAATTCAGGGACTTCGTCTCCTTGCAAATGACTGTTCAACCTGTATGAAGTCTAGCTTCCCTTCTGAAATATGATCGTGCGTTTTTGCTGTTCACTGGACTTTCTAACTGTTCATAATGGACCTTTGGCTAACAACTCAAATTTAACATGCCCTGAAATCAAACTCATGATCTTGGAAAACCTGCCCTGTTCTGATAATGGTACCATTATTCTCTGTCATTGTTATTTCAGCCATATCTGACTCCTAATACTACTTCCATAGTTAGCCCAGTGTTGTTGTTTTAAGAGTAAAAACATTCTAATATGTCTATACCCACTTTGACTACTAACATCCTTGCTCAGACCCATTTTACTTCTCAGTGAGATTATAATAGCCTTCTAAATGACTTTCTAGTCTTAGGTCTTTTTCTCCCTTATCCACCAGTCATTCTGTCATACACACAGATGACTTTCAGAATAATTTTCTCAATTGGGGTCTGACAATGGTGGCTCGGTGGATATAGTGCTAGCCCTGGGGTCGGGAGGCCTTGAGTTCAAAGCTAACCTCACTTAACCCTGTTTACCTCAGTTTCCTCAACTGTAAAATGAGCTAGAGAAGGAAATGGCAAACTATGCCAGTATCTCTGCCAAGAAAACCTCAAATGGGGTAGAGTGGGACATGACTGAAATGACTGAATAACAACAAATGTTCACTAGCTTAAAAATATCATGCTGAAATCTTGACTAAAATACAAATTGGTCAATTCTGGCATTACAGGCCCTCAATAATTTGACTCTAGGTTATAGAAGATTGTAGCATAATCAGGTAGTGAAAGTCAGCAAGTACATACTTTCAAGAAGTTTGGCAGTGAAATGGAAGAGAGAAAATGAGTATCTTGAACACTTTCTGTATAACTAAAGGTTTATTCCTTTCCAGAACAGGAAAATAGAGCCTTTTTTCTTGGGAGCTCAGTGATTGCTGTGATAGTGACTAATTCAAGAAATGTTGCTTCATATAGGGGCTACTAGGCCCTGTAATAAATGACCTCAAACTGCTATTAAGTTTTTTGTGTCTCATAGTTTTTCTGTCTCGTATCTTGCAGTCCCCCAAGCTGTTGTCTATATGCCTTCATACGTAGCAGTAGGTTTAGAGTCAGGACCTAGGTTCAAATTCTAGTTTCTACTGTAATATGTGTGACTTCAGGCAAGACTTGTAACTTAACTTGGGCCTCAGTTTCCTCATCTGTATATTGTAGGGTTGAACCAGGTATCTGAGGTCCTGTTAGCTTGTAAATCTTAGGAAAAGTATTTTCTCACCTCTTCAAATATAGATTTGAAACATACATAATTAAACTTTGTGTATGAGAAAGAGGTTCTAAGTGAGGACTTGATGTTTTATTGATTTATGAGTAAAAAGGATACAGAGTTCAGTATATAATTTGGCTTTTTTAAAAATTCCTGGTTCTAGTTAGACAAGATGTTACTTTAAACTGTTGAACCTTTAAAGAGAAGCCAAAAGGAACAATAAGAAAGTCATTTCTGCCCTCAGAGATCTTATTTTCTACTATAGGGATCCATGTTCAGACATAAAGTATATGTAGATTATGAACAGTTAATAGTTATTGTGTGGTTATGGAAAGGGATGCAACACTTAACTAGGGGAGTAAAGAAATAACTCTTGAAGGAGATGGCACTTGAGTTGAGCTCTGAAGGGAACTAGAAATTCTGAGGAGGGAGCACATTCTGTACATGGGGGATAGTCTATGTAAGGCTTGGAAGAAAGCAGTGAAATGTTTGTTGTCCTTAAGGGGAAATAAGCAAGAAGTAGGCCATTCTGATTGGCTCAACCATTGCTTGAGGAGTAATGTATAATTACCATGAATAGGCTGGAGCTACTTATGTGAAGAACTGTACATTCCAGACATAGGAGTTTGTGCCTTATTCCTAAAGGGTATATAGGGAGCCACTGAAACTTGAGTAGTGACTGATGTGGTCAGTACTAAACTTAAGAATATTAATTCAGCAATTCAGCGTTCGCTAGATTGGAGAGGGGAGAGAATGAATTCAGGGACTTAAGTTAGGAGGCTGTTGTAATATTCAGGTGAGAGGTGATGAGGCCTGGACTGGGGTGTAATTGTGTGAGTAAAGAGAATGGGATAGTTACAAGATATGTCGAAGAGTTAGAATTGACAGAACTTGGCAGCTGCTCAGATATGAGGGTGAAAAATGAAGAATGAAGAATGATGTCCATGAAGGAACCTGAGTGACTGGAAAAATGGTGGGTACCCTAGTCAGAAATGAAAAGGGTGAGAGGGTTGAGGAGAAAAACTGACTTTGAGATGCCTATGGGACATCCAGTTTGAGATATACTTATTAGAAAAGTTGAGGGTTGAATATATAGATTTTGGGACACACCACACACCACACACACACACACACACACACACACACACACACACACACATAAATGGTGTAATATATTGGATTTGATTAAAAAAAAGAAAAAGAGAGGCCTTTGCATAGGGAGCCAGGACATGGATGATGAACCTATGAAGGAGACATAGAAAGACTAGTCTGATAGGTTAGGAGAAAAATATGATCATATCCAACATAATCAAATACTTTGTGTGTGTGTATGTATATATAAAAAAAAAAAGGGGAGCCATACACATCCTGATTCTTGTGATCCCAGGTAAAATGATTTTGCCTTTCAGTGACCTGAGCAGTTCTATAAACTAATTTGCATGGTATTTGTGAATTCATGTTGTTAGGAAGTTCACTGTACCCTATACTCTACCCAAAAGATTAACTTTTAAAAAGTTTTGTTTGATTTTAATTTTTTTTCAGTTACATGTAAACCAATTTTTAACATTAAAAAAAAATTTGAGTTCCAAATTCTTTCTCCTCTCCTTGAGAAGGCAAGCAATTTGATATAAATTATGCATGTGTAGTCATGCAAAATTTTTCCACATTAGCCATTTTGCAAAAGAAATTACAGACCAAAAAATCAAGATAATAAAGTTTTAAAAGTATACTTCAAACTGTATTCTGACACTGTCAGTTCTTTCTCTGGAGGTGGATAGCATTTTTTATCATAAATTGTTTGTAATAGTTTTAGGTCATTGTACTGCTGAGAATAGCTAAAGTCATTCGCACTTGATCATTGTACAGAATTGCTGTTACTGTGTACAGTGTTGTCCTGGTTCTAGTCATTTCACTTTGCATCACTTCATTTATTCCCCAGTTTCTGAAAACATCCTTGTCATTTCTTGTGCCATAATAGTATTCCATCACAGTCACATACCACAACTTGTTCAGCCATTCCCCATTTGATGGGCATCCCCTCAATTTCAAATTCTTTGCCATCTCAGATAGAACTACTATAAATATTTTTGTATATGTAGGTCCTTTTCCTTCTTCTTTGATCTCTTTGGGGTACAGACCTAGTAGTAGTATAGCAGGGTTAAAGGGTAGTACAGTTTGATAGCCCTTTGGGCATGGTTCTAAATTTTCTCCAAAATGGTTGGATCACTATTTTGGATCCCTATTTTTCCACATCTCCAATATTTGTCATTTTCCTTTTCTGTCATATTAGCCAATCTGATAGGTGTGAAGTGGTACTTCAGAGTTGTTTTCATTTGCATTCTCTAATCAGTGGTGATTTAGAGCATTTTTTTATGTGACTGTGGATAGCATTGGCTTATTCTTCTGAAAATCACGTGTTCATATCCTTTATCCATTTACCAATTGTAGAATGACATGTATTATAAATTTGACTCAGTTCCGTATATATTTCAGAAACTTACTATAAAAATTCCTACCTTCTGATCTTGGCTACATTGATTTTGTTTGTGTAAAACCTTTTTAATTTGATATAATCAATTACCCATTTTACATGCTGTACTGCTCTCTCTCTCTTTTTTGGTCATAAATTCTTCCTTTATCCATAGATCTGACAGGTAAACTATTACATGCCCCCTTGATTTGCTCATGATATTATCCTTTATGTCTAAATCTTATATCCATTTTGACCTTTTCTTGGTGTATGGTGTGAGATGTTAATCATACTTAGTTTCTGCCATGCTGCTTTCCAGTTTTTCCAGCAGTATTTGTCAGATAGTGATTTCTCGTCCCAAAATATTTCATCTGCAGGTTTGTCAAAACGCTAGATTATGGTCATTTACTACCTTGTATTGTGTACCTGGTATGTGCCACTGATCTACCACTCTTTATTTCTTAAGCCAGTACCAGATTGTTTTGATGATTACTGCTTTGTAATACAGTTTGAAATCTGGTGCTGCTAAACTAACTTCCTTTACGTATTTTTTTTTCCACTGATTCCCTTGATATTCTTGACCGTTTGTCCTTCTTGATGAATTTTGTTAAGATTTTTTTCCTAGCTCTATAAAATCAATTTTTGGTAATTTGGTAAGGCACTGAATAAGTAAATTAAAAAGACCAACTTTTGAGTGAATTGTTATTTGTACAAATGTCACTGGGTATATGAGGGGAAAATTAAGTACTTTTAAAATACACTGTCTACAAAATAAAAGAAACTTTCACTTCTGTTTGTTCAGTTAAAATAGCATCAGTATAGATTTTTTTAAAAAAACCAGGTTGGAAGATACTGAGTGGGAGAGATGAAGGTTGTTGTAGTACTGCCCTGTTTGTAAAGCTACATGAAGCAAATGTAAAAGATAGGCAAAGTCTCTTAAACCCAGAAAGATTGCTTTTCTTGGTACTAGCTTGAGATTGAACATTTAATCTTTTGTCATCAACATTCTTATATCTGAGATTTTTTTGTAGTCACTGAAAATATCTTTTAATACTTTATGGGGGGGGTGCAGCTAGGTGGTGCAGTTGGATAGAGCACCGGCCCTGAAGTCAGGAGGCCTGAGTTAAAATGTGGCCTCAGACCAAACACTTGACACTTACTAGCTGTGTGACCCTGGGCAAGTCACTTAACCCCAATTGCCTTAAAAAAATACTTTATTGGATAAAAAGATAATACAGAGATGTACAGAGATAATGCCCTAAGTCTCCATAAGGATCACTTCAGAGTTTCCCAACCATCTATGATCTTTGGATTACAATGTACACTTGTACTCCAAATGTTTTAGCCACTCCACCAGTTATCAAAATCCAATTTGAAGCTTGCCATTGTTTCTTCTTTTCAAACCCATTTTTCTGTGGTATTCACAAGACTCATATCATTACTCATTTGTCATTTATAAGATAAAGTTTAATCTTGTATTTGTACAACCTATTCATCATGCCTCTAATGGATCCCCCAACATCTCTGCCTCTCAGAATCTTTTTCTTTCAGGATGCACCTCAGGTTTCACCTCAGTGAAACTTTGTGCTTTTAATATTTTCACCGTTACAAAGTAGGACTTAGAATACCAGAGAACCAGAATTGGAAGGAAACTTGGAAAACTTCTAGTCTCACACATCACTTCTACAAGATCCAAGTTGTAGTTAACTCTGTCTTGGCTTGACACTCTTTGGAGAGTCCCTAAGGTCTAAAGTATATCTAAAAAATTCTTCAAGCAAATGGATCAGAAACATGCCTTAAAAAAAAAGAAAGAAAAAGAAACATGCTTAATCACCATTTCAGTGAGATAGGATTATACCTCTTAATTCTTTTGTTAGACTATGACTGTGGAACAAAGGTAAAAAAAACCACTCCAGTCTTAGTAAACAAACTAAACTGCCTCAATTATGACAAAAAACTACATATAATAGCAGTGATGGGTAAAGTAATATTTTGAAAATTGTCTAGCTTGGAAAATCTGAGAATGATAATGTGTATTTCCCAAATTACCCTTAAAGTGTTAGCCATTCCATAATACAAATATATGTTGTTTGAGTACCAGTCCATTTTAGAATTACCATAACATTGATCTACCTGTAGGACTGCCCTGCTTTCATTTTTCAAATATTCTCAGTTCTCAAAGGCATCTTTATACCTTGGGTGGGAAAGATCTTTCTGATTCAATTCAATACCTATTCTATTCAAGATACAAGGTATGGAGGGGTTTGCAGAAATTAATGATGTACATAAATATACCCCCCAAAATAAAATTAAGAGACTGAAATATCTAAGATTTAGCAGAGTGGAAATTGTATGAAGGTAGCTTCCTCAGTTCCAATCTGGCCTTAGACTTACTAGGTATGTGACCAGCAAGTTGCTTAACCCTGTTTGCCTCAGTTTTCTCATCTGTAAAATGAGCTGGAGCAGGAATTGGTGAACCATTCCACTGTCTTTGCCAAGAAAACCCTAAATGGGGTTAACAAAGAGTCAGGCATGACTGAGAAATGGCTGAACAACAACAAAATTAAGAAGTAGTATTTTTTAATTTAACCTTAAAGTTTTGATAGGATTTCAACTTGAATGTGGAGAACATTTCAGGCATAGGGAATGAGGGGAGCAGAGTCATCAGGAAGAAGGGAAATTGAGGATAAAGGAATAGAACAGTTTAGCTAGATGACAACTGCTATGTTAGTTGGATATTTAGATAGCCAGATTATGGAAATTTTTAAGTGCAAGGCTAGTTTGGACTTTTCTTTGATTGGGAGTTGGGAGGGAGAGAAGGAAACCATCAAGATTTTTGAGCAAAAGAGTGGTATCAGATTTTTGAATCATGCAGCAGTATACAGGAAAGATGGCAAGGAACAGACAAGTTACTGGAATAGAGAGATCTCAGCTGCTGAATGGGAATGGGAAAGTGCCCTGGTTACAGGACTTTTTCCCCGGTTCACACAACCAGGATGCGTATAGCAGAAGTTAAACCCAGATGCTCCTAACATGGAGGGCTAGGCACTATTCATTATCTAGTACTGCTTTTCAATAAAAATAATCATTTAATGTTGTTAAGCAGAGCATCACAGGAAAATACTACATTCAATACTATACTCAAATACGTAATGTGTAAACTTGTATTTGAACTGATACCTAGGTATTACTTGAAACCACTGATTGTTATTATTGGTTTCTTACTATGGTCATGTTTGGGGTGGTCAGTGAGGAATAGAATACTTTGCTGAGTGGTCAGCCATGCAGAGAGGCAAAAGACATCATGTAAGGAAGACTGTAAGGAGAAGTTGATAACAAGGGGGCGCAGAAGGAAGAAAGAATGATTTAAGAGGCAGGCTCTGGGAGGAAATGAGATTAAGAGCACAAATAGAGAGCTTCAAGAAGGAGGAGAGTCACAACCACTCAGAGATCTATAACATGTTTCATCTAGCTTCTTTATCTCTACTCATATGACCACTACCCTTCAATTCCTCTATTTGGTCTTTTTATATAAAGTCTCTTGTATCTCCAATCCATCTCTCACACAGTCTCCAAGTGCTATTCTTAAATCACAAATCTGTGTCATTCTCATGTTCAAATTCCAGTGGTGGTGCTGTCTTGCCTGCACTCTACTACTGAGCCAAACTGGATTTTTACTGTTCTTCATATGACAATCCTGTCTTCGTTAACTGCCCCCATATTTGGAATGCATTCCCTCTGACATACCTCGTAGAAACTCACGTTTCCTTTAAAGCTCAGCCCGTAAAGCCTTTCCTCCCCCAAAATTGCCATCTATTTATTTTATATATTTACATGCACGTAAATTATTTTTCTCTGTACCTCAATGAAAACACTTTGAAGGCAAGAACTGTTGGATTTTTGCCTTTGTATCCTCAAAGCCCAACTTAAGTGGTTAATTTCTTATTAATTGGAGAAGATCTTGAATGATGTAGAAGGGTTTTGAGGTATGCAATAGAAAAGAAGTAGCTTTTGGCTTTTATTGTCTAAGGGAGGGAAAAGGTGGTGATATTGAAGGGTTGAGAAGAATAGAGGAGGTTTGAAATAGCCACTGAGGAGAATGTAGTAGTGGTTTAAGTATACTTTTCCTCAGCTAGGAAACGGAGGTGAAGTATATAAGAAGACAGATAAGAAAAGCATGTGATGTTTTGGAGACCATATATAGTCAAGTTTTACCAGAGTATAGCGTGTATGAAGTTGTAAGTTTGTAGGCCTTAAATATCAAACTACAGATTTTGCACTTTGCAGTAACAGTGGGGAATCATGAATGTTTTTGCACAGTACTAACATGCTCAGACTTTTTGTGCATTAGGAAAACTGATTTTCTAGCCATATGGAGACGCTCTAGTCTATAAAACAGGGAGACTGTCATGAGAGGTTGGTATCTGGTGGAGAGGTAAAAGAGGCCTGAAAACCACGATGTTGTCAGAGAAGGTGGAGATTAAATTTCAGGCCTTAGCAACCTGTTAATTTAATAGGCTATGTATAAAGAACTGTCCTAGTCCAAATGAATCTCAAACTAGACTTTTGAGGGATAGGCCTTTTGTGGAAAAGGTTTTAATTTTAGGAATCACTCGCCTCCCTCCTACCTCATAGCAGCCTCTCAAGGAATGAAAATGCATAGTATCTATGTTGCAGTAGAATACTATGTTCCTCAGCACCTTTCTAAAGGGGCATGGCTCTTAAACTTTAAGTAAATCATTGTTTGGCAGAGTAAACCTGTATTTTTGCAGATGTCATATTAAAGACCTCAAAACAGGATATCTCTTCCCCCTCTCTCCCCCATGATATTTTTTTTCCCTCAATGTTGACATGTAATAAGATAGAGTGCCCGACTTGGAGTTAAAGAAGATCCTGCCTCACAAGACTTAACTGTGAGAAAAAAGCTATGTAAATACTATTATATAATATGATAAAATTCATCCATTTTTCCTTTTTCATAATGCAAGGCTCTTAAACGAAGCAAATAATGTGAGATTGAGTTAGAGCTAGAAGTCCTTGGCCTAGGCTCTTATTCTTTTATTTTTTTATAGATTAAACCTAATATTTAAAATTTTTCATAAAGGAAGGGCAGATCATAGCACATAGTCCTTTCCTTCAACTTTATTCTGTTAAAAGCAAGAAGCTTTTAGTACAAGTACTTCCTCTGTGTTATATTAGAGTTGCCTAGAGCAGGACTTATTGAATTTTTTCCACTTGTGGGTCCTAAAGGCATGTGCAGTGAAAAGTATCCATGTTTTCTGTTCCTATGTGAACACCTCAGATTCATTTATGTACTTGATCTTTAATTAACTTTTGGTCATTGCAGGTTCAGAAACCACTGTTGCCAAATTTTTCAGGACCCCATATGGAGTCTCAAGGCTTAGGGTATAGAGAAGTTAAGTGACTTTCTTAATATTACACATCCAGTCCCTAGTGAAAGCCATTCAGAAATCAATAAAAGTAGGGCAGGTAAGTGGCACAGTGGATACAGCACTGGCCCTGGAGTCAGAAGGACCTGAGTTCAAATGTGGCCTCAAACACGTGACATTAACTAGCTGTGTGACCCTGGGCAAGTTATTTAACCCCATTGCCCAGCACTACCACCTTCTCCCCCCCCCAAAAAAAAGAAATCCATAAAAATTAATTAGTCTTTTCTGAAATTCATTTCATGTAGAGACCTAGTGTCTTAGCCTGTTAGAGGTTTTTTCCCATTTTCTGTAACTTTAAAAATTCCATCCTCTTGAACTGCCTATCCTTTTCTCAAAGTGATTGCTGGTTTAAATGAGAGAGAGACAGAGACAGACCATCATACTCACATTTAGAGCTGGAAGACACCTTAGAAAAGATTTAGTTGAATACCTTCGTTTTTAAAGAAGAGCAAAAAGACTCAGGGCAAACACCTTGCCCTGGGTCACACAAAATTAGTGGTAGATTCATTCAAATGCCACTTTGTCCATATACATCCCATACTCTCCTTTGGGAAAGAGCATGCTTTTTTCTTCTACTCGCCATTGGTTGGGTGGCAAGGGGCTAGGTGTTAATGACTTTTACCAGCCTAAAGGTAACTGAGGGCTGCTGTTTGCATGGTTTGGTTTATTTATAAAGAATGAGATGATAGTGGACCCCTTCCCCAGAGTGATGTAATTCTCATAGATTTTTTTTTTGTCTACAGTTTGTAAAGTCTGTTAACAATTTGGCTTTATTTCTTTGCTACCCAGACTATTAAGTAGAAATTAATTTTTTAAAAAATACTTAAATCTTGAGAACATCAATACAGAAATCTCTAAAGTATTCCTTTATGGTATGACAGTACATTTAATAATCAAGCAGTTTCCCAAGTCGTCTTTATGATGAAAATAGGGATTTTATACTGTATTTTATGCTAGCGATATTTTCCCCCTCTCAAATATTAAATGTGAATTGTGTATCAAATAATATATAGAGAAGCAATTTTTCAGTGTTAAAATGAATTTCATTTCAAACTCAAAAGTGTTGCATAGACAAATGAACTTGTGAAATGCTGATCTATACTTGCATTCTCACAAATGCATTGCAGCTGTTTTCTAATTTATTTTTGCCAATTTTCTGTGGAAGCATGGCCTTTGTTTAAGTAGGGCATAGGTGAAAGTAGTGGAATACTTTTTTCTATCTTGCTCTTTTTTTTTTAGCCACAGCAACATGCGGAAGGGGAGGATTGTTCATTTAGAACTATTGTGGGCTAGTAGCCTGTGTTTATAGTACTTGGGTTGGAGGCCTGGAGGAAAGGTCCTGTACTGTATAACTATATAACAAGAAAAGATAGTCCTTAAATCATCTATCAGTTCAGAACAATGTGAAATCTTCTGGCCGCAGTGATTTTTCATACATTGCAAAGAGGCATAATTATAAAGTTAAAATGCTTTGAACTGTATTTTTAACTGTATAAAATGTTCAAGTTACCAGGATCATTAAAATACTTTGCTTATTTATGACTGACATTATTACACAGCTAGCTGGAAACCAGTGATTAATTTTCATTAGTCCAAAGAAGTTTCTACCTAATACTTTTTTAAAAGAACCTGTGGTAGCCAAAAAATTCATTGCTAACTCATTTCATGTGTTCCACAACTAATATATTGTGAGCATGAAGTTTTAATATATTATCAGAATTTTCAGGCTAGACCTCATCTGATAGTTTTGATACTGCTGTCTTCCTCATAAAGAAACTGTTTTTTGTTTGTTTGTTTTTTGAGAATATATTTAATTTGAGCACTGTCAGTGCTCTCAGTTTCATTCATCCATGATTTTTGTCACTGAAACTTTCCCTTTGAATTCCAGTTTTGTGTTCTGGGCCTTAACAGAGTAAATATAATCTTTCTTCCACATTCAACTTGAACTTAGCAACCATGTCTTTCTGTTCCTCTGTCCCATGCTTTCTACTTTATTTGTGTGTCTGTGTCTGTGTGTTTTAACCTTCCTAGTCTTGATCCTCTGATGTTCCCCAGCTGGTCAGTGTCCTTCCTAAAATGTGGCATAAAGAACTGAAGATAGTGTCTCAGATGAGGTCAGAATACATTGGCTTCTTGCCTCACCTTCTTACTATTCCAGTAAAACTTTTTCCAAACAAAGCTTATACATGACATACTTATGTTAGACTTCGTACAGTTTTATAGATGGTTGTTTGTGTACTTTACGCTGATGAGTAGTTGGGTCAGTGGAAAGTGTACTGGCTCGGGAGTCTGAGACCAGGATTCAAATCCTACCTTTGGATACTTAATACTTGGGTGACTTTGGGGCAAGTCAGCTCTTCCACTCTGGGCCTCTGTTTTCTTATCTGTAAAATGAGAGGGTTGGGCTAGATAAACTCTAAGCGTCTTTCTAGCTTGAGTTTGATGTGATTGTCTTTTTAATATGGCTGTTTTTTTAAAAGACAGTAGTGTTTGGTTATAGTTTTTCTGTGATATTTTGAGCTACAAGCATTTTTAGAACTCCACTTTAATTTCTTACACTTAACATTCAGCCAGTGGAACTATAATCAAATGAACGTGAGAAAAAAATCAAACCTGTTTGTATAAGGAAGGCAAGAAGAAATATTTGGGGCAGCATAGCCTAGGACATACGTTTTTATAAACTTCTAAGGATATGGAATACTTAGTTGTATGAAGCTAGAGAATAAGTCCCTCTTATAACACAAAGTTATTTAGCCATTACAGAACAGATTTTTAATTCCAGGGAGCTGAAAATAGATGGATTTATGAGAAGTAGGAGTAATTTGTTTTGTAGAACTTGTAGAACTAGTAGAACTCCTTATACTTCTCTTGCTCAGTCCAGTTGTTACTGCCTCCCTTGAGGTGGTGGTGTTTTTTCAAGTACTTTGAGCTTCTTAGAAGAAAGGCTATTATAAAAACTAATTATTATTAACAACAAGATCTTTTCTCAAGTTGCGTGGGTAACTCCCTTAAACATCAGTCTCACACAGATATGCACTGACTGGATAGATTCTCAGCAAACTGGTTTGTTCCACCTAAATGCTAATGCTTCATAATCTAGATCTCTTGTCATGTTATAAATATACAGTGTACATGATGAGAGAAAAGAATCCTTTCTAATGGGTCTTTGCATGTTAATACAGCACAATGCCAAGTATTTCTGCACAACTCAAATGACATGAAAAGCAACTGGTTTTAACCTCAGGAACTATAATAAAGTTAAATTTCTTTTTTTTTTTTATCCAAAAGTTAAGCATTCTTGCATGAAGAATTTTTTTTCGGTTCCACAAACTTACAGTCTAGTAGGCAGGCTCACAGGGGCTTAAAATTTTTTTTTATAGTGCTCCTCCCCGACATAAAAGGAAAACCAGTTGCTTCTCCACGTTTGTGCCTTGTTGCTCATTTACTAGGAACTGTTTGTCGTTGCCCCCAGTTCTACTTGGCTTGCTGATGTTTGGCTGACCTACTAGTTTATTCCAGGAGGGATTACAGTAGAGCTTTAACTGACCATGTTGTATTTCTTTTCTTGTTATAGGGTTATCTAGATAATTTCACAAATAAGCACACTTAGGCTGTTGGAGCTATAAAACTGGAATCTTTCTGGAGAGCTGCAAAATAGTTCATATCTAGTTATCTCACTACTGAGCTCATATGCTAATATTATAAGGGTCCTATTGACGAGAAAAAAATAGGTATATAAGCTTGAACATATATATGAACAAGAACAAGATAGTTAAAAACAAATGAAAAGGGTATATGATAAGAGTGATTATTAAAAGATAGTGCCTGTAATTGTATACTTCTGCTAATTAGCAGGTATTAAAAGAAACAGAATATTTGTATATTAAAGTCAGGCAATAGGCTCAATATTCAAAAAAGTTAGCCATCTCTTTAACTTTTATGAAGAATCTTTTCCTACACTGAGGGTCCCAGTTGTTTTTGGCCATGAGAAACTGCTCTATACCTCACCTAAGGCTTTAATAAGATGTATGATAGTGGGGATCAATGGGGAGTAGGATCTGAAAGGTGAAGAAAGTTCTTGTTTGAGAAGGGAAGATCGTCGTAGTAACCTCTGTTTGGAGAACATCTAGATTTTAGCAAGGAAGTGAGCCACAACCCTCTTCTCACAAGCTCTTCGAGTTTGTATTTTTAATATTCAGTAGTGTAAAGAAGGCAGGAAGAGGCTGTTTCTCCCTACTGACCATGTTCGGGCCGTGTCCTAGTCTGATCAGCATTCATAGCTAGTATTTGCTGTTCATTTCTAACATAAGGATCCCTGTGAACCCCACATAGATTTAGTTTTACAATGTAATTTTATTGTATTTTTATTTATTTTAAATATTTCCCAATTATATTTTAATTTGGTTCATCAGTACTTGGGAGTGTTGCAGGTATCATAGGCCCCTGTGTTTGACCTCCCTGGACTTCACTTACCTACAAGATAACTTCCAACTTTAAATCTACTATTCTGTATTATAAATTTGCATTGGTTTATTAGAGATTTTAAGTGTCAAATCTTTTTGGCAAATTTTTATTTCCCTTTTTTGTATACACAATGCTTTTTGTTGTATAAAAACCTTTATTATAAGATTTGTTTGACTCTTAAGATCCAAAACTGGAACTGATTAAAAATCTAAAAACTCATAACTCACTCTTTCATAGCCCTTTATAGTTTAGAAAGCACTTTCCTCACAACTCCATTAGGTGATAATAACTTACACTTGTATAATAATCCCAAAGGTTTGCAATGTGGGTTTTTTTTGTTTTGTTTTTGTTTTTTAAATTTTTTAGGCCATTGAGGCTAAGTGACTTGCCCAGGGTCACACAGCTAGTAAGTGTCAAGTGTTTGGTCTGAGGTCGGATTTGAACTCGGGTCCTGTTGACTTCAGGGCTGGTGCTCTTTCCACTGCGCCACCTAGCTGCCCCTGCAATGGTATTTTTTCAATAACTGTGAGAGAGGTATTGCAATTATTATAATTCCTATTTTACAGATGAGGAAACTTCTGAAGCTCCAGGAAGTTAAGTGATTTTGCTCAGACCAGTAGGAAATAATCCAAAATCAGAAAATGTTGGTTCGTATTTGGAATACTACAGCATTGGAAAAGTGAAAGTCATCTCATCTAAGAGTTCCAATTGCTTCTCCCATTGAGTAGTATTTTAAAGTATGTGAAGGAAAAATGTTATATAAAACTAGAAATGAAATAATAGAATTTTATAGATAAAAGAGATGCTTGAAATTATAGTCTAACCTTGTAATTTTGCTAATGATAAAAACTAAGGCCTCAAAAGGTTATGACATTGTCTTGGTTTTTATTGTTGTTTTCAGTGGAGGCTTATTCAAATTTAGAGTCAGTTTAATGATGGCAGACATAAATCTCTTATATAGATTTAAATTTGAAAGTAGATAGATATCTAAAGGTCCTTGGTTCAGTCATGGGTTTCAGCATGTTTCAAATCTGCCCTCAGACCAAACACTTGACACTTACTAGCTGTGTGACCCTGGGCAAGTCACTTAACCCCAGTTGCCTTTAAAAAAAATAAAAGAAAGAAAGTAAACAGATACACTAATATAAAAGGAAAGCTTTCCAGGGGTAGGTAGGGATTCTACATCTAAAGATAACGAAAAAGAATGCTTACAAGTAAGTTCTCATTTTTCATCATTTGGAAGGGCCTTTATTCGAAAATGTTACCAAGTTAAGGAAGGTTATAAACACTACCATTCTAAATTGCATGTAACATTTAATATTTTTCTCACAAAGGTTTTGTGAATGAGAATGAACTATTTTAACCCTATTTAATGACATTTATCCTCTTTTACAGAAAGAAATTAGGAAGTCCACAAAAGTGTCTTCTAGTTGGGAATATATTCTTCACAAGTGTTTTTCATCTATGGGCCTACCGTAAGACTAATCCTAAAGAGTATCAAAACACTAATTTGCCAAGCCAGAAATTACATTATGGGAGTTGAAAAGTTAATGCTCTTACCTATTAATTAAAGTTCTAGCAGTTTTAAATAAGAGGTATTAAACTTTGCTAGGCTCTATAAAAATGTTGCACTTTTAACTACATGGCAATATTCGCCTTAGTTAATCCTTGTAAATTTAAAGGAGTTACTGCTTACAAATTACTCAGGTTTGTTTAGGGTTAGTTGATTCCTTTGGAAGTGATCTCCTTAGGGAAAGTGCAAATACCCTCTTTTCTAAGCATGTAAATGTGGCGAAATAACAGTATGGGTCAGGAGTATTCTCCAGTTAACAAATCATGGGAGAAGGGGTCATAAATTTCCCAGCTTTCTTATTGTGCCCTAGAATACACACTTTTAAAATGATTAAATTTATATCTGTTAAAATAACCTAGGAAATATCTTAACCTCTACTGACTTTTAAGTTTTATCTTAATTATTTATCTCAGCTAAAATTCAGCAGTTCTAACTGCTAAGATGTGTGATATTTTATGAATATATTTTCCCCAATTTTATCCTAATTGAAAAGATTTTTGAATTTTCCATTCCCATAGATATGTAAAAACATCTGATCTTGCATTAGTGTGACCTGAAGGATAAGAGCAGCAAAAAAAAAAACTTTTTAAGTTATGGTAGGGAAAAGATCGTATCTATCAGATGATGTGGAGAAGGCACAACTCAACTGTTCTCATCTAAGGGAATGATTTTTTTTTAATATGTAAAGACAGGCAATTCATTTAACCTCTCCAGGCCTCAGTTCCCTCTTAAGATTCCTTCTTAGCACCAAAGCCATGATTCTGTGAAAAGACAGAACAAAAATGGTTGATAAGACATTGAAACTGCCAATATGTGACAAGATAAGAGACTAGTAAGCTACTTTGGAATTCATGTGATTAGACCTAAGCACTCTATATCCCCAGGCAACTGAAAGAAATGGTGGACATTATTTTTTAGCCACTTTCAATTTTGTTTGAAAGATTCTGGATAATGAGAGATGCCTATAGAACCAACAAAGGCCAAAACATTGTCCTTCTTTTGGAAAAAGGCTATGAACTATATGCTAACAAGCTTAACTAGAATTCTTGGCAAAATTTCACAATGTTAATTGAAGATGGTTTTGTAAACTTCTAGAACTAGGTACACTACCAATATACCTTCATTAAGAAATAGACAAAAAAAATAGAAAGAAATGGGCAGTTAGGTGGTGTGGGATAGCACATTGGATTTGGAGTCAGGAAGGATCCTGCCTCAGACACTTATTATCTTTTTGACTTGGGCAAGTCATTTAATCTCAATTTTCTCATCTGTAAAATGGAGTGGGGATAATAGCACCACAGAGTTGTGACTATCAAGTGAAGAATATCTATAAAACATTTTGCAAACCTTAAGCTCTATATAAATGATAATGTGTTGTTATTAGGAACAGATCATGTTAGACTAATCTTTCTTTTAAAATATACATGGAGGGACCACCAGCAAGGGGGCGTAGTAGATAGAGCTATGGGCCTTTGAGTCGGGAGGACCTGAGTTCAAATGCAGCCTCAGACACTTCACAGTAGATATGTAAAATGTTAGATGAGGAGAAGGCTTGGAGGAGATAGTTTACTTAGATTTCAGTAGAGAATTTGGCCACTCATGCCATCCTTTTGGTTGAGATGTAGGGATGTGGGCTAGAAAGTAATGTAGATAGAGGGTTTGGAACAGGTTAATGGACTAAAACCAAGGAATTAATGCCTCCATACCCTCTTGGAGGGAATTCTTTAGTGACATGCCCTAGGAATCTGTTTTTAATAACTTTATAAATTACTTGGATGAAGGTATGCATTATGTCTTTATCAGATTTGCAGATGATACTGAGAGGGGAAGGATGGCCACTTCGGATAATAACCAAGCTCCAAGGACCAAATTATTTGAAATTTGAGAAAAATCTAGAATTCTATGCTTGAATTCAAAAGCTTCACAAGTTCAAGAATGGGTTAGGTTTAGCTTAACCAAAGTTTTATCTGAAAAAGATCTTGGAGGATTTTTTTTTTACTATGAACTAATGGATATAGTTATGAGAGCTAAAAAAGTTCATGCAGTCTTAGGTTGCATTAAAAGAGGCATAGTGTCCAAGGCTGGAGAGATACGATAATCAATATGGTTAAACCACAGCTGGAGTACTATATTCACATCAAAGAAACCCATGTCCAGAGAAAGTGTTCAAAGGAAGGAGACTACAATGTTGAGAGACTTTCAGGTTGTGCTATTCTAGGATAGTTTGATGTAATTGGGATTGTTTTAAGCTATAGAAAGGAAGACTTATATGGAACATGATAACCATCATATCTTGAAATATTTGAAGTGTTTTCATGTGGAAAAAGATGTGTCCTTCAGCATCAGAGGGCAGAAGTAAGTAGCATTTCTAAGGAAGTTAAATTATGATTCATTGATGGGAAAGTTTTCCATGTGTTTGGGGCTATCCATAAAGAACAAGAGTGTTTGTTGTGGGGTTTTTTTAGAGGATCTTAAAATCAAATGCTTGATGAACTATTTGTTGAAGGTAGTATAGATGGAATTGCAGTTGATAAGTAATATTAGTTAGCTTCTGAGGCCTCTCAAGGCTGAAAACCTGTGATCAGATACCTTTATCATCTTAAGAATCTGGGTGCCAAGATGATCTAGGAAAAAATTTTTATAAAATACATCCTTCATTTCAATAATCACATTAACTAAAATGCTAGCTTCTCATTTCATGAGAATAAATATGGCATCAACAAAAGTAACATGTATGCTGCAGACATTCAGTATAGCCCTAATTATTGTAACTTGATGGATGGTTCCAAACGTGACATTGTTGCACGCAGAATATGTAACTATACCTGTGGAGGTAACTTATTCCATTTCAGTTCTGTATGCTTTCAAACTTGGTATAGTTTACATTCTTTAATACTTTTCCCCCTGATGAGCAAAGCTCTATCCCTTACTGTATGAAGTAGTTGTTTCCACATTGTAGATTTAATTCTCTGAGGCCAGTAAAATTTGGTCAAATTTTTGAGAATGTTTTTCTAAGGTATGCGTTTGGACATTGGTTAATATTCCTCTGCCAATCTGTTACAGTTTTCCTAACCCTAATTGGTAGTTGTAGATATCGTGTTGGAGGGGGTAGAATTTTTATATTGCATGTAGTTGTTGAGTCAGAATTTCATTAATTTTTAATACTTGGATTTGTTTTCAATGAAAATTGTGGAGTCAGGACTGTAAGCTAATTTCTGCTGAAACTTCACTTACCTAAATAATTCAAAACAAACATTTACCAAAGGGCAGCAAGGTGGCACAGTGAATAGAGCACTGGCCCTGGAGTCAGGAGGACTTGAGTGGCCAGTTCAGCCTCAGACAGTACCTGTGTGACCCTGGGCAAGTCACGACCCCTGATTGCCTCCCTCCCATCCACCCCCTTAAAATTTATGAAGTACCTACTATGCCCAAAGTATTGCAAGTAGAAAGATTAAAAACTGAAACAGTCCACTTTAAAAGTGGAGTATTGCACAGTAAGTATAATACAGAGTAAGTTGTGATTGGGTGGAAGTGGTTTGAAAATATCCTGATGAAAAACTGTTTTAGGAAATGTCTGCATTTTCAGCTGGAGAGATCACAGAAAGGTTTTTAGAGAAAGAGAAGATGTATGAATTGAGCCTTAGATAAGTATTCTGAAAGGGGAAGGTGAGAATGGGGAGGCATGAGGAAAAATCTTTAAATGCACTGAGTCAGAGATAGCAAATTTGGGGTTGGGGGGCAGGGACAACTAGTAGTGCCAAAAGTTTGGCTGGAGCAAAGAGCATGTGAAACGGGGGAGTATGTGAAATGAGGCTGCAGAGGTAATTGGAGCCAGATTGTGGAAGGCCATAAATACCTGAGTAAGGGATTTGTATTTTATCCTAGAGGCAGTAGGGAGCCACTGAAGGTTTTTGAGTAAAGAAATGAGATGGTGAGTATTTTGGTTATTTTGATTGTAGTATAAAAGATGGATTAGAGGAAGAACAGACCAGAGTCAGGGAGACTAGTTAGGAGACTCCTATAGTAGAATGTTGTTAGTTTGATGAATGCAAACAAGGGGAGAATTGAAAGATGGGGAGTTTCTCATCAGGGGTCCACTAAAGCATCCTTAAGAAACTAAAGCCAAGAGAATCACTAAAAGTGTCCCATATAAATCTAAGTGCGATTACATTTATTTCTCCACTTGTGGAATGATTTATTATATTAGCCTTCTTTCCAATCTGAAAAACCTGAAGAGCAGGAATCATCTTATTTTGGGAGGATGATAACCAAAATAGAACCTGGCTAAACATTTAAGACACGTAGAAAAAACTAAGCAGAAAGGTATTTTCATCATACTAATGAGCACAAGTCGTTTAAATTTTAATTGATTGAAATGGTAAAATAAGGGTTATTTTTTTTTTATCAGCTCATATGTGCCAAGGAACTTTTGAGCTCCATTTACGTCCCCAGCAGTCATTTGGAAGGCCTGTATTTGGTATCAGGCTCAGCAAAGTTGAATGGAAAGTGAAAAACATAAGAGCAATTGTGAAAGTCTATGAGAAAGAATTATAAATATTATCTAAGCAAACTTAGAGACATCACTACTGAGCCTGTAATATTTATCCCTAAGGAAATTTGTTGTCTAGATTGTGATTCTCTTTTGTTGCTGTTCAGTCATTTCAGTCGTGTCCGCTCTTCCTGACCCTGTCTGAGGGGTTTCTTGGCAAAGATACTGGAGTGGTTTGCCATTTCCTTCTCCAGCTCATTTTACTGATGAGCAACTGAGGCAAACAGTGTTACACAGCTTAGTAAGTGTGTGAAGCCAGATTTGAACTCAGAAAGATGAGTCTTTATGATAATACACATTTATATCCCACTACATAGAATATATAGTTTGCAAGCGTTTAGTGGTTGTGTTATACTCATTTTACAGATGTGGAAACAGACTCAGATTTAAAAGTAGCATACTTGGAACTAGTTTTCTCATAACTCCATGCATGTAGTATTGAATAGTTCTCCCATTTGTATAGTGCTTTCAGGTTTACCAAATGCCCTCAGACTGTAATACCTTCTGTCATATAGGTATTATTTCCGTTTTACAAATAAAGAAACCAAGGTTAAAGAGTTATTGATGTTCACGTGATATTCTGACTCCAGGTGTTCCACTACTTTGCCACGCCTTTAACTTTGTTTCAGAAGTTAAAATATACTTACATATGCACGGAATCTATGAGTTGAAAGGGACCTCAAAGTCCATCTTATACAACATATGCCTAAGGAGAAATTAAATTGATAACATCCCCAAGGAGTAGTCTATCCATCTATCCATCTTTTGCATCACCACTTCTAGTTCAGTGGTACTAAACTTTGTATCAGGACTTGGGTTCAAATTTCAAAAGCACATACTATTTATTTGATCCTATTAGACAAGTTACATCCTCTAAAGGACTTCAGTTTTTGTCTATAAAGCAAGAATTGAATTAGATGGCCTTAAAGTATCCTTCCAGTTCTACATCTATTATCCTTTTTCTAAGTTTAAAAAATATCCAATACTTCCCAAAGCAGCTCTTTCAGTAGCTTCAGCTGTCAATTTTTTTTCCCTCTCTCTGCAATTTGAATATTGTTTTTGAAAAAAATTTGAACATTGTTCTGTACCCTAGGGCTAAACAGGAGAAATTGTTTCCTCAGTCTACCTTTCACATACGGTGTAAACTGAGGCCAAATGAAAGGCATTTAGGGGCCACATTAGATTGAGTACTGGGCCTGAAGTCACAAAGACTCATCTTTCTGAGTTCAAATCTGGCCTCACACATTTACTAAGCTGTGTAACACTGTTTGCCTCAGTTGCTCATCAGTAAAATGAGCTGGAGAAGGAAATGACAAACCACTCCAGTATCTTTGCCAAGAAACCCCCCAGACAGGGTCAGGAAGAGCGGACATGACTGAAATGACTGAATAGCAACAACAAAGGCCAAATGAAATCATCCAAATTATTAAAAGATATGCAGATGGAAACACCTAAGTTCAGTTTCTGTTTACTTTATACAAATTGGTATGGTAAAAAAGGTTTAAAAAATATGTTAAAAGCAAGTCAAGGCTGGAAGAGCTTATGAGAGTCACACACATTGAACGTACTACTTATGAACCCGTGGAGTCCCCAGGTGTTCTGGATTTCAGTTTGGATTTATGCAAAAGAAGTGACCTAAGTCCCATTACATTACTGGGCATCTGGGCACATACCTCAAAGAAGTCCAAGACAAAGCCAGTATACGCCAAAACTTACGTAGCTTCATTCTTTGTGGTAACAAAGAACTGAGAACAGAGAAGCTTTCCATTGATAGGGGAATGCCAAATTAAAGTTCGTGAGTTAATGGAATTCTAAGGAAAAAATGAAGAGGAATTCACAGAAAAGATGGGATGGTTTGCATGATTTTTCACTTTGCATCCAAAGTGAAGTAATAGTACCATGAGAGCAATACATGAAGTGAACTGTAACAATGTAAATGAAAAGGTAGATATGGATTTTACTGAGAAATGAAAAGGCCAGTGAAGGTCCTGGAGATGGGATAAATTAATAGACATTCCAGGCAGGGGGACTACTAAAGCAAAGTATTGCATACCATGTATCACTTGGGTTTTTTTCTTAATTTTAAGGTGGGGAGGGGTGACTGTAGGAGGTGGCAAACACTTGAGAGAATGAAGATTATCAGGTGGATTATATCGTGCTGACACTTGACCTACCTACCCTTCAGGGGATCATGAAAAAAGATTTTTTTTTCTTTGCACTAAAGTTGGAGAATTTAGGCTCTACAAATAAACTGACAGCTTTACTGTATAACATGTCACTTAACTTCTTTAGCAAAAAGAACAAGTTAGAGAATTGTAGAGTTGTATTTGACTTGAAACTTTTAGGTGCCACACTGTATAATTTGAAAAATGCTCCCTTGAAATCACAGCGTATTTTTTTAAAAAATGCTTATATAATGAAATGCCTCCATCCAGTACATAGCTACTAATTCACAATTCAAATGCCACCTCCTATCTGAAGCTTTTCCTGATCTCCACCTGTGCCCTTTTGTTATGCCTGGCCCATAGTAGGTACTTAATAAATCCTTAGTACTTAGTTTTCTGCAGGTGGCTACTTAACCCCTGTATAACGACTTGTTAAATTCATCTGTGAGGGAGGAGAGAATTATTTTCCCAAGCACTTAAAAGAATATATATCAAAATAATAAACATCCTGTTATGCACCAGAAGAGCAATAGACTGATTCCTAGTATAGATGTTTTTAATGCTTTATTTCACTTTGTATGATCTCACCTCTACTATTACTGCCCGAATGTCCTGGACAAACCATTTGCTCTCTCAACCCCAATTTCCTGATTTATATAGTTAAAGCTTTGGACTACATATCCCTTAAATCTCTTCCAGCCCTGACTTTTATGTGATCTCAGTTCAAAAGAGAAAAAAAGTACTAATATAATTATTTTCAGTAGGTTGCTAGTAAAGCTAAATTTAATATTTGGGCATGTAAAACATACTACTGTAATGCCTAGTAGAAAAAAAGCTATGGTGTATATGTATAGCAGTTGGAGTTCAAAAAAGGTTGACATTTAGACTGGAAAGGGACCTTTTTTGAGATCCTATAATCTAACTTCCTCAGGTAATGTTAAGTACTAAACAGTTCACTGGTAAAATTTTTAGACACATTAGAGCTATCCTGCTCTATCTAGCTGCTTCTGAAACATGGAGATAAGAGTTTTAAAGAGTGAGTCCACATGGTTTTTTTGGCTCTTCAATCTGGTTTAGCTGTTACTACAACTGCAGAATTGAGTGAAAGAAAGATACATTGTTAGCCTTCACAAGAGTCACTCTGGTGCAGCCTTGTAAAATTTCCATGTTTGATGTTGCCCTTCACCATTAATGAAATGAAAAGTAAGGTTCTTCAAGAATGAATAGAAATTATGTATCTTAAGTTAGGATAATGATTTCCTTGAGTAATTTACAGACTCCTTGAGGTCAGGGAATATTTTTTTTCCTTTTGTCTTTGCAACCACAGTGCTTTGCTTTGTCATAGTAGGCAATTAATAAATGTTCTTTGGTATAAGTGAGCCCTTCACCCTAGTTCAAGCTTTTATCACCTCTAACCCAGACTATTATGGTAGCCTCCCTATTTGGTGTCCCTGCCTCTAAAATTGTGCAGCTAGGTGGTGCAATGGCTAGAATACTGGGCCTGGAGTAGGGAAAACTTTGGACAAGTCACCTTGCCTCTGAGTTTCTTCAACTATAAAATGTGGATTATAACACTTACCTTGCTAGGTGGTTGTGAGGATCAAATGAAATAATATTTGTAGAACACATAACACAATGCCTAGCACATGTAGTTCTATATAAATAATTATGTATTATCATTAAACTGTCCACTCACCAGAGTGGTTTCCTGCTTTAAAGAAAAACCCTCCAGTGGTTCCCTGTGTGCTCAAATACAATCCCTTCTATTTCACATTTAAAAATCCATCATAATCTAGCTCTAGCTTACTTTTCCAAATTTAATACACATCATTCCCCTCAGTCCAGGCAAATTAGCTTACTTGCTGTTCTTCATATATGATATTCCACCTCCTTATTTCATTTATCTTCATAGATTTTCACCATACCTGGCATGAGTTTACTGTACTCACCACAAGCTCTTGGAATCCCCAAATTTCCTTAAAAGCTCAGCTTAGGTAACATCTCCTATATATAAGACCTTTTCTGTTGACTTCTTCTCTCCCCTAAATGACTTTGGTTTACTTTAAATGTGCTTTTGTGTTTATGTATTTTCCTCTATGCAATATAAGGTCCTTTAGACCATGGATTTTTTTGGGGGTGGGGCTAGGGAGTAGGTCTTAATTTTCCTACTGCTTAGCACAGAATAGACATTTTACATGCTGAATTGTTTGGATTTAATTGAACAAAGCCAAGAAGCGCAGACGAATTCATTGATCAGTGTCACAGCATAGCAAAATAGTGGCAGAGCCCATCTTTTGAGACCTAGCCCAGTGAGTTTTCCCTTTTATACCATGGTACTTACTTTATATTTGGGGTGGGGGTCCTTATTCTCCCTGCCACTCCCATTTTTAGTTTTGTATCAGAGTAGAATCAGCTTATAGGTTTTTGAGCTAACATTTAACCCATGAATCAGTCAGGCGCTTCGTTTACATTCTAGGTTGTCATGGTGGTTACAATAATTGATGTCAGTCAACATAGAGAAATCTACATAATTTTCATTTCACCCGTTACATAGAAGCTCCAACACTCTTGTAAACAGTGGAGTATTCCAACTGAGAGGGTGATGTGATGTTGAAAATTAGGCAGTTTATCAAAGACTGATACCCAGGATGTATTGAGAGTTGAAACTTCTGTCTGACCAGCAGTGCCATTACTGTTTGATACAAAAGAATAGCAAACTAAGTGACTATCTGAAAGAAAACATATCCCCTTTACTCAGAAGAGAAATGCAGTGTAAAACATTTTCACCTCACCCACTGTACACAAAAGTATTTTAGTCAATGTTGATTAGACAGTAGAAAGATAGGCGTACTTGTACACTGTTGATGGAATAGTGAATTAGTTCAGATTGTCATTTTGTAGCAATGTGAGAAAAGTATTATATTTTCCATATTATATTCCCTGACTCATTATTTCTTATTAGTGGACATCTAGTCCAAAAAGGTCAAAAACAGAAGCAATGTCTAATATATACTAAAATATTCATAGCAGCATACACTGTTGGCAAAGAACTGAAAACAAGTGGATTAACTCACTGAAGAGAAGTAGGGATGTGGCAAAATGGATATACATTGTTGGCTGTATTTACTATAATTTGTTGAAATGGAGCATTCTGTTTGGGATGCCTGGGATGCAGGAGTATTTCCATTCACGGCTGGTGTAAAAACAAAAGACATCAATAAACTTTTTAAGCTTATAAAATTATGTGGTGTGTCAACAGTTGGTGTGTTCCAGGGCCTGCTCAATTAGCTGTGGAGCCCTTTTAACCCAGAAGGCAAAATAAAGTTCATTGGCAGTTGAGTTATTTGGGAAAGCTGTCTCTTTAAATGGAAAGAAAAGGTGTGGTCTCGAATAATTTTAAAGTTTCATTATGTTAATGATTTGTACACTTCTATCACATTTCCCTTATTTTTGAAAGATAGATTATTGTTAACTGTGTGTAGGGTTGTAACAATTTATAATCACTTCAGACAACAGTTCAGTTCTAGCTATACTTAACCTCTTCAAAAAGCCTTTTTGCCTCTGAAGTGTGTTAATAACACTAGGTTCTCAAAGGCTGTGCCTGCAGAGCACAAGCTTCAACAGGTCCTGCCAAACCAGAAATGTTTCACATAGGGCCCACTGAATGTCTGTTATTGGGAAACCAGACTAGCAAAATTTACATAGAATCCTCACTCAGTTGGTGATGAATTTATGCCCCAGGGGTTAGTAAGAAGTAGTGGGACCTATTTCAGTGAAATAAATTTTACTATATAGAGCTAAGGCTAACACGGATGAACTTGAAAATTCACTATCAGAAGAATCAAAACAAAAAATAAGTGATCTAGGCACATCTATATGTGTATTCGACATGACATTTCTTTACAGATTTGAAATGGAGGAGCTGTTGTTTTTCCTATCAGCAAAGCATAAACAAGGAAACCAGATTTATCGATTGTTTTCTTCCCATGTCATATATTTGAAGATTTAAAAAAACTATTTGTAAATGGATAAGTGAATTTGATATAATAGCACAGACAATAGCACAATAAGGATACTATAGAACCTTTTCACTATGTGAAAGGCTGAGTCCTAAAATCTTTCCCTTAAAATTATTCTGAAAAGATGTTTTTCAGTGCTATCTACAAAATCGGCTTGCCTATGCCATGAGCCTGACTAGAGCAAGCCTTTTGCCGTTTCCTACATGTTTTATACACGTGCAAAAACAAAATAATCATTGCCTCAGTGTCTGACTGAACTTTCAAGGGTACTAGATATGAAGTCAGACACTAAATTGGGGGGGGGGTTAACATTACATTAATTGGGGCAGCTAGGTGGTACAGTGGCTCCTCAGACACATACCACTCACTAGCAGTGTGACCCTGGGCAAGTTATTTAAACCTGATTGCCTCAAAAAAACCCCAAAACACCATTACATTAATTGTCCTTGGAGAAAATAATTCTGTTTCTAGTTGTGCAGGAAACAGCAAGTTTAGACTATCCATACTCCTCTGAGTTCTTGATACTCTCTCCAGTATTAGGTTTAGGCTATTTTTTTGTTTTGTGTTGTCTCAATAAGGCATAAATAAGGGGAAAGAAAGGAGATGAGCATACAAGTCCGTTTTGATGTTCATAATTAAGATTGGACTAGGGAGGGGGTTGAAATACCTCCTGAAGTGTTAGGTTATTCCTTAAATATCAGTATATGTGTTGATTATCATACCTTGGCTTAGCACAAGAATTATGCATAAACTGGCCCCTTAGGAAGTTATGACTGGCTATAAGGAATGCAGAATCTCCCTGACACAGGGTAGTCAGAGTGAGGCTGGGTGAGACTTCTTTCTCTGAGTGGAGGAACAGTTTAATTAGGCACATTGTTCTTAAGGTGAAGAAAGTTTCCTTCTCTCTTGTTTCAGGCTTTTCCCCTGAGAAGTTGGACTTGCTAGTTAAGTGTGCTATACAAGTTCTGGGTCCTCAGTCAGCTTTAATGGAGACAATAAAGACGCTTGCAGTCAGTTTCAGTTGCAGAAAGGTAAAGCAATTTAAAACTGGTTCAGCAAATTTGAGCTACTTTTATTTAGAATTCAGGGTTGCTACCAGGCCTGTTCAAATCACTAAACAACATGAAGTATTTCATGACAGGCTACAGATACAGTCTTTCTTTTTTCAACATTTGAAGGAATGACAAATACAAAGCATGTAGAACACATGGGGAAAGCTTACAGAGTGGTGCTGGGTAAAGAAAACAAAGCCAGGAGAGCTATATTGGTGACTCAGAGTATAAAGGCAATTCTAAAACACAACAAAACACATACAGGGGCATATATTGGCACACATCCTTTCTGTTAATACTTGGTAAATGACAAAATCAGAAATAAGTAATATTAGTGAAATCACTTTATTGGGTGTTTTGTGGGGACTGCTTTTAGGGTGGGAAAATAGATATTTGTTGGGAAGTGTCTGCACTGTCAAGACATTTTAAAAATTGCCTGGTTGTTACCGGAATGGTCCTTCTGGCTACACAGGAAGGGAATCTTTAAAAATTCCAGAGAGTTTGGATAGTGCCCTTTTTCTAGAGACCGTCTGCCTCCCGGAGAGACTTTCTTTGATCTAATTATCTAAAACTGGGGCAGCTAGGTGGCACAGTGGACAGGGCACCAGCCCTGAAGTCAGGAGGACCTGAGTTCAAATCCAGTCTCAGAAACATAACCCCATTGCCTAGCCAAAGGAAAAAAAAAAGATTATTAATTATCTAAAACCTATAGGCTGCCAGAAGAATCTGGTTTCAGTTAGAGAAACAATTCTAAGCAAGTCTTTGCACAGGTGTAATGATTATTTTGTTTTTGCACATGTATAAAAGTTATTGTACGTGTGTAAATAACCACTGGAAAAAGTTTTCACTTATGTAGACTTTAGTTTTAACCCAATTGCAGAATTTGTTCTTGGTTGGGAACAGAGTGGGTATTTTATTAATTGTTCCATTCAGTATGCCTTTAGATCAGCTACTGAAGAGATTAGTCTGTCTGGAGCTCAGGATGATAGGTTTAGTAACATCAAAACACTCCCATATCTAATAAGAAATGATTATGGATTTAAGGTTGAAAGGAACCTTCCTCTGTTTTACAGATGAAGAAACTAAGCCTCAAGTAGAGTGACTTGCTCAAGGTCAAACGGAGTGACAGAACTGAGAAACTCCTTAGTGTTAGAGAGGGATATTTTTCTTTGCCTAAACCCAAATCTAAGAAACCTGCTTCATATCTATTTTTCTCTTGAGGCTAAAAATTGAAATTGAATGCCTATATAAGTATTATCTAGGACTAGGATGTAGGGATAGAGCTAAGTAGATGTTCTAGAGCAAAATTCTCCAGAACCTGGGTTCATGTGGGGTTTTCTACTTCCTCTACTGCCAAGTCCTGTGTTACTTTGGCCTCCTTGCATTCAAACTACTTCACTGAGCAAAGAAACAACTATTTTCAGAGCTGTCTAAAGGGTAGTGATCCTTTTTCAAAGTCTGCAAGTTTTGTAGAATCAAAGATAAAAAAACTGGAATGGGCCTTTTTTTTTTTTAATTTTTCCATGGCCCATCGGTGGTAACTAGGACCTCAGTTTCAAACCATTCTGACCAATAGAAAAAGTGTTAGTATTCTCCCAGTTTCTGCTGTAGGCCCTTTTCTCTACATGCTCTACTTTGGTGATCTCATGTGTCTTCCCTGTTTTCAGTCCTGTGTTCCTAAGTCTATACATCTCTGAACTTTTTTTTTAAGCTCAAGTTCATATTTCCTACTAACTGTTGGATGTCACTTAAATGTCTCCCTGGTACAAACTCAACCTATCCAAAACAGACTGCAGTCTTATTATCCCCTTAAATTTTCCTTCCAATTTCCTTTTTCTATTGATGACATCTTTCAAGTCAAACCAGTCTTAAAAGTTGACTGACTTTACCTCTCCTTCAAACCTAGTTATTTGCTAAGTCCTGAATAAACTCAAAAATTCTCAAACCCTTCTGTCTAACATTGCCACCATTCAAATTCAGGCCTCATGACCTCTCTCACTTGCACAATTGTGATTACTGGAACCTTTTTTTGTTTGTTTGCAGTATCTTCCAGTTCATCAGTGCTGTTGCCAAAATAATCTTCCTGCTGTATTGGATGGACTCACATTCCTCCTCTAAAACCCTGATTGCTTATTATTGCTTATAAAATAAAGATTTTAGTTTTTAATAAAGTTTTTAGATCGGCCTTCATAAGGTATGTTGAAGAGGGACTTTGGCATAGATGGGGATAAAGCAGGTGAACTGCTGGGTAGTAGTACTTAACAACTTGCTTATTGATGGATTGGTTGTTGAGTTTCTTAATAAACATTTGTCAAATCTGTTGTGTGACTGGCTTTCTTATATCCCAACTAAAAGAACTGATGGAAAAAACTGCCCAGATTTGTGCAAGAGGAACATAGAGCAATATATACAGAATCCGTATCCTCTTCAGACTATATTAAAGGCAAACCCTCTTATTCCTCAACATTTTTTTTTGTCCTTAACTCTTTTTTTTTTTAAAGAGTTCAGAATCTCTTCTATCAAGCTGCCTTTTGCTTAGGGGTTGGAAAATATGCCATTTGTAACAGACTAAAACTAGCAATTTGCTTGGTTGCTGAAGTGTTACTTTACTTCTGAGTTGGCAATCACTAGGCCTGGAGGAGCTCTGTAGGGCGTTCACTGAAGCAGCTTCCTGTGTCATGAAGAGGGACTAGGCTCAGTGCTTGGGAGAGGCAAATATGGAGAGCTGGGGGAGGGGAATATTAGGGACTCCAAGGAAAAGGCAAGTGAAGCCTTGGTTCACTAACCTTCAGACAAAAGCACTATACCCCCTTTTACATTTTAAATTCTGCTTGGTAAGATTGTTGCCCACTCTTAGTATCTTCCAACTGAAATGGCCAGCAAAAGCAGGAAGCAAAATGGTCGTTAGGAGAACAGTGTAATTTATAAGAGAGCTGTGGTTTCCCTCCTCTCTCCCCCTTAAACACAGAAGCAGGAAGCTCCAAGGACCAGACTTCACCAACAATAAACTAATCCTGCCTGGTCCCTGGAGTCAGAGTGGGTGAGAAAGGGAGGAGACTGGTCTCCCTAGAGGAAAAGTAGACCCTGAGATAAAGAAATACCTCCGCTGTCCTCAAAATTTGGCCCATGACTGGCTAGAGTCTGGCAGGATTGCTAAAGGAGTTGTCTGGGGTGAGTGAGTCATCTGAAGCTGTAATGGAGAGGAACCCTCTAAAACAGGATTACACCAATGTTTGCCTTCCTTCCCTGAAAAGGAATGGCCCAGTCAGTGTTCTGAGACTGCAGAGAAAGAAAAATAGCTTTATTCAATTCTTCCATCCAGATCTTAAGCATTTCCCAGAGGTCCAGATTTTCACTATTCAATAGAGTTTTTCAGTATTCAGTTTCTTTTCCCTTCCTCCCTTTCTCACTCAGGCACAGAAGCAAGATTGTATTTCTTCCAGCACTCCTACTGGTGGGGGGGGGGTGGTCATTTAAGAGTCAATACTTCCATTGGAACCACCTTAAGGAAATGCCTGTAAGGTGGCCAATGTGACCATTACCCTAGAGGAAATAACAATAAAGTGCCTTATTTTTTTTAAAGGTAGAAATCCAAATTTCAGACACTAAAAGATTACCTCAATCTACAACTCACTTTAATGTACTCTGTGGAAGATTGAAACATGGCATAGTGTAGTGAAAGAGCACTGAATTTCAGAGCTATCCTGGGTTCAAAAAAGATCCTATCTTACCACCTGTGTGATTCTCGGTAAGTCATTTAACTTCTCTGGGCCTCATTTTTTCTCATTTGTAAAAGGAGAGGGTTGGACTAGATGATGTTAAGGTCCCTTTTAAATTTAAGCTCTGGATATGTACTACATACAATAGGTACCACATCTTATGTGGCCTTTTCCTTGGGAAGTTTACGGTCTTCAGGACCCATTATATTTTGGGGACATAGAAATTGGGCCATAACAGTCTTCCAGCTTTTGCCTCAGAGATGTGAAGGTGGCATTCTAATGCCGTATTCCAGAGGCTGCCTAATCTCTGCTTATACTAAACTTTACTCCCGTTTTTCAAAGCGCTAATTCCAGAAGAGGACATGCTTTGGTTTACCATGCTCTGTCTTGTCATACTAATTGTCACTCAGGAAGAGATAGCCACATGGTGTGTAAAATACTTCTAAAGCCACTGGGTAACTTAGAGCAGAAAAAGAAAAAACTAATTCCAACATAATGAGTCCAGACTCTAAATTCACTCCATTGTTGAATATTGGTCAATAGCATCATCAAAAATATTCTTTGAAGTCCTGATGATTTCTGAGAGGCTGTGTGGCATATTGACAGGAATGTCACTTCCCTTATTGTAAAAAAAAAAAATGCATTCAAGGTTAGCCTCTAATACTGAGTGACCATGAGTTAGTCACTTAACTTATTAGCAACACACCACAACCAAATCATAAGTTACTGATTATGAAGCAGTGGTAGGAATTTCTACACTGATGCAATCACAGGTCTAGACCAAAATAAGGGAAAAGAGTTTCTGAAATAGTAGTTTTGAATTTTTTTAAGAGTGGGGAAAGGAGAAGGAAGTTTTTGTTGTTTTGTTTTTCAGCTGAATTAGCAACATGTATAATCTCTGCTGAAGTCACATTAGGTGTTTCATGGAAAATTTATATAAAAACATGGACAAGAATTGCACACGACTTCTGTGGATGGAGTATTCACATTGATGGAAAACTTGGTACTGCAACAGTGCCAGCCTGTGCTAGCCTGTGGGTGTTTTTTTTTTCCACTTTGATAATTCATTAGGGGGATTAGACAGAGAACTAAGTTAATAAAAGTGGCAGTAAACCCATAGAGAAAGAACAAATCCCTGAACTGGGATTTGCCACGTGGGAAGTCAAGGTAATAACTGCTAGCATTTCTATTACCACTTTAAGGTTTGCACAGTGCATGTTGTCTCATTTTATTCTCAAAACAGCCCTGTTAGGTAGTGCTATTATCTTCTCAGATGAGGAAATTGAGGCTAAGAGGTTAAGAGACTTGCCCAAGGTCACACAGCTACTGAATGTCAGAATTTGAACTTGATTCTTCCTGAGTAAAAATACAAATGACTTTCAAGTTGAGCTATAGAGCTGGAACCCATATAATTTTCCTGTAATCTAGGAAAAGGGGGAAAGGGATATTAAGAAATGCCCCCCTTGACATGAAATCTAAGGGAGGAGGGACCTTTTTTGTGTTTATTGTGGTTGACCATTAAAACCATTTGAGCAGAGTATTTCAGAGTTTATTCAGCTTAAAAGGCCAACCAAACCCTTTGATCTTATGAGAGGTATCATGAACCACTCTTTGAATAAGAATTAAAAAAATATAAACATGCCCACCAATCGTTTGAATTGTAATTTCATGAAAATCATTGGGAAGATAGATGCTATCTTAGTCATTCCAAAGTATGTCACGCTGGTATTGGAAGACCTATTTTTATCTCAATGCAGTTATAAATTACATAGTATACAATGGACTGCAGAACATGGTTTTATAGTCAAAACCTGGCATTTAGCGCCCTCTGGTGTAATTCTTTTAAATAACGAACCCACCTATCCTGTGATGATAATAGTTGGGTTGTTAGTTGGAAGACAATTTTTGTCAATTCCAAGTACATTTTTAGTGCTGAGGTAAATAATTTTTTGCTTAATTATTTAACGGTGGAAATCAGCTTTCAGCTTCGTTATCTTCTAACATCAGGATAAAAAATAATGTATTTTACAAACCCTAAAAAGCAATATATAACTGAAAGATGGTAATGATGAATGTTGAGTACTCGATTATATGCACAGGAATAATAACATTTTTGCCTTTTTCCACTTCCTCCCTCCCCTCTCCAAATAGTGGTAGGACCTGGAGGAAGTGACATAATCCCTGCCTTCATGGACTTAACAGTTTGGTAAGGGAAAATGTAACTCTATAGATCTTTAAATTTTGCAAAATGCTTCCTTCAAAACAGCTTTTTGAAGTGGTATAAATACCTCCATTTTAAATATGAGAAAACTCACAGAGAAAGCATTTAATAAATATTTTTGAATAATTGATAAATGGGAGAATCTGAAACATAATGTTAGAGAAGTTTGGAGCATTAAGATCATAGGATCATATGACCTTGAGCTTTAAAGATCATCTTGCCCCATCTGTTCATTTTTACAGTTGAAGGGTCTTCTTGTCTATTCCTAGAGGTCAGAAACACTGGCTTACAGTAGCAATTAAATGCATTATAAAACCACGATGAAAACAACAGCCAATTTGACCCACCACTTTATACACAAAATAACCAAAGACTTGGCCTTTGAAGAAATGAGCAAGCAGTTTTATTGCTTATGTATCCTTTCTTTACAAAGTCCTTTATTTACTAATTGAATTAGCCATGACAGGCTACAGATGGTAAAAATAATGTTTCCCAGATGGATCATAAGCTCCTTGAGGGCAAAAACTAAGCCTTACCTTTACATCCCTCAAAGTGTCCAGTAATGCCTTGTTTTATAGGTGTTCAAAAATAACTTGGCTTAATGTGATCTAAATACTACCATATATTTGAATGGCCAAGTTCAGAAGGGAACGTTAAAAAACCAGCACAGTAAGAAACCTAGTAATGGTATAATACTTAAAACATGTTGCTAGTGAATGTTCCAGTTAGGTCCGAGTTGCAAGCATTTATAGGATATGGTTTTTTTATTCATTTGACAACTGGATCATCATTCCTGTTCCTACTTCTCTGTGTATGGATGTACCCCAGGATTCTAGACATTTAGGTCCAGATTTACTGTGAATAATTAATTCCCCTGAAGACTTATTATGCAGATTTCCTTTGAGCTGGAACCAATTACCATGTCTTATATAATTATAATGTCAAATCATGCAAATTCAAGTACATGTTACTACTTTGGGGAATTTATTATTTACACTAATCAGGACTTAGTCTGGATTTAGCTACTTAATGGTCCTTTTCCTCTTCTCTTTCTTTCAGTGATCTCATCAACTCCCAGGTCAAAAGAGAAAGCAATTACTCTGAAGTCAGAGGACTCAGGTTCAAATTCTGTTTCTGGTGTTTACTTGATCAAGTCACATAACTTCCCTGGGCCTCAATTTACCTAAATGAGGAGGGAGGTTGATTAGATGTCCTTTCAGGTCTCTTCCAACTCTGTGTCTATGACTTACGATGTCCACAGATGACTCACAAATCTATATATCCAACATTTGTCTCCTGGCTCCAATCCTGTACCATCAGCTGCCCTCTGGGTATTGAAAACCGAATGTCCCACTGGTACCTCAAAATCAACTTATCCAAAACAGAACTTAATGCCTTCTGTCTCCCACCTCCCCAAAGCTATTACAATAACCCCCTAATTGGTCTCCCCTCACTCAGTCTCTGCCTTCTTTAGTCTATCTCTGCAGATACCAAATTGATTTTCCTGGAAAAGGAACAAGTCTAATCACATCACTCCTCTACTCAAGAAGCCCCATTGCCTCGGTATTGCCTCTAGGATAAAATACACATTCCTCTATTTAGTATTTCAGATCATTCACAATCTTGTTCCCATTTAACTTTCCCAGGCTTGTTAATCTCATTCACTTATTTGGCATCACAGGAAAATTGATCTGTTTGCTATGTCCCATACATAATATTCCCTCTTCCCATCCCTGTCGTGCCTTTGCACAAGCTATCTCCCATATTTGGAATATACTCCTTCATCTCAATCTCAGAACCCTTAGCAAACTTTAAGATAGGTTAAACTGCCCTTTGCTACACTAGGTCTCCCCTGATCTTCCTAGTTGTTCCCTACTCCCAGTACAAATTATTTTGTATTTACTTTTCTGTGTGTATATATAGATATATCTATATATATCTATATATATAGATATATATAGATAGATATATCTATATATATCTATATATATAGATATATATATCTTTACCATCACTCCTGCAATAGAATGCAAGTTTGTTGAGGGCAGACTATTTTATTTTTGTCTTGTATCCACAATGTAGGGAACAGTGGATTGGATTATTCCAAACTGCATATAATCAAAAAACTAACTACCTTTTAGATACAGGAGTTAGTTCCGGTCATTTATTAAATTTTAGCCCAAATAACAAAACACAGTGCCTGACACACAGTAGGCATTTAATAAAACATTTGTTGAATGAGTACATGAATACCAAAGTCATACCAAGATGCCTCTGATGCCTCATCAGCATCTCGAAAACTAGGCCAGTGGGGAGCACAAGCTCTGATGAGTTCTACCAAATAAGAGAGGCTGTGAGTATGGGCCTGGTGATGGACTGTCACTCCAGGATTTATGTAACTGTATTCAGAAAGGTCATACCAGAATATCGGGTGCAGGGTGATAAATGTTTTGGGTCAGAGCAATTCACAAAAACCATCCAATTCAGTTCAACAAACACTTTAACATCGACTGAAGGTAGACAAAAGTTGTGATCCTTTCAGTGGAGGATGGATCTATCAAGGCAGTCAAAGATACTTAAAAGTTAATAAGGGATAAAAATGAAAATTATCTTTTTCTATGAATGTCTAACTGAATCATAGTAGTGATTACAAACTGTGAGGATGATGGGTCACAGTATTCTTTCACTATCCATTTTCATTACTGCCTATTGCCTAATTTGCATTTTTAAAAAGGTTCAGCCTAACTATCTAAACACTAGATTCCTTTCCAGATGAGCTGGGAAAACAGCAAAAAAACAAAACCCACAAAAACAAACAAAACAGCCCTCTTCTTTGACATAAGTGACCCTTTCCTCCACCCCCACTCTCTTGCCACATCCAAGGCTCAAGGCCCCAGGAATGAAGAAAACATCAGACCGTTCTCAGTAACCACACTGGTCTTGATTCTCTCACTGGATCTTGCTCAGTGTTAGTTTCTTTTTTGCCCTGTTAGACCTCTTATGAAGCAAGCAGCAAAATGCTTCATGTAGAGGGGGTATGAGGGCAGTGAGGCTAGCTGCCAACTAAAGGAACAGTCCAAAACCATACAGCTATTGGCAATTTTTTCCAGTATTTCACCTCCATTGAGATTTACTGGGCTGACTTCCTCATTTGTCCAACTAAGGGGTGGGAATGCATGGCCCCTTCTAGGTCTAAATCTATGACCCATGAAAACCTTTCCAGCCATGTCATCAACTGGTGGAAACCAATCTGTTTTCCAGGAGAAAACTTCAGTGGAAACCAAGCAATTTTTTCAATAGAAGACTTCAGCTGCTCTTATTTATTCTTCATGGGGAAAATTGAAGTTGCAAATCCTAGAGCTTGGAATTGGAGATCTGCTGTATAAGTACATAAAAGAGATAGACAGTCATGAAAGAGGGTTCTTAGAATATGACAATCCCTATGCACTTACTGGCCCACAAATTCGCAGTGTCCTAGTAAAAGCAAATCCAAAGCTACTGCCCATCTTGGCATACAAGCTCACTCAGTAACCCTTCCGACAAACCCTTCTTTTCTAACACATGTGGCCATTCGTTTATGCCAAGTACGTAGTCTCTTTTATGAAGTTTTCCTCTTTGAATTGCACTTTCTTCTTCCTGTTCCCAGTTCCCCCAACTAAGCTTTGTCCTCAAATGTTCTGCTCCCTCCCAGTTTATATCTTACTCACAATAGGAGCCTGATCAATGCCAAGTCCAGTGTGAGTAGAAGATATGGGCAACATTGATGAATCTAACTCTAAATTATACAACCAAAGCAAAAGATGTTAAGAGGGGAGGATGGAAGAGGCAGAAGTTTTAAGACAAATCACTTTCTTCAGATTCCCATGTATTCATTTCTCTAATACTGCTGTTCAGACAGGGAATGGAACTAGAAGCATAGCAGATTTTCTGTAACATTTGGAGAAAATACATCTAAACCAGCGTATTTATGACATGTCAGTGTGTGCTCCCTAAACAAACACTTGTTCCATTTAAAGGCTATGCTAGTGTCTGGGGAGATGCTGAAACAGGCCTCAGTTCATTGGTAAAAACAGGCATAGTAAGAAAAAAAAATTATTCTCATTCCTGTACAATTAAGAAAGTTTGCAAATAATAGAAGAGGTTAGTCTGGGGGGGGGCAGTTCTAATTAAATTTGATTTTGGTATATAGGCTTTAAGAAGTCAGGTATATGATAGCAAAACCTGGAAACCAAGTGAAATCAAGTGATATTTGGATAAATGGTACGTGAATGTCATGGAATATTACAATCATCAATAAATATGGGGAATTCAGATAACAATGGGAAGATCTGGATGAACTTCTGGAGAGTGAAAGAAGCAACCAGGAAAATCATACACCCAATAACTACTATAACATAAGTAAAAACAGGAAGAAAGTGAACTCAGAATAAATACAATGACCTGTATTAAATCCGAAGGTCAAATGTCTGTGGATACTAAATGGAGGAGCTATTAGTTGATTTTCCTTGACTTTATCTGTATTATAAGGGAGGATTGGGGTGTGTGGGGGGGAGTTGTATATATATGTATACTGGGAAATTGTGATCTAAAAACATTGAGGAAAATACGGTTGTTTTTTAATTAGTAAGGAAGCAGAGAATTGTGGTTAGAGCTTCCAACTCTGAAGCAGGATATCTGAATTCAAGTCTTACCAATGGCACCTACTAACTATGTATGAGTCCTTGTGCAAATCATTTAACGTCTCAATGCCCCCAGGCAATTCTCTAACACAATAAATTGCTGATCTCTATTGATAAACATCTTCTCTTTGGGAAGTCTATACCAATGAAATCGCCCAGTCATATCTATAATGTGTGGGAACAATGGAATGGATGGATAACCACAACTTGAACATGATTTTAAAAAAAGCTATGCAAATATAAAGGTATTTTTAGGGATCTCTAACTTTTCAGCCTAAATAACAAAGCTGCCTGTGAAGATCTAACAAAGGAGGAACTAGAAAGCTACATCGGTCCTTAATGGCACTAGATGAGTTTACATCCTAGGCTCCTTTGTAAGCATCAACCTAAGCTCTTTTCCAGCTCTAAATCTTCAATATTTTTGATTCATATCTTCCTTAGGTATTGTGGAAAGCATGTAAATGTTTTGGTTTAAAATATTTAGGGTGTCGTTTCCAACTACATTGCAAGTGGAGAGTCACTAAACAGAACTAATGATTTTAAAGATAAATAAACAGAGTCTATGCTATCAATAAGAAATTGAAAAATTCATTTCCTGGGAGCAATAAGGTGAATGTGGGTAGTTGAGGGGTGCCTATCAGGTTTTGATTAGTTGGTAATCTTGAAGGAAATCTTCGGGGAAAAAAAAAAGGGTTTTGTCAAAATGTAACCTGGAGGGGGTAGCTAGATGGTGCTTTGGCCCTGGAGTCAGGAGAACCTGAGTTCAAATCCAGCCTCAGACACTTGATACTTACTAGCTCTGTGACCCTGGTCAAGTCACTTAACCCTAATTGCCTCACCAAAAAGCAAAAAAAAAAAAAGAGAGAGAACCTGGAATTTATTCATAATCACAACAATGATGTTCATGGAAAACAGTATTTAAGTTACTAATCTGGCATAGAAAGATTCTGGATAAACTGTGGAACAATCGATAGAAATGAGCAACATACCTAATTGAAATAACTTGGCAAAGTGAAAAACTTCTGTTTTCATGGAAACTGCAACCACATTTTAAGTAAGCCTGTGCACATTTCTTAAAGGAAATAGTTTTAGTGTTTTCTAATACAAGGTATTGGCTGGGGAGGGGGTGTGAATGGGGGGAAAGCCCATTTCTATTAAAGGTTATATACATTTGCAGGGAGGGAAGTAGGGGGAGGAACAGAAAAATAGAAACTTAAACTAAAAAGATACCAAATTAATTTAGAGGAAATACTTTGAGGTAACCTGGCCAAATAAAACTGACCCAAGGGCTTTTAAGGGTATTTCAGGTGGAGTACACTTACACCACCAGTGTTGAATGCTATAGAATAACCTCCACTTTGTGAAAGTTTTCTGTGTCATAGAAAGAACTCTAATGTTGTCTTAAGAACACAGGGGATATGAGATGATCCCCAATAAGCTTTATGATATTATTTTCCTGTCCTGATAGAAATAGGTATATAAATTAAAACTTATTCAAGGATGATATTTGTGTCCCACAGTCAATTCCTCCTTGGAAAAAAAGGAATACAAATTCTTGGGAGCAATGAAAGCTTTCTCTTTCTGGGCAGTTTTTCCACCCCCTTATTTCCCCGTACCCCACCCCCCTACCCCGTGCCCCTTCCATCCCTGACAACCTTGGAATAGTTTACTGAACTGAATGGTGAGCAGATTTTTACTGCCACGGAGATTCAGGAAGCTCTCAGTTCTGGACAGTTCTAGCATTCAGCTGGCCTAGCTAGTGGCATCTAACTAGATCAAAATAACTGGCTTCTCTAGCTTAATGGGACAACCAATCTTAACTTTTTTCTCACCTCCCCTCCCTGTCTGTTACCTCCACCCCAACTCCTACCACATCACCCTATACTGGGTGCTGTAGGCAAAGAAACAGCAGACTCCTGGTGTCAATATTATGTGCCAAGCTTTGTTCTAGGTGCTGGGGATACAAATATAAAGCATTTCCTTCTCACAATGAGTTTATATTCTAATGAGGAATACATGTACATGTATAAAAAAAATACAGTATAAATGTGCAATTGATGCATACATGTATATATGTGTATATATGTATGTATGTATATACAGTAAGGGGAAAAAATGTGATTAGGGAAGAAGAAGAGTACCAGAAATCAGAGGAATCAGGAAAGGCTTCATAGAGAAGATGGTACCTAAGCTGCATCTTAAAGGGAGAGAAGGAAGAGGTTACAAAGCTGCGAAGGAAGGGAGTGATGGAATGTCTCAAGTGGAGAATAGAGAGAAGGCAGATTTGACTGGTTCTCAGAAGGTGAGTTAATATCTAATAAGGGCAGGAAGTTAGGTTTGGGCCAGATTTTGTAGAGCTAAACAGAGTAATTTAGATATATAGGCAATAGGAAGCCATTGAGATTAAACGGGGTTGAATAGGGGAGTCACATTGTCAGCTCTTACAGTTAAGGAAAATGACTTTGGCAGCAGTGTACAGAATAGACGAGAGTGGGGAGAGATTTGAGAGAAGGTGACCAATTAGGAGGCTAATCATCTAGGCCAGAGGTTGTGAGCATCTGAACTAAAGGGTTTGCCGTGTCAGTAGGATGCCAGAGATGTTGTGAAAGACTGGAAATGTGGGCATGAAGGGGACTGAAGAGTCCAAAATAATGCCAAACTTAGGAACCTGGAAGGATGGTGGTGACTTTGGCAGAAATAGGGAAGTTTGGAAGAGGTTACAGGGGTGAGAAACCTATGGCCTCAAGGCCACATGTGGCCCAGTGGGTCCTCAAGTATGTCTCTTTGATTGCATCCAAACTTCACAGAACAAATCCCCTAATAAAAGGATTTGTTCTGTAAAACTTGGACTCAGTCAAAAGGCTGCCCTCAAGGACCTAGAAGGCCACAGGTTTCCCCTGGTTAGGATTTAGGATGAAAGTTGATTTCAGTTTGAGACATAACTGAGTTTAAGATGTCTCTGGAACATTCAGTTTGAAATGTCTAAGAGACAACTGATATAGGACTGAAGCTCAAGGGACAAATGGGTCTGAGGGATATGTAGATCTTGAAGTTAATTGCAAGTCAAGTGAATTCAACCAGCATTAAGTGCCTAGGGTACTGCAGGCACTATATTTAACACTAGGGGGTGCGAAGAAAGTGCCACCCACTCCCACCCCTGCAAATAACAACCACAACAATTAAAAAGAGCTGATGAGATTCCTGAGAGAGAATTTAGAGGAGAAAATAAGAGGGCCCCAGGATAGGACCATGAGGAGCACTCACAGTAAGGGGGCATGATATGGATGATGACCCATCCAAAAGAGCTAAGGAGAAGTATAGAAGAGAATATTGCCACAAAAAACAGAGGAGAGTGTCCAGGAAGAGAGGGTGGTCCCGAGCTCCCACCAATATGTTTATCTTATCTTTAGTAATCGTCCCGGAGACAGGATTAGTTCAATGCAAAGGCCTTTACTGAAATAGGATATTTTTTCAAAGCAGCAGTACAACCTATTTCCTCCTATGAAACTGGGGCATACTCTCTCGTAAATATACGCTCCACTCCACTTGTGGGAAGAGTGAACACGCATCATGTGTGAAAAGGGAAACTTAGGGGATGTGCATGATGGGATGCTCACGTGGAGGGACAACTCATGCCTCTTACACTCTGTAGAACTACTGATGTCTCCCGTTGATGTCACCATGCTGCTCCCCACTGGTTTTCATCAAATATATAGTCCCTCCATGATGCTTCCAGGAGTGCTGTATCTAGACAGGTGGACTGCAGTTTTCTGTGCATCTAACCTCAGCCTTCCTTGGCTGTAGGGCCATATCTCCTGAGATCAGAGGTTTTGCTACTCTGTTTCAATTCAAATCTCCAAGTATTTTACAGAGCCCTTTAGCAAGGCAATAACCCTTGCTTTAGCCACAATGCTAGCAAAAATCTTCCTGGGGTGGGGCTGGGGACCAAAAAAAACCAAAACCAAAACCAAACCAAACCTTTGTGATTTTCTGGTTTGAGGAGGGGCTGGTCTTGACTAGAACACCTTCCACTTCCAGAGATCTTTTTTTGCCCCAGGCTCCAAACTCCTTAGGACACTGAGCGGAGTTCTCCACATGCACTCAGGTTTAATCTTTTCTTTCAGGTAAACTTTTGGTCTCAGGGTCTTTGTCTCTGACACCTCACGCAAAATTTACTTTCTATGCTCATTTCTTGCTTAGGTAGTTGCTGCTTCCCAGTAACTGTCCAAAAGCTCTAATTTTTGGAATTTTGAATCATTTGAAATGTTTCAGAGTCGCATAATTTCCTAACTTGAATTCACCCCTCCTTTCCACTTTCCTACCTTACTTAATGAGTTGAGGAAGAGAGACAAAGCCATATCCAGGGGGCAAGGTCATTATCTTTCCCTCAATTCTAGCCACACCTGGCCTTTCATATGCACAGAGAATATAATTTTTTAAAGAAAGTTTGTGCTCACCTTTACCTAGGTCATTTGTGTAAATCCAAATTTTCATTAAAAAAAAAACAGATTTAACTCAAGGCACACAGATACACATACACAGAGCAATTTCCTGTGTAAAGGCCCTATATAAATCCATTAAGAAAACAAATCACCTTCTAAAAATTACCAACAATACATCAATGATGCACAATATCCTGGATTGCAAAACATTTCCCTTATGCCTAAAATGGGCACAGTTCAGGCTCAGAACCCATAGCAACAACCCTTAGCACAATCAAAGGGGAAGAGAACTGGACAGAGGAAGGGTGGTAATCTGTGACCTCCCTCTGATCACAAATGTAAGGCTAAATACTTTGAACCAACAAGACCTGCTCTGGAGAGAGACAGATATGATGATGGTGGCTGAAAATTATTTTTTTGCCTGAAAAGCAAAGTGTACACTTGGGGATTGGGGGAAATGGAGAACAGGCAAGATCCTGCTGAAACAGTGCTTGTCACTACATTGCTGATATCTTTTTAAAATACAAGTTTAACTAAATTTTTTCTGTTTGCTGAATTGCAATGGGTAAATCCAGCAAAGGAAAAAAAATGCTTTTCTGTTTTGAGAAGGAAATTAAGCAGGAGACAGGAAAACTACATTTAAAAGGTGTATGCCCCACCCTCTGATGGAGACAGGGAAATAGTAAAGTAGTGATTTTCGGAAGTTAGTAAAAATTGATGTCAAAAGGCTCTGTTTCTGGTTCCAAGAATAACTTCCTGTCTTGTAAGAACTCCCTCTTAGGCATGGAAAATACTGTGAATAATTTTGCTGATTTGTACCTTATGTTTAGGAAGTATGAAATTCAAGAGAAGGGTGATACATTAAAATGAAAAGATTCAGATTAGAACTTGTCAGGTTATTTACTTCTTTAAAGCTGCTGCCTTTTTTTCATTCCCTTCCCACCTTGCAAAAAAGGAAAAACAGTAGCATTTAGTGAGGTAGAATGGCATTCAGAGTCAGGTTTCCTTGGGGAAAGCTGGCAGAAAGCCACGTTTCTTGAGATCTGGATACTTGGGGTTTTTACTTTTTTTCTTAGTTTTCTTCAATTAAAAAAATTCTACAAGGTACTATTGACTAATGGGTCAGAATCCTAGCTGGCCCTTTTTGAACGGATGATTCAAATTTGCTGTGATTAGACACAGGCATCTGTTAAGTGTTTACTATGTGCTGGCCATACCAAGACAAAAATGAAACCATCTCTGCCTACAGGAAGCTTGCATTCTGTTGGGGAAAGCAACTTAACAGTTGAGTAAGACCATTGGAACATAGATTTGAAAAGTATATTAGAAGTCATCTAGCCTATGTCTCCATTTTACAGGTGAAGAAACAGAGGCCTAGAGAATTTAAGTGAATTGCTCAAAATCACCTAGGTATTAAGTGGCAGAGCTAGCTTTTAAATCCAGGTCCTCCAACTCCAGAGCCATCCTGTGCCTTAACTAGAGCTAGGTAGTAAGGCCTTTGCCCCAGGTGCCAACATCTGAGAAAGCAGCACACTTTCCTCTCCATTGTGGAATGGAAATCTCAATCTTTGGAGTCCTTCACCAGATTGGAGGTTGGTAGGGAGGAGGAGGGAGCAAAGTTAGGCCCAGTAAAAAAGTAAGGAAACAGAATAGTTGACGCAAAGATTTTCTTCTACTCCTCCTATGACTGCAACCAAGAGAAATCTATGTGTCTTATTAAAGTTGCTTGTTTTCCCACTCAACCTTGCTAGCTCACAAGGTAGACCTTCTAGGGAATGGTCGACCCCCCAAAAGGTCCCAGATTTGGGGAGTCCTAGTTATGGGTCTACTTTTCTACTTTTTTCCTGGCTTGTGGGTATTTCACTATCTAGGCCCTCTATCAGAAGAGGTAAATATTCAGAACAGCTGTTTCTTTCACAGGGTTCCTCACAAATACTGGCTCTTTCTGACTGTGTCACAGCTGTTTTGTGATGCAGGAAGTTATCCAACCAGAAGAACCTTCTTCTCCAGACCCAATTTCTTCTTGAAATGATAAATTATCCATCCTTTTGGACTAAGCCATTTTAAGATGCTGGCTAGGGAACAGCAGTTGCTTTGAATCACACACTATTGAATAAACCTGTATTAGATTAACAAGGGTTTACTGAAGCTGGCTGTAGTCAAGTGTACAGACATCTTATTCTCCAGCTTCCTGGATTCACTAGACAAAAAAACTACCCCTTCCAAACCCCCTACTTCAATTAATTGTCTTTAGTTTTATGTAATAAAGTTCTCTTCCTCCCATATTATCAATGATAAGCAGGATGGGTAGAACTTAACTATTAATATGTATTGGCTTAAAAAAACACCCCCCAAAACTGACCCTCCCCTTTGGAATATACTATTGCAAACAAGTATATGTGACAAAAGTAAACAACTTTTTACACTTAGCTCAGTTAACATGTTAAATCCCCTGGAATTCTAGGATAAATCATTACATGTTTTGATACTAATGGATCCACTTCATTGATTCAGGTGTTCTCTCCATGAATGGAGAGGTTTGAGATTTTTTAAAGCTGCTTTTCTCATCAAGGGAAATCCATGAATGTCAACTTACAATCTAAAATTATTTCTGGAAGAAAATTAAAATAAATCCCTTTATTAGGCAACTTTCTGGAAGCATGTTACATATTCTTTGGGTTAGATATGTTATAACAAGTTTTCATGGAAGGTGTGTTATGGTATAGCATGAGACTGATAGTCCATCTGACTCCATCTAACAATAATATGCATTATAATCACATCCTACTGCAATTCTTGTGTAGAGAAGTTGGAATCATTGGCACTGGTCATAAAGGGGCCACAATGTAGTCTTTTCCATTTCAATTTATTTGGAACTGTGCTAAGGAAATAGAAATTGTCAAGTAAGAAGAAGTGTGTGACTTGAAAGTAAGTAGCTATAAAATTCGTTAGTGTATAATAAGATATAAATCTGCATGTTGTTAGAAATTTAAATTCCATTTCCTTATTTATATAAACTGGGGCTTGCTCAAATTTTTCTTCTCCAAAAATAACAGTCTAATAGCATAGTGTTTGTAAATTAGGCTTTCAAGAAACCTACAAATCTACACTCTTTGCACATGAGGTGAAATTGTCCTCTGATCCATGCTTAAATTGGAACATTTATACTAGAAGGGAAAGGAGTGGAGGTGAGAGGACATTTCACAAAGAGACAGTCAAGCCATCAGAGTTGAATTGTCAGAAAACTGAACTGAGGATAGACCTAGTGCAAAAGTCAGTTATAAAAATTTACGAAGAACGTTATCTGATAGAAAACAAGGGTCCCTCATTTCCTAATTAAGGGCTTTGAAGATCAGCTCTACTGATCTGTTAAACAGTTGGGAACTATACAAAAATATTTTCATTCTTGGGACTAAACCCTAAAGGAAGTCTTTAACGGCAAGAGAAAACACATAAATTGGGGGGGAGGGGGAAGTTCATAGCATAATTGTGATGTCAAAAAAACCTGGAGGTGAAATATTTGTTAAACATTGGGGCAGAGGAGGAGCAGATTTTAAGTACACAAATATAATGGAATATCTTCTTGTCACAAAAGAAATGGAAAATATGAAGAATTCTGAGAACCATTGGAAGCAGGCAGTGTGGTGCAGTAGAAAGGATTTTTTATCCAGAGTCACAGGATCTTCATTGAACTCCCAGCCCTGGTTCAAAACTCAGACCCACCACTTTCTACTTGTGTGACCTTAGGCCAGTCATTTAACCTCTTTATAAAATGAGAGAGTTGGACAATGTGACCTCTAAAGTCCCATCTAAATCTATGATCCCAAGTGGTGGTGGGGGGTAAAGGGAGGGAAGGGGAGGCAGAATCCAAACAATAGACATAAGACTGCCGTAACATGAAGACAACAAAACCCAAGTAAAATAAAATGATTAGTAACATGTTGTCTGAGTTAAATGATGCATCCCTTCTTTCTGTTAGTGATCCATAAATTGGTTTTATGAGGAACATACTTTGTAAGAGGGTTTGTTTGAGCATTTGTTGGGAAATGTCTGTTGTGTCAAAACAAAATGTATTGATTTTTAAAAATCTCCAGTATGAACAAAATGAAAAAGACATTCTCAATAATTTCATTGGGACAGAGAAAAATCTAATCTATTTAGGGAGCAAAGTTGAGGACTAAACAAATCCTCTAAGACACATAACTGAGTTTAAAAGGCTCTTAAATAGAAGCTTGACTCACAGGGGAAGATAAACAAGAACTTTTTAAAGTAAGTTTGGACAGAATAAAGGCCCAAAGCATAGAAGGATCTATGTGTGTGAAAAAGACATTTGAAATGATACTCTTCGGAGAATAAGGAAACTTGAGTTAAGGAGAGAGACAGAGAGATAGAGAGAGTGTGTGTGTGAAGCCCTGAACATGAAAATGCTTTTAGTGCAGACTTGGAAGACGTGGTTGTGCAACTCTTTCTCACCATAGCAATGCATGGCAAACAAACGATTAGAGAAAAATGACAGGAAACTTAAAAGATAAACTTCTAGGCCTCTTGCTTATTGGGTTTGTTGGCCCAAGAAATAAAGGTTGATTTTAAATTGTTTTCAAGTCTCCATTTAAGACAAAACAATGTCACATCTTGCAAGATTTGGATAGATTCCACAAAATCTGCAAGCCCATTTCTTGGACTTCATTTTATTTATCCTCTCAACTTTTTACCTCAATTTGACTCAGCTCTTTTCAGTTCAGCAAACATTAATTTAGACCCTGCTGTGCACAGAGCCACGTGTTGCTGTTGTAAGGAGATGCCAAGTTTAGATAAGGGAATACCTGCTCTCAAGAGCTTACTGTCCAGCAAGTTAGGGTTAGAAATTGTTTTAGCCATCCTCGCAGTAAGGAACTTGGGTCGAATACTAGTATAGGATGTGGGAGTGTGTTGTGTGTTTTGTCCATGTAGGTTCTGTGTCCACATGGATCTATTTAGATGTGGCTTGCAGGGAGGCAAAAATAAATATTTCCACAGCCTCTTCTCTCCAGCCTTCTGTAAAGGGTGCTGATTCATGCCAGGAGGGGAAGCAGGAGGTGGAGACTAGAAGTTGGCCACTCTCAGAGTCTATCTCCTCCTTTAAATATTGTTAGTCTAGGGGAAATGATTTTTAAATTCAAAAGCTACACTCTCAATTGCCATCCCCTAATGGGGAAGGAATGCCCCAAACTATATAGCTAAGGCTTGACTTCTTTCCTATAATATGCCAGTTCCATGATAAACAGACATAGCAAAGCGCAAATAAGCCCATTTAGACACATCAGTAGCAAAGGAGAAATCAGAGAAGGTACACCTGTGAGAATACATATCAGAAAATACAAAGCGAATGAGCTCTCCCGTTGGGACCAAGAGCTTAGCTAAGAGAGAGTCTCAGATCTCACCTAAGGGGCAATTCCTTGAAGTCTGTAGTACGCAAGCGGGGATAGGGACATATCCTTTACATATTGGCCTATTCCCAGAGACCTTTTCTTGCTTCAGGAATCTGAAGAGAGTCTCTAAACTAAGCATCTTCTCTTTCAAAGCTGGAACCAAGAAGACCAGGATTTCTTTTATTTATTATTGTTATTATTATTAATTTGTGGGGAAGTTGAGGTTAAGTGACCCACAGCCACACTGTTGGTAAGCGTCAAGTGTCTGAGACTGGGTTTGAACTCAGGTCTTCCTGACTCCAGGGCAGGTGCTGTATCCTCTGTGCCACCTAGCTGCCCCTAGATCTCTTTTTTCCCTTCAAGCTCTCACCAACTTCACCTCTCACACAAGTAAAGGTCATTGAGTAATTAATCTCCACCAATAAGGAGAGTCCTACACAAATAGTCTTTGACATTCAGGTTATACCAGAGTAATTTCAAAGACTTTCTTTCCTAAGTGAAATTATATTGGAGGTAGCTAGGATAATAAATTGAAACTCATATGTTCTGGCAGTTTTGTCATGGTTGATCAATTTTTACCACTACCACTGCCACCCTACATTATCCATACTCTGAGTTTTTTTCAGAGAACGTCAAATGGTTAGAAGCAAACTTTTAGCATCTGATTTAGGATGTGCTTCTTTTGGGGCCCATGTCACTGCTCATAAATACTCACACTACAACTGAGTTTATCCCCAATCATCCATGTTCATTCTAGGTGGATAGGATTGGCTCAAAGATACAATGCTTTTTTCCACCTATGTCATACTCTCCAAAGGACGCCCCAGAATCTGGGCCACCCTTTGATGTGTAGAGGTCCTTCTTTCTTCATCTTACACATTGTCTCCACCACCTCCGTTGGGATCACCATGTTTTCTAATGTTTAGGGCCTATGAATCAGCGCACGGGTACCGACATTGGTTCTTCTTGGCAAATGATGTACACTGAACTCATACACTGAGGGAAAGTCAAGAGTCAGACTATTCTAGACAAGCCAAACCATTGCGACCATCTCTTCTAACATCACCCTTCAGATCCCCATGGAAATGGCTCAGGGCACCGAATCCAAAAGCCTTTATAACAGCCGTGCCTCTAAGACCACTGACCCTCTTTCCACCCTGGGCCCCATAGCCATTGTTGAGTACAATAATCTTTTGGAAAGATGGTTCACTCTGCCACCCCCACTGCTAGACCACCAGTCTGCTTCTGAGCCCAGCAGCTGCAGCAGTCATGGATGATAATCCATCCTTGGATGCAACCCCATGAGGATGCAATCAGCCAACTGTTTCTATGGGTGTTGGAGGCATGCCTCCTCAACACGGACAGCTTATGAATATCCAGAAAATAAAAATCTTGCCACCAGAGTCCTTCATGCTGTCAAATGGTTCAGTATCAGAAATGGACATGATTATCAGGAGATGTGGCATTAAAGAATATACATGACCATATTTTTTATTTTGGTGAGGCAATTGGCATTAAGTAACTTGCCTAGGGTCACACAGCTAGGTTTAAGTGTCTGAGGCCAGATTTGTACTCAAGTCCTCCTGACTCCTGGGCCAGTACTCTATCCACTATGCCACCTAGCTGCCCCAATGACCATATTCTTTGCCAATACACCCTTAAGGACCATTGGGACTTTTCCTTATGACTTATAGCTGAAACCTTCTATATGTTTTTAGAGTGTGAGCTCGTGGAGAACAGAGTCTGTCTTGCTTTTCTATTTGTGTCCCCAGTGCATAGAGGAGTCTTTGCTCATAAAAAAGCACATGTGTTTTTTCATTCATTCATTCATTCATCATTCATTCATTCATTCCCCATCTCTGGCTAGTGGCTTCTAACTTAGAACCTGTCATAATATAGGTCAGTGAAAGATAATCTATAGTACTAAAATTTAGGGGTCAACAGTGTGCTGATAGCTGGAAAAGCTAACACAATTTTAGACTCATTAAGAGAAAGCCTACGATATCAGATTGTACTCCATCTTGGGGAGGGAGGCGGAAGGGAAGGGAAAAATTTAAAACTCAAAAGCTTCTGGAAGTGAACGTTGAAAACTAAAAATAAATTAATATTAAACACACACACAGAGAAAGCATAGTGTTGAGGATTGTGGAGATAATACGTATGCTGTGCTCTGCCCTGGTTGGACTGGATCTGGAGTGCTGTGTTCAGTTTTGGGCACCATTTTTCAGGAAAGACATCAGTAAACTGGAGATCTTTCTGAGAATGGCAACCAACTTATAGACTATCCACATGTATACATACATACATGTATATATGTGTGAATACACACATGCACACACATATATACTCAGAATTTGTAATAAAGGGCAGGGAATAGATGAAAATTATAGCACACTCCTTAAGAATAGTGTCATAATGGCTAAACTTCAGAATGATCTGAGACTGGCAAAGAAACTAAGGATAACCAAAAAAAAGCTTTTTTTAAAGCTTTATTGAAGAAAAATAGAGTACTAGGGAAAGGATAAGACCATTTGTTGGGGTAGATGGGATAATGATAAATGGTGACAGCAAGAAGGCAGAGCGAATCCATTCATTTTCTCTGCCAAGGAGAATGAGGGGACAGAACAAAAAATGTCTAATAGGGAGTAGTTGCCCAGGATAAGTCAGCAGAGAAGATACAAGAACATACCTGGCTGCTCTCAATGATTGCCAATCACCTGGCCCATCTGAACTACATATTAGGGTATTGAAATAACTGGCAGACATGGCCACTGAGCCAACGTCAATATCTGAAAGATTGGGAACGGGATTCGAGAAGGGAAATGCTTCAGTTTTAGGATAAGAATGAAGCCTGAAAACTATAGACTTGACTTTGATTAACCGCATATTTCTAGAATGCATTGTTAAATAGATGTGTAGTGAATAACTAGAAAGGTAAACTGTAATCACAAAGAACAAGCATATCTTCATCAAAAACATCATGCCAGGCCAACCTGCTTTCCTTATGTAATAATCAGGGTTATTACTAAAATGGCAGATCAGGAGAATGTGGCAGTTTACTTAGACATTAGCAAAGGATTTGACAAAGTCTCCTGCTATTCCTTTGGAAAAAACATGCAGATGTGCATGAGACAATGGTGCAATTGTGCAGTTTCTGAACTGATTGAAAGGCCAGACCCAAAGACCAGTCACTAATCATCCTACATTAACTTGTAATTAGGTCTCCAATGGCCTTGTTCCAGGATCCTGGACTTGGCTCTGTGGTATTTGACCTTTTTATCAGTGGCTTAGAAAAAAACAAAAACAAAACTAGATCAAATTTGCAAATAACATAAAGTTAGGAGAGATAGCTAAAGCACTAGATGGCAGAGCCAAGATTTAAAAAGTTCTTGACAGATTAGGATACTAGATCAAAGTGAACAAGATGGAATTTTGAAGGGAGAACCACAACATCTTTCGATGAGGCTGAAAAAATCAACTTCATAAGTATAAGATAAAGGAGGCGTGTTCAGAGAGTAACATCAGAAAATGATGTTGGTGTTCTCATGGGCCACAAACTCAGCATGAGTCACAGGATCAAGGGCAGCCATTTGTATTATGTCCCGAGTTTAAAAAGTAAAAGCATATGTATGTATTCATTTAGCTACTAAAGCTGCATATTTGAATACCCAGAATCTCAAGAAAAAAGAGCAATAAAATGCAAGCTTTTTCAAGCCCGTTTGTTCTCTTCCTCAGGGACACACATTCAACCAATCAATCAACCTTTGAATCAACAAGCATTTATTAGTTGCCTGCCAAATGCCAGGTACTAAGTTGGGCATTGGGGGGAATATGAAGACAAAAATGAAACAATTCCTGCCTTAAGGAGCTTGCATTTTCCTGGGAGAAATGCACCATGTTCAGAGGTAAATAATTATAGGCTAAAAAGAAAAATACACAAGTGATTGGTAAGAGGGATGCACCTAACCACTGGGAGAATCAAGAAGGAGATTAAATTTAAATTGAGGCTTTAAAGAGACCCAAGTTCCAAAATAAATGAATGAATCAATGAAAAAGCATTTTATTAAGTGTTTACCATGTGTCAAGTACTAAAATAGAACCATAGTTCATCCTCAACAGTGAAAACAAATATTTGTTTATTGTCTGTTATTACATGTAATATGAGAATTACCTATTCCAGTGAGCTGACAGGCCCAGTCCCTATCTCCTATCTTTATTATGTGTAAGGCATGGTGATAACACAGAACCTTGAATAAGAGAGGTGATTAATTAATGTTTATTCAATAAACAAATGGGTGTAAATGTTACATAGTCCTCACCTTTAAGGGCGCCATTTATAGTGGATGTCACAAAAGTCTTAGTACAGTTGTAAGCTTTAGCAGCTTTAAAGTTTACAAAGGATTTCACAGACAGACATGACCTCATTTGATCAACAGCCTTGTGGGGTAGGCAGTGGGGGAATTGTTATACTCATTTTATAGATAAGGAAATTGACTTTGAAAGAAGTTAAGTGCTTGCATATGGTCACAGAGTCAGGGCAGGATTCAGATCCAGTTCTCTCGTCTTCAACTCCAGTGCTCTTTCCATTGCACCCCACTGTCTTGTTTGAGTCTACCCCATCAAAATGGCTAATCGATCTCTAGAAGATGTGGTGTCAGGCAAAATAACATGGTGGGGAGGGGCATTAGCTCTACACAGAAATGACGGATGGGCAATCAGCCAAAAGACATCACAGTGGGATTTTATGACTCCACAGTGGACATTGGTTAAATGTCAGGGATGATAATCATGACTGATGAAGATGTGTTAGTAATGTTGTTTTAAAATAATGTTGGTCAGGGCAATTCTATATGGGCATATGTTTATCTGTACTTAAAGAGAGAAGGTAAACATATGACAGCTGTCAAATGAATGGCGGAGGCAATAAATGCCACAAAAGTTCTGAGAAAGGAGTGATCACCAGGCCTAGAAGACTATGCTCCTCGTGAGGGCATTTTTATCTTTCCTTGTGCCTAGCAAAGTGCTTTACATGCAGTAGGTGCTTAAATGTGGCATGAATGAGTTAACCAACCAACCAAATAGGCTGTGATGGTCAAAGAAGGCTTTTTGAATAAAAGGAAAGAAATAAACATTTATTAAGTACTTACTAAGTACCAGGCATCTGGCTAAGGAGACGGACTTATCCATCTATGACTTAGTAGAGAAGTCCTGTTATTGTTCAGTTGTACAACTCTTCATGACCCCATTCGGAGTATTCTTGGCAAAGATACTGGAGTGGTTTGCCATTTCCTTCTCCAGTTCATTTGACAGATGAGGAAACTGAGGCAAACAGAATTAAGTGACTTGCCCAGGGTCATACAGCTAGGACGTATCTGAAGTCAGATTTGAACTTGGGTCTTCCTGACTCCAGGCCCAGTGTTCTATCCACTGAGCCCCAGCTGCCTCTTAGAGAACTCTAAGGGAGTTGCTTAGGGGATATTGAGGTTGTGACACTATTTAAGGAAAGCACCCAGGGGATTATCTCATGATTTCCCACCAAGCTGCTCATGATACTGCCAGATGAGTTCAACTCTGAAACTCTTGAAAATTCCTCCAGCCTGAGGCCCCTCCCTCCCATTGGTTGGAGAAAGTGAAAGGTAGATCTTGGAGAGCTCCTTTCAGATCCTTAACCATTTAAGGAAGGCATTCTGGAAATGACCTGGTTGTCATTCTAGATTTCCTAATCTTTAGAAACTCATCATTCTATTCAACTCTGTAACTCATACCTCCTTAGATAATTTCCCACCCCGCTGCAGAATTTCACCATGCCCCAACCTGGATACCATGGTGGCTCCCTTTTCCCCTTTACACATTCTCTCCTCTTCCTTTTCAGTTTCTTTTTATGTAGTGTCTTTCCCAATTAGATCGTGAGTTCCTGGAGGGTGGGGACTGTATTATATCTTTCTATGCATCCCTAGCACTTAGTACGATGCCTGGCACATATTAGGCACTTAATAAATGTTCATTGATTGATTTTGGCTTGTCCGGAGCCATACAGCATTAGCTAAAGAAAAAAAGGTAAAGGTTGTATAAAATTTCCCATGCCCTTGCTTCCATCTGCCACTTATGCATAGGGTGACCCCTTTCCCTGGGACACTTTCCTTCTTCACCTCCACCTTTGGAAATCTCTATCTTCCTTCAAGACATTGCTCAGGTGCTACTGCCTACAAGAGGATTGTCCTGATTCCCTTAGTTGTTAGTGGTCCACTTCTACTGAAATGACTTGGTGTATATTTCGTATTCATGTCTGCGTACAAGTAGAATCCCCTCAGTAGAGTGGAGCTCTGCAGGGCCTGTTTATTTTTTTCTTTTTATCCCTAGCCTAACAGTGTCTTCCAAGTAGAAGGCATTTTAAAAATGCATGTAGAATTAAATTGTTGTTCTTCCTATTCTGATCATGATGCTACCACCTTCCTAAGCTTTTCCATTTCCCATGTCTTCTCATATACCACCTTATATTCCTGAGATAGTAATGACTTCCAATTCTGCTGAAAAAGCTTTCCCTACTTCAGAGACATATGGAAATTTGCCATAGCTGAACACAAGGTGGAAATATATAATCTGTGTAACTCTTTTCCTATGTTGACATGTCCCGTGATATTTTATATTATTTCAATAATTCAAAGAATCTGTGATCTCCTAGATGTGAATTTCTCCTCCATTGATGCAACCTATCCATGCCTGCTCAGCCAATGAAATTCTTGTACATGGTCTCCTGTAGATGGTCAATAAAGGATCAAGCCGATATTCCAGGGATCTTCCTCAGTCTTTTTACATCTTATGGTCCCATTGAGATACTCAGATTATCCATCTGTTGTTCCTAACATTCTCTCCTTTCCTACCCCACCTCCACAACTGGCCCACCTCCTTTCTGTCATACAGTGAAATCTTTTATGTCTCTTATGCACAGATCATCACTGGAAATAGGCTCTAGCCTATGTATCCTCTCCATTGACCCTTAGGTTTCCTTCAGTTTTGATTTTTCAGAGAGGGTGGTGTTACAGTATTCATAGCCATATAGCACACTGAGAGAATATCTGTGTTAAAAGACAAATTTTTGAATTGGAGAGAAACTTGACATCCTTAAAAAGCATCACGCTATTTCCTAAGTGAAATACAGCCTTCTCTCTTCCTTCTAATTCATTTCCTGACCCACTTCTTTGTCCCTCTTCAGTGCCCATCCTAGATATAAACACTGATGTAATAACTCAATGAGCTGACTTTCCGGTTGCGTGTTATAGTTTGGAAAATAGGCACCATTCATCTATTTTATTTTTCCTGTAAGGTTTGTTAGGTCAGTGTCTTTTAAGAAATTATGGGTCTCATTGAGAAAGTTCCATCATGTTCTTGGTCTTTATGCACTTAGCAAAATATCTTCTGGATGCAGGAGGAGCATCTGGAAAGCCCCATCTATATGGAATTCCTGTTTTATTTGGGGAGGATGGAGGGAGAGAGAGAGAGAGAGAGAGAGACAGAAAGAGAGAGAATATGAATTTGAATTTATTAAGCATTTACTTGGTGCCAGGCAGTATGCTTAATGCTGGGAATACAAATAAAAGCAGGAAAAAAAAAGTATGGTCCCTACCATCAAAGAGCTTACATTCTTTTTTTATTTTTTTGGCTAGCAATGAGATTAAATGACTTGCCCAGGGTCACACAGCTATTAAGTGTTATGTGTCTGAGGCCAGATTTGAACTCAGGTCCTCCTGAATCCAGGGTTGGTGCACTATCCACTGCACCACCTAGCTGCCCCAAAGAGCTTACATTTTAATAGGGGAAGACAAGATATAAAAGGGAGCTTAAAATAAAGGTGAAGGAGGCAGTCCAGAGAGTCAGAAGCAGAGCTGGGAGAGAAATGAGTGTGGTTGGCTTGGGCACTTCCTTAAAATGAGCGTTCCTGACAAAAACTTACCAATTGGAAAAAGTCAAAGCAGGGGTGGAGACATCTCTAGGATGAGAAGGCTGCTGAAGCAGAGGTGGAGAGAAGAAGCAGTGGGTGGAAGTTTCAGAGATGTAGATTTCACTGAAATAGAAGGAAGAATTTCCCAACACTTCCCATAGTGGTCTACCTTATGAGTTTTCCATCAGTAGATGCCTTCAAGCAGAGGTGGATAGGTATCATCTTTAGTGTACATAACACTACTTAGCACTGGTGTTATATACACTAAATTCCTGTTCCAGTACAGTTGAACTAGATAGGTTCTCTTTCGCCTCTGAGATTCTTTGATTATGAGGAGATATGCAGAAGAAAATCAGGAATTCTTGTCTGCTAGTTAGGCAAGAAGTTGGAACTAGAGATACAATGATCAAGGTTGGCTCTGGAAAAAATTGAGAAAATGCATCCCTCTCCTTTCACTGCAGAAGTGGGAGACTGTGGGCATAGAATACTGCATATATTTTAGACTTTGCCTAAATATAGGCAATATTCTGTGCCTATAGTCTCCCGCCATTCAATGAAGGAAGGTCTGAAGTGTGTGTGTGTATATACACATATATGTATGTGTGTATGCACATAAATAAATGTATGTATGTATGTGTGTGTATATATAATGCAGAACCAGAAAAGTTCATGACTTAGACATAAATGATGACATCATAAACAAATTATTGGGACAAGGAAAACACTACCTGTCAGATGTATGAACAGGAAAAAAGATCATGACCAAATAAGAGCTAGAGAAGAATGCAGAAAGTAAAATTGACAGTTTTGATGACATAAAAAGTTTTTGCACAAACAAAATCAATGCAGCTAAAATTAAAAGAGAGGAGGTAAATGGGGAAAAAATCTTTGCAGCAAATTTCCCTAATAAAGGTCTTATTTATAGGATATGTGGAGAATTGATTCAGATTTAATAGAATAAGCTCCATTCCCCAATTGATAGTCAAAGGATATGAAATGACAGCTTTCCGAGGAAGAAATTCAAGGTATCAACCATAACAAAAAATTCTCTGAATCACTAATAAAGAAATACAAACTAAAACAACTCTGAGATTCCTCTTCACACCCATCATTAAAGGTGACAAGAAAGGAAAATGCATGCTTGAGGGGCTGTGGGAAAATAGGTAGATTAATGCACTGTTTTTGGAACTGTGAAAACTGGGAAGTTTTATATGAACTGATACAGAATGAATTGAGCAAACCAGGAGGACAAAACATATAATTATTGTTGTAAAGACAAAATACTTTGACTTGAGAACTCTGATCAATGCAATGATCAATCACAATTTCAGAGGGCTCATAGTGAAATATGAAAGGTGACGAAATGAATGAAGACATACCTTTTTTTCTTTTTTTTTTTTTACATGGTCAGAGTGGGAGCTTGTTTTGCTTAACTATACATGTTTGTAACAGTTGTTTTGGGTTTTTTCCTGATTGTTTTGGGGGCCAGGGAGGGAAGTGAGAGGGAGAGGTTCTGTTGTTTGAAAAAATTAATTAAAAAATATAACTAAAAACTCAGGAAAGGTTTTTTACCAACTAATTCCTTGGCATTGTTAAGTGGCTAAACATCAGAAACAGATATGGATTTATCAATGGAAATGACACTTGACATAATATATTCTCATCTGACTAACAATTGTACTCTAAGGACTACTGGATCTTTCCACTGATTTGCAACTGAAACCTCCTATGTGTGATACCTTCTCCTGTTAGAATGTAAGCTCTGTGAGAGCAGGAGCTACTTTGTTTTTCTCTTTGTATCCTCAGAACTTTGAACACAATAAGTGTATAATCAATGCTTTTTTGTTCATTCATTCAGTGTTGATATATTGGTTGGTTTTGCTAAACTGCTCTTCAAAATCTTTCTTTTGAAATTTTTGTTATATAAATAAAAGGCTTGTTGGATACATATCCTTATTGGGTATATGGCAGAATATATATGGAATAAACATTTCTTAAGGAATTGATTTAGGCATACTTGGATGAAGCTGTGATTTCTCTGGTATGGGTATTCTTTTCATTAAACTATGTAGTTCATAAGCACTCCATGTCTTCTCATCCTTTATTATTTTTTCCTCAGTCCACAAATCATCTATATAGAATCCTCACAGAGGGACTTAAAAAAAAAAAAGAAATGTCTAATGAAACATCAGCAATTACAGACAGAAATGCCTGCTTTCTCATCTTTAAAAGAATTTTGATAGGAACTTAGAGGACATGACTAAAAAAGTATTGATACTTTGTGTTGTGAAATTTAAATAATTTAAATATAAATGGTTACTGTATAGTTTTTTATTGATAGTCAATGCTAAGTTTCTAATAAAGGATTTAATAAAAAATCTTTGTGGGATTTGTCTATGTGCATATCAACATAGTCATACCCAGGTTAAACGTGTTGGATGTCTTTCTCTTGCTGGGCAATGGGGTTAAGTGACTTGCCCAGGGTCACACAGCTAGTATAAGTGTCAAGTGTCTGAGGCTGTATTTGAACTCAGCTCCTCCTGACTCCAGGGCTGGTGCTCTATCTACTACGACACCTAGTTACCCCTCTTGCTATGCTTTTAAAGTCATGATGATACCCTCATAGCATAAATTATGCATCCATAGTCTCTTAGTCTTACTACAAAGTCAACCTCGGGAGTGGGGATGGGGGCACCCTTTTTCTAATCCTTTCCATCCTCAGTGAATAAACAAAAAAGCTCTTACTACAAGATACTAGGTACTGTGTTAAGCACTGAGGATGCAAATTCAAATAAATAAGACAGTCCCTGCCCTCAAGGAGCTTATTTCTAATAAATGCTACTTCTAGTATTTAATTCAATGAACTCTATTTGGCTTTTGGAGGTGAATAGGCAACACAGTGGATTAGAGTGCTGGGGCTGGAGTCAGGAAGACCCGAGTTCAAATCCAGTCTCAAACACTTATTATCTGTGTGACCTTAGGCAAGTCACTTAACGTGTTTGCCTTAATTCACTAGAGAAGGAAAAAGCAAACCACTCCAGTAACTTCGCCAAGAAAACCCCGTGGATAGCATTGGTTTGCTATGGTCCACAGGGTCACAGAGAGTCAGACATGGCTTAACAAGCAACAAATTTAGCTTTAAAGCCCTCCACAACCTGGCCCCTTCCTGTCTTTCTTGTCTTATCTTATATCTTACTCTCCTTCACATACACGATGAACCAATTACTCTGGAGTCCTAGCTGTGAGAGACACTATCTTTCAGCTCTGGGCATTTCACTGACTTTTCTCCATGCCTGGAATTCTCTCCCTCCTCATCTCTATACCTCGTAGCTTCCCTGGCTTCCATCAAGTCTTAGAAAAATTCTCACCTTCTGCAAGAAGTCTTTCCCACTCCTCCTTAATATGAGTGCCTTCCCTCTGGGTTTACTTTGCATTTGTCCTGTATATATCTTATTTGTACACAGTTGTTTGCATGTTGTCTTCTCCATTATATTGTGAGGTTCTTGAGGGTCAGGACTGTTTTTGCCTTTCTTCATATCCTCAGAGCTTAGCACAGTGCCTGACACATAATACTGATGCTTAATAAATGCTTGACTTTTGCACACAAGTTATCATCGGTAATGTCCTTCAGCTTACTTATAGCTACCTTGTATTTTTTCACTACCCTTTTTATTGCTTGTAATTATAAGTCTTTAAGATTGTGGTATCCCATGATTCAATGCTTCATGGCATCGTCAGGATTTTCTGGAGGTGGGCTTCTGCAGCAATGAATAATTGGGTATCGAAAACACTCAGCAGGGCCAGCTCCACTCCGACTGCCTGATGCCTTTTGTCTTAAAGGAAAAAAAAGCACTCAGCAATTTCCCATATAAGATCCAGCTCTTTTCTTCTTTCTCAATTCTAGGCCCAGCTCAATGAATAGATGCATCCAAGATAAACAAACAGAACCAAGAGAACACTGTATACAGTAGCAGCAACATTGTGCAGTGATCAACTGTGATTTTCTTAGTCTTCTCTGCAATACAATTAAACGAGACAATTCTAAAAGACTCATGATGGAAAATCCTAGCCACATCCAGAGAAAGAACCGATAAAGTCTAAATGCAGATTGAAGCATGCTATTTTCACTTTATTTTTTGTTTTTTTTTTCCTTTTGCAAATCATTTGTTCTTTCACAACATGATTATTATTGAAATAGGTTTTGCATGATTGCACATATGTTATCAGTATCAAATTGTTTTCCAACTTAGGGAAGGGGATGGGGAGGGAGGGACAAAATTTGGAACTCAAAATTCTTTAAAAAAATGTTAAAAATTGTCTTTACAGGTAATCAGAAAAAATAAAATACTATGTAAAAATTTAAGAAGGAAGAAGAAATATTAGAAAGAAAAGAACAAATGCATCACCCAGCCAAGATGTATATATTGACCTACAGAATGTCTATCTAGCTTCATGTCATCATCTAGTCAGTGTGCATTCTTCATCCACTTCTTTCTTTTGCATTGCCGTCTGTTTCCCTGAGGAGGTAGTTTAGAGTGTTTCAAGACTTCACCATCAACTAGGGTGTGTGTGTGTGTGTGTGTGTGTGTGTGTGTGTGTGTGTGTGTGTGTGAGACTCTGGGTAAGACATTTCCCATGACACCAGGGAACACAGTATAGTGTATAGAGTGTTGGACTCAGAGGCAGGAAGACCTGGGTTCACAACCTACTGCAGACACTCACTACCCAAGTGTTTTCTGAGTCACTTAACCTCTCCCTGCCTCAGTTTTATCATCTTTAAAATGAGTAGATTAGATTTGATGGCCTCAAGGTCCATTTCTTCTTTAAACCTATAATCCTCTGATCACCCATGATCCTTAATTGAGCATATTTCTCCTTGTTTTATGTCTCTATGGATGTCAAAAGTTATTCCTGACTCTTTACTTAACATACTCCCTGCCTACAATCAATTACCAAAATTGTCAGTTCTTCCTTTACAGCATCTCTTGCAACCAGCCCCTTCTCTCCTCTCACATAACCTTTCCCATAGTTCACTTACTTGTTAGCTTTTTCCTAGACAATGGTAGTAACTTCCTAAATGGTGTCTGCTTCCAGTCTCTCCCCTCTTCCATCTATCTCCTATTCAACTGCCAGATACATTCTTCCTAAAGCATAGGTTAGTCACTCCCTTGCTCAAGAATCTTCGATGGTTCCCTGTTCACCTCTAGCACAAAAAACAAACTTCTCATCTTGGCATTTAAAGTTTTTCATGGTCTGGATATAAATGAAAACTACCTTTCAGACTGATTTCATACTACTCTTCTTCATGTACTCTATGTTTCAGCCAGACTGGACTATTTGTTATTCCCTAAATTTGTAACTCCATCTCCAGCCCTGGGGATTTTATATAGGATGTCCTGAGTGCTTAGAATACACTGCCTTTAGAAGCCCTAGCTTCTTTTCATACTCAACTCCAGTGCCACCTTCTATAAGAAGCCTTTCCTGATCACTTTTGTTATTAGTGTTCACTCCCTCAAATTATCTTGTGTTTGCTGAGCTACGTAAATATTGCTCTCTCCTTCCACCCTGGGGAAAATGTAAACTTCTTAAGGGTAGTGATGGTAGAGACTATTTTTCATTTTGTATTTGACTTCCTTAGTGCCTGGTAAAGTGCCAGGCACATAGCATGTGTTTAAAAAATGCTTGTTAAATTGAAATTAACTGAATGACACTACTTAGCAGATCACTGAAGAAAGTGATTGCTACATCTCTGGCTTGAGGAAGGAAAATATAATACATTCCTGTTGCTGTATACTTGGAAAATAAATAAAACCAAAACACCAGGAGGAAAACCCTAGATTTAAGCAAAGAATAACTTCTGAGTGAGATGTACACATTCAAGAGCAGATTTTAAAAAACCCAACCAAACGAACAATGATAACCCACAGACCTACTGGGTCCTCAGAATCTGGCCTAAAAATCTTATGTAATTTTAACATATGCATGTTTAGAATCATTCTTAAGGCTGAATTTTATTTTACCAAGTTAAAAATATGTCTGTATTTTAAAATCAATAAATAATTAGCAAAGTAGAATGTACATTCTTCAGTCAGTTGTGCAACCACCAGCTTAGGGAGAAGCAGCCCCAAGGACGACAAAATGGGGACAGCAGGATAGGATCAGAGGAGTTCTAGGGAATGATGGGAGCTGCAGGAACCCCAAACCAAGAGAGTGAGATGGCAGAGGAGAAGAGACAGTGTTGCATGCTGGGAATGGGGGTGGAAGATGAAGGTGGGATAGCCACACCCAGGAACCTTGAGGACAGAGATTGAAATGGAAGGAGGGCAGGGAGGGATAGCAATTATTTCCTATTCACTGTATATGAGATCTTTCTGTTTTTTCTTTTGTGTTAAATAAAACCTTTTATATGTATAAAAAAAGAAAATCATCTTTAAAAGTTTGCTTTTTTTAAAAATCATATTTTCATCAAGGATAACCTCATGTTTATCCTTACCACCACAGTACCTGATATATAATTTAAGGAAGTAATTATGTCGTTTAAGTAGAGGAAGATAGGAAGAGAGTGTAGACCTGGCCAAGTACTTATAATACAAATCCATGCTAGGGGCCTCACAATTTAATTTTTTTTTTTAAGTCAGTTGGAGTGGTGCATACCCATAGTCCCTGCAACTGGGTGGACTGAGACTGGTGGATCACTTGAGTTGGGGAGCTGTGAGCATCAGTAAGGCTAAGAGTAGACACCACAATAAGTCAGGCACTTAACATAGTGAGCTTCTGGGAATAGAGGAACCCCTGGAGAATTGGACTGGCCCTGGTTAGAAACAGAGAAGATCAAAGCTTCCTTGCTTATCAGTCAGTGGATTGGGCCAGTGAGTAGCAGCTACATTTCCTAGCTGGGTGAGTTGACAAGTATATATATATTTGAATATATTGATAAGAACAAAGAAAAATAAAACAAGAAAAACAAGCAGATAAGATGAAACAAAAATCCTTAAGAGATTATGTTGAATCTTATATAATTATAAGATATTGACTATGTGCCTGTAAACTGTTACCCCAGTTAACATCATCATCTACTATATTTCAGGTACCATGCTAGGCACTGGGGGTATGAAGATAAAATGAAATGGCCCCTACTATAAAGGAAGTCCCACTCCTAAAAATGCATATATTGACTTTAACATGGTAATTAATACATTATCCTTGTTTTCCTTATTGACCTCCTTTTAGAGATACATTGCACGGATTTACTATTCTTGTTGTCTTTTAACTACATAGCTGCATTCTATGTGTATATGATTCTTTTGGTTCTGCTTTTGTCCCTACCATTTCATGTAAGTCTTCCCTTATGTCTTTGAATTCCTCATATTTATTGTTGGTTGTGATGAAATACTATGCCATTACATTCACATACAATAATTTCTTTAGCCATCTCCTGGTTGTCAGATACCTAGTGTGTTTATAGTTTTTTAGATATTGTAAATAAAGGTGAATTAATTGGAAAGAGTTTATATTCAAGATACTTTAAAGGGGAAGGATTCGAAAAGAATGTAAAAGTTCACAGATGGTACTTTTTTTTAAAGAATGTCAGAAGACATCAGCAACTATAGACTCTCACATCTGCTTTCTCACCTCTATAAAATCTTCGTGGGATTGTCCTATGTACATGTCAACTAAGACACATTCAAGTTAAATAATATGAATGGGATCCCACCTTCCACAGACATTATCTAACTACAGGCCAGCTGTAGTTAGGAACTCTTCAACTCTTCAACTCTTCAAACCCATTATAAAAGATTACTGTCTTGGATTCTGCGAAGTACTTTTAATTAAGCCCAGACCACATACATAAAGCCTTTATTTTGGATCATCCTTCTCCAAAAAGCTTAAAAGGGAGGCAAGGTAGATGGGATAGAGTACTGGCCCTGAAGTCAGGAGGACCTGAGTTCCAATCCGACCTCAAACCCAACACTTTACACTAGCTGTGTGGCCCTGGGCAAGTCACTTAACCCCAATTGCCTAAAAAAACCCAAAAAAGCTTAAAAGTTTTATACATCTGATTAAATTACATAGGCATCACATTGGTGATATATTTCAATTTTAGAGACTTACAAAGGTAGGATAAGGAAGGTGCAAGAAGGAGGGAAATAAGGAAGCACAGATAAGTTAAATGATTTACTCAGGGTGACACAGGCACTCTTTAGTGAAGCTGGGTGTAGAAGCCAGGCATCCAAGGTTCTCCTCATTCATTAATATTCATTTAACAGATATTTAGTTTGCAATTGTCACTGAGAGACTACAAAGATGAACGAAGATCTTAGAGTCCAACAGTACAAACACTTTCTGCTGGGCCATGTGTTCCTGATCTTTTTTTTGTTTCTTAGATGCCTTTGGCAGCATGGGGATAATACTGTAGTTTGTTGTGGGCATTCATAATGGAAAGAAATGCTGATATTTAGTCAGGGCCTAGTGAATTTGGAGGTGTAGTTTTTCCTACCCAAATTTCCTGACCCCCTGAAATCTTAACCCCAGGTTAAGAAGCCCCTCTACTAGGTAAAGTCTAGCTTTCCTACCTATAGATAGTCCTCTGGCCTCTGATTAAATATTACCCAGCTTCACCAAATTCATTTGTTCTGAATTCATATAGATTAAAGACAAATACTTATGGAGCAATGCTTTCTCAATTTGGTTTGAAGAGAGGCAAGAATAGATAGAACTGTAGTATCTTCTCCCTGCACCCTTCTCCAAAGGAGGCTGATTCCTGCCAGGAATGGGAGCAGGAGGTTGGGGCCAGAGGCTCCTCTGCTGTCCTCAGAGAGAGGGCTACTGGGCTAGAAATATCTGCTCTCTTTAAGTATTATCAATTTAGAGATTTGATTTTAAGGTTAAAGCTAAACTCCTGATTGCTATTTCTTTACAAGGAGGAGGTACCCCAAGCTCTACGTCCAAGGCTTGACCCTTTTCCCAACAAATAGAAGTTCCACACTGAACACACACATAGCAATTTATCCAAATACTTAGCAAAACAGAAATCAGAGAAGTCCCAGATCTCATCCAAAGGAGAAATTCCCTGAAGTCTCTAGTGTTGCAATCTATGGGTAGGCACGTGGTAGAGACTGCCAGTTCCTCTTATGTTGACTTCTTCCTAGAGTGTTTCTTCCTTCAGAACCCTGAAGAAAGTTTGGAATCTCAGATCTTCCCAGTCAATGTGGGAGGCCAGAAACACCAGAGACTGAATTTCTCTTCTCTCTCACTTTCACCAACTTTGTCCTTCAAACAGGCATGCAATGATCTCCATTAATGAAGAGAGAATCCCATACCAACGGGCTGTGATTACACTGAATCACAGAATTTCAGAGTTGGAAGGGACCTCAAATGGCCAGTCTGGTCTAACTCCCACCCAAAAAAGAACGTCCTCTGTAAAAAATACTCGCCAAAGTGGTCATCTAGCCTCTGGCTGAAACCTCCAGTAAAGAGGAACCAGTTACCTCTTGAAATATCCTATTGTACTTTAAGAAAACTCATTGGTGAGTTTTTCCTCATATCAAATTTCACTTTGCCTCTTTTCTGTTCTGCCTATCATTCTGGTTCTGTACACTTTTGCATGCTAGCCCTTCATAAACCAGAAGAGAGTTATCATGCTGTCTTCCTCCCAAATCTTAGAATCACTGAGAGCTGACCTTTGGCCTATATTTCACTCCCATCCCACCACTTGGTGCCACTGTAATGTTTTGAGATTTTTAGATCCTACATCTCTCCCATGAGAAAAAAAGGAACACATGCCACTAGGTTAATGTTTTATAAGCCTTCTAACAGCAACAGCTTGAACCTTCCCTGTTTTTCAACCACATTACCTTCTGCGGTTTGTTGACTGTTGCCTCTGGTTACCCCAGAAACACAACAGTGACATACTTCCTTTCCTACCAGTGTGATGAATGCTAATCCCTCCATGAGCTTTTGCTGTTGCAGAGATACCCTATCTGGCCTGACCTCAACTCTGGATCATCACATTGCTCTTTTCAGAGCTGTCAAAAAGGAAGGAAATCTACTGATAATTTTTTGGAATCCTTTGGATAATTCTTTGGGTGCGCTTAAGTAAGTGCATCTAACTGCATTCCCAACAATTGGGAGCAGGGGGGAGGGGCAAGGATTAAAAACCAGCTCCGAGGTTTGTGGCTGAGATCTACGGAGCCTGGATGAAAACAATCAGTCCTCTGTGTTTTTGCAAAGATATTTCCGTTTACTGGACTTGATTAAAAAAAGCCAGTCCTCTGAATGCAATTACTATACATTTACAGCATGAAATACAGTATTAAATTATCAGGTCATCTGGGCAAAATCATGCTGATGAAGGCTTTGTGGCAAATGTTCTCAGGAGCATTTTACAGACTTGTCTTCATACAACTCAGAAACCTAGTTTCTTAACCCCAGAACTTGAAGAACAAAGAGTAAACAGTGGAAAGGAGCACCGTACTGTGCTAAAAACTAACATTTGCTTACCTGTTCCTTTTTTTCTTCTTCAGTGAATAAGCATTTACTTTCTTTCCCTCCTTCTGCCCCAATTTAAAAAAATAAAATCTTTGTAAACATAAACATACACTCAAGCTAAATAAACTCACACATTGTCCACGTCCAAAAATGTATGCCCCATGTGAATCCTTCACCTCTTTGTCAGGAGATGGGTAGTATGCTTCATTTTTGACCCTCTGGAATCATGCTCGCTTGTGCTCCTAATTCCCATCTACATTGGTTTAGCCAGCCACTTCAAGGGGGTGTTCCCCCTTCATATGCCCTGGTGATAGATTGAGTGCCCAATTTTGACACTATATTTGGATATTTCCACTGATTTACTGGCAGAAAAGACTGATCAATTAGAGCATCAGCATATAGGCTCTCTAAATACTATGATTCAGCTTCAACCACTCCTGGAGGGTGGAAAACACCCGATTGGCAATGATTTCATTTTGAAAGTTAGTGGTACAACCAAACCCAGATTAAAAAGTTTTGAATCAGGGAAAAGGAACCCTTGACATCTACTTTATTCAAATACCAGAGAGGGACAGAATACTTGTTTTAAAATTAGGTTTGTCTTTTGGGAAACAGGGCAAGATCTTGATAATTACAGTAGAGGGACAAAAGTAGTACAAGTGTTGAAAGCCCTACAGGGATATAGGTTGGGTGCCTAAAAGGAAACAGGGCAAGTAATAGGAGTGAGGAAACTCCCCAGCTCTTTTCTCCTAACCCCTAATACTCAACTTGACCCTAGATTCTCACTAGATTGTGATCAGAAAATGAGGTATGTAACTGGGCGAAAAAATCTTTGCATCAAGTTTCTCTGCTTGGATCTCATGTCCAAGATAGATAAGGAATAGATTCGAGTTCATTAGGACAGGAGTCATTTCCCAGTTGATAAATGTTCAAAAGATATTAATAGGCAGTTTTCAAAGGAAAAAAGCCAAGCTAGCAAAAGCTATATGGAAGAAATGCTATAAGCCACAATCAGAGAAATGTACATTTAAGAACCTCTGTCAACCTGTCTCACACCCATCAGAGTGGCAAATAAGGCAAAAAAAGAAAATGCTAAATGTTGCAGGGTTTTGGGAGGCATATTAACATACTGTTGGTGGAGTAGTAGAGTGGTCCAGGCATTCTGAAAAGCAATTGGGAACTGTGTCCTTGTAACACCGTGGAGTCTTTGTAAAGTTTTTATGTATTTACTTCAAAAGGTATATCACAAATATACGAATATACTTCCCCCAATACATGAGAGGCATAATCCCTGCTTCCCCCTGTACCATCTAGGTCTCTAGGGAGGCAAAGGGGACTAGGTTCATAGCCTAGGTTCTAGGTGCCCATAAAGTCCTGGGTGGGATTTCAAAAACCCCACTGGGGCTCCAGTCCCAGGTACCCTGACTTTTTACGGCTTCCATGCCAGGATGACTTTCTTCACCAACTCTCCTGCAGTAATGGATCCCAGATCTCCATGGCTTGAACTCCTGGGTCCCACAGGGCCAGAGAGCAAACAACATAGAACAGAAACAAGCAGGCCCATTTCTTGAGCCAGGGTAAATGAGGGGTAGCAGATCATGGCAGCTAGGAGCACAGACAAAGGATGGTGGAAAGACAGGGCAAAAGATGCCACTGTATTACTTTTAAAGATAAAGACAGCCAGTCAAGGAAGCTACTCTCACCCACATGGCAGGGGATGGATGCTCTGAGTTAGGCAAACTGAGCATGCTCAAAGCTAGGTTACACCCTCAAAGTTACTAAGCTGTGCACCCTAACCAAATAATGACACTATTAGTCCTGTACATTAAAAAGATCAAAGAAAGGAAAAGGACCCATATATACAATGATATCTATAACATATATATGTCTATATCTCTGTCTCTATGTATATGTGTGTATGTATATACATACATAAATATATACATGCTCTTTTTGTAGTGGCAAAGAACTAGAAACTAAGGTGGTGTTTATCAATTGAGGAATGGCTGGACAAATTATGATATATGAATGTAATTAATATTATTGTTTAGTAAGAAATGATGAAAAGGATGGTTTTAGAGAAACCTGAGAAGCTTTCTAAGAACCAATGCAGAGTGAAATGAGAAGAGACTGGAGAATGATGTATACAATTATAGCAACATTGTAAAGACAAACAACTTTGAAAGATTTAAGAATTCTGATCAATGCAGTGACCTAATGAGTCTGGAGGGTTGGTGATGAAGCATGCTCCTAGCCTCATCACAGTGAGGAAGAATATGTACGTTTTCCAGACACGGCTAAAGATGGATTTTTTTTTGTTTGACTGTGTTTACTTGTTACAAGAGTTTTCTTTTTCTTTTGGGGAAGGGGTTGAAAAGGAGAGAAAGTAAATATGTTCATTGAAAATAATAAAATAACAATTTTAAAACTGGGGTCTGATCTGTACTTCAAGCATTCATCTTTCTCACAGATTTGAAGAATGGTGGCTATAGACCTTGGTGGAAATATTTCCAGAACTGAGAAGTTGGTTGTTGCCAACTCTCTTGCTAAAGGATTCTGATTGTTGAGAAATCTGTACTCCTCCCATTGCTAAATTATGGCCGCCTAGGCCAAGTCCTTCATTTTATAAATAAGGAAGTGGAGGCCCTGAGGAGGCTAAGTGGCATTCCTCTTTGCCAGGAATTCTCTTTATCCTCATTCTCCTTCCTGCCTCCCATGACTTCCTTCAGGTCCCAGCTAAAATCTCACCTTTGCGGAAAGGTCCTGATCCCGCTAGTACTAGAGCCTTTTCTCTAAGATAATATCTACACTTTGTTTCTACATAGTTGTTTTCATGTTTTCTCCCCCATTGAAGGCATTAACTGTTTTTTTCTGTTCATTGTACCCCCAGCACTTTGCCTAATGCCTGGCTCACGGTAGGTACTTAATAAATGCTTGTTGACTTGACATAAATAGCTAGTAAGTGTCTGAAGTGGGATATGAATTCAGGTCTTCCTGAATCAAAGTACAGAACTCAATCAACTGTCCCATTTAACTGTTAAGGGACCTTTTGTGGCCCATGATGAATTTGCAACAACAGACATGGCCTCTCGTCTGTTGGTTTGAAAAAATTTGTGAAAGTGTTGTTCAGAAGCTTGGGAGATGAAGCCCTAAATAATGCTCTTCTCAGTGCCAGCCATAGCCTGCCTCAATAGTAACTTATTCATGACATTTCACATAGGTCAGTGCCAATGTTGAAGGAGACACTGTTGAGAAAATGAATGGAATTTATGTTAATTACATTAAAATCTTTGGGATTTTGCCACAGATCAGTATTTTGGGGAAAAATCCTTAAAATGGTGCAATAAGAGATTCATAGGGGTTTAAATCAGGTCACATGGTTCTAGTAGAGTGTGTAGAAGGTATGAATTAGCATAGGCTTCATTTAAGGTAGCTAGGTGGTACAGTGGATAGAGCACTGGGTTTGGAATCAGAAAGAATAATCTTCCTGAGTTCAAGTCTGGCCTCAGACACTTACTAGCTGGGTGACTCTGGGCAAGTCACTTAACCCTGCCTGCCTCAGTTGCTACATTTCCTGGCGACTGGGTGTTGCTGCCTTAGGTTTCTGCTGGGGACCTACAGAATTCAGGCCTGCCACAGGTTCGAGACTACAAGTCAGTATGGCTGGAAAGCTGCCTTTTCATGACACATCCATACTCCACATGGGGAGCAGAAATACATTCAATCATTATCAGCTGACATCTTAGCAGGGGTACTGTATAATTGAGTTGAGAACGATGCTTTCCCAAATAAGACAGTGTAGACTTCTAGGGGGTTGGAGGTTGGGGTGGGGTGAGTTGGGAGGACTAACACAGTGCCAAGCACAATGTAAGCTCTTAATAAAATGCTTTTTAAGTTGAGTTGAAAGCGATAATTACTAATAAACACTATATATTGTATATACTTATTATAAATAATATATACTACATAATAAATACTGATCCCACTAGTAGCCTGAGAAATTAGAAGAATTGGGGGGATGGTAATAATTATTCTCCCACTTTATTGATAAGGACACTGAGGGACAATCAGTCTATAAAAGGACACATGTTGTGTCTACTATTGCCAAGCACTATACTAGGTGCATAGAATGAAATAATCCTTTCCCCAAATCAGCTTATATTCCGATGGGGAATGAGAGGAGTAGAGAGAAAATAAGCACATCTAAAAATATATAGAGCTAAAATATAAATATAAAACATATACAAAGTAATTAAATACAAGATAGTTTGAGAGGAGGGCCACTGATAGTTTTGGGAGGCTTGGGATTCAGGAAGGGCATCAAGCAGAAGATGCTGCCTCAGAAGGAAGAGAGGGATTCTTGGAGGCAGCCTTAAGGCCGGGAGAACATTCTAGGCAGGAGGGTGGTCCGTACAAAGGTTGAGAGATGGGGGATGGAGAATCACAAGTAAGAACAGAGAGATGGCCAGTCTGGCTACATCAAAGAGGAGGTTTCTGGACTCAGTGCTAATTTTTTTTCCTACACCTATTACATGTGCAGCACCTCTTCGAGTAGGGTTAGCTACCACACAGTCACGTTCATTTCCCACCACTATGCCTGGGCTCACACTATTTCCCCTACCTTGTTTTTCTGCTACTAGAGGACATTCTGAGTCCATTCATAGGTGTAGAATTGGAAGGGACCTCAAAGGCCATCTATACCAATGCCCTCATTTTATAAATAGGGAAACTGAAACAAGAGGAGGTTAAGTTATTTCCCCAGGGTCACACAGGTAATAAGCATAAAAGGCAAGATCTGAACCCAGAACCTCAGACTTCAGTGTTCCTTCCACTGTGGCACAGTTGTCTTATGTCCTAAATCCCAGTAGCCCAGGACTCCATACCTTAGTTGTGCTACCCAAAGTCAGGGCCCATGATGCCTTAGCTCTCTTCTTTGCTAACTGGGAATGATTGTACTTAGTTATCCTAATTATAATTTTCATGAATGTTAGGTTCTCCCTCCTCTTGGGAGGACATATTTTGGGTTAGTAGGGTGGGTTTAGGACAGCTAGGCAGCACAGTGGAAAGAGCACCGAGCCAGAGTCAGGAAAACAAGTTCAAATCCAGGCTTGGATACTTCCTGGTTGTGTGACCCTGGGCAATTCAGTTAACCCTGTTAGCCTCAGTTTTCTCATCTATAAAATGAGCTAGAGAAGGAAATGGCAAACCACTCCAATAGCTTTGCCAAGAAAACCCTAAAGAGGGTCATGAAGAGTGGGACACAACTGAAACCACTGTACAAAGGGTAGTTTAGGGAATACCTCCCCTCACTCCAAGTCAGGAGTGTGAGAATTCCTGAATTGCCTCTAGAGTAGGGGGGCTTACTGGGGAGGCATCATAAGGGTAATTAGCAAAGTGCCTCAAATTAAGAGCTAGAAGAACCTGCAAAACATTATTACTTCTTCCATTTTTTTCATTTCAAGAGGTGGCACTGGCTTTGATTCATGAACATGTGAGTCTATAAAGAGGAAGGCACTGTACTTCCTCTGCGTTCTTATATCCTCTCCCTTACCCTCCCCCCCCAGCATAAAAATGTCTAAATAAATAAAACATAGCTAAACCAAAGCAAGGCCTGTCAAACTGAGCTGTGGGGGCCCACACCCTCTCTCCCACCCCAGCCACTTCCTCTCAGCAGCTGTCAAAATCTGATCTGCAGCTGGGTTACTAATATCAGAACTTGTTTCCTTCTGTGTCCTCTGCTCAACTTCCTTTGCCATCTCACCCAGCACTGAGGGCTGGCTTGGGCCTCTGAGCTTTGTCTGGGTCTTTTGAATTCAGGCAGGTCTTCACAGCATTGCTTTTGCAAGCCAAAAATCTTGCTTGGGCGTCTAATGAGGTCAGTGAGAGCAACTTGGACTTAGCCCTTTGAGGCTGGAGACAATAGGCAGGGAGGGGACTCTGTCCCTGGCCTATTATGTGTATAGCAACTGGCACTCCCAGAGAGGCGAACATAAATCTAGTCTCTGTGGTGACACTGACAGTCCCAGTGTTGTGTGAAAATCTCCAATGTCACTTAGAGACCTGAGCAAGAGAATTCCCTTAGTAGAAGCCCTTCCCCATTAGCCCCATTTAGGCCTATTATCACCCCTACTTGAATAGGGTGAGGGGGTGGGGAGGGAAGAGGTAGGTTGTCTCTGACTCTGTCATCTGACTCTGTCATTGTTTTTGTGCCTGTGTTTGTCTTGGTCTGTGTCAGTCTGTCTCTCTCACTCTAACTATCACTAACCTTGTCTCTGTTTTATTCTATCCATCTTCATATTTGGCTGTCTCTATTTCTGTCTCTGTCTCTCTGTCACTGTGTCCCTCTGTCTCTGTCCTTGTTTGTGCCTCTGTTTGGTACTGTCTCTTTCTGTCTTTCTGCTTCCCTCTTTACTCCTGTCCCCCCACCCCCTTTGCAAGCTCCCAGGTGCCATCATCCCCAGCTGGGAAGTGGAGGAGAACTTTGGGGCCAAAGGCTTCTACTCACCTGTCACTCATCAGTGCCAAATACATCCAGTCTCTTCTCTACACTGACCTGGTACCCTCCACAGCTTACCTGGGCACCTTCCTGTTGGAGCAGACTTCAGGAAATTTCTCCCTATGCTGCCACCCCCAAATCCTCCAACTGCTTTCCTTCCTGCCTGGGTCTGGCTGGGCAGAGCACAGAAGTTGTATTATATCCTGGACCAGGACATTGCAGGATTTGGAAATTTTCTAGGGGCAATCTGTAAGGGTTATTCCCAAGGATGGTCCTTTATCATAAGGGTCCCTTACAATAATGAGTTTGGATCCCAGAAAAACAAACAAATAAACCCTCCACAGGGATAGCAGGAACACTCTGTGTACCAATTTTTTTTTTAACCCCAGGCTGGGGTGAGTCTCTACTCAATGTAAGATGAGGGCCCCAGCCCACCAGAGCACTTTCTTTTCCCCTCCTAGTGAGGATCATTCTCTTCCTGGAGGCCTTTCCTCTCCTCCACCCTTTACAAGCTTTCCCACTTGCTGGCCACACCCATCAACATTTGCATCTCTTGGTGCTGAAACACTTTATTTTCTCAGTTACTCAAATGGGAGATGGAAAGGGTCAAATATTCCAACATTTGATACAATTACAATTTAATAATAGAGAAAACATATACAAAGAAATTCAATACACAAAGTAGAGTGTGACCAGGACACAATGGGGTAAAGTAGGGGTGTGCTGGTAAATGTTTAATAACCGGCTCTCTGGGAGGAAAAATGCATTATGAAACTTAGAAGTTTAATCATTAATTCATTATTAATTATCAATTAATTTTTCAATTACTTATTCAATTAATTCATTATCTTCCTCAGTCTAGACAATCAACAAAACAATAACTCAAACCTTGATTTGTAGCATTTGCTGATTTCTGACATTTAAATGCTCATACTGATAATTTAACCCTTGGCTCTGGTGAGCTGGTGTGAGGTGACTTTAGCACACCACAGCTAAATACTCAGCCAAGAAGTTCAGGTTTTATTCCAAAGGCAAGTGGGTAGCCCCAGAAGTTCTTGGAGCAGGGTGCTGAAATAATTAAGAGCACATTAGGAAGATTATATTGGTAATTGTGTAAATAATGGACTGGAGAGTCAAAAGACTCGGGCAGAAGCCTCTTATAATAGCCTTAGCGCTGTTCCTCCCGCCCCCCACCCCGGTTACTTTAAAAAGACCATTGTTCGGTGTGGCTTGATTATGGCACAGTGAGGAAATAAGGAAAGAGAGGGAGGGACTACAGGGGCAAAATCTGGAGGGTGGAGGGGAAGTAGATGTATATATTCGACAATTTCAAATATAAACAGGAGCTGACCCGGTATGCAAAGGAATATCGACAAATCAGTAAATAATAACTCTAAAAACAGCGGTCCTCAAGAACGGCTGTTTTTTTGTTTGTTTGTTTTTGTTTTTTCAAATGAGACCTTATTGCTGTGTAGAGACCTTCCGAGAGAAAACTTTCCATACCAACGCAGATTCGACCTCTGCTGTCATTTCTAGTCCTTCGGAGTTAGCTGCAAAGACTGACCGATTCAAAGACACCCTCGATCTTACAATCCACTTGTGTTAGCGGCGAGACTTCAACCTATTTTAAGGACATAAAATCCTGATTTTAAGGACATTTCTCGAGGCTCTCCACTAGGGCTGCCTCTATTTACTTATTCATTGTTAAATCCTGCCCTTTCTTCCTCTATGGTGCATAAAACATAACTCTCCCCGCAGATACCTCCAACTTTTCACCCGTCCCCACCCTGCCTAATGGGGAAAGCCCGATGATTGGTGGAGGAAGGGAAACAGTTTGGTGAAAATGCGAAGTGGTTGGGACTTTCATTTTCTTTTTGAACTCCTTCTCCCCCCCCCCCGCCCCCTCCCCGCCCTGGTCTCCTTTCATCACCTCTTACACCAGCCCTCAATCACAGGCTCTTTTACCCAATTGAAAACCTATCAAGACTTGACATAAAAACAGCATAAGCCTGGTGCTTGCTTCATCAGGCAGGAAACTTGAAAACAGTAGGGGGATGTGGCCGGCTTAATTATCTGGGAGGACACTTTCTGAATAAGAATAGAAAAAACGGGATCAGCCGTTAGAATTCATCTTCCTTGTAGTCGTCACCCATTTAGCGAGTGCTTTCCCAGTGCTGGGCCCTCTGCTTGATGCTGTAGGGGTACAAGAAAAATAGGAGAATTGGCTATTATGTCTAGTGGATAGAATGTAAGACTTGGAGTCAGGAAGATTTAGCTTAGCCTGCCTCATACATTTACCAGCTGTGTAAAATTAGGCAAATCACTTCACTTACCTGAGCCTCAATTTACCCATTTGTAAAATGGGGACCAACAGATCTAGAGCACTTCATTCATGGATTTGTTATGAGGAACAACTTTTTAAAATTATGGAGGGACAGCTAAGTGGCACAGTGGACAGAGTGCTGGGCCCGGAGGATGATCTGAGTTCAAATCTGATTTTAGACACTTACTAGCTGTGTGACCCTGGGCAAGTCACTTAACCCCAGTTGCCTCTAAAAAAATTAGGTAAAATGTTTTAAAAACCTTATAGTATTATATAAATGTCAGTTATCATGCAAGTAAATGAAACATAATACAATATGTAAGTGAAAATATTGACTTCACTTCAGATGAGATGCATAAATAGCACCCTGGATGGAATAGGGGAGCTGCCATACATGCTCAAATAACAGCCCCCTGTTATCAATGAATCTGGTTTTATAAAGCTTCTTCATTGCCATTATATATATATATATATATATATATATGATTGCCTATATATATAATTGTCTATATATTTATATCAAACCTCACACGGCTAAGGAATCCCAAAGAGAAAACCAAATGCTCTGGGAAGTTGGGATGTAGGCATTCATCCTCCTAGTAAGTCTTATAGTGCTATAAAAATCTGACCAGGGGTCCTTGTCTATTTTTCTTATTAAGATGGAAAAAAAGGAAAACAATGATAATTTGCGATAAAGTTAAATCAGGTTTGAATTTCAGTTATGCAGTGTGGAAGGTATAGTTAAGCATAATTTTGTTTAAAAACATGTATTTATTATGTCTGACCATGTTATGCTTGTGCTCAAAGGTGTGCTGGTAAATGTTTAACAACCAGCTCTCTGAAAGAAATGCATACATGACACACTTTGTATGTTTAATATGCATTATTAACATTCTTCCATTACTCTTGTATGTCTAGGTAGTCAACTGAATGATAAATCAAGGTCTAATTTGTAGTATTTGCCATTTCAGAGAGGTAGATGCTCACACCAAAAATTTAACAATTGGCTTTCGAGCCAGTACACCCCTGTCTGTATTCAATAAATTCCAAGGGCTCTCTGTTGCTTTTAGAATCCAATATAATTTCTTCTATCTGGCTTTTAAAGTCCTTTACAACCTAGTCCCAAACTACCCTTTCTTAACTGCCATTTCCACTTCATCACTATTGTTATTGTTTACCCTTCATTTTTGAAGAGGACCAGTGATATCACAGTGATATCTTGACTTGCCCATGAATTGAATTTAAGTGAGGTAGAGCTGCACAAATTATCAACCTCATTTTCTCTTCCAGAGTCATCAAAGTCCAGCGGCAGGACAAAAATCAGGAGGAGTGGTGGATGACCTTGGTGTCTTTGATGTCTGACCAAGCTCTAAGTGCTTCACAGCGCCTGCTTCAACAGCCTTCATGGCCATTGGAACAAATTATTCTCATATGCCCCTTCTGCAAACTGAAGTCTTCACATGTTTGGGCTAGACATCCCCAAGTCTGAGGCCTGCAAGACATCCTCAGCCCTCAACAGGTTTAGCCTGTCAGCTTAGACAGTTTACTGGGGTGTGGCAGCTGCACCTGTTACAGCTTTTTGGAACTATAGGTGAGAGCTGGGTGAAAGTTGGACACCCAAGGGGGATGAGCAGCCCTGAAAAGGGCTCAGCAAGCCCTCACAACAGAGGTGCTAGTCCTGGAACACTCCACACACCCCTTTGTACCTATCTGCTCTCAATCTAGCTTCATCTATAAATGACTTGGGATAATCTGACTGATTTAGTTGAGTCTCATGCCAAGCTTTCTATAAATTGGTTTTCCTTCTCTATGCTTGGTGCGGTGTTGGGAGGTGATGCTGCTCATAATCTTCCTTAACATTTCTGCTTAATGTTTTTCAAATAAGTTTGTGTTTTCTCTCCATCCTCTCACCCTGTCCATTAAAAAAAATCCTTTGTAACAAATATGCATAGTAAAGTAGAACAGATTCCTACACTGGCCATATCTGAAAACATGCATCTCATTCTACATCTTGAGTCCCTCAAGGAGAAGTTGGGCCCTCTGGAATTGTGGGGTGGCCACTGAATGTAATGGCAGACCTGTAAGGTCTTTCACAATTTTTAGTCTTTATAATGTTCTCATGTGAATTATTCTCCTGATTCTGCTCGTTTCACTCTGCATTAGTTTATTTAAGTCTTTGGAGGTTTCTTTGAAACTATCCCTCTAAACATTTCTGTCTCAATATAATTCTACCCAATACTGGAATTTGTCATTTAGACCTTTCCCCTACAGTTCCTCCTTCTACCTCCTCACATTGACAGAAACCTGCTTTCCCCTGGAAGATATTCTTTTCTCAAATGCCTTTACTGTTGCTGCTCTTTTTCTCATTCCTCCTGACTCATGTTTCAATGCAAGGTGGTTGGTAAACTCCTTGCCATCCACTGCTAATTGCAGATGATTGTTCCTCTACCATCTCTCAACAACTTTCTCTTCTTTTGAAACCTATGCCACTTGCTCGAGATTCTTGTTCAGATGTGGCTTGGACTAAGTGGCCTTGAAAATCTCTTCCAGCTCTGAGGTTCTATGATTCAATTACCCATTCCACTTCTCCCACCAATAAGTCCAGCCATGTCTTAAGTTTTGTCATAACTTGGAATTGCTCCACTGTCGAAATCTCAGACTTTGAAATTCCTTCCTTTAACCACAGACTTTCCCACCACCTAATCCTGTTGAACTTGTTCTCTGTTCACATTGTGACAATGGATCCCTTAACACTCCTCTATTGTCCCAGTTCATCAGTCCAGTTCTGATCTAACTCCTTTCCCTGCTCCCAGCCTTGACATCATGGCCACCAGCCTGTCAATAAGCATTGATTAAGTGTGTACTATGTGCCAGGACTGTGCTAAGCACTGGAATGCAAAGAAACAGGAAAGACTGCCTTATTCTCCAGAAGTTCACACTCTAATTAGCGAAACAATATGAAAACCACTACATACAAATAAGAGCCTCTCCTTGTCCATACCATGCCTTTTACCACTCAACTGTCCAAATTCTCCACTTTTGCTCCCAGTATGCTAAGTTCTATTGGAGAAAGTAATGAAATCAGGACATTTTCACCCCCTCCGTAACTACATACCTTATTATTATTTTTTCCAATTACATTTTTTATTTTCAACATTCATTTTTTTAAAAATTTGAGTTCCAAATTCTCTCCCTCCTCATCCCTCCCCCACCCATTGAAAAGGCAAGCAATATGATATTATATATATGAAGTCATACAAAACCTATTTCTCTATTAGTCATGTTCCAAAAAATAAAATCAAAAAAGGAAGAAAAAAAAGTGAAAAAAAATGATTCAATCTGTACTGAGAGTTCATCAGTTCTCTTTCTGGAGGTGGATAGCATTTTTCATCATAAATCCTTTAGAATTACCTTGGGTCATTGTTTTGATCAGAGTAGCTAAGTCTTTTACAGTTGATCATCATTACGATATTGTGGTTACTGTGTACAATGTTCTCCTGGTTCTGCTCACTTCACTTTGCATCAGTTCATGTAAGTCTTCCCAGGTTTTTCTGAAACAATCCTGTTCATCATTCTTAGAGGACAATAGTATTCCATCATAATAACATACCACAACTTGTTCAGGCATTCCCCAGTTGATGGGCATCTCTACAGTTTCCAATTCCTTGTCACCACAAAAAGATCAATTATACATTTTTTTAAATACAAATTGGTCCTTTTCTCTTTGATCTCTTTGAGATATGGTCCTAGTAGTATTGCTGGGTCCAGGGTATGCACAGTTTCATAGCCACTTGGGCATAGTTCCAAACCGTTCTCCAGGGCCAACTCTGCCCACAGCCAACTACAAATTTATACTACTCATACTTGGCTATGTCATCCATGCTGCTCCACTGTCCTTTTTTTTTTTTGCATCATGACTCTAGAGCAGGAAGATTCTTCAGAGATAATCTAGTTCAACCTCTTTCATTTTAGCAGTGAGGAAACTGAGGCAGAGTCAGGTTAAATGATGTGCTCATAATTCCAAAATTCAGTAGTCTTTCCATTGCACCATAGTGTTTTTAGATGCCTTAAAGTCCTACCAAACTGACAAAGGCCTGAGGAGTGGTCCAATAAGATAATGTATGTTTTTGATCTGAGAATTAGCCTAGCTAAATTCTGAGAGGCTCAACACAAGATATTTGGCTACCAAATGACCAGGTTTTTTTTTTGGGTGATAGCAGTTCATTAACTCATTTATTAAGGCATGGAGATACAGTAGGTAGATGTCCTATACGAGCAGAAATTCCAAACTTTTTCTAGTCTCCTCAAGTTCTCAACCACACCTGGAATGAGTTCCCTCTTCATCCCAGTTTTTTTTCTCCTATCTTCCCCCATCTTTTCCTCCTTCCCTCCTATCTCCAATGAAGTAGGGTCCTTCCTCTTTTATGAGGTTAGCTTTGTACTGGTGTCCTCAATCCCATTTCTCCTCTGACTCCCCCATATCCTCATTCCATCAATAATGCCATCTCTTTTCTGAATGTTCTACCTCTCCTTTTATACTAGCTCCTTCCACTCTGACTTTTCCCTTGGGAGAGGGAATTTAGTGTAGTGGAAAGATCACTCCTGTAATCAGGAGAGATCTGGTTTGAATCTTCCCTCTGATGCTCACTGGCTTTGTCACCAAGTCATTTGACCTCTTTGCCCAAACTGTTCATGGACAGGAATCCCTTCCACAACATTTCCCAGAAGTTGGTCATCCAGTCTCTACATGAATACCATGAAGGGTGGGTAACACAACATCTCCTGAGGTAGTTCATTTTGGAAGTACTAGAATTGTTGTACGATCTTTTTCAGAACAAAGTTTTGAAACAAAACCAAAGTTTTTCTTCATGTCAAGGTTTTTTTATCCTAATAAGAAATGGGAAATAAATATAGATTAAAAGCAACAATGAGTATAAGACACTTAAGTTTTCAGTGGCATATATATGCATATGTGTGTATATATATATATATATATATATGTATATATTTGTGTGTGTGTGTGTGTGTGTATGTTATATATTTTAAAGGAATAGCTAAACTGCCACAGCATCTTTCTCACCCAGTCTCCTTCCCATTCAGAAATTGTGCTTTGCATTTCAATGCAGAAAGAGATAATTAATAATATAATATGATGATTCTGCATTTGACAGTGGGAGAAAATCATTAGACAGAAATTATTGTTAGGGGAGCTAGGTAGCACAGTGCATAGAGTGCTGGGTCTGCAGTTAGGAACACCTGAGTTCAAATCTGGCCTCAGACACTTCCTAACTGTGTGACCCTGGGCAAATCACTTCACCCTTTTTGCATCAGTTTCCTCATCTGTAAAATGAGCTGGAGAAGGAAATGGCAAACCATTCGAGTATCTTTGCCAAGAAAACCCCAAATAGGGTCACGAAGAATCATACAATATTAAACAACAACTTATTGTTCAATACATCATAGAATTATATCTTTATAATTTTTTAATGTCATATTGTTACAGTCATTACACAATTGTTAGAGCTGAAAGGGATGTTGGATATCAACTCCTTCATAGACCAGAAGACTGAATGAGATACAGAAAGTTTAAGTAACCTTTCCAAGGGCACATAGCCAACATTAGAACATAGATCTTTTGACCATCAAATTTCTTCTTTGCATATGTTGTGTGACATAATCCAATTGAAACATAGTCTTCAGGGCAGCTAGGTGGCACAGTAGATAGAGCACCGGCCCTGAAGTCAGGAGTACCTGAGTTCAAATCCGGCCTCGGACCAAACACTTGACACTTACTAGCTGTGTGACCCTGGGCAAGTCACTTAACCCCAACTGCCTTAAAAAAAGAAAAGAAACATAGTCTTCAAAATTTGGTGCAGGTTGAGTTTTGTAGCCATTTAAGGATTCTAGTTATTGGTACATTAACCTTAAAAAGCAAGAAATTTCTTGATCTTCTGGTTATTGTGTTCCAGGATTCTAATTCTTAAGGTAAGCAAATAAGATGCATAAGAAAAGCAAAACTAATCATTTGTCAAGAAAAACACTGAGCAAATTCAATAATTTTCTTTGATAAACTAAGTGAGATAAAGGTACAAAATAACTGCATGGGAATATTTATATTTCTGACTATTATACTGTTTTTACAAAGTTGAAAATTCTTTCAAGTGGTTCACTGCAATGATACCTTCATAAGGCTCCTTGTTCTCTAAATAAAATATGGTCTACAAAGAGGTTTGGTATCTTGAGTTATAAATGGATACTCTCTCTATTGATGGTGGAAGACATGAAACCAAAGTCCATCAGGCTTAGTTGGAGTCTCTCCTTCTCCTTTTGAAATAGAGAAGAAAACAAGTACATCATGGGAACTGATTAGGTTTTGACTGTGTTTATTTTTAGAACTTAATGTATGCATGTGGATTGATTGGTGAACTGATTCGTTTTTGTGCTGTGGCTGGCAATTTACACTTGGAAACTGGGGATCTCCAAGATGTGTGTGTGGATACTTCAGAAGATATAGATCCTAGGTCTTTAAATATTTTGGAAAATGTTGAGACATCTGAAACCAGACAAATAGAAGGAGCAGGTCCCAAAGAGATGAATTGGCCAGTGATAACTCTTGAGGGAAGGGTACAGAAAAGTGTCTGGCCGAGTCAGTGGGAGACAACACTGGAATCAAGGAGGGAGCAGGTATATTTCACTGGGGACATATATATGGCTCATAGAGGAGATTTATAGGTGGACATGGTAACAAGAATAGTTTAATTCACTTGTAAAGGAGGGGTAATAAAGGAAAGAGATATTTGATGAGGGTCTGGAAACAGGAAGTAATCAATGTTATTTTAGTGTTAACTTTGAGAGATATTTCTCAATGATATGTAGAGTCATATAATTTTACAGCATGATGGAACTTTAGGTAATATATATGCACATATGTAATATATCTTTACACAGATATTTTTAGAACTAGGGATAGATACTAGACTTATGATATGATTGGCATAAATAACTCCTCTGGGGAAGAAACTCAACCAATGTACCTGCTAAGTTGGCTAAAGCCCAGTAATAACTCATTTTTTCATTGTATTAAAAAAGTTAGGGCGTGGTGTTGGAGACTGGTTCCCACTGTTAGGGAGGCTAAGGTTGTGGATGGCTTGATACTAAGTCTGGCACTAATATGGTGAGCTCCCAGGTGGAGGGCCACCATTTTACCTAAGGAGGGGTGACCCCACCCAGGTCAGAAAAATAGAGCAGGTTAAAGCTTTCACACTGATCAACATTGGTATCTGCCTGTGCATGAGTCACTGTACTTCCAGACTGGATGAAATAGGAGACCCAGTCTCAATTTTTTTTAAAAGATAAATTTTGTCACTTGTTTTCTTTGATTGTATTCTCTTATTTTTTTTTTAAATCCATAGTTCAGAATAGATGACCTCTATGATTTAGTGTTTTGACCTTATGCTCCCTTGGGGTCTCAAAAATCTTAAAAAAATAATTTTCGCAGAATCACAAAGTTTTAGAGTTGGAATATGCCTCAGAATTGATCAAGTCCAACCCATGGCTCAAAAAGATTGTCTCAACAAGATATCTGACAAGATATCATTTGACCTCTGCTTGTATTTGGACAAATTGTGCATTTATGCCATCACATTTGATAATAAAAATAAACTTATACATGAGCCAAAAATATTTCTATTATTGTACATTTAGATTTTTTAAAATATAGCTATCATCAGTGTGTAAATACTAGGTCTTATTCTTTTTTCCATTTTGCATTATGTACAGATGATTCCCTATTTCTTTGTGTTCTATTTATTATTCTTCATAATCTCACCCCAGCATTTCAATGGATCTAGAGTCAGAGGAACTTTAAATCTTAGCTCTGCTCCTTGTGTGACCTTGGGTAAGTCACTATCTTTTATTTATGGCATATATATGCATATGTGTATATATATATATATATATATATACACATATATGTTGGATTTATGATTCCTCCTCTATAAAATGACAGTCCTAGACAAAATAAACTTTAAGGTTTCTTCCAGCTTTATTTTGATGCTTAGTTGTTTCAGTTGTGTCTGACTCTTCATGACCCCATTTTCTTGGCAAAGATACAGGAGTGGCTTGCCATTACCTTCTCCAGCTCATTTCATAGATGAAGAAACTAAGGCAAACAGGGTAAAATGACTTGCCCAGGGTCCCACAGCTATTAAGTGCCTGAAGCAAGATTTGAACTCAGGTCTTCCTGACTCCAGGCCCAGTGTTCTATTAACTGTGCCGCCTAACTGCTATAAGGTCCAGCTGTATTATAGATGATGCAAATTGAGTGCTGTATTTGGAGTCAGGAAGACCTGTGTTCAAATCTGTCCTAGGTGTCTACCAGCTGTGGGAACCTGGGCAAGTCATTTGGACTCCATGAGCCCCAATTTCTGCATCTATATAGTAAGGCTGTTGAGCTGGAGCAATAAGCATGAATTTTTAGGGTTAGGGTTAGGGTTAGAGTTTTAGAGTTAGACTTAATGAGATAATGTTTTTAAAATGTCTTGCAAAAGTGATGATGGTGTTGGTGATGATGATGAATCAATGAATTAACATTTATTAACCACCTGCTATATTCTAGGCACTATATGAGCTTCTTGGGATATGGAGGTAAAAAGGAAACAATCCTGCCCTAGAGGAGTTTTCGTTCTCTTTCAGGAGACAAAAGGTTACATGTATAGGGAAAAGGACTGGACCTTTGATTTCATTTGTATAGGATACTTCCAGGTGAGGAAACTCCCTCTACCAATACAGATCTACACCTTCTAGCCTCAGAGAGTTGACTCCAGCACTAAGAGGCTAAGATACTTGCCCAGGGTCACACAATTGGTACTTTTCAGAGATTGGACTCAAACCATAGTCTTCGTGGTTCCAAGGCTAGCTCTCTACCCATCATACTACACTTCTCAAGTACTTTTATAGATCAAAATAGGTACCAGGTAGTACTGGGGGAAGAGACATGGAAGCAGCTGGAGGTGAATCAAGAAAGGCCCCATGTGAGATGGCCCTTGAGCCGAACCTCAAAGGAAGCTAAGGATTCTGGGAAGAGGAACTAAGGAGGAGCTACATTCCAAGCTTGGGGATGAGACAGCCTATGTACTGATGACAATGATGATGACATTATATTGATGTATCAGTCTGTTTAGTCATTTCCCAGCCTTAGGGGATCTAGGTTGTTTCCAGTCTTTCATATTATAAATAGTGCAACCATAAACACCTTGGGAAAATAGGACTCTTTCAAAATAATTGGAGCAGAATCCCATTAAGAAGATTGCTGGGTTAAAGGGTACATCAGCTTTATAGCTTTCCCTTCCTTCTCCTGACAGGTTTGCTTTCCAGAAGGATTTTTTTTTCCTCCTAAGGGATATTAATTAGTTACTTGCAGACCCTTTACTTGCATATCAATACAAATACTTAGTAAATTAAGAAAGAGGTAGTGGGTAGTGGGCTTGTTTCTGGGAGAGGGGGACCTTTCACAAAATCAGTGTTGTTCCAATTAAATTTGTGGAGAAAGGGCGAAACCTATTCTTTTCACTGAGTAAAACTCTTCCCAAGGACAGGGGTGGAGGGTGGGAAGGTGGGAAGCAGAAGCAGTCTGGGGGAGGTAGAGGGTAGGGGAAAGGGAGGAGATCTGGGTTACTGTTTAAAAAGTCCTGGTTTTTTTGCTCCCCAGGCTGAAAGTGGCTCTTTTATCTCACAGCCAACAGCACTAAAACCATCTGTGGCTCAGTAGCAACACCATCTGGTCATACCAGCTTCCAAAGAGCTCTGCCTAGCCTGCTTTTTCAGAAACAGAGCCCTTAATGTCATATGGGACCCGGAAGCACTGTTATTAAAATGAAAGCTTCAGCACTACGGGTGGAGCAAATATGATCTTTCTGGATAATTTTTCCCCTCCCAAGGAATCTCATGTCTGGCTGGAATTTCCAAAGTGAAAGAAAACTGGGGTTTAGATTTTTGTTTTTAAGTTTGCAGCTTTTCAGAGGGCACAAATTCCCTTTTGATGAATTATACAAGATATATCTATATGTGAGATATATTTATATAGATGTATATATGTGTACATATATATATGTATATTCGTGTATATGTGTATATATATATATATTATTATATATATATATTTACCATCTTTTCATGCTCTCTTTTTTTGGGGGGGAGGGGTTCAGCCTCATATAGAATTATAGCCATCTCTTGATTATCAATATATATGAGCACTTCTTGAAGAAGTTGCAATTTAGCTGAGGCAGCCAGTCAATCAACAAGCCTTTATTAATTATCTGATATGGATCAGGTACTCCACCATCTTGCTGTATGTATGAGACACATATAGTACAAAGCAGATGCTGGTAGCCTTAGCAGGGAAAGCATTAGTAAGTGGGGAGACCAGGGGACTTTTGGCAAAATGTACCAGTCATATATTAAGCTCTTTAAGGGCAGGGGCTATTTTATTTTTGTCTTTGTATCTTCAGAACTTAGTGCCTGGCACATATTAGGTACTTCATTACTGCTTACTGAATTCAATGAAATTGAGGAATGGATCAGATTAGAAACAGTGGACCTAAATTAAAGCCAATTTATGAGACTGAGTGATTCACCAAGGACCCCCTAGTAGTGACTATAGGAGAATAACAGAATACACTGTTCAAGGTGGCATGGCTGCCCCCAGAGACAAAAGCAAAATGGCCTCTGGTAGAAGGAAAGGATGAGATCTGGTTCATGGATAATCAGAGAGTCTATTACTGTCTCCTCAGTCCCAGTACTATTATTGGATGGATTCCTAATACACTTGTGTCCATGTTACCAGGATGCAGATAAGCTTCCTCAATGGGGAGGACATGTGGGTTTTTCCCTGAAGGAAACAACATGCTTTTTATCTTTGCTTTTGGTAGTGCTCACATGTCTTTGTAACTGTCTAGCTTTATTGTTTTTGAATGCATTTTGGCTTATGAAATATAGGTGCTGACAAGAAAAAAAACCTTTAGAGTCAGACAGAGACAAAACTTTCTGAACATTAGTAGGAATGGAACTATCTCCCAGAAATACACAGAAATGCCAGATTATGAGGGACAGGCCAAGACAACCTCAGGCCATATTAAGATTGTTGCCAAAGGCATCTGCTCCCTAAAGATTAGGCATGTTCAGAACTATGCCACTGCATGCAATGCATCATAATGGGGGTGAATGACAAGAAAGGCAGGCTATGTTGACCCTCTGGTTGAATGAGGATGGGATGAAGGAGGAGCTATGTCCATGAGCTTCGAGGATGGGAGGGGCAAAGAAAATCTTGCCTTGAAGAAGACAAAGTCCTGCATTTCTGAGAGAATTTAGTATTAAACTGTGCTGTTCACTCTGAGCTTGTTTCCTGGGGTTGTTAGCTGAAGCTCAATAAGTCATTTCCTATGTTATTCCCAAAGCTGGCCAAGAGAGAGGGAAGTCAGGGGACATTAAACATAAGCAAAAAAGACCACCATGAAGACAATTGAGTTGATGTATCAAGGCTTATTGCAGAAGTTGAAGCGATAGAGAAATTCAACAAAGAATATGACGGTATTCTCCAAAATGATTTAACATATAACTTCGTATTTGGTGACTTCTATACAAAAAGAAGTATAGCGGATGACAGTAAAAAACACATTAGAAAATGTGGTTCGGGTTAAAAAAAAGAAAGTAGCCAAATACTAGTAGAACACACAGATGCCCCAAGTCTGCATATAATGATTACTGTTGCTGTTTTTAAAGAATAAGTTTTAGTGTTGTTTTTCAGTTTTGTACCAGTCATTTTCTCTTAACTTTCTGGCATCTATTATCCCAGTGAACCTTTGTTTATGGAAAACAACAGCAGCAACAACAAACCATTTAAAGAGAGTCAACTGAAGCATAAACCATGTATGACAGAATATATTGCATTGTGCATTTATTGTCCCATTTTTCTCCTGAAAGGGAGATTGGTTTCCTTTTAGATCTCTAGAGCCAGATTGTTTATTATAATTCATCAGAATTCAATTGCTTTTTAGTCTTATTGTTTGCAGTTTTATAGCATTGTGTAGATTGTTCTCTTGGCTTTGCCTTCTTCACTCTATCCATTGATATAGGTTTTCCCATGTTTTTCTGAATTCTTTATATTCATAATTTCTTACGGTACAATAATATTCCATTACATTTATATACCACCATCTATTCAGCCAGTTCCCAATCAATGGATACTTGTTTTCCTTTCTTTTTTTTCTTTGCAAAGCTAAGTGACTTTCCCAGAGTCATACAGCTAATAAGTGTCAAGTGTCTGAGGTCAGATTTGAGTTCAGGTCCTCCTGACTCCAAGGCTGGTGCTCTATCCACTGCACCACCTAGCTGCCCCCTGCATCCTCATTTTCTTTCCATTTTTTTTTTGGTTACCATAAAGCACGATGCTATGAACATTTTATCATATGTAGTTTCTATCATTGACATCTTTGGGGGAAATGCCCAAGGTGGGGGCCATTGGGTCAAAAGGAGTGAACAGCTTATTGACTTTACTCAAATTGTTTCAAATCTTTTCTTCCAGGAATGGTTGGATGAATTCATAGTTCCAACACCAGAATATTAATATGCTTGTGTTCCCATAGCCTCTGCAATATTGTGCGCTTTTTCATGTTCCCATATTTTTTTCCAGTCTGATGGGTATGAGTCAGAACCTCAGATGCATAAGAATGCATAATTTGCATGATTACTTTATTGTTAATAGTTCAGAGCATTTTTCAAGTGGTTATTGATAATTTGCATTTCTTATTCTCAAAACTTCATATTCTTTGACAACTTTTCTATTGGGGAATGGATTTTGGTGTAATATATTTGTGTCACTTGCCTATATGTTATGGATATCAAGTTTTTATCAGAGATAACTGATACAAAGACTTTTGTCCCCTTAATTGACAGTTGAATATTTTCTCTAAGAACAGAGACAGAAAGCACAGGAAACATCGTGAAAAATACCTTGGATCTATCCTAACACATAGAAAACAATTGGTTAACAATGTGGAAGTCATTTCCAAATTAGCTGTTTATGAGCAGTTAGACCATCACGCAATTAGAAAAAAGTAAAAGTGAACATTACCTTAAAAGACAGGACAAAGTAAAGAAGAGGAAGGTAAAACAGCACACACCTCATCTGTTTAACTAAGGTGCTAAAAATGGGAAATGGATGATGGAAAAGCCACCTACACCAAATATCAGCAATTCCTACAGAAGTCAACCAATTTGTAACATAAATGACGCAATAAGGAAGCCAAAAGAGTGGAAAAACCATTTTGATTAGTAAACATATTAGAAAGACATGACAGTCAATGGCAACACTACAAAATAAACTCATTTGCAAAATATCATGGGGAAGAGGGTGGAAAGTTATAAGTAGTATCACCTAAGAAAATAGCAACAAGTTGTTATAATAGAAAATGACTGTGCAGAAAACTTAACATAAATACCAGATAAGCCATTTTACTCTATGCATATGTCTCAATGAAATTGGATGGAGATTCTGGAATGGATTTAATTCAGGACAGTGCCATGGTAGTTTATGTTCAATAGCGGAATGGAATGAGACTCTTACAGATCATTTGACAGTAAACAAAAGGAGATTTTTCTTGTCCATAGAAAGAGAAACATATCCAAAGAAGATATGCATTGCGATTTGGAGGCAGCTAGGTGATAGAGTGCTGAGCCTGGAGTAGAAGACTCATCTTCTTGAGTTCAAATTTGGTCTCAGACTAGACCAGGTAGCTGTGCAACCCTGGGCAACCTCAGTTAACCCTGTTTGCCTCAGTTTCCTCATCTGTAAAATGAGAAGGAAATGGCAAATCACTCCAGTATCTTTGCAAAGAAAACCTCAAACGGGCTCACAAAAAGTCAGACATGACTGAATAACAAGATTAGCTCAATATAAACTTAGTGAACTTCCTGATTAGAATTCTAGTCTTCTGACTTGTTGGCAAGTCTTTTTGTAACTATTTAGGAGAATTATCTTCTGAAGCTAACTGATTTTGTTATGAAAAGCTGCAGTGTATATTCTCTTGCTGATGTTTAAAATAGCACAGTAGTTTAAACTCATAGATCTCTACATTGCCATCATGCCATCAAGTCTACTTTCTTATTATTTGATCATTCCCTTATCATAGTTACATATTTCAGGAACCATATTTGCAATCACCATTAACCACGAGAATCACATGACTGCTGTAGATCCTGTGAAGTCTGGTATAATGAAGCTTCTACAGAAAATAGAGGTCTTGGGAGAACTGCAAGGATACAAGACAAAGAGCCAGCCAAAACTCTAAAGCCTTAATCTGAATATTCTCAGTACCTAGGTCCTAGATGGCAAGAAAGAGAAAGCAGTCTGTTGAAGTGCCATTTCCTTAGGTCTAGGTGAGGGGAGATTACAGATCCTGGGTAGGCACTAGAATATTCCACGGGGAGTTTTAAGTGTTCTGTAAGTCTAGTCTACACCTCTGAATTAAGTAGGTGTAAGTAAATGGTATCAGATTGACTGAGTCAAGAGTTAGAATCTACAGAAGAGTGAATTTGCATTGTTCCTGGGGGCTTGGACTATGTTGTGTAAGGGACTATTATTTCAGCACCATGGCCAGGAATAGCAGTGGAGAATTGAACATTATTGCATTAGGACTGACTGACTCAGAGTTAGAATCTACAGCAGAGTGGGTTTGAATTGCTCCTGGGGACTTGGACAACGGTAATACAGGGACTATGTTATTTCAGCACCATGGCCAGGTATGGCAGTGGAATGTTGAGTTGTTCAGGATTTAGATGTCATTATGCCAACAGTAGGGAGATTTAAAGAGGAAAAAAAGTAGCACCTGTTTTGTGGTAAATGAATTTTGGCAAATTCATTTGTTCCTCACTGGTGATTCAGACCCCAAGCCTCTCTTCCTGGTGTGAGCATGTCTCAATGTTTCTCTCGAGGTATAGTGATTGGCAAAGTTATAAATAGGAAGTTTTTGCTCGTGTGGTAAGTAGCAGGAAAATAAAACTCAATTGGAGGGGCAAGGAATCAGGAATCCTTGACACCAGCTCGAGAAAAGTAGGGAGAAGAGCTAACCTCTGCAGATTCCCTGCTAGCTTCCAATCCAGTTCAACCCAATAAGTATTTATTACATGCTTACTTTGTGCAAGGCACTATCCTAAGGCACTGGGAATACAAAGACAAAATGAATGAAAGTCCCTACCCTCAAAGCTTACATTCTACTGGGGGCAATCCAACATGGAAACATAAAGATACATATGTAATAACGTGAAGAGAGGAAGGACATTAACAATTATAGGAATCAGGAGAGACTTCCCACAGGAGATAGTACATAATTGAGCCTTAAAGGAAGCTAGGAGTTCTAATAGGTTGAGGTGAGGAGAGTTTAGACATGGAGTTATATACCCCATTCCAGACATGGGCTACAGCCAATACAAAGGCATAAAAGCAGGAAATGGAATAACCAGTTCAGAGAACACTAAGTAGATAATTTAATTCAGTGCTTAATAAATGGTTATTGATTGATTGCTGTTATATCCCTTAATTGAATGCAAGTTCCTTGAGAGTAAGGACTTCTTCATTTTTTCCCCTTTGCCTCACTGGTGCCTAGCACAGTGCCTGACTCATAGTTGGTCCTTAACAAATGCTGTTGATTAATATGAAATAAACCTGGGAAGATAAATTAGAGACAGATTGTGAAGGATTTCAGTGCCAAGCTGAATTTGTATAATATTCTAGAGGTGATATGGAGCTCTTGATGCTTCTCAAGCACGAGAGTAACACAGCAAACGTGCTTTAGAAAGATCAGTTTGGCGGTTGTATGGAGCATGGATTGGAGAGGTGCCCAGCTGGAAGTTAGGAGCCCAATTAGAAGAATGTTGCAATAGTATAGGCACTTGAGATAGGGTGATGACCACATGAAAAGGAGATATATGTAAGACATGTTGTAGAAGCAAGCAACAAGAGTTGGCAACTTATTAGATATAGGAATCTAGGGAGAGTGAAGTGTTGGGGATGATATCAAGGTTGTGCACCCAGGACACTGAAGTGATGGTGGTGTCTTCAATGGAAATAGAGGAGTTTGGAGAATGAATCCATTTAGGGTGCAAGATAGTGAATTCAATTTTGAGCATGTTGAGTTTGAGATACCTCGGCAACTTTCAGGTCGGGGTGTCCAGTGTCACTAGACCGAATTTGCCAGAGGAGGTAGGAGCGCTGATTCTACTGCTCATTCTACTTTCATATCATGGTCTCAGGTGGAGAGCCTTAGCTATCCCTCACACCCAAAGCACTAGTTTGGTTTTCTCTAAATTTAGTGTTCCTCAGGCCAGAGCTATTTGCCTAGGCAATGATTCTACCAGTGGAACTGTCTGTTGTCATCTGCATCTTCCCTTCCTCCTTTCCCCCTCTTCCTTCCTCCTACTCTTAGCCTCTGTGGTCTGTGGATATATTTGATATCTTTCTATTAGCTGGAGAGATAGGATGTCAGTATTCAGATGTATGGGAGTCTGTGATAATAAGGCCTTCCTGAGAACATAGGATGCATCTGTCATTTGAAAATTATCTGAGACTCTGCCTTATCAATCTGAGGATTTATATGAGAACTTCAGACAGAGCAAATATCCCCAGGTCCATTCCTGAGCAGACCCAAACTCATTCATTAACTTCCTACCGATGGACCTCAGAACAAGAATAAACCCCAGCTGGGCTGTAAATCTCAGAGCTCTTCTAAACTGTAGCGAAACTTCCCTGTACTCCCCTTGACCTAGACCCTCAGGGGACTGTTGCAGAATTACACGAATTCTGCAAATGAGGAGCTTGGAAGTAAGACTAATATGGGTCATTTGCCTTGCTAGTTTCAACTCAGTGCAGATCTTCCTAAGACTCTTCCCTTGTCGTGCACTTAGAAAATTTTACATGGGGAGGCTTTTGGATAGGGTTCAGTTGGATAACCCTTTACCCAACTGATTTCCCTTCCTTGTCACTGAGGGTCAGAGACTCCCAGACTCAAGCCCTTAAACCTCAAATGGCTCTTTCATGTGATATCTGCTATTCTTCATGATCTTTAATTCCTGAAGAAATATTTTCCAACAAGTTAATTTGAGCTTAATTCAGTAATTTAGGGGCTCTTAAAGTAATATTTTTATTTTTTTCCCAATTACACATAAAGATGATTTTTAACATTCTTTTTAAAAAATTGAGTTCCAAATTTTCTTCCTCTTTCCCTCCTCTCTGCCTCCTTAAATTTGATATAAGTTATATATGTGTAATCATGTAAAACCTATTTCCATATTAGTCATATTATAAAAGAAGAAATAGACCAAAGGGGGAAAACATGGAAAAAATAAAGAAAAATAAAGAAAGGGAAAATAGTATGATTTGATCTGCATTAAGACTCTATCAGGTCTTTCTCTGGATGTGGATAGCATTTTCCATCATGTATCTTTTGGAATATTGCCTTTTATTTAAAGTTCAGTCCTAAAAAAATCCATAATCATTTCCCCTGCCTATTTTTATGCCTGCCATGCCTAACCTTTTTCTAGACCAATGCAACAAAAAGTCTGGATTTTATTTGAGATGAGGGCTGAGAATCAACACAGCTCTTTTGGTTTCCTTAAGGTAACTTAATTGAGAATCAAATTTAATCAAAGATTTGGAATAGCTTATTGAATCTAATTAGGTTTTTTTTTTTTACTATTAGCATGTTATCATTGTTTTCACTCCCAAGAACACAGTAGAGAAGGGGTGTTGATTTTGTTTTGTCCAGTTTCCAGTGGGTAATACTTGATCCTATAGCACTACTGTCCAGCTAAACTGGTTACTCCCTACCAGCTGTTTCCTCTGACCTCCTTCTGTCCACTTTCACCTCTGTGCATTTGTGTAGTCTTTCCCCATGCCAGGAATAAGCTGCTTGTAGATTTATAGCTGTAAGAGATCTCAGAGGTTATATAATCCAATCTCACTTATTTTACAGCTGGGGAAACTGAGGACCAGGGAGATTAAGTGACCTGCCCAAGGTCATAGATGTGGTGAATATCAAGGTGGGAACTGAACCCACCTCTGGGTTTGGTTCAACCCAACATTAGCTTGAATTTCACTCTAGAGCCCATGTTCTTTCCGCTGAATCCAGGGACTGCTCTGGTTTTTGTCTGCATCCTCAACACCTAGCTGCTAGCACAATGCCTGGATCATAGATGATGCTTAATTACTGCTTGCTGAATGACTAAACAGACCCCCTTCACTTTTGTGTCTGTTAAGATCATCTTCCTCCAGATACCTAGAAGTCATTCCTCTCCTCCCAAACTCTCATCTCCCTCTATTTACTTTCTCCTATGGATTTATTGGGGGTAGCTACATAGCATAGTGGATAAAGTGCTGGGCCTGGAGTCAGGAAAACTCATCTTCTCGAGTTCAGATCTGGCCTCAGATACTTGCCAGCAGTGTGCCCCTGGGAAAGTTGATTAACCCTGTTTGCCTCAGTTTCCTTATCTGTAAAATGAGCTGGAGAAGGAAATGGCAAACCACTCCAATATCTTTACCAAGAAAACCCCAAATGGGGTCACAGAATCTGAAATGACTGAACAGTAATGGACTTATTAAATTCTATTTTGTTTTACAGTTATTTGTGTAAATGTCTTATCCCACCTATTAGATGATAAACTCCTTTAGGACAAGGACTATGCCATTTTCCATCTTTGTATACCTAGTACCATAATTATTGTATAAAATAGGTGACTACAATAAATATTTGTTGAATTCCATTGAATTGATATCAGTATAACAACTTCTACTCACTCGCCCTTTCCTCTGCTTACCACTTATTAAATTTAAATGCCACAGGATATATTTTGTATTTTACTATTTGTATCCACATTCCTTGAGGCCAGGTACTATCGAAAATCTATTGAATGTTCCAAATGACAATACCTTCAGGGTTCCTCCAACCTCTCAATCTACCATTCTTATAATCTTAGAGTCATCTAGTGTAGTTCCTCCTTTCCTCTCCAATTTCTTTTTCTCTCTCTCTCCTTCCTTCCTTCCTTCCTTCCTTCCTTCCTTCCTTCCTTCCTTCCTTCCTTCCTTCCTTCCTTCCTCTTCTTCCTTCCTTCCTCCCTTCCTTCCTCCTTCTTCCTTCCTCCCTCCCTTCCTTCCCTTCCTTCCTTCCTTCCTCCCTCCTCCTCCCTCCCTCCTCCCTCCCTTCCTTCCTTCTTCCTTCCTTCCTTCCTTCCTTCCTTCCTCCCTCCCTTCCTCCCTCCCTCCCTTCCTCCCTCCCTTCCTTCCTTCCTTCCTTCCTCCCTCCCTCCCTCCTCTCCCTTCCTCCCTTCCTTCCTTCTCCTCCCTCCCTCCTCCCTCCCTTCCTTCCTCCCTTCCTTCCTCCTTCCTCCCTCCCTCCCTCCCTCCCTCCTTCCTTCCTCCTTCCTCCCTTCCTTCCTCCCTTCCTTCCTTCCTTCCTCCTTCCTTCCTCCCTTCCTCCTTCCTTCCTCCCTTCCTTCTTCCTTCCTTCCTTCCTTCCTTCCTTCCTCCTTCCTCCTTCCTTCCTCCCTTCCTTCCTCCCTTCCTTCCTCCCTTCCTCCCTTCCTTCCTTCCTTCCTCCCTTCCTTCCCTCCCTTCCTTCCTCCTCCTTCCTCCTCCCTTCCTTCCTTCCTTCCTCCCTTCCTTCCTTCCTCCTTCCTTCCTTCCTTCCTTCCTCCCTTCCTTCCTCCCTTCCTTCTCCTCCCTCCCTTCCTCCTTCCTCCCTCCCTCCCTTCCTTCCTTCCTTCCTCCCTTCCTCCCTTCCTTCCTCCCTTCCTCCTTCCTTCCTCCCTTCCTCCCTCCCTCCTCCCTCCCTCCTTCCTCCTTCCTCCCTTCCTTCCTCCTTCCTTCCTTCCTTCCTTCCTCTCTTCCTTCCTCCTCCCTTCCTTCCTCCCTTCCTCCTCCCTCCCTCCCTCCCTTCCTTCCTTCCTTCCTTCCTTCCTTCCTTCCTTCCTTCCTTCCTCCCTCCCTTCCTTCTCCCTCCCTCCCTTCCTCCTTCCTCCTCCTCCCTCCTCCCTCCCTTCCTCCTTCCTCCTCCTTCCTTCCTTCCTTCCTTCCTTCCTCCCTCCCTTCCTTCCTCCCTCCCTCCCTTCCTTCCCTCCTCCTTCCTTCCTCCCTCCCTTCCTCCCTTCCTTCCTTCCTTCCTTCCTTCCTTCCTTCCTTCCTTCCTTCCTTCCTTCCTTCCTTCCTTCCTTCCTTCCTTCCTTCCTTCCTTCCTTTCTCCCTTCCTTCTCCGTCTCTGTCTCTCTCTGTTTACCTATTTGTGTCCATGTTCCTTGAGGCCAGGGACTATTTTAAACCTCTTTCCACTTTGGTTCATCCTCCACTCAGCTGCCAAAGTGATCTTCCTAAAGTGAAGGTTTTACCATGTCATCCTCTACTCAAGAAACTCTAATGGCTCCCTGTTGCCTCTAGGATCAGATAGAGTCTTCTGTTTGTCATTCAAAGCCTTTTATAACCTGGACCCTTCCTACCTTTCCAGTCTTCTTACCCCTTACTTTACCACCCCACTTGGCTCCATGCCCCCACTCCCAGCCACACATATTCTGTGATCCAGTGACACTGGTCTTTTTGCTGAACAAGACACTCCATGTCCCAACCCTGAGCATTTTCACTGACTTTTCCCCATGCCTGGAACACTCTCCCTCCTCATCTCCAACTCTTGTGTTCCTTGGCTTGTTTCCTTGGTTAGCCTCTCAGCTAAGATCCCACCTTCTACAGGAAGCCTTTCCTGATCCTCCTTAATTCCAATGCCCTCCCTCTGTTGATTATCTCTGATTTACCCTATAAATAGTTTGTTTGTACACAATTGTTTTCTTGTTCTTTCTCCTATTAGACTGTGAGCTCCTGGAGGGCAGGAACTGTCTTTTGCTTTTTTTTTTGTTTCCACAGCACTTAAGCACAGTGCCTGGAACATAGTAGGTGCTTAATAAATGTTTATTGAGTAACTGATTCGTATTCTCAGCCTAGAAAGGCAGCATGACATGGTGGATAAGGGGCTGACTTTGGAGTCTGGAAGATCTGGTCCAAATTGCACTCTGGCTTTTTCTGGCTGTGTGACCCTGGATAAATCACTTAGCTTCTTAACTACTCTTTAAGGTAGGTAGGTGCCACAATAGGTAGAGTGCTAGGTCCGAAGACAGAAAGACCTGACTGATTGAGATACTGTCTAGCTGTGTGACCTTGGGCAAGTCACTTAACTTCCCTTTGCTGTAGTTTCCTCATCTGTAAAATGGGGATAATAATAGTACCTGCTTTATGTGAAGATCAAAAGAGGTAGTAAATAAAGCACTTAGCATAGTGCCTGACACATGGTAAATGGTATGTAAGCATTATTATTATTATTATTATTATTATTTTATTAAGATAAGTTGAAGAGAAAGTGCTGATCTGCTTTGGTAGGGAGAGTTTTTCATTGGGAGCTTCCTTTTCTTAGGAAATCACTAGTTTCATTAAAAAGAAAATCCCTACCCTGTGATAAAACTTGGAACATAAGAAATAATGAATAAGTCCTTGTTTACATAAAAAAATGCTACAGGAATAATGATAAAACTCCTTTGAAACTGCAGATTTCTCTCATGGATTTTGGGACAGTGTCAAGAGGAAGGTAATTTTTGTCAGTGTTATCCATTGGGCTTCTAATCCTGAGGATGAGGGCAACAGGATCCTTGGAAGTATGAGGCTGGAAAATCTGGATGCAGATAGCCCAAGCAAACGAGATTGCCTGGAGCACAGTATTTACTGGCAGAGCATTTGGGTATAATGGTAAACAGAGTTGAAATGTTTAATTTAAAAATACATCTGTGGCCCTCTCCTACTACTAAGGCATTTTCAAGAAGGCAGGGTTGAGAGGTCATCAGAATAAGGAGAATGTCTTATACAATGAGATAATGTAGCATCTATGTGGTACAGTAAATGGAGTGCCTAGCTTGGAGAAAGGAAGACCTGAGTTCAAATCAGGCCTCAAACACTGGTTGTGTGACCCTACACAAGTTGTTAATTCTCTGAACGTTTAGTATTTTCTAAACTGACAATTCTTTGGTGTTATTTTGGGAGTACAGAAGGATGGGAACAAATTTATTAAGTGCCAGGCACTGTGCTAAGAGCATTACAAATATTTTTTATTTGCTCCTCACAACAACCCTGGGAGATAGGTACTATTATCACCCTCATTTTACGGTTGAAGAAATTGAGTCAGACAGAGGTGAAGTGACTTACCCAAGGTCACACAGCTGGTAAGTACCTGAGGTTGGTTTTGAACTTAGGTTCTGTTGACTCCAAGCTCAGTGATCATCTGTTAGTCTATCTACTTGTCCACCAGACAGCCTTGTAGGGGACCCCTTTCCCTTTCATTTACAAGAAGATTGTGATATATCTTCAACTGAATATAAAATATTTGAAAGCCTCCTTTGCTTTGACCTTTTCTTTTGCAAAATTAAGCTCAGCAGTTCAGGGAATTGATGGAGACCTGGGTTTGAATCTTGTCTCTGTCACTCATTAGTTGTGTGATTAAGGGAAAGTCAGTTAACCTCTCTGAGACTAATTTTCCTTATCAGGAAAAAGGGTATGATATTTGTATTACTGACCTCACAAGATTGCTACAAGGGTCAAATGTTTGTAAAGCACTGTGTAAACCCAAGAGCATCATATAAATGTCAGCTCCTTTGGTGGTCTTTTGGTTTCTAATACGTGCTTTGCCCATAATAGTACAACAGCTAATTGTCCCTCTCTGATAGATCAGACAGACATCTCTGTCCTCCTGGCCAGAAAGACGTGGAAGTCAAAATCAAATTATTTTCATTTAATCCAACTATTCTTTTTTTCTTTTGTTATTATATAAAATTGTCCACACAAAATAGCATTACCAAACCATGATTAGTCTAGACTGCAGCTGTCTGTGATCTGGGAAACCAAAGCAAACGGCCAAAAGCTTTCACTTACAGGAACAATCATTAAACTAAAACCGCTGCTAAGGGGGGTTGGGGGGGGGGAAGGCACCAATTTCCCAGGGTTGGCACAACCCCTAAAGGAAGGCTTTCTTTTTTCATGATGGAATAAGAAATGATGTGCTTGTTGATTTGAGAAGAAACATGGATAGATTTGCGTGAAATAATGAAGGGCTGAATGAGCAGAACCAGAACACTGTGTACTGTAACAGCAATATTGTTTTAAGAACCACTTTGAGCAAATGAGTCATTTTGACTATTATAAACCCAAATTAACTACAAAGGACATATGAAGGAAGATGCTATCTGTATTCAGAGAAAGAACTGATAAACAGAAGTATGTATGGAATGATTATATATATATATATACACACATATATGTATACACACACATACATATGCATGCACACACATATATTTGTGTGTAATGGTAGCCATCTCTAGGGTGGAGGGGGTGGCAGAGAAAAAAAGAAAAAAGAAATTTACATGATAACTTTATTATATAAGAATAGCAAGTTATGCATAATAGATTTGCAGTTTCATGTGCAATCATTTTTTTTGATTATACTATGTTATGGAAATGCTTGTTTTATTTCATAACCTAAAAATGAAAAATTAAATTAAAAATGAAAGGCTTGTTTCTTAACATGTAAATGAGGCATTAAAGGCAAGAAATGCCTTTTTCTTTTTCTTCTTTCTATCTCTAGGGCCTAGCTCAGAGCCTTGCCTAAAGTAAGTACTTTCAAAATGTGTGTTGGATTGGATTGTTCTATTTGTACAACTTACCATCTGTGATTGATAAATATTAACATAGAATGGAAAAGAAAGGAAAAAAAACATCAATAAAACATGAAAAATAAACAGAAGAAAAGAGATTTTACTAATGGATATAAACAGGGCTATCATGTTGCTACTAAAATGAGATAATATTTGTAAAGCTTGGCATGTCTGACTCTTTGTGACCCCATTTGGGGTTTTCTTGGCAGAGATGCTGGAGTGTTCTGCCGATTCCTTCTCCAGTTCGTTTTACAGATGAGGAAACTGAAGCAAACAGGTCTAAGTGACTTGCCCAGGGTCACACAGCTGAGGACAAGATTTAAACTCAAGTTTTCCTGATTGCAGGCCCAGCACTCTATCCATAGCACCACCTAGTTGCCTGGCACATATTATACACTATAAAAATGTTCATTCCTTTCCCTTCATCTGCCTTTGTTAAATTTAATAACTTCAAAACCCCCAATGTATCAGAGATTCATAGTTTTATAATCAACCCTCAATTTTGGCCTTCTTTGTGTATTAGAATGTTGATTATTGTTAAGGTAACACTAAAAAAAGAAAATTAAAAAAAAAAAAGAATAGTAGGGCCAAGCATAGGCGGCCGAAATTTATAATCCCTACCTCAGTGGGAAGTGGAGGCTGGTAGATTGTTTGAGTTTGGGAGTTCTGAGTTGCAGTAGTTCTAAAGCCAATCTTCTATGCCTACTAAGTATGGAATCAACATGGTGAGCCTCCAAGAAATCATGGGACCACCGGACTGCCTATGGAGGGACAAAATGGCCCCAGCTCATAAATGGAGTGGGTCAAAGCTTCCATGTTGAATAACAGTGAGATTGGGTCTAAGAGTGTCCACTGTGCTTCTAGTCTGGGCAAAATAGGGAGACCTAGTCTCAAACACCACTTCAAAAAAAAAAAGAAAGAAACAATAAAAAATAAACTAGAGTACTCAATTATTATCAAGGTGAATCCAATGAATCTGGAAAAAAATATATTGGCTGAGTAAGTAATAGAATCTACCACCAGATGGCAGCAAAAACCAGTTTAAAAAAAATCCCAGCATTCTAAGTAGACTGAACTGGGTAAGGTCCTGGAAAATATCTTCATCACTTTTGACATGATCAGGGTAACCGTAGTTAACTCAGAATTGATTTTAATCATTGGGAGGAGAACTTAAATGCTCTGCTAAACCAGAAGTGAGAAAATCCAAGAGTAAGACTTCAGTACCAGGACAGCTGTCAGGAGAGATTTGCAAGAGACATTTGTTCTTTTATAGCCTTGATGGGCAATTTTTCTGGAAATTTTCTAGGCATCCAACCATGGAAAATCAAATATTTCTTTGTCCTGTGAACATAATGTGACATAGATCATAGACGATAGAATATTAGGGCTGGAGGGGACTTTAGAGATCATCTCTTGTCCAATTCCTTTATCTTATAGATGAACAAAGCTCCAGTGGAAACAACCCTTGATCTGAAGCCAGAAGACCTGGGTTGGAATCCTGGCTCTCGGACTTATGCCCTTTGTGTGGATGGCCAAGCGACTTCCACTGGCTTTTTGTTGTTGCTGAGTTGCTTCACTTGCGTTTTGACTCTTCGTGACCCCATTTTAGGTTTTCTTGGCAAAGAAACTGGAGTGGTTTGCCATTTTTTTCTCTGGCTCATTGCTTTGGCACTATGGCGCCACCTAGTGGCCCTATCATTAGGTTCCTCAGATTCCTTCTGGCTTTGAGCCTTTGAAACTACAAAATAGATGCTCAGAGAGGAGGAATAACTTATAGTAGGTCACCCAGCAAATTATAAGGGCAGCTAGGATATCAGATGGTGTCAGGATCTGGAGAGAGAAGGCCTAGATTTGACTCCTGCTTCTGCCACTTACTGTCTATATGACCTTGAGCAAGTGACTGCAATCAGTCAGTCAACAACCATCCATTAAGTGCATCCTAAGTGCCAGGTATTGTATTAAGTGCTGAGGATATAAAGAAAGGGCTGGCTAGGTGGTGAAGTGGGATACAGCGCCAGGCCTGGAGTCAGGAAGGTGAGTCTTGCTGAGTTCAAATCTGGCCCCAGACACTTACTTGCTATGTGACTCTGGGCAAATCACTTAACCTTGTCTGCCTTAGTTTCCTCATCTGTAAAATGATCCAGAGAAGGAAATGGCAAACCACTCCAGTATCTTTGTCAAGAAGGTTCCAAAATAGAGTCATGAATAGTTGGACATGATTGAAATGAAAGAAACAACAACAAATATAAGGAAAGGCAAAAAACAAAAAACAAACACCCCCCCCCCCAAAAGTTCCTGCTTTCAAGAAGCTCACAGTCTAACAAGCGACCTCATCTCTCTGGGTAGTCATTTTCTCCTCTGTAAAATGAAGGAATTAGACGTAGTCAGACTTCTAAGGTTTCTTCCAGCTTCCAGTCTAGGATCTTATGATCCTTTTGACATATTGGCAATTTCCTTAGTTTTAACTTGAAACTGTTCCTATTACAGGGCTCTCTCTTTTTCTTTCTTTCTTTCTTTCTTTCTTTCTTTCTTTCTTTCTTTCTTTCTTTCTTTCTTTCTTTCTTTCTTTCTTTCTTTCTTTCTTTCTTTCTTTCTTTCTCTCTCTTTCTCTCTTTCTCTCTTTCTCTCTTTCTCTCTTTCTCTCTTTCTCTTTCTCTCTTTCTCTCTTTCTCTCTTTCTCTCTTTCTCTCTCTCTCTCTCTCTTCTCTCTCTCTCTCTTTCTCTCTCTCTTCTTTCTTTCTTTCTTTCTTTCTTTCTTTCTTTCTTTCTTTCTTTCTTTCTTTCTTTCTTTCTTTCTTTTCTTTCTTTCTTTCTTTCTTTCTTTCTTTCTTTCTTTCTTTCTTTCTTTCTTTCTTTCTCTAACGAGTTTATTTAGACACCGGTTGGTGTGGGCGAGATTCCTAGTGAGTCTGTGCCCAGGGCTCAGTTTCTTTAATATCCTTAGAGAATGATTTCTAGTCCTGGTACTGCAACAACCTAGGGTGTTTACAGTTATCTCAAGGTGCGTTTACAAAAGGTCAATAGAAAAAGATTGGAGGACCTGAATTCAAATCCTACCACAGGAATTTGCTTAGCTGTGTGACTCTGTTCAAGTCACTTCATTTCTCACTCAGTTTCTGAATCTAAAAGAGGAGGATAGTAACACCAATTCAAGCAACTAATTATTGGTGGTGAGCCTTCCAAAAGCTCCCTGCTTTGATTTTGGGAACATTTCCATTAGGGTGATAACATCATAGTGGTATAATGTGGTATACACAATAGTGGTATAATTCTCAAAGTTCTCAATTTTGTTTTTATTATATTTTTGCCCTCTAGTCCTTAGAGGTAAGTCTAGCTTTCAGCTTTGCCCCTATAGTTCTCAGAAGGAATGCCTATGTATGCCTCTTTTAGAAAGGGGCAAAAATAGCCTGGATCTGCATAGATTTCTGGGATTTTAAATTTTTTGTTCATCTCCTAAGGCAAGGAAATATCACATAATTTGGAACTGGGGTAGGACTCTGTAACTTGAGGCATAATTATGAAACATTCATATGTTTCATAACAGAATTAAGTCTGCCTGATCATACCACGGGCTGAATATGGTGACTCTTACTGTTACACCTGGAATAAATTCAGTTCTCAAGTAACTGAGCAGTTAGAAGAAGCCTAGCTTGTAGAGGTGGAATACAGTAAACTAGGCAAAGGTCTACTTGGCCCATGGAATGAATCTTGCTCTGCTACTTAGCCATGTGACTTTAGGCAAGTCACTTAATGCCTCTAAGTCTCAATTTCCTTATCTGTGATGAGGAATGAGGAATGAGTGTATGGCCTAGTTCAGAGGTGCAACCTGAATTTGATTAAAAGGTAATAAAGAAATATTTAACAAATAATTATGAAGCCCGAAGGGATCCTAACATATGGTGTAGTGGCCCCCTGTTTCATTTTGAGTTTGACAGCACTGGTCTAGGTCAATCAATCAGCTAGTGGCAGATACAGGGCCAAGGGGCGGGGCTTTAAAGTCACAGGATGGGGTTCAAATTCTGCCACTGATGGATGTTTACTACCTTATGGGGAAATCATGTAACCTGCTTAGGTCCCAATTTCCTCATCTCTGAAATAAGGAACCTTTATGGCTCCAGATCTCTAATCCTAATCCTAACCTTAGCTATCTTGAATGTCCTACTGGGGCTACAAAGAGAAAAATAAAACATGCCTGATCTCAAGGAACTTATACTCTTTTGGGGGAGACATTATGTAGATAACACATGTATTTTTGTTGTTCAGTTTGTCTGACTTTTTGTGACCTCATTTGGGGTTTTCTTGGCAAAGATGCTAGAATGGTTTGCCATTTCCATCTTCAGCTCACTTTACAGATGAGGAAACTGAGGCAGACAGGGTTAAGTGACTTGCCCAGGGTCACATAGCTAGGGAATGTCTGAGGCCACATTTGAACTCAGGAAGACGAATCTTTCTGACTCCAGGCCCAATATTTTATCTACAGCACCACCTAGCTGCCCATAAGCAAGTATAAATAGAATAAATGCAAAATAGTTCGGAGGGAGGGAAGTCACTAGCAATTGAATGAATCAGAAAAGGATTCATGAGGGGCAGCTAGGTGGTGCAGTGGATAGAGCACTGGCTCCGAAGTCAGGAGGACCTGAGTTCAAATGTGACCTCAGACCAAACACTTAACACTTACTAGCTGTGTGACCCTGGGCAAGTCACTTAACCCCAATTGCCTAAAAGTAAAAAAAAAAATTTAAAAAAAAGGATTCATGGGGGGCAGCTAGGTGGATAGAGCAATGGCCCTGGATTCAGGAGGACCTGAGTTCAAATCCAGCCTCAGACACATAACACTCACTAGCTGTGTGACTCTGGGCAACTCACTTAACCCCAGTTGCCACACACACACACACACACACACACATACACACACACACACACACACACACACACACACACACACACACAGAGAAAGAAAAGGATTCATGTAGAAGATGGTGCCTGACCTGAATCTTGAAGGAAACAAGGGAGTGTTTCTCTAAGGAAGAAGCTCTAAGGGAGTGAAAGGAGGGGGCGATAAAGATAGAGTACATCTGGGCATAGTAGGAAGAGCCAGAGCAAAAACATGGAGGCAAGAAATGGAGAGTTATTGTTATGAGGGACAACAGGAAGACCAATTTAACTGAACAGTAAAACAAGGAAGGGGAGTCATGTATAACACAGCGGAAAAGGTAGGTTGAGGCTAAACTGTGAAGGGTTTTGAATAACCCAATAGCAATGAATACTTCTAGGGTTCCTCCTACCTCCCAATCCATGATTCTATGATCTTAGAGTCATCTAGTGTAGTTCTTCCCTTCCTTCTTTATCTTCCTTCCCTTCTTTCCCTCCTTCCCTCCTTCCTTCCTTTCTCTTTCTTTTTCTTTCTTTCTTTCTTTCTTTCTTTCTTTCTTTCTTTCTTTCTTTCTTTCTTTCTTTTTTTTTTTTTTTTTCTTTTTCTTTTTTTTTTTTTCTTTCTTTCTTTCTTTCTTCTTTTTTCTTTCTTTCTCTCTCTTTCTTTTTCTTTCTCCTTTCTTCTTTCTTTCTTTTCTCTTCTCTCTTTCTTCTTTCTCTCTTTCTCTCTTCTCTCTTTCTCTCTCTCTCTCTCTTCTCTCTCTTTTCTTTTCTTTTTTCTTTTTCTTTTCTTTTTCTTTTCTTCTTTCTCTCTCTCTCCTTTCTCTCTCTCTTCTCTTTTTTCTTTTTTCTCTCTTCTTTTTGTTTCCTTTCTTTTCTTCTTTCTCCTCTCTTTTCTCTCTTTCTTCCTTCTCTTTTCTCTTTCTCTCTTCTCTCTTCTTTCTTTTTCTCTCTTTCTTTCTTTCCTTTTCTTCTCTCTCTTTCTTTTTTCCCTTTCTTTCTTCTTTCTTTTCTTTCTCTCTCTCCTCTCTCTCTCTCTCTCTCTCTTCTTTCTTTTCTTTTTTTCTCTTTCTCTTTCTCTTTCTTCCTCTTTCTTTTTTCTTTCTTTTCTCCTTTCTCTCCTCTCTCTTTCTTCTTTCTCTCTTCTTCTTGCTTCCTTTCTCTCTTTCCTTCCTTCCCTCCTTCCTCTCTCTCCTTTCTTTCTTCCTTCATTTTTTTCTCCCTCTTCTTCTTTCTTTTCCTTTCTTCCTCTTCTTTCCTTCCTTCCTTCCTTCCTTCCTTCCTTCCTTTTTCCTTTTCCTTCCTTCCTTCCTTTCCTTCCTTCCTTCCTCTCTTCTCTCTCTCTCTCTCTCTCTTCTCTCTCTCTCTCTCTCTCTCTTTCAGAAATTAAAACCCAGAGAAGTAGTGACACCTCCAGCTGGACCCATTACCTGGATTAGAGAGAGTGAGGCTTTGGGGCAGCTAGATGACGCAGTGGATAGAGCACTGGCCCTGAAATCAGAAGGACTTGAGTTCAAATCTGCCCTCAGACCAAATACTTGATAGATACTTGATACTTACTAGCTGTGTGACCCTGGGCGAGTCACTTAACCCCAATTGGAGAGAGAGAGAGAGAGAGAGAGAGAGAGAGAGAGAGAGAGAGAGAGAGAGAGAGAGAGAGAGAGAGAGAGTTTGCCTTAATCAACACAAGTTCATGGTTACCAAATTGGCCTGAAGCCACAATGAGGGCCATACCTGGGAGGGGTAGCACTGTCCATACTTCTAGGTCCTATAGCAAATTTAGTTCAATGAGCTCCCATGCCTTATAGCATTTAGGGAGAGAGGAGCCAGGCATCTGTTCTTGCCAAGAACCTGCAGAAACTCCAATATCTTAGGGGATGCCTACTTCAGCTGAGTGTGGTGCGGTCCACAGTCTTTAAAACAGCTCTATGTGGGGAACAGGCTTGATACCTGAGCACAGGCTGGGGGAAGTGGGACAGGAGTGTGGGGTTGCCTGCAAACAGGAGGCTTTATGTGGCCTTGACTTTCTATCACTGTGCCTAGCCCTTGCCCACCTAAGATCTTCCCCATGTGGAAAGGAGGTCAGTCTGGGACCTGGGGGCCAGGACTGGAGGATCCCTGATCAGGTGGAGGGGAGGAAGAAATGAATTTCTAAGCATGGGCATTTCTGTCATGTCAGAAGATGACAGGAAAGTGCAGGCTATTCTGTTAACTATAAATTCCCCATTTGGAGGGTACTGATCCTTTCCTCATGGCCTGGAGTGAGACAAGAGGATAGTTGCCTAGAGCTATGCCTCTGGGCACTGGAGGAAGGATGACCCATGAGGTCCAAAAATGATATATTTCCTTCTGTGACCCACCAAGGTGTGACTAGCCCACTCAGGCACACATAGCTTGGCCTCAATAAAATCTGTGGTCAAATTCCTATTCTCATCACCTTCTTATCTTAGTCCAACAGTTGGTCTCCCAGCATCTAGTCACACTTGTCTCCACTCTATTCTCCATACCGCTGTCAAAATAGTATTCACAGCACAAGTGTCTGGCTGTGTCATGGCTGCTCAGGAATCTTCCGGATTCCCTGTTATGTCTAGGAGAAAGTATGAACTCTTCCACTTCATCTTTAAAGCTGATCAAAATCTCCTAGTCTTCTTTCCTGGACTTACTGTATGTTAATTCTCTTCAGGATCTCTGATTTCCAGTCAAATTGGCCCACTCATTGTTCCCTGTAGGTGCTATCACCTCTCCCTTCTCTGTGACTTTTTACTGGCTATTGTCCATGCATGGAATTCATGCCTTCCTCACTTCCATCTCTTACAATTGCCTGTTGCTTTCATTTTTAGGTTCCACGACATGCAGGCAGCCTCTCCCGATCCCATAGTTGTTAATATTTTCCCCTTATTCAAATAATCATGCATATCCTTACCTGTGGATATGCTGTGTCCTCCTAGTACAATGTAAACAACCCAGAGGGCAGAGATGGTGCATCTGTAGCGCCTAATGCTGTGCCTTGCAAAAGGTGGATGCTTAATAAATGATTGTTGGATTGGAGCACTGGAAGCTAGCAGAGCTACGGCAGGTGTGTGTGGGGGTGATCTCCTCACCTGCTCCCTTCATTCCAGCATCCCGGAGTTTCTGCTTCCCCCACCCCTAACTAAGGGCACCTTTCCTCTTGTCTCTTGCTTTAGTTGCAAAAATTCAGTCACATTTCTGCCCGAGGTCACAAGAAGCAGAACCACAGAACCTTGGTCTGCTCACTCTAAATTTGGCATCCTTCCCACCAGTCAGAAAGGAGTCCAAAGTCCTCCCTCCTGTCCACTTGCATGGGCCCAGAAAGCACTCCCCCACACATTTCCTCTCTTAGAGTCTTTCACTTTCTTAGTAGCTCAGTTTAAGCACCATCTCTTACTTGAGGCCTTTCCTGACTTCCCTGGTTACTTGCGCTTCTCTTTGAAATGGCCTTGTATATGCTTATATGTTTACTAGTTGGCTCCTTGATAGAATGTAAGCTCCTTGAGGGGACGGCCTGTTTCTGTTTCACCTTTGTATCCTCAGTGCCCAGTACAAAGTCTGGCATACAGTGGGTGCTTCATAAATGCTTGTTGATTGATTACATGTGTATTGACTTTTTTTTTCAAGTTACCAGGGCCTGTACTCTTTTGGGGCTCAAATTGTTTTCCATCCTTTATTTACATCAGACTTCAGTGATCTAGAATTCCTTCCACGTGGGCACTTCTATCATTGACAAAGATTGCAATCCTTCTGTAACTTAGTAGATGGTCTTTGAGAGTTGCTGTGGCCAAAAGCTTTCTCCCTCCCACCCCTACCCCATGCCCAACCTGAAAGTGAACCTCTCTGAACTTAGCTTGGATGATCTTTAAAAGCGAAGACCATGCAGTCCATCACCAAGCCCCTAAGTAAAGCTTTTCCTGCTTGGTGAAATCTTCTAGTTTGTGCTGTGCTGGTGTGATCTCCAAGAACCTGGGGTCATCTTCACACCATATCAGAGTACGGCTTAAATGGAAGATCACCCCATTTCCCTCAGGAAGCTTGCATTCTCCTGGGGAAGACAACATGTGCAAATATATGCTGTATGTGTATAATAAATCCGAGGTAATTTGGGAGAGGCTACATGTCATGGAATCTGAATTTTTTGGAGAAGAAGAACAAAAGTAAGAGCTGCAATTCAGAGATTTTGTATTTCAAAAGTTCTGCTTACTTAAAGCGGTCCCCAGCTGGCCCTTGTATTCTGTGTCTGGCTCTGCTTCTCTCTAACCTGTTACTGCTATTATTAAAAATAAGAATTAACTTCACTGCTTAATGATATCCTCCCACTCATACTTATTGCTCAAGGATTTCAAAATACTAAGGAGAATATTGATTTGGGTATTGTGGGTATTTTCTTCTCTTTTCTGTAACTGAAGTCATTTAAGCTCTCTGGGCCTCAGTTTCCTTAACTGAAAAATGAGAAGTTGGATGATCTGGCCTCAAAGGACCCTTCTATCCCTAAGTCTATGATTCTGAAGAGACAGTATATAGCACAATGGAAAATTGTTTAGTCGTTTTTCAGTTGTGTCTGACTCTTCGTGACTCCATTTGGGGTTTGCTCGGCAAAGATACTGGAGTGGTTTACCATTTCCTTCTCCAGCTCATTTTACAGATGAGGAAACTGAGGCAAACAGGGTGAAGTGACTTGCCCAGGGTCACACAACTAGTAAGTGTCTGAGGCCAGATTTGAACTCACGAAGACAAGTCTTCCTGACTCGTAGCGCAGTGCTCTATCCACAGCCACCTAGCTGCCCCATGTGCTGACTCTAAAGGCAGAGAATCTGGGTACAAAAATCTGCCTTTGAGGAATCCTCCCTTGGACTTTGGGCAAGTCATTTAATATCCATTGGCTTTTGTTTTCTCATCTGTAAAGTGAGAGGATTAGATGAGATGGCTTCTGAGGTCCCTTCCATCTCTAGACCTATTATCCTGTGAATCTGACCTTGACCTTTTCTCTCTTTCTGTAAATCACATCATCAATTTTAACTTCATGGGGCCACAAGAATAGGAGCAAAATCAACTGAATCAAACCTATAAATGGATTTTTTGATTTAGAATCAGGATCTGGGGTTGAATCCCAACTCTGACAATGATCACCCGTGAACAAGTCAATTAACCACTCAACCTCTGTTTGCTCACCTGTAAAATGGGGGTTGGGGGTGGGAAAGCTTGGATTACAAAATCTCCAAATTGCAGCTCTGACTTTTGTTCCTCTTCTCCAAAAAATTCAGGTTTCATGACATGTACCCTCCCCCAAATTCCTTTGTATTTATTATACATATATTTGATTTATACATATATACATACATACACATACATGTATATGTATGTGTGTATACACACACACACATACATACATGTTGTCTCCCCTGATAGAATGTAAGCTTCCTGAGGGCAGAAACTATTTAACTTCTGTCTTTGTATTCTTAGCTCCTAGCACAGTCCCAGGTACAAAGTAGGGGCTTAAAAATTTGCGTTGATTGATCTATTGGAAGGAGAAGGACTTTTAAGGTCAAGTCCCTGGCTAGTGATTTCATGTTTTTTGTTTGTTTGTTTGTTTTTTTTAGCAGTTGGGGTTAAGTGACTTGCCCAGGGTCACACAGCTAGTAAGTGTCAACTGTTTGGGTCTGAGGCCGCATTTGAACTCAGGTCCTCCTGACTTCAGGGCCGGTGCTCTATCCACTGCGCCACCTAGCTGCCCCCTGGCTAGTGATTTTAAAGGCAATTTTTATACTTACACATTATAGAAACTTACATGGAAAACAACACAGACAAATTTGACACCTTGACTGTGGGTGTCTTTGATTCCTTCCTCTCTCTTGCTCCCTATAATTAACTGGTCTCTCAGGCTTCTGTAGTCTTCCTTTGTAATATTACTTAGACATCTGTTACTGCTGCCACATTATTTATTAAGTTAGTCATTACCTCTCACCTGGACTGGTGTTTGTTGTTTTATTCTAGAATTTTCTTTTGGATCTCCACTCTGTTTGAAATAATGAAGAGTAAAATGAGCAGAACGAAGAGAATGTTGTACGCAGTAACAGAAGTATTGTTGGAAGGGTAAATGTGAATGACTAAGCTATTCTGAGTTAGATGAATATTCAGATAGACTACAAAGGACCTATGGAGTAAGACAGTATTCACCTCTGGAGAAAGAACTGATATATGGAACTATATATTGTATAGTTTCACATATATATACACACACACACATATATATATATACATATATATACACACACATATATATGTATATATATGTACGTGTGTGTGTGTGTGTATATATGTGTGTGTATATATGTGTGTGTATATATATATGTCAAATGTTGGTCTTTTCTAGTATGGGGATGGGAGGGAGGGAAATAGCTCAGAACTCAAATGTAACCCAAAGAGAAAATAGAATAAATATTAAAAAATCTCAGCTTTCTCCTTTTCTACTTCATCTTACCATGATCTCTCTACTCTCTGAACTCCTATGTCGATTTTTGTTTGCACCATTTGCTTTGCTGGTTTAATTCATTTTGACACCCCCCCCCCCCAAATGTACTGAAATAAGTGAAGTTCCTCCCCTTAAGTAGCATATAATTTAACAGAGGGAATAAGCCATGTCCATGAGGAGGATGGTACCATGAGGTAGAATGTGTTAAGTTCAAGGGAGAGGTCCAAGCAAAAATGTTATGACCACTCTCAAGAAGGGGAAAATCATTTTCAACTGGGAGGATCTAAGAACGATTCGTGGAGGAGGTGGCAGTATATTCTAAGCATGTGGTAACTTTCATCAAAGGCAAGGAGACAGTAGAAAGCCACCTGAGAACTGGTGTGGAGATGTCTAGTAACATCAGATGAGGCTGGAAAGGCAGTCTGGGAGCAACAAAGCAGAGGATCTCAAATGCCCGGGGTAGGGGTCAGTTGACTTAATTCAGTGTGGGAGACAATGAGAAGCCAATGAAAACACTCACTTGACACACTGTATGTTGCCTTGTGTTGTTAATTTTTCATATATATGTCCTGACTTCCCCAACCTTTAACTCTGTGAGCATTGGAATTGTTTCTAATACTGCATTGTACCTCTTCTTATGTCTCTCACTGTAAGCACCGATACACTTTTGTGGATTGATTGCATTAGATACTGACCATTACTTGATGGAGGAAAAAGATGGTGTCCAAGCACACAAAGTGCAGCATGGAGCCAGCTGTTCAATTTTATATGAATGACTGGGAGCTTTACCTCACCAAACGGTTCACCCATAGTTTATTTACTTTCCGTAGATAAACACGACTGGACACTTGACTAGTCTGGGCCAGGGGAGGCTTTGGAGATCTTCCTCTTACCTTTTCTTCCATGGGTCTCCGATATGTGGCTGTGATGAGTGTATACAGTGAATTCAGCAGCAGCAAGGATTTCCAGAAGAGTGATGTTTCTGTCAATACCAACCATTTCTCAGTGAATCACTGAACAATGACAAAAGCCAAGCCATTGCTTCAGGTACTGTCCCAGAAAGCCACCATTGGCATTTCTGAGACATGACAAGACCAGGCATTTGTCTTAGTAACAAAAACTTATTTTTATTTTTATACAGAAAGTCAGGTATTCCAACAAGTTTCTTTACATTTCCTGGACCTTAAAAAAATTACACACAACATTTTGGACGAGGTACAATGGGAACAGAACGAGAAAGGGAGTCACCTTTTAAAAAGTTAAAAATGTGTATCTCATACTCAATTCACATTTAGTGATTTACATGTTTGTGACGGTTTGTTTTGTCTATGTACAAATGGTACATTGTCACTGACCTATCTTCAGAGTACTCTGAAGTGTAATATTAAATTACACTAAGTTTTCATGGCAACTTTTAAAACTTTCCCCCCCAATGTTTGCATGTGACTAGAAAGTGTTTTTTTTTTATTATACAATTTTTACATCACCATTAGGGATGCAGAACTCTATATGTGTTTAATAATTTACATGGAATACAGAAAGCCAGGACCTTCAGTTTCATTTGTAGATAAATATAGGGGTACCTCCCTTTATGTAGCAGACGTCTTCCTGGAAAGTTGTGTGCAGGTGGAGACTTTTCAATTGGCTATTATAAATGAATGAGTGGGGTTGGCTACTTAAAGGAAACCTATTGTTGAATTCTTCTGTGAAGTGAAGAATCACTCTATAATTTATTGATTTGATAAATCATCATGTTTTGTAAGTTGGGTTTTCTTGAACTGGGACACAACAGGAATGGGTTAGATACCATGATGATAGTGGAACTAAGATATGCTCAGAAAACATACCACTCAGCACACTCAGCGTGGACTTCATTGATAAACGGTAAGAGAGCTTCATTTGTACCACTTCTCATATCCTACTCTAAGTTTACTTCAATAACAAATGGAATGACTAAATTTAGTATGCTTCACTGGATTATTAAATTACAGTTTGGTTGATTTTCTCTCATTTAGAGGCTATGGATGAAAGTGCGCTATATGTATGAGTCTATACTTTTAAGCCCTATAAAATGGATGGCTAAATCTATGCTGATTATTTCAGCATGTACATTTTAACTTGTATTTAATTAGATTCTCAGGGAACCACTTACTTCTTTATTGATGTTTTTCTTTATTGTTATTGTTGGGATTGGGTGGCGTGTGTATATGTATGTGTATGTGTATGTATATATGTATGTGTACGTGTGGGGGATGAAGGCTTCTAGGTGGAAGGGAGGGGAGGGACAACAAACTGGTAAAAACAACCACTTAAATGTCCAATCTTGATACTGGAGGACAGGTGATGAAACATCCTTCTATCCTCACAGTTTGGGGGTGGGAGAGAGAATTACAGGTGTGGAATATTGCCTTTCCTATTGGACACAATTGTACTGTTGATTGATTTTGCCTAATTTTTTTTTGTTCTTTGTTAAAAAGGAGGGTTCTATTGGGGTCAAATACTGGAATATGTATAAAAAAGGGTGTCAAACATTTAAAGAAAAAAACCTGTTTAGTTTGTAACTATTTCTAAATCTGAAACAACTAATAAAAATGCTTGAATATTTTGAATCCCAACTTAGTGAAAACAGAAAGGCAACTTATTCCTAAGAAGTTTCTTTGACCTTATATATGTATATTTTCATCGATTCCTAAAGCTATTAAATTAAGTGTACTGTAAGAACCATTTACTATCTTTTAGAAATAGATCTGGTTGATTAGAATCTTTTAAACAAACAAACAAAAGGGTGCCATTTAGGTTAGGTTAATACAGCATATGAGCCTTGGATGTTATATGGAAAAGAAAATCAGAGAGGTTTTAGATACCTGCTTATAAAGTATATTAATTTCCTATGCACATATTAGGAAGAAATAGAAAACTATTTAATAGCAGCCTATATGTTACACGTGAGCATTCAAGGTGGAAATGTGATTTCTACATTTTTCAGAGTTCATTGTTGCTGCTGCCTAAAGACAGAGATGTCTAGGTTGCTTGGGAACTTACACTATTCACCAGTTGTATTTTCTGTCATATACAGCTTGGCAGAGTATATGCCCAAAACGTTTTCTCAATATAGTTAAGTTTTACAGACAGATTAAACAACACAGACATTGTAAAAAGTTAGAAGCTTTACATATGTTAATAACCAATACTTATAACTTACACAGTGAAATAAATGAAGGTCGGAGATGTAAAAGTCACGTGTCCTATATGATGAAAACATCCAGATTTATTTAATATGATGCTTCCCTAATAAATGAGACTTGATCAGTCTCTTGGCTATTGAGATAGGAATAGTTGGGAACTGACTGCCTCTATAATGTTGAAAGTTTAAAGCTTTTTGTTTTTTTCAGTTTAATTAAAAAAGGACAATTTACAAACCTTTTCAATACATATATATATTTTACATGTTAATCTAGCAACAACTACATTCCCCTGGTTTTTAAAATGTTTCCCGAATGTGACTTCTCATGCACTTCTTCTGAAGATCTTATTCAAAGACAATTTCTAATGAGCTGGTGTTTAAATCTATGATTATAAATCTCTCTCTCTCTCTCTCTCTCTCTCTCTCTCTCTCTCTTCTCTCTCCCACAGGAATGCCTTCTGTGTTTGCTGATCCAGATTTAGAACGAAGTTCTTGTCAGTTGGGTGCGTTCCACACTTGTCCACATTCATCTCTTTCTTCGGTCCTCTCCTAAGCTTCTTTGCCGTTGATGTTGATGTATAAAAGCTGTTACTTGTGTTGTTTTGTGCTCATTCTAGAGAATATTGGCTTAGCAGAACTGGATAAAACAGAGAGGAAAGACAGGTCATTTTCAGCCAGGAAGGATGAGTTTTCTTCCTGCATAATGTATTCAGCATAGAAAAGTCACCACAGCAAATGGGTTAAAATGCGCTGTCTCCCTTATCAAAAGGAGACTTAAAAAAAATAGTAAAGGCTGAAAAACAAAAGGAGACTGAGAAGTTTTTATGCCCCACTTAGAAACTTTGGAGACAGCTGCTCAAGGACTCTCATTTGGTCAGGGTCTCAGCTTATGGCAAGGCATGCTGTCCCGATTTCACTGATATTCCAACCCAAACTGCACATACCTACATGCTCTTTGTTCTTGGCTAAAATTGGACACCACTTTAAAAAAAATATTTTTTCAATTTACAAGCTTTCCATCTCCCTTCCCCCAAAGAACAACAAAACTCTTAGGATAAATATGCATAATCAAACAAATCCAATTCCCATATTGACCACTGGGTACCAATTTGATTGCGGTACGTTTCCATTTGACTATGTTTCCCTCCTGGAGCAGAAGCGACCTTACCTTTCCCCAGCAAGTATTGGAAGTGGGATCTGGGACTAGGCAACTAGACAAGACCACATGTAACATGGTCAACCTGTTGATTAAGGCCAGTTTCACAGACTGGCATATAATCAAACCAGTCAAGCCAAACACAGTACATCTATGTGGATGGGCAAAAACAGCTTCCTGAGGACCTGGGAATAGAAGCCATGGTATTGATCTGGGAGCCAACACACAGGCTCAAGTCTTTCTTATATCACTGACTACTCACTTAATCTCTATGGTCTTTATTTTCCCGCTTTGTGAAATAAAGGGAGTAGACCAGAAGGGCAAAAATATTTAGTGAATTGTTCTAAGATACTTCATCTCCTGCCTCAGGGCATTTTCACCGAAGTCCCAGCTGTAAGCTCACCTTCTAAAGGAAGGGTGGGGAATCTGTGGCCTCGAGGCCACATGTAGCCCTCCAGGTCCTCAAGTGTGGCCCTCTGAGTCAATCCAAACCTCATTCAAAGGGCCGTACTTGATCTTTGGATTCACTCAAAGGGACCACACTTGAGCACCTAGGGGGCCACAGGTTCCCCACCCCTGTTCTGAAGGAAGCCTTTCCCAATCCCCTTGAATTCTGGTGCCTTCCCTGTGTTGATTATTTCCAGTTTATCCTGCACAGAGCTTGCTTGTACATAGTTGCTTACATTTGTCGTCTTCTTTAGATTGGGAGCTCCTGGAGAGCAGAGACTGTCTTCCGCCTTTCTTTGTGTTTTCAGCACTTAGCACAGTGCTGGGCACATGGTTGGCACTGACTAACTGATAGCCCCAGCTGTGGAGTCCTAGTGCTCAGATAGGACACTCCCATTCCCTGGACTCTAGCTGATGCTCAGCCTTTGGCCTCTGAACCCTGTTTTCTCCTGTCTCCCATCTGTTGGAGTAGCAGTTAGGATCACAGATTTAGAGCAGAAAGGGCCCAATCATCACTTAGATCAGGGCTTCTTAATTCTGTTTATGTCTCAAACTCTTTTGTTGGTCTGGGGAAGCCTGTGGAGCTCTTCTCAGAGTTATGTTTCTAAATGGCTAGGGAAGTGCTGGGGAAATTGAGCCTCATTTATCGTATTTGTCTGCCAGCTGTTGCACAAATACACAGAAACAAAAGTTGCACATGCTCTGATTTTCATGGACTTCTCTCAATCAGATTGTTCACAACTAGCCTAACTGCTCCCAGAACCAAGTGAAGATCATTGGAATATGATGATGTCATAATGATGATTAGACTAGAATGGTTTCCTCAAATTGCTTCATGTAGACAGAACCCCTGTGGAAGAGAATGCATACAAAGGAAACCAATTATATTGAGATAAACTGTATATATATATATAGATATATATATATATGTATGTATGTATGTATGTATATATATATGTATGTATGTATGTATGTATATATATACATACATGTGTAAATATGTATGTGTTTATATACGTGTGGATGTGTATATATATATATGTTTGTTTATGTCCACACACATACAAGAAAATATATATATATATGAGAAAAGTTCATCAACTTTTACATGTAAAGTTTATATATCTATATCTAATTATTTATCTATCTATCTATCAGAAAAGTTTATCAACCCCAGGTTAAGAACCTCTGGTAGACCGACTTCCTAATTTTACATGTGAGGAACTTAGACGAAGAGAGATCAAATGATTTGCTCTAAGTTATACTAGTAAAAACTAAGATTTGAATCCAGGCGCTCTGACTTCAAATCCATTCTCCCCCTCTCCCCCTTCCGGTTGCTTTCTACTTCCAGCATTGCAGTCTGCCTATTGACTGTGTTTTCAGTGTCTTACAGACTAGGTTTTAAACTGGCTCCACCAGGCAGATGGGAAGCCCTGCCTGCAATCAGATAGAGCAAGAATAAGTAAGTGAATAAAAAGCCTTTTTGAGGTGACACCCCTTCTATAGCGGCCTCCCTCACCCTGGGCCGAAGAAGGCTCTGGAATAGTTTCCTTACAAGTGTGTTTTTCCAGCACTGGGCCCTCTGAAGCAGAGCAAACTAAGAAACAATGGGAACCCTGTCTAGTCCTAATCATTTTCCTACTTCAAAATTGGATGATGCTTTCTGAATGGGTGGCTAGGGAAGTGCTGGGGAAATTGAGCCTCATTTATCGTATTTGTCTGCCAGCTGTTGCACAAATACACAGAAACAAAAGTTGCACATGCTCTGATTTTCATGGACTTCTCTCAATCAGATTGTTCACAACTAGCCTAACTGCTCCCAGAACCAAGTGAAGATCATTGGAATATGATGATGTCATAATGATGATTAGACTAGAATGGTTTCCTCAAATTGCTTCATGTAGACAGAACCCCTGTGGAAGAGAATGCCTTCTTATGCTAAGCAGTACGGGATCCTGAACAATTGTTGGGTTCTTATATTAAGCTGGTGCAGCCTTGAACAAAGGGTGGTCTACCCTTCCCTCTTCTCCCACCCCTCTTCCAGCCCTCAAGCTCATGTTGTACAGAATTCCAAGCTTGATTTGTATGAGCACGCTACCCAATCCCAGGATACTCTGCCCCAGAGACAGCATATCAAGCACTCTGCATGCCTTGAAATACTGTTTAAATGCTGGCTATTATTGTAGTTGTTACTATTACTATCTTAAGAAGTTTTACCCAAGGTCATAGAAGAAGCTGATTATGGGTATGGCTGATTTACCCACAGTGCACCACTCTTACAAAGGAAAACTCTGGGAAGGGATTTGGGGGGAAAAAAAAACAAACCAAAGGGGAAGAGGGAAAACAGGGATAGCAAGCCAATGATTATAGTTCAGGAATTTGGATGACTTGAGTTTAATGCAGAGAGAGAGGAAGGAATTTTGTCCCTCCTCTTTTTTTTTTTGACACTTTAAAATACACTTACAACTGACCACGTAGGAAAAAACCAAAACTTATTTTTGTTATTCTATGTATGTTGATGTTCAGAAATATAGAATCTATTTTTTTTTCTTTTCTAAGGAACCTGTTTCTTGTTATTGTTAGTGGTTGCATACATGCGGGAAAATCATACATGAAAATATCTGTGTAGCTCTTGGAGTGTACAGGAATAAGTAAAGCAGTTAATCTAGCCACTTTCCTTTGTGGCCTTCTATAATCACATAGCTGGTCTTACACCCCAGAAGACGATAGGGAGATTTCTGGCTTGAATTAACCCTAGAGACCAAGTAAGCATTTGGTTTATGACTCTTCTTGAGAAGAATGTCCAGGGGTGGGGAACCTGTGGCCTCAAGGCCACATGTGGCCCTCTAGGTCTTCGAGTGAGGCCCTTTGTCTTTGGATTCAGTCAAAGGGCCGAAAGGTTCCCCTTTTTTTGGCACTCTAGGCCTTTCCGCAGGTTAGAGAACCTCTCTGCAGGTTAGAGATTAAGAAAGGTGCTCCTCCTTTAGAAGGACCTTCTGGGGCCTTCCTCTCTGAAGGAAGGGTACCTCTCTTGGTCATAACAATACCTTACCTTTGATTAGCACCCTGCAGTTACAAAGTACTTTAATGTTCCAGGAGTGGTAGCTCCTGACCCATGAGACAGGTTCCCAGTTGATCAAGGACAGATATCCATGTTGGAGGCAACATCTCCCTCCCTCCCACACCCAACCAACTTTGGCAGAGATGAAGTTCAGGTAGACCAGTAACTGAGGGCAGCTAGGTAGCACAGTGGCTAGAGTGACGAGCATGGAGTCTGGGAGACATCCTCCTGAGTTCAAATCTGGCCTAAGACATTCACTAGCTGTGTGACTCTGGTTAAGTCACTCACCCCTGTTTGCCTCAGTTTCCCCATCTGTAAAATGAGCTGGAGAAGGAAATGGCAAACCCCTCCAGTATCTCTGCCAAGAACACCCCAAATGGGGTCATGGAGAGTCAGAGGTGACTGAAAGATGACTGAACAACAACAACAGATCAGTAATTAAGACCTGAGTTTGAGTCCTGCCTCAGATACATACTTGCTGTGTGGCTCTCGACAAATGAGTTAACGTCTCTGAGCCAGCGTTTCCTCATCATTTTTTAGTTTTTGTTTTCTTGCTGGAGAGCTACATACACGCTCTAGTTGCTTATCCAGTGTCTTTGCAATAACAACAGGAATGCCTAATTTAGTATCCTCCTTCAGGCATGTCAATAAAATGGCATAATTTGAAGGTGAGCTTTTATTGCTTAAGATGCAGTAAACCCTAAAAGAACAAGTTTATTGTGTGTTTGTTGTGTGTGAATTTAACATTTAAGCCCATAGGCACTGGAGATCTGATTTAGGCTGAGCCAGCATCTCTCTGTTTGTCATTATATGTGAAGCGTGAATCTGTTTGGGAAATGGAAATTTTTTTACTAGTACACTGGGAAATTGGGGGTTAAAAATTACTGCCAAATCCATTTTAAGGTTTAAGACTCTGAAGGAGAGAAAAACAAGTTCCAAATGACTGAAATGAAATAAAACAGGGTAAAAAGAGCAAAAGAAGGATGTTTTGAAATTTTGCATTCTGACTTAGCTATTCTCAGCAATACAATGATCCAAGACAACTCTGAAGGACTTATGATGAAAAATGCTATCCTTTCCCAGAGAAAGAACTGATGGTGTCTGAATACAGATTGAAGAATACTTTTTAAAAAAAAAAGCAATTTTGCATTCCCATTTTGACAGGTCATTATTTTCCCCTATTCTGGTTTTTCCCTATTTCTCTCCTTCTAGTAAAGTGCTACTTGTTGAAGGAACATATATAGCTGCCGGCCTTTTATGAAGGTGGATTTGGGTCCTGGATCCCTGATCTCTCACAGGGCACAAGAGTGAAGGCCAGCACTCAGAGCAAAATTTGATCGCTGGAAATGGGAACACTTTAGCACCACTCAACAGCTGAACCAATACTAGTTCCACTCTGCCTTTGTTAAAAATAGTTCTCATTTTATAGATGAGGAAACAAAGGCTCTTACCCAAGATTGCATAGGAAGTATGTATGAGAGGGGGAGATTTGAACCCATGTCTTCTGATTTTAGAAAGAATATTTCATTTTTCATTGAGACTATTTCCCGCTTACGTATGGGGAGCCAGACATAAGCCAACTGCCATCTGCCTTCCCATGGGCTTTTTATGGCAATGTAATCCCAGAGAAACATGGTCACCTTTATCTGGTTTCATCCCTACATGCAGACCCAGCTGAGGTCCCCAGCTGTATTACTGCCCAGCAGGAAGACTCTGGGTCACATGGATTGTTTTATCTGTACTCTTAGCTCTACGTTGTTCCCAGGGAAGCCAAAACTGAGGTGCCCACCATGTGACCTTTCTCCAAACCCCACCTAAGGTCATTTAGGATTTTGGGGGCCTTGTAGCCAGCATGATGTCTGCCATCATGTGAAAATATGTGAAGTCCACACCAGGGCTAAGAACTCCATGGGCAAAGCCATGGATAAACCTGCTATAGCCTCTGCTTTCACCCCAATGACTGTGGGTGGCAGTCACCCTGGATTTGAATACAGATTTTCCCCTAGTTCCAAGGTCAAGGTGCCTTCTGGACATGGTAGATAGACTCACACAGATGATAGACTTTCTGTCCTATGCTGCTCCTCCTCTAGACTACTCAGATGGTCTTCCTCCTCTTCCTCTGAAATAGCCATTGGCATTTATGGCTTACCCTAGCTATGGGCCCCAGTTCATTCATACCTTTAGAACACATCTCACTATCCTAAAAATTAAGGTTCCTCTCTTCAAGGCTTCCTGTCCTATAACATAATCCTACCAAATACATTCACCATACAATCAAAGAATTCTCCCATTGTTATATTGTTATATCTCCTGTTTTTTTGGATAACTGGGTCATTCCATAGAGTTCTGTTAAATGGCCATCAGCTACTCATATCCTGAGAATACTCCCTTTCACACAAACTGTAGTTTCTCTCTCTGGTTCTTCATGACCTCCTTCCCTTGTATTCTACTTCCCAAACTGCTCTAGGGAGCTAAAGGCTACCTAGAAAGCTCTCTAAGCCACAATATAGGAAGCCATGGCTACATATAAGACTAGCTGCCGAGAAACATTGGACTCTCTTGGAGCACATGACCAGTAGATGACCAGGCTAGATCTTTGCTGGTCACCCCATGTGGAAAATGAGTGTCCAGTCCATCGAACTCAGGTCCTCAGCCCTGTGGCATTCTGACCTCATCTCTCTTTCCCCATTACTTTGCATCCATTTCATCTTTCTCCAGTCACTATGTTGGGGTAAAGTTGTATTATGAGCCATTCAGCCTCTCAAATTCCTGATGACCGGGAAAAAGAAATACACATCCAAGGGTATCTATAGCAACTAGGTGTCATAGTACATGGAGTGCTGGACTAGGAATCATGAAGACCTAAGTTCAAATCTTCCTTCAGATGCCTCTCAGCCTCAATTTCCTTCCTCACAGGATTGTTGTGAGAATCAAATGAGATATACATGCTTTGCAAATCTTAATGTACTGTTTAAATCAGAGGTGGGGAACCTGCAGCCTTGAGGCCATATGTAGCCTTCTAGGTTCTTGGGTATGCCCTTGTGACTGAGTCCAAGTTTTACAGAACAACTCCTTTTATTAAAGGGATTTGTTCTGTGAAGTTTGGACTCAGTCAAAGGGCTTCACTTGAGGACTGAGAGGGCCGCATGTGGCCTCAAGGCCGCAGATTTCCCACTGCTGCTCTAAATGCTATGATGATAATGTCTTAAACGCCTGACTCTACTGACTCTACTAACCTAGGAAGGTTATGGCACATAGTAGACTGTTAATAAATGTTGATTGATTGACTGATTGATTGATGGCCTAGAGCAAGGGTATCAAACTCAGGGTCTACAGGTTGCTTCTGCAAAACATCCAAGTGCCCCTAGACCAGATTAGAAGATAATTGGGAACTATTTAGCAAAATAAATAAAAATACAGTTCTACTTAGATAATGTTAACCTGTGATTTGCAAAGTCAAAGCACAGCTCACAGGGATCCCTTTCTATTTGAATTTGACAGCATTGGCCTACAGGTCTAAACCTAAAATCCATAACTGTCGCCTGTCTGACTTGGTGAGAGCATTTCATCACTAGTACTCTATAAAACCCAACCCTCAGAGCCTGGGAAGGTATCCTAGGAGGTGAGGGTGGGAGGTGGGCTGGTTTCCATTATAGTATCTCTCTACATTACAACATAGGTTTAAAGGAAGCAGGGAAACATAGGTCAATAAACACAGCTAGTTGGCCTCATTAAGAATTTCCTTAGTGATGACAATTTGTCCTAATAATGATCAGACATTCCAATTAATTTCACAGATCCATTAGATGGGAAGGGAGAAGTGCAAAGCTTCTCTCCCACCTCTTCCCCTTTCAATTTTCAGTCTTTTGGCTCCATGAGACACAGACAGCATTTTACAGGGTTAGTGACAATGTCTATGTGAGAGCTTGGGGGTTGTCACTCTGTAAAACATTTTGTTCTCTTCAGAACTTTGGCTAACATTTCCCATATACTGTGGACAGTTGTGAAGCTCAAAAGGGGCAATTTAATAGATGTCACACCCTCCCAGGTCTGTGCAGAGCAGAACCTGTATAAATAAGTCATTCACTGCATTGAATCTTTGTTCAGGCAGGTTTGCCCTTGTAGAGGGTCATGTGCTTCTGGCTTGCTGGTGTTTCATGTTGGAAGGGTTTTCTGCAAATCCTTTTGGAAGCTGTCACTTGAATCACAGTTAATGAGAGCAGCATTTGCAAGGACCGCATTGTCCAAACTACCTAAATGCTATGTCGTTGAATTTTCTTTCTATTTACACACTTTGAAAGGTCTCCTGTGGGGCCCACACTCAAGCGAATGTTGATTGTTCTTACCTGACCTATTCAATTAGCGCAGAGAGCCCCGGTGATTAGTGTAGCTGGGATGCTATCACTGTGTGGAGGATTGTAAAACCTTTCTATGTGAGTGAGTAGACTTTTTATTTTTATATTTTAAAGCAGACTCACTTGCTGGATCTTTGTTATGATAATGAATGGTAGGAGAATTCCCAGGCTGCATCTTCCCAGGGCCCAAGGATCCATGCTCAAGTTATCAGTCATTCTTCCTTACATCATGTTTTCAAATCCAGAATCCAATACACTGTTTCCACCTCACACCAGGCGGTTTGAGAGGCTTTATTCCAGAGCTTGAATACAATGGTCTTAAAGGAAGCTGAACATTTTACCATTAGACCTCAGACTCTATAGAAACAGTGTATATTGGGAAAGGTCTGTATGGTTTGCAGAACACTCTGATACAATATCTCATGTGATCCTTAAAATAATTCTATGAAGTAAGCAAAATGATAACTGGCTGATACTGCAGTGGGAAGAACCTAAGGATTCTTAGGCAAATCATAGCCTCTCTGGGTCTCAGTTTCCTCATCTTCAGAATAGATGGCCACCAAGGTCCCTTTCTGTGCTAAATCTATTATGATATAGGGATATTACATTTAACAAACATTTATTGAGCACCTGCTATGCATCAGGTACCAAGCTAGATAATGGAGATGGAGATTGGAGACATGCAGACAAAAATTAAACACAGCCCTTGACCTTGAAGGACTTATATTTTACATTCTAAGAGGATATTCTCTCTCTCTCTCTCTCTCTCTCTCTCTCTCTCTCTCTCTCTCTCTCTCTCTCTCTCTCTCTCTCTCTCTCTCTCTCTCTCTCTCTCTCTCCTCCTTCCCCTCTGTGTGTGTGTGTGTGAGAGGCAGAGAGCCAGTGATGGAAATACAGAGAGAGACACATACACAGAGAGAACAGAGACTGAGACAGAGACACAAGGCAGAAAGAGGGAGAGACTGAAACAGAGAGTGAACAAAGACGCAGAAGTGGAAGATGAATTGGTATGTTCCCCACACCCTGATTTTGCCCACAGCCCTCCTTTCCTTTGGACTGTCTGGGGGCTCTGCGGAAAGTGGGACTAATGGTCTCCAGCCTCGAAATAGAGGAGTAGAATTTTAATCATCAAAAGGCTTAGGCTGTCTTTATTCCCTGATCTTGACTCCTGGGCTGACATTTATATAAACACTTCAAGCTTTACAAAGCACTTTAAATAAATTATCTCCTTAACTCATTGGATTCAAACGACCACCTGGTTAAGGTAGGCACTTTAGATATTCTTATTGAAGAAACGGAAGCCCTGAAAGGTTCAACGATTTGACCACTGTCATAAAGGTAGCAAGTGGTCAAAGGTGGGATTTGAACACAGGTGATTCCTTTCTCCAAGTGGAGCACTTTTCCCACTATACCACAGTACCCCCTGAAGAGGGCTGAGCTTTAGCTCTCCAAGGGATAGACATTATGTATAATAATGTGGTTGAAATAAAGTATATAAAGTACTTTGAAAACATGAAAGCACTATTATCTGTTCCATGCAGATGACTCCCTAACTCTAGCTCCAATTCTATCGTTACCCGTGAAGTTGAGCCTTACATTTCCAGCTGCCTGCTATATCAATCCACTTAGATGCTCGATGGGCAGGCACATCCAAAACAGAAATCATTATATGTCCCTTGAAGCCCACTCCTCTTCTAAAGATAGACAGATACCTAGTTCTACTGAGAGTACCACCATCCATTCTTTCTGTCACCCTGGTTCACAACCTTGGAGTAATCCTTCTCTCATCCTTTTCCCTTCCTCCACAATTCCCAGTCATTTGCCGAGTGTTGTAAATTCTTCCTCCATAGGACTTCTCACATCTATCTCCTTCATCTCAACTCATGTGATTTTTACCCTAATTCAGGCTTGAATCATCTCTTATGTGGACTATTTTTTTCCCCAGAGGAAAAACACTGGTAAGGCAAATCAAATGGAATTGAATCAAGCAGTAAATATTTTCTCCACTAACACCAAATGGCTACTACTTTCTTAATCCTTTGGAGTGCTGGTTACTCTTCAAATAATCCTTATGTCTTCCCAACACAGCAGGGGAAAGACATAGTACAATTCTTATGTGGACTACTGCAGCAGATGTCTAATTGGTCCTCCTGCTTCTGGTCTCTTCCCCTGCCAAACTATCCCTCCTCAGTTGGTAAATAATATTCCTCTAACACAAATCTGACAATGTTACCCTCCTATTCAGAAATATTCAATAGCTCTCTACTGCTTTTAGGATAAAATACAGACTCCTCAGCCTGTCATTTAAAGACCTCTACAATTTGGCTCCCAGTTACTTTTCCAATGCTGTTTCATATTACTCTATTTTGAAAACTCTTTGACATTCCGTTTTCCCTCCAGATCTCTACAGAGGTCAGCCTCTAGGTCTGGAATGCGTGCCCTTATCACATCCACCTCCAAGAATCCCTGGCTTCCTTTGAAGTTCTGCTCAGTTGCCATCTCTGACACAAAGCCTTTTCTCATTCTCTGAGTTCAGCGGTTCTGATTTAGCATTTCTCCACCATGGTCTAACAAGTTATTGCTAACAAATTCCTTAATGATACCTTAAGGAGTAAAGAACTGCCTAATTATGGTATAAGTATATTTTCTTCTGCAACAATAAGCATGTGTATATTTGAAGCATCATAAGTTTCTGTTTCTGTAGCAGTTTAGAGCTTTTTTGAGCAAAAGTTATTGTTGTAGTTATTGTAAGCACTTGATGAGTAAATCTAAAACAATACTATGAGTAGTATACTAAATTACCCTGAGGGTTCACAACATATTTTCTTTTTTTGGTTGAAAGGGTTTTAGGAATAAAAAATTGTTGGGAGCCTCTGTACCTTATTAGTACTCTCTCCTCCTTGAAGCTATTTTGCATTACTTTGCACAAATTTTGTTCTTCTCCAGGTACATGTTGTATTCCTTTCCCCTGTCACTGAGTAGAATGTAAACTCCTTGAGAGTAGGGACTGAGTTTCACTTTTCTCTCAATATCCACTGTCTTATCATATAGTAGGCAATTAAAAATATTTTTTTAATACATTTTTATCCCTTTAAAAATATTTTTGGCTTTTTTTTTGTACATCTCTAGAATTTCTTCCAATATATATCCCTTTTCCTCTCCCAGAAAGTCATCCCCTTTAAGAAAAAAAAACATAATTTTTAAAGAAAAAAGAAAGAAGGGAAAGATGAGCAGAAATGTTAAATACACTGAAAAAGTCTGAAAATGTGTGCCGTGTACCACAACTAGGGGCCTCCCACCTCTGCAATAATAAATACTGATTTAAATTATCAGAAGGCAAAAACCTAGACATAATTCCATTACCTCCTCATGCCAATCAGAAATATGGCATCTGCATTGCTACATATTATTTGCTGCTACACCAGTGAGGTGGTGCAATAGATAGTGCCTGGCCTGGAGTCACAGAGGCTCATTGTCATGAGCTCAAATCTGGCCTCAGACACTTACTAGCAGTATGATCCTAGGTAAGTCACTGCTTACCTCAGTTTCCTCATTTATAAGATGAGATGGAAGAGGAAATGGCAAACCACTCCAGTATCTTTGCCAAGGAAACCCCAAATGGGATCACAAAGAGTTAGCACAAGGGCAGCTAGGTGGCACAGTGGATAGAGCACTGGCCCTGAAATCTGGAGCACCTAAGTCCAAGTCTGGCCTCAGACCAAACACTTGACACTTACTAGCTGTGTGACCCTGGACAAGTGACTTAACCCCAACTGCCTAATTAAAAAAAAAAGAGCACAACTGAAATGATTCAACAACATATTCTAGTTTTCATTGTTATTAAAATTCTTGTTTTACCCACAGTTGGTATAACAGGGATAGGAAAGCAACTAAATTTGTGGTTTTAGTTTAGAGAACTCCCAGATGATGAAACTCCTTCTACCCATTCAGGTCAGCACCTTCTCTGCAAATTCTAGTCATAGACAGCTGTCTAAAGCATTGCGAGACACACAGCCAGTATGTGTCAGAGGCAGGATTTGAATCCAGGTCTTCCTGGTTTGGAGGCCAGCTCTAGCCACTAGGCAATATTTCCTCTAGCTAGGATAATAAGGTTCCCCAAACCCAAACCACAGCTATTATACAACATATCCATTTTAAAAACGGCTTCTGTGATAAGCTACTGGCTGTGTCTATTGGCATTGGCTGTTTCAATGCCTGGTGCACAGACAGTGAGATTGTATAGAGGAAGGCAGGGTGTAGCCTGCAGCTCTTCCTCCATAGAGCCAGTGCTGGTGCTACCAGCAATCTAGAATGACTTTGTGTTTTCTGGACAGAAAACAGGATCTGGCCCTTACGCAAAAGTCTCTGAGTCCTGAAGACTGAATTCCTTAGAACTTCCACTGCATGAAGGCATCTTTTGGAAAAATAAGATGTAATATCCTTGCCCACTTTAGTCAAAACAAACAAATCCTATGAAAATATTTGAAAACAAAAGCTTAAATGCAGTTTGGGCAACTAGTGACATGCTTCCACTGAGTGACCCCCCTTCTCCAACAGCATGCGGCCTCACTATGGACCTTCCCAGGCTTGAGCTTAGGGAAGATGACTCCCAACTTTACATATGCAACTCCTAACTCCCTCATGAACTCTGCTATTGAAATTGCCTTTTGGACATCCCTATCTGAATATCTCTTTATCATATCAAACTTAACATTTGAGCTGAGCTCATCAACTCCCCATCCCCATCCCATCAACTATTCTGTCGCTAGCTGCCAAGCCCCTAGAACCTCTCTGGATCTCTCTTCTTGTCTCTACTCCTAGAGCTACCAACTTTATAGTTTCTTGCCTGAACTATGACAAGAATCTCTTAATTGGTTTCTTTGTTTCAGGCTCTTACTCCCCCCCCCCTTTTTTCTTTTTGGAGGCAATTGGAGTTAAGTGACTTGCCCAAGGACACACAGCTAATAAGTGTCTGAGGTCAGATTTGAACTCAGGTCCTCCTGACTCCAGGGCCAATGCTCTATCCAATGCACCACTTAGCTGGCTCCAGGTTCTCCCCTTTCTAATTCTTCCTCTGTAAGGCTGCTAAAATATTCTTCTGAAGGCATAGATATGAACCTATCATTTATCTGCTCAAAAACCTTCGGGGGCTTCTTACTGTCTCTAGGGTGTTATACAAGCTCCTCAGCCTCTACAATCTGGCTCCAATCTATCTTTCAAGCCTTATTTCACATTATTCTTCTTGGCACATTCTATACTCTACCGGAACTAGACTACTGGCTATGCCTTGTACTTGACCTTGCATTTCCCACCTCAATATCCTAGAAAAAGCTGCCCCCCATGTTTTCATTGCCCTCCTTACTCAGTTCTTCCTCTCTGAACTGTTGGCTTCCTTTCTGGTGCAGCTCAGATGCATGTTTTCATGAACACAATGCAATTCAACAAACACCTATTAGGTGTCTTCTACATGTAAGGTGCTGTCCCAGGTGCTGGGGATACAAATACAAAATCCTAACAGGCTCTGCTTTCAAAAAGCTTACATACTATGCAACCTGTACACAGACAAGAAGATAACAAAGTACTTTGGGGTTGGGAAAGACCATGAACAGCTAGGGAGAATTAGGAAAAATCTCATAGGGAGTGTTACCAGACCTTGGCCTTGAAACCTTCCATTCTCAAATTACCTGCTATACCTTCTAGTGCAGGGATTCTTAACCTGAGAATCCATGGATAGACTTCAGGGGCTATGCAAACTTGGATGTGAAAAAAATTACTATTTTCTCTCTTTTCACCACGTCCTAACTGAAATTGAGCATTTCCTTCAATGTTTTAAAAATGCTATTCTGAGAAAGGGTCTGTAGACTTGACCAGATAGCCAGTGGGGTCTATGACACAAAAGAGGTGAAGAACCCGTAGGTAAGTAGGATTTAAAGTCATTGAGGGCAGACACTGTCACATTTTTGTCTCTGTGTCCCTAGCACCTAGCATGGCACTTTGCCCATAACAGGATCTTAATAAATGTTGGCTTTGCCATCAGATTTTGGGAATGAGTTTTTGAGGGGCTGAGATGAAGGTCCATGCGTTAGCAATATGCTCAGCCTTGATTGGCACAAAAGTGAGGGAAGGGATATCTACTAAGAACTCAGCCCTGTTTTAAGAGAGGATACACATGAATGTGAAAGGGCCTGTCCACTTACCTAATACCCCAAAAAGGAGGGGTGAGAGTGCAAGGACTTTGGTTTTAGGTATTTTCCTCCCAATAATTTTGTTCACTTTACAAATAACAGCAGGCAAAGGGGTTCATTTGGGGCTCCCCCCCAAAGCTGGCCTTTTCCTCATTCCTCCTCTCACCCCATTCTGTCATTTTTATTCATAGTTGCATATCATCTTTTCCTACCCTTACTATGTGGTCCTCTAAGCATGCTCTTTGGCAAAGCAGGAGAGTTGGAGGATGCTAATTAAAAGTGTTCTGCATGTCACTCTCTTGGACTTCCTGTGCAAATAAGGGGCAGAAAATGGCTTAAGTGCCAGGCCCAGATAATTTTGTTCTATTCTTGTGTGCAACCGACAATTAGACTTGACATCAGGCACAATACATTCCCATATGACCTTTTCTTAGAATGTAAGTAATTCATGAGAAGGAATTTTGATTGTTAATTCATGAACAACTTCCCCTGCACCCCTTCCCCAACCTTTCCACAGTTAAGGAACATGGACGTAGCTGTGGAACCTATTAAAAGCAAGAAAATTAGTAAGAAAACTCAGCATACATGTACTGTTAAGCCTCTCAGGGGACCTATTGAAGATGCTTGTGCTGCCAAACTGAATCCTTGCTCTGAGATGATTTTGTTAAAGAGCTTTGATGTGAAGCAGGTGTATTTTGGACTCTTTCTAAAGTGAGGAGAGGAGTCTCACCTAGAAGGCAGGCCTACAGCATAGCCCTTGAGGAGGGGGTTACGGTAAGTCACCATTCGCTTGTGCCTTTTACATATACTGGCGAATCCTGCAAATTTGTCTGTAATACTCTTAGATTCCACTTTGGTGAATGGATATCCACACATAGTCTCAATTTATTTCATTCTACTTTCGTATTTCCCCAATTCCCTTGTGCTCTGGCAGTGGAGTTGTCATGAGGGCTCTTTAGAAAAATTCAAGGAAGATTATAGCCACACATGGAACTGGACCATTTGTAACTAGGATATTTATTTGCTTTTAAACATGACAAATACCTCTAGATCTTTTGCTATTATGTACTTAGCCTCTTATCTCTCCCTCCTTCCTCTTTGCCAAGATAATCTCCTCACTATGTGTCTGTCTGATTTTGCTACACCCCCCTTCCTTCCACTTTCTGACTCCGTGTTTTTTCTTCACACTTCACTCTATACCCAAGGTATTGCTCCCCACTCAAAGTTTACCTTGAAATCCCCCTTCCCTTCTTCAAATGCTTCCTCAAGGCCTGCCTAGTTTACCTCCTTAGTGAAACTTTCTTTACTTAAGTGGAAATTAAATGTAAACTGCTCCAATCCATTCTAGAAATGGCAGTTTGTCTTCATGGGCAGCAATTGTCTACCATCCCAGCTGCCATAAGACACATGAAAAATTTATTTTTAATGGTGACTTATATTTTTATGTTTAGTTATTTCAAGACATCCTTGTATTTATAGTTGAAAGAGGAAGGGAGACAACCAATAGATGTGAAATGGACTAGATTTGCTAGCATTCCCGTAGTTATCTCTTGTCATCAATGACAATGGAACCAGACCATATTTGGACTTCAACACCTCAGTGCCCATTTGGTATTTGAGGAGACAAATGGCACTTGGATGAAGATGGGGAAAGGAGCTGGACCTGACTGAATACGTTCAGCAGAAAACTGCTGACGTTGTTGTAGTCTTAGAGATAATCAGGAAACAATTGTCAAGATCTTAAAGAGTAAGAGATGTCATAGATAGGGAAAATATTTCATATCCTATTATTATCCAGAAGGCAACCAGGAAGACCTCAGCAACTACTGGACTACGTGATTATATCATCGCTATTATTTTTCATAACATTTGCTGTATTTTATTCAATTTTATATGAAAAACTGATAAGTAAATCTTTACTCACAAAATATCAACCAGTTAATCACCAAGGGTTTATCAGATACCTACTATGTGCTGGGTACTGGGTGGGGTATCAAGGATGCAAAGCCTAGAGTGAAATATTCTCTGCTTTCAAGGTGATTACAATATGTTGAGGAAGACAGCACATATCATACTTGTGAAGTGATGCCTTTAAATTGGGGATGAACAAAAAGGAGGAGCATGGAGACCTATTGGGCCCTCAACACTTCCCTGGCAATAGCCATAGTAATTCCTATCTTACTACATTTTAATGACAGTGGTTTATTTTAATAATATCATACTGAGGATGATCTGAAATAATGAAGATATGAGTTGGGGACAGGCTGAATTTAGTCTATCGGTGGTACCAAACTATACCTGCACAGTCACCAGATTCAGAGGTAGAGAGACTACAAGATCTTAAAGCATTTGCTTGTTGATAAAGGAAAGTACTTGACTCAACAGAGCCAAAATCAGCCTTAAAGGCTCTCTTTTACCAAGGTACTTCCCATCCACATATTAAAATCATGTAAGCTTCATATATAAGATCCACATAGAAGACCATATAGATATAACTACAAAGGGAACTTTATTTAACCATCCTGATTATCAATAGCAATATCAATTATCAATATCAATAGCTAAGCCAGGGAGACATATCCTCAAAGGTATTTGTCAGTGTGAGGAAGTCTGCTCTACACAAATTCCAAAAGAAAGAGGCATCATTTTCTGTTGACATTGAGAGTCTTTAGATGTTCATGTTTGTAAAAGACATTGCACTCAGGCAGGAAAAGGCAAATAGATAAAGAAATAATGGGACATTCTATATAGGGTTTAACCCTTATTCCAAGGTCAAAGATCTAAACCCAATGGAGCTGCGTGTGGTACCGATATGGGGGTTGGGTAAGTATTCCATTGAGTTAATTCACTAATGCCAATATCTTATATACATACTAGAGATGGTAGATGATTCTAGAATTGAATAAGAGGAAGAGAGGGGGATAGGTGGAATTTTATCTACTTCACCATGCTGTCAATAATCCCAAACTATTCCTTGGCAGAAAAGGGATCTTTTGTAACACAAATCCTTCATGATGCTATCTGGCTACAAATGCTGGAACACCCCATCTCAGAAGAATAAAAATCAGCAATCAATGAAAAAATATCTTGTGGGTGTAATTAGACAGCAACATATGATCAATAATGATTTGTATGTGAAAAGAATAACAAAGGACATGGAGAATATGTGTGATTAGGAGGTGGGCCGATCGTGCAGGGAGGGATGATAGATGAATTGCCTCAGTACTGCAGAGGTATCAAGAGAATATTAAAAGGGACCAGGAAGAAGGCCTCTAGCATGTTGGGTAGATTCTTTTTGCAAAGTTTATTGAAGAATATGCTATAGTTATGCAAGATGAGAAAGTATGAGAGGTCACAGTCTATACTGGGGGAATATGAGTGGGCACCCATATTAGTAATTTCCTGGATCCATTGAAGCACCCAAATATGTTGATATACCCATCTATACTGTATCTGTTCTCTTTTAAAATACTATTTATCAGGGGTTAGAGATCCTTTGAAATTTTTCTGTCATCTTATTACATTGCCTCATCAGCACTCACCTAGATTATTGAAACAGCCTTTTGTCTCATACCCTTGCCTCAAGTCTTTCTCCATTTCAGCCCATCCTACATGCCGTTGGCGAGGTAATATTACTAAAGGGAAGATTCAACCATGTGACTCCTCCTCAATCAACCCCAATGGCTTACCGGTGCTTCTAGAATCAAATAGAAACTCCCCTGCTCAGTTTTTAGAGTCCTCCACGGTCTGGCCCTAACCTATCTTTTCAGCCTGGTTGGGCATTTTTTTTTTTTGCGTTTCCCACACTTTGTGATTCAGACAAACTGGCTTTCTCTCTGTTCTTACACATAGCATGCCATCTTCCTTCTCTATATCTTTGCACTGGCATTCCTGAAATGGACTCCTGCCGTACCTCCCTCTCAAAGAGTCCCTCTTTTCTTTTTTTTAAAAATTAATTTATTTTGATTTATCAACCATCACTTCCATAAGCTTTTGAGTTTTAAATTTTTCTTCCCCTACCTCTCCACCTCCCTCCCCACCTCCCTCCCCAAGACAGTGCGCAATCTTATACAGGCTATACATATATATTCCTATTAAACACATTTTCACATTAGTGATGTTGTAAGCAAGAATTAGAACCAATAGGAGGAACCACCAGAAAGAGGAAACAAAATACAACAGAAAGAAAAAAAATAGCAAATAGTATGCTTCAATCTGCATTCAAACTTCATAGTTCTTTCTTTGGATGTGGATTATGATGCCTTGGAGATGTCTTAGATCCTTGTATTGCTGAGAAGGGCTAAGTCTATCAATATTAGTCATCACACAAGGTGGCTATTATTGTGTACAATGTTCTCTTGGTTCTGCTCACTTCACTCAGCATCAGTCTTCTTGACTCCAGGCCTGGCACTCTATCCACTGTGCCACCTGGCTGCCTCTGATGATTAATACATACTTAAAAAAAACTCATAGACATCCCTCCTTTCAGCCATTCATACTTTTAAATTCTGTAAAACCTGGGTCCTTAAAGCTGCTGCCTAATTTTTCTCTTGTGCAACGTAATTGAGAAACAGATGAGGCCTTTCTATGTTCTAGTAAGTCTGCTGAGAGAGTTAGTCCCTGAATCTAGGTGCTTGAGTTATCAGGTACCATGTCTTTTTTACTGTTAATTTAATGATCTTTTCCTGAGGAGGTGGTCTAATCACCCATTGTGGAGTTCATTGTGATAAAAAATGACATTTGAATCTTATGCCTGCTATTTAAACCAAACAGAATTGGGACCACAACAGCCAAGATCTAATCTATGCATGCAACAAAGTTCCCTCCATAGAAGGGAATTAAAACATTCAATGAATGCCTTGGAGATCTCAATGGTAATCTAGAACAACTCATACTGGCCTAGCCAAGCCTTCCAAACAGAACAACAATAACAATGTAATAATAATAATAATAATAATAATAATCATTAATAACTGCCATGTAGGTGCCACACATTCCTAACAAATGGTCATTCAGCCTCTGCCTGAAGACCTCTGCTATGGGGAATGCCCAATGTACCTAGGCAGCCCATTGAACTTTTGGGTACTTCTAATTGTCAGGATTTGTCTGTATACCAAGCCAAGATGTGCCTCTTTGGAATTTCCTTCCTAAATGGTCAACCACCAACTGTGTGATGATATGAGAAACTATCCAGAATTTGGAAGATCCAGGAAAGGGCATCTTTGGGCCAACTTAATGGGATTCAATAAACATCTATTAGGCTTGTACTGTATGGAAAGCATCATAGGAAAGCAAAGGGATAGAATAAATCTCTTTAAATCTTCATAGGATCAATGGAAACATCCAAAACTCCAGTAAGAAAGTCACAGACTTAAGGCCAGAAGGACTCATCATTTTACAGTTGAGAAATCTGAGGCATAGAGAGGGTAAGGGACCTGCCCAAAGTTGCACAGCTGCTAAGTGTCAGAATCAGGATTAAAACCTGGATCTTCTGGCTCCAAATACATTTCTCTCCATTTGACTTCCATGTAAAGAGGAGACCTTGTCTGGAGCCTTAGGGGGTAAGATAAGCTCAGATAGATATGATGAAATGATTAAAATTAATACTGACATTACCTTCTTCCAGAGATGATGATGGAAATGATTTGCTACAGAAATGGGAGATTCACAAGAAACAGGTATGTTTCAGCCATAATGTATATTACTCCATCATGCTTGGCACTGTGCCTGGCACATCAGTAAGCACTTAGCAAATGCTCCTTGACTTGACCATCCCCCATTGCCAGCTTGTATGAATCTAAGATCTGTACATTGCTACAAGAAAATTTGATTAATTTGTAGCACATCCAAGAAGCATGGATTTTCAGTATTCTGTTGTAGCTGGGTTGGTAGTGACAAAGGAAAGGATGATAAAATCCTAGCTTTGGAAGGGATCTTGGTGGTCACCAGTCCAAACCTAAACTCCATATAGGAATATCCCTTATGACATTTGTGGGGAGCAGTCGTCCAGCTTTTAGGAAGGGGTTCTCAGCCTGAGGTCTGTGAACTTCAAACATTTTTAATTGCTGTATATCAGTATCCTTTGTAATCCTTCGTATTTTATTCTATGGATTTAAAAACATTATCCTGAGAAGAGGTCATGGCCTTCACCAGATTGCCAACAGGGTCCATAACACATGCAAAAATGCTAAGAACACTCACTCTAGAGGAACTCACTTCCTTATGAGACAGCATATTCCATTTTCTGATAGCTCATATTGTTAGAAAGTTCTACCTTATACTGAAGGAAAATCTGATGTATTTAGGATGTATAATTTCTGTGCTGCTCCTAATAGGTCTCTGTTTGGACCAGCTGGGTAGGGCAGTGGATAGAGCTCCAGGCCTGGACTCAGGAAGACTTGAGTTCAAATCCAACATCAGATACTTACTAGATGTGTGACCCTGGGCAAGTCACTTAACTCTGTTTGCCTTAGTTGTCTCATCTGGAAAATGAGCTGGAGAAGGAAATGGCAAACCACTCCAGTATCTTTGCCAAGAAAACCTCAAATGAGGTCACAGAGGGTCAGACACAAGTGAAAAACAAGTAAACAACAATTTCGGTCCATTGGCCCATCTCTGGTGGCAGCACAAGATAAATTGACACTCATGTGAAACCTTTTCCCATATTATTCAGTATTTCAAAGATACATGAGTTCACGAATGAGGAAATATTCCTCCCACCGAGGCAGATAACAATCTTCTATGTACCTGAGTAGATAGTTTCCTGAATTCTTATAGCAAAAACACATAAACATGAAAGACTCCATCCATAGGCAGCTAATCCTTGGTTGAAGATCCTCTCTCATCTTAGTGAGGCTGGTTCATTTTCAGACAGTTTATCGCTGGGTCTATACTTGAAGTCAGAGGTTGGGCTCTGCTGGTATCGCCTTCAAGAATCCAGAGTCACCTCCATGTCATAATGAGGCATTGAAAAAAAGACTTTATTGGATACATTTCATGTTACAGATCTTAAAATATTTGAACTGATACACAGCATGTTGTGGCAGGTAGGTGGCAAAGTAGAGAGGCACCCAGCTTGGAGTTAGGAAGACCTGAGTTCAAATCTGGCATCAGACACTTCCTAGCTTTGTGACCCTGGGCAGGTCACTTAACCTTGTTTGCCTCAGGTTCCTCATTTATAAAATGAGTTGGAAGAGGAAATGGCAAACCACCTCAGTATCTTTCCCAAGAAAACCCCAATGGGGTCACAAACGGTTGGACATGAGTAAAATAAATGAACAACATAGTATGGTGGACCGAGAACTGATCTCGGAGTTATGAAGACCTATTTTTGAATCCTCCCTCTAACTCATACTAATCATTTGACCCTTGACAAGTCATTTAACCAGTTGGGGGTCCCCTGGCAACTATCTAAGTCCATGAATGGCAGATCAGGCTGTGATTTGTATTGGTTTAGAGAGTTCCTTGCTGAGAGCTCCTAACAAGAATTTATGAGATGCTCTTGTTTTAGAAGAAGGAGGCTTCTAGAAGGTGATGTACAGATGGTTGAAGTCTTTTATCATAACTTCATCTTGACAGCTGATTTGGAATATTTATGAGGAAATCATTCGTATTCCATCATCCTCATTCTCTATCTGTCTGGGCAGTCCATAGTAAACTCTAATAAAGTAGCTTTCATTTCCTCCACTCTATCACAAGTACTATTTTCAAGGTCACCAGAGACTTAAAAAAAGTTTTTGTTGATCTCTCTCCCTTTTTTAATACCGCACAGTACTTTTCTTCCCTCCCTTCCCAGAAACTCATCCCATATAAGAAATACTATTTTTTAAAGACAACAAAGAAAAAAAAATGGGGAAAAAATCAGCATAACTGATTAACAGAGTGAAAAAGTCTGCAAATCTATGCCATGTGCAGTACTTGTGGACCTCCCATCTCTCAAAAAGACTAGGGTAGAGTGTCTTCTCATTTTTTTTTGAGGAATGTTTTCTTTATAATTTTGCAACATCCACTTTGATATTTTTTTTTGTCGTTGTTCTTTCCATTTATGTTGTAGTCACTGAGTATATTGTTTTCTTGGCTCTGCTTATTTCACTCTGTATCAGTTCATTTAGATTTGTCCATGCTTCTCTGTATCTGCTGCATTAATCGTTTCTTACAGTACAGGAAATTTCCTTTACATTCATGTACCACAAATTATTTAGCCATTCGCAAATTGATGGGCATCTATTTTGCTTTCAATCCTTTGCTATCACCAAAAAATGCAATATTCTTTCACAGTCATCCCTTCTCCACCCATATTGCCATTATTCTACTTCAGGCTCCTGTAGGCTGGAGCCTGGATTATAGTTGCTAATTTTAAATAATCAGAATTTAAGAGTAGATGGGGGAAGGAATCACCAAAGCCAAGGCTGAGGCCTTGTGGATAACTTTCTTGATGCCCCTCCAGCCTCTTAAACCTCATGCCTTGTAATAAGCTGCCCTGGCAGTGACTCGCTTCATTTATGGGTCTCTTGCTGGTCCTCGACTAGATTTTCTTCTTGTCCTGCAAGAGCAACTATGCAGAAATGTCATTGTCAGTAAGTCAGATTTCTTAATTCATGGCCAGCAACTACTCTCGGACAAGTTGTATGACATAGACTGGGCCATAAGAGACTAGCAGAACTCTGCCTTGCCTTTTTCGCTGCTGGGTATAAACTCTTTTTTCCAAAAACATCTAAATGCTTTTGTCTACTCACAACCCATTCTCCTGATTCTGTGATAGCTGGGAGTAGGGGAGGTTAGCTCCATAAACAGTACCAGTCCCCAAGTCAAAGTGGGTCTGATCTGATTGTCAGCAAAATATGAGAATGCCAAAGAAAAAGCTCTTTGAAGGAGAGAGAACTCATGAAATTTATGATATCAGACTGTCAGCAAATCAGTAGGACTACTAGCATGTGTCTTTCTCCTTGAGAAATCAGATGCACTTGTGGGGAATGCCAGAACTCTGTCAGCTGAGGTGTCTGCAGCAGCTCAATAATCCTCATAAATATCCTTATTAGGAATGCGCCTCAGGAACCAGGATGCAGGCTCCGCTAGAGGCACAACACTGCATGCATTTAAAACGACAGTCATGGGAAATCATCAGGGTGAGAGAAGGGCCGTGACTCCTTCTTCACTTCCCATCAGTGTAGTCTTCACTAATGAAAAAGGGAACAGCAAGGGAAACAGATTGGCTTCCTAGCATCTTGTTGGAGAAACTGATAACACAAGCTGCTCCCTCTTTGACAACCAACAGGACTATTCCTCCTGCTTCTGGCAAGGGTTGGCTCCAGCACTTTGTTGCCCAATATGGAGGATCGAGAAAAGAGACTGAATAGGCAGATCATGTGGCAGACCATGCTTTGAAGTATCCCGCATCACAGCCTATGGGTCATCTTGACCCTCTACCTTCCTCAAAGTAGAATAGGTTGGAGAATGAGTTGGAAGGACATTTTTTTCCCCTTGGGCAAACCCTGGTGTGTCAAGGGAATACTCCAGTCCTGATGGCATCAGTGCTACGGCTCGGAGCCACACAGAGCCCTGGCTTTGTGCATCTGGACTGAAAGTTCTTTACAAGATGGTACTGGCTCTCTGGCCCTCTCCCCAGAATGACTGTGTTTCAAGAAAGCTGGAGAGATGCTCTACCCTGAGGCACAAGGAGACGAGAAAACCGGCAGTATCTGAGACATATTTTTGTTGGTACTCTTATCACTCTCTACCATATGTAGTTCTTTCTTTTTTCTTCTCATCTTCCTTTTTTTCCTCTTACTTCTCCCTCTTTTCTTTTCCTCCTCCCCTTCCTGTCCTTCAGGCTTTCTAGTGGTACCCACGGACATTGCTGAGGCCAGAGAGTGGCGCCAGGATGATGTTCACCACCGGGCAACCTTCTGCTGCAACACGGACTGCCTGAGAAATATAATAGTTATAGCTAGTGTCTATGTGGCACTTTATGATTTGCGTAACAGTTCATGTTAATTCCTTTGAGCCTCACAACAACCCTTTGAAGCAGGCAATATTATTATCTTCATTTCAATGAAGAAACTAAGTCTGAGATGTTAAGTAATTTCCCCAGGGCCACACAACTAGTGTCTGAGGGAGGATTTGAACTTAGGTCTTCCTAACTCCCAGTCCAGCATTTTATCTACTATGACACCTAGCTGTGAATTGCTAGGATACCTCATCACTACCCAGAACACCTCTTTAAAGATACTCTTTGTCTTAGCTATAGAAATGAGCATGGATCCCATGAGACAGTTAAAGGGACCCAGAAACACTACCCAAACTCCCAATTGCCTTCCCCAGAGAAAGAGCAGACAGGGTCACCGCCTTGCCAAGGGAGACAGAAGCGAAGACCCAGACTGTTACAGCCAAGCTGTTGCTGGCTCCTCAGTACTGCTCACATCTCCACTCTCCCCCACGTGGGTCTTTAATGCTCACAAAGAGATGAGTTGGGTTGGCCAAGGTGCACCGGCATGGAAGGCGGTATGAAGGTAGCTTCTCCTAAACCACAATGGGTGTGTGTGTGTGTGTGTGTGTGGTGTGTGTGTGGGGAATGGAGTCCTCCAAACTCCCCTCTGAAGCAGTTCCTGAGATTTCCCTGTAATATTCCTCCCTGGTACATAACCTTAGTGTGTTCCTCTACCCCTGGATCTGGACCTATTGCTAACATGTGGTGCTCAGGCTAAAAAGGTCAGTGGTCCTTTTGCGGCATCTATTTCACAGTAACTGTAAACATTTGCCAATTGGAGAGATGGTTAAATCCCTGGTGCCTGTCAGTGCTTATTCAAACACAGGAATAAAGAAACATATGCCTGATAAAACAGAGTAGAGAGCTTTTAGGATGGAGAGAGACTTTTTTTTTTTTGCTGGAAACCTCAGTGATACACTCTTCTCTCTGCTCTGTTCTCTCCTCCTCTTTCACATTCCACCCTGCCCAAATCAAAAGCACAGGAAGAAAACAATGAAACAAAGACAGCGAATTTGGGATACACAAAAATGAAATAACTCTGTGCAGTCTATCTTTTTGTGAAAGCATGCCTTATGACGATGAATGCATTTTTGGTTCAGTAGAGGGCATAGTGGGGATTTTTTAAATACCCTCAGGAGTGTGTGTGCGTGTGTGTGTGTGAATGCTATTGGTAACAAAAATCGAGAAAATATACAGCAGGGAAGCATTTCCATGGAATATACACAGACATACTGCTGTAAGCAACACCTGTGTCTGTGAATGTCAAGGATGCTGTCAGCAGCTAACAAATACCTCCTGCCAGCAAGGTGTATAATATAGTTGTATGAAAAGAGGCAGCTCCTAAGGTTCGCCTGCAGTATTCTCCCTATTGTGACAGCTAACAAAACAATAAGCCTCCATTGCTCCTTAGGAGCCACTATCACAAATTCAGACCAAAGTGCTTGGGAGCGATTGTTAGTGAAGGTCACAGGCAGGGCTCTGGAACAGCTGCTCTAGTTTGGACGAAGTCCCTGTCAGGCTTCCTCAACGTGGGGCCCATGAACCTGGTCACAAAAATATTTGGCTATTTCATTATAATTGGTTTCTTTTGTAAATGTAGGCATTTCATTTTAGGCATTTTAAAACATTATTCTGAGAAAGAGTCCCAAAAGGGTTTGTGCCACACAAAAGAGTTAGGAAGTTCTACAAGATGGAAGGTTTACCCAAATGAGAATGAGCCTACGAAGCTACAGTAACACTTCTGACAGAAACATGTCACACAGACTCTCATATTATACTGTGGATTTGGTTATGTTGCTGTTGCTCAGTCATTTCAGTTGTGTCTGACTCTTTGTGACCCCATTTGGGGTTTTCTTGGCAAAGATACTGGAGTGGTTTGCCATTTCCTTTCCTTTTTTTTTTTTTTGCCATTTCCTTTTCTAGATCATTTGACAGATGAGGAGACTGAGGCAAACAGGGTTAAGTGACTTGTCCAGGGCCACACAGCTAGTAAGTGTCTGTGGCCAGATTTGAACTCAGAAAAATGAGTCTTCCTGACTCTAGGCTGGGCACTTTATCTGTTGTACCACCTAGCAGCTCCAGATTTGGTTATACCATGGGTTAAATTATGCTCCTAGCATGCACAGAGTATTTCATTCACTCTGACATAGAAAGCAGCATGACTTTATGTTTAGAAGGCTTACCTTGATATCAGGAAGACGTGAGGTCAGGTCCAAAATATGTGTAATCCTGAGAAAGTCACTTAACGCATTTATGCCCCAAGTCACTCTAAAACTATAAATTGCAGAGAAGGTGCTGATCTACATTGGCAGAGGGAGTTTCTTCACTGTGCCAATTAAAACAGTCTGGCTTAGAAACAAACTCAGCAGTGTGGAAATCATGCAATTTAATTGTTCTCACTAAAATCCCTCTAATGTCCCCAGAGACATACAGTGCAATGGGAGGTAATCCCTACATCCATAAGTCCTTTTGGCTGTACTTTATACTTCAGGATGCAACAAAGACAAAATTGGTAAGTGGGAAAGCTTTTCATTGAACCTTCCCTTTCTCTGTTGCTCTCCAAACTCACAGGTCCTCTTTGTCTTTACTCAGTGCATCTCAGTTGCACTGGAGGAAAAGCAACCTAATCAAACCGATTCAGACTAGGGTGTGAATGATATACACAATATGCATTTTTTTTTTTGCTTTTAGGCAATTGGGGTTAAGTGACTTGCCCAGGGTCACACAGCTAGTAAGTGTCAAGTGTTTGGTCTGAGGCTGGATTTGAACTCAGCTCCTCCTCACTACAGGGCCGGTGCTCTATCCACTACACCACCTAGCTGCTCCACAACATGCATTTTTTAAAAAGAAATTTGTTAACCTGAATCTCTCTCATTGGTGGAATTTTAGGCAATTTAATAAACTGAAGTGAGAAATTTTAGGCAGTGTAGGGAAAGACATTTTTGGACACAGGAATTTTCCAAGTGCTTGTGTGATACTTTACAGGCAAACATCTACTCTGCCACTGGGTAAGACTGACTGACTCTGATCAAAACTTTCCCTCACGGAAGGTGGGAAGAATGAGTGTTGTCATTTGACAGATGGGAAAATGGGAGGATGGGGGATAGCTGATTTTCCAATCATATAGCAAAATCACATTAGAGTCGAACCCTCAGGCTTGCTTTAACCTTTAACTCACTCCACCATGGCATTTCTATAATGAAGATATAATCTTCACTGCCTGAGAGTTTTTTTCTACATTTTCTCCCTTTGGGCTCTGAAGAAGAAAACTTTGATGACCTTAAAAAATGAAATGTTTTAAAAAATGTAGCAGTAGCCCTCCAGATTTCTTTTAATAGGCTTTAAATAACAGTGAATTGTTCCTCCCTCCCCTCCTCCACCCAATATATTACAATTCCAGCATGTAGCATATTCTGAGTCCCAAACAATCTGGAGTTTCTGTAAAGACACATGGGCATGTTTACTTCAGTTGAATAGGCTACCTTATGGCTCGAGGGAACTTCTGGCGTTGCTTTGTCCCAACTAGCTTCATGTGCAGTTGCTTGAACCTTTCTAATAGCATCTCGCATGGTTGGGAGAACCAGGGCATGCCTGTTAGTCAAAATGAAGCTCTTCCCTGCTCCCTACCCCCACCCCCATATCCATGGACTTGGCAGCTCACGTGCAAAATGACCAAGATCTGCTGTGGAGAAAGGCTGGCATTTAAGCACCATCTTCAGGCACTAGACAAATACACCTTCCTTATTCCATCAGTCAAAGCTCACTCTGTAGAACTTGCTTTTCCAACATATTTTAGGGTATTCGCTATTTCTCTCTCAGTGCTCCTTTGTCCACTGAGTCATTATTTTAATATGAATGTCTTGGGCACTTACTAAGGGATCCAACAAAGCTTAACAGGAGTTCCTTCCCCTCAAGGAGCTTACGACCTGAAGGACAAATGGAAAAGGATCAGCGGGGGAAAATGATTCCCTCGGCTAAGGCTAACCGTTGAGACGAACTTGTCTTTCACCTACACTCTTCTGTGGTCTTCTGGTTTTATATAGGTGCATTTCTGTTCTGTTCAGGCATCTTCTGCTCCAGAAAGGGAAAGGAAAAAACATTTATTAAGCACCAGGTATTTGCTCAGCGGGCAGTGAGGTGGCACAGTGGATAGAGCGCGGGGCTTGGAGTCAGGAAGACTCATCTTCCTGTATTCATACCTGGCCTTAGATACCTCCTAGCTCTGTGACCCTAGGCGAGTCACTTCACCCTGTTTACCTCACTTTCTTCATCTGATTTGGAGAAGGAAATGGCAAATTACTACAGTATCTTTGCCAAGAAAACCCCAAAATGGGGTCACAGAGAGTCAGAGGTGGCTGAAAAATGACTGAACAAGTCTGAAAGCTCTTGGCCTATAAGAGAGCATGCCATTTCTGGGAAGGCAAAAGGCAGATCCAGAATCTGATATTTGGATGATTTTGCTTTGGGTTGAAGGCTTCAGTGGAAATGAGCCAGTCACCACAGATGAACTGAAGTGCGAAATGATTATTTCTTTCATATATTAATAACCAATTATTGAATTAGGACTAAACTAAAGGTTTTCCACTTTCTCATCCAGAAATCAATCATTGTGGGAAATCTCGACAAGACTTACCCAGCCAGGAAGGCTAAGATCTCATCAAATAGAGTAAGAAATTCTAAGTTTAGGTAAATTGGTGGATTCCTCTTCATTATGTTTACACAGATAGGTCTGGAAAAATTTTGATTTACCCTTTTGTCAGATGGGTGATATGGATACTAATAAGTCTCTTTGACCAAGACTGGGTGCTCAGTGTCACGTACTCCAAGAACCTCACTGGAAAAAGCCCACCTCTCATTATAATGTTCATTCTCGTTCTTTTATTTTTTTTTTTTTTAGGCAAGTGGGTCTAAGTGACTTGCCCAGGGTCACACAGCTAGTAAGTGTCAAGTGTTTGGTCTAAGGTCAAATTTGAATACAGGTCCTCCTGACTTCAGGGCTGGTGCTCTATCCACTGTGTCACCTAGCTGCCCCATTCTCATTATTTGTTAACCAAACAGAGTTGATTGGCACTCTCAGGAACACCTACCCTTCCAAGGGCATATAAGTGTTGAGTGGGTTCCATGAGGGGTCTTTGGCATTTGAGATTGTCACTGCTCCTTTTATTGAAAATATGCTAGCATTATTAATAAAATGATCAGTTACTCAGAAACTGTATCTCTCAAACTTTTTATATGTCACAAAAGGAACCCAGTTTGTACCTCTTGGCAGTAATGATGGACGTGAGAGACAACTGGTCTGGAAGCCTTCATGGGGAGGGGCATATAGCATAGAGTCTCTTTCCTGCTTGTTCTCATTTCCAAAGAAGGGGCACATTAACTGCCTTCAGAGACCAACTCCCAACAGTTCCATAATTCCTGAGGTGGATATTTCCTCCTTCTTTCAGGTAAAAAGGGACTAGCCATGCCCAAATGCCCACCTTTTAAATCTAGCTTTAAGCTCATCCTCTGGGAGAATGCCTTCTTCCTGGAGTGCTGTTTTCAAAATGGTTGCTGTGCCCCCTTGGATTTCCCTCTTGTTCCTCTAGTTCATTTCTCAACCCTTGCAGTCTGACTCCCAACCTTATCACTCAACTGAAATGGTTCCCTTCAAAGTTACCGATGACTCAATTGTCAAATCCAGTCTTTTTCTCAGTCCTTTTTTTCTTTTCACTTCTCTTCAGCACTAGCCATTGCTGACCACCCTCTCCTCTTTGGGGTTTTTGGCACAGAGCTTTCTCTTGGTTCTCTTCCTGCCTATCCAACTGCTTTTTCTTGGCCTCCTTTGTTTGATCATCATGCATGTTTGGCTTCTGAATTGTGGGTGCCGCTTAAGGCTCTGTTCTAGACCCTCTCTAGTGGTAGGCTCATTAGCTTTAAAGTTATTGGCATATGGCCAATTTCAATACCTTCTTTCTTGAATGTATCCATCCAAGGCATTTTACACCAGCAGTTTCATGTTAAGGTAGGATTAACTGAACAAGCAACAGAGTGCTTATCCTATACTCTGTATGGATAGCCTACCCAGTATGCTTTTAAAAAAAAAATTAGGAGGGAGACATGGGCTGCTACCCAAGGAAAGATCTCCTAGTGGCAGAGCATTCTGAGAATTTGTCCTTTGTGGAAGCAGTCCAACTCTGTAGGCATAGAGATTGACGTTGCCATGTCAAACTCCCACATTCCTTTTAATCATGTGCTAGACTGCAAAGTAGTTTTGAATTAAAATGTGCCTCCTAGAATCTTCCTGCTGCCAAGGAATGATGGGAGAATGAAGAGAGAGGGAAAGAAAACCTTCAGGAAACATATTCTGAATTATTATTTAATAAGAAAAAATGTATAGTACTTTCATCATTTCTGAGACAGGTGTAATTTACCTGGTGGAAGGTAACAGCTTGACCTATTTAAAAAAAATAAAACGTTACTGTAACATGGAGGCCAATAGTGAGTAAACTGATAAGAATTTAGTAAGAAAGAACTTTTCAGTCATAGACATTTTATGTTTTTAGTTTTTCTATCATTTTAGGCATGAGCTTTCTCACAACATGACAAACATAAAAAATATCAAACCAAGTCCTTGTGATCACATACTAGGGAATAAATTTATTTTTAGCTGAAGTACCCGATTGCAGTAAGAGTAGCTATTGGGAGCACATGATGAAGGATGGGCCATTTAAAGGAAAGGGCAAACTTCCAGCACCACCAGCAGACAGGTATTAAGCACCTACTGTAGGCACTGGGGAAAATATTAAACTAAGATGCAGTTCCTGTCTTCATGGAGCTCATAATCAAGACATGTATTAAGTACCTACTATGTGCTGAGCACTGTTAGGTGCTAGAAAATACAAATATTAAATAAGACACAGTTCTTGTTCTCAGGCAGCTCATAGTCTAGCAGAGGAGGTGACACAATTTCTCTAAGAATTCATTTTCTCATCTGTAAAATGGAAGAATTGGACTAAATGATCTCCAAGGTTCCTTCCAGTTCTAAGTCTTATTACCCTACCTACATACACACATGACTGCCATGTAAGGCAGCAGAGGATAAGCGTAAGAGTAGGAGAGCGTGCTATGCAGGGTCCAAGAGGAGGAAAAAGATTAGTATTAGCTGGGGGCTTAGGGTAAGATGGGGCAGGGAATAGAGTGAACCGTGTGAGAAAAACACATGGAGATGGGAGAGCATAGCGATATGAAAGAGATATGGTGAGGAGTCCTATATGATGGTAGAGTAGAGAGCGCATAAAGGAGAGCCGTGTGAGAGAAAGCTGTAAAGACTGTTCAAGCCATATTGTGAAGGGCCTAGAGCAGGTTTCCCACCCCTGGCCTAGAGTCACAAGTGATTCTCAGACGACCTACACTGAAAGAAGTGTTAATGTCCCTAAATGAAAGAATTAGGACTATTTTTCCCCATCTTTAACACTTCGAATACTTCTCCAACTCACATGTTTTTTCCTCTAACTTACCTGGATTCCACCAAGTAATTTGGAGTTGACCAGAACAAACCCACCCACCAATCAGTCTAGAGCTGGTATATATAACATACACTTTCTTTCTTTTCTCCTTTCTTTTTTTCTCCTTCCTTTCTTCCTCTCCTCTCCTCTCCTCTCCTCTCCTCTCCTCCTCTCCTCTCCTCTCCTCTCCTCTCCTCTCCTCTCCTCTCCTCTCCTCTCCTCTCCTCTCCTCTCCTCTCCTTTCTTTTCCTTCCTCACTCCTCTCTCCCCCCTTTCATCAAACACCTAGCATGTGTACTGAACACCCATTATGTGCAATTCACCTAGGTACTCTGGGAGAGACAAAGAGAAGTAATTGACAGGGTGACTGGTCTAAAGGAGTTTGCACTCAGCTAGAAGAGACAAGACACATGTGCAGATAACAGATTTAGAGCTGGGAGGAATCTCCAGGTTCATCTAGCTTAACTATCTCATTTTGCAGATGAAGATACTGAAACCAAGAGGTGTAAAGTCCCCCTGCAAGAACACATTTCAGTAGCAAGCAGGAGTACCAAGATTCAATGCCAGATTTATCAACTCCAAATGGATCTTACTACTGCACATAGCTTCTCAAGGATAAATACAGCAGAGGCAGGATACTGTGGTGGAGAGAGCTCTGAGATGGAATCAGAGGACTTGAGTTTTTAACCTGGCTTGTTGCTTTCTACCTGTATAATCTTGGGCAGGTCATTTTACTTTTCTGGGTCTGTTTTCACACTTTATAGTAGATTGTTTGTAAGTCTCTTCCCTCTTTAGAGCCTTTTGTCAAAAATAAGAGCATTAAGTACATGAGATCAGGAGAGGGAAAGATGGAGTATCAGGGAAAGTTTCTTGGAAGAGGTGACATTTGTTAGGCTTCAAAAAATGGGAAGGCTATCTGGGGAGGTGGCACCTGGGCTAAAAGTATTCCAGGTACAGGGAACAAGTTGGGTAAAGATAAAGAGGCAGCAAAATATGGGAGGCGTTTGGCTTACAGGAGTGATACAGTTGGGCAGGAGCACAGAGTAGGTAGGAGTGTGTTGGGTGAGATAAGACATGGAGGGCGCTGGACTCTAAGCCATGATGCTTGACAGAAAATAGGAATCCAGAGAAGGATTTTGGATAGAGAAGTGATATGATCTTACTTGTGTATTATTATTAATAATAGCTCACATTTTTATAGTGCTTACTATGTGCCAGGCACTATGCTAAGCACTTTACAATGATTATTAGGGGAGGACTGATAACCTGGCAACAATGCACAGAAAAGATTTGAGGGGGAAGATTATAGAGGAAAGAGGACCTGTCAAAGGTCCAATACAAGGGTCTAAGAAGATGGTATTAAGGACCTCAATTAGGCTGATGATTCTTTGTTCAGTCAGTTTTGGTCACGTTTGACTCTTTGTGACCCATTTGGGGTTTTCTTGGCAAAGAGAGTCGAGTAGTTTGCCATTTCCTTCTCCAGCTCATCTGAAAGGTGAGGAAACTGAGGCATAGAGGGTTAAATGACTTGCCCAGGGTCACATAGCTAGGGAGTGCCCGAGACCACATTTGAACTCAGGAAGATGAGTCTTCCTAACTCCAGGCCCAACACTCTATCCACTGTCACCTAGTAGCCCTCTAGGCTGATGATAGTGGAAATATAAAGGGACAACATCATAGAGGTCCAATTGACAAGAATTTGTAATTGATTGAATGCATGCAATGAATGAGGAGGAATCAGATACCTGATGCACTGTGGTCTGAAGGAAAGTGACATGATTGAAAGCCTACTTCCACAGTATTGATTCTTATCTGGGGCTCTTAAGAATGTTTCCAAGAGGCCTTTTTCATATAAAAGACCACCTCAAGGGAGAGTATTCATTTTTAGAAAATGCTTTTAAGGGAAAGGTAATGGGCTTTTATAGTTAGATGTTAACCTTCTCCCCACTTCAGTTGCTTTCTATAAAACGAGATCATTTTTATGTCTCAGTATACCCCTGTGGAGCCAATGTTGATGTGTTGCCACTGAAGGTTGATGATACCCTTCTTGGATATCATTTATGGGAAGTAGTTCCCAGGGTAAGGGAGCCGTTGGCAGCAGAAGAGAAAACACTACGATTAAAAAAATTTTTTTTGCCACCTTTAAGATGTGAGAAAACTAATGAATTAGATCTTCCTCAGCCTTAGCTGTTTTCTGGGACTAAGTCAGGTCTTTTCCAGTACTATGTTGCTTTTAAGTAAGACCCCAAAGAATTTTTCTATGATTTCTAAAAGTTGCTACTGTACACAGAGGGAGTCGCTACTCTACATACAGAATTTACATTACTGTGACTCTGCATTACTAATGTGTTTTTTTACTATAGCAATTATTTATCTTTTGCAAGCCATGTGTTAATTGGGCCCCTACCCTTGATGCCATCACCCTAGGTACTATCTTGGATGGGTATTGATCTTGGATAGGTATTGGCTAGGGGAAGGGGAAGGGGAAGAGGAAAGGGAGGTTGCTCAAAAAAGTCTCTTTGACTTGTTTTCCCACAAGAATTTTCCCTGAGGACATCAGAATTTGGTCCAAGAAAAAGGTCTTTGATACATGCTGTTTAATCTCAAACAAGCAGAGCATCCCAATAAGACAATATTTTGCTCTTCCCTAATTACTAGTTACATAACCCTAGCAAGCCACTTAACATCCCTTATCCTCAGTTTTCTTATGTGTAAAAGGACAATGAGTAGTACTTTACAGACAGGATAGTTGTGAGGATCAAATGATACATATCTATATATACATATAAAGTGATATATAAACAATAGCCCACCACCACCACCATCATCATGATGTTCATTTTCTTTTAAATTTCCCACAACGGCTGATCAAATCTTTTCAAGCCTTCCACTCCATCCCTTCCCCATGCCCTCTCACCATACACTTTAGTGAGATAATAGAAGGCATCCATGGTAAGCTTATTCTTCTCCCCTATATCTCAGACTACTTGCTATCATCCCCCTTTCTCTATTCCTTTGCTTCAGTTTCTGAAGCATTAAATTCCTCATTAAAGCCAAGTCCCAAGCTGGCACCATTGATTCTCTGCTTGTTTTCTCCCCCTATAATCTTCTTTCTCTAATTTCTAATTTTATTTTTCCTTCAATCTTTCCCGACCTATTGACTCCTTCCCAGTTTCCTACAAATATACCTGGATCGCTATCATTCTTAAAAACAACAACAACAAAAAAACCTATGACCCTACCATCCCCTTAAATTGTCATTCTATATATCTTCTCCCTTTCACAGCCAAACTTCTGCACAAAACTTTCTATGTTCCTTGCCTTGACTTCCTTTCCTCTTACCAACTTCTTAATTCCTTGTAATCTGGCTTCCAATCTTGTCACTGAACTGAAATTGCTCTTTCCAAAATTACCAATATCTCTTAATTGTCACATTTTCTTTCATTCTCCCTTTCTTTACTTTTCTGCATTATTTAAAAACATTATTTTTAATTCTGAATTTAATGAATAGCAAAAGATGTTTCTCTATATAAAGCAGAACAGGAAAAGATTATATGGGGAAATGCAAATCTCTATTAAATATTCGAAAAATATATAGAAAATATCTATTACATAATTTTAAAAAGGATTTGACAAATTCAACATGTTACTTTCTTTTTAAAAAATTTTAATTTCTTATTTGGAACTTAAACACAAAAAAAAGATTACTTTCACATCCGTATATATAGGAGAACACAAAAAATTGTATATGAAACTGTGAAGCTCCATGTTATACAGTATACTTAAAAATTATATCATAAATTTTACAGATTACTTTCAAAGCTGTCCTTTGGATTTCATTCTATTCTCTTCTGGGTAAGTTAAAAACATTTCAATAGTCTTCTTTTGGGGGGTACCACTATTGCTAACTCTCCTGACCTTCAACACCCCTCCTCCCATTTAAAAACTGAGTGAAAGAAAAAAAAGCATTCAAACAAACATAAGCAAAGCAAATGCACACAGTGACAATTGTATAAAAATGTATGGCTTTTTTTCACACTTTGGGCCATCATCACCTCTCTGTCAGGAAGTGGGTACTATGATTCATCACAGTCCCCTGGAGACACTGTTCATTGTATTGATCAGAGCTTAAGTCTTTCAGAGTCGGTTTTCTTTACAATGCTGTCCCTTCATAAATTGTTCTTGTTCTGCTCACTTCATTCTGCACCAGTTCATATTCCCCAGGATTCTTTTAGTCATCTCTTAAGTGCAATGACATTCCCTTACGTTCATATACCACAATTTATTCCCCAACTCCCCAATTATTTAAGAGGTGATCTAAGGTACTCCCTGAGATTCTAATAGTTTCCTTTTTATCTTTTCCCTTTTAATTTCTCCGTTAGGGTCAGGAAGTTTGTTTTCCTTATGGCTCTTCCCTCCATAATATTATCAGATGATACTCTTAACCACTCCTCCCTTCTTTTCCCCACTTGTTGCCCTGTTGAGTTTGCTGAGTTACTATATAGAAGTGTGTGTGTGTGTGTGTGTGTGTGTGTGTGTGTGTGTGTGTTTAACTCTCCTTTGTTTCGGATGAGGGAAGTTTACCTGCTGCTCAGACCCTGCACTTTTCCTCTTTCTCTGAATACTCTACAAGGAAAAACAAGTTCAAATCCTTTCTTCCTCTTTTCTTAGCTAGTGTATTCCCTTTCTCTTCCCTTCAGTCACCCTCTTCACAACCTCGGAACACAACCAATTCCCTCTAGAACCTCTGTTTCTCTTATTTAGCTCCCTCATTGCTTATTGAAGACATTAAGGTTTTGAAGGGTCACTTATTTCTTCTGTCTATGAGAATGAAAGCACCACAATCATTGTACAGCTTTTTCAAATTGCACAACTATATTTACCTTTCAAGGATTCTCTGGACTCTTGTTTTCGTATTTCAAAGTTTCTATTCAGCTCTGTTCTTTTAATCAGGAATGCTTTAAAGTCCTCTCTTCCATTAATAATAGTTTTTCCCCCTCCCTGTTAGGATTATACTTAGCTTTGTAGGGGAAATTATTCTTGGTTGTAAGACTGCATCCTTTGTGTTTTGGAAGAGCGTCTTCCAAGATCTCTCAATTAAATCAGAAGCTGCTTGGTCTTGTGTGATTCTGTGTAGTTTCTGGATACTTAACTGCGCCCCCCTCCCCCCTGGATATTTGCAGTTTTTTTTTTTTTGATAGAGGAGCTCTAGGTTCTGGCTATGACATTATTAGGACTTTTCCTTTTGGAGTTTCTTTCAGGAGGAGATCAATGGATTCCTTCTATCTTCATTTTGCCTTCTTGTTCTAAAAGTTCTAGATAGTTTATATTTATGATTTCTTGGAATACAGTGTCCAGTCATGGTTTTTGAGGAATCAAATTATTTTAAAATTATCCTCCTTGACCTATTTTCTACACCAGTAATTTGTTAAAAATCAGACATCTTATAATTTCTTCAAGTTTTCAATCTTTTGATTTTTTCTAATATTTCTTGCTATATCATGGAATCCTTATTTCTGTTTACTCTATCCTGCTTCTTAGAGAATCAATTACTTGGTTAAGATTTACTACTTTCAGGGGCTGCTAGGTGGCGCAGTAGATAGAGCACCGGCCCTGAAATCAGGAGAACCTGAGTTCAAATGAGGCCTTAGACCAAACACTTGATACTTACTAGCTGTGTGACCCTAGGCAAGTCACTTAACCCCAATTGCAAAAAAAAAAAATCTACTACTTTCTACTCTAAGCTGTTTATTTCCTTCTAAATGTCTCCTCCAGAGACATCATTTAAAAAAAATCCTTTGCTTCATTTCTTTTAGATATACATGTAGTCTTTGTGGGAAAACCCATTTTTTCCCTTTGCATATTTAATTGCAGTTGTTAGGGAGTTACTTTCTCCTTCTTGGGGATTTGTCTCTCTTCTTTCTCTCTTTCTTAATTTCTTTTTTTTTTTTAAGGCAATAGGTTATAATCTATAACTAGCAGATGTGGGATTTGAACCCAGGACCTCTGACCTCACATCTGGTTCTCTTTCTATTACATCATGCTGCCTCCTTTACAAGAGGCAAGTCAGGGAATTATATGTCAAAAGAAATTTTAAAAATTAAACTATAAATTCTGAGAACTAAATGTTATGTACTTTCTTGGAGCACTGATCTGAGAGTAGTGGCTAGGTTCTTGTTTGAGGGGAAGTGACTGACTTATTTTGTTGACATTGAGAGCTATCAATGAGGAAATGTCCTCTACCAATGCATATTAACACTTGCTTTGCAATTAAAATCCTAGAGAGTTGGGGGGGGGCCTGAAGGTTGCCTAGGGTCAGTCAGGATGTCCCAGAATCCAGACTTAATCCCAGGTCTTCTTGACTCCAAGGTTAGGTGCTTGGGCTCTTTTTTTTTTTTCCCTTTCTTCTATCAGTTCATTCTGTACTGCTCTTGCTCCTTTCCCTCCTGGTTCTCCAGTTCATTCTCCTCCTCTTCATTATTACCACTATCACCTTCACAATCATCCTGAATTCCCAGATATCATATGGCAGGTGGCACCAGATCCCTTTTGGGAAGGTAGAGCCACGGGTGGGGGTGGGGTGGGGAGTGGTTGGCAGCCTTTCAGAACTGGGAAGATAAAGTGATGATCCTTGACCTTAAGACTGGGGGAGGGCATGGCAGTGGTGGGGACAGCAAATCTCTTCCGCTCTAAAATATGAATTCCACATATATACATTTCACTATTTAGATATTCATTTTGATTAACAAATATCTTTTAAAAATGCAAACATCCCAGAAAGGGTTAAGCTCCTCAGTTTACAAATGACTTTAATCAAATAATCAGATTGCTTTCCTCCTAATACCCAGATGAGATCAGCTGCGTCAAGGGAATAGGAGTTTGATTGGAAGATGAGTTATAGAAGAGGGACAGGGAAAAGTAATTTTGGAAAAAGGAGTGGTAGGGAATAGCCCAAACGTTAGGGTAGTTGGGGTGGGAAGGTAAGAAAGCATCAAAGTCAAATGTTGTGTACTTTGACATTTTGTCAAGGTGGGAGCAAATATTGGATCTTAGTTTCCTTATTTGTTAAAAGAAAGGGAGTCCAATGACCTCTAAAGTCCCTTTCAGATCTATGACTTAGGATATTATGATTGAATTCTGCCTTTGACATAAACTCTGTTGGGCTACTGAAGCCTGCTGTGGGGCTTCCAAGACCCAAACCCAAGGATATGTTATGGATTGGGGGATGTTGTTGTTGTTGTTGTTGTTGTTGTTGTTGTTGAATTGTTTCAGTTGTGTCTGACCCTTTTTGACTCAATTTGGAGTTTTCTTGGAGTGGTTTGCCATTTCCTTTTCCAGATGAGGAAACTAAGGAAAACAAGGTTAAATGACTTGCCCAGGGTCATACAGCTAGGAAGTTTCCGAGGCTGGATTTGAACTCATGTAGATGAATGAGGCTTCTTGATTTTAAGCCTAGTCTCCATCTACTCCACCATTTACTTGCCTTGGATTAGGGGACAGGGGAAATCCAAAAGGTCACAAGTTTTTAAGACAGTCTGTTGAAAGTAGGACCAGCTTCTGCTTATAGCTTATCATTTACTTTGTGTATCTCAATCTGATTTGGGCAAGTCAGTTAACCTTGTTGAGACTAAGCTTCTTCATCTTTAAAATGAGATCAGGGGTTTTCAACTCTCTGTGTGTGTGTGTGTGTGTGTGTGTGTGTGTGTGTGTGTGTGTGTGTATTGTGTATAATTGACCCCTCAGGCAGTCAGGAGCATCCTATGGACCCCTTCTTAGAATAATGATTTTAAATGCTTAAAATAAAATAAATAGGTTTCCAATGGAAACCAATTATATGGAAATACAGTTATCAAGATGTACTATTAAAAAAAACCTTCCAAATTTAACAGACCTCAAGTCAAGAACCCCTGATGATATCTTTCAGCCCTAAAGCTATAATTCTATGAATGAATATGAGGTCCCTTACCCTTAGAGGATAAGAACACAGAGGAGATATGTCTGTGTGTGCATGTGCATGTTTGTGTTTATGTGTATTTGTGTGCATGTGTATATGTGTATGTGCTTATGTGTGATGTGTGTGCTTGTGTGTGTGTGTGTGTGTGTATGTGTGTATGTGTGATGGCTGGCCCCTGAGTTTGTTGCATAGGGGAAGCTGGGCCACCAAGGAATTGGGAGGGAGTGGCAAGCCTGGGAAACACCTCTCCAGCTCTATGTATAATTAATCAGAATATAAACATTAGCTCTTTCAAGACCGCACTGCTTTGGTGTCCCCTGGTGGGTGCTAATATGTTCTACAACCCTGTGGGGCACGGGTCTATCAGCAAATGGGAAATGCCGCTCAGCATCAATGTACTACAAGATGGCACTGGAAATACCACTTCTTGCACCTGACCAAACAGACTGGCTCCAAATACTGACGATCAAAGCAATCCTGGGAAATTAAAGCTAGAGGACATGGCCCTGAAAGCTCGGACTCTATGACACATTACACGCTAATTTCCAAATTACCAGGCACAAGCTTTGTAACCTGATTACAGCTCCTTGCACCTTCTCTTACAACCATTTAGGCTGCGGGCACTGGATTTCATTTCCATTAATCAGGAAGGAAAAGCTCCCCAGGCTTCTGTGCTCTATGAAGACCTGCTTCTATTTTTAACACCTGTCTGCCACTGCCACTTGCTGGTTAAAAATAAGCTTACTTACAATACAATTCATCACATTCGTGGTTGCCACAATAAGGCTTAATAAAAATCATCCAGAGAGAAATGCCTTTAAGAGAGAAGTTATTATTATTATTATTATTATTATTATTATTATTATTATTATTATTGCTATTTAGTATTTGTAAATCTATGATCCTTTGTAGACAGTCCTTTAGTGTTATGCCTTAGACTGACATTCAGGATGCTACTGAAAGACATGATGCAAAAATGATGAGTCACCATCCTTGCCATAGCTAAGGCTAGAGAATGCTTTTGGGTCCTCTTTTCTTTCAACTGAACCATCTTTGGTACTCTCACTTGTCTCTGTGCTAATTTCTGTTCTCTAAAATAATAGCATTTAAATAGAGCTATACAGTCTGCAAAGTACTGTATAGACATTGTCTCCTTTGATCTTCACAAAAACCATGTACAGGTGGTACAATTACTATTATTATTTTACAGACAAGAAAAATGAACCTGAGAGTTTAAGTGAGGTTAAATTACTTGTTCAAGATCTCACAGCCAATAAGTGTCTAGGGCAGGATTTGAACTCAGCTCTTCTTGAGCAGCTAGGTGGCACAGTAGATAGAATGCTGTGCATGGAGTCAGGAAGATCTGAGTTCAAATCTGCCCACAGATGGTTCTTGGCTATGTGACCTTGGGCCTTTAATCCTGTTTGCCCCAGTTTCCTCATTTGCAAAAACAGCTAGAGAAGTAAATGGCAAGCCACCCCAGTATCTTTGCCAAGAAAGCCCCAAAAGGAGTCACAAAGAATTGGACACAACTGAATAACAGCAACTTCTTCATTCCAAGTCCAGTGCTCTATCCATCCACTATGCAATCGATCTATGTCTATATCACCAATGCTTTTGGCTAACTGATTTAGATCAGCATGGGATTTTTGCTTACTCTGGAAAAGCAGTATGATAGCAAGTTGTTAAATGACTCGAGCTCTTGAGTTATAGGTTGTGTATGTAACAGGCAAAGTGATGGGAACAGCCTATCAACTGTAAACCTTGTTCTCAAAAGAAGGGCAGTACAGTTGGTTGAATCCTATTATCATTTAGAAAACCAGAGCTAAAGAGCTTCAAGGAATACCTTGGGTGCAGTCCTCGATAATTGTTTGCTAAAACCCCAGGGTTTCTCCCTTCCTTTCTACCACTCTAGAGGATCTGCCCCAAGGAGCAAACAAGTCTCGGCATACATATACATATACACATACATATACACACGTACACATATGTACATATACACATATGTGTATATGTATATATATACACATACATATATGTGTATGTGTGTGTATATATATATATATATATATATATATATATATATGGAGAGAGAGAGAGAGAGAATTATGGAATGTTGGAGTTGTTGATCTCATGAGGGGCAGCATGACACAGTAATGACAGAGTTGGTTTCAGAGGCAAGAAGACCTGGGTACAAGGCCACTGGGCGAGTCACTTAATTTCTCAGTGCCCCAGGAAGTTGCAGAAGAGATGCCGAACTGCAACAGCAAGAGGATTTTTCCTCATTGAGAGTTCTTTATACCAATGACATCATAGGTCCAGAACAAAAAATAACCCCCCAAACTCCATGTTTTCCAAACTCCCACCCAGGGCAGAAATCTCCTGTTATCTTCTGGGCAAATTGCCATTTAGCTTCTCCTTAAATATCTCTGGGAATGGGCATTTCCTTATTGCCCAAGGTTGGACACTTCCATTTTTGGGGCAGCCCTGAGCTTTGGTCATCTGAGTCTAAATCTGCTTCCCTCTACCTTCTATTGCTGGTCCTGGTTCTAGCCTCTAGAGCATCCCAGAATAAGTCTAATACCTTTTCCCCATGACAGCCCTTCAGATAACCAAGTCTTTTCTTCAGGCTAAAGATCCCATGTTCCTTCAACAATCTTCAGGTGACACAATGTTATATCTGATTGTGTTGCTCTGGGGGACATTCAGCTTGTCAATGCCCTTCTCAGAGTGTAGCACCCACAATAGAACCTGATCCTGTGGTTGTTTTCTGGCCAACATAGAGCGCAGAGGAACTAGGACTTTCCTGTTTCTGGATACAGCACTGTACCAGATCCATGACACCCTGGTTTCTGAGGAGCTCACAGTCCACTAACACTCCTATGTCTTTTTCTGAATGAACAGCTGTTAAGCCAGGTCTCCAGTGTCCTGTCCTTGGGCAGTTGATCTGTTTTGGACGTTAGCATTGGTGTGCATTTATCCCTGTTAATGTTCATCACTGGCCTGTACTCTGTTGTTTCGGCTGTCACTCTTTTCGGACACCAATTCTGTTATCTAAGAGGTTGCTATGCCTCCTAGCTTTGTACTATTCTCAAATTTGATAAGCCTACCTTCTATATTATTATCAGAACCACTGATAAAATGTCGAATGAGCAGGACCTAGTTTGCTGATCTGAGGTATAAGTAGAATAGTGTTGATTTAAAGGATTCAAAAAGAGCTCCCCAGATTCAAAATATCTGCCTCACCTGTCATCGATCTGGAAATATCCACCATTTATCACTCATTTGGGTTAAGACAGTGAAGGCATTGAAAATGCAAGTATGTTTTCCAAGAGAAATGACAAATTAAGCTTTTATCTGCCATTAACACCTCATTGTGAATTCATTTATCAGATAATCATCAGCCTCTTTACAAGACAAACGATTTTATGGGGGAAGAGAGAAGAAGAAAGAATCAGGGAAGGCCTTGAGTTTGGGAGTTAGGAAGGAAGGACAGACTTGGGAGGGGTTTAACTTTGGAGTACTCTGTGTAACCAGGAAGCATCATGAAGGCACTATGTACATAGGATGGGGGAGGAGATAGTAGAGTGTGGAGAATAAGGAAAAGAGAAGAAAAAAGGACTGAATGGATACACTCTGCTTACCCAGAGTGTTACTCAGGGCCTGCTCTGCAGATGGGGACTAAGTGATTGATTTATCTAGCAAAGCAGAGTGGATAATTCATGTAAAATTATTCTCAGTAAGAACAATATTACTGCAGAGTTTTAATGACATGGGATTGGGGGCAATGGATGAGCCAGAATTAACATGTATGTGTAATGACTCTGAGCTCCTTTGGAAACAGTCTGCATTTTAAACAAGGAAAGAATTACCCCGTAAGCTAAAGATTACTTTTTAGGTTGGATTAAAATACTGTAGTCAGAAAGACACTCTTGAGAAACCTCCTCTATCTCTTTTTATATAAGTCAAATATTAATTAAAGCAAATAAATTAGATGGCAATTACGTACAGTTGTGAATTGTAGTACGAAGTAGAAATGCTACAGCTAATTGACATCAATTATGATTTGTCCACATTAATTTGATATCCATATTGAGGTTAATATCTTAAACACTCTAGGAATAAGAAGGATCAGATCAGTTAGATGAAAGCAGCTGCCATCTCTGCACACAATGAATACTATGCTGTCTTAAGTGTATGAGCAGAAAACTCCTTACATGAATGTGGCGCCTCTGTTATTTAGTAGAGAGTCCTATGGCACACAGAGGTGAGCAGAATCATGAAACTGGTAAGTATTAGGGGCAGGATTTGAACCTAGGTCTTCCTGATTCCAAGGTCACACACTCTCCTCACTATACCAAAAACTGCCTCTCTAATTATATGAGTACTACTATATATGCTATAAATTTAGTTCTGTCTATAGATTTAGTTAGGGCAGCTAGGTGGCTCAGTTGATAGAGCATTGGACCTGGAGTCAGGAAGTTCATATCTGGACTCAGACACTTAACTAGATGGGTGACCCTGGGCAAGTCATTTAATCCTGTTTGCCTCAGTTTCCTCATTTGCATAATGAGCTGGAGAAGAAAATGGCAAACTACTCTAGTATTCTAGCCAAGAAAATCCCAAATGGGATCACAAAGAATTTGACACAGCTGAAAAATTATTCAACAACAATAAAATAGATTTAGTTCCTTCTAGCTTACCTGTTAGGTACCAACTAGGTAGTATAGTGGATGGAGTGCAGGACCTGGAGTCAGGAAGACTCATCTTTCTGAGCTCAAATCTGGCCTCGGACACTTATTAGCCCTGTGGCCCTGGGCAAATCACTTAACCCTGTTTGCTTCAGTTTCCTCATCTGTAAAATGAGCTGGAGAAGGAAATGGCAAACCGCTCCAGTATCTTTGCCAAGAAAACCCAAATGGGGTCACAACAAATCAGACATGACTGAAACAACTGAACAACAATAACAAACTCCCATGTTGGTGTTAAGATTAGTGAGACTATTCAATGATATTTTTCCCAAGATCTCCAAATACTATTGTGAAGTATTTTGGGAACAAGAGGACAATTCCTAATAGGGGCACTGCTTGACCTCATCATGGTGTTAGGAAGGCTACCAGGACAGAGGTGAAGTGACTTTCTGACTTTACTCAGCTAGTTAGTGGTAGGGTCAGGATTGGGATCCGGATCTTGTGACTGAAGTCCAGTTCTCTACATCTCTTAAAATCAGCAGTCAGGTGATTGGGAAGTACAGCATAGAATGGTAAAGACTATTGTGATATCTCCCTTTTTGGAGATAAAGTAAAATATCTTAAAAATTGTTGTTGGGGAAGGGGGGAGCAGAACCTTTATTGCATGTAATTATTATGTTGGGGGACATTAATTTGACCCACAGAATATATATACATGCTCTAGAATCAGAGAAAGAGAGAGAGTTAGAAGAGCGCTCAGAGACTATTTAGTCCAACCAAAGCCTAGAAAACAAAGTGACTTGCCCAAGAGCACTCAGGAAGAAAATGGTGGATCTGGGATGTGAAGCCCTGTTCTCTGAATCCAAATCCAGCATTCATTCCACATACACCATTGTGTCCTTAGCAATGAGCCATTTTTTTTCCTGACAGGTTTTCACTGTGTTTTTGAATACAGTATTCATAGGACAGTGAAAACTTGGATTCAGAAAACTTGTGTCTGAGTACAGGCCCTAAGTCACTTAACTTCTCTGAGGCTGTTTCTTCATCTGCAAAACAGCAATAGCACATTACCTACCTCAAAGGGTTGTTTTGAGGAAAACACTCTGTGACCATGAAAACTCTCTATAGTTCACATGTTATTATTATTTCTCAGATTGAGTGTAGTCCATCCTAGGGGCAGCAGGGGTGGGATTACATGATCCTTTAAAGTCCCTTCCAAGTTTATAATTTTCTGATAGAAATGGAAAGAAAAAATCAAAGATGAGGAAAGAAAATAGTAAAAAGGAAAAGAGAGAAATTGATAAAGAATTGGTGGATAAATAATAGCTAGCATTTATGTAATGCTTTAAAGTTTGCAAAACATTTTACATATTTTATCTTATTCAATCCCCATAATCCTGTACAGTAGGTATTATTGTTGTTCAGTCATGTCCAGCTCTAAGTGATCCCATTTGGAGTTTTCTTGGCAAAGATAATGGAGTAGTTTGCCATCTCATTCTCCAGCTCATTTTACAGATGAGGAAACTGAGGCAAACAGGGTTAAATGACTTGGCCAGGGATCTCATGTTTATGAAGTGTAATTTCACTTCCTCCCAGGGCATTAAATTAGGACCAGTGGAGAAGACATTATCTTTTCCCCAGGTCTATGAGAACGTGTCAAGAACTATTCAGGTTGGAAGTACTTATATCTATGTTAACTCATCTGTTTTTAACACAGGAAATTCTAGCCCTGGTAGGAGCTGTCCACAGCTGAAGTTCACATGGTTCAAGGGGGATGATATTAACCCCAAATATTAGGCTTTTAAATGGCATCAACAGGGAACCTGGGTCGAGTGAATCAAATATTCCGTATTTATGATCAGTCCTTACACTCCCACACTGCTCCCCTTCATTTCCAAACTCTGGAAGTCAACCAATCAATTAATAAATATTTAGTAAGTGTTGTGCAATGGGAGGAAATTGGCTTTGGAATTGGAGGACCTGGGTTCAGATCCTGCCTCTGTCATTTACAACTTATGTGACCTTGAGCAAATCACTTTGCCTCTAAGGACCTCAGTTTTCTTATCTGTAAAATTAGTGGATTGGACTGGGTGGTCTCTAATGTCCCTTCTATCATTAAATTTAAAATCCTATGAAGTACTGACCATGTGCTAGGCAAATAAAAAAATACAAATACAAATGTGAAACAGTCCTTGTCTTCAGGGAGCTTATATTCTACTAGGGGGAATGAATATTTACAGATACATTAATGCAGTACATATACAAAAGAAAAAAAATATACAGCAATGGGGAGGGAGTGGGATCTCTTATGCCCCAGGATATCAGAAAAGGTCTCTTGATACTACATGAACCAAACTCTAAAGAGAAAGAGAGAGATATCCCAGGAAGTCAAACATTCCAGGCATGAGGATGAATGTGCAGTGGAACAGAGAAGGGAGAGATGGAATGTTTTGTATGGGGAACAAGCAGCAGGCCAATGTGGCACAGGTGCAAAGTACGGGAGATGAGCACCAGCACCAGCTACTGAAGATTCTTAGCCATGGCCCTAGCCCTTGTCAGAACACACATAATAATGATCCCATCTAAAGAGGCAAGGGTAAAGAGAATGAACATTTGAAGAGATCCCACTAGATTAAAACCAATATTTTGGTCAGCACGATTGACAGATAATGTGTTATCTTAAAAAGAATAGTCACAGATCTAGAGTTAGAAGACCATCTACTCCAACCCCTTCATTTCATAGAATAAAAGAAGCAGGCTTCATAAGTTTCCTGTAAGCAAGGACAATTACAAAAATGTATCTCTGTACCCTCAGTGCCTAGCATGGGTGTTTTATATTAGACTGTGAGCTCCTTGAGATGAGGGACTTTCTTTTACCTTTCTTTGTATCTCTAGCATTTAGCACAATGCCTAGCACATACGAGGCGCTTAATAAAATTCTTGTTGATGGACTGGAACATAGTACATATTTAATGCTAAATGTTTGTTGAAATGAATTGAAATAACTGCCAAACCACCTGAGCTGTCTAAAAGTGAAACTGGAGGTCTTTAAACAGATGTTGTAGATGGCATTCTTAATAAGGCATGGTTTGGGACAGATAAGCTTTGAGGTTTTTTCCAACTTTGAGATGTTGTGATATTGTGCAGAACTAGGTACTTTATTTTTGATCATTTAGCAACCATGCTAGATTATAGAAGCTTTTTGAAAATGAGGTAGGTTTGATTATGTTTAGCCAGTATAAAATTCAATACATTTATAAAAATAAGACTCAATTCCTCCACCAAAGGACTTTTTTTTCCTTTTCAATTTTGCATTGCTCATTTTATTGGATTTTGGAGATGAAGACTGATAAAAGTCAAAAAGAGGTCAAGCCAAACCAAAATGAAAAAAAACATACTTCTAGAATCAATAATAAAATTGTTTTTACTCTTGTCTTTTTTTTTTCTCTGCCAAGATCTATATCATTGCTAAGAAACCAAAGGGAAAAAATGAGAGGTTAAGTATAACTTCAATGAATGGTTATTACATGAAAGCCACTTGGACTCGATATAATAGGCTAGTGCATGAGCACGAAAACATGAAGGTTATTTCCCAGGAGCTCAATTCTTCAAACATATAATCTGCTTTAAAATACATAAACCTGAGGGCTCTATGTTAAGTCACATGGACACAGAGCCTCAAGAAGAGGCCAATGTGAACATCGGCTCACAGGCCTGATCATGTGACATAAAGTCTTACTGGGGCTGTAGCTTCAATCCCCTATTTTAAGTGATAAGGTTCAGCCTTTGGCTGTTCAGAAGTGGGAGCACTGGATAGCTCATAGGCAGATAGACCTCAGTGAAAGCAGACTCACTGTGAGTGAGAACAGTATGCTATCCTATTTGGCCAACAGGCAGAGCTCAGATGGAGCCCGATCCTATAATAAGAGACTGTGGCTCTTTTTATGGTGGCAAAAGACTGGGAAATAAGGAGTATCAATCAACTGGGAAATAGCTGAACAAATTACAGTATGTGAATTTATTGTTATTGTTGTTCAGTTGTTTTAGTCAAGTCTAATTCTTCATGACCTCATTAAGAGTTTTCTTGGCAAAGATACTGGAGTGGTTTGCCATGTCTTTCTCCAGCTCATTTTACAGATGAGGAAATTGAGGCAAACAGAGTGAAATGACTTGCCCAGGGTCATATAGCTTGTAAGTCTCTGAAGGCTGGATTTGAACTGAGGTCTTCTTGACTCCAGGCCCAGAACTGTGTCCACTGTGCTACCCAGCTGCCCACATGAATTTACATATAGGAATAAAGTACGTGGCACAATTTCCTATTGTGCTATTGGAAATGACAAAAGGGGATGGTTTCAGAGTAATCTGAGAAGACTTTTTGAACTGATCCAGGGTGAAGTAAGCACAACCTGAATAGTTTATACTATAATAGTAACATTGTAAAAATAAATCATTTTGAAAGAACTCTGATCAATGAAATGACCAGCCATGATTCCAGAGAATTGATGATGAAGAATGTTAGCCACCTCCTGACAGAGAGGTGATGGAATAAATATGCAGAATGATAAACATATTGTTGGACAATATGTTGGATAAAATTTGTTTGCTTGACTATGCATATTGGTCACAAGCTTTTTGTTTTTCTTCCTTCCTCCCCCCCAGTATATGCTTTTGGGGGTGGTATTAAGAGGTTAAAAGAGAGAAAAAAACTGCTTGTTTATTGAACAGCAATAACAAAAAAGGCTGTAACTAACCAAAGACTAGATCATATACAGAAATTACTATGGATTATGCCATTGGCACTTTCGTTCAAGTAATTTTGAGACCAACACAATTAGTCTCCTTTAATGGAAATGGAAAGGATCCATGTACACTGAAGCAGGTCTTTGTAGTAACTGCTACTTAGCAACTGTTGTCTTACTAAGAAATTCCACCAAGATTAATGAGTCTGAAGGATGAATGAATTCTCTTCCCAAATTAAGAGGTGGAGAGAAGGGGTGGGATGCATGTGGCTGCAGGGCCAGTGGCAAGATACCCAGCGTAGATGGCTGAGTGGATGAGAATGTGAAGCATAGTCTGGGACTGGTTAGGGTGAGTTTGTCCTTACCAATAAGAAATGCTGAGCTCCAAGAGGGGAGTTCCAAAGCTGAGCGTCTTAGCACAGTAATCCTATAACCCTACTCTTACCATCAGCTAGACAAAGTATAGGAGACTAACTCTTCTACACATGCCCTTCAGGGGGCATGTTTCCTTTTGGGGAATTTTCCCCCATGGATACTCATTTTATTCAGATTTCACCTGGTGGTACTGGGGCATGTAGAGGGGGTGATTCACCTTGGCCCTGTATGGGCCCCAGATTTGGGGGAAGATGACTGGTTCTAGTTGGAAGGAGGGGTGGTATTTTAGGGGCAATGAGTGAGGCTTCAATTGTGCCATAGGTGAATGAACTTGGATGTGTAATTCCACCCCCCCTTTGTTGAAATAAATTTTCTCCCTTTCACAGTTGGACTTCGTAGTTAAAAAGATATTACAGGGGACTGGCTGAGCTGAAGAGAGTAACTGCCCAACATTTTCAAGAATAGCCAGGAAACCTAGACAACGGGTCACAGAAACCAGCCCAATTCACAAGAAGAGGGTATTGAGATAAATAACCGAACCTACAACATCGCAAGCTAGACTGGCACCTCTTTGGCTTGTTTCAGCTTGTGCCAATATCTAATCATTGCTGTAAAGTCAGTGAAATGAATGAACAGGATCTTGACAATGATGAGGAAGATTAATTGCTATACTTCTGTGGACCTAATCATACAGGAACTGATACCCTTTGAACAGGTATAAATGATGGGGGTGAGAAATTTCTGATATACATATCAAATGTATTCTCATGGAATGGGGTCACCGATAAGACAAATGGAGCTGAGCAAAGGGCCTGGTGCCACTGGCTGTAATTTTTCTTTCTTCCTTTCTCTCTTTCCTATGCTAATGAACTGTCTTTGTGTACTAAGTGAACACAAATGTAAAACATTTGTTTTACATGATATTGAAACAACAATCCTATCAATGTTGAGAATGAGAATTTGTCTGATATTCTCTCATTTTCTATTTATTATATTTTAAATCCAGAGCACAACCTACCTTGTACTATAAGCAATACCTACTTTAACCTTTCTTTTCTTCTTGAGACTTTTACATTTGATATTTGAACTCAGTATAAATGTCTAGGGTTTTCTATGTAAAGACACCCTGGAATCATGGGAGCATACGGTTCTTGCACAACACCCTTCCCTCCCCATCCCCCCACCCCCAACTCCCACACATAAATAATGCACAATTGAAGGCTGAAAAACAAGGTTGTAATGGAAAAGTTTGAGATATCACTATTTGTGGAAATTGTATTTAATGAAAAAAAACCCTCTAGATCAAAACACAGTTTTCTCTTTAAAAAAGAAAAATAGGAGATGAAATTTCTTAATTGCTCCTGGAAGGACCATTAGCATACCCATAAGTCCATAATGAACTTAAAGAGAGACAGAAGAGAGAAATTGCTTATAAATTTGTTATAAAGTCTGATTTCTTGGTAGTAAATTAAAGATGATGGGAGAGATGCTGGAGGAACTCAATGGTAAAATTTTACTACAATATATTATTGTAAGTTTTTTCATGAATTAATTTACTTTCAATTGAATAAAATTCAGATTTCTAAATTTCTAATCCATGAGATCAGGCTGCTCACTACAGGCCACTTCTTGCTCCAATAACAAAGGTGAACATGCATAGTGAATAGAAGGCCAGCCTTGGACTTAGGAAGCCTCCAATAGTTTCAAAGCCTTCCTCTGATACATACTACTCACGTGACCACAGGTAAGTTGTTTTAACCTCTCAAGGCTCCATCAACTCTTTAAGATATCTGCTTTGGTGGAGGTAACTTCTGTCCTGGCAATTCCTCACCCTGATGAAATCCCAGGTCCAGATCTCCCACTCTACCTCATGACTCCCAAATATGCAGGTTTAAACAGGGAAGACAAAAGGGACAAGGAAGAGATGAAACCTGACTTGATGGCAGGAGAGATTTGTGAATGATGATTCCTCTACTTGGCTGAATGAGAGACTCCATTTTCTCCCAAGACTGTCTTTTTAAGACATCTCCAGGGTGACCTTGAGGAAATTTTTTTTAACCTCTTTGCAACTCTGTCTCCTACTTGGAGATTAAGCATGCATGTGCTTACATGTATGCACATGCTCATAGGCTTTTAAAAAAATCTTAGGATGTCATATTTAATTACTGGTGATGGAACTCTCTGTGATCCTTATATAAACAAAGATGAAAAGCAGCAGTGTACTATCACCATATATTCATGGCTGGAAGGAGCATGCACCTATACTTATGCTGAGTCTCTAATAGAGACTTAATAAATCCTTAATAAAAGGATTTGTTCTGTGAAGTTTGAGCTCAGTCAAAGGGTTGCTCTTGAGGACTTAGGAGGCCACATGTGGCCTTAAGGTTGCAGGTTCCTTACCCCTGCCCTAGAGAAATGTGAGAGAAGAGATGGGGAAGATATAATAGCTAGCATTTGTATAGTGATTTAAGGTTTGCAAAGTGCTTTACAAATATTATCTCATTTTAGTTTCACTACAACTCTGGGAGGGAGGTGCTATTATTTTACTTCATTTTATAGATGAAGAAAGTTGGGCAAACAGAGGTTAAATGATTTGTCCAGGGTGACACAGTTAGGAAGTGTCTGAGATGGGATTTGAACTCAGGTCTTCCTGGCTCCAAATCCAGGGCTTTACTCACCATGCTACCTCACTGCCAAAAGACATTTGACAATAAAACTCCATAAATCAGGTCACAAGTTTGGGAAGCCCCCAGTGCTATGTGTATTGTAGGATTTGGCAAAGTTGCTGGGGAAAATTTGGCCTCAGGGATTTAGACTCTATTCCAGGGATCAGGAACCTGCTTTACTCAGTCCATCAAACTTTTACTTAAGGAGCATCCACCACATGGCAGGCAGGCAGGCAGGTGGTACCATAATGCATAGCACGCCAGGCCTGGAGTTAGGAAGGCTCCTCTTCCTGAGTTCAAATCTGACCTTCCTAGCTGTGTGACCCTAGGCAAGTCACTTACCCCTGTTTGCCTCAGTTTCCTCATCTGTAAAATGATCTGGAAATCATGAAATAAACCATTCCAGTATCTTTACCAAGAAAACCCCAAATGGGGTCCATGAAGAGTCAAACATGACTGTAACAACTGAACAACCTAATGTTTATGTTGTGTATATTCTTATATGTATTTGTTATTTCCCTCATTAGAATTTTTTCATTCTTTTTATTTGTGTCCCCAGGGCCTACCACAGTGCCTGGCATATAAGAGGTGCTTAATAAATACTTCTTTTATATATATATATATATATATAAATAAATACTAGGTTATTGGTAAATTTGGTGAGACTGGTTAAAATGTTTGTGGAGTGATAAATTTGGAGAGAGGAGAGAAATTTCGGAGGCTGGCTCTCAGGTAAGGTCCATGAGCCCTGAAAGAAAAAAAAAAGGAAACAGCCCTGAACTTGGGGTCCCAGGTTCCAGCTCTGCCACTATGACTTCTGAGATCTTGGGCTCGATGACAAGCACTTCTAGCCCTCAGTTTCCTCATCTGTAAAACAAGGAAGTTGGACTAGATGACTTTTAAGGTCCATTCTGCCTCTAAACCTATGATCCAGATATATTCTGGATAGTTTTAAAAAAGTATGTTCTCATTTTTCTGATATTAAAAGTGGAGTTCTTTCTTTGGTGTTCCCAATATTAATGGCATAAAACAGCCTGAGACACAGACTTTGGTGCCTAAGTTTTGTTTGATATTAGCAATTACCTGGAAATCCTATATAGATTCAATCTTATTCTGGAGCGCTTTGCCTAGGAAGTGCCCTGCTGCTCTTGCCCATGGTTTAGGGCTTTCCTCACCGAGGAGCATATCAAGGGTGCCCAGTTTTCTGAGCTCAGTAAATTTAACAGCTGTCAGGAAAGGCCAAGCCCTGACTTCATTGCTCATTGAAAGGTATTAAAAGAAAAAGTTATAACTCTCTAGACAAGAGGATTAAAAGGATTTAGGTACAAATATACTGGCCCCAGGAGTGAGTAAGCTGGAGTAAGAACTGCTGAATAGGGCAGAATTGTTCCAAACATCAAAGTGATGTGCTTCTCTGGGAATATTTTGATAAAGTGGGCAACATAATTTGCCATAAAAGTTAGGTTCTGGCCCCTCATTTGCAATTCGCTGGTGAGCTTGGCAGTAAATGGAATACCCCAGTACAGAGGTGCCAAGCATGTGGCGCACAATGCCACTAAGTATAGCCCAAACTGAATTAAAATATAATTGGGAAATAAGTTTAACAAAATAAATAAAATAAAAATAACAAAATAATAAAAATAAAGTTAATAAAAATAAAAAAGCACAGATGATATTGATATGTGGTTGTCTAAGTCAAAATGAGGCCTGGGGGATTTTTATGTAAAGTTCAGCGGCCCCCATTTCTATTTGAGTTTGACACCACTGACTTAACTTTTACTGATGACTCTTGTTGTTATTTTAGTTGTGTCTGACTCTCCATGACCTCATTTGGGGTTTTCTTGGCAAAGCTATTGGAGTAGTTTGCCATTTCCTTCTCTAGATCATTTTACAGATGAGGAAACGGAGGCAAACAGCATTAAGTGACTTATCCAGGGTCACACAGCTAGTTTTGAGGACGGATTTGAACTCAGGAAGATGAGTCTTCCTGGTTCCAAGCCCAGTGCTCTATCCATGATGCCACCCAGCTGCCACTTATGACTCCTACTTGACTCAAAAGCCACAGTATAACCAAGGAGCAGAGGTATAACTAGGGCAGGGTGGCCAGAATTTTGTCTCAGTGCACTGAATTTGTGTTGACCGTACTTTCGGGTCTTAAGTGGCACAAAAAAGCCTGAAGTTGGCATCTAGTTATTAAGAACAATTGGTTAACTGAATGAACCGATGCAAAATGAAGCAAGCAGAACCAGGAGAATGGTTTCTATAATAACAAAAATATTGTAAATATAAAAAACTTTGAAAGATTAGGAACTCTGATCTCTACATTGACCAACCACATTTCCAGAGGACTCATACTGAAATATGCTATCACCTCCAGACAGAGAGGTGATGGGACTTGGACTGAAGCATATTATTTGTTTTGATTGACTACATTTTTGTAAAGAGTTTTGCTTTTATTGCTTTATCAATTGGTGGGAAAGGGGAAGTGGGAGGGAGAGAATTCAGAACTAAAAATAAAATAAAATTGCATTTTTTAAAAAAAAAGAATGATTGGTTAAAACTAATAGATAGCAGGCTAGGTAAGCTCCTTCTCCAATTTGCCCTGCTTCTCCTTTCTGATTCAGGATATCCTTCATGATGTCTGTCCCAGGTATAGTTCGCCGTATTTGTTCCAGGTATTGGGCCTTTGCTAAGGGTGATGGTGGAAGGAAAAGGATGATAGAGACAACATAGCCCTTTTAAATAGTCTACTTTTGGCTTGAATCATAGCAAAGTAGATGGAAAAACTTTGATTTTTTTTTTCCTGAATCTTCTTCCCCAAAATTTGATCCTTCTTTGGCTCCATTCTCCCCATCTCTACTGAACCAGGAAATAACAATATGGATGTGCTCATAGTAATGTCACAACTTGTTTGAATATGGATCTTGTTGGTTCCAAGTCAACAGGGGAGGTCAGGTTTCCAGTATATTCACCATCCTCCAACACACTTTCATGTTACTTGTCATGGGATATTATGAACATTTATTAATATGTGAAAAGTATTTTCAATCCCTGGGAACTTGAAAAAGCACAATGTAATTTCATTAAGAAAAATTTGCTGATTTCCCCCAGTTGTACCAGTACTTAAGGTCAATAAAATTTTAAAATACTCTTAAGTTCCTAAATAAAGTAAATTGGACAACTTTATGGGAATAATTGCAGGCTAGAAAGAGGTACTTGGGAGAGATTTTTGCCCAGCAAGTTCTTTCATTATTCAAACATATAGTTCAGGGAAGTACATTTATCAGAAAGGTTTGTAGATAATTAAACACACACATGATTGAAAAAAATATTCAGAAAGATTCTTCTTTTGGGTTTCTACTCTGGGTCATTTCCACCCCCTGCCCCAAATCTGACATTTCAGAAGGCTTGTATTGACTCCTTTTGGATTATCAACATAAATATTCTGAAATATCATTATAAATAATTTAAAAACTGCAAAAATTTTAATGTTAGATGTTAGGCTGTCACTGGCATTCCCAGCTCCATGGCCAAGAAGAAGAAAGTACAGGCAAGAGCTGCCTGGCAATTCACTTGGATACCTGGATTGGACCTATCACAGTCTCAAGGGAGGGAGCAAACTTTGTTTATCTTTATGTTCAATTTTTTAGAGGAATGTAAGTTACAGAGTCAGGTCAGGGGTGTTTGAATTTGACTTCCAGTTACGGTAATCTATTCCATCGCTTTACAGTGTTGTATGACATCACTCACCCCACTAATCTGTTGTTATGAATGTTGCCTTGAAAGGGTCTTAAGATTCAATTACTAATCAAAACCAATTTAACAGGCTGTTGCTGCCAGGAATGGAATTTCTATAATTCGCAGAGCTGGGATAAGCTGCTCAAGAATGGGGTAGTTTACAGGAAATATATTAAGCCTCACATTCTTGCCTAAGGAGATTATTCAGGTTAGCAACAGTTGCAGAGAAAGGCACATTCAGGTGGTGTTAAATTCCTGTCCAGTGGAGAGGAATCTCTGAATTTCAGAGGGGGTCATTTTGAGATGGAATTTTTTGAAAAAGTTTCTTCTGAGCTTGAAGGAAGATTTTTAAATGCGTAATTTCTTTTCTCTTCTAAATCAAATACAGAATCCCTGTTCTTCTACCCCAAATTCTATCTGGACAAATGGTGCTAAAGTAGTTGTATTTTGCCTCTGTTTTTGGAGGGAAGGTGGTATCGTAGAAAGTACAATGGCTTCTGGTGTCAAAGGACCCTGGGTTCAAATCCCAACTTTGATGTCTAAAAAGTATGTCCTTGGGAAAATCATTTAACCTTCTTGTACCTCAGTTTACTCTTCTGTTGAAAGAGGAGCTTAGCCAAGATGACCTCTGAGGTCCCTTCATGATCTAGAACAAGAGCTCTTACCCTGGGGTACGCACACCCCTAAGGTGTTCATAAATGTTTCAGGGGATCTGTGAATATGGATGGGAAAAATTAAATCTTTATTTCAATATAATTGGTTTCCCTTGTAATCCCATTAATTTTGCTTTATGCATTTAAAAACTACAAGAGAAGGAGTCCCTAGGATTTATCTGGCTGCCAGTAGTGTGTGTTTGTGTTTGTGTGTGTGTGACACAAACAGTAAAGAACTGCTGCAGATAATGATTCCATCATTCTACTTCAGTACTTTCTCACATTATAACTGTGTGCCTTAAGGCTCACGCAGCCTACCAGAGGCCCCAGACTTGAAGAAGGAGAATGGCAAACAAGCTAAAATAAATGAGATGTCCTACAATTAATATAAGAAACTGCCATCTTGAAGGACATGCTCTCAACCATCACTAAGAAACTATGGTACTTCATTATACAAATTTATGCAAATTTTAATTTTTGCTTAAAAAACCAGTTACATTGGAGCCGAGGCTGAGGCTAGGCATGTTTACTTTGAGATTTCCTTCTTAGATTTCTCTCCTGAATGGGAAGGACAGTGGGTTTGGAAATATGTTTAGGCATAGGTCAGTAAACCTCAAGTTGCCCACGTGACTCTGCCTCATTCTCAGCATTAAAGGAACACTCCTGGTGCTGATTTCTCAGCCTGCAGAGATATAGCTGAATATATCTTCATGTAAAGGCAGCCAATGTGTAAGGAATAGGACATTGCCTCAGTCAGAATGGAAAGCCCCTCCCCGCTTCACAAAATTAGAATCAGAGGATGTCGAGCTTTGAAGGATTTAGAAATGGAAGGGACCCTAGAGATCTTCAAGGGCGATCACTTCATTTTGCTGAAGACATATGTTAACAGGAAATATATGAAGTCTCATAGTCTCGCCTAAGGAGATTATTCATGCTAGCAGCAGTTGCAGAGAAAGGTGCATTTAGGTGGTGAAAAACTGAAAATTTTTTCTTTTTTTTTGTGGATTTAAAAAAAAATTATTTCTTTATTGTTTGTTACATTTGAATTCTAAGTTGTTTCCCTTCCTCCTTCCCAACTCTGTGCTAGAGAAGGCCCAAATGTGACACAGATATATATGTGAAATTATATAATACCTAGTTGCATATATCAGTTCTTTCTCTGGAGGTGGATAGCATCTTCTTTCATAAGCCCTTTGTAGTTGATTTGAGTATTCATATAACTCAAAAAAATGTTTTCAAACACATATGAGGCCCAGTGACATTAAGTGACTTAGAGTCACAGAATTATAGATTTAGCACTGGAAAGAACAGGAGGGCATCTAGTTGTAGTGGAGAGGGTAGGTTTAGAGTCAGGAAGATCTGGGTTCAAATCCTTCCTCAGATACTTAGTAGCTATATGACTGGGAAAGTCACTTAACCTCTCTGGGCCTGAGTTTCTTCATCTGTAAAAAGAAGGGTTTGGGCTCTTTGAAGCCACTTCCAACTCTAAATCTCTGATCCCAGGACTGTAGTCTGCCCATCACACTTTTTAGAGAAGCTCTGACAAGTTAAGTAATTTGTCCAGGGTCACATTGCTAGTAAGTTGGCAGAGATGATATCTGAACTCAAATTTTGATGATCCTGGATCTGGTAATATTTTATTTATTTCACATGTATTCTATATAAACTTCTATATTCTATATGTATTCTATGTAATACATGTAATACACATGTATTCTATATGAACTTCTTTGTTTTTAAAAAATAACTTTTGTTAATATCTCATTTTTTATATCATTTAAACTTTTCCCAGTCTTTGTTTCCCATCCCTTCCCTTTGAGCTATCCCGAGTTATGGATAATATTTTTAAAGAAAAAAGAAAAAGAAGAAGAGAAAACATCAGCAAAAGTGATCAGCATATTAAAAAAGTATGAAAATATATGCAATGTTTCATATCCTTGGACTTCCCACCTATGCAAAGGAGTGGAAGGGGATGGGTGGTCTCTTTTCATATCTCTTCTTTGGGACCATGCAAAAGTATATGTACATGTTGTCTTGCCTGATGGAGTGTTAGCTCCTTGAGGGTAGGGATTCTTCCTTCCTTCCTTCCTTCCTCCCTCCCTTCCTTCCTTCCTCCCTCCCTCTCTTTCTTTCTTTCTTTCTTTCTTTCTTTCTTTCTTCTTCCTTCCTTTCTTTCTTTCTTTCTTTCTTTCTTTCTTTCTTTCTTCTTTCTTCTCTTTCTTTCTTCTTTCTTTCTTTCTTTCTCCTTTCTTTTTTTTTTTTTTTTCTTTCTTTCTTTCTTTCTTTCTTTCTTTCTTTCTTTCTTTCTTTCTTTCTCTCTTCCTTTCTTATCTGTATCCCCAATGCCAGGCACATAGTAGGTACTTAATACATTCTTATTGATTGATTGATAAAGCACACTGGTTCCTGAATTGAGATCAGGTAGTTTGGAACAGTCAGTCATACCTTTGGGACAGCCACCTTCTTTTGTTTTCTGCTCTCAGTGTGGTTGCTTTCAACTTTACATTCTTTCTAATTCACCCCTTTTTAGTCCTCTTCTCTTTTCTTTCTCTTATTGTTCACCTTCCAGTGATGCTAACACAGTTTTCCTCCCCTCCCCTCCTCCAAGGCCCAGTCTGTGTATATCACTGACACCTAATAAATAACAAAAGAAAGACCACCCTGGTGGATGAGTGTTATACCTCCCCCTTATCTCCTTCCTTTTTTACTTTTCTGTTATAAGACTGGCAAGGCCTGGCTTTAATTATATTTTAAAATTAATTAACAGAGCATTCCTGATAGGGAGAATTAGTGCTTATACTGTAGTTAATGTTAGGAAAGCTCCTTGAGCTTCTCAGAGGGAGGACGCCACATCTTTCTACCTCCAAGAGCTGCTGGAGTGGTGGATAGTTAAGCACTTTGTAGCAGCTACATGGTGCAGTAGATAGAGCACAGGGCCTGGAGTCAGGAAGACCTGAGTTCAAATCTGACCTCAGATATTTACTAGCTCTGTGACCCTGGGCAAGTCACTTAACCCTGTTTGCCTCCGTTTCCTCATCTGTAAAATGAGCTGGAGAAAGAAATGGCGAACCACTCCAGTATCTTTGCCAAGAAAACCCCAAGCAGGATCACAGAAGAGTCAGACAGGACTGAAATGACTGAACAACAATAACAAGCATGTTGTAAATCATAAAGTCCAGTATAGGTGAAAAGTATCACTAGGGATTCTATTGCCCTGTAGGAGCTGTCCTAGTTGGCACTTTCCAGGGAGGGAAGTGGTGCTGAAATGACTTGTCCTAAACCACAGGCAAAGTCAGCATGGGACCCAGAACTGGAAATTAATAGGTTTCCGAGCCCACAAATGTGATCGCTTTTTTTTTTAACTTCTTGCTCCGTAATGACCTAAACATCAGCACAGTGCTCAGCAGCTTCCAAAAAGAGGGGACTGGACCATCTTAGAAGGCCTTGAGATCCCTTCAAGCTCCACATCTAATCTTCAGTATACTTCCAAAGGGGAAGAGTGCGGAAGAAGGGAGAGAAGAGAAAGAAGGTAGAGGAAGGAAAGGTAGATGGGGGAGGATAGTGCAAGGACCAGGAGAAAAAGAGAGAAGAGAGGGAAGGAAGGAAGAAAGACGTATCATCATAGATTTCAGTCAGAAGGTAAGTTAGAAGACTTCTAGTCCAACCTCATGTTTCAAATGAAGAAACTCAGGCCCACAAAGGTGAAATTATTTGTCAAACCAGAAATAAGTGGCACTATAAGGATTTGAACCAATTTCTGATTTGGAGCAGCTAGATGGCACAGTCTGCTGGCCTGGAGCCAAGAGGACTTGAGTTCAAATCCAGCCTCAGACACTAGCTGTGTGACTCTGGGCAAGTCACTCAACCCTATTTGCCTCATCTTCCTCCTATATAAAACGATCTGGAGAAAGAAATGGAAAACCATGCTAGTAATTTTGCCAAGGAAATCCCAATTGGGGTTACAAAGAGTCAGATATTACTGAAAAATAACTGAACAACTTCCGATTCTAAATCCATTGCTTAAAGAAGGAAGAAAGAGGAAGAAAGAAGGGGGAGGGAGGGAGAGAAGGAGGAAAAAGGAAGGAAAACAATATCTTCTTCTGTGTTTTGACAGGTCTGCCAAAATCAATTGTCAATGAAAAAGGTCCTTTTCTCAAGCTGCCCATGCCATCCTAGTTCCATCCATTGAGTAAAGGCTAAGAATGCCTGCTCAAAAGAGTAGATTGTGCTTCTATCATTCTTGTTCTTTTAGGCTTATGAAAATTGGACACTATAACTTTCTCCTTGGCACATCTCCAATGTATGAGCCTCCCCACCCACTCCCTCACTCCCAGAGGAAGCAAGTTGGAAGATAGCAGTGGGAAGTGAGATTTCAGAAATTGGGAATGGAATGGGAAATCTCTTTGTGGGAAGCTGGAGTGTACTCTGGAAGTTGAAGACCAGGTGGGAAGGTAAAGCACAGGGACTGCACATACTAGTGTGAGACATCCAAAAAGGTCTCCCACCCTCCCACAGTTTATACCTTGTTAACTCAGAGTAAACAAACAAATGCTGACCTGGAAGAAGCTGTAAGAACTGAATCCATGGGGGGGAGGGGAGGTTGGATGAAATAATCTCAAAGGTTCCTTTCAGCTCTAAAACGTTCTGATTCTACCATTCAATGCATAATCTTCAATGGAATGAAAAGCATTTTTATTTCCTTTTTTTTCTGGGTGAGGGAGAGAAATGTCATACACTCTCTAAATATTCATTGGAGATGGAAGGAAAATGTAACTCCCCATCAAAGGCCATGGTTAGCAAAATACTTTAAGGCAGCTAGGTGGCACAGTGGATGGAGCACTGGTTCTGAAGTCATGAAGATTCATCTTCCTGAGTTCAAATCTGGCCCCAGACCCTTATTAGCTGTATGATCCTGGGCAAGTCACTTAACCCTGTTTGCCTCAGTTTCCTCATCTGTAAAATGAGCTGGAGAAGAAAATGGCAAACCACTCCAGTATCTTTGCCAAGAAAATCCCAAATGGGGCCACAGAGAGCCAAACACAACTGAAACAAACAACAACCACAACAAAATACTTTCACCTGACTTTTCAAGTCAGCAGGCTCATGCCATGTATCAGGCACTGTGCTACAAAGACAAATGTGACACAACCCCTGTTCTCAAGGAGCGAAAACAACAACTCTGTGAAGAAGGCTGGGGCAGCTACTAGTATTTCAGTTTTACAGGGGTTGAACTGAGGCCCAGAGAGGCCCCATCACACTGCTAGTAAGTGGGGAAGCTGGCATTTCTACTCTGTGGCCAGGAAGGGTTCTTTTGGCGACAGCCCACTACCTCTTCATGCCTAATAACCCACTATTTGGACGAGCAAGGCTGGCCTCCTGTGCCAAGGGATACATGACAAATCAATGCTGTACCGGCAGCCTCGGGCTCGTGGATGGGAGGCTTGTTCAATAAACACTGTTGAGAGGAAACGTGCCCGAGATGGGCCACTGTGTTTCCTGTTTTCTCTGTTCTCCCAGAATTAATTTCTCCTTCCAGAGAAAGGTTTCATTTTCAGAAGATGATGCCTTCTCCAGTGAGCTTTCCCTCACAGTCATGGCAAAAAAACAAATTAGTCAAAGGGACAATGTGACCTCCTTAAAACAATCTGTCCCTAGTGTGCTCCGACTTCTTTACTGAGCTCTTTTAGAACTAGTGAGGTGTGGGAACAGTATTGAACAGAGGGAGCCAAGGCACATACTTCAGAGAGGTGGGGTACCCAAACACTGTGCTTGGCATTTCAATCCTGACACAATTTACCTTTCTGGACTTATTCCATGCGTCTCCCTTTCAAATACTCTGCATTCCAGCCAATCAGCTTATTTGCTGTTCTCTGGATTCAGCTTTGTTTCAACCACCAATGATAAGTACTTTGCTATCGTTCGTGTTGTTAAGTTGTTTTTCAGTTGTGTCCAACTCTCTGTGACCCCATTTGGTGTTTTCTTGGCAGAAATACTGGAGTGGTTTGCCATTGCCTTCTCCAGCTCATTTTGCAGATGAGCAAACTGAGGCAAACAGGGTTAAGTGACTTGCCCTGGGTCATACAGCTGGATTTCAACTCCCGAAGATGATTCTTCCTAACTCCAGGCACAGCACTCTATCCACCGCACCTAGCTTCCCTAGGTCCTTACCTCCTTTCAAAAATGCCCTGCCTTCGAGATCCTGGACTCTTTAAATTCCTCTCTGATTATTTCCACCTTTCTCTGTTCCTTAGTCTTCCCAGACCTCTTCATAGCCCTCACTGTGACCCCTGGTCCCGCAAATCCTCTGTTCTCCAAGTCTTATGAATCTTGTGATAGCTTCTCTTTTGTCCCTACTCAGTCTTAAACCTATGGTCAGTTATGTTGTGCTCTGGACATGTGTCACTTTCCTAGGCTAGAGGGAAGGCCAGTTCATTTCTCAGGCAGAGGAGGCCAAATTCAGAGTGAAATTAGTTTACAGTGAAATTCTAGGCAAGGCTAATACCAGGGTGTCTGTGGACCACTAAATCCAAGGGACTAAAAGGTTTATGAAGACTGCTTGTTGGAGCAGGCTCCTAGATTGGGAAACGGGCCTGAGATTAAAAGCAAAACCAGAGGAAGCTGTGGAGTTGGGCACTTCTCTGAGCTGTCCAAATTTGGGGCTCTTTATGGTAGCTCCTTAGCTTCTCCATATCTTGATGTGTTACCTAGTCATGATGGCGGCTTCCATAGCTGCTGTCACTGGGTCATGAATCCTCCCAGTTCAGGGCACTCTCCCCCAACTCGCTGCCACGGCTGCTCCCATAACTCTCAACTCCTACCATGCATTTTTCGACTCCAATTTCTGACATCAACTTCAAAAAATATTTCCTAAATACCTACTATATGTAAGGTGCTGGTGATAACAAGACAAATAATGAAATGGCCTCTGACATCAAGGACCTCAGAGCTTACTGCAGCAATATAGCACACAGCTAGGTAAACTGAGGAGGGCAATAGTAAACTGTCAAATGCTGCTGGAAGAAATCATGAAATTGTAATGACTGGGTTCACTGCTAATTGATGCTACTTAACCTTCCCTAGAGTTTCATTTCTGCATGTTAATTCTTTTATTTGCTCCACTACTCAATAAACTCCCAGTGGATTCCTATTACTTCTAGGGTAAATATAAACTCCTCTGGCATTTGAAGTCTTTACAACCTGACCTCTTTCTACTTTTTGCTAGTTTTTTACAAGTTACTCCCTTCCACACATTATATGGTTAAGCTATCTTGGTCCATTTGCTGTTTCCTACCCATGATGTTCTTTCTAGATTCCATCTCCATTCCTCTTCACTGGCTGTCCTTCCATGACTGGAACACTCTCTTTCCTTATGTCCGCTCCTGGTTTCCTTTAAGATTCAGCTCAAATGCTACCTTCTGCAGGAGACCTTTCCTGATCTCCTCTGGTTACTAGGCCCTTCCCCTCTAAACTAATCTTCCATTCACTTGGTATATATATTGTTAATACCTATTTATGTAGATGTTGTCTCCTCCATTAGAATATAAGTCCCTTGAGGGCAGGCACTCTTTTTGCTTTTTCACTGTATCCTTAGCACTTTACACAGTCCTTGGCAAATAGCAAGCACTTAATAATAATGATTGTTGATTATTGATTAATTGACTGATTCTGAGTCTTCATCACACTCTCCATAATAGCTGTTCCTGAATTACAAAATTACAGAAAGTAAGAGTTGGAATGGACCCTGCAGGTCACCTAATTCAGCCTATAACCTTTACAGCCCTAGCTAACAAAGAGTTATCCAGTCTTCACTTGAGGACTTTTTTTTAGGCAATTGGGCTTAAGTGACTTGCCCAGGTGACAGCTAGTAAGTATCAAGTGTTTGGTTTGAGGCTGGATTTGAACTCAGGTCCTCCTGACTTCAGGGCCGGTGTTCTACCCACTGTGCCACCTAGCTACCCCTACTTGAGGACTTGTGATGCAGATTCTTTTACCCTTTCTTGAGGGGGAAAACTAGAGATCATGCCATACAGGGTCAGGCTACAGGAACTGGAGTATTTGGTCTGGAAAAGAGAAGATTTGGAAGGATATGATAACTGTCTTCAGAAATTAGACTCCTGCTTGGCCTCACAGGACATAACAAACTAGAAGCAATGGGTAGAAGCTGCAGAAAGGCAGATTCCATATTGATGTGACATAAATTATATCACTTATATTATTAAAACTCTGCAAAAGTGGAGTGGGATACTCTGAGAGGTGGTAGACTGCCAGATGGCAGAGCAAGTCTCCAGGCAAAAAACTAGGTGAATGACTACTTGTCAAAAATGTTGTACAGGGCATTTCAGTTCATTCAACACAAAACCAAACTGAGTTCCAGCAAGGTTAATTGACACATCCAAGGTCAAACAGATAGCACGAGAGCCAGGATTTGAACCCTGATCTTTGGACAACAAATCCAGAGCCTATATGTACTTATATATGGCCTTAGACACTTCCTAGCTGTGTGACCCTGGGAAAGTCACTTAACCCTGTTTGCCTCAATTTGCTCATCTCTAAAATGAGCTGAAGAAAAAAATGGCAAATCACTCCAGTGTCTTTCCCAAGAAAATCCCAGATGAAATAGCAAAGATCAGACATGACTGAAAAATGATCAAACAACAAATATATATATAATATATATATATATATATAATATAAATATATATACCTTACTCCATTATGTCGTAAGATGTATGAGAGCACAACCTTTGTTGTGTCAATATGTGAAATTTCTGCCATGTAACATACTGCCTTGCACATAGTAGGTGCTTAATAAATATTGACTGGATTCAGTTGTCCCCCACTCTGGCTTCGTGGCCATCGGGCACTTCTGAGATGCTGTTGCTTTCTCCTTCCCCAAAGATCCTGCAGTTAAAAATGTGATCACTAGAGGTCCCATCAAGACAATGATTGTCCAGCAAAATACCAAACCGAAACCACAGAATGGAAAAGGACACAGGGCAACCCTTAAATCCCGTGGTGTGTGCCTAGTGAGCGCAAATAGAAGCATTTGTGTGAGGAGAAGAGCTCAGTGATCTTTTTCTCAACCAGAACGGGGTTTGGGTCTACGAATTCCTGGTACCATGCAAAAAATTGATCAGCAGGCTGACTAGGTATGCTTGGTTTGTTCAGGGATAGCATCACCTCCCCCAAATAATATTAGCATTATTGTCACAGGAGAAATGGGAGGAACAGGACACTCACTTGGAGGGTCTGTATTTTTTCCCCCTTTTTAATAGCAGTAAAACAAAAAGATGGAACAAGTGGGGAAATTACTAAGTTGTAGCACAGAGGGTAGAGGGCAAGTTCCTTCTCCTCCATTACTGCCACATCCCAAAGTATCCTTCATGTGACTGAGTAATGCTGACTGTCAGAGATAATAAAGGGAGGTTTGGAGAGGCAGCATTTCTCATCTGGCTGTACTTTGCTTTAAGTCAAGCTTGATAGATGAAAACCTGGATTTACAAAGGTGATGAATTAGTGTGATTCTTTGCTTTACAAAAAAAAAAAGAGTTTCACCATATGGACTTACTTTAAAAGCAAGTTACTTCAATGCATTTAACATAGGATTCAGTTCTAAAAAAATATTGACTTATATGTAACTTTTAGGGAATATGCCAACAGTTCAAAGTAAGGGATATTCATATTTCTCTCTATACATGTTTGTAATTTATTAAAAAAACATGGATGTCTCTCCCTCCCTCCCCCACCTCCTTTCTCTCTCTACTCCTCTTTCTTTTCCTCTCTCTTTCCCCCTCCCTCTCTCTTTTCCTCCTCCTCCTCCTCCTTTTTCTTCTTTCTCTTTTTTCCTCTCTCTCCGTCCCTCTCTCTTTCCCTTTCCCTCTCCCTGTCTCTCTCCTTCTACTGCCCCATGCTTGTTAATTCTTATTTCAAGGATCCTATTAGCGAAGTACAGGGAACGTCAAGGTTTCTCCATAGGTGACTCTCATTTTGTATGGATTATCTGTGACCCTCTAGGTCCTCAAGTGCAGCCCTTTGACTGAATCCAAACTTCACAGAACAGATCCCTTAATAAAAGGATTTGTTCTGTAAAAGTTGGACTCAGTCAAAAGGCGGCAGCTGAGGACCTAGAAGGCCATACTTGGCCTGGAGACTGCAGGTTCCCTACCCCTGGATCAGGGTCTTTTGTGTCATGGACCCTTTGACATTCTGGTGAATCCTATGGACTCCTCAGAATAAAGTTTGTAAATACACAAAACACAATTCATAATATCGCAAAGGAAAACAGTTCACAGACCCTAGATTAAGAATTCCTGATATAGATGGTTGTTGACTCTGTCCTGATTTCTTCCCCCCTCCCCCCACCCATGACTGAACCTACCATGGGTGCTGTGGAAAAAAAAATTGAGCTTTTAAGGAATTTATTACTTAGGATAAAAATAATAGTAACAATAGATTTGCAAACTGCTTTATAAGTATTATTTCATTTTATCTTCACAGGGAGATGCTATTGTTATGCCTGCTTTATAGATGAGAAAACTGAGGGAGGCAGAAGTTAAGTGACTAGTCCAGGGTCACACAGCTCATAAGCATTTGAGGTCATATTTGAATTCAAGTCTTCCTAACTCTAGGTTAAGCACTCTTTTCACTGTACCTAGTTGCTTAAGAAAAAGTGAAAGGAAAGAGAATAAGCATTTATAAAGCACCTACTATGTGCCAGGTACTGTGCTAGGCATTTTTTACAATATTATCTCATTTGAGCCTCATAACAACCCTGTGAAGTAGGTACTGTTTCCATCCTCAATTTATAGTTGACGAAACTGAGAAAAATGGAGGTCAAGTGATTTGCCCAGGGTCACAGAGTTAGCAGGTGTCTGAGGCTGGATTTGAATGGAGGTCTTCCTGACTCCAGAACCAGCACTCTTTCCAGTGTGCTAACTCACTATTTTTAAGAGAAAAAGCTGGAAAAGAATAGGGGAGCTAAACATCGGGTGAGACTGCCAGGCAGGACTGGCTGGACAGTGGGAGATTTCTACCTCTCCCTCCCCTCCAGCAGTGGTTGATTTTGGGTTAACAAAGCAATCTCTCTTTGGGAATTTAAATATCTGTGGACTGGTTAAGAACCCATTTGTGTGAATCAGTTCAGTCCAATTGCTTGGACTGACACCTCGCTGAGATGAGGGAACAGGGATTTGTGATTGGCGCAGGCAGAGGTTGGCAATTTTGGATCATGGGTAGCCTCTGACCTGCTGTCGTGGTGGGTGTCAAAACACAGCCCATAAGCCAAATGACACTCCTATCAGATTTTAATGTATTGATGTATTAATAAAAAAAGAAACATAAATGCGTGGTTTTCTAAGTCAATATGTGGCCTACAGGGATCCTTACATACGGTTCAGGGGTCCTTGTTTCTATCTGCCTTTGACACCGCTGGTTTAGAGCAGTATGAGGGTGTGGGATGTCAGGTGAGGGGTACAGAAAGGGAGTGAAAAGGATAACAAAGACCAACAGTCCTTTTCAAAACTGTGCATGGGAATCCACACCCAGAAAAGCAAGGGGAGATTGTACCGCATGGCCCTCTGCTCCCTGACCCACACTATTAGAGTACAGCTATATCATGGATTAAATTGGCTTGTGGGGGCTAACTGCATAATTTAATCACCATTTAAAACATTTACATATAGGAAAAAAATGCAATCTGAATTCCAAAGGACAGACTTACAAACAAATTTTTGTAAAGCTACATGATATGATACATAGAGCACTGAACTTAGAGTCAGAAAGAACCTGGAAGACCTGGATTCAAAGCCCACGTCAGAACCTTAATAGTTGTGTGACCCTGGGCAAGTCACTTAAATGCTTCATGCCTCAGTTTCTTCATCTGTAAAATGAGGGGGTTGTACTTGGTGGCCTCTAATATCCCTTTCAGCTCAAAACTTATAATCCTAGAGCAACTTTTTCCTAAATTGGGGAGAGCCTATAAAAATCCTCAGAGGGGGTTTTTCGATTTGGCTTAATGTGTCCCCCATTTTAAGTAGAATCAAGGAACATTAGATTTACATGTGTTTGTGTGGGAAGCTCAGACAATGCTTTCTCTCTCTGTGTGTCTCTGGCTTTGAATCTGTCTCTATCTCTCTGTCTGTTTCTGTCTCCTGATATGTACTGATTGTGATACTAGGCAAGCCATTTAATCTCTCAGGACCTAAAAGGAAATTTTCTAAAACTCTAAACTTCAGAACAGGGGCTAATCTTCATCCATACCATGTGTTCCCTGTCTGGGAATTTTCTGAAATCATAGGTCTAGCTTTTCGTACATATAATATGTACTTACACATATATAAAAACACACACATAAACATACATGTATATTATATACATATGTGTATTTGTATATACACATACAGATACATAAATATGTATGTATTTTGGTTAAGACTTGTTTGTTTACTGATACAGGGAACTGCTGGTGTGGTCACTTTTTCCATTGGTATGGTTCTGCAACTCATCTGGAATGTCTTAGAGTTTCCTAAAGAACTGAGCTGTTAAAGAGATTTGTCCACGGATACACACCCAGGTCTTCCTGACTCCAAGGCTGACCCTTTCTCTATCCCATCATGTTGCTTCTCACTGACTGATAGAAAGTAAATTAAATGAAAAGAAATACACATTCTCCATGGCTTAGTTTGGCCCTGTTAATGTGGTATATCTATGTATTTAAATACATCTGCTTAAATGTTCACATAGCATCTACCCTTACAAAGAATGATAAAGTAATCCATTTTTGGGATAGAGACCTCTATAAGAGCATACCACATACCATTTTGTACACAATGATCAGCTGTGTGAAGAAGCTTGTATGATATGTATCCACACTATGGAGAAGTATGTTGCAGTGAGCAGCAAGGAACACAGGAGCAGAATTCTAAAGAAGGTTGATGTGGGGGGCTTGTTGTCAAAAGACAATAACCATACACAACCCCAAGGGATTACCGGCCTGCCCCCCTTCCCCCCTCATTCAGGAGGTGCCAGGCTTACAGCTGCAAGCACTTTGGCTCTTATACACGTGCCAGGGATTGCCCGAGAGGGATGATGTCATTAAAAAACACACATAAGATTAGGAACATAGACGCAGGATCTATTGCTTAAAAGCAGTGGACGGCTCATGCTCTCCAAGCACCAAGCGCCTAATGCAGGAATCTCAGGAGAAAAGCAGAAAAGACATGCAGGCTAATTAAGCGAAAGCATACAAAACAGCGTAGCCCCCAGGGGCGCCATGCTCACACTTACATGATTCAGTCTCATACTACCTTAGTTTGTTTTAAGCATTTCCATCATCTGAGAGGTTAGGAGGGAAAAACAGAATGGTTAAGGTAAAATAAATAGAGATCTCACACAGTGTCTTTTTTTTTTAAAGATTAAAAACAACCAGCTCATTTTTCGTGCATCCTATTCACAGCGAGAAAAGAGAAGGGGATAGAAAATTGCCTGTGGCTTATCCAGACAACAGTAGCCTAACCAGAGGCATAGAACTTATGGAAAGTCCAGGCCTTCGAGTGATTTCACAGATAGCTTGAGAAACCACAGAGAGAAACCGAGATTCTTGAGAGAAAAACATCAGATTAGAAATGCACAGGTTTGAGCAATATTTCTATAGGAAATCACTACAGAGTAACAGTGTTCAGGCCTCACTTTACACAGCAGGAATAATTTTAGATATAGGGTTATCAGGAAAGCTTTCTCAGAAGCCTTTGAAGAAAGATGGACAGAAACTAATTACAAACTTGGTTTATTTCATGTAGATCACATTGGGCTAAGTATATATTGTAATATAGTGCATTGCTCTTCAGATTATTATCGATTGACCCTTCTGAAATTGAGAGGCAGCATGGGCTAGGAGAGGACCAACCTTGAAATCAGGACAATCAGGGTTTGAATCTCTCCTTTGACACATACTAGCTGGCCGAATCACTTAACTTTTATGTGCCCCAGGCACCTCTAAGACTTATGAATTATACACAAGCGGCCTATCTGGATAGGCAAAGGGAGATTGCACATCCAGAGTTCCCTATGCCAATCATGGGTCCAGACCACCCTCCACCAATCCCCATAAATGCTTTCAATTAGAACTTAAAGAACCACTGAAGAAAGAGGCGGCCAGTCCTAGGGTGTAAAGCAGGGGTAGGGAACACGTGGCCTTTTAGGTTCTCTGGTGGGACCCTTTGACTGAGTCCAAGTTTTAGAGAATAAATCATTTTCTTAAGGGGAATTGTTCTGTGAAGTGTGGATTCAGTCAAAGGGCTGCACTTGAGGACCTAGAGAGCCACATGTGGCCTGAGGCCACAGGTTCCCCACCCCCGATTTTGATAATCAAACGTAGCTAGATAACAAGCTTCTTTCCTATACCCTTTTTGAATCTGTTCTGATCAGTCTGATCACCTGGGACTGTAAGGACAACCTTAAGATTCCTTCTTTTCCACATACTATCTGTATTTACCAGGCCTCCCTCAGTTTTTCAGGGTGCAGGAACAGTTGGGCAATACAGGGCAGATGCCAGTTTTATCTCGGGCCTACCAGCTATGGTAACCACAGCATGGGAATAGTTTGTAAGGGGTTGGTAGGCCTTAATCGTGGGCCAGCATCTGCCCTCTGGGTTAGCACTGCAATTTAAGCTTCCAGTTGGCTCCTATTAAGAGTGGCCAACCTCTCACCCGTGCTTGAAAATAACATGACTCTCCTGACTAATGCTTGTGTGTGACGGAAAGTCAATAGCTGAGGTGAACTTTCAGTTTTCATAGACACTATTTATTTGTATGCATTACTCTGTGTTAATATGCAGTACTCAAAGTTTCTGCATTATAAAATTGGCAGCAGTATTATTTGTTTCTGTAAGAGAGTGTTTTAAAGATATAGTTTCATTTTACCTTTGTTATTGATTGTCTCATACTTATATACGTAAAATGACCTATTTAAAAAGGCTCCTTGTTTAAAGCCTGGCATTAAATATATAGCCTTTTGTAAATGGGCTTCTTGCTACTGAGAGTTTTCATGACTTGCAAGCTGAGTATCAGTCAACAAGTGTGATACAGAGGTCAAAGAAGCTAATTCAGTCTTCAATAGGATTAAGAGAAGGAGATTGTCCAGGACTAGGAGGGCCAATAGTAATAAGAGTCACTTGGTACTCAGCCCTGGTCAGATCACATTTGGAGTACTGTGTTCAGCACCAAAGTTTAGGAGCACATTTGGTAAGTTGGACGGTTATCCAAGGAGAGTAACCAAGATGGTGAAAGGGCCTTAAGATAATACCATGTGAGGAGCCCTTGAAAGAAGTAGACATATTTAGTCTGAGGAAAAGGAAAGTTAGAAGAAATATGATGGCTTTCCTCAAGTATTTTAATTGTTATCTTGTAGAAGAGGGTTTATAGTTTATTCTTCTTATTTCCAGAAGGTAAAAGTAGGATCCAGGGGAGAAGGTTGAAGGGAGGCAGGTTTAGGTTTGATGTTGAAAACAACTGAAAAGGAGCAGCTAGATGGTGCAGGGGAAAGAGCAGCAGACCTGGAGTCAGGAAGATTTATCTCCCTGAGTTCAAATCTGGCCTTGGACTCTTACTAGCTGTGTGACCCTGGGCAGGTCACCAACGCTGTTTGCCTCAGTTCCTCATCTGTAAAATGAGCTGGAGAAGGAAATGGCAAATCAGTCCAATATCTTCGCCAAGAAAACCCCCAAAGGGGTCAGGAAGAGTTACTGGACACGACCGAACAACAATAATTGAAATGGAACAACTTCTCAACAAGGAGATCTGTCCAAAGGTGGAGTAAGCTGTCTTGAGAGGTAGTATGTCCTATCCTTTTTAAAATTAATTTTTTTTCAGTGAACAAACTCTTTTCTCTCCCTCCTATCTCTTTCCTGCCCCCCTGGAAAAAACAAACCTACGTAATAAATATGTATAATAAAGTAAAACAAATTACTGCACTGCACATGTCCAAAAACATATGTTTCAGTCTGCACACTGAATCTATCATCTATCTGTTAAGAGGTAGGTAGCATGCTTCATCATTAGTCCTCTGGAATGAGGGCTGGTCATTTTGCTGATCCAGAGTCTTTCAAAATTATCTGTTTTTACAGTGATGTTGTTACTGTAGAAATCGATCTGGTTTTGCTCCCTCCATTCTGCATTAGTTCATTTAAGTTTTCCCAGGTTTCTCTGAAACTATGCCTTTCATTGTTTCTTATGGCACAGTATTATTCCATTATTATAGTTCATATGCTATAATTTGTTCAGCCATTCCACAACTCATGGGTACCAGTGGTTATCTTTTGATAGAAATCTTCAAGCAAAGACTGGATGACCACTTGTAAGGTATTTATAGAGGAGGTATGGATTAGACCAGACAACCTCTTGGGTTCCTTCCAGCACTGAGATCCTATGATTTTGTGATGCTCCATTTCTACTTTATTTCCATCTCTTCATATGTCCATTTCCAGTATCTTTTTTCTAGTCCTATTTATCTGCTTTCCTTGGTTTGGGGTTCTTCTACTTCTTTTTATTCTATCCCTTAGTTCCTTGCTTGATTCTGTCACTGTTCAGCGGCCTAGGAAGCTTTTGAATGATGCCAGTCCCTGGGTCTCTTTCTGTAGCTGTCCTTCTACCCACCCTTTCTCAAGAGGATGGACAGTTGACTTGCTGATTGTTAGGAAGTGATAGATCGAAATGACTAATGTTTTGAGGCAGAAGACAGGACGTAAGAGCCAACCTGCCCAGCTTAAAAAAGAAAAGCCTTTTAAACTTTTAAGCAGGCAAAATGAAGACAATGTTTGACTGTATGGAAATAAAAATCCATCCCAAGCCAAATCCTTGAAATAAGCAGCAGAAAACTAGGCTGTAAGCTCTTGTAGAACAGGTACATTCTTTAAGAATGTAAGCTCCTTCACTAATAAACTTTTCCTCTGGCTGAAAAAAAAAAAGAATGTAAGCTCCTTGAGGACAAGTACTCTGTATCCTTGACATTTAGCACAGTGACTAGCACACGGGAGGTGCTTAATAACTGCCTGATGATTGATTAATCAGTATAGCATTCCTCATATATCTAGAACATTTTAGAAAATTTGGGTTAATAGGTTCTCATCCTGGTCATTAGGATTTTCAGTGTTGGGAACAAAACACTTTCCCCCCAATCTGGCTCTTTCAGAAATGTGGAGGGCTGTTCTGACCATGGGAAATTCAAGCATTCTCTTGAGTGGTTTTACTTCATCTTAAGAGAAAGGGAAAAGTTCCATCTTGATAGAATTTTAGAGTTACAGCCTCACCTCCTCCTTCTAAAGGTGAGAAAACCCAAGCTGAATTAATGAATGACTGAATAAAATATTTATTAAGGGCTTACTATGTACAAAGTACTGTTAACTCAGAGCTTGGTCTGTCTGGCAGGGAAAGCATGTCTTCAAATGTAGAATCGGAGCCCACCCAAGTCGAGGTGTTGTTGGAAGAGCACAAATCAGAGGTGCTGTGTCTTCAGGACACACAGGCTTGCTGCAGTGCTTCACATACCTGTTGAGTGTGTGAATAGTGGGGTGATTAGCATGTTGCTCATGCAAAAGTACAAATGGGTGAAAGAGCCAAAGAGGCACTTAGATACATAAGCAAAAGGATTTCGAGGCAGAAAAACTGTGCCTAATTAATGTTTGTACAAATGGAGATAGTTAAACAGAATTATTAAGTAATTAACTAAATTATAATGAAGATGGGAAATACAAGATGGCTTTGAAGTGAATGATATCAAAGTAAGCCCATATTCCTGTGTAGGAGGGCTCTGAGTCCTTGTCTTTTAAAGGATATATTCAAGAAGGATCACATTTGACCCAAGAATTCAGAGTCCTGTATTGGGATCTGTATGAAATCATTCCATTCAAATTAATAGAAAGGAAATTAGAAAAAATGAGTCAACCAGCAACATCTCTAAATATGCAATACAGAAATAATGGGAGTGTACAGGAGCGTTCAGGGAGGACCGACACCTCTGGTGTGAGGGCTCATTGAGCCAGATGGGCTAAACCAGGTTGAGGGTATCTTACAGGCCTCAATCTGTCGGTGAGTTATGGTATGACTGCCCCAAGCATGTGAAGACTTTCCCTGGTGGAATGGGTGGATGAGAACAATTTGTTCCAATGGCCATGAAAGCGGCTGAAGCAGAAGCTATGGAACACCTAGAGCTTGGTCAGGCATCAAAGAGGCCAAGGTCATTCACTGCTTCCAGGCCTAAGCCAATTATCTTGACTTTTGTCCTGCCACTGGACTCTAATGACTCTGGCAGAGAGAGTGAGACAGATGACTCTATGCGAGTCTGCTTCATTTAAATCCAATTCATGGGCAAGTCAAAACATCACCCCTGATGTCAGTGGTCCTCTTTGAAAAAAACCAAAGGAGGAAGAGCAACAGAAATGATGAGCTTGAGGTTACAGGGGAGATACTTCCCAAAGAAGGCCAGGCGAATTCCCAGCACGTCGGGTGATTTGGTAGGGTTTTCAGGGCTGTTTTACCTGGAGAAAATTCAGGCTATGCCCCCAAACTCTGGGGGAAATGCCTAATTGTCCTCTGGACTGCAGTCACCAAGGACTCCAGAGGCTATTTAGGCCAAGACAGTAATCCTTTCTGGGACAGCCCTTATAAGTGATCATACAGCTTCTTCTTAAAGACCTGGAGTCCTGTGAAGCTCATTATTTTCTGTGGGAGCCCACATTACTTATGGGCAACTTAAATATTTAGGAAACGTGTCTATCTTTGTGTCTGTCTGTCTACACACGCACACACACACACACACACACACACACACACACACACACACACAGAATTGAAACCTGCCGGTCTGCAACATTTCTTCCAGGTCTGTTCTCTGGGGCCAAGAAGAAAGGAGTGTAAGGTAATAGAGTGCTGGTTTGAATCAACACCCAGCTCTGCCACTTACAACCTGTGTGACCTGTAAGTCGCTAAACCCCTATGGGTTTCTGTTTCCTCATCTGTAGAACGGGAGGGCTACAGGTACTAAATGGCCTTGTAATGTCTCTATCAGCTAAGTGAGGCAGTGGAGAGAGTGCTGGACCTGGAGTCAGAAAGACCTGAGTTCAAATGTGCTTTCTGGCATTCACTTAGCTATATGACCCTGGGCAAGTCACTTAACCTTTGTCTGCCTTAGTTTTCTCACCTGTAAAATGGGGGTAATAACAGCCCCTGCTTCCCAGAGTTGTTGTGATCATAACATGAGATAATACTTGCAAAGCACTTCGCAAGCCTTAAAACACCTTATGAATGCTAGCTACTGTTATTATTGTCATCATTATTATTAATTACCACCTTGTGTTCCTATAAGCAGAACAAGTTGAACCCCCCCCCCTTTTTAAAAAGCAATTGGGGTTAAGTGTCTTGCTCAGGGTCACACAGCTAGTAAGTGCCAAGAGTTTGGTCTGAGGTCAAATTTGAACTCAGGTCCTCCTGACTTCAGGACCAGTGCTCTAGCCACTGCACCATCTACCTGCTCCCCAGTTGAACCCCCTTTCCACGTGATGACCTTGACATCTAGCATATGCCTCTAAATCTTCTCTTTCCACAGGATCAGGATGAATAATTCCTTCAAACAAAATGAGTAAATCACAGACTGGAGTCTTCTTCCCATCTGGAATGCCCTTGCTTGCAGTAGTGAGGATCTTACCCTCAACTGAGCTATAATACATGAATACATTTCTTTTCCTAACGCTGTATCTGTGTTTGGAGAGGGGAAGGGCTTGTGGCATAGGGATGGAGGGAAATGGAGACAATCTCTAGATTTCCATTTTTTTTTTTGCAAAATTATAATGTGGCTGAGTGTAGATGGTTTTGAGACTGTGATAGAGTAAGAAAAAGTTCAGGTTCTTGATCCTGAAACCAGGGGCTTGTCTACTACCTTCCCTCCTCTGGTACCAGGAAAGTCCCTCTCGGTAACCTTTCAGCGCCTCAGGCAACTCAAAGACTGCAGGAGGCTGCAGAGAAAGTGCCAATCTGCCTGGAGAAGAATTTTCTTTATTGCAAGTTCTCTTTTCCATGGAAATTACAGGTCTGGTCCCTTCTTATCCTCAAGGGACACTTCCAGCAACAAAGTCAGACCAAGTCAGCCTAGGAGTCAAGACAACTTCAGTTCAAGTCACCACCTCTGACATGACATTCTGGCAAGTTTCCTTTCAGAGGAAAATTCAAGTCATTTAATATTTCAGATAATTTGGGCACCCAGGAAAGGGCTCTCTAAGTTTTTTAGGATCATCATGAATGAATGAAAAAGTCATCAAGGCATGGTGGTGTTGTGGTAGGGGGAAGCCTGCGCCCTTTACCTTCTCTCTTCCCCACCTCTCCCACTACTGTTTATTACAGAACTGGGCTGCCTGATGGGAAGACCTGCCACACCAGGGACACTTTTGTCCTTTTTCTTCCCTCCTTGCCCCTTCTCTTAGGCTCGGGCTGCCCAGGACCCAGCTGGGCTACTTAAGGAGCAGAAGAAAGTATGCTGGTCCTCAGTTCATAAACCAGAAACCATGTAGGCTACTTGACTGCCTGGATGAGATGGGAGTCACCAATTCTATTACTTCCCATGAGGCAGAGGACAACCTTGACCTGTCTTTAATCCTCACAGACACTGGGAACGGTCATGTGACTTGCTGATAGTCCCCTTCACTCCACCCTCCAGATGCTCAGCCCCCAGACTTGTGGCCTTTCCAACTGCCCTGCATAAACTGTGAGCACTTTGAGAGTACCTCATTTAAAAAAAATTGTTAACTTGCACTTAGCACAGTGTATCAATGAGCACTTCATAGATACTCTTGTATCCATTTTTTGAAGCACTTACTATGTGCTGGTTCCAGAATAGTTGTGGACCCCATTGATAGGGGGAAAGGGAAGTCAGCAAACATTTCTTAAGCATCTACTATGGAACAGGCACTATGCTGAGAACTTTACAAATGCTATCTCGCTTGATCCTCACAACAACCCTATGAGGTAGGCAGCGTTATGGCCCCCATTTGATAGTTGAGAAAAACGAGGCTGACTGAGGTTAAGTGACTTGCCCAGGGTCACATAGCTAGTAAGTGTCTGACGCTGGATTTGAACTCAGGTCTATCCTGATTCTGGGCCTAGCACTCTATCCACTGTGCCACCATCTGACTCCTCCCCAAGCCAAAGAAATCACAGGTCCAGCTAGAATTTCAAAAAAAGGGTACCATAGGGAATACTGTGTACCAAGTATTACAATCCATGGAGACTGGGCTTTCTGGGTTTTTTCCTTCTGTTTTTGCTTTTTTCTAGTGTCACAGGTGAGAAACAGTTCTGTTGAGGGTCATTCACTCACAGTGAGACACAATCAATTTAAAGCCATATATGTAAAATTTAATTTAGCTTTTTTTCCTTTTAAGAGAAATATAAAATGGTCCACTCATTCACTGAGAAAATTACCGACACAGAACATAAAATTCTATTCAATAACTAAACAAACAATAAAAAACATACTTCAGTTCTATACCATGACCAGTTACAGAAAAAAAAGACTGATTAGGGAAGGGAGGAAGACAGAGAAAAGTTAAGAAGAAAGGAGAGGATCCCTTGCCACCTCATCTTGGCACCCTTCCTGGCACTAGGAGGCAATTAGAGGGCATAGGAGATCAAACACTAAATTCAGTATCAGAAAGGACTGAATTCAAATTCAACTGCAAGCAGTTACTGTGTGACCCTAGGCAAGTTACTTAATATCTGTGTGCCTCAGTTTCCTCATTTGTAAAATGAAGATACTAATAGCACCCCTTTCCTGGGGTAGTTGTGAGGATCAAATGATATCATATTTGTAAAATACTTTGCAAGTCTTCAATAGTAAAGGCTAGCTACTCATTAGTATGCTCAAGGACAAGAAACCAAATGAAAACTTAGCTTATATAATGCAAATGGGCAGTACTAAATTGGATCTAACTTCATTAGTCAGTTGCTTCCTCACACTGTTCCTTGCTGTGTCAGGACATTGGAACAGCCAAGTCACGAACCCAGACTGACATAGACTCTTGGGAATCTCTAATGCACACCAAAATGCGGATTCAGGAGAAGATCCAAGGCAAAACAGGTCAGCACTATTGCGCTATCCATGTTTCTTAGCCTTTAACTCCTCTCTCTTCGCACAAGCAATCCTCATAATCTCATAATCTCCACAGAGTTCACTTATCTCTCCCAGAGACTGTGGCAAACTGAGTGACTGTGGGGGAGTCACTGAAGCCTGCTAAGCATCAGTGTCCTCAAATGCAAAATACAATAAATAGTTCTTAGCTCTCAAAGTTGTTGCAAGGCTGAAGTGAGATAATACATGTAAAGGGGCTTTGCAAACCTTAATTTTCTTTGATCTCACTGGTATAGATACTCCTTCCAGCATTACAGATTCTAACCTATCCATGGCTGTCCATTTTCTGCTATTTTTATCCATGTGTTCCCCTATATCCATCATAAGAATATTGACCCTGGAATTCATGAACTTAAAAAATACATTAATAGCTATATTTCAATATAATTGATTTCTTTTATAATGTTATATCATTTATTCATTTAAGTGAGGCATTTGGGGTTAAGTGACTTGCCCAGAGTCACACAGCAAGTGAATGTTCTGTGTCTGAGGTCAGATTTGAACTCAGGTCTTCCTGACTCCAGGGCTGGGGCTCTACCCACTGTGCACCTAGCTGCCCTGTATGTTTTTTATTTAATGTAATTAAAACATTATTCTCAGAAGGGGCCCATAGGCTTCACTAGACTGCCAAAGGGGCCCATGACACCAAAGGGCTTAAAAAGCCATTCCCTAATATGCTGGGGACCTTCCTGTAGTTTTCTAGACATTTTATGAATAATAATTGATCATAAATGTTGACCACTGGTTAGCCTTTGCTCTTTTTTTTTTTGCTCATACATTTCTTAGATAACCACAATGCTTGCTCCATGCCAAACTTAAAAAAAATTATCAAATGAATGTCAGTTTCTGATGCTACCAGTGCTTGAAAGCCAGCCTCAATCAATCAACCAATAAGCATTTATTAAATGCTTACTATGTACCAGGCACTGCACTGAGGATACAAAAAGAGGAAAAAGACAGTCCCTGTCCTCAAGGAGCTCATGATCTGTAGGGGGAGACAACATGCAAACAAATTCCTGCAAAGCAAGCTATGTACAGGATAAATAGGAAATAATTAGCAGAAGAAAGGAACTAGAATTAAAAAGGACTCAGGGAGGGCTTCCAGTAAAAGACAGAATTTTAGTTGGGACTTAAAGGAAGCCACAGATGTCAATAGAGCAGAGAAGGGAGAGCAGCCCCAAGAAAATGCTGGAGGCTGAGATGGCATGTGTGATTTGCAAGATAGCTGGAGACCAGTGTCACTGCAGACAGAAAGGTGTAAGAAGACTGGAAAGGTGGAAGTAGGTTATATTTTCAAAGTTTGAATGCCTCCTTTTCTATTTTTCTAGTACTCATAGAAACCCATGCAGAAATGGCCCTGTAGTCAATTGCTTGTCAGCTGCTCCCTCACTGACAGGAGCTATAGAAGGGGATGGATTGTTCTTGTTTGTTCCAAGCATCTTGATATAGAGAGAGACAGAGTCTCCCAGAGGAAGAGACAGATAAAGAGAAAGGCAGAAACACAAAGGCTAGGCCAATGTATGCACAGAAAGAAAACACTGAAGCAGAGAAAGAACAGCTCACATAGAGAAAAAACAAGGGTAAAATACAGAGATAGTCACACACAAATTTTCATCTTATCCCCACCTTTTGAAATCTTTATCTTTTCTCAAGGCTGGTGCCACCTGCTCAGTGGAGCCTTCCCTGATCACTATAGTAACCAGTGCTTTGTCCCTTCTTAAATTCTCCTAGAGTATCTTCTTTACTCTCTTCTTTGCAATGATCATTCTCTAAACTGCATTTTCCTATCAGGGTACACCCCTCCTGGCTCACTGCCTTGTTGTGGCAGAGGAGCTTGTGTGGCTCAATGAAACCATGAGCTGTGCCGTTCAGGGTAACCCAAGAAGTACAGTCACAGAGGAGAGCTCTGACCCCCCCCCCCAAAAAAAAAAGGTGATCCATTGGAGAAGGAAATGGCAAACCACTCTAGTATCTTTGCCCAAAAGACCCCACAGACAGTATTAAATGATAAAAGACATGACTCCAGAAGATGAATCTCTCAGGTTGGAAGGTGTCCAACAGGTTACTGGGGAAGAGCAGAAGACAAGAGAAAGTATGGAGCAGCTGGGCCAAAGCTGAAAGGAATCTCAGCTATGGATGCATCTGCATGTTATAAAGACTGAAACTGCATAGGAACCTGGAATGTAAGGTCTATGAACCAAGGTAAGCTGGATGTAGTCAAATAGGAGATGGAAAGATCAAATATCAATATCTTGGGTGTCAATGAACACATGGATGGGAATGGGTGAATTTAATTCAGGTGATCATTACATTTACTACTGTGGGCAAGAATTTCTTAGAAGAAATAGAATAGCCCTTATAGTCAATAAAATGGTGAGAAAAGCTGTACTGGGGTGTAATCTCAAAAACGACAGAATAATATGTTTGAATCCAAGGCAAACTATTTAGTATCACAGTAATACAAACTATGCTCCCATCACTGATGCTGAAGAGGCCAAAGTCACTCAGTTCTATGAATACCTACAACATCTTCTAGAAATAACATCAAAAAAATATGTCACACTCATCATAGTAGATCGGAATGCTAAAGTAGGAAATAAAAGATAATTGCAATAACAGGCAAGTTTGGCCTTGGAGTACAACATGAAGCAGGGCATAGACTAATAGAGTTTTGTCAAGATAACTTGCTGGTCATAGCAAACACTCTTTTTCAACGACCTAGAAGGCGACTCTACACATGGACATCACCAGAGGTCAATACAGAAATCAGATTGATTATATACTTTGCAGCCAGTGGTGGAGAAACTCTACACAGTCAGTTAAAACGAGACCTGGAGCTGACTGTGGCTCAGATTATGAGCTTCTTATTGCAACATTCAGACTTAAATTGAAGAAAGTGGGGAAAACCATCAGACCACATAGGTACGACCTAAAAAACATCCCTTAGAACATGAAGTGGAAGTGATGAATAGATGCAAGGGATTAGATCAGGTAGATAGAAAGACTGAAGAACTACGGACAGAGGTTTGCAATATGGTAAAGGAGGCAAAAAAAATCCAATGAAAAATAAGAACAAGAAAGCAAAATGGCTGTCTGATGAGGCTTTACTAATAGATAAGGAAAGAAGGAAAGCAAAAGAAAAAGACAAAAGGATATATATATATATATATATATATATGTGTGTGTGTGTGTGTGTGTGTGTGTGTGTGTGTATACACACACATATATATACCCACATCTATATATCATATATATACCATATATATATACATGTATACCTAATTGAATGTAGAATTCCAGAGAATAACAGAGAGAGATAAGAAGGTTTCTCAAATAAACAATGCAAAGAAATAGAAGAAAACAACAGAATGGGAAACACAAGACATCTCTTCAAGAAAATTAGAGATGGGAGCAGCTAGGTGGTACAGTACATAGAGCTCTGGCCTTGGAGTAAGGAAAATTTGAGTTCAAATCCAGCTTCAGACACTTACTGGCTGTGTGACCCTGGGCAAGTAACTTAACTCTGATTGCCTCACTAAAAAGCAAATACATACACACACACACACACACACACATATACACACATATATATGTATAAATATATAAATAAAATTAGAGATAAAAAAGAGAAAATTAGAGATATCAAGGGAATGTTTCATGCAAAAATGGGCATGATAAAAGACAAAAATTGTAAGGACTTAACAGAAGTAGAAGAGATTAAGAAGAAGTGGCAAGAATATGCAGAAGAAGATCTTCAGATCACCAATAACCATAATGGTGTAGTTACTGATCTAGAGCCTGGCATCCCAGAGAATGAAGTTAAGCGGGCCTTAGGAAGCACTGCTAACAATAAGTCTAGTGAAGGTAACAGAATTCCAACTGAATTATTTAAAATCCTAAAAGATGATGCTCTTAAAGTGCTGCACTCAACATGCCAGCAAATTATGAAAACTCAACGGTGGCCCCTAGATTGGAAAAGACTCAATCCTAAAGAAGGGCAATGCCAAAGAATGTTCAAATTACTGAACAATTGTGCTCATTTCACATGCCAGCAAGATTATGCTTAAAATTCTGCAAACTATGCTTCAGCTATATGTAAACCAAGAATTACCAGACTATCAGGTGGTTTTTGAAGAAGCAGAAAAACTAGAGACCAAATTGCCAGCATTTTTTGGATAATGGAGAAAGCAAGGGAGTTCCAGATAAAAAAAAACCCATCTACTTCAGTGACTACATTAAAGCCTTTGACTGTGTGGAATACGACAAAATGTGGCAAATAGTCAAAGAAATGGGAGTACCAGATCATCTCTCTGCAGGAACCTGTATGTGGGTCAAGAAGCAACAGTTAGAATTGAACATGGAACGAATGACTGATTTAAGATAACTATGAAAAAATGCTCTATCTTATTATTGATTGGAGAAATGCAAATTAAAACAATTCTGAGGTACTACTTCATATCTATTAGATTGGCTAATAGGACAGAAAAGGAAAATGGCAAATGGTGGAAGTGATGTGTGGAAAATGAGACATTAATGATGGATTTGTGAACTGATTCAATCATTCTGTAGAGCAATCTGGAACTATGTCCAAAGGACTATAAAACCAGAGAGGTAAAATGATTGATTTAGTAAGTGACTAAGGCAGGATTCAAACCCAGGTCTTCTGACAGCAAGCCTCATGCTCTATCCCTACACCACCTAACTGCTTTCCTATTTCAGTCAGTTAATAAATACTTAACAAACACCTACTATGTACCAGTGAAGTACTATGTACTTCACTAAGTGCTGGAAATGAAAACAGGCAAACAGGCAAAAGACAGTCCCTAACCTCAAGGAGTTCACAGTCTACTGGGGAACATTTCCTCTGTGACACTGAACAAGCCAATGAATCTTTCTGGTTTTCAGTTTCCTTATCTGGAAAATGAGGGGGCTGGACTTGATTTTCAAGGACATTTAGATTTCTAAATCATGCAATCTTCATGTGTCAGATGAAATTAAGATGTGGTGTGCATTCATTCTTTCTTATCTTAAGCTGTTCTGTTTCTCAACTATGAAATACATTTTTCTGGATGGACCATTGCATTGATGCTGCATATAAGAAGGAAAGCAGGGGCTCGATTTGGGGTATAGCTCCCCTCATGGTTGATAGGAAGTACTGACAAGTTTATGACACATCATTTCTCCTTTACAAATACCTCTCTACTGTTATTTTTAAGTCTTGCCTTAAAACAACAGTAGGGGAGTATTGCCTGGGCTCGATTGCCTTCAGGAAATCGAAAAACTTTTTTAACGGCCCTAAACTTCCCATGAACGCAGAGGCCCATATTTTTAAACTAATATTCTACCAGTGTTGCTGCAATACCAATGTATTGGGGCATAGAACACACCAGTCTCCTACAAATTAAAAATGAGTATAACAGAGAGGGCAAGGGCTGCAATGGTGGTGTGGGCAGGCTGCAATATATAACCGATGAAGAACTCTGAAGAAGAACAGGAATAAAAAAATTTCATCAGGGAAATGTATGATAGGAAGAGAAGATGGGTTGGTCACATGGACAGGGCAAGGAATAACCAATGGACAGCCAGCTCTACCGGCACTCTTGCAATGTTGGAAGATGTGAAGGAAGCCTTTGCCATATTGTTAGACTCCCACAGGATAGGCAGGCATAGATGGGTTGCAATCTGGATCAAAGAGCTATTTGAGTATTTTGTGTGTGTGTGTGTGTGTGTGTGTGTGTTTTTTAAGTAGATCTACCATTGGGCAGCTGTCAAAGAATTCACCTGGATGTATGCCAGGGTGCATCACTCCACTTAAAGACAGACTGATGATATTTGGTTATGTAGAGGACTCACTATCATAATATTCACTCCACCTCTCCAACTTCCTGCTTTACTGATTGTTGGAAGTGGAACCAAAAAGTGATGTCATATGAACAGCACCAGTTTGCAGTTTAATAGTTCGTCTTTTTTTTCTCCTTTCTCCTTTCTTAAACCTTACTAGTCTGAAATTGCCATTTGAGCAGACTATTTGCAGTTTGCCACTGCCTATTCAGGGTGACCTCCTTCATATTATGACTTCATTCCAGGTCACCATTGTGGTGAGGTCTTAACTACAATCTCCTTTGGCCCCAGAAAGATTACATTTTGTTCATAAGATTATATGTACAGCCCCAATTATGGGTGAGGCAGTGGTACACATTTCATGAGATGAGTCTCCCAGTGACTTTAAAGTGGGTCAATAGGAAAGAATTTCTTATTGTAGAAGCAGTGCTATAACTGGAAAGAGTACTGGACTTGCAATCACTGGGCCACTGATTTAGAGCTGGAAAGAGCTTTTGGAATCACTGAGTCTGCTCTCTAGAATGCCTGCTCCATAGGTAACAAGCTTGCTTCATCTTAAACCTTTTCCTTCCCCATTCCTTCCATCTTCTGGCTCTCCCTGAGACATGGCTTCTTCCTGATGACATAAATTGTGCCCTCATCACAGCAAGAGAATCCCTTTTTACTTTCCTAATTAATTAACTCTCCCAGTCACCATAGCAACTTTTCCAACCCCTCCCACGGCTACCGTTCTCCCCATTTTCCAAGCTGAGAACATGTCTCATATTTGACTTAAAAAATTAAGGCCATGCAATCATTCATACAATCAATAAACATTTATTAAACTCCTACTATATGCCAGGTACTGTTCTAAGTGCTAGAGATACAAGGAGAGGCAAAAGACAGTCTATACCCTCAAGGAGCTTACAATCTAATGATTCTCATTCATTGAGAGTCCTCTCTTATTCTTTTGTTCCCTCCCTTCCTCCTTCCTTCCTTCTTTCCTCCCTCCCTCCTTCCTCCCTTCCTCCCTTTCTTCCTCCCTCCCTCCCTTTCTTCCTCCCTCCTTCCCTTTGGTGGGAGGAGCCAGGAGCAACTGACTATTGTGTCCCCAAAGGGGGGACTCGTACCTAAAAAGTCCCCAAAGTGGGGACTGACTGAGAACTGAAGCTCTTCCACTCTCAACAACCCTACCCCACCCCTCACACAGGGCAGGGTATTCCTCTCCACTAATAAGGAGGGTATCCCATAACAAAGGGCTTTGGGGCATAAATCTCAGTGGGGCTGCACAGTTGCCCATGAGAGAATGGGCAGGTCTGCACAGTCAGGGAGGAAAAACAAAAGGGAGAAATAGAAAATACAGGGAGTAAAAGAACAGAAAAGGAGGGAGGCAGAGAGAAAGAAGAAAGGAAGGGATTTGGAAATTGGATGCTGTACAACTTGAACAATTGTTTGGGATCAAACGCTAGCAACACTAGTGGGTTTTGACCTGGCAGGGCAGAGCATAGTATCCTTTTATTGGATAGTGGAAAAAGTGGCATATTTGGGATAGATGTACTCAGGACATATTTTAAAATGAATTCCTTCAGCATTAAGGAAATTCATTCTTGTTTTAGACTAGGGGAAAAAAAAGGAAGTGTAATCAGACCGCATAAAAGTACTTGAAGTTTCTGGGGGTGGGGGTGGGGTGGGGAAGTGACCACTAAGTACAAAATCCTTTTTCAACAGAACATTTCTTAAATTCTTTCTTTCTGCCAAGGGAGAGGCAGCATGGCCTAGTGGAGAAGTCTTCAAGCTAGGATGACCCGGATTTAAGTACCACCTCTGAAATATACCAGCTAGACAAGTCACTAATCTTTTCAGTGCTTTCATCAACAATCTAAATTATAGGTAAAAAGAGAAGGTGCTGCCTTGCATGGGCAGATGGCATTTCCTCACTGGAGAGTGTCATAGGCCAATGACATCAGTCGGGTCCCTAACCCTATCCTCTGTGGCAGGCGCTGAGTATGCAAAGAAAAAAATGAAACTGTCCTGAGCCTCAAAGAGATTACATTCTACTGGGGCAGGTAAGTTGCTCAGTGGACAGAGCACTGGGTCTGGCATCAGCCAGCTGTCATTCGGTCGTTTTCAGTCACATCTGACTCTTCATCCCCAATTTGGGGTGTTTGGCAAAGATACTGGAATGGTTTGCCACTTACTTTTCCAGCTCATTTTATAGATGAGGAAACAGAGGCAAACAGGATTCAGTGACTTGTCCAGGGTCACACAGCTAGTATTTGAGGCTCAATTTGAATTCATGAAGATGAGTCTTCCTGACTCCAGGCCTGGCACTCTATCCACTGTGCCACCTCGGGAAGACCTGAGTTCAAACTGAGCCTTAGACACTTACTAGCTGTGTGACCCTGGGCAAGTCACTTAACCTCTGTTTCCTTCAATTTCTTTATCTGTAAAATGAGGATAATAATAACACCTATTTCTCAGCATCGTTGTGAGGATTAAATGGGATAATTATGAAGTGCTTAGCCCAGTGCCTGGCACATAGTACTATATGAATGGTAGTTATTATTACTGCGGAGAGTATTATAATTGATTGATAATATCAACAGGTCTAAGAAGCGTCTTTTCTCCCATACATTTGGCTGCTTTAAACATAGAAATCATTGATATACATGTTTATGATGTAAATATATTTCATACCACATATTCCTATCAGCATCTCTGCTTGGTTTTGATTCCATGAAAATCACGCCTCCCATGACTTCCAATCTCTCGATTTCAGTTTCTCACCATCTTGGAGATTGATTTGGTTTTGACATCTAGCATCACAGTACCCTCACTTGCCTCTTCCCTCTGATTAGGGGGCTGAACAATAAACCCCTCCCCACACATTTCCCTTTCTGGAGGGCTCAGAATTTTCCAGCTAGCTTCATTTCAGCATTTCAGCTGCTCTGCTCAATTGTGACTCCACTGCAGGAACCCTCTGGTGGCTCTTCAGTTTCCCCCTGCCTCTTCCCTCTCGGCTTCCTTTTGTATTGTCTTCCCCCTTTAGAACATGAGCTCCTTGAGAGCACTGACCTCTTTCCTTTTCTTATGTGTATCCCCAGTGCTTAGCCTACATAGTAGGTCCTTAATAAATGTTTATTGACAATGAACTGTTGGGCGGTAGCCCTAGAATTCAGGTATACGCCTGCCTTTGTCTAACATTGCACTTAGATGTGTACTAATGACACAGTTGGCTTCACAGAGGACTTGCTGTCACAATAGCAACCCCCCCCCCCCCCCCCCCCCCTGTGTCAGACTGATCAGCACATTTAGATGTTGGGGTCAAGTATGTAAGTTTATTTATTTATAATACACCACTCAGAAAAGTAGATGCATTTGCTAAATGTCCATTTACCCTGCACATACTCAAGTGCTCAGATGTCTTATTCATTTGGCACTTAAAAAAACACCTCAGAGTTTCCTTCTGAGTAAGTATTTTCATCTTCTGGAATGATCTACAATAAGCCTTGGGAATTCAGTTTAAGCTCCTGCTTTCTAGGTTATAGTAGACAATAGTGAAACCATTGAAACTGACTGATTCTTTCTTCTTCCAAATGCACGGACTACTAGACCCTTAGAGCCCAGTTGAGGAGGGCAGACATGAAATGGAACAGAAATAAAATGGAATCCTGGTAAAAAATGAGTGTGACTCCAGAGACTTTTCAGGGAAAAATGCTTCAGGGTATTTGTTTTTCTTTTTATATAACAAGGGCTTTTGTTATTCAGAGAATGCAGTGTTTACAGTGGTATCAAGGAGACTTCAGTGCTGGACTTGGAGTCAGGAAGGTCTGAGTTCAAATCCTTCCTCAGATACTTATTAGCTGTGTGATCCTGGGCAAGTCACTTAACCTGTTTCAGCCTCAGATTCCTCATCTGTAAAATGGGGGTAATAACAGTACCTAACTCCCAGAGTTGTGAGGACCAAGCTTCAGTCATATCTGATTCTTCATAATCCTCTTTGGGATTTTCTTGGCAAAGCCACATTATTATTTTAAAATGAAAACACATAAAGGCTACATATACAAAAACAAACCATATTTTGGAGAACTATTTTGGAAAAATATAACCAAATACTAAATCTGATTTGAGAGCCTCCTTCACAGTGTGGATGGTGTAACCTAGGATTCTGTTGACCAGAGCTTCCCTGGAAAAATTATTTCAAGAGTGGATAATAAGGAAAAGATGCTCTCTTAGTTTTGCTTTGCCACTTTTGGAATTTTTAACTTCTCAGGTTAATCAAAATTCAAATTAAATATAGAATAAGTTACAGAACAGAGGATGAAACAAATCTTAGATGACATCACCAGAAGTGAGTTTGAGGAGTTTTCAAATGTCATAGATATTTTTTAATAGCATAGGCCTTTTCATATTTTTGGGTTCGGCAGTTAGTCTTCCCCTTCCCTAGTTTTCACCCCCAAATCAAATGCCTAGATGACATTTTCTAGGTATTTTCATGTCTTTGTGGGGAATAGTTTGTGACTCCAGTGCAGGTGTCTTCATTAATGTTCATTGTCATACTTTAGAGTGGTCTATCATTTGCTTCTCCAGCTCATTTTACAGATGAGGAAACTGAAGCAAATAAGGGTCACACAGCAGTAAGTATCTGAGGCCAGATTTGAACTCAGGAAGAGGAGTCTTCCTGACTCCAAGCCTAGCACTCTATTCTCTGTGCCACCTAGCTGCCAAAAATTGCTACTATATAAACACTAGCTGTTATCACAGGCAATGAATTAAACCTGAATTATCAAAATTGTCATGCCTATCAAATTTGTGAATGACACAAATGCCACCTCGTCCAGGAAGCCTTTCCTGATCTGCCCTATCATTCTCATCTCTCTTTCCCCTCCTTGGTAATGATCTTTTCCTCTCACATACTGTTTTATAAACTCTGTAAGAATGAGGGGATTGGACTCAGATAGCTTCTGAGTTCCCTTCTATCTCTAGACTCACTGTGATCTCACGAACCTCATGTCTTATAGCATCTATACTGGTGTATTATTATTCTTCAGAAGGCTGTAAACTCCTTGAAGTCAAGGCCTGTGTCTTACCTAGACTACTTATATTATTAGACAACTTGGAAGAGTGACATGCACACAGTAATTGCATAATAAATGTTTCTTGTATTTGTAGCTATAAAACTACCAACAATATTCTTGGTATGAGAGGATAAAATAGCCTTTCAATTATATCTAGTGGGAAAATAAGGTTGCAAATCAACCAGAAACAACATTAAGACACCCTTCATTCTTCCCAGAGAAGAGATCTCAGTGTTGTTCCCTCATTGCCAGACCATATACTATAAAAAAACCCTTCTGAGTCCAACAGAGAAATTCTTCCTCAATTTATACCCCCTTCATGCCTTCTTTACCTTTTATATTCGGCGGTATTGCACTTCGTCTTAGGTCTCTGCTATCCGTTGTTCCAGTTAAAAGTTTCTTTTTCACTTGGGTTTATAGCAAATTTATAACTAGATAAGGGTGACTGGTGCTTTGATTCCAAGTACCGAGTGTGTATGTATGTATGTATGTATGTATGTGTGTGTGTGTGGTTTCCTTCTTCCAACAGTGCTCTGGCTTAGTGTTTTCATACCCTATGGCTGCTCCCATACCTTTGTCTAGACCTAAGCTGCCACCTTCATGATCTTGTTACTATGGCTCCCTTCTGGAGAGGCTCACCTCTACTCTCCGCCTCTTTTCCTGGGTTTGCAGAGTTGGGTACAATTAGCCATTCCACGGGGACATATATTGGATTCTCTGGGAAACAGATTACTCCATCTTCTAGCACAACTGTATCTGGGGCAGATTGTTTTCATATTCTGTTCCTCTCTTCCCCCTGCTCCTTATCCCATTAATTGGATTTGTCTGAGCCAGAAGAATTCCTAGTTAAGAGGGGGCTACCACTATCCCTTTTGTAAGGAGTTCTTTTCCTTCCTAATCCTTGGTCAGTTTTCATGCTGTCTATCAAAAATCTGCCTCAGCTGAACCCATAGTCCAATGCAGCAGGATATCATTTGTGTGGAAGCCAATGGAATGGGAATCCCAGTTTTTCAGAATGGAAGTGATGATGACAACCTGTAGTTTCCTGTCATGGAGGCTCTGGCCTTCCTGCCTTTACTTCACTGACTATAACAGGCCCTTAATGAGTGCTTTCTGAACCAGGGAATTAAAATGTGTTTTAAACACCAAAGCTTACACTAGACATTATTTCGGTACAAGGTCATCAATTTAACCCTGCCTCGTTGATTTCTTCTGATTTGCTAAATGTCTGGAAATCTCCCTTAGATTTCTCTCACAAAGTAGCTCTCTTTTCCCTCGGCCATTTGGTCCTCCTTCATCTCACAGGATACTAGTAACTTCCTGAAACTTCCCAATGGGAGCACACCTTTCTCTTCTGTTTGCCTTCATTTTCTCTCACCTTGTAGGATAACTGAAATTCTACCCCAACCCACCTCAATTCATCTTCACATTTCTCACCAGTCCTTATGATATTTTCTTAGAGCAAATTGATATTTTAAGGTTTTGTAGGAAATCTGTTTTTAAGGTGTGACCTCCATTCCACACCATTCTGTAAAAATAATACATTTCCACGTACCATTGGCTGTGTTTTAACCTCCTGATGCAAAAGCAAATTGTGTGCTGCGTGTAATTTACACGATGGTATTCAGATCTTGAAATATATAATATAAAACATAAACATGCAAGCCATTAGCATTCAAAACCTATTTGTGATGCACAGAGGTTAATTATTCTTCTTATAAGAACATAGTAAAATTTGAGTTCTGTGTGTCCTTTTATGCTCAAGTTGTTCATTCAACCATATAAAACCATAATTTAATTTAGATCCGAAGATCTGCCTTGATTTAAATGCAAATGAAGAACTGACATACTGTAAAGAAATGGCTAAACTGCTTGCAAAAATTCAAATAATTTTCCCAGCAGTAGAAAGGTATCATTTATATAGGTAATGTGGCCAGATTATTGGCAATAGCTTCAAAGGGCACTTCTGGCTAAGTCTCCCTAGAAAGAGAACTTGGGAAATTGATGTCATTTGGCTTAACTTCCTCTCTGAGGCAGGATGGACTCATTCTTAGTGGCTACTAGGGTCATCATCCCTCCCTGCCCCCCCAATTCAGATGAAGAAATCAAGACCCAGGTAAGTTAAAAGATTTGCCCAAGATCACACAGGTAGTAAGCATCAGAGGCAGAATTTGAACCCAGATCTTCTAACTGTAGAGCCTTGACTCCTTTCACTGGACCACTCTATCTCCTTTCCCTAGTGTCTATGAAGCAGAATATTCACTCATTCACTCACTCATTCATTCATTCAATACATATTTCATAGATGAGGAAACTTGAGACCCAGAGAGATGAAGGAATCTTGAATGAGGCCACACAGGTCACAGAGTGACAGAGCAGGGATGCTGAGTCCTCAGAGTCTAAATCCAATGGTCTTTCCATTGCACCAGACTGTGTAATGTGCTAGGTGTTGTGGGAGATACAAAGATGAATACAACATGGTGTCCACCCTCTATGAGCCATAACAGGGCATCACAGCAGGGTTGCAATAGTAGCCACCTTTACTCCCTTCCCTAGATTGTTTCTAGGGCTTTCTTAAGTCTCCTTTGAACCTTAGTGTGATTTGCATGGCCTGGCACTAATGAGCTGGTGTTATGACAGAATGGGGTGCTAGGTGGCATAGTGTATAGAGCTCCTGGCCTGAAGTCAGGAAGTCATCTTCCTGAGTTCAAATCTGGTCTCAGACACTTATTGGGTTTGTGGTCCCGGGCAAGTCACTTTACCCTGTTTGCCTCAGTTTCCTCATCTGTACAATGAACTGGAGAAGAAAATGGTGAATCATTCCAGTATCTTTGCCAAGAAAATCCCAAATGGTATCATGAAGAGTCAGATACAACTGAAAATGGCTGAACAATAACAACAGGATTCATGCAAAGGTGTAGGAATGCTTTTCTCTAACCCTGAAAAGACTCATTGGGAAGGGCTGACCCTGTTGGGGCACACTGTTTACACCACGAGGAAGGGAAGAAGTGAATGGAACTTAGTCACCCTCACTTGGTTGAGGACTATGGACTGAGATGAGTAAATCAAGAAGTCTTCTCATCCTTCTGAAGGTTCTTTTGTGATTTGGCAAGACAGGTTTGGGGGTTTAACTAGCAAAAAACCTAGAAATCTGTTGCTGTTTGTCCGTTGGTTTTGAAGAGGATGACTGACAAGAGGCTGTGTGGACAGGGAGGTAGCAGTCAGAGGGACAATGTGTCCAAGTAGGGAGAACAACGTGTGTGGCAGGGAATCCTGGGTTGAGGACCAGTTGAGGGTCCAGAATCAGAGAACAGTTAGAATGGGCTACACCACCTAGGAACAAGCCAGTGCCTTTCGCTGTGTACTGGCCTAGGGGAAGTACGACCCATTGTAAAGGAAACTTTTCTTGATTGTCTCCAGGGTGGGCTATGAGTCGTTTCTGTTTTCTTCATCGGGTGAAAGACACTTGTTTAATGTTCCATGCCTTGGAAGCTGGATGCTCACATGGGAGCTAAAGGTCCCTTGGGGAAGAGCTAGAAATGAGTAAAATTCTAATGTTCCTAGGGGAAACTCTGGCTGGGGCATGAGCCAAAGAAATAATCACTGAGAAGCCTCTCAGTTTCAAACTAGTCTACCAAAGCTCAGAACTTTGATAACAAGCCAAGGATTAAAGAGATAAGCCAAGAAATAAATGGCCCTTTGCCTTCCTCCCAGAAGAGAAGGCTAGCTAGGCAGGTTCAAGAATGATGTTAATAAGGTTAAGGGGATAGTGTGATCCCCATGTATTCCAGTTAGCATTTGTTTAGTTCCATGGCAACAGAGTTCACCCTTACTCTTAATCAGCCATATCATAAATGCACATCACTTGGGTCATTCACAGGTCAGAGTAACAACATGTGGCTAGAATAGCACAACTCTGCTACTTCTGGGTCAATACTTTCATAACATAATAGGTTTAGAGCTGGAAGAGATTTTAGAGGTTTTCAAGTGCAACCCCTTCATTTTATAGATGAGGGAACTGAGGCCCAGTGAGGTAAAATGATTTGCTTGGGGCCATACAGTTAGTAAGTGTCTGAGATCTGACTTGAACTGACAGCATTCTACCTGCTGTGCACTCTGGATGTCTTTGATGGAACTGTGATCTCGTTGGTGTGGGCACTTTCCTCACTGGTGAAAATCACAATCCATCCATGTTTTCTTATCTCATGAAATTTTTGTCCATATCCTTCCATAAATTCTCGAAGGAAGATAGTTAACATAATGGAGGCTTCCTTCCGAGTCTTTGAATGTTTGTGAATACTAGTGTAATATCTTGGCTACCCATCCCTTCCTGTTGTTAAATCACTGACCCACCTTCTTCTCTGGATATAGAAGTCCTTGATGATATTAATTTTGCCACTTCTTGCTGGTAAGTCATCATTGGTAAGATTATACTGCACCCTACTCACATATATTTACTGTATATTATCATTTATTTCCCCTCTGTGATCATGGTGTTTCATGATTCATAACCATATAGCATCACCAAAAAATATTAATTTTGAAAATATGGGCTTTGGCATCAGGAAGAAGTTAGGGATCATTAAAAGCAATGCACAACTTGCCAAATCTGACCCACCTGTTCTCTTCCTTCTATTCAATACTAGATGTAGCACACTCTCCATCAGCAGTGCCTGTCCCAGATATATGTGTAACCTCAGGAATCACAGGTATTGATGGCTTAATGACATATTTAAAGGAATCAAGCAAGAATTACACTGGTACAATCACAAGGCTAAATAAGAGATCTTGAAGAAAGGGAACAATCATGGAAGTAATTGAAGTTAGAATGAAAAGAAACTTAGAAAAAAGTCCTTCAGCCTGAAGCAGATGATAGTTTTCTTATGCTTTGCCCTGTACAAACCACATTCATAGTATTCTATTGAACTCCGGGCTCCACATTTTAGGAAGGGCATAGAGAAGGTATTGTGTCCAAAAAAGGATGAACAGGATGGTTAGAAGACTGTACAAAAAAGGATTGGCTGAAATAATGCTTTGTTGGTTGTTCTTGGCCACACAATGAAACCAATTCCTCCAACTCCTTGACTTTCAGAGGAGAATCCCACAAGTCATTCTTCTATTTAGCTGGTTTATGTCCTCCAGTTTAATATATAGAAAGAAGGTCAATATGGATGTGATTCAGTTCTTCCACTAGTATTTTAACTCTTTGGATATTGTACAAGAATATCAGAATACCAATAATTAAATTAATGTCCCTGGGTAGTCTCAAAACTGGAAATCCTAGCATCTTCTGTTTTTCCCCACTGTCATTGCTTAAGTAGGAAAGACCATGAAGACCTCATAGCTGTTTCAAATCTTTATCTTATTTCATGAGACAAAGGATTCTTTATCTTTGGCCAGTCTTCTGCTAATGAACCTCTTCACTTTTTTAAACCAGGATGGTACTCAAACAGTAGACACAGTTTGTGCTGGGATCATAAGTGAAGCTTCTCAAACTTGGTAGATAGAACCTGCTAGATGCTGTATGCCATTTGCATAGTCTTTAAGAAACCCATGGTTCCCTCAATGGCCTGATGAGCCATTGAAGTAGAAAAAATACTCCTTGAGAAACACTCACTGGAGTCAACTGAACCATCTTCATATACATTATTATCACTTTGCAAAGGCAAATGCTTTGTTATTCTGAGTTAATCTCATTTTGTAAAATGCCACTGTCAATGTATCATGGTGTGGTTGTATTTTAAGATTTATTTACCTAAAGGAAATATGTTCTGGGAGGGATTTCTTGGAAAGCAACAGTATGGTCTTTATGAAGAAAAGTCCAGGATGCATTTGTAGCCATTGTACATACTTGGGGTCTAGCCAGTTTTATTCTAACTTTCAGTGAATGGCTCCATATTTCCTCTAGGATCACAGATAGAGTCCACTGTTTAGCAATTAAATCTGGCCCACAACCCACTCCCATTTTTCTTATATGTTATTCCTTTCCATGCACCCTATGGTCCAGCCATAGTGGGTTACTTGATGTTCCTCAGAGATGACACTCTATCTCCCATCTCTGTGACTTTGTATTGAATGTCACCAATGACTGGAAGGTTCTTCCTCCTCACCTCTGCTTTTCTGACCCCCTGGTTTCTTTCAAAACTCAGCTCAGGTGCCCCTTTCTACATGAAGCTTTTCTTGAATTCTCTAGACGTTAGTGCCTTCCAAACTTTCCAAACTTCCAAACCCTTCCAAAACTACCATGTATTCAGTTTGTAAATATTCTGTATATGCTGAGGGATGTGGTGTTAGTTAAGGCTTGAGTTAGTAGAATGGTGATGAGATTAGAAATGATAAGCTTAACCTGTGTATAGGGGTGGGGTAGTGGGCCTCTTGTTTCTTGAATTAAAAAGAGGCAAAGTGAAGTACTTCCCTGCCTACTTAGACCTAGTAGGGAGAAACTTTGAGTGTCTTCCCCTCCCAGATTGATTCTTTTGCGGAAGAAAACTAGGCCATCTTTTGCCTCAGTTCTTACCTAGCCTTTCACTACTGAATGGGTGTTGCCTCAGACAAACTGAGACCTGGGAAAGACATTAGCTTAAAAAGGTTAAGGTCTCCAGCTGCATCTGGGGTTATCTCCAGTCATCCTGACCTATGTCTTGCCACTGGACTCCAATAACTCTGGAGGAGAGAGTGAGGCTGATGACTTTGCACAGTTCTGCTTCACTTAAATCCAATTCACTTGCAAGTTAAGACAACACCCTCCTGATGTCATTGGTCCTCTTCAAGAACAAAGGACAAAACAACAACAACAAAGACCTAAGAGACCTTTCAGAACCAATTCTAATACCATTGCTCTTAAAAAAAATCTATTATAATAGGGAGGTAGGAGAGTGACGCCATAGAAAATGTTCTCAGGGCAAAAATATAAGAAACCAAGGGCATTCAGGATTTTGAAACAAAAGGACTGAGACGAAGGTTTCTGGAGTGTGGATCTGGATTCTGATTAAGTTTGAGAGGTATAAGAAAATGCTACTGGGAATTCAGTTATTTCTAAACATCCAGTTTGACCTTTGGCTGAGGTAAGAAATACTGAATGGAAAGATGAGAAGATAAGGTGGTAAGCTGCGGCAGGGAAAGGAATTCTTGAAGCTGATAGAAATGTATTCTAAAAGAGAAATTACAGAGTAAAAGAAATGCTTTAGAACTCAATTTTCTATGCTAAATTCATTTTATGGAAATACTATACACTGTGACCCATTTGAGGGGAATCAATATTGGCTATGAAGCAAATTCTGCCCTCAGATATGTGCCTGGAAACTTGTGAATTAAAGTCATTAAGTGTGTAACTGAGGGCAGAATTTGTCCTACATAGTCATACATTTTCTTGTAACTTCCATGGAAGTTGTAATACACTGAGTTCTAGTGTTTGCGAATTGAATCATTAAGAATACAATCAACGCTCAATAATCCATGCCAATAAGGCCAGTGTGAGATTTCAAAAGGATAGGGATAGCCCCTGGACTTGTGATGTCACTGGATCTGGGGAACTCTCAGGTGTGGAAATTCCCTCTACCAATGCAGGTATACGCTTTTTCTGCAACTTATAGTAGTAAAGAGTTGCCTGGAGCACTCAGCTGTTAGACTGTTAGAAGACTTGCCTAGGCTTATACAGTCAGTATGGTTCTGAAGTCAAATTTGAGCCCAGGTATTCTTGGCTTTGAAGTCAGTTCTCTTAGCCAATATGCCGCCAGATTTCACAGAAAATGCAAATCTTCAGCTTTCATGTCAGCCAATATTTTTAGTGTTCTGCACCAAAACCTCTGACCAGATGTTGTAAGGAGGAACAGCATGGCTCTAATGAGTTTCCAACTATTTGAATTTTTTCCCTTGCTACCTCAGGCATGACATTTTTCCACTACTAGGAAACTGCAAATTCTACCAACCTGTTTAATCATGTCTTTGTAGTACGTCATTGTTCACTGGATACACCAACAGGCAAAAAAATGTTCAAAAGGCAAAGAGGAAATGCGAAGAAGAAAGTCCACAAGTTACCTAATTAGTCTTCAGGTAAGTGAGAGTTTATAGGACCACAGTATTTAGAGCTGGATGGTGCCTTTAAGATAATCAAGTCCAAACCTCTTATTTTATAGATGAGGAAATTGAGGCTCAAAAGGTTGAAAGGACTTTCCTGAGTTGGTCCTAGTTCATATTTGTACAAATCTGGTGCTCAAGGTACATTATGTAGATTATTTTTCTATTCTTCACAGATCTACTGGGTAGTAGTAGACAAGGTAGAAAATCCTTTCCTTGCTTTACGAATGATAAGCTTATAGTTCATAGCATAGGGAAGAGGCTTTAAGTGAAGCCTCCACACCCCTTAGCTCCTAGCTTGCTTTAAGACTCTATCCTATACTTCCATTTGCCCACCATAACAGGAAGCAAGAACATGGGAATCACACTGAGGTGCACTTCATAGGTCCAAGTCATCATGGAAGATGTTAATATCAGATAATTCTCCTTTGTAGACTTCCTGGATCTGGCCAGCAAGACAAAACTTCCTTGATGGAATGTTTCAGAAAGTACTTACCTTGGGCAAGTAAGTCACTAAAGCTCAGTTTCCTTATCTGTTAAAGGAAGGGAAGAGTCGGACTAGTTGCCTTTGGGCTCCTTTCCAGTTTCAAATTTATGATGCTACGATTTTTCATAGGGGTAATCCAGAAAAAGGTAGATGACAAACTTAGATCAGGTACAGTTTTGAACTAGATGACTCCTGACTGAAGTCCCTTCTAACTGAGATTCTCAGCATCCTTCTTCATCCCCACCCCTCCACACTCCCAAGCAAGAAGCACCTGGTACATCATTGCTCTAGACTCCCAATTTTGATGTCTTGCTATGTTTCTTTAAATGTAACTTTTTTTAAGTAAAAAAAAAGTACTGACAGATACAGTGAAGACTTGATTCCTGAAAGGAAGGGAGGAGCTCTTTCTGTCCAAGATCATAGTTTTATTAGCACATTTGAGGCAAGAGGGCATAAAGCAAATCTAACCTTTTGATCATGCTCAGACCTCAGGGCAGGGCAGGGGATGGAGCCAGGGAATGTACACTGTATTCGGTGAAGGCCAAGTGTCTTTACAACAGCCCATTTGCTGACACAATGAGATAATAATTGGAAAGCTTTTAGCATATTGCCTGGCATATAACAAGCACCATATAAATGTTAGTTGTTGTTATTGCTATGGCATAATCACCAACCATCCACTCAGTCACTCGTTCCATTCCATCTTAACTTCTTGCATTTAACTCCAGAGAAACTGAGCTTCCATAGGTAGGTTAGCCTTTGTTGATGCTAGGCTTGCTTGAATCTGAATTTGAACCCTCCTTGTCCTCCCTCAAGATGTTATACCAAGAAATGAACGAGTTGACCACCCAAGCTAATTTTAAATTGTGGACTTTATTATTAGCACGCGGCTGCCAGGGATATTCACATCCAAATCAAGCAGCCCCCATCAGGGGTTGAGCTAGGGTTTATATAGGGAGTATACAGGACAGGGAGGAGGATGGATCTTTGAAGTCTGGCTGGTCAAGGACACCCTTCTCCCTCTGTGTAGATATGATAATGCTCTGCAAACTTTCCTGAGCAGCCAGATAAGGGTCTTGCTAAGGAATTTGGAGTTTTCCAGAGATATGATCTGAGGGCTAGGACCTGAGCAGCCAGATAAGGGTCTTGCTGAGGCCCATGCATGAATACTGCTAGGCACAGCGTCCTTGGGCTGGGGAATGGTTGTTAGAGATAGTGTTTCTGAGACTAGGGAGGCATTTTGGGGCAAAAGTATAAGCACAAGCACCCGAGCACCCCATCATTACAGGTCAGGGATCACACAAACCAGACCAGGTGTCCTGGTTTCTGGTATAAACATAAAGCCATTGTATTGCAAGTTTTCTTATCCATTTGCTTTGGAGGTATGAGCTGTGCTTAAGCCATGCAGGAGTACATTTCACTATTGTTTAGATTTAGGAGGAAAGAGGTCTGGGGCAAGATTAAGCAGCAACTTCTGCTTTCCATTGCCTAAAGGGCCCTACTACCTAAATGTTAAAATAATGTTCTGCATTACAAAGAGGAGATCACCCTAACTATTGGCACATGCTAGCTCCCCATGGAGGAGGAAATGACACTTTCAGTCAATTTTTGGTACCTAAGACAGAATTACCTGAATTAAACATTCCAGTAATCAGTGGAACATAGAACTGTTTCAACTGTTTTCTCATCAAAACTCTCCTTAGCTAATTTCCTTATGCCTCTCAGGCATGGATAATTTTTTTTTTATTAAGAAAAAGATGCATCCTTATGTTATACCATTTGATTAAGATAACCCAGTTTCAGTAGGAGCATAATTTTTAATTTGTAAAAATGAAAATGAATGCAAAATTACAAAGTTATAGCTATAAATATATCATGTTATAGAAGAAAAGTTATTAAAAGAATGAGAATTTTATGTTCATTATTTTCCCTTTCTGAAATAAAATGAAACTCTTTTTCTCTGCTAGGGCTTCTACATCAGGGCCAGGCAGCTTGTGGAACAGCCATCATGACAGGCCCATGAGGCACCATGGGCTTTATATGCACCACTTTCTTTTTTCTTTCTCTGCTGTTCCCTCTCCTTTCTCTCTCTGCCCTTTATTTTCTTCTCTCTTTCTTCTCCCTTCTTTGCTTATGCCCAATAGAGGCACTCAGAACCAAAGAAGTTAATTACTGCTCCATACTCTGGGAGATCAGCGTCACTTGGTAGTGATGATGCTAACAATTTATAGAGCATCTTATGGTTCAAAAAAGCCCCTTCCTAACAGCAGCTCTAGGACGTAAGGAGTACAAATGTTATTTTAAGGATAAAGAAACTGAGGCTTACAGAAGGAAGCTGAGTGACTCTCCTAGGGTCATGCAGCTTACTAGCTCTAAAGTCAGAGCTTGACTTTGAATTTGGGTCTAAGACTTAAATTTGGGTCTTCTGACTCCAAGACCTGCATCTTCAGCTAGCTGCTAGCAGCAGAAGCCATTGCTGGAAGCAACTAGTTTATTCTTCCTCACTACTTTGGTTCTTTTTTAATCAATCAACCAGTATTTGTTAAGAATGTATTGGGGCAGCTAGGTGGAGCAGTGGATATAGCACCGGCCCTGAAGTCAGGAGGACCTGAGTTCAAATCTGGCCTCAGACCAAACACTTGACATTTCCTAGCTGTGTGACCCTGGGCAAGTCACTTAACCCCAATTGCCTAAAAGCAAAAAAAAAGTATTAAGCATGTACTATATGCCAGGCTCTGGGGGACCAGTAGAAAGAATGAACCAATCTCTACCCACAAGGAGCTTATGTTCTAATGGGAAAGACAGCAAGTATATACAAAAAAAAAAAATATATATATATATAGTGTATATATATATATATATATATATATACACACTATATATAATATATGTATACTATATATATACAAAGTATATGTAAATATATACTTTGTATATATTCATATTTTATGCAAGTATATGTTTATATATAGTATACTATAGCATACATAATATACTTTATATAAGCATACTATTTTGTACAAATATAATTTATATAAAGTATCTGTACTATTTTATATAACTATAATTTATCCAAAGTATATATTTATAGTAGTTAGCTACAAGGTAGTTTTAGAAGCAGGACATTAGCAGTTGGGGTATCAGGAAATGCTTCATGCCAACGGTGGGGCCTGAATGGCACCTTCAAGTAGAACCAAATATTCTGTACCACTGAGGCAAGAAGGGAACGCATTCTAGGCATAGGCACACTGTGTTCTAGTCTTTTCTCCATTTTTCCTTCCTTTTCCCCATGCCTTCTCCTCCCTTCCCTCCTTGCCAGCTTTTTAACTGTTTTCTGTTACGAGTTGATAAATTTGCTAACTGTCAAACCCCGCAGGCTTTCTGCACGGCGGCTAGTCTATGATGGCCATTCAGTAAATATTGAACCAATCAATCACAGGGAGAACTCATTTTCCCCAAACCCCTATGGTTCCTTTTTTTAACTCTGCTTCGCCAGTTACTTTGTATGTTCGTCTACATGTATAAAACCAAGTTAACTCAAGTCTAAACATGTCTGCCTCAATTATCTAGATGAGGATAGGGATAGGGACTGGATCTGTGATTTTATTGTGATAGGGAATTCCTAGGGAAAGAAATTCCCTTTACCAAAGCAGGTCTGTATTGTCTTTGTAACTTCCAGCAGGGGTGGGGAACCTGCAGCCTCAAGGCCACATGTGGCCCTCTAGGTCCTCAAGTGCAGCCCTTTGACTGAATCCAAGCTTCATAGAACAAATCCCCTTAATAAAAGGATCTGTTCTTCAGTCTAAAGGCCACACCCAAGGACCTAGAGGGCCACATGTGGCCTAGAGGCTTCAGGTTCCCCACCCATGGTCAAAGGGCATCAGTGAATAGTGGGCTTTTTTGAAGGGGGATAAGAAGGAAGGATAGGAGTGGGGAGGTCAAGGCCAATTATACAGTATGCCTCTATTTGTCACTTCCATTTGTTCATGTGTAGACATGATGGGGAACAGGTAGGGGGTGAAGTGGATACAGCGTCAGGCCTGAAGTCAGGAAGATTCATCTTCCTGAGTTCAAATCTGGCCTCAGACACTTGCTAGCTAGTCTGACTCCTGGGCAAGTTAGTTAACCCTGTTTGCCTCAGTTTCCTCATTTGTAAAACGAGCTTGAGAAGGAAATGGCAAACCACTCCAATATCTTTGCCAAAAGCACCCCCAAAGGAGGTCATGGCAAGTGGACATGACTGAAAAATAACAACAACAAGACGCAATGCAAATTTTTGGAATAGGTCAAAAGCATGAACAAAGCCTCAGTCATAGCATTTGAAAACTTGAATCCTTAGTACACTGCAAATGTCTATGTCTTTGTTCGAAGAGTTCGTTAACCTCCTCTCTTCCACTAGCTTAGTGAGCACTATCAGCAAATGTGGAGACTGATTTACGCTTTGTGGTTCGTGCACTCCCTGAAGTGGACCGTAAAATTGAAAGGCTTATGTCAAACCCATTCATACATGGACACATTCAAGATCAAATTAATTTTAAAGCACTTATGAGATATTTAATGTTTCTAAGTCATGCTTTACAAAGCTATAGTGTAATTTATAGCATAATATCTACTCAGGATAAAGCTGCGGCTGAAAAGAAAAGGGGATTTTTTTTCAAATAAAGAAGTCCTGAGATTCAATGAGTCACTTAATCAGAAATTAAACTCAGAAGGGAGCCAGCACTAAGCTATTTAATCAACACAATTTAAAAAGGATGATTTTCACTTGAAGACAAGTAAACAGAAGGCCAGAGAGTCATGGAGTCCAAGTATCTCAGAGCTGGAAAGATCATCTAAATTCAACCCTATCATTTTCCAGATGAGGCAACAGATGCCCAGAAAGGTTTAGCAACTTGCCTGAGGTCACACAGCTAGTTAAGGCCAGAGCTCAGACTAATATTCATGTCTCCTGAATTTCCAAATAGGGTCAAAAGTTAATTCCACCTTGTACTGCAAGCTCTTCAGACTAGCCCTTCCCTACTTTTCAGGCTCACCTTGGAGATGCCTTTACCCTGCACCTCTCTTTTCTAACATTGGTGAGTCTCTGGCCCAGACCACCATTTCATAAAGTGCCTCGGCCATGCTTACTTCACTGCCAACTGCTTTCCTCATTCTCCAAGCTTCTGCCCTTCCTCACCTTCCTTGCCCCAGACCAGGTATCTTTCCACCTCCCCACCCTGATGTTTTCCAGCCCTTTTATAGATAATCTTTTCCATTTGAATGCAAGACTCCTGAAGGCAGAGATGCTATTTTTGCTTTTATTTTTATTCCCAGTATTTAGTACAGTGCCTGGCACATTTTTCAGTTGTATCTGACTCTTCGTGACCCCTTTTTGGGTTTTCTTGGCAAAGATATTGGTTTGCCATTTCTTTCTCTGACTCATATTCCACATGAGGAAACTGAGGCAAAGAAGGTTAAGTGACTTGCCTGGGGTCACACAGCTAGTAAGTGTCTGAGGCCAGATTTGAACTCAGTAAAAGGAGTCTTCTGGATTTCAGACCCAGAATGCTATCCACTGCACTATTTAGTAGTTTGGCACATAGCTAGCTCTCAATAAATGTTCTATTTACCTAGCTGCATTTCTCCCCTCCATGCATTTTACAGTCCAGCCATACTGGACTATTTGCTTTTCTGGACACACTTCCCATCTCCATGTCTTTGCATTGAGTGTGTCCAGTGTCAGAAATATATTTCCTCCTCACTTTTGCCTTTCGGAATCCTCCATTTCTTTCAATGCTCAGTTCACGGACTACCTCCTACATGGACCTTTTTCTGATTCTCCCAGCTGCTAATGCCCTCCCTCCCCAAACTTCCTTGCACTGATTTTATTTTTGTGTATACTTCTGTATATACATGTTGTCTCCTCCATTAGATTGTAAGGTATGTGAAGGCAGAGACTTTCACTTTTATCTTCGCATCCTTTTCTTGCGCCTAGCACTTTGATATTTAATACATACTTTTGACTGATAAATCAATTGATTCACTAAATCTTTTTGGCTCAAGCTCTCATGCAAGATTTCCCCTGGTAACATTAGAATTTGGCTTCTATCTGTCCTGAAAAGAGTTCTCAGCTCCTCTACAAGTATTTAGGCTAACAAGACTTCAAACACAGGCTAGGTTTTATATAACCAGACTTAATAAGAAGGAACTTATACCCATAACCTTTGATGGGGAGGAAAAGCCTGATCCCCTTTTTGGAGGATTTCAAGCAATCCTCTCCATTGGTAGATCTTGCCTTCCTTTGGAAACTCCTGAGTTTCCATGAATCAGTGCCAATAAATAAGTCTGTCCATCCATCCATCCATCCAACCATCCAAACATTTATTAAACATATATTATGTAAAATGTACTTGTCTAGGCCCCAGGGATACCAAACCAAAAATAAAACAACTGCTGCCTTCAAGGAGCGCATATTCTAATGGTGAAGATACCATGGAAATAACTAGAGGTGTAAAAGATATATACAGAGACGATGGAACGTAAACTCAGAAGGGCAGGAACTAAGTAGTTGGGGAGGTAGTTATAGGTAGTAAATGTGAAAGACAGGATTTCAACCTTCTGATTCCAGAGACTTTTTTGCACTGAATCACACTTCTCCCTCAGCCTCCAAGAGAAGAGATTAGTAGGGTAGTAGAAGTTGAAGTAGGCCTCAGAAAATCCCCATGGACAAAAGAAATAGTCCTATGCATAATAGGCTGAAGCCCACTGATAGGGTCTATCTGTTTTTCTTTTTTGTATACTAGAAATACTGCATTTGTTTAGTCATTTTCAGTCATGTCTGACTCTTCGTGACCTCATTTGGGGTTTTTCTTGGCAAAGATACTAGAATGGTTTGCCATTTCTTTCTCCAGCTCATTTTATATATGAGGAAAATGAGGCAAATAGGGTTGAGTGACTTGCCCAGAGTCACACAGCTAGTGTCTAAGGCTAGATTTGAACTAAAAAAGATGAATCTTCCTGACTCCAAGCCCAGCACTCTATTCACTGGGCCACCTAGTTGTCCTAGAAATACTGTGTTAGGAGATTTTAAAACTCCTTGCATTAAGTATGTGCTAAGAAAAGTGGTCATCAGTGGTAATCCTAGATATGCTACAAGAACTTCTAAGATTCTTGGATATGTGGTCCCTCACAAAGGCTTCTGTTGCAGTTGTGAATACATCAAATTCAGCAAAAGTACACCACCATATTGGGTGTTTTTGAAAAATCAGTGTATGGGGCAGCTGGGTGGTGCAGTGGATAGAGCACCAGCCCTGAAGTCAGGAGGACCTGAGTTCAGATCTGGCCTCAGACTAAACACTTGACACTTACTAGCTGTGTGACCCTGGGCAAGTCACTTAACCCTGATTGCCTAAAAAAAAAAGTCAATGTGACTGTAGCATAAATGATACAATTTCACTGGATTTTCACTCTCATCACATAGCACCTTCTTCCATAACAATGCAACACTAAGACGTGGGCTTTGGTTAGTGGTAGGGGTGGAAAGGAGAATGGATAAGTCTTTGTTTCTTCCAATGTGCTATTTCCACCTTCAGATCCCCTCATGCCACATTCTCTCCATGTTCACATCTTCCTAATGTTTGCAGCGTTATTGTCATCTCCACCTTCCAATTCTACTGCAGAGTTATTCTCCAGAACTCTTGGGAAAATTTCGAGCCTTTGACTATAGCACTTAATGTGCATTCAAGGAGCGCTTCTCCTATCTTCTTACTAGAGCTGTTTGTTGTCTAAAAGAGCTTCCACTTGGAGACCCAAGATACTACTTTAGTTTATTCACCTTGATGTCAGCCACCCCTGCTTTCCAGCTTTCCAGTCTCTGGCCTTGCTTTGGTTTGCAGGATGAGACAGGGTATAATCTTGCTAGAAAGTGCTCTGGTGGAACAGTTTTACACCAATGCTCAACTAGATCTGTGAACTAGATAGCACAGTGGATAGAGTCCTGGACCTGGAGTCAAGAAGATGGGTTGAAATCCTGCCTCAGACACTTAGTAGCTATGTGACTTTAGGCAAAGCACTTATGTTTCCTAGGCCATGTTTATAGTTGAACCAATGGTCAAATACTATAACTTCTGTCCACAGGAAGCCTCCAACGTGGCTGCTAATGGACCCCTCATCATTTGGGTGACAGGTGGTTCTCTCCTCTCAGCTTTCAGCCCATCTATAAAGAGTTATCTGAGTTTTCCATTGTGACTTGGGGGCACAGGTGGGTAGTGGCAGAGGGGGTCCTTGGATTTCATTTCAAAATCAAGTGAATCTCCACATTTCCTTCTCTCTGTTCTCACTTCAGCCTGAACTGTCTCTAAGCCTCCTCCTGCCCACAGTTGTAAGTGCCTCTGATCAGATCTAGTTCTTGTTTTTTGGGTCCTATCCTGCTCTTCTGGAGATGGTTCCCCAGGTTTGGATGCTTCCTCAGGCAGGGGGTCTATGGGCTAATAGGTAATGATCCATGGAGCCCCAGAGGAAGCCTCTCAAGTCACTAGACACACCAGACAGACCATGCATGGTCTTCCCCACTCCAGCCTTTCAGATATCATAAGGAGTGAGGAAACTTGACTAAAATTTCCCTGAACATTCTCAGAAGGGTAGGACCCCAGGGGCTAGGCGGGGGAAATTGTCAGCAATTAACAGAAAGGAGTCCAGACAGGTCATTTTTTTCTTTCATTCTCTTGTTAAAATGGCACAGGGAACTCCTAGACAGGAAACTTTACCAATGCTGATCGACTGGCAATAGTTCTGAACCTAATGGAATTGCCTAAGGCATTGAGTGGTTAAGTGACTTGCCCAAAGTCACACAGCCAGTGTATTTCAAAATGGAAGACAAAATCAGGTGTTCCTGATACCATGACTGGTGATCTATACACTGGGTAATACTGACTCTCAAGTGGACAGGTAATAATGATGATAAAGATAATAATAATAACAACTGGTATTTATGGAATGCAGGATATTGGGGCATGTAGAGGCTTATAAAGTAAAATATAGAATTATCTCACTTGATTCTCATGACTATCCTAGGAGGTAGATGCTATTATTTCCATTTTATAGTTGAAACTAGGTCTCCTAAAGGTTAAATGACTTGCCCAGAATCACACAGCTAGGAAGTGGCTGAGGCAAGATTTGAATTCACATCTTCTGACTCCACTCAGTACTATACCACACTAACTAGCCTCAGGACAACATGGCGGTAGGGCATCAACAGAGGTCTTGCTATGTCAATAACCAATGCAAAATGACTACACATGTATAACCTGTATTGAGTTCCTTGCCTTCTCAATGAGGGTGGGTAGGGAGGGAGGAAGGGGGAAAATTTGGAACCCAAAGTTTTAAAAACAAACGTTAAAAAAATTGTTTTTCACATGGAACTAGAAATAAGATATACAGGAAATGGGGTATAGAAATCTATTCTGCCCTACAGGAAAATTGAAGGGGAAGGGGATAAGAGAAGGGGAAGAGAGACAGAAGGGAGGGCAGATTAGGGGAAGGGGTATTCAGAATGCATGCCATCTTGGGGTGGGGGGAGGGATGAGATGGGCAAAAAACTTGGAACTCAAAATCTTGTGGAAGTGAATGTTGAAAACTAAAAATAAATTAATTAATTAAAAAAAAATAACCAGTGCAAAAAGGGTCAAAAGGGACAGTATGAAGGTATCTTGGCAGGTTGGCAGAAACAAGTATCAGGGTAATCTGGCAGCTCATGGTCAGTGCCGCTGGGGATCTAGTAGCAGGTAGCAGGCCTTACACATGGTGACTTAGGGGTAGGACTCGTGTTACACAGAACATGAACCAGGCAACAAGGAGTGTGTGTGTGCGTGCGTGTGCGCATGTTTATAGTGTGTGTATGTGTGTATCCGTGTATCCATGCAGATGTGTGTGCATGTTTATGTGTGTGTATATGTGCGTGGTGTGTGGTATTGTGTATGTGCTTGTGTGTATGTGTGTGTGTGCGCGTGTGCATGTGTGTCATGTTTGCATGTGATGGCAGGTGGCAATGGTGGCAGTGGGAATTACCGGATCAAAGATTTGGAGCTAGAGGGATGATGGAGGCCTTTGAGCCTAAGCCCCTTCTTGAGAGTGGGAGAGCTTAAGTGACTCCTCTAAGGTCACACGGCTAGTTAGTTAAGTATCTGAGTCCGGGGTTGAACTCAGGTCTGCTTGACTCCAAGTCTGGCACCCTATGAACTATGCCACCTATAGGTAACTTACCTAAGATCACAGAGAGTAAGGAGCAGAGCTGATTCTCTGATTACAAATTCAATTTCCTCAACTGCACTAGGTTGCCTCTTAATAACAAGGCAGAAGCCCAGTCACAAGGAGAGAGTGAGGGTAAAGTATGACTAAAGAGCCGGACTGACACAGTCACCTAAGCTAAGGACTTCCAAGACTGTATTGTCTTTGCCCAAAGGCCAAGTGAGTCCCAGAATTTGAGGTAAAGCTAGCATCTGGGGTTAAGTGACCAGAGCTGTGGGATTGGCATTGGGGGACAGGAGGAACCAGAACAGTCATTACACAGAGTAGCAGTAGGGAAAAAGGAGAGAGGAGAGTGGGAAACTCTCAATGGGAAATGGAAGATAGAGAGGTAGAGTGGGATGAGTGGGGAATATGAAAGCTTTTTAGCCATTCTGGGCTGATTCTTGCTTGCATTCTCCCTCATATTCCCGAATATGGAGGTGCCTTTTTCAAGGAATCACACCTTGCAAACAAGAGAGCTGAGAAATAGAAGTTCCCCTACTATCTCTTTGTTGCTTTTGTATCGCAGATCTTGGGACTCAGAATGACAGTTTTAACTCTATGTAGCCAGTGTCCAAGAGTCCCTGACTAAGTAACAGCTCTGGGCCAGTGACAATCACAGATTTGTGTATGCAGAGATCTGAGCCGCTGCTTCCAGTAAGGTCAGTCTTAGGAGTAGCTGGTTTAGCAACAGACATCTGCCCTTCACTCCTGCTTTTGCCCCGCCAAGTTTTTCTCCTATCTACCTGCCATATGTTTGAAAGCCCAATGTTAGAAGTTCTTTTTGATTTAAAGCATTTCTTTTTCAGGTATCTTTTTTTTTAAGTTAAGCAACATAATTAACCAGCTATGAATATACTTTATCAGTCTAATTAACGTAGTGGTTCTCAAAGTGTGTCTATGAGTTCCACTAGGTATGCTGAAAAAATTTGGATGTTAGATTATTGCAAATAAAAAAACTACAAATATAAATTTTACTTCCCCGGTGAATATAGCAGTTACGAAAATAAAATTCGCCAATTATGCACATGTGCTAACTTTCCTCCATTAGAAAGTAAGCTCTTTTAGGGCAATGATTATCTCATTTGTTTTTATTTCCCCAACACTTAGCACACTGCCTGACACACAAAGTAAATGCTCTTTTTTTTTTGTGAGGCAATTGGAGTTAAGTGACTTGCCCAAGGTCACATAGCTAGTAAGTGTTAAATGTCTGAGGCTGGAGTTGAACTCAGGTCCTCCTGACTCCAAGGCTGGAGCTCTATCCATTGCACCACTTAGCTGCCCCTCAAAGTAAATGCTTAATAAATTCTCTCTCTCTCCCCCTCCCTTTCTCTTTCTCTCCCTCCCTCTCTTTCTCTCTCCCTCCCTTCTTCTCTCTGTCTCTCTTCTTCTTCCTCTCTGTCTTTTTCTCTGTCTTTCACTCTCTCTGTCTCTCTCTCCCTTCCCTGCCTCTATCTATCTATCTATCTATCTGTCTATCTATCTATCTATCTGTCTATCATCTATCTATCTATCTATCTATCTATCTATCATCTATCTATCTATCTATCTATCTATCTATCTATCTGTCTATCATCTATCTATCTATCTATCTATCTGTCTATCATCTATCTATCTATCTATCTATCTATCTATCTGTCTATCATCTATCTATCTATCTATCTATCTATCTATCTGTCTATCATCTATCTATCTGTCTATCTGTCTATCATCTATCTATCTACCTATCATCTATCTATCTATCTATCTATCTATCTATCTATCTATCTGTCTATCTATCTATCTGTCTATCTATCTACCTATCTATCTATCATCTATCTATCTATCTATCTATCTATCTATCTATCTATCTGTCTATCATCTATCTATCTATCTATCTGTCTATCATCTATCTATCTATCTATCTATCTGTCTGTCTATCATCTATCTATCTATCTATCTATCTGTCTATCATCTATCTATCTGTCTATCATCTATCTATCTATCTATCATCTATCTATCTATCTATCTATCTATCTATCTATCTATCTATCTGTCTATCATCTATCTATCTATCTGTCTCTGTCTATTATCTATCTATCTGTCTATCATCTATCTATCTACCTATCATCTATCTATCTATCTATCTATCTATCTATCTATCTGTCTATCATCTATCTATCTATCTATCTATCTATCTATCTATCTATCTATCTATCTATCTATCATCTATCTATCTATCTATCTATCTATCTATCTATCTATCATCTATCTATCTATCTATCATCTATCTATCATCTATCTATCTATCTATCTATCTATCTATCTATCTATCTATCTATCTATCTATCTCTGTCTATCTATCTATCTGTCTATCATCTATCTATCTATCTATCTGTCTATCATCTATCTATCTGTCTATCATCTATCTATCTATCTATCTATCTATCTGTCTATCATCTATCTATCTATCTATCTATCTGTCTATCATCTATCTATCTATCTATCTATCTATCTATCTATCTATCTATCTATCTATCATCTATCTATCGATGTATCTATCTATCACACATCAGGCTAGACCCTACAAAGAATTCAACAAAACCAGCTGCCCTTATGGAAGGGAAAGAGCATGAGTCTCCTCACTCTCAAGTTTGGGGTGCCAACTTAAACTTTCATTATGCCTTGAGCTTCATGACAAAGAATACTGTGCCATGAACAAAACAAGTTTGAGAACCACTGAATTAGTACTGAGGGCCGCAGTTAAAATGTAATTGGGAAATAATTAACATAATAAATGAAAATACAACACAACACAGATAATGTTAATGTGTGGTTTTTAGAGCCCTTCTCCATGCCTCCCCTACCCCTTTCTATTTGAGTTTCCCACACTGGAGAAGTGGAGAGAGAACCAAGCCCGGAATTAAGAAAACCCAGCTTCAAGCCCTCAGGCACTCAAACTCTCCAAGACCCAGGTGGTTCTCTAAATTTTAAGCCGCGGATTTGCACGGGGAAGGAGCTTTCATAGCGAGAACTCCCCTGCAGGAAGAAATCAGAGGTCTGCCACATCTTTCCCCTATATAATGGGAAGAACCCTGGACTGAAGCTTCAGGAGCCTCGAGTTTTATTCCTGGCTCCGTCACTACCTATGAGGCATTAGGCAAGGCAAAACTCTCTTGGCCTGGGTTTTCTTATCTTTAAAATTAAGGAAATTAGACTAGGACATCTCTAAGGTCCCTTCCAGTGTGAAATTCTGTGATTCTAACCTAGTTGTGATCAGAACCGAGATTGAATGGGAATTTAATTTGTGGAGTGCTGGGTGGTATGAGCAGGAAGCTAGAAATCTAATTTGTTGGCACTTCCTTGGAAGGACCAACTTTTGTGGCAGCACTTCATTTCTGTCTTTTTATACCTAGTGTCTAGGAGATTGTGTGTCATATAGCAGGTATCTAATTAGCATTGTTGAATTTAGTGCCTGGGTGTATGTGGATGGAAAAGACAACAGGAAAGGAGACACAAGACTTAAAGAAGATGGCTGGGAAGAAGGGAAGGCATTGAAGAACTTCATCCATCTGGATTTTGTTGCAGGCCAGCCTTGCAGCCTCAAGAGCCCATGTGGCTTTTGCCTCTGGTTTGAGTGGTTTTAGCCTACCTGTAAAAACATGCCTCAGGCCCCCAGAAGTATCTTTCCCTTTCCAATCAGACTCAGAAAAACATTTTATCATCTCAGAAGTTCAGCAATGACATTAGAACTTTAAGCTGGAAACCTGGTATTATCATTAGCGCTCAGCTGACCCCTTCATTCATTTACATTTACATCAAGGGAAGCTGCCTGTACAATTTCCCCCCTTGAAAATTACAAATGTGCTTTATATTTTTCCATTTCCCCTTTTCTCCCCTTTGCATGGTGTCTGAATGCATGTGCACTTTCCAATTTTCAGATATAACATGCCCAGATGTGTATATGAGAGAGGGTGCAAATGTCCTTATGAGCCCAATTTTCCTCAAGAGAATTCTGCCCAGTGGTATGAATAGGTAGCTGCAAATGTGACGCACATCAGGAAATAGAGCAACAACAAAGAAAATGTCACAATGCTCTCATTTTGCCCATTGTTTCTCAATTTCACACTCCTCGAAAAGACTGTGATATAGGATGTTGCTATGACTTGCTGAAGATATTCCATAGCCCCATGTCTCCCAGTGTGGATATTTAATCCTTCATTTTTTGAAACCCTCAAGAACCCAGCCTATAAGACAAGATTTTGAAAAGATAATAGGAAATCCTGGTGAAAGCATGCAGTATAAAATTCCTGAGTTTCTGAATGGTTCTGGAGCAAAAGCCTTCACTGTGAGCAGCATTTAAAGCGATTAATTTGGATGCTGTGACTCAGGGTATTAGTGCTGAAGCACATGTACTTTATATTACAAGGGTAATACAACTGCTGCTCTTTATGAGAGGAGGGAAAAAAAAAGTACAGGCCTCCAACTGCAAAGATTTTTCTTCTGGGAACACTGAGAAATCATTCAGAACAAGAAGCAAGGTTTCTTTGTATAACAGAAAGAGCCAGGTAGGAGGCTCCCATGCACGACTGAATACAAGGATTCCACAGAGGTAGGAGTTTTTCAGGTCTAAATGGGCCAGAGGTGTGAATTCCTTTAGAGAAAGATAAAAGGCTAGAGATGGATGTTTGCTTAAATCACTGAGCTGATGAGAGGCATAAAGGCATTCCTCAGAAGGCAGCTGATCCAGTGGGCAATATGCTAATGTTTTGCCAGGGTTGGGAGTACAGATCCCAGGTTTAGTGTTATCTGTAGAAAGGTAGTGGTGCGCATCATCTGGGCGATCATTGCTTCTGGACATAGTAGAGATGAAAGCCTGTTAAGTTTCATTTATAGAGATCAGCCAAAACCGGAATTCAATCCATTAAATAACAATGGAAACAGTTGGGGGCTTTGTCCAGCTCTCAAGTCACGGGAAGTAAATATGATGGGGGTCTGACAGAGGGTCATTGTTCCCTTCTAAATTTCTATAGAATTGTTTGCTGGTCATACAGACAGCTTAAAAATCTGGTAGTAGCTAGCACAGAAGAAAAGAGAATAGAAAAAAAGTACAAACTTCAATATTTCATTTCTATAGATGATAAAGGAGAAAGAGACCTAAACAATGAACAGTGAGACTGCCAAGCCCCAGTCCTCAGATTAAATAGGGATTCCTCATCTAACTTTCCCTTTCCAGCTTTCTTTCTTGGATATGGGGGAAGGGGGAGTGAGAGGTGGGAGAGAAAAGTAGAAGGAAGGGCTGGAAACCTCCCAGCAGACAGCGCCAACCTTGGGAGTAGCTCTTCTGTCTGCCTGTCTTTGCTGCATTTCCTCCATGTCCCTTCCATTCCCCTCCCCCTCCTCCTGCATCATTAATCTGTACTGCTCTGATTTAGGTTATTTATTTATAAAATTGTGTCCTTAATGATACAACCACCCCAGGGTGCAAGTAGAGAGGAATCAGAGTGGATTAAAATGCATTAACAACCCGTAGCAGGGACTGCCATCAATAAGATACACACTTCAAGATGTATGCCTTTCACCATCCCCAGAAGGTCAGCTGTCACAGGCAGGCAGGGAATTCTACAAATGAGGTTGGACCTAAGGAAGAGCATTCTGCCTGCAAGGATTGTGACAGCTCCGTGGATTACCCAGGAGAGTTGTTGGAATCACCTCTATAGATTTGAGAAAACAAAACAAAGAGGGATGACGAGCCTCTCTAGGCCACAGATAGGTTTAAGGCCATTCAGTCCCAGAGGCAGGGATTGGCCTCTAGGGAGGTGGGGATGGGGAATCTTTCCTTGGCATCCTCCCCACTTTCTAAATGCATTTCATAGTCTTTTTATATCAGAGCAATATTGGCCCTAAAGAATCTATGATGCTTCAGCAATGGATAAGTTTCAAATCCTGCTACCCACTCACAATTTGGGCCTTAGAGGAAAGAGTCTAGGTGTCACGATGGTGGTATAAGGGAACGTGGGAAAACAATGGAGTCATTGAATGTACACTTAAGGAAGGTAGGGAAGTGTTTCACTGAGACTTAGAACTAGACACTGTAGTCTCCTTACTTAACTAAGCATTTGCAAGAACACTGGATGCTTATATAATAAACTAGGGAACCCCCTTGGTAGATCTGTGCCTAGAAGTGTTACCCAGATGCCTCTCCGATGTCTTGGTTCTATACAAGATGCTGAAAGCTCAAGTAGAAGCTAACCTTGGCTCCCAACCAAGCAGAGTGGGACAGGGTTAGCCCTGTCCTTTGTGCTGGATACGAAGGGAGATAGGATTCCAAATGGTTGTGGAGAATGCCAGGGAAATTGCCAGGGTAAAGTTGGTTAGAGTTTTTGGGGAGAGGGGTACATATGGTTTAACACAGATTTCAGGGAACAGAGAAAGACTTTCAAGCTGTAGATAGGTAGGGGAAGCAGGTTTGAGCTGAGGTCTCATTTCATTCCCATCTAAGGAGCTCATTCATGCTTTTGTATTTTCTTGTATATTCCAGTTTGTAAAATTTCTTGAGAATTCTATTTGCTTGGATAAATGGGTTTATTTGCAATTCATTCCTTATCTGTACACCCAGTTTTGGGTGGGAAGACGCCAAGTTAGAGAGCATAAGCTTGAGGCTCCCCTACCCCTTAATAGCAACCAGGGAAAGGGCATGGTTTTGAACTCCCAAAAGCATACTCCCAGGTCAGGAATATTTGAGGGGGGTAGATGGATATAATTCTAGTTCACTATCTCTCTTGAAGACTAGAGGGTCTTGATTGTTTCCCCCCAACCTATCCTCAGTAGAGTTCTGGAAGTGGTGTAGGCATTGTCTCCTCAGATCTCAGATCATGTCTATCCATGCCTCTTGTGATTCACGTTTATACTGTGAGACAAACTACGTGGCTACATACACATACACATGTATTTTACATGGGGCATATACATATTTTTACAAAAAGTAGGAGAAACAGTTGATAAATGGTCAAAGGATATGAACAGGCAGTTTTCAGATGAGGAAATCAAAGCTCATATGTCATATGAAAAAACGCTCCAAATCGCTACTGATTAGAGAAATGAAAATTAAAGTAATCTGAGGTACCATCTCACGCCTATCAGATGAGCTAATATGACAGAAAAGGAAAATGATAAAGTTGGAGAGGATGTGGGAAAATTGGGATACTAATGTACTGTTGGTGGAGTTCTGAACTGATCCAGCCGTTCTGGAGAGCAATTTGGAATTATGGCCAAAGGGCAAATTATGTGTAGCCTTTGATCCAGCAATACCATTACTAGGTCTGTATCCCAAAGAGATCATAAAAAAGGGAAAAGGACCTACATGTACAACAATATTTATGGCAGCTCTTTTTGTGGTGACCAAGAATTGGAAGCTGAGGGGATGCTACAAGAAATGATGAGTGAGTGTATTTCAGAAAAACCTGGAAAGACTTACATGAACTGATGCTGAGTGAGGTGAGCAGAACCAGGAAAACATTGTACACAGTAATAGCAACATTATGTGATGATCAACTAAAATTGTCTTAGCCCTTCTCAGCAATGCAATGACCCAAGACAATTCTAAAAGACTCATGAAAAATGCTATCCACTTCCAGAGAAAGAACTGATGGAACATGAATGCAGATGGAGACATACTACTTTTACTTTGTTTTTTGTTTGTTTGTTTTTCCCTTTTGTTCTGTTTCTTCATTTACAACATGACCAATATGGAAATTTGTTTTATATGATTGCACGTACATAACCTATATTAAATTGCTTATGTCTTAGGGAGGGGGGAGGAAGGGAATGGGAAAATTTGGACCCTAACATTTTACAAAAAATGAATGTCAAAAATTGTCTTTTACGTGTATTCTATCTGCCTCAGTTAAGATGAGAGCAAACCCCTCCAGAACTCTACTCTTCTCCCTGTCCCACTATTACTCTCGCCCTGTATATCCTTCTGTTTCTCCTTTGATTTTTTCCCAATTACCACCCCATTACTGGTTTGTGACCTTTAGACCTATTGACCTTCTATCCTCATACACAAACCATGCAAGGCCTTTTTTGATATCCTCAGTACTTGCACAGTGCCTGGAACATTAGTAGGTACTTAATAAATATTGAGGACATTGACTGAACGGTCTTGTTCATTTGGGCTTTCATGTAATCACTATTTCATCCTACTGTTTTCTTCCTAGCAAAATCATTCCTTAGCAATGTGTATGTGTGCTTTTAAAGCTATTATCACAGCCAAGAAAATAAGGAACAAATTACATCCAAAGCCACTTGAGAGAGGACTGTATGGACCTAAGAACTCAGTCCCAGTTCTTTAAAAAGTTTGTTTGTTTGTACCAACTGAGTCATTATAACTTGACTTTAATAATTTTCATCTCATATTTGGTAATATATACAAAGTGTATATTCTGAGACAGACACTTTATTTTTCACATTTACTCAAATGGGAGAAGGAAGGGAAAATGTTTCAATAGTGGACCCATGTGGTTAAAGAGGCAGCCTAGGAAAAATGAGCTTCGTCATTGCACATAGCTGTGTGGAGTAGACACAGGCTAGAGCCTAGGAACCCACCAAGGAGGAAGCAGAAATGCCCAGGTGAGATGTTACCCAAACTGGACCTATGGTTAGGGATGAGCTCTTTGTTGAGTTAAACTCACTGGAAATGAATTCACACAGCTCTGATAGCAACAATGTGCCTTTGAAAGCAGGGTTAGAGTTCGCTTTTTAAGTAAGCTGAGAACCAGGCCAACACAGAATCTCAGCTGGGGCTTAAGAGATTAAACCTAGCATCTCCTTTATATAAGAGGACATAGTAATTGAAAGAAGGTCTCTGAAACCATGGTTACCAGAGAGGACTAAAATTAAGATCAAAGGCAATGATTTCACATCCAAGGAAACATAAAAGGTTCCTGCTAGAGCTCACATTTGTACTTGGTATAAAATATCTGATTACCTTTAGCAAATGCACCTCTTTAAGAAAATAGCTGACTGGCTCAAACTTAGCAACTTAGGATGGGTTCCCGGATTCCAGGGTCAGTATGGAATTGTGCTGAAGTGGAAGAAGTGAGATCATCAGCAAGTAAGAACCTTAGCAACTATGGAAAATGTGTGACTCTCATTCAAACGCTGGCTCTTGCCTGTTGACATACTGTGACATGCTGGTGAGTCTGGGAAAGGCTAGGTGGAACAGGCTGTCAGTTCAGTGTAGTTTTTGATTATATTGGCAAAGATGCCTACCATGAAATTACATCTTTCCAAGCTTCATTTATCATTGAGGAGGGGTTTTCCAAAGCCTTCCTTTCTCATATATCCACCTATATTTTGTTCTAAAAATAGGTCTAATAAGTTCTGTCTTTCCAAGAAAGTGCACGGGAGTGAACAATATAAACAATTTTCCTCACTGTTTAAGGTCAAGTTACCCTGTGTATATGAGTACAGAAATTTACGTGATGTGAGGTAGAGGCAGTGAGGTGGATAAGTGCATAGAGCGTCAGCCCTGGCATCAGGAAGACATGAGTTCAAATGTGGCCTCAGACACATACTACCTATGTGACCCTGGGCAAGTCCCTCAACCTCTGTTTGCCCCAGTTTCCTCATCTACAAAATGGGAATAATAATAGCACTTACCTCTCCCAGGAATATTTCGAGAATTGAGATAGTATATATGAAGTGCTTTGCAAATCTTAAAATGCTATACAAGTGTTATCTATTATCACAAGCTATCAGGGGATGAAAATGACCCTTCTTCCCCACCCCTGCACAAGCAAAGCAGTTCCTCATTCATGTACTGCCTTGCAGTTAAGCTTACAAAAGGCTGTGACAAAGGAGTAATGAGCATCATCTCGGGATAAGGATGACAGCCATCCACCATCACTAATTTTCCTGCTATAACTTAATGTCATTGCTACATAACCCATTGGTGGCCTTCCTCCTTACATTTTACCTAAGATGAGAATAAATTATCAGATAACCAACTTTCAGATTTTTACTTGTACAAAAATCTCCTGAGGTTATTGTGGAGATCAAATGAGATAATATTTGTAAAGTGTTTATTACTGTGCCTAGAACAAAGTAGGCATTTAATAAATGTTTCTTTTCCCTTCCCTTCCTCTCTCCCCTCCTTCTTCCTTTTCTTTTTCCTCCCTTCCTTCTTTACATCCTCTCTCCCTCCCTTCTTCCTATCTCTTCCTTTCCTTCTTCTTCCCTTCCTTTTTCCTCCCTTCCTCCTTCTTTCCTTCCTCCCTTCTTTCCTCTCTCTCTCTCCCTTCCTTGCTTCCTCCCTCTCTTCTTCCTTCCCTCTTTTCCTTCCTTCTTTTCTTCTTCCTATATTCAGGTAAAGAAGTTGAAAAGAAAAATAAAATATTAAAAAGACATTTTGAAATTTTACTCTTCACAGGACATATTAAACCTGCAGACTACCCATATTATACAGTCGCTAAAATAGATTTCTTTTACACTGACTATAAGGTGGCAACAAAGGAAAGTCTTCAGAGGCTTAGTACAATGGCATAGAAAGAAATTAAAAATAGAAATAGGGACTATTTCACTTTTTGTCATTCTATCTTTAGAACCAAAACCCAGTGCTTTGCCAATAGTAAACACTTAGTAAGCATTAACATGAATCAAATTTACACATTCATTTCTCTTATTATTGGTAAAGACAGATGTTCAGAATTGCTAGTGTATCTATAGAAATAAAATCATAATGATCAATAATTATAACTACATCATGCTGTCCTACATCTATAAAAACAATGCCACTAACCTGCTGTCAGTAGGACAATAACTTTGAGTAGTTTGGCTGGTGGTGGCAATGGATTTGGATGCATCTGGCAATGTGCTTTTGCCTGTTCCTGTATTAGGAGTTGTATCCTATTTGGTCTGAAAAGCACTCTCCTATAATGCTGGTCCTCCTGCCTCCAGTTTCTTCCCACTCCAGTCCATTCTTCACATTCCCTGCCAAAGTGATTGTCCTTAAGTGAAGTTCTGACCCACTCAATAAACCACAGTGGCTCCCTATTGCCTCCAGGATAAAATCTAAATTTATTTATTTAGTTTTTAAAGCTCTCCCCAGTCTGGTCCCAAATGATATTTCTAACCTCATCAGATACTACTCTCCCTTCATTCTCTTCAGTATAGCCAAATGGGCCTTCTCTCTCTTTTCCTTACACGTGGAACTTCATCTCCCATCTCTGTATATTTGCACTGGCTGTCTTCCATGCCTGGAATGTAGCCACTTTTCACATTCAGCTCATAGAATCCTTTTCTTTACTCAAGATGCAGTTCAAATGCATCCTACTTGAAGCCTTACTGAATGCCTGCCTTCCCTAACTATCTTGTATACAAATACCTTGCATTTGTGAAGTAGCTAGGTTCTACATGGATAAAGTACTGGGTGTAGAGTCATGAAGGCTTGAGTTCAAATCTGGCCTCAGAAACTTACTAAGGATTTGATTCCAGATAGGTTATTTAACCTCTGTTTGCCCCAGTTTCCTTTTCTGTAAAATGCAGTTCTTGTGAGGATAAAATGTGGTAGTATTTGTAAAATACTTTGCAAGTCTTAAAGCGCTATCTAAATGCTAGCTGTTGTTACTGTTATTATTATCTACACATTTATACATGCACTTCTCTCCCCTAATAGACTATTAGCTCCTTGGAAGCAGGGATAGCTTCATTCTTTGTATCCATAGCACTAGCATGGTGCCCGGCACATAGTAGGTGCTTAATATGTATTGGATGATGGATGGATGATGGATGCTGCCAGGAATCTGGACACAATGTGTTGAGCCTAAGTATCTTCTTGGTAACATCTAACCCTGACTGAAGAATTCCCCAGGTGATGCCCCCAGGGTTTCTCTGACATTTGAAACCACCATATTGTTTTGGCCGTCTACATGATAATCAATGAATTATTAAGCATTTATTCAATAACACTTACTGAGCTTTGATTTCACCATCTGGAAAATGGGGGTAATAATATCTGTAGGACCTACCTTGCAGGGTTTTTATGAGGATCAAATGAGCTATGATCAAGTTGATGCCCAGAGCAGTTAAGAGACTTGCACAGAGTCCCACAGCTAGTTAGAATTCAAACCCAGCTCTCACAACTACAGTTCCATTGTGCTTTCCCTTCTACTCTACAACACTAACAAGAAATACTTAACCTTGATGATGTTGATGACGGTGATAATATGAAGAATTTTTAAAGTATAAGTTATTGTTTTTTATTGTTAATAGTTCACATTTATAGAGTGTTTTATGGTTTGTGAAGCAATGCCTCTTTTTTTATTAATTTATTTTGATTTATTAACAATCACTTCCATATTCTTTTGAGTTGAAAATTTTCTCCCCCTTCCTCCCCACCACCCTCCCCAAGATGGTGCACAATCTGATATAGGCTTTACATTTACATTCCTATTAAACATATTTTCACATTAGTGAAGTTGCAAGTAAAAATTAAAACCAATAGGAGGAACCATCAGAAAGATGAAATAAAACTCAACAGAAGGGAAAAATAAGTGATGGCGATTCAACTTCCATAATTCTTTCTTTGGATATGGACAGCATTTTCCATCACAAGGCCTCTGGAGATGTCTTAGATCCTTGTAATGCTGAGAAGGGTTCAGTTTAACAATATTAGTCATTGCATAACATGGCTGTTATTGTGTACAAAGTCCTCTTGGTTCTGCTCACTTCACTCAGCATCAGACCATATAAGCCTTTCCAGGTTTTTCTGAAGTCAGCCTGTTCATCATTTCTTATAGCACAATAGTATTCCATTACATTCATATACCACAACTTGCTCAGCCATTCTCCAATTGATGGGCACCCTCTCAATTTCCAATTCTGTGCCACCACAAAAAGAGCTGCTATGAATATTTTTGTACATGTGGGTCCTTTTCCCATTTGTATGATCTCTTTGGGATATAGCCCTACAAGTGCTATTGCTGGATCAAAGGGTATGCACATTTTTGTAGCCTTTTGGGCATAGTTCCGAATTGTTCTCCAAAATGGCTGGATCATTTCACAACTCCACCAACAATGTATTAGTGTTCCAATTTTCCCACATCTTCTCCAACATTTATCATTTTCCTGTTTTGTCATGTTGGCCAATCTGATAGGTGTGATGTGGTACCTCAGAGTTGTTTTGATTTGCATTTCTCTAATCAATAACGATTTAGAGCATTTTTTCATATGACTATAGATGGCTTTAATTTCTTCATCTGAGAACTGCCTGTTCATATCCTTTGACCATTTATCAATTGGGGAATGGCTTGTATTCTAATAAATTTGTCTTAATTATATATTTTAGAAATGAGGCCTTTATCAGAGAGACTAGTAAAAATTCTTTCCCAACTTTCTACCTTCCTTCTAATCTTAGTTGCATTGGCTTTGTTTGTGCAAACACTTTTCAATTTAATGTAATCAAATTTAGCCATTTTGCTTTTCATAATGTTCTCTATCTCCTGTTTGGTCATGAATTCTTCTGTTCTCCACAGATCTGATAGGTAAACTATTCCTTGTTCTCCGAGTTTACCTATAGTATCAGCCTTTATATCTAAGTCATGAACCCATTTTGACTTTATTTTGGTATACAGTGTGATATTTGGGTCTATGGCTAGTTTCTGCCATACTCTTTTCCAGTTTTCCCAGCAGTTTTTTTCAAAGAGTGGCTTCTTATCCCAAAGCTGGGGTCTTTGGGTTTACCAAATAATAGATTACTATAGTCATTGACTACTGTGTCTTGCATATTTAACCTATTTCACTGATCTACCTCCCTATATCTTAGCCAGTACCAGGCAGTTTTGATGATTGCTGCTTTATAATACAATTTAAGATCTGGAATTGCTAGGCCACCTTCCCCTGCATTTCTTTTCATTAGTTCCTTTGATATTCTGGACCTTTTGTTTTTCCAAATGAATCTTGTTATTATTTTTTCTAACTCAGTAAAATAATTTTTTGGTAGTTTGATTGGTATGGCACTTAATAAGTAAATTAGCTTAGGTAGGATTGTCATTTTTATTATATTAGCTTGGCCTACCCATGAGCAACTGATGTTTTCCAATTATTTAGATCTGATTTTATTTGTGTGAAAAACGTTTTGTAATTGTGTTCATAGAGTTCCTGGGTTTGTTTCAGGAGGTAGACTCCTAAATATTTTATAATGTCTACAGTAAGTTTAAATGGGATTTCTCTTTCTGTCTCTTGCTGTTGGGCTTTGTTGGTAATATATAGAAATGCTGACGATTTATGTGGGTTTATTTTATAGCCTGCAACTTTGCTAAAGTTGTTTGTTATTGCAAGTAGTTTTTTACTTGATTCTCTAGGATTCTCTAAGTATATCATCATGTCATCTGCAAAGAGTGATAGCTTTGTTTCTTCTTGAAGCAATGCCTCTTAACTCTTGTGTCTTCCCTCTGTTTTCCCTGATTTCCTATTTATCCCATATATAGCTTGTTTGTATGTACCTATTGGTGAGTTGTTTCCCCCATTAGATTGTGAGCTCCTTGAGGGGCTTTTTTTTCTTTCTTTTTCTTGTCCCTATTGCTCAGCAGTATTCCTGGCACATAGTAGGTACTTAATAAATCTCTATTGATTGATTTTACATACATTATCTCATTTTATCCTTACAGCAACCTGGTAAAGAAGAGGCTATAATTACCCTCATTTTGCAGAGGAAGGAACTGATGCTGAAGAGTTAAATAACTTGTCCAAGTTCAGACAGCTAGTTAGTAGTGGATGCAGGATTAAAACTGTAATCCTCTGGCTACAGATCCAGTGACCTTTTCATTCTAACACACAAACTAATAATTAATAATTAGTATTGATGATGGTGGGGCAGTTAGATGGTACAGTGGAAAAAGTGACAGCCCTGAAGTTAGGAAGACCTGAATTAAAATCCTGACATTTCTTTGTACCACCATGTTATTTCTATCCCATATGGACAACTGAGATAAGTCATGTTGAAGCTCAAATCCTTGTCAGTGACTCCATGTGTCACATTGCCAATTTCTTTTTTTACTGGAAGAAGTAGGCAGGTGGGCAGGATATGGAATTGGTTAACTAGATTTTTAAATTGCTAAATAAATTGAATGTACTCAATAAATTTTGATTATAAATAAATGACATAATGTTATTACCATTTCCCCTTAAGAGTGATTGTTATTACCAGCACTTTTTTTTTTTTATCACAAACAAATGGAAACAAAGTAGATGCCTATTGTTTGGGGAATGACTGAACAAACTCATATATGGAAGTAATGGAATATTACTATGCCTTAAGAAATGGCAAATATGAAAATTTCAGAAAAGCATGGGAAGATTTATATGAACTGATACAAAGTGAAATTAAGAGAATCAGAACAACAACATACACAATGAATATAAGTGAACCCAAAAGAATAATGGAATAAAATGGAATGGGTATGTAATTAAAATGAGCAAGCCTGGCCCTGGAAAGGATTAAGAAAATATGCTTTGCTCCCTTCACTAAGGAGTTAGGGGATGATGGGGGTGGAATATTGCATAAGCTGTCAGATGCAGTCTATATACTGGTAGGTTTTGATAATTTTTTTTCTTTTAAAATTTTTTTTTCTTGTAAGGGAAATTTCATTGGAATAGGACAGGAGGAAGGGTATATTTAGAAATCAATGTGATTTAAAAATAAAAGACATCAATAAAAGGGGAGAAAGATCACTTTCTGGCTAACATAATCAGGTAGGAATAATTTAAAAATTTCACTAATGAATAACAATTCCCATTTCCCATTCATAAAATGAATAGAATATGTTTCTATTGACAAGATCTGTCCTGAACATTTGGAAAATAGGTGTAAGGTGGCAAAAAAAAATTGATCAGTTAATATTGGTAACTATCTTGGGTAAAAGAGGCTCAACAAAAATTGAAAACAAGATGGCAAAAGACTGTAGGGAAGATAATAAAGGAGGTGGAGAAGATGGATATAAGGATATGGAAGAGAAATAATGATTATATCACAAATATTGTGAGCATCACAAAATATTTCTGGATTAAATCCATTTAGATATCACTTGCAGCAAATCCTTTGTTTTAAGTGAGATGTTTTGCTTACATTACAGTAATTAATGCTTACTTACTGTTGTTTTCAGTAGTGTCTGACTCCTCATGATTCTATTTGGGTTTTCTTGGCAAAGATAGTGGAGTGGTTTGCCATTTCGTTCTCCAGCTCATTTTAAAGATGAGGAAATTGAGGCAAACAGGGTTAAGTGACTTGCCCAGGGTCACACAGCTAGTGAGTATCTGAGGTCCGATTTGAGTTTAGGTCTTTCTGACTTCAGGCCCGGTACTCTATCCACTGTACCACCTAGCTGCCCTAATTAATGCCTACAAGTAAGTGATAATATGTATGAATAGCCACAACTAAGGGAACCCAATGTTTTCAACATTGTCACTTATTCACATATGTAATTAAGGCAAAGGTCTTATTTAAATTAATAGATGATTCTCTTATAAAATAGGTATGTCAGCTGAACGTAGAGTGAACAATTTACTAATTTTCATATTGACTGATGATTTTATTAAGTTCTATGTTCTTATTTTCTTCTTTCTATATATTCTGCCTTTGGCAATCTTTCTTATTCCCTATCACTTCAACAATTCCCTTTTTATAGATGGCTTCCTCTCTTACATCTCCAAGCGTGACCTCTTTTTTGCAATCCTGACTAGCAATTTTATCAGCCACTTGGATGTCCTCTTAGCATCTCAAATTCAATGTGTATTATTGTTTCCTTGAAATTTCTTTTTCTTTTTGACTTCCCTGTTTATGTCAATGACACCATCACTTATTTGATCTCCCACGCCTGAAATATTAGCTTTGACTCATTCATCTTATCTCTCTCATTTAACCAGCTGCCAAATCCTTTGGACTCTACCTCCGCTATATTGCATCTCTTACATCTGTATACTTCTTTCTATTCTCTCTGCTACTACCCTACTCCATGTTCTAATACATTCCATGTAGATCATCATAATGTTTTTCTACCTAGTCTTACCACCTCTACTATCACACACCCCTCCATCCAGCCTTCACATTGTTGCCAGATTAATCTCTGTTATTCAGACTTGACGATTTCACTCCTCTCACCATTCTACTTAGTCTCAAGGCTCTCAATAATCTCTTTATTCCTTCCTTCTACAACCTTATCTTCTGCTCCCCATCACCACATACTCTATGCTGTAGCCCAAAGATGTCAAATGCACAGGATTTGGGCCACTCCTGAGTACAGCTTGAACCAGATGAAAATCTCATTGGAGAATATTTAACAAAATAAAAACACAATAAGACATAGAAAATGCTAATATGTGCTTTTCTAAGTCAATATGAGGTCCATAGGAATCCTTATGTATAATTTAGTGGCCCCTCTTTCTATGTGAATCTGACACAACCGCTGTAGACAACTTGAACTCATCATCAGTGTGATGCAATAGAAAGAGTGCTAAGTCTGATGTTGGAGGAAGGAAGTTCTCATCCTGTCTCTACCACTTATTGCCTGGTGACCTTGTGAAAGCCACCTAACATCTCTAGGCCTCAATTTCCTCATCCATAAAATGAAGGGCTTGGTCTTGCTGACCTCTGGGGTCCCTTTCATTGATAAATATATGCTCCTTTGAACTATCTGCTGAACGTAGTATTCCATGCTCTTGCAGAACTCAAGTTTCCAGGAAAAACAACAACAACAAAACAAACCAACAAACAAAAACCAACCAAAAACTAAAAACATGGCTATGTTTTGAACCAGTCCCTTTTCTGGTCAACATAGGCATCTGCACATTAAACTCAATTGGGGATTCTTAGGAGAAGCTCTCACTGAATTTTCTTTCCTAACAGAATGTCTCTAATCCTAAATGAATAATTCAGAAGATGTAAAGGTTCTCAAAGGAAGCTTTGCCTTAGTTTTGACTGTCCTCTACTTTAAGTATGAATGAGAGCATTATAACATTTTAGCCCCAGAAATTCCAAACTAAATAGAATTTTCTGATGTGTGGTCAAAGTTCAATACACCTGAATTCATTCTCTCTCTCTCTCTCTCTCTCTCTCTCTCTTCTCTCTCTCTCTCTCTCTTCTTCCACACAACACACACACACACAACACACACACACACACACACACACACACACACATTCTTTTTTGGGAGGGAGGGTTCGTGATTTTGCTTTGATTCTGCCTTCTTTGTAAAACTTCCATATAATAATAGCCATATGACAACCAAGGCAGTTTTCTCACAGGGGATTACTTCGATTTCTGTGCTGTCAGCGTCATGCATTATAACGCTGCCTGCGGCAGGCAGGCTTTAATCACCCATAAATGCACCACCTGTCGTTTCTTTATTGCCTCATCATGAGACATATCATAGTTTACTATACAATGTGATCGAAATACTACACAGAACCTTAGAATTCCAGAAGCCCCAGATGGAGAAAGAGACTGGATTTCAGGTTAGGTGACACGGGACATGAGAGTGAACCTAAAAAATATGGTGCCCACTCACAAGGGAATGAGAGTTGGGATCTGTGGGTCAGCCTTGGAAATAAGAGGAGTGCCTGAGAAGAGACAGGCATGGTTGGAGCAATGGATCATCAGAGAGAGAGAGAGAGAGAGAGAGAGAGAGAGAGAGAGAGAGAGAGAGAGAGAGACACACACACACACAGAGAGACAAAGAAAGAGAGAGAGGGAGACTAGTCACAACTTTCCTTAGAAAAGAAAAATAGAAGAATAACTTTGGGCTATGATTTAGCCTAATCTTGGAGGATGTTGGAGTGAGGATTAAGAGAAGTTTTGGCTTTTTTGCTCTTGCTATAGCTTTTATCCAAGCCTTGCAAGATAACTGCATTGTGGCAATAAAAGGGGGCAGGAGGCATGGGGTCCCAGAAATAGCAAGAAGAGGAAAAGGATAAAGAGAATGAAGAAAAGAAAGGAAGGAAAAAAGAAGGTGGTTGGGATTGGTGAGGGGAAAAATGTATCAATTCAGGACTTTGTTGCGACCAAGTAGGACGAGAAGTTAAAATCAATGATTTTCCCGATTGCACAGTGACAGATCACCTCATTCTAGAGAGCTATGGCCTTTTATCTGCAAAGTCTATAGCTGTATTTGCTTTATTTTTCCTTTGAGGCTTAATCATTGCAGAACCTAAAATCACTCTATGCCCCTCAACTTGAGTAATCTTTTGTAGGATTCATTCCAATTCAGTAAACTTTCTTAAGTGGCTTTCAAAAAGTAGTCATATTTAATCCAACATAATTATTTACTTGCATCGTTTACATAAAAGGTACTTTGCTTTATGCTGGAGATACAGAGACAAAACAGAAAAATAGTCCCTGTCCTGAGAGAGTTTAAGTTCTGGGAATACACCATGTGCACATAGATAAGTAAACACTAGATAATTTGAGGAAGGAGAAAGTGATGACAGCTGGAAGGACCAGAAAAGGCTACAAGTAGAAGGTGGCACTCTATTCAGTCTTGAAGAACCCAAGTTGAATAAAGATGATGATAATAATAATAACAATAATAATAATGGCTAACATTTACAAAGCACTTTTAAGATTTTTGAAGAACTTTACCTATATCATTGGATTCTCCCAACAACCCAGTGAGGCAGTTAATATTATCTTTATCTTCTTTTTACAGATAGGGAAACAGAAACTCAGAGAGGTTAAATGATTTTCCAGTGGTTGCAGAGCTATAGTGACTGAGGCAGGATTTGAACTCAAGTCTTCCTGACCCCAAGTCTATTTTATCCACTGTGTCACCTATAAACCATTAGAAAGGTCTTCCTCATCAGAAAGGTGCCCTCTCCAAAAATCCAATAAAACTTTACTGTTAGAGATCCAACCCTTTATAGTGACAACCTGCAAATTTCCCATGAAGGGGAAAGAGGAAGTTCAGTGAATGAGTTCACTTGGACGATTTTCTCTTAGTAACTATGATCAGAGTAGTAAGAGAATGAGAATTTGTATTGGGGTGGGGAAAGAATGGAGAGGATTTCTGGATAGAGAAGCACTGCCCACATTGTGCTCATCTGGGTAGCATCTTGCAATGGGTAGTTCTGGGAATCTGCAAAGCAACATGAACTCACTGAGTATCTGAAGGCTTTGGGCAGGAGGTGAGGGAGGGACACAGACAGAAGGTGAGAGGTCACAGATCATAAACCTGGCCTCCTCGACAGCTTGGCCCAGGTCCAGATCTGGGTGTAAAGTGTTATGCTTCTAATGCCTAGGCAAAATGAAATTTTTGAGAGGTGAAATGTGCCAAGTTTTATATAAATTGGTTGGTGGTGACTTTGGCAACCCAACATTTTCCTTCTTGGAATTTTGCTGTGTTTAAATTACCATTCATGACTGACATGGGCCCAAGCATACCCAAGTATTTGATCGTTCCATATTTCTTTAGTTAGGTATTTCTATCCTTAACTGGAACATGCATTTAATAATTAGGAAAAAAAATAAAATCATACCCTGAAATCTGGTCTAGCATGATTCCTGGTAACCTGTACTGTATGTATCAGCATATAGGAATTCTCTCTGTGCCTCCTTCACTCTGGAAAGGAGGGGGCAGTAGGCAACAATTCTAGTTCCTTCTCAAGGGCTCTAGGTGTTTATGTCATTCCAACTGAGACCTCAGCACGACAGGAGGTGGTAACGTGTTTTCACTTGCAGTGCTGCATGAGACCTCTCATCGAGGAGATAACTGAACCATGACCAGAAATGAAAAGAGACATGCCTTAAAGAGGCAAGCAAGCTTAGAATGCTGAGAACTTGCCATATAGCTAATATACAGCTAAAATCACAAACTAGGAAAACACTGAACATCAGGAATGTTCAGATCTGTCCTCTGACACTTACTAGCTGTGTGACCCTGGGAAGATCACTTAAACTCTGCCTCCTCAACTGTAAAATGGGGATAATAATAGCCCCTACCTCACAGGGTTGTGGTGAGATCAAAAGAGATAATATTTGTAAAAGCAGTGTCTGCAACAGAGTAAGAACTTGTTTTTGAGTCGTTTTCAGTTGTGCCCAACTCTTTGTGACCCCATGTAGGGTTCTCTTGGCAGAGATACCAGAATAGTTTAACATTTCCTTCTCCAATTCATTTTTACAGATGAGGTAACTGAGACAAACAGGGTTAAGTGACCTGCCCAGGGTCACATAGCACATGTCTGAGGTCAGATTTGAACTCAGGAAGATGAGTCTTCCTGACGCCAGGCCTGGCACTCTATCTACTGCAAACCCTAGCCACCCATAGTAGGATCTATATTAATGCTCATTCCCTTCACTATTCATACTGTCTCACTGGCAATAGGGAACAGTACCACCAGTTGACTTTGCATGTTATAATCACTGCAATGCATTGTCAAATATTGATGCCAGATATATCCATGTAACAAATATTTACTCAATATCTGCTGGGTGCTAAGTATTCTATGGGATGCCACTAATAAAATAAAATCCTAGAACGATGCTATGAATTTCAGACAGTGGTGTACTGAATTTGCACAATGAAACTTCACACTGACCCTATGAAAAGTGTTAGATTATTGGACCTGATTGAGCTCAGCAAACCATGGTGAGAAGGGCAAAATGCAATCCTAGCTCTCTCATAGGGATGACCATTCTGCTTGAGTAAAGCTTTGCCTAAATTTCTGTTCATATGCATCATAATTCTAAAGCCAAACTTAATGACAGTTACTCTCAGGCCAAAGGCGTGGAAGATCAAGAAAAGGAAGGGGGTTCTCTTTCAGTCAAGCAGATTTTGACTTTGTGTAGCCAGGATGAAACTGGATTGGAAGCATGCCTAACGTTTTCTGAGTCACTAAGAAACAAATGGAGACAATAGAGTTGGAATCCATCTGATTTCTTGTTTTGTTTTTGTTTTTAGGCAATTGGGATTAAGTGACTTGCCCAGGGTCACATAGCTAGTAAGTGTCAAGTGTTTGGTCTGAGGCTGGATCTGAATTCAGGTCCTCCTGACTTCAGGCCTGGTGCTCTATCCACTGTGCCACCTAGCTGCCCCTATCCATCTGATGTCTAAGGATGGCCTGCCAAGCCTAGATACCATTAGGATTGGATTTGTTGTTTCATTGGTATGGGGAACTCCTGCAGGAGAAAACTCCTTCTACTGATGCAGGGCAGCATTTTCTCTGTAACTCACAGTTGGAGAGTTGCCTAGGGCACTGAGGGGGTTAAATCACACAGGACCTGAATCAAGTCTTCCTGGGTCTAAGGTCAGCTCTCTTTTATGTGACTTTTAAAAAGTTTGAGAGATGTAATATCTGGGTAATTAATCATTTTATTAATGATGCTAGCATTTTAATAAAAGAGGTCATTGCCCTTCTCGAGTGCCAAAGACCCCCATGGTGGTAGACTCACAGTTTATATGCCCTTTGAAAAGTGAGTAAGCCAGAGGGTGACAATCAACTCTGATTGGTTAACAAGTAATGAGAAAGAATTAATATTACAATGAGGGGCTGGGCCTATTCTAATGAATTTATATTATGTCATTTACTTCTAAATTATCCCCAGCCTTGGGCAATCTATTCGGAGAATTTATCCTCACCTAAACCTGTGTGGAGCACAATGGGTTTCCCTACCTTAGATTAAATACCCTGTAAGGTTGGGTGGAGACTGAGTTATCAGTGATGTCCTTCAAGAAACTGAACTTCGAAATAAGCACTATAGAAAAAGAGGAAACTCTGGATCTCCCCAAATCATTAGTTATTAATAATCATTTTTCTTACTCCATTTTATCCAGCTGCCTCACTCACCTAGATGGGGCATTATTTTACATATTTTCCTTCCTTATAAATCTATAGAGAAGTGTTCAGAAAGAGTCCAGAAGCAAAAACCAATTATTATATGAGATGAGTTTTCACGACAAGAGCCATAAATGTCACTGGACTGTTTTCTTTATTTCTTTTTCAAGAACAATCAGCCCTTCTCCAGCCATCAATGACTCTCTGCCCCTTTGATAATGAATCCCCAGAATTCTAACAGACACAATGAAAATTTTCAGCTCAGAGTTATAACAGTAACAAAGCCCTCCATTCCATAAGTGAAAAGGAAAGTTACCCAGAATAAAGGATGCTGAGCACCTATTTGCCCAAGGGTTAGAAGAATGATGGTGGTTGATATAATGGTCAAGAGGGAAGATGGAGAAGGGTGTCTCCTTGAATGTGAGCTCTACAGTTAAGAAGCTGCCTGGGCAGTTATTGTACAACAAGGCAGAGGGAAGGAAAACTTATGAAGGGCATTAATCAAGGTAAAAGAGAAGAAAATGAGAGGCTTCAGGACACAGTCTGCGGGAAGCAATAAAGAATGATGGAAATTGTAAAGAGAGAAGTAAAACTCAGACCACAAGAGCAGATGCACACACAACAACTCAAACATCCTCCTGTGACAGCAGAGCCTTTGCCGCCGACATCGATAAGGATAAAGCTAGTGAAGCGCAGGACAGAAGATGGGATTATTAATGAGCAAACAGGCCACCTGGAAGTCTCTCATCTCTGAATGGAACACATCATGATAAATTAATACGGGAGATGGCTAGGGTGAAGGGCTTTTTGTAATAGTTACACAGTGAGAGAGGGAGGGAATAAACATTTATATAGTGCTTACTATGTGTTTGGCACTGTGCTAAGTACTTTGCAAATATTTTCTCATTTGATCCTCACAACAATCCTATGAATTGGATACTGTCATTATCTATGTTTTATAGTTGAGGAAACTGAGACAAATGGAGGTTAAATGATTTTTCCAGGGTCACACAGCTAGTGAGACCACATTTGGACTCAAGTCTTCCTGACTCTAGGAACAGTCTATCCATTATGCCAGCCAGCTGCCCCTAAAGAAGGTCAGGTAGCACGTCCTATTTTTGAAACAAATGGATACAATGTTGCTAGTCCTAATGTTTTCACAAGCTATGCAAATCATCATTAGGATGCATTTGTTGAAGGTAAAGTCAGCCCAACAAGCATTTATTAAGCAGACACTGTGCAAAGTGCTGTGGATACAAAGAAAGGCAAAAAAGAACTAGTCCCTGTTCTCAAGAAGCTCATACTTTAATGGGGGGAGATAAGACGCAAACAACTAAGTCCATGTGAGATATATGCGGGATAAATTGGAGACAATCAACAGAGGTAAGGCACTAGAATTAAAGAGAATCAGAAGAGGCTTCGTGTTTAAGGTAAGGTTTTATCTGGGATTTGAAGGAAGCCAGGAAGTCTAGGAGGTAGAGTTGAGGAGGGAGAGAATTCTCCTGGTTTATCTGGTCGTGGTAAAATCACTTAACTTTTCTAAATCTTAGTTTCTCATCTGTACAATGGAATGAATGAATAAAAAAGTATTTATTATGTAGTTTCTATGGTCAATGCACTCTGCTAAGTGTGGTGATACAAAATAATAAAAAAAAGCAAACCAGTCCCTATTGTTAAGGAGCTCATGTTCTGATGAAGGATGATTATGTGCAGAAGATGGTCAGTTGCTACAAGGTGGATGAAAGGGCCCAGTGGTCCTTAGGGTAAAAGCAGATTGCCATGAATCTTTTTTTATATTATTTCCAGGGATAGAAGCACATCAGTTTCAGATGTTGAACCATTTGATGGTGCCAAAGACAGTAGCTGTGGCTGGTGAGGAAGCAGGGACTGCATCACTTGCAGAGGTAAATAATACTTCTGCTACCTACTTTAAGCAGAGGTGAAAAACATGTCCTCTAAATTTTAAGAGAAACAATGCATTCTATTTCATAGTGTACTCATGTGAGATGACAACTTTCTTCTTGTTCTTGTTGTTGTTTTTGTTCTTCTTCCTCCCTTTCTCTTCCTCCCCTCCTTTTCCTCTCCCTCCCCTCCTTTTCCTCTCTCCTCCTTTTGTGCCTCTTCCTTCTCCTTTTTTGAGATTAGATCCCCCTATCTCACCTAGTCTGGAAATGCAGCAGACACTCAGGAGCCCTATTCCACTGATGATCAGCACAGGAACTTTGACCACCTCTGTTTCTGACCTTAGCCAGTTATTCCTTTCTAAGGCAGCCTGCTGGCTCTTATCCCTCCTCTTCCTCCCCTCCAAACCTCTCCCACCCCCAGGCTCATCATAATGGTATGACTTAATGTGAACACCAGACTGGCTTAGCCCACTGCAGCTCAGAACTCCTGAGCTCAAGAGATCCACCAATTTTAGCTGCCATGTCAGTAGGGATTACAGGAGTGCACCACCACACCTGGTTAGCTTGGGGCTTTCCTAAAACTCTTCTGAACTTCTCTATCTCTGTCAAAGACATTGCCAGTATTTTTTCAGACAGCCAGGTTTGAAAGCATGGAGACATTCTTAACTCTTCCATCACCCTTGCCTCCCTTCCCCCACATTTCATAATTTGCCAAGTCTAACCAATATTAAAGCCAGCATCATCTCTGCATCCATACCCTTCACTGAACTCACCTAGCCTCCAGTCCAGTTCAGACCCTCATCACTTCTCACTTGGACCACATCAGTAGTCTCCTAATTGGTCTTCAAGTTTTCAGTCTTCCTTCTCTTCTTCTTCTACCATACTGTTGCTAATTTGTTATTCCTAAGGCACACATTTGACCATGTCACTCTCTGGCTCAAGGAGCTTCAGTACCTTACTGGAGATGACTTCCAAGCTTGCTCCCTCTGATCCTATTCCTCTAGGATACAACACATGCCCAGGAAAGCTGTTCACTCAGCTCCAGCCCACTTTTCCAAGGTTATTTCCCATCATTTCCACTCATGTATTTCTCTTTTTGCTAAACCTGCCTACTTTTTGTTCTGCAATACGTGACATTTCTCTCCTTCTTCTCTGTTTTCACTGAGGTCTTTGGTCATTCCTGGAGTGTATTCCTTTCTTAACACTAGTTGTTAGAATCCCTAGCTTCTTTCAAGGTTCAGCTCATATTCCATCTCTTATTATAAAAGGCCTTTCCTGACCCTTCCAGTTAGTGCTTTCCCATTAAAATTACTTTTCATTTACATATGAATGGTAAATTTACCTTATATTTATTTGGTATTTAATTATTGGTTCATGTTGTATTCACTCAGTGGAATATAAGCAAAGGTGTGGTAGAACTTACTCAATGACTTATAAGAGCTGATTGCTAAATTTTTAGTGTAATTACACCTCGGAAATTGTAAAATCTACCAATCAGAGCTTAAGTGATTCTGTTGATTATCTAGACTTAGGAAAGGAATGGAGAAAATGCACATTAAACTTCAGAGTGTTGCGAGAAGTAAGAAATAATTGTATTTCCATATAAGGAAATTGAAGGAAAGTAGCTCTGGGTCCTGAGCTTCAAGAACCAGCTAAAATTGGGTGAAACTGGTTGTTTGATTAAAGAGGCTGGAAGTAGGACAAAGGTTAAGCTTTACTTAGAGCCGTGCATGCTTAATAGTCTCATGAATACTAGCTTCTCCATCTCTGGGCAGGGTTAAGATGCTGTTTTCTGACCATACAATGTATGAAGAAAGAGGGGAAAACATATGGAGGGGGACATGTGGTGGGTGTTTCCGGAAGTCTGTGACCTGTGCTGACTTCTACCAATAAAAGTCAGCTAGGAGGGACTTGAGGCTGGGAACAGGGATATAAGGTTTGCTTTCCCTTCGGGAGGGTGTGTGTGCTCATCTCCACATCCGCTTCCTGTAGGAAGCATATTAAAGGTTTCAACTGCTTCACTCATCCTGAGTCTGTCTCACTTATTGTGCCTATTTGGGCACCTGAGGTTATTTCCAACAGTGTGCTGTATGTACATTTTGTTTTTCAGAAAGAAATGTTTTCAGAAAACATTTAGCGACACACCCCTGAATATAAGTTCCTTGGTGGCAAGGACTATTTCATTTTTGTCTTTGTATACTTTGCATCTAGCACACAGGATTCTTCTTGCATTAGTAGGTACTTAATAAATGTTACTGAATGAACACATGAAAAGTGAGGAAATGGAGACCAAGAGCTACAAAATGGCACACCCCAAGTTATACTAGATGCCAGGCCCCCTGCCAGGGATACAAAGATAAAATAGAGCAGTCCCTGCCATCACAGAGCTGACATTGTTTTTAGCCTAATGACATTTCAGATAATCTCTCAGTGTGTGTATTAGTGGCACAGTGGATAGAGCTTTGGGCCTGAAGTTGGGAAGATCTGAGTTCAAATCCAGCCTCAGACACTTACTAGCTGTGTGACCCTGGGCAAGTTACTTAACCCTGTTTGCTTAAGTTTCCTCATCTGTAAGATGAGCTGGAGGAGGAAATGGCAAACCACTCTAGTATCTCTGCCAAGAAAAACTTAAATGAGGTCAGGAAGAGTCAGGCACAACTGAAATGACTTAAAAATGTCTCACTTTAGATCATGGTTTACAGGCTTTTTTATTGCTGGTACAGATGTGCTTATTTATCTATATAAGATCTCTCCTTTTTCCCGACTTCCTCTCCTTTACCCCAAACCCCACCCCCCAGCCCTGGGTTGAGATAACTACATCATGGCATCAGTCAGTCATGCTTAGAACTGTTTCTGATTTATTGCTTCGGCTTGGTTTGGTTCTCCTGGACTTCCAGACTACCCCTTTCCTATTGTTACAGAATACTTGACCTTCCAAAGAGAACTTGCCTCTAGCATTGTAGGCATTCAGACACCATTCCCCATTGTTTACTAACCTTGTAGCCTTGAGCTTGGGCCTGCCAGGCATCTGCTATCTGCCAGGCTCACTTAATTAGCTAGGTTGCAGGTCACGGCCACTTTTGATTTGCCCTGTGTGGAGTAGCTAGCTTCTGACAGGAAGCCTTGAGCTGCTTGGAGGTTCCCCCTTTTTAAAGAATGGACCCTACACTATTGGCATTCTAAATTACTGCTTAGCTATTTCCCAACTCCCTACTGCTGAAGCTAAACCAGCCTGCACTAATGCCTTAACACACAAAAGGTCAGCAGAGCACTTGCTTGATGGTATGCCGGGAGCTTCTCGAGTGAATGCTGTGCCTTCACAACTCCTAAATTGGCTCTCCACCCTTCAGGCCTTTGCAGACTCTGCTCTAAGGTTGGCAGGGCCACTGAAAAATTCCAAAGCGCGAAGTACCTGGGCCAGTGATGGCAGTCTAGCTCATTTCCATATTACTTGTCAAAACAAAAGGCAGCCTGAGCCCTGGTAAGAATCATTGGGGGAAAGAAACAAGCTGCTTTTTAGATACCTATCTATTATGGTTAAATACCAGGAAATCTCAGGTGAATTCAGACAGGGATGAAACGAACACAGTTTGCTGAGCCAAAGCATGTTTTCCAACCTGGCTCACTGGCCAACAGAAATTAAAAGACTGAACTACTAATGGGTTTTGAAAAGTATTTTGATCCTTAAGGGGGATGGGTAAAATGGGGGTACATGGGGAAAAAAACTCATCTGCTATTGGAACTGGGGAGAAAACAGGTTCCAGAAATGAACATTTTGGAACATTTTGGATCTTAATGTTGAATTGCTCTCGATTATTAATACACTGAATCATAGTAAAGAAGGTCAGAATTCTTCAGATTTATTGTATTTAAACTACACCAAAATGCATGGATATTTCTGACAGGACCTTCCCAAAATGTCCCTCAGTCTGACAGTGGGTTTTTGTAGGACTGCAGATATAAGGCAAGCCTGCTTTTCTTTCTCAGCACCTTTTACCAAATTATACAAAGCATTTACTAATACAATTATGGCTTACAAACAGATATAAGAATGGCTGTCTTAATCAACATAATATAAGAAAGAGGGACAGAGACAAAGAAGGACACAGAGAGAGAAAGGGAACAGAAGGCTGTTATCTAGCATGCTTGGCTCTCTGTCTTCTAGAAGGCTGACTTTCCGGCAATGGGAAGGAGGATGGGTCAAATTATGGTAATTAGAATCTTATGTAGCAGCTTATGATTTGCATTCCTTTTATTTCATTGTTTCTCCTCCTGTTTGCCGAAAGACTAAATAATACACTTCTGTGTTTTCAGTAGAAGACCATCCTTGTGATTCAGAGGGGAATGGCCATCATCAATGAGCTCGCTTGTCACAGCTTTCTGGGCCTAATTTCTTTAGGCAGCTGGGGAGGGTGGTGGTGGTGTCAGGCCAAACTACCTCCTCTCTAGAGGAGTTTTTAAAGACAGGGACACAAGATTTCTTTAATGTGAATCTATTAATCAGGCAATGATTATTACATATGACTCTCCCCTTTTAACCAAAAATGTTACATTTTGTTTTTTTAATATCACAGTCATTTCCTGACATAGCCCCTTTCCCATCGAACCTTCCAATGTGATGAAGAGAAACAGGTATAAAACCAGCCAATAAAGCATCTGAACCCAGTAGCATATGTAATATTTCACTTCATTTGTCCTCTGCTTTTCTATGAAGAGGAGAGTAGTATGTTTTGTCATCTGTTCTCTGGGACCAAGACTGTTCATTGCAATTAGTCTGAAATCAATTGCCTTCTAGTGTCATTTTCTTTTTTTTTCTTTTTTTTAATATAAATTTATTTATTTTTAGTTTTCAACATTCCCTTCCACAAGTTTTTGAGTTCCAAATTTTCACCCCATCTCCCCCCTCCCCCCACCCCAAGATGTCATGCATTCTGAATATCCCTTCCCCTACTCTGTCCTTTCTTCTATCTCTCTCCCCTTCTCTTATCCCCTTCCCCTTCTATTTTCCTGGGCAGGATAGACTTCTGTACCCCATTTCCTATATTTATTTCCCAGTAGCATGTGAAAACATTTTTTTTAAACATGTTTTTAAAACTTTAGGTTTCAAATTTTCTCTCTTCCTCCCTCCCCACCCACCCTCATTGAAAAGGCAAGCAACTCAATATAAGTTGTACATGTGCAGTTATGCAAAACACATCCATAGTAGGCATGTTGTGAAAAACTAACTCTATTTCCCTTAATCCTATCCTGCCCTCCCATTTATTCTATTCTTTCTTTTGACCCTGTCTCTCCTCAGAAGTATTTACTTCTGATTAACCCCTTTCCCAATCTGCCCTCCTCTCTATCATCCCCCTGCTCTCTTGTCCCCTTTCCCCCCTATTTTCCTGTAGGGTAAGACAGATTTCCATACCCAATTGAATGTGTATGTTATTCCCTCCTTAAGCCAAATCCTATGAGAATAAGATTCACTCATTCCCTCTCACCTTCCCCTGTTTCCCCTTCCACTGTAAGAGACTTTTCTGTTTTTTTTTTTGTGAGATAATTTACCCCATTCTACCTCTCCCTTTCTTCTTCTCCGAGTATAATCCTCTCTCATCCCTTAATTTTATTCTCCAGATATGACCCCTTAATCTTCAACTCACCCTGTGCCCTCTATCTATCTATCTACATATACATACATATAATTTTTTTCCTCCAACTACCCTGATACTGACAAAGGTCTCATGAGTTATAAATATCATCTTTCCATGCAGGAATGTAAACAGTTCAATCTTAATAAGTCTCTTATGATTTCTCTTTCCTGTTTACCTCTTCATGTTCCACTTGAGTCCTGTATTTGAAAGTCAAATTTTCTATTCAGCTCTGGTCTTTTCATCAAGAATGCTTGAAAGTCCTCTATTTCACTGAATGACCATTTTTTCCCCTGAAGGATTATACTCAGTTTTGCTGGGTAGGTGATTCTTGGTTGTAATCCTATCTCCTTTGCCCTCTGGAATATTATATTCCATGCCCTGCGGTCCTTTAATGTAGAAGCTGCTAAATCTTGTGTTATCCTGATTGTGTTCCCACAGTACTTGAACTGTTTCCTTCTGGCAGCTTGTAATATTTTCTCCTTGACCTGGGAACTCTGGAATTTGGCTACAATATTCCTAGGAGTTTTCCTTTGGGGATCTCTTTCAGGAGGAGATCTGTGGATTCTTTCAATTTCTATTTTGCCCTCTGGTTCTACTATATCAGGGCAGTTTTCCTTGATAATTTCTTGAAAGATGATGTCTAGGCTCTTTTTGATCATGGCTTTCAGATAGTCCAATAATTTTTAAATTCTCTCTCCTGGATCTATTTTCCAGGTCAGTTGTTTTTCCAATGAGATATTTCACATTGTTTTCTAATTTTTCATTCTTTTGGATTTGTTCTACTGTGTCGTGATTTCTCATAAAGTCACTATCTTCCAATTGCTCTATTCTAATTTTTAAGGAAGTATTTTCTTCAGTAAGCTTTTGGACTTCCTTTTCCATCTGGCCAATTTTGCTTTTTAGGGCATTTTTCTCCTCATTGGCTTTTTGGACCTCTTTTGCCATTTGGGTTAGGCTATTTTTTAAGGTGTTATTTTCTTCAGTATTTTTTTGGGTCTCCTTTAGCATCACTCTCAGTTTTTCCTCTACTTCTCTAACTTGCTTCTCAAAATCGTTTTTGAGCTCTTCCATGGCCTGGGACCAATTCATATTTTTCTCGGAGGCTTTGGATGTAGGGGCTTTGACTTTGTTGTCTTCTTCTGGTTGTGTATTTTGGCCTCTTTTTCACCAAAGTAAGATAATATAGTCTGACTCTTTTTGCGCTGCTTGCTCATGATCCCGGCCAATTACTTGAGTTTTAAACTCTTTGTTAAGGTACGAATCTGCTTCCAATGTGGAGAATGTACTGTCCCAAGCTTCGGGGTTTGTACAGCTGTTTTCAGAGATACTTGTAGGGACCTGTAAATTTTCAGTTCTTCCAAGGTGGTATGATAAGGGGCAAGGTGTTTACTCTTTTCCTGGCCTGCGACTACAAGTACTCCTTTCTGTCCTGTAACTGTGATGAGGGGCTCCTCTCCACAACTACTACAAGCTCCACCAAGCCAGCGCTCCTCCTCACGCCAGCACTGCAGCCCAGAACTGTGACCCAGATCCAAACACGGGCAAAGCAAGAGATTCCTGCCTCAGCACTGGCAAAGAGATCCCTGCAATCCCTCTCTGATCAGCCACTGGATTCCCCCTCAGTCTGTGGGCTGGAAGCTCGGGAAGCAGCTGCCGCCCCACAGGGCCACGCTCTTGGGGAATGGAGCTGAAACGCCGCCTTCCTTTCTCAGGCACCGACAGAAACAGACTTTTCCCACTGACCTTCTAATTTGTCTTTGGCATTGGTGGATTGAGGAGTCTGGAAACCTCCACAACTGCCCGAGATTCAGTCCTCTGAGGCCTGCTCCAGGTTCACTGCGGCCTGCATGCCCACGCTGAGGCCTGTGCACCCACGCTGTGCTGCGCTCCATTCCCAGCCCGGCTTGATACACCTTTCTGATCAATCATCCAGGTTGTCTTGGGCTGGAAATTTGTTTCACTCTGTCTTTTTGTGGGTTCTGCTGCTTCAGAATTTGTCTAGATCCATTTTTTATGAGTATTTGGAGGGGTTTGGAGGAGAGCTCAAGCAAGTCACTGCTTTCACTCTGCCATCTTGGCTCTGCCTCCCTTCTAGTGTCATTTTCATTTACAATATTATAGATATGGTATATACTGTTCTCCTGTTTCTGCTTTCTTGACTTTGCATGAGTTCCCTGAATGATTCTCTAGAGAAATATCCAAAACATTTGCTTCCTCATACTACCTCCTGCTACTTTTTGTCTATTTCTCTATTTTTTTAATTTTTGTCTATTCTGTAGGCACCAGAAGGTGGCTAGAATAATGGGAGGTGAATATTTAGAAGAATCATTCTGTGTAGAAAAAGCACTGAATATGGAGTAAGAAGCCTTGACTGGGCGTGACTTTGGGCAAGTTCACTTGATCTCTCTGAGCATCAATTACTTCATCTTTGAAATGAGGGGTTCTGGGCTAATAACACTGTACAGCAGAAAGGACATGACTCTGAAGTCAGAGGATGTAGGTTAAAATTTTGTCTTTGATATTTATAATCTGTGTAGCCTTGAGCAAAAATTTAATCAGCTAGGTCTCAGTTTACTCATCTGAAAAGTGATAGACTTGGACTAGATAGCATCTGAGGTCTTTGATCCTATGAAGATCTTTACAGTCTTGTATAGCTCCAAAGATAGGATAAAACTCAAAAGTTTCTCCTCTGGCTACCTGCTAGACATTCTACTAAAGGTTTGTTGGAAGAGTAAGATTAAACTAATTGGTTAAAATGAAATTGGAGAGATGACCTGTGCATCTTCAATCGCTGCTAAGTAGGTCATTTGTATGGATGCTGGAGAGTTGAATTGTGCTTTTCCGCCTAAGTTTTCCCCGTCCTCACTTTCCAGAGCTAACTGTAAGGGGCTTTGTAAACAAGGATAAGAGACATCAGTAATTGGAGGAAAAGCCCTGAGGGAGATCTACTTCATTTTCTTGTCAAATGGAGGTGGCAGGAATTTCTCTTATCACCCCAGCAACTCCCCTATGTCCCAAGCCCCAGTCCTCTTCCATCAGTTGTGATGTGATTGGCAACTGTTCTCTGAGAATAAATAGAAAAGCTGATTCTCCCTGACTGTCAATCAGGCACCTTGCCAATCACCTTTATATCCACTCACACAGGTAAAACCACAAGGCTAGTCTGAAGTTCATGTAGCAAATTGCTATAGAAACACACATTTTACTAGGTATTTAAAAATGTACTATAAGAGAAACGTGTGTTCTAGAATTTAATGTGATTTTAGACATCACTACCTCCTTGATGGGCATCTGCTTTTAAAGTCTGAGATGACAATGACTGCAGACTGGATGACTCCTTCACTGCTAGGAATACCACCACCGTTGTTCCAACTATTTGACATCATCCTCCATTCAGCTAATTTGCACAGCTACTAGCTCACTGTTCTTTCTGGAAGACTCACAGCGGCTCTGCCTATCATCTGATGATTGTTTGCATCACTATTGGCAAGAATGTTGAATGCTAACCATTCATCAAATGGCAACATTGGTAGTTAGAAGAATCACTCTGGGTCAGAGCAGGAAAGGTCCTTAGAGGTCATGTAGTCCAACCCCGGAATTAAATGGATGACAAATCTGAGTCCAGAAAAGTGAAATGACCTGTCAAAGGTCATACAACTAGTTCACAGTAAAGATGAGACTAGCAGCCTCATCTCATGGCTACCAATTCAGTGTTCCTTTTTATTGTATTATTCTCTGTCTTATTTTATTTAAGTATTAGGACATTTAATTTGGACAAGTCCAGAAAACTCAAAATGTCATCACAGGTTGTTAAAGAGGTAGCTGTGTGGTCTCGTGGGTAGAATGCTGGACTTGAAGTCAGGAAGACTTGAGTTTAAATCCTTATTAGTTGTATGATCCTGGGCTAGTCACTTAACATGTCTGCCTCAGTTTTCTCATCTCTAAACTAAGGATAATAATAGCACCTAATGTAAGATCAAATGAAATAACATATATAAAGCACTTTGCAAACATTAAAATACTATATTAAGGCTATTTATTAAAGAGGTATTGAATTAATGGTAAAGATACATCTATGTTACATTCTCTTTGTGAGGTATGAACATCTTGTTCTGCTTAAGAAAGGAACAACTTGATTGGCTGAGCAGAACAATCATCTGTGTATTGGGGGCTTTAAATAGCCCAAATCTGTGGGAGTTCCAAAGGCATTGCAAGCCAGGAGTTGCCTATAGTGGAGATCCCTATAAGGGTAGGGGGAGGAGGAGATAATTCCTCTCTCCTTTTCTAACCTATCAACCATATAGTTTTGAAGAAGAACTACTGGTAAGTTCCATTAAGAGAGAATGGAACCAGTGGGGAGCCTGGACACATTCCAGACAGACAGGATTCTGAAGGAGGAAACAGACTCAAAGATCGTGATCCCTGGCAGCAGAGAAGAGAATCAGCTATGGAGATGAACGGATCCTGGGAATCCAGTTGAGCACCTGACCCTTCAGAGACAGTGCACGTAAAGGAAACTGTATGTGGATTCTCTGAAGAGAGAAAGAGTTTCCAGCCCATGCAAAACTAAGAACTGGTGAGCTGCCTTTGGCAATGTGTTTCCTACATGTCTGCCTCGCTATTATAAGACTCTAAGTTGGCCCCCACTCTTCCCATGAAGGCCATGTATGGAAGCTAATTCTCAAGTTTGGAGTGGAATTTAGGTGGGACCACAGACTCCTCTGGCTTTTGGTAACTGCTTTTCTTTCAGGCCTTCCATTTGCAAAAATGCTCTGGTTACCATTACTTTGAGCTATGTAAGGAGAAATTACATAATGTTTGTGAAAATATTCGAGTTCTTCATGGGGAAGGAGTCATAAAAATCTAATGATATTATTACAACAACATTGTAAGCAGTGATAAGGCACTAAAAACCAAACTATTCCTTGTTCTGATAATGATGAATTTCTGCCTGACCTGGAACATGTTAGGTATCATGGCAATTAGAAGGATAGGAAATAAGTTTCACCCTGCCTGGGGAGAGTCTAATTCCATCAAAAGGGGTTCTCCTCTGAGGAATTCTGTATTGTTTGGCAAGATAAGAAAATAAAAGTAAACTTCCCACAAAAGAAACCACTCTTGGAACATTCAACCAAAATCTGTTCCCTGTGCTGAGATTTTCTTTGCTCTACTCAAATAGGTTATAACATTCTCATGGAGGAGGATGACCTGTTAGACATACTGGGGAGTTCAAATACCTATAACTTCAAAAACCAGAGTAAAGGAAGCAAAGAAATAACAGGAAATTTCAAATTCTGGCTCAAAGTTAGATTTACAAAGGGTTCTAGCTGGTAACTCTCTGGTTTGTCCTCTAAAACAGGGACCAAAGCTGCTTAAAGATACCCAGGGGAAAGCCAGGCATGGAAAGCCATCTTTGGCAAGAGGAAGGATTGAAATGTTTCCCTGCCCCACAGTATAGGGGAAGGTTGTTTGTCAGTGATGGTGGTGGATAAGGAGAGGGGTGTGGTTCCTGTCCTACGTTTCTGGACTGGGGGTCACATCAAGTCTTTTTCCTCTGTAATTCTAATGATAGCTATGACTCTCTGAATGTGAGTTCAATGCTGACGCCAGGCAAATTTCTCATCATTTCAGCTGCTTCTCATTTCAAGCCATGGTGACATCCATGGTGCTTATTCACTGCTGATGTTACTTTTGCACCAGTGGCTCTTACTGTTTCATGGACAAAATTATAAATGGAGCTATGTCTACCTTTGCTCATGATGAATAACGAATGAACATATATCTCATTCCCCATTACACAGGGTCCAGGTTTCCTCATTTGTTGTTTTATTTTAACTAAAATTTCATTTAAAATTTGTTCTCCTCTTCCTTTAATGAAGTTTCCCTTTCAATAGGAAACCTAATCAGGCTACCTGTCTTGCTTGAAGTCTGGTTATGCAATGCCTCTGCTGAGTGTATTTTTAAATGGTAGAGAAGAGGATCAGATGGAAACTAATGGCCATCACAGTACATAAGTGTCAAAGTTTGTTCTAATGGCCACATATCCCGCTTTGCTCAGTTAAGTCCCTCAGGAAGCATGTCGATGTTAGTCAGTAGGTATGAGAGGGAGCATTCTGTCACAGAAAGAGCACTAGACCTATCAGGATAACAGTGGAGATTTCTATGGTGCATTAAGGTCAGGTACAAGGCATCATTAGGGATTGCTTGTGGGATTTCCTTAGTATATGTAATTCCTTGTTGAAGAAGATCCCTCCTTCAATGCAGAGCAGCACTTTCTCTGCAATTCCTGGTCTTAGAGACTGGTTAAGCGATTTGCTTCCAGTCGCAGAACCAGCTTGTGTCTGAGGCAGGACTTAAATCTAGATGATGTGAATTTTGTGTCTCTGAGGCCACCTCTCTATCAGGCATCACTATTTCTGCTTTAGAGAGGGGGAAACTGAGGCGCATGGGAGTTGTCACTTGCCCATGGTCACATAGCTAGTATGATATCAGAGGTAGCATCCCAATCCATCTTTTTGTGGCTCCAAGACCAGTCCTATGTATGCATTCTACCTCAGCTTCAAGCAGAAGGCCAGAGTGAGAACATCACTGGTATCCTTTGGAACCTTATGGCTCCACTGGGCAGGTTACTTTATGTCTCAGAGTTCCACCTTTGTAACACTGCCATAATGGTACCTGTACTGCCAACCTAGCAGAACTGTTATGAGTGAAGTACACTGCTTCAGAATGTGCTGTAAAAAATGCAAGGGTTATTATTTATTTAAGGTAGGCTAGGTGGTACAATGGCTAGAGTGCTAGGCCTGCAGTCAGGAAGATTCATCTTCCTGAGTTCAAATCTAGCCTCAGACACTTGCTAGTTGTGTGACCCTGGACAAGTCACTAAACTCTGTTTGCCTCAGTTTCCTCATCTGGAGAAAGAGATGGCAAACCACTCCAGCATCTTTGCCAAGAAAACCCCAAATAGGGCCACGAAGAATTGGACATCATTGAAACAATTAAACAATAACAACAACATGTTATTGCTATTATTGGAACAGTCCTGTGATTTAATTGGCACAGGGAATTCCAGATGAGAACATGTCCTTTACCTAGGAACACTGGGACCTGCTCTGCAATTTGCAACCTTAAAGAGTAACCTGGGGACACTGAGATTAAGTGACTTGCCCAGAGTCAAAGAGCTGATCTGTGTTAGAGACAGGATTCAAACTCACATACAGCTTGGTATCCACTCTCCCAGGCTCCTTCTCAAGTTATTGTTACTTATACGAGTAGGTAGCAGAGTTTGGTTGTGCTGTTGTCTGGTTCGGGCTATTTCGGCCCACGACTCTGTCTAGTTTTCCTGTACAATAATGAACACCAGTAAGAAAGACAAACAAACCCAAACAAAAGTCCTCTTTGTGGCCGAGGGAAAAGGACTGTATAATACCACAGAACTCAAAGTGTCCTCTGGAGAATATCTGGTCCAATTCTGTGCCTTTTTGCCTGAAGGCAGTACTCTACTGCTGTTTCTCTTTCTCAGACTGTAAGAACCAATAGCGCAAAAGCAATTTAGTGTTGGACAGCACCGTGTCAAGTTGGATTGAAATGGGTAGCAGATGAAAAGAGGATTAACTTGCCTTCAACTATGCTTTGTAATAGTTATCGGAACTACAGGGCAGAAAGATTTGCTGTCCAGCAGGCACTGAGGGCTGGATCCTCCATGCCACTATCAACCTTCCCAGTAACAAGGAGACTAGAGGAAAACCCTCCAGTTCATTCTGCTTGTTCCCTGCCAAGAGCTTACCTGTGCCTCCCTATAGCTGACATTGATCCTAGACAGCTTGTGCTTCTGACGTTGGTGGATGGGGGAGTTTCTAGTCAACCAGAATCCTTTGTCACTCTGACTTTGAACAAGAATTTGAAGCTTTCCTTGTGTCACTCTTTTTCTCAAGCTGCAGGTATTTTAAATTGGGCTTCCACCATCCCTCAATAGTCAAGCTCTAGGCAGCCTTGTCCTTGAAGGCAGAAAGGACTGGGTTAAATGATCTCCCAAAGAAGGGACATGACCAAAGAGATCATGTATTCCCCCCACTAAAGGTCTCCAAGCTAAGACTGAAGGACTTTTATATCATCTTTGAAAATCATCAGACGGTATTTCCCTAGTTTGAGCCAGAGGCATCTTGTTCAGTAGTGAGAGGCTGCTAGGAGGCCCAGATATCATACTGTATTAGCAGAGGACAAAATGCTAAGCTCCAATGGAAATGTGAATTACAAGTGGGCAAGGAATATATTGTCTTAAGGTCACTGAGCAAACAGAAGCTATATTGTGATAAATCATTGGTAACACCTTAGTGAATTCAGATGAATTGGTTTGCAAAGGAGTGACCATAAAACACAATTTTGCTGTCATCCATGGAACTCACAGGAGTTTCAGTGGAATATAAACTCAGGAAGAGTCCACAATATGATGTGACAGCCCCTAAAATCAACTTTAATAGAAGCACATGGAGGGACATAATTGTCCCTCATATTCTGTCCTGGATAGACCACATCAGACCACATCACATTCTGAGGAAGACATTGACAAGCTAGAGTGTATCTAAAGGAGTGTGATAAGGACAGTGAAGAGATTAAAGATGAGGCCATTCAAGGATGCCTATATCTTTTTCAGACATAATTGCTTTCAATGTTTTAAAGTCTGTTGTACAGAAGGTAAACTAGGGTTACTTTGCTGCTCTCCAGGGGGCAGAATTATGGTGGAAGTATCAGAAAACTAGATGTTGGTTCATTGTTCTTTCTTAGTTTTCTGCCCATCTGTCTGACTGCTCCTTCAGCACCTTTGCTGGGTCATTATCCGCTAATTGTAAGAGTACCCCAAGACTCTCTCCTGCATCTTCTTTTTTTTCTCTCTCTACTCTTTCACTTGGTGACCTCATCAACTTTCATGGGTTTAATTATCATCTCTCTATATATAACTCCCAGACCTATCCATCCAGCTCTACTCCCTTTCCTGCACTCCAGGGAAGAATTTCCCATCAGCTCTTGGACATTTCAAACTGGATGTCCATAGATACTGTATCTCAAACTCAAAATGACTGAAACAGAATGTTTCTCCATAACCCATCCTTCTTCCTGACTTCCCTTCTCCCTGAGTATACCACCATTCTTACAGACACTCAGGTTCACAACTTTGGTATTATCCTTTATTCCAAATTCTCCCACACTCTACCCATCTAACCAGCTGCCAGATCTTGTTGTTTCTCCACAACATCTCCAGCATCCAGTTTATGCCCTCCTGATCTCTTATCTCAACTATTCCATCCATCTCCTAAATAGTCTCCCTGCCTTAAGTTCCTCTCCAATCCATTCTATCCTCCACTTATGCTTGTTGACTGAACATAAGGAAATATTTCTTAACAAGTAAAATGGACTGAAGTGAAATGGGCTGCTTTGGGAGAGCATTCCACATCAATGGTGGTCTTCAAGTGGAGTACAGATAACCACTTGTTGGGGAAATTGTAGAAGGAATTCCTACTCAGCTATAGGTTGAAGCAGATGATCTCCAAGGTCCCATCTAGCTCTGAGATTCTATGAAAGATATTAAAATTTCAGAGAAAGGAAGCAAAAGACAATGGGCAACCTGTTTCATTAAAATAATTTTTAAAACTTCTATTCAATACAAAGATACAAAAAGACTGAGTACTAAGTTTTCTGTTTTCCTGACCCCAAGACTAAAGCTCATTCATAAGAACAAGAGTCCAAGAGTTGAATAGAATCTATCAGATACATACATGTAAGTCTTGAAAAGTCTACAAAAGAAACAGGTAATGGAGGGAGTGAGGGGGCATTCATTTCTTGCTGGTCTTGATAGCAGACTTTGTGATTTTGCCAGGAGTGACTTGTGAATACCAACAGTTATTGTCTACCTCTTGACATGGACAGCAAAATGACTTGGAGTTGGAATCTCAGATCAATTTTCTACACATGTAGGTTTGCCATGAATCACCTGCACAACGGCAACATTCTCAGATTTCAGAGCCTTGGAGTTGTCCTCTAGGTTTTTGCTAGAACTCTTAGCTCAACAAACTTGTACTGGATGTGGGTTTGTGGCAGTATTACACGGGAGCAGAGCCAGCCTAGTTCTGGCCTGGATGATTTAGGACAATCCTAGGGTGCCATGAAGCTGCCAGCCTCCAGAGTAGAATCATTTTTGTTGTCTCCAGTCACATTGCCCTGATGAATGTCATTCATAGACATGTTTTTCACATTGAAGCCCACATGTTCCCCAGGAAGGACCTTGGCCAGCACCTTGTGATGAATCTTCCCAGATTTGACCTCTATAATGACATTCCTGGGGGAAAAAGTTACCAACATATTCTCCTTCAAGGAGATAGTTTCCACCTGGCCCCAGAAATACGTTTCCAATACTTCCAGTCTAAGTAGCCCAAGGCTTATTGACAGGACAGGATGGGGGTAGGGGTGGAGATGATGGAGTTCAGGGCTTTAAGCAGAGTGACCCCATTGGCATCAACCCTGTCTTCCTTTTAATCTTCCAGCCCTTGGACCATAACATATTGCTGCTGGCCTCTCACCAGCCTGTCACCATGCCCATTCACAGTAGGCACAACTGCCATCACGTTGGGTTGCAGCTAATCTTCTTGGTGTAGGTGGTCATTTGCTTGGTGACTTCCCGGAAGCATTCGTTCTTATATGGGGGTTTGGGGGTATCTACCTTATTGATAGCTCCAAAAAGTTGCTTCACATCCTGGGTATAGGCAAGGAGGGCATGCTCAGAGGTATACCTATTCTTGAAGATATCTGCTTCAAAGTCACTCACCCCACCCTACCCTCAACATGATTAGTACTACATAATTCATCTGGAAGGTGCTGGTGAGCACATTCTTAATGAAATCCTGGTGGCTGAAAGATACTGATGATGTTGATATAGCACTTTCAGGATAGTCAGGTTCCCCAAATATAAAGGTCAGGTGGGTTTTCAGTGGAGGGCTAAAAAGCTTTGTGATACTAAAGAAGAATTAGGCCTGGCAGGGGAATGGTAATCTCCACCCAGGAGCATAAGGCTGCCAAGATCCCTTTCTCTATACTTTACTCCATGATTAATTAAACTCTCTTTAATTATTCCAGAATTAGCCATGTCAATAGAAATGTTGCCGACAGGCTTGACTCCTAGACTCTTGAATTTTCTTTTGTACCCTTTTTGGGGGTGTGTTTTGTGAACAATCTGAAAGTTTCTCCTGAAGCTGAGAAAATCTGAGCCAGCTACACTTCTACCTTGGCCTCTAGCATACATGGCAATGGCCCAATTATTAGAGGAAAATATGCGCAGAAGGACTGTTCCAATTACACCAGCAAAAAAAAATGGAGGAAAAGGGTAAGCTATTTTTCAACTGATAACAAACTACTAATCATAACAAAATAATAAAAAAGACTTTTAAAGAATACTTTTCTGTAGGTGAATTCAAGGCATGGTATATAGTCATTTTTGAATAAGAATGTATTAAGTGCCTATTTTCCCCCAGGTACTGTGCTAGGCACTGACCATACAAAGGTAAAAGTGAAATAGTCCCTGACCTCAAGGAATTTAAATTCCATTGGTATATTTCATCTTACTTATCTTGATTGTTCCTATTGTAGAGATAAGAAAACTTAGGCAAAGAGAGCCTAAATTAAGAGAAATTTTCTTTTTAGCTCCATTCATGGCCACATGCTCACTCAATAGTAAGGAAGCGAAAGGAATAGGAATAGGTTTTTATTGTCTTCTGAAAGGCCCCCCCTCCAAAAAAAAACCCCACACCCACCCACCCACGCAACATAGATTGGTGAAAAATAAATGTAAAGAAAGATGGAAATAAGTTAACTGAAGAGTCAATTTAGAGAAACTAGAATTGGCAATGTTTCAGATGGAACATCAATTATACTGACACTTTCTTTTTGTTTTTCTTTTCTTTTTTTTTTTAGGCAGTTGGGGTTAAGTGACTTGCCCAGGGTCACACAGCTAGTAAGTGTCAAGTGTTTGGTCTGAGGCCGGATTTGAACTCAGGTACTCCTCACTTCAGGGCTGGTGCTCTATCCACTGTGCCACCTAGCTGCCCCATACTGACACTTTCTAGGAAAAAAAACACTCCCGTGAATGGTCTGTATGTGTGACCCGATAGATGTGTGTCAAATGCTTACTAATGATGCTGCAGGGGATTTTGTGGGTATCATTTTATAGTTTAATTGAACTGCATCACATGCAAGAGATCATAGGAACAGAAACAGTAATCTACAGAGAATACTGACATAAATAATTTCTCCCCTCCCCCTTCAAGATTTGGCAGAAAGAAATGGTTTCTGCTTTTCTCTTGCCATGGTATCACAAACAATTCATAGAGACCCCACCAGGGATAGGTTATATTGCCCAGCATTTAAAAATGGAGTGAGAAAAAAATGCAAGAAGCAGAATGGTTCCAAAGCCATTGTTTTCATGCTTTCTATTGTGCTAGGGACCTCTGTTCCATCAGCAAGGAGACGTGACTGCACTTGAGATGGGTTGAACATTAATATGCAGTCACAATAGCCACATTTCAACAAGTCACCAAGATGATAATGAAAATAATTGCAAAACTCTCCCATATGTAAAGTGCAGAAAGCACTCAGATGAATCTGTGACCTCATCCATGTGTACACTCCCTCTAATGATGAGGATGGCACCCTCTTCATGGATTTCTGCCCAAACTGTGTGATTCTAGACTATTTCTTCCCACCAATCCATCATTCTGCTCAGTGTTCTTGAGACCTTCCTTGCTTTCTCCTGATCTTTCAAGAATGTTAATGGGGCACACAGGATGGCTACCCAGTTATACTTCACTCTTACCAAGTGACGAACCTATTTTCTTTTTTGATTATACATTTCATCGATAACATCCTCTATTCTGTGTCATCTTCATTTATTTGTTGTGCATTGCAGTCTACTGACAAGCTCCCAATGCCCCTCCTTGCCTTCATAAGAATATCCATTTTGAATTCTTCAAAGATGTGTTCCATGACTTGTCGCTTTACACTACCAGTAGAATATTGGTATTAAAAAGATGGACCTTTGCTTCTGGGAGATATTAGGGCCATTAAAAGAGCTTCGCAAAAAGCACAAGTGGAATAATGGGGAGATGGTTATAACAGGGGTAGATGCTGAACCTATTTTTTTCTCCAGTGGTTTAGAGAACTGTGGATGAGTAAACTACCCTTACTGATCTTCTCTGCAACTGACGGTCTAAGAGAGTTGCCTCGAAAGTTACATGGCTCACTTGAGGCCACACAGCTAGTACACGTTAGAAGTGAGACTTGAACCAGAGTCTTCTTCATTCTCAACTCATTTCTCTATCCACTATGCCACGTTGCCTCTCATTAAGTGAAAGCCAAGCAGCTAGGTGGCATAGTGCAGAGAATGCTGGGTGTGGAGTCAGGGAAAACTGAGTTCAAATCTGGCCTCAGATACTTATTAGCTGTATGGCCCTGGACAAGTTATTTAACTTCTCTTTGCCTCAATTTCCTTATCTGTATAATAATAGCACCTACCTCCTTGCTTTGTATTGAGGGTTAAAGTAAGATATAACACATATAAAGCACTTTTTTACACATGCAGATCTTAAAGTGCTATATAAATGCTAGTTATTATTATTATAGTAGCTCATATTTTACATCATTTTGTATCTTTCCAAGGGCTTTCCACTTATCATCCTTGTGAGGCAGTCAGAATAAATATTACTTGATTTTTGGATAAGGGAAGAGAAAGGTTAAGAGATTTATCAATGGCCATACAGTTGGTAAGTGCAGGACATAAAGCCAAGAACTGTAACTACAACTCTAGTGTTCTTTCCCTTAAGCCAAAAGGGAGTACATTGCTTGTACATTTATCCATCTCTATAATAGAGAATAGATGCATTCTTTTGGAAATGCCAAATTATATGCCAGGAGGTTTAAATTAAAAAAAAAATTAAGGGCAAAAAGACTTCCAATATTCAACAGTAAGAATAGATGTGCCACAGTTAAGGAAAGGAATAGTGACTAATTGGATAGTAACTGAAGTTGGTTCAGAGAAAAGTGACCAAGTCATACAGGATAATTTGAAGAAAATATTGATTATTTAACTTACCAATTTCATTATATTATGTTTATTAACTTTACCAAACTATGTCATATTATTAACTTTAACAACAACAACAAAGCTTGGCAATGGGAGAGGGAAATCACAGAATCTGAGGGACTTCAGAGTCTTTCCCAGTCCTCTTAATTCTACTGCCTTCACTCTGTTGCTGAATATAGTTTATTTGTACATGGCAATTTGCATGTTTTCTCTCTCATTAGATTGTGAGCTCCTGGTGGGCACAGACCATTTTTAGCCTTTCTTTATATCCTTAGTGCTTAGCACAGTGCCTGCTACATAGTAGGCGCTTAATACATGCTTATCAAGTGAGAACTAACCTGTACTTGATTGAGATTCATTGTAGTGACACTGCTAAGTCATAATCATTCAGACTTTGCTTTAAGCTCTCCAATGAGGGGGAACCAATTATATTCCAATTACTACTTTACTCCTTTTCTACATCTGTACAGTTTTAATTGTTAAAAAGTTTGATTTTTATCAAGTCTAGACCTGCCTCTAAAACTTCCACTTACTGCTTCTAGTTCTGCCCTCTGAGGCCAAGGAGAACAAGTTGAATTTTTTTTCCCATATGATAATTCTTCAAATTCTTGAAGACATTTATCATTCATGTCCTCCTCTTAGACATCCTCAGATCCCTAAATTGATTCTTGTATCCTTGGATGGTGTGATCTCAAGTCCCACCAACCTGTTCTCCCTTCTCTAGACACTGTCCAGTGCATTAGTGTCCCTTTAAAAATATAGTGACCAGAAGTAAACACAACACTTCAGATGTGAATTTACCAGTATGGAATATAGTTTTTGAATAATTGAAGGATTATTGTCAGGGCCAATGGGTAGTGATTGATAGAGAACAGCTATCTGAAAAATGGAATAGTGGTGAGTTTCCCATCACTGGAAGCATCCAAGTGGAAACTGGATGATCTGTAGGTGTTGGACAAAATAACTTTCCAACTATCAAGAATTATGAGCATTTTACATGCCTGGCTGCATTTTATCTCTGCATTTATCTCTGTACTTTGAGGTTTGCAGCACTCTTTTATACACACACACACACACTTCCCCCCCCCCAATTACTTGTTAAAACAATTTTTTAACATTTGGTTTTTTTTTAAAATTTTGAGTTCTAAATTCTATCCTTCCCTCCCACCTTTCCCCCTCCCTGAGACAGTAAGCAATCAGGTATATATTATGCATGTGCAATCATGTAAAACACTCTTTAGAAGTTATCTCATTTGAGCCTCACAAAAACCCTATTAAGTTAGGGACCAATATTATCCCCATTTTACAAAAGAAGAATCTCAGGTTGGGAGACATTAAGTAACTTGGCTAGTGTCATACAACTTATTAATATATGAGGCAGGATTTGAATTTACATCTTGACTCCTCCATTTTTTTTCACATTGCCTGGATTGGTTTTCCTCAATATCTCACCCCAGTTTGAGAGCAACATTTACTGTTGCTTAAGAGGATGAGAAAAGGCTGCCTTTCTATGACCAATAATAATAACAATTTATGCTTATGAAATACTTTCATGCTTGGAAATTACTTTAATTATGATAACCATATGAGCTAAGCAGTGCAATTATTATATCATACCTATTTTGTAGATGAGAAAATTTAAACTCACGGAGGTTAAATGATTTTCTCTGTTCACATTGTAAATGTCAGAGCCAGGTTTCAAACCCACGTCTCCTAATTCCAGATCCATTGTTCATTCCACTATGCCATCAGCCAGTCAAACCTATTGCTTTTCAGGAGTAGGCTCTCTGAGGACTGGTTTCTCCTGAGAGAGACATGTCTTTTCTCAAATTCTCAAGTGATTCTTGAAACATTTTTCACACTTTACAAAGTGTTTTTGTGAGTCACAAGATTACATTAAAAAGCTTTGACAGTCAGTAATTCCCTTGATTCACATTGATAAATGTGGCCCCCAATTTCTTAGTCATATCTCTCTATGTAGAAAACAGAAAAAGTTCATTCCTATACTTCACTAATAACATTTGTCATTAGCACTGTTAAAAACTTCCTTATTTTCAACTGTAGAGTTTGCATTAATAATCACTCACGTATAGAACTTTAGTCCTTGTGAAATCTATTCCTCACAATAACCTTGTGATGTAGGTATTGAAAATATTATTATCCCCATCATACAGGTAAGAAAACTGAGGCTTTAAGAAGTCAAAAAGTTTACCTATGATTGTAGAGCTAGTAGGAGACTGAGGCAGGAAAATGGCCAACATAAGAAAAGATGGGAATAGTTAACGTTGGAAGGGCTATGGAAAGATAGTACATTAATACATTGTTGGCAGAGCTATGAATTGGTCTGGAAAGCAATTTGGAATTATGCTAAGAGAGTGACTCAGATGCCCACACTTTTGACCCAGAGATTCCACTGCTAGGCAAATATCCCAAGAAGGTCAAAGACAGAAATGTTCCATAAATGCCAGAATATTCCAAGCAGCATTTTTTACAATAGCAACGAATGGAAACAAAATAGATGTCCATGAACTGGGGAATGGCTAAGCAAATTGTGGCACATGAATGTAATGTAACATTATTGTACGTTAAGAAATGATGACTATGCAAAATTCAGAAGAGCATGGGGAGGCTTCTGTGACTTGTCAAAGAATTAAGTTAGCAGAACCAGGAAACCAATATACAGAATGAATACAACAATGAACATGGAAATAACAAGAAAAAAAACTGAACACAGTATAATGATAATGATCAAGCTTGGCCCTGGAGAAGAGGTGGGGGAATGAATCTACCTCCCTTCTTTGCAGAGAGATGGAAACAGAACACTGCATATACTATCAGCCATGGTTGGTGTGAGGATTGCTTTTGCTGAATCAAATTCTTGGTAATAAGGCACGGCTTGCTGAATGGGGTGGGGGTGGGGAGAGATATATTTAGAAATGAAGGTAACATAAAAACAAAAGATAACAAGCATATTAATAGTCCGAGTTAGGATTCAAATTCAAGTTCTTGACTCTGAGCCCAGTGCTTCATTACTATACGGTGCCTCTTGGCATTTTGTGTCTCTGCATTTTATCTTTTACATTTTTGTATTGTATCTTCTTCCTGTTATTGTGAAAAATTAATTAATAGTTTGTAAAATATCATCAATTTTGTGATAGATGCTAGACACGCTAATTATGCGTTATTTAGATTTCACAATTACAAGACCCAGATTCCTCTTCACTGTCAATGTGTCAACAATGCAATGGTATGTTAGAATAAATCATAGCAAACAAGGCATGCCATATGATGCAAGAGATGGAGAAATTGCTCCTCTAGGAACCTGAAGATAATTGGTTCAAATAATTTGGCTTTAGTGCTGGAACCAAGTAGTCAGTTTTGGAGTTTGGCAAGGCCCAGTGGAAAATAACTTAACTAAAATAACTCAAGGATTTTGTCAAGGATCACTTCTCCTTAGGACATGTACTTAATAGGGAGCCAGTCAGTCAATAAACATTCATTAAACCCTATTACGTGCCAGGCATTTTGCAAAACACCAAGGATACAAAAAGAGGGAAAATACAGCCTCTGTCCTCAAGAAGCTTATAATCTAACATGGAGTTAGGATGGCAGAGTCATAAGAAGTAGTGTAGTGAGATCCCATCTATGAACTCCTCCAAACAGATCTAGAAAAATGCACCAAATTGAATCTTGATGGGAAAATCCAGATAAAGTCATAGTGAATCCTTTGTCCATTCTAGCTCAGCATAGGGAGAGAGACAAGAAGTACCCAGAAAAAGGCTGTGTCTTAGGGCAAGGGGAGGTTCCAGACCCATATGGGGAACTCCCAGACTTATATTGGTGCACTTCAAAGGGGACAGTTACAAAATGGCAGCTTTGTCATACCCTACCCAGATCCAGGTCATAGATTCAGGGTGGAGCGAGAAGGGGACCTGTAAAGAGGGATAGAGTTCCCATTTCTGAGTCAGGAGGCACTGGGTGGTATACAAAGAAAGGAGGAAAACCAAAAGCCAGTAGCAGCTGTAGTTTGGCTTAGCCCCTAGACTCAGAGTAGTATTTTTCTTCTAGCATTTGGCCCAGGAATAATCTAGAATAACCAAGACAAAAATACTAGAATAAGGAAGAATAACTAAGGCAGGAATCTCAGATGAAAGAGGAGCCTATAATTTTGCCACTTTGAACCAACAGAGCTTTCCAGCTAACTAACAGGGGTGGAGTCCAGCAGCAGTTTACTCTTGCAAGGTCCCAAACTCTGATCAGGAATTTACAGAGCTCAGAGCAGGGGGACAGAAAACTGATTTGACCCTACATCAAACTACTTTGGGATCACTGAAAGCTTGCAGGTCCACAATCTGTCCCTGAGATCCTGGAATAACAAAACACTCAATACTCCAGGAAAGCAACAACAGGACCAACCCAGAATTTCCCTATAGAAGTATGGCAGATACCAGCCCTAATATCAAAACCAAAGTCAGGAAGTAGGGTGGAAGAATGGAAAAAAAAAAACTCCACCATGAGCTCTTATGTTGGCAAAGATGGCTGCTGAAGACAAAAGTATAGAACTGAATGATGCCAAAATTTCTGCAAGCACAACTCGGGTAAAATTCAATTAGAGTTCCTGGACAAGATAAAGCAAGAATTTAAAAAAGAATTAAGAAATGTTTTTATAAATGAAAGGAAAGTACTTGAGGAAAAAATTGGAAAAGAAATGAGAGATACAGAAGAAAGAATTGGAAAGGGAATTAACAACTTGGCACAATAGTCACAAAACATTGTTTAAGCAAGAAAATCAGAATGGCCTAAAAGGAGCTATTGACTCCATGAGGCAACTAGAAATATTAAACCAAGTTGAAAGACTGGGAAAAAAAAGTATAAGACATATTGTAGTAAAAGCAACTACCCTGGAAAACAGATTGAGGAGAAAAAAATTTAAGAATCATTGGACTATCTAAATGCCATGACCAAAAAAAGAGCCTAGACTTGATATTCCAAGAAATCTTAAAATTTTGCCCATAGGGAAAAATAGAAAGAATTCACCCAGTCACTTTTTGAAGGAAACCTCAAAATGAAAACTCCCAAGAATGTCATAGCCAAAATCCAAGGTCAAGGAAAAAATAATGTAAGCAGCCAGAAAGACAGGATTTCAGTATTGAGCAGCTGCAGTCAGGATCACACACGATTAAGTGAATACCACCATAAAGAAGAAGAGAACTTAGTACATGATATTCCAGAAGGCAAAAGATATGGGCTTATCAAGAATAATACACCCAGAAAAAGTGAGGAAAATGCTACAGGGGAAAAGTGGATCTTTAATGAAACAGAGGACTTCCAAGTAATCCTGATGAAAAGACCAGAGCAGCAGAGAAACTTCAAAGTTCAGACAAGAGTGAAGATCAATATAAAAAGACACATACAAATAAACAGTGATAAAGGACTAAACAGAGATCCACTACTTTCCTTCAAATGTGGAGATATGATACACGTCTCCTCTGAACCCTACCATCGTCAGGGTCCATAGAGGGAGTCCAATTAGAGAAGTGGGATTGGTTCTGTTTTGTCTTGATGATCCTAAGAAAAGAAGGGAAAGGGAGGGTGACAGAAATACATTGCAAGGATAGGGGAAAAGGAAAGGAAAGTTAGGGGAAATTATCTCACATAAACAAGGTACACAAGTAGAAATCTGTATAAGCAAGGAAGAGGGTGTGGAGGAAGCAACTAACACTTGAACTTCACTCTCATCTGAACTGATCAAAAGAAGGAAGAATACACACATGCACAGAGTCAGGTTCAGAAATACATTTCACAAAACAGGGAAATAGGAAGGAAAAAGGAGAAGGGGCTGGGAAAATTAGAGAGAGAGGGTAGATAAAGGAGGGGTCAGTCCTGAGCAAAACAAACTCTTTCAGTTGTTTTTCAATCATGTCTCTGTGATTCTATTTTGGGGTTTTCTTGGCAAAGATACTGGAATGGCTTGCCCATTTCCTTTTCCAGGTCATTTTACAGATGAAGAAACAGAGGCAAACAGAGTTAAGTGACTTGCCCAGGGTCACACAGTTAGTAAGTGTCTGAGGCCTGATTTGAACTCAGGAAATTGGGGAATGGATGAACAAATTATGGTATATAAATGTAATGGAATACAATTGTGCTGAAATTTATCAGAGTAATGACCAACCAGGATTCCAGAGGACTATTGAGAAAATACATTATCCACCTTCTATTACTGAGGACTCAGAATGCAGAATAAGACAAATATATATATATATATATATATATTGACATGGTCAATGTAGAAATTTGTTTTGATTGACTATACATTTTTGTAATGGGTTTTGTTTTTGTTTTTCTTGTGTTCTTAGTTGGGGAGGTGGGTGGTCATACTGGGCTTTGTTATTCTAAGTTTAAAAATATCTGGTTTGAGATGGTAATAACAGAATTAAGGAAAGTTAGAGCTGGAAGGGGCTTTAGAAATTATCTGTCTAGTCCAGGGGTGGGGAACCATACATAGCCTTGAGGCCAGAGGTTCCCCACCCCTGATCTAGTCAAACAATTTCATGTTACATATGACAAAACAGAACCATAAAGAGTGTAGTAAAGTCACACAAGTAACAGCGATAGAATTGAGCCTAGAATCAGGTGTCTTTATTCTCAATCTAGTATTACTCCATACTGACTTGGTCTTCCTGAAGATAGCTCAGCTCAAGATCACCTACCCATGAAGCCTTTCCTGATTCCCTCAGATGTTAGGGCCTCCTCACCATCAAGATTACCTTTTATTTATTTCATTATATGTTTTGCATAAATACATATATGCATATATATATATATATATACACATATATATCCATATTGTCTACCTTGATGGAATATAAGCTTCTTGAAGGCAAAGACTATTTCGTTTTTGTTTCTGTATTCCCAATATCTAGCACGGTGTCTGACATATAATAGGTCTTTGTTGATGCATTGTCTTCCTTAATATCAAGCCTAAATCTGCCTCTCTGGAATTCTAACTAATACTCAAAATGATCTCTGGGGTCAATCAGAACAAGTCACATCTTCCAAGTGACATTCTTCAAGTATTTCAAGATAGCTATCATGTTATCCATGTAAAGTCTTCTCTTTCCAAGCCAAAACATGAGGGGAAAAAAATCAAACTGTCTTCATCCTCAGGAAGCTTACATTCTATCAGAGAAGAAAAGATGCATGCTAAAAGTATAAAGGTGAGATTTTTTAAAAAAATAAATCAAACAATTCACCCCACTCCACTTAAAGTAATTGTTAATATACCTCGATATCTTCATAAGGGGAGAACAAGTCTCAACTTGGTGATGCCTTCAGGATTGTCTATAAAATATCAAGCTAGCTTAGAACCTGAATTATTCAAGAGACAGGATCAAGAGTGGCTACAGTAAAATTCCTAAGGGGTAGCTTCTTGGGGATGGAAGGAAAGGAGAGGTCATAGCTTATGTCTCTTTCCCTCCCACCTCTGGCTGGAAGAGGACGTTGTGAGTTTTAAAGGGTCAGGAGGATTTTGGATTTGCATCTTCCCATGAGTGCCCTAGCATTGTCCTCTGAGATACCAGTGGCTGGTGGCTGTGTCTGCATCAAGAGCTAAAAACAAACTGGATGTGATGCTAGAGGCATGTTTATAAGGATTCCAGTAAGAAACTACATTATATTTAAGAGGAAATTCTTGAGAACTCCAAAAAGGGGAGCAAAAGACATCTTGAACCCAGGAGATGGGAGCTATTTCTTTGCCACATATAATATCCAATCTTGAGTCCACTTTCTCTCGGACTCTAGATAAACTTATGAGACAGTGTCACCAACTTTTGGGAGGAAATTTTGTGCCAATCTTTCTTACCATACTACCCTATTAAATATCCTTTTCTAAAAGCTAACAAGTCTGGCTAACTAATTGGTAATCAACTGATAATCACAGAAGGAAGTATACTGATGGGGGCTCATGAGCAATAGCACTAGGGGAAAAAAACGACAACAACAAACCTCTAATCTCACACGGCTACTCCTAGAACCCTGAAGGTCAGGATTTGTAAACCTGAGTCATCAGTACCAGTAGGTGTAGGGATAGTCATCTTAGAGCACGTGCTACATAAGTATGCACAAAATACATGTGATGTGAATATTTTTACTAAGTGTGTGTGGGGGGAGAGGGGGGTAGGCGATGGCACCTGCAGCTACGGGATCAGGAAAGGCTTCATGCAGAAGATGATACCTGAGCTGAGTTGTGAGGAGAAGCAGGGATTCTAAGAGATAAAGGTGAGGAAAGAATACACTCTAGTTTAGGGGTGGGGGTGGAAGAGTCCAGCAGTTTAAAGGCAAGGAGATAAGAGAAAGAGATAAGAGACAGAATGCAGGAGAATTTGGCCAGACCATAATGTATGAAGTAATTATAATAAAGATGGAGAGGAAGAATTTTCTAACGATTAGAACTATACAGCAGTGGAATGAATGGCCATAGTAGAGAGTGGATTTCCTCTCACTGGAGATCTTTCAACAGAGGTTAGGTAACCACTTGTCATTGGTGTTGTAGAGGAAATTCTCTTCTAGACATGAGCTGGACTAGATGGCTCTGATGTCCCTTCCAACTCCCAAGATTCCGTGATTCTGGAATGAATCTGTAATGGTGAGATTTTGGGCACTGTGACAGATGGTAGGGGTTGATACCTTAGATACTGTGACCTGCTCACTGTCCCTGAAATCATGCGACAAAATAGACTGCTGCTGGCTCTATGTACTCTTTAGGGATGCCTCTATTCCCAGTGCCCATGTTACCTCGATTCCCCCCCTTCCTCAAAATCTCAGGAAAGTAGAATCTGATGAGCGAATTTATACTCAGGTGTCCATATCTTAGTGTATCATCTCTATCAAGGGGGTCTGCATTTTAAAGGAGATTGTAGAGGGTAATGCTTAAGCCAAAGGAATGAGTCCCTAATAGTAGAAATAAATATGTTGTGGGAAATCAGAGAGAAAGATTTTTTTAGGAGGCTTTCTTAGGCCTCTCAAATCTCATGATTGTAGTTGAATTGTCATTTGTCTACAAGGAGGGCCAGCTGTGGATAATCTCAGCTCTTTGTAAACTCCACTTCAAGATGTATCTTATAGACAGTAGAAGATGGGATTATCTAAAGGGATTGACAGCCCTGATGACAGATAGTGCCTGCCTGAGCCATGATACTTAATTCAATTGTGCCATCTATCATAGACACACAAGGATGCTATATTGTGTGAAAGCTGAATGGTCCACATAGATGACAGTTAAAACTTATCAGCTTGAGGGAAGAATGATGCACTCAGCCTATTGCCAAGAAAGGCACTTACAATCATTCAATGAATGTTTTCTATGATCTGGCCCCAACTTCCTTTTTCAGTCTTATTTCCCTTCATACCACTCCTGCCAGCCCCCTGCCTCATGTTCAGAATGACTGGACAATTACAGGTACCTGAACATGTCCTGTGTTTCCTCAACTCCATATCTTTGGTTTGGACAGCTCTTCCACCTCGAATATCCTTTCCTTCCTTGACCTATCTAGGTCATACATCTGCTCTGAGCCACAACTCAAATATCATCCCCTCCAAGAAGCACTCCCCAAAGAGATCTTTGACTTTTCTTAATTAAGAGAGTACCTTGTGGGTCTATAATTGCACCTTCACATTTTACCTTCTGAGACAAGGTTTTGTATTTAAAAAAAATTCATCTCTCTTATAAGACTTTACAGGGACTGATCATATTCCTTTTTTTTTCTTTTTAAAAATTGTTTTGAACTAGATAAACTCCAGTAAGGAGGAAGGGAAGGGAATAAGCATTAATATAGCACCTTTTATGTTCCAGGTACTATGCTAAGTATTTTTTGCAAATATTATCTCATTTGATCCTCACAACAACCCTGGGAGGTACATGCTATACTTATTCCCATTTTAGAGTTGAAGAAACTGAAACAATAGATGTTAAGTGACTTACACAGCTAGAAAGTGTCTGAGGTTGGATTTGAACTCAGTTCTTCCTAACTCCAGGCCCAGTGCTCTGTCCATGGTGCCACCAGCTGCCAATAAGTATGAACATTTTTATATACAAAGAATAGAAAAATGGGATTGTCTATGACACCACAAATACTGATTACACACAGCTTGTATTTTTAAAAGTATATAATAAATTTAACATATTAATTTCAAAGCTATCCTGCTTGTTTATGTCTCCCTGTGAATTTCCTCTTATTTTCTTTTGTGCATTTTTAAAGTTTTTGGATGAATTTAGTAAATTAATAATAATAGCTAGCATTTATATAGTACTTACTATATACTAGGCATTGTGTTAAGTGCTTTAAAATAATTTCATTTGATCCTTACAACAACTCTGGAAGGTAGGTGCTATTATTATCCCCATTTTACAGATGGGGAAACTGAGTCACACAGATGTTAAATGATTTGCTCTGGATCACATAGCTGGTAAATGTATGAGGCTAGATTTGAACACAGGGCTTTGTGAGACCAAGCCCAAGGATGTATTCACCGTGCCACCTAGCTGCCTATATACTTTTTTTTCCTCCTTTTTTTTTTTTGGCTATCACTAACCCTCTCAACTTCCCTTATCCTCTCCTTCCACCTCAAATAAAAAAGTGTCTTCCTTCTTTGTAATAATTAAACATAATTAAACAAAAAATGCCTACATTGGCCATGTTCAATGGCCATGTATTGCTCATTTTGTACTTATGGTCCTGTATCTTTCTGCCAAAAGACCTGCTCCTCTGGAGTTGTGGTTTTATTCTTGTTTAATTCTTCATAGCAACTAGCAGGATCCGTTGTCCATAGCAAGCCTTGGAGTGCAAAAAAGTATAGCGGAAAGACCAATGGGGTTTGAGGTAGAAGACCATGGCTCAAACTCTGTCTCTGCTGCTTGCTACATGGGCAAGCTCTTTCACCTCTGAGGATCTCACCATCATGGGATCATAGGAACATGGAAAGTCCATCCAGTCCAATCCCTTCATTTTATAGTTGGGGAAGCAGAGTCCCCAAGAGTTAAAGTGACTAATACAAGGTAATGCACGTGTAGTGAGTGTCAAACAAGGATCATTGGTACAATAGGGATAATGGTGAAGGTGATGGTGATGATGATGTCAACGATCATGATGAAGATACATGTAGAGCCTACTTTACAAAATTGTGGGGAGAGTGCTCTGTATACTTTAAGGCACTATATGAATGTGAGCTATACGTTAGTAGGTTCTCAATAAATTTGTATTGAATCACTGACCTGGTTCAATGCCATGAATATTTATTAAATGCCTGTTGTTAAGGGAGACTTTGTATTCATTTCAGGATGGCTGTCTATGGCTATAAAAAAGCCTCACATCTGGTCCTCCCTTCTCTCTGCATGATTATACAGTATTTTCTTGATTGAAAGTATGCAACTTATTTGCTATCTTAATGGAAGCTCATATATTCCCTTACCATAAGCGTGGGAAGCAAACTACTGTTGAGAGAAAGAAGGGACTAATGTATAAAGGGGAGCTGAAAGGCAGAGGTGAGGTCCAAGGCAACATGATACCATGGGAAGAGTTGTGGATTTGAGGCCAGTGATTCTGGGTTCAAATCCTCATTCTGGCCATTTACCCTCTGGGTCAGCTGGGACAAGTCACTTTACTCTCTTGGTCTCAGTTTTCTCATCTGTAGAGACAATGTTGGACTCAATGACCTCTAAGGTCCCTTATATACTGAAATCTCTGACGCTATGACCTCTCAAGAGACAGACAGGACCTCAAAAATGGTTTGGCTACCTACTATCAGCATGGGGTGAAATGATGTTATATCAGTTGGTATATAGGAGCCTACGTCCAGAAATTCAGTTTAGAAAATAAATGAAAAAACAAAAACATTTTCCTCTATCCCTGCTTGGTAAGACTTGATCCTAAAAATAAGTTGGTGATAGTGTATTTCCACTCATTATCAGTTAGGGACAGGGGATTTATCAGCTATTACAGTTTCCTAGAATCACAGAACTTTTGCCATGGAAAGACTCCGGAGGTCACTGAGGTTAACAAATGAAGAAGCTAACGCCCAGAGAGGTCAAGCTCAAGGTCATATAGGTAGTTAGTGCCAAAGCCAGGGATAAAACCTAGATGTTCTGACTCAAAATCCAGTGTACTTCCCCCTCTACCACACCACCCCTGAAATCATACAAATGCCTTGAAGCAGTCGCTGAGTGATGCTGAGTAAATGGTTTCTCCTCTTTTCTTCAGCTGAACTGAGAAGAGCTGTTTTCTCTGAAGTGCTAGCAATCAGGCACTGAGGATTTCAATGGAGGTTACCTTTTAGGTCTTTGGATCAGGGCAAGGGAATAATTAGCAGCACAGAGGAGAAATGTGACACTGCAGATGTGACAACCTAGAAGTTTATCCTCAAGAAAAACCTGGTGCCTCATTATGCCCATCAAGCTCCTGACTGTCAGCTTTTCCTGACTTGCCAGGGCATCACTGCAACAGCCGCATTTGAAACATGACCATACAGACTACAGAGGTGTGACTGCCAAAAGGCTTCAGGGATATTTAAAGCAGAATTCCTTCAAGTCTTCTAGCTGCCCAAGAATGGAAAACACTAAGGATACCTCAGTATTTATTTTTTAAGAGATGAAAGATTCAGTAGCTAGAACTGAAATCATAATGAGAATTTCTCCCTTGGGGAATTAGTGGGAGATCTATTCTACTGGCAAGGAAATGGAGATACAGATATATTTTGCCCAAAACCACTTGGTAGATCAGAGTTAAAAACACTAGTCCTTTTCCCTTTGGTTCAGCCTTCCTTAGACCCACAAAGGTCATGTAACTCATAGAATCATTAGAATTTCAGCACTGCTTAAGGTATCTCAGAGAACTGGGCTGAAATTGTCTTCTTTGTGAGGGAAAGGACCCTTCAGGCTAGAGTCCACTACATTTATTCATCCTTGAGCCTCTACTGTGCACAAGACACTGTGTTGGGCTCTGTAGGAAATTAAAAAGAGCCTAACTCTTTGGGATTTTTGCCTTCAAGGAGTGTGGAATCTAGTAGAAGAGGTAAGATTGGGGGCAGCTAGGTGGTGCAGTGGATAGAGCAATGACTCTGAAGTCAGGAGGACTTGAGTTCAAATCCGGCCTCAGACACATAACACTTACTAGCTGTGTGACCCTGGGCAAGTCACTTAACCCCAATTGCCTTAAAAAAAAAAGAGGTAAGATGGGTACATAGGGATAGGGGGTAGGACCAGTTCCGGGATTTCACTGGTATAATGAATTTCCAGATGAGGAAACTTCATCTGCCAATACAGGTCAGTGCAATCTTTTCAGTTTATAGTGAAGAGCTGCTTGAAGCACTGAGAACTTATGTGACGTGCCCAAGTTTGCACAGATGGCAGGACCGTTTCCAAGGCCAACCCTCTGTGCGCAATTCTATGCTGTTTCTCAAGACAGGTACAGAAATAACTATAATACTGGAAGAACATGTTCAGTGCCCCAAGAAAGAAGATTAAAGGCCATTGTAGTTCAGATTAGGGAGGGATGCTATCTAGTTGAAAGTCTTAAGGGATACTTCCTGAACAAGTGGCATTTGAGCTGGGCCTTGAAGGATGGATAGGATTTTAACAGATGGAAATTGGGGGCATGGTAGGAGAGGGATGGAATTCCTGGCCAGGGGAACAGAATAATCAAATGTTTGAAGGTGGGAATGTCTGGGAAATGCTCAAGAAGTAGTGAATTGTTGAGCTTTGACAAAGTCTAGGGTTCACGTCAGAGAATAGTGGGACACAACTGATGAGGTGAGCTGGGACCAGATAACGGAAGACTTTGAATATCAAGTTAAGTACTTCAGCCTTGATTCATTAGGCAGTGGGGATCTACGGGGGGGTTTTGATCAGGGGAAGTTCATGGTTCTTGGAATTTGGAACTGGAAGGTATATTAAAGACTATTTAGTCCACAGGTTCCCAGCCTGGAGTACGTGTACCCCAAGAGGGTATGAGAAATTAATTAATCTCTTTAAGAGGGTATGGGAAATTAATTAATCTCTTTATTATATTTCTTATCAACATATGCATAGTAAACTCTATTATTGGTTCTTTTCACATTGAATAAAAGGCTATAGGAAGGTTTATTAAAAGCCAAGGGATACAAAGACCAAAAAAGGTTGGGAATCCCAGATATATATCATTTTAAAAGATGAGAAAACTCACCTCTTAGGTTAAAAATATTTTTTAAAAGGTTAAAAAAGGGTGAGGAGGCTCAGAGAGTCTGAGGGATATACTCAAGTTTTCACAGCTGAATCAGAGGTGCAGAGATATCTGCATATCTATTTATATCCTCTCTTGTGTATATTTTCCATTTGTATCAGAAATACTTTGGCAGGATTTTTCCATCACGAAGTTATGCATTAATGCCATAGCCTATCTTCAAGGTCCTTTCAGAGGGTAAAATGAGAAATTGAACCTAAGAAGAAAACAGTTTTTGAAATGCACACTAAAAATCAAACACTTAAATAAACCCAATATCAGCATCTTGAACATCACACCTATAGCTCCTCCAGCTGCTCTATGTAGACTAATCTGGGTAGCAGCAGTATCAGCATCAGCCGATGATTTCATTTGACTGGGATCTCCCGGGGTTTCAGATAGAGTTCGTGTTTGGGAGAAGTCAGAGGAGAAGGGCTTGGGAAAGGGGACTGCACGTGAGGAATGGCCACTGGTCACAGGCATCCCTCCCCGACTTCAGGTTTATTTCTTAATTGCCTCATTTTCCCTTTTTCTCCTTTCAAGTTTCATTCCTGTTGCCTGGTGATCACGATTATGACAACAGACTAAAGGAGCGTATTTGAAAATACATCTTTCTTATCAGTGTAAGTTTTCAACCACTCTTTCATTTCATTTCCTAGCCCTACAGAGCTAGTATGGCTTCATCAAGAACAGGTCAGGCCAGACTATAACCTTATTTCCTTTTCTGACTGAGTTACTAAACTAGAGCATAAGGGGAATGCTGGAGATAGGGTCTGCCTGTATTTAAGCAAAGCATTTCATTAAGTATCTCATACTATTTTTTTTTTTGGTGGGAAAGAGGGGAGTGATATGGACCAGATGAGAATGACAAGCAAGTATTCTTAACCCTTCTTTGTAGGTCATGGATCCTTCTGTTAGGCGGGTGAGACTACGAACCTCATGTTTTTAAATACATAAAAATAAATACATAGAGCTTCAGAGGAAACTAATTGAAAAACAATTATCAATATATATATGTTTTTAAAAAATACAAATTCATGCATCCCAGGTTAAGAATCCACTGCACTAGATGAACTCAGAAAAGGCCAAATAATAAGACAAGCAAAGTGGATGTTAATGGTTCAATGTTAATTTGGCAGAATGTCTCCAGGGGAACGCCTCGGGGATCTGTGCTTAGCTCTGTGCTGGTTAACACATTTTCATTGATGACTTGGATAAAGGCATAGATGGCATGATCATCAGATTTATAGATGTCATAAAGCTAGAGGCATAGTTAACACATTGGGTGACAGAGTCAGGATCCAAAAAGTTCTTGGCAGGTCAGAGCAAAGGCCTGAAACTAGCAAGGTGAAATTCAATAGAGATTAAAAGTAAAGTTTTATATTTGGGTTAAAAAAATCGGCTTCATAAGTACAGGATGGGGGAGGCATGGTTAGATGGCAATTTGTCTGAAAAGGATCCAGAGTACTGCCAGCTCAGTGTGAGTCAGCAATTTGATGTAGAAGCCAAAAAAAAAATCTAGTAAATCTAGGGCTGCATTAAAAGAGGTGTTGCTTTTTTGGAATAAGGAGCTGATAATTCCTCTGTACTCTTCCCTGGTCAGATAACTAACGATGATGATGATAATGGTAGCCAGCATTTATATAGCACCTTAAAATTTGCATAGTGTTTTATGTATATTATTCTATCATCACAACAACTGTGGGAGGTAGAAGCTATTATTATCCTCATTTTACAGATGAGGAAACGGAGGCAAAGAGGCTGTGACTTGCCCAGTGGCAAGTTGGTTTTGAACTTCAGTCTTCTTGATATGTGAGGTTGGACTAGAACTTAGGTCTTCTTGACATCAGTTTATCAACTGTGCTAACTTGCTGCCTACAAATGGAGAATTGCATTCAGTTCTGGGATTCACAGTTTAAGCAGGACGCTGAAGTTGTAGAACATTCAGAGGAGGGCAACAGGGATTATGAGGGCTTTGACACCATGTCATTAGTCCATATGATAAGAGGATTGGTTGAAGGATTTTTAGTTTAGTTTAGTTTATGCAAAAGGAAATTCGTGGAAGACATAATGGTTGTGTTCAAGTATTTGAAGGGTTGTTATATGGAAGAGCGATTAGACTTGATCTGATTGGCCCCAGAAGGCAAAACAAGCAACAATGAGTGGAAGAGGCAAAGTAACAAATTTAGGTTTGATGTCAGGAAAATTTCCTAAGGATTAGGGTTGTCCAAAAGTGGAATGAACTGGTTTGGGAGGTGGTGGGTTCTCCCTGCTGGGGAGGCTTCAAGTTGATGATCACTTGTAGGGTACGTTATAATGGGGATTCCTTTTTGTATGGATTGAACTGGGTGACTGTTGGGTTCCCTTCCCATCCCAACATTCTATGTTATTGGGATACAGTGGCAGAAACTTTTTTCCTGGATTTTATTCACCAATATCCACAATACTCAGGGTTTGGGGTGCGTGTGTGTGTGTGTGTGTGTGTGTGTGTGTGTGTGTGTGTTCAGAATTCACTTAGATTTCAAACCATTGACTTTTAACCTTTCAACATTTTGGAGAAATATTTTTTCTTGTATCATTCAGGCAGCTAGTGCTCAATAACTTCCATACTTGGGTAGATCTATGAGCTCACTGATGAAGGTATACTCTCTTTAATGATGCATAACCCATGTTGTGGCAATATGCAACCCATCCAAACCTGACATGCTATCATGTCCCCCTTAATTCTCTTCTAGACCAAACATCCCTAGCATGATTCATGGACAAGAATTTGTTGTCCTATAAAGTGGCCATGTGGTCAACTTCAACCTACTGGGGGCCTTGCTTTAGATCAGGAATAGGGACTCTGTGGCCTCAAGGCCACATGTAGCCCTCTAGGTCCTCAAGTGCAGCCCTTTGACTAAATCCAAACGTCACAGAACAAATCCCCTTAAGGCCTCGAGGCTGCAGGTTCCCCATCCCGGCTTTAGGTCTTTTGACAAACTGTGGACACCACTGGACTGTCCACTGGGTTATCCCTTGGTCTTGCTATGTGACTAGCCCATGGATGTCATTTGGAAAATCTGTGCAGGCTCTTTCTAGAATTATAATGCATTTTTCTGTAAGCAACCTGATAAGTTGAATGTACCTTAAAGAATGAAGGGAAAACTGAGCTTTAAAATGTAGTGCAATCATACATTTTTATATTCTGATAAAGAAAGAAGAAATAAGGAAATAGGTCACAAAAGCTATAAGAAGAAACCCTCAGGTATAGACTCACTATAAAGAAAGGGTGGTCATTGGAGGCCATCTTCATGAGATTTACATATTTAAATTGTACAGTGGGAGATTCAGATTAACTTACTGCAGTGGTTGCCTACTTGAGGACATGAATCCAGGAACCTGGTGAGGTCATTTAAACCATGTCCATCCTTTAGATTCAGTAGCTTCAGCATCCTGGTTAAAAGAGCATTTTATTTAATTAATTTTTTTTTGTGAGGCAATTGGGGTTAAGTGACTTGCCCAGGATCATGCAACTAGTGAGTATCATGCGTCTGAGGCCAGATTTGAACTCAGGTCCTCCTGATGCCAGGACTGGTGCTCTATCCATTTGCACTATCTAAACTCAACAACCTTTTCTGACTTTCTATTGCTTAGAATTTTGATTTTTCCTTTCTGAAAATAGTCCCTGTAAATGCTTTCTATTGTTGTTGTCATTGCTATCATTATTATATTCCTAAATAAATATTCTCTTCCTTCTCCTACCCATTGAACCATCCCTTACAATAAAGAAATGAGGATTAATAAAAGAAAGTAAAAAGAAAACAGTTCAGTAAATCTCACCAACATGTGTACCAGATTTGACAGTCCTTAGTATTGCATACCCCTGGTGCTCCACCTCTGAAAACAAAGTCAGGTGATTTTCTGCCCAAATTTCAATCCCTATAAACTATCAGGGAATTAAAAAAAAGTTTTTTAAAAAGAATGTTGACTTTTAGCCATAAAGAAAGATTGGCAATTTGCTTGGTGGTTGGTGTTAGGTAGACTTTTTCTATGTACTGTGGGTTTATAATCCATCAAAATATAATAGTTGAATTGAATTGCCTCAAGGGTTCTGTCCAAAGTGCTCATTCCAAAGACATGGTCATTTGCTATGCATAAAGTGAACAGATCACAGCATAGCTCTAAGTGAATATGGAAAGATGCTATGAATCATGTTTATTTGGGTAACCAGACTGTTGATGAGCATGTATATAGCACTGTCGAGGCAGTGTGACATAGGAGGAAGAATTCTGGAGCAGCAATATGGGTTCTAGTCCTGTCTCTGACACTAACTACTTGTGTGAGCGTAGACAGCCAACATTAATCCTCTAGGCTTGAATTTCCTTGTCTGTAAGATCAGAGGGATTATATATTCAAAGGGGCACCTAGGTGGTACAGTGGATAGAGCACCAGGCTTGCAGTCAAGAAGGCTCATCTTCCTGAGTTCAAGTCTAGCCTCACATACTTACTAGCTGGATGACCCCTGGTCAAGTCACTTACCCTATTTGTCTCAGTTCCTCATCTGTAAAAATGAACTGGAGAAGAAATGGCAAACCACTCAAGTATCTTTGTCAAGAAAACCTCAAATGGGGTCATGAAGAGTAGCACACAACTGAAACTACTGAGCAGATTCATTCAAAAGGCATTTATTAAGCACCTACTTGTGTGCCAAGAAATGATTCTTGGGGACATAAAGACAAAAAATGAAAGTCCATGCTTTTAAGGACTTATCTCCATTTTTTTTTTGGTAAGGGGAACAACATATATAAATGCAAACAAAACATATAAAATATAAATGCAACTTAAGTTCCAGGGGGAGCGCATTAACATCTCAGGGGTGGTAGTGGTGGAAATCAGAGTACAGCTCTTATAGTCACTGGCAGTTGAGCTAAATCTCGAAGGAAGATAGGGAGGTGAGGAAGGAGGGCAGTGAAGTGGTACAGTGGATAGAACATTGGGCCTAGAGTCTGGAAGGCCTGAGTTCAGATCTAGCTTCAGATACTTACTAGGTGTTTAACACTGGACAAGTCACAACATCTGTCTGCATTAGTTTCTTCATCTGTAAAAAGGGGATAATAACAGCACCTACCTACCTGGGTTGTTGTGAGAATCAAATGAGATAGTGATTGTAAATGCTTAGCATGATGCCTGGCACATAATAAGGGCTATATAAATGCTAGTTGTTATTTTGTTTTTCAGTCATTTCAGTCATGTCCAACTCTTTGTGACTCCATTTGGTTTTTTTTTTTTGGCAAAGATACTGAAGCAGTTTGCCATTTTCTTCTCCAGCTCATTTTTATAGATGAGGAAACTGAGGCAAATAGGGTTAAGTGACTTGTTCAGGATCACCCAGCTAGTAAGTATATGAGGCTGAATTTGAACTCAGGAAGATGAGCCTTCCTGACTCCAGGCCTGGTGCTCTAGCCACTGTACCATCTGGCTTCTCCTATTTAATTATGGCACTTAAGAAATGGGAGCTATGACATTTTCAAAGGCAAAGAGAAAATAGATGGAATGTCATGTACAGGGAAAATTTGGTGAGGCAGAGTGTACAATGAGTATGGCAGTTTGATGGTGTTAGGTGTACATTTTAGATGGCCTTGGGGCTGTGGAGTGGTAACCTATCAAAATGTCACCTCAATGGATGCTAGACTAGGTGATCTCTAAAGATCCCACTTAGCTCTAACATCCCAGCAGTAAAATTATGACACAGCTAGTTAACAGTTTATGTGAAAAAGATCTGATTAGTTTAGGGGATTATAAGCTCAAAATGAGGATCATAGGATTTCAATTTGAAAGGGACTTTAGTTTCATTTAATTTATTTCATCTAGGCCTGCACAACGTATGGCCTGACAATAAGGCCTGTGGGTGGTATGTTATGCAGGTCTGTTTTATATCCTCTACATTTTTCACGGGCTGCCCAAAATCCTTTGGTGGGTTGCAAGTGGTTCATGGGCTGTAAGGGTGTGCAGGCTGAATGTTGTGTGGGCTTGATTTAGTCCAACCCTTTCACTTTTTTAGATGAGGAAACTGAGGCAAAGAGAGGTAATACACTTTGGACAGGGTCACACAGGTAATGTGTTTCAAATGGATTCAGACTCAGAACCTTCATTTCTCAATTCAGGCCTCTTTTTCCTGTTTCATTCACAAGGTGATGTTTTGGCCAGAAGAATTAATGTAATCATATATTGCATAGACAGAGACATTAATAGAGGTATATTGTTGTTTGTCCTTCATTTTCGGAGAGGACCAATGACATCATGGGATGATGTCTTGACTTTTGAGTGAATTGGATTTAACTGAGGCAGAGTTGCACAAAGTCATCAGCCTCATTTTCTCTTCCAGAGTCATTGAAGTTCAATGGTAAAACCAAGGTAAGGATGACTGGCAATGGCCCAGGATGCACTGGATGACCTTGGCATCTTTGATGTCTGACCAAGCTGTAAGTACTCCACATCACCTGCTTCAACCACCTTCATGGCTGTTGGAACAAATTGTTCTTACCCACCCATTGCACTGGGGGAAGTCTTCACATGCTTGGGGTGGACATCCCCTTTAACTAATTGATGCACTTGAGGCCTGTTGGTTACCCTCAAGCTAGTTTAGTCCATCTCTGGAGATGGTTTTACTGAGGTATGGGTGCTGTGAATGCTATAGCTTCTTGGAGCTACAGGTGAGAGGTGAGTGGCAGGTGAAAACCAAAGATGAATGAGTGGCCTTTCCTTGTTCTGCACACTATGCTGCCCCATGGAGGAGGTATAGTGTACAGAACGAGGAACATTACCCTACTCTTGCTACAGCACATTTAGATCACAGAGTTGAAGTCGGGGTGCCGCATTTTATGAAGGGATTGGTAAGCTAGAGACTGTACAGAACAGGGTGGCCAAAATTGGAAAAAGAGTCCAAATCACACTACATACAAGAGGATGTATAACCTGGGGAAGGCAAGATGTGATGGTTGTCATCAACTGTTTCAAGGACTGTCACGTGAAAGAGGGATTAGACTTAATCTGCTTTGCCCTAAAGGACAGAGCTAAGATTAGTGGATGGAAATTCAGCTCGACATAAAGAAAACCTTAACAATTAGAGCAGAATGAAAATGGAAGGAGCTACTTTGGAAAGTTGTGAGTTCTTCATAAATGAAGATCTTTTAAACAGAGACTGAATTGGATGATGTTAAACAGGAACTTTAGATAGGTGTTTCCTGCTCAGTTATGTCTTGAAATATGTCATTTATGAAGTTTCTCTTCTCCCTGAAATTCTAAGATTTTAATGTTGCGAACTATGGATGCTCATGATTCAGATGATCCAAGATACAAAGTACTTGTTTGGAAGATGACTCCACCTTTGATTATCTGTGAATGGGATAATCACCTTACCGATTACTTGTAGCAATATTATATTCCTAGTTAAATTATTGGTATATCATTGGTGAAAACGGCATATGCTTGGGAAGTCTCACTCTATAGGGCAAGGGTACTCACATACCTACCTTTCTATCAGGAAGTGTGTATGTGTCATTGGAAAGGTGATGCTATGGCCTGCTCACCAACACTTGTGTTTTGTTTTTTGTAGCCCTGAGGAAGAATCCCTTGGGGATTGTTGGGAATAGTCCCTTGGCAACATGTAACTCCTGTAACACTCATTTAGGGGTCCTTTACACCTCTCTATTTATATTTGTCCCACACCAGCTTTTGCCTTCCCAACCTAGAATATATACACACACTACCTTCCCATCCTATCAGCAGGCATTTGCCGAGGGAATTCAAGCCAATTTTAATGTGCATCTAACCCTAATGAAGGAGGCAAATTGGATGCAGAAATCATGAGTCTTGATTCTTAGAAAATTCAGAAACGGATTAACTACACAAAAAGAAGGAACTAATAAAGATTGAACTCTAAACAATTTACACCACTCTGAATTCTTTTCTCATAACAACAGGCTCCAAGCTGGAAAACAACTTTTAACTACCTCATATCAAATCTGTCAAGTTTTGCAGATTCTTCCGTATTTTTCAATATTATCCTTTATTTACTCTAAATTACAGTCAAATTAGAGATTTTCTACCATCTAAACACATTTTACCCCTTCTTGCCACCATTTCTTTGCTTATACTTTCCCCTGCATTTAGGTCTCCCCACCTTCTCCTGCAACTATTGACACCTTGCTTATTCTTCAATGTCCTACTCAAATACTATCTGTTCCATTAAACCTTTTCTAAGTATTCTATATTTATATATAATAATAAACAATTATGTTATCACCTTAACTTTTACAAAGAAATTGTCTCATTTGATCCCCACAACAACTTTGTCAGGTAGGCGCTATTATTATCCCCATTTTGCAGATGAGGAAACTTAGATGAAGAGGGATTAAGTAACTGGTAGGGTCAGACAGTTAATAAGTGTCTGAAGTAAGATTTTAACTTAGGTTGTCGTAACTCCAGCTCCAGTGTTCTATCCACTACACCCACCTAGCTGCCACACATTGTTTTTGTCAGCCTTTTTCTCCTTCCCAATAGTTAGTTGCTCTGCCTACTTGCCCCAAAGACACAGAGAAATGAATATTTATGATGGACACATTAGGTGCAACTTTCTTTTTTCCACCAGGGAGTGGTCCAGCCTGTACTCCTAGCTCTGCTGGTCTTTCCTATATACAATAAACACCAGCCACAAAGAAACCTAAGGACTCCCTCATCTATTCCTCTCCCCATGACTGGCATTCATTTGGTGAGCAGAAACTTTCATCCTTTGTTCTTGCATAACTATCCATTAATATGTGTTTATAAGAAGAAAGCTGGGTGGTTTTATTTTGAAGGTAAACACATCATTGACAAGGTACAGCCTGGGGTCTCAGTTACTCAGTTATACCAACCTGAGGTGAGGAAATTATTCATATTAAGAGGTCTTCGGGCCTTTTGAATTCTTTACTGCACTTGCTTAATTGTTCTCCCATCTTTCCCTTCATCTTTGCTTGAGTTATCACTTATGAGAAGCACAATGGAAAGAATACTCATCCTGGAGTGAAAGACCTGAGTTCAAATTTAGCCTCAGACACTTAACAACTATGTGACTTTGGACAAGTCATTTAACCAATGCATGTCTCAGTTTCTCCATGTGTAAAATTGGGATGATAATAATGGCACCTTTCTCCCAGGGTTTTAAGGATCAAGTAAGATAATATTGATAAGGTGCTTTGCAAACCTCAAAGTGCTATCTAAATGCTATCATCATCATCATCATCATTAGCAGCAGCAGCAGCAGCATTATTTAGCTTTAATTTGTCGTCACATCTCAGTGATAAAATGATCAGTTCTTAGCCAACCAATGTATGCTACTCATTTATTGCATTTGTATTCTGTCCCAATGAAAATACCTCATGTGCCCAGTGGACTGACTCAGCCTGGTCCAATCCCAACAATTTCTCCCTTAGCTGACCTTATGACATTTATAGGCCCTTATAATATTTGAACATATGTGTAATATTTGCATATGTATTTCTATCTTGCCTTATCAAATGTGAAGAACCCACTGGCATCATTCACACATCTTATTTACTTCTGTAAATAAGAGAACAGAAGCTGCCTTATATATTATACTATCTCTTTTATGCAGTTGTAATCAGGGTGCAATACTATTTTTATTCTTCCTTTCTCACTTAAAATTATTTCATATAAACATTTCTATGTGTTACCATAGTTTACATACTTGTCATTTTGAAAGAGCTGTGCAGTGCTTCCATGTGTTAATGTACTATAATTTGTTTAGTCACTCTACTACTGTGGGGCATTTGGATTAATCTCATTTCTTTCTATTAGAAATAGTGCTGCTGTGAATGCTTTTTTTCTCCTTTGGGACCATTTCCTTGGAGGTTTCTTCCCCAAAGTGGAATTGCTAGATCAAACTGTAGGGACAGTTTTATAGCTCCTGTTACACTTTGCCAGATTGCTTTCCAGAAAGAATGTATTAATGCATGATTTTTAGATCGTTCACTTTTGGTTTATCTGGACTGTTGCTCCCTCATCATTAATATGAATGATCCAGAACTGACTGTAAGAATGGTAGGCAGCCACGGAGGCAGAGTCCATGCATCCCAACATCTCACTGCTGCAGTCCACTGGCATTTCACTGTCTCTCTTTAGACAGACAAGCTTTGACTTCCTCTTCTTCCCCCCCCCAATGTAAATCCTCTTATTAATCATCAAGAATGAGAGCTAAAATTCCATTAAATTCAACAAACATTTACTAAGTACCTACTATGTGCATGGCATTATACTAGATGGTGTTGTTTAGTCATTTAGGTCCAATCTGACTCTTCGTGACCCCCTTTGGGGTTTTCTTGGCAAAGATACTGGAGTGGTCTGCCATTTCCTTCTCCAACTCATTTTCCAGATGAGGAAGCTGAGGCAAAGACAGTAAAGTGACTTGCCCGGGGTCACATAGTTAGGAAGTGTCTGAGGCCAGATTTGAACTCAAGAAGATGAGTCTTGCTGACTCCAGGCCTAGTTACTATACCATCTAGCTTCCCCAGTGCTCCTAGGACCTTGAAAACCTGAGGGGGATTGGGGTGCAAGGAAAGAGGCCCTCAAAAGCATTATCTGCCTCATCAGCTATACAGCCCACCACAGCCAGGTTGGCTCAGGTGTCAAAGCACTTATGGTCAAGAACAAGTGGGCATAAGTTGCAAGGAAAACCTGAGGGAGAAAATAAGTTATTTCTGACATTTTAAGATTTGGGGAGAAAAAAAGCCCCTTGTCTACCCCAGCTTCTTCATGTGTTCTTGCCACAGCCAGCAGACATCCCCAGGAGCTTCCTGACATTTTGGTCTTCAGTGGTGCAACAGCTTTCTGAACCAGATAATTACTTAATAAAGTTAATGTTAGTCAAATTGCACAGGACCCAAATTTTAAATGTGTTTGATTGCAGAATTTAGGTACGAGTCATGCTTTCTATCCACTGAACATGTAGGGTAGTCGGTCTTTAAAGCGGTAATTGTTCAGGAGAGAAAGGCAAGACGTTAATATTCCACAGATGATCCTCACACTTACAAGGTGGAGCATCAGGCCTCAGCTATGTTCCTCCCCTAGCCTGGAGGAAGCAGGAGAAGTGAGTTTCTTCTTTCTTACTTTGTTTCTGCTGGACATTTCTGTTCACTCTGCAGAACACAATTTACTCTTTCCCAGTTAAGTGAGCTAGAGAAGGAGTAGACTGGAAAAGGACTTTGTAGACTGAACTCTGGCACATTTACAAGAGCTGAGAGAGGGAGGTGGACTTCTCAGGGACTGAGTACATAGCAGCAGGCCCTGACTGCCTACCTTGGTGTCCAAACTGCAGCGTGCAAGCCTGCCCATAGAACTGTCATTTCTTATTAGGGCTTAGTGGAAAGAGGACATGACTGAAAATCAAAAGACTTGAGATTAAATTGCTGATCACATTACTAGCCAGCTGGGTGAGTTTAGGAAAGTCAGATGATGTTTCTTTACCTCATTTTACTTGCAATACTTACTGAGATTGGGTTTGTGCATTCAACAGCCATGGATTAAATGCTTACCACATAATGATAGCTAAGACAGGGTCCTTAGCCTCATGGAGTTTAAAATCTAGTAATATAGATATACACAAACACATAATACTATAGCGTTTATACACATACATTTTTGTGTGTGTGTGTGTGTGTGTGTGTGTGTGTGTGTGTGTGTAGCTAAGTGGTACAATTGATAAAGCACTGGGCCTGGAGTCAGGAAGACTCATCTTCCTGCTTTCAAATCTGACCTCAGACACTTACTAGTTGTGTGACCCTGGGCAAGGTTTGCCTCAGTTTCCTTATCTGTAAAATGAATTGGAGAAGGAATAGCAAACCACTCCAGTATCTTTGCCAAGAAAACACCAAATATGGACATGAAGTTGGACATGACCGAACAACTGCAATATATAATACAATAACTAAAATTCAGAATATAATATAATAGGAGCACATGAGAGGGATGAAAGGCAGCACATCATAGTGGATAGAGAGCCAGCCCAGAATCAGGATCAACTTGACTCAAACTCCTGCTTTTGACTCATGCTGGTTCTATGATCCTGGGCAACGCTCTTATCGGCCCAGGCAGCTCTCTTAGATAAAGGTTCTTAACTCCTTCTGGGTCTGTGAACTCGGATGGGAAAAAATGAAATATTTCTTTATTTTCACTAACTTTTGGTTTGTTTTGTAATCCTATATTTTTTTATTTTATGCATTTGAAAACATTACTCTGAGGAGTTCTTGGCTTCACTAGACTGCCAAAGGGGTCCATGGTATTAGAAAAAAAAGTTCAGAATCCCTGCTCTAAGACAGTAAATTACAGAAGAACTGCTAATTTGCATGGGCAGATGGTGTTTTATCACTGGGACCTCCCTACAATCAGGAAATCACAGGTTTGGATAAATAAAGAGAGAGGGAAAGGGAAAGGAAAACAGAGAGGGGGGAGGGACAGCATAAGGGGGAGGACAGGAAGGGAGGAGAAGAAAATGAGCAAAGAGAAGAGGAGAGGAGAGGAGAAGAGAAGAGAGGAGAAAAGAGAATGGAAGGGAAGAGAAGGGAAAAGAATAGAAGAAAAGAGAAGAGGAGAAGAATGGAGGGGAGGAGTGGGGAGGGAAGGAAGAGAAGAAAAGAGAAAAGAGGAGAAGAGAGGGGATAGTTGGGGAGGAGGAGATGGAGAGGGAGAAGAGATAGCTATGAAAAATTGGAGGAAGAAAACATCAGTTATAATTAGAGTAAAAATAAAAAAGTTTATAAAGGAGGTGTTATATGAACTAAGTGTTGAAGGATGGGTAGGATTTCAAAAGGCTGTATTTAGGGGATGGGAACATTCTAGTCATAGGCAGTGGCATGAACACAGGTACCAAGGCAGAAAAAAAGTATTGGGTGTACGCAGGGTTATTCAATAGGAAAGCTGCATTAGTATCATAGAATGTTAGAATCTTAGAACTGGAAAGTTTCTAGCCCAAGCCTTGACAGTTATTCATCCAGCTTCCATTTGAATGGTCCTTGTGACAATGAATTTATCAGCTACTGAGCAGCTCCTTCCATTTTTGGACAGCTTTATTAGGGAATTTTTCCTTATCCAGGCACAAATATGCCTTCCATCTATTGATTCTTATTCTGCCTTCATGGGGTTAAAAAGAAAGTTTATATGGCAACCCTTAAGTCTGAAGACAACTGTCATGTGTGTATCTCCCGTAGGCCAAATATCTTAATTGTTACAACCAATTTTTAGTTGGCAAGCATTTATTAAGTGCCTACTAGGTGTTAGGCAATGTGCTGAGTACTAGGGATACAAAGAAAGGCAAAAAAATATCCCCTGATCTCAAACAGCTCACAGTCTAATGGGAGAGAGAACATGAAAATAACTATGTGTAAACAAGTTATATACAAGATAAATTGGAGATCATTTCAGAGGAAAGGTGCTAAGATTAAGGAGGCCTGGGAAAGTTTTCATGCAGTAAATGGGACTTTAGCTGAGAGTTGAAGGAAGCCAAGGGAGCCTGGAGGTAGAGGCAAGTGGGGGTGGGGGAGAGCATTCCATTCATGGGGAACAGCCAGGGAAAGTACTTGGAGTCAGAAGATGAAGTGGCTTGGACAGAAGGACAGTGAGGAGGCCAGTATCAGTGGATCACAGAGTTTATAGAGGGGAGTAAGGTGTAGGAAGACTGGGAAGGTAGGAAGGGGCCAGGTTATGAAGGGTTTTAAGAGCCAGACAGAAGATTTCATATCATCACATGCTTTCAATTTCCCTCTCTCTGCTGAACCCATCCTAGCTTTTCAACATCCCTCCTAAAACATGTAAAGTGTGGTGGCAGAAGGGCACATTTCCTCTTTCTTGAAATGAATAATTCCATTTTAGAATAAATCTCCATTCAGTGTTAAGTATGAAGCCAGAGCTAATCCCTATGTTTTCTCTTCCTTTACCCAGTTCTTGTGCAAGGACAACCAAAAGGCATAGAGAGTTTGTCTTGTCTTGGACCCTGGAAGCGAAAGACAGAGAAGCAGATTCAGAAACCTCTGTCTCCATCCCTAAAACACAACAAAGGCAAGAACCAGGGACTGACTGGTTGTATTTGAAGCTGTCATGACTATGTCTGCAGGAAGATACCTTGAGGGGCAGACAGGTTGCAACATGTGCCAGACAAGTCAATCCACCACCATTGCCTTGATCTCTCTGAGATCCTGATAGAGAAAACCCAGGACCCTGAACCAAAGAGCCTCAGGAATAAAGACTTTCCCAGATCATTGGTGCTACTTTTGGTTGGGGTATCATGGTCATCACTTAAGGGAGAAATCACTGTGGAGAAGGGGTCCACTTCCCTCACCACCATCAACACCAGCTGCTGAGCAGCTGCCATCAATGGCCTAAGAACTCTGAGAGTGGCAGCAGCCCCTAGACCACCGGTCCTACTTCCAGCCTTGCCCTCTCTCATGGATATGTTTTTGACATTGTCAAGTGGTTCAACATCAGCAACTGATATGATATTTTACCTGCAGAAAAGACATTAAAGATGATGCATTACCATCATTACAGCGCTGATGTACATTAAACTATAAACAGTGGGTTTTATTTCCCTGAAAAAGGGAACTTAGAAATTAAATTTAGAAAATTCTCCTTCTCTGTATTCAAAAAACAAAATAGAAGCTAGATAACCACATGTTAGGCATGTTAAGAGAGGATACCTATCCTGGTCAGTGAAGACTAGATAACCTCTGAGTTCCCTCCCAACTCTGAGATTCCATGATTCTATAATTCGACCCAGAGGCAGTATGACATAGTGGCTAGAAAGCTGGCCTCTGAATCAGAAAGGCCTAGGCTCAAGTGATAGCTCTGACACATACTGGCTGTGACACCCAAGCATTTATCTAAGAATAGAAATTGTGGTGCAGATGTCTATTTGCATGGGCAGAGAGAGGTTTCATTAGGAGCCCCCTACACTGAAGAAATCACAAGTGAAGTAAAAAAAAACAACCAAGAAACAAATATATGTGAGGCTTTCCATCATTTTTCAGAGGCCTGCTACAGTATAATAATACCTGAGTATTTTGATTATAGAACAAGGAAGGATTGTAATGGAAGAGTCCCACTAGGAGGGATGAGCATTTCAGTGTGATGGAAAAGATAAAAAAAAAAAGAATGTACTGAAACAAACCAGCATGTCAAAGGCAGGGAGCTGGGAATAGTCTTCTATCCTTGGGAAGTGGCTGATAAACCAATCTCTAGACTGGAGAGAGCCCTCCTGGACATGTTTGTCATTGCCTGAAACCAGCCAACCATGGAAAGACATCAATCAGTTGGCTAATGACCAACGATTCTGCTGCTGGGAGGAACCACTGAAATAGAAGACATGTGGTTTTTACCACCATATCCCTTGACTACTTTGTCCTACTGCATGCCATCCAGCTGCTTACATACACTGGTTTTAGCTGTGATGGGAGCTTCCCTGAGAAAGAGACAGAGCCAGTCCAACATCTATTGAGTTCACTAATAAGAATGCCAATTCAAAGAATGGCTTTATACTCACTAGAGACTGGCCTGTGAAATCGGTACAAATAGGCCAGCAAGACATTACCCTCTGGTAACAATTTCCTGTCATAGAGTCAGTGGAAGCAGTCAGAGCAAATTCCCAGATTCCCCTAAGCCCACTGTCCGGTTCTCTGGTCCTAAAAACAATAGGAAGGACCAACGTTGTAAATAGCAGCGATTTACCAGCTAACCTGCCAAAACATGGGGTCAGTGAAAGGACTGAGAAGGAAAGTGTCATGTGAAAAGAAGGGATGACCCCCTTTCTTACCTGCACTGGGGTCACTTGGGTAGGAGTGCTCCCTCTGCAGTGAAAGCCAAGTATCTGTTTGCCTTGCTCCTCTATCAGCTCAAACCTTAGGTGGCCATCACTGGTGACCTAGACACCATAAATTTTGAATCCTATTTATGGTAATGAAAATAAAAATTGCTGGCAAAATGCAGATGGAAGGTTGCGTATAGTAGTAGATAGATATGGTACTGGACTTGGAAAGTCAGGAAGACCTGGGTTCAAATCCTGATCCAGGCACTAGCTGAGCATTTCTAGGGTGGTAGAGGCAGAGGAAAGGGAAAAAAAAGTAATTGACATGAAATGTTGTTGTATATTTGAAGGAGTATTAAGTTGTACCTAGTAGATTTACAGTTTCATATGCAATCATCTTTTTTGTTGTACTATGTTATGGAAATGCTTATTTTATTCCATAAATTAAAAATAAAAATTAAAAAATCACTTAACCTTTCTCAGACTCATTTTCCTCATCTGTAAAATAAGAGAGTTGGACTCAGTGGCCTGGAAAGTCCCTTCCAGCTGTAAATGTATATATGCTTTTATATATACATTTTTCTGAGATAGTCATAGTTCCTGAGTCATCTGGAAGGACTGCCTTTCTTCTGAAATTTTCATGTTCTTGTACTGACTGTTGAGGCTCTTTACATTGTTTTTATGTATTTATTCTTGGTGGGGCCTGTGATTTCTTCTATGTTCAATCTTCTTCCATGGCTTTTTGGTGACCTTAGTGCCTGGTGGCAATGAGGGGTTAAATGACTTGCGAGGGTCACACAGCCAGTCAATGTCAGAGGAAAGACTTAAACTCAAGTCCTCCTGGCATTTCCCTAAGGTCACATTACCTTTCTGAAGTTCTTATACTTTAACAAGCAAACAAGTTCTTATACTTCAACAAGTTTAACAAGCAAACAGTTGTTATGCAAAAATGAGGATGGATTTTTTTTAATGCATCATTTCAAGAACTGCAGAAATCAAAGAGCAAAATATAAAATAATAGCCAAAGTGAGCTTTTATTTCTAATGTCACCTATGACTAGCTATTTTTCTTTGATGCACTAAGAAGAAAAAGTAAGATGTGAAAACCTGGCTAATGATAAAGGAAACAAAAACAAAACAAAACAAAACAACCTATGAGGGTTCCTGTCTCTGTTTTCTTGATAATGGCTGTGACTGTGGTGCTCATCTTGATGGCAGCTATAGAAGTGATTTGTCAGCTTTTCAGCCATACTTATTCTATGTATGGAGAAAATATTTTAAGAAAGAGAGTGGAGAGCAGCACATGTATCCTAAGGAGGCTGACCAAAAGGCTCAAAGTCCCGAGACCGTACAATATAAGGATTGTTTGAAAGAACTGGAGATGTTTAGCTCGGGGCAGACTTACAGGGAGACAAAATGATGTCTCCATGTGTCCAAAGTGCTATCCTTTGGACGTAGGATTTGACCCTGTTCTGCTTGACTCTAGAGGACTAGTAGCAAAAGGTGGAAACAAGTTTTGGTTTGATAAAGGGACAACCTTCCAAATGATTTGAGTCAGGCAAAAAAAAAACCAAACAAAAAAAGGAAATGGGTTGACCTAAGAGGCAGCAGGTGGCTCTCTGTATTAATACAGAGTAGCAAGGTTCTTCATCACTGGAGGTCTTCAAGGGGAAAATGGCTAGATAACCATTTGTCAATGGATTCATGTGTGAGTTGGACTAGATGACCTTTGAGGTCCTTTCCAAACTCTGAGATTCTGTAAATCTGTGAAGTGGGATCATGGTGTGTAGAAATTAGGTTTGATAACCTCATGATATGCACTCTTAGTTTGTCCTAGTAATTACCTTAAGGCAGAATACTCTTTCTTCTTCACCAGGGGGATCTTGGGAAAATCTGGAACTTTTCATGCTTCAAGATTTTTCCAGAGGATTTTTTTTATTGCCTTGATGAGTTAGATGGTTTTATTAAAGCATCTTTGTGCTGAAGTATAAGATTAATATTTCAATATTTCAAATTTCCCAGGTGGAATGAGGTTAGGGGGTAGAGAGAGGTAGGATGGAAGAGAAGAAAGGCTATTGCTGGAAACTGGTAATAACAGTTTAGGGGAAAGGAAAAAATAGACTTCAGAATGTGGGAATTTAACTAGGAAGGTGTGAGAATGAGCACCTAAAAATCTGAATCTACTTCCTTTTAAGGATATATGCTCTAACTTTTTCCCCAATTACATATCAAAATAATTTTTAAAATTTTTAAAAAAAGTTTTGAGTCCCAAATTCAATTCTTCTCTCCCCCTCCCGTCCTCTACCCCCCTCTCTGAGACAGTAAGCAATCCAACATAGGTTATATATGTGCAATCATGTAAAACATTTCCATATTAGTCATTCTCAATCTACTACCATACAAGAGTGAAATTTGTTTCTCCTCTTTACCTATGGGTGACATCCTTTGAGGATTATCGGTAATAAAAGACTTCATCTCAAGAAAGAGGGGAAAGTAGCCAGTCTGATGATACACTAGTTAGAGAAGAGGGCTGGAAGCCATAAGATCTAGGTTTTATTCTCAGGCCTCATAATGATTTGTAGTACAACCTGGGCAAATCATTTAGCACCAATCTCTTTCTCTGCAGAATTTCATACCACCTCATAGAGAAGCTGCAAAGGTTTGCTTAATTAGTGTTTGTACTTGGAGAGTCTCAAATGAAAGGTGCTTTGGAAATGCAAAGCAGTATAATAAAGCAAGCTTGGGAACACTTTATAAAAGGAATGAGAAAGATACACAGCATTCCTAAAACCAATTTTAGAGGAGCTGAAATGCAAACTTTACCTAGATAGTACATAAATAGCAACAGGAGAGAATAAAGTCTGCTGGCACGTCACTCCTAATATACTGAGATGAACTCTGTTCAGTTAATCTTTCCCTTCCAGCTGTTCCTTGTATTCTCAAATCTTCTTTCAGGCTCCTCTCTGGGGTGAATGTTATCTCCAAGTGGCCACATCAGGGTTTGCAGATTCTCTTGATAGCACGTGTTCTCCTTCAGAGGTCATTCCCTGACTGCCATACCACACAATCTCTATCAGTTGCATCTAAATCTAACTTCCAGCTACTCTGGTCTGGGCAATTTCTACTTACTAGTCCCTAGACTCAGGAAACTAACCCCAAAGACTGAAGTAGGTCTTCCTGGTGGGTTACCATGGCAATACCTTGATATCATCTTCCAATGCCCTGGCCCATCCCAATTTGATCATTGCTTTAAACTTCATTTGCTGTTGGTCAAATGATTATAACGCTATCGCTTAAATTTCAGAGGGCTGCAGGGACACTTTTAACTTTTAAAAAGAAAAACGTCAGTTTGGAAAATAAAGATATCTGGAGTATATTTGCAAAACAGAATCATTCTGAGCTCTTCTGTGGAGAATAAAGAAAATGAACACTGTGCCCTTGGCTTTCCAATATGAGATAGGAAAGTCTAAAGTATGTAGGACTTGTTGCCAACTAGAGGTTCTGGATAAGTGCTACTGGTAAGCTTCTAGGTCACATGGTCTCATTTTGTCTCTACAGCATACACTGGTGAGACTTTCAAGAATCACTTAATTAGTGAAGATTAGTGGGAGGTGATACCTAGTGGGGAGGCTAGAAGAGGAGATGTAAAATAACTTGCACCATGAAAGAATCAAGATCACAGAATTTTAAGAAGGGGCCTCCCACGCTACTTAGTGCAACACACACCTGAAAAAGAATCCTCATGATGATACCTTGTAGTAAGTGGACATCTAATCTTTAAAAACTGCAGTGAAAGGGAATCTACCACCTCCAGAGGTAGCCCATTTCATGCTGAACAGCTCCAAGTGTTAGGAAGTTTTCCTGGACATCAAGTTTAAATTTGAGTCTTTGAAACTTCCACTGATTGCTGCTGGCCCCATCTTCTGGGGCCAAGTTGAATCCATCTTCCACAGAGATGTGAAATAAAACGTACATAGAATGAATCAGTATCACAGCCCTTCAGATACTTGAACGAAAAAGAACTTTATAAAAAAAAGATTGCTCCCTACCCCATTCACATGTTGTTCATTCACACAGAGTTTCCAGTTGCTGGGGGTCATTCATGAGGAAATCAAGAATGGCATCTGTTACCCCCCCCACACCACACATAATATAAATATGTTTATGTATATCATATGTATATAAACATTTGCATTCAGAAAAAGAGAAGAGAGAGAAGAGGAGAGAGAAAGAGAGAAAGAGAGAGAGGGAGAGAATGGGATAGGGAGTAAGAATATAATTTCATTGGTACAGGGAGCTCCCAATAAGGAAACTCTCTGTATCAAACAGAGTGATATCCTTGCAGGTTATAGTAATAGTGATCTGACAGGGAAACTGAGAATTTATAGTAATTTGCTCAGTCACACAGCCAGTATGTGTCAGAGGCAGCAATACATGGATACGTGCGTATTATGTATAGGTTTTATATATTTACATATATATACATATACATACATGTTATATGTGTATATATAACATATGATATGACAATCTGTTCTAATCTAATACATATACACATACATATAATATCTATCTATACATACATACATATTATATATATATACACATACATATCTTTCTCTCCTTCCCTGTCTCCCTTCACATTCTCTCTGCATGTACATATGCACACATACATGTACACACATGTGTACATGGACACACATTCATATTTGTGTTGTATACATTTGTGTGTGCATATAACTTTTAAAAGAATCTTTTAAAATAGAACCTCTGTCATGGAAGAGTGAAAAGTCTTCTAGTCTATCCTTACAGGCCCAACTGCTCACAGCTCTTCTTTACTTTCTCATGTATAATAATAATAATAATAATAATAATAATAATAATAATAATAGACTGGAGATCCCAACAAAATAGTGTGATTTGTTTGGGCATTCCTTGACTCATATCTATTCATTTTAAAGATACTTTGATTAGATAGAGTGTAAATTTTCAGACTCAGAATGTTTTGCAAAACCACAGAAAAACAGAGTGTTCAAGGCCCTTGAAATGATTCCACCCGCATCCAAACCATCCTAGATATAGATTCCAGGGTTGTAAAGTTAGCCAGTCAAAAAGCATTTATCAAGTTCTAGTCACTATGTACTGGATACAGTATTAAGTTCTGGAGATAAAAAAAGGAGTAAAAACATGGCCTTTGCCTTCAAGGAGCTCACATTCTAATGGGAGAGGCAACATGCAATTTGCTATGTACATGCAATTAACTGTATCTGTATCTAGAATAAATTGAAGGTAATGTCAGTATAAAGGAGGGAGAGGGGGAGGAGAAGACTGGAAAAGCCCTTGAGCATTTCAAGTGAGCATTTCAGCCCAAGGCACAGATTTGGGGAGATGGAATGGGTCACAAGGGAGTAACAATAAGTAGGTGTGGGTAGCTGTATCATAAAGTATGGTGAAGGGAATTGTATGAGGACCTGATTTGGGTTAAGGCTGCTTTGTAAGAAAAAAGTTTATAGAGATCAAAATTTATATTCCCTTTGGGCAGAGCACCTACAGGTAAGGGTATGATGAATGAAGGACAAACAACAACAAGGAGGACTGGAAAGGTAAAGAGTGGCCAGGTTGAGAAGGGTTTTAAATACCAGAGCATTTTTATTTGATCCTGGCTATAATAAGGAACCGCTAGAGTCTATTTAATTGGGAAAGCTATTACAGGTTCTCTCAGTCAAATTGTTCTAATATTTAATAGTCAATCAAATAGCCAATGTGCATTTATGAATTGCTGACCATATGGCAGGCACTGCCAGGGAGATAAAAATATCTAGGCATAAACAAAAGAAATGCAAGGTAAGTTTGCATATGGGAGATGCTAGCAGCTTCTATGATTAGGAAAGGCCTCTTGTAGGAGATGGTGCCTGAACTAAACTTTCCAGGAAACTGAGGTTCTAAAAGGCAGAGATGAATAATAACCCTGCTCTATGTCTGCTATGGTCTTCTTAATCCCTAATCTGATCTGGTTTATTCACCTCCGTAGTCACTTTGTCCCATTGCTATTCTAATTCATATTGATTTTTGCTAGTCTTTCATTATCAGATTCAGTGAAGAGCTGGCAACTTCCCTTCTTATATCATTTCTATTCACTTTGTCCTATTACAGACACTTGCTTGCTTTATATGCTCATTCAAATAGAGCACAATTTTTTTTTAACCGTTCAACTTTGCTGCCTCTTCCATATTGGTCCAGGCAATGGCTCTCCTATCTGGTGTAGCACCTATTGTCCTAGGCCACTCAATGCTTACCATCCCCCTTAACTCTATACTTTTGGTTCCATGGGGATAGATTCCTTGTCCTTCACTGCAAAATTGTTCCATATCTCCCTGGGTGGGTAATTTTCTTGTGGTTGTAGCAAATCCAGGAGAGCTGGTGCTCCCAGCGTTGCTTAACTGAGATAAGGCTGGCCAGTAGAGAGGACAGTTTTTGGAAAGTCAGTCAGGGACATAATTGTGGCAAAAACTGAAGGAGAATCTCTTCCTGATCCCATACAGTGGTACTCTTGCTAGGATGTGACAGTAAGAATCTTGAGGCAGTTTCAATGGCTAGTAATGCCATTAAAAAAAAAGAAAAGAATTTTCATGTGCCCAAGAGATGGCTACATCCCTGCCTCCTGCCACATTGCATTTCTCATATTTGCTATTCCAGAGAAGAACCTAACTGAGAGACAAATTGACTTGTTTTGCTCTGCAGTACTGTAAGAACTAATGGGAGAGCCAGGCAGAGGCTGAGATGGGAGAGAGCCACACTTAGATCTCCCATAGGCACAGCACAATCAAAATAAAGCTTCCTGAGACCAATTCATCAGGCAGCACAATTGCACCTTATTGAAATAGAAAATTGCTGTTTCCTTGTTTTGTTTTTCTAGTTGAAATTTAACCCATTCTGTAGTTATGTTTTCCTTTTCTTCTTAAGAGCAATGCTCCCTAACAAAGAGCAATGTCCCATTAGACAAAAACAGACTCGAATCAGGAAGAATGCCCACTTGTTGGGTTAATTCTTCATACCTTTACGGTACACCCTGGTAGCAGACTCTTCTAAGCTGGCAGACTCTTTTTTTAGTGGTATGTGCTTCTCATGAGGGCTTCTGTTTTCAATCATTCATTCATTCATTAAAGGAACTCTGCTAGGCACTGGGTATATAAAGACAAAAATTAAATAATTCCTGACCCATAGATCTAGAGAACTGGAAGGGACCTCAAAGATTAGTTCCTTCATTTTACAGATGAGAAAAACAAGGCTCAGAGAGGAAGGAGACCATAACCTGTCCAAAGTTGGACTTGGTAGATCTCTAAGCACAGTGAAAAGCAGATTGATTCTGTTGGCCTCTAGTAAATCTTCCTCTTCAAAGTGGCTTGCATGTTTCCTGGGCTTTAATTGTTTTCTAGAATATTGAAACAACAAAAGTGGTTGACCTGCCATATGCTACCCTTCAAAGGAGTTATTTTCAGAATCATTCATGTTATATATTTTTTTAAAATGTCTGCACCAACACATGAAAGTAGGCTAACAATAAGTATGCGACAGCTTGATAATATAGCAACAAAGAATCACAGAGCAAACCACAGTTATGGGAGCTAAGAATGTGGAGAGGTTCAATAATATTGTAAAAGTTTTCTGAGAGGAGGTAGGAACTTTGGAGGGCTGGGCTAGCCTTGACATCCAGTGGAAATATGCTCCATATTCTGAGGGCCAGCACAAGAAAAGGGGAATAACCTGATATGAGAGGAGAACCATGAACTTGGCTGGTTTCCCCATGCAACTGAATGAACAGACATCTGTATTCAGCACAAGCTACAAGGAATGGAAAATGCCAATGAAACCCCTGCTGGGAGGGAATTATAATAATTGAGTCTTCTATCATGGGGCTCCGCACTATTGCTGCAAGGTCACCGTGGGCCAAATATCTGCACAGCTCACAGAGGCTCAGTATTTTTTACATACTCCATACTGCACCTCATATGCAATGGGTGCTCAGTAACGATTAGATGATGATGGTGAGAAAAATGCTTTTAAATTTCTCTTGAGACATGGCTGTTTCAACAAAAATTTGGTTGAAAGAAAAGGTCCAAAATCCGACCTCATACACTTGACACTTACTAGCTGTGTGACCCTGGGCAAGTCACTTAACCCCGATTGCCTTGGCAAAAAATAAATAAATAAATAAATAAAGGAAAGGTCCAAACACTTTTAAAAGTGATAAATAGAGATAAGATCTTCGTGCCAATGTCTTCCCATCCCCCAACAGAAAGAAGACCAAGGTACAGCTACATTGTAAGTTCATTTGATCTCCTTTCCAGCACACTAGTGAAAAAAAAATCAATAGCATAATCTCTAGGAATAAATAAATAAATGAGCTTCAGGGAACTGCATTAATATGCTACCCACCTCTTAGACTTATGGTGAGAGAATTCTCTGTAAGCTGTAAAGTACCACATAAATGTGAGTTCTGAGCTATTACCAAATAAAGAGATCTATCCACCAAGTTTTTTGTTTGTTTGTTTTTTCTTTTTCTTTTTTTCTTTTTTTTGGCTAGGCAATGGGGTTAACTGACTTGCCTGGGGTCACACAGCTAGTAAGTATCAAGTGTTTGAAATAACATTTGCACTCAGGTCCTCCTGACTCCAGGGCTGATGCTCTATCCACTGCACCACCTAGCTGCCTAAAAACATTGGTACTACCAAGTTTGGTTTTAATTGTGTTTTATCATCTTTTTTGGATGAGAATTTGAAAGGATCCTCTCCCCTTCTATCATCCCTGTGAAGCAAGGGTTCACCTGCACTCAAAACCTTGATTTTTTTTTAACTCTTCCTTCTCTCTTCCCTTTCATCACCAATACATTACCAAGTTATATCTATCCCCTCTGTATAATACTTCTTACCTCAGTTTCCTGCTCACTATTCCTATTGCCACTACCCACATACAGATCCTTATTATCCTCTGCCGGGGCTTCTGTATTAGCTTCCTCTTTCTGCCTCTATTTTCTCTTCCCTCCAAACCCTCCTTCACACAAGTTCTGGATTTTTCTTCCTTATGTCATACTAGTCTTCAATGGCTCCCTATGACCTACTGAATAAAGTTCAACTTCCTTACTGACTGTTGAATATGGTGCTTCACCTGTCTGGTCTTTCACTGTATTCTCCCTTCTACAGATCCTATTCTCCAAATTTTGTGTGCCTATGTGTATGAGAAAGAAATTATGCTTTCATATGCAAAGACTGAATTAAAAAAAATCCTTCTACTAAGGAAGCTTGTTTTGCTGTTCTCCCTTGGAATCTTGAGTCTACTTTCCACTTGACACTAGAGTTGTCCAGTCAGCATCCTCTATCTCTGAGTTAAAACCTTCTGGGAAGAAAAGGTTGTGTGTAATCTACTGGATGCATTTATCCTGCTAGATCTTTGAAGCATCATCTACTGAGGCCTTCAGCAAAAGTCATGGTAAGCTAAGGCATTGACTGTCACTGGGTCTTTGGCTGGAGAGGTATGACTTGTTTGTCTCAGCGATCTATCATCCTGTTTCTTTTTTGTGCTCTTTCAGGTAAACAAGTGGAAGGGTAAACTTCAAAGGCTTACTTAGGCTTTGATTGCCTGTAGCCAGATTTTCGTTCACTAGAAAAACAATGCAAAGGACTCATATGCAAGCCAAGTCAAAACTTCCCTGTATATTCCTCAAAGACCTACAAGGAGAAAAAACACAGGGTAGCTAGTGAGTCAAGCAACACTCCCCTCTGCTGGGTCTGAATCTCATCTCCTTTCCTAGTTAAACAATTGCTCGTGGCTTATAGAAACATTCCTCGCATTGCGCATGGAGCTCTGCACATAGGAGGCACTAATTTGAATGGTAAGCAGCCTGCAGAACACGTCATGTAAGAATTAGTTGAACAAATTGGGGATGTTTAGCCTGGAGAATAGAAGACATGGGGAGATAAGATAGCTATATTTAAGTATTTGAAGGGCTGTCATGGGGAAGAGAGATTAGACTTAGTCTGCTTGGCCTCAGAGGACAAATCTAAAAATAACAGAAAAGAGTTGCAAAGCGTCAGATTTCAATCCAAAGGAAGGAAAAATTTCCTGAACAACTAGAGCTATCCAAAATTGGAATGCTCTGCTTGGGGCTCACCATCTCTGGGGGTTTTCAAGCAGAAGGTAGCGACCATTGTATTTTCTTACTTTAAATCAACGGATAAGAGAGGTTTTGAAAAATGACTCAGATTTATAGCATCAAGATCCAGAAGGATCGTAGAGATAACCCAGTCCAATTTTCACTTCACAGATAACAAAAGTAAGGCCCAGAGAGGCTGAATGGATTGTTCAAAGTCACAGGTATTAAGTAGAAGGATTTTTATTTTAACCCAATTCCTGTGGCCCCAGAGCCATAGCATTTTTCTTTTTTTGTTTTGTTTTGTTTTTTGCTTTATGCCACTGAGTCAAATGAACTCTAACCAGGATTTCAGAGAAGATCCTTTTAAAATCAAATATGGCATAATAGGGGGCAGCTAGGTGACACAGTGGATAGAGCACTGGGCTTGGAATCAGGAATATTCATTTTCATGAGTTCAAATCTAGCCTTGGACCCTTACTAGCTATATAACCTTGGTTAAGTCATTTAACCCTGACTCAGTTTTCTCATGTGCAAAATGATCTAGAGAAGGAAATGGCAAATGACTCCACTAACATTGCTGAGAAAACCCCAAATGGGGTCATGAAGAATTGGACAAGACTGAAACAACTGAACACCAACAACGTCATAATAGAGAAGGAAGTGGGTAAATGACAATTCAGGTATCACCCACTTTGTTTCTAATTGTAAATGATCTCAATCACACTAAGTTCCAGACAAACTGATCTATTTGCTGTTTTTGTTTGTTTGTTTTTTCGCATGTGTCAGGATGTTCTCTCTCCTTATTTTTACCTCTTAGAAACCTTAGCTCCATTCAAAGCTCAGTTCAGGCTCTTACACATCTTAGAGCTCTTAAAGCTCAATACCTCTTACAGCCTTTCCTTATTTCCCCAGGTGTTAGCACACCTCTCTTAAATTACTCTGTATTTATTTTTAGTCAGTCACCAAGCATTTATTGTTTACTATGTACTAGGCACTATGCTAAGTGCTGGGGATATAAAGAAAAAGAGAAACAAAAAAAAAAACAAGAAACAGTTCCTGTCCTCAAGAAGCAGATATTCAAATGAGGGAGACTGCATGTAAGTAAATAGGTACATACCCAAAATATGTATAGAACTAGTGGGAGTTAGTCTGAAATAGGAAGGTATTAGCAGCTGGTGGTGGGGAGGGGATGGGAAAGGTTTTTTGTAGAAGGTGACCTTTGAGTTGATCTTAAAGGAATCCAGAGAAACTAAGAAGGTAAAGGAGCAACACATTCTAGGCAGAGGGGACAGCCAAATGCATGGAGATGGGAAATGGAGTTTTATTTTCATGGATCTTCTAGTAGACCAGTAGAGTTACACTTACTCCCCTCCACAATGTCCAAAGGGGAGTAAGATATGAGGATTAGAAATGTAGCAAGAGGCTGGGTTATGAAGAGTTTTAAATGCAAAATAGAAGATTTTAGATTTGATCCAGGAGGTAACAGGGAACCCCTGGAGCAAGAAGGTAATAGGGTCAGATCTATGGTTTAGAAAATAAAACTCTCCTTGTTAGCCCAGTGGAGGTTGGATTAGAATGGAGAAACTCTTGAGATCTGTAGTCCAGGTGAGATGTAATAAAAGTGTGAACTAGAACTGTGGTTGTATGAATGGGAAAAGGGGTGTGTAGGACAAATGTCATCAAGGCACAAAAATGGCAAAATTTGGCATTGAATTGGGTATAAAGGGAGAGTGAGAGTAATGAGACAATAACAGGGAAGGTCAGCATTGGGAGGGTTTGGGGATAAAGATAGTAAGTCTGGGTTTGTTGGGCTTGAGGTGCCTGTGGGACATCCAATTTTAGATCTCTAAGAGGTAGTTGGAGATGTATGAGTAAGACTGGACATTTAGACCTGGGAATCAACTGAATCCATGGAAACTGATGAGCTCAAACGGCCCAGAACAGAGGCGTGGCGACATCCATGATTAGTGGGGATGACATAGATGAAGAATCAGTATAGCAGGCTATAAAGTAGTGGTAAGATAGATAGGTGGAGAACCAGGAGAGAGTAGTGCTGAGAAAGCCCAGAGAGGAGGGAATATCCAGGAAAAGGTGATTGACAGTGTGAAGTTCTGCAGAGATGTCAGGGAGAACCAAGATTGCCATATACTTCCACAGTTGTGGAGGGTGGTTTCAGTGGAATGATTTTGTATACATTACTCATTAATTTATTTCAGTAGGTAACCTCCTTGAGGGCAGGAATTATTTCATTTTGTCTTTATGTCCCCATGACCCAGCATACAGTAGGTGCTAATAGGTGCTTGTTGTCATTGTAGTACAACCTGCCATCTTTAATTTCTCATATGTCATTGCTGAAGGATTATGTTTTTGCTTCAGAATATAACTTGCTGACAACCATATGAAAAGAAATACAAGAAGATATTTTGCTTCTCACTAAATCCTTGCAGAGGTTGGAGCAACATAATGGAAAAGTTATATATATATATCTGAGCTGAAGTGCTGCCTTGAGTGGGCATATAGTGAAGTGGCCTGGTATGTTTTAGAAATTTCTTGCGAAAATGCTATATAGTTATACCTCAGAGAGATAGTGTGGGTTCGATTCCAGACTACTGCAATAAAGTGAATGTCACAATAAAGTGAGTCACAGAAGTTTTTGGTTTCCCAGTGCATATAAAAGTTATGTTCACACTGTACCATAATCTATTAAGTGTGCAGTAGTATTATGTCTAAAAAAAACCCCAGTGTACATAAATTAATTAAAAATACTTTATTAATAAAAATGCTAACTATTATCTGAGCCTTCAGAGTTATAATAGTTTTTGCTGGTGGAGAGTCTTGTCATGATGTTGATGACTGCTGACTGATCAGGGTGGTGACTGCTGAAGCTTGAGGTGGCTATGGCAATTTTTTTAGGCAACTGGGGTTAAGTGACTTGCCCAGGGTCACGCAGCTAGTAAGTATCAAGTGTTTAGTCTGAGGCTGGATTTGAACTCAGGTCCTTCTGACTTCAGGGCCGGTGCTCAATCCACCCAGCTGGCCCCACAATTTCTTAAAATAAGACAACAATAAAGTTTGCTGAATTGATTAACTCTTCCTTTCACTTGATCCCTTAGAGACCATTGTAGGATTATTAACAGTAGGCCTAATTTCAATACAGTTGTGTCTCAGGGAATAGGGAGGCTGGAGGAGAGGGAGAGAGATGAGGAAGGGTCAGTTGGTGGAGCGGTCAGAACAGAATACACATCATATTGAATGATTAAGTTCAGCACCTTAAATGGGCGTGGTGCGTGGTGCCCCAGGACAATTACAATGGTAACATCAAAGATCACTGATCATAGATCACTATAATAGATATAATAATAATGAAATAATTTGAGATAGTGTGAGAATTACCAAAGTGTGACACAAATACATGATGGGAGCACATGTTGTTGGAAAATTGGCACCTATAAACTTGTTTGACACAGGATTGCCACAAATATTCAATTTGTAAAAAACACAATATCTGCACAATAAAGTGAAATGTGATAAAACGATGTATATCTGTACCATCTTTTAAGTCAAGCACCAACAATAATAGCTAGTACACACACACACACACACACACACACATACACACACACACACACACACTGATTTAAGGTTTGCAAAGTGGTTTTTACATGTTATGTAATTTTGATTTTCACAATGACACAGGGAAGAAGGTGCTATTGCTAACTCTGACAGCTAAGGAAACTGATGAGGTCAAGAGACTTGGCCAGTACTGCATAGCTAAAAGTGACTGAGGCAAGAACAAAGGCAGCCCTTTGTTCTGTGAAGTTTGGATTCCATCAAAGGGCTGCCCTTGAGGACTTAGATGGCCACATGTGACCTCAAGGTGGCAGGTTTCCCACCCTTGATTTAAACAGTGGTTTAGCAGGCTCCAAGGCACCCTTGGATATAGGAGACTGAGGCTCAGACAACTTACGTCACTTTGTCCAAGGTCACATAGCTAATATCAAAGGCCAGATTTGAACCCAGGTGTCTCTTGATCTCAGCCAATCATGCTTTCTGCCATTCTACACTGCCTTTCCAGAGCAAATAAAGGACTTACGTGTGGTGAATTGTATCACAGAGAAACTCATCTGTTTTAGCTGTTGTTATATCCACAACATCACAGACATTTTACTACTTCCCCTTGGAGCAAATTCATAGATGTGATACCAAGTACACAAGTTGGGTCTCAGATCTCCCCCTGGAAGCAGTGGACACAAGGAGACTCATCTTGACCTCTACTTTCTTCTTTGTGCTCTTTCCTCAAAGAAGGAATACTAATAATGTTTGCTATGTCAAAGATTTTCTACACCAAAAATTTTTTTTTCTACCTAGGACAGACCTTCTTGGTAAGGTGGAGAAAGTCTGACAAGGTAGGGTTTTTTACTTGTTTGTTTGTTTTTGTAAAATGACTCTTCTTCCTAACAATTTTGGTAAAAAAAACCACACATGTTTTAATGAATGGGGAATATATTTAAAATGTTTATTCGCTCTTAGTAAATCAAAGATGCCAAATGTCATGCCATTTGGGCAAGCTCTGGCTAAAATTTCTCCCTTTCAGGAGGGTCAGTCACCATTCTCCTAGAATCATAGAAGATTAGGGTCAAAATCCTTTCCTGAAGCATACAGGTATAGAATTTGGGTTCCTTCTCATTTTCCCTCTGGCCTGCCATGCCTGGAATTACTTTCCATTAAAAAAGAAGACCCTACAATTTCTTGCAAAAGCAAACCATCACCAGGAAGCTAGTATAATTCCAATCTCTCTCTAGTTACTACAGAAGATCTTCAATTAGGACTTTGAAGGTAGGGAACAATGAATGAATGTGGTCAGCACAATGCAATATCCATAATCAGAAAGTGATTCAGAGATTCATGATTCTAGTATCATGATTGCCTTACAATTCTTTATAACATTCCTGAATGGCTCAATTCTTTAGGTGGTAAAAAAATCAAACCTCATTTTATACAAGGAGAAAATAAGTATCTGAAATAGGCAACCATGGTGTGGTGGGAGAAGCACTGCGTTTGAGTTAGAGATAACTTTTACAACTATGGTTAGGAATAGATGTGATCACAGAAAACTAAATGGACAGTTCTGATGAAATAAAATTGAAAAGTTTTTGCACAAGCAAAATTAGTGCAGGTAGACTTAGAAGAGAGGCAGTTAATTAGAAGAAAATTGTTGTGGCACATATCTGACAAAGGTTTGATATTCATATAGATAATTGATAACAAACATATAAGGGCAAGACAATACCCCACCCCACCCCCAAATAAGTGGCAAATAGAGATGATTAGAAAGCTTTTTTTTTAGAAAGCTTTTGAAGGAAGAAATGCTAAGTAATCAACAACTATACGAGAAATGTCCCAAATCACTAGTAAGAAGAGAAATGAAAATTAAAGAACTCTGAAGTTTCATTTTACACCTAGCAGATTGGCAAAGACAAAAAGAGAAAATGACAAATGTTGGAAGGGCTATAGAAAAACAAGAACGCTAATATACTATTGATGGAGTTGGTCCAACTGTTTTGGAAAATGATGTGGAACTGGACCTCAGCACTTGCTAAACTGTACATACTGTTTGACTTAGCCATAATATTACTAGGCATACACGTATGCACACATGTGTATATGGGTGGGTATGTGTGTATATACACACACACACACACATACACATGACCCATGTAAAATGCTTTTATGAGCATATACTACATCACAACCCCCTTACTGGACACCTCAGACTAGATGTCCTACAGGCATCTCAAACTCAACATATTCAAAAATGGAACTCATCTATTCCTTAAAACCTATACCTCTTCAGAACTTCCTTATTACTCCTGAGGACACAGCCATACTTGTAGTCACTGAAGTTTGCAATCTCAGTGTCATTCTTCATTGCTCACTCTCACCCACCCTACATATCCAATCAGTTGCCAAATCTTGTCATTTCTATCTCTTCAACATCTCTCACATATGCCCCCTTCTTGGTATTCATACAACTCTCCCTTGAGGTCAGGCTCTCCTCACTTCCTGCCTTTTAAGTAGACTCCTTGCCTCAGGATACTTTCCATTCCAATCCTTTGCTCATAGCTGCCAAATTATTTTCCTAGAGCACAGGTCTAACCATGTCACCCCTATCCCCTATTCAATTATCTCCAGCTGCTCTTCATGACCTCTAGGACTAAATATAGTCCTTTGTTTGACATTTAAAGTTCTTTGCAACCTGGTCCCACTGACCTTTTGAGCTTTATTCTACCTTACTTCCGTTCCCACACTCCATGGTCCAACCAAACTGGCCTGCTTTTCCTCACACATGGCATTCCATCTCCCATCTCTGTCCCCCATGCCTGGAATCCATTCTCTTGTCAACTCTGCCTAGAATCTCTTGTTTCTTTCAAAATTCATAGTTAAGTAGTACTTCTTCATGAAGCCCTTTCTAATTCCTGTAGCAACTATTACTCTCCCTCTAGCAACTATCCTGAGTTCATTGTGTCTATATTCTGCTCATACTCATGTATATATGTCTAACCTGTTAAAATATAAGCTCCTTGGGAGCAGGGCCCAATTCATGTTTGTCCTTGTACCCCTGGCACTTAGCACAGTGCCTGGCAGTTAAGTACTTAATAAATGCTTGTTGGTTGATTGTCTTTGACTTCCTTGGACTATATATCTACCAGTGGAACCTCTGGGTCAAAAAGCGTGGAAGTTTTAGTCAATTTTTAAGCATAATTCCAAATTTCTTTCCAGGATGGTTGGACTAATTCACAGCTTGACTGATTGTATTAGTTGGTCCATCTTTCTATGACTCTTTCAGAATTGACTAGTTCCATCTTTTGCCATCTTTGTTAATTTGCAAACAAGCGTGGTAAAATTTAGAGTTGTTTTAATTTGCATTTTTCTATTATTAATTATCTTAGCAATCTATTGTGTGATTGTTAATAGCTTGCAATTCTTCTTTTAATTTCTATTTGTTTTATCTTTTGACCACGTATCCATTGGAAAATGGTTCTTTGTCTATTTATTTGTCTTGGTTCCCTACATATCTGGGTTATCAGACCCTTATCAGAGATATCTGATGCAAAGATTTTTTTCTCTATCAACCCCCTAGTTGTATTGATTTTGTTCATGCATAGTGGATAGGTTTTGGTTAAATGACTGGACTGGTGCTCTTTCTCTCAAACAGTTTGGAAAGAATAAAACCTGTTTTAGGGAAGTGGGTGTATTGCAGAACAGCTTCCATTCCTTCATGATAATGCACACTTATGTGAACCTTGGATATAGATCTATGATCCCATTAAAGCTACTACCTTCACAGATGCAAACTGCAACCCATTCAGGACTTCCAGTTTTGAGTGATTCTTGTTCATGTTCTCTCATTAATCCTTCATGGAGGTGGTGGGACATCTAAGGTGCTTCCTCTAGAACTCTTGAAATTTCAGGGATACCAGTGGAGCACACAGGCTGTCTATCCATTGGTTATCCTTTGTTTTTGCTATACCACTGTCTTTTCCCAATTACATTTCACTCTGATGATATGCTTTCAACCATTTCTCTTGCAGAATTCCTTCTTTGTAATGTATTCAAGCCTGATAACATTCACCATGCGCCACTCCATTATTCTTTGGGGATCTAAAACTTTAGTTCTTTAGTGATCGTGACTTTCCGTGGCTTATCACCTTTAAAGAGCACTGAAAAAATCTTGATGTTAAAAAGATGAATTTCAGGGAGAAGTGTGAGATTATTAAAATCACTAGGGGAAAAAAAAGCTAAAGGAAACTTAGCCCACTCTCTTCCTTTTCAACTCTGAGGGCAGTTCATTGTCCATTCTCATTGTCTCTCAAAGCTATACGTATTGACAGACAAGCTGCGTAGGCTGTCCATCCAACTATATTTCACGGGCTAGTCACATAGGTTCCCAAGTGGGCAATGCCACCCCTGGGGGGGAGGGCTGGCATGATCTAGGGGGGCGGTAGTAACCTGGGGTGCAATTGGGGGCTTTGAATAAAAATAAGGTGGCAGTGGAAGCATAAGGAAAGAAGAGAAGAAAACTTTGAAAAATCGTTCGTACACCTTTCATCTGTTGTATAACAGAGTTAAAGTCGTAGTGATTACATCATCTTCCAAATAAACACACAAAATGCAAGTTAGAACCGACAAGTGGCCAAGTCTGCCGACAGCTCTTCACAAGCAAGTGTTGGCCAGTGAGTGTGTAGTGCATTGTCAGTAAGTCCAGCATGCATTGGCAAGAATATGTGCGTGTAATGACTTGTTTACAATATGATATTATGTGGTTACATGATGCAATATTGCATCATCAAAATTTAATTCAGAAAAAATCCACAAATTTATAAATAAATTATTAAATTTATGTTGTGTCATTTAAAAATTTATATTTTTTGAAATGACACAAGTTTCAAAAAAAATCATTAAAGGTTAAAGAAACTAGATTTCGGGGGGGGAGGCTTTGAGTAATTTTTTTTTTAAAAGGGGCAGTAGGTCAAATAAGTTTGGGAACCGCTGGGCTAACCAATAACCAATAGAGTTTTTATCCACTTTTTTTTTCTCTATGGATGACTAAGTCAAACTTGTTTGAATTTGATTACAAAGATCTCATTGAATAGTCTCTGTAATGTTTGGGGGCTTTACATAGTTAGCACAATGTCATCCACAAACAAGATAATTTAGAACAGAGATGTCAAAAACCCAGTCTGCAGGCCACTCCCTAGTATGCCTAGAGTAGATCCAGATTAAAATGTAATTGGGGGAATACTTGATAAAATAAAAATATAAGAGAACTTAGATAATGTTAGCATGTGATTTTCTAAGTCAATATGTTCCTATGTTCCCTACAAGGATCTGTACATATATTTTTAGTGACCTCTATTTCATTTGAGTTTGACACGAGTGATTTAGAGGACCTCAGCATTGATAGGGAATTCCCTTTTAATTTGTACTTTGTGTTGGACATTCCTCATGATGGTGACAAATACATATGTCTTCTTATTCCTATATGTCATTGTTGTTCAGTTGATTTAGTTGTATCTGACTTTTTGTGACCCCATTTGGGATTTTCTTGGCAGAGATACTGGAATGGTTTGCCATTTCCTTCTCCAGTTGATTTTACAGATGAAAAAACTGAGGCAAACGGGTTTAAGTGCCCAGGGTCACACAGCTAATAAGTATTTGAGGCCAGATTTGAACTCAGGAAGACATCATGCTTGCTATTAATAATTAGGTCATCAGACAAAGTTATCTTTATTATACCTTTCAAAGGATTAAAGATTTTTGTCTTGTTCATGGGGGCTAGTTTTTTGGAGGACAATTTTTTTTTTTGGCTAGGCAATGGGGTTAAGTGACTTGCCTAGGGTCATACAACTAGTAAGTGTCAAGTGTCTGAGGCCGGATTTAAGGTCAGGTCCTCCTGACTCCACGACTGGTGCTCTATCCACTGTGCCACCTAACTGCCCCTGGAGGACAGCTTTTAAAGTATGATTCTGTTCTATGGATTAAAATTCCTTTTTATAGTCAGCAAATTATAAGCACAGTGAGATCTTATATTCTCTGTATCTTAATGTGTGTCAGTAGAATATGATCTTCTATAGAATATTATTTGTAAAATGTTGACTATTCTATTTTCATCAGTGAAAATGATCAGGCAGCTAGGTGACATAGTGGATACTGGATTTGGAGTCAGGAAGATCCTAGTTCAAATCCTGCCTCAGACACTTACTAGCTGTGTGACCCTTGAACAGTTGCTTAACCATCTATGCTTCAGTTTTTCTTTCTTTCTTTCTTCTTTCTTTCTTTCTTTCTTTCTTTCTTTCTTTCTTTCTTTCTTTCTTTCTTTCTTTCTTGCTAGGCAATGGGGTTAAGTGACTTGCCTAGGGTCACACAGCTAGTAAATGTTATGTGTCTGAGGCTGGATTTGAACTCACGTCCTCCTGACTCCAGGGCCAGTGCTCTATCCACTGTGCCATCTAGCTTCCCCTATGTCTCAGTTTCTTCATCTGTAAATGACAGAGGTTGGACGTGATGGTCTCTAAGTGTCCTTCCAGCCCTAAGTCTATGATTCCATGATCCCTCCATCTGTGAGCTGACTATTTTTCTGAAGATTTTATAGAGCCAAAGAAGTAGGCCTATGGGTTGGTTGCTATCATTTTCTTGGTCACCTCTGAAGAAAATAATCTCTCTTTCCCTTAAACATTTGGTATCCTCGGCTTTTTTAGATACATTAGAATTCAATCCTTCAACGCTGCCAAACTGTGTTGCTTCCAGTACAGATCCATCTCATGAAACAATAACAAATATAGACCCCCAAAGGCCTTCCTCCCTCCTTCTAGAATTCTAAAAATGCTGTTTCTTGGTTTTAAAGTTTTGTTTTTCAGAAAAGACAAATCTCCTTCCAGGTTAGAGTATGAGCTAAAAACTCTGAGGTGGAGGATGGCAAATAGTCTGAATGAGTAAAGCAGTGAAGTGTTTCTTTTCATCTATGGCCTGTTGCTGATTTCCCAAGTCCCCTCTCTCTTTATTTGTATCATCTTTGAGACAACTGAGAAAAAAAGATCGCTTGGCCGGCTGCCTTTTTTTTCCTATTTTGAACACACAGATGTTTCCCCATCTTTCTAATGAAGCCTCTTGATGAAAATGCCTCAGTCTGTGGCTTTTTTTTTTCTTGTGTGCTGATATCCATTTTGACAGGATTCTCATCAGGGCTTGGAGACCTGCATGCCCTCTGACCTTTCAGGGCCTGAGGATGCGGGAAGAAAAACCCAATAACACCCACCTTGATTGCAATTAGGTTCTGTTAAAAGGGCATTTGGCATTTAGTGTTTTTTTTTTTTAATTCTAGCTTTCCAGAGTAAGAGGCTTTTAAAAACAGAACAAATTAAAACAAACAGAAAAAAAGAAGGAAAAATAAATAGGAGAAATAGATCAGAATCAGGTTCTGTTAAATGCATTTGGTGTTTTTTTTTTAAATTCTAACTTTCCAGAATAGGAGGCTTTTAAAAAGCAAAACAAATTAAAACGAAGGAACAAAAAGGAGGACAAAATAAACAGGAGAGCAAGATCAGAATCAGGTTCTGTAAAGAGGGCATTTGAGGGTTGGTGTTTTTTAATCCAATTTTCCAAAATAGAGGGATTTAAGAAAAAAGGAGAAAAAATAAACGGGAGTGATGGAAAGGACATTATTCCCTACAACCTTGCAAGAATTGCAGAGGGCTACAGGTCAAAGTATGCAAAGATTGAAAGTGCCCTCAAGCTACTTAATAATTCAAGACGTGTGGAAACCAGCAGTCAAGTGTAAAAGTAAATAATTTCTTGCTTCTTGAGCCCAGCAGAGGCAATTCAAATACAATAGGTTAAATTTCAACTTCAGAAAGCACGTTTCTAAGCTGGGGTGAGGGTTTGGTGACTGACTATCACATGGCTAAGAAAAATGCCACCCAATATTTGAGAATTTGAACGCGTCTCACGTGAAAGAGGTTCTGCACAAATTTATCAAAGTCCTAATAAGTGATACTAATGTGCCTTTCAGGTTTGTAAAGTGTTTTGCATATACTTGTATTTGAAACTCATGACAACTTTGTGAGGGAGGTATTTCAAGGAGCATTGGCCCTATTTTGCAGGTGAAGATACTGAGGTTCAGAGAGGAAAGTGACTTGTCCATTACAGCTAGTAAGTATTAGAGGCAGAATTTAACTGTGGGCCTGCCAGACTTCAACTCCACCCACAATTCCAGTACACAGTGTTGACTCTCAAAAATCAACAGTGATCCTTCTTTGGAGTAGAGGAAGGGAGCCGGATGTCTAAGTCATTCAGCTGTGTCTAACTCTTTGTGACCTCATCTAAGGTTTTCTTGGCAAAGGTACCTGAGTGTTTTACCATTTCCTTCTCCAGCTCATTTTCCAGACGAAATTGAGGCAAACAGGGTTAAGTGACTTGCCCAAGGTCACACTGCTAGTAAATGTCTTAAGCTATATTTGAACTCAGGTCTTCCTAACCCTATCCACCATACAACCTAGATATTCCATTAACAGTGAGAAAACACTAAATCAATAAAGTTTTACCATACATATAGCAAAATCATACAAGATTCCTTAAAAGATTAAACAGCAGGGATGACTTTTTTTTTTAACAACCCTAGTTAACCAATATCCAATGAGGCCTGCTGAGATGTAAGGCATAATTTTTCAAAATTTCTTTTGTTTTCATAGTGTTTTACAGTTTGTTAATCACTTTTCTATAAATGATCTATAAATTTAGTCTTCACAACAACCCTATAGGGTAGGCAGAGTAAGTGTTTTTTATTTCTATTTTACATATGAAGAAATTGTGACTTAAAGATATCATCACATAACAAAGGCCCCACAGGTAATAAGTAGCATATATAACATCGGGATTTAGGTCTTCTTACAATAGTCTAAGAAATTCATGTGTAAGTGTGGACAATGAAACATTTTTAACTACTTATGTTCATAAATGGCTCTAGTAAAGACTGAAATCTTAAAGTAAGCAAATGATTATCTTTTAAAATGTAAGTATAGTTGTTATTTAGTTGTTTTTCAATTGTATCTGACTTACTATTCCTTTCAGGATTTGTTTGGCAAAAATACTGGAGTGGTTTATCATCTCCTTCTCTAGCTCATTTTCCAGATGAGGAAACCGAAGCAAACAGGGTTAAGTGATTTGAGGCCTTTTTGGAACTCAGGAAGATAAGTCTTCCTGACTTCAGGCCCCATACTCTTCTCTGCACCACCTAGCTTCTGCTAATAATGAATTTGCTGATTGTTCTTCCCTGATGGGTGCCTGAATGAAGAAAGATATGCCTTTTACACATTGGGGTTTGGGTTAAATTGAACCTGTTTTGGGTGATGAGAAAAACCATAAGAGTATCTTAAATGGAGTCTCTGTTGCTCCTCTCCCCCACTGGTTAGGAATGGGAGTGGTTACATAAATAATACGTAATTAGGAATGTGTGCTTGAATCATGAAGAGCCTTCCAGTGATCATAAAGCTTCCTAATTGGCTAAAAGTGAGCTAGGGATGACAGAGTAGAGGATTGGACTCTGCCTAGAATGCCTGACTCTGTCAATATGAAATCTGATGGGGAGAAGGGTTCATTTCCTGGGGTGGGGAGAAGATGCTGCTATTGTGTATCTAAGGTATAAACCATCATTGGTAGGATATGGTGGTTTCATTTCCAGTTTTTACTACTTAGCTTTGTGTCTTAGACTTCTTAACCTCTTTGAGGCTCAGTTTTCTCATCTGTACATTTATAGACCCAAGACTAGGGTAATCTTATACATTCTGGCACACTTGTAAATAATAATAGTCACATTTATATGGGTCTTTAAAATTTACCATGTATTTTCTCAAAACAACCTTATGAGGTAGGTAGTACAAGTATCATTATTGCCATTTTATACGTAGGAAATCTGAGAAATTAAAAAGATTAAAAATCAGAAAATCTGAAATTTAAAGTCTAATTTAAAAAAATCAATACATTTTAATTTAATTAAATTTTAATAATAAAACTCTACTTTGAAATTAAATTAAAAATCTGAAATCAGAGAAATTAAGTGACTTGTTGGAGATCACAAAAACTAGTAAGCATCTGAGACACAATTTGAACCCAGTTTTCCCAAGGTAAAGGCCAGTGCTTTTTCAATTCTTGTGGTGTTTCCAGAAGGGAGAAGCAGCCAGGTAGTACAGTGTCTAGAATGTTGGCCTTGGCCTCAGGAAGCCCTGGGTTTGAAGCTACTATCCTCTTTTTTGCAGATGAGGAAACTGAGGCCAAACAGGTTAAGTAATTTGCCCAGAGTCACATAGCTAGGAAGTGTCAGAGGCAAGTGCCTATATTAAAGCGTTGTTCTTCATCCTTTGTTCTAGAAGACCAATGACATCATGAGGCTGATGTCTTGACTTGCTCATGAACTGGATTTAAGTGAGGCAGGGCTGTGTGAAGTCATCAGCCTCACTCTTTCCTCCATCAGAGTCCAGTGGCCAGACAAAAAGTCAGGAAGAATGGCATTGCCTGAACACAAGGTTATTGTGAAGATCAAATGAAGTATAATAAAAAGGGGTTTAAACCTTTAAATGCTAATAAATACTAGCTATTTTCATAAAGGACGCTTGTTAATGGACAAGTTTGCTTAAACTACCTGAGGAGCCCAACTAGGAAAGTTAGGAATTGGATCCATCTCAAGCTAGGGCTTCGGGCCTACTGAACTTTATGGGCCCTGAGCTGAAAGTAAGATGCCTCTGATTCCATTTCATCAAGGGGCTGGCCCATAGAATCAGACAGCCCTCACCCTGGGAGCCCAGTCATCCTGTTATGATAGGACATCTGAGGCTTAGGCATTTGCTTTTTGGTAAACGTTGACCTTTGCCACCTAGGCTAGAATATTTATCATCTCTCATGAATTGCTTCCATTATCTGTGCAATGATTGTTTATTTTTTCATAGCTGTAAAATGTTTCCATAATTTTTTTCTCAGTTACTCCTTACAACATCCTATGTGAAGAGGTTGCTATGAAATTATGAGGCTCATTAAAATGCTTATCACTCAGAGGCCAGTGAGTATATTGACAAAGTCACAGACACCACAGTGAAATTAAATTAAACCTAGTGGTTAAAAACCAGTTTTTTGTACTAACAAGGACATCTGACAAGGATGCTTAAACCTACAGGGAAAAATCTGAAATGTTTTGACTAGCCTCTGACACACATTGGCCATGGCAACCTGGGCAAATTTCTTAACCTCTCCATGGCCCAGGCAACTCTTTAGGACCATATGTTGAAGAAAAGGTGTCAATTTGTATTGATGGAAGAAATTCTTCACCTGTTGGTGAAAGCTTATTGACCGACTGACTTATTGACTATTGACAGAAGCTCCTTACATTAATGAATCAAGGTTCAGTCCTTTCCCCTATACCTGTCTTTTCCATTTATCTACTCATGCGGCCATTACTCTCACTTAGGACCTTATTTCTTCTCACCTGGATGATGACAGACAAAGACTACCACTACGATCAACTATTTACATAGCACTTTAAGGTTTGTAAAGCCCTTTATAGATCTCTCATTTTATCATCACAAAAACCCTGAACTTTGGTGCTGTTATTATCCCCATTTTACAGATGAGGAAAATGAGGCACACAGAGGCAGAGTGACTTGTCCAACATCACACAGCTAGTGTCAGAAGCTGATATGAACTCATATCATCCTGCTACTGTATCACGAATTGCAATAGCCTCCTAAATGGTCTCCCTATCTCCACTGGATTCCCGCTTCAATTCATCCTCTTCATAGCTGCCAAATACTGTTGTTCAGTCATTTTTCAGTCATGTCCAACCCTTTGTGACCCCCTTTTTTTTTGTGGTGGTGGGGAGGTTTTCTTGGCAAAGATACTGGAGTGGTTTGCCATTTCCTTCTCCAACTCATTTTCCAGATGAGGAAACTGAGGCAAACAGGGTTAAATGATTTGCCCAGGGTCACACAGTGAGGACGTGTCTGAGGTGGAATTTGAATTCAGGTCTTCTTGACTCCCGGCCCTACACTCTGTCTATTGCACTACCTAGTTGCCAAATAGATATTCCTAAATCATAGAATTTGTTTGAGTCTCTCTGCTCAAAAAGTTTTAGTGACTCTCTTTTTCTCTCTGGGATACAATTCTACTGTTGTATATTTAAAACCCTTCCCAATCTGGATCCAACTTGTCTTTCCTGACTGATTTCATATTTTCCCCCCTTATTCACTGAAAGCGCTAGTCAAATGAGTCTGATTGCTGGTTTTCTATTCATGACATTTGACCTCAAGCTGCCACCATGCTTTTGCTCAGGCTGTTCCCTCTGCTTGGAATGCCTTCCCTTCTCACCCTGGTATCTTGGAATCCCTAACTCCTATCAAAAACCCTACTCCAACAGCTGGATCAAGACAGGTGGAGAGATAGCATTGCTCCAACATCCAATGTTATTTGTATTTATGGTTTATGGAGAGGCAGCTTATAGCAGTAGTTGGGAGCGAGCTGGGCTTAGGGTGAGGCAGAACAGGGTTTGAGGATATCTGGTCTTTTTATAGCCTGCTTCTGTGACCCTCCACAAATCATTCCTCAACTCTCTAAAGCTATTAATTTTGGAGGAGGTGCTGGCCTGTATTGGTAGATAAAGCTACTCACCAAGAGCTCCCTATACCAATTCATTCACAGGCTTGGTCAAAGAAAAAAGGTGTTTTTTTTTTTTGAGGGGGGAGGGTGTATTTACTTATCTGTGTCCAAGTTATTTCTACTAAACAGAATTTAACTTTCATGAGGGCATGTATTATTATTATTATATTATTATTATTGTTGTCTATGTATCCCTAACACCTAGCACGGTGTTTTGTATGCAGAAGATGCTTCATAAATGCTTGCTCAGTTGAAATCTGAGTAACCCCAAGACTTCTTAGCAGCAAGGTGGCATAATGGATAGAGTGCTGACCTGGGAATCGGAGAAGTGTGAATTAAAATTCTGCTAGAAATTAATCACCTGTGTGATCCTGGGAAAATCACTGTCTCTACCAGACTCAGTTTCTTAATCTGTAAAACAGGGCTAATGATAGCACCTCCCTCCCAGGATTGCGAGGATCAGATTAGATAATATATGTAAAGTGCTTTCCAAACCTTAAAGTACTTGTATAAATGCTAGCCATTATTATCACTTACAAATTTTTACCTCCCCCTATACATTAAAGTTCAGTCATTCAAAAGAATTTATTTTCCCAAGACAATGTTTTCTTAGGTGTGTAAACTAAAGATTTGATCGACCCTTCAGAAATGTTTCTGAGCCAGTTTTCAGCAAACAGGATTCCTTCAAGCATCAGCAGACTCTATCTTCTCTTGCTTTACAAAAGAAATTGAAAGGCTATTCCCTTAGATGTCAGCTCACCTTTCAGTGTCTTAAAAATCTGCCCTTGAAACAGTGTGTCAATCAAATATATTGCATAAAGAAAAAAAATCCATAGAATTAACTGAGCTGAGATGTTTCGAATGCCTGATAATTTCCTGCTTTCATTCTCCTAAAACATTCAAAACAACAGAACCATGTTCTAATCTCTAAAAGAACTTAGGAGTCAGAGGATTTGGGGAAGGTATATTCTCTGTGAGTTCAGTTTTCTTTTTATTCAGAACAAAAACTTTTACAGAGATGGAACATGCTGAAAAAACTCAGAAAATGTCCTAATGAACATGGATACTCTGTTGTTCTCTTTTGAGGAATATTTACACCATCCAGTCCTGAAGGCCTGCGGGACAACTCTCCAGTAAAATGACTTCATCAAGCAGACTGGAGATGAATGAGTCACATCACCCAGGGGGCAGCAGTCGATGGAAGAGAAATAATGCTTTCTTTATAGCTGATCCAAGAGACAAACTGTGATATAGTCTGCTATATAGAAAGAATGCTCAGGGTAGTCAAAAGATTAGCGTTTGCCTTGTCATTCTACTGAGCACTCTTGGTGTCCTCTCGGGCAAGTCAGGTGAACCTCTCTAAAGTTTTTTTTTTTAATCTATAGAAAGAGAACGATTAATCCTTATACTATTTCTCTCTCAAAGCTGTTGGAGGATCAAATGAGATTCCATTAAGTAAAGAATGCTTTGTAATAGTAATTTGCTATAAAAAATTACGTGATTGATCAGCATTTATTAAATGCCTACTCTGTGGTGGGCACTGTGCTAACTTCTTTTACCATTTGTTTTATTTCCTATGGTTTTATAGTGAGGTCCTGGGGAAACAAGAAACCAATTTCTTCATGTTTCGTGTAAATACTCAACAAATATGTAATATATCAGTGATGTCAAATAAGCAGCCTGCAGGTATCCTACAACCCACACCACTCCCAAGTGCTGCCTGAACCAGATTAAAACGTAATTGGGAAATATTTAGCTAAACAAATAAAATACAATAAAACATAGATAATATTACATTGAAAAACAAAGTCAGCATGTGCCCCACAAGGATCCCCAGCTATGGTTTTTGTTGAGTCCTATCAGTCATGCTGACCCTTTGGTGTTTTCTTGGCAAAGATACTAGAGTAGTTTGCTGTTTCCTTCTGCAGCTCATTTTCCAGATGAGGAAACTGAAGCAAACAGTTCTAAGTGACTTGCCCGGGGTCACACAGCTAGTAAGTGTCTGAGGCTGGATTTGAACTCAGTTCCTCCTGACTACAGGGCTGGTGTTCTATCCATTGTGCCACCTAACCTCCCTATGTATGGGTTAGCGGCTCCCACTTCTTTTTTATTTTGACACCACTATAATAAATATTAGTGATTTTCATTTGATTGTGTGGGTATCCACACAATGTCAAACAATCCAGAAGGCTGTCAGTAAATTTAGGAGGACTCCCTGTGATAGAAAGATATGTGCAGATAGATAGATAGGTAGATAGATAGATAGATGGATGGATGGACAGATGGATGGACGGACGGACAGATAGATAAAACATGTATGAAACCATACTATGTGCCAGGCACTGTGTGACATGCTGGGTACACAAATACAATCAAGCATGAGAATCACTGCCCTCAAGGAGCTGGCATTCTAATGAAAGAAAGTAATGCATAAAGGGGATCTGGAAAGGTAAGGGCATGTGACATGGTGCTCCTGGGAAATGACGTGGTTGCTTAGACCACAGCAAAATAATCAGAGTCAAGTGACCCAGGGACAGATTCTAGGTTATCAGCGGGGAAGTAATGGTCCAAATAAAGGGGCAAGGTATAGAACAGTGTGGGAAGTGGCAGATACTGAATTAGCCAATAATTAGCTAATAATTAATCAATATGACTGATTAATATACTTTTATTAGTGGATACTCAATTAGCTAACAATCAATAGATCAATTAATAAGCTTATATTAACATATACTTAGTTATCTAATAATTAGATAATAATGATTATTAGTTGATCTTGTCCAATTCTTGTTGGACCTACTATGCCCCAAGGCATAGACAGGTTGTGAATTGCATTGCTAGAGGCAGTGCTTACGTCAATGAGATCACATCTCTCACATTTTACCTATTTAACAATCTGTGTATCTGCATCCATTGCTACCTCAATGTCTAAGCAACAATGAGTGCAAGGCACTACTAGTCTACATGCCAGGCCTACAGCACAGCTTTGCTGCTTTTCCTTTAAAATTTAAAAGGCAGACTTCATTTTCATCTCAGCAGCAAGAATGAGATTGAATTGGGTACAACAGCAGAAGAGGATTTGTGTACATGCTGCATTTGGAATTCATGCTAAGGATGCTACTCATGAATAAACAAAAATGCTACTATGAAATGCCAGAATTTTTGAGGTTTATATTTGTAATGGGAAAACATCTTTTGTAGGACAGAAGCAAGAACTTTCCCCAGCTCTGGGAAAAGGGTTTTATTTATCCTTTAAAGGACCTGGGCGAGTTAGTCACAGTTCATTTCTCCTTTCAGAAATAGAGCACATTGCATCTTACTCTTTACATAGAATGACCTGTAGCTGCTGATCCCCCTCATTTCCAGATTAGTCCAGCCACTGGCCAGTGGGTGGGTGTGGGGGTAGGCAGCATTCTAACCGCTCAAGAAATCAATATTTCAGAGGGTTAAGGGTAACTTATGATTAGGTGTAGGCCCCCCGATTTCCCTAAAATTATATTTGCTTATATTAAAATGAAAAAAAGCTGGGGGAAGGGAAGAGAGGAAATAGGGGAAAAGTTAGCAGATGGTTTTGAAATTTTGGAAATAATTTATTTTATATTGCCTGAGGAGCTGAGGAAGGTGAGATGAAAATGTGTTATTTTATAGCTCTTAATGATTAACTCTGAAATACTGGGTGAAATGGCAAGACTGAATTAAATTTAAAATATACAATGCATTTATGGTGCTGGAGGGTGTAAGAGAGACATTTTGTAAAAGGGCCAAGGGAAGGAGTATACCTCATCTTGTTGAGATCTGTATTTTCTTCACTTCAACAAGGGTTTGGCCTCAAGATTATATACAGAATGTATTGGAAAGCATGTGGATTTGTCTTTTTTTGGCTAGGCAATGGGGTTAAGTGACTTGCCCAGGGTCACACAGCTAGTAAGTGTTATGTGTCTGAGGTCACATTTGAACTCAGGTCCTCCTGACTTCAAGGCTGGAGCTCTATCCAGTGCGCCACCTAGGGAAGTGTATGAATTTTGACAGGCTTGTTGTAGTGACCACATTGAATGCCACTAAGCCTACCAGTGTATACAGGATGAAGAAAAAATTCTAGGTTTAGTGCCAATAACAAATTTTTTTCACCTTATTTTCCTTTCTTGGTTCCTTAACCTCCTCAGTAACTAGTAGAATGGATGGCATTTGCCATATATTTAGGACATATTTTAGAACAGTCCTGTTCTTGCCCATGGGACACCAACATCTGGCGTGGTGACAATATTACTGTATCTGAAGCCAGACACTTAGAATTCAAATTCTAGCTCTAACGTGCTGTCCGTGTGACCTCAGGTATACTACTTAGACTCTTTGGATCTCAGTCTCTTCTGTGAAATGAGGAGAGAGTTGAAATAGACCAATTCTAATTCCTATGATCTCAGTGCTTAAACAGCTGCTCAGACTTTTAGAATCAGGCTCCTCACCACCACCAATTCCCCATGGCATTTGTTTTCAGTCATCTATTGTTTAGTTATTTTAATTTACAGCTCATTATTGGGTTACCAGGTGAGAGGGGTTAATTTATAGTTCATCTGACATTATTAAATGATAAGCTTCAGCCATATAAGGCATATGTATAATGGGGTTTAGAACTGAAAATGGCACCAACTGTGTGGAAAACACTAGGGTACCTGCTTCTAGGAGACGGGAGAATTTGTGGAAATTCTGTGTTTCCCTACTGTGTGGTTGGGAGCAGCCTTTCCATTATACTGTGTACTAGAAGGGTCAAAAATCTTTAAAAGAGTTTGACTAAACTACTCAGGTAGCTTTTTCCTGTATTCACATGCGAGTGTGAAATACTCCTTCACTCACAGCAGGTGACACCATGTTCAGGGGGCCAGTCCTGAGAGATGTGTTCTTTCCTTTTCCCCCTCAGGCCATTTGGTTCTGAGGGTCAGGCCTGGTGTTTCCGCCTTTCTCTCCAACCATTCTAGGTCTAGGAAGCGAAATCTCTGACCTGGGAGCAGAAGCCAGAGGGATCTAGGAATCCAGGCTGGGTGTTGCAGCCAACCCAGTGGCAAAGTCCTACGGAACAAAGATCTGGGATATTAGCCCAGTTTTGGATTTGAATTTGATGGGATTAATTTTATATAGGAATTGGGGATTAGATTGTAAACTTAATCAGCCTCAGAGAATGAGGTGGTAAACAAGGGGATTATGCCCCCAAAGGATTGGGGGAAATGTTTGTAAATTTGTTCATGCTGTGTCTTTGAAGTAAAAATCTTTTTGTAAAAAACAATCCAATTTTAAGTGGTTAAATGGAACTCATGTGCTGATCATTGGAACCCTGAAAAAGGAGAACAAAATTGGTGGGAGTTCTGAGTCAATGCAGAGAAGAGAGACCCTGAGAAAGGTATGATGTAACAAGCCTGGCCCTCAGAGAGCGGGGCCAAAACAGCCATGTTACACATGTATACATGCATTACGCTTTCATTCAAATAGAGAGCTATAGACTGTATGTGTACATGTAACCCTTAAAAAGAGAGGAAATTAGGCATTATATGAGACATCTAGGGGGAAACTATCTTATGTAGGGTATAGGTATATATGTCTGTGTGTATACATAATATTTGAGAATGAATGAATGAAAAAGCAATTATTAAGTGCTCACCAGGTACAAAATACTGTGCTTATGTGCTTATTTCTATAAAGGAAATACAAATCGATCTCTTAATTCTATGGCCAAATTGTAGATACGTGCATATGACATAGTAAGAAGAAAATTGGCTCAGCCTATCCAGGGATCTTATTCTTTAATTCATACAGTGCTTGGGATGCAGGCTAACAAAACACTTGTTATTTATACTCTTATCACAGAACTTTAACTACATATGGATACCCTTTAAATAATCATAAATAATCTCACATTTTACATCTTTTAAAATACATTTAGCTTCCAACTTTCTCAATGCCTCTTTCCCCAGCATTTTCACTACATTTCTTATTATGTGTACGTATTTCTCCAGAGTGCTTGGGGAGCATGCCCATTGCTTGTTCTGAGATTAGCCTTGAAGAATAGACTGAGATTTTTGGACATATTTAATGTCATTCATAGAGATAGGTAACTTTCTTACGGGTAGCTAAGTGGCAGAGTGGCTAGAGTGCCAGGCCTGGAATCAGGAAGACTCATCTTACTAATAACAACAGCTACCTTGCAAGGTTATTGTAAAGATCGAGTGATACAATAAGTGAGTTCAAATCTGGCCTCAGATACTTACTAGCTGTATGACCCTGGGAAAGTCACTTAACATTGCCTCAGTTTCCTCATCTGTAACGTGATCTGGAGAAGGAAATGACTAACACTCCAGTGTCTTTGCCAAGAAAACCCCAAATGAGGTCAGAAGAGTTGGACATGACTGAATAACAACAACAAATAGCTTTCTTCTAGCAAGCACACAGGCAGGCAACCTTGTTCTAGAAATTAATGAGGATGAAGCACTTCCCCCCCACCCCCACATGCAAGAACATAATTTATAATTATCTTTCAGAAAGATGTAGCAGTGAGTTGTAGCAGAAAGAAAGATAGCTTTAGGATGAAGACTCATGTTGAAATCCTGGCTCTGATACTTCCTAGCTGGAAAAGAAAAGGGAAGGAACATTTATTTATTAAGCATCTACTATGTACCAGGTACTGTGATTAAAAATTTTAAAATTATTATATCACTTGATCTTTACAATAACCTTGCGAGGTTGCTGCTATTTTTGTCCCCATTTTACGGTTGTGGAGACTGAGGCAGACAGAGTTAAATGACCTGCCCAAGGTCACACAACTAGTAAGGGTCTGAGGCTGCTTTGAACTCAGGCCTTCCTGACTTCAGACTCACCTCTCTATGCATCACCTAGCTGCCTCTATAAAGGAAAAAAACCCTACTGGATCTAAGTTACCTCATGCATAAATTAATGCTTAATACTTTTTAACTCATGGAGTTGTAAAACTACTGTCAACTTTGAAGCAATATATAAATATGAGCTATTAGTATTGTAATAATTCAGGAAAAATAAGCTGAGATGTACAAATGCTGGGAAGGGATTTATAATAATACACCCCTTGAGAAGGCTCTGTTGATTTGTTTGAAATGAGGGAAGTCAGTACTGGCCATTTCCCCCAGTACTTATGATGCATCTTATTGATATGAAATTGTTAACCGAAATCCATTTATACTGTCCTGTTATTTACAACATTTCTCTACAGTTTTCATAAAACTGTAGCTAAGGAAAGAGGAGTTTTATTGTATTATTGACATCTGTCCAGATAATTCACTTGAGACTTGATTATCCTGGTGTTTACTCAGTCCCAATAGGAGATGAGCAGATTGGGGAGGAGGAGCAGTGTTTGTAGTCAAGGTAGGAGTAAGTGGGCTGTGGAGATTTTTTCACCTGCAGAAAGCATCCTATCTAGTGATACATGTTTGGGCTCATTATGGCTCATGAAAGGAAGTCAAAAAGGAAATTTAAAAGCAAGGCCAGACTTCTCACTGGAAGATGGATCAATGTAGGGCAGGAGTGGGATAGGGCAAAATTTGTCTCAATAAGTACAGTTGCAGTAAAATGTCACTATATATCTAAAATATAACATGTCCCAGTTATTTCAAAAAATATTAAGTATAGCAAAATTCCAGTCCTGCAAAAAATTCTGGGAAGTCCCTTGGAAATTGAGAAGATTTGTTTTTAGTGTAGAAGAGGTGATAACTTTCTATGTGGCAGGGTTGAGGACATCCTTAACTTTCTGTTTTTTTTTTTAACAAAAACACTATCTGTCTGTCTGTCTATCATCTATCTATCTATCTATCTATCTATCTATCTATCTATCTATCTATCTATCTACCTATCTATCTATCTATCTATCTACTTACCTATGTATCTGCGTGTATATGTATGTACGTATGTATGTATGCATGTATGTATGTATGATCAGTCATCTTATACCCTGTGAATTTCTGATTTAAGTCTTTGTCATTGCTTTGGTGCTAGAAAGTAATGAGTCCTTTTTTCACCTCTCCCTCTTCTTCTACTTGTCTCCTTCCTAGCATGTCTATTATTTATTCTTCTGAATGTTTCTATGTTTACAGAATTCCTGAGTCACAGCAGCAAGGAATCTCTTTACCTTCCCTAAGTGGGCCTAAGTCACTGGTGGCAGAGCTACTGAGCCACCAGGTGAATCGAAGGAAGCAAAATGCCATGATTTGCCTGGGGATCACAACCATCCACTGACACAGGAAATGTAGGAGGGCAAGCCCTGACCTTTTTCTTGCCTTCTGATAGAATATAAGCTGGTTAGGGGCAGGGATCTGATCACTTTTGCATTTGTATCCCCAGCTCCTAATAATCACTAGTATTTATATAGCACTTTAATATTTGCAAAGAACTTCATGTATGCTATCTCATTTGACCCTCACAACAACCGGGTGAAGTAGGAGCTATTATACATTTCCATTTTACAGATGGGGAAACTGAGGCTGAGAGGGACCAAGTGGCTTGCTCAGGATCACACAGCTAATATGTTTCTGAGGCAGGATTCAAAAACAGGCACTAAACTAATACTTGTTGATTGACAGGGGGCTCTCTTATCCCTTTTTCTTCTCCAGGATCACAGAATGTCTTAGTTGGAAAGGGCCTTAGAGATCATCTAGTGTAGACTTCTTGTTTTATAGATGCGAAAGCTGCTGCTCAGAAAAGCTCCACGACTTGCCTAAAGTCATAGTGGCAGAAAGGCTAGTCTATGACATCATTAACCTCATTCTCTTAAGGCTCCAAATTGAGTGCTCTGTCTACCATCCTTCTTCCCTTTTGGTGTCTTTCTCCACCTAAATGTCCCTGGACCTCCCAGCTAGTGCCTTGATGATGTTCTCTCTCTGCCCAGGGTCCCACATTCTGTTTTAGCATCTCCTCATTCTTGTTCCAGGCATGTCCTCTCTCTTTAGACATTTCACTCTCTTCCTTTCAGATTTAAATGAACCCCATATTCCTGTGCTCCATTCTTTCCCAGCCTTACTAGAGCTACTCCAATAAAACCAGCACAACATGGTATTAATGACTGATGATGCTTTAATGATTTATATATTTTCCCCCTGGAATAAAAAAAAAGTATTAGTATTATATTCTGCATCTTAGGCACAATGTGCCCAATACAATATTTATTTACCACTATTCTAAATTCAAGCCACTTCTAGCTTAGAGAGGGCAATGTCCAAAATGGCATACATGGCCCACCCACAAACTCAGGCATCTCTTTCTACTCCAAGATGATTTTAGCATACATTTATAGGAATTGGGCAGGAAAAACGTTATAGTATGTTAAAAGACAGTTTGGAAGTTAACATTCCAGAGCAAGAATCATTACTAATGCCTTTCTTGATTATTTTCCCCCTCAAGGACAGAAAGCAAAGGCTTCCTTCCTAGGATTCACATCCAGGCACCAATTACTTTGGGCGTGGGGAGGCTAGAGAAGAATTAATCCATTTCTCCAAGAAAATCCTTAGCTTTTGTTCTACTTACTTTCTTAAAGGTTACATCTGGAAAGGGTTTTTAGACTAGAGAAATATTTATTTCTCAATATGTTCAATTGAGCTAAAAAGGAGTTTTAGATATGTCTGACATATGATAGATGCTTATTGACTGACTGATTAAATATACTTCCATACCTTCTACCAGGTAACATTTTTACACCCTAAAAGTGGTTATATTCAGGTACCATGGCAAGGTCAGTAGGAGGAAGTTTTTTTTTCTTGAGGTGGTGGTGGGGATACTTTTATCACCTTTCAAGTTATATAATGTAGGTGGTCGTTTATTCTCCTCAGGACTGCCTTTGCTAATAGGCTGTGCCTGATTATGGAATGCACGCCATGATAATTACAACAAAGTGCTGCCCACACAAGTCATTTCATTTTGAATGGCCATTTTCACTCAGCCCTAAATGGCAATTCTACATTGTTCTCTCCTCATTCTATCCTTCCATATCAGAACTGGTAGAAATTTAGGTTTATCAGTTAAGATCATTCAACCTGGAGTTATAAGATTATACTTAACAAAGAAGCCATTTTCCCCCTGAAGTCCTATTCTGGTGCCTTATGGAAGTGAGCTGGGATTCTCAAAGCGTGTGACAATTAAGCCCAAACTATTTCAGGTACCTCCCACTTAAAAAGGCTTTGAGTATCAATCAGTCAGATGTGAGCCGCAGTTCTGCTCTCTGTGGACAAGCTCAGCTACATTCCAAGAAGCTCATTACCAGAAGGCTATCAACCAAGTGATGAATTTTTAGGCCATGGCAAATTATGAAGACTGTTTACTAAGTCATAGTAAGAGTGCGATCTGCTTCAGTGAAGTATGTACCCATTTTGACCAAATTATAGATCCTTGAAGTATTGCAGAAGTAAAGAAAATAAAAACAAGTTTTCTTAAGAGGTTGGTGCGGTTATGATCTATATTATAATGTAGTGCAAAGGACATTACTAGACTTGGAGTCATGTGAGGATTATAATTACCCAATCTGCAAGAAAAACCGCTGAGGCAGAAATCTGAGCCAATGGCACTTTGTTTTGAAGGTTCCATCGTCCCCTCCAATGAAGTGGATTCCAGACCTTCCTCATGGTCTGGGATGCCCCCTTCTTTTAGGGCCTTATTTTTATAAGGCTTGATACCAAATTTGATACTTGAACATTCTAGAGGGGCTACACAAAGTATAGAATCCCATTGGTTGACACCTTGCTTCAAGGGCCACAAATAATGTATCAGCCAAACAATGGTATGTCAGCAGCTCAGGTTGGGCAAAGCATGGGGTATCTCCATTGACTAAGTGGTTATAACATGGTCACCAGCTCATGTTGTTCAAGAGATAGTGGTCCGGAGATACAAAAATAAGTTCCATGTAATTGAATCACCTCCACCTCACTGGATGTGGTTGTCATAACAAGGAAAAACAAGGATGGAGGTCCTCTAGTTAGTGTCCTATGGTTATGCAAGTGAACTTACAATCTGCCATTCACAGTTCTGAGGTCTAGTACACAGAATTTATCATCTCTACCTTTACCCCTCCCCCAAAAAAGGGCAATTTTATTCCACAGTCAGGTACAGCCTATTACAGTATAGAATAATAGCCCAGGAAGTATATAACACTGATTAATTCTGACTGGAATAGAGAAGGGGTCCAAATGAATCATTTCTCACAGTCACAAGACCTGGGTATGAGTTCTAGCTCTGATACATACTAGCTATGTGACCCTGGGAAAAGTCACTGAACCTCTCTGATTTTCAGTTTCCTTACATGTAAAATGTTCATAATAGACAGAATTGGGGAAAAGTACTTTAAAGAAAATGCAATATGAACGTGAGTTATTCTGCTCCTTTGATAGAGTTGCAAGTGATAGGCGAGTTCTTGGAACCTTATCTAGGCAAGGCCAGGTGAGTTAAAGAAAACATCACAGCCTCAAGTAAGAACTTCTTTGCCTTCCAGTACTGAAGACATTTAAATAAAGACGTCCACTCTCTTCCCTTCAAGGTTTATTCCTATACCAGGCTTCACTTCTTATTACTTCTGTTTGCACTAGGTTTATTTACAATACTTATAGTAAGGGAAAAAATGAGACATTCTGAGCAAGGTATGGAAATCCAGTGACTTAGCAATGCTCAACTTTTATCACTCTGGGGGTAGAAAGTAATTTGGCTTCTTTCTACTGGGAGGATTTTTTACTTTGTTTCCTGTGTCTAAGTGTTCTCACCTTTCATCCACTTATTCAGAGGCAGACCCCTTCAGAAGACTCAAACTTATGCCTGTTCCTCATCTACCTATCAGCTAGAGTTTTTCCTGGTGGAGTGAACTTTCCCATCATTCAACACAATTCAATTTTGTAAGACAAACTTCTATTAAGCCCATTATATATTCAAGGTACTGCGTACCAGAAATACAAAGACAAAAAAATGCATTCTTGCCCTCAAGGAACTTACCTTATACTAAGTGATGTACTACCTAAACAGATAAGTAAGCAAATAGTATATTCAAAATGTTTTCATGAGGAAAAGAGCTTTAACAATTAATGAGATCATGAAAGATCTCTGAATTGTGCTTTGAATGATGCAAGGAATTCTGGGTGGGGAGGTAAAAAGACACATCATTTCAGATACCCATAATCAGTCTGGGTAAAGAGTTGGAATGATTACATACAGGAAATAGCTACCAGGTCAGTTTGACTTCAAAGGAAAGTGTGAAAGTTTAGAATGATTTACAAATTTATGAGACGTATATATGTGTGCATAAACACATGCACACATACATTTTTTGTTGCTTTAGTTCTTTCAGTTGTGTCTGACTCTTTGTGACTATTGGGGTTTTCTTGGCAAAGATACTGGAGTGGTTTGCCATTTCCTTCTCCAGCTCATTTTCCAGATGAGGAAACTGAGGTAAACAGGGTTAAGTGACTTGTCCAGGGTCACGCAGTTAGTAAGTGTCTGTGGTCAGATTTGAACTCATGAAGATGAGTCTTCATGATAAATGTGTGTGTGTAAAGACAAACACACACATAGACAGACACACACATACATACACACATATACATGTATATAATATATGTTTATATACACATGCTTCCCTATAAATATATGCACATAAATATATGTATATATGCGTAAATATATGAGCATACATATACATATTTGCATGCATGCACATGCGTGCGTGCGCGCACACACACACACACACACACACACACACACACACACACACACGTCTCAGCAAGGTCCACAGTTTTTCCAAACACCTGATTACTTGCCACGTACCCTTTGTGCCGGCACATTTTCCTAAAGCATTTTGCCTGATCTTTGCCTCTGTCTCTTTGCCTCTATCTTTCTCTTCCCTTCTCCCCATTTCCCTCCCTCTACATTTATATAGTAAGCACTGTATAAATAATAGCTATTATTACTATCCTCAATATTTAAGAAGTGAAAGAAATAAAGCTCAATCTGTAAGTTCTGTTCAACTCAAAGCCTGGCTGTGTGAAGGGGACAAAGGGGGATCCGGAGTTGGGGAGCTGGGAGAAGTTCATTAGCCAGAACTGACTCTGAGTGAGTGATGCCACTTTTCCTTTCACGTTATGTCAAAGACAGTAACTTTCAGTCATCTCTACAATTACTAACTGCATAACTGTTCATTGGTTGGGCTGACTGACTACTCTTCCTCAACTGTACTTTGCTGAAAGAATAGAGAGAAGTCTAGGAAGGGATTATTCCATTATTTCCCTTTTGGTTTTGTATCACGGTACCTAGAACAATGGCTGACACACAGTAAGCAGTCAATGAATTCTTGTTGCTTGATTACCCTGTTTACCATCTTGTCTGTCCCCTCACATCCTTTAACTTTCCTTCTGCTCCTAAAGAACTATTTTCCATCCCTTTGTTTCTTGGCCACTGAACTTTGCTGACCTCTCTACCTTAGCCATCCCCATAATTATGAAGAAAGGGGACTGGTAGAGTGAGGACACTACATTTGTATCATACTTAGAGAATTTCTAAGGGAGAGTAAAGCAGGATGACAAAAGGTCTCAAGTTCATGACATATAAAGATCAATAGAAGAACACAGGGATATTTCAAATAGAAAAGAAGATTCAGGGGGTCATGATAACTCTCTTCAAGCATCTGAAAGGCCGTCACATAGAGGAACAATTAGATTTGTTTCTTTTGGGCTTAAAGACCATAACCAAGAATGATGGGTGGAAAGTGGGAAAAAAGTAGCCTTGATATCAGAAAAAAATAGTTCCTGACAACAGAATTGTCCTTGGAATGGACTCCTTCAAGAGGAAAGGACTTGCCATTCTTGGACCATTTTTAAGCAAAGGCTAGATGACCACTTATTGGCTAGACTAGATGGTTCCTGAATTATCTCCCAACTTTCCAATCCTGGGATTCTATGATTCTAGTCAATCTAAAAAAGAATCACATATTATGGTTCTAGAAGAATCACTTGAAAAATGTTTCTGAACTAAAGAAAATGCATTTAGCACAAAAGCTCTGACCATCTGGCCCATGACTGATGGATGTGATTCCATACGGAGAAAGTCTCCTATATCTGAAGTTGTGTTTTTTTTTTAATCTCTTTTCATAGGGTGCTGTTAGCTCTCAAAGAAGAAAAAAGAACTTAACCTCCCTAGTGGTAATCCTTGAGAATAGCACCTTCCCCATCATAATGAATGGGCAAGGAAATTTATCACTGGGAGATCTTCCTGACTTAATATTCATAGAAGAATGGATTATTCTAGTGCAACAGGCAAATAAGTCCCAAAGTAAGACTTATGAAGGAGAAAATGGCTCTTGATACATGAAAAAATATTTGATCCAAACCAGTATCTCTATTCTTTCTTGGCATATGTCCATAGGGTTTAAAGAGGCTTATCTTAGGCTACATGCTTATCAGCCCCCTGGAAATTTCAAATGTCCTTTTATAAATTAGCTACATTTTTCTTATTTTAAGCACATCTTTTCCCCAATGGGCAACTTTTATATCTGATGACTATTTTTGGTTTTATTTTTTAAAAACGTCAGAGTTAAAACCAAACCGCAGGCAGTATAGTGCAGAGGAAAATGCATTGAACTTGGCTGGGTTTGAAATCTCATCTTAGGTTCTTAATGTGACTATGGACAAATTACCTAATCTTTCTGAGCTTCTGTTTTATCATCTATAAAATTCTTCTATGTCAGCAGTTCTTAACCTGAGGGTCTATGAACTTGAATGGGAAAATTTACATCTTTATTTAGAGAGAGGGAGAGAGAGAGAAAGAGAGAGAGGGAGAGGGAATAGAAGAGGTAGAAGGAGGGGAAGAAGAGAGCTATTTTCAATGAACCTGATATCCTAATTCTTTTTATCTCTGCTAAAGGGGTTTATGGATATTTTCCCCTCTTCTGAAACTTCACTATGTACTCTACTAGAATTCAAATTCCTATTCCACAAGGTCTTAACCTTCTCATCTTCACCTCTGGGAATCACTAAATTCCCTCAAGTCTCTGCTTGGGTGCCATCTTCTGAATGAGGCCTTCCCTGGTCTCCTTCAGCTGCTAGTGCCTCTCACTCACCCCCAAAGCAGGGTACCTTTTACCTGTTCTCTGTGTGTTTTTATAAATTGGTATATGTTTCCTCCATTATAATGACTCTTTGAGGTCATTGTCTTTTTTCATTCCTAGTGCCTAGCACAGTGTCTGGCATGCAGGTGACAGCTAATCAATGCTGAGTGATTCGCTGAATCACTGAATGCTGAATTTCTCCATCACTTCAACAGGGCCAGCATGGACCTGATGACTACATGACATCTTATAGGCTCAATAGCTTCCCTTCTCCAGAGTTTTATACTGGTGACCTCTGGGGCTAGAAGGACTTGTTTTACACCAGGCAGGCTACAATAACCCATAAATGCTCCAAACTGAACCTTCTTTTTCCACCACTTAGAATTTCTGCTCCTGGCAGTACCTATTAGCTGTTTCAAAAGTGTTCATTCACCTCTTTGGGGCTCTGTTTCTTTCCAGCGACAGTCTCTCAAGTGACTCTGTCAGAACATGTGTTTGTGTGACTGACATTTAGCTCCATAACCCTTCCCTTCTCTGCCCTCCCCAACTCTGCCCTCCAGGTCCCTTGACAACATGGTCACACTCGCTTCCTTGGGTTTGAACAGCTGATCTATGTGTCGGACTTTCTGAAAGCATCACGAGGTAGCTTCCAGTTTCAGTATTTAAACTGCACATTATTCCAGTCACAACAGCAGATGTGACACTGTCAAGTTAATAAGGCAGGTGGACAATGTTGGCCGAGGGCAAGCTGATTGTTCTCCATTACGAAGTCAGGCACTGAGATGACAAAAACAGTAAAGCACGAAATGTGAGCAAGGGAAATAGGTAAATGTCCTAGTTTTAGAGAATCAGATGGTAGACCCTCCACAGGACAGAGCTCAGCAAGAATAACGTCAGAAATACAGGCAATTTCCCATCCAAGGGCTTCAAGGGCCTTTTGTTCCCCTACCTCCACACCCCTTTTCTTGATTTTGTATCTTTGCTCCTAGATCCCCTGATCAAAGAATCAATAGAAAAATGTTCTTTAATCTCCTAAGAGTATTTCCCCAATGTCCTGTAAGTCTAACATAAAGCAAATAAAAAAACCAAAATAGCACAAAAAACATACACAAGTCTGGTCCACACAATCTAAGAAGTCTTTATTTTGTGTCCCACAGTTGTCTAACTCCTCCTCTGAAGCCCTGATGCCTCACTGGGGAATGAGGAAACTCTGGGTTCTTAGATTTCTATGTGTTGTTGTTTAGTCATTTCAGTCCTGTACAACTCTTTGTGATCCCATTTGGGGTTTTCTTGGCAGAGATTCTGGAGTGGTTTGCCATTTCCTTCTCTAGCTCATTTTATAGATGAGGAAACTGAGGCAAGCAGGGTTAAGTGACTTGCCCAGGGTCACACAGCTAATAAGTGCCTGTGGATGGATTTGAACTCAAGAACAGCAGGCTTCTGATTCCAAGTCCAGTGCTCTAACCACTGTGCCATCTGCCTGCCCTAGATTATTTTTATGCCAGCCTAAATTCTGACACATCCTTTCCACCAAAGTGGAAAACTTTTGGGTATGGGATAGGTATCAAAGAGGCCCAGCTAAGCTAAGTTTGGAGGCTGTTCCTTGCCATAAATTTGACCACCAGGGGGAATGCTTTTGGTCAGAAGGACTCATAAAATCAGTGACTGACCCATAGAGAATTTTGGTTCTGCATCTGTGAGGGGGGTCCATACTGACTGAATCTCCTCTATTCATCCATCCAGCCATGCTGGCCCCCTTCATGTTGTTTATATATAACCAAAGGTGTGTTGATAAATGTTTAACAACTAGCTCACCAAAAGAAAAATGTATGTATGGCACACTTTGACGTTTAATCTGCATTACGAACATCTTCTCCTCACTTTATTAAGTCTAGACAGTCAACGAAACAATCAATCAAGTCCTGATTTGTAGCTTTTGCCGATTTCCATGGTGTAAATGCTCACAACAAAAATTTAATAATCAGCTCCCAGGAGCCAGTATGAGATGGCTCCTGCACACCCCTGCATAAATGCTGCATTTCCTGCCTCCATTCCTTAATATAGGCTGTTCTCCATGCCTGGAATGTTTTCCCTTCTCAAATCCAACCCCTTAAAATCCCTGGCTTCCTTTGGTATTCAGCTCAAAAGCAGAAAGTCTTTCTTAGCTCTCCCCAGCTGCTGAAACCTTTCCTTTATAAAGGCTACCTTATATTCCACATATTTAGGTACATATTTTCTCCCTCATTTCACATCACTTTTTGGGGGTTATGGACAGTCTGGGAAGCCTGTGGACCTCTTCTCAGAATAATGTTTTTAAATGCATAAAACAAATTACACAGGATTACAAAGGACATCAATTATGTTTAAATAAAGATGTATTTTTTTTTCTATCCAAGGGTATAACTCCTGTATTAGAATGGAAGCTCCTTGAGGGCAGGGCCTTTTTCTTTACTTTTCCCTTATATCCCCAGCACTTAACACAGAACCTTGCATGCAGTACTTAATGAATGGTTGATGATTGATGGCAGTCACAGATTAAACACTATTTCAATGTTATTTGCCTCACTTTTCTTTCCCTGTGGGCTATGTATTTGGGAATACTACATGATGAAACGTTATGGCTCAAATTGTCCTAGAGTAGTTTACTTATGTCACTTAAACCACCTTCACTCCCACCTGTCCTGAAGCAGGCTGTTTGAGCTTTCCCTTATAATTAATCAACTCACTTTGTAAAGGAGCAACTCCCAAACTGAATGGCAGCCTACAGTCATAGGATATAAGATTAGTGATCTGATCATAGCACCCAGGACCAGATAGGTACCTTGGACAGCTAGTCCTCCCATCCCATTTTACAGATGAGGAAACTGAGGCTTACTGAATGACCTCATAAGAAGTGACTCGCCCAAGGTCAAATGAAGAAGGAGAAAGTATTAAACATCACTTCATTTTCAAAGTGTTCCTTGATATCAAAAGGGAAAAAAAGATGAAGATATATAACAGATAATGAAGAAACTGTTCAGAATTTTTTAAAAAATCATTTTTTTCTTTCCTATGGGGTTTGAAGCATTTCACCCCCTTCTGAAATTTCACTTTCCATTCAGCTTAAATTTATGTACTTGCTCCGAGGCCAGAGATGATGATTGGCACTGAATGTCTCTATCATTTTGACAGGGACAGCTCTGCAGAGATTGCTGGTCATATGGCTTTTGGGGGAGGAAACAGGATTTCAAAACTGAATCACAAGCAGATGACTAGGATTAGAGTCAAGAATATTAGGAGATCCTCTTTATGCCAATTCTGACCTTTCCGTATTAAATGCAATGTAATGGATAATTGTTATGGGCTTACTATGTTCAAGGCACTGTGCAAGGACCTAGAGATAGAAAGACAAAAATGAAACAATCTCTGCCCTCAAGGAGCTTATATTGTATTGGGAAGAGATGCAACATGCCCACAGGCACAAATTAATTCAAAGTAATTTCAAGAAGGGGTAATAATTAATTGTGGGGATCAGGAAAGGCCTTGTACAGACAACACCACCTGACTTGTGCTTTGAAAGAACCTAGGGATTGTACGAGGCAGAGGTGAGAAAGAAGTATATTTCACTTAATAAATGTTTATTGATTAGTTGACTGATTGTATTGCAGATGCAGGTGTTAAATGATATAGAGGTATGAAGGCAGGAGATAGTAGATCATATATATGGAGCATAGTGCTTGCAAGTACTCAGAGGACAAACTATTATGGGAAGTTGTGGAAAACAATTAACATCAAACATCAGATTAAATGCTGTGTATAAGTAGGCTGGGTGCTGGGGGAGAACTCCTATAAGTGATATATTTGTGGCAGCTAGGTGCTACTCTCCTGAGTGCCTCCCAAATCGGATTAAAATGTGTAATTAATAAATATTTGCCTCAGTTTCCTCATCTGTAAAATGAGCTGGCGAAGGAAATGGCAAGCCACTCCAGTATCTGTGCCAAGGCAACCCCAAATGGGGTCATGGAGAGCTGGACATGAATGAAACGAATGAACAACAAAACAATAAGAAATACTTGACAAAATAAAAATACAACAAATTGAAGATAATACTAATATAGGGTTTCCTAAGTTGATATATAATGTCCCCAGGGATCCTTATATACAGTTCAGCAGCCCCATTTCTATTTGAGTTTTACATTACTAATGTAGCAATCACTCACTCAGTCAGTCAATAAGTATTTATTAATTACTTACATTGTGCCAGGTGTTAGGCCAAGTACTGGGGAATACAAAGAAATGTGAAAACATGGCCCCTTCCCTATAGGATCTCACATTCTAAGGAACTTCATTTGAAGTCACAAAGATCTGATTGAGTCCTGTCTCAGACACCTGCTAGCTAAGTGGCCCTGTGCAAGTCTGCACCTCAGTTTCCTCTTCTGTACAACAAAGACAATTATAGCATCTAGCTCCCAGGGCTGTGGTGAGTGTTAAATAAGATAACAGACATAACGTGCTCTGCAAATATTAAAGTGCTATATAAATGCTCACTATTATCATCATTATTAGAAGTTATAAAGCACTTCTCCAATACTTTAAGGATCTGTTTTCATAATTTTGAGTACTCATTCTAACCCTATGCCATCTCAGCCCCTTTGCTTCACCATCCCACACATCAATGAGGGCTCTTTAAATAGTGGTCAAAACAGAATTTATGAACTAGCCAAATTCCTGGAGATATGCCTCCCTCAAATGAGCTGGGCTAATTCTTGGATGATCAGCATTGTGGTCCATAACTGGGATTGTACTCAAAGCCTTTCTATTTTGTACCACCCACAGAGGCTAGGTAGAGACTGGTTGTTTTCCTTTGTTCTTAAAGAGGACCAAAATGACACTGCTATGTTGGGGTCAAGGTACAGTGTATTCAACTCTGGCTGATCAGACCAACCTGAACTCAGAAGTTCCTGCCATCGGCAGAACACAAATGGTCCATATGAACATTTGGAGTGGAGATGTCTCTAAAATGCACGTCTCACATTTCTTTTGATGTAGAGACACAGGGACGATGGCTCAGCTGACAAGAAGCCAGTGTTCTCCACTGTGCTGAGTGAGGCTCTATTAGAGTAGGATTTTGTTGGAGAAATTTAAAAACAGTCATTAAAAATGGCTGTGGCAATTGCAAAGGTTAGAAATAATAGATTTGCACTGAAACAAAAGCAACGTGCTTGAAAGGGTGAAACAATATTACTTGGCAAGATAAAAATAACCCATTTAAAAGGAGGCAATCTTGTACTTGTTAGCTTATACATGCTGGGGCAACAATTGAAATTATCTTCAGTTCAGAGACCTGAAATTAGGACAGATCTTAAAAGAAAGAAAAAGGCACAGCCATGGACCAGTAACTTAGACACCAAAAAACATCCATGAAATTGCTTCTGTGTCTCACTAATATTTGCTGTTTTCATGTCTCATCACTTTGAAAACAGTAAAATGTTGGAAAGGCTTGGAGATTTTCAGCTAGCTTCGAGACAATTTACAATATCTGTGGGAAATCTGAATTAAAATTTATTTGTAATATAATTTTTAGCCATCCCAGTGCATCTTCCTTTCTATATTCTCCTAGGCTTTCTGCTTTTTTTTTTTTTTAGCAGTGCAGTTATCCCTTCCACATCATGGGAGCTAGAGGTGTGGTGCCCCTGTGATCTGGAAAATCTGCATACACATTTTTAGCCCTCTTTTCAATACTAGAGTGAATGACTATGTATTAAAAGAGAAAATGTTGATATTATACAATACTATACACATATTTTATGCATTTCTGAGTTTCTAAACTTTTCCTATGACATCTGCTGGCCTTTGCATGATGTCTATGGCTTCTGCAAAACTCCCTCAAAGTTTCCATTTAATTTCTTGTGCTGACCCATGATATATGGAAACTGTGATGGGGAAAGTCAAGATGTGGAAGAGATAACTGTATTTAAATTATCTGGGATCTACTTTGATTGGGGGTGGCTGGTGCTCTGATTTGCCTTTGTCAAATCCAGAATTTTAGGGATATTGAGTTAAAATGGATAGCAATGGAGCTATGTTGACCAACCACTCAAGTGCTGTCACTGGCTTTTCCTCATTTTTCCAATTCTATTGGAAATGGAATTCTAGTGATGGGTAGACTTGGTCCAAAAAGACTGGGATGAAGACAGGGGAAGATCTCCTCTGATCTAAAAGGCATTGGCATAAAATTAAACATGGAATTGTAGATCTCTTGCCCAGGAGCCGCTAACTCTTAACAGTAGAGCCCCACGGTGGTCCTTAAAATACAGCCTAGGGGCTCAATAAATTAATGAGTCCACATCTCTGTGCTTACTCTTTCATGATCATGACAGTCATTTAAATTTAAATTTAAATTCAAAATCTATCAAGTGCTTACTACGTGCGACGATGAGCCTCAGAGGACACAAAAATTTTAAAATATCAGGCTCTGCCTTCAAAGGGTTTACTTTCTACTGGTAGCTATCAATAATAAATGACTAACCTTGGAGACTAATAGGACTTAATACTAGAGCTCTGAGGCTGCCCTTTCCCTTATCCTCACTATTCACAGGACAGAGACATCACTGGGATGTTCCTTTGGGGCTTCCTTTCTCTCCTTGGGACATTCTATCCATTTTCTTCCTGCCGGTTTCTCTATATACCCCACCCCTGACATTCCTACAGGCCCACAGAAGCAGACATGCTTTCTTCCCCTTTTTTTCCTGCTTCTCCTTCATCCTTCCCTATATCTTATCCTTTAAGGGTCAGCAGGCTCCTCCTGGCTTCCCAGGTGACCAAGCTGATAAATTCATGGTGGTAGTATGGCAATGGAAGCCTTCTCTGGGGTGAAATATTTTTGCCCATAGGACAACAGACAAATGACATCATAGGTTGGGATGTAGGCAGAACAAATGTAGTTGGTCTTCCAGCATCCTAGATTCATACTGAGAGGTATAATGGGGTAGGGATGACAGGTAGTCACCTCACTGCCAAGTATGTATTTAGTTATGTAAAAACTACATTTTATTAAATGAAGCCAGAAGATTACATCTCATAGCATGAGTTAAAGTAAAAACTTTGCACTTTGTGGTTCTAAGGAGGAGAAAGATTCTTCCCTTATTCTCAATACTCCTGTGTCATCTCCTTTGCCCCACCCCCTTACCTGCCACCAGGTAGCATCTGAGCCACCCACCATCTGTATTACTTGGGGAAGAACAGTAAAAGCAGAGAAAGCTACCAACTTAAGGAGCAACTTGAATGCCAAGTCCTGCTGTCTAATTTTCCCAACATAGGAAGAGATAATGGAGTATCCCTTATCCAAAGTATTGTGTTCAATTCTGAGCCCCATGTTTAAGAGGAACAGCTAAAGTAGATGAAGGAGAGTGACCAGGTCAATGAGGAATCTGGTTGACGAAACTGGAGGTATCTGGCCCATACAGGAGAAAACAAGAAGAAAATGAATGAAAGTTACATTCCCAAGGTAGCTCAAGTGAAGGACTTAAGAGGGGACATAGAAAAGAATCACATGGCATGATAATGCATAGCAGGTAGCAATTTGCACCCAAATTAGCAATATTCATGTCGATGAGCTCAGGGCAAATGTACTCACCTTTTGTTGTTCTAGAAGGTTAAGGTCATATAAAATTCCTTGATAGATATAACCATAGTACTTTGCTCAAAGATCACCTGATTATTACTATCAATCAAGATGTAAAAAAAGTTATGTATGCTTGCCAAAAGTATTCATTCGTATTGTCATGGATAATAGCCTGTGCAGAGTCTGAAAGGAGAATTTCCTACAGAGAATAAAAACCTCCCTAGTTCCTGTTTGTAAATGACATTGTGCTGATCACACTGAGCCCTAGAGTACTACAGGATCTACTTAATGGGGTTCATCAGTACTAAAAAGAGATTGGTCAAGCCATACATACAAGAATAATCTGGAATACATAGAATATATACTGTTGTGATTATGAGGAGCAGTCCACTGAGTTAAATCCATCAATACTCCAAATTTGGACTGCTTCCATTGTCTACTACCTTTGTTCTTATTCATAGGCTGCCAGATGAAGTTGGAGAAAAATCACAAAACCATGCTGGCTTGGTCTACTATAAATTTACTTTATATAATCTCAATGGGGCCCTCAAAGCAGCAAGGTAATCCTCTTCTATCTAGCTAATCTATTGGCTATCTTACTCAATGGATATTTCAAAACTTTTCATCCCTCCTCAAACTTCCCATACCTCCCCACTGCCCTTACCTTCTTAGCTTGAGGACCTTGTCTCATAATTCACTGAAAAAATTTATTTTCCAGCCATTTGCTGAGAGCCCCCACCCTCCTTTTCATTTCACAACACTCATATGCCTTCTGCTACCATCTCTTCCTTCACCCCTGATTCACACAGAGAAATGTGCTGAGGCCCTTCTTTTCCAGCAGATTGCTCTTTTTATCATCATCATTCTCTTCCTAATCTTAATCTCACCATGTCTACTTGCTTTCCTACTTTTCCCAAATACATTCTGGTCCCCTCCATTCTTAAAAAAGCCCTTGACTTGTTCTGACTATTCCTGATAGCACCTTATATCACTCCTTTGAGAAGATTAAGATTGATCCTGTATCATGTGTTTATTGGTCCTATTAACAATTAATTGATTTTTATGCTGTAAATGCTTTTGTTCTGTAACTGCTTAAATCATGGTTCTTTATTTTGTGAGCTTCAAACTCCGAGTTCAGCTGGCCTATTTAAAAATCCAGCCCTTCTTGCCTCAAGGAATTTAACTGACCTTGGGGGAATGTGTGTGAAAGCAAGGGAGTTGGGCCTACTATCTTTACACCCCCAAGCTATCCTTCAAGGATGTCTGGTTTGCTGTCCAAAAGTCTGGGCTGCTTTCTCACACCTGCAGTCAAACAATGAACCCTTCTTAGTCTCATGAGAAAAAAAGGGGAGGTTGTTGATAGCCCTGTTACCAAAATTCCAACCAGTCATTTTGTTCCTTGTGTCTCAGCTTTGTAACCAGACATGTTGCCCTCAATCACATGATGTCATCTACCTTGTTCTTTGTTCTGTACTGCCCAAAACTTTTAAAAGGGGACTGTCTTCTTGCTTGGGGTCCTTGGCATAAATGGCAAGCCATTGACCCATTTATTGGCAGGGACCATGCCCCTGTTTGTTAATAAATGTCATCTTTCGCAGAGATTTGCCTCAGTTTACCTTTTTATTAAATTCCAATCACAACATCTCTGTTTCATAGGTAAACTCATTGAGAAAGCTACATCTACAAACAGGTCTTTGTGACATTTCTGGGTTCTCCTCCAACCTCTCTGACCACTCCTTCTCAATCTGCTTTTCTGAATCTTCATCAAGGTCATACTCACTATCTGTGGATGTCTTCCAAGACTTTGTCCTGGGTCCTTTTCTCTTCTCTCTCTCTCTCTCTCTCTCTATTTTTAACTTGGTGCTCTTATCAGCTCCCATGGACTCAATTATCATCTTTATGTAGATGCTTCTCATATCTATCTCTCTGCTGATGTCCAGTCTTGTGTCTCCAACTGTCTATCTCACACATTTAAACTGGGTGTTCTGTAGATATTTTCAATTCGACATGTCCCAAACTGAACTAATTTTCTTTCCACCAAATTCTTCCCCTTTTCCTAACTTCCTTATTCCTATTGGGGTCACCAGCATCCTCTTAGTCACCCAGGCTCACTATCTTTCATGTCATTTTCAAGATCTCCTTTGCACTCACCCCACATATCTAATCTACGGTCAAATTCTGTCATTTCTATCTTCACATCCTTTTTTTGGTATACATCCCCTTCTTTCCACTCTCATAACCACCACCCTGGGACAGGCCCTTATCACTTTGCACCTACCTCACTCTGCCTTCTACATCAATAGGCTTCTGGTTGACCTTCCAGCTACGAGTCTCTCCACTCTAGTCCATCTTCTATTCAGCTGTCAATGTGATCTTCCGAAAGTACAGGTGTGATCATGTGATCCTTCCTTTTCAGTAAATTCCAATGGCATCCTATTACTTCCAGGATCAAATATAAAATCCCGTGTTTGACTATTAAAGCCCTCAACAACCATGCCCCTTTCTACTTTTATATTCTTCTTATTTATATTTTCCTCTTTTCCATCTTCTCTACAATGCAATGACACAGGCCCTTTTGCTATTCTTCACCGAACATGACGCTCCATCTCCCAGTTCCATGACTGCCTTCTCTGGCCAACTTAAAATTGTTGTTCAGTTGGTTTTCAGTCATTTTTTTCTTTTTTCTTTTTTTTTTTGCAAAAATTGTGTAATTTTTAAAAATCAGTTTTCATATTCTAGGTCCTTGAGGGATAGAGCATCACTCAGATCCTGTGTCCAATGGCCTTGGCAGGAAGATTGCTTCTGAACTTGGCTCAAACCATTCCACTATTTCCATGAGCTCGAGGAACTTTTCCTCTGATAACTCTTGCTCTGTCTGGTTTCCCACCAGGAGTAATGGTGTTGTTTTTGGCTTTGTATACATAAGCACATCTCTTGCCCAAATGGAATTCAGTTTCACCACGAGCATAGACTCCTTCAATTTTCAGAAGAGCTGTGTGTTCCCTCTGGTTTTGTAGGCCTGGCTTGTAACTAGCAAAAATGGCCTTGGACCACAGTCTTCTGGACATTATGCTGTTCTAGAAGTCTGTTTCCAACAGGCTTCCCCGGCTCCAAGATGGAGGAAAAAGGAAGTACCTCAGTCATGTCTTACTCTTTATAATGCCATTTGGGGTTTTTTTGGCAAAGATACTGGAGTGATTTGCCATTTCCTTCTCCAGGTCATTTTCCAGATGAGGAAACTGAGGCAATCAGGGTTAAGTGACTTGCCCAGGGTCACACGGTTACTAAGTGTCTGAAGCCAGATTTGAACTCAAGAAGATGAATCTTCCTTACTCTAGGCCCATCTAGCTGCCCTATTCTATTAATAGACACCTTAAATTATGTTGGGTCCATTTGGAAAGGCATGATTAATTTTGGTTACAAAATAACTTTTGAAGTCATTCACAATTATTTATTAAAATAAAATGAATTTCATGCTAGTTCTGTGTCATAATATTACAAAAAGCTTAAGCCATTTACATAATTTGTGGTATAAGTTACCTCTTGTTAGCTAAACTGAAAATGTGGAAATACACAGTTAAGTATTGGAAGTCAAAGAGCCTTCCAATATGCTCTCTGAAGAACTCAATTATTTGATAAGTAGCTCCTAAGACCATCTACCTATATGTAGAAAGAGGCTTCTTTATGAGCGATATCTGACAAGTAGAGATATATTTATAGTGTGGGACCTCTGGAAAATGTAATTATTTGTTCTTTTGCAATTAATAAGATAAATTGAAAATGAAGCTTTCATTTCATCTCCTTTTCATTTGGATAAAACTTTAATTTTCCATAATTAAATTGGCTTCACAGTTCAAAGTGTTAAAAGATGTTATTAAGCAGAATAGCGAAGCTAAATGCTGACTCATTCTCTCATTGAGAAATCACATGGCTGAACTCAAAGCCAGGAAGGAATACCTGTACTCTTGGCTTATATTCCTCAGGCCAATAACAACAGAGCTAGTACTATTTTTGGATAAGGGTAGACATGGTCGTGTTTGGTGCTTAACTTGTAAATCCTAGCCTAATTGCATCTATATCACTGCTGAGGAAAGTTCAGAAGTGCACATGATTGAGTTACTAGCACAGTGGAGGAAACAAAGCATATTAAGCTAATTTCAATAGGATAGAGACTGGACTTTCAATTTCATTGTTATCAGGATCTCCTGGGTAAAGAGATAGTTGTCTTTCAGTCATGTCTGACTCTTCATGATGCCATCTGGGGTTTTCTTGGCAAAGATACTGGAATGGTTTGCCATTTCCTTCTCCAGGTCATCTTCCAGATGAGGAAACTGAGGCAATCAGGGTTAAGTGACTTGCCCAGGGTCACACAGTTACTAAGAGACAACTACTCACACAGAGTTGGCACCTTCTCTGAAACTTGCAGTCTCATAGAATGGCCTACAGTATTGAGGAGTTGTGACTGTCAGTATCACGGGCCAGTAGAGATAGTGTCAGAAGCAGGACCTGAATCCTGTCTTCTTGGCTTCAAGGCCAGCTTCGTATTATACCTTTCTGATTTCAGGAGCATAACAAAAATGTGGAGTTGACTTGTTTTTTTTTTTTGTCAAAGTAGCTTTTGTCAAAGGCTGCTACTTTATTAGATTCATCTCATCTGACAAAGTAAATGAAATGCTAACTACTGATTACATATGCTAATGGTGATGGAGAGATAGCAAACATAAACTGTCCACAAACAATTCCCAAACCTCATTTTAGTTTTAAGCGTTAGCTTCCTTCTCTGATAGACACCCCCCCCAAAACTAACAGTAATTAGAGAAATTGATTGATTTGAGTTTCCAGCATTCAAGAATCAGTCTTTTAAAAACTGTCTAGGTAATAGTTTGACTCTAATGGAAAGCAGGAAATGATAAATTACAAATATTATGTGGGGAATTATATGCATCTTTTATATATAAAATTATGTAAAAACTTGGGAAATGAATGATTCTTTAAAAAATACATATGGTATGAAATAGGAGGGTACAACAAAATGTTTTCTAAGTTGTCAGCATCACTGTCATTCAATTAAATTTAAATTATCTAGAGGTAGATTGTCTAGCTTTCAGAAAAGTGATACCCAGATTTTATGGTAGCTTGGTTATGTTACTGGGTCTATAATAAATTTTACATGCCCTTTTTTGGGGGGTGGGTTGGGATAAATGAATGTACCTGGGATGCAGGGAACATCCCTGGAAGGGAACTCCCTCTGCTGATGCAAATTGGTAACTTTTCTGCAATCTCTAGTGTCAGAATTGACAATATTGTTGAGAAATTAAGTAACTTGCCCTGGGTCACACCACTAGCTTGTGACACTTGAACCCAGGTCTTTCTGCCCCTAATCTAGTTATCTCTCTGCCCTACTAGACTGCCTCTTTTTTTAAAAACAAAAGTTACTAAAACACATAGTAAACTTCACAAAACTTTTACATACTCTCTGAGGTAACTAATATGAGTGTCTTATCTATAAACTAGATAATTTTCTCCATTTTATACACATGCAAATGAAAGGTTCCTTAAGTCATTTGCTTAAGAGTCACACAAGTCAGAACATCTCAAGCCAGGAGCTCCTGTCTTGAGGTCACTGATCTTTCCCCCACACCATGCTTTCTTTCAAAACCCATTTTTTCTCTCTCATTCACAAAAAACCTACAATGATCAGATGATCAGATATGTTTAGGGGGAGGCAACTAGGCTATGCAGTGGATAGAGCACTGGGCCTAGAGTCAGGACGATCTGAATTAAAATCTGACCTCAGACACTACTAGCTGTGTGACCTGGGCTAAGTCACTTAACCTCTGTTTGCCTCAGTTTCTTTAACTTAAAAAAGAAATAATAACAGCACTTACCTTGTAGCGTTGTTGCGAGGATCAAATGAGATAATATTTGTAAAGTGCTTAGCACAGTGCCATAGTGAATGCTTATTTACATCCCATTCTCCGTCCCCCCCCCCCTTTCTGGTCATCACTTCCTGCATAATGCAGAGATGATATGGGTATTCCTATCTCTGGGATCTTTGTAGGGCACAGACTACGGCCTACAACTGGCCAGCTACCAGATGGCTTTTTTTTGTTGCTAATCTTCCTTTTTCCTTTTTTCTTTCTAATTTCTTCCTTTTACTCTCCCATCCAGAGCTGAATGATATTCCCTCTAGAAAGCTGGAGGGTTTTAAAAAAATAGTTGCTTGAGCTATGTAATGAATATACTGGCCCCTGGGGAAAAATTGCCCTGTCTCTATTATTACATAGAAGTAAGATAGACACAAAGTACTGCTCTGTGGAGCTCTTCTGACTTTTAAAGTTAGCATTTCAGAACAAAACCCACAAATGTAATTAGCTCCTTCCAGTTAGTCGATCAGATAGTCAAAGTAGCATTTAATAAGCGCTTACTATGTGCTAGGCTCTGTGCTAAGTGCTGGGGATATAGAGAAAGGCAAAAACAAGGTCCATGCCCTCAAGGAATTCCCTTTTTTTTTTTATGGGGGAGACAAGATGCAAATAACATACAAGATATATACTGCACAAATGGAAGGGAATTTCAAGGGGAAGGCACTCACAGTGGGGAGAACTGAAAGGTCTCCTGGAGAAGGTGGGTTTAGGCTGAGTCCTAAAGAAAGCCAGGGAAGACACAGGCTTGTTCTTCAGGAACTGGAAACTTGTGTTATTCCATCAAGCACCATAAAGACTATGACCAGTAGCCCCAGTAAGCTAGTGAATTGGAAAGTGTTTTAAAACTGTAAAGAACTAGAGATGAATATAAGGTATTATTGCTATAAGTATTGCCAATGAGGTCACTGTTAATATTGTTCTTACTGGAAATAACAACATCACCATTAAAAATAGTGTTATTATTATTTCTGGTAATGTTTATTTATAATAACAATAATTATATCCCTAGTTAGAAAAAAAACTGAATGTTAAAATAACTCAAAGGAGGCCTCCTTCTAGTTTGTTGAGCAGATGGTCTATGGAAAACTCATAGGTTGACATGGATAGGAATATCACAGCATAAGAAGGCACAAATGGGTTAACAGAAGGATTGAAATCAGTGACCTAAATAGATCCATTGAAATAATAATGCCATTATTATTGCTTTATTTCAATTTGTCATAATCAATGCCACCATGTGTTCTGTTATTGTGACAGCAAATAGCAATATTGATACGATTATCTTGGGAGAAGCAAGTCCAGAAAATGGCAGAAAGGGCTTTGTCTACTCTAGAAGATTATCAGTGATTAAGTTGACTTTATTTCAGCACCACTCAAGCACCCAAAACATCCACAGTAATATTTTTGTAATTAAAACATACTCCCTAGTGGCAGAGCAGAATATACCAACCTGTCCCCACTTAGCCAATTATATTACTTCCAGTTTACTTGACCAGGGAAATGAAGACCTCCATAAGTGATTGCTGCTCCCCTGAATTTCCCTTTTTCACAATGTCCTATCACAAGTTTTCCTAATTAACCTTGCTATTGTATGCTCAGACATGCTTTGTTCACATACGGATATCAGCACACATATTAAAATGTATTTGGGGGCTTTTCATGTGAGCAACAATTTGAAGTAGAAGCTAAGTTTCCTATTTTGGGGAATGTTTCATTCCAGGTTACAATAAAAACAAACCAAAAATAAAACTAGACAAACAAAAAATCATTTGAAGGTGGCAACACAGGTCCCAACAGTAACAGTTGATGATGACACAAACTAAGTTCTCTAGTTTGATGAATTTAAATTGGCAGCAGAGGACAGACTGAAATTCTATTACAAGAAACTTAATTAGAAATGGGGTGAGAAAATTGAAAGACTCATCTTGAACAATTGCTTGTTCTGTTACCAATTATTGGCCTACTGGATTATTTATGATCATTCACTTCTTCATTATTTACCATTCTGGTTTTTAGTGTTTTGGGCAAGAAATTTCTCCCTGAGATGGCCCTAGAACTTCTGGTTACCCGATGTGCTATTTCAAACTTGGCCAACTAAAAAAATTAATTTAACTTCTAGCTCTAACAATTTGGGGTCAATAATACCATCTCACAGACATGAACCAAGGTTGCATAGGATGGGCAGGCAGGGAACAGTTTGTAGTGCTGGTGGGACCATTCCCATTGATGAGGTCACAGATCCATCTGAGTGTTTGGATACCACTGTATCAATCTTACAGAACAAAGTCTGAAATTAATATTTTGCAATTTTACAATGAAGTTTATAGAGTTTTTGACTCTTTCTAGGAGTTTATATTAATCTGATACATAAGTAGCAAAAAACACGTTTTTATAGAGACTGATACAGTTGCTTCTCCATTTATCTAAATAGATAAGACATTGTGGCATCCCCATATTTGCAAACATCAAAATAACATCAGAATGGGATTATGAGATAGAAAGAACAAGAAATTGGAAGAGGGCTAGTTAAATGATGTCAGTGGAATAGAAGCTTTGGAAATGTCTAAGGCAATAGGTTCTTATGTCATGCTTGTAGTGGAAAGTTCATGAGTTGATACCGTTGGAAAGAATTAAAAATAAATTGTGAACTAGATGATGCAACAAATCAGAACTACAGGGAATGCACTGGTATTTAATGGTGGGTTAAAATAAGGAAACCACCATTTAAATTTTGTCCTTGAGGCTGCCCAGAGATAGTTCCCTAAAGCAGTCTTACCTTTGTTTTCGGCCTTCAGTTCCTCTGCCATCAAACTGTCTTGTCGGTTACCAAGCACAAAGGCCAGAAACGAGAGGATCAGGGCATCCAAGATTCCAATAATAGCCAGGATGTACGCCCAGCGGACTGAACAAGCCCCAAGTGTGTACTTGTCTGTCTTTTCACCACACATCCGTTTTACCTCGTCTGAATCCCAGCCATCAGGGAAAATCATACAGCCAAGTACAAGACAGGCAGCTTAGGAAGAAAGGGAAAAAAAAACACAAAGAGAAAAATGGGAAAGCGTTCACACAACTCTCACTTTATTAACGTCTCTATAGACCATTCTACAAATCACTATTTCATATCACTCAAAGGTCCAGTGTTTATCATGACAACCCTACCTGAGTATTTCTTCTGGTTATCTTAAAAGCAAAGATTCTCTAATGGGTCTTCTTCACCTAAGCTTACTCTGACATTGGGCTTTATAGAGAGAGTCTGGATTATCTGAAGGGGACCATCTTTAAGAAAAAGTAACCCATCAAACATTTCTTTTTGGCTTCCATTGCTGATTTTGCCAAGAATTAACTCATAACATGGCAGAGAGAGGACACACAATTGATTTTAAAGGGCTATGATAGCAGCTAAAATGGAAAATATTCATCATGGAGAATGGTGCATCAAAGCTTTATTAGAAATTGAAATTCAAGGAAAGAATAGACATATATTGTTTTCTAAACATTATTTAGGGAATCCTATGAATCCTTCAGAGATGAAAGAGTCCTCATCTTTGAAATGCAAAATTTTAAAAAACAAAACATAACCTATAACAGAATCTTTCACCCCAAACTCACTCCTATTCCCAACTTTCTTGTTTTTGTCTATGGCATCATCAATCACACAAGTTACAACCTAAGTGTAATCTTCAACTTTTCATAGCCCACAGCTAATCAGTTGCTAAGTCTTACCTCATTTCACCTCCTTAACGCTTCTAGCATTGGTCCTCTTTTTCTTTGAACCACAAATCAATTTGCTACAGGTCCTCACCACTTCTTGCCTAAACTATTGCAATATTCTCCCAACTGGTTTTCCTGTTTCATTGCATCCAGTCTTTCCCCTCTTCCATCTGTCCTCTACAAATCCATTAAATTGTTAGTGCTAAAAATCAGATCAGACCATGCCAGATTCCTACTAAAAAATCATCAGTGGCTTTGTTATTTTTTAATGATAATAAAAAAAGCCTCATTCTGTAATTTAAGACCATTTGAATTCTGGCTTTCAAGTCCCTCTCAATACTAGTTCATATTACTCCCATTAGTGAATGCTGTATTTCAGTCAATTGCTGCCTATTCCTTATATATAATATTCCATCTTCTGCCTCCATGCCTTTGAGAGGTGATTCTCCTATGCCTCGAATTCACTCTCTTCACCAATGCCTCTTGGAATTCCATATTTTCTTCATGATACCACTCATAGCAACCTTCTTAAGGAAAATCAGAATTCTTTTCATTACATCCAAGGTTCTCAAAGTGTGGTCTGGAGATATCTGAGGAATCCTGAAACCCTTTAAGGGGATCTATGAGGTCAAAATTATTTTCATAATAATTCTAAGATGTTTTAATTTCTGCCATAGTCATATTGATAGATACAACCCACAAACAAAAGCTCTTGGAGGGGTCCTCAAAAGAAATTTAACTTGGCAAAGTTAAATGACTTGCCCTGGGTCACACAACTAGTAAGTGGTGGGGATGTGATGTAAATACAGATTTTCTAACTCAAAACTCAACTCTTTAATATACAATATCACACCTTAGGAACAAGGTGACTCTGTCTATAATATATCCCCCAAATCTTACAGTTAAAAAACAAAATGCAGCTGACGATTTGGTGGTTAAAATCCAAAAGACATTTTCATCAATAATAAGTTTCAGCAAACTGGTTTCCAACTCCCCATTAGTGGTGAAGAGGAACTTCTCAACTCCAATGCCACAGGCAAGGAGGCACCAGGGGAAATGCAGCATAGAGTATAGACATCTCCAGCATGGAAAACTGTGGTGGTAGAAGATTCCAGAAAAGGATGCCAAGCATAAGGAGAGGTTGGCTTGAGAAGAGAGAAAGGCTAAGCTTTCTGGACTACCAAAGATCCTTTCTTGCAATGGTCTTTAAAGTTTCTTCTAGTTCTAACATTTGATGATTCTAGAATAAGTGAGCTCTCTACCATGAGCTATATCTCTGAGAATTTATTTTAGAACAGCATAGATCTTTGAACTGAAATTGCAAGCATGAAACATGGGCTACTTGCTATTTTAAGTGGGATAAATATTTTAATTGTTTTAAATAGATTAAATGATTTTTTCCAGTAAGAAAAGTCCTTGTGTTAAAAAACCAAACCAAAGCAAACCAAACCAAACCCAAAACATCTGGGCTGCAGGCCCTCATCATCACATGCTTGAACTATTAGCATAGCCTGCTGGTCGGTCTTTCTGCCACTCCAATCCATCTTCCATTCAGCTGTCAAATAGATCTTCCTAAAGTACATTAGATCCCTCTATTATCCCCATGTCCCTGTTTAATCAACTCCAGTGGCTCCCTGTTATCTCCAGGACAACACATAAAATCCAATTAGCTTTTGAAGAACTTCATAACCTGGATCATTCCTACCTTTCCAGTCTTCTTACACCTAGCTACCCTCCATCTACTCTGCAGTCCAGTGACACTGGTTTCCTTATTGTTCCTCACATACAACATTCCATTTCCTGACTCCACAGCTTTTCAGTGGCTATCTCCCCATCTCCCATGCCTGTAATGCTGTACTCATTTCCACCTTCTAGCTTCTTCCTTTAAGTTTGAGCTGAAGTCCTCCCTTCTGCAAATAGCTTTTCCCAATTTTCCTTCATTGGCCAAGGATGGGTGGTTCTACTGGTGCACAGGGCTTAAAGGATGATGGCCCTAATAAACACCCTGGGCCCAGGTGATTATTGGTCAAACCATATGCATTAGAGGTTCCATCATGGATCTGGGTCAAATCATAGATTGCCCAAACTGCAAGTGATATTAGACTCCATCTAGTCCAGACCTTTTGTTTTACAGATGAGGAAATGAAGGTCCAGAGAAATGAAGTGACCTGCCTGAGATTATACAGCTTGTAAGAAACAGAGGAAAGTATTGAACTCTTTCTCTAGGACCAGTACTTTACTTTGTACCCTGGTGCTACTCTTTTTAACAGCTTAAAATGATGATTTTGACAGGCTATTGCTCTAGCAAAGGCAGCTAGTTTTGGAAAGAGAGCTGGACCTGGAGTTAGGAGAACCTGACTTCAAATCTAACCCCAGACACTTACTAGCTGTGTGACCCTGGGCAAGTCACTTAATTTTTGTCTGTCTCAGTTTCTTAACTGGAAAATGAGGATAACAGCAGCACCTAGCTCACATGGCTGTTGTGGGAATTACATGAAATAACATATGTATTAATTAACTTAGTTAATATTATTAATAATTAATTAATAATATAATGAAGTAATAAAGTGCTTAGCACAGTATCTGGCCATGATAGGCTCTATATTAATGCTAGTTATTGTTATTTGTTGTTCAGTCATGTCTGACTTTTTGTGACCCCATTTGGGGTTTTCTTGGCAAAGATACTGAAGTGGTTTGCCATTTCCTTCTCCAGCTTCTTTCCCAGGTGACGGAGGCAAACAGGGGTAGGTGATTTGCCCAGGGTCACACAGCTAGTGATTAAGCTGTCTAAGGCCAGATTTGAACTCAGGAAGATGAGTCTTCCTGACTCTGGGTGTGACACTCTATCCACTGTGCTCGTTGTTATTATTGTTGTCATTACAGTTGTTGTCATGGCAACGGTAGTGTTACATTTGAGAAGAACCATTGTAATTGAATTGTTGAGTATATATGTGTAACAGAGTAAGTGTAAACACACTGGAAAGGCAGGAAAGGGCCATGTTGTGAAAATTTTAAATGCTAAAAATGAGTTTATGTTGGATCTGGAGGTTATAGGGAGGTATCTGAGTTTATTGAGATATAGGAGTGACATTTAGACCTACTGTTGAGGAAGATCAGTTTGGCAGCTGAGTGGAGGATGTGTTGCAGTGGGGAGAGACTTGAGGTTGGGAGGCCAATTAAATGACTATTGTCAGTTCAGGTGATGGAGCATCTAGGTGGTGTAGTAGAAAGCAGACTAAGGCAAGAGTCAGGAAGACCTGAGTTCAAATCCAACCCTGAAACTTCCTAGCTGTGTGACCTCAGGCAAGTCACTTAATCTCTGTCTGCCACTGGAGAAGAAATGGCAGAGCACTCAAGTATCATAAGAAAACCCCATGGACAGAAGTCTACGGGGTCAACGAAGAATGGGATACAACCGAAGACTTGACAAAAACAGCAAACATAGTTCAGGTGACAGGTGATGAGGTCTGAACCAGAGTGGTAGCTAGGTGAGTGAAATGTCACAGGAGAAATGTTATGAAGGTAGAAATGACAAGATTTGTTAAAAACTGGATATTTGAAGCAAGCGAAAGTGAGGAGCTAAGATGGCCTTGAGGTTGCTCTGAAAAATCCAAGTATACAAAAGAAGTTCTTTTGTGCCCTGTTGTTCTTGAATGGGGTAAAAAAGGAGAGAAGCAGACTCAATGCTCTTTAGGCCTAGGAACCCAGAAGAAATATGAGCTAAATTCAGTGTTCCACGCCTCCAATTCACATTTCGACCAGAGCCAATTAAAAAAAGTGATTGTAGATGACATTAAATCTAAACAAAATTAAACAAACTTGCTTTATAAGTATTTACATTTGAAAAAAGTGAATTTCAAAATTTTAAAGTAAAAATAGCATTCTTAACATCTCAGATATTGCTTTTGGGTCTCTAATAGCTTTCTTTATCAATCATTCTTTTGTATGTTTCCTTTTATATGACTGTACTTAGTGGATACTATGTTTTTCTGGTTCTGCTTTTTAATTTTTTCATGACTTCCAGTTCTTTCTTCCTCATACTTAACCTTTTAAATTTCATTGTAATATCCTATTATATGAATACATAACAGAATCTCGGAGCTGAAAAGAACCTCAGAGGTCCTCTAGCCCAAACAGGGACTGCTACCTAGGTGGTGCTTTAGGATACAGTGCCAGCCCTAGAGTGAGGAAGACTCCTTTTCTTGAGTTCAAATCTGGCCTTAGAAACTTACTAGCTATGTGAGCCTGGGCAAGTTACTTCACCCTGTTTGCCTCAGTTCTTCATCTGTAAAATGATCTGGAGAAAGAAATGGCAAGCCACTCCAGTATCTCTGCCAAAAAAACCCCAAAAGGGTCACAAAGAGGTGGATATGAGTGAAAAGTGACTAAACAACAAAATCCAAATAGGAATCATCAGCATCATCATCATCAGTCATCATCATCATCATCATCATCATCATCTTCTTCTTCTTTTTCCCCTCCTCCTCCTCCTTTTCCTTCTCCTTCTTCTTCCTCCATTTACTATGTGTCACTTACTCTACTAAGCACTTGGGTTACAAATACAAAACTTAAGGTCATCCTTGTGCCTAAGAAGCTCACATTCCTTTTTAAAATTTTTAATATTTTATTTTTCCAATTACATATAAAAACAATTTTTAATCTTTGTTTTTCACAATTTTGAGTTCCAAATTCTCTCCTTCCCTCTCTCCTTTTCCCACTCATTGAGAAGGCAAGTAATTTGATATAGATATTACACATGTAGCCATGTAAAACATATTTCCATATTAGTCATCAAACAGGAATCTTTTTTTATAATATTACCAATCCATCTGACTGCCTCACTATTCCTCTCAGTGGAAAGTGCTGGATATGGAGTCACTTAGACATGGGTTCAAATCCCACATTTACATTTTTACTATTCATGTGATGTTGAGCAAGTCACTTAACCTCTGTAGTCCTCAGTTTCTTCATTTATAAAATCAGTGTGCTGGACTAGATGGCCTTAGAGTCCCCTTCTGCTTTGAATCCACTGCCTTGTCTCTTCTTCTTCAGACCCATACTGGAAGACCCCTCACCTGCTGATAGCTATGAATTCACATTAAAATTAGAACTAGGCAGGGTACCTGGAGACTTTGTCTCAGAACACTGAAATTTAGATGGAGCTAAAATCTGAAATAAGGATTTTAAGATTGTGATTTTGGAATCCTATTTACATTTTGAAAGAACTTTAAATCAATAATAATTAGCAAAGCTACCACTTCTTGTTGCTCAAGTCATTTTTCAGTCATGTCTGATTCTTTGTGACCCCATTTGGGGTTTTCTTGGCAGAGATACTGGGATGGTTTGCCATTTCTTTCTCCAGCTCATTTTACAGATGAAGAAACTCAGGCAAACAGGGGTAAGTGACTTGCCCAGTGTCACAGAGATAGTAAGTGTCAGAGGCCAGATTTGAACTCAAAAAGATGAATCTTCCTGATTTTAGGCCTGGCACTCTATTCACTGAACCACCTAGCTGCCCAAAAGCTATCAGTAAGCAACCAAGCCCTTATCCTAGAACACAGAATGTAGAGGGTGATGATATCACTTGCAGCTCTGAAGAAGCAAATAGACAACAGGACTTAGCATCTAGGTCAAAAGAATAATCATTAGTTAGCACAGAATGATAGCCAATGACAAGTTGGGTTAAACTCCCCTGCCTCACCTTAGTCCTCTCTTTATTTCACTCAGTGGCCTTTGCAGGAGCAAGCTGTCCTGGATTTGCCGTCTCCTTTGCCCATGGGACGGTGTCTGCCCCCACACACTCTGCATCTACAACCGAGGGGACTTGCCTCAGTTACAAAAGTTCCTAGATACAGTTCTGATTCACATCGTCATTCCTTGGAACACAAGAAACTGCTTCTTCCTGGGAGCGTCAAGCCCTCTCATTTTATGACAAGAGCTATATACCTTTGACACGGCTCCAATTACTCAGTGACCCTTTATTTTCCTTTCATTTTCAAAGGCACATCCTTCTACCATCAAAACCTTTAACACAGGTTAGGATTTCCCTTTTGCTTCTTTAGATTCTCTTTCCTTTTTGTTTTCTCACTGACACACTTCTATTCTTCTAAGGAACAATAAGAAGGACTGGGTTTGAATCCTGATTCTGCCTTATATGTGACCTTGGGTAAGTAATTTTACCTCTCTGTGACTGTTGTTTTGATCTACAAAATGAGAGGGTTGGACTAGGATGTTTAACCAGGGGGCTGTGAATTTGTCTTAAAAGTATTTTGATAACCGTATTTCAATAAAGTTGGTTTCCTCTGTAATCTTATATGCTTTCTTTTATGCACCTAAAAGCCTATTATGAGAAGAGGTTCATAGGTTTCATTAATTGACAAAGGGGTTGATGGCACAAAAAGGATTCATTAGGTTAGATGATGCATTATATTAATTGGACAAGATGATGTCTAAAGACACTCCCAGCTCTAAATCCCTTATTCTCTGTAGTATTGAAATAAATGTTATATTTCAATCATATAAAAGTCCTGCATATGCACTTGTATAAAAGTGAACATCACTTAGAAATGACAGCTATAGTCTCCCTTATTCTGTTGACTTTCTTGAAACCTACTTAAGGATGGACTTGAAGAGAAAGGGATATGAAAAGCTACTAACTCAAGCTGATGAGAGAAGAAAGCAGAGAATATACTAGTTCTCTTTAAAAAAAAACAACAAAAAACAAACAACAAAAACAACAGCTGTTCCTGTGGAGTCTTTGAGTACACAGAATATGTCCAAGGTTTCATTATGAGTAACTGACCACTGATTTAATTTTATACATTTCCCAAAGTGGCAAGGAGTCTCCCAGTTCTGAAAGGAGATTACTTGTGCAGATGGTGCTTACACCCATGATAACTTTCATTTTTCAAGTAAGTATAAAAGTGGCTAATTGCTCCTCGGAGTGAGTAATTGTAACAAGCTCTTCTCTGGCCAAAGAGATCTATCCAACCTGGGGAAGGAGACACCTTTATAAACATCCACAAATGTTTATAATTGGGCTTTCCTCCAAGGGAAAATGAAAGGAGATGGAGGAAGTGAATGGTAGGAGGGTGGAGGGTGGGTGGGGAATGACATTAGTAACCCGGCTTCGTAGATATCAGTAGTTCAACTGCCCTAATCAAGGCTGTTAGCTTGGGGAAGCTGATAAGTACTTATTTTCTGAAAAGGAAGAGGAATTCTAAATTCATTCTTTAAGAAGTCTCTGTACTATTGCATAAAAAGCATGATAAATTGCCTTATGTTGCTAAAGCACTGGAGGGGAACCTGGTGGAGAGAGGAGTCTGCATTCACTTAACTCTATTAATTATTCAGGCGTACAGTAATTGACGAAATAGATGCCAACAGAGTTTCTGAGTTACTGAAGAGGGAACCTTCACACATAGATTGTCTGTCACTGTAATGAAACACCTGGTAAGAGAGATATACTTATCATCCTTAGAGCGTCTTCATCAGCACATGGAAAACAGGAACTGTAGCCATAATATTTATTACCTCTGGGAAAACTGGTAACCGGTCCACCTGGGACATGAAGTACCAGTGGGCTAGAGTCCAAAAATTGTCCCAAGGTAAATCTTTGGCATTAAAACCTAATGATACTTTGAAGGGCCTTTAGCCCATGGTCCTAAGATGTCAGAAATAACCATCAGCAAGGGAAGGTGGGCCAGAGGAGAGATTATGCAACTGTAGAAGCCAACAGGGAAGAAATAAAGAGAGAAAAGATTTGGAGGAAAATAAAAGAGTTTCTCAATTCTGTCAAGATGCCACTCACCTTTAATCCACTCTAAGTAAAGGGATTTATACCTTCAAGGGAATCAGTTGTGACATGTGCATGCAGAGCTATGTCCTTATGATGGTAGTCTGGAGATTCATGTATGTACTTGTTAACCAGCCAATGGGGAAGAGAGACTTTGTGTGTGTGTGTGTGTGTGTGTGTGTGTGTGTGTGTGTGTGTGTGTGTGTGTGTGATAGGAAATGGAACCAGAGAAGGGAAAATAGGGAAAGATCAAGAAACAAACAAAAAACATTAATTTGCTCAAATTGGGAGAAGGGATAGTGATTGAGAAAAAGAATTTATATCTTTTTCAACTTAACAAACATTGTTTAAGAGCCCATTATGTGCAAAAACACTATGCTATGTGTAAGGGTAACAAAGAGAATCTCAGGGGTGTGCTGGAGCCAGCTCTAAGCCACTTGTAACAACAGCTCATTGTTCAAGTTTGAGGGGAGCATTTATACCTCAGAAATCAGCAATTCCTACAAATCAGGGCTTGATTTATTGTTTTTGTTGATTGTCTAGACTTAAGAAAGTGTTAATAATGAAAATTATACTTACAAGTATGTGCACACATTCCCCCTTCCCAGGGCTTAGTTGTTAAATATTTATTAGCATACCCCTGACTTGTTCTCTTAACATTACTTGAGTTCAGAAGGAGTGCAGTAGAGGGCTTAGGTGATGAGGTTCACACAGGTTAGAGGCCTAGTGAATTTAGGCTGCTGCTGCTAATTTGTATTTATATAATTTGTGAAGTGGTTTACTTCTTCAGCTTAGGAGAAGGGATCACTACAGAGAATTCAAGGACTTGATACTTGAGGTAGATCTTGAAGAAAGGAAGAGATTTCCCATTCCAGAAAGATGGTATGAGTAAAGATATGGAGATAAGAGAGGGCAGGCTGAAAAAGAGGGAGTAGCAAACAGAGCAAAGAATAGTCCAATTTGTCTAGAACATAGACTAAGTAAAGAGAAGTAGTACAAGTTAAAGTGAGACAGCTTAGAAAAAGATTGTAGAGGGCCTTGAATGCCAGGATTAAGAATTTATACTTTATTTTATAGGCAATGAATGGAGAGGGCAGCTAGGTGGCACAATGGATAGGGTGCTGGGCCTAGAGTCAGGAGGGCCGGAGTTCAAATTTAGCTTCAGACACTTACTAGCTGTGTGACCCTGGTCAAGTCACTTAGCCCTGTTTGCCTCAGTTTCCTCATCTGGAAAATGAGCTACAGAAGGAAATGGCAACCCACTCCTGTTTCTTTTCCAAGAAAACACCAAAAGAGGTCACAGACAGACACAATTGAAATGACTCAATGACAGCAACAAATGAACAGAGAACCACTGAAGGATTTTTGAATGGTACATTGGGAACATATAATGATGACAGCAGGATGAAAAGACGGATTGAAGAGGCAAGAGACTAGAGCAGAATAGAGTGGGACCAACCAGTGTGCAAATTATTATAGTAGGTGAGATTTATTTGAGTAGGGAAGTGACAAGTGTAGACTTAAGATTTAGGAAAATCATATTGGCAGTTGACTGGTGGATGGATTGGAAAAGAGAGAGATTTGAGGCAGAGACCAATTTGGCGGCTATTGCAATATCCCAGGGATAGGTAAGAGGCAATGAAGGCTTGTAGTAGCTAGGAGAGGTGGCTGTATGAGTGGAGAGAGGTGGGCCCACTGGAAAGAAGCATGTTTACATAGGGTGCAATGACAAGAGGACAAAAGAAGAGAACCAATGGCAGGACTTCTTCAAGAAGAGTAGCCATATACAATACAACGCCATTAACACATGGATTTAGGGCCAAGGCAAGTTCCTTGACATAAGTATATTCAGTTATAGACTGATATAAATCAGTCTTTAATGTAGGAGTAAATCTGATTTCCAACCCAGGTATTCTAAAGTGTATTAATTACCCTCAAAGTTCATACCACAACACAGGAGTATCTGTCTCTTTGGAATCTTCTAAGTGCTTAAAAATAAATAAGAATCATTTGTAATTAGCAAATTAATTGTTTTAATGCAAAAGCTGCTGCTAAAATGAAGCCTGGAAACTGTTTATTAGCTTCCCTCTAAAGCAGATTAAACATTTCCTGTGTTTACACTGCTAATTGACTTAGCTAGTTTTTCTTCCCTCTCCACTTAGTACTAAGATATACTGTAGTCCAGTATTAGAATAATCACAAATTTTAAATTTGTGGAATGAGAATTAATGAGGTTTTAGTGTATAAATTTATTTATATACATATTCTCTTGGATGGGCTTACAAGAGATCAAAACAATTGGTCTGGTTTTTTTAGTGAGGAAAGAAAAAAAAATCAAGCTACCCTTTTCCCTATTCCCAATTAGCTGCTTGTTCCATTTAAACAAGTATACATGAATTATTTACCATATGTAATTGAACTGCTTTCATAACCTTACCTATGGTACAGTACTTAAATATTCTGGAACTAAAGGGAGAACAGGGGCCAATCCCGACAGCAGGGAAGAGTAAGTAAGAGATTGATTCATTGGAGTCTGTTTAGACTTCTGAAAAGTCTTATCCTTTGTTTATTTTAATTAACCTATTCTGCTCTCATTGAGTCCAATATCACCTATGAGTAAATAAATGAATTAATGGCTAATGTGTTTGAATTTCACAATTGCGGTATGGTTTGAAGTTTGTAGCAGGGTTCTAGTCTTAGTCAACATTTTCACGTGCAAGGCACAAGACCTTAATTTGACAAATGATTATCTTTCACAACAAAAGGATAATCAGTACCCTAATTAGTACATTACATTACTGACCTTCCCTGCAATGTCTGTCTTCCATTTCTTATTGAAGAGGCCTAAAGCAGTGGGATTTATTCTTTTTCCACCAATTATTTGGTATGTGACCTTAGCTAATAATTCTGTGGCTTTGTCATCATATTTGAAAAAGTGTGGATCCCCCTATCAAGGACTGATTTTGTAGGGACCTCCCAGAGCTATTCAAAATAAAGATCAGATTTAGGAATATATCAGTTGGTACTCTGAGGTACTATTTAAATATGAGACATTATCATGCATACATAAATAATTCAACATGTGTAAGTATGTCTTCCTCCAGAACAGTGTGCCAGAGAGTGGGAGCCCTGCTCCTTGCTCTGAATCACGGTCATATCATCTGCTCATCCTTTGACTCACTAGTTAAGTCATCTGTTAACTGCACTTGGACAAGGTCAGGTAATCCCATTACCATACACATCCAGTGCCAGTTTGACCGCTAGCATTTCCCTTCTCATTACGAAGGTGGCATCAGGAACCACTTAACTCATTCAAAATGAATATAGGAGCACTGATGACTGCAAGGACCCTCCATAACTGGCGTGCCTTATTCTGTACTTTTCCTAAAATACTCTTTGGCACTGGTATAACCCTATGCTGGCTATTTCTTTTTCTCTTTATACATATTCCTTTGCTTCTCTTAAAGTACCATTTTAAAGATTTAGGAAACTTGAATGGCTAAATAAATTAGCCTGGGGGTGGGTGTGGTGGTCTGGATCTGAAACTTAGTATCTATTTGACCTTGGGCAAAGGATTTAAGCTCATTTGGCCATCTTTAAACTGAAGGCATTCAATTAGATAGTCTTAATTAGCAAGTGTTCTTAAACTTTTTTTGTGTCTTGCTGGTGAAGCCTAAGGATCCCTTCTCAGAATCATACTTTTAAATGTTAAAGATATATCTATATGTGTACATATATACATATTTATAACATATGCATTTGATTTATTTATAACATTTATACTTTTACATTTTTATATACATGATATACTTTTATATATATATTACATACTTATACATATATATTACATAATTGTATATGTGTGTGTGTGTGTATGTATCTATATCTACAAAGGAACCCAATTATATTGAAATACAGTTTATCAATCTATCATCTATCAATCATATATCTGTTGTCTGTCATTTATCTATGTATCATCTCTCTGTTATCTATGTATCTATCTGTTTGTGTATCTATCTATTTTCTATCTATCTGTCTATCTAAACACCAATTTCATGGCCCCCAAGTTAAAATCCCAAGTTCTAAGGCCATTTATAGATATATAATCCTATGAACTTCACCATTGTAATGAAGTCCCAGTGTGGAAATTGTAGAAAAGCAACTGAAGTGTCATTTGTGGTCTTAGGAAGCTGTCTTTTGAACTGGGAGGGTTGTGATATGCCTGTGATCATGTACTGTGTGAAATACAAGCAGACCTTGTATTTCAGTCTTTTGGACTCCAAAGCCAGCCCTCAATTACTATTTGAAGCCATGCTGCTTCATATACAAACATCTTATAAAAAATTAAGAGTATTCATACTCATTAATGAATTACTCTAAACTTCCTTGGTAAAGTTCATAAAGATGAAAGGGTATCTTGGTTGGAAAAGAAATCTGACATGCATTGTAAAAAGTAATTGATCCCTGGATGTATATATCTCTAGGATATTATACTTTCCCATACAGGACCATAAAATCATTGATTGGGAGCTAGAAATAACCTCAGAGTTCATTGCGTTCAATCCCTTCACTTTACAGCGTAGAGAAGTTAAGGGACTTAGCCAAGGCTATGTAGATAGTAAGCGGCAGAGCTAGGATTCAAATCCAGGTCATCTAACTATGAATTCAGTACCCATGCTAAGTTTTCATTCAGACTCTCTATATTTATCTTTTATCTTTTTTTTTCTTAATTTGGGGGGATGGGTAGGGTTTTCACTAGGAGTCAGTGTAAAATTCTGGATAGAGAGCTAGCCTCACAGCCTGGAAAACTTGGATTTGAATGCCTCTGGCATATACTGGCCAAACCCTGGGTAAGTCATTGACTTCTCCATTCCTGTGAAGACTCTAATAATAATGATTACTAACATGATATTGTCCTTTAAAGTTTGTGAAACATTGCATACATACACATATACACACATACATATACACATATATATACATACACATACACATACACCTATATATACACACACACATACATACATACATACACATATAATTTCAAGACTTTAAGTTGCAGATGAGGTACTGATCTGCATTAACAGACAGAGTTCCCTATGTCAGTGAAATCAAAGTCCTAAACCAGTCTTTGGGTGTGGCCAATCCTTAAGTCTTTGGGCAAGGCTTTTTGACTGAATCAAGTTTTACAGAACAAATCCTTTTATTAAAGAGATTTGTCCAATGAAGTTTGGATTCAGTCAAAGGGCTGCACTTGAGGACCTAGAGGGCCACAGGCTGCAGGTTCCCCACTCCTGTCCTAAACTTATCCTTCCCCCTGACCTCCCCAGTCTTTCCTGGCCTTTTAACTGTCAATTAGAAATAAAAAAAAATAAAATGAAGCTCCCACAGTTTGCTCAGTGTGTGTGTGTGTGTGTGTGTGTGTGTGTGTGTGTGTGTGTGTGTGCTTACGCTAGCACGTGTGCCTGCTTGTGTACCTTTTTTGGGCATCCATGTAACTGACTGAGCTCCTATGCACTGTATACCCACCAACACTGGGGAAGCTTTATTCTCTCTCATACTTCCCCTCCCCCCAAGGTGTAGAAGAGGGTATCCTAGATCTTGTGGATGTCATTAAAATAAAAAAGAATGAGTGCTCCTTGAAAGTTGATATTATGTAATGGAAAGAACCTTAATCATGTCAAAGAACTTGAATTTGAATCTGATTCTAGCATTCATTAGTTGTGTGACCTAGGTTAAGTGACATAATTTCTTTGGACCTCAGTGTCCTTATCTGTAAGATCAACAAACTGGTTTAGATCAGGAGTTCTTAACTTGGTGTCTGTGAATTAAAAAAAAATGATAGCTGTTTTAATATAGTTGGTTTCCTCTATAGTCTCACGTATTTTTTTTTTATTCATTTAAAACCTGATTCCGAGAGAAGGAGCATAGGCTTCCTTGAGAACCCCTGGATAAGATGAACTCTATGATTTTTCTGGTCTAAATCCTATTCCATTTGTGACCAATTCCTTTTTTAATATGGCTGCTTCTGCTCTTTCTTGGTATTCTTAGTTTTATTCTAAGGAAGTACTTACATTTAAGACATAGAATTACAAGAGAACAGAACAGAAGGAAAAAAAGTGGAAAGTCTTTCCTACAGGTTTTCTCCCCCCAGTCCATTTAACTTAATGGAATCATAGATCTAGAACTGGGAGGACCTCTGAAGCCATAATATCCATGCCTCTCATTTCATGGTTAAGGAAACCAAAGTCCAAAGAGGCTGAGTGACTTACCTAAGGTCACACAGGTGGTAAATGTCAAGAGGTGAGATTTGAATACAGATTTATTGACTCAAGAGCCACTGTTCTTTCCAATATAAAATCTCTTCTTTTCATCTTTTCTTTTAAAGACAATTTAATTAGACTATAAAGAATAACTTGAGATGTACCTTATCTGTAAAATGGGCATAACAACATCTTCATATACACCTTATAGAGTTGTTGTGTGGCTCAAATGAAAACTTTAAATGCTATGTTAAGTGTCATTTGTTGATGGATATCAAACAGAAAAAGAAATATCTTAAAACCTGTCAATAATATTGTTTATTTAGTGAGAAGTATTTATTTTGGAACTTCAAATTAAGTATTACTGCTCCCTCCCAAAAAAAAACTGTTTAGGAAGAGGCTGTAAGGACAAAAGGAATGGCCCTGGGGGTAGGGTGGAGGGGCAGGTAAAAAAGGGAAAGATGTCAGGATTTTAAATACTCTGCTAAAGACTCCTCCCCACCTTCTGCTACATTTTCTGACTTTGACAAATGACAGACATAGCTGGATAAGTTGATAAAATTATGTTTTAGAGTTGGCAGGTGAAATCTGAAAATGTGCGTGGTATTTGGAAAGGCAATACTTACACTGAAGAGGAAAAGTATCTTCTGTCAGCAAAAATGAAGCTTAACCTAGCATCAAAGTGTCAATGAAAGAAATGACAAAAGAGACTTAATTTGTAACATATGGACTTGACCTGCTAGGGGCATAGCTGATGAACATCCTTTCAAGACCTGGTAGTGTAAAAAGGAAAGAGAAACACTGTGATTTAGCATTGTGGGTGGAATCTATTAAACTACTTATGAATTGTCTGATCTTCCTGACCTTCCCTCCCCAATCTTCTCTCTAACTAGGGATATTGACACTTGGGTCCTATGAAAGTGGGTTCTAATTTAATTCTGGGAATTTATAAACCTGTTACACCTATGACCTTTACTAGGTTAACCCAAACTGGGAAAAGTTTAATGAAGATGAATTAGGCAAGAGGAAACTGTGGTCTTTTAAATGATGGGATAGGCTTCATTTTGCTCACTTAATTAAATTAAAATGTGTTTAGCAATAAATCAACAAGCATTTACTAAGCATTGTGCTAGGAGCTAGTTAGGACAGAAAGAAAGAATAATGTACAGTTCAGGACTTCCAGCCAATATGGCTACCTACTACAAGACTCTTTGTCAGAGAAAATAAGAATGCTGGGTATCTCCAAAAAAGTTTCAGGGTGGCCAGAAGAACCCAGGTTGGGGACCTTGGATTCCCCAAGGGATGCAGTGCAGTGGGCAATGACCAGTATCCAGGGGTTCTGAGGTCCTGACAATGTCCTGAGACTCCAGAGAGGACCCTGAAGATTCAGTGCTTTGAATTTCAAAGATCATGGGGATCCTAACTCTGGGAGGTAGAAGTCAGTACAGGAGCTCAGGTGATTTAAAAGTGCAACAAAGGGTGGAACCTGGATCTGGGACGAAGCCCCAATTCAGGATCTAAAGCTAGAGAGATGAGCAAAAGAAAAAAAACCACCCCCAGTATAAAAATTACTGTAGATCTAGGGCTCCCCCAAAAGAAGGAGAGAATAACTTCATAACAACTACACTCAAAGACTCAGATTAAAAAAAAATTCCAGAAGAACTACATGAGTCTCTAGAAGAAAAGAAACATAAGGTTTAAAAAATGAAATAAAAGTTCTGGAGGAAAGAAGTGGATAGAAATAAATAACTTAGAAGAAAAATGGTAAAACTTAGCCAAGTAACTAAGCCCCTGAAAACTGGAGTAAGCCAAATAGAAATCAATGCCTCCATAAGACAACAAACTATATTAGGGCAAACTCAAAAATTGAAAAATTAGAAGAAAATGTAAGATACTTGATATCTAAAACAAATGACGTGGGGAAAAGGTCAAAGCCAGACCATTAATATTCATTGGATCAGCTAAAAACCATGATAAAGAAAATCCTAGACACTACATTTCAAGAAATCACAAATGAAAATTACCCAAATCTTTTAAAACTAGAGGATAAAGTAAAGGTCATGAGAATGCACTTGAAAGGTTCCTAAAAGGAACCTCCCCCCCATAAAAAAAAGGTCCTAGTAATGTCATAGAAAAATCAGGACCTTCCATGTCAAAGAAAAATACCGCAAGCATCCAGAAAGAAGCAGTTCAAGTACCAAGGAACCATAATCAGGATTACACAAGATCTGGTATCTTCTATTTTGAATGAGAGGAGATCTTGGAATACAATATTCTGACAAACAAAAGAAATAGGCTTACAACCAAGAATGACTTACCCTAAAAATCTGAGTATCAACTTACAGGGAAAAAATAGACTTTTAATGAAACAGGATTTTCAAACATTTCTGATGAAAAGGCTAGAGTTCAGTAGGAGCTTTGAAATATAAACACAAAATTCAAGACAAATCTAGAAAGATAAATTTATTTGAGCAATTGGAAGAAATTGTTTGATGATGCAATGCTAACATTCTAATAGGAGGAAAGGAAACAAGTGTCCCTTCAGAACCTTAATGTCTTTGAATGGTATTGACAGAGATAAATAGGAAAATGTGGTCCTGGCAGGGGGCATAGATTGGTTCTGTTCTGAGGGATTTAAAGAAATTAAAAGGAACTCACTTGTATAGAAAGGAAGAAGAAGGCATAATAACTTGTCATTTCTCATAATTGTGGTTCTTGAGGGAAAAAAGCATAAAAATATGGAAGAGGAAGAATAAGCATCAGATTAATTTCTCTCTTATATGAAATTGAAAGGAGGGTTAAACATACACACACAGAGTTTGATGTAGAAATATATCAAACTGAACATGGAAATTGCTAGAGATAAAGAAAGATGTAGTTAAGGAGATGATAATACCCAGGAGGCAATAGTTATAAGCAAACCAAACTTCCTAATACTGAAAGTGGTTGTGGTGAGGTTTAAAAGGGGGGGAAAAAAGAACAGAAAAGCAAGAAACTAAAATTTAAGCATTGATGCCTTAAGATTGTCTCTTAGATAACCAAGAAATGGCAGAATAGATTGCAGATTATAAATGGAAAGGAATATTATTGTGCCATAAGAAACAATGAAAGAGATGATTGCAGAAAATCTGGGTAATATGAACCAACAGAATGAAGTTAACAGAAACCAGGACAGTAATTTCTACAATTACAGCAACATTATAAAGAAAAATAACTTTGAAAGACTTGAGAACTTTGATTGATGCAATGATGAACTATGTGTCCAGAGGACCTTTGGTAATACACATTACTCATTTGCTGACAGACAGGTGATGGACAACATACAGAAAGAATTATATTTTTGGACATGGCAACTGCAAGGAATCTTTTTGCTTCACTATGATCATTTGTTACAAGGCTTTCTCCCCTCTCACCTTCTCTTTCTGTTAGTTTTAATTGGGAAAGGATATCCAGGAGAGGAAATGTGCAATAGTGATGCCAAAAGACAGGGCCATTGAAACTTTTTTTTTTTGTGCACAGAAGAGAACAGAAGAAAGTTCATAAGGAAGCATGGATAAGCAGGTCAGTTTTGAAAATACTATGTGGAATTTATTATATACTTTAAAGAAAGAAAGCAAATGATACTAAATAGAGATCCATAGTCTCAGTAAAATCCTTTTTTGTGTACTGCTGGGTATGGAAATGGCATTTTTTTTTGGTGTTTAAGTTCAGAATAAAATAATAATACAAACAATAACAAGCATTTTCTATCTTGAAGAGTGTATGACTCTTGGGGCATCTAGGTGGCGCAGTGGATAGAACACTGGCCCTGAAGTCAGGAGGACCTGAGTTCAAATTCGGCCTCAGACCAAACACTTGACACTTACTAGCTGTGTGACCCTCAGCAAGTCACTCAACCCCAATTGCCTTAAAAAAAAAGACTGTATGACTCTGTAGGAAAAATAAGACAAATACCAAGCCCTTGTGATAGTATTGCCAAGGTGTGCTAGCATAGAGCATTTGCTGTCAGCATTTAATAATAATAATAGTCAACATTTATATAATGTTTCAAATTTTGTGAAGTGCTTTATAAATATCATCTCATTGAGTCTCACAGCAGTTCTATGAAGCAGATGCTGCTATTATCCCTATTTTACAAATGAGAAAATGGAGGCAAACAGAGGTTAAGTGACTTGCATAGGTTCATACATAATACATTTAAAAGTCTGGGTTAAAACTTAGCTCTCCCTGACTCCAATTTTAACATTTTATCCACTGACACCTAGCTACTTTTCATTCCACTGGATTTTTTTGTGGATGATATGTATATTCAGATAAAGTTTTTGAAACTACTTTCTCCATTTTCCTATTTCTCTGTTGACAGTAGAATTGGATCATTGTGCAGAGCATCAGTAAGTGAAAGAGAGCAGCTAGGTGGCATAGCAGAGAGAGTACCAGGCCTGGAGTCAAGAAGACTCATATTCTTTTTTTGTCTGTTTTTTAATTTATTTTTAGTTTTCAACATTCACTTCCATAAGCTTATGAGTTTTAAATTTTCTCCTCTTCTCCCCTCTCCCCTTTCCCCAAGATGGGGATATAGGCTTTACATACACATTTACATGAAACATATTTTCACATTAGTCATGTTGTAAAGAAGCATTAGAACCAATGGGAGGAACCATGAGAAAGAAGAAACACAACAACAACAACAACAACAACAAAATAGAGAGCAAACAGTATGTTTTGATTTGCATTCAGACTCCATGGTTTTTTTTCTGGATGTGGATAGTATCTTTCATCATGAGTCTTTTGGAGTTGTCTTAGATCCTTGCATTGCTGAGAAGAGCTAAATGTATCAAAGTTAGTCATCGCACAATGTGGCTGTTACTGTGTACAGTGTTCTGCTGGTCCTGCTCACTTCATTCAGCGTCAGTTCATATAAGTTTTTCCAGGTTTTTCTGAAGTCTGCCTGTTCATCATTCCTTAGCACAATAGGATTTTATTACATTCATATACCACAACTTGTTTAGTCATTCCCTAAGTGATAGGCATCCCCTCAATTTCCAATTCTTTGCCACCACAAAAAGAGCTGCTATAAATATTTTTGTACATGAGGGTCTTTTCCCCATTTGTATGATCTCTTTGGGATACAGGATACAGCCCTAGAAGTGGTATTGCTGAATCAAAGGGTATGTACAGTTTTATTGTCTTTCGTGCATAGTTCCAAATTGCTCTCCAGAATGATTGGATCACTTCAGAACTCCATCAACTGTGTTTGTGTTCCAATCTTCCCACATGTTCTCCAATCTTTATCATTTTCCTGTTTTGTCATGTTAGCCAATGAAGACTCATCTTCTTAGTTCAAATCCATCCTCAGATACTTCCTAGCTGTGTGACCCTGGGCAATCACTTCATCCTGTTTGCCTCAGTTTCCTCATCTGTAAATGAGCTGGAGAAGGAAATGGCAAACCACTGTAGAATTTTTGCCAAGAAAATCCCAAATAGGGTCACTAAGAGTCAGACATGGCTGAAAGTGACTGAACAACAACAAAAAAGAAAACTTTAGGCCAGAATTGGGCACCCTAATGTTGGGTGCAAGTGGTAAGGGTCAATGTTGATGATCCTATAATCAGAGAAATTAGAGCTAGAAGGGACCTTAGTGAACCTTTTGCCCTTGTAGGAGTTATCCACTCAATGAAGTGAATCCCTCATTTGAGCAAGTGGTAACTGTGATTGGAGGCAAATGTCCTCATGAGTTTGAAATTCCTGGTTGCCATGTTTATCACTGAGCAACCTAATATTTTGAGCTGGCTAAAAGCAAAACAAAGTTCAGTTCTGTCATGAATTTCTGGTTCTATTTATTCCTGTTGTCTTGCTTTCACACAGCTGGGTCCTTTGTGTTGATTAGGAAAGTGACCCTAAGCTTTCTACTAGAAGTAAAAAGAAATTGTATCTAACCCTGCCATTATGAGTATGCATTTGAATTTTGCATGCCAACACAATACTAGAAATATTTAAGATTTCATTTAACTACAAAGGAAATTAGGGCAGCTAGGTGGTTCAGTGGAAAGAGTGGTAGGTCTGGAGTCAGCAGGAAGACTCATTTTTCTGAGTTCAAATCTGGTCTCAGATACTAGCTGTGTGATCCTGAGCAAGTCACTTAACCTTGTTTACCTCAGTTTCCTCATCTGTCAAATGAGATGGAAATGGTAAACCACTCCAGTATCTTTGCCAAGAAAACCCTAAACATCACAAAGAGTCAGACATGATTGAAATGACTGAACAGCAACAGAGGAAACAAACCTTTTGCTGTTTCCAGTGAATCATATCCACTCTAGATCAAAGCTTCCATAGTGACAGTGTTGGGGTGCACCAACATTTTATGAAGGCAACTCCAATCTTGCAGAAGCTGTCATGATACATTGCTCCTAGGTTTAGTTCCCTCTCCTTGCCACTCTCTTCATCATCACGGTCAAAGAGATCTACTTCAACCAAACATTGTGCCAATTTTCATCAGTGATTAAAAGGACACTTGCTTCCCTTCCTCCTTTCTCCACTACGTGTACTAAAGTCAATGCAAGCATTTGCAAGTATATGCTGGAATGAATTAAGTTCTAAATGAATAAAGGTCCAGGCCAAAACAGAGTAGGGAGTCCTTTAATATGGTCCTTGGCTTGGTGTAGTAGGAAGACTGAGACTTAGAATACTTGAGGTCTAGACTTAGCTTGGCCACTAACTAGTGGATGCCATTTTACACTGAATCAATCCATAAGCATTTGGAAGTGCCTGCTATGAGCCTAGAACTGCAGTAAGTGCTTGGGATACAAATAACAAAGAATGAAATAACTCCAGTCAAGGAATTTATAATCTATGGGAGACAATACTGAAAACAGCAAATGGATTTGGAGTCACAAAATCCAAATTCAAATCCAGACACTCCCATCTATATTTTTGTTTGTTGTTGTTGTTCAGTTGTACTTGACTGTATGACCTCATTTGGGGTTTTCTTGGCAAAGATACAGGAGTAGTTTGCTCCTTCTCCAGCTCATTTTACAGATGAGCAAACTGAGTCAAAAAGAGTTAAGTGATTTGTCCTGGGTTACACAGCTAGTAAATGTCTGAGGCCACATTTGAACTCAGTCCAAGCCCAGCACTTTATTTACTGCACCACTTAGCTGTCCCATCTATATAGGCTTGGGCAAATCCTTTATCTTTTTGGAAGCCTCAGTTTCCTCATCTGCGAAACAAAGAAGTTGAACTAGATGTTTACTGAGGTCTCTTTAAGAGAATTTCTATGATTTCATATAACTCTAGAGTTTGACCCTTACTATTTTATGAATATAATCCCCACAGTGGAAGCTCATCCATGACCCTGTGATGGCTCATTGCAGATATAGCTAGTGTTATGGGCAGGAGATGTAACATTACCCTCAAAACTGTAAAAACCTCATTCCTAAGAGAGAAATCTGGACAATTCCATTTTTTTTAAAGAAGAAAAAAGAAACACACATTCTTAATGATTTACCCCCTTCATCTCAAAATAAGATTGGAGGGGGGGCTTCCTGGGGTTCTTCTGGCTATAGATCACCTACTCTATAGATCTGCTGAGCTTCACAATGCATTGTCAAGAATATAGTGAAACACAATATGCTAAAATGATTACTGGAATCAATTACTAAGGCAGGCTCGTCATGTTGCAGAACAAAGTTATACATAGAACAAAAATACCAGGATTAAGGACTTATTCAGGATCTGATTGTTTTCTCTTTCCCAGAACACTAAAAAACAAAATAAAACAAAAACAAAAACTCAGCAATGAGCCATCAAGAAACTCAGCTTTCAAAATTGGAATAAAATTCACGAAAGGCAAATGAAAGATTTTCAGAAGGAATCAGTGTATTATGTAACAGCAATTTACTTTCCACTTAATGTTTTCCATCCTAATTTGTTAAATATCTCTCCTTCCTGTTGAGGAGATGCAGTATGCAAAAAAGCAACAGCAGTAGTCCTAATTTTTTTCTTTCTAAAGTACTGCCAAAGATAATCCTATTTGCCACTGATGTTGGGCTGATTGCAACAAGCCCTGGAATACTACAGGACTATCACCGTTGGCAATCAGGAAGGAGATCCAAAATCACTAGACATTCACACTGGAAAAACAAAGAGGCTGAAGAATATATAACATTAGATTATGATATTCATTTGAACAGGCAGCTCATTGAGTTTGCACATCAGTCCTTACACCCAGGAAAGACACTACAAAATGGACTAAGAGCTGGGCCCTGAATTTGAATAGAAGGGACAGATAAGGCTGGATCGTACTTGGAAAACCTTGTGGTGTTTTCAATGACCCTGAAGTGCTCTTTAAAAAGCATATCTTTTCAAACACCAATATTCTACAGATGATGCTATATAGTGGTAAATCTTGAAACACTACAATCTGAAAAGAATCACAATTGTAAGTGACCTAAAGGGCAATAAAAATGCATGGTGAGCATAAGTAACAATAATACTAATAATAGCTAATATTTAAATAGCGCTTACTATGTGCCAGGCACTGTGCCAAGTGCTTTAGAGGTCTAAGTAAATTTTAGTATATTACCAACAATGACTTATGTGTGAAAAGTACCATTAAAAGCATCATGAATTAATAAACGAGTGAAAAGGCATTTACTTTATGGCAGGCACTGTACCCAGTGCTGGGAATACAAATGCAAAAAGAGCAACAGTTTCTGTTATATCTAATAAGGGAAAGTGATACATACATATAGGAGAGTGATTGGTGGCCAAGGAAGGGATTTTTTCCCCTAGGAAGTCACAGAAATGCAGAGTTGATATATAGAGAGCAGTCAAATGACATGCCTTTCCCAAAACAAATGGTGTTATTGAATTGTTTACTGTGCCCAGTGCAAGCAAGAGGTGGGAAGCAGAGGTGTGGGGTGAAGTATGAGAACTCCAAGGATGAGTATATTACATTTCCCAGGAAATTTCATTACCAGGATGAAGGTGGGTGAGAAAGACCAGGTCTGGTGTGGCAGGTACATATAGATGTGAAAAAGCGGGACAGTAGCAGCAGACAGGTGACAAAGTGGCCTGGTTGGATAGCTTGATGGTTGGATGGGATATGGGGGTGAAGCATAGTCATTAGAAAATAATAAATGAGCTGGTCATGTAAGAAGAATGAGAGATAAAATAGAGATTGCCAGGGTGTTACTGTGAAATCCATGAAATATTTAGTAAAACTCTTGGAGGAGGGCTTCTAACATATGGAGTAAAATTTTTATGGAGGGTTTATGGAAGAAAAAAGGAACAAAAACAGTCCAGCATGAGAAGGTTGACTTATATACTATGGTTCAATCTGTACTAGTAAAGGGTATACCCACTGATGAGATCTAAGATCCACTGATGTGATGAAGTATAAAAATTAAGATCTTGAATATTCTATTATCAAGAAGGAAAAAACATAAAATCTTCTCCATATGATAGATGAGTTAGGTGGAAAAACATAAAATTTAGTAATAATTTTTATCCCAAGATATTGTGAGCTCCTGAAATCACGTGGAGAAATTAAGTCTCTGAGAGATTTTTAATAAGTCAAATAAGTTACCATACTTAGATTCCTATAGTCCTACTTCCAAATATTCAGAGTTTTGTTCATTTAGTGCATTTAGAAATTTGTGATCCCCTTGGTAGGGTTCATTATTCTGCCATTCATTTGACCTTTAAAAATATTATTTGTTTTCCTAATACCCATCCAGAAAGAATCTTTTGTACATGCTAATTTATGGATCTTTAAAGTGTATAAAAGTCACCAGACACTTTTCAAATATTAGCTAATTATAATAAACAGCACATCTCAACACTGAGTTTCAAAGCACCTTCCCTGTGATAACTCTTTTGTTAGTGGTTTCCTCTTATTAACAATCACTGTTTGTCTTTGTTCTTGGAAGCAATCCTTTTCTCTCACTCAAGTGGTCTGACCACTGTAGGACCTTACAGATCATTTCTCAGTACTATATTTTATCAAAGGATTGCCTGGAGTTGAAATAAATTACTCCCTGAGTTTCCCATTCTCTCTCCCCTATGGGCTTCAAAACAGAATGATTTCCTAACAAATGGGCTGGATTCGGTTTGTGAGGTATGTTATTCCATCTGGAACCTCCCACAAACTAATTTGGTCCAGGTCATATTTACGTTTCTCCTACATCCCTATCCTGCTCTTCCCAGGCTTCTCCTCTTCTTTACTCCCCCTTTATGAAATTCACATCCCTTTCTCATACATAGGTCTCTCGGTATCTGTCTTGCTGCTCTGAGAATTGTCCCCCCTTTAAGCCCACTCTGTCTTCAGCCTCTTCTAGAACCACACAAAGATTTACTCCTGAAACAAGTGCTGGGATTAGAACAACCTGGAAGGAGAGCAGATCTGACTGAGGCACTCCATCTAGCTTTGCTGCCTCTCATTCCTTTATCTTCCCTGATTTTCTTTCTGCATTCTTTTCCTCTTTCAAGTAAAATGAGTTCCATCTCTTGAATCAGTCCACTCCAGTCTCTTGAGATTACTGACGCAAGGAATTAATTTACATCTTCCCCTCTATCTACTGCCACTTCCACCTCTCCCCTTTACCTAAATTAACCCCCCTTATATTTCCATGCCCTTCTGGAGGATTCTGTGTAACCTTTGGCAGCTTTTATGTCTGAAAACTGTCATTTCCTCCTCTGAAAGCTTAAATTAGAGAAATGATCACTTTCTCTCCCTCAGTTACATTATTTTAAACCCTTTCTTTTCCTTTATACATGATACTCTCTATCCCTCATAGGCCTTTTGCTGATCTTCAATTGCTTTTTTTTTTTTTTTGCCAAGAGCAATCTGTGCTTTGCTTAATTCACTTATTGCTACGTGTCATGTATGTCCCTTGGGTAAATGGTAATTTTCCTCTGAACACTTTCCATTTTTCCCCCCCATGTCTCTTCTTACCTCATCCCATTGGATTCCATCCAGCAGTTCTTTAGAATTTTTCCAGAACTTGCATAAGCTGAGATACAAGGTCCTTGATTTTAGTCCCCCTACCAGACCTTTGTGGCTTCCCTTACGAAATCGCTTGTTTGCTGTTATTTACATTCCTCCACTTTTTTTTTCTTATGAAAGGAGCAAGGATTCTAAAAAATGTGGTGGCCTGGTTGACTTTAAGATGAGAGTCTTTCTCCTGAACTTCCATTTTTATTGTTTAATTTTTATGAATTATGGGAATGTAGGCTTGGTTAAACAGAATGGAGAAACAAACTCTCAATGCCATGGGAAAACTCATTATCAGTTCAGTTAAGAAAAGAATCAATTCAATAAAAAAAACCCAACACTTTTTTTTTGATGGGGATGATGTTTTGCTTATATAACAACTGGTTGTTTGGGCATCATGTACATAGAAGATGAATTTTTTAAAAAATTGGTCTTTCACAGACTTGCTTGGGTCAAATCCCTTGTGTTCAATCATCTACACCAGGGGTGGGGAACCTGTGGCCTTGAGGCCACATGTGGCCCTCTAGGTCCTCAAGTACAGCCAGACATCAACAAAGGGCCACACTTGAGGACCTAGAGGGCCACATGTGGCCTTGAGGCTGCAGGTTCCCTAACCCTAATCTACACTGTTACTTGTATTCAATAGATTGCCAAAAAAGTAGCTGGGTCACATTTGCCACTTCTGAAGCTGGCCTTAAAGTGGAAAGGAAAGAGAGGGAGTGTTTCAATTCTTTGGAGTCTAATTTCATACCATGCATTCTGAGTGGGTAAACACTCTGGCATGAATTTTGTACCTACCCTTCCTCATATTCTTCATTCCTCACCACTACCCCAGCTATGAGAAAGAGGATAATTTATACTCCTTTGTTCCTTCTACTCGTGGGACCTTCTCTGAAGCTCACTCTTGCAGAATCCATCCACTCTTTCACCTCCTACATTCTTATATTTCTGGTCTGTCCATGTGACCTTTTTCTCAGTGACACTTGCCATAGTAACCTATGTTTTTGCCAGCTAGCTGTGAACTGAAGTTGCTTTAGAGACCATAACATTTATCAACATCATCTTTCTTTCCATACCAAAGGGTGATAGCCTTCAAAAACACCATGTAATTTTGGGCTTTAACTTAAATGCCCCAAGCCTGATCCAAAATGATACCTTTTCTCCACCAATATTATTACTTAGCAATGATGTACTGCTATCAGACTCTGACAGTTATAATCTATTATATAATGAATGCAGAGCAATAGACCTTTGTAAAAGTATTTCTACTTCTCTGTAATAACCTTTGCAAGGAGGTTTTATGTGGGAACAAACCCTACTTTTTAAGAGTTGCATTACTAATTTAAATTAAGTAAGCTAATAATTTCTTGGAAGGGAAAATACATAGAGTGGAACTCATGAGTCTCTTCACGTTATAGCAATTTATATTTTTCTGCAGTTTCTATATATGGAGGAAGAAAAAGGCACCCTCTCTCTGTGATCTCCTTTCTGCTTTGTCTCGGACCTATTTGCTCTCCATGGCAGAACGGTCACAACAAGCTAAGGACCTGATTATTAGCAAGCACACAATTCCTCTAAGTGTAGAAGAGTTTGCTGAGTAGAAAGTATAGGTAAATGCTTGTTTTTATGTCATGTTTTATGGAGGCTCTCAGGTTTCAGGTAAATGCCAGTAAATGTCTTTGAGTATGTGAGTTAGAGTTCTTGATTAGTAACTTCCTAATTTCTAGCCAACCTCTTTTATTCCTACTATAGCAGCAGCACCAACAACGATGAATATAGTTAACAACTAACATTTATACAGAGTTCGAAGGCTTGCAAAGCACTTTACATTTATCACCCCATTTGATCCTCACAGCAAACTTGGGAAGTAGGTACTATTATTATCTCCATTTTACAGAAGAGGAAACTGAAGCAGAGGTTAAACAACTTGCCCAGAGTCACACAGCTAGCTTTTGGATGTGCCTTGCTGGGGCTCCTTGAGCAGGAGCTAATCCTGTACTGAAAACCTAGAGTCTCTTGGTCAGATCCAAACTAACAATTGGGAAGGAGAGAAAGCCTTTTGCCCCTTGGGAAAATGAATTTGGCAAAGTTCGTAATGAATACTTAAGTCAGCAGTTGCAGTATACTTTAATGTTGATCTCAAAGAATCACTAACAATATCCTACCTAATTTTCCCTCAATTTATTCCATTTTGCTATCTGTAATATTTTTGCCTAGTTGCCAGAAAATTAGAGATAAGAGGTTTTTACTGTACTGTGGACTTGATTAAAGTGCCTACCCTTCAATTGACTGCTGCCATATAAACAAAGAAAGAATACCTGCATGGGAAAGACTAGTCTCTTACAGTACTGCGGATAGTATAATTGATTTTGAGTAGACCCTTTCCTTCAACAGAATCATAGAGCTCAAAGTGGAAGGAGTCTCAGAAGCCATCTTATCCAGTCCCCTCATTTTACAGATTAGGAAACCAAGGCCCAGGAAAGTTAAACATCTTGCCCTGGGCCATGAAGCTAGTAAACATCTGAAGAAAGATTAGAACCCATGGCTTCCTGAGACCAATGCCCTATCTACTCTACTATACTGCCTTTGAAAAACAAAAAGAAAAAGAAAAAAAGAAAAAAACACAAATCCAGCAACCCTATTTAATTCTCTAGAGTGGATGGCAATACCATAATCATATACAAATTATAAAGGTCACTAAAACCTCTTCTATTCTTATTGAGCTTGGGAGGTGGATATTAACCTTCTCTCCTTTTATATAAAACACCATTTCTTCCAAAGCCTAATTGAATCATTGACAATAATAATACAGGATATCAGTCAACTAATTCAGTGTTCTAATTCTAGATTCAAGTTCTAGAACACTCAAAGATACAACATTCTGCCAATATTTTTCACTTTCATACATGGAAGGTAGAACATAATTGGTGTCATTTCTGCTACTGTTATGTTCATCAGGATTGTGGGAGAGGAAAGGATTGGAATGAAAACAAGACCTTGATCTGAGCTAAAGTTTACTCCAGGGTTAAAAACAATAAAATCTCCTCTTATAAGAAATGACATGAAGTGGCATGGTAAGCAGCATGCACATGTGCTTGTTAAAACAAGTTAATTCTCTTTTATTATCTTAACCTGATTGTTCATATTGGCCACTCAGACTCATGTTGAAGATCACTTACAGATTGTTGTTCAATTATTTCAGTCAAGTCAAACTCTTTGTGGTCCCATTTGGGGTTTTCTTGGCAAAGATACTGGAGCAGTTTGCCATTTCCTTCTCCAGCTCATTTTAAGATAAGGAAACTGAGGTAAACAGGGTTAAGTGACTTGCCCAGGCTCACACAGATATTGAGTGTCTGAGGCAAGGATTAGAGCAGAGAGATGAGAAGAGCATTCTGGGCACTAGGCATAGATGGGACAAAGGCACAGAGATGGAAAACAAAGGGTGTGTTTGGAGACTGAGCACCTCAGGTTGACAAAACACCTCAAGTAGAAAAGAATGTGAGTCTATGCAGACACAAGTTAAAAAGCTACATGTTGAAAGGATATATTATTTTTCATAAATCAGGTTGGATAAGCAATTTGGGGCTAAATTGTGAAGGGCCTTTTATGATAAGAGAAGGAATTAGGACTTTATTAGGCAACCATTAAAAGATTTTGAGCAAGGGACCAGAGTCATTCTTTGGAAAGATTAATCTTACAGCAGTGTGTAGGATGAATCAAAGAGGGAGATACTGTAGGAAGGGAAAGTAATTAGAAAGTTATTGGAATAATCCAGGTGGAAGTAATGAGCTGGTGGCAGTATGAATGGGAAAAGAGGATGGCGGAGAAATACTGCCAATCTAGAAAGAACAGAATTGGGTTGCTGATTAGGTATGGGAAGAGAGAGGAGTCAAAGATTCCTATTCTAAAGTTTGAAGACTGGGCAGGTGAGAAATCAGAAAAAATATGAATAGGGTATCCTTGGAAGAAGCTTAGCCCATTCAAAAAGGGACAGCATGGAAAAAAGTAGATTGGGTTTGGAATGTAAGGATCTATGTTCAAATGCCAACCTTTGTCACCTCTTGCAAATAAATTCCCATCTTTAGAACAGGACATGTCTAAGGCCCCATCGAGCTATCAAAGATCCTATAAAGTCAAATCTAGGAATGTCCGACACTTAGAATCAAGGACTTAGTTCCATCCCCTCATTTTACTAAAGATCGCTATAAATGGTAGGAGGGCAGCAGGGTGGAAAGTAGGCATTATATATATGATTTATCGCTGAGGTGTTTGTGTCTTTTATTCAGCCCCACCCCACACTTTCCCCATCATCAAGTCTATGATGAGAATGATTACTCTTGAATTGGGAAGGCTCATTAAGTGAAACTCCTCTCTACTACTGGGATAAGAAACAATCTGCAAACCTCACATAATAGGGGAAAATATCCTTAATAAGATTTATCTACCATAAAATTGTACTATTTTCCCAAAGCCAAATGGATATTGCAAGAAATCAAAATCTAGGAAATCCTAGGGCCTGAAAGACAGAGCCAGTGGACTCCCCCAATACTGTACCAGGCACTTAACTGAGTTTTAGAAAGCAATCCTGGTACATCGTTGTGGCATGGCTGGGAGGGTTAAGAGCTCCCATACACAAAGGCAGAGAAACTTTCAAGCCAAACCACTGGAGAGAAATTTGTGCTCCCTCTATTTTGCAAGGTCCTCAGTTAAGAATAATATATCTGACCAATAAAAGCCATGTACACCCAAGCCAACTCTGATTCCCCCTTCAGGCATTAATCACTAGCCATGTCTTTCTTCTCTATTCATATTTAAAAAAAAACATTTAAAGTAAACTGACTTGGGAAATATCTGCTTGCTTTAGAAGGCTAAAAAAATATTCCATGTGAATTAAATTTAGGCCTGAGTTGAAACCGTTGCAAATTAAAATTAGTGGCAAAGCACACGACATAATCAAATACATATATCAGCCTATCAGTTGAGGATAAAAATAAACACACAAATACATATTCAAGCAGAAAAGTGGAATTATAGGAGGGTGGAGGGAGAATTCTTAGACCTTTCCTTTTAGCCTGCTTTTTAGCAATCTTCCTTCTCAGTTAGAATGGTCTCAAGTTCACAGCTCTCACTAAATTTCTCTAAATACTCCTACTCAGATCAAACACTTACCCCATAACCTAGACTTCTTCCTCTGTCTCTGCCTCTCTCTTTCTGTCTCTCTCTCCACAATACATATATACACATACACATATATGTATATGTATATATATATATATATATGTATATAGATATTATTGAGTAAAAATGCTATATATGCCATTTACATTTATTTGACATATATTTATGACATATATATTCCTTTATATATATATGCATATATATACATGTACACACATATATACATGTCATTATTACTCATTAGTTTTGAGAGACTCTCCACTTCAAATGGCTTTGAGAAAAACACTGTGACAGCTACTGAGACAGATACTGTGACAGCTACTTGTATTGCCTCTAAAGTTAGGAACGACTGTTTTGTTTTGTTTTGGTATGCACCTGTGATTTCATCAGTGTGGGGAGCTTCCAATGTGGAAACTCTTTTCACTGATGCAATAAGTAATCTCTAACTTGTGGCTGTTCAGACTTGCCTGGAGCACTGAGAGTTTAAGTGGTTAAAAACAACCAAATTATTAATCACAGGCAGAACAACTTGAATTCAGGACTTCCTAACTCTAAAGGAAACCTTTCTACCATGCCTTGGTGGCTTTCAGGAATGAAGGTGGCAGAGAGAAATGAAGTTTTCTCTACTCACTGAAAGGACAAAATATTATTTCAAATATTTGAGATATGTAGGGAAAAATTCTGGCAGCTTTCTTTTTTTCTTCATCAAGCTAAAGTTGGTTAATTATTGACTTTTTTTGCCTTTTGGGATAGAGGGTATGCAAATATTCTCTTTGTTGCTTGTACTGACCTAGAACCTGGAAGGGATCTCAGAAGTCACTTCATGTAACTCTTCATGTGACAGATGAAGAAGCTGGGGCTGAGGGAGGTAATATTACTTTCCCAAGGTCACACATCAGAAGTGGGATTTGAACACAAATTCTCTAACTCTAGAATCAGAGATCTTTCCCCTGTACTGTGCTGCCACTCAGTTATGAGCCCTTCCTTAGTCAAAGTTATCTATCATCTGTAGTTCACAGGCTCTCCCACTCATTACTCTCCCACTTATTGCCTAAGGTTTCACCTTCGGCATTTCTCTGGATCTTCTTAACCTTGTAGGGCATACAGCCACTTGTTAGACTCTATTACAGTTCCTTTTGTTTTTTAAGAAAAAAGCAAACATAATTTATTTGTATTAAATTAACAAAAACCAGCTGGGCTGCATATTACTTATTTTCCTGAATGGACATCTGGGCAACAGCCTTCTGTGCTTCATCTGCAGCATCAGTGGAGGCTGGTGGATACCATCTGATGATACATTCAACCAGTTCTTTTGCTCTAATTCTACAATGGTTGCTTCTGAAAACTTGCACCTCTGCTTTTTCGGGCTTTTCACCACCTTCCTCTTGGTCGAATAGATCTATTTTAATCTGAGCTCTGGAAAGGGTCTCCATTCCATGAGCCGCGCCTGGACTGGGAACTGCAGAGGGCCTTTTTCTTGGGGTTTGGGTCTCGGTCTTCGAGGACAGGACTGATTATAGTCTTCTCGAACAAGCTGGTTTCTCAGGGTGGCCTTGGGATGCAGGTGAAGCAGGCCAAGAGTGGAGGAAAGACTTACAGTTCCTTTTTAAAAAGACACTAATCTAACTCCTAATTGGAGGTTAGGGCCAAAAAGAACAGCAAGAGTAGTAGGAATGCCCTAGTGTGGAAAATAAGAGTTACATACTCAAGCTGGGACTTGGTGTTGTGCAATCCTTTCCTCGCCAGTGATAGGAGCCTGGGAGACTTATTGGACATTTTGCATCTTCATGCATGCTTCATTTAAGCTAAACTGGATTACTGACAGTTTCCCCAACTTGACCTTCCATTTTTGACCTCTGTGTTTTTGCAGAGGCTCTTCCCCATACCTGAAAAGCACATGGCCTGGGACCTGTTGACGGAGTGCCAAGAGTGGACTGGAGAGTTGCCACGGAGAGAAAGAAAGCATGATCTCCCCCTACCTGGGGCAGACATCAGCACTTGGGTTGTACCAAGCTAACTCTGGCTCTGTACCAGTCTCTGAGATATAGATCACACAGGCAGTGGGAACCTGGGACTTCTGTTTGGAAATCGGCTTGATACACAGCTGAACTTAGCTTCCCTTATTTTTAGGTTTCTAAGTTTGGAAATAGCCACCTATTATCTGGAGATGTTTTTCTAAAAAATAAAATAAGTTTAAAAAAAAGAAATCCAAATATAAATATTATCTTGCCCACACGGCTTCTGTATGCTGTAGTATTTTCAATTCCAAGTTAAGTAATAACTATGCTTAGCATTTAGGTGGTACATTATAATTTCAGGTCTTTTGTAATAAGGATTTTCATTTGTATAGTTCTTTATGATCACTAAAGCACTTTAGCATTTGGTAATTTTTTAAATTTGATCCAATGCAATAATCTACTGAGAAAGATATTGGTTTCCTTATTTTACAATGAGGAAGAATATCCTCTGTATGGTGAATGACTTGTCTAAGGTCACATAGCTAGTAAATGATAGAACTAAGCTGACAAATACTATGCTATTTTCTTCAGGTCATCACTTAATTTTCCTGGAAAGACTCAAGGAAATTGGCTAAAATCCTTTTGAGCCATAACATTAGGTGAAAATTGACATTCTTTTTTCCACTTAACACAAATTACTAAATGCTATAGCACTTAAGTTAATCTATTATAGTCTGAAAAAGATTAAATTACAGTATAAGAATTTAGACAGAATGATCATGCATGAATAAAAATTTCAATTAGACCTTCATTATGTTGCAATTAACTCTGCATTCAAATGCTAACATTAGTGAGGCCAGAGGTTTTCCTATTTCACACTTATAAAAACAATGGCAAAAACCCTGTTTCTTCCTTTCATTAGTCTTTGTATGAAAAGCCTCCTAAGAAATTTAATTAAAACCTGGGCAAGGTTAAGTTTGCTAATAAAATACATAAACTCAAAAAACTACACACTAAAATATAAGCTCATCCATGTTGCTTATTTTCAATTGTTAACTTGACTACTATTTACCTTATTATACTGCAAGCAAATGGGGGAATACATGTGCTTCCTTCAGAACCTGCCTGAGTAATGTTTGCTTTCTCTTGCTTGTCTCTTGATGTGAGATGTGCTGCATGAACACTTTGACTTTTTTTTTTGCCTTTGCTTTTGATGCTTTTTGATAAGGCATAAGTATAATTTTGAATATCATATCCTTTCCACAATGCATGAGCTCGAGTGTGACCAAAAAAGGCTTACAGTCAATCACAGTGTGCTACCATTCTGTTTCCCAGGATTGCTAAAGTTGTTAGATGCTGCATATCCGGTCTATGGAAGCTCATTTAGAAAAAAAGGCAGAAGAAGAAAATGGAGGAAGGTAAAAACTCCCAACTTTGAGGGATGGCTGAATAAAAAGTATCAAATTTGGTATGCCACTGGAACTGTGCGCCCGGCGGGCAAATTCTTTAACCATTCTGGGCTTCAGTTTCCTCATCCAGAAAATATCCCATCTATTCCACAGGGCTGTGTTAAGAATCAGAGGAGGAAATCTATGTTAGGGTAGTATCATACTGCTATGAACATTGGCCCTAGAGCCAGGGGACCTTGGTTGGAGTCCTAGCTCTGGCTGCCTGATTTTCCTTTCCCATAAAATGAAGATGCTAAGAATTGCATATCTATCTTGAAGGTTTATTATGAGAAAAGTGTTTTGCTGTATCAGTGTAAATGGTTATTGCTATCAATAAAGCATATTATATCTGTACAATGCCTTATTCTGATTACACATATACAAGATCTATGAATTCAGAGTGGGAAAGTTCCAGGATCTCAATCTTAACTACTATGTGATTTATTAGATAAGTCCTAAGTTGCTGCCTAAGGCACAGAGGTTAAGTGACTTTCCCAAGGTGCCACAGCTAGTAAGTTGTAGAGGTGGTATGTAAACTAAAGTCTTTCTGACTCCAATTCCAGGCATATATTTACTACCACACTTTACTTCTACATTATTCATTATTATTAGTATTCTCATTTGTTCAGTGTAGAAAGTTGATAGATTAAGCATTTATTAAGTACTTATTATATACCAGGCATTGTGCTAAGGTCTGGGGATCAAAATACATGAAAACAAGATATTCCTTACTCTCCAGGAGTTTACATTCTAATATGGAAGATAGAACATGAAAAAAGGAAATTGGGATTCAGGAGGGGAAGAGTATATCCACATTGGGAGGTAGGGGGAAGGAAGGTGGTAGAAGTGAAATGGGCTGGAGAGAATTAAGCTAGTGAGTGAAATGAGAGGAATGACAGGGGCTCCCCAAGAAATGGGAATTGCTAAGTTCTCTGGTTTTCACTATCTGTTCAAAAATACTCTCTTCAAAGGTATTTAATTTTTGGAAGGATTTCACCTACAGAGCAAAGAAGAGTTTGTGGTGGCTAAGAATTGTAAATCAAAGGGATGCCCATTAATTGGGGAATGGCTAAACAAGCTGTGCTATATGATCGTAATGGAATATTATCATGCTGTAAGAAATGACAAGTAGGATGATTTCAGAACAAAACATACATGAACTGATGCAAAGCGAAATGAACAGAACCAGGAGAACATTCTACACAGTAACAGCAATATTGTTCGATGAGGAACTGGGAATGACTTAGCTATTCTCAGCAATACAATGATCCAAGACAACCCAAATGACTAATAATGAAGCATACTATCTGACTCCAAAGAAGGAATTGATATTGTCTGAATACAGATTGAAGCATGCTATTTTTCACTTTCATTCTTTTTCTTTTATTCAGCTCTTCTTGTCCAAAGTGACCAATATGGAAATGTTTTACCTGATTGCACATGTATAACTTACATCTGATTGCTTACCATCTTGGGGAGGGGAGAGGGAAGGATAGAATTTAAAACTCAAAACTTAAAAAACATGTTAAAATTGTTTTAAGATGTAATTGGGGAAAAATAAAATATATTAAAAAAGAGTGGCACTGCAATGAGGTCTCTGTTGTGCTAGTATATATAGATCCAGGACTATGTAAGAAAATATGAAGTTGTAGAAAAAATGAATTGGCTGGAAAGTAATAGAGAGCCTGAATTCTTAGATTTTTTCTAGCCCGGGCTCAAAGCAGATGACTCAGCACTTTTTGTTATTGGACAACCTATCTTCTCAGTTAACCAAGATCAAGTCTATCAAAATATGGCTGACTTCTTTCTGATATGCTGTGTCCCTGGTCTCTCTGGTCAGCATAATTCTTATCTCAGGTGTCAACCCACTAAGTTTGTTTTGGGATTAGTTTCCTCCTTTCTGAAGCAGGTGCCATCTTATTGCTTGATGATACTATTCAGGTAGGGAATCTAAAGCCCCTTAATAAGGCAGGAGAACATCACCCCAACACAGTTCAATGTGTCATGGTTCCATTTTGCCTCTGATTCAATGATGCTCCCAAAGCCCAAAAAGAAAACATCTGTCCTTGGTTGTAAAACTCCTCTGGCTGTTTAGTGGAGACAGGCCTACAGTGAGGTTTCAGGTTAGGATCTAACTAACCTGAAGTTTAATTACATTCTCTTCCCGTTATGTTTACTGTCTGTCTCTCTGAGGCAGTTTAGCTCTGTCAGGTAGCATCTGGTAATGTTTGTTTGCTATTTTTTTCCTGTGCTTAGATCTCTTTTCTCCAGTAACTCTGTAAATATGACCCATTGCTGGGTCTGTACTGATTCTAGTGGAGTTCAGGGATATTCAGGGAGTACTAGCACCACTTGTGTGAGGGCTTACCAAACACTTTTCAGGACTGTTCATCCACTGTTGGTGTCTATCTGGCACTCAGCTCTCACCTGTGGCTCCAAGAGGCTATAGCATGTGTGGGAGCCACACCTCAGTAACCAACTTGGCAGATGGGCTAAACCAGGTTGAAAGTAACCAATGGGTCTCAAACCCATCAGTGAGTTAGGGGTATATCTACCTCAAGCATTTGAAGACTTCCCTGGAAGAATGAGTAGATGAGAACAATTTGTTCCAATGGTCATGAAGGCAACTGAAACAATTGTTGTGGAGAGCTTAGAGCTTGGTCAGACATCAAAGATGACAAGGTCAGCCACCATATCCCAAGCTATCACCAGTTGTCTTGACTTTTGTATTGCCACTGGACTTCAATGGCTCTAGAAGAGAGAATGAGGCTGATGACTTTATGCAACTCTACCTCACTTAAATCCAATTCATGCATGAGTCAGAACATCACCCCATGATGTCATTGGTTCTCTTCAAAAACAAAGGATAAATAATAACAGCTGATTGCAGTACAACACAAGGCTGGCCAGTTTGGGTCAAAAAATCTTCTGTCCTATATAGTAAATTTGCCAATATGGACCCAAAAAAACTACCCAAAGGATATGCTACAAGCATTTTCAGGATAGCCTACAGGTCATTCCCTGGTCTTCCTAATCACATGCAAATGTAAAGGCAGTGATGAGATGAGCAATGCCAAATGAGAATATATGTACATGTGTGAGTGGTGTGTGGAGATGTGCTTCTGGATGTGTTTTCAGAATTAATATGCTACTTCTAAACTTCACATAGGCAAATTAAATCAATCTGGATAATACTAATTAAGTGCTTTGGAAAAACTTCATTCAACACATGGAACTATTACTTTATACTTGTTTTCATCCATCATTGTGCTCTAAATGTGTTTTTATGTTATGTTGTCATCCAGGGTGAGATATTAGTAACTTCCAGTCCCTATTCAAGACTAGACCAGGGTCTAAAATGGCAGGAAACCTGTAGGAATCAGGAAGGGGATGAATTATCTGTAAATATATTTCAATTACCAAACATAAGCCTTAACTTCAAAGAGTAAAGAGGCAAGATTAAGAGAGACGGTGATGTGATATACACCCTCTTAGAAGGCTGATACCAGGGCATCATGTTAGCAAACACAGTTCATTTTTACCTAAATTATTTTTCTGATTCTGAGTGTGGAAGAGAGTAGATTTAGGAGGGTTGAGCTCTCAAAGAGTTGATCTGGGGTGAAAGGAAAGCAATCTTTGGTCTTTTATTAGATGAGCAGAAAATATTTTCAGGAAAGATTTTTTAAAAATCTACATAAAGTTACTGCAAGTCTTGAGGGCTTATAGACAAAAGAGTTTAATTCAAACAATGCTGATTAAACACATATTATGTGCCAGGCAACATAATGAGAACTGGGGATAGAAAGATGAAAAACAACCATAATCCCTGCCTTCACAGAGTTTATCGTGGAAGATAAGGGGAAAAGAAATATATAGCAACAGTAGATATGAATGATTAAGTGACAGAGAGAAGTCAATAGAATAGCATGAGAGGTTCCAGAAGGGAAAATTCTAGTTGGGGATTCAGGGAAGGCTCTGTGAAGGAGGTGCCATTTGAGCTGACTCAGAAGGAAGAGGAAGACTTCAACGTGTAGAGTTTGGGGGAGGATATTTTCTTGGACAGTGTATGCAAATGTGTATGCACTGAAGTGGGAGAAGGGATCAGAGTTCATTGAGCAAATCGTTGTGACTGAACCATAGCATACCAGAAAGGTGGTTATGTTAATTGTGCATTAACATTAGAAGGATATATTGGAGATGATGATACAAAATCTAAAAAGAGTTTGGGTTAAATTGGAAATGCATACTCTACTGAACCAAAACTAAGCCTGAATCAAATATTGACTGGGAATAAAGGTGAGTACATGAGATAAGTAACCATTCATAGGTGTATTTCTTTAAATTTTGCTCAGAATTATAATTAATGGTAATCAACACTAGTTAATATTTATATTTAGCTGTCTTAATTGAGTTTTATATTGTGTTCAAATCTATAATCAATTTATTTGTAGTTGAAAGTTTTATAACTTATAATTTAAAAAAGAATCTTTAAAATGAAACATGGTCCAGCAGAAAAGATATTAATCTCCAGTTCAGTTAACCACAGATTGAAAGCTTGACTATTCAGATCATGAATCCATTATCCAAATACACCATTTACCTGGCAACCAATTACATAAACCATAGGCATAGACAATAGAAGAAAATATCGTTCAGCCTTCATTTTCAAAGAGGACCAATGACATCATGGGATGATGTCTTGACTTGTGTGTGAATTGGATGTGAGGCAGAGTTGCATAAAGTCATCAGCCTCACTCTCTCTTCTAGTCATTGAAGTCCAGTGGTGAGACAAAAGTCAAGATGACTGGTGATGGCCCAGAATGTGGTGGATGACCTCGGTATCTTTGATATCTGATTGAGCTCTAAGCACTCTACAGAGATTGCTTCAGTTGCCTTCATGGCCATTGGAAGAAGTTATTCTCATCTATCCATTCTGCCAGCGGAAGTCTTCAAATGCTTGTGGTAGACCTCCCTCTAATTCACCAATGGGTCTGATGCCTGTTGGTTACTCCCAACCTGGTTTAGTCCATCTGCCAGATGGTTTCACCAGGATGTGGCTGCTGCACATGATATAACTTCTTGGAGTCACAAATGAGAGTTGGGTGAATGTGGACACCAATGACGGAAGAGCAACCCTGAAAAGGGCTCAGCAGGCCCTCACACCGGAGATGTTAGTCCTCCTTGAATACCCATACACCCCAGAAGAAAATAAACCAGTTTTAAAAACCTGAATCTATATGATAGCCAATGACACAGTTTGTAAGTGTTGAACACTAAGATGAGATTCCTATTTTGTGGTGAGTGAAAGTGACCATGAAGTGAAAGAAAATGCAAATTCTCTGAGTACTCAGTTTGACAAAAGACCAGTGCCTCCTATGTGCAAGGCACTGCCCTTGATGCTGAGAGTAGAAAGACAAGATACAAAACAGTGTCTATCCTTCAGGAAGTTACATTCTATCGATCTTACACATGTATATGTTACTATGAAAGCTGAGTTAAACAGATTTCCTGAAGAAAGGAGTTTAGAATCCAATAGGTAATTCTTGAAGGAAATAAAACAAAATGAAGAGCCCTGGTTCTGGAGTCAGAGGACGTGATTTCAAATCCTTCCTCTGACACTAACTGTTTGACCATGGAAAAGTCACACCGGGATCCCAGTTTCCTCATCTATCAAAGACAAGCATTGGAATGGATGTCTTCTGAGGTTCCTCTCATCTCCAGATCTATTATCCTATGAACAAGCTACAGCACGTACAACATGAAAATAAGAAGTGCAGAACAAAGTATTGAGGTATGAAGTAAAGGCGTAATATAAACCTCACCCCAAAACAAAGTCATTGCTTTGTTTACCAGTATGTGTCTTGCTTTAAGAAACCAGAATATGAAAATTCCCAATGACCAAACAAGTTTGTGCTGCGAAATGATCCTTTATGTTATAGCAAGTTTCACTATGACACATGTAAAAGCCACCCTGAAACATATAAAAACCCAATTCACAACTTCTTCACCCAACTTCTTCAGGTATCTGTCTTTTACATAAAGCATGGGAAGTCTGAATGGAATTTGTGATTGTTATTCAGGACAGCAAGAGATGGCCTGAGGGAAGCAGGGAGTTTTGTTGTTTCAGGTTTCTCTGTCATAGAAGACATTTGATACTTAACATATGGGAAGTCACCTATCAATTTAGGTACTCAAAAAAAAAAGAGAGAGAGATAAAAATGAAGAGGAAGATGAATTCTTTCCTCACCCTAAAATTCATTAGAGATATGGTGTTTTTTCCTCCTACTTTCTGAAATAATCTTGGATCAAACATAAAACATATGGGAGATCTCATTGAAAACCATGCTTTCATTTCTTTTGGTAAAGTTATAAACAAGGGAAAATGAGTATTTTGTAACCTATAACCATAACTCTTGCTCCTTTGAACACAATTCGGGTCTAAAGGTAATTGTATTACAGAAATGTGAAGTGGAAATGAGACATGGTTGCTGTGGGAACTACAGCTGAGACTTTCCTGACTTTTCTTTTACTGTTAAATTCTCAATAAGGCAGCATATTTTTTTGTTGTTGTCAAATGGATTGTTATAATTACAATGTGGCTTATTATCTCTGAACAATGTTTTGCTAACCTTCTTTGGTGAAATTTAAACAATGAAAACAATTCAGTGGGTGATTTTCATGGATGAACCTGCCTGCTAAGTATACTGATGGAAAGCATTAAAAAAAAGTAATTCTAGCTACATAAACCATCATTTCTCATTAGAGCCTTTCCAAAAGACAGCAACATTTCAACTTACAATACTGACCATTTTACAATATGAAATCAATTACTTGCTACTTAGAAACTACTTAGAAAAGTATGCTTAAAAATCTGGCCTAAGAATTTTTGTCATTGCCAAATTAGAGATTAAAATACCCTTATAAGAATGTAACATTGTTTTAAGATTGAGATTTTTCAATAAACTTGTGATCTAATCAATGTGGATACACCATCTATTGGTGCAAATCATGACTCATCCTTGACCTCTCATTTAGTGTGGAATATGCTCCTCTTTTCCCACAATTCTCTTTGGGGCCCTGGATAGCATAGCAGGCAGATCTTTGGTTATTTTATAGGTTATACAGATCTCTAGGTATTACAATGGAGCATGTAGGCTGTCTATCAGTTATCTCTTATTTTTATTCTACGTATAGCCTACTTTCTTTTCCAGGCATATATCTTTTCTTCTGCTTTTGGTATGCAATAATTCATTATTAATATACTGCAGCTTTTTTGTGCCAACCTAACACTTTTGCATTATTCAATTCGAGTAACCTGTAATGCTAATGCTTCAGAGACTGTGGTATTGTATGATTTTCATACACACACACACACACACACACACACACACACACACACACACACGTCATTGAGTAACCATCCAAAAGTATACTGCAGTCTGAGCAATAGGTTTTCTTTGGTTCTCCTTGGCTTTTCATGTGGATAAAAAGTTCAAAGTGTTTTGAACGATTTGGGGACCTCACTTAGGAAGCCCTGTAGCATTCCCAGGCTTGATGCAATCAGCTCAATGTCATCTGCAAAAAGGAACATCTGGAGGACATCTCTATCTACAGGGAATGCATCTTTAATAAACATTTGCTAAATTTAACTTTATTTGGACTCTATGCTGGACATCATCGATAACTATAGCAAACAGTTTTGGCAAGGATATACCTCTTCAATTTATATCTCACTTTATATTAATAATCAGAGGGCTACTAAACAAAATTTATCTCTGTTGTTATCTCTGTTGTTCAATGAATCTTCTATGATTCTGACATATGCTTATGAGGAAAGTTTTTAAGCTAGGGGTTCTTAACCTTTTTTGTGTGTTGTGGACCCATACAGACTCCTCCTCAGAATAATACTTTTAAATACATAAAATAAAATACATAGGGTTATAAAGGAAACCAATTATACAAAATAGTTATCAAACCATAAAAAAAAGTTCATGGACCTCATGTTTAAGAACTCTTGCTTTAAGGCAACATTATGCTCTATGGAATAAGATGCTTTATTTAAAAAATGAATCAACAAATGAAAAGCACAGTAGAAGTTTATTCTCTATACCTTTTAATTAATTGTATTACTAAAACTTTAATTCAATTTTAAGTGCCTGCTATGTGCAAGATGCAGTGCTAGGTGTTGGGGTTACAAAGACAAAAATGAGCTGGTCCCTGCCCTCAAGGAGCTTACAAAAGCTTGGGATACAAAATTACAAAACAAAGCAAAATGCACAAAATTATATTGTTTAATTCAAGAGAAAGAAAATGCTACCCACTTTGGGGAGGGAAATATAAGGATCAGGAAAAGTCTTCTGTATCTGAGTTGTTCCTTGAAGAAGCTAGGTGTTCTATGAGGTAGAGGTAAGAAGGCTTGCATTCTAGATACGGGGATGATTTGTACAAAGGCATGAAAGGGGAAGTAGAAATAATATGTATGGGAAAACTGATAGATTGATTTAACTGGAACAGAGTTTTGGAAGGACAAAAATATGAAATGAGACAGGAAAAGGATGATAGGGTTCAGCTTGTGACAGATCTTAAATTTCAGGCCAAGAAGTATGTATTTTATCCTATAGGTAGCAGGGACTCATTGAAAATTTTTGAATAGGCAGTGAAATGGTCAAGTTTGTGTTTCAGGAATATTGATTTGGCAAATATGTCAAAGGTGGATTGAAAAAGTAAGAAACTAGAGACAAGGAGACTGATTATTAGGAGGCTGTTGCTATAGTGTAGGTGAGAGGTAATAAAAGTCTGAATTAATCAAGAGGCCATATGATTTGAAAGAATGAGATGGGCATTGTGGATGAAGGACTGACAAAACTTAGCTACTTATTGGATATGGGGAAAGGAACTGGATAAAGGGAGAGGAAAAACTGAAGAGGATTATGAAATTGTGAACCTGGATGACTGGCAATATGGGGCCATCAATGGGAAAAAAAGCAAATTGCAGTCTTCCACAGAATATTTCTTATGAAATCCTGTTTAGTCTCATTTCATATTCTCATGTAGATTTTGTAGAGCCAAGAAAGTAACAATATGTGTAGGTGTGTATTAATTTCCTCAGTCACATTAAAAAAATAATAGTTGTGATTTTTTTTTCAAAGGATTTGGTGTTCTCTTTCATATACCTTGAGAACTGATCTCTCAATACTCTCAAAATCTGGTTACCTTCAGTATGAAATGTAAGTATATGTGTGTGTGTGTGTGTGTGTGTGTACATATATACATATATATATATATACCTAATTATATATACCCACATATATATATACATATACCCATATGTATATACTATATATGTATATGTGTATATATGTGTGTGTATATATATACACATATATATATATATACATATATATACACATATATATGTATACACACACACACACACACATATCCAGCTGCTCTTCCCAGTTGTCTTTTCTTTAGTTATATTTTCATGTAAAGCATATTGGGGGGTATTATTTTGGAGTTCAAATGTGGTAATCCCTGATGGAGAAAACAGTCTTATAGGAATCTTAATAAGTTTATTCCATTTTTTAACCTATCTATTTTCTTGCTCTCATTTTCATCTTTAAGGTGCTCTTGGGATGATCTGGCTTAATTGGGTCTCTAACTAAGTTGTTGGCAAACATTTTTCTGTCTACAGCTTATTGCTAATTTATTAGATAATATTGTTCATAATCTTCCTTCATTATCCTCCGTAAGATATTATTACAAACGAGTTTCTATTCTAAAACATCATCTATGATCTCCGAAAGAGGTATCACAGGACTGGAAGGAGCAAATGTGGTCTTGATTTTCGAAAAAAGGAAAGGAAGGAAAATGGAATCTTTGAATTGAGGCCAATTAATCTTATTTCTATTCTTGGTATAACTGTAGAGCATATTATTAAAAGAAGGGTTACTGAAAATTTAGAAAAGGAAGTAGTAATCACCAATGGTTTCATCAAAAACAGAACATGCCAGACCAGCCTTACTTTATTTTTGATAGCTGACTGGTAGGTCAGGGGAATGTGGTAGATATTATTAACCTAAATTTTAACCAAGCATTTTACAAAGCCTCTCATAATATTCTTGTGGACAAGATGGAGAAAAAGTAGACAGGCTGATGGTTCATTTGGGTGGATTCTGCAATGGGTGAATGGCCAGATCCAAAGATTAATACTTAATGGTTTGATACTATCTTGGTGAAGTGAGATCTATACATTTTTATCAGTGACTGAAATAATAGCATAGATGTCATACTTATCAAATTTGCAGATGACAAAATACTGGGAGGGATAGCTAACACAAAGACAGAGTCAGGATTCAGAAAGATGTGGACAAAGTAGAACAATGGGATTAAGCTAATACGATTTAGGGTACTCAGGGTGAAGAAATTGCAAGTTGGCATCTGCTCTGCAACATTTAGTCTTAGAGAGGTGTCTGGTGGAATTAGAGGTTAAGTGACTTGTTCAGAGTAAGAGTCAGTATATGTCAGAGGCTGCCTCAACCTCTATCTTCTCCCCTCCAAGACTGATCCTCTATCCACTATGCCACACTGCCTCTAAGACAAAACTTAGTGAAGGTAGTTGTAAATTTTTTAAAAAATGAGTCAAAAAAATTCTTGAAGACAAGATATGGGAAGCATTGTTATATAGGATCTCATCTGTAAAAGATTTGGGGGTTTTAGTGGATTGCAGATTTAGCCTGAGCCAACAGCATAATATGGCAGCAAAGAAAGCTAACACAATCTTAGGTTTCATTAAGAGAAGCGCTATATTTAGGATCAGAAAATGATAGTCTTGAACTTAGTCCTTGTAGACCACATCTGTAATATTGTGTGTTCAGTTCTGTATGCCACTTTATAGGGGAAACACTGATAAGCTGGAGAGCACTTAGAAGAAGATGAGCAGGCCAATGAAGAGCCTATGTGGATCAAACCATACGAAAACTGGTTAGAGGAACAGGGGATGTTTATTTGCTGTAGGTGGGAGATGAGAAGAGGAAGCTAGGTGGCAGATGGAGTTCTGGGCTTGGAGTCATGAAGACATCTTCCTAAATTCAAATCTGGCCTCAGATACTTACTAGCTATATGACCCTAGGCAAGTCACTTAACCCTATTTACCTCAGTTTCCTCATCTGTAAAATGAGCTGGAGAAGGAAATGGTAAACCATTGTAGTATCTTTGTCAGGAAAACCCCAAATGGGCTTATGAAGAGTCAGACATGACTAAAAAGTGACTGAAGGAAGATGAGACACAACAGCTGTCTTCAAGTATTTGAAAGGCTGTCATATGGAAAAAGAATGTGACTTGTTTTGCTCGACCCCAATGGGCAGAATTAGGAGCAATAGTTGTAGGCTTCAAAGATTTAAGACTGATATGAGGAAAAAGTTCCTAGCAATTAGTGCTGTCTGCAAGCTGAATGGATTGTCTTGGAAGGTTGTCCCTCACTAGAGACTTTTAGCAAAGGCTAGATGACCATTTTACTACATGGCCACTGATTTTTCTTCCAATTCTGAGATCTCATGATTTCCAGGGCCCTATCCTAGGATAGTAAACATCAATGAAAATTGCAGAGCATTGTAAAAAAAAAATGAATTTTTGTCATTTCAGTTTTTTGATAATAATTCTGAATAAATAGAATTTTACTGTAATCGGTATCTATGTAGTCGGCTTTGAAAGTTGTGAGAGAAACTCCAAATATTGCTACACTATTCTTAATTAACTCAGCTAATGGAGAGGCCTACTGCTATTTACAGTCTTGTCTCTTAGCCTCAAGGACTTCCTGATGCTTTGAATTGAAATGAGTCATCCTACCTCTGGGTAATAATAGCTTACAGTACTATCTTGTTCTAAGGTTTACAAGGTGATTTCCTCACAATGGCGAGGCATGTGGCTAAGGTGCAGAGAAGCAAAGTCTCTCATCCAAGGTCACACAGCTAGTCAGTATCAGAGCTGGGATTCAAACCTTGGTGTCCTGGCAGGATTATAGAATTTTAAAATCAGAATGGACCTCTGTGGCTATGTAGTCTGACCTATATGTGAGATCCCCACTACAAGATACCTTGAACATCACCATCTGGTCTTTTCCTGAAGTCATTCAATGAAGGAGATCCTACTGCCTCTTGAGGTAGCCCATTCTATTTTTGGATACCTCTAATTATCAGAAGTATATCTTCAGGAGGCATCTAAGTATTCCTCTTTGCAAATTTCACCAATTATTCCCAATTCTGCCCTCTGGGGTTAAACCAAAAGAGTTTTATCTTTCTTCCACATAACAGTCTTTCAAATACTCCAAGGTAGCTATTATGTCTTCTTTTCAAGGGCAGAGTCTTTCTCTTTTCTTTTATAGAATCAATATCTCCAGTTACTTAACTAATCCTAAACTCTAGGACTTCCATCATTCTTGGTTACTCTGAACATCAAATATAAAGATTCCTTATGCTATATATAAAATTGACTCACTCTCTCAATTTTTAGAATAATTTTAACACTTGGCTTTTTTTTTCTCTACAGGATCTCCTGACACCATCCTTGGGGACTTCAATATTCATGTTGACAACTCCTCTGACAACCTGCCCTCACAAATCAAGCTCCTCAATTCCTAGGATGTTTTCCGTCTCACCTCAATTACCTACTTAGAAGAATATCAATGATATCTAGCATTTATACAGTGCTTCAAGGTTTGTAAAGTGCTTTTTCTATCTATTATCTCATTTGATTCTCATCGTAATCCTGTGAGATACATACTATTATTATCTTCAGTACACAGATGAGGGAAGTTAAATGATTTATGTAAGATCACAAATCTAATAAATGCCAAGGCTGTCTTTGGAGTTTTCCTGACTCTAAAACCAGTCTTCTCATCAACTTCACCACCTAGGGTGCCTCATGCTTATACCTCATTACTCCTTAGAATTGGACTATCTCTAAGAACTTGAATTTCAAAATTCTACTTTCCAACTGTTGAAGTTTAGGGATTTTGGAGTGCTGGGACCCCAAAATCACAACATACAGGTCCTGGCTCAAAGAATACTACCCAAGCCTTCTTTCCAGCCAAAGACAAGGTTTATTACAACATTTGCCATATAGGGCAGACTCTTAAGGAGTCTGAACATTAGTGAGCTATTCACTAGATCATAAGAATCTGAACAATGGCTAGATTATAAGAATCTAAGCCCCTTAATGGAGACAAGATGGATCTTATATACAGAAAAACTATGGAAGAGATCTAGGAGTGGCCAAGTAGTCTATGAAGTCATGGAATTTCAGGGACCTGGACCAGGTCAAGGGAGAACAAAGTCTAGATAGGATTAAAGGTGGGAAGTGGCCTAGGGCCATAGGGAGGTAGAGGCAATGAAAGGCCAGTTGATAGGATTATAGCCTCAGGCAAACAGGAGAGATTTGGCCATGTGGGAAAGTCCAGGGTTTTTCCTTTTTGGGGTCTAGATTCCATCCTCATCATAACCATAATCTACTATCTTTCTTCCTTTTTCTACTCTCACTCACACAAATTCTACTTTCACTCCCTACTGTGACCTTCAGCTCCTTTACTTATCCTTCTTCTTCCAGTTCACTTCCTGTACTCTATCATCATTCACTTTTCTATTCAGCCTTGACCTGTAGTTGATCTCTTTAATGCTTCACTAGATAATACTGAAGAACACCTTACCCTGAAATTCTACCATTTTCAACCTTAATATCCTCATCCTTGTGTAGTTCCTTCCACCTGCTTTCTCAGCTCCTTCTTCAGGGTTGCTGAGCACTGCTGGAGGAAATTGTCAAATTGATCGTTTTTAGATGGCTCCAGAGAAAAGAGTGAGGCTGGTGACTTTGCTCGGCCTTCCCTCACTTAAATCCAATTCACTTGTGTGCCGTGGCATCACCTCCCAGATGTCAAGGTTCTCTTCAGAGAAAGAAAGACAAACAACAACCCAGAACAAATTCAGAATATTCAGGTGACACTTTGTTTCTACTTCCCATTTCTTACTCCTGTGGACTCCTTATCTCACTTCTCTCAGGATTGTGCAAATCTTCACTAACAACATCCCCACCTCTCCTTAATACCAGGTCATCAAATATCATAGTCTTTTCTTGGAAGGTGAGGTGGGGAAAAGGCAGGGAAGAAGAAAAACCTTTGTGTTGAATTCTGACTTCTGACAAAGAAAAATAATTAAGCAAAAATCAGAAATATGGTGACTGCATCTGAAAATACATACAAACTCATTGGTTTTTCAGTTATCCAGAGTTCAACTTCCTTTAAAAGGAAGTTTGTTGTAGTCTTTGTGGATGTTATTCTTTTGGTTCTGTTTATTCAACCCTATCTCAGTTTATATAAATCTCCCCATGCTGCCTTGAATTTCTTATAATTTCTTACTACATAATAATGTCTCATTGCATTCATATCCCAGTTTGTTTTTCAGCCAGTCCCTAATCAACGTGTACTCACTTGGTTTCTACTTTTTTGTTATTACGTCTTCAGTATTGCTAGGGGTATTTTGGTATGGTTTAGATAGTCCTTTGTTTCTGTCTTTGGGGTCACTAGAGGAATTTCGGAGTCAAAGGTAATGGAATTTTCTTATATAATCCCAAATTGGTATACAAAATGGTTAGACCTATTCATAGCTCCTTCAGCTGGATATTTAATAGTATGCCTATCTTTATAGAATCCCTCTAACATTGATCTATGTTTGCTAATTAATTTGCACAATGTGAGATAAAATCTCAGTTGTTCTAATTCCTAATTTGAAAATATTTTCATATGGTCATTTATAGTTTATGATCTTTACTTTGAAAAATGGTTATTTGCATATTTTGGATTCTCAATGATGGGACTGGGATCTAGACCCCAGAAAGGAAAAACCCCTGGACTTTCCCACTTGGCCAAATCTCTGGATTTTGCCTGAGGCTATAATCCCATCAACTGGCCTTTCATTGTGGCTAAACCCAATCTCCCAATTCTCTGTTACCTTTGTTAGCCTAGCCCTCTATTGTCTTACCTCCCTGTGGCCCCAGGCCACTTTCCATCCTTAATCCTAGCTGGCTCCATTCTCCCATGGCCGTGTGGTCCAGGTCCCTGGCATTCTATTACCTCACAGTCCCTCCCCCCCTCCACCCCCCAGACTCCTTGGCCACTCCTAGATCTCTCCCAAGGTCTTTCTGTATATAAGGTCCAAGGTCCATCTTGTTTCCAATTAAGGTGCTCAGATTCTTAAAATCTACCCAATAGCTCAGTAATGTTCAGATTCCTTAAGAGTCTTGGCAATATGGCAGATGTTCTAATAAACTTTGTCTCTGGCTGAAAGAAGGTTTAGGTTGAATTGTTTTGGGCAGGACCTGTATGTTATGATTTTGGGGTGCCAACACCCCTATACTTCAACAATATCTCTTACCTGAACTGCTATAGTTCTCCTACTTGGTCTCTTGCCCCTAAGTCTTTCCTAATTCCAATACACTCTCTCCATATAGTGATTTTCCTCAGGGTTCAAGTATGATTATGTCACTTGCCTATTCAAACTCTGTGACTCCAAAGTGCTTCTCAGACAAACTATCAAATCTGACTTTTAATGCCCTTCATTTTTAAATGTTATATTATAATATTATATATGCTATATTGTTCTGTTATATTGTTATATTAAAAAATAGCCTGATCTCAACTTATTTTTCCAGTCTCATTATATATTATACCTACTTCCTGTGACTCTGTGGTCTAGCCCAACTGGTCTTCTTATTTTCCCTTAAACATGGTGCTCCATCTCTTGTCTTTGTACCTTTTCACTGGCTGTCTCCCATGCCTCTTCCTCACCCTGGTTCACAGAATCTCCTACTTCCTCCAAGTCTCACCTCAAGTACTGCCTTTTTTTATATGAACACTTTCATGATCCCCCAACTCCCTCCCTTAAACTATTTTATATTTATATTGTATTTATTTTGTATAATATACACATACATACATATATGTGTGTGTGTATGGTATAAATGCTCACATGAAATTTTAACAATTAATTCTTGAGGTTCAGATTGGCTCCAGCACACTACTAGCTATAGCTCTAATGTATTAGAGGAGTCAGTATCTAGATTCACAATATCTACTTTGTAATAGCTACAGTTAGTGGAGTTAGAATATTTACTGGCCACATGACCAGCAGGATAAGGTTACTTTAAATTTCTAATTGCCTTTAAATTAGACAGCCTTGAGCCCAGACAGCTCTGTAGGTCTGCATAGCCTTCTGACTACTGTTCAGGAGATTAAGGAGCTAGACATCCAAATTGAGAATGCTAGGTCTTGTCTGCACCAAATATTTTACTTTCTGCACCTCAATTCAAGGCAATGTCACTTGGCACACTATTATAGTATCTAGAATAGCTTTTTTTTGTCATCTCATTGTTTTATTGCATCTAATATATTTAAGTAAAATGCAAAATATTCTTTATCTTAGACCAACTACAATATTATCTTGCCACAGTTTAGCAGGTACAGAAATAAGATACTAGAATTAATATATATATATAGATTATGCTTCAAGTAGTGCTTAGTATGAAAAGAAGGGAATTGTGAAAGCACAATAAAAACTCTTTTTTAGGTTAACTGAAAATTTCAAATATTTCTCCAGTCTAAAGTCCCTTTCAGCCTTTTCCCTTTAGGAAAATGTAAAAGGTCAACAACAAAAGCTAACACCCCAAGATAATGGATTAGTTGTGGTAACTAAGCTTAGAATATCATATTGAATGAAGCTCTGGACCTGGAGTCCTGGCAGAACTTCAGATATGACCTCAAACACTAATTAGCTGTGGCACCCTGGGCAAGTTACTTGACTTTTGTCTGCCCCAGTTTCCTCATCTATAATAATGATAGCACCTACTTCCTGTGGTTATTATGAGGATCAAATGAGTTAATATCTGTAAAACACTTTACAAACCTTAGGTTTATAAATGTTAGCTGAAACTATTATTATTATTATTATTATTATTATTATTATTATCCCTTGACTAGTTAAGATGATTGTGTTCATCACCCCCTTAAAGGACTAGACTTATGACCCATCTAAAGGAATCACCTCTTTTTCCAGTAGGAGGGTATTATAGTATTAATAAGAGGGAGGAGGAGGCAATTTAGAATACCCCAGGAGAACACTTGAATAGAATGGCCAAAGAAGGATTGAATAGTTTTACGGGAAGATTAGGGGCAGCTGGGCGGCTCAATGGCTAGAGTGTCAGGTCTGGAGTCAGAAACACCTGAGTTCAAATCGAGCTTTAGACATTTACTAGCTGTGTGACCCTGGGCAAGTCACTTAACCCTGTTTACATCAGTTTCCTCATTTGGAAAATGACACAGAGAAGGAAATGGCAAACTACTCCAGTATTTTTGCCCAGAAAATCCCAAATGGGCTCAGGAAGAGTCAACATGACTGAACAACAACAAACAACAACAACAAATGTGACCATTACTGTATTAGATCTGGAGTTCTTGACCTGGGACCCTTGAACTTGCTTCTAAAAAACATACTTTGATGAATGTATTTCAATACTGTTGGTTTCCTTTGTAATCCGATGTATTTTATTTTGTGCATTTAAAAATATTATTTTGAGTAAACAATCATAAGCTTCACCAGGTTGCCAAAAGGGCTCTATAACAAAACAAAAGAAACAAACAAAAAATCCCACACTGATAATAATCCCTAGATTAGATGGAGTAGAATCTTAACCTCAGCTTGTCTTTGAAATCATATTGTGACCTTTTTGTTATTCAAGATTCCTATAAATATCACTTTAAAATATCTTGTGTTAGAAAGAAGTCTGAGGGCATAAGGGCACTCCGACAGTTTGAACATTTCTCTCCAAGAAGAACACCATTTGGATTTAGAATCTTAAAGTTATGTATCTGGCAGACTTGTGACTTAAAAAAAAAATTCTTCCCTGAGCCATAGTTGTGAAAACAACCTGATTTCATCTTTTTCAATGTTTTCATGTTGAACTTTTTAATATTAATGTTGCCTATTCATTATACGTGTTATAAAAACTGCTGATTTAAACCTAATTTCTGCCAAACTGCTTTCTTCTTTTCCTAACATTTCATGTGAAAAAAGAAATCCTTCCCCTCTGAATTCCCTTCTTGGCTAAGAAGATTGAGGTCATCCAATATAGCCTTATTTTTCCTTCTTCATTCCCTAAAATTGCTCACAAACAGTCCTATTCACTGAATGGGCATTTCCTCATTCAAAGTGAGAATTTGGAAAGACCACAGCTTAAAAAGGCCCAGATCTCCCACTGCATCCTGGGCCATCTCCAGAAATCCTGATCTTATCTGGCCGCTGGAACTGATGAGGTTGGGATCAGACCCCCAAAAAAGAGAAACCCTGGACTTTCCCACAGTGACCAATCTCTGGTGGTCACCTGAGGCTACAATCCCACCAACTGGCCTTTCATTGTATCTATACCCAATCTCCCAATTCTGTTACCCTTAATCTAGCCTAGCCCTACATTGTCTTACCTCCCTATGGTCCCAGGCCACTTCTCTCCCTTAATCCTATCTAGGCTCCATTTTCCCTTGGCTACGTGGCCCAGGTCTCTGGAGTTCTATTACTTCATAGACTATTTGGACACTACTAGATCCCTCCCATAGTCTTTCTGTATATAAGGTCCATTTTGTCTCCATTAAGATGCTCAGATTCTTATAATCTAGCCAATAGCTCACAATATGCGGGTCCTGCCCCATACTACAGGTGTTCTAATAAACCTTGTCTTTGCCTGAAAGAAGGCTTGGGTCAATTTGGGCAGGACCCGCATATTGTGATTTTGGGGTCCCAGCACTCCTAAACCTCAACAGAAGCAGATGGCTCTGGAGGAGAAAGTGAAGTTTGCGACTTTGTACAGCCCTCCCTCACTCAAATCCAATTCCATTGTAAGTCATGTCATCATTTTCCTGATGTCATGGTCTTCTTTGAGAACAAAGGACAAGTCATACAACCACAATATGATAGCAGAAGAGAAAGCCTTCCTACTCCTAAAGCTAACCCTTTATCTCATCCTGCTATTAGTTTCTCTTGTTCCTGCTCGTCAATTCTCAATTTTTTGAAAAAAGTTGTTTACAAGTACTTCACACAGTGCGTGGCATAAAGTAAGTGCCTAATAAATGCTTGTTGTCTGAATGATTGACCTTTAATTTCTTACTAAAAATTTTCTCCTCCCCTCCTTGCAATCAAAACCATACTGAGCCTTTGATTTCTCTTTGGTCATCAATGGTTTCCTAATTTCAAAATCCAATGCCCTTTTCCCTCCATGCACATCTTCTTTGATCTCTCTACATATCTGGATATTGTTGATCACACTTTTCTAATGACACCTAGGTTGTTTTCAGCTCTCTCTATCCTAAGACTAACTCATGCATTCTCCTCCCCCACTCTCAAGGCCAACATATTCTCCTAGTCTTCCTTCTACCTCTCTAACTTCTTCTTCTCTGCCTCCTTCAATGACTTTTTGGCCTCTTTCGAACTTCTTAATGTGAGTACTCACCACAGGTTTTCTCTCTCTACCATCTCTCCCTTGGCAACCTCATTCTCTCACAGTTTTAACTACCCACCTCTGTGGAGCTGATTCCCAAACTATATCTCCAGTCTGTCTTCTATATAAATCTAGGGTATTTTAAAATTATTTTCAAGGCAACACTGCAGGTTTTTTCCTAAAATGAGTAACCCATTTTTCAGAAAGCCTCACATTTCAGCGTAAGTGAGTAGGAAGCTGATTTTGTATTGCTTACATAGCACCTTTATAGCTCCCTCCAGCATAGACATTTCAGACACAAATTGTTTAAAAGATGGCAATCTCAATAACAAGCACCACTGTAATTGTGAAGATAAATTGTTTACAACATACAAACAATGCAAAAGTTATCCCTAGTTCATAGAAATAGAGGAAACTTTGAATAATGCAAATGTATATCACTGCATACCTAACATTTCTCTCCCCCACACTGATTCTGCAGCCAAAAAGATTGATTATTTGTCCAAACTGAGATTGATCAGAAAGAAATCTAATCCTGGAACTGGCATTGGGTAAATCAGTTCGAGTGTGCTGACAAGGCAGATGGTGTGCTGATCGCTCATTGTACGTCAGGTTTTGTTAAAGAAAGTCCCTGGTTGAAGACAGAATGCTGGAAGGAAATCAATTCTAAACATCCCATACAGATCTGGGAGGAATGATTCCAAATTGCTTCTCTGAGGGTCAGGAGAATAAAAGGTCAAAGCAAATGGGGCACTTGGGGACTTTTGGATTACCACCAAGGACCAAGGTCAATAAAGTCAAGGATTTGGTTCAAAAGTTGGGTCAAGGCTATAAATCTGTACTCCAGGATTCAGAGTAGGTCACAGTGATTTCCTTCAATGGAATGGCTAGGATGTAGGATGCTGAGGATGACCTAATGTTTTGTTAAAATCTGTGGCTTGATCAGGCATTGAGCTGAAGTTTCCCAAGCAAAAAGAAATCCATAGTACAATTAAGAAATCATAGCTGGGGGAGAAAGAGCCAGGGAATGTGGCCACTCAACTCCCTGTGGTTTAGAGGGAAGATAACTATAAAGGTAATCATAGTAGAAAGCTATTTTTTTCTCACTTCTGCCTCTATCTCTGGTTTGGGTTTTCTTTCTATCTCAACAGTATGATGATCACCATTGAATGAATGAATGAATGAACATGTTAAAGAATACTTGTTGAAGGCATAATGACATTGCCCTTAGTCAGGTAATCCTTAGCCTCATTAGAAAGAAATTCTCCTGCCTCATACCCAGAATAGGAGGTGAAATAGTCAAAGAAACAGCTGCAATAAGACTCTTCAGGTTGAGGTGTTTGGGGAAGCAGAAGAAGACGTAGAGGGTTTTAATAACTGGCTCTCCAAAAAAAATGTACCTGATACATTTTAAAGTCTAATTTGCATTATTAACATTTCCTCCTTCACTTTCTAAAGTCTGGACAATTAACAAAACATAAAATTAAGCTCCAATTTGTAGCAGTAGCCAATTTCTGAAGTGTGAGTGGTGACTTAAAATTTAGCAACCGACTCTCCAAACTGGTTCAGGCTGGTTCCAATACACCCTGGTCATAGAACCCAGGAACTTTAGCTTTTATTCATAGTATTTGGGAGGGTGAGGATCAAGTTGATGTAGAAAAAGAAATGGACCATTTTTCTTTTAATATGGGTGAATATGATTATAATTAAATGGTACATGGTATTAGGGAAAATTGTAAATATTTGCAGTGATGAGTAGGACTACGACCTCTGTGGTACCTATAAGATTCTAGGATTCTATAACAATATTAGCTATTTTACCCTTCACCTTGAGCAATATTTAGAATAGTAAAATATACTTTATTTCCTAATAGAATTATTCATTAGAATTACTTGATAAACTGATTCAAGAAAGGGTATTTATTCTCTCAAGCCATTAAGAAAGGACTTTGCTTTATAATTCCTCAATGTGTGTCACATAGTATTATGTTTATAGTTACCTCTTAATAGACTTTTAGTTCCATGAGGGTTGGAACTCTGCCTTACATAAACTTTGCATTTCTCCAGTGCCTAGGACATCGTTATGCACAAAGCAGGCACTGAAATGTTTGTTAACTGATTTATCAACAAAGGCAATTAATTTTATTTTTGTACAGAAATAACACGTGCTTGCCTTTATGTAGTACATTTCTTATATATGCCTATGTATGCACATAGATGGAAAAATGGAGCTGTTTTATGTAAATCAAGCTAGACACCTAATAGAAAGCAGATAGTGACAATGCATAGAACATTAAGCATATTTATCCTGATATCCCAAGGGATTCTTCTTAATGTAAAAACATACATGGGATGAAAAAACATTTAAAAAAAATCAAACTCTCCTCCAAACAAGACTTGCGATGTTTTAGGGCAAAACATTTATCATTAACGTCAGTCAAAATCTACTTGTTTTAGTCCTTTAGGGCAGAATTTATGGCGTGGTTAAATCCATGCTGTGAGAACAGCAGCAGTAGGGGCAAACCCACAGCTTGATTTTGCTCCTTAAATACAGGCAAAAGGCTGTGTGCATACTTGCCAAATGAATTACTATGTTTAGAAACATGCTCACAGATACATGGCCCAACTGTAAAATCATTATTAAAGAAATAATTCAGTCCCTTTGATTAAAGACAAATCTAGATTCTACAATTAGATAATCTCTTATCAGGTGCTCATACTAAAATATACTCAAATGGATCAGCAACTTCATTCATTTGGATGTTTCTTCCAAAGGTGGAGACTGAAAGTCATCTATTGCTATTCATCCTAAATGACTCTTGTCCATATCCCCCCATAAGTTCACTACAATGGGTCTGTCCATTGCATGAGGCCTTCTTTCCTTTATCCTGAAATCTTAAGGATCTCAGAGGAGAATTCAAGCCATCTGCTTATCATCCCTTGCCTGTGCCAACTGATCAGTCTACCTTTTCCCCTCTATATTCTTGGTGACATCTTTCACTCCTATTGTCTTTGAAACTCTCTCCTTCTTTTGTTACAGGTTGCAGTCTCCTCAAAGCTGACATGAAAGCACATGCACACCTTCACTGCCACCTGTGATGCTCATTTTCAACTCTTCAGGTACTATTGTTGTGTTGTATGTCTTGTAGGCAAATAATAACCCCTGTAGAATAATGGTATTAAAAAGTTGAACCTTTACTTCTTGGAGAAGCTTGGGATCATTAAAGGAGCTTACAAATTTCCTGAGGGGAATCTAGCTCTCTCTCCTTTTATTGACTGATTCTAGGCCCTACTCATTGTCCTTTTGTACTATCTGTTCCAGATGTAAACAGTGATCAATAAGCCCCATAGAAGTATTTATTTAACTGCATGTCCTAATCTGGGTAATATACATTCTTCATCCACTTGATTAGTTGGTTATATGTGGATGGTCAGATTATACTCCTTTACATGGTTATGAATCAATTCTAGGAATCTCTGTAATGTTCTGGTGCTTGGTACAACCAATGTAATGTCATCTATAAATGGAAGCATCAGAAGGACCTCATCATCCATAGAAAATCTCTCTACAACTTGGGACTTTGTACTGGATCTCCTCAATAGTAGTTTTGAACACCTCTGGAGAACATCATCTCCCTGTTTTATGTACCACTGGATATTTATGATCAAAGAGTATTTGAACCTCTGTTGTGGTACCTTTCAAGGAATCTTGAATTATCCTGATATATGGTGGGAGACTCCTTGCTGGACAAGAAAATATAAGATAGAATTTTACTGAAGCAAATACTTAAAAAAAAAGACAAAAATTACATTGGAATCTTGAGTTCACTATATTTTTCTGTCATTTGTATGATGGTAAAGATGTGATCCACTGTGGAATATCACTTGTGAAAGCCTGCCTGTTTACTAGCAATACACTCACTAGGGATGCTCCCAATGCATTTAGAGGTGATTGTCTCTCTCTCTCTCTCATTGTCTCTCTCTCTCTCTCTCTCTCTCTCTCTCTCTTTCTCTGTCATATAAAAATATATATGAAAGTAGGCATATAGATTGGTAGTTGGTGATGTTATCTTAGTCATTTTTTTAGAGAGGATATTAACAGGTTGACAATTATTTCCACATTTTTAGCATCTTCCCAACCCCACGACCCCTATCCTTTAGACACATTTTGAATTGGTTCCCCTCCTCTCCATGTCTTCACAGTTGTATTGCCTCTGACATAGATCTCTGTGTAAATTTGGTCTAATTTGGCTGCTTTTCCCATCTTCTTTTTGTGCCATTTCTATTCCTTCTATAAGCACATTTGGGACTGTGGCAGGTCAGAACCTTAGACTTTTTGAGTCTAAGAGTTTTACTGTTCTTGATGGTTAAAAAAAAAGTTTGCTAAAACAATTTTGAAGGTCTTTTTTTCCCCTCATGCCTTTGACTTGCATTCATTTTCATCTTTGGATACCTTTGGGATGACTTTGTTTCTTTTGGGCTCTCACCAAGATTTTTTGAAACTGGCTTCTCCCTACTGTTTGAATCTTCCATTATCATTCCTTGTAAGATTTTATAAAGAAGGTTATATTTGAAATGGGTGTTATCTCTGACCATAATTTCTTTCCACTTGGCAAGTAAATTAAGTATTTCCTAACTAAGGTGCTGTTTAGACTCTTTCATTCTCTTTGTTATGGTAATTGATTTCTATCAGTTAAACTTTATAAAATCATAACTGAAGTTCTAACCAAAACCCCACCTTCTACATGAAGGCCCCCAAACCCTCTTAATTCCAGTGCCTTCCCTCTGTTAATTATTTCCTATTTATCCTGCATATAGCTTGTTTGTACATATTTGTTTGATTGCTGTCTCCTCTATTAGATTTTGAGCTCCTAAAGGCCAGAGACTGTCTCTTGCCTTTCATTGCTAAGCCCTCAGTGCTTACTTAGCACAGTGCTTGATACATAGCAGGTTCTTAATAAATGCTTACTGACAGACTGATATCCTTTCTACTGTCCACTATCTATTTATGTTATCAATAACTGGTTGAATAGACCAGTATTGAGTTATTTTGATTTTTCCCATATCTGGAAACATTCCATATCTGTTTCTACTCATTTTTCCTTTTTATAGCTTTATATTAACTTTGATCTTTTCCTTGACAAGTCAGTGGTATGACAGTATGTAGACTGGTACTTCAGGAATGGCTCTTATATTAGTGACAAGTCTTTTACTTTTTGTTAAACTATATTAATTTCATTTTTTTGTGATGTTATTTGGTGTTTGTTGTATATAATTTTTATTGGTTTGTTGAAGAAAGTATTTATGATGTAGAGATGTGAGGCTTCTGCATGATCTACACATCTTTGGTCACTTTCAGTCCTTATTCCTTAGTAATGTTTACTATGTATTCCTCACTACCTTCACCTATTTTTGCCTTTGCATCCAAGGCAATAAGTACCAGAGTGTATGTCAATTTAATTTAGATGGTCTTATCAAATTCTTTGTAGAATTTCTCTCCCTGTTACAAAGAACCTCTGCACCCTCTGCAACTGATGTGATGCACAACCTGTGATTATTTCAAAGACACAGTGATCTTTTTGAAGATACTTCGCACAAGCACTACAATGTGAAATGACCATGCAAGGATGTGTCTTGTTGTCGTTGGGTACATGAAAAAAATCAACTCTATCAATTCCTTTCTATGCTTCTCCATCCTATGATACCACCTAGTTGTCACAAAGCCCCTTTCTCCCCTCATCTTCTGGTGTCTTCTACATAGTTAGTACTTGGGAAATATTTATTTAGTTAATAAATCAATGAAGGAATAGTAAGAGACAGCTTGGTATAGTGGAAGACTTCAGAGGCAGAAGATCCAGTTTCAAATGCTGTGTCATATCACTTAATAGAACATGAGATAGTCATTTAAAATCTGTAAGCCTCAGTTTCTTCAACTGAAAAATGAGGGAATTTAGATTCTTTAAAGTCCCTGACTAAGCTAAATCCTATAACTATTAGAATGAAGAAAAGATACTTAAGTATTAAAACTTTAACATTATGTTGTCATATTCAAGATTCCCTGGCGGGGATGTGTAAATCTGTTTGACTGAATTTTCCTTAGTCCACTTGAAACAGGTAGAATCAGATGTGGTAAGCTGGGAGATGTATTTGAGCTCAGTTCTGCACTCCCCTACTTCATTTTGTTTTTGTTTTGTTTGTTTTGTTTTGTTTTGTTTTATTTTCGGTTGGGCAATGGGGGTTAAGTGACTTGCCCAGGGCCACACAGCTAGTTCCCAGTTCAATCTCTTACGTATAAGTGATGTGGACAGACAAGCAATGAGACTACTCAGCCTCTCAGCAGAACAAACAGTACTCTAAGACTCTGAGTTGAATTTCTGATCTGCATTGGTTTCAATACTGGGAATTCCACAGGCTAATGAAATCACAAGTCTGAATTAAAGCAAATAAAAGTATACATATGTATTGTATATGTATATAATATATATATATATATATATATATATATATATATGCATGTATGCATGTATGCATGAATGTATGTACAAAAAGACCTTAAAATATGCAAAAAGTATAAGGTGCTATATGAACATACTTAAAAATATATAGGTTTCATATAATATTTACTATTTTATACTTGCATGGTGATTTCACAGTTTTTACACAATGTTTTCATGTCTATTATGTCATTTCATCCTTACAATTTTGTGAAGTTCACAGGACAGGTATTATTATTACCAAATTACAGTGAGCAAACAGGGTCAGAAAAGTTGTGACCTTCCATCACCCAAATAGTAAGTAATAGTCAGTAGGAATCAATCAACAAATATTTATGAAGCACCTACTATGTGTCTGGGAGACCCTAATCTAATGGTGGAATACAATACAGAAAAGGAACTTAAATCTTCTGACCCTTGGTTCAGGGTTCTTTGTACCAAACAACAGTCTTCCAAATATTAAGTGATCCTACTTATAACACCACAAGAATATATCTGACAGCTCTCTATAATTGTACCCTTGTGATTTAGCACCCACATATAATTCCCTTCTCATGAGTGCTTTATGATTTAATATCATGTTTTTTTCTGCCAAAGATGGAGCAGTGAAATAATTTTTTCAGTATCTATTGAAAAACACTTGATTAAGTGAACCCACATATCATCAGGACTGCTTAATGCTGGCAAGTCACTAGCCAAATAATACAGATCATTATTTGCTTGTCAAAATGGGAGATTTGCTATCTATAGGGTAGAGTGAGTTGAATGTGACTATGAACTAGGGAAGGGAGTTTAGTCATAGAGGAAAGGAAAATAGAGCTTTAAAGCAAATTCTTCAGCTGGGAAATAGCCAAAGGCTGCAGTAAAGGGCAAGTAGAAGTAGAGAAGAATGAGTTGGAATGAAAAATGTGGAGGGAGAGGAGTTTGTTGGTCAGAGAGGGAAATCTTTAGTGTGAAAGTTGTAACTGTAATGTATACAAAGCCTGCTTTTGATACTGATTTTGATTTTTGACCCTCAGCGGGAATTTCAAATAACTACTTGCTACCTCAGTTTACAAATTCATGCCATCACCTCTTGATGCCTTTAGCAACACATGGTTTAGAATGGTTAAAATATTAATAGGCCTTATATGGAACAAACCTAATAAAAGAAGCAGGCTTGATGACTGGGAACACTATTGAATCTTGAGGCATTCTCTTCAGCTTGTACTTTGATAAAGTACCATTTCCCCTACCAACTATTAATGAATATTAGAAGATTAGAGGACCACAGATCAAGAGACGGAAGGAGCCTTAGAGATTGTTGTTGTTCAGTCATTCAGGCATATCCAACTATTCATGACCCCATGGACCACAGTACAGCTGGCCTTTCTATCCTCCACTTTCTCTCAAAGTCTGTCCAAGTCCATGTTCATTGTTTCCATGACTCTGTCTGTCTGTCTGTCTGTTTATCTATCTATCTATCTATCTATCTATCTATCTATCTATCTATCAATCTATCTAACTCATCCTCTGCTGTCCCCTTCTCTTTTTGCCTTCAATCTTTTCCAACACTGGGATCTTTTCCAATGAGTTCCATCTTCTCATTATTTGGCCAAAGGATTTAAACTTCAGCTTTAGTATTTGACCTTCCAGTGAATAGTCTGAATGCATTTCTTTAAGTATTGACTGATTTGATCTCCTTGCTGTCCAAGGGACTCTTAAAAATCTTCTCCACAGGCAGCAAGGTGGGGTAGTAGATGGAGCACCGGCTCTGGAAACAGGAGGACCTGAGTTCAAATCCAGTCTCAGACCAGACACTTGACACTTATTATCTGTGTGACCCAGGGCAAGTTAATATGAACCCCAATTGCCTCACCAAAAATAAATAAATAAATAAATAAAAGTCTTCTCCAGCACCACTATTTCAAGGTGTCGATTATGTGGCACTCAGCTTTCCTTATAGTTCAACTCTCACAGCCATGCATTGCTACTGGAAAAATCATAGCCTTGACTATATGGACCTTTGTTGGCAAGGTGATATCTCTGCTTTCTAGAATTGCTGTCCAGATTTGCCATAACTTTCCTTTCACAAGCATGCTTAGAGATTACTTAGATCAAATGATTCATTTTACAGATGAAGAAACTGAGGCCCAAAGTGGTTAAGTGACTTATCTAACAATTAAATTCAGTTCAGTCAAAATGAATATATTGAGCATCCATTGTATATAGAACACGTTTCTGGGTTCACTATAGTTGGGTGGTTACCTGTAGAACCATAAGAATTGAGTAGAGTTGTAACAGCATGGTGGCCATGCCCGCCCTCTTTCTGGAAAGATCTTGTCAGTACAAATGCAGGTTGGGGTAAGTGAGGTAGCCAAAGGTGGGGCCTTATGCTCTGTGAAATGAAGGGATTGGACTGGATAGCTTCTAAGATTCCTAGTAGCTCTAAATCTATTATCTAATGACTCTTGTGATGATACCAATACAGAATACCAAAATAACATGTGTATAAATACATCAAAAGAAATAAAAAAGTGCTAGTGAGGCCCAAGACAAGAAAGATATTTACTGGAGAGGATCAAGGTAGGCTTCCTAGAATAACTGCTATTTGAGATAGAGTTTAAAGTTAAAAAAAAAGCATTCAATTCAGAATATTTAGATCCTTTTAAAAATAAGTTACTTGGTTAGGAATCCATAATTATCTATCACCAGTTTACTTCAAGGAATCAAATATTTCTTGACTTCTATTATTTTCTATTAGTTTGTAATATTTTGCATAAAGGTAAGAAAACTCCATTGGCAGAGAGAAGGGTAATAAATTGTTTTTAGATTGGATTTAGGATTTCACTGCGATAGGGAACTCTTGAGAAGGAAGCCTCCTTTACCAATGCAGATCAGGAACTTCTCTGCAAATTATAGACTTAAGAGAATTGCCTAGGGCACTAAGAGGTTAAATGACTTGTCCTGGATCATACAACCAGTCTGTTTCTTAAAGAGAACTTGAACTTCCTGACCCTAAGGTCAGCTCTCTAACCATCTACATAGGATAATGTAGGTATCAGCAAGAACTAACAATTTGCAGGTCAGTCATGTCTGACATTTTCTTGGCAAAGATACTGGAGTGGTTTGCCATTTCCTCTTCGAGATCATTTTCTAGAGGAAGAAACTGAGGCAAACAGGACTAAGAACTTGCCCAGGGTCACACAGCTAACAAGTATCTGAGGCCAGATTTGAACTCAAGAAGATGAGTCTTCCTGATTCCAAGCCCAGTGCTCTATCTACTGTGCCACCTAGCTGCCTCTAACAATGAAAAGATATTAACTGATAAATCCTCAGTTAAAGTCCTTTTTCATTTCATTTTACTTTTAAATTAATATTTTATTTTAAATTTGCAAATATTTATTATTTTCCCTGCACTGGTATAGATGGCAACTCATCTATGACTTAGAACAGTGGTGTCAAACTCAAATAGGAATGCGAGCCGCTAAACTATACAACTAGATGGCGCAGTGGATAGAGTGCTGGGCCTGAAGTCAGGAAGACTCATCCTCCTGAGTTCAAATCTGGCCTCAGACACTTATGAGCTGCGTAACCCTGGGCAAGTTACTTAACCCTGTTTACCTCAGCTTCCTCATCTGGAAAATGAGCTGGAGAAGGACATGGCAAACCACTGTCGTTTGCCAAGAAAACCCCAAAAGGAGTCAAGAAGAGACTGAACATGACTGAACAACAAACAAGCTATACATAAAGATCACTATTGGCTGCCTATTGATTTAATGAGAAAGGCAAAACCCTTTTAGATAATATGCACGGTTATAACAAACTCTCACATTTTTGATGTCCAAATATGTATGATACCTCATTCTGCAACTTGAATCCATTACCTCTATGCCAAGTCTCCCATTAAAGTCCTAATCTGACTACTTACTGGGTGACCTTGTGTCCTTAAAGTTCTTCCTCAGCTTTGCAAAATAGCCAGCATTTATATACCGCTGTAAGCCTTGCAGAGTATTTTCTACATATGTTAACTCATTTGGTCCTCACAATGACCCAGAGAAAGAGGTACTATTATTATCCCATTTTATAGATGAGGAAATTTAGGCACAGAGATGTTAAGTACTGAGAGTCACAGAGTTAGTAAGTGTCTGAAGCTGGATTTGAACTCAGGTGTCCTTGACTCCAAGTCCCAAACTCTATTCATTCTACCACCTAGCTTGCATATGGGTCTGGTGATGGTTGGTTGCTTCTGTTCTTAGAGAACTGTCTTGTCTAAGTTAGGTAAAGTCCATCAGCAGAAGACTGACCACCAAAGTCACCCTTTGTTTTGGTTTGTTTTACTAAGGTATGGAGAGGTTTGGGTCTGCCTTCATGGATGCTATGGGTATCTATACTAATATAATCGTGACTTTTTGAAGTGTTGAAGGACTGCATAATCATACAACATTAACACATATTTTGTAAAATGTTTCACAACAATGCCACCCATGTAGATGAACAGGTAGCTTAAATAATGTTCACAAGTTATATGCTTCCTTCAAAATCCAATAGTTGATAAGTTAAAACTAACCTAATCCCAGCACATTTAGCAAATATATGACTATCTGAGCATTTTCCCTAGAAAACATATGTAATTTCACCTCTGGGTGGTAATAACCAAAATACTGCCACTTAAATTCTTTAGCCACAATCAATACATACATACATACATACATATATATATATATATATATTTTTTTTTTTGCCTCCTGGCTAAGTGATCTGAAACACCTTAGCAGGTAGTTGTTAAGGACTATACTGCTTCTCTTTCCTTCTGTAACTGAATTTATTAAGCCCTTACTGTGTGCTGGGCACTGTGCTGAGTTACTGGGGAGTACAATGCAAGCACCCAAGTCCCTGCACATTCTAATGAGGAAAGACAAAATATAAAAAGGCACTAGAAAGGTAAAAAGGTAGAGTATGGGAAGGAGATGTCTATGAAGTGTCACAGAGGTCTAATCTGGAACAAATAATGGGGAAATCTCCCATATCAAACCCAGGGCCATTGGTTGTCCAAAGTTCTTATGGGAGGGAGATGAATGTGCTGACCAGAGAGCAGGTAGCTCTATCCATCACTCTTTTTTGAAGTCTATATCTTACGATTGTTCACCAAAAGAACTATTGCCTATCCGTCATTGAGGTTTATGTGAAACAAACACTGTACAGCAGTGATGTCAAGCTCAGATAGAAACTGGGGGGCCAGGAAACTATACAAGAGGATCCCTGAGGGCTGCATATTGATTGTTTTAAAATGTAATACCATCTATGTTTTATTATGTTTTTATTTATTATGTTAAATCTTTCCCAATTACTTTTTTTTTTTTTGGTGAGGCAATTGGGGTTAAGTGACCTGCCCAGGTTTACACAGCTAGTTAAGTGTCAAGTGTCTGAGGCCGGATTTGAACTCAGGTCCTCCTGACTCCAAGACTGGAGCTCTAGCCACTATACCACCTAGCTGCTCCCCCACCCTCAACCACATTTTAATCTGGCTTAGGGAGTTTTGTGGGCTTTATACCCTCAGGGGCAACATGGTTGACACTTATGTTGTACAACCCAGAAAGCTTAGAGCTACATCAGGCTTCTAGTTACTAACTGATAGCCTGGCTGTCCTGAGAAATAAGGCTCTGGGTAGATATTTTAGATTCAGGTTTAGATCACAGATTGAATAACACACACACACACACACACACACACACACACACACCCCTGTATGCATATATTGGTGAGGCAGCATAATGTAGTAGTTATAGAACTGGTCACAGAGTCAGGAAGATGTGGTTTCAGATCTTGCCTCTGACATATACTGGCTGTGAGACCCTGGACCAATTATTCAACCTCTCTATAACCCAGGCAACTCCCCAAGATTGCCTATAAACTGAAGAGAAGGTACCAATCTGAAATAGCAGAGGAAGCTCCTTACACCAATGAACACAGGATAAGGGCACTCCTGTGATTTCATTGCTGTTAGTCACTTCAGCTGCAGAAAGTCCTTCCACCAGTATAGATCTGTAATCTAAGACCAGTGTTGTGAAAGTCATGAAAGGGGGTGGGGCACAAAACTATACATAAGGCTCCCTGGGGCTGTATATTGATTTAAGAAAATACATATTAACATTATCTATATTCTATTGTACTTTTATTTATTTTGTTGAGTATTTTCCAATTACATTTTAATCTGGTTCACACTGGCAGTGGTATGTTTGCAACTCCTTGAACTTGATATCTGTGAACACAGCTTGAGGCACTGAGAGGTTCGGTGACTTGCTAAGGGTCACATGACCAATGTGAGAGACAGAACTTGAGCTCAATTTCTTCCTGGTATGTTACAGCCACCTACCATACCATGCTGCCTCCTTCATAAATATGTTTGTATCTATGTGAGCTCATATGCACACATGACAGATGACTATTTCTCTGAATAAGTCAAGTCCAAAGGGTTAATTTTTAAATTTTGTATTTTCAGAGACTTTACATGGGTATAAATTGGTTATGCTCAAGGGTCATCAAAGACAGTTCTTGGCAGTTTCCTTTCTTTTTCTTTCCTTTTAGGGTGGCTTCAATTGCTCTAATGTTCCTCTGGAGTGCAGAAATTCTGAAACATAACGAAAATCTTCAATAAACATGTCATCTAAATTTTAAGACTATGGACATAGAAATTACCTTGGGATCATGATAAAAATAATAAAGTGGAATGAAGTGTTTTAAAAATTAAAGCCTTCTCTATGAATGTTAAATTATTATAGTACTCTTTAGAGAAGTAATATTGAGAAGGAACATATCCTTAGGCACAAGTAAGTCATACTGAATTGTGACAAAAAAGTAAATATTTGGCTAATGTGTTTATTTACTATTAGACATCACATCCAAGGGAGCCTTCATTTTTGAGGGAGAAGGGAGGAACACTGGAAACAGAATTTGAAGGTTGCATAATTTAATATAGTATAATAGCATCACTATTTTAGCATTACAGCTTTTCCACAGTGAAATATCAAAATAGGTATTATGTAATAATTAGGAATGTATATATGGAAACATGAATATATATGGACTTTTTTTTTTAAAGAATAAAGTGCCCAAAGACATGAGATACCATGAGAAGAAGCGGCACAGAATGTGAAAGAAACAACAAACCATTGTGAGTCAGAAGGACTAGAGTCTAGTGTGAATTCTTCCAACAACTGGCTTGGGGACCCTGGGCAACTCATTTTCTCTTTTTTTCCCCTCATTCCTCAAATGAGGGTATAGAACTTAAGGATCTCGAAGGGATGTCTCTTCTGGCTTAGTCATAAAAATGTGAAAACTGTTTTGAAACAGGCTGCATTTCTGGAAGTATTACTCAGAAACTTGATTTTTTTTTTAAACTACACATCTCCCCACCAAACATGACCCACCCTCATCTCTTTTATCTACCCCCATGACTTGCATGTAGAAAAGATGCACAGTTAGCACACTTAATTATTATTCACTTGGGTTAAGCCCATTTTAACACACTGTTGTGTGGAATAGTACTTAACACTAATATAAAGATAAGTTTCATTCAGAGAGATAGGCTTCCCATGACTCACTTCTCTACTTTTCCCAGGTATTGAAAAGAGCCCTCGCCTTGGAATCAAAAGACTTGGTTTCAAATTCTGGCTTTGAACCTCCATAGCTGTGCTGTCTTAGGTCAATCCCTTCACACCTCTCTGAACCTCAATTTTCTCATCTGTAAAATGGGAATTACTACAGTTACTACATAACTGGCAGACTTGCTACCATGCAATAGCTCTGCAAAAGCAAGCTATTATTGTTATTTACATCAAGTTTGGGCAATTCAAGTATATTATATAGATTCAAATGAAAAAATAAACCACACTTCAGCCAATTTGTTTGTACAGAAAAGCCCAGATGATCCTTTCAGCACAGCTAGGCTGATTATAGCATTTTAAACCAAATGTCAAAATCCTGAAACTTATGACGAAAAGAAATAAGTCCTCTCCAGTAATGAAAATTCAAGCAAGTCATTTGCTAGCTTATTTTCACTGTAATAATCTTACTGAAAAAACAAAATGCATTGCTTTTCTGGAGACAAAAAAGCACAATCGCTACCTCTAACCTTTGTCAAAGCAACACAAAAGCAGGGAGATATTTTGTTTAACACCCAAAATCCACAAATGAATAACAGAAAGTCATTGGTAACCAAGGAAACCAGCACTGAATGGGAGTGTAGCTAGAGCTTGGTTTAAAAGAAAGATAAGGATAGGCAGGAGAAAAGATAATATGTTTTCTAATACAGGTAGGTCAAATCCCATTGCAACAAAAGATAGTCCATTACAAAAGTGTTCTGTAAGTGCTCAATGAAATCATCTCCAGTCAATTGCTTGCAACCAAATTCTCTACTACACTAATTCTGCATAATGAACATTCATTGCACATCTCTGTCCATGCACAAGTCACTTGTGATGATCCAAAGTAGCTGATGCTTCATTATGCCCATGACTGTGGTCCTTAAGGGGTCACCCCTGAGAGTGCTCTCCGAGGATGCCACCCACAACTGTATACACTGAATAATTCCCTGCCCAAATCTTTATATACTTTGTGGAGTCAAACCTGGCATGCTGGAAAGATAATAGTGTGAGCTGCTCCTATTACTGCCGGGTATACCATTATCTATATTCACAAGAATCTTCACTTAGTCACAAACACTTACTAGATGCCCACTAAGCATTGAGCAGAGATACAAAGGAAATCTTAGACACAAAGAATCCATAATCTAATGGGAGAAGCAGTGCAGACAAGGGAAAAAAATACAGATCTTGTACAACTAAAAAATGATGAGAAAAACTGCATTAAATAAGTCCATAATGACTTAACTGCACAGATACATATGCCTAAATAAATGTGTGTGTTGCTGGAGTCTATAGAGAAATCATGGGTAAATGCTGTCAGACAAAGCTTTCCAGATAAGATGAGTTTTGAGCAGTTTGAGGTTTTTTTTTTTGGAAGAAAAGGAGATATTTTGAGAAAAGAACTAAAGAAGGTTGCTGTCCAAGTGAGGAGAATAGCAAGTGTGAGGTCTCCAAGGTGAGAGAAAATGAGCCACAAAGTATTGGATGGGCTGGGATCTGCAAATAAATTAGCTTGACAAGATAAAAGTCTGATTTAGGGGGGAAGCAATAGAGCAAATAGGGGCTGCTAGGTGGAGCAGTGTAGGGAGTGTTGAGCCTGGGATCAGGAAGACTCATGTTCCTGAGTTCAAAACCAGCCTCAGATACTTACTAGCTGTGTGACCTGGACAAGTCACGTGACCTTGCTTGCCTCAGTTTCCTCAGATGGCAAATGAGCTGGAGAAGGAAATGGCAAACCATTCTAGTATCTTTGCCAAGAAAACTCCAGATAGGGTCGGAGAGTCAGACACAACTAAAATACTAAACAACAGGAGGACAGATAGTGTTTTGACAGAGCCAACTGATAGAATTTTCAGCATAATTGAGGCTTTATCTACTGATGGAGTGCTGAACTCAAAGTTGGGAAGATCTGGGATTAAATCTCTCCTCTGATATTTATTAGCTTTGCAGGAAAGTCACTCAGGAGCTAATTAATAAGCATTTATTAATCAGTTGCCAGGTGCTGTCCTAGGCACTGAGGGTATGAAGACAAAAATAATATAGTCCCTGTTCTCAAGGAGCTTACATTTAATCAATGGAAACAACATGGACCTTGATAAGACATCCAATGTAAATTCAAGGTATTTTTGTTCTTGAAGAGAGTCTTTAGCAGCTGGAGGGATCAGAAGGGATCAGGAGGGATCAGGAGAAGATGGTGCTTGAGCAGAGCTTTGAAGAAAGCTAAGGAAGAAGACAGAAGTGAGGAGGGAGAGCATTCCAGGTCTGAGAGGAACAAAACAACTCCAGTATTAAAATTTGTAACCTTTTTTTGTGATAACAACCTGTTTGGCAGAATGGTGAAACCTATGGGCCCCTTCGCAGAACAATGTCTTTAAATGTGTAAAATAGAAATTACGAGGAAAGTTGTTATCCCCTGAGAGTTCATGGGTCCCATGCCATGGAGCCCTGTACTAGTAACTACCTTGAAACATTATTACAAGGTTCAAAGGATATTAATGTACGTAAGTAACTTAGCAAATTTTAAAGCACTTTATGTGTCAGTTATTGTTGCAGGCTCTAGACCAGTCAGGGATCTCAGAAGATCGTCTGATCCAGTTTCCTATCTTCAGGTGGGTAAACAACCAATGAGTTCAATACAGATGTTCATCTAGTGTCTTCCTAAATAACTCCAGGAATGGAGAGTTGAGAATCTCCCTTGGGAGCCTTATCAAAAGGATATGACATTCAAAAGATTACTTACATACAGCATCCTGCCTAAATCCCCCTTGACTTAGTAATGTATTCGAGTAAGTAATTCTTATATTGGCATTATCCAGAAGGAGCAAATTCCCATTGGGATTATAAAAAGAAATCCTCCTGGTCAATCTCTGCAAATGAGTTAGGCAACTGAGACAACAGAAGAAAGTCGAGGGCAGCCCATGGACCGAGCATCTGCCTTCCCACTCCTGTTCTTAAATAATTCAGTTGAGTAAAAAAACCTATTAATTAAAGAGCATGCCTCCACATGCTATTTATCCACATTCCGGCTCCAGGGGAGTTGGAGCTGCCTACTTGTTGGTTCTGCAAGTTGTTGCTCCCTTGGAAATGAGTCAGGAATTTCTCGGCATTGAGTGACTGGACAGATCTTGGGTGACACCCTGAAGATTTTTTTTTTTTAATGTGAGGGTTGTCATGCAGGAAGTTGCTCCCAATTAAGTCTAAGTATTGGGCAAAAAGTACTGTCACTAGAGAGCCACCATCATCCAGTTCTGAATGGGATCTGTTGGCACCAGGGTTTGATGGAATGAATCTGGGCCCATGGATTTGGGGGTTTGCCAAGCTACAAATTAGTTCTGCAACCACTAGACCAAGCTGCAATTTTTTTCTTGGCTAGGAGGAAGAGAGCAGTTTGCAGGTGAACATGCTGAGCTGGGCAAGTTCTGGAGAGACACACAGTGAAAAGAGTTCTGGGTAAGTTTGGAGAATGTAAAGGGTAATTTCTAAATATATTTGGGATCAATGCAAAATTCAGACCACATGGCACTGAGGTGCTACCCTTTCTAGTGGAGGTTTCCATCACAAGAAATATTTTAGATATTTGAATGGTAATAGATGAGAGAGTTTATAAGTAAACCCAAAAAACTTTTAATACCATTTACATTTCTTTTTAAAAAATTACCTTTTTTTATGTGCATATGCATGGTGAATTCTAGAATTTATTTCCTTTAATATTACACTGAGATATATAGTATGGTTTTACCGAAAAGCCAACTGGAAGAGGGACCAGAAAAGACTGAAAGCTCTCTAGACTTGATGGCTTCTAAGGTCCTGCCTTGCTCTAGATTTATGGTCTGTGCTCTTTCTCCTTTTTTTCCCTCTCCACAGCTGCCTTTAATTAGGCTTCAGTGGTTTGGGAGTTGAGGAGGTTGATGATGGGGATACATAACTGAAAGTGATCAATCAATATTTGAGTAGCAACTACAAGCAAGGTACTGCAAAGGGACCCCCTGAATTTATTTTTTTTTAGTTACCTTATTTTCCAGAGATGAAGCTCTCCCCCCAACTAACATACATAATCGTTTGCAACTGAACTCTATTAAACTCTCAGTACCCTTGAAGCTGAGTCAGCTACAAGCCTGACTCTGACCAGGCTAACTCATCCTGATAAACCACTTGTGCACCTGGGACTTTTCAGATAAGCAAGACCATCCTATCTACTTTCATACATATACACATAAATATACATATACATACACATATGCATATATACATATATGTATACACACACACATACCTATATATATATATATTCACACACACACATATATATGTATGCCCAGGAGGGATCCTAGCCTTTCTTCACTTTCTCATGACTCAACTCTAAAGAATTTCTCCTCTTCCCCTTCCTTCTCCTACAACTTCCCATTCTTGCTGTATATATGTGTATATGTATATGTGTGTGTGTGTGTGTGTGTGTGTGTGTGAGAGAGAGAGAGAGAGAGAGAGAGAGAGAGATGTCATGGTCCTCTTCGAGAATGAAGGACAAACAGCAATAACAACACACATGTGGGAACTCCTTATACCAAGTACAAAGGAACCTGCAACACAGGCAGAGCCTTGGGTATGTGTGTGTGTGTGTGTGTGTGTGTGTGTGTGTGCGTGCGTGCGCATGTGTGTGTATGTATGTGTGTATATATGTATGCATGCATGTATGTATGCATGTATACACATACACAACATTCCATCTCTGACTCAAAGAATTCAAGGCATCTCAGGGATCACTTGCTTCATGAAACCTTGCCCAATCCCCCTTACTGCCAATGCCCTTCTTCTTAAACTGCCTTATAATTAATTACTTTGAATACACGTATATTGATTACATTCATATTTATATTGTATGATTTTTTCATGCATTTATTGTACTCCATCAGAATGTGAGATTGTTGTAAGTAGGAGCTGTTTCATTTTCTTCTGTATTTTTATTTTCAGTGCCCAGTACAGTCCCTGGCACATAGAAGGCACTTAATGATTACTTGTTGGGTGGGTGATTGAATGGTCTGCAGGAAAAAGCAAATCTCTCATGATAGCTTTTCAAATATTTTTGGACATTGATCATCTTCCCTCATCTTTTCCGTCTTTAATATTGCCATTGTCAATTCCTGAATACTATCCATAGTCCAAATCTGTTAGGCTGTAGAGGATCACCAACTAGTCAATAAACATTTATTAAGCATCTACTATATGCCAGATACTGTACTAAGTGCACAAAGGAAGGCAAAAGACAGTCCCTGCTCCCAAGGACGTTGTAATCTAATAGGGGAGATAATATGCAAATAACTAGGAACAAACAAGCTACGGACAGAATAAATTGGAAATAATCAACAGATGAAAGGCACTAGAATTAAGAGGAATTGGGAAAGGCTTCCTGCCAAAGGTGAAATTTTAGCTGGAACTCGAAGGAAGGCAAAGAAGCCAAGAAGCAGAGATGGGGAGGGAGAGCATTCTATGCATGAGAGACAGCAAGTGAAAATGGCCAGAGGTAGGAGATGAAGGATCTTGTCTGAGGAACAGCAAGGTGATTGGTCTCCTAGACTGAGAGTAGATGGGGGTCAAGGTCGAGGAAAGGAAGAAGGGGTAAGGAGACTGGGAAGGTGGGGGATGGGGTAAGACTTTGAATACCAAATAGAGGATTTTATATTTGATCCTGAAGGTGATAGGGAGCCACTAGAGTTTATGAAGTCTATGGCCCGGAGGCCCCAGGTTCCCCACCCCTGGCCATTTCCTTCTCCAGTTAATTTTCTAGATGAGGAAACTGAGGCAAACAGGGTTAAGTGACTCATCCAAGGTCCCACAACTATTTGAGGCCAGCTTTGAATTCAGGAAGATAAGTCTTCCTGAATTCAGGTCCAGTGTGCTATACACTATGGCGCCACCTAGCTGCCGTAGGAAGCTATACATGCTTGCAATAGCTATGTACCTTCGAATCAAGCTCAAATTCACTGGTTTATATTTTCTGTAATTCACTTTTCTCTTTGAAATTGAATAACATTTATCTCTCTCCTGTTCTCTGAAACCTTTTTGGTTGTCTGTGATTCCTCAAAGATTCTATAAAGTGACTCCATGACTATATCCACAAGTTCTTTCAATGAGCTTGAATATAATCATCTAGGCCACTTTTTTTTTAAACTTCTTCTTTAGAGAAAAAGATGAAATTAAAATAAGATTTGAGTAGTTGAGCAGTTACCTGAATTCAAATCCTGCCTCAGATCCTTAGTGACTGTGTGACCATGGGCAAACAACTCAGCCACTCTGTGCCTCAGTTTACTCATCTGTAAAAGAAGGGGAATTGGACTTGGCTTTCAAAGTTCCTTTCAGCCGTACATTTACTTTCCTAGTTCTGCTTTCTCTTTTATCTGCTAACAGTACATCATTTTTTCCAAGGCCATCCCTTTCTTGGTCTTTTTACTCTGAAATTTCTAAAAGTACCCTCCTTTTAAGGGATTTTCCACAAGCTCTTGCTTATTCCACAGTCTAGCCTTCCTGACACTATTTGAATAGTTCTTTTGTATTTATTCTTGATTATTTATGCTTCTTTTGTCCTCTGTACACACCCTTCTAAAATATGAACTAATTGTTAAGATCTGTCAGCAGCCACATTGGCCTCCCCCCTTTTCTTCTGCATCAAGTTAATTCCCAATTTTTATTGCCAAATTTTTGTTTCTGAAGGCATCCTATTCTTTTAAAGATAGTTATCTCCATGATTATTCTTTCTACATCATACTTATGATCAATGACATTGGGTTATCCTTAACACTACATATGTGGCTATTTTCCTTCTTCAGCCTCATATTTCAATTTAAGAAACTCTGGTTCATCAGACTGGCAAGCCTGCTGCCCACATACATCCCCCCATTATTCATTAGATTTGCCTTACCATTCTGTCATTTATAGCCATAAATCAGAAATGGTGTTCTATTCCTCATTCTTCATCAATGTAACCAGCTGCCCACTTTCTAAATTGGTCTTTACTTGGCATTGTTATGACCTTCTACTGAGAGTAGATGAGGACACCATTGATGTCCTGAAGCCCTTCACTTTTCCTACCCAGAGTTTCAAAGTCACTGGAGACACATTCAAGCTTTCTCCATTTATTTTCAGGAGAATGAGCATTAAGTGGATGGTAGGGTAGATGTGTTGAGTCTCAGTCATACCTTTTATACGTGCATCAGGAAGAAGGAATATAGCCAGGTCTCACTTAATGAAAGTGGACTGTGCTGCAGACCTCTCCCTCCCTTTGCAGGGCTCCGCGTGGTTTCGTCCCCTCGGGGATCTCTTTGGGCCCCAGAAGCTGAGGGGCTTCTATGCCTGGAGAGGAGCACCCCTGGTGCAACGAGGCTCAAATACCATTTTCTATAAGAGGCCTTTTCTGACCCCTTTCCCTCTCTCTTCTCTCCAGTTGCTACAGACTTTTTTCCATTTACTCGTCATCTGCTCCCATTAGAATAAAAGTTTCTTGAGGACAGAGACTATATTTCCTTTATATCTATATCTATATCTATATCTATATCTATATCTATATCTATATCTATATCTATATCTATATATATCACCAGTGCTTAGCATGGTGTCTAGAATTTACAAAGTGCTTACAAAGTATTTAAATACTGTTGGCTAGCTGACTGACTGGGTTTCCCTTTTCCCTTTGCATCATATTTTTTCACTTATCCATCTCTCTCTCTCTTTTTTTAGATTAGTTCCTCCTTTAGATTGTAAGCTCCTCAAGGGCAGAGAATGCCTTTCGCCTCTTTTTGTATCCCCAGAACTTAGCATGGTGACTGGCACATAGTAGTTGCTTAATAAATATTGATTGATTGATTAAATAATATCTAGCCTGGTAAAATTCTTTCTACTCTTCTCTTCCCGGCTCTCCTTAAACTCTGTCATGGAATATTTATTCATTCCTATGTAAATACTATTCCTCCTCTCTATTAAGGCAGAGCACAGTGAGATTTTCTATGACACATAATTTGGCATTTCATTAAATACGTGCTCTTACAATGTAATATAGGGACAAGAGTACTACTCTTTAAGTAAAAAACGAGTTCAGATTCTAGTTGTGATACTTTAATGTCATGTTGTTCTGTTTTTCAGTTATATCAGTTGTTCCTGACTCTCCATGACCTCATTTGAGATTTTTTTTTTTTTGGCAAAGATACTGGATTGCTTTGTTTAAAGCCATGGGATTCTAGCAAATCACTTTAATTCTGTGCTTCATTTTCTTTTCTGTAAAATGGGAATAATGATACTTTTACTGCCTATCTCAGGGAGTTCTATAAACTTTATTTTTAAAATTAAACTTTTTTTAATTGAAAATTGATTTTCCCTCACTCCCACTTTACAGATTTCAAGGCACAATATAAAAGTGAGTTATTATTGTTCTCTGCTGAGACAGGTGGATTTGTATTTTCTCCCTACGAGACTATATGCCCTTAAATACAGGCATCTGTATGCACCTACAGGACAGGGATTATATTTTCTGCTGCTTTTGTTCATCCTTTATAAACAAAAACCTTGTTGGTTGTTGTGGGGAGGGTCTTCATATTAGTTGGGCCTGATGGTTTCTACACAGAGATCCGACTTCATCACATTGTTGGTGTTTTTTTTCCTGTGAACATTTTTGTTTAGAATTATGAACTTTATAAACATAAAAAATTGTGACCACTTCTATTTACAAAGAACAGAAAAAGATAATGATATATATATGAAACTATGCCTTTTTATATTATGTAGAACTTGATTTTTTAAAAAAAGTATATATTGATTTTAACATGGTAATAACCACATTGTACATGACTATTTTTGCCCCCCTTCTGAACTACCTTCTGTGTATTGTTAAATGTTTCACTGCCATCTTTTCTTTTTTACTTTTGCATTGCTAACTCTTCATACCTCACGTCACTCCACCATTCTCCCCACACACCCCCAAGTGACAATATGAACCTTATAATCTGTTGCCAGCTGCAAAGCCATTACAGAGTAGGTGTTACACAGCCATTTTCTCTTAAGGAGTTTTAATTCCTTGAGCATCTTTGTTCTACACATCAAGTAATTTACTCTCTCCATCTATCCCTGTTTTAAAATCACTCTAGAAGTATTATCAACAGAACAGCAAAGAACATAAAATCTTGATTTGACATACCTGCTGGTCTGAGAGCCATAGTTAGCTGATATTTTCATCATTTGAAGGTAGAGAAACTATACATCAGTAAGCTGTTTGGTAGACAAAAAGCTTCTTTCTCCATGGGGTCCTTTAAACCATGGTCTTATTTTCTCCTTTTAGGAATCCCATGACAGGTTTTCATTAGTGCCCTTGGCTGAAGTTCCCCTTCAATCTCGACCCCATGAAGTGTTATTTACTTGGGCTCATTCTGATGGTGGCTGCACTCCAGCCCAATGCCAGTATTGGCCAGGTGCCCCCTCTGCCATATGTAATTTTATAAGAGGCTTCATAACACCGTCAACAGGAATAGTGCTACAGAAATACAAATGTAGGGGCAGTAGGTGGCATAGTGGATAGAGCAATTGCCCTGAAGTAAGGAGGACCTGAGTTCAAATCTGGCCTTAGACACTTACTAGCTGTGTGACCCTAGGCAAGTTACTTGCTTAAAAAAAAATACAAATGTAATACTTACTATCAAATAGGAATTCTTAGTTGACTCCCTTCTATAAATATGTCCCTCAGCCTTAAAGTGGGTCCTGAAAATACCTCATCCACCTGAGGTATCATTGGTCAGGCATGGATACGCAGTTAGTTTTTTCTAACTTTGTCTATCTAAATAGTTTAGTGGATGAATACTAGTTGGAGAGTCAGAGGAGCTGAATTCCAATTCTGGCTTTGGTGTTTACTGCTCATTACATTTTTGGACTAGTTATTTAATCTCTATGGCTTTAATTTCCTCAAATGTAAAATTAAAGGGCTAGATTAGACAATTTCTAAACTCTCTCCCAGATAGAATTCTTATAAACTCTTTCAGGGGAGGGGCTATGCCTTCAGTGTCATTTACATCTTCCCAAAGGACATACTACAGCATTTACCACATAAGATGTAGTCAATGAATGTCACCTCAGAGAAAATGAGAGCCATTCATGTGTCATGGAAACATAGCTTTTGGCAAGGAAATTTCCTCTTTGTGTAGACTAATTTGATCTTGAGAAATATGAAGAATTAAAAAAAACATTTATTAAGCACTTATCTACCAAAAACTGTCATAGATACTAGGGCAGATGCAAAGTTTACACACAATTTCTGCCCATGGAGCTTACAATATACTATAGGGTAAGACACACAAATAATCCTGATGCACAAGGCTATATAAATGCATTAGAGAACTGAAAAAAAAAATCAAGTCAGATTAGATTAGCTGGAAGGATCAGGGAAAGATTCATAGAGGAGGTCGTATTTAAGTTGTTTTTATAAAGAATGGGTAGGAAATTGCGTAAGTAAAAAGAAGGAGGGAAGGTAATTCAAGCATAGGAAATAGCCTAAGCAAGGGGACAGAAATGAAAACGTGAATTATTTGGAGGACAGAGGGTAAAGAGGTTTAGATGGAGTAATAATGTGTTTTATACACATACTTAACATTGACATAAAAGATTTCCTTTGCATTCCATAGTCACAAGATCTTTTAGCCATTTTGTTAGTTAACAGTGACATCATGAATTGCAGCATGAAGTAGCAGATAGCCAGAGACCCTTGAAGTGAGAAAGACCCGATTTTAAGTCCCACTTCTGATACATGCATGTTCTGTAACCTTGGGCAATTCTCCTAATTTCTCAGATCCTCAAGCAACTTTCTGAGATTATATATTCAGAGAAGGTGCCCACCTGACTTGGCAGAGACAGTTTCCTCATACAAAAGCTCTCTATAGTAATGAAACCTAGGTCTAGCCCCTAGTCACATCTTTTAACCATTTTATTAGGTAACCTTGACCACAAGGTGGTACTTGATAAAAATCAAGAAACATTAAGTGACAATAATCTCATAGAACCTTACAGGTCATCAGCAGGATGTCATCATCTAGGAATTTTTTTGAATCACTTTCAGTGATGGAGAGCTTACAACCTCCTGACAGGTTCCACTCTTGGACAGCTTTAATTGTTAGGAAACTTTCCTTTAAATCAAGCCTCAATTTGCTTCTTGGCAAACCCCATCTATTGTTCTCATTTCTATCTTATGGAGCCAAACAGAACCAGTCTAATCTTTTTCCATTCTTGAAGAGTTTTGAACTTGGAGTTGGAGGTCTTCCATTTGAATCCTGTTTCTGCCACTTACTACTTGTGTTACCTTGGAAAAGTTGCTTCATCTTCCTGGGCCTCAGTTTCCTTTTTTGTAAAATGAAGGATTTAGATTACATGGCCTTCGAGGTCCCTTCCAGATCTATCTCTGTGATTTTATGATTTCTTGATCTCTATTGCATCTGGAGGAATTCTATCAAAATCTCTTCTTTGGTTTCTGCTTGTTTCCATTTCTTCTTCTCCCGCCATCGCTTACATTTCTCCTTAGAAATTATGCCCCTTTGTGAAAAATTATTATTATTCAGTCCTTTTGGATGGTTTCAAAATAGTTCGAAGGATGCTGAAGGATAGTCTCTTCTTACACAGTAAACTAGGAGACCTTGATTTAGATCCTGCCTCCAGTACATACTGGCTAAATGGTCCTGGGAAAGTCACTTAATTTCTCAGTGGTCTAGGAAACACTCTAAGACTCTAAATTGAAGAGATGGTGCCAGTTTGCTTTGATGGAGGGAGTTGCTGCCCTTGAGAGCTCCAGACACTAATGAAACCCATAGAACTAGCTCCTAGCTGCAGAATCTTTGTGATCTTCTTTGGTTCATGGCACAAGAAAATAAATTTTCATTACAGTCTTTCTGTATCTTAGACTCCTACCTCTTTGTCCCTCAAGTCTTTCTAAATACTTATTTTGATACTTGGCATCCCACACTTTAAGGGACTTTGGGGATTGTCAATGTATTCATCAGGTCAGTGATAAATTTCCACTTTTCTCCCTTAGCTCTGAATGTTGTTGTTCAGTTATTTTTCAGTCATGTCTGACTCTACATGATCTCATTAGGGGTTTTCTTGGCAGCGATACCAGAATAGTTTGCTATTTCCTTCTCCAGCTCATTTGACAGATGAGGAAACTGAGGCAAATAAAGTTAAATGACTTGCCCAGGGTGACACAACTAGTAAGTGTCTGAGGCTGGATTTGAAAACAGGAAGATAAATATTTCTGACACCAGACCCAGCACTCTATCCCCTGTACCACCTAGCTGCCCAGTTCTGAGTGTAGATTAGCAATTATCAACTGATGATTGATACACCTGAATATTTTTCTTGGAATGTTAGAATAGCAGCAGATGGAAAATGAGGAGTGTCTTCTCCTGGCAGCCAGTATATACGTATGCACAAAGTTCTAAAGAGACTTTGTGAAGAAAAGCCCTCTGGATTTTATAAATATGACAGCATGACACAGCGTCATTTGGCTATTCTAATAACAGAGATAATTTGGAGTAATACTCATTCTACTTATTTGTTCACCACTGGAGGCTTTCATTTGAGAATTCAATTCAATTCCACAAACACTCATTAAGCATCTAAAAGGTGCAAGGCACTGTGCTTTTTATCTATGGCTACAAAGACAAAAACGAAAGAGTTCCAGTTCTCAAGGAGTGCACATTTTACTGAGATGTCCTCTAAAGTTAATTCTAGCCATATTTTGATCCTCGAGATGGAAAAAGTCTGACTGACTTAGCTATGGTGTTAAAACTACATCTCTAAGATCATTCCCCAAATCAGCTCATTAGAAGCCTTTCTCAGAAGCCAAATATCACAGTCTTCTAGAATCTAGATACTTCATTTTAATTAGAAAGCATGCAAGGCCAATTATTAATGAATTTCATTGCTACCTGTTATAAGATGAGTTGGCATCTTGGAGACGACTGGTTGTTGTGGGGAAGTCCTGTGAAGCTATGATAATCAGCCTATCCAAAAAATTAACAAATCAAAGAGAGCAACATTTCCTGGCCCTTTCTAGGCATCTGCAAAGACTAAATTCAGAAGGACAGCCCCATTTCCTTCACAATATCTTGAAGAATGGTTATTTCCCTCTGGCCTGTCATCAGATTTCACCTAGCCAAATGCCCAAATTTCTCCCTGAGGTGAACTTATTTAACTATCATTTTCCTTTAGGTGCATAAGAATTTTACCTTGCTATAATATTTCTCATGCAAGTGATCTTCAGCTTCCTTTAACTCATTGGATCATAGTTTTAGAACCTAAAGGCACCTCAGAGGTTATCTCATCCAATTTCCTCATTTTGCAGATAAGGAAATCAAAAGTTAAAGAAATGAAATGGATTGCCATAAGGTTATCCTATTTCCTCCATTCTGCTTTTGATAGATGAAAAGGCAGTTCTTCATTAGGGAGGACTCAGGACTATTCCCTAACTTTTGGCCCCCTTAAATATGTATGGGAATTCAGCAGAGGAGCATGCTGACTTCTTACTGAGGCATTTATTTGGGTTCATCTAGGTCAGCTAACATCTGTTTAGCTTCTCATCTCTGAAACCATCTCATACATTTGTTGAATGAGTGAAGGAATGAGAGAAGGAATCCCAAGTATTTTTAATACTTTTACCTGTGGCATCATTGAATTAATCTACAATTCTCTACAATAAGTAAGTAGGGGAAAGGGCAGCAAGGTGGTGCAGTGAGTAGAACTCACTGGACTTGGAATCGGGAAGATTCATCCTTAAGAGTTCAAATCCAATCTCAGATTGGACTGGCTGGACTGGTCACTTAACATTGTTTGCCTCAGTTTCCTCATATGTGAAATGAGCTGGAGAAGGAAATGGCAAACCATTCCAGTAGCTCTGCCAAGAAAACCCCAAATGGGATCACTAAGAGTTGAACATGACTGAAATGACTCAACAATAATAAATATGGGAAATGGAAATACCACATTTTCCCTTCTAGTCACTTTCTTGCACTCTTCCATCTCTACTAAAGAAAAATGACTTTGGTGTCACTCCCCACAGTGCCAATTCCCTTTTCTCAGAGAAGTACAAGATACTCCAGTGCAGGGCCAATCTAATCCATGTTAGAATGACTGAATTACAAAATCAAGAAACTGCAAAGAGGACAGACATGTAGAAATCATGCAATCCAATCTCTATTTGAAGCTTTAACAGGCTAGAGAACTTTGAATGTCATTCATAGCACTCCCTTGAGTCTACAGGGGATTTGGGTGCTTTTGGAAATCATAAACAAACTGAGATAAGAAGTCCAAATTAAATGAGATGAAAGCTACCCACTCTGGTCCACAGGAGCCCCAAGCATTTTTTGCGTTTCTCTTCTCTTCTCTTCTCTTCTCTTCTCTTCTCTTCTCTTCTCTTCTCTTCTCTTCTCTTCTCTTCTCTTCTCTTCTCTTCTTCTCTTCTCTTCTCTCTCTTCTCTTTCTCTTCTCTTCTCTTCTCTTCTCTTCCCTTCTCTTCTCTTCTCTTCCCTTCTCTTCTTCTTCTTCCCTTCTCTTCTCTTCCCTTCCCTTCCCTTCCCTTCCCTTCCCTTCCCTTCCCTTCCCTTCCCTTCCCTTCCCTTCCCTTCCCTTCCCTTCCCTTCCCTTCCTTCCCTTCCCTTCCCTTCCCTTCCCTTCCCTTCCCTTCCCTTCCCTTCCTTCCCTTCCCTTCCCTTCCTTCCCTTCCCTTCCCTTCCCTTCGTCTCCTCTCCTCTCCTCTCCTCTCCTCTCCTCTCCTCTCCTCTCCTCTCCTCTCCTCTCCTCTCCTCTCCTCTCCTTCCTCTCCTCTCCTCTCCTCTCCTCTCCTCTCCTCTCCTCTCCTCTCCTCTCCTCTCCTCTCCTCTCCTCTCCTCTCCTCTCCTCTCCTCTCCTCTCCTCTCCTCTCCTCTTCTCTCTTCTCTCCTCTCCTCTCCTCTCCTCTCCTCCCTCTCCTCTCCTCTCCTCTCCTCTCCTCTCCTCTCCTCTCTCTTCTCTTCTTCTCTCCTCTCCTCTCCTCTCCTCTCCTCTCCTCTCCTCTCCTCTCCTCTCCTTCCTCTCCTCTCCTCTCCTCTCCTCTCCTCTCCTCTCCTCTCCTCCTCCTTCCTCTCCTCTCCTCTCCTCTCCTCTTTCTCTTCTTCTCTTCTCTTCTCTCCTCTTCTCTCTCCTCTCCTCTCCTCTCCTCTCCTCTCCTCTCCTCTCCTCTCCTCTCCTCTCCTCCTCTCCTCTCCTCTCCTCTCCTCTCCTCTCCTCTCCTCTCCTCTTCTCTCCTTCTCTTCTCTTCTCTCCTGTCCTATCCTGCCCTATCCTGCCCTATCCCATTCTTTCCTTCCCTATCCTGCCCTATCTTGTCCTATGGTATTCTATTCTATTCTATTCTATTCTATTCTATTCTATTCTATTCTATTCTATTCTATTCTATTCTATTCTATTCTATTCTATTCTATTCTATTCTATTCTATTCTATTCTATTCTATTCTATTCTATTCTATTCTATTTGAGTCAGAGCCAAGTGAAAATCCTGGCCCAGCTAACTACTTACTACCTGTGTGATTGGGCAAGATAGGTGACTTCTCTAGGCCTCAGTTTTCCCATTTATAAGATAAAGGAGATAGACTAGATGATCTTTAAGGTTCCCTTTCTGGGGCTAGGAATAAAGAACCACAATTGATATATACCCTGCCAGTTTTATTGTGAAGAGAGATAAACTGGATTTCATTTGCTTGAATGAGAAGAAGCAAATTGTTTAGACTGTGTCTAGGGTTTCTAAACTGTTATGCAACATTCCTAAGTGTTCTTTCACTCCAAAAAAAGAGGGGTAGGGATATATAGGAAATATGGCCCTGTGAGATTGTATCTGATCTAAACCCTGCTTGTAACTAAAATTTCAGCTTTTCACATGCCAGCAGTGACAGCAAGAGTTGATAACTGGACTGGCATTTAGAGTAGACGATAGAACACTCTCTGATCCTCTGGTGTCTTCTTTGTACAGAAGTGCTGGAAGCACATGGGTCATTGGATTATGCCATGAGTTTTTTTTTCTTATATCTTAATAAGCTTAGTCCCCTGTTGGTAACCAGTTACATCCTCTCCATTGAGATATGGCCAATTTCATTTTTTATGTTGTGGCAAAATAAACTTACCACACCCCGAGTTTTTTTTAAGCACTATTTTTCAAGAAATCATTCCTAATGTACAGATTGATTCCTTGGTTCTGCATTATACTTTTTTTTAACATAAAGTCTATTTCCACTTCTAAGTCATTGACTATCTAACTTTATTTTAATTTAATCTGGTGTTCTTCATAGCATTTTTCTATTTTGTCACAAATATTGGCATATAATTTACAATTATCTTCTTGGTATTCTGTTTGCTCACGCTAATTTTGAACATTCCAAGAAAAAAGCCATGTGACAGTGCTTCTCACTTCCCTTTGGTGAGTGATGAAGCCAACTCAGCCAACCCCTTTGTCTCTGAGGAAAACTAGTGGCCTGATCTTCAGATTAGTGATGACTTCTTTATTTCTCCAGATTTCATTTACAAGAAGAGCATAGCCACTCACCCAAATACTTTTAAAGCACCTATTCTGTGTAGAGTGCAATGCTAGGCTTTGGGGAAGATATAAAGCTTAAGTAAGACATAGTCCCTGCTCTCATAGATCTTACAATATTGGCTATGGTTCAGTTCCTCCAGTAATATGGCAACTTGTCAGGCAATAGGTGGTTAGGGAGTAGGGAGTCTCCCAAAATTTGGAGCTGGTTTGTATTTTTAACCACTTTATGAATTGCTCTGTCTGTTGACCAGCTTTCTGAAGATAAGTTTCTTTGTCTTTAGCTAAACTTATCTATAGACCACATATGCAGGAACATTTGTAGCCAGGAACATATTCAAAAGCTTTTCAGAGCTTGGATTCTACTCACGTAGTTCTTGAGAACCCAGGGTCACCTTTACATATCATGGTGTGGCACTTAGAGAAGGACTTTGAGGGAGATCTATGACTCATAAGCCAGTAAATTCAACTTTGTTTGCTGTGCCCTAACCACCATTACACCCCGGAAAAGTATACTTAGTGACTAATGACTTGGGTTATAAATATTAGCTAGCAAATTTCCCTCTAATTATGTGTACATTTAATTAGAAAAATCATAATTTGCACATGTCCATTTAATAATCTGCTTTAGTGTTTTATGCTATGCATTAAAAGCATGCTTGGAGAGGCTTATCATTGCAACATTTTTCTTACACAGATTTAAAAAAACCTTTGCTCCCAATGGAAACTAAGTAGCTCGTATGCCAAGAGCTAAGGCCTACTATTTCCATGTAGTCTCATTTCTAGTGATTATTTCACAAAAGTCAATAAAAGCCACTATTTCATAGCTTTGGGGGAGTTTGCTGACCTGCAGTACTATTTTATTTTCACTTACAATGATGATGATGATGATGATGGTGATCATTTAAAGAATGTCAATAACAAACGGGGTGTTAGAACACAGTTCTGACTTTCCTGCCCAAACAAAATTTGAAGAACTTGAGCAAAGTGAGCTCTAAATTGATGTTAAGGAATGCCATAAAATGTGTGCCTGTAAAGAGCCAGCTCCTTGGCAGGAGTTCCTACTGGAGTAGTTATCCTCATGCTTTTATATGTGTCTTCTAGTTTATGACTGTAAAGTTTAAAATAGGATGGTAAAGGGCAACAGATCGGGGATGTCCACTTTCAGAAAATCTGATAGACAAACATCTGACTTTCACAGGATCAACAGGAACATATTTAGAGTCAGAAGTGAGCTTAGAGGTGATTGAGGCCAACCTTTTACAGAGGAAGAAAGTGAGGCCCCTTTATAACAGAGACAAATAGAAAGTGTACTGCGTGTTGAACAGAGACGGGCTAGTTATCTCTGGAAGATTTCCCTGGGGTCTGCAAGGACATAGCCTGACAGTACTGAGTTCAGAGTTGGTTCATTACCCAGGGGAAAGAATCAGAAAGTAATGGTGAGTCAAGACAGGGTGCTGGTAAGGCAAGTTTAAAAATAATCACTTGGAAATTTGAGACAGGATATAAGGCATATAAGTCAGAGACAAGAAGGGAATATACAGATGAGAACTTGCAGTGGTTGGTATGAATGTAAAAGCATTAGTGGAAAGCTTAATAAATGAATACATGTTGACTGGCTGACTGCAGATATAAGGACTACCCTCTCTCCCCTATGAAGATAAAAAACTGAGCCTGAGAAGTTGAGTGATTTGTCCAATGATTCACAGCCAGTTAGAATTAGGACCTGAACCCAGATCTTATGACTCTAAGCCCCAAGCCTTTCCATTCTATTATAATTGCATAGGTGGGAGGAAGAAAACAACTGTTTCAAAACAATGGAGTTTACCTTTCATTTGGAAATTCTCTGATTTATGTTCATTGGTTTAAGTAGCCTAAGGTGGGGAGATGTGAGATAAAAACAAATTTTAATTGCTTTTGTGAGACTTTTTGCAATCTGTAATTTAACTGGAGTGGATACTTCCTTCACCAAAAAAAAGCACAACTCCTCCGTGCCTTTTCATCTTTTGCATCCTGTAGTTCTTGTTGATACCCCTGCACTACTGGAAATGTCCACTTGTTCCTTCTCATTCTTGTTATGTGGGCAGCTCACAACTTTTTCTAGACATACATATCCTGGATGATAGTTTTCAATCTACATGTTGTATGCAAGTTGCTGCTAGTGAAACACTGCAACCTGTTTATACCAACCAGGTGGCTTTCCATTAACCTTAAAGCATTTGTAGTTTTAATCATTTTGTAATCATTGTGTTCTGTGTTTTTACAGCTATGTAGCATCACTAAGAGAACAATGATTTTAAAGAAATTATCTTTTCCATTGTTAGGCAGTCTGGGAACTAAGCATCTTCCTGAATGTAGTGTAGCCCAATCTCCTTCTACCACTCAATTTCAGACCCAGCTCATTATTCATGTGTAGCATTTCTCTAAGACTAACTCAGATAGCTGCCCAATCAAAACCATGTCCTAATCTTGGCAATATGGGGTTTTCATCCACTTTGGTTTCCAAATGTGGATATTAGATTGATCTCCTTGTTCACTGTGATTTCAAGAAGGGGTAATTGGTACAAAAGTCATCTGAAAATATGAATATGCAGAAAACCTCCTAATCAATAAATAAACCCAATTATCTTGAGAGTGTCAATGGATAAAACTAAGGATGATGAACAGAAAAGTAAAATGGATCTGCTCAACAACGCTACATTTGGACACTACTAACTTTGTTCCTGATGTTTTTTGTAAGTGTTAGGGGCTCTTGAGAAATGAAAGTAGAAAGAACAGCTGGACCCTACTTAGTACACAGAGAAGAAATTCAAATTGTAGGTGATGTAACTTTAAAAGCTCCTCAAAGAATTAAAATTTAATTAAATACAGATTTTACGCCATGGTTAAGACTGTTTAATATTTATGAGAAAGCTTTTTGTGTCTGTTTGAATACATATCTGTTTCTATTTTCCAGGTGTATGAGTCACAATATTTAGCTTAAAGTAAAATTTAGTTAATTCACAATAAAATACATGCCAAATGACATTTTTTAATAAATGATCTTTTGGAGGGATGTGTTTGGCAAGTACTGGAGGGTTTTTCAATCATGAGACCCATCCATCCACATCAGCTATTCAGTATTTGCTGTAGAACGAGGGCTATTTTTTTTCATTGCTCCTATTTCAAACTCTAATGTTATTTATTAAGAACTATATTGTGTGGATTACCACTTACACATGGTGCATTTTTGTCCTTATTTCTTTTTCTCTTAAAAAGAAAAAGAACAATAAGGAGACTGGAGAGTAAGATATTGAAAAGCTTGACAGCTGGGCAAATAATGCCTTTTGAATCAAACTGAAACATGTCTCAAAAAGAGCTAGACAAATCTACCACAAGGACAAGAACAGGATAAAAATTATCTTTCAAAATAGACATGGTGCAGACGCTAGCCTTTTTAGGAGAGAACTCACAACAATAGACTCAGAAATTAGTTGGGTTCTTCTCTAGTTTAAAGTGATCTAGATTCTAGAATGAGCTAGATATCCACATATCAAGCCACATGGGTGATTTAGGTAATTACTGGTATAGTACAGGTAGGGAAAAAAAAAACAAACCTCCCTCCAAAGCTTGGATAGTTGTACTTTAGCCTCTAGGGGAATGAGATATAATAGAGGACAATTAATATTCAATACGGGATAAGTGGAGCAGGGGAGATAGTAAGGGTCCCTGTCCAGAGAAGAGAAGCTTAGGGTGATGGACCCTTGCCTTGGAGCAAAGGATGCACAATTGGAGAAGGGAGCAATGGAAAGGCCAAACACACACTTTACCTAACAATTTTTTCTCAGCCAAAGGGCCAAAGAGTGTCAATGGATAAAACTAAGGATGATGAACAGAAAAGTAAAATGGATCTGCTCAACAACACTACATTTGGACACTACTAACTTTGTTCCTGATGTTTTTTGTAAGTGTTAGGGGCTCTTGAGAAATGAAAGTAGAAAGAACAGCTGGACCCTACTTAGTACACAGAGAAGAAATTCAAATTGTAGGTGATGCAACTTTAAAAGCTCCTCAAAGAATTAAAATTTAATTAAATACAGATTTTGCACCTGCCTGGTAGTTATTTCTGTTATTCACTACACGTAGGAGGACAGGGGCAGCAGCAGTGGTTGATGAACTTGTCTTGCGGAAGCAAACGCAATAACAGCTACTATGGTGGTCAGATGCTTTCAAATGGTTTTCCAATGGTGGAGTGAATTAGTGAAAATTATTTCAATTCAATGCACATTTATTAAATGCCTAGTATGTGGTAGATAGACAAGATACAGACTCCAGTTTTATGAAGCTTAATGGGAGAAAATTACATATACTCAAAGAATTACAAAACAAAGAAAGTACTGAGTACAAAGGGGAGATGTAGGCAAATTGTCTTGAGAAATTTCAAGAGTTGAGCACTTTAACCTGGCTAGTGGTGGTATTAGGGAAAACTTAATGGAACACTTTGGTTGAGTCTTGTAGGAAATGAGGGACTTCAGAAGATGGAATAGAAAGGGAGTTCATTGCAAGTATGGGAACAAGAAGTAAAGGCATAGAGTTGGGAGGGGACAGGGTTAGAAAAAGCCACCAGGCATTTTAGTTTGTCTAGATTGTAGAACACACAAAAGATAAGGCTGGGGAAGCACAATCACAGAATCACAGATCTAGAAAGGAAAAGAATTTCAAAGGATATCTAATTCATTCCTTTCATTCTACAAATGAAGAATTGAAGGGTTCAGAAGGATAAGTGGCAGCATGGTGAAGTTAGAATTGGAAGTCCTGAGTTTGAATTCTGTCTCAGAAACTTACTAAGTGAACTTTGGAAGTTAACCCTACTTAGCATCAGTTTCCTCATCTGTAAAATGGAGATGATAATAGCATTTATCTCACAGGGTTGTAATGAGGATTAAATTAGATACTATATGTAAATCACTGTGCAAACCATAAAGCATTATATGTATTAGTTACTATTATTATTAATAATAATACTGTAAGTGACTTGCCCAAGGTCTCACATAGTAAATGTCAGAGGTAGCTATTGAACTCAGATCCTCTAATATCTAGAGCCAGTGTTCTTTCCACAATATCTCAGGTCTTAAATGCCCTGGTTAGGGGCTAATTTTTTTTTATAAACTTGTTGTTGTTTAGTCATTTTTTTAGTCATATCTGACTCTTTGTGACCCCTTTTGGGGGTTTTCTTGCAAAGATACTGGAGTGGTTTGACATTTCCTTCTTCAGCTCGTTTTACAGATGAGGAAACTGAGGCAAACAGGGTTAAGTGATCTGCCTAGGTGTCACACAGCTAACAAATATCAGGCCACATTTGAACTCATATCTTCTTGATTCCAGGCCCAGGGCTCTGTGCGCTATGGCACCACCTAGTAGCTCTTTTAATGAACTACTACCTTCTAATGCAATACCATTCACTTTTGGACAGTTCTTGTTTGGAAGTTTTTCCTTACTTCAAGCCTAAATCTGCCCTATTTCTCCTACCTCTGCCATCTAGGACCAGACAGAACAAGGCTAAACTCCCTTCCACATGGTATTCCTTCGAGTTACTTGAAGACAACCATCATCTTGGCTCTGCTACTTGCCTGCAGTGAGACCCTGGCCACATCACTTCATTCCTCTTAGTTTTCATATCCGCAGAATAAAGGGGTGCGCTATAGTAGAAAGAGCCCTGGATTTGTTGTCCTCATAGGAACACAACTCCTTGGGTTCAGATCTCAGCTCTGTGTTCGATAGACCTTGGACAAGCCTCCTCACCCCTCCCATCTCTCATGTTTCTGCCCCATGAGAAAGCATTCCTTGCTATAGTTCTGCCAAGAGTGAGTGGGCAAGTGAGGAAGTAAGTGAAGGCAAAGATCACAAGTCTAGCAGTGAAGGGGAGGAGAAAGGGCAATAGTTTGGAGTGGGGAGCAGGGTAAGTTTCCAAATCTTTTTTTAGCCTAGGGAAGACCTAAAACATTTCATAGGCTAAAGGAGTAGAGAGGGAGAGATTAAATATTCATTAAAAAGAAGGAATGATTGATGGAACAATAGCTCAGAGTAAATCTGAGGGGTTGAGATGGAGGATATAAGTGGAGAGGTTAGCTTTGGGGGGAAGGAAACCAACATTTATTAAGTTCTTGCTATGTGCCAGGCACTCTGCTTAAGCTCTTTACAAACACTATCTCATTTGATCCATTGATAAATGGACAAATATGAGCACTTTCTTCTTTAGAGCCTAGAATTTTCCCAAACTTATTGTTCCCTAAGTGATTTCCCTTGAAGGGTAGACATTAGTCCATTTCACATCATCTCCAACCTGCTAATCAGGAAGCTCACCCAGTCCTCTGCCCTGAACCTGCAATATACATGCACTAGATTTTTCCTGCTGCTTTAGCAATTTATCAGTATGATGTGAATGCTGTAGGGAAGGATGCCCATGTGATTGAATTGTAGGAGTCATGGCCATGGAGCGATGCCTAATAGCTCAAATAACAGTTCATAGAGGTAGAGCTAGAAGAGACCTCAGAGGGCACTAAATAAAACCCCTCCTTTTACAGACAGGGAAACAGAGACTCAGAGAGGTTAAGTGACTTGCACAAGCCACACAGATAGTGACCAACTAACACGAATTCACTTGTATAAAGAAATTTTACTAAGGAGAAAGACCACGGGCAAAGGAACTCTTTCCCCCTCTTTAAGCTGCCTTTCCCCCCACCTGGAGGCATACAATCAGATTCACTGACTCCTGAGCCAGGGCTCTTCTCTGGACCACACTGCCTTTTTAGCATAGGGTTGGATCCAAAAGAGACAAGAATCTTAGTAGCTCTGTAACTGCTTTATGACAGTGAAATATTTGCTTAGTGATGACGAGGAGAAGAGACCAGGTGATCAGTATTTTGACAAAACTGAGAATTGAAAGACATACTATTCTGACTATTGCCAATTGAGAGGGGAAGAGATTCTATCAGTGGCTACAGTCTCCCAGTGTCACAGGCAGTGCCAGGCAAAGAACTAGTTACTTTAGTTACTGAGGCTCTCTCACGGTAAAAGTGATTCATGTAACAACCATTTACATAGCAGTTGTTTGGGGTCCATAAGAAGGGTCAGATTTTTCTGGGAAACAGTGCACTGGAATCTTCATTCCCAATCCCACGGCCCTAACTCAAGTCATGACTACTTCTCACTTGGATATTTAGGTAGCCTCTTACTTGGTCTTCCTGACTCAAATCTGAATTCTTTCCAATTCACTTTTCATACCATTGACAGATTAAGTTTCTTAAAGCATACATGTGATTATGTCAGTACCCTGTACAAAAGCTGTCAATGGCTCCCTCTTAATTGAAATGTAATGACTAAACTCCCCAATATGGCCCTGACTTAGTTTCAGCTTGATTTCCCACAAATCCCTCTAGTCTTCCTCTCCACACAAATGCTCTATACTCTATTTAAACTGAATTTTCACTTTCCTCAGACATACTTCATCCTTTCCTGCCTCATTTCTTTCACTTATGCTATCCTCTCTCCATGGAATGTCCTCCTCTTTCGTTTCCATCTGTCAAAATCCTTCAAGTTGCTGTTCCTCTCTGAAGCCTTCCTTCAGCTCTGTGTCTGAACACTCTCTCTCTCTCTTTCTCTTTGTTGTCTGTCGTTGTCTGTCTCTTTCTCTCCTCTCCTCTCCTCTCCTCTCCTCGCCTCGCCTCTCCTCTCCACGCCTCTCCTCTCCTCTCCTCTCCTCTCCTCTCCTCTCCTCTCCTCTCCTCTCCTCTCCTCTCCTCTCCTCTCCTCTCCTCCTCTCTCGCCTCTCCTCTCCTCTCCTCTCCTCTCCTCTCCTCTCCTCTCTCTCCTCTCCTCTCCTCTCCTCTCCTCTCCTCTCCTCTCCTCTCCTCTCCTCTCCTCTCCTCTCCTCTCCTCTCCTCTTCTCTCCCCTCCCTCTCTCTGTCTCTCTCTGTCTCCATCTCTCTCTCTCTCTCTCTCCATCTTTCTCTGTCTTTCTGTCTCTGTCTGTCTGTCTGTCTCTCTTCATCTGTCTATCTATTGCATATCAGAACTAGACCTTACAAAGAATTCAACAAAACCAGCTGCTCTTAAACTTTGTGTGTCTCCTGACCCTCCACATTGGCCTTTCTGTTTCTTTCTCCCACACTCTCTCACTCTCCTTGGAGAACTCACATTTGTTTGCTTACAGCACTGGTCACATCTCATACTAAAACTCTTTGTGTACTTGTCTTAAGTTGTACACATCTGAACACTGGGTCTATCATGCTCATCTTTGTATCTGTCATGGTGTCAGGCTCAGCTCTTTGTGCCACACAATAGATGCTCAATCAATATGTTTAATTGAATTTGGACTTTTTTTATGTGCCAGAAATTTAGACTCAGGGCAATGACTCAACTCTTTCAACTGGAATCCATAACAAGCATATTTCCTTTTACAGTGCCTAGAGTTAAAACTAAGTTAAATAGGATGTGTTTTAAACATTTGAGCCAGAAAAGAGATTGTTCAATATGGTCATTCACATAACGTGTACCAAGTCAATAAGCATTTATCAAGTGCCTTCTATGTACCAGTCACTGTGCTAAATGGTAGGCATGCATAAGAAAGGCAAAAAATTATCTCTGCCTTCAATGAGTTCACAATCTCACAAATACTGGAAAAAAAATCAAGGCTATAGAAAGAGAAGTATTAATGAGGTACAATTGAAAGATCATTGGCTCTGCAGTCAGAGGTACAGGGTACAGATTCCACCTCTAATACTTATCACCTGTGTGAGAGAGGATTTATCAGATTCCAAACTCTTCAGGGACTTGACAGGAGAAAGCCTGGGAAGAAGCTCACATGAGAGTAGGTGGCGGTCTTCCTCACGTCCTTGTTCTCCACTGGCTACATTATAGGTCTTTGGGAATTTCCCCTTGGGTAAGATAGATCTTTTCTATCTTGAGTGAACTCTCTTCCAATGGGAGAGCACCTTCAATCTACATTGACTGGTATATGTATTCTCACATGTTTCTGTTTTGCTATCAATTCAGATAAATACATTTCTTTACTAAAAATGAAAAACAAATAACAAATAAACAAAAAACCCCAATTATTATCTCATTTGATCCTCACAACAACACTGGGAGGTAGGTAATATTTTTATACCTATTTTATAGATGAGGGAACTGAGGCAAATAAGTGACTTGCCCAGGATCACATAACTAGTCAGTTTCTGAGCTTGGATTTGAATTTAGATCTTTCTGACTCCAGGCCCAGCATTCAATCCACTGGATCACTGAGCTCTTGACCGACTGATTTTGATAATGAATGTGAAGAAACCTTCTACTTTATTAATAGCAAAGGGGGATGCTTTCAAGAGACCACAGAGGCTATACAGTCCAAATCCCTCATTTTACAAATTAAGAAACTGAGGCCCAGGGGGCTTAAGTGACTTGCCCTAGGTCATACAAGGTAGCATGGACTCAAACCCAGGTCCTATAACCCTAGACTCAGTGTTCTTTCCACTGTACCATACTTCATTGTCTAAATGAAAGACTTCATTGGGAATTGAAGGGAGGGCAATTTCTTTTTCGAAATATTCTAATTTGCCATTGTTCTCCACAATATTGAACAAGAGCAATTGCAGGAGAAAATTCTTAGGAAAAAATACAGACTATATCAGTTTGGAAGATGTAGGAAGTTTGAATATAAAGTCATTTGAATATATTATATGTTAAGAAATATAATCAGAAGATTTGCTGTTCTTACTTTCTGCTTTGTTATTTCTAGGCATATAAGTTTGACTCCTTTTTCTTATTTCCACAGTACTTCAATTTTTATTGGCTAACACAATCTGAATAGGAATAATCTCCACAAAATTCATATGGTAGGCCTTTGTATGCATGTATAAATAACAAAAGGAAGGTTTGATAAAACTTAATCCTCACTATATTTGAATGAATATTTTATTCAGCATCCTAAACAGGAGATAGTATAATCTTCCTCATTTATTTCTCCTTCTATATAAAACTTTTCCTCTTCAATGTTGGACTAAATTTGTCACTGAGGCTATAGGTCAAAGCACATCAATGAAGGGAAAAAAACCCCAGCTAGTCACCACAGGAAATCTCTCATTTTTCAAAGGACTGATTTCTTCAGAAAGAGAAACATCAATATTAGAAAAATGAACAATTTTGAAGATTTTTATAACCTGATAAAGAATGAAATGAGCAGATCCTAGACAACAATTCACACAAGAAGAACAATATGGCAAAACCCAAAAATTGTAAGAACTATGATCAATCCAATAGTCATCTATGATCTATGCAATCTACAAGAGGTACAAGATAGATTTAGAGTAAAGGAGACATACATACACATATAACCATTGAGGGAATTTGTTTTGTTTGATAATGTATATTTTAATTAAGTTTTTACTGATATCTTCTGTTTCTCATATCATCAGAGTTATCTCTAGTATTCTTCTCCCCTCACCCTCCAAGAGAGCCTTCACTTATAACAAATAATGTGTTGAGGAGGAAAAAAATAAGCACAAGTGATCAATACATTGAAAAAGTCCAAAAATATGGACAATGTATAACACCTGTGGACTTCCTACCTTCAAAAAGGAGTGAAATGGGGCTCTCTACTCATATCTTTTCATCTGAGTCATTTGTATATTTTTTTAAACAAGGAATTTGTTTTTCTTTTTTTTCCCCTCAGTTGAGTAGAAGGTGGGAAAGAAAGAAAATACATTTTTTGTTAATTTTTAAAAAATAGATGAGTGTGTGTGATACTGCAGATGTGAAATATTATACATACTTTGATATGAGGTCACTCTATTGTGAAATTTCCTTAATCGTTTTACTTTGTTACAAGAGACCTCTCATAAACTGGGAGTAATCTGTAAATGTAATGTAAAAACAAACACACACACACACACACACACACACATGCACGCGTGCACACACATATTACAATAAAAAGAGAAGCATTCAACACTGTGTCTTCTCCTTACAAGGCATTAGTTGTGATTCTCCTACTTACCCACCCACTCACTTCTACCCTCACATCATAACAAATGAAGATCATTGACAGTGAACTTTAATTAATACTTGGAACAACAGCTTTTACTATTTGCTCAGCCCATTCTCATAAAAAAGTCAAATGATCATGTTTCATCATTCTATAATATATGAAGTATAATGTTTTCCATAGTATGTGAATCAAATGTTTAAGAGGCAGTCCAGGATAGTATGTAAGCACACCTAGCACATCTTCTAAGCACACCTATGATATAATGTGAAGCATATTAGACTGAGAGCTTGGCCTGCATCTGAAGTCCATCTCTGACACTGGCTCATCTGTCTTCCAATACTCTGATACTGTAATGGAACTGTGGGTTCACTGATGTGAATATTCCTTCTGATGACACTAAACACAATCCAAACATTCTCACCCATCCTATGTGACTCTCTTCCATGTTTTTTCATGAGTTTGCCACAACATTTCACCCAATATTCTAGAAGTCCTCCTTGAATTCTCTTGACAGCAGGAATGAATCAATGAAATATGCATTCTGACCACTGGTCAGCCCTCACTTTTGTTACAAGACTAAATCATAGATATATAGAGCTGGAAACAATCAGAAGGTCAAGTCCCACCCTCATATTTTAAAGATGAGGGAACTATAACTGGTGTCTGAAACATGATTTGAACTCAGTCCTTCCTGAGCCCTCTAAATCTAGTGTTCTACCTACCATGCCACCTAGCTGCCTCATATCATGCTCCTCATCCATGGAAAAAAAAAAAGGTTAAAAAATTACTTATTACCCATAGACCAAGGCATTCATGGATTACAACTTCCAGAATCAGAATAGTATTACATGCTTACTCCTGTTTAAATTTTCTTTTTCTTAATTTTGGTTCTTCCTTAGTTATTTTCTATTTCACCATGAAAGTGAGTAGACTTGTTAGAAAATAATCTGATACTAAACATATTCTTCTTAAAACTGCGCTCAATACATTTTTCTTTATGGCTTAATTTTTTTCCTACCACTGTACCCATCATGAATGGGTATATTCAAGAAATACCAACTGATTTTCTTATTAATCAAAACAAAACATCATTGGAAATTAAATCAGTGTCCCCAAAAATCATATGATTCATTCTAAGTAAAAATGTAACTAATATCAACTATTTAAAAACAAAATTTTTATGAATGCTTTTGGTTTTTACATTACTGTTTACATACAATTTCATGTCAGCCTCAAAGTAAACTTTTCCCTGTAACAAAGAAGTTAAGCAAAACCAATGAACACAGCCACTGTGTTTTACAGTGTATTCATCATTCAATATTCATGATTCCCTTTATTTCCAATTAAAGGAAGATGCTACATGCCCTCATTTCTTTTCTTGGTTCAAGAACATGAACCAATTTCTTTCCATTAATATTTATATAGTATGAACTCAATGCCAACTTTTTTAAAAAAATTGATGTTTTGGACTATGTGTGGAGTATCTTCCTTCCATTAGTCAAGGTAATTAAGAGTTGACTCTATTTGTTGGAATAAGTTCCCCAACAAAATTGGTCAACTTCTGCCTTGCTTTGGAATGAAAGTGCATTTTCTTAATGGCAGAGAATAAGCCTCTTCTAAAATGCGCTGTAGAATTTAGAATCTGATTTTCATGCATAATGATTCTGTGAGAGACTACCCACATGCCATTTACTAGATGAGGGTCTAAACCTAGCTCTTATTACGCATCATTATCTCTACACTTTTTGGTTCTTACAGGACACATCCATACAAAGACAACTGGCATTTGGCATGTCACATCCTTTAGAACCTCCTATGACTTTCTAGCATTCACTTTTTTCCATCTAGATTATAAGCTCCTTGAAGGCAGGGACTGTCTTTTGCCTCTTTTTTTATCTTCTGTGCTTACCAGAGTGCTTGGCATGCAGTAGGCACTTAATAAATGTTTGTCGATTGATTGATTTAAAATATTCCCCTAAACTTCCTCAGCCTACAAAATGATCATATGATAATGAAGGATTTTTGACAGATGGAAAATTCAAGCAAGTTCCCAAATGCACAATAGAGTGAAACTTATTTCAAGTAAATCACTGTATATACTTTAATGAACATTCTCAACCTACAGGACAAATCTGGTACATAAACAGGTAAATATTAGTTACTAATCTTCTATATACTGCCTATGGATTCCTCCTGTGATACAAAATATAGCTTACATAGTTTTTTTAAAATATATACACACTTCCTCTCCCTCTGCCAACAAAAATTTTAGAGTTTTTTTTTGTATTTCGGGAAGAATATTAAAGCAAACCTAACAGTGGCTTCTAAAGAGTAAATAGCATTTCTCTGTACTCTTTTTTAAATGCCTAGCTGTTAACAGTTTAATGCATCATGAGGCATTGTTTAAGAATGAAAGGGTAATGAATTCCTGAAACAGACTGTGTCTCCATGTCAAAACAGCCAGCAAATTATGTGAAATAATTATTCAAACAAGTTATTTGGGTGACTGAATGAAACTCTCACTTTTCAACCAGTTTAAGAATCCTGGAGATTATAGGCACAGAGGGAAGCACCTTATGTTTTGTGGAGACAGTTACATAAATCATTGGGCCCTAGTGTCTTTACGATAGACACTTTAGAAGACTTTAATACAATATGAGGTTCATCATCCACCTGGTACAGACTTCAAATATGGGAATCAAGGTCTTTGCCAGATGTTTGGAGAAATTGTTGCATGAGAGAAGGTGATAGCAATCTACCATCACAATGCCTATACCTCTAGCCTGTCTTGATAAGTACACAGGGCAACAACAAAAGTATGAAAGGTGTATCTTCTAAGGATATAGAGGTGATGGTCCTGACACTGTACTCTACCCCAATCAACTCACATCTGGAGTATTCTGTTCAGTGCAAGTCCTTAGAAAGGACATGGATAAGTCGAAGAGTAGCCAAAGGAGGGCAAGGATGGTGAAGGGCCATGAGTTTATGCTATATAAACAGTGAGGGAAGGAACTGGGGATGTTTAGACTTAAGAAGAGGTTTTTTTTTGGTGGGAGGAGACATAAAAGCTATCTTCAAGTACCTGAAAGTCTGTCTTTGTAGAAAAGGAATAAACTTGCTCTGTTGGGCCCAGAAATGCTGGGTAAATGCTTCAAAGAGCAAATCTAGGCTTGATGTAAAATGGGGAAAAAAGCCCCAAACAACCCCAAAATCCCTTTAGTAATGCCAAAATAGAATAGGCTACCTTAGGACATAGTGGTTTTCCACTTATTTGAGGTCTTCAAGCATAAGGATGGATGGATGATCTATTACATTTGCTATAACAGAATTGTTTTTTTTTTTCTGGGGTGGTAATGGTGGTGCATATGTTGGACTAGAGAGCTGCTGAGGTACCTTCTAACACTGAAATTCTTTGATTCTGTCATCCTTAGCAACTACAAGCAGCAACTTGAGGCCTTTCTGGAATCTTCTAATTTTGCTGAAGTTATTGAGAAAAGTTAACATTGTAGGTGACAACCCTAGTAGCTACATTTTAAAATGCCATGTTTAACCTTCTTTAATGAAATGTGGCTGGCCTATTTCCAAAAAATCAAAGTGAGTCCTTTCCCCTATAGCATTGCTACTGCATAAGTAATTTCTAAGCCTGTGTAAATATCCAATAAAAATTTTAAACTTTGATGATTAACAGAAAGACCTCTGCTTTTCCACCACAAGAAATAAGGAGATGTGCTGCCTGGTTCTTCTTTAGCCATAAGTAGGACACTTTAAGATGCAGCATGTTATCAGAGTGATTAATTTTAAATATAGACTGTCTCCATAATCACAGCTGGAAAAAAATACTCCTGAACCATTTTGAATACAACTTTTAGTGAAACTAATGAGCATCAATCAATGCATGTGAGGATTCTGCTAATCCTCTGCTCTGGAAGGCCAGCATCTGGGGGGCATCTCCCCATCTTGCAAGAGAGGCTCCTCTGAGGGCAGTTCAAGGTACTCTGAGGCCTGTATCTAGAATGCGACATTGCTCATGTGTCCCCACTGATGGGGTTATCTTTCAATATTTTGAGGAGACAAGTAATTCCAAGCAAAAGTATTTGATGAGATAGCATGGCTAGAAAAGTAATAAGATGGGCAGCTAGGTTGCACAGTGGATAAAGCACCAGCCCTGGAGTCAGGAGGACCTGAGTTCAAGTCAGGAGGACCTGACAGTAACCATGTGACCCTGGGCAAGTCATTTAACTCTGATTGCCTCACCAGAAAAATAAAATAAAAGTAATAGGAAAACATCTAACTCATAAACCTGTGGTACATTCTCCCACAAGTTCACTCTGCATCAGTAGAGAGAGTAGATGCACGTGAACATCACAAGTAGGTCCAATCTCAAGTTACTGTTGGAATGATTGGGAAATAGTTTTGCCATCAGATGTACAGCTGGGGAGCTTTTTTCTTATGCTCTTTTCCTATTTTTTTCAGATGCAATTGAAGACCAACAATTAACCACAAACTAAGCTACTGTGGTGTGCTTTGGGATTGGAAGTCTGAGGTCAATTGAATTATTGTTCCAGATGAGAAGTTGAGATAGAGAGACAGAAGAACTAGTTAAAAAGCTAAACTAAAATCCTTAGTTATGGTTGGGTTTCAGGATACTCTTGTTTCCTATCCATGACTTTGACACTCACACACACACACATATATATATATGCACATACATATATGTATATGAAAAATATAGACATAGTTCTATACTACCCATATATGACAAATACATGTACATATACCTACCTACACATATGTATCTATGCACATATATACATAAAGTTTTATACACACATACAAATTTAGATTTAGGATTTAGGATCGCAGATTTAGAGCTTGAAGAACCTGAGGGGTCATCTGATCCAACATCTTCATTTTACAATTAAGAAAACTGAGGCACATAGAAGGGAGTTAGTGAGAGAGAAATAGAAGGGAAATCACTTACTCAGCTGCTTGATAGCAGGGGCTTATTTAGATTTTTTTTTCTATATTCTTAGTGCTTGGTATAGTGCCTAGCACATAGTAAATACTCGCTATGTATTGATTGTTCAAGGTCACATGATGGTAAAACAAGCGTTTGAACCCAGATTCTATGACTCTCTAAACCTAACTCTCTCTTATACTGACCATCCATAATCATATCCCATCATCATAATTATCCATTGAATTTATTTATATTACATATTCTCTTAGGAGGTCAAAGCATTGCAAAAAATATGCATTTCTCTTTCTAATATCTCTGAGTACTTGCCACATATAACATTTTGAATGTAATCTGTTGCCCTGGCTTACATATAACTTTGACTTAATTCAATAGTTATCTTTATAGAAAGGCAGAGATTTTGATAGAAGTCTCTTAAAAACATTCATAAAGCAGATATTGTTCATAAACTTCTTTTAAAATGTAATCAGCTCATTAAATAATAGTTAAATATTGGTAACTGCTTCATTTTATAGGTCTGTAATAATTTTTAGGCAAAGAATTCACATAATAGTTTTAAATGAATCATTAAATACTCTTCCTTTATTGTAATTATAATATCTAAGTCCTAAAAGGGTGTAGCCAAATAGTGGTATCAGTAATGCTCTTATGCAATATAATTATGTGCTGGCATTTGATTATTTGGCTATCGTGCACTGGAGAGTTTAAAAAAATAGTTTTTGTCCATAGATGAGAAATGCCTTCAAAACAAAAACCCAGCCCCTCCCAGCAACTCTCCTTTGCTAGAAAGTCTGGTTTGGTTCAGAAAATCAATGGCAACTCATTCCTAAACAGAACCTACATTACTATTACTGTTCTCCTTTCTCAGGGACTAGATGCAGGAGTGGGGAACCTGTGGCCTCAAGGCCACATGTGGCCCTCTAGGCCCTCAAGTGTGGCCTTTTGACTGAATCCAAACTTCACAGAACAACTACCCTTCATAAAAGGATTTGTTCTGTAAAACTTGGACTCAGTCAAAAGGCCGCACCCAAGGACCTAGAAGGCCACATGTGGCCTCAAAGCCGTAGGTTCTCCACCCCTGGAGAGGACTTTAGAGAAAGTTCTTCACTGTGTTAGTTCACTTGTTTGTCCATCCATCAATCCATCCATCCATCCATCCATCCATCCATCCCTCTATCCATCCTTTAATCCATCATTCTATTTGGCAGTTCCTTAATGCCCAATGACTACAAGACATTTTGGGAGTGCTATGATGACTACCTAGAAGCTTATGACATGGGTCCTGCAAATTATTCATCCAATCAATGAATTGCCAATCAAATTAAATGTCTACTTATATGTTAGGTACTGGGTTCAACAAAATTGAAATAATGTCTAACCTCAAGCAGCTTATAATGGGAAGCAGCATGTGTGCAAAAAAGCAAATATAAATTATGGGGACAGGAACAGAGGGAAGACCTGTGGTTTCATTGGCATAATGAACTCTTGGGTGAGGAAACTCCCCGTATCAAGACAGATTGGTACCTTTCCGGCAAATGATAAGAAAATTGCCTGGAACACTTGAGAAGTTAAATGACTTGACCAGGGTCACAGAGCCAGCATGTGACAGAAACATGACCTAAGTTTCTAGCTTTGAGACCAGCTCCTTATTCATTGTCATTGTTGTTGTTGGATCATTTCAGTTATGTCCTACTCTTTGTGACTCCATTTGGGCCTTTCTTGGCAAAGATACTGAAGTGGTTTGCCATTTTCTTCAGCTCATTTTACAGATAAAGAAACTGAGGCAGACAGGGTTAAATGACCCCCTCAGGGTCACAGAGCTAGTGAACTCATGAAGATGATTCTTCCTGATTCTAAGCCCAGTGCTCTATCCATTGAACCACCTAACTGCCCATCCTTATTCATCAGCCAAGGTAATTTTTTTTTTGGGGGGAAACTAGCCTCCAGTGGGAATCAGGAAAGTACGCATGTAGGAGATGACTTGAGATATGCCCAAATCACTACAGCACAATACATTAAGCCTTTAAAACATATAAATAAGTTCTGTAAAAAAACGTGTGTCTAGGATGTGATCAGTTAGTGCCATAAGTGTACACAAAGTGTCATGTGAAGCCAGACGACCACTTCCCCTCACGCTTTAATGGATAGAGTACGACAAACAGTGTATCACAAATCACTAGCCCTACTTCTGTTCTAGCCCGCACAGGATTTAGGAGAGCAATAACTGTGGAGAAAGCTTGCTTTCTTTGTCACCACCCCAACTGCTGACCAATTGCTACCAGTGTAGAGTTAAGCCCCAAAGTCCTGGTTGTGGCAGCACTGCCTCTTCCCTCCCAGACACATCACCGGTCCTTCTAGCCTCACCTTGACAGCCATCATCCTAGGAAGCGACCCCTGTGGAGACATCATTGGGCAACTGTTTCTGCGGTGGCTGTAGCAACAACTACCGAAGACCCTGAAAAGAATGTTCTCCCTACCAAGTGCCTGTTACTAGCAAATGATGGTCTGACATCAGAGATGGATATGGTTCTACCCGTGGAAAGGCTGCTAAAGAGCACAGAACCTTTCTATCTGATTTGCAGCTGAAACCTTCTATAAGTGTCATCTTTCCCATTACAATGAGTTTTTTCAGAGCAGTCTTACTTTTCCATCTGTTTCCTTGGCCTTTAGTACAATGTTTTTTTTTTGCACATAGTAAGTGCTTAATAAATGCTCATTTCATCCATCCATTCATTCATATTAAGGTCTTTTATGAAATGATGCTTTAGGAAAGAAAAATAATTCAACTAGCTCTTAAAGCTTGTTGAGTGCTTGATTGATTAAATGAACTGAATGATGAGCTGGGTGATATAAAAATGAATGACGAGTCTCTGCTCTTAAGGAATTTGCAAGCTAGTTGGGTAGATAAGTTTAGAAAAGCCCTGTAATTATAATTTTCAAAAGGAGGAGACAAACAAAGAGCCATAAGATTTCAGAGTAATAGAGCCATTGCTTCTCAGGACAATTGAAACTGTTTCTTGAATATTATTTCTCATTGCTCCTTTTCATGGATTCTTTAGTCCAGTCAAGGAAATCCATCTGTCATCTTTGAAATCCCTGGGAGTGACACACCTTTTCCCCACCTCAGACCACTGGTTAGGCTTCCAGGCCAGCTTTTTTGACTCTACCTCCACGTCTTTGTGCATGCCATTCCAGCTACTTGGAGTGGTCTTTTCTCTCCTTGAAACCATGTGAAATCATTCTTTTTTTGAGAACTTGATCAAAACTTAACTTCTTCATGCAATTTTCTGTCATTAACCACCCCACCTCTGGCTCCTTCCTTTAAAAAAAAACATATTTCTATATTAGTCTTGTGAAAGAAGAAACCGAATAAAAGGGGAAAAACATGAAAATCACAAAGAAAGTGAAAACACCATGCTTCAATCTGCATTCAGACTCTATCAGTTCTTTCTCTAGATGTGGATAACATTTTCCATCACAAGTTTTTTTGCAATTAACTTGGATCATTGTATTGCTGAAAAGAGCTAAGTCAATCATAGTTGATCATCGCACCATGTTGCTGTTACTGTGTACAATGTTTTCCTGGTTCTGCTCCCCTCACTCAGCATCAGTTCATGTAAATCTTTCCAGTCCGTGTAAATTCTTCTGAAATTTGCTTTGGCTGCTTCTTTATCCCATTGTCCCTAAGTGCTTATATGTACTTTGTGCAGATATTCAGAATTAACATGTTTTCATTTATATTTCAGAACATATCAAATATCTGTGATTTTAGCAGTGTGGGATCACTATCCCACTGACAAAATGGTAATATGTCTGTTACTCAGTAGATTAGTACTTAAGTTCCCTGAGGCATATGAGGTTAGGCAACTTCCCCAGGATCAACAGCTATTAAGTGTCAGAGGCACAATTGGCACCCATCTCTTCCTGCCTCCAAGCCCAACATTCTATCCACTGTCTCGGTACTCATTTGATTATTGGTTTGTAAATATTCTGAAATCTCTTTCATGTATTCATTATATTCCCTCAATTTAAAACTCTTAGAGGTTTGAGACAAGGTTTTCCACTCTTACTGTCTTTCCTTCTCATGGCATCTACTTCTGTGGTGCTCAATGCAGTGGACTTCAGCTAATACTAATATCTAATACCCAGGTGGCATTTGAACTGAAATCCTCTGTGGCTTTTGAGAGTTGATTCCAGAAGCCAGAGACTCCAGTTGTCTACGTGGTACATAGACCAGGGGTCTGCTGATAATCAAAAGATGGAAAACTAGATTAAGGTGGTTTTCACATCCTTGGGAAGACTAATGGGGGTGGGATGGGGAGTTATCAACGTAGCATCAAGTTGGTATACAAAGTCATGTCTAACTTTTTCAAAAGCTGGAGGACTTAGGCTTTCCACAGCTATCATACATTGCTTCTTAAGCAATTCAATCAACACCACCCATGTAGTTAGTGACAGGGCCAGTTCACACCCATTGGGCTGGAGCATAGCCAAGCCATCAATGTTGAAGCTGTGCTCTGCTGGGCTGGACATGTGTCAATGATAGATGACAGCAGGAATGCTAAATAGCCCCAGTGTGGAGAGCTGAGGCAGCAGTGAGCAGGGCCTATAGGAGAAATGCTATAAAGAATGACAGAGAGAGATGCTTAAGTGGGGCTGCATCAATATTGCAGGAGGAGCCAGCAGATCAGTGTCAGAATGCTGCAATCAGGGCTGGAGTGGCCCATTTTGACATGAGGCAACCTTGCATTCAAGGCATTTGAAAAGGCAGAGCTACAATGAGAGAGCCAGGCGTAAACTAAGCAGTGGAGAGATTGAGCAGAAATGAAATGATGTGAAAATGACTATGGGGCACTCATCAGGTTTCACAAGCACACTGGCCCTCGTGAAGATCAACGCCTTCAGAAACAACCTCTTTGAATGCAAAGGGCAATGAGGGAGAAGAAACTAATGTCAGAACAAATAAAGGAGACCATTAAAATGCTAAAGGAGATGAATGAATAGGAAGGCTTGCCATTCATCTGTTGGTAATACATATTTATTTATTTGTATAGTGGAAATGATAGTATTTTGCTTTTTAAAAATTAACAAAATGGCAGGGGAAGCATGAAAGACTGGATAGGCTACTGGCTTCAGAGTTAGCAAGATCTGAGTTTAAATCTTGCCTCTCAGATAGGTTGTCTTTGTGACTATGGGCATATCACTTAACCCAGCTCAGGGTCTCAGAATCAGGAAGCTGTCATTCAATCACATCAGTCGTGTCTAACCATTCATGATCCTATTTGGAGTTTTCTTGGCAAAGATACTGGAGCGGTTTGCCATTTCCTTTTCCAGCTCATTTTAGAGATGAGGAAAAGGAGGCAAACTGAGTTAAGTGACTTGCCTAGGATCACACAGCTACTAAGTGTCTAAGGTCAAATTTGAACTCAGGTCCTCCTGACTCCAGACCCAGACACTCTATCCACTGTGCTACCTAGTTGCCCCCAGAATCAGGAAGACCTAGGTTCAAGTTCTTCCTCTGACAAATCCTGCTGGGTGCGCTTGGGCAAGTAATTTAATTTCCTAATGCCCCATGAAACTCTGTAAGACCATAAGTAGTAGAGTGGGTAAATTGGTAGTTGGAGTTTCCTCAATGGGAAAGGAAGAAGGGAATAAACAGTTATGTATCACCTACTGTGTGCTAGGCACTGTGATAAATGCTTTACAAATATTAACTCATTTGATCTTCAGATGTTATTGTTTCCATTTTTACAACTGAGGAAAGTGAGGCAAACAGAAGGTAAATAGTTTGCTCAGGGTCACATAGGTAATAAGTGTCTGAGGTTGGAATTGAACTCAGGTCTTCCTGACTGGCCTGACTGGCCAGCATTCAATCCATAGCACCACCTAGTGGCTTGCCAGTGAAATAACAAACCCAGGCTGGAAATACAATAGCCCTGCAAGCATAAGCTATTCATCACAGGACAAGATGGTGTTTTCCTCCCTAGCAGCACACTTAGGCCCCTCAAAAGGAGCTATTCCAAGAGACCATAATTTAATATTTTGTATGTAGGAGTGCTAAGGCTAGATATTAATCATTCGGATTTGCAAAAACCTGCTTCGTGCACAGGGCCAAGAAAGGCTGCCATTTACAATATCCTTCCAAAGCCCTGACCTGAAGTTTCAGAGGCTCCATTGATGAGCTCAAGCACAGACCAGGGGTGAGGTCTGTTTCCTTTAACAGGGGCCAAACTTTGGTTACAATTATTCAGTCGGGATCCTGCAAAAAGAGTCCTTTTAATTGGAATCGGAATTGCTGAAATTTCACTTTAATGAGCTAGGAGATATCAACTTAAATCTTCTTCAAAGAATGTTTGTCTGTGCTGTTTTCTTATAGTAGCGACTTTCTAACATTCAGAGGGCCAGGAAACTCAATGTCAAATAACTGTGCAAAGGGGCTCTTGGACACTTTTCACTAAGTAAGGCCAAGCAAGGGAGAAAATTTGTTAGCTAAATTCCTTATCCTAGTGACACAGATTCTAGAGCAATCAATAGCTGTCCCGGAGCAGCTACTTCCCCAAGGACTGCTCGGCAAATATTTTCAAAAACGTTTTTAGTACATGGTCATTCATAGAGGCAACGAAGCTTTTGAGTGCCATTGATGGTGCAACTGATGTCAGTGGGATCTCACGGCACGGTGTACCTTGCTAAGTCACCTACAGAGGCTGTTTATCAGCATGGAGGTAGTTTGACAGTTCCTCCATCCCTTTCAAGAGGCGGCTGCTGCTTTATCCTCTCCTTCACCAAGGTGTTGGCAACGCCACCTGTTTCAACCCTCACACCTCATAGGTATTTTAAAAAGGTTACCAGCTCCCCCCCCCCTTCTCCAATTTGTGATTCCATTAGTGTAAAGAAACGCCAGGGGCAGTTAGGTGGCTTAGTGGATAGAGTACTTGGCCTGAAGTTAGGAGGACCTGAATTCAAACGTAGCCTCAGACACTTATTAGCTGTGTGGCTCAGGGTAAGCCAGAAGGCAATATTTACTACCTAGCTTAGTTAGGAACTATATCCTCTAGGTTCAATGCCATTCTCCTGGTAATAAATTAAGTTCTTTGGCAGCTCTATTCGTTCTTCCAAGGAATCACTTAGAGTACCTGTTGAAAGTGGTCTTGAAGTATGAGGTGCTTTCTTAAGTGTTGAACTTAGTCTCAAGAAATAAGTAAATAAGTTTCTCTCTTTCTTTCTGTCTCAGACACACACACACACACACACACACACACACACACAATCCCCTTAAAACATAAAATGAAAGTCCCTTGAGGGCAAAGACTGTGTTGTTTATCTCCAATTTCCTGCACGTGAAAACACACACACACACACACACACACACCACACACACACACACACACGAGATCTTGTTTATACATGACTTCTCTTAGAATCCTTAATTTCTTCCAACATTCAGTCAAAGTGACATTTCTAATTTGGTATAGTAAAAATTTCAGGGTATTTGGACTCCAAGGATCTGAGTTCCAATACTAATCTGCTATTTCTTACCTGTATAAGCTTGACCAAATAACCTTCTTTATGCCTCAGTTTCTTCATCTGTAAAATTAAAGGGATGGACAATATGACCTTCAAGCTCCCTTCTAGCTCTATATCTGTGATCCTGCAATCTACAGAAGTCTTCAGTTACCTGTGCTCTACTTCCTCTGGAGAAAGAAATGGAAAATCACTCTAGTATCTTTGCCAAGGAAACCTCATCTACAACATTGGTGTGCTATGATCCATGGGGTCAAGAAGAGTCAGACATGACTGAATGACAACAAATATTTCCTCAAATTGTCTTGTACAGTATTTACCTCTCTCTGGACATTTTATATCCCCAAAGAGAATCAATCAAGGAATTATTCAGCATTTTAAAAAATGATCTTTATGTCAAATACTATCCTAGAAATTGGAGATATAAATCGAAAGATGAAATAATCCTGACCTCAAGGAACTTACATTCCTTGATAAGCTTTTTTGTCTTTTTATCTCTAGCATACACCACAGTGTTTTGCACATAATATGAAGTGTTTGTAGAATTTAATACTACTTTCTCATATCTCTATACAAAGGATTGTCTTGGTATAATACAGTGTTTATTCCAACTGAGTGAGTTTCATGGGCTAAGGAAGGTTTAAAATAAGGACTACCCACCATTGCTGGACCATGCAGTCTTTTAGTGGGATATCAATTTCGGATTGGTCAATATAGCTCTCATAACTACCAGAAAATTCTATAGTAAGAGTGGTCCTGTGTTGAGAAAAAGTGGGGGCTCTGCAGATGAGTGAAAATTCCACTTTGAAGTCCTAGTTTATATTGGGTACTAGGAAGTATTACCCGAAAAGTTGTCTGTAAATTTGGGGGGAACAGATGGCCTAGGGGAACAGGATGGCTTTTCACAGCAGGAACCTCAAAAGAGAAGAGGGATCAGCACCACTGATCAAAGAAACTGGCATCTTAGCAGTAAGGCTAGAGAATAAATAGGCAACGTAATTTTCTGCCATTTCCCTGCCAAAGGTACTGAAGCACAGGGTTAATGAATGTGTGCAACGCACTTTGAAGATGAGAAGTGCTATGTATTATTTCTTTTGCTGCTGCTGTGCTTATGCCTGCGAAGAGGAGAATTTTTATGTCTAGAACTGACAGTTTGGCCCCTTCGAAAGGTGCTAAATTTTGCCAATAGAACAAACATAAAAAAGAAAAAGTGACTTTGTTGATAGTTTCCTGAATGTTAAATGTAACTATGTGCCTTTTTTTTCAAATAAATATCATAATTCAGGATAAGGGCATCTGACCCTTCAAAATTATCAATGGGTGACAGAAGAAGATGTGTTTAGTGTGATTAATGCCTTACAAAAGAAAATAAGCTGCAGCCTTCCAATGTAGCCATATTGCATTTCAAATGAACGAACATTTATTAAGGGCCTACTATAGGCACTGTGCTAGGTGTGGATGCTATATATATATATAAATGAAAAAGTCCCCACCTTCAGAGAGCTGACATTCTCCTGGGGTAGGGGGTAGGGAGAGGAAATATAATACATACATGAGTAAGTAAATACAAGGTAATTTCACAAGAGAGAAAAAATTAACAATTGGCAAGAACGGAGTTATTTTTAATGATAGGTCCATCCACCATTTTTAATCTCCAGGACCATTTCATCCATAAGATGCATGCAATTCACTTTTGTTAGGCAAGGCTTCTAAGGAAGAGAGAGTCTTCCAAAGATTACCATGTCTATCCCTCTACCTATGGTCACTAAATGGCCCAAATACAGGCCACACCTCTGATACTAATAGTGGCCATTTAGAAAACACAGCAGTGTTTATAAAGGGCTTTCTCTACACCACTCTTATGAGGCAGGTGGTACAAGGAGTTGATATTAATCACGTTGGATAGATCCTGGGAAAATAGATTTAGGACTGGAAGGGACCTTGTATGTCCTCTACTCTAGCACTCTCATTTTAACAAATGAAGAAACTGAGGTCCAGGATCACACATATTTAATGGACAGCAGAGCCAGGATTTGAATTCAGGTCTCTGGACTCCAAATCCAGGATTCTTTCCATAATCCCCAAAATGCCTCAGTAAAATGAATTCTTTTTAAAGGGGAAATATGTACCATACAGTTATACATGAGAAAATGGTTACACACAATTATTATATCAAATATATACTTATTCTAAAAGGTTGATGGCTGATCAAGAAGGTATTAAATGGGGATTATTACACAACTTACAGAGCCACATTCAGGAAGAATGATATCATAGCATCATAGATTTAGAGCATGAGGGAGCCTTCAAGGACATGATGTTTCATTTGACAGGTGAGGAAACTGAAGCACAGAGAAATTAAATGACACACCTAAAGTCACACAACTATTAAATGTTTGAGGCAAGATTTCAACCCAGGCCTTCCTGACTTCAGATACCGCAGTCTATCAGTTACAAAATGCTAAAAAGTTCCTACTAGAGGTCAATTGCAAATTCAGTATTTTCACTCCCATCCCTTACTGGGGGCAAATAGGGAGAGGATCAACTATAGCACAGTTAGAAGCTGTACAAGGTTTTGTACAAACTAGATTTGAGGGAAAAAATGAAACCAATATTCCAGTTTGATTGTCTAGGAGGTTGGGTGACCCATCCAGGTAGGTTGGTGAACTGTAAAGGTGGAAGTAAGGAGTTACACTGTGCCCTGGTTAGAGCACAGCTAGGGAATTGTGGTCAGTTCTTGGCCTCACAGTTTAAGAAGGGCACTGACAAACTGGAAAGCTTCTAAGGGAATATTTTATCTCTGGGTGGGAGACACAGCAGGGTGGTATTGCTATTCAAGGATCTGGAAGGCTGTCATTTGGACAACAGACTAGGCTCATTCTATCGTGCCCCAAAGGTGAGAAGTAGGAGCAGTGGCTAAAAGTTTCAAAGAGGCAAACTGGAGCTTCATCATCATTAGAACTATCCCAAAGTATAATAGGATCTCTTAGGAGATAGAGGGACCTTGCATATTAGAGGCATTCAAAGAAAAGCAGGATGACTACTTGTCAAGTGTGGTATGAAGGGAAATCTTCAGTTAGGGCAGATCTTCACTGAAGTGCCACTTTTCATAAAACAGATATAATATATGGCCCAAAATCCCAATCTCTGCTGTTATATAGACCTGGTTCGATCTCAGAGATCCTCCCCCTTCCTTCAAACCTTTCATCTGTTTCCCTATCCTCCCATCATTTTTCACTACCCAGATTTTCCTCTGGAAATCTTGGAATATAGCTGATGTCCACTCCTTCACGTATGTGGATGTATGAGGGCTCCCAGTTACTACACATGCACTTGGGTAACAGTGCCTACTGGGTATAGGACAGCTGTTATTTTACCCTTCAGGAAAAACACAAAACACTAATGATTTGCAGTAGTTCATAATCAAATGACCCAATTATTCTCCTTTCCACCTTCCTTCCAGGTAACTATGCAGTCCTCCAGACTCATAGTACCGCTCTGTGCTTTGAATTCTCCTTTGAAGGGAATAAACTTGAGATTGCTAAGTCCCAACTAGAGACCTGTATAGAACTTCACATACTCCCAGGGAATGGGTTGGTAAATGCCTATGCCAGATGTCCCCAATTCTTTCAAGGAGATACAAGGGACACCTCTATACTCTCTCCAGGAAGATTTAATTAAAGTCCTACTTCCTTGTAATTTCAAATCGTTCAGGGTCTCGTGATCATCTTTCTACACAGGAAAGAACAATCATCTTAGGATATCTAGAGTCAATGAACTCTATAACTAATTACCTTGGCAGGTAACTTAATTAATTTTGCTTGTTAAGTAAATGGAGCTGAGAATCTGAAGGGATAGAGATAGGAAATGGACCTGTGATTTCACTGATATAAGGAATTCTCAGATGAAGAAACTCTAATACAGGCTGGCACTTTCTCTGTGATTTATAGTCTTAGAGAGTTGCCTAGATCAATGAAAGGTTAAGAAACTTTTTCAGGTTCATACAGTCAGTAGATGTCAGAAACAGGACTTGAATGCATGTCCTCCCAGCTTTGAAGGTGGCTCTTTATCCACTATGCCACACTACCTCTCAAGAGAATCTGAAAGGTCAGTGAAAATTCCCAAGAGTGGTTGTGGACTTAGATTCAGACACTCACATAGCTCTCCCCCACCATATGTATCTAGTTAGTGTGAGCCTATTCTTCAAAGCTTTGACATGGAAGAGAGGTTTGTGTGCAAATGTGAGTATCAGTGGAGGATGGGGGGAACACCTATAAAACTTCCAATTAGGGAAGGAAAAGTTGATTATGATGACGTTAAGGTGGCACATTGACTTTACAGAGAGTCAGAGAGTCATTTTCTAGTGTGTCTTGAAGAGAAATAATAATTTGGAAGCTGGGAGTCTTTCAGAGATTCTGGGAGAGGCATGACATGTCTGGTAGAGTTGGCAAGCCTGTCCCCCTCCTCTGCCACTACTGGGGAAGTGAAACTATCAGGGGGAAAAATGGGTACAGATTATACTAATAAACTTGCTACATTAGAGGATAAAAAGAGGAGTGGAAGATCTATTTATGAATAAAGCAAAAGGAATCAAAACATCACGGGATGGCCATAAACCTAAATTATTTAAAACTAACAGGTGCTTCAAAAGAATTTTAATAAAGAAATAATCATGGAATAATGTTCTTAAAAGGAAGAGAAAGTGTGTCCTCAAAGAAGTGAAAAGAAAATGGGATTGACAAGGGGATAAAATGGGAAAATGTATTCTATGACAATTCTACAAAATATAAATTTGAAAATAAATTGTTTTCTCATCTGTAAAATGAGATTAGCTAGATGATCTCTCAGGCCTCTTTGAAATCTAAAATTCTCTCTATGAGCTTACACATTAAATGAATAGATATTAAGAGAATTGATCTTAGTAGAAGAGAAAAACATTACATATCTTGATATAAAAATGTAATGATAGTCATTTAAAAATTTCCCCTTTATAAGTAGTCTTGAATAAAACACCGATGAGGTTTTTTTTTTTTGTTAAAATAGCTTTACGCAAATAACATTCTATTTGTTATTCAGTCATGTCTGACTGTTCATGACCCCATATGAAGTTTGCTTGGCACAGATACTGGACTTTTTTGCCATTTCTTTCTTCATCTCATTTTACAGATAAGGAAACTGAGGCAAACAGGGTTAAGTGACTTGCCCAAAGTCACACAGCTAGTAAGTATCTCAGCTTGGATTTGAACTCAGGAAGATGAGTCTTCCTGATTCTAAGCCCAATGCTCTATCCATTGTGCCACTGAGCTGCCTGAGGAAATTCTATAGAAATATTAAATAATATTCTTCCAGCTATTACTAACATTGTTCATAAAACATTGGGCCTTTTTCTCCCTGACATTATATTTTTGGTTCTGTAGTCCTAATTCAGAAAGCAATAATCTCACAACCACAATCTCTTACTGCTTAACCCATCCTGCTATCTATCTGTGGAGCAGAGGAGTGAGTCTTTTACTCTTTCTACTTTGCCATGATCTTAACCTCTTTTTTTTCACCTGTAACACTGCTATACTATACACAATATTACATTTCCCACCTCCATCCCTTTGCACGTTATTGAACAGACACAGGAAGCCCTCCTTCACCTTAACTTTTTGGAAAGGCAGGCTGCAGCCTGTTTGTAAATGGCTTTAAATGCCCAAATGAGGAGTTTATATTTGATCCTACAGGAAAGAAGGAGCCATTGGCACTTTTTGAGCAGGGAACTAACATGGTCAAACATTTGCTTTAGGCATATCAATTGGGAATCAACATGGAGACATATCAGAGAAATGAGAGACAGGAGGCATGAGACCAATGAGGTGCTATGTGTTAGTTCTGACAAGAGGGGATGAATTAGGATTGTGGCTGTGTTGGATGGAGATAAGGTGGGTTTGTGAGATATTCGGAAGTTGGCTGGACAAGAAAAGGCAACTGACTGAATCGGGTGGAGGGAAGGTTGGATAGAATGCGTAAAATGCCAGTTGGTCTCTGTATCAGTTTGATATATACCAAAGTATATACCTCCAGGGGCAGCTAGGTGGCGCAGTGGATAGAACACCAGCCCCGAAATCAGGAGGACATGAGTTCAAATCTGACCTCAGATCAAACACTTGACACTTACTAGCTGTGTGACCCTAAGCAAGTCACTTAACCCCAACTGCCTAAACCAAACAAACAAACAAACAAACAAACAAAAACAAAAACAAAGTATATACCTCCATGCAGACTGTCCTTGTCTCACTTGCCCAGAGTTAGGTATATCTTTTTCAGGGCAAATAGAAAAGAAAGGAGGTTTCATTTATTTTAACATGCAGAAGTGAACTTTTTCATGATTTGGTATATGTGGTATGTACACACACATATGTGTACATGTGTGGTTTTGGTTCATAAAGTGTAGCACCCAGAACAATGCGGGCCCCAGAGAATGATTTGGCAGGCTCTCACAGGCTCCATCCATCAGTAGAGGAATCTCATTTCTTTATGCCAATTCTCCCCTGCGCAATTAGGGGAAAAGAACACTGGCAGTTTGAATACTGCATGAAAATCTGTGAGGTTTGGTTTGGTTTGGTTTTTCTGGCTACAGTTGCTACTGTGATACCACTGTAATGCCTTATAAGATAGCTAACAATGAACTAGTGTATTGCACTAATTTTGCTTCATGGTTATAAGATTAAATGAACTGACAAAATCCATGGGTAGAGGGTCTCAGTCAACATCCATATCTAGAAACCTCTTGTGCCCCTTATCAAGTGGCTTGTTCTTTAATCTTTATCATGTCCTTTGATCCCTTTAGTACCTTTTTTCCCCCTAGTATATTTTGCAGGTATGGGTCTGGGCTGGTGCAAACTAATTCAAATTCTAAATCCGTAAACTGGGGAATCACAAATAGCAAGGTGCTTTTGAGTAATGAACCTACTTTACCCAGCATAAAACATAGCTCACACTGAGCTCGTGGTTATTTCTAAGCCTGCTATTCAGGCAAATTCAGAGACAACATGAAGGATGTCTAGTATAAAATGTACTACCTTACACTGGCTATAGAAATTTGCTGCAGAAAAAGGGTAATTTTGAAGTCCTACTGCTAACACATACTAGCATTTGTGATCCCAGGAAAGTCATTTAATCTCTCTGTGTTCTAGGCAGCTCTCAAAATTTTTGTACCTTTGTTGCTTTTCATTGGTTAGGGGATAACCAAGTTGTCACTTACCTGAGATCATTAGATCATAGGATTTATGGCTGGCAAGGGCATTAGAGATCATCTAATCCAACCCTCTAATTTTACAAATGAGGAAACAGAGGCTGAGCAACAGAAAATGACTTTCCAAAGGTCACAAAGTCAACTTGACTCCCAAACCAGTGTTCCTTCCACTGTGTCATGTCTAATTTTTTTTTTTAGCATAGCATGAAATGAGTAGCTGGGGCAAAGGCCAGCTACATATAGTATCAACATCCTTTTATCCTATGCCAGAAATCCATTTCCCAAACAAATCTATCCCAAACTTTATAGCTAATGTCAAACAAAAACCTAGAGACTCGCTCATTGTATAAGAAAGCCCTAACAAGCCTATGGGCTTTTGTCTATTCACAACCACAACTCTCATCTTCATAGCAATTTCAACATTATTACTTTAGCTATCAAAAACCTCTTTCCAAAAAATATGTTTGGATAGTTAATTTAGCTTGATATTTTATCAGAACCACAAATCTGCTGCCTTTCCATCCATAGGAATTGTTGCCATTTCAAGTTTCCTAGAGAGCGGTTACTTCAAGAATTCTGGGTCATTATTCCCTAAGAAATATAAAATCACTGGCATATATATGGTGTGGTGTATACAAATATGTGTGTGCATACACATATATACCATATATTATATATATAACATATATATATGCATGTGTTTTAGTATGTATATATACACGTAGAAATAAAAAATGAATTACTATTTGCCTAGAGATACTATAACAAAGGACTCTGGGAAGATAGACAAGGCTATGAAAAAATGTAGTAGTGATATAGAATGATTGCTAAAATGAAAAGGTTTTAAAAGAATCGCCTAGACTAAAATTGTAGAAATAGAGAATGTCAGTGATAAATGATTAAAATCCTATATAGTAATGAAACAAAAAGGGATGTATAAAAGGGCAATTCCTTTTTTTGTCTCAGGGAAGAATGAAATTAAAATTAATAAGCAAAAAAATTTAAAAATTTAAGTAAACCTGTAAAGAGAACCAGAAGAAGAACTCTAACATGTTGGGTATACCCACATACAAGATTTTCATGAGAACTTTCACGAGTCATAGAATGGACAGTCATGGATAATTTGTAATCTGTATCACCAAAGCAGTACCCACATGGATACTGAATTATGGAATTATGGAAGTAATGAGTCATAATCACATTTTTTCCACATATGTCTATAGGACATAAAGATGTAAGAATTGTCACTCAAGGCCAGAATTGTCTATCAAACCCAATATTCTTACAGCAGATCCAAGGGATATATTATTGATATTTTCCCATTTCTTAAATTCAGTTTTTAAGGATCAAAGATAATAATTTGGCCCTAAATAGTTAGATAATGGCAGAAACAAAAAGCATAATGAAATATAGTTACATGTCATACAAATGACTTTAGCCAGTATTCCATCAACCAAAATCATTGTCACTCCATCCTAGGATTATGGGGTACCTTTGAAATCACCAAAGAAAGACTGAATTTTGGGGGAGTATAGTTTCAATATCAAATGCATTTTTTTGTTGTTCAGTAATTTTTTACTTGTATCCAATTCTTTGTGACCTCCTTTGGGTTTTTTTTTTTGGGGGGGAGTGGGGCAAAGATACTGGAGTGGTTTGCCATATCCTTCTCCAGCTCATTTTACATATAAGGAAACTGAGGCAAATGGGGTTAAGTGACTTGCCCAAGGTCATACAGCTAGTACATGTCTGAAGCAGATTTAACTCAGGAAGATGAGTGTTTCTGACCCCAGCCCTGGCACTCTATGCACTATGGCACCATCTAACTACCCCAGAAAAGTAGAAGTTAAAGTTTACATAAAAGCACAGTTATAGGAAATTGCATGAAACAATAGGAATAGAGATTAGAAAGAGGATTTGTATTATGATATTTTTAATATTCTGTTATAAACATAAAGAATGATACTATAAGCAAATCAGGAGAGCAAGGATAATTTACCTGTCATATATATGGATAAGAGAAGAATTTATGACCAATCAAGAGACAGAGAGCATTATGAGATATAAAATGGATACTTTTATTACATTAAATTAAAAAGGTTCTGTACAAACAAAATCAACACAGACAAGATTAGAAAGAAAGCAAAAAACTGGGGGAAAATTTTTTATAGCTGGTGTTTCTGATAAAAGCTTCATTTCCCAAATATATAGAGAACTGAGTGAAATTCGTAAGAATACAAATTGCTTCCCAATTGATAAATGGTCAAAGAATATGAACAGGCAGTTTTCAGACAAAGAAATCAAAGCTATCTGTAGTCATAGGAAAAAATGCTCTAAATCACTATTGATTAGAGAAATGCAAATTAAAACAACGCTGAGGTTGTTTAAAAACAACCTATTAGATTGGCTAATATGACAGAAAAGAAAAATGACAAATATTTGAGGGGATGTGGGAAAGTTGGGACACTAACACAGTTGGTGGAGTTGTGAACTGATCCAACCACTCTAGAGAGCAATTTGGAACTACGCCCAAATGGCTATAAAACTGTGCATACCCTTTGACCTAGCAATGCCATTACTAGGTTCGTATCCCAAAGAGATTTTTTTTTAAAAGGAAAAGAATCTATATGTAAGCAAATATTTTTAGCAGCTCTTTTTGTGGTGGCAAAGAATTGGAAATTGAGGGGATGCCCATCAATTGGGGAATGGCTGAACAAGTGGTATATATGATTGTAATGGAATATTACTGTGCTACAAGAAATGATAAGCAGGCTGATTTCAGTAAAACCCAGAAAGATTTACATGTACTAATGCAAAATGAAGTAAGTAGAACAAGGAGAACATTGTACACAGTAACAGTAAGATTGTACAATGATCCCAACTGTGAATGACTTAGCTATTCTCATACAATGACAATTCTGACAATTCTGAAGGACTTATGATGAAAAATGCTATCCACCTCCAGAGAAAGACCTGGTGAGTCTGAATGGAGATCAAAACACACATTTTAAAAATACCCGTTCTTTTTCTTTTCTTTCTTTCTCAACATTACTAATACGGAAATAAGTTTTGCATGATGGCATACTTATAGCCTGTATCAAATTACTTGCCTTCTCAATGAAGAATGAGGGAGGAAGGAAGGTAGAGGAGAAAATTTTGGCCTTAAAATTTTTAAAAAAATGTTAAACTATTTTACATGTAATTGGAAAAAAATGAAATATTTGAAGAAAATAATTCTGTCATAAGAATATCAGAAGAATTTTAAGAGAGACAGTTGAAAGAGTCTAGAAATGATGGCGGCATTTCATGGGACTATCACAGAAAAGAATCTTTCTAAAAAAAATTATCACTATTCGGTCATATAAAAACACCACCTTATAAACTTCAATGAGTAGCGATTTCATTTTTATGGTAAATAGTTCCAGTGGCACAGACAGTAATTCATTCAAGCTTGCCATCCTGTTTGACTCTTGCCAAAGTTCTCTCATAAATCTACCATATGGGGGCACATCCAGTGGGTGGGGAGCTTCCTTGCATTCAACTTATGTGTGGTGAAAAAGGCCCTCCAGCTTTCTCTCATTCAAGCAGAGCCTATTCTTTTATTACGAATTCAATCAGCAGGGAATGTGTTAAGCTTTTGCCATAATTTTGGCTTAATCATAACTAGAGGTTTTATGTTATTGCTAAGAAGAAAACTTACTGGGGTGATGGTGATAAATTGAGATTCTCCCTCAAGCCCCATGGCTTCCATTTGGCTCATATCTGGATAGCACACATTGCCAGCTCAGAGAAGAATATCAATGAGGTAAATTTCACTTTCCCACATTCACAGAAGCAGGAAGAAAGGGACAACAAATTCTAACCAATGTGCTTTCCTATTTGAAGAAAAGGGGGAATTTTTTCAGCACATGGGGAAAATACTTATTTAGTGAATAAATGAATGAATTAACAAATGAGTCTCTCTTTGACTGTAGTCAGTTAAGTCATAAAGAGAATGATCTTCATAAGAGAAATTGTTTTAATCATGATGGATACACCTGGATCCAGGTGTTACTTTTTTAAATAAATGCTTCTGCTTTTCAGTTCATTTTAACAAGCATTTCTACTTCACTGAAGTATTTCTTTCTCCCAAATTTAGTGAGACACCAGAGTTTCTAGTCTTTTTATGATTTATCACTTCCGACAATTAAACCAGGCTATACAAACTCATCTGAAAAAGACTTCTTCTCATTAAAGCTGTGACCACAAGAGAATAGTCAGTTTAAAGCAAGTCTTCTGTTAGCAATGATTGAGTTCCAATGTGTCTCTTGGGTGTCTCTGTAGCTCTAGAGTTGGATTGTTCCTATATTAAAAGAGCCAGGCAAGAGATGTGTCACTTGATGGATCAGCCTGGGCCAATACATCACTGTTGTGTCCTGTTGTTTAGAGAGGCAAGGTTTCAACTGAGGGAAATATTTCTATTTCATTTTATGATATCATTTGATATAAATGACAGTGACTTCCTCTTTGGGCTTATGAGACAACATGAAGTTACTGTCACACACTTCTGTCATCTTTATCCATTCGGTGAGGACCGAGATTAGGAACAGGAAGGACAGAAACATGTCTCTTACTGACAACAGAAACTGAAAGTCTAAAGTGGAAGCCAAGGCTTTTCTGAGAATCATTAAGGTTCTTTGGAAAATTTAAACTCTGGATATAGCCAGAAGGAGTTTTCCTTCAGTAAGATGGGAAAAGACATAGATAATACTACCATGTTGGATGAATTCAAATTATTGACTTTAAAAATTTGCCTTCAGATAATTTGGAATCTTAATTATGAATTGTCACCTTGGATGGACATCACAAAACTCACCCAGGACAAGGAGCATGAAAGGTATCTTCAAATCAACTTTTTAAAACAAATTCAGTTGTGCATGTGGAGGAGACCATAATACATAAAGCCCATTGTGTAGGAAAATTTAGCACATGACCTTGTGTAGGGGAGACTAACAACTATGGGTGGAGCCATTGTGGGCCACTGCTGACGGGGCTGCTTTGGGGAATGGAGTATAGAAGCTGGAGGATGAGGGGGAGGAGGAAGCACTCCATATGGTTACTTCCTAACTTGACTGATCTCGTTGCTACCTAGGTGTTAAGCTCAGTTTTTCCTACACTAAATTCCTGTGCTATGGGACAATTCCCCAGATATCTCCTACTAATTGCAGTTCCAAATATACTGCTACACTAGCATTACTATCCTCATTACGGAGCTAGCCTTAGCATTTCTGATGGCTAGAAAGTACTGTCACTGCCATGATATAGTAGTGGATGGCTGCCATTTTTTAGTAAGCAGGCTTTGGGGGAAGGAAATTTATCTTTTGGCTATAAAAAGGAATCTTACTACTACCTATATTGTGGTGCCAAAGTCTGGAAATGGAATGTTAAAAGATGACAGATGTGAAACATCATCCTCTCTGCTGTCAATAGCCTAGACTCCTGTTGTATGTGAAGCATAAGGAAAGCTGGCATTTTTGAATCACACATCATGTATGTGTGTGTGTGTGTGTGTGTGTGTGTGTGTGTGTGTGTGTGTGTGTATACTTATTTGGAGAGAAAAGATAACCAAAACCAAAAGGCAAAATCTGATATTTAGTGAAATTCTGCTTGTGTCTAATTGTCAGGAGAAACTCGTCATTGGCTCATTAATAAACTTGGCAATGCACATAAAGGTGATCAGCACTTTCCAAGGATTTCTATAGCCTCAAGTTACTGGACCTAGTTTTTTCTAAGGTACTTGATTTTACACAAAGCAATAACTTTTATTTTTGTTCTTAGATTGCTAATTCCATAGGAATTAGGTTGAACATTGTTGGGTTGCTGATTTATATTAGTTCCCCTCCCTCTGCCTCCATTTATTTAAAATTTTAACCCGGATCTATGATTTCATTAGAATGTTAAACAAATGTTCCAGTGAAAGTTGCATATATTTTAATAAGTGTTCCACATATTGTGCTTTACTGTTAAAATTTAGTTGACATTTATTAATTAACATTTTTCATAATGTTTGTTACAGCTATCATGTTAATTTGAGGTCACATTTATAACATTATAGTAAACATATGTCACACACACACAGCTCACCTTTTATTACATTAGATTTCCTTTAGTAATCTAGGGGAAATTGTGGAAAGACTAAACTCTGAAAAATCCTACACATAGGTAAGCACATGAAAATTAGCTGAATGAATGAATGAAGTTTATTCTACAGAAAGAGTCCACAGTCAAGCAAGCATTCCTTGTCAAGTGACAACTTGCCTTCACTGTCTCTTTTCAAAAATTTTGTTTTAATTCCCCCCCAATTAAATGTAAAAACAATTTTCAACATTTATTTTTAAATTAAGTTCCAAATTCTCTTCCTCCTTCATCACTCTTCTCTCTCCCTGTTGAGAAGGGCAAGCAATTTAATATAGGTTACATACATGTGTAGTCATGGAAAACATATTTCCATGTTAGTCATGTTGTAAAAGAAAACATAGATCAAAATAAAAACCCAAGAAAAATAAAGAAAGTTAAAAAAAAGTATTGCTTTGATCTACATTCAAACCCCATCAATTCTTTCTCTGGGGATAGATAGCATTTTTCATCACAAATCCTTGGGAACTGTCCTAGACCACTGTATTGCTAAGAATAGCTAAGTCATTCACAGTTGATCATCTTACAATAGTGCTATTACTGTGTACAATGTTCTACTGGTTCTACTCATTTCACTTTCCATCAGTTCATGTAAGGCTTTCCAGGTTTTTCTGAGAGCATCTAACTCATTATTTCTTATCTGCTTGTATCTTTAAGACTGACAAAGTGCTTTCTTTAGAACAACTTATTAGGTGGGTAGTGAAACAACTATTATTATTGACTATTTTCCAAATGAAGAAAAGGAGGCTCAGAGATGTTGTCACCAAACTATTAAGAGGCAGAACGAGGATTTGAAACAAAATCTTCAGGCTACAGACCTAGGGTTCAATGCTTTTTCTGCCAGACAGCCCCTTAAGAGGTGTTGGGAGAAGGGAATAAGCATTTATATATGGCCTACTATGTCCCAGGGACTGTGCTAAGCATTTTACAAATATCTATTTGGTTCTTACAATAACCCTGCAAGGTAGGTGCCATAATCATCCTGAGGAAACTAAGGCAAACAGAGATTTACTCAGGGACACAAAGCTAGTGTCTGAGGCCACATTTGAACTCAGGTCTTTCTGATTCCAGACTCAGTGTCCTATCTGCTGAGCCACCTAGATTCCACCGAATATCAAATACCAGGAGAGGCATAAGGACGGGGCATTTCTTGGAGTCAGGAAGATGTTGGTTCGAATCCCTCCTCGGTGATCGTGGACAAGGACCTTTCTCCTTGTTTCCTCAACTATAAAATGAGAGGGTTAGACTTGGTGGCTTCTCAGCCCCTTACCAGCTCTAACTCTGTGATCTTTCATAGTTTGGACTATTGCTCTTTCTATTTCCTCCTGTTTTCCCCAGCTTAGGTTTGGTTCTTGCTCCTTCCTGCTCCCTTGGATTTGGTCCACTGTTTTCTTCCCTTCTCTTGCATCAGATACTCTATTGCAAATGCTGCAATTTTTAATGTCCCTAAAGAATTTCTGCTTTAGCAGGTCATGAGGATGTGGGGCTGCTGGCTATTAATGTCTTATATCCTGTGCTACATGGAGATATATTCTCAAGGAGCCATCTACCCAGTGGCCATTTCTACCCTTCAGTGGGTCCCAAAGGAAACTGTTTGAAAGTCAGCTACCAGCATCTAATCTCTGAAAGACCATTCCTACCTAACTCCCTAAGGTAATGAGCCTCATTATATTAAAAAAAAATGCACAAGGATCTTTTTCTAAGACTTGTGATAATCAAGACAAATATTCTTCTTAAATAGCAGGTCTCTTTTAAATCACAGTTGCCACTGGGATCAGCTGGGGAGTTCCTTAGCCTTCTATGGGGATTTAAAGCAAACCATAAGAGATGCAGTGTGTGTGGAGGGTTGGGGGCAGGGTAGAGAGAAGGAAACAAGAAACATTGAATCTGAAGTGAGAGGACCAGGTTTCAGATCCTATGTGACCATGGCAAGCCTCTTGACCTCACTGGTCCTATGTTTTCTCACCTGGAAAAGGAGAGATTTGAACTAGGTGAGGTTCCTAAGATGCCTCCCACTCTACTAGCTCACTGTAAAGAGCCAGTTCCCTGTCACTGAGACTACCACTGTAGGGTAACATTTTGGGGCACTGTCAATGACTTTGCTAGCTCATATTTCATACAGATTTTCACTGACTGTATATAAGCATTAATAGCCTTTGTGAGGGATACTTAAACATGTCTCACAGCCCTTTTCCAAAACAGGATCAAGCAGTTAATTATACAAGCATTCTCAGGATGCTTTCACTAAATGTATAGTAGTTTTGTGGTCAACAGAAGTCTTCACCTGTTTGTTTCCAAATGAAATCCTCTAATTGTACCTCTTAATTATATGCATGAGCACCACCAAGAGGAGCACTCCACAGGGAATGTGAAAACATTGGCAGGAAAATTCTGGAAAGAGGAAACTATTAATGCTATACACAAATTCCAACTCTTTGGATTCACAAAGATAGGAAAGGAAGGGAAGTGAGGAAGAGGACAAAGAAGGACCATTTGGGCCATATCATGTTTTACTGTTGAATGTTTAGGTGAAGTTTTTGGTTAATGTTTCTCATGATGTAATGTAATTGTAATAAATGGGCCACAGTGTAATTGGCCAAAATTATAAGGTGAATCACAGATAAGTCACTTAGACTGATCTGCCATCCAGATCAGTGGATGTGTGGAGCCTGAAGCCTTTACTTATTGGGGCAGAATTATATATTGAGCTTTTGTGTGTGTGTGTGTGTGTGTGTGTGTGTGTGTGTGTGTGTGTGTACATATTTATATCTATATATCTTTTAAAAGTCACAATCAGTTTTTTTCTTGTTTTATTTTTTACTAAGACTCTAAAATCACACATGGATAATGTGGGACTTATTTTGGTTGATTATACATATTTGTTATATGAGTTTTCTTTTTCTTTTTTTTTCCTTTTAAATGGGGGATAGTGTGGACAATGAGAAAATAAATGCATGTTAATTAAAAATAGGATGAAAGAAATTAACCAAATCAAAGTATGATAGATGTAGAGTTGGAAGAGACTTTTGAGGTGATTCTGGTTATCTTTTCCTTCGAGAGATGAGGAAATAAGCCCAGAGAAGTTGAGTGAAGTAAGGTCACACAGACAGGCAAAGCCAGGAGAAGAAATCAGGTTCTTTCAATTCAAATCCAGTGCACTTTCTGCTACACCTCACAAAAGGGAGCATTAAGCATTTCCTGGTATTAGCAGCTAGTACCATTTAAGATGGGACTACCTCCTGGAATTCATTCTTCTTAGGTCTACAGTCCACTAGTTTTGAGATATTTAGTAATCATCTCTCTGCCCATCCATAACCTCTCAGCTTCGGTTATTTTCAAATCAATTTCAGTAACTAAGTAACCCTTCAAAAGAAGGGAAATAAGGTTCTTGCCCAAGAAAAGGAAAACATGTTATTATGATATCATTTGCTCTAATGAGTCCATCAGGTTCTTAGAAAAAGACAACTTTGGGAACTTCTAGTTGTGACATTTAAAAAAGTTTTGAGAGACATAGTTTCTGGGTAATTAATCATTTTATTAATAGTGATAGCATTTTATTAATAAAAGAGGTCAGAGCACTCTCAAATGCCAAAGACAAATCATGGTGGTGGGCTCACAGTTCATATACCCTTGGAAGAGTGAGTGTTCCTTCGAGTGGCAATTAACTTTGATTGGTTAACAATTCGTAAGAGAATGAATATTATAATGAGAGTTAGGTTATACTCAAATCAGAGTCTTGAGGTATGTGACTCTGAGCACCAAAATCTTGTTCAGAGACTTATCAATTTCCATATCACCTGTCTGACAAAAGGGAAAATCCACATTTCTCCAGCCCTGTCTGAGCAAACACAATGACCAGGAATCCAACCATTTGCCTAAACTTAGAATTTATTTACTGTTATTGATTAGATGTTAGCCTGGGTAAGTCTTTGACCAAGATTTTCCACGCTAATTGATTTCTGGATGAAGAAGTAGGAAAAAAACCAACAAAAACCCTTTAATCCTAATCCAATAATTGGTTATTAATGTAAGAAATAAATAATCATTTATCTCACAATTAAGGAAACACCCTCTACTAATGCAGCTTAGAACCTCTCTGCAATTTATCATTTTCCAGAGTTATCTAGAGTGTGGAAAAGCTAAGTGACTTGCCCATAGTTAAATAGCCAGGATATCCCAGAGATGGGACTTGAACCTAGGTCTTCCTGGCTTCAAAGTCAGCTCTCTATATACTATACCTAGTCTCAAGTAATTTCTGCCAAGTTTCCCTTTTCTTTTGAATGGTCTAAATTAATCATTCTTTAAAAATCACATACTTGCAGCCATCTCTTTCCTATTATTATAATTATTAAATCATTACCAGTACCAGAACTAGCCAAATCTTTTTTTCTTCTGCTGTTCTTCTCCTTTTAAAAAATTCTAATATCTTCTACTTTTTGACCCTCTGTTTCCTTCCCCCCCCCCCATTTCTTCTCCTTAATTAACTTTCAACCTCTGAGTGCTGGCAGAATGAGTGAAAAATGAATTATTTTTTCTTTGCCTCTTCTCTTCTTTTTATGTAGTTATCTACCTAACCTTACCCAAACCCCTAATTTAAAATACCACTATTGATTTTATTATTGAGCTATTCTTATAAACAATAACTCAAGAAAAAATCTAAAATATTTGCTGAATTGAAAAAAAAATACTTTAAGGAACTAAGTGCCCAAATGGCTTATTTGTTCTGTATCTTCCTCTGCTTTCCCTGTCTGTACACTTACACAATGTTGCTATTTGATGTGTACGTTGTTATAGTCAATGTGCAACATGGTTTTAATTCTGCTTTCTTTGCAAGTCCTTCCATATTCCTTTAGTCTTCCTATTTGTGGTGCAATATCATTCTATTATAACCATGGAATCGTGGATTTAGAGCTCAAAGGGACCTTCAAGGTCATCTAGCTCAGCCCCTTCATTTTACAGAGGTGAAGGGAGCTGCCCAAGGCTATAGAAGCAATGAAAGGGAGAGCCAGGGTATGAATCATGGTGCTCAGACTCCAAAGCTTTTCTCACTGTAACCAAGCTGCTTTTACATAATAAATTGGACATATAGGCTGTTTCCAGTTTTTCACTATTACAAATTAAAGTGCTATCAATACATTCGTGTGCTATAGAGAAATTTATTTTTCCTTTTACTATTATTTTTTAGAATACAATCCTAGCAGTTGTATGAGCAGATTAAAGAGGCCACTAGGTGGTATGGAGGATAGAGTGCTGGGTCTGGAATCACGGATGATGATGAGAATGAGGATGATGATGATATTTATATAGCATTGACATTTATATAGCATCTACTGTGTGCCATGCACTGTGTTAATGCCTTTACAAATATTACCTCATTTGATTCTCACAATAATCTTGGGAGGTAAGTACCATTATTATCCCCATTTTACAGGTGAGGAAATTAAAGCAAACAGGGGCTAAATGAATTGCCCAAGGTCACGTAGTGAGTAAAGTGTTTGAGGCTAGTTTTGTACGTTTGTTGCTGATATCCTTCCCTAATTTGTTCCTTTATTTTTTCGCCCATCCTAAGTATACCATCACTTTGGTGGCAGAATTGATAGAGGTCAAGAGTCGGGAAGACCTTAGTTCAAATCCAGTATCACATAAATGCTTATTATAACCCTTCCTTTCTTTGCTTCCTTTTCCTTCTCACTTTGGCCTTCTGTCTCAAGGTACCATGTTCTACCATCCAAGGACTGTCCCTGGTCTTTATTCTCCTCTAGCCTCCATTAAAACATGCCTGCCTAGTAACTCATTGCCTTAGAAAGCCCAAGAAGCACAGCTGATAAACTGATCTCTGCTAATTCGCTAAAGGTAGAGGGTTAGAGGGGTTGATGGGGCAGCTAGGTGGTATATGGATAGAGCGCCAGGCCTGGAGTGAGGAAGACCCATCTTCCTGAGTTCAAATCTGGCCTCAGACACTTACTGGCTGTGTGACCCTGGGCAAGTCACTTAACCCTGTTTGCCTCAGTTTCTCATCCATAAAATGAACTGGAGAAGGAAATGGAAAACCACTCCAGCATCTCTGCCAAGAAAACCCCAAATGGGGTCACGAAAAGTCAGACACAACTGAAAAATGACTGAACAGTAACAAAGAGGGTTAGAGGGTTAAACAACATATAGAATTTAACTGAAACTTTGTAGAGATGGGGGTGGGGTATCTACCTCTTTATCACATAAATCCAAAGGAGTGACTTCCATGGTTAGCATTTCAGACTAGATAGGAAGAAGGCATGATGATGTGGCAAACTTGAGGGAAGATATTATTAAGTAAGGGGTATCATGTCCTTCAAATTAGTCTTTTTATATGTCTTGTTTGGTACTGTTTTAATAAATGAATTTGATTGATTCAGCTGAAGAGTCTACTTTACAAAAAGCCTCCAGAAGATACGTGGTCATGAGGAATGTTATGTTGCTATATTATACAATTGCTTCAAAATCTGAACTGATCTCATCCAGGATCTAGTCCCTGGAAATCAACTCTAGAACAATTGGCCATAGCATTATAATGGAGTTTTTACTTTTATTTTAAAAATGGTTACATTCCCTCCCTCAAGCTTACAATGCCTCATTGCAACACTGCGAGAATGCAAAAAACATTGAGTCTTCTGAATATAGCTGTTTCCACTTTAAAAAAAGGCTGAAGAGGAAATTTTAACATTTTCATTTGAAATATTTAAAAACTAATTAAACATTGTTTTGTTTTCACCATTTCCCCAGATGCCTTCCTCATTTTCCCCGACAAAACCAGGAAGAGGTGGTAAACAAACTTGGCAGGAAGTAAATGTTTACCTCCTCTTTATGGATAGTTTGTAAATTAATACTGTCGTTTGCAATATGTTATTGCTGTTGGATTTTTCTTTGTTAACTCTATCCTCACTATTAATGACTAATCATTAGTGTTGCCCTTCCTTTGCTAACAATCCAGGCAGGCATTGCACATCGCATTCTAAACCACAGTGTCATTTTGGATCCAACCCTTCAATCCTAGGCAGAGAAATTTCTTACTAAACTCTGTAGGAACAGACCTTTTACTGCAGAGTAAATGACATTTTCATTCACATATTTCCAAATGCATCCCCAACACTGATAAAGCCTAAATAAACTATTCTATTATTCTCTACATTCTATCTGTTTTTACAGCATCTACTTTCTCTCCCTGTTTGAAAAGCAGGATGACTTTGGTCCATCTTCAGTTCTGCAGCTCTTCTTCTCATTTTTGTAATTCTCCAAAGATCATTGCCTACAGCTTAGCATCACAATCACAAAGTCTTTCAGCACTCACAGAGCCAAAATATATCCAGGTTTTGACCCAGGTTGCCAATATCCAGGGACACATTTCTTTCCCTCTGTGGTCCTCTAACCTGCCAAACCTTTGTCTTGTTATCCTGTGTATGCCCTATGCCATATACCATGACTCCTTCAAATCCCTTCCCTGACTTTGCACTGGCATATCCAAGGTCCCATCACTCTCATGTGCCCCTTTCTTGGGACCTATTTTCCTTTACTGTCATGGTCCTTGCTTATCACTTCTCCCTGGCCTTTCTCCTGAAAGGAGGGGATTTAAAAGTTAGGGAATATGGGCTGGAATCTGTTTAGAATGGACTGTCTCCTTTCTCAGCATGACTTTATCCATCCAGGGCCACATTGTGTCACCAATGGCCTTTGGGACCAGTGCCATGTCTTTTACATGGGGTACCCCATATGTGGTCACAAAGAGTTGGACATGACTAAAAAACAACTGAACAACAACAACAAACCCTAGAATCAGCAACAACACGGGCACATCCTGATTAAGGTGGGAGACCAAGGCCTTCCTGCACTCCAGATGAGCCTCCTTCCAATTGAATCCCCCACTCAACCCCACGTCAGAATTTGTGGTTACAATTCTGATAATTTATTTTGTCTACTGACTCATACTCACTGAGGGCCTCTAGGTGCCTGGCTATCTCCTCATTTTTGGGGGGTTCCAGTTCCCTCTTACCCATTGTTTGTTAGTCTCTCTGGTCAGAAGGTAATTCCTATTATTGGAGAAAATATGCAAAAATGGCATCAGCAAAGGGAGCACCCAGTGAGGGATTCCTTTACCAAATCAAGATGGCACCTTCTCCACAACTTATACTCTTAGCAAGCTCCCTAGAGGACAGCAAGATTATATGACTTCCCCAGAAGCACACAGACCAGGCTGTACAAAAGGTGAGACTTGAACTGATGTCTTCCTGACTCTAAAGCTAGTAATCTATACACTGTATTACACTGAGATACCGTGTATATCCATCCCAGTGTGTGAGTTAATTTATCAACCTGAGATTTCCTTCTGTGGTATTTGGTACCTAGAAGATTGGTGTCAATACCTGGGCTGAACAGGGACCCCAGGGCAGGAATCTGCTTTATCTAGTTAGGCCCCTATCACTGTGTGACCAAGCCTCATCAAATTGCAAATGAAACCAATCAACCTATGATAACTTAGGGTTCTGTTAACCAGTGTAAGCTTGAAATGGGTCAGACTCAGCCATTCTCTTTTAGTCCAGAAGGGGCAATGTTGAGCCAGGAAGTTAGTCCTTGATGGTGGATAGTCTGAGACAGGCTTTAATCTTCAGGATTCTCTCTCTCTCTCTCTCTCTCTCTCTCTCTCTCTCTCTCTCTCTCTCTCTCTCTGTCTGTCTCTCTCTCTTTCCTCTGTCTCCCTATCTTTTAAATTTAATCTAATTTTATAATTAATAAAAATTTATTTTCTCTCCTATCCCTGCCAGCCTGGATCGTGGTGGTGGGGAAACTTTTATAAGACATGTGCATAATATATCAGAACAAATGCCCTCGTTGGCCACATTCAAAAAGATCTCACTTTTCTCCCTGACTCTATCACATCTCTTTCACTTCTCAATTCTCTTAAAAGACTTTGCCACTATTTTGTATTTCTCCTCAATGCCTAGCATAGTGCTTGGCATATAGTAATTATTTAATGATTGCCCATTGATTGATTTTCTGTTAACTGCCCTGACTTCCATTTGTTGTACATGTCCATTTAAAGTCTGAGCTCCTCTGAGGGCTCTCTGTTCCATCATTCTGGTTTCTTTTCATGTGTTTCCCTTTTCTTCCTCATCAGGCTTATTCATGCTTTTTCTTCAAAATTTAATTGTTGAGAGCCTCCTATCTGTTTTAAGTTAACTTTTTTTTTAGAGCCTCTGGTCATGGGATCAACTTGACTTTAATCAGAACTTTTTGGAATCGGTTCTCTTAAAGTCTAATTCTCATTGTTTATTACTCAGACTTTGTGCATTGGTGAATGGATGTCCAAGGGCATAAATATTTTTTTCTGTCTTTTTCTTAGTTATTTTCTCTTAGAAACTACTGGACACTTCCATTCCCGTTCTCTCTATTTCTTACCTGTTTCTCTCTAAGTTGTCTAACATATTTGTTTTTTGGGTATTGTTCTCCCTCTCCCTTCCCCTTTCATTTTCACTTTAAAGTTCTCTTGATCAGATCACTTAAGCCTGCAGGGAAACATATTATTCCCAGTGAAACTGTCCTCAGATCACATAAAATAAAAGACTTTATTTTCACTTAAGAATTGCATCCCAAAGATATAAGAATATTAATCAGTATCATAAAATCTCTTTAGATTAAACTCTACCGCCTTCTCTGGCCCTTCTATCAACCAATTTTCTAATTTTATACTGATAATGTCTAGTTACTGGTTAGTCACATGGATCTAGATACAGCCTCTGGAAATGACAAAAGTATATTCATTTAAATGCCTTGTATTGGTTGAATCTTTCAAGTAATTAGCTCATGAAGGGGAAAATTGGTCAATTCCAACAGTGATGTGATGATTTTCTCCTAATAAAGTACTACTTGATTCTCAGTGCCCTCTATGACCAGTTTGGAATGATTGTCAGGATCCCGAGAATGGTAGTTCTATTTTTTCCCTGCATCAGCACTATTTTTTGGAGGAGTGATTTTGAGGCCAGTTGGCATGCTCCAGCATCCTCAGCAGCTCAATAATGAAGTGGAAAAATCCATTACTGCAGGATCCCACAATCATGGAATGAGTTAAAAAGAATGTCAGCAGCCAACCCATACCTCAATAAGGATGTCCTCTGCAAAGTAGTCCTCTGAAAGTCTGATAAGGGAGAACACTCTGCCCCCTGGGGTGGACCATTCTACTTGGAGATACCTCTAGGAACTTAAGGTCATTCCTCCCCCATACACTTTGCGGCCATTTGCTTTTTCTTCCCCTTCCTGCCCAGGCCCCACCCCCTGCCAAAAGAGTTTACAATTGGGGCATCTTATTCTGCTCAAGATTTTTCTACTGAATTGAGATTCAGCTTTGAGAATGTTGTTTACCCATTTGCAGTGTTAGGGTTCCATAAAGCCAGATTTTTATGACATATGTATCTTGTGTAGATTTTAAAAGTTTTAATTATTATTACTTCGAAAAGTAATTTCAATCTCTTGAAAGATAAGTATGACAAATTTAAGCTGCTAACAGCACAGGTCCTTCCTGTAAAGATCAACTCTGAAATCTAGATTAATGCCAAAACAAATCAACACAAACACCTAGGAGATCACAGAATCTTGGAAAATATTTGGTACAACTTACTGACTCAAACATACTGTTTGACTAATTTTCTTTTATCATAAATGGCTATGACTAAGGAATCAAAAGAAAGTTGTGTGACACATCCTTTCTTTCTAAAATCTTAACAACAAACTATTTAATCTGCTTCCTGGTCCTATGATAGAGCATATTTGCTGCCCATATCAAAAGAAAGTTGTGTGACACATCCTTTCTTTCTAAAATCTTAACAATAAACTATTTAATCTGCTTCCTGGTCCTATGATAGAGCATATTTGCTGCCCATTATTGAATCTGGATTTTTGTCCAGGAGCACTAGTTGAAAAGAATGACAAAGTCTCAAGGCCAGCACACAAGGGATAAAGCACTATGGTGAAGCTGGTTGGGGTGGTCAGGCAGGTTGAGTCAGTTACCCTAAGGTCAGACAGCAGGACCAAGTAAAGTTCTTAGTTCCAAGGTTTGAGGAAAGTGTCTGTGATATTTAAAGGAAACTTGTCAAGGGTTGAAGTCAAAGGGTTAATATAATTGAGCCCATGAAATTTGTGTAGCTTTGAACCCTGTCTCTGAAATTGAAGAGTTATGTCACCAATGGACAGCTCACTTCACCTCTCAAGGCAGTTTCCTCAAATATGAATTTTTGGAGGCTGGATCTATCATTTCATCTCGAAGATTTCTCTCCACCAAGGGTAACTGACACTTGATCTATAACTTGTAGACTTAAAGAGTTGCCTAGGATACTGAAAAGTGAAGTGACTTGTCCAGGTTCACACAGCCAGTGGGTGTCAGATAAGGGAATTGAGTCCAAAGCCAGCTCTCTATATCCTTACACCATGTAACAACTCCATCAATTAAAAAGGGATTAACATTCACTTTAATACATAAGTATTATGTATTACACACAAGATGGTTGTGAGGCTCAAGTAAGATAATGTATATCAATAGCTTCAAAAACCTCAGTGTGCAAGATTATCAAAATAACCAGGACTTTGGTGTGGCTTTTGATTTTGTGTGGCACAAAAGAGATTGTTGGTGTACAATGAAAGCACTTATTTTCTGTCAAGTCTAAGCGAAACAGGAACTTACTTCAGCATTGGAAACTGTACCTGCTAACTAAGTCTGAATGTTGAGAAGTTATGTATTTGTACTGCAGTATCCTAATCAATTTACTGAAGAACTCAACTTAAAATTGGGATAATAATAGCTCTGACCTGTCAGGGTTGTTGTGAGGATCGAACGAGATAATATTTGTAAAATGCTTAGCACAGTGCCTGGAATATAGTAAGTGCCATATAACTGTTATTTATTATCATTAACCATTTATTATAATTATTATTGTTATTGTTACTGTTATCTTAATTAATTAATTAAGGAGGCTTTGGTGTAATGTGAAGAGCAATGGATTTGGAGTCAGAGGACCTAGGTTGAAATCTAGACTCTGCTGCTTACTCTCTATTGCCTTTCTGAGCATCAGTTTCCTCACTTGCAAAATTAAGTGCTTGGCCCAAGTTGTTTTCTAGCTGTAAATACTATCAAAAGAATTTACCCTAAACTGCATCCTATTCTTGAGAAGCCTTTGAAACAGTGGGTTTCTGCCAAAATTCTCAGCTTTCATTAATACAGCTTCTTCTGTCATTGGTTTCCCTTCAACTGATGCCACCCTCAACTCATTGCTGCCTCTTCCTTGGCCCTTTAGCTGCTGCCAAACCTCCACTGCTCCATTCACCAGCTGCCACTGTCATCTCATATAACATCATGGTCATCTCTTCTGTAACTCTGACTTCCTTCTCCTCCCCAGTTACAGGCTTCTCTGTTGCCGACTCTTCAACCGACTTCTTCACTGACCCAATATTGAGAGACAAGTGTTTATCTTTATTCTGAATCCTCAAAGCCCTCCCCATGTTATAATTTTTTTTAAATTAAAAAATCCCTTATGGCTGACTTTATTATAAAGAATCCTCGGTGTTTTCAGAGAATTTATAAATCTAGGCATTACCATAACTACTAGGGAATAAGCTGAAATTACCAATTTAGTTCTTTCTTTTGACCAAAGTCAAACTTGGCTTCACTTGATTCATAGATACCTTTGTATAAAAACACTTCCATTGGCATTACACTGAAGACCATTGATTCAGTGTCCTTGAGGTTTAATAATGGGAATTTAACCACACTATCTCCCTCTGGAAGCAAAACAAAACAGAAACCTATTTATCAATTAGCTTGTGTTGAAAAAAAATATATATATAGCAACTGGCACAGAGATGTTTAGCATGAAAGGCCACTTAATGGTGAGCCAAAATGTTCCCCTGCTTCTATTAATTCCTCATCCATTTTCTTGATGGTCAGACTTTGTAGCCAAGTTTCACCTTTAGAAGGCAGATACATGTGGAAAATCAAACTACATTTAGATTGACCAAATATGTTTAGATGTATTTTTGACATTTTGAAGATGTCTCAAAGAATGAGAGATTAACGTTAGAACTGACTTGGCTGGAAAATATTCAATAATGACATGAAAATGTTAATATGAGGATGACCTCTCAAAAACATAGTTAACATCCTTTCTAAAATGTTAACAATGAACTACTTAATATGCTTCCTGATACTATGATATAGCATATTTGCTGCCCGTTATTATATCTCAATTTTTGCCCCATTGTGCTAGTTGACAAGAATGACAAAGTCTCAAGGCCAGGACATAAAGGATAAAGCACCATGGTCAAGCTGGTTGGGGTGGTCAGGCAGGTTGAGGCAGTTACCCTAAAGTCAAACAGCAGAAAAGTTCTTAGTTCCAAGCAAAGTTTGGAAAGAGGCAAGAGTCTAGGATATTTAAAGGAGACTTGTCCGGGGTTGAAGTCGAAGTCAAATTAATAATTGAGCTCATGAAAGGCTGCAGTTGAAGCAGCCAAAAGAAGTTTGCAGCATGTGTTGCCCTGTTAGCTGTAGAAGGCCTTCTGCTGGCTTTAATAATAGATAATTGAGACCTCACTACACAGCCCTGTTTTCTAGCCAGGCTCCCTCTTTGTCATGGATCACATGGCAGGAGCATTTTCTTGGTGAGTAGTGAATACCTAGGGCAGTCTGAACGTATATTTGAAAATTCAGGAAGTTTGTGACCAAGGCCCCTGGTCTCTTCCTCCTTGCTGTTTATAACCCACTGCAGAGTGGATAAAGAAACATGGTCATGGAGTCACTGACACCCATTAGCCTTATAAAAGTGTTGTGAGAGTCATTTCAACACAATTACCCTAGTCTGATCTTGGGGCAGCTAGGTAGTGCAGTGGATAGAATGTTGGACTTGGAATTACAAAGACTCATCTCCTTAAGTTCAACTCTGGCCTCAGACACTTGCCAGTTGTGTGACCCTGGGTAAATCACTTAACTGTTTGCCTCAATTTGTTCATCTTTAAAATGAGTTGGAGAAGGAAATGGCAAATTACTCAATATCTTTGCCAAGAAAACTCCTAATGGGATCACAAAGAGTCAGACATGCCTGAAACGACTGAACAACAACAAATCTGATCTTACATAAAGACAAAATAATGGAATAAGTGGCCAACATCCTTTCTGTCCTAGGTTGTATGCTATGTTATTGTTATATAAGATATAACTAACCCAATCAACTTAAGATATTTTTCAAAAGTAATAAAAGATAATCTTAGGTAGCATCTAAGTTTCTGTAGTGGAAAAGTATCAGCTAAGTTCTAGCACTAACTCATAGTGTGACCTTGTGTAAGCTATTCTACTTCTCTGGCTCTCAATTTAGTCATTGACAGAATATGATCATAGTGATGGTTGTTAACGTCTCTTATAGCTCTTAAGGTTCCCTACCATCATCTAGGAACTCAAGTTTTTATTCTGCAGAATGTAAAAAATAAGATGATTAAAAAGCTAATAGAAACAAAAACAATAATAGCTAGAATTTATATAACACTTTAAGATTTGCAAAGTATATTACATATGCTGTCTCATTTGGTCCTCATAGAAGCCCTGTGAGGTAAGTGCTGCTATCACCTTCATTTTACAGGCAAGGAAACTGAGGCAAGCCTCAGTTAAGTAGCTTGCCTAGGGCCCAAAGCTAATAGGTGTCTGGGACAGGATGTGAACTCAAGGTTTCCTGACTCCAAGTCTTCTGCTCTATTCACTGTGTCAACTAGCTGCCCTAAATATCCCATTAATTCTAAAAGCTCAAAAGGGATGTATTAAGGCATTTTAGAAAAGATTGCAAAAAAGAAGTCTATAGTAAAATATGAACTCACTAATGCACAATTCATGATCATTTGGACAGACTGGGCTGGCTTCCTTTTACACTGAACGTGAAGAAAGTGACTTACTAAACAATTTTTGTTGTTCATTTGTTTTCATTAGTATCTGACTCTTCCTGACCCCATTTGGGGTTTTCTTGGCAAAGATACTGAAGTGGTTTGCCATCTCCTTCTCCAGCTCATTTTCCTGATGAGGAAACTGAGGCAAATAGAGTGAAGTGACTTGCCCAGGTTCACACAGCTATTAAGTGTCTAAGGCTAGATTTGAACTAAAAAAAAAATAGCCTTCTTGACTGTAGGACTGTTCTAACCATTACACAACCTAGCTGTTGTACTGAACAAATAAAGAGAGCCCATCAACTTGAGAGTAAACTTTTCAATCCATTCAGAAACCCACTTATATTAGAAAAAAATGACTGTAATCTTACAAAAGTCTGACACTATTAAATATGAATCATGCATATTTATTCACATGGTTTGAGATGACTGCCTTACACTAATTCAGCCAACGAGTTCTGTTGTTTCCACCACACCATGTCTGTTTCAAATTCACTTGCTGCTATTCAGTCTTGCGTTCTACTCTGTATCATATTTATCCATGTGTTAAGCCTCTTCTTATTAATTGTAAGCTTCCTGAAGACAGAGAATGTCATTTCCCACCTTGTATCTCCAATATGAAGCAAAGGGCCTTGTACATATTACAAGCTTAATAAGTGTTGGAATCCAAATTGCTTCTACTCTCACTTCTGGCATTTATTACGTGTTACTTGGACTTTTGCTACAGCCTTAAAATTGATCTCCCAGCTCCTGCCCTCCAATCTATCTTACACATTGATGCCGGATAAATGTTGCCAAAGGATAGATTGGGTCACTTCAACCCATTACTCAAAATGTTAAAAGGCTCCTTATTATCAACTGAATTGAGGCCAAAAGCCTTTGCCCAACTGTGCTAGGCAGTTCAGGATGCTGTTCTAAACCCAGGTATTCAGATGGCACAAATGACTTACCCAGACCAAGTAAACATAATGTTAATAATATTTACTTTAAAAATATTATTTATTTACTGCTAAGGAGAAGTTGCCAAACACAGGGTAAGGACATATGATTGGGCCCAGTGACAGTTGCAGACAGTCGATGGACTCCTCATGCCTCTCTCTGTTCTCTCAGGCTCATCCTTGGTCTCAATCTCACAATAGCCAATATTAGAAGAGGGCTTCTAATTAGGTTAGAAGAGAAATAACCTGTTTCTTTAACCTCAAATGTTATGTACCGCCATCAAATCAAAAGAGGGTCTACATGACTTGACCCATGAGTATTTTACCTTTAACAACCTTATTATTTTTCCTACTCCCTCTCCTCCTTATCCATTGTATTTCCTTACTTGTTCCTACTTTGATTCTTACAATACCCCTTGCCTTTAGAGTATGTATCTTAGACAAAGTTGCAGCGGGGGTTGGCCAAAGCCCTCCACACACCAACACTTAAACAATCTCTTATCTGCCTCATGTGCCACAGTATCTCTTTTAGTACTGGTACACTGTCCAGTAACAGAATTACATAATCTCAAATTTAGAAGGAACCTCAGAGTTCTCTACTGCACCTTGTACATGAATAAAAGTTTCCTTAGCAGCACACTTGACCAACAGTCATCCAGCCTTTGCAGGATGAGCACTAGTGGAGAAAGCTCAATACCTCCAGAAGCAGCCCATCCCTCATTCTGATGACTCCATTTATTAAGGTTTTTTCTATTAAGCCTAAATTTACCTCTTTGTATCTTCCACCCATTCTTCCTAGCTCTGCTTTTTAGGGCCAAGAAGAATATGTTTATTCCTTTTTTCTTTCTTCATTCCTTCATAAGAGTCATTCAAACACACTTAAACATAGCTGATACATTCCTTCTCCATATTCTAATCTCCAAGCAAAATGCCTCCAGTGTACTGAACCAAACCTCACATTTAATGGCTTTTAGGGCCTTCCTATCCTGGTTACCCTCCTCTGGGTGCTCTCTAGCTTCTCAATGTCCTTGTTAAAATGTAAGGCCCAGAACTGATCACAATGCTCCAGATGCGACCTGACCAAGGGATGATACAGTGGGACTATCACCTCCCTGGCTTGAAATACTGGGCTTCCCTTTACAAAAGGAAGGGACCTCATATATCATCTAGTTCAACTTGTGCTAGAACAGTGATACCTCTTCAACAAACCAAGCAAACCAATCTTTGCTTAAAGATCTCTAGGGAAGAATGACTAACCCCCAAGGCAGCCCATTCCACTTTTAAATGGCTCGAATTCTTAGGATTTGCTTTCCCTTTCATCTTGCCTAAATCTGGGGTTGTGCTAGTGTCAGCTTGAGCCAGTTCTGGAAAAGACTGTTAAATTTTTCTGAAATCAGCAAATGCTACAAATTGGGGCCTGATTTGTTTTTGATTGTCTATATTTAAGGAAGTGATGGAGAAAATCTTAATAATGCAGATCAAATTTAAATGTGAGTCAGTGCATAGGTTTGGTTGTCTGGTTTTTGGTTTTTGGTTTTTTTTTTTTCCCAAGGAGAGCTAGTTGTTAAACATTTGCGGGAACAATCCTGCTTAAATCTATCTTAACTACTTCTACACATTATTTCTATTACTGCCTTCTTTCGTCAACCAGTAAAAAGTTTAATCCTTTTGATGTGACCATTCTTCAGACACTGAAACATAGCTATAATGTACTCCCTCCCCAAGTCTTTTCTTTTCTAGGTTAAAATTCCCTAATTTCTTCAACCAAGTTCCATATGTTGTGATCTCAAAGATTTGTTTGCCCTTCTCTGGAAGTTCCCCAGCTTATTATGCCCTTCCTAAGTATCGTTCCCTGATCATATTCCCTAGATTCTTGCCTCCATACTAATCTCTCTACCTGGGATGCCTTTACCCTCCAGATCTATCTCTTGATTCCTACTCATTTTTGAAGTCCTAGTTCAAATTCCACTTTCTTCACAGAATCACAAAATAGTACCACTGGAAAGAAACTTTGAGATCATATAGTCCAATCTCTTTATTTTACAGATGAGGAAACTGAGGGCCAGAAAGCTAAATTTACTTGGCCAATGCCAAATATCTAATAAGTGAAAAATCTACTGTTGTTGAATGACAGATCTTGGGACTTGAACCTAGGTATTCAGACTCCAAGTCCACTGGTTTTTCAAGACCATGCTCACCAGATCCCCCCGCTCCTCCTTGACTAACAGGAACTCAGGAACATAGATGTAGAGCTAGAAGGAACCTCAGAGATGATCAAATCAAATCCACAAATTTGACATCTGAAGTAACCAAAGACCAGAGAGATTGTGTTACTTGTCCAAGGTCACACACATTGATTTTTCTGCCCTTTGTCATTATACTTTGAGTTTTCAGTATTCATGTTTGATTTCCTGACAGAATGCAAGCTCCTGGAGGGCAAGGTATACTTCATTATTATTTCTATACTTACAACATTTAGAACAGTGCATGGCACATAGAAGCTGCTTAATAAATGCTTGATTATTGATTGAATGACCTCTTCCTCCCCAGCCTCCCTCCACTCTTAGGCTGTAAGCTCCATAAGAATATGAATCAGAATATTCTTCTCTTTAGACACAATAACAGAGAATACAGTGCCTTGCACAGAGTGGATATAATAAACATTTGATGAATTAAATGAACCTATTCATTTTATTCATTCAATAGAATGTAAGATCCTTGAGGGAAGGGGATGTTTTGTCTTTATGTCCCTGTTAACTAGCACAATGTGCTGTACATAGCAGACAATAAATGTTTGTTAAATTTGAGTTAAAATGGGATATTTTCTAGGAAGTAGTTTGTTGACTTAATTCTTATTATGTTTACTATGAGGTAACAAAATTGAATTTCCTTTTAAATATCCTATAATTTAGACATAATTAAATATCCTATAATTTAGGCAGTAGGTGGCACAGTAGACAGAGTGTTGGCTTGGATTCAGGAAAAAGTGAGTTCAAATCCAGCCTCAAGCACTTAGTAGCTATATGACTCTAGGCAAGTCACTTAACCTTTACCTGTCCTAGTTTTCTCATCTGTTAAATGGGGATAATAATGGCACCTACTTCTTGGAGTTGTGAGGATAAAGTGAAATACTATTTGTAAAGTGTTTCACAACCTTTAAAATACCATAGAAATGCTATCTGTTATTATTATTACTTCTCATTAATTAAGACAGCCACTTCTAGTTGTCCAAATAAATAGAAGCTGCTATAAACTGCTTCTTTAAGTAGTGTAAGATCCTATGTATTAAGAATAAGAATTATCCAGTTCTTCGTGGTTTATCTGTATCAACAACTTTGATTAAGCTTAGATTTCATATGGAAAAATCATCTGTGGTATTTACTGATATCTTTGAAAGCATTATCTACAAGTCTATGCCACTTAACTATATGAAACTTTGAAATTCAAGAAAGATAGGCAGAAATTTTGCTCTGCAATTAAATGTAAAAACAGGTCTTATGAACATTTTATACAGAATGCCTGCCTGGATTCTAGAAAAAAAAAACCCTGAAAAAACAACAGGGAGTAAAAATCCCACCAGAAGGAAAATAAAAGGGAAAGGATTATTTCATTGTGTTATATACGTGAGCTGAGTAACTGATTATAATCTTTTAAGGCAGCCTATTATTATTGTAATATCTTAGGGCTCCATTCATCATACTATTAGTTGGATGATTTTGTGACCAATACAGCATAAATTTAGCAAAGGAATAAATCACTGCTCTGCCCATTTCAGTGGAAAAGAATAAAAGATATGATTCTCCTTAACTGGTTGCATTTCAATGGAAAATGAAATAAAGTCTTGGGAATAAGAAGAACAAAGTTACAAATTCTAAGTTTCAAGCTTGGACAAGCTACTTGTTAGCCTAGGACAGTCATAGAGAGAAACAAGCTCTGAACCCTGTGGTCTGAAAAGAATGTTCAATTTGCCGCAAGAAGTATGAAATGCTTACACTGAAAGACACCTTAAAGATTAGTCTAACCCTCAGAGGCTCACACAAAGGATATGACTTGACCAAAGTCAGAGGTTATAAATGAGCAGACTGCAGATTTGAACTTGGGTCTTCAAATTCAAAACCCAGTATGCTCGCCAGTACACTGTGAATATATTTTAAAACCACAATACAAACAAGCTGACTTCCCCAGGTCAGTCCTACTGACCATTTGGACAGCATTCTCACCCACAGGAAGAGTGTCATAACCCATAATGGGAATCTACTGCTGCTCATGATCTTTTGTTTGCCTGGGGTAGATATATAGAGCTTTCTGCCATTAATCATACCACCATTTGTGAAAATAATTTTGACACTCTTACTCAATTTAATCAGTATGTACTTAGTTCATTGAGATTTAGTGGGTATCATTGACTGTATTAGTGAGTTGGATAGGATAGAATTGTGTTTGATTTAGCTATGCTAGTCAATGCTATAAGAATAGAGTCATAACCAAATAACTTACCATGTATTGATGATAATATTACTCGTATTGATTTAGAGGATAAATTTATACTTTTAGGTCTGTTGTAAGAACTTACATTAACTTGTGTTAGGAATCTGCTGTATTAGCACTTTCCCTCTCCATTCCTAAGTGACCTTTGCTTAAAAACTACAACTTCTTTAGTCTCTTGTCACAGTGTTCTTGAACCCAAGAATACTGCTGACCAAACATTAGTAGTTGACATGTAACGGCCCCTGCTGAGATGGCCAGGTGACTCATGGAAGGCTCAAGAATACTGCTGACAAAGTAGTAGCCAATCCTGAGAGCTCTGCTACTTTTCTCCCTTAGTTAATCATAGTTCCCCATTTCTGAAGATGACTAGTCATGGAATTGTACCGCCTCATTTTACTTTTAGTGACCTCCTAAGGGCTATAAACAGGGCCCTATTCCCATGAACGGGTGCATCCCTGACTGCAAGGAAGGTCTTGGATCTAATTGCTTAGTGACTACCAGTCTCCTCAATAAATCGATTGTGCTCAGAGCTCTGCCTTGATTGCCTTTTATTTCAGATTGGAATTTTGCAGCCTACAACTCCAGATCAGGTTTTAACATCATGACATTCTTTATTCAGTTCACTTAATCTGCCCAATTGCCAACAAGTCATTACTAATGGGACAGTTTACATGTACAATGCATACAATAAAACTTCATTAAGTAGAACTATAACATTAACAGATTGTGAAGAAAAAATACAGCTAAGTGGCAAAGTGGATGGAACACTGGATCAAAGTCAAGAAAATGAGTTCAAATTCTGTTTCAGCTACTTACTAGCTATGAGGCAATCACTTAACCTCTATCTGATTCAGTTGCTCTTCTGTAAAATGGAGATAACAATAGCACCCACCTGCCCAGGGCTGTGTGAGAGATAACATGAGATAATTTATCAAAGTACTTTGTAAATCATAAAGCGCTCTATAAATGTTAGCCAATCTCATCTTCCCCCTTGTCATTATCATTGTCAACAATCCTATCAAAGAGGGAAAGGTTATAGCTATAATGGATATAATATAGCTAGAACCACAGAGTGGCTATGTTTTAAGAGAAGAAGATTCATAGAATGGCTAGTACCAAAAAGATGAACTATCTTTCTATCCTCTTGATGATTATTAGCTTATACCATCATCAGTCTCCCTACCAACAGTCTCCCTCTGGGCTCTTATACACCATATAACTTTATATCCAAGGTCCTGCCCTCACTTTTCTTCCATGGCAGAAACACCCGAAGAGGAGAACTGAATTCAAATACCCTCCATGCAATCACCTTCTGACTAGTCCCACTAGGTGTCATCTCAACTACAGGCCCAGGTAATTTTGTGTAGACTTCCCGCCCCCAAGAGAGCCAAATGAATTCAACCTTCTTATCTATATTTCTTAAAATTTTCCAGGCAATTTTACCTATCCTAGGCCACAGAATGAATGAGGTATACGTAGAGGCCACTGATAATTCAAGAACCAAAGAAGGAAGGCCTATATTATTTAATAGCACTTTGGCCCAAAGGCCAAATTTCAGGAAAAAAGCCCTCTTACCCTTTTTTGGTAGGAGACGAGCATACTCTCTCCCCCTCTCCTCCTAACACACACACACACACACACACACACACACACACACACACACACACATGCATACACACACACACAAATGCATACACACACACACAAGCACACGTCTCTGGCTAGAATCTAAAGTTTAAGTCTAAATCTGCTAGAACTGATTTCTTTTTCTGGTGACTTTCCCTCCTGTCATCCCCAAACCCAACATCTGTTCATTCCATTGGCTGTCTGAATTGAAGTGATGAATTTCTCATTACTGGCACCTGATTCCATTCAAAACAAATAGATAAAAAGAGATTGCAGTGTTATTCATTGTCAGCTATACTAAACTGCCACACTCTTGATGTTTCTTTGCTAATTTATTCATTGAGATGCCCCTCACTGCTGACAAGTGCTGAGTGCTGCTAGAGCTTCTGCGTGGCTATTTTAGGTGATATTTGCTAGGTGTTTTTCGAATGGCAGCATGGAAAGAGGAATAGAGCAAGATTCAGGAGCCCTCGGTTTGAATCCCTTACTTGCTCATCCACTCCACCTTGTTCACTTCCTTAACCCTGCAATACAAAGTGACTATCTATCTTGTCTACATGGAAAGCCCCCTCTCATTGATACCACTCCCTGCTTTCTTATATCCCCATCCCCTTATTCTTACCCCCTGGAAACCTATCCCCCCCCTTTTCTGTTCTCTCTAGAATGTCTATTCTACACTATCGTTTGCAAACTTTCCTTCATTTCAACCAATCAACCAACAAGTATTTATCAAGTGCCTACTATGTGCCAGCATGTGCGCGCGCACACACACACACACACACACACACACACACACACACACACTCACCCTACATAAATACTTGCTATTCCTCTCTGGAGGAACATGCTGGCTGTCCCCAGACAAAATATTCTGTTCCCCTCACCTCAGCCCTTCAGTTTCCTTGGCTTCCTTCAAGATAAAACTCAAACCCCATCTTCTATAAGAGACCTTTCTCATCACCCTAGTCAAGAGTGGGGAAACTGTGGCCTCGAGGCCACATGTGGCCTTCTAGGTCCTTGGGTGCAATCTTTTGACTGAGTCCAAGTTTTACAGAACAAATCCATTTATTTAAAGGGATTTGTTCTGTGAAGTGGCCTTGAAGCCACAGGTTCCTTATCCCTGCCTAGCTACTAGTTCCTTACTTACCCTCTGAGTTAATCTTCCATCTTCTCTGTATTTCTCTTGTATGTATCTAGTTATTTATATATAGTCCCTCCCCTCATTAGAAGGTAAGCTTGCCTTGAGGGTTAGCACAGCTCCTGGCACATAGTAGGCACTACATAAATACTTCTGACTAATTAAGATGAGAGGGCACTATCAGTTCATGACATCAGGAAAGACTTCATATAGAAGGTAATGCTTGAGCTGAGTCCTGAATGCAGAGAGGGAGGAGGGCCATGTGCGAAGAACAGAGAAAAGGCTAGGTTGGCTGGAATGTAGAGTATAGGAAGGCCACTCATGTGTGATGAGGCTAGAAATCTGCTCCCCAAGCTCCTGTCTTCCTGACTGAACTTGACGGACCTTTTCTCATGTTACCCAATCCGCTGGGCCAGGAAGATAAGGAAGCACATGTGCTTCTATCGCCTTTCCCTACTGCCACCTCTCCTCTGAAGGTTCACTCTACTGCTTTTCTACCATCCTATTCAGATCTTGTTTGCAATTATCTAGCAGCCCCCAGACCATTCTCTCTTCTTTATTAAGGAGTTCAGCACCTGGTTCACCAAGTTCATCTTCCCTTTAATCACTACCCTTATCTTCGGGGACTTCAAACCACAGTGATGTCTTCTCATCTGAGACACTCTGGCCTCCTAGTTTATCTGCCTCTTCAACTCCTATCACTCATGTCTTTACTTTAGTCACACAAGGTCTTACTCTTGATCCCACTATCACTCAAATTTATTATATCTCCATTAATCCAAACTCTGAAATGCCTATATCTGACAAAATCCTCCTACTCCTTTATTTCTCCCTTCATCTCACTTCTCTTAAACTTGTTATTCATCCCTACTTCAATCTCTAATCACTCCACCCCACACTATTCTACCACTCCATCATCCTTGCTCTGGCCTCGTCTTCCTTCTTTCTCAATCTGGACCTTTTGCTTGACTAACTCAACTATATCCTCTACTCCCGAATTTCATGCCCCTTTGTTCTATCATTGCTCATGCTTTGGGGAGCCCTAACCCAACATTACATTTACCATTCACCTTCTCCACTCCTCCAGTCTTGCTGCTAAGTGATGCTAGAGTAAGTCTCATAATTATGCTGACTGGTCTACCACAAATCTTAACTAAGCCTTCACTCCTGTAAGACTATCCTTGTATTCTTCCCCAACTGACTCTCAGTCATACTATTCACAGAATTTGTTGCAAACATTCTCTTCTTTCCTTGAATCATCTATACTATCCAATTTCTATTCCCTCTCAACTGAGGATCTTGCCTCCTACTTTACCAAGAAAACAGGGACTACTCAAGATGTAATTCCTCTTTTCTCCTTTCCAGTGATTCAAAACCCATTGATGTCACCCCTTTTTCTCTTTCTATTTGTCCTATTTTCTAATGAAGAGCTGCCCTTTCTGCTTGCCTGGCCAACCTCCTCTACTTATGCTCTTGAGTGCCTTCAAACTATAAGGAACTTTATTTTTTGATTAAACACTCTCCTGTCATTTTTAACTTTTCATATCTATTGGTTTCTTCTTTGCTGACTACAAGCTCATGTCTTTCTACCTTCAGAAAAAAAGAACACCAACAACCATTCTTCCTTTGAGCCTATTATCCCTGCAAAATACAATCCCTTTATCTTTTCTCCCTTTCACGGATAAAGTCTTAGAGAAAAGTCTTCTATATTTTCTTCCTCCATTTCTTCCCTTCTCAACATCTTGTAGGTGGGTGTTTATCTCACCATTAAGCTGATGCTGCCCTCTCCAAGGTTGCCAAAGAGTTCTTAAATTCTAAATTTGATGGCCTTTTCTTAGTCCTCATCTTTCTTGACTTCTATAGTTTCTGATACCGTTGACTGTACTCCTCAGCTTATTGTGACACTGTACCCCACTACTTGTCTGGAAATTTCTTCTCATTTTCTCCCCTGTATCATCATCTGCTCCAATTATGAGTGTGTCCAATAGTTGCTCTGCTTTGAGCCCTCTTCTCTTTTGTCTCTATATCCTCTTGTAGTGATCTCATCAGAGGACTCTCAGATTTATCAATCCAATCCTGATCTCTCTCCTGAGCTTTACTGTTGCCTCATCAACTGCCCATTAGGCATCTCTCCCTAGATGTCCTTTAGGCATTTCAAATTCTACATGTCCAAAATAGCATTATCTTCACCACTAAAACTACCCCTGCTACAAACTCTCCTCTATTTGTTGAGGTTACCACCACCTTTCTAATTAGCTACGTTCACAACCTTGACATTATCCTTTCCCTTAACTCCCATATCTAATCAATTGCCAAATCTAGTGCATTCTACCTTCACAATATCTTTAACATTCTTCTCTCTACTCACAATAGCCACCATCCAGTTTAGAACCTTATTACCTACTACTTAGAATATTACTTCTTAATTAGACTCCTTGTTTCCAAATTCTCCCCTCTCCAAGCTATCATCACAACATAGATGTCAAAATTTATTTTTCTCAATTGCAAATCCAACCATATAATTCCTTTCTTGAAGAGGCATCAGTGGCTCTTAATGGCCCTAGGATGAAATGCAAACTCTTATGTTTGATATTTAAAGCCCACTACAATCTGAGACCAACTTGTAGGCTAATTTCATATTACTCTCTTTCCTCTATTCTTCATTCCAGCCAACGTGGCCCACTTATTGTTCCATGATATTCCACTTTGCTTTTCACTGGCTGTCCTCCACGTGTGGCATGTTCTTTCTCCTCATCTCTGTCTTAAGAACCTCCTCAACAACACAGACGATGAATGGACATTCAGACTTGCAGGATTCCATTGAAGACAATCTATTGCCTTTTAAGGCAGCTAGTAGTACTACTTCTGAACACCTCTTGTCAGGGCAATGTTTAGTGTACTTTAAGTCTCAGCTCAAGTACTACCTCTTACAGAAAGGAGACCTTTCAAGATCTCTCCACTTCTTCACCTTTCCCCTTGAACTTTCTTTGTATTGACTTATCTGTGTGTATTCTGTCTCTGATAGACTGTAAGCTTCTTGAGAGCAGGCATTGCTTTATTTTTCTTTGAATCCCCAGTAAAAACACCATATCTGGTATGTAAGAAGTGCTTTACAGTATGCAAGATGGTGCAGTGGATAAAGCTTTGGCTTAGCGTCAGGAAGAGATGGCTTTGAGTCCTACCTTAGATGCTTATTAGCAGTGGGACCCTGGAGAAGTAATTTAACCTCTTTCAGCCTCAGTTCCCACATCTGTAGGGTTATCATGAACATCAAATGAGATAATATGTGGAATGTTTGTATAAACTTTAAATTGCTCTATAAATGTTAGCTTTTATTATTATTAACAATGGTGATGATATGCTTGTAAAATCGAATTGAATTAGAATCCCTACTTTCCTTCAAGACTAAGCTCATGTACTACTTCAACTCATGTGCCTCAGAAGCCGTATTTGATCTCCATAATTGTTTGTATTCTCTCCTTTTTCAAATAATCATATTTATACTTGTCTGTGTCTATGTTGTATCCCCTCGTCCCCCCAACCCAGGAGAATATAACCTCCTTGAGGGCAGAGATAATTTTTTGCTCTGTCTTCATTGATTTGCATATAATAGGACCATAATAAATATTTGTTGAGTTAGATTGGATTGTGGGTACAAGGGAAAGGTATTAAACTTCTCTGAGCCCCAGTTTCCTCATCTATAAAATAAAGGGATGAGACTATCTAATGTCCCTGAGAACTCTAGCATTTTTACATTCAGTCATAGGAAGTTTAACATTTGCCATATAACTGGTTAATATTCACTGAAACCTGAGACAATTTTCCTCACTCTCAACTTTCAGTTCAATTTGCTAAGTCAATTATGAAAATACACTTGTGAAACCAAAGGTGCATTTATACTCAAATAGGTGTTTTCTAATGTTTTTAGTTGAATATTAGCTGATCAATTTTATAATAAGCTGAGGTAAGACACAATATATCATAAACAAATAAAACAAGCTATGTGTACTATTAACACTTAATTGCCTCCTTCTGTTCACACTACATTCTCAATGAGTTTGTTTATCCAATGTATAACTAGCAAAATGCTCATTTTTATAATAAAGTCTATGCTTGAGATAGCTGCCTCTTTACCTCTTAAATGTATTAGCTGTTAAGTAAGGAGAGTCATTTTTATTGGACATACTTTTCAAATCTCTAGTTTGTAATTGCCTAAGAATGTCAGCTTTATGCAAATGCATGAGCTTACTTAAGGAGCATGATGAAAAAAGAGCAGGGAATGGAGATTTCCCTTTAGGAAAACTAAATCTATTTATAGGCAACTCTCAATTATCTGTGTTTATATGTACAGGCTAGGAATATTTTTAAATTCATAGATGATTAATGTTGCTTTTTTAGGCAATAGTTTTAACTGCTTCTCTGTAAAGCATTTTACCATAGCAAATAGCAAAACTTATCGATGGGTCTCTCTGCTTACCTGATTCATAAGGGGTGTTAGCACTCAAGTAAAGCAACAGAAAAATGGGTGGCTGTCATGATGCTGAGAGAAATGCAATGGTTATTTCTACCCATGTGACATGGAGCTGAGTGAAGTGAATGCATTTAAGAAAAGAGGGTTGTAATTATTGCTGATGTATGTGAGATGAAGTCCTTACAAATGTACAGATCTAGAGCTCTATAATTTATAGAGAGGAAACACGGCAGGGTGGACCCCAGTTGTGGTGACTCAGTGGTCTTATGTCATGTCTTTCCTTCTCTAAACATGACAGTGTATTGTGTACATGCACCAACAAGGTACACATATTTTTGGTGTGCTATGAGCTGACCCTTATAGGAAGGTAGCAAGAGTATTAGGTGGTACATATATTTCCTCTCAGAGGACCTCCAAGTAAAGTATTTGTGGAGGAGCTGACAAATTTCTCTTAAGTCCAGGCACACCCATTTATTATTCAAGAATAGTCTGTGGTAGGGCTTCAATAGTAAGAAGGTTTTGTGGTTGTTAGAAACATCTAAGACTATTCACCATCCCCAGGGCATCAACCATTTGGGGGTGTGAGTGTGTGTGTGTGTGTGTGTGTGTTGTTTCCATTATACTCTCTATCTCATCCTCTGCTGTCCCCTTTTCCTTTTGTCACTGCAGTTTTCCAAAGGCAATCTAGGCATCTTTCTTCTTTCTCTTTAGTTCTAGGTACTGTTCAATTCCATTTACAATGCCTGTTCAAGATAAGTGTGTGTGTGTGTGTGTGTGTGTGTGTGTGAGAGAGAGAGAGAGAGAGAGAGAGAGTATGTGACTAATGTGAAAATATGGAATGTATATGTAGAATGCATATGTAGAGCCTACATCAGATTGCAGGCTGTCTTGGGGAGGGAGGTGGGAAGGGAGAGGGAGAAAATTGAAAACTCAAGAGTTTATGGAAGTGAATGCTGAAAAATAAAACTGGTGTGTGCATGTGTGTGCATGTGTGTGTGCTTATTTTAATGATCCCAAGCTTTACCCTCAAACAATGGCCCATCATTTTAATACCAATACTTTCCCAATATTGTCATATGGCTATACTTTATGGAGGACTAGAGAATCTAAAGAATTAAACATGAAAACCACCAAAAGGGCAATGGAGTAAGGGGTAAATGGTGGGAAGGAATAGGCTGGGACATATTACAAAAAAGGATTATAATGAGTTAATGATAACAGTAATAACAATAATCATCATCAAAAATATTAAGAGCAAAAAAAAATAAAAATAGACCCACTAAATCAGAAATAAGTATTCCTGTAGCCACATATAGACTTAGAAAACCACACATTAATATCTTCTATAGTCCATTTTAATTTTATTTATTTTGTTAACTATTCTCCAATTACATTTAAATCTAGTTTGACTGAACTGGGGAAATATTACGTGGGCAGTGGCTGGATACCTCTGATCCAGGTCACTAGGATGTCATAGGAGAAATAGGATTTAGAGTTAGAAAGAATCTTAGAACTCACCTAATTCAATCTACCTTTTTTGCAGGTGAGGAGGCTGAAGGCAGATGATGTGACTTTTCCTAGGTCACATAATGGAGTGAAATCCCACCAAAACTGGGAGTCAAGTGCTGACTCCAAATCCAGTGATTTTTTCCAAGTATTGACTTGGGTAAATAATTTGGTTCTACCTTGATTATAATCAACGAATACTTTTATGTTCACATTTTTGTGATTTGTTTTGTTTTTGCTTAGACAATTGAGGTTAAGTGACTTGCCCAGGTCACACAGCTAGTTAACTATCAAGTGTCTGAGGCTGGATTTGAACTCAGGTCCCCACTGACTCCAAGGCTATAGCTCTATCTGCTGCACTACCTAGCTGCCCTTTATGTTCACATTTTTGAAGGAAAATTTAAAAAATATATATTTTAAAGAATATTTTTCTCAATGTACAGTACCTTAGTCATTCTATTTCTGATGCTTATTACTGACATGAACTTGAGCAAATGACTTCTCCTTCTTGGGCCACAGCTTTCTCATCTGTGAGAGGAAGGAGTTGGACAAGACGGCCTCCAAGGTCCCTTTAGCTTGCCTTTGATCAAGGCAAGTTTCATAGAATCTCTTTTAACCTATATAATTACAAATTATAATAGTTTGTCTCTTTTACCCCCCTTCCTTCTCCCCATCTCCCAAAATAAAGATAGATAGACACACACACCTGCACACACAATAAAATCAACATTTCCAAACCCCACTTGAAAGCTTCACTTCAGCACTCGAATTTCAAATTTCACTGGGTAGGTGGTCTTCTATATTGTCTGTGTGTAAGGTCAGAATGGAGCACACAGGTACACATACATCTCAAGGATAAAATTCCAAATTCCTGTCCTTGAAGAAGAAAAGGATGTGGCATAAAAAGTTACTACAGTTTCCTTTGGGAAGGCTGTCCTTCCTAGTATCTCACATGACTCAGGGCATGGCCCAGTGGGCCTATTTGAGCGTCTGACATGCTTGCGATTCCACAGCGTCTCAGGGAGTTGTGTGTTTAGGAGGCTATAGGGCTGGGTTAATGTTCACATCCAGAAGGAGTTTAATGTAACACATGGACTAGCAAGTCACGCAGGAGTTACACATCTGTTTACTGAGCCAATCAAATTAAAAAACGTTACTGCACCATCTGCTGTGGCTGCCTCTTATAAAAATATAGCAAGTAGACAATGCTAACTCCAAAATGTGTAGATGTGGAAGAAGTAAATGCTCAAAATAAAAAGCCTAAAAAATCCCCTCCAATTGTTAGGTAAAAGGAGTTAGGTGGGGAAGGAGAAAACAGAGGGAGAAATGTGTTTTACTTTAAGCCATCTCAGCTTTTCAGCTTGTAATGCTTTCCTACAATCAATTATTTTTTTGAGTGGGAGGGATAATTTATGTACTGTGTTATCTCTCCTTTTAAAAACAGACATGGAAAACAAAAAAAGGTGTAAGGAAAGATGACACTGGGGAGAAGAGATTTGTGGGTGGAAGTGGTAGCTGAATGAGAGCAGCTGTTTTCAGCACCCCAAAATGGCAGATGCAGGTGTACATGGCAAGAAGTAAAAACCAGTCTTCTCTTGCCCTTCCAGCTTCTTCATCTGCTCTTTCTCTTTCTCCTGCTCAAACTGCTACAGTCTTCCAGTCTTTCCTGAGTTTAGATCCTAACAAACCTTCACTGATTCCCTTCTCTCAAAGGAAAGTGAATGAATTCTCCTTGGTGGTTCACTTTCCCCATGCTTTTTATGCATGCTTCGACACATTCATTCAGATTATCATTCTGTGCACTTTTTGCATTAATTCTCAACTGACTGACCCTCTTCATCTGTAATTATTACTATGAAGGTTTTGAATATCATTAAATTCTTCTCACCGACTGCATTAACTTTAAAAGGTAATTTGATTAATTCGGCAAGCCACTGGTAGAGGGAGATTTAACACCTCATAGAATTTGTGCATTATCAGTGTTTTGCAGCAACTAGATCTCAAAGATAAATGTAATCCTTGGGGACCAAATGAAAAAGGTTGGTGCTTTCTCTGAAAGATTTTAAGTAATTTGTTAAGCTTTAAAAACAGTGTTCTAAATTGTTTTCCCTGGAATGACAAACAGATCGTTCCTCTGCATTCCGCTGCAGTCCTGATTTAATAACTTTTCATTGCTGTGGAACGCATACATTTCCAGTGCACAGCCAAAGGTTCTCCACTTGGGAAAACACGATGACTCTGAGGCAGCAAAAGTTATCAACTGATAAATTGTAGAACAATACGGGCTGCCAAAACACTCAAAATCTAAAAAGACTTCAGCGAACTTCCAAACTTATCAGGGACTGAAGAGGAATGTTAATGCATATTTTCAATGACTTACATCATTAGCTATCATGTTTGAATAAAGGTGGGGCTAAGTAAAAATGATGCCAGGGACAATGGAAAGTGTGATGCATCATGTATGTTTAATTTGGGTGATCATAGGGCGGACATTTGCCAAAGTGATATTCTCTCATTGGAAATGTCAACATTTTGCTTCAGACGAAATGAATCGCATGATGAGAATGTCCTACCAATGTTTTCTTATGTAGGGTATAGGTACTAGACCTCTGATTTCTCATCAAATGAGACAACATATACATTCACATGCTTCTTTGGTTCCTGAGAAGAATTCAAGATAACTAGAAGAGCTGCCATTTGCAGAGTGCTGCAAGGTTGGAAAATTGTAGCTAGTATAAGTATTTATTATTTCACTAACATAGGAGACTTCTCAGACAAGGAAATGGTCTATGGATACAAATTGTCTCCTCCTCTCCAATATTTACTCTTTGAGAGTTACTGAGAGCACTAAAATATTAAATGAATTACTCAGGGTCACTCAGCTACTGTCTATTGGGGGTGAGATTTGAACCTAGGTCTTCCTTGTTCTGCAGCCAACCTTCTATCTCCTTTGTCACACTGCTCCATGCTTTCTTACATATATAATCTGTTTTAGCTCTTCGTTCCTTTGGTAGGACCAAGAATGGCTAATGATAACTCACATTTCTAAAGGTTTGTACAGTATTTTCCTCATGGTAACCTTGTAAGGATTATAGAGGAAATATTCTTACCTCTATTTAACACACAAAAAGGGACATCACCCTCCTGATGTCACTGGTCCTTTTTGAGAATGAAGGACAGATAACAACAACAAAGCTGCTAAATAACTCACTCATGATAGCAAAGCTCTCATTTACTGCATCATATCTTCTCTGGGGGCAGGTAGGTGGCATGTGGATAAAGTGCCAGGCCTGGAGTCAGGAAGACCTGAGCTCAAATCCAGCCTCAGACACTTACTAGCTGTGTGAACCTGGGCTAGTCATTTAACCCTGTTTGCCTCAGTTTCCCCATCTGTAAAATGAGCTGGAGAAGGAAATGGTATCTTTGCTAAGAAAACCCAAATGGAATTGTGAAGAGTCAGACACAACTGAAATAACTGAACAACAACAACAAAGTCCTTTCTGAGTGTTATTAAATTCTCTCAGAAGTCATGGAAAAGATATGCTAGATGAAGGCTGGAAGGCAAAAAAAAAAGGATGAACATAGAAGGAGGGAGCTATGGAATAAACTGAGAGTGAAGAAAGAGGAGTACATGGTGAGGATGGTAGGGTGCTACTAAGAGCTTATCCTTTGGAGCTTCAACATACAAACAAAATCCAAAAGCTTTTTTCCCTATATGTTCTTTCTCAGCTTATTGACCAAAAATAATACTGGACATGAGGTTCACTATTGTTATCAGCTGCTCATGTTCAGCCATTGGTCCACCTTGACTCTCATATTTTTTTTCTTTACAAAACACAAAGAAATCTGTTACTAATTCTTCTTCTTCTTCTTCTTTTTCTTCTTCTTCTTCTTCTTCTTCTTCTTCTTCTTCCTCTTCCTCTTCTTCTTCTTCCTCTTCCTCTTCCTCTTCTTCTTCTTCTTCTTCTTCTTCTTCTTCTTCTTCTTCTTCTTCTTCTTCTTCTTCTTCTCCTTCTTCCCTCTACTTTCTGGATTTTATTACTACCTCCAATTTGCAATACCACGTATTTATCTTTAAGGAAACTGTCCCATTTTGTTCTGGTTACTTCTCTCTAAGTTATATAAGGAGAAAAACCATTTAATCAATAAACAATTGTGGCAAAACTACTATGAGCAAGGCTCTGCACTATTTTGTTGTTCAGTTATTTCAGTTGTGTCCAACTCTTTGAGACCCCATTTTTGGAGTTTCCTTGGCAAAGTTAAAGGAATGGTTTGCCATTTCCTTTGCCAGCTCATTTTATAGATGAGGAATTGAGGCAAACAGGGTTAAGTGACTTGTCCACGGTCACACAGCTAGTAAGGGTCTGAGGCCAGATTTGAACTCAGGAAGGTAAGTTTTCGTGGTTCCAGGCCCAACTCTCTAACCACTTAGCCATCTAGATGCCCCTGCACTAGTTAGATAATTATAAATCTTGGGATAAGTGGATTACTGAAAGAGGCAGAGAATTATAAAGGAATTTTGCATTGGGATAATAGATGTATAGGTCCTTGTGGGTATAAAAATCAATTCCTAACATTGCTTTCAATAGGCAACATATAGTGAAGATAGCAACGAATGGAGTTTAAGAGAATGAGTTCTAGTCCATGACCATGAATATCCCTTGACTTATTTGGGCTTCAGTGTCCTTATCTGCAAAATGAGGATTTTGGTCCACATAATCTCTAAAGTTCCTTCAATCTCTAACATTTTATGACCTTTGGTCTTGTAATAAATCCATTTCCTAGATGCTTCTCCTAACTTATTGCAGCATGACTAAAAAGTACTCTTTGAGTATGGTTTTCTAGTCAGTTTTACATTTGTCATGTTTATTTGCTAGCTAAGCATTTGGGATGGAACCAGAAATCTTACCAAAGTTGAGTTACATCCCATCTAGTATGACTTCACTATCTATAAGATTAACATCTTTGTAGATAGAAAAAAGTATTGCATTAGCCTGATTTATTTTGGTAACTATTGTAACAGCAGCTCAATTCCTTGTTTCTTTCTGGGTATTGACTTTTTAACGAATGTATGCGTCCAGAATTTTCTTCCAGAAGTGAAGCCAATGAATCTGAAAATTCAAGGTTCTTAGCCACTTCCTTTAAAAAAAAAATACTCCTTTGGGGCAGCTAGGTGGTGCAGTGGATAGAGTGCCTACCCTGAAGTCAGGAGAACCTGAGTTCAAATCCGACTTTACACACTTGACACTTACTAACTGTGTGACCTGGTCCACACTTAATCCTGACTGCCTCATCAAAAAGAAAAAAAATTGATAGAAAAAAATACTCTTTTGGCATTGTCTTCATCAATGGTAATTCTATTAGTTCTCCAAAAGGTCCTGGTAACTCAGGACAATGCCTATTGTCCCAATTATATCATAGTAGAAAGGACAATCTAATAAGCCTGTGTATGTGTATATATGTGTGTGTGTTTATGTGTGTGTGTGTGTGTGTGTGTGTGTGTGTGTGTATGTATATACCCGCATACTCCTTGTATACCTACATATACCTCAGACAAGTTAGGTAAATAGACAATGAGCAGCACCCAACACTGAAGAGTAGGAGAGATGCCTGGGTTGCCTTTGGGAAACTGTCAATATAATTTTAATTATCCTAAGCCTTGCTCTCAAAAAAAATGGCCCAAGTACTCTTCTAGTACTATTAAATGGCTACAATTCATGGAGCACTAGGATATCTGAAGGATTAAAAATGAAAGTCACCCAAAGGGCAGAGGAATAAGGAGTACATGGGGGGAAGGAATAGTCTGGGACATATTAAAAAAAGGATTGTAATGAAGCAATGATGATAATAACAACAATAATTATCATCAAGGAATCTTAAGAGATAACAAGAAGTTGGACTAATCACACAACAAGAGCAAGGTCTGACCTTGGTACCTAGGTACATCCCTAGGTTTGCACTGGTATTCCTGCAGACTGAAGAGAAAGCAAAGAAGGTATACAGAATGCTGGTTGAGGCCCCTTTTGAGAATTAGTGGGAGGCCATGGACAAGTCTCACTTTGTGTGCCAGAATGAATGGGTTGCAATCTATCTTGTTGGGGGAATATCTACATTGATGAGATAACAGCTCCACTGGAGTATTTTATTGGGTTACATGAATATAATTTGGGTATTTTAGTAGGCAGGTCCTTCAGCACTCCCCAGGACTCCAGCCAAGCTGAAATCATTTAGCATAAAATGACTATTGGAATTTTGCTTACTTGTACTGTTTATAAGGGAGGTGATTTAATTTTCATAAAAATTCTCCTGAGAGACCCTGGATCCTGTGCTGCCTGATATCTCGCTTTCCTAAGCTAAAAAGCTGTTTAAGTCAAGAAACATACTTGGATTGTCACAGAGCAAGCAATGTAAACAAACAATCCAAATTGAGAGGGAATGATTTCTAAGCCTTCCGCCAGTTTAGAAGGCACATTAATTTCCCGTACAATGACTGTGATACCACAGAAGCATACGTTTCAGAGTTTCAGTGGCCATCTAGTCTGACAACACAAGAAAAATAACTTCCTCTACAACATACCTTACCAGTGCTCATCCAATCCCATCCTGCAGACCTCCGGGGAGGGGAACCCAATACTCCTCAGGTATTCCATTCCATTTTTAGATAGCTCTAGCTAGTATGAACTTTTTCTCATATCAAGTCTAAACTTGGCAGCTTCTACCCATGACTGCTAGTTTTACCCCCTGGGGCCCTCTTGATAGGGTATGATATGATATGATAGCCCTTCCAATATCTGGAAACAACATGGGTTTCCTGGCATATCCCCTCTAAGTTTCTTCTTCTCTAGGTTAAAAATGTCTATTTTCTTCCACTGATCCACATATTGTATGAAATCAAAGTACTTCACCATCCTGGTTTTCCTCTTCTAGACACTCGCCAGCCCCATCATATCTAATTTCTGAAACTCTATAGGAGAAAGGCTGGGACAGATTTCTTACTTCTGATTTTATCAACCACCTTGCTCAGGCCTAGGCTTAAGTGGCCATGGCTATAAACTAAGTTTAAAGCTGAATACGCTAAACCACATGAGCATTCAGATGCTCAAAAGAATTTATTCAAAGATGCCCTCAGAATCTTGGCTCTGGATCAAATTCACAGACAAGAGGAACAATGAATATAAAAGACGAGGTAGCTCACAATAGAGTTGTATCACAATTCAGGAACACCCAAGTATGGTTCTGGACTGATTATTACATTTTTTTCTTTTTTTACTCTTTGGTGAGGCAAGCAGGGTTAAGTGACTTGCCCAGGGTCATTGGACTGATTATTGCTAAGCATTCCCCAAATAATTGTATTTTAAAAACTGATTTCATTGGCCAATCTAACCATTTAGCAGGGCTGAATCTACCTACATATAACAAGAAGACTAAGTATTAACACGTGAACCATATGTAGTAGCTCACAAATAAAATAACAGGTCATAGGTATAATAATATTAACGTTGTTGTTGTTTGTCCTTTGTTTTCAAAGAAGACCGATGACATCAAGGGTGATGTCTTGACTCAAGGGTGATGTTTTGACTCATGGGTGAATTATATTTAAATGAGGCAGAGTTGTTCAAAGCCTCACTCTCTCTTCCAGATTCATCAAAGTCCAGTGGCAAGACAACAGTCAAGATGACTGGTGATGACCTGGGATGCCGTAGATAACTTTGGTGTTTTCAATGTCTCACCAAGCTCCAGCACTCCACAGCACCTGCTTTAGCCATCTTAATAGCTAACATTTATATCGCTCTTTAAGGTTTCAAAAATACTTTTGTTGTGTTATCTCATTTGAATCTTGTAACAACTGTATTGAGGTAGGCATTATTATTATCTCCATTTTGCAGATGAGGAAATTGAGGCTGAGAAAGGAAGCATAGCTACTAAGTGTTGCATAGCTATTAAGTATCTAAAGCAGTATTCAAACTCAGATCTCTCTGATGCCAATTTTACTCTACTCATTGTACCACCTAGCTGTAGATAGGGAAGGATGGGCCTATAAGAACTTTTAAACAAGGCTAGGAAGTAAAGGAAAGCATGGTAGCGAAAGTACCTAAAATTAGTGGACATAGATGAGTGGGGAGACTGGACCCAAGGGTCCCATGGATAGATTTTAGGTGGGTCTAAGGATACATTTCAAGGGAGTCTGTGAACTTAGATGGGGAAAATTTTTTGATAATTTCAACATTATATTTCCTTTGTAATCCTATGTATTTTAAAAACATTATTCTGAGAAAGGGTTCATTGGTTTCACCAGATGGTCAAAGAGGTCCATGAATAACCAAAAAAGGTTTAAGAACCATTGGTCTAGAACATAAGATCATAGGTCAAGAGCTTGAAGAAAATTCAGAAGTCATCTACTTCAATACCCTCACTTTACAGATAAGGAAACTGAAGTCCAAGAAGATAAATAGACTTATCCAAGGTTACATACATATCAAACGTGTGAGGTGGAATTTGAATCTATATTAGCCAGTGGTCTTTCCATTGTATCACACTGGGTACATGCACAATCAGATCAAATCACTTGGTCAGAGCTAGGCAGACAAATCAAAGGCGAGGCACACATGACTATCAGAGATAATGATAAGTAATGAGTCAGAAACTGAGGAAGGAGAATGGGAACCAGGTACAAATATAAAAGGGACAAGGCAGGCAAAACATAGATACAAATACAGGGTAAGGCAAGGTTGGAATCTGAGCATATAGTCAGGAATCAGGAAATCTGCAGGAATGATTTAATAATATAAAGGGTGGGAAGCACAAATCCACTGATACTTTGTGAAGGAATTGCGAGATACACGCAAAAGGAGAGACCCAGGCAAAGGGTGATGAGGAATCTGAAGAGAGAAAGATAATTTTCATTCATGGGACTTGGGGGTGGGAAGAATGTGAAGAATGAATTTATGGAGAAAGTAGGATGTGATTTGAGCCGTGAAGAAAAGGATAGACTCAAAAGGCAGAGATGAGTGGGCAGGGAGAATACATTCTAGGCATGGTGGAAGCCAGATTGTGTAGGGCCTCAGATGCCAGAGTCAGATTCTTAGATAATTCCTTTCATGTGAGGAACAAATTTATACTAAGGGCTCTTTTGCTTTTGCTGTTCTCTCTTTTGCTCTTCTCTCTTTCCCCAGATGAGAATAGGGAAATGAATATCCATTGCTAGAAAGGAATTATGAAGTAAGAGAAAGGAGAGTGTACCACAACTAACGGCACATCTTAATGGCATGGATAATAAGCCTCAAAGCACAAAGAGAGGTCTCATAAATTGGTACAGAAAGTCAGGAAATAATATAGCTAAAGCAGGAGATACCAATTGCCTCATTCAGAGCTCCCAGCGTGTGGGCTCAGTAGGGGTTTCTACTTTTTGAAGGCAAGACTTTCTTACAACTTTGTGGGCATGTGAACCTCAAAGAATGACTCATAATTATTCTCCATGAAGCTTTCGCCTTGAAATCCCTGTCTCCTTCCCTCCCCTCTGAGTTTTATTCTGACATATAACCTTAAACAAGTAATCTCCCCATCTCAGAAAGAAGCAGACTGCCCTGCATTTTCTTTCTCACATCATGATCCACCCCCCCCCCCCCCCCCATGCCTGGTTTCTTGTCTGGAGCCCACTACAAGGAGAATGCTCATGTGGCTTCTTCCCAAGCAAACATCTTTTTCCCCCCACAGAGAAACAGAACCCAGGGGATTTCTGTCACTGATCCACAGCCAAGAGAGAACAGTTTGCTTTATTGCACTGTTGCTTTAGGTGTTTAATACAATCGTCAGAAGGTGTCATCAGCCTCAGTGCTGAATGGGCCCTCTAATGGCTGATTTCTGAAGAATAAGCCACAACAGGGGCAGTTACTATTTACCAAAATCAGTTTCATTTGGTTCACATTCTTCACTGTGCTAACACCAGTATTGCTAGTGGTTTTCCTCTTTCTTTTGTTTAAATCAAATTTGCTAGTAGTTTATTTAATTGCTTCCCCTGCCAGATAGCTTCTAGTTTTACCTATTTATGTTTGGGGTTTTTTTCTTTCAATCTTACTAATCTCTTCCTTGATTTTCAAAATTTCTATTTTGGTGTTTAATTGGGGTAATGTAATTTGTTGGTTTTCTAGTGGCTGTTTTAAGTTGAATGCTCAGTTTGTCAATTTGTTCTTTTCTCTCTTCTCTTGAAGAGAATATTTAGAGATAGAAATTTTCCCCTAAGGTCATTGTGAAGCACAGTTCCTAGCACATAGTAGGTGTACTTCTCTTCCCCGTCGCTAAAGACTGCTTTGTTTGCATCCATATATTTTTGGCATATTGTCTCATTGTTTTCATTAGCTTAATTGTCTACAATTTCTATGGTTTGTTCTTTTGCCCACAAATTCTTGAGGATTGAGTTATTTTGTCTCCTAATTATTTGTAAACCTTTCTTCAGCATTCCTTTATGTGATATAATTTTATTGCACTGTAGTCAGTAGATTTTAGAGAGGCACAACTAGAAACTCCCCCTTAAAAACACAAAAAGTTACAAGTGCGTCTAAGAGAAGGTAAGAAGGAAGTCAGGCTTAGAAAATAAAGTCTATGGGTTTAAAAATGTAATGCAGAATTTCATTTTACAACTTTTATGCTTTAAAGAGACGTCTGTAAAAATAGCTTGTGTTTGGATCTAAACCTCTCCCTCCAGGAGGCGGGAACAATGACTATGACAGTATATTGCTATTGTTTGAAATGCAGAAAGTGTAATTGACTGGACCTTTTTTCACTGCCCAAACTAAATGAAATCCATAGTTCACAAAGGTAGCTTTTAGCATTAAGATGGTGGAAATAAGATTCAAGATAGGATGGAAATAAATGTTTCTGTGTTAACCTAAAGCATACTTATGGAACACTAGGGCTGAGAAGTTGCCCATGCTACTGACTGCGCCCATTTCTGAATGCAGGCTGTAATTTTCTCTGACATGCCTCCCCTTCCTATTCTCTTACCAGAGGAGACAGGGAGGAAACCTAGTGAAAGACACTAGCAATGATAATAGTATGATTAGACCCTGAGAGAACTATCCTGATGTCTGTCATTGGATAGGCCATGGAGAGAAGTATATAAACCTGCCTTTCAAATATTCTGACAATGATGGGAAGAAATATCGTGCAAGATTTAAAGTCAGAGAACCTGGGCTCCTCCATTAACTTCCTGTGGAACCTTGGGCAAGTTGCTTGACTTCTTTGGGCCTCAGTTTTCTCATTTATCAAATGATGGAGTTGGACTAGATGTCAATCTGAGTCTGCGAATTGTTAACCTCACCAAGTCTTTAATGCCACTTAATTTTTATCCTACATTGACAAATATAATGCTTTAAACATGGTAGGCATTCAATAGTTATTGATTTATTCTTATCCACTTAGCAAATTTAAAGATATTAAAATGGTATATTACATATCCATTTGAACATTTTTTTACATAGTTCCCAGTAATGTAGTTAACTCAAAGTATATGTGAATATCAGCAACGATCTGTGACTTCATTAGAGTGGGAACTCCAGCCACCAACCACCAATGCAGATAGTAGCCCACTTGCTGTTTATCTGTGATTCTGCAGGCCCATCCTAGGGAGTTGGTTGAGACAAATACAGGCTAAGGGACTTGTAAGAATCACAAAACTATTAAGAGCCAGCAGTAGAATTTGAACTCAGGTCTTCCTAATACTTGACCCAATACTGCATCCATCATAGTACAATCCCTTTGTTATTTAGGTTTAAGGTATAGCTTGATATTATTTAATATGCATCAAATTTGGTTAAAATCAGGCATGTATTTAAAGTTACAAAAGAGACATGCCAAGAGGCTGGGTTGTGACATGTATTTTGCTTGCTTCAATCAATCACATCTCAAATCTTTAATACTGTCTCTACCTATACATTTTTAGTGGTGGTGAGTGTCTAAGAGACCCAAGTTCAAACCCGGACTGCCACAAACTAGTTTAATAACCTTAAGTATTAGCTTAATCTTTTTTTGTATCTGTTTCCTCATATGTGAAATGAAAGGGATTGAAGTAAAGACATCACTCTTGTGATACCATTGCTCCTCTTTGAGGATGAAGAATGAATAATAATAACAACAGTTAACAATATTCTCTACTTAAATGTTCTATTATTATATGATTCTTTTAAACTAATGTGTCTCTAGATTTACAACACCAGAACCACAGCATCATAACATTAGAAGGAACCTTAGAGGCTTTCTCATTCAATTTACATCTAGATAAGAATTCCTCTACAACATATTCCCTAAATGGATGTTGAGTCTTTGGTTGAAGATCTCTGGTGAAGGGAAAGAGGAGAGCACAACCTCCCAAAGAAATCCATGTTGCTTTTCTATGGGACTAAATGTTGGAAAGCTTTTACTTAAATTAAATTATTGGTACAGTGAAATGATCACTTCCTCTAGGAATTCAGAAACTGGGCTCTAACCCTGCCTCTGATGGTTACTACCTGGAAGACCTCAGGAAAGACACTTTCCTTCCCTGGGCCTCAGTTTTCTCAGCTTTAAAATGAAGGGATCAATTAGCTGGCCTCTGAGGTCCTTTTGACTTCTAGATCTATAACCCTGACGTTGCCTCTTTGCAACTTTCATCCTTGTTCCTAATTCTGTTCCCTGGGATCAAGCAGAACAAAGTCTAATCCTTCAACCAGGTGATCACCTTCGTACACTTAGAATAGTTAACTGATCCCCTCTTGGTCTTCTCCAGAGTAACCATTTTCAGTGCCCTCACTGGATCCTCATCTGACTGGTCTCGAAACCTGTCTCATCCCCCTTATCTTCTTCTGAATGAACATTTTATCACCTAAAGTGTGGTGCTCACAAATGAATTTATATTCCAGATGTGTCCTAATCTGGGCAGAGTGAAGCAGAATGACCCCTTCTCCAGATCTGAGCACAACACCTTTATTAAGTTAGTTTAAGATCTCATTAGCTTTTCTGGCTGTGACATCACACTAGAGCTTAATAAATGCTTACTGACTGACACTGCTAACTCTAATGCAAGGATATTCTGGTAAATGTTTATAAATCAGTTCCCTCGCAAAAAAGGTACCCATGACACACCTTTAAATTTAATGTGCACTATTACATTTTTCTCTATTACCTTCTAAAGTTTAAACAACCAAAACACAATACATCAAACTCTGTTTTGTAGTGTTTGCTGATTTCTGAGGTGTAAATGCTCAAACTGAAAATTTAACAACCAGCTGTTGTGAGTTATTTTTGAGCTGGCTCCAATATATCCCTGTGTGGAACTCAGAGTCCACTAGAACACCCTAGATGGTTTTCAAATGAATTACTGTCTTGCAGTGTGAACTGACATATTAGGAACTTATAGAATAACATGAATGATGATTGTATAGGAATATATCATTAAGGGGGGGAAGGTGAGAAACATATATTTGTGTGTGCATGGGTTGTGAAATGAAGTTTCCATTCATGTACTTAGATTAAAAATATGGAATTAGAGGACCTTAAGGAAATGTAAAACAAGAAAATGAGTTTACTAGATGATTTCTAAGAATCTTTTTGGCTGTAAATTTTATCTGCATGAAGCTCCAAAGAGATATTGAAATATACAGACCAGGGAGGTCTTTACTCACTGTGAATGCGAGACTCTTACATAAGCTGCTTGTGGGATACACTGCATGTTTGGTAAAAAATAATGGTCACCATGACAAAATCTCTGTATGATGCAAAATCACAACTGCTTTCTAAGTGCCTAAATATTGTCTGGCAAACACCAAAGGTCAAGTTTAAATAAGGAAAGCATTATTTAACAGGCAAAATTACACAGCTTTCTTTCTGGCCCACTTATTGGGCCTGAGTCCTGTTCTACTTTGGCCCATATATAGTTTATGTCCAACAAACCCTGGTTTCCTTCATACAAAAGCTCATTTTCTTTCATTTGGCATGGTGCTTCAAAAAGGCATATCCAGGGAGAAAATTCCTTGGTCTTCCCTGTACCTACTGCTAGGTACGGTATATTAATAGATGAGAACTGATTTTCTTTAATAAGACAATATAGTCCAAGACTGAGAGAGAAATTATTATATTATATTCTCTGACACCAAGAAGAGCAATGCATCCATTTTGACCATTAGTGGTTTCCTACCAAATTTCCAGTAGATGATCCTCTTATTTTACAGATGAGGAAATTGAGGCCCAGGGAAGTTAAGTGTCTTTCCCAAGGTCTTTCAGGTAGTAATCAAAGGTAAGATTGGAATCCAGTTACTCTGGTTCATATGCAGTGATTTTTCACTGTACCAAATTCTAGTCATTTAATTGTGTATCAAAAAGTGTTAGTTCATACAGCAGAGGAGGCAATATAATCCAGTTCAAAGATATCCAATAGGAAGGGAGCTACAAGAAATAGCCAAAAAAAAAAAAAAAGAGAGAGCTAGGAGTAATGATAAAAAGCAAATTACATATGGGCTTATGGTGAAATATATTGGCTAAAAGTTTGGAACTCCATAAGCACATAGGTTACAGTTCACAGTAAAAAAAGATAGTTATTTTCCCCTCACGCATCAAGGTAACTCTATTTAGGTTACAACGCTGTATTGAAGACATCTCAATGCCAGAAAGAGGTGAAAAAACTTGGAGAGCATTCAAAGAAAGGCAGTTACAAGTCATTAACCTAAGGCTACTGACTCATGAGAAAAGATGAAAAGAATTCAGTGTGGGGAATCTGGCCAACTGGCAACTCACTGACATGGAGGAGAACGGCAATAGGAGGGCATTAGCAGGACAGCTGGAGTCAAGAGCTCTACTGCCATTCCAGATGGGCGTAATGGCTGAGCACTGGACCTAGAGTCCGCAGGATTCAAGTTGGAATCCTGCCTTAAAAGTTTATCAATTGGGTCATCCTGGCCAAGATAACCTCTCAGCCTCTGTTTCTTCCTATAATACATATTATATATGGTATAATAATAGCCTCTATCTCATAGGGTTGTTGTAATGATAAAGCAAAATAATAAAAAGCACCTTATAAACCTTAAAGTGACATATAAATGCTAGCTATTATTATTGTTTGGGCAGCTGGGTGGTGCAGTGGATAGAGCACTGGACCTGGAGTCAGGAAGACTCATTTTCCTTAGTTCAAATCTGTGATCCTGATAAATTACCTAACCCTGTTTACCCCAGTTTCCTCATTTGTAAAATGAGCTAGAGAAGGAAATGGCAAACCACTCCAGTATCTTTACCAAGAAAACCCCAAATGGGGTCACAATGAGTTGGACACAACTGAAACAATGGCACGAATTATTATTGTTGTTGTTGTTGTTGTAGTACAATTACTGTCACATAGTAGGTGCTCAATAAGTGTTTCCTGACTTGATTTATACACAGCTGGTAGAGAAACTGAGGTACACAAAGATGTTAGATAATTTTGCCTAAAGTCTGTAAAGCACCGAGAGAAAACTCAGCTAGTATTCCCAGTTCAACATGGGGGCCAGCAACTCATTTAAACCAGCAAAGATCTAGTTCCAATAACCCCTGCCCAAACTATTATGAACCTTGGGAATCTTTGATTGATGTCTTCTCATTGACTTTGTCTCCTGGGTGAAAAAAATTGTTATTGGATGATGTTAATAAAGTTCTCTATCAAACTTGGACCATAACTAGTTAAGAACCAATGACCTAGAGACATTTTAAAGGTTACACTTCAGGGAGATCTTACTTATAGTGTTTTGGAGGGTTTCATAAAAAGTCATTAAGTACACAAGTGAATTTAAAGGAAAAAAACAGTGGAAATATGGGGAAAGTGAAGCTTTCTCCCAAGGGCTATGGTAGAAACTCTATTACTTTCCATATCAGAACTATTCATGAGCAGTGACTTAAAACCGGAACTAGATCCCAGGTCTCCTGTCTCTCCAGCCAGCGTGTTTGCCAGGATGTTGTACCATGCTTTCTCCCATTCTATAGTCACTCATGGTATCATGTTGTCTCTCCTCTGTCTTCTTCCTTCTCCATCTTTCTCTCTGTCTTTCTTCCTTCCCCTTCTCTCTCATCACTCCACAGCTCTTTTCATTTTTGTTAATGCTATTTGCCTAGTATTTTTATTAAGAGCCCTTCATTAACAAAAATTGTCTGACTAAGACAAAATGTATGTAAGTGTCACAGGAAAGTTAGGGAACAAGATGGGTCACGTGAAGTAACCTGCAGAGATACAGAGGCATGATTGAGGACAAGAGACCAGTGTTCTTTTCCCAGGTAGACAGGAGACCAAGACAATCTAGAAATTCAACATGAAGTAGTCCACTTGTCCCCAAGTGGAAAGATGGCTGGGGAGCCTCTTAAGATCAGGTGGGCTGTACCATCGCTAATAGGTTGAAAATATTTTGTCAAGTCTCAGGTACGTGATTAGATATTCCATGGCACCAGTGCTCAGAATTCCTAGGGTGCCCTGTGATGATTCGTCACCTTTTCTCTAATATTCAAAATAGATTGATTCACCAATATTGTGTAAAAATTGATGCTAAAGTTCTCCACTGGTGTGTTCATAATATTGGGAGAAAGTGAAGCAGGGCTATAGTCCCTTGAGTGACCCACCTTGTAGTGAAATTTGGGGAGAATGGAGATAAGAAGTGCACAGTATGTGTACTCATGCGTGAGCAGTGTTCTGAATCACTGGAGGGAACTCTTGAATAGATGAGATCACAGAGCCATTTGACTGTTTGAATATATAAAAGTTACTCATTTTCTGTGAATTTAGGTCATAGAATTACTCAACTTTTCATGAGTAATTTCTGTTATTGTATTCTACAGGGAAACTAATTACTATGTTTCTTTTCAGAGCCAGTAGTCATTCTTAAATTGCAACAGAAGGCAATCATCATCCAATGAGAATGCATGGTATAGTCAAATGTTTACTGGAAACAGCATGATACAACTGGCTCGTTGAGTTGGGAGACCTGAGTTCTTTTCTTGTCTCTGACCTTGACTAGTTTTTGAACTTGAACAAACCAATTGCTGTCTTAGGGTCTCAGTTTATTCAATTGTAAAAACAAGGGATTTGGACTAAATGGTCTCTAATGTCCCTCTCAGCTAAGAATTTTTATGAATTGGTTATCTATATAACATTGCAAACTATTAAGACTTTTTCTACTCCTTTTCATTTCAAATCTACTAGGTATCTTTGTGAAATGAGGGAATTCAGTCCTAAATTGAATATAAGAGATATCATGAAGGTTTGAATGCAAAGGCTGCAACTCTATTGCTCTCTATCCTGCGTGTGTGTATGCGCGTATATGTGTGAGAGAAACAGAGAGAGAGAGAGAGAAAGAGAGAGAGAGAGAGAGAGAGAGAGAGAGAGAGAGAGAGAGAGAGAGAGAGAGTGTTTCTGTATGTGTGTGCTACTATCTGCAACTCTTTTTTCATTAACCACATTTGTTTCTTTGGTTGCACAAATGCAATGAGTCCAAAATGTTTTCTTGCAGAAAAATCCTTAAAGCTTCAAGATAGGGTTATTTTGCTGTAAAAGAAGGTTCAGAATAAAGCCTACTATTCATTCCTTTGTGGAACAGAAAGTTGTGTCTTTTTCTCATCTAAAAATAAGAACATCACTGCTTAGTTCCAGCAATATATGTTCATTTGCAAAAATCATCTATAGGATGTTGGGACCCTATTCTCTGCTTCTGTTCTGCACTCATTCACAGGCATGGTATCCAAAACTGAAGGCTCTTTTTACATATGCAAAATATTTTTATTTTGAAAAGCAGATATACTCAATGTGACAAGGGCCTTTTTTGATTTTTCCTGACATCAAGAAGATATTAGTGGAGCATTTGGACTATGTAAGCTCTCCTCCATATGACTAGTTATATGACTACTCATAAATTTTGTTGATGAAATATTATACTCAAATTCTTTGAAAAATCAACAATACCTGTATGACACATATAATAGCATTCTATTAACCAGAAAGCTTGATTAACCACAACAGGCTATTCTCTGACTATTGTGGATAATTGTTGTTCAGTTGTTTTCAGTCATGTTTGACTCTTCATGATCCCATTTGGGGTCTTCTTGGCAAAGATACTGGAGTGGTTTGCCATTTCTTTCTCCAGCTCATTTTACAGATGATGAACTGAGGCAAACAGGGTTAAATGGCTTGCCCAAGGTCACACAGCTTAAGTATCTGAGGTCAGATTTGAACTCAGGTCTTCAGGACTTCAGGCTCAACACTCTATTCACTGTACCAGCTAGCTGCCCTATTCTGGATAATAGTGAGTCTATAAAATTAGGTGATACATACGAATGTATACATACAATGCACTCATCCCAAAATAATATCTGAAGCATGACATTCTAAAGAGAGAATAAATGCTCTCTCTTGATTAGGTGTTTTAACAATTCTGGCTATAAACCAATGGCTTGTGGGTATAGTCAGGAAACTCTTGATTAGACACTCAGATTGTTTGGGAGTTTCTATAATTTCTTATTTGGACTGGGATTTTGCAGAACTCGATGACTCTTATATTGGCTTGGACACAATCAAGAGATCTGATTTACCAGTAAATATTTTCAAGCTATGACACGATAAGCTTTTATTTCAAATGCCAATCATTCTACTCCCTGCCAGTTCCAATGCACATTCTTTGGTAGCCGGGTTTCATCTACTCTGACACCAAAATTATAGTGAAATGTTGCTATCTTTAACAAAAGACCAAAGTGAAAGCTCATGTGGGGAATTTGTAAACGAAAGAATTTGCAAGGGTGCAGATTCTGCATTGCATAACAATTTTCATGATGAATAGGACAAATGATGGTGTTACAAAGGAGGGGGTTGTCACGTACTAATCACATTTTATCAGAAAGTGCCTTACATGGAGGAAGGTGAAAGAACAGTGACATTAACAAGGTTTCCCAGAGCTTCAGTCTGGAGTTCTTACTTCTAAGAAAGAAATAGCTACTCAGCACACCTCAATCTGTGTGTGATCAAAGCAGATGGGAGAATTTCACTGGGGCAAGCACCTGATTAAATCTCCAGTTGGTATTTCATCTGAGTTAATCATCTCAGAAAATTAACCCTTCAGTGTGATACAGTGAAGATGTGTTATTTCAGTGCTACTTGTCAAAGGTGCGATCCTGGAACCTCTTTTATCACATGGAGAAGATACTAGACAGATATCTTAGGATCATAGAGTTAGAACCAGAAGGAATGTTAAAGATCATTTATACCCACTCCCATGAGAAAGCAGCAGCCTAGAGAGGTAAAGAGATCCACCGGAGACCATAGAGGGAGCAAATTAGAGAGTCAGAATTTGAACCCACAATCTTTGACCCCCCCCAAATACTCTTATTTCCACTATTCACACAAAATCATAGGCTCTAAGAGTGGAAATGAAGGGTCTACAAGGCCGTCTACTCCAATATGTACTTCTGTATGCTTATTGCTCCTTTTCAAGAAAGGCTGAGAGAATAAGTGACCAAAATATGGTATCAGGTTACCAATTATTGGTAGGAAATGTGCAATATGCATGTGCCCTGCTGTTTGGTGAAAGTCAGAACTATCCAAAAAGCTCAGAGTCCAATGAAACAAAAGTTGAAAGGCTAAGTAAAAATGAATTAAGTCCTTGAGGCAATAAAATCTCTCCTCTCCTCAAGTGGAATTTTAAATTTCTTTGAATAAAACAGACTTTATCCATCAATTGGCCTAAGTCCATGTCCTTCCTTCCCTCTCTACTGCTAACATCCTAGGAGGGTTATTATTATTAATTTAAACTTATCCTACAACTTCAGAAAGATCTGTCATAGCCTTCTAAAGCTCTAGAGGTATGGGCCAAGAGGGGAAGGAACTCTGGGCATCAAAGTCTATACAATAATTTTTAATTCTTTAAGTCTATAATACAATACAGCTAGTCTCAAGAGCAATCAAGAAGGAAGGGGGTTGGGAACAACACTCACGACCTCAAGATGCACAGAGCATGAATCATTTTAAAAGTGAACTTGAAGTTTAAAAGGAAAAAGACACCACCGAGATATGCTAAGATGGAATTCATGACTAGAATACAGTCATGGAAGGACATATCCTGTTCAATAGTAACAAATCTAAGAGAAAGGATTGTCAATTAAGAAGCTAATGAAAACCTATATGGAAATCTGCAGACTGGAGGGTGGAAGTACTCTGTCGAGTACTTGATGAAGGATAAAAGGAGAGAGATTCAGCTATGTACAGAAAAATGAGGGGAGGGGGAGTTGCAGAGGCAGATTTTGGTTAAATGTGAGGAAAAAGTAAATTTAAATGGGCTGCATCAGAAGGTAATGGGATCCCCTTTATAAGAGTTCTTCAAGTGAGAACTAGATGACCACTTCTTGGGCATTTTTTAGGAGCAAATATTGACCAGGTTCCAACTCTAAGATCCAGTAATGATTCTCTGAATCTGTGTGATATTACTGTGAAAATAAACTGAATACTGCCTGGTCAGAAAGGATGAGAATGATTTCCTAATAATATTGGACATGAAACCAGCAAGGTGTTAAAGCACTGCTGAGAGATATTGGGACATCTGCTAAGAACTCTTATTCAGCTAAAATCAGCACATCTGATAAGTACTTCATTTGCCTTGCTGGTAGTTTCATTACTCAGAAGTGAACTACTTCCTAGTCCAGATTTAATTCTAAGAAAGAACACTTTTGTGATTCAAAAGTGATAGAAACTATGAGAGAAAGAAACAATGTTATCTTTTAGATTTTAATAATGAAAGTGAGTCCTGGTCATAAACGGTCATGTATTTGAGAGGCAGTGGAGTAGAGAGGGACTTACAATCACAAAGACCTAGATTCAAATCTTGCTTCAAACTTTGACCAGTTGGATGGCACTCGGCAAGTTATTCAATTTCTCTCAGCCTGTTTCCTCATATGTAAAATGGGGATAGCAACACATGTCACAGAATATTGGAGAGGATCAGAGGAGAAGTGGTGCGTAAAGTGCTATGCAAAACTTAATGTGCAACATAAGTATAGGACCATTTCTTGAATTATAGGAAAACAGTTTTCAAAAACTTGAGAAAAAAAAAAGATAGCTATGATCTCATGTCCAGAAACTCCCAAGTGCAGATGGCTCAGGAGGAACGGGTAGTTCTTAAAAACAATATTCTGTTTATATGAATGAGAATAATACCCATGAGGAAGAAAAGAGGAAACTAGCCAAAGAAATCAATACGGCTTCAGAGAGAGGAGCTCTCTGGTGAGGTCAGATGGTAAAAGGAACATACATAAAAAGATGGATGGATAATTTTTTTTTCTAAAAAGTGGTAGGAACCGGTAACAACAGAACTAGGAAGACTGAATTACTGAGTAGGCTGAGGCTTTCAAAAAAAAAAACCTTTTCCCTTTTATATTACGTTTTGAACAAAAAGAAGAAGCAGGTATAAGACTAATACCTGGGGAAGACAGTATAAAGTTAAAGATTACAGAGTGAAGGAAGAACTACTCAACTTTTGCTTGTGTCTCCACAACCAAAGAAAACAATACTGGAACTGAAAAGGATGGATAAACACTGCTTAAGGGAAAGGGGAGTACAAGATAAGGAAAATCACCAGAGAGCTTCCTTACTATTTTAAATGAGTTACATCTCCATGTCTAAAGATATTTAAAAGGAAAAAAACCCTGCAGATACACTTGTGTTACTCTCATCTGAGTGGTACCATAATACCAAAGTTCCACAAACATGTGGTATAGTGGAACAAGGGCTGAACTGAAAGTTAGCGGAGTGTGTCCAAAAAGTACTTAGTACTCAGGGCAATGAAGTAATAAGATCACAGAGCCAGTCAGTCACAGAGATGGCACTTGACACCTGGACTTCTGATCTCCAGTCTAGTGGTCTTTCTACTGTTCCACATATTTAGGTTGTAGGAGTTAGTTCACCCAGTACAGGATGAAGAAGAACTGACTCGATGGAAATTCATGTGAAAAGGACTTTGGGCATTGAGTATGGTAGAACATTACATCATGGAAATAAAGGAGTATCCAGATAACGGGAGATGGTATCTTACTGGACACTCTTGTGATCACATAGCACATGAAACACCATTTCTGGTTCAAAGTGCCACCCTTTAAGAGGAATGTTGGCAAAGCAGAGAGATCCAGGATAGGACAACCAGGAGGGCAGAGAGTCTGTATATCATTTTACATATGAAATAATTGAAAGAATTGGGAATATTTAGGTTCAAAAAGAAAAGACTATGGAAGAACCTGAAAGCTAGCCTGAAATACGTGAAGGACTGTTATATGGGAAAGGGAACAGACTCTGTGTTGTTTCAATGCATAACAAGGAGTGCCAAGTAGCAGAATTGGACTAAAGATAATTATAATAAAAAGCAGCATGATGTGGTTAGGGAGCTTGGCCTCCAAGCTTAAAATGCCTGAGTTTAAATCCCTCTCCTGACTCACACTCGGTGTGTGACAGTGGCCTCCCCTCTCTGCTCTGGCAAATCTCTAAGACTCTAAGTTTTTGAGAGGGTGTTGATGTGTATTGGTAGAGGGAACTTCCTAACCTAGGAGTTCCTGATGCCAGCAGGTAATCAAGGACCCCCTAACCTTCTCTAGGTAGAGCAAACCCCACTTGGAATGTATGAAGTTGAGCTTCTCTGGCCACTTCTAATGACAAATAAGGGTCAGCACTAAAAGACTTGCACTTTGGGAAGATGAGGCAATCCCCTTATTGATCTCTTGGTTCCAGCGAAGGCAGTAAGGGAAGGGGAGGGCATTAAAAGGTGATTACTGACTGTGCCACACTCAGTAAATTTTAAGGGAAAGAGAACTTCTGTTCACAGTCTTCTTCTTCTCTTTTGAACATGTGAACATTGAACTTGAACACGAACATGAAACTTTCTCTGAGACTTCCCATGGTGGGCAGGGGAACATTGCCCTTCCCTCTCCTCTTCCCAGGTATGGCAGATGCCCAATTGTGGCAAACTCTCCTAGGAAGCCCATGTGCTGCTAGTCACATTCAGGCCTCCACCATATTGAGGCAAGGGCTGAAAGAAAAGGTGACATTCCCCTCTTCCCCATGCTCATGAGAGAAGACACAGCTGTCTTTCCCTTTAATGTCCACTGAGTGAGAATGTTGTTGTTGTTGTCATTTGTCTTTTGTTCTAGAAGAGGACCATGACAGGAAGGTGATACCATGACTTGCAAGTGAATTGGATTTAAGAGAGGGAGGGATGTACAAAATCACCAGCCTCACTTTCTCTGGGTCCAGTGACCAGATACAGATCAGGAGGACTGGAGATTGGCCTCCACTGAGCAGGGATGAAGAGATCACAAAGAGGATGGTTCATATCAAAGCACAAGTCTTTCATTATATCACTAAAAGTGACCAGGGAAGCTCAGGTTTAGCTCAACTTCATGCATAATCCAGTAGTAGGGGCCTGAAGCAGAACAGATCAGGGGCCCAATCAATCAACCCCATTACATAATAAAGACTTTCTTACAATCTGAACATATCCAAATGAAATGGGCTATCTTGAAAAGCCATGAATTCCTCATCATTGAAAGTGACAAAACTGGAGGCAGGAAAACCACTCTCTGGAAGGGACTGGGAGGGAGGTTAAACTATGTCAGCCTTAAAATTCCTTCTGTTGCTAAATTTCTACACCTTGTGAAGCTGCCTAGAACCCTATACCATAGAAAAACTTTTGCCAAAAAATTGAGGGCTTGGAAATGTCAGGAACTAGGATGAAAGATGTTAGGATTGTACAGAGTCTCCGAGAAGAATGAATGGAGGGACAAGTTTCTAATTTGATTTGCAGCCTCTTTATTACACAGACTAAAGTACACACTTGAGGGCACTATGTATAAATGATAAGTATGAATTGTTAACATCATAAACTATTTAAGGGAAAGTTGCTGAAATGGCTCAGAAGAGGTTTTAACATTGAGACAAGATGAACTTAAGCATGAATATGAAATATAATCAAAATAACATTTTAATTTAGATGCAGCTCTCATTCACATTTGCTTCCTTCTCCATAAAACATTTCGAGCAGGTGATCGCCAGGATGTCTGAATAATATAAAAATGCTGGATTCACTACAGACTTATAATAGCTTGCATTTTTATAATGCTTTGTGGTTTACAAAATGCTTCTCCCCCACCACAACTCTGAGCATTAGGCATTATTAGTCTTTTCATTTTACAGGTAAGGAAACTGCATAGCTCAGGAGACATATTCATAGAAATAAATAATAATATGGAAAAGCCTGGGCTTGCTTCTATCTTCTTATTCCAAATTCAGGATCTGTCCTTTTGCCCCATACCATCTCAGCCCTTCTGATGATTCAGAATTGGCAGCATAATACTAAAGTGGAAAGAATACAGACTTGGATTCAAATCTGCCTTTTGGTGTTTACTTCCTGTGTGGCCTTGTTCGAACCATTTGATCTTTTTAGGCCTTATTTTAATGATCTGTACAACGAGAGGTTTTAGCTAGGCCTCTGAGACTGCTTCCAGCTGAACTTATGACTCCATCTGGTCTTATGATTTCCATGTAGTTTAAAAAAAAGAGAGAGAGAGAATTGTTTCTTCAGAATATGTGGTTATTAATATACATATAAAACTAGTATCAGAATCATTTAATAAAACCCTACAAGGGCAGGTTATCAAAATGAGAGACAAAATAGTCACTATGCCTTTTCATTAAGTTAACACATGAAGAGGAGCCCAGTATTTAGAATGAAAAGGGATAATCCTGCCATTCTCTGAGAGCAAAGGATAGGAAATGAATCCCCAGCTTTTTAATACTTACATTTTCCCGGCAATACTATATACTGTGAATCATAGAATGCCATAATTTCTGCATAATCAAAATTGAAAGTTCATTCAAAGAGTCATGGAGAGAGGTATGGAAGTTACGAATAGAGCTTCACATACTTATAATAAAACAATTGTGAGCAAAAAGTAAAACACCAAAGACATATATGACTACAAAATGGTCATATAGCAAGAAAAAGGCTGGGATAACCTATGGATAGCTCATATACTGCTATGTTATGCAATAGGTTGGAATAAGGTCCCAAGTGCATTGGGTAAACTTCATATAAAGGATTTACAGGATGACATGCATGATATTTTGACAGATGATAAAGAATAGAAAGGTCACAACCTATGCCATTCTATCACTTCTTTCATTGAGATCACAAATTTACTTAAGTTTTTAAGTATTGGGGTACAGCTGGGTGTGCAGTGGATAGAACACTAGCTCTGGAGAGTTCAAATGTGGCCTCAGATCCTTACTTGCTATGTGACCCTGGGTAAGTCAACTAACCCCTACTGCCTTCCCTCCCCCCCAAAAAAAGTTTTAAAGTTTTGGCAAAATGAGATGCTTTCAGACAGAGAAGACTTCAGACACTAGCAGTGTGACCCTAGGCAAGTCAACTAACCTCAACTGCCTCCTCCTGCCAAAAAAAATAATAAAGTTTTAAAGTTTTGGCAAAATGGGATGCTTTCAGACAGAGAAGATCAACCAAGAGGGTGATCAGGTTAGAAACTGTGCCTTCTAAGGATCAGTGGAAGAAATCAGAATGTATAGCCTAGAGAAGAAAAGATATGAAGGGGCATGATAGTGATCTAAGTATTTTAAGATCTGCCATGTGGAAAAGAGATTAGCCTTATTTCAGTTAGTCCCAGACACCAGGAAAAGGCTCAATAGTTGGAAGTTTCAGAGAGGCAGATTTCAGTTTGGTACAAAGAAAACCTTCTTAACAATCAGCACCATTTGAAAGTGGAATTGGATGCCTTAGGAGGTCATGAATCTCCCATAGCTGAGATTTCCAAGTAGAAGGTTATGGCTCACTTTTCAAGGAAGTTATAAAGAAGATTCCAGTTCAGGTGTGGATGGGGCTAGAAAACATATTAGTCCTAATTAAACCTGTACTTGCAAGGGCATCACCAACAGAGATTATCATACTATAAATCTGAATGAAGTCATTGAATCCAGCCCTCTCCTTTTACAGATGAGGAAACTGAGGCTAGAGAAGGCAAAGTGACTCACTGAAAGTCACACAGGTAGTAAAAAGCAGAGCTAGGAGTCAAGCCCAGCTCTTCTAACCCAAATCTAGTACTCTTTCTACTACATCAAGATTTCAGTCTCAAGGTTTCTTGGGCACAAGGTGTCAGATGCATTTTACAGGTAAGAGATAACATCTACTGGTTTAGCTAACATAGAAGTAAAAGGTTTTGTGAGTATTATGAGTTTAGAAGTGAAATGGTAGTCTGGGATGTCAGACCAAAGGGGGTGGATATGGGAAGGTACAGAACCTTAATTAGTTGAGCTATTGGGGAAAAGACTGTTTATCTTATGGTGTGGACTATGTGACTGGCGCTGGTTTTAAGGCAGATAGTAGTGAGGAGGTGTTTTTTATTCTCATGGGTGAGACAGAGACTTGTGACTGGTAACTAAATCACAGTAAGGGCTAAGTCCTCTAAGAGAGTACTCCCAGTTCTAACACAAAGGGAAGAAGAGTCTACCTCTGACTACTCTCCTAGTTCCAGGATTTGTCTGGCCTCAGGAGCCTTGGAAGCAAAATCAGTTCTTTAAGAAGTCTTTTATTAGGGGAAGGGAAAAAAAGTGGGGAGAAAGAGAGAAAGACAGGGACAGAGAGAGACAGAGAAAAAGAGAGACAGAGAGACAGAGAAACAAAAAGAACTAGGAAGGAGGGGATAGCATAGGGAGAAGAAGTAGGAGAGGGGGGAGAGAGGGAAAGAAATGAGGAGGGAGGGATGATAGAAGGAAGATTAAGGGAGGGAGAGAGAGGACTGCAATATAGGCACCCTGTTATATAGAGGTGTATGGACTCATCAGTTCCCTTCTGTCCTTCCTTAATTGCATGGTCAATTCATTTCTAGCAAGCACTCATTTAGAATGCAATGGAAATCAGCTTGTCTTTATATGGAGACAAAACCCATTATAAAAATACAAATAGCAAATACATGAGACTGCCAGGTATCCATGGGGCAGGAGAGGGGAAGGAAGTAGAGAAGGGATAAATTTGCCAGGTCTCCATAACTGCAGCAAAGTAACAGCAATATTCAGTCCTGATAGATCACTCCTCAAGTAGGTCAATGAAACAGGGAAGGCTCCAAGCACTCACTATTATGTTCATTTTAGGGGAGCAGTGCCTGCATGTGTGGTTAACTACAAGGGCCATTTGTCCTGACCCATGTCTGCACCCCAGGGCTCCAAAGTTCATGGGCTTCCCCTATTTAATGAAGCTTTTGCTTCCCATCATGAGTCCCTCCTTCCAGCTGGGAAAATTACCCTTTCCATCAGCTTCCTTGCCAATAAAGGGCTACATTCATATTATGTCAGGAGTGACTTAAGGAGTTTTCAAGGGTGCTTTGACTGTGTGTGTGTGTGTGTGTGTGTGTGTGTGTGTGTGTTTGCACACGTACATGCACATTTGCGTATAGATCCTTTTTCAAGATAAGGAGAAAGTTCTAGTCTATCCAGCGACCAACTAATCTCCTTTCCAGAATGGTTGAGGCTATGCAGATAAGCAAAGGCTTTATCTCACCTAATGGAGATGCATTTCAATAGAGAGGCACAAGAGCATTGTAAGCCAACGAAAGTTATCCCTGAATTTTCTTTACCTGAGGAAGACTTCATGATGTCATTGGAACCTCAGAGAATAACTATACTAGTATCCAGACCATATACTACAGTCAGGCAATTGGGCACTGCAGAGGACCCAAGGGGCCTGTCAAGGGTGTGGGGCTGTGTATGGAGAAAAATGGTTTCAACGTTGGGAAAATTTGATTATGTTACCTCCAACTTATTGTTTAAAAGCAACTATAAAATCAAAAGCAGGCTTTTTAAAAAAAATTTCAGTGGAACTTCTTTCTCTTACTAAAAAACACTTTAGAAACTTAAACCCGTGTCAAGTGGAAGATAGTTCCATCTAATAGGGCAGTCTTATATAAGGGTGGCTTTTGCTAGTTTCCAAGACAGTGAAGTAATTCAAAATGTAATGGTCTCAGACAGTAAGATACGCTGATTATATCAAATGTGCAAAAACTGTGCTAAGATCATTGGCCAAGGACACTATAATAAAACATAAAGAAAATACTATATACAAAGTTTGCTTTTTAAACTCAATTTTATTTTATTTTTAGTTCCAAATCTTCTTCTTCCTCCCTTTCCTTCCGCACGCATTGAGAAGAAAAATAAAAATCATTACAAATATACATATATAATATAAATCTAATATATACACACACATATATATGTATATATATGCAAAACAAATTTCTGCATTGGCCATGCTCAAAAGGGGAATTTAAAAAAATAATAGAAATATACTTCAATCTGTCCCCTGAGTCCATCTGTTCTCTTTCTGGAGGTGGATAGAATGGTTCATCTTAAGTCCTTTGGAATATGGTAGGTCACTGGCTGAACACAGAATTTGGAAGAAAAGACAGTTGCAAAGTAGGGTGACTAGTTTTTGTTTCTTTTTCATAATTATGAAATTTTTGTTTAAAAGTATCTCAAATGACATAGATATGAAGCCAAGAATCATATTCAAGAGCTATCTTTGTCTAATGGCATGTGGATAAATAGAGAAATGAATAGTTCTAAAGTGAACTGGTTCAATCGCACATTAATGTCTCAGGTTTTTCCCCCTGTATTTTGTGTTTCATTTTCACAGTAAAGTTAAAGAATTAGATTTAGTTAAGGTTTTGTTTCTTTAGTTTGATGAATTAAATTAATGTTAATAGAGAATAAAAGTTAGCTTAAAAAATAAAAAAAAAATACAATTCCAAGTGCACACCCTAATGGAATATGCCACACACACACATACACTTCCAGTGAAAGATTCCAAGTTGGAACATTTGCCGACCTTTACTGGGGGGAGGGGGGAGAAGATCTAACATTGTACTGTCTATACCACATTAATGCTAGATGCACAATATTAAATAAATACCTGATGAATGATTGTTCATCTACCTGGATCCAACCTGCTTTTGTAGCCTTATTATCTAGTTTCTCCCCTTCTGGCACTCAACAGTCCAGACCAAACGGCCTTTTTGCTGTTCCTCAGACATGATGCTCCCATTTTCCACGTCTATGCTTTTGCACACAGGCTGGCCTCCATGCCTGGAGTACATTCTCTCTTTACCTCCACTTCTTAGCACCTCTTGTTTCTTTCAAAACTCAGCTGACAGTGCCACTTTCTACATGAAGCCTTTTCTGATCCTCCCTCTGCCATCCCAGGTATCAGAGCCTTCTCCCTCAAAATTCCCTGGCATATATCAACATGAGCTGATATTATCTCTCCTAATAGAACGTAAGCTCCTTGAGGACAGATACCATTTGGTTTTTTGTCTTTTTCTCTCTCACTCTAGTATAGTGCCTGAAGCAGAATAGGTGCTTAATAAATACTTGGTAATTGACTGGTTGAACTACAAAAGTTACTCCCACACCCCATCTCCCCCCAAAAAGAAGTTTTTTTACTTGGGGGTTCAGCTTTTCTCTAGACCTTGCACCTGTACACAATGCTGTTGCATATCACATTTTCAGATGAGGTCAGAAGTAGCAATTCTTCCAAAATAAATTTAAGAGAGTAGCCAGGTCATATGGCAAAAGAGGTGAGAACTAAAAGATGAGGTGAAGTGCCACTTACCACAAGGGAAGGATGTATGACAGGAAATGTGGGAAAGGAGAGCAGGAACACCTTCCATCCATTAGAGGCAACACAGGGTGTTTGCTGAACGGGTTTCACCAAAGGTGCCGGAGAGGGCAATAAATATCCTGCATCTGATTTTTGATTTTATACCTTGCAAAAGTTCCATTTTCAGAATGATGTGGCCATTTCCTCCTTTAATTCCCTCTCATCCATGCCCCCTCAATCTCTGTCCTTCTCATTGCCTTTAAGACAACCTTCCCTTCACTGATTTTAGACAAGTTGGGTTATATAAACTAAGTGGTCAGATTTACAACTGGTTTTTAAATGGGTCTTCTCTGACAGATTGTGCAAAAGGCTAGGTAGGGAATCAGAAAACCTATGTTTAAGTTCCAGCTTTGCTACTTATTACCTATCTGTGTCAAGTCCTTTCACCTGTCTGGGCCTAAATTTTCTCATTTGTAAAAGGAGACAGGAAGAGAAAAGAATATTTCTATAGAACCTACTATGTGCCAGGCACTGTGCTAAACACTTTACAAATATTATCTTGTTTGTTCCTCACAACAACCCTAGGAGGTAGATGTTATTACCCCCATTTTATAGTTGAGGAAACTGAGGTTAGGTGAGTGGCCGAGGGTCATACAGCTACTAAGTATCTGAGGCCAGATTTGAACTCAGGTCTTCCTGACTCCAGGCTCACTCAGCACACTAGCCACTGTGCCATACATAGGTGCTGTAAAATGAGGGGGTTGGACGAGATGGCCTCTGAGGTCTTTTCCAGTTCTAGATTTCTGATTCTCTGCTCCCACAGTCTTTAAAGCAAAGAGCTTCCTTAATAAGAGAAGGATATAAACTTGGGATTTTTCCTTAGGAATTTAATTTTCATCAGAATATCCATGAACCACAGCAGGAAATGAATCTCCCTCCCTCCTCTGCCCCGCAATAGGACTTAATATATTTCAATGAGCCTGGCAACTTATCACTTTAACATATAGGTAATTTCAAATACTGATTAGTATGTTTCTATAACCAACTGGCAACTTAAATAATTAATAATATTCTCCATTGATGAAGGTGTAAACTGGCCTCAAATACACTTCTCATTACTCCAATGTACGTCACATGTATATTTCATTGTTTAGCTTTTCTGATCTATGATTGCTTTCATTGTATTTTTCATTGTAGCATTTGCTAACTGAAGAGTATGAATAATTCAAATTCACATATGATTCAAATATATATTTTACTTATTTTTTTCCCTGACGGCTACTTCATACAAAAAAGGAGATTCTATTATTCTTCTCAACCTGTAAACAGTATGAAAATTCTCTCATGCTTTCCTTTTTTCAGATGGAGGTGTAATGGGACTCATATGAAAGTTTCTCCAGTGTTTGGAAGATTCTAGAATCAACCATGGGATCACAATCAGAATAAATCTTACTCTTCTGTGGCACTGCCTGAATAAGATTGATTCTATGCTAGAAACACATCTAAAGTAAGTAGCTAATAGATTCATCTGACGGGCATTTGCTATTGTTGTTCAGTCATTTTTCAGTTGTGGCTGACTCTTAGGGACCCCATTCAGGGTTTTCTTGGCAAAGTTACTGGAATAGTTTGCCATTTCGTTCTCCAGCTCACTTTACACATGATTAAACTGAACAAACAGGGTTAAGCCCAGGGTCACCCAGCAAGTAAGTGCCTGAGGCCAGATTTAAACTCAGGAAGATGAGTCTTCCTAATTTCAGGCCTGGCACAGTGGATACACTGTGGCATCCAACTACCCTATGGATATATAAGGAATAAAAATTCTCTATGTCCTTAGAACCTCCAGTCTGTCCTGGTCTGGTATTCCAGTTTGTTCATATAAGACTACCACATCCATCAAGAGGCATTATGTTACTATAGAAAGAGCCTTAGACTTGGAGCCTAAAGATCTGGGTTCAAATGCTCTTGCCACCACTTAACAGCCATGTGACTATGCACAATACTTAAACTCTCTGTTTCCATTTAGTACGACAAATTTAAAGGTGGAAGGGACCTGGGGGACTATCTTTTCCAATACCTTCACTCTATAGATGACAACACTGAGGCCCATAGAGGTCAAGCCACTTGCCCAAGGTAAAAAGCAGTAAAGATGATGGGGGCAGTATTTGAATCCAGGGCCTCTGACTCCAGAACCAGAGCTATTTCAACCATACTATGCTTTCTTCCCTTACACATGAAATGGGGATAATAAAACTAGCACTCTACCTCATGGGCTTATTGAGAAAATTTTTTTATAAGCTTCAAAGTACTGTATCATTACCTACCTGGAAGAGTTGCATGCTTTGCAACCTGTAAAGTGCTACAATATTTTGAACTATTATAATTTTTTAAAAAAATATGTGGAAAAGTGGGAAGTAAAAGCATGGCTTTTAAAACCATGATCTTAACTCAGGTCTCAAGGTGGCAGAGTATTATGGCCAGGGAGTGTGGTGGAGTAGCAAAGAGCCCACCATTTGGAATAATGGCATCTGGGTCCAAACCCAGCCCTGCCCCTTACTTGACTGAGTGCACTTGGGCAAATCATGTCCCACTTCTGGGTCTCACCTTCATCATCTATAAGATGAAGAGTTGGAACAGATGACCTTGAAGTTAGCCTCTAGCTTTAAATTTCTTCAATTAGTGGCTTTTAATTCCACTTTTTCAATGACTAGACCTGATTGCCTGTCTTCTTGTTAGGTATCCTCAGTGGGAAAGAGATCTCTATTCAATCATCAATCAGTAAGTGTTGAATTCCTACCTTTAATGTATTTGCTAAGAAGTTAGTTAAGAGGCATTTGTTTGGGGCTTTGTAACAGTACCAGGTTGGTCACTTAGAGAAGATTGACACGGTGCCATGGAGCTTGTCATCTAGCTGACTTGCAATGGAGTTGGTGACCTTGAAGGGTGCAGCAATCACAATTAAGTAAAATTTTTAAGGTACTTTGACGTTGAAGGGATAGTATTATCAAGATGAAAATGATAATTTTATTATAACTGTTCTCATCATAACAAAGATCAATTAATCAGTAAGCACTCATTAAGCATTTGTTATGTGGGACAGTGAATAGAGCATAGGAGTCAGGAAGACTCATATTCCTGAGCTCAAATCTGGCTTCAGACACTTACTAGCTGCATGACTCTGGGCAAGTCACTTCATCCTGTTTCCCTCAGTTTCTTCATCTGGAGAAGGAAATGGCAAACCACTCCAGTATCTTTGTCAAGTAAATCCCCAGCTGGGGTCACAACTGAAAACGACTGAACAACAACAAATGTGCCAGGCACACTGTAGGTACTGAGTCTACAGATCTAAAACAAAAAATAAGCAATCTCCAACCCCAAGGAGTTTAAAATACACAAGAAGACAAATAAAAAACAGCTGAGATGGTATACATATATGTAAACAGCTTTGCCTCAAAAAATAATGAACTAATCAAAAGGAAAGAAAGTAGGGAAACTTCATAAGATCAATGTACAACACAAAAGGGCACACAGATGATCCATGAATTCTTTTAGGATGAATTATCAGTCAGAAAAACAATGTTTATGGTATTTATGAGACAATGGTATTCATGAGACATTTCCTAGAGCATAAAAAGGAGGGGAGATAAAAAGGGAGGAGAAAAAGAGAGAGAGAGAGAGAGAGAGAGAGAGAGAGAGAGAGAGAGAGAGAGAGAGAGAGAGAGAATAAATTCCAGAAAATCTATAGAGACACTAGCTATGGGAGAAGGATTACTAGAGTATTGCTCCAGGCCTAGACCAATTTAGTTCTAGTGTTTACTTCGCAGCATGCATTGTCAATAGCAACTGGGATGTTAACATGGCAGCAAGGTGATTGCCTGGTGGTAGGGAGTGAAGTGATCCCAATATTCTGTGGTTTTAATTCTGTAAATTGCTTTAAGGCTTATGAGGGGCTTGGCATAAATCAGTTAGGCACCAAAATAAGTAAGCCTAAAACAAATATATGGGGATGAAATAAGTTTAAATTGCTTGTATTTTAGATTCATAGTTCTAACCCAACTGTGCCTCAGGGAAGGCACACACTCAGCCTGGTCAATTAGTTTTCCTTAAACCTGGAGAGAGAATTCAGATACAAGGGGCATGGCAAATGTTCTTCAATCAACAGACCATAAGAACCAATCACACTAGAAGAAGTTCTCTCTCCTGTTGCTGATGGTGGAAATCCTTTTTTTTTTCAAATGGAGAGAGAATATGAGAGAGAGAGAGAGAGAGGGAGAGAGAGAGAGAGAGAGGGGGAGAGAGGGAGAGAGAGAGAGAGAGAGAGAGAGAGAGAGAGAGAGGAAGAGAGAGGAGAGAGAAGAGAGAGGGGAGAGAGAGAGAGGAGAGAGAGGAGAGAGAGAGAGAGAGAGAAGGAGAGAGAGAGAGAGAGAGAGAGAGGGGAGAGAGAGAGAGAGGAGAGAGAGAGAGAGAGGGAGAGAGAGAGAAGAGAGAGAGAGAGAGAGAGAGAGAGAGAGAGAGAGAGAGAGAGAGAGAGAAACATGTATTTGTGTCTCACAGATCCTATTCTGTGGGTCAAATTTAGCCTTAGGTTATTAATCTGAAGGTGGCTAGGTGGTGCAGTGGATAGAGTACATAGAGTGCATAGAATGCCAGACATGAAGTCAGGAGGACTCATCTTCCTGAGTTCAATCTAACTTCAGACACTTGCTAACTGGAAAAGGCTTTGCCAAGAAAACCCCAAATGGGGTCATGAAGAGTTGGACATCACTGAAAATGACTGAACAACAACATTAATCTGAATATCAATCCCTCCAGCTTTGATGGCCATTAATTGTGAAAACTTGAAATTCTACCTACTTTGGCTAAAGTATTGTATGAATCTTTTGCTCATATACCACAATTTTTAATCTTGTTGCATTAAGGAGGAATATTTTTTGTGCCCTAGAACTCTTTGAAAATCTGGTGAAACCTGCAGATCCCTTCTGAGAATAATATTATTAAGAAAGCCAATTATACTGAGTGGCAATTATCAAAATACTTTTTAAAATTAGTTCATGGACGCCACATTAAGAACCTCTGCAAAGAATGTGATTTCATTGGCATAGGACAGGGAATAGATGAGGGAATTTCCTTTACCACTGCAGGTAAGCACTCTCTCTGTAACTTATAGCCTTAGAAGAGGTTCCAGAAAACTGAAAGGTTAAGTCAACAAGCCAAGGCAAGAAGCATTTATTAAGCACTTACTGTGTGCCAGGTGCTGTATTAAATGCTGAGGATACAAAGAAAGGAAAACAAAACAAAACAGTCTTCTCTCTCAACATGCAAACACTATTTATAAATCAGATATATACAGGTCAAATTTACCAAGGAAGGAAAGAAGGAAAGAAAAAAAGGAAGGCACTCCATCCAAAAAGAAGGTGCTAAGATTAAGAGAAGGAGAGTTTACTGGAGATCAGTAGATAGTAGCCGCGAGAATCCTGACTGGGTGATCAACATTGATGGAGTGAACCTCAAAAAAAGAAAGGTTATTGAATGATGGTAGTAGAAAGACAGTCCAGGGTCACACAGCCTGTATGTTATCAAGAATTAGAACCTGAACTCAGGTATTTCTGGTTCCAAAGCTGGCTTTCGATCCCCTGAATACTCCTATTTCATGTTGCTTCTCTAAATAGTCAAATCGTGTTATAAAAGTCTTTTGCCTTTAAAATGCTTACACACACACACACACACACACACACACACACACACACACACACACACACACACTACTTGTCAGGTTACCTATCTAGAAATGTTGTGAAAACCTAGTTTGCTCCTATTCATCTCAATACGGTAATGAAAACCACCAGAGACAAGAATTCTGGGGAGCCAAAGAGGAGAATGTCACTTCTTGCAGCTGCTCTAATCATTGCCCTTCTCACCACCATCAGCTTCCAAATGTCACAGGAGTCTTAGGGGACAAAGGACTCTCTGACAGCCTCCTGGTCTAGCCAGCAGTCTAGTCCTACTCCATAACATAGTTGCCAACAAGCAGTATGTCCTTGGAGTCAGGAAGACCTAGCTTTAGGTACTGTCTCTGACATACACCAGCTCTGTGAGCCTGGGCAAGTTATCTAACCTCTCAGTACCACAGGCAACTGTCTAAGACTATAATCTGTAGAACATTTGTTGGAGGGAGTTTCTTTTCACCAATGCAATCACAGGTCTGGTCTAAATAGAATTAGCAGGAGTCTATTGACATTAAAAAAAAAAGAGGGTATTTTTTCTTTTTCAAGGAGAAGCAGTGTCATTTGCCAATAGAGTTATCTCAACCTTGGATATATGCCCAAGGTCAAGTAGGTAGTTAAGCTGCAGGGCCAAGAATTCAAATTCAAGTTCTCTGGCCCTGAGCCAATCAATATATACATATACATATAATACATATACATATATGTGTATATATATGTATGTATGTACATATATGCATGTGTATATGTATATAACATAAAAACATAACAAAACAAAACTTTTTATGTTTACTAGTGGCCTTCTAGACTTTACTCTTACTGCAGGGCTTATGCTATCTTTTTGTATTATCCTTTTAAAATCTGATCTGGTGGGTGAACTCTGCCCAAAGCAGACATTTCAGCCACATTAAACACCTCCTCTTCCCCTCTCCTTAATAATTATGCTTGACTGTACAAGCAAGGTTTCGTTCTGGAGAGCCTTCCATCTTTTCAGAGCTACATTACTGTTTAGGGTTCCAGGCTACAGGGATCCTTCCTTTTCATTCTTTCTCTATTCTCTCTGAAAGATGCTATTCCTCAATAAATTCAAGTGAAAAATACTAAAGACTTTTGCCATAACCCATTTCTTCTCACAAGAAAAAAATGAAAATGTTGGAAGGAGGGAGGGGCCATTACTGGCAAAGGAAGCAAATACCGAACATGATATGACCCCCTGAAAATAAGGATTGGCTCATAACCCAGGAGTCTGAGGCATATCTGCTCTCCAGACTGAAAGTTAAAGTTTTAGAGGCAGAAGGGACCTTAGAGGTTCTTCTAATCCAACTTCCTCATTTTATAGATAAAGAAATTGAGGCCCAGCATCATATAGGTAGTAAGTAGGAGAGCAGGCCAGGGCTGGCTGAAGGTCAAACTCAGTCTGACTACAAATCCAATTCTTATTCTGGCACAAAAAGCAAGAAGACCATTGTAACATGGCCTAGGCTCTACCTTTCTACTCCCATGGACATCCCCTAGCAAAAGTCAGTTAGTTTTTTCCTTTACTGTCTAATATTCCTTTTATCTGAATATTCTAATAATCAATGTGGCTATTCATTTAAATAGGATTGCCAAGTTCTGGAAAGCCAAGCTCAATGAACTTCTTTTTGAGTGGTTAGGATGCCAAGTGGCAAGAGAGCAAAGCTGGCCTTTTATTCCCTTATGCAAAAAGCCTTTTCCTCTATCATCATCACCATTGTTATCAGTAGTACTGCTGTCATAATAGATAGCATAATTGCAGTGGGTACTTAAAGCCTGATCAAACTATTACTGCAAGAACAACTACTTTGACAAAGGGACAGAGGCTTCTGTGACCAAAATAAATAAATGGCTAAGCGAGGAAAGAAAGGATGTAGACTCACATCTCTGGATCCCAACCAGGCCTTTACAACTGCTCATGCAAACCAATCTCTAGTTCCCAACCAGTCCTACCTCCCAACCCCTGGCTGTTATTGCAAACCAATCCCCAGTTCTCAACCAGGCTCCACCCTGCCAGCTGTTACAAAATATCACTAAGAAATAGAATCCTATAAAACTCTAATTGGGGTCAAATTTACAAAGTATGTGGAAAGAGGTTAAAATCATCCAGTTCAACTTATTTCAACAGACATTTATTAAGGCTTATGGCAGACCTGGCATTAACTAGACACTAGTCATACAAATACAAAGGTGCCTTAAAGACTTTCTATTGTAGTAGGATAGATAAAACCCATAGATAAGTAATGTCTTATGCATATATAAGTAATACAAAGTATGTACAAAGCCATACCAACAAAAATTTCAAGATGGAGAGATCTTTAATACCTAGGAGGAACAGAAAAGATTTCACGTAGTAGGTAGCCCCTAAGCTGTCTGTGCTTGGAAGGAAGTTTTAGATTCTCTGCAGAGAGGTAAAGAAGAAGTACTTGTGGAAACATCTTAGTAAAGGCACGAAAGTGAGAAATGGAAGTATGTGTATAGAGAGCACCTAGCAGGCCAGGTGGATTGGACTATATAACATGAAATAAGACTAAAAAGATAAGTTGGAGCCATATTTAATTGTCCCTAAGATCATAGATTGAAAGTCAGAAGGCAACTCAGAGGTAACCCAATCTGACTCCTTTCATTTTACAGCTATTGTACCTGACACCCAGACTGGTTTGTTGATTTACCCAAGTACACATAGCTAGTAAGTGGCAAAGCCAAGATTTTAACCTAGATCTTCTGACTTCTAAGGCAGGGCTCTTTATTAGAGAGGCCTATGCGTATAGGCCGCTAAGAAAAAAAAGGTAATGGAAAACTCAGCTCTCAATAAATCTCAAAGAGTTAGTGCTCATTTTAATTCATTTTATTAACCAGATTGCAGAAGTACATGTCCTCTATTTTGCCAACTTGATACGCAATTGTTTCCCCAAATACTTGTGTGTGTGTGTGTGTGTGTGTGTGTGTGTGTGTGTGTGTGTGTCTAGGTTTGTATCACAGGGGGGCAAAGCTTTGGGAAAAATGGGGGGAAGGAATATTAGCCTCATTCAAGTCTATTAAGAACTATTCAGGTGAGTGCATCATGTCATACAGCCTGTTGAAAAGGTCAGCATCTATAGCTGAGCTAAATATAACTGAGTGAGAGGGCTAGCAGAGCACTGGAAAATTTAGAGCAAATTTCATACTGTTGGAAAGATAAATTGGTTGGGTTTTTTTTTTTAAAGGGATTTGGTACTTCAGTCTAGAGTATAGGATTAAAAAAGACATCAAGGACAATTCTCTCACAATACAAACCTCTCTCAATCAGCAAATAAACATTTATTAAGCACCTACTATGTGCCAGGAACTGCACTAAGTGATGAGGATACAAAGAAAGGCAAAAGACAGTCCCTTCTCTCAAGTAACTCATGGTCTAACAGAGAATACGATAGGCAAACAATTACATACAAAGATATAAGCAGGATAAATTGGAGATAATCAATGGAGGGAAGGCATTGAAATTACAGAGGGTCTGGAATTAAAAAAAATAAAACAAGCATTTTCATAACATAGTAGAATAGGAAAAAAAGAGGATTGTATGGAAACTGCAAATCTATTATATGTAATTTGTTATTCCTTTTAAATATATAATAAAGTTACCATATAACTTTTTTTCTCCTTTTTTTCTTCCCTCCCTCTGCCCCCACCCTAGAAATGGCTACCATTAGACAAAGATATGTGTATATATGTAAAACCATTCTATATATACTTCCATTTATTAGTTTTTTTCTCTGGATGCAGACAGCACTTCCTTCACATATCCTTTGTCGTTAATTTGGGCATTTATATAATAATCAAAATGACTTAGTCACTTAAAGTTGTTCTTAAAACAATACAGTTGTCACTGTATACAACTTTCTCTTGGTTCTGTTCATTTCATTCTTCATTATTTCATACAAATCCATCCATGTTTTTCTAAGATCATCGAGCTCATCATTTCTTAAAGCACAGTAGCATTCCCTCACTATGTTTTTCCCCATTGTCTCCACAATTTCAAATCTTGTTCTTCCTAAAAAGCTAAATTCAAATAGCTTCTTGTCCATAAAACTGCCCTGACCAATTAATTACAAATTTCAATGTCTCTTCCTCTGAATTCTTGTTGTTGGTATACTGCCTTGGGTCCTCACTAGTTGTTTCATATCTGCACAGATTGCTTTCCTAAATGAGATTTTTAAGCTCCTGTGAGGAGAAACCATGACTTCTACTCTCCCCCCCCCACTTCCCTGACCCCATATCACTGAAAACACAGTAGATGGCTAATAAATAAATGCTTGTTGCCTGTCTGAGAATTGATTCCTCCTCATGTTGCATAGTGTCCCTCTACTTCTACATGGGAGTGGGAGTGGGAAGGAAATAATTACTCTCCTCCATGCCTACCTGGAGAGGATTGTCTATCCAGCATAAGTTTATACAAGCCAGTTTCCACCTCCGCAGGGAATCCTCAAACACTACTTGTTTGAGAATTTAAAGTGGATATTGTTCTCTAGAAAACAGTTACAGATGGAATGCTTAATTAAAAAATCACCACAGTCTTCTTTAAACAGTTTGGAAGATGTGCTAGGCTACACATGTTTATGCATTCTCTATTTTCCATCCACCGATTTTCCTCTCTAACTTTCATTTTGTTTAACATAATATTATTTACATTCACATACATACAGGCAACAGGAGAAGAGATGTTTATAATTCAAATAGGAAATTCACAATGAAAAGGTCATTGTGTTAGATTTTGCAGCAGGAGTTTATGATCAAGGATACTGGTTTCTGGCTTCCTGGATCAAAGTTGCTTAAATTTTTAAAAACATTTACATGAATGCCTTATGTTTTCACATCACAGTCATTTCTAAATATATTCCCCAACCCTATCTGATAGACCTTCATTTGTCACAAAGAAATACAGTTAACACAACAACTGTATCTGATGAAATATACAATATTTTGCACTCATATTCCCCAACGTTCCTCAAGAAGGGGAAGAGGTATATTTCCCCATCTCTTTTCTGGGAACATTTGTTTTAAATATAAGATAAAAGTATCACATAGAAATAAAATAATGGCTTAAACTCTGGCTAAATTTCTGTAGTCACGTATTAACTCACTGTCTTCATAATTAATTCTGATACATTTGCTATATTTCTGAAAATTCATATATTAAGTCTATTTTTCAGTCTTGGTGAAGCAGGGTGTCAATTTCAATTTAGTCTTATTTAGACGATAGTAGATCTCATTGTATCTCTTAAAAGATTATAAACCATAGCTATAACTATATTCTTTGTTAGACATATTTGACAAATGTGTAAAGGTGTAGGAATGGCCCAAAATATTCTCTCCAAGAACTATTCTTGGAGTCTGACATTAAAGTGAGCAATGGTACTTCCTAACAGCCGCTCCTGATTTTCCTGATGCCAAATGCACCAGGAAATCACATTATTAAAAGATATGGCCTAGCAGTTAGTTAATAAGCATTTTTATTATGATGATATTTATGCATTGTGATAAGTGATGGGGATACAATGAAAGGCAAAAGCAGTTCCTGCCCTACCGGAGCTAACATTCTTTTTTAAAAGTTTATTCATTATTTATTTAATTATTTTTAACTTTAAAAAAATGTCTTTGAGTTCCAAATTTTCTCCTTCCAGCCTCTTCCCCACCTTTTGAGAAGGTAATACATCAATTATACATATGAAAACATGCAAATATATTTCCATACTAGCCATGATGAAAAAAAAAAGAAGCAAGAACAGAAAGTAAAACAAGTATGCTTCCATCTGTCCTTAGAATTCATTTGGAACTGAGCTGTATCACTGTATTGATTAAAGTAGCTAAGTCTTTCATAGTTGATCATCATTGCTGTGCTGCTGTTACTATGTACAGCGTTCTGGTTTTGCTCAATTCACTTTGTATGAGTTCATATAAGTCTTCCCAGATTTTTCTGAAACCATTCCTTTTGTTATTTCTTATAGCACAATAGTATTTCATCACAATCATATGCCACAATTTATTCAGCCATCCCCCAATTGATGGGCATCCCCTCAAATTCTAATTCTTTGCCACCACAAAAAGAGTTGCTAAAATACTTGTTTACATACACATCCTTTCCTGTTTTCTTTGATCTCTTTGGGATACAGACCTAGTAGTGGTATTGCTGGGTCAAAAGATATGCATAGTTTCACAGCCTTTTTAGTATAGTTCCAAATTGTTCTCCAAAGTGGTTGGACCAGTTCACAACTTCGCCAATAGTGTATTAGTGTATTTTCCACATCCCCTCCAGCATTTGTCATTTTATTTTTTTGCTGTTAGCCAATGTATAGGTGTGAGGTTGTTTAAAGTTGTTTTAATTTGCATTTCTCTAATCAATAGTGATTTAGAGAATTCTTTCATATGACTATTGATAGCTTTGATTTCTTCTCCTGAAAACTATCTGTTCATATCCTTCAATCATTTATCAGTTGGGTAGTGGGAGCTTACTCTTTAATGGAAGAAACAACTAGAGCCAGAAAATGTATACAGAGGTAGCAACTTTACAGTATGGTTGCTTGTTGGGACCTTAAAATACCCTCCACATTTTCTTCATGTCAGAAATCATTGTTAAGATACACACTAGGTCACATTATTGCCTTTAAACTGCCAACTTCCTGGATCACTGAGATGACCTTAGTCAACTCCTTGGAAATCATTTTCTTCCTTAATTATTTATATACTTTTTATTCTATCTGCATACTCATATTTCCAAATCATCATTCCTGCCATGAATTGTTATATATTGCAATGATTTACTTTGAAAGGCTGAGTAATACTTCCAGAGAATTTTAAAATAACATATACCATTGTTTATGCTTGTTGGTGAATGAACAGTCAGTTCAATTGAGAGGTGAGGAGATGAGTGACATGCCCTCTGGAGATCACTTCTAGACATAATATTCCAGAGTATCCTATTCAAAGGCCAAGCTTTATATGTCCATGAATTTATAGTGAATCTAGTGTAAGACAACTTCTTTTAAGTTCAAGTGTTGCTATGACTCTCAAAGCTGGAAACAATTAAAGATTGAAAATCCAAACAGTATACATTCACGGCTTTTTCTTCTTCTCTTAGAATTACAAAATAGTTAGAGGAGAATAAGAGAAATGCCATGGAATACAGAAGACTGGATCCAAAGGCAGAAAATTGCAAGGAAAGTGGTAAAGGTTCCCAATCAGGTCAGGCTGACCAGAGCAGGATGTCAGAGTACAGCGAGGGCTGAAGTAGAAATAGATAGGGGAGACCCTAACACTGGGATGGAACAAGTATCAGGGGCTTGAAATGGGACAGAAAGCAATTATGTTCCTAATGTAATTCAATTTGACAAACATTTACTACATGCTTTCTTTAAAAAAAAAATTAAGGGGCAGCTAGATGGTGCAGTGGATAGAACACCAGCCCTGGAGTCAGGAGGACCTGAGTTCAAATCTGGCCTCAGATATTTGACACTTACTAGCTATGTGACACTGAGCAAGGCATGTAACCCCAACTGCCTCACCAAAAAACAAACAGAAAAATTTGTCTTATTTTTTTTCAATTAATAAAGATTAATTTTCTCTCCTTCCCACCTAACTCCCTACCACTGCAAGGGTGGGTAGGAGAAACACATATGCATAGTCAAGCAAATGAACTCTCAAATTGTCCCTGTCAAAAAATATGTATGTATATATGTATACACATATGTGTATGTGCATAAATATATGTGCACACATATGCACATATATTTCTACACCTCTGTTAGGAATTGGGTGACATGTTTCATCATCAGTCCTCTGGGATAACAGTTGATAATTTTATTTATCAGAGTTCTTAAACATTCAAAATTGTTTGTTTTTATAATGCTGCTGTTACTGAATAACCGGTGCTCCTTGTTCTGATAATTTCATTCTGCATCAATTTTTACAACTCTGCTCAGGTATCACTGAAAGCATACCTTTCATCATTTTTTATTGCACATGAATATGCATTATATTTACATAATGGAATAAATTCATTTTTGGAATAAATAATACATAATGTGTCTGGCCATTCCCCAATTGATAAGCACACCATTAGTTTCCAGTTCTTTGCTAATACAAAAAAATGTCATAAACATATTTGTATGCACGGGTCTTTTCCTCTCTCTTTAACCTCTCTGGGGCATTGTTTTTGTTGAGTCATTCTGTCCTATCTGATTCTTTGTGACTCCATGGACTACACTATCCATTGAGTTTTCTTGGCAAAGATACTAGAGTGGTTTGCCATTTCCTTCTCCAATAGATTAAGGCGAAGAGAAATTAAGTGGCTTGCCCAGGGTCATACAGTTAGTAAGTGTCTGAGGCCAGATTTGAACTTCAGTTTTCCTGACTCCAGGCCCAGTGCTCTATCCAGTGAGCCATCCAGCTACCTCCTACGGGGGTAGAGGCCTAGTAGTTAAGTGTCTGCTTCTTAAGACAAAAGACAGGTTAGGTTTTGGAATCAGGAAGTCATGGATTCAAATTCTGCTTGAAATACATACTAACTGTGTGACACAGGGAAAATAAGTTAAGTTCTCCCAGCCTGTTTTCTCATCTATAAATCAGTATCATATAATAGTAGCACCTACTGTCACAAAGTTGTTGTGAGGATCAAATGATCTATCTATCTATCTATCTATCTATCTATCTATCTATCTATCTATCTAATCTTTGCAAAACTTAAAGCACTACATATAAATAAATGCTAGATATGATTACTTTTAGCATTACTATGTGAATTTGTTTATTCATAATAGACTTATGGATGATAAGACTCCTGTTGATTTAGAAAAGGCATGGGAGGGAAGGGAAACTATTTGCCTTTTCCACCTACATGATAAGAGTTTTGCTCTATCTGTGAGTTTTCTAAGTTCTAAGTTTCTAAGGAATTAAACTAAAATGGGATGAGAAGTGTGAGGGGCCAGCTTATACAGAATCATAAGAAGTAATTATTAGTTTTCAGTAGGAACATTTACACCTCAAAAGTTAGCAAGTGCTACAGGCTGAGGCTTAATTCTATTGTTGTTGATTATCTAGATTTAAGAAAGTGATGGAGAAAAGGTTAATGCTGATTAAACTTATACGCGTATTTATGCATACTTTTTTTTTTTGAGGAGAGTCATTTCTTAAGCATTTACCACATACTTCTGGATAAGATCAGTAGAGAACACGACGAGGAATTCTCCAGGGAGCAAGTTCACCTCTTGCAACTCTGCTAGTAAGTGGTTGAACCTCTTTTCCTTAAGTGGGTTCAGAATTGCCAGCTAAGTCTATTTTAATTCTAGAAGACTTGGTGAGAGTCAGATAGAGGAAGATGATGGTCACTAAGTAGACATAAGTATATCTATACTACTTCTCATAGGACCATGGGATTTAGATATTGAAGGGACCTTAGAGATCATGTACTCCTACTTTCTCAATTACAGAGGAAGAATGAGATCCAGAAAAGTGAGCTCCTTTACCCAAGATCTTACAGCAGAATAGAAGAATTCAAATTCATACCCACTCCATAACCATCCCAAGAGTCAGGTCATTTTGAGGATATTGCAAGAATCAGTGAATTAAGGAGAGATACTGGAAGAATCATATCCAAGGTTGGACTAGATCATAAAGCTTATTGAAATTGAAGTATGGGGAGAAGAATGCAGATGAACAGAAGTTCCTCTCTTCTTTCTGCACTCAGGGAAAACATGGTGGTGATAACAGGGAGAAATGAGATGAGTGATAAAAAGTTTCTACATTTCTGTGTAAGTTATCTTTGGCACAATAGCAGTGTGCTGGTAAATACTTAACAAGTGGTTCTTAAAAAAATACCATTCATATAGCACACTTCTAAGTTTAATCTGTGAGTCATATGTAGCATTTGCTCACATCTGATATGAAAATACTCATCATGAAAATTTAACAATCAGATTCCTTAAGCCAATTCCAGCTGATTTTAGCTGACTCCAGCACACCCCCAGCACATTAATACAAAACCAGCATAATGCTGATGATCCAATGAATCTGCATGGGAAACATAAGTCAAAAGCTGGGGATAGAAAGGTGAGGCCTTGGTTGGCAGATGCCAGAGATGAAGAAACAGGGCTGAGCTGAGTCCATATAGTAGGGTTCATATAGTTTTCATGTTTTAGTGTGAGGGGCAAATTTTTGAGAAAAGAGAGGTTTAAAACGAACCTAACAGTAGAAAAGTTTTTACTTTTACAATAAAGTTACAAGTTAGAATGACTTTTATAGCATTCAGTTACCCCAAATCAATCTAAAGAGGGGATTATAAATCTTTTAGGGGTTGAAGTAAGCTGAGAATCACCAGAAAATACATATGAACACAATTTAAAACAATTTCATTCAATTCAGCAAATTCAAAACTGAAGGAGATCATGACTATTTGGACATATGTTGTAAAGGAAAATTGCTAATGTTTAGCTAATGCATGATTCTAAATTTTAGGCTCAAACTGCTAACTTTAAGTTACTGCATCAGGAAGAAGGGGTAATTGGTCTGTGGGACTGGTGCTGCCAGTATTTTTGAGGTCACATGACCCTGTAGCCAGTTTATAAGAACAAATCTAAACCTTCTAGGCCCTTCTTTCTAAAGGATCCTTCACAGTAATACAACTGATGATTACCTAGCAACTTCTGAGGTTTACAAAGCACTTTGTCTTCATTATCTTGTATGAACCTCTCAATAATTTTGTAAGTATTGAAAGATACCATTATTCCCATTTTATAGATGAGGAAATTGAAGCTCAGAGGGGTCAAATAATTTGCTGAAGGTCATATAATTAGGAAGTATCAGAGGTAGGATTTGAATCTGTGATTTCTCCTGATTCCAAGTCTGGCACTTTCCAAATTACATTTTTCTGATTTTCTACAGACCTGACTGCTGACAAGAAGCAAAGAGAGAGGAGAAGGCCAGTAGAGGGCTCTATATGAGAGAGTGGGGCAGTCCTGGGGAGTTGGGTTATATGATGGCTCTCTCAGTATGTCTGTTCTTGTATTTCCTTGTGTTTTAGGTGTCCCTGGAGTGATATGAGAGACTCATATAACTCCTAGAAGTGTTAAAACACAGCATATACCAGTGGCAGGGATGCCACTATTACAACATCAGGGACATTGAGAGACTTGCTATCACCCTTTCAGCCATTCAATATTCTCGTTGGTGTACCTATGGCAGAGCCCTCAGGACTCAGGCAATGAGAAGTTATTAGCTTAGATACAACAGTACCACTTCTAGTGAGGTGCAAGGGATAGGGAAATAATCACACAGATGCTCCTAGTCACAGCTCTTGCTCCCCATTCCCTCCCCAATTCATCTACTACCTAGTATATAATCAGTTCTTACCTATTTTCTAGCAGGAATCACAAATTCAATATGTCCAACAGGGAACTCATTATTCACGCTGCTCTCTCCTGCCCCTCAATCTCATTCCTCCAATTTCCCCAGTTCCTGCTAAGGACACGACCATCCTCCCAGGCACCCTGAGATAGAATCTTAGAGACATTCTTTTCTTTCTCTTCCTCTACTCATATCACTTCTGTTATATCTCTTGCATCTATGCCCTTCTCTCTGCTCACATTCTTTACCATATTTCCAGCTCTTATTATCTCATACTTGGACTATTGAAAACATCCTAATTCTTTATTGTTGTTGTTGCTGTTAAACTGTTTGATTGAGCTAAAAGTGTCTTTGCAAAGTAGTGCCTTCTTCCCACCCCTAACCAGGTTACCCTGTATCTACTTCATATATCCTTTTTATATATTTATATATATGCATGTTCTCATCTGTGTTTTCAGTCCTTTCCCCTCTCCCATCTCTCTCCACAGAGCTAATAAATTAATATTCCTAAAATATATATCTCATTCACTTAGAATCTTCAGTGTTACATCTAAGATAAAACACAAAACTCTCAGCTTGCTATTTAAAGATGACCATGATAAAGAAGGCTTCTACTTATTCAGCCTTATTTTGCAGCATCGCCCTTCAGGGACTTCACAAATCAATCAGACTGGCCAGCTAGCTGTTTCTCATACCCAAAATGCTATCCCTTGTATCCCGCCTGACCTTTACATAGCTCGCTCCCCATGCCTGCAACGTTTTCTTTCCTCACCTCCACCTCTTAGAATCCTTGGCTATCTTTAAAGTACAGCTCAAATATGCCTTGACATTTGAAGCCTTTTTGGATCCTTCACGAATTAATTCTCTTTTCTAGGGGTGGCTAGTTGGCAAAGTGGATAGAGCCCTGGGCTTGGAGTAATGAGGACTTGAGTTCAAATCTGACCTTAGACCCTTGACACTTACTAGCCGTGCGACTCTGGGCAAGTCACTTAACCCTGATTGCCTCTCCAAAAAGTTTAAAAAAAAATTCTCTCTTCTTCTTGAAATGACTTTGTGCTACATTGTTTATATGTCATAGTTACTTATCTTTGTGAATGTATTCCCCTAGTGGGACAAAAGCTGCTTGAGGGCAGCTGCTATTTCATTATCATTTTCCTATCACAAGGGTAGAGCAAGCTGCCTATCACACAATAGGTTCTTTGGGATCCTTGGTAACTGTTGAATTGAACTGAAATTGAATAGAAACAACCCCCCCCCCAAGTCTTCACAAAACAATGCCTCTCCTCTCCCCAATGTTACAGTTGCATTTGTTGCTTATATTTTGTATGTGCCTGGCACATGCATTGGCCCTTAATAAATGCTTGTTGATTGATTGACATAATGATTTTGGAAATGATTTGAGGAGAACTGATCTATAAGATTAGATCTTTCTAATATTTGCCACAACATAATAGAACTGATCCTGGGAAGCTTTCTCTAGTCAAATGTAAGAGGAACTATTAATGTTTCTAAGTCTGGCTGTCCTAGAAAGAACTATTATAGAAATGACTCCAAGGCTTGGGGTTAATGGGAAAAGAACATGATAAATTTCTAAGGGATAACAGAACAGATGTCTTTACCAAAATGCATCTGACCCTTTAATGTTGGAAATTCTTGCCTTTGGGTATGCAAATTATAATAATGTAATTGCCTGTCTAACCAGTGTTTATTGCAGTTACTAAGCTTGTGCACACAGATGACCACTGGTCCATGAAATTTCCTAAGAATGTTGTAAATAATATAGGTTTGTGTCTTGCTCCATTAACATATATTCTCGAAGAATTTGGAACTTGAAACATTAAAATAATTATTAAAACAGAATGGAATTTTAGTAAACTATGATGTTTAAGTGTTGTCAACAAAAGAAACTTTGTCATAGTGGTTGCAAAAGAAGTTTTCTTGCCGGAAAAGGATGTGTAGGAAATGGGATAGAATGGAGAATGACAGTGGTATTTGAATTAGAGATATGGATATTATCATTTCAACTAAATTCAATCCAACAAACACTTGCTAAGCATTTGCTGTCTGCAAGAACTGGACTAGGTACTGGGGATAGGATGACAACTGTTCCAATAGTCACTGCCCTCAAGGAGCTCATATTATATGGAAAAGTCTTTTTTTGGATATAAATTTATTTATTTTTAGTTTTCAACATTCACTCCCACAAGTTTTTGAATTCCAAATTTTCACCCCATCTCCCCCTTCCCCCCACCCCAAGATGGCATGCATTCTGAATATCCCTTCCCCTAGTCTGTCCTCTCTTCTATGTCTCCCCCCTTCTCTTATTCCTTTCCCCTTCTATTTTCCTATAGGGCAGGATAGACTTCTGTACCCCATTTCCTGTATTTCTTATTTCCCAGTAGCATGTGAAAACATTTTTAAAAACATGTGTTTTTAGAACTTTGGGTTCCAAATTTTCTCCCTTCCTCCCTCCCCACCCACCCTCATTGAAAAGGTAAACAACTCAATATAGGTTATACATGTGCAGTTATGCAAAACACATCCATAGTAGACATGTTGTGAAAAACTAATTCTATTTCCCTTAATCTTATCCTGCCCTCCCATTTATTCTATTCTTTCTTTTGACCCTGTCCCTCCTCAGAAGTATTTACTTCTGATTACCCCCTTTCCCAATCTGCCCTCCTCCCTATCATCCCCCTGCTCTCTTGTCCCCTTCTCCCCCTATTTTCCTGTAGGGCAAGACAGATTTCCATACCCAATTGAATGTGTATGTTATTCCCTCCTTAAGCCAAATCCTATGAGAATAAGATTCACTCATTCCCTCTCACCTTCCCCCGTTTCCCCTCCACTGCAAGAGACGAAAAGTCTATTTTTAAAGACAAATAAAAGTATCAAACTCCTCATCTTCACCTGCAGACACTTCTTTCTCAGTTTCCCAATTTTATAAATGATGCCATTGTTCTCATCATTTTTTACTCCCCTTTTTCTTTCAACCACAGTCTGACTTATTATTAAGTTCTGAAGAGCTGATCTGGACAAGTTCATTTTAATTTGACTTTGCCTGCCCTTTTAGAGGTCCACCCTCTAATCCAGATTCTCTTTACCTTGTGCTTGGAGGCTTTCATGAAATGCTAGAATAATTTTCTTCAAACACCATTTTCTTCATTCCATTCCTTACATACGATTCCCTGTTGTATCTTGGATCAAATCTAAATTCCTCTGATCTTTGAAGCCCACTGCCAATTAAATTCTTCAAAGGTCTTCATTATTTGATGCCCTTCTACATGTCTTATTTTATGTTATTTTTCCATACTCAATAGCCCCATCAACACATATAATTTACCAACTCTCATGTATTCTTTCTAACGCTATACTTTTACTCCTTTTATTCCCATGGCTAAAATGCCACCACTCCCTCCTCACCCCCTTGCTAAATCTATACTTTAAATCCTAAGTCAAATGCCATGAAACATTCACTGATCTGACCAGTTGGTAGCGACTTGCCCCCCTCAGACTTCATGTAGCACTTTGTACCTCTAATAGAATATAAATCCCTTTAGGGCAGGGGCTAGTTTTATTTTTTATTTGTATCCTCAGCATTTAGCACAGGGCCTGGCACATAGCAAGTGCTTTTAAAAAGAAAAGTTTGTTGGTCAATTGATTCAATGAATCAACAAGTATTTTTAAAAAATTTTTATTTGCTAGGCAATGGGGTTAAGTGACTTGCCCAGGGTTACACAGCTAGTAAGCATTATGTGTCTGAGGCCAGATTTGTACTCAGGTCCTCCTGAATCCGGGACTAGTGCTCTATCCACTGAACCATCTAGTTACCCCTTAACAAGCATTTTTAAAGTATTTACTATACTCTAAGCAGTATGCTAAGTCCTTGGGATACAAGGGAAAACAAAAGCAATCCTTGCTCCCAAGGAGCTTACAATCTAACATAGGGTGGGGAAAAATGCTTTCCATATAAGAGAGCAGATGGAAGGTAACCTTAGTGATGAAGGCACTAGTAGCTAGGATGACCATAAAAGGCTTTATGCTGAAGGTGGCATTTGAGCTGAATACTAAGAGGCAGAGGTTAGGAGAGAGAATATCCCAGTCATGCGGTAGAGCCAGTACAAAGGCATGGAGATAGGAGGTAGAGCAAGTGAGTGAAGAACAGCAAGTATGTCAGCATTCTGGAATATAGACATGGTAATAGTTTGGCTGGACACACAGCATGGGTAGGGAAGAAATGTGAAAACAGCCTATAAGGGAAAGAAGGAACCAGGAACTAGATTGTGAAGGAAATAAGATGGAAAGATTGAGGTGTTTGTATTTTATGCAAGAAGTAATAAGAAGCCCTATAAAAGTTTTTGAACAAGTCTTTGCCTTAGTAAATAGACCCTGTTACCAGTAGTCCATTTAACTGACTGACCAATTTTCCCTTAATAAGGATATTCCACAAGTATGATGCAAACTGTGTTAATAAACAGATAAAGTACAGTGCTTGAAAGGATTATTTGGGTGTTGCCTCTTCCTTATGAGGGCAGAGACCATGTCAGTTCCATAATGACCTTCTGAAGTCAGATCAGGGATATAAGAACAGATACTCTACAGGTAAATGTGACTTTGTTCTTTTATCTCAATGGATCTGTTGAGGTTTAGGGATTTAGGGGTGCTGGGACCCAGAAATCATGACACACAGGTCCTGCTTGCATGAATTCAACCCAAGCCTTCTTTCAGCCAAAGACAAGCTTTATTAGAACATCCAACATATTGGCCAGATTCTTAAGGAATCTGAACATTACTGAGCTATTGGCTAGATTATAGGAATCTGAACAGTGGCTAGATTTGAAGAATCTGAGCACCTTAATGGAGACAAGATGGAACTTATATACAGAAAGACTGTGGGAGGAAATCTAAGAGTGGCCAAGTAGTTTGGGGTGACTGGAGGAGGGGTATAAGGAAGATCTGGATGGGAGTGGCCAGTAAGCTGGGTGAACAGAACACCTGGGACCTGGACCTGGAAGATGTGGCCAAGGGAGAATGAAGTCTAGATAGGATTAAGGGTGGGAAGTGGCTGGGCCATGGGCCAGTTGATAGGGGAATGCCAGAGATTTGGCCATGTGGGAAAGTCCAGGGTTTTTCCTTTTTGGAGTCTAGATCCCATCCTCATCAGATCCAAAACTATCTATGCTTCCTGAGATAGGCAGAATAGAGACTATTAAAGAACAGCTTCAAAGGAAGGCTTGCTAAGGACCACACAAGAATCCATGAACCTAAACATGATAGCATCTACTTTAATTAGTCACAAGACTGCTATCTTGTGTTGATATCACAGTAGTAATATCATCATTTGAGCTATTTATGTACACACATGCATCTTCATGTCCCTAATAGATGTTTTGGGATTTAAAGGCTAGTCTACTCATTATTCAGTTTTAAAAATAAAGACACAACATGAAATGAGAGTTAACAAACTGAGTACATAATAAATGTGTTTGAATTTAAATGAAAATTTCCCTCTAATATCCCAACCTCTACCAACCTTGTTTTTCATTACTCCCCTACACGAATCATCCTCTGACCAAGCTAATCAACTCATCACCCATAAACAACTTGTTCATTCTTGTATATGAGTCTTTGCAATATGCCTGTACTCTTTTACCTGAAAATCCATTTCCTGTTCCTCTTCATCAAATTCATGTTCCTCATTTCCCGTAAGAATCAACTAAAAAATTAGCCTCCTCCAGGACAAGTCATTCTGGATTTACTACAAATTGATTTCTGACCATTCCTCTGTTTTGTATCTCTACAAGCCTGGAGTACTAAGATTGTACATCAGCCTTTATCTGATGTGTCCTTTTGAAAACATTGTCCACTTATTCTCCGTGTCATTATAGAGAGCATATTCGTTGAACAAAATGAAGACGTTGGTTTTTAGATTAGCTTTAGCGATTTTCTGTTTTTTTAAGTCATAAGTTTATAGATTTAGAGCTGGAAGTGACTTTAGAAGGCAATGAATCCACCCATCTAATTTCATAGATAAGGAAAATGAGGCTGAGAGAGATTAAGTGACTTGCCCAATAATGTACAGCTGCTAAGTGTCTGAGGTAGGACTCAAACCCAGGTCTTCCTGACTCTTGATTCAGTCTTTTCTCTAACCCTACTGTTTACAGTAGAGTTGATCAAAATAAACTTCAGGAGTTTTATTGGCTTTATGAGAGTCAAGATGTTATTTCTCATGTTCATTCATTTTTCAATATCCCAGCTCTGTTGAAATAACACCTTAAATATGTCTCACATTTTGCTTATCTCACTAGATACAGGCTCTTAGAAGTAAGAAAAAATCATGGTCTCCAGCCATAGTCTACTCTGTTCCACAATATAAAGGTTTATATGTTATTTTACCTTAGTTACTTCCCCCAGGAAGCCCTCTTGTGAACTAAAAAGTCTGAGTCTTCATAAACATGTTAGTCCAAAAAAAAATACCAGAAGCCACTAAACAGAAATAAATATAAATATAGCACCATCTTAGGCCATTGCTGCTGTCTGAAACAGGTCTATTTCCCTCCCCAGTCAGTCATGAAGAGTGAATTGGGCTTACAGCCTTGTTAAGTGATCAGAAGTACCCTTTGTCAGGGAGCCTTTGACAGGAACATACAGTAGACACATTCAATAGGGAAACAATACTTATAAAACAGGACAAACCAGGAGACACCTAGACCCAATGAGAGAATGAATTTTGCTTTTACTTCTGTTACAAGTACTAGTTTTTCTTTTCCACCTTCCATCCACTACAGTTTTCTCCACTCCCCCCTTCCCTCTTCCTAGAGATTTTTTCCTCCTACTTCTATTTGTCAAACCTGCACTTTCTTCAACTCATATGACCTACCTCTTCTTGGTATCTGATTTTTAATACACTCATCCCCTTTTTTATCAATCAATATATATGTCTTAATTCTATATCATTTTGACAGTTCTTATATTTTTATATTTCCCTTTTGCCTTCTAACCCTTTTGCTCTAATATAGGGAAGAAAAGAGAGAATTACTAGAATTTTGAGGCCTAGTCTCAAAAAGCTCTAGTCCTCTTTAAGCTTTGATATCCTCATCTCCACAGGGGGGAGGGGAACTGGTGACAATATTAATCCCTGGAAAGATCATGATCCTCTAGAAGACCTTCCCAAATTCTCCCTTTCCTCAGCACTTTTTGGATTTCATTAAACAAAAATTGTTTAAAGGAATGTCCAGTTTTCTCAGTTGGGTGTTTATTTCTAAGATGAAACTTTTGAGAAGGAAATGGCTGTATAGTGTACTGCTACAAAAAGTGGTGGAAACCACAGTGGACTAGGCATCAGAGGACCTGAGTTCAAATTTTCTTCTATGACTTACTGCTTCTGTGAAGATGCCACATTATTTAATGTTTCTGGGTTTTAGTTTTCTAATCTGTAAAAGGAAAAGTTTGGTCTAGAAATCGGGGGTGGGGAAACTGTGGCCTTGAGGCCACATGTGGCTTTCTAGGTCCTCAAGTGCTGCCCTTTGACTGAATCCAAACTTGACAGAACAAATCCCCTTAATAAAAGCATTTGCTCTGTAAAACTTGGACTCAATTGAAAGGCTGTACCCAAGGACCTAGAAGGCCACATGTGGCCTCGAGGCCACAGGCTCCCCACCCTTGGTCTAGGTGGTCCCTCAGGTTCCTTCCAACTCTACATTTATGTTCCTATGAATAAAAAGGGGTATTTACACTTATGATTTTCTTAAATTTTGGAGCTTACACACTTCTTATTTTAAGTGGAGGGGGAAGGACCACACCCTTCTCATATTGCCTCACAGAGTACATTGGGAACTGGCAGTTCTGTGTTGCCAGGACAGATGATATAGGGACAAAGCAGACTTTGAAAAGGAAAGAATTAAGAGGCAACTAGACTGTAAGTGCTTCTTTAATTTAACATTATATTTATCCCTCACAAACACCCCTTCAAACCTCTTCATGCAGGAGGGTTTATGTCTCAAAGCAGAAAGTCTAATTTGTGTGTGTGTGTGTGTGTGTGTGTGTGTGTGTGTGTGTGTAAATATCCAAGAAAATATTTTTCTTGAGAGAAATACAGGAGGAGTTATGTGGTGATAAGAGAGTAGGGTTTATTTTATAGACCATGATTTTTTGTTTGTTTATGCTCTGTAACTTGTTTCCTGCCTTTGTCTACCCAATTAGACTAGAAACTCTTCTTTATGGGCAGTTTTTGATTTCTTTGACACTTTCCTCAGAGCACATATTCAAATGTATCACAATTGAAGGTATTCTGTCCTCAACCCATGAACACAACAAACATTATTTGACTGATTCTATTCCTCTTGCAAAGAAACAATCATGGGTTCATAGGTTGAAATTTGGAAGTGGCCTTAAAAGTCATCTAGTCCAAACTCCTCATTTTACAAATGAAGAAACTGAGGCCCATGGAAGTTAAAGATCCTGATTCCAGGCCTCTAGCTCCCAAGCTAGCACTGATTCTCCCTGTACCATTCTGAGCCTCTATATAATCTATCAACTCCAGTTTTATGTAAGTATTTGTAGGAAGGATTTTATCTTTCCGAATGCCAAGGAAATCTGTTAAGCCCTGGACCTGAAGAAAGCATCCATAAATTGTGATGGACAGTATAGTTAAGGATTTATTTATGCCTCGTCCTGTCATTTTGTTCACCATAATAAAAAAAAATGCTCCGGCAATGTGAACAAAGACAAATGCTAATGAACAGAAAAAGAAGCTAGGGAGGTCAGGTTTTCAACTCTGGCCTAGACTCAGAAAACAGCAAGCTAACCACTTGTCCTCCCTCCCCCACCCAAATGATTCTTTGACCTATCATTTCCAAGTGCCAAAAGTATTTTTAGCACCATGTGATATTACCCCCACCAGTGTTGCTGAATCTGGGGTTTAAGAGCACATTTCTCACAAGTTCTTCAGCTGTCACAACACTCCAATCTGCAAAGTTAATGTGGACTAACAAAGGCTATTTTTATGAAAAAATGTTAGCATTGATCATTCAGTGATGATTCATGGCTTTGTCACTTCCAAATTTGATTAACATAATAATAGAATATCCCAAGGAAAACACCTTGACAAAAATGGCCACCTGAACTAAAATCTGAAGGTTATATTTTTATTCTCCATGGAAGAATCCAACAATAATCCATCCTTTGCTGTAGGAATTCTATTATAACTTCAGTTTACAATATGGCACATTATTTAAAGGACCCTGGTCAAAAACGCGTGGATATCTTTCTAGCTTCTGAATAGTTGTTACCCAAATGAGAAGGATCTTTTCGTTTCGAATCCTAATGCAAGTGCTGGAAGCAGGGGTCTGCTAGTGAATGTTTAACAACCATGTTCTGTCAATAACAACAATAACAACAACAAAATAAGTATCCAGGACATACTTTCAAGTTTAATCTGCATTAACACTTTCTTAAGTCCAGACAATCAAAAGCAATGAATCAAACTGTGATTAATAGTGATTACCAATTTTCCAGGTTTAAATGATCACATTAAAAATTTAACAGTGTGTTCTCCACAGCCAGTGTGAGCTGACTTAAGCACATCCCTGGTTGGAAGGGCCCTCATGAGATCTCTAGTCTATCTATTAGTATATAGGAAGGACTATATATAAATCATCCTAGACAAGTCTACCCAGTTCAACTGTCATTTGTGTTTGAGGGAAAGGGGAAAGAAGAGTTATTATGGGAAAAGAGTGAATCATATTCTTTCCTTCCAGTACGTGGCCAAGGATAAGCCTTTATGAATATACATGCGCACACTCAAGTTTCAACATGTCTGCATCTATGGGGCAGCTAGGTGGTGCAGTGGATAGAGCACCAGCCCTGGAATCAGAAGGACCTGAATTCAAATCCAGCCTCAGACATATAACACTTACTAGCTGTGTGACTCTGGGCAACTCACTTAACTTCAATTGCTTTACCAAAAAAAAAAAAAAGATAGCTGTATCCATGAAATGACTATACCATGGTAGCATAACAGGGGCAGACCAACAAGTCTATCCATCCTAATTAAAGCAGGTACATATAATGAATCAAGTATTATTTCACATCTATCAATCAGTATTGATAGTCAAGACAGAAAAATGATCACATAAGCTGTGCCTCCATCCAGACACAGCTTGGTTAGATTATTCTGATTTATTGAATGAATGTGTTTCTTAAGTGGTCAATTTATGCGGAGGTGAGGCAGGACCATAAGAGGCTATATGTTTTCATTTGTCATATCTAAGGTAGTCTAGTTGGGGAAATATGGCAGGACAGCACATTCCCTAATAGTCAATGATTTTATCGACTATCTCGTTTTTGAGGGAGATCGAAATGTCAGAAGTAGGAGGAAAAACAGAAGATTAGTTGAAAGGTTTGGAAATCATTTCTATGTACTAGTGTTGTTTGAAAATATAGCCCTCTCCCACAACACTAAATCTTTTTTTAGATTAGGGGACAGCACTGACCGTATGGAGGCTAAGTGTAGGACTGACTGCCTTCCAAGATAAGAAGCAACTATTTGGAGAAGAGGGACTCCACTTGAACAGATGGGATGCCGTTCTCTTGGGTTTAAGACCGGCAGGGCTCATCATTAAAGAGATTGTAAAGGTTCAACAGTTAAAATTTTTATGTCTCCCTTGAGTGTTTTGCACTGAAAAATGAGGTTAAATAAAAACATTAATGGATCAATCAATTAATAGACTAAGATAGATATATATACATACATATGTGTATATATATATACATATACATATATATTAAAGACACGGAGGACAGAGTCTAATATCTATATCTGAAACTTCATGGAGATATTTACTTAAAGGTATTTTTTTTAAATTTGGTGAATTTCAGTTATATACTGATAAAGTAGAAAAACAATAGAATGGGTTATAACATCAAAAGGATATTAAAGTTTAATGAGTTGCAATTTGGCTGCCAAGGAGCAATACAAATTGGATGGAGGAAGCACCTGCAGTTGTAATGCAACAAATGATAAAAGAAAAATGACAAGGGCTCCTGCTAAACCTCAAGTAGTTTGGAAAGTAAATGATTTTATTTTAAAAATTGAAATCAACTCTCAAGGGAAAGAGTATGAATATCCAGAGGTCACAAGAGGTGATTAGTATTCATTGAGCAGTAACAAATCAATGTTGGATCAGGCTGAAGGCTTTCTTTGAAAGAAATGCAAAAATTAATTGATGTTGGGAAACAAGATAGAGCTTATTTATTTGCCTTTTATTTGATGTAATTTGTTTGTGATTGTCATAGAAAATATCTCAACTTGGAAATGAATTCACACATACTAAAAAATATTCAGAACGAATAAAGCAAAAATTCAATATTTAAGGGACGAGAATGGGCTCAGCCCTCAACAAAATTGTGGCAAAGTTTTATTCTATCAGCAGAGTGAGTGAACAAAGGAAGGATACCTATCTCTTGAGCACAAGACTGCTAAAGCTCATGTAAGAAATAAGATTCTCGTGGTCAAGAAGACCTGTGTTCAAATCCGGCCTCAGACACTTGACACTAACTGTGTGAACCTGGGCAAGTCACTTAACCCCATTGCCCAACCACCCCCCCGAAAAAGAAAGAAGATTCTAATTGTGAAAATACAATTATCTCTTCCACATTCTGACTTTTCCCATTGTGGTTTCAATACATTATGGGTCATCATAAGACATTAAATGGGAATTTTGAAGGAGTTTGTGGAAGCTGCAAACAAATGATACACAAAGGCCAGCAGAGACACAGAGCCTATGATCAAATACTCCAAATTTTACAGTAAGGTACTGTACACACCCCATAAAAGAAAAAGAAAAAAATCATACTTCTTTGCTGGTACAAAGGGAGGGCCAAAATTTTATTCAGGTTTTCCAGATTGCAGGGGCACTGCATCCTTAACCCTGGTGATGTGGAAGGAATAATTGTATTTATTTTTCATCTAGTCAATGGTCAAAGACAGTTCTGCAATATAAAATGTTGTTAAAGAAAAAGATTAATAAATCAACTTATATACCTGCTCTGGTCTTCAATTTCCCTCCCTACCACTGTCCCTCAATCCTCCCAATACAACTGCAAAAAGCAGGATACTGTCATCATCTAAAAGAGTCCTTAAACACGACAAAAACACTGAAATTCTGAGGCTAAGTGAAACCAGTTTCTACCCAATTTAAACAATTGTTAGGAAGATAAAAATCATAGTTTTAGTAGGTGTCCTGATGCTGGTCATCTGGAAAAACTGGCTATTTATTCTGAAAGAGTTAGGACTTCCTTACAGTTAATCAATAATCAATAAAAGGAAACATAATAAAATCTGAGTAACAATGTTTTTGAGTGTTTATTCCTCAGTTTCCCACTGTGTGTGTACATATATCTCCTTGGACTTTTATTCTATGGGATTCAAGAGCCCTATTCCTACCTGTATGTCTCAGAAAACTTAGATCTCAGAGAAGAAATCCTAGTAGGCTTTGTCTGTGGGTAGTAGAAGTTAACTAAGAAAATGGTTGTGACTGGCCAAATCACAACAGGAATTCGTCTCTGATGAAATCTGGTCATTGACTCTAGTAATATATATTTGCCTCAGCATGTCTATCTGAGGTTTCCATCCTTCTTGTACTTCAAAAACAGTACCAGGGAAAAAAAATGAATGGGGGAAAAAAAACTTCAACTGTAGGGACTGTTTCATTTATGGGCTGAACCTAGCACATAGTAGGTATTTAATAGATGCTTGTTGTTTAAGTGACTTGTCTACATATTATTTGTTGTTGAGTCATTTCAGTTCTGTTCAACTCTTCATGGCCCCATTTGGGGTTTCTTTGGTAGAGATACTGGAGTGCTTTGCCATTTCCTTCTCCAGCTCATTTTACAGATGAGGAAACTGAGGCAAACAGGGTTAAGCGACTTGTCAGGGTCAGATAGCTAGTAAGTGTCTGAGGCCGGATTTGAACTCACAAAAATGAATCTTCCTAACTCCACACCTGGCACTCTAGTCACTGCACTACCCAAAGTCCCTGTAGTGGATAAAGTGCTATGCCTGGAGTCAAGAAGTTGAGTCTGCAGAAGGCAATGACAAATCTCTCTAATATCTTTGTCAAGAAAACCCCAAATGGCGAAATGCACATTAAAACAACTCTGAGGTACCACCCCATTCCTTTCAGATTGGCCAATGTGACAGAAAAGGAAAATTACAAATTTTGGAGGGGGTGTGGGAAATTGGGACACTAATGCACTGCTGGTGGAGTTATGGAATGATCCAACCATTCTGGAAAGCAGTTTGGAACTATACCCAAAGGACTAAAAAACTGCATATCCTTTGATCCAGGAATGCCACTACTAGGTCTGCATCCCAAAGTGGGGGGAGGATCTATTTGTACAAAAATATTAATAGCAGCTCTTTTTTACTTGCAAAAGTTGGAAATTGAGGGGATGCCCATGAATCAGGGAATGGCTGACCAAGTTGTGGTATATGGTTGTAATGGAATATTACTGATGAGTAGGTGGATTTCAGAAAAACCTGGAAAGACTTAAATGAAATAATGAAGAGTGAAATGAGCGGAGCGAAGAGAATGCTGTACACAGTAACAGGAATACTATACAATGATCAGATGTGAATGACAGCTTTTCTCAGCAATACAATGATTTAAGACAATTGCAAAGGACTCACGATGAAAAATGCTGTCCACTTCCAGAAAAAGAACTGATGGAGTCTGAATTCAGATTGAAGCATACTATCTTTCACTTTCTGTATTTTTTGTGTAATTTTTTTCCCTTTGGGTCTGTGTCTTCTTTTACAACATGATTAATACGGTGATATGCTTTGCATGATTGAACATATATTACCTATATCAAATTTCTTACTGCCTTAGGGAGGGGGGAGGTGAGGCAATGACAGAGAAAATTTGGAATTCAAATTTTTAAAAAATGTATGTTAAAAATTGTCTTTGCATGTAACTAGGGGGAAAACAAAATATCACTAAAAAAAGAAAACCCCAACTGGAGTCATGCAGAGTTGGACATGACTAAAAAAATGACTTAACAATAGGTGTGTGCATAAGAATTGTACTAGGAACTAGGGATACAAATACAAAAATGATGACAGTCTCCACCCCAAAGGAGACAATTCATATAGGAGCATGGTTACCATGAAAGGGGATTTTCATTTGTGTAGTCACAAAACTTGCAAGAGGAACCATAGGATAGTTGATTTTCCTGTTTTTATTTTTATTTTTTGTTTGTTTAGTAGCAATGGATTTATTTGATTACTGTACTCAGGGATTATCAACAGTTTGAAAGCAAGGAGTTAAGAGTGTAGGTATATAGGAAGCAATCTCATCATCATCTGTAACTGCCCTCTTCCCCTTTCAGTCACTTTCTTTTACTTCAAGGTCTTTCATTTCACTATTCAGCTCAAAAGGTTTTATCATACTTATTTTTTTATTTTTACCTTCAGCTACCGCCAGCAGGTCACACATTGATAAGGAATTCACCCAAAGTACATTAAGATTAAAATCATGGGTAAAAGATTAATGTATAAGTTGTGCTAAGGATATCTGTACATTAATAGAAAACAGTCTTATAACCCAAAGGAATTAAACTTTAATGGTGGTAATGCAAGCAAACAGGAGAAATTTGGGGATTATATAGGCAGCTTATTCATAAAATTCACCCTAGGTAGGGATTCTGGCCCTCTAAGAAAAAAAAAAGATTAGAAATAAACTTCTTATCAATTATTTACAAAATATACATCTTTCTCTTAGACAAAGGACTCCTTTATTTAGGACTTCTTTGTAATGAAGGCTTTATATCTACATGGGAAAGAAAAATTATTCAATAATCCATAATTATCGACAAATGAATGATTCTCAATAAGAGTTTTCTAGAAAGTTAATTATTTGACAGTATATATCAGCCTTTGTATTTTAACTGCTCTTGTATTTTATTGAAAATCTATATAAAATTGACTACGTACTTTGATGTTGTTAAAGGAGAATTTTTCTTTAATTTTTTAAAAAGCTATATTGAATGAAAGAGGATGGTCAAAGAAGTGACAAATTCCCTGCTTGGGCTGGATGAGACAATTCTAGACCACAGAGAGAAGGCAGAACTGTTCAATTCCTATTTTGTTTCAGTTTTCTTTACCAAGCAGAATATGTTTGGCTTGGGAAGGAGAAAACAGAAATAGTTAATAGGTTGTAAAAATTTTCCAATAAGCAGGAATATAAGAAATCCTTACAGGTCCCAATTGGTTTTAAGTCACCAAGTCAGTCACTGATGAACTATATCACAGAGTACTGAAAGGGCTAGACGCTATAACTACTGAATCTTTCAATGATTTTCAAATTATCATAGAGAATGGACCAGGTACTAAAGGATGGTAGAAGATGGAAAAATTAGGAACAATGGATGAAAAGAGAAGAGAAGAAAACTTAGGCTTTATGTAAAGAAAAGTATCTTAGCAATTAGACCAATCCAAATGTACGAGAGCCTTCCTTGGGAGGTGGTGAGTTCTCCTCCATCAGATACCTTCAAACAACTTTTGTTGTTTCAGTTGTTTCCAACTCTTTGTAACCCCATTTGAGGTTTTCTTGGCAAAGATACTGGAGTGGTTTACCATTTCCTTCTCCAACTCATTTTTACAGATGAGGAAACAGAGGCAAACAGGGTTAAGTGACTTGCCCAGGGTCACCCAGCTAGTAATTGACTGAGGCTGAACTTGAACTCAGGAAGATGTATCTTCCTGATTCCAGGCCCAGCTCTCTATTCACTGTGTCACCTAGCTGCTCAACAAATACTGGACAACAACTTGTTCTGGAATGTTGTAGAGGGGATCCTTGCCCAGGTACAGATTGTACTAGATGGCCATAATATTCTTTCAGTCTGAGACTCTGTGATTCTGACTACACTGTTAGACCTTTTCTTTCTAATTTAATACCTTTCTTTTGAACTTCAGTTGTATTCCCACTTAATCATCACACAGTTGAGCTTGATAAATTTAGCTTCTCTTACTATTTTTCAATAAAGCTGTGCCTCAAAAAATTGAAAACATTTAGAATAATAGAACCCCAAGATTTCAGTTTTGGAAGGCAATCCATATTAGAAAAAGAATGCCTACTCTAACACACCTGACAGGAGGTCATCTAGCCTTTGCTTGAAGACCTCCATTTTGACAATTCATTATCAATATCAAATCAACAAGTATATATGAAGCATCTACTACATGTCAGGCACTGGGCTTAACTACAAGACATGCAAAAAAAGCTACCCCCTTCAAAAACAAAGGCCTTTCTCTCACGGAGGTATCAATCGAATGGGAACGGGGGAGAGAAGAAATACAAAATGCAAACAACTATGTAGGAACAAGGATAAATGATTCAAAAGGAAATAAGGATAAGGAAAGGCTTCTGGTCGAAGGCAAAATTTAGCTAGGACTTGAAGAAAGTCAAGGAAGCCAGGAGATGGAGATGAGGAAAGAGAGAATTCCAAGCAACAGTATTGGCAAATCCTACCCCCTGCCACCACTTCTATTTCTGTTATTGCTTCTAATTGTTGCCATTATCTTTCCTCTTCTCAGTGTGCTTCTTTCTTGTTTCTTTTGTCTTGTCATTCTTATACTAAACATTTGCCCAAGAAAATCTATCTTTTCTAGTTATTATCAGTCAAGGAACACTTTTCACTCTAGCTGGGAAACCAACCAGTCATAGAGCATCTTTAGTCACCTCACTTATGAATAAAAGGAACAGAGAATATAAATTCCCAATGTTGTTTGTTGATAACTATGAAAAAGAATTAGATTATTCAGTAGAATAAAATGTATCCTTAAAAGTCCCTTCTCCCAAAATGCATCTCATGCATGTTAAGATAATACAAGATTTTTTGTTAAATATAACCACAGAGACAGACCATCTCTGTTCAATGATCCTCCAATTAATAATACTAAGTACAAAATTGATGTATCTAGGTGACACAGTGGATAGAGTGCTAGACCTGAAGTTGAGAACTCATCTTCCTAAGTTCAAATCCAGCTTCAGACACTTACTAGCTATGTGACCCTAACAAGTCACTTAACTCTGTTTGCCTCAGTTCCTCATCTGTAAAAATGATTTGGAGAAGGAAATGGCAAAGCACTCCAGTATCTTTGTTAAGAAAACTCCAAATGGGGTCATGTAGAGTCAGACACAACTGAAATAACTGAAAAACAACAATGAGAAAATAGAGATGCAAGCTTATAAAATATGGTTACCATTGCCATGGTAGATGTTCTGCACAGATTTCAAATGGGAGACAGATTCCCTAGTCATATTCTCCAGATATTTCTATTTGCAGACAATATTTTTATAACTGAATCAAACTCCAGGAAATCATATAGCCTTCTCATGCAATATTTATTGTCTGTCTTATGACATGCAACTTCATAGTAAATCCATTATATTAGAATGTCAATCTGTACACAGAGCTGAGACAGGCACTGAGAAGGGACAATGAGTTGTCCTTAGAATTGAATAGGACAAAGTTAGTAGGATTGATTGCATTTTGGGAAACTGCAAATCCTAAGCTATTAGAGCAAAACCCCATATTTTAATCACAGATGTTCTCTTAATGGTAGTACATGGTTATAAATCTTGTGACTAAAATTTCAAAAGAATCAGAGTTACGAGTGGCCCCATAGTGTGGTGGAGAGTGGCATGGTAGGAGCAGGCAGGCTTAGCATATGTCAGTCATGCTACATGAACTAACAGGAATATGCAGTATCACTGGAGAAACACACAATCAGATAAAGAAGGTAGTCACGTAATGAGAATGAGGGATAATCAACGAACATCCCAAACATTGTGCTGGTACAAAAGCTTCCCGCAAATTGAGTAGATCAGATATGGAAGATCCATGAAATAACATGGACAGATCTGCATTAGTGGAAGTAGCATCTACATCAGTGAGATCACAGGTCTACTGAAGTATTGTTATGAAGTCATAAAAAAAAATTCGTATGAAGTAGTGATTAATTGGTTTGCCACAAATGTTCTTAAAATAGGAGAAATTAGACACAAATCCAAGAATAGGAAGTAATCAAATGCACTTTATTATTCCATTCTGCCTTCTTCTTAAAAACCACTAAGTGATTACTAATATGCCTCTTGAAAAGGCTTATCTTCAAATAAATTGGGAGAAACATCATAAAAAGGCCTAGAATGAACAGTAGACACAGATATAGCTTTTTTTTAAATGCCCCAGAGTTTGTACTTTCCATCTATATAGGAAAGAGCTAGTGGATGAAGAATGTCTTGGAGACCACATTCATGCTATCCAAACAGCATGTATATCTAGGACAGACAACACAAGTATGCAATGATCTCAGCCCAGAGTTGAATGTAGGGAGGGAGGGAAGGGAAGCAGGTATTTGACATGTGCCTTCTATGTGCCAGATACTGCAAAATATTATCTCATTTGATTCTCACAACCACCCTGAGAAAGAGGTACTCTTATGATCCCCATTTTACAGTTGACGAAACCGAAGCAGACAGAGAGGTTACATGTGATTTGTTCAGGGCCACACAACTAGAACCTGTCTGAGGACTTATTTGACTTTAGTCTTCCTGACTCTAGGCCCATACACTACCCATATGATGCTCTATACATTGAACACCTAGCTGCCTCAACAGTAGGAAGTGAGAGAGATGAATTGTTTTCAGGAAATTACAGAGCTGCTTTAGTGACTCCCAAACTTCCCAAGAAAGCAATGGTCCATTTTTTTTTTTTGGTGAGGTAATCCCAGTTAAGTGATTTGCCTAGTCACACAACTAAGTAAGTATCATGCGTCTGAGGCTGGATTTGAATTCTGGTTCTCCTGCCTCCAGGGCTGGTGCTCTACCCACTGCACCACCTAGCTGCCCCTGGTCCATCTTTTTAATATTAATATTTTGCTGGTGTCTCTATTTTGCAGCAAGACAAGGAAAACTACTTCCTCCAAAGAACTAAAAATGAATCTTATACAGAAAGCAGTGAAGTGCATGGTAGGTATGAACATTAAAAGGCTGCAGCATATAATCAATGAAGAGCTTCGGAAACACACACACACACACACACACACACACACACACACACACTCGAAGAAAGGATGTTGTCAAGGTGTTGTATGATAGTAAGGTAAGACAGGCTGGATAGCCAGAGGGCTCCACAGGTACCCTCACAATATCAAGAGAAAGTGAGGAAGACCTCTAACATACTGGAAGGACCCCATGTGGCAAAGGACATAGGCAAGAGTCACATAAGACTGTCAGAAATAGACAGGTTTCAATCTGCATCATTGAAGGTAACTCTCCAATCTCTGCAATCACAGATTCATTTTAGGATTTGAGTGGTATTGATAGCAAAGAAAGAAGCTGCCTCTCCTGACTATTCTCAGGAAATCTCTCTTGATATGCACAATTTGAATCAAATTAACAACTTTATTCTGTATAAAGAATTGCACTAGGCATTGAGGGGCACACAAAGAGGTTGGCTGCCCTCTGTCAAGCACTCATAACATCATTAACATCTGTAAAATGGGGATGACAAGAATAGCACCTACTTCACAGGGTTGTTGTGGGAGTATTTGCCATAGCACTGGCAGCACTTTGCAAACCTAAAAAGCACTACAGAAATGCTAGCTATTCTTAGCAATGTATAGACCAGCAGAACAGTTCAAAATGCAAAAGAAAATTTCAGTTTTATGGAAAAATAGATTTATGGAGAAATATGGAAGAAGCTAAATGTGTAGAGCTTGACTAAGGGATGAGTAAGTGAAAATATAAAAGCAACCCATAAATACTTAAAAGGTACAAACACCAACTAGGATAGGTGGGGGAATTATTTAGTCTGGTACTGTACTGAAATAATAGCAAGGATAAAAATAAAGGACAGAAAGATTTTTCAAAACATTTGGTTGGTTGGTTAGTTCTCCTTCATTCTTGAAGAGGACCATGACATCAGGAAGGTGATGCCATGACATGCAAGTGAATTGGATTTAAGTGAAGGAGGGCTATGCAAAGTCACCAGCCTCACTTTCTCCTCCAGGGCCATATAGGTCCAGGGGCCAGATATAGATCAGGACAACTGGAGGTGGCCCAGGATGCAGTGGGGAACCTTGGCCTTTTCAAATAAGGCCTTTAACAGGTTTCAGTTTGACTGAGGCAACACCTCTTCAGTGATTAAGGCCCAATAAGAAATGAGGCAGAAAACGTCCTCTTTACCTAGTCCAAAAAAAAAAAATCTGTCTGACAGAAGACCCTCAGGGTTTCTCACCAAAGAAAGGAAAGAAGGAAAGTAGGAAGGAAGGAAGAAAGGAAGGAAGGAAGCTGTGTTGCCCAACTGACCAGTCCCACTTTGGTCCCCAGTGGGCAACTCCCTTTCTACTCACAGAAGTTCTTTTGTCTTCTTTCTTGAAGAGGACCATGACATCAGAGAGGTGATGCCATGAAATGCTAGTGAACTGGATTTAAGTGAGGGAGGGCTGTGCAAAGTCACCAGCCTCACTTTCTCTACTGGAGCCATCTAGATCCAGTCACCAGATATAGATCAGGACAACTGGAGATGGCCCCAAATTTAAATCTAATTTAATGACATGCTTAATCCCTAGAATGATAATTTCTAAACTCTGGATGGAGGCCTATTAATGACCTCTGAAAAGTCTGGTAATCTTTTCCAGTCTCTACCAGAGTCACTTACTATGGGGAATTGGGGGCAATAATGTTGTGTGGACAAGAAATAACAATACCTTACATTTGTAAAGCACTGTACAATATACAAAGTCCCTTCACTTCCACTGTCCCATTTCATCCTTCCAACAATCTTGTAAAATGGCTGGAAGGGTAGATATTATTATTCCCATTTTATAGATGAGGAAGTTGAAGCTCAGAGGTTCAATGACTTGCTCATGGTCATACAGTTAAGTGATGGGGTCCAGATTAAACCTCAGTATGTCCTATTCTAAAACCAGTGTTCTTTCTACCATACCATTTTTGTCCTCGGATAAAGATGTCTTTTATTTTATTTTATTTTATTTTATTTTGGGGGGGGAGGGAATGGTGAAAGGTTTAGTCCTGTTATTTCATTAGTATAGGAGATTACTGGCTCAGAAACCTCCTCTATTATTCCAGATTAGTAACTATTCTGCATTTTATTGGCTCAGAGAATTGCCTGGGGCCCAAAGAGGTTAAATGCTTTGTTTAATGTCAGGCAGCCAAGTCAACAAGCCTTGATTAAGTACCTACACTGTGCTTAGGCTGGGGATATAAAGACAGCCTCTGGTCTCCAGGAACTCCTAGTCTAATGGAGGAAAAAAGTGCAAAACCTATGTACCAACAAGCTATTTACAAGATACCTTGAACATGATCTCAGGGCGAAAGCACAAAGATTTAAAAACACTGGGAAAGGCTTCTTGAAGAAAGTGGGACTTTAGCTGATATTTGAAGAAAGCTAAGAGGTCAAGATGAGGAGATAAAGAGTTCCCAGGCATAGGCATGGGGGAAAGCCAGGGAAATTGCCCCCTCTGGAGATGGAGTGTCTAGTAAGGAGAACTTTAGCAAAGAGAGGGGTGTCACTGGATAAGAGTATGTGATGGGGAGTCAGGGTAGGGGTTAAGGTGGAAGACTGGAAATTATGGAGGGCTTTAAAAGACAAATAGAGGACTTTATATTTGATCCTGGAGACAACAGGGAGCCATTGGAATTAACAGACTAAGGGAACATGCTACTACGCTGTCGCTGTCATTCAATAAAGAGAAATTGGGTGGGGGGGAACTATGTATAACAAAACAACAGGGACAATTCTTAGAAAGGCAGAAGACCAGCTAAACTGGAATACACCCTAGAAATGGAATGCAGAGCCCAGGTTAGGACACATCAGTAACTCCACTCCATTAGTTGGCAATAACATAGGTGGAATTGAAAAGTGAGTATATGATGTTCCTTGGTTCTTCAAGCAGCCTTCTGGTAAACTGACCATATCGTTATCACTCTCTTTCTGGTCATATGCTGACCAATCAGCATTGTCCCTACCCTTCCCCTGCCAGAGAGAGTTCAGACACCCACCCATTTCCAGAAGTTTCATGGTGTATCACAGTAGCATTACTTTGTACTTTGGTGAAAGAGGCTACATAGTCAATACAGTTTTGTAAATTGTACAAAAAACACATGCAAACACATGTGGATCTATTTCCTACACCTGGATGTGGTCTTTGGGGGGAAATCCTAGCCTGGCACACACAGCTGCTACTGAATCCAGCCCAAGCAGCAGGTTGGGACTTCTCAGTTCTAATGGATTTTTTTTTCTTTTAATTTCTAGAACTCCTGGGAAATAGAAATTCCAGCTCTCAAGTTCCCCTCAAAGGATAGTTCCCATTTGGAGGCCAGTGAATTAATTATACAAACACCAACTCAGAAAGTTAATCAGTATATTGAGTATGTGAATAAGCACAAATTTCACCCTCCCACCAGGAAAATCATTGGCTAAAATCCATTGGTTCTTGCCAACTCTTATTTTATCTTTCAGTTAACAGATGTTGTGATCCCTGGAATGCTGTGGTTGCTTCTATCTCCAAGGGAGCCCTAGTGCTCCCTAAAGTTCCTATCTCACAAGATGAGTCAAAATATCTGGACATATGGAGGGCAATGGGAGGGGGGCACCAACTGCACCACAGGGGAGAAACGATCCCAATAACAGGTGAAACAGTAAAAGCAACGGAAAGGATATGGAGAGTTCTAAAGGCATGCACTGATGATCTTCAGCTGGGGAAGCGAATGTTTATTACTACTATGATGATGACGATGAGGACAACAACTACTACTACTAGCTATATAGCTAGTAGTATTACTAGATACTATTCATACAGCTCTTCAATATTTGCAAAGCACTCCACATACATTATCTCATTTGATCTTCACAAGAACTCAGAGAAGTAGATTCAATTATTATTCCCATTTTACAGATGTTTACAGATGTTTACAGATTTTACAGGAAAATGAAGCTAAGAGGGGTTAAATGACTTGCCCAGGGTTACATAGCTGCTACTTTCCCAGATAGGATTTGAATTTAGGTATTCCTGCCTCCCTGATAAGAGTTCTATTCACTATGCCACCTAGCTACTATCTCTATGTTTAGCAATGTAGTCGTTATCACTGACTTAAGAGTCTCCAACTCATACAAATTCCAGGCCCCACTCCAACTTTCCTATCCTTTCTACTCCCCCTCTTCCTCTTTTTAAACACAGGCAGCATTTTTGTTTCAAACAGCAGATAATTGTATAGCACTTTCAGCAAAAGCAACCAAACAGCTTTATACCACTGCCACAGAGTTAAAGAGTAAATGTAAATCGATATTGGGTATCATAAATTACTGTTTATTACTAGACAAGTAAATGACTGCCTTTGAGAGTGGACTTACTTGTATGCCTAAGGATTAAAAGAATATTTATTGTGGCAATCTAAACTCTTAAAATAAACTCTTTAAAAGTAGAAAGACAGATTGTAGTACTCCTATTACTTCCCCACAAAGCATTGTTAAATCAGTCACATTTCTTAAAGCAGCTAGTAATTTATTACCCAAAATATGTTGCAGTTGTCATCTGTGAATTCCGAGTTATACAACTGTTAAATTTAATGAGCTATGGTTAAGAACTGAATGAATAGTTATGAATCTCACAAATCAAATTCTTGGATCTATACTTGATTTTTCCTGAATTTCAGGTATGTTGACAATTGGCCCAGTTCCACCCCTCATTGACCTGTCATGCTCAATTTTACAGGGATAAGCAAATACCCAAATGTACCTGCAGTTTGCCAATCATAGCTACAGCTGAGTTGTAACCTGATGTTTAAAAAAATCACTGTTAAAGAGGAAAGCAAGCTTCATGCCATATGTCTAGTGTGGATAACTATGAAAAGCCAGTCATCCTCAATTGCAAAGGGACTTCATTTGCTTTTAAGGCATTAAAAAATAAAGTAAGAATAATAGTCTGAAATTCCATAATAGTTTCTCTTTCCTATTGATGTAGGAAAACAATGATATTAATAACTGATATTTAAAGAGGATATTGGTTTAAAATTGCTTTACATACATAGGAGTGTAGATTTAGAACTGGGAAATTATTAACTCCAATCCCCTTATTTCACAGATGAGAAAACTGAGGCTCACAGAGATTAATGAGGTCACATGTGTATTGAGTGGTAGATTTGATCTGTACAACCACCCAGGAATATAGGTAATGTCAACATAGTTATTCCCATTTTACAGATATGAAACAGGTTTAAGAAGACGAACCATTAAACAACTAGCATTTATAGCACTTTCAAGTTTGCAAAGTACCATGTATTATTTCATTTAATCCTTCAAATAACCCATGTGAGGTAGGGTGCCAACGTTATTTTCTCCATTTTAAAGAAAACAGTTTTAGAGAATTTAATTGACTTATGGGTCAATGGGGCATAGAATCATAGAGCAGGAGCTGGAAAGGACCTCAAAGTTCCTTAAATCCAATATTCCCATTTTACCAATGAGGAAACTAAGTCCCAAGGAGATTTATTAACTTGCTTAAGTTCCTATGGCCAGTAAATGGTACAACCAAGATCTGAACTCCAGTATTCTGACTCCATGGGAAATGACAGTTACAGAACTAAAGGGGATGAGGAGAGTGAATTCTATTTTTCTTTACCTCTGTGGATGTGTGACATACCTCATAACATTAAAGATGATGGCTACTGAGGATGATATTCAAATTACCTTCAATTTAAATGATGCTCTTTTTGCCCTATTCAAAGCACAATTCTGGAACTGATTGGATGCATTGTGGCAAAACTATGCTCCCTCGCTGACAAAACGACAGCTACTTCTCTTAGCTATGTTATGTTTCATCCCACCAGTGAACTCTCAGAGCATTTTGCAACTATTTGTGCATGTGGTTTATTACCCACTACTAGGCAGCAGGTTCCCTGATAACAGCAACTGTATTTTATTCATTTTTTGCATTGTAGTCATAAGTAGGTTGCAAGGCATTACAAAGGAAAAATTGTACAGGAGAAGTGGGAGAACATACATACTCAGTGAGATGTCTAAGTGGAAAAAGAGATTGGTCGGTCTCATAGGGAATGATGAGCAGACAGCTTATATGCCCTAATGAGACAATGTCAAGTTGGAGATAAGGTTTCTAGGGTTTTAAGGGGACTTCTCAAAGAGGTTTTACAGGAAGACAGGGATAAGAGTCCCGGAATTCACACCAGTTGGAAACTGTAAGTCAGTGATAAGGAATGAGCTAATGTATATGGAGTACTTTGCAAACATTAAAGCTATACAAATGTAGCAAATAATAATAATAAACACTTGCATTTCCTGCTAAAACCATTAGTGCATGTCTTTAGAACAGGATGGGTTGGAATGGGTGGATTGCCATCTGCACCATTAGAGGGAATACCCATATGTTAGAGGTGGACCTACTGCTAGTACCCTGGTCAGTTCGATGTCGGGACTCTTTATCAACAAGAATATGGTAGCACTTAACCTATCTGATGTGTTCACCCTCATGCTTGTGACCTTCAGACATACACCATGTAGAAGGGGTCCTTACTCCATGCTTTTGGGACTTTTTATGCTATTAGATTACCAGGAAGCTTGCTAAAGTGAGGCAGGAGCCAATCAAGTCCCAGAAACAACTTTGTTGACTTTTAGGGGAAAAAAATTTAATCCCTGTTTCATTTTAGAAATTCGGAACCCTGGTCCTATCATACCATGTCAATCAGTTTTCAGAGCCATCAAATTGTTGATGTATGCCCTCAGAATCTAACATTGTTACTATACAGAAGATGTTCAAAACAAGTTTATTGAATTGAGCAGGATTCTCCTACTATGATCTTGTATTTTGATTTATAGATCAGGGAAAGTTTTTGATTAATTGGAAGGCTCGCCCATCACTGACTTCCAGATTAAATAGTTATTACTCCTGTGGATCAAACATTTTTCAAATGGTATGTGAAGCATTCATTATTAACCCTGGAGTATGTGAAACTTTGGTTCATTTCCTTAAGCACCTATAATAGGTGGGACTGCTATTCAGGGTGAGCTCACCTATAAGAAAGGCACAGGGCAGCTACAGCTCAGGGCATGGACTCCGTGAATCAGAATTGGTAGGAGTAGGTTAGGAGAATAAAAAAATAACAGAAAGGTCAGCAACATGGATATTGAAGTGAAAGAGAGTGGGAATACTTTTTAGACTGCAGACCAGATGCTGAAGTTATTGAGGAAGTATACACTTAGATATGCACATTCTCTCTTCCCAAATGTAAGCTCCTTGGAGGAACGACTATGTATTTTGCCTTTGTATCCTAAGCACCAAGTATAATTTCTGTTACATAATAGATGTTTAATAAATGCTTATTGACTGGAAGAAGATGAGTGACTCAGAGGTTGGTAGATAACTCCAATGAACCTGGGTTGAATATGGTATAATTTGATCACATGCTCTTCAAAAAAGGAGAGGTCTTTGAGTGGTAGACAATGGATTAAAGCAAGTGGTATGGATCAAAGCAAGTGGTATGGATCAAAGAGTAAGTATATCCCTACTCCATGGTAGAGTATTTTGATGATGTCACACCCTATGGAGAAAGCCAAGTTGCAATTAATATTTAAAGGAAGGAAAAATACGCAGGATGTAATGTGTTGATTGCAATAGAAAGAGTACTCACTCCAAAAGTCATAGTACAGCAGATAATCAGTGCAAATGGAATGAAGTGGGCAAAAGGAAGTATAAAGGTGAATGGGATAGAGATGATAATAAAGAAGCAGGAGGTGAAGAGAATGGATCTTGTGTGTGTGTGTGTGTGTGTGTGTGTGTGTGTGTGTGTGTGTGTCCTGCAGCTATAATTCTAGAATCTTGGGATTAGGATATTAAGAGAGACAGACAGGAGGGAATTTTGTCCTTAGATGATAGGAGGGGTGCTAAGCAGTCAGAGTTTCTTAAGAAGGCAGAAAGTGGAGAAAGTGGAAGTGTTTTGTTTCAAGAGACATTTATGGACCCCCCCTTTGCATGTCTCTGGTAGGGTTCTTCCTTTTATCTCTCATTAACACAACTTTTACTCTTCAAAAGGAGACAAAGTGTCCATAACTTCTTTCCTTGGTGCTGAATAAAATCATAACTACTTCTAATGATATTAATATGAGCAATTGCTTCCTTACTGCCTTTAGAAAGATCACCTTTTCCTTTGGAATGATGAACAGTGGAATCTGTATTATGGTAAGGGAGGCAGTGTGATATAAGTGGGATTTCGAATCAAAGAGTTCAAATCCTTTCTCTGCTACTTATTCCCTGTGTGACCTTGAGCATGACATTTGACCTCTTTAGGACTGTTTTTGTATAGGTAAAATGGGGTTGGGGGGGTTGGACTGGAAGACCTCTAAGGTCCTTTTGTTTCTAAATATGTCATCCCATGACTTCTTATCAGTGTTTTCTTTTTGGAGGAATGCATTACAGACTTTTTAAGGAAGCCATTAATTTAATTTGCAGCTTTCTACATGAATTCTTTGCACAGACTCTCCTGAGAAATGAAAGAATTTGGAACAAACTTCAGTTGTTTTTAGAAGGACAGAGATCAATATCTTCAAAGGAAACCATGCATAAACTTAGATTTATGCCTGTATTCTCAGGTGAGAGACCACTTTCTCTGATTACTAGCTATCCAACCTCAAATATTAATGATCTTTTCACTGTTTCCTGAGATCCACTTTACCCTCTATTGGGTAGGGTGAATATACAGAAGCTTTTCTGTAGAGCTGAGGAAAGGGAGAATTTCTTCTTCTCAGTCTCATTCCTCCTCCTTTCCCCTCACCCTCCATATAGCAAGATGAATCTTATACCTGCTGCCAACTACTATGAAAACAGATATGGCTATATCAGGATGTGGTAAGAATGTTCCAGAACATTCATGGGTTTATAGATATAAAACTGGAAGGGACCTCAGAGGCCATCTAATCCAATCCCCTTACTTCACACAAGGAAACTGAGGTCCATAGAAAGGAAGTGACTTGCCCAAGGCCACACAGATAGCAAATGGGGAATCCCAGGTGCTTGAGACCTGATTCGCATAGAGTAAACCAGCAATAATGTAGACCCACAGAGAACAAGTCAGTATTGCCCCACAGAGAGATGTGGAAGTAGGATATGTCTTCTACTCTTTAAGAACCATAGAGAATTTGGCACCTTCTCAACTCTTCTGCCTAGTGGGATGAGTATATATAAGAGCAAAGGTATAAATAAATGTGAGGACATTCAGCACCAAGTCTTTTGAGGTAAACATTGTCAGGATAGTGACTATACACCTTGTGGTTAAATATGTCTCTATATTTTTATGCCTACGATGTATAGATGTACTCACATCATTTCTGTAAAAGTATGATCACTGCTTGAGATTTTATCAGTATTCCACAGCATTAGGGTAAGATATTCATGTAGAAAAAATAAATTCCTAAGTGCTTAATTTTTTGCAAGCTGTTAGTTTAGGTGCTATCATAATGTAAATGGGATTATAAATTCTAGTGAGTTTAGGTTGGAATTCATGGAAGATTTGAGCACCCTATCTTCACATCTTTGACCTCTCACTGGAACTCCATTGGATCTCCAGATTTCCTAAGGCCTAGAGTTCCTTATTTTAGAAGGGGCAAAATAAGATGATTGTAATAAATAATAGTTATGAGGTCAGAACATTAAGGAAGGGAAGAATTGCTTTCCTCAGAATGAATTGAATTTGGCAATTAAAAAAAAATCTTCAAAACTGTAAGCAACATATTGCAGACTAGGATGTGTGATACACATGGAGGAGCTTAACTCTTTCTGAGTGGGAAAAATACTCCCACTGCACTCCAAGGAGAACTGTTATTCCAACAAAAGCTTAAATGACTGCGAGAACTGTATCACTTTCTCATATTTTCACTACCATATATATGGCTACAGCTCATTATCTTTTAGCTGAGAAGCCAAGAGTACAACAGAGATACTGATGTATGCAACTTATCATTGGCTTTTTTAAAAAAATACAAGCTGAAAAATGAATCTACACCATTTAGAATACTTTGGGAGTAATGAAATGTAAGAATTGAAAATCTAACAATCTTGGGAAAGCTGCTTCTTTAATTTATTCAATAAGCATTTGTGAAGATTCTTCTGTATCCATTTATGAAGCAACATATTGTGTTCATTAAGTACTAAGGAAGTCACAAAGGGTAGATAAAGTCCTTGTCCTCACGGAGCATACGGTCTAGAAAAAGGATAAGAGACAGGCAACTATAATTCAAAGTATTTGATGAAAGGTTTATTAGAGATATACAAAGCAAATGTGCAAAGAGAGATCTAAGCAGGAACATCATTATTAAACTGAGAGGATCAGGAAAACCTTCACGTAGTATATGGCATTTTAGTTGGATCCTAAATGATTGGTAGAGATTCAACACATTAAAGAGAGGGAGATGATTCCAGGATAGGGAATCAAAGACGCAAAGGTAGGGAAATAAGGCTAATCCAGGGGATATAACACAGACCAGATGGCTTTGGGATAAGAAGTGAGTAAAATGTATAGTTACAAAGCTGGAAAAGTAGAGTGATACTAGATTGTAGAGACTTTCGAATGTCATGCAAAGTAACATGAACTATATTTGGAAGAAATAAGGAGCTACTAACTTTTCTGAGCAGAGGAATGGCAGACCAGATATATCTACACCATAGAATATTTCAGGTGTAATATTAGGGACATATTTGAATGGAGATGGAAATGAAAGTGGGAAGACCTGACAGGAGGCTATTTCAATTGTCCAAGTGGATAGTAATGCGGGCCTATTCTAGGAAAGCGTAAGAAGAAATTGAGAGTAAGGAATGGATTTGAAAGATGTTACAAAGAAACATTCTTAGAAAGGATAGCACTTGGTATGATGAAGATGATGAAGAGATGAAGGAGAGAAACATAATACCTAGGGTTTTTACATGGGTAATAGATAAATGGAAATATCACTGAAAAAAAGAGTAAAATGAGAAGATGTAGATTTCAGGAAAATATTAATAATCGTGGTTTTAGATACACTGAGGTGCTGGTGGGTCATATAGATTAAGATTTTATTGGCAGGTGGAGATCAGTTGGAGGCACTGGAGAGAGTCATGGACAGATCCTTGAGGAACACTCAAATTAAAGGTGCAAAAAGATGAGGAGACAAAAAAAAAGAATTGTTATAAAGATGAAAGAATCCATGGCTGCATTGAGATCAAAGCGCTGCTGGCACCTGGAAGAATAGGGATGATGCTGGAGGCAGGCAGAACATGGGAACAGAGGGTGAGGAAGATAAAGTCACAATCAGCTGCAGAAATCACCAGGGCCAGGAAAAAATACTGAGCAGATGGATTAGCCTAAGGCTAAAAACCTCCATGCCAGACCCAGGAGCACACAGTCCAACACAGAACTCCACTGCTACTTGGCGAGTATGACCACTCACAGTATATATTTGAAACACTGTCCATTATTTGTCTATTTCCCTTTGCCTTCAGCCCTCCCACTTATTTGCTGTTTTGTTGGGCAAGTCACTTTTCCTTCAGGGCTACAATCTCTTCAAAATAAAGGGGCAAGACTAGATTATTTATAAGATATCTTCAAGCTGTAAATTCTGTTATAACATGAAAACAGACTTTTATGAATAGTGCTTTGATATCTCATCATAGCATGGAGCTGTGGGTGAGCCTGGGTTCTTGAGGACTGTTCTAGAACTAGACAGGCATAAGCTGCAGTGCATTTTACTGTTGGGAGGTAGGTAGAGTGTAACCCTCTGGTATAGTTCTAACATTGGATTATGTCTTCTTTCTAAGTGCCAGCACTTAAGCGTGGAGTGACAGGACTAATAAGATGGATACTTGAAGATTTAATCATTGGCTATGGTAGCCTATTACATATAGAAAAATAGCCAATGTTCCCAGGGTTTGTGCAGTCCCCCCCCCTTTTTTTTTTGCTTTGGCAGTCGGGGTTAAGTGACTTGCTGAAGGTCACACAGCTAGTAAGTGTCAAGTGTCTGAGACTGGATTTGAACTCAGGTCCTCCTAACTCCAAGGCCAGAGCTCTATCCACCAGTCCCTTTTCCTGTTGCAGCAGTGGTGATAGAATGACATAACTGGCAACTGAGAGTGCTAAGAACCACAAAGCATTTCAGTCAGGAATTCTTAAATTGTGAATTATATGTGTGTGTGTGTGTGTGTGTGTGTGTGTGTGTGTGTGTGTGTGTGTAGATAGATAGAGCCAAGATGATAGAGTATGAACAGCAACCCAGCCAAACATTTTCCTCCAAACAACTTTAAAATAACTCCTCAAATCAAATTGTGGAGCATCAGAGCCAACAAAAGGTCAGAGCAAGACATTTTTTCAGCCGAAGGCAACCTAGGAGGTCAGCAGGAACAGTCTGTGACACTGGGGTGGAAGGATGGCCTGGAGCAGGGCAGCAGCACCAGCAGAAAGTCTTGGAGGCAGTCTGGACAGCAGCAGCAGCTTCAGCCCACAGATGGTAAAGGGGTTGGACAACTGGTCATAAAGGGATTACAGGGATCCTTTGTTGCACTGGGTGCAGCTGGCACTGATTTGGCAGTGCCCATATGCTCATACACAGTTCTGGGTCACAGTTACAGGGTGCAGAGGAGTGGCTGTGGTTGGTCAGGTGGAGAGGTATATACTAAATCTATCTCTTTAGATGTCTCCATGTTACATGAGTTTAGGGACAAAGGGGAATGGACAGTGGATAGATGACAGAACCGTTGGTAGATGGCTACACAGGAGTGATACCATGTATCTCAGATACATACTTGTGTTTCCTTCCAAATCTGCTAGTATGACATGGACTGAAAAAAATTGGAAATAATATTCTAAGGTCTTCGTTAAGTACATTTCACATGGTACCGGTATGCATGCCACATGGTGCATAACTGATTAGCTGGTTATCTGTAGATAGGAGTTCTCATCATTCTAGGGATCAGTAAATCCTATTGAATGTTATAACATTCACCAAGATCTTTCTCATATGCCTCATGGCAATGTGAAAAGAATTCTGAATTCCCTAAGGCAGGTGGCTGAAACACAATTCCTACTAAACTGTAAATGCCTTTGTTTAAGACCCAGGAATAAAGTGTTAATCTGTTATCTCTGGACCAACCTAGATAAGCACTGGGAGACTCAGCACTGAAAGGCTGACCACCAAGTGATGCATTTTTTTTTTTGGCTCCAGGAACTCTTATGGACTATCTACCAAGGTTTGGAAGGTTTAATATCTGCATTAGTAGAAGCCCTTATGCTAAAGAAATCACAGGTCTTTGGAGGTGTTGAAGTAAATTCTTCTTTAAAGTCCAGTCCTGTGGCTAGTGCTTAAAATGGAGTTGTGCCTAAACAGAAAACATTCTCATGAAATTTGTGCCCTGTGAGAATCCAATGCCCCAGGCCAACCTCTTGACTTATTATTCTCTAAATATGCCAAGTACATTCTCACTTTGGTAGGTTGCTTACACAGTATTTATGCTCTTGCTTGAATACCCTTTCTTTCCCTCTTCTCTACTCAATTCCTTTTTTCATTGCCTGTCTATTGTTTTCCCCTTTCCCACAAAATCTTCCCTGACCTGACCTGACCTGACCAGCTCAGTCCTCACAGATCTTCTCTTATTTATGTCTCTTACTGGTAGTACTATGTATTGGACACAGCCTGCTTCACTCTGTATTGTTATTAGGTCCATGAATTTAGATCTGGAAAGAGCTCAAAGATAATTTAATCTAACCATCACATTTTACAGATGAGGAAACTGAGGTTCAAAAAAGTTAGGTGATTTGTCCAAGGTCACATGGGTAGTCTGTAAGTATTAGAGGTGGGATCTGAATTCAGGAGTGCTGACTTCAAAAGACTGATTTTTTTTTCACTATACCCCACCATTACCTGAACTCCTGTCTCTATCTAGGCAATAAACTCCTAGAGGTCACTACTATGTTTCTCTGTTTCCCCTACAGCTAGAATAGCACACTGGGAGAAAGGGAAAGGGAGAGGTAGAATGGGGTAAATTATCTCACATAAAAGAGGCAAGAAAGAGCTTTTTCAGTGGAGTGGAAGATGTGGTGGCAGAGAACACTACTCTTGGCTCAAAGAGGGAATATATATATATATATATATATATATATATACACTCAATAGAGTACAGAAATCTATCTTACCCTACAGGAAATTAGGAAGGGAAGAGGATAAGAGAAGGAGGAGTGCTCATAAAAGGGAGGGTGGATTGGGGGAAGTAGTAGTCAGAAACAAAACACTTTTGAGCAGGGACAGGGTAAAAAGAAAGAGAGAATAGAATAAATGGGGGGAAATGGGATGGAGGGAAATACAGTTAGCAATCATAACTGTGAAAAAAAATTTTGAAGAAAGTTTCTCTGATAAAGGCCTCATCTCTCAAATATATAGAGAAATAAATCAAATTTATAAAAATAATAGCCATTTCCCAATTGATATATGATCAAAAATAGGAATAGTCTGTTTTTAAATGAAGTAATCAAAGTATCTATAGCCATATTAAAATGCTCTAAATAACTATTGATTGGAGAAACAAAAATTAAAACAATTCTGAGGTACTACCACACACATATTAGATTGGCTAATAGGACAGAAAAGGAAAATGACAAATGCTGGAGGAGATGTGAGAAAATTGAGATATTAATGCGCTGTTGGTAGAGTTGTGAACTGATTCAACCATTATGTAGAGCAATCTAGAATTATGCCCAAATATTTATAGCAGCTCTTTTCTGGTGGCAAAGAATTGTACATTGAGACAATGCCTATCACCTGGGGCATGGCTGAATAATTTGTAGTATATAATTGTGATGGAATACTGTTGTGTTATAAGAAATGATGAGCTAGATGCTCTCAGAAAAACCTGGAAAATTTTACATGAACTGATGCAAAGTGAAATGAGTAGAACCACGAAAACACTGTCCGTGTAAGATGGATCAACTGTGAATGATTTGGCTTTTCTCTGCAATGCAGTGATCCAAGACAACTCTGAAGGACTTAGGATGAAAAATGCTACCTATACCCAGAGAAAAACTGATGAAGTCCGATTACAGATTGAAGCACATATTTTTTACTTTATTTTTCTTGAGTTTTTATTTTGGTGTGTGTCTTCTTTCACAACATGATTAATATGGGAATGTGTTTTACATGACTATACATGTATAACCTGTATTAAATTGATTGTCTTCTCATTGAGGCACATGGGGACAGAGGGAGAGAATTTGGAACTCACTTTTAAAAATAAATGTTGAAAATCGTTTTTACACATAATTGTGGAAAATAAAATACCAAATTAAAGGAAAGAAAAACAGGCATTCAATGAATGTTTATTACTGATTTAATTCCATATAATCATCTTGGTTAAGCCTTTCCCTTTAACTCCAGGTTAGGACCAAAGACTTCTTCTTTGCTGACTCTATTTATAGTAGAGGCTCTCAAGATTTTTGGTCTCAGGACTCCTTTACACTTAGAAAAAATATTTTGAATATCCTTTCTCCTAAAAAGCTTGTTTTTATATGAGTCACATCTATCAACATTTGACATATTAGAAATGAAAATGTCTTAGTATTACTATGAAAATACTCTTGGTCTCATGGACTCCATAAAAGGATGCTCAGGGATTCCTGGGTCATGCACTTTCAGAACCACTGATCTATAGGAAAGTCCTCTAACACCAAGTTCAATCACCCTTTAATACTAGTACTTAAAAAAAGAACTGATGAAGTCCCCTTCATTCACAGGACTGATGAAGGTGAGATTCCCTAATCAGAAGGTCATACTTTGCTATCCTATACACCATAAATTTCCACTCTTTACTCTCAAACTTAGTGGTGCAGAATTCTTGATTACCTAAGAGTTACCTACTTGCCTCATCTAGAATCACTTTTCATTTGTCAGCTCTATCCACCTCAGTCTTGCCCCTCCCAAATCACAATCCATCTCTGCTGACCCCTTCCATTGCTCCCTATAAATATGTCCAGGTCTTTTTGATCCCTAAAATTCTCACATTTGACCCTAATATTCCCTCAAACTACAGTCCTTAATCTCTCTTCCCTTTAATGGCTAAATTCCTGGGGGAGAAAACTCTACCCTATGGATTCTATGTCTTTCTTCTCAGCCACTTCTCAACCCCTTGTAATCTGTCTTCCAGGCTCACCATTCAACTGAAATTTCTCTCTCCAGAGTTACAAATGATTTCTTAATGATAATGCCTGGCACATAATGAGCACTTTACGTTTGTTGACTGACTTAACTGACAAATCCAATGAACTTTTCTCAGTCCTTGTCTTTCTTGACCTTTCTAGAGTATTTAATACTATTAACCATCCCTCTTCCTCACTGATACTCTCTTGTTTGTTTTCTTCTGACACAACTTCTTCCTCCACTACTTTTTTTTGGGCTGTTCTCTTTCCAACTTTTGCAGGATTATTTGTTCTCTCTTCATCCATACTGTACTTCCTATGGTTGTTCTCAAAGCTATATCCTGGGCTTCCTTCTGTTCTCTCCTTAGACATTCTCTCTTGGTAATCTCATCAATTCTCATAATCTCAATATAGCTAACTCTTAGGTCAACATATCTAGTATCTCTTCTAAGTTTATCATCAACTGCCCAGAAGATACTTCCAACTGAGTATCCCAGAGATATATCAAACTAAATATATCTCAAACAGAATTCATTATCTTTCCTTCCACCAGACTCTCTCCCTCTTCCTAACTTTTCTACTGCTAACCCTTCCAACTTTAGTATCACACTTGACTCCTTGCTTTTCATATCCATTCTCCCCCATTTCTAATTAGCTGTCAAGTCTTGTGAAACCTCTCGATGCAACATCTCTCACATTCATCCCCTTCTCTTAATTCACATGGCTACAACCCTAGTTTAGCCCTCATTACCTCTTGCCCAGGCTATTGTAGTAGTCTTCCTTCTTTTTAATCTCTCCCCTGCTGGAATCCATTCTTCACACAGCTTCCTAAACGGTATTTTGAAAGCAAAGGATTAACTGTGTTACTTTTCTGCTCAAGAAGCATCACCAACTCCCTATTGCCTCTAGGATAAAGCTCCTCTCCTATTTAGCATCTAAATTGCTTTGCAATCTCACTCCAGCCTACATTTCCAGACCACCCTTCACAAATGGGCCCACTTGTTATTCCATAACATATGATGTTCTATCTCCTACCCCTATGCCGCTGCAGAGGCTGGCCACCATGTTTAGAATACATTCCTTCCTCACCTATGGCATATTGTAGAATCCCTAATTTTCTTCACATAAGACTTTTTTGAATCCCTCTATAAGACAATGCTTTCCCTTAATTACCTTGTATACTTATGTTTGTAAGTGCTCTTGCCTAGCACCTAGGCACTTAGTAAATGCTTGCTTGATTAAAATAAACATTTATTAATCACCTACTAGGTACCAGGTACTAAGGTAGACACAAGGGATACATGTAAAAACAAAGCCATTCCTACTCTCACAAGAATAGCTGGAAGGGTGATAATGGTGGGGGAAGAATGTGTATACACATGATCAACATAAAAATTCTGCAAAGTAAATCCTGTAGGAAGTGGGTAAGAGTCTTGAAGAGAGCTTGAAAATCAAAGAGGAAGAGGTGAAGAGGAAGAGTGTTTCAGGGAGGGAGGATAGCCTATGATAAAGACACAGAGACAGGAGACAGAATGGAATGTGCTGGGACAGGCAAGTAGGTCAGTTTGACTTGGGTGTAGCATATATGAGATGTAATAATACGAAATCAGTCTTGAAAAAAATATCGCCAGATTTTGTTTGTTAGGTTGTTGTCCTTCGTTCTTGAAGAGGACCAAAATGAGTCAAGGTACAGTGTGTCTAAGTGTGGCTGATCAGACTAACATGAGCTTGAAAGACTCTACCACAGATACAAGTTGGGCAGAAATAAATAGCCCATACGAACATTTGGAGTGGAAATGTCTCCAAATAGGCACATCCCATGTTTCTTTTGAGCTACTGCAATTCTGTTTTGCTCATAGAACACAGCACCTTCTCTGGTGTGGGCATGCCATGTTAAGCAGTCCTTTGCTAGTTTCTCCTATGTCACACAATTGATTCCAAAATTCTTCAGAGAGATCTTGATAATGTTCTTGTATCACTTCTTCTGATCTCCATGTAAGTACTTGCCCTGTGTGAGTTCTCCTTAAAATAGTCTTTTGGCATTTGAACAACATGGTCAGCCCATTGGAGTTGTGCTCTCTGTAGTAGAGTTTGAATGATTGGCAGTTGAGCATGAGAAAAGACCTCAGTGTCCAGAACCTTATTTTGCCAGGTGATATTCAGAATCTTCTTAAGACAATTCAGATGGAAGAGATTCAGTTTCCTGGCATGGCACTGGTATTATCTAGGTTTTACAGGCATACAACAATGAGGTCAGTGTGATGGCTCTATAGACCTTCAGTTTTGTAGGTAGTCTAATAATACCTCTTCTCTCCCATACTGTCCTCTGGAGCATCCCAAACACTAAGCTAGATCTGGCCAGATTTTAAAAGGCTTTAAATGCTAAATGGAAGGGTTTTTTTTGTTTTATCTTAGAAGCAACAGGGAGACACTGATGCTTCCTCAGTAGAGGAATGATATGGTCACATGTCTGCCTTAGCAATATCAATCTGACAGCTGTGTGGAAGGGAGAGAACTGACTTGGGCAGTTTCAAATTAGGAAGGACAATAGTCCAGGTGATAGTAGTGGTGGTGGCCAGTGCTTTAGATTACATTATTGCAATTTTTTAAAAAACTTGACAAATGAAGGGAAGAATTTTTAAAAATTACATTATACTGTATTAGTATCAAGTGTATTGTATTTCATGATGTGTTGTCTTTCATATATGTAAATGATATATGTAGATGATATAACTGATTTCCAGTCTCATTGGGTGATATTTTTTGAGGAGTTTTCCAGTAGAAGTGATTATTTTACACTGATCCATTGATATCATCTGCTCTTCTCTTATCATTGAAAGGCAGTAGATCATCATGAAAAGAGTGTTAGACCTGGAGTCAAAAGGTCCAGGTTTGAATTTTGGCTCAAATATTTACTAGTTGTGTGACACTGAGCAACTCAACTTCTCAGATCTTCAGTTTCCTCATCTGTAAGATACTTATACAGCCTACTTCACAGTGTTGCTTGAGGAAATAATTTTGCATATCTTAAAAGAGCTATATAAATGTGACCTGTTGTTAATAAGTAGTGTACAGTTTCAAGATGCCTGGTTAGAGTTAGGGTACAGTTTGTGGCTCTATGACTCTAGCCCAGACTGGGTTAGACTTCATGATCTCTGGCTCCTCAACACAATTCTTATAATAGCTATTAAACTAAATTCACAAAGATTTTTTTCATACACAAACCAATTCATCAATTTATTGGGGGCAGTGCACCGCTGAATTGAATCAAAGCAATAATAACAAAAATAGCAACCACTCTATATTCATTTTAACTGCTTTCTCTCAGTTTGGAGGATCATAGATTTAAAGCTCAGAATTCATCTGGTCCTGTCCTCTCATTTTCTGTGGGGGAAGAGAAAACTGAGATCAAGAATCAGAGTTACTTCCCAAGGTCATATAGGTGAGTGGCAAAATCCAGATTCAGAGACAGGTTCTCTGACACCCAAAATAGGGCTCTTTGTACTGAATTAAGTTGCCTGCTCATATTTTTAGACTTTCATGTATACATCCTTGCCTATACCTCAGGTAACAGCCAGAAATGTGATCCTTAAAATACAAAGGGGAATCACATATACTTTGAGAGCCTGATTACTAAAAAAAATACTCACAGGGCTGATAGAAATCATATTTGTCTTTAAAAAATTAGTAATGCCACTAGCTCCCTAAACATAAGAATATATTATTCCCTGTTAAGGCAATTTTCACTATATGTGGTACAGGCAATATAATATGTTATTCCAATCAGTGCAAAAGCCAGACTTTTCACTGATTTTTTTTTTTGCAATTGGGGTTAAGTGACTTGCCCACAGTCACACAGCTAATAATTGTCAAGTGTCTGGTCTGAGTCTGGATTTGAACTCAGTTCCTCCTGACTCGAGGGCCAGTGCTCTATCTACTCCTCCACCTACCTGCCTTTGAAATATCATTCTTACTGGATTCCATGGGGTCTGAAATTCCCACTATGAAGTCAAGACACTTTTTCCATGCACATACTAGTTGTGTGACCTTGTCAATTCGCTCATATAGAAGTTGCTTATCTCCATTGGAGAAGGGAGCTCCCAAACTCAGAGTTACCTATATACTGATGAAATTACAGGTCAGGACTATAAGATATGTCACCCTTATAATGCAAATAACATAGTAAGTAACAGCTATTAAAACTTTAGAGAAAAATAATTCAGAAAACATTTATTAAGTACTTATTGTATACAATCAGTTGTACTGAGTCTAGGAAACAATTATAAAAAAGACATTCTTTCTGTCCTCAAGTATTTTTTGATCTCATAAGTGGAAGTAAGCCATGAATGTTGATCCATGTAATGTAGGTTAAAATATTTTAAGTATATGAGAAAAGTTTAAAGTGCTATAAGATCAGATAAAGCAGATAACATCTCCAACTGGGAAAGTAAAGAAAGGCACAATATTATATTTGAACTGGGTAATGAAGGACAGCATATTAACAGGTGGAGAGGAAGGTTGGATTCCATGCATAAGGAACAACATGAAGGTAAGATCATGACATGATGGCATGGTGAGGGAGGATAAATACAATAATCACACAGGATGAGGAGGCAGGGATGGCTTGTCATCTGGAAGAGGAACTTACATTGCTTAGAACACAAATCAGTTGACAAAGGTAATGTAAACATTGGCCTACAATAAGCAAACTATAACATACATGTCAAAAGCTCTACACTACAATTTTTAGTGGCACGTCACTGGCCACTAATGAGATCTCTAGGCAAAATTCCAAAGCAGAGTAAAACCTGGCTAACAATTAAAATTACCTTAAAATATAATATCAAGTCATGAGATAGTGAATTCCCTGTTACTGCAACAGTTCCCTGTTCAAGAGAGGTTTTCTATCATTGAGTGACCCTTAGTCAGGAATATTGTAAAGGAAATTCATATATCAATTAGGCATTAGACTAGATGGTCTTTGAGGTAACTTTCAACTCCAAGATTCTACAAGCTGACCTGTGGCTCCCTCCTAATAATTCCCTCCCAGTCTCACTTGGGGTGCCCTATTCCACTGCCATCATCAAATTAGAAGGGACCTCAGAAGTTAGATAGGCTAACCCATATCGAAACAACATCAACCACAACATCCTTGACAAATGGTTATTCAGCCTTTGGTTGAAGAGGAATTCCCTACATCCTGAGACAACTCATTCCAATTTGGGATAGCACTAATTGTCAACAACGTTTCTCTTATGCACAAATTCCACTGGTAACCCTGTTCTATCCTTACTTTTGGGGCCAATAACAAGTCAAATGCGAATTTTTCATGGCAGTAGCATTTTACTCCAACATTTGAAACTAGGTAGCTGGGTGGTGCAGTGGATAAAGCACTGGGCTTGGAATCAAGAAGATTCATCCTCATGAGTTTGAATCCGGCTTCAGACACTTACTAGCTTTGTGACTCTGGGCGAGTCATTTAACACTGTTTTCCTTGGTTCCTCATCTGTAAAATGAACTGGAGAAGGAAATGGCAAATCACTCCAGTATCTTTTCCATGAAAACCCCAAATGGAGTCATGAAGAGTTGGACACAACTGATGAATGAACAGAAGTAGTGTTCTCCCATCTTCTTTTCTCCAAGCTAAATATTCCTAGTCCCTTCAAAAGACCCTGTTGTGACCTGTTCTTGAAGTCCTTCATTATCCTGATTGCCCTCCTCTGGTTGATTTCCAGTTTATCCATACCCTTTTTAAGATGTTACCTCAAACATAACACAATAATCCAGACATGGACTGATAAGGAAGAGCATTCCCAAACTCTATCATTACTCTTACACATATGCTTCTCTTAAAGGAGTCCAAGCTTGTTTGGCTGCCAAATCATACTATTAACTTACATTGAGCTTATACTATCCTAAATCCCCCAGATTGCTTTTCAGATGAATTTATATCTAGCCAATACCTTTCCATCTTTTCCACAAGAATACACGAGAGGCACTGTCAAATATTTTGATCAAATCTAGGTAGGCTACATGTATAGTATTCCCTTGTTGGTCATGATTAGGTCCAGAAGCCTGACCTCTGGCTATTTAATATGTCCCCATTTTGTACTTCCATCCATGCCTGCCCTCACCAAAAGTGCTCCAGACTCCAAAATTACATTTGTACTCCTTTTATCTCTACTCAAAACTCCTATTGTCTCAGCTGGCCAGATGTGAGCAAGGAAGAAAACAATCTAGTATACTGGCTAAAGTTAACACACACCCAAGGTGAGTGACCAAAGGGCTAAACTCTCCCAGGGTCATTGTCATTTTCAAAGAGCATCTCCATAATCCTACTAACTCATCAATTTGAGTAACATGAGAGAGGTTATTTTTAGCTTGGGGATTTTTCAAATGCACCCAGTCTACTTTAGAATTACACTCCTCTTTTTATTTTTCTCCTGACCCAGTGACAGAGGTTCAGCTCCCAGGCACCTCATTCCTGAACAGGCAGCCTACCCCTGACCTACAGCATGTGTACTCAAGATCTATATTTATTGGAAGTGAGTTAAGCACAGAGGGAGGCAAATTAGATCTTGAAGGCCACTTGGGTACCATTTAGGGTAACTGAACACTATAGTAATGCACTTAAATGATACCCTAGTGTCCTGAATAAGTTAACAGACCTCCCCAGGCACTCAGCTTATACCCAGATACTGACTTAGGCATGAAGAAAGTGGAGTTCCATTTGTATTAATATACTGAACTCAACTAAATTAGTCAACTCCCTCTAATTACTACCAAGCATCTTAAATTACTTTTGCCACTGTTTTTCCACACTAAGTAGCACTCTCCATGCTGATAGCACACTACAAAAATATATTTTATTTTTGGGAGGAGAAAAAAATTGGTTATATAATTCCTGGCCTTCATGTTGTCCTTCTTTCCTTCCTTCCTTCCTTCCTTCCTTCCTTCCTTCCTTCCTTCCTTCCTTCCTTTCTTTCAGCCTTTTCCATTTAAAATTAAATGAAACAGTCCCCAAAACATGATATCTTGGGTTTCCATCATATTGCTAATTATCTGAACTTTATGCCCTAAGATTCCTACTACAAGTACAAGTAAACAATAATATAATTTTAAAGAATAACAAGATACAGTTCTAGATCATTTTTTTAATTTCTAGTGCATCATCTATGGACTTTTGAAGGATTTTCCTGTTCCTCCCAATTGCTGGTGCCTTTCCTATGAGGTTACCTTCATATATGCGTATGTATATATGTGTGTATATACACACACATAAATATATACAGACACATATACCCATGTATATGTACATACAATACATATATGCAGATAGATAGCGCACAGTTATTTGCATGTTCCCTCCCCACATTAGAACGTGAGTTCCTTGGTAACAGGGACCACATCTTTCTGCTTCTTTATATCCTCAGCACTTAGCACAGCGCCTAGCACATAGTAAGTACTTAGCAAATGTTTTTTGACTCTGACCAACTAGTAAGAGGAAGTGAGAAAGACATTGACCTTCAAGTCAGAAGACAGGTTTGGCTTGATTATTAGCTGTATGTTGCTGGGCAAATCACTTAAATTGATACTTAGCTTCTTCATTAATAAATATTGAGAATAATATTTGTGCTATTTCATAGGTTTGTTGGGAGGATATTACTTTTCCTCCTTAAGAGCCTATCTCCCTTCTAGCCTCAGCTGATACACAAACAAAGCCTTTCCTAAGACTCTAGGTAGTACTCCACCTCACCCCCAAATTACTTTGTATATAATTTGTATTCACTTATCTATGTGCATATCCACCCCCTCCCATCAATAATCATGACAGTCCTTTAAGGATAAGCATCATTGGCTTTTTAGGTAGCACCATGGATAGAGCACTGGGCCTGGAGTCAGGAACAACTGAGTTCAAATCTAGTCTTAGACACTTCACAGCTGTGTGACCTGGCCAAGTCACTTGACCTCAGTTTGCCTCAGTTTCCTCATCTGTAAAGCGGGGGTAATAATAGCACCTACATCTCAGGATTATTATGAGGATCAAATGAATTAATAATTATAAAATGCTGAGCACAGTGTCTAACACAGAGGAAGTACCATATATCATAATCATCATTATCTTTGTATTCCTCATACCTAGTATAGTTTGTTGAATGAAATGAAATTGAACCACAAAATGTTAGACAAATGTGAGCTATTACTAGAGAATCACAGAATTTTAGAGTTAGAAGAGTCACTTAGTCCAAACCATATATGAGGAGGAATACTCTTTATCGGCATCTAAGCAGTTGGGTTTGGAGTCAGGATGACCTGAGAAGGATGAAGGACATACACATATCACATGCCCCAGATCTATTAGCTTAGTAACCCTGTTGAAAGGAGGAAATGAGATCAGTATGAAAATGCCTGTGTTTGGGACTTTTGGAGGGTTTGGTTTGGTTTGGTTTTGCCTCTTTTTGTATCCCCAGTGCTGAGTACATGCCTGGAATACAGTAAGGCATTAAGAAATGCTTCTTAATTGATTGACTGATTGATCCCTGTTCTTGATGAAGCCATGCTTGGCTCAGTGATTACCATATCCTTGTCTAACTGCTCACAAACCATTCTAATACCAAGTTATGGACGTTTGACCATTTGGGGCCATTTACCTTCTCTTTTCTCACAATATCATTTTCTCAACTGTAGTTTTCATGTTAGAGATACAACAGAATAATGGGGAGACAGTTAGCCTCAGGGTGAGAAGATCTGGTTTCCAGGTCTACCTCTGAAATCTCTCTAAGTGACCCAGGCAGCTCTCTTAAACTATACATTGCAGAACATTTCCCGGCCTGCCTTGGGAGAAAGCATTTCCTCATCTCAGGCTCTCTGTAACCAACAAAATCAAAGGTCTGGAAGAAAAAAAAGTCAGCATTTATGAAATATAATGATTGTGTTATCTTAGTTCTCTGACCAGGGGGAACTAATTCTGTTTTGGACACATGTCCTAACATTTAGGGAGCTTTAAAAAATATCTTAAGGTCAACCAGCACTATCAATTGACCAAAAAAAATATGTAACTTGGCTGCAGTTTTTATTTTTAGTGCCAAATTCTGTATACAAAACAAGATCCTATTAAAGAGGCAAACATCAAAGGGAATTCCCCTGTCAAGTAGCTTAAGCCCACTGAACATTCTAATGGGGAAAAACGTGTTTTAAACAATTATTTTAAAGCCTAAAGGTTGACTACAAAAACAAGGATATTTTGCAGTTTTCTTGTGTTTATGCCAGTGAATTCCCAATTTACCAAAACCTCATGTTAATACCATTAATACAGTTTCACTTAAAATGAAGTGATTGGGATAAGCCTGTGAAAGTAAAGCAAATGACTTGTGTCACTGTGGGACAAACAGCTAGAATAACAGGTAGGGTGGTCTATTAGTCCTTTTCATTTTGCACCTATCCCTGAATTTCTCTGAAGTTCTTATTATTCTTGACCTTTCTGTAGTATTTGAGTCTTTTGACCACTCCCTCCTGAATACTCTCTTAGCCTTGGGTTTTCAAGATGCTATTCTCTTCTGATTCTTCTACCTGCCTTCACTGCTGGATTGTCATCCATGCTCCATCCTTTAACTGTAGGCATTTTGTTGTTCAGTTGCTTCAGTTGTGGCAGATTCTTTGTGGCTCCATTTGGGGTTCTTTCTTTTTTTTAAGACATGATTTTTACTGAACATTTGTAAGACTCACTTTTACATTATTTTACAAATATGTCATGGGTTTTCTTGGCAAAGATACTAGAGTGGTTTGCTATTTTCTTTTCCAGCTCATTTTGCAGTTGAGGAAACTGAGGCAAACAGGGATAAGCGACTTGCCCAGGGTCACATAGCTAGTAAGTATCTGAACTGCATTCGCATTTGCTGTATTCACTGCACCATCTAGTAGCCCTAACTGTAGGCATACTAGGGCTATCCTATGCTATCTTCCTCATCTCTAAATTTTCTCCTGATCTCATCAGTTCAACTATGGTCTCTCAGCAGATAGTCCCAGATTCAACCTTAGACTTCCTCTTGAGCTCTATTTGCACATCACCAACAGCACATGAGATCTTTCAAAGCCATCTTAAATACTGTCCAAAACAGAACTTATTCTCTTTCTCTCAAAAACTCTCCCTTCTTCCTAACTTCCCTATTTCAGTTGAAGTCAACACTGTCTTTCTAGCCAGCCAGTCCACAACCTAACAGTCACCCTCAACTATTCCTCATCCCTTATCTCCCATATTTGACTGGGTGCCAAGTCTTTTAGATTCTATCTGCACAGTACCTCTTTCATCTATCTCCTTCTCTCCACTCACACTGTCACTACTACAGCTCACGTCCTCATCACTTCTCCTCTGGACTATTACAATAGTCTCCTAATTAGTCTCTCTGGCTCTAGTCTCTCTACTTTCCAATCCAGCCTCCAAAGAGCTGTCAATATGATTCCTAAAGCATAGGCTTGACCATGCCATTCCCCTGCTCAAGAAGTTCCAATGATTCCTAGAATTAGGAATATCAGGTTTGTGAGCTTCGACTTATGCTTAAACTTATTCTCATTCTTTTGGGGAATAGGGAACAATATAATTGTAATATTATTTTGAAAGATTATCTGGCTCTGTGTGTGGTCTGAGAGGACCTGGAGGGGTGTGGGGAAGAGAAAGAATTAAGGCAGGAAGACAATTTATGAATTCAATGCAAAGGTTGAAGGAAGAAGTGTTAAGAAATTGGGCTAAGGTAGTTTTAATGAGGATGAAATGGAATAGAAAGGGAAGAGTGGATCTCAAAGATTTTATGAAAGCAGAACCAACAGGATTTAGAGACTGATTGGCAATGGGAGCAAGGAAAAGGGAGGATTCAGACAGGTTTGAAAAGCATGGTATAGCAGCAACTACTAGATGAGCAAGGTAACTAAAATTAGAAGGGAAATAGTTAAGTGGGGAAAAAAATCTTTGCAGTATTTTTTTTCCCAATAAAATTCTATCTCATATAGTTGGTTGTCTAGTGCTTGTTCTGTTTGGCATTGCTTGTCAGTGCTTTCTCTGCTACATCATGTATATGTTATATGGAATTGATTCAAATTCAAAAGAATAAGAGCTACTCCCCAATTGATAAATGGCCAGAGGGCATAAAAAGGCATTTCTCAAAGGAAGACATCCAAGCTGTCAACAGTCTTAAAAAATCTTCCAAATCACTAAGAATTAGAGAAATGCAAATGAAAGCAACTCTGAAATTCTACATCACACCCATTAGATGGCAAAGATAATATAAAAGGAAAATGAAAAACGTTGGAGGGTATGAGGCAAAACAGGCACATTAATACACTGTTTGTTGAACTGTGAATTGGTCCAGCCATTCTGGAAAGCCATATGACATCATACTCCCAAACTGAATAAAATATGCATACCCTACCCTTTTAACCCAATGAGACCTTTACTATATCCAATTCCCAAAGAGACCAAAGAAAAAGGAAAATGATCCATTTGTATAAAAACTGTACATTGAGCTAATTTTGAAGTGGCAGAAAACAGGAAACTAAGTAGGTATATATTAATTGGGGGGATAACTGAACATGTTATGTTATATGAATGTAATGGAATACTATTGTGCTATAGGAAATTATGAAAAGGATAGTTTCATGGAAACCTGGGAAACTTGCATGAACTAATGCAGAATAAAGTGAGTAGAAATAAGAAAACAATTTATAAAATAACAATTGTCTGTAAATACAAATTTGAAAGACTTAAGAACTCTGATCAATGTAATGACCAACCATGATTCTAAAAGATCACTTATGCTACCCACATCTTGACAGAAAGGTGAGGGACCCAGGATGCACAATGAAACACACACTCATAGAGGGCAGCTAGGTGGCACAGTGGATAGAGCACCTGCCCTGGTTTCAGGAGGACCTGAGTTCAAATCCAGCCTCAGACACATAATACTAGCTGTGTGACCTTGGGCAAGTCACTTAACCCCATTGCCTAGCCAAAAAAAAAAAAAGAAACACACACTCATATACATATACATGTGTTTATATGGGTGTGTGTATATATGTATATGTATATATATATATATATATATATATATATATATATATATATACATACATACAGAGAGAGAGAGTCAAATTGGAAATGTTTTGCTTAATTATGCATATTTGTTATAATGGATTTTTTTCAGTAGGGGTAGGGAGAAGTTGAGAGAGAAAATATATTTGTAAATGAAGAGGGAAAGGAAAAAAAGGAAAGGGGAGAAAAGGTCTGGGAAGGGGAGTAGTAGTGTGGGGATGAATGGAAGGGGAGGTATGGGGAGGAGAGGAATGGAATGGAAAGGATCAGCTTGCAGATAGAACAGGAAAATGAATACTGGCAGCAAGGCTAGAGGAAAGCTTTCTTTCCACAGTGTTTATTCTATCTGGGCCTTCCAGACTGGTCCTTCTGGACTGGGAAAGTGTTTTTCTTAATTGCACTTATTCAAAACTTATTCAACACAACCGATTACTTCTACAGAGACATTCATTCCATTCAGAGAGACTGAATGACTTTGCCATTAACAGAAATGGGAACATCAGAAGGAAAGGGTGAAAATGAGTTTGGGCTTAGGTCATATTGAGTTTGAGGTGCCAGTAGTAAAATGTTCAGGAGGCAGCTTGAAATGGAGAGCTCAGACTCAATTGAGCTCATTTTCATGGTTCCTCCCATTAGTTCTAATTGTTCTTTACATCATGACTAATGGGAAAATATGCTTAACATGAATGTATATGTAGAGCCTATATCAGATCGTACATCATCTGGGGGGGGCAAGAAGTAGGAGGGGAGAAAATTTAAAACTCAAAATCTTATGGAAGTGAATGTTGAAAGCTAAAAATAAATTAATTATAAAAAAGAAATCAATTCTTCTACTATGGAAATAAAAAAAGAAATGGAGAGCTCAAAGAGAAAAAAAAAAGAGCTGGAGATCTGGGACTTATCCACGGAGAAGGGATAGCTGAAGTTATGAGAAGTGAGCAAGAGAGAAAGTGACTAGGAGGCTGAGACCTAAACCTATGCAAGAGAAGAAAGAAGAATTATCAGGAAAGAAAATAGAGAAATAGTTTGAGGCCAAGACAAGGGACACTAAACCCCTGGAGTTACAAGGATGATGTTTATCAGTCCAGAGCTGAAAAAGCAGAAGGCAATGATGTGTTGGCAAGAGCAGGCACTGACTGGGTCACAGCAGGATTGCTAGAGACATCCTAAAGAGAGGTAATGCTTCTATTATGTCTAATTACAGCTCCAGGGAGCTCAAAATAACAATTTCTAATATTTTAAAATTTACTTTTAACTATTTAACTATGGCACTTTGTGGCATTTTTCTTAAAGGGAAAGATTACATATGTGACACGCACACACACACACACACACACACACATATATATATATATATATATGTATATATATATGAACTATAGCTAAGTGCTTTAAGTTCAGTCTTTCTTGGAAGAAGAGGAATGTAACATGACTTTTGGAGGCCTATTCCACCAACTTAACTTTATAATCTTTGCATCTGTAACTTTTATAGCTTTTTCATTATTGTACTTGAGAGAGATTTGCTTTTCATTTACATCGATATGCTTTGCTAATTGTGACAAGTGACTGCTTTAGTTAATTGCATTTATTCATAACTTAGTTGAACATGATTGGTTATTTCTACTGAGGCATTCAGTCATCTCTTGGAATAGAAAGTTCATTTAAAAATTTTTATTTTCATATTTTTTTCAATTCGTCTAGTGAACATTCTCCCAGAGGAGGTTTGATTTTCTCTCACATAAAACAATTTAGTCATCCATGTTCATTTAAAAAAAATCTCTTTCCAAGGAACACTGAAGTATGGATTGTGTGATGATGGTCTTTTCATATGGAGCCCACTAAGCATATGTCACCCTCACTTCTCATAGCTCTTTCAATGTAGATCTTTCTCATTACTTTTATGTATATAGGAGAAGACATGGTTGCACTTTCTAATTATCATCATTCATTCCTAATTTGCTTTTCAACATCAGCATTGCGGATGTCCTTCATTTCCATACTTTGCTCACATGTGACAGCTTTAAAAATAAACCCAGGTTGGGTAAAATGTTTTCCCTTGTATGTGATTGAATATAATCACTGAAATGAAAGTGAAATATTTCCAATGGCAAGTGATTTGTGCCCTGAAAAATAATATACATTTTCTCTAACCCTCCCATGTCTGAATTTTTATTTTGGTGGGGCCATCTTATGTTGACACAACAGATAAGGTTATTGAGAATTCTCTCTGCTTTTGTTGTATTTTGCCTAGCTCCAAAGGAGCAGTTGGACTTTTGTCTCCATGCATAACAGGACAATTTTCTTTTGGTTGGGTGTCCCACCTTTTTTGATCAACCAGCAACCAACAGCCAGCATGGTTTTCTGATTAGCAAGTTATACAAGACCAATTTTATTTCTTTCTAATGATACAGCATCAGGGAAGATGAATGAAAAGGAAAACATAAGCACGTTATATTCAGTTCAGTTCCCTATCAAATCTCTGAAGCTTTGCACAGAATGTCCACCATGCTGGAATATACCATCTTATTTCTGCTTCTTGGAATTCCAAGCTTCCTTCATGGCGCAGTTCAATAGCTAAATCAGGGTTTCATGATACCCTTGATAATTAGAAGAGGCCCCAATGTTGGTATACATCATGTACTTGTCTTGTCCTTGGACAAATCTCATACTTACATGTGTATATATCAATTCTCTCTCCTCACCCCTGCCACCCAGAGTATGAGATCCAGGGCAGGTAACTTTTTTTTCTTTTTTCTTTTGATTTTGTATCCCTAGCAACTAGTACAGAACCTGGCACACAGTTCATAACAATGTTTGTTTAACAAATGAATGCCAGACATTGTGCTAGCCATTAAGGGAGGAAAACAAAACCTTCTTTCTACAAGGAGCCTTTATTTTTATAGGGGGATTTAATCTGTAGACAAATAAATGTAAGGTAATTTGATAAATGAGAAATAACAACTGGGGGAGATTGATTATCTCTAGGCAGCTGGGTGGTATAGTGGATAAGAGTGCTGCTGCATTAGGAGTCATTAAGTTCTAAGTTCAAATCTTGCCTCAGATACTAGCTGTGTGATCTTGGGAAAGTCACGTAGCCTCTGTCATCCTCAGTTTCTTCACGTTAAAATGGAGTACCTACCTCAAAGCCTTGTTTTGAAGATTAAATGAAATAATATGAAAGGTATTTTGCAACTCTTATGGAATTATATATGTGTTGTTACTATAATTATTGTGTATGTATATTGATTATGTGTTGTTGTTAAAATTAATATTCATTTAAAACCTTACAAAGGAAGTTGCACCTGATATAATCCTGGAATGAAAAGGATTCTAAAAGCCTTACAGTCCATTCTAGGCATGGAGGCGGGCTGCTGTCAATGGAAAGGAGCTGAAATTAGAATGTCAAGCTCTAGGAACAGCTAGGAAGCCAGTTTGACTGGAATGTGGAATGTGTGAAGGTGAGTTCTATAGAACTCACTTGGAAGGTAGGCAGGAGCCACATTGTGTAGGGCATGAATTTTATCCTAAAGGCAACAGTTTTTGGGAAAAGTTTTTGAAAGTTTTTGGGAAAAGAAATGGCATGGAGAGACCTAGGCCTTAGTGTGATTATTATGGCAATTGTGTGAAAGATATGCTAGAGAAAAAATTTTTGGAAGCAAAGAAGATAAGGAGGAGGTTATGATAATTCTTGCTTTCTTTTTTTTTTTTTGGCAAGTGGGGTTAAGTGACTTGCCCAGGGTCACACAGCTAGTAAGTGTCAAGTGTTTGGTCTGAGGCTGGATTTGAACTCAGGTCCTCCCGGCTTCAGGGTTGGTACTCTATCCACTGTGCCACCTAGCTGCCCCTGTTATGATAATTCTAAGTATAAGATGAAGGTCTAAACTAGGGTGGTAGCTGTGTGAATGGAGAGATGGGTAGGGAGGTGAGAAATGTGGCTTCAAATTAATTTGATTTTATTTGACATGACAATCAGTAAGCATTTATTAATTACCTACAATGTGCTAGGTAAGTTGTAGACACAAAAATGCAAAGAAATAATCACTATTATCAAGGACTTTATATTCAATTGTGGGAAACAGTGTGTATGTATATAAGGATATTGAGAGTAAATTTTAAAAAAGTAAAAACAAGGGTACATAGGGAGAAAGGAGCCCTAGGAGATGGGGGAATGAGGAAAGGCTTCTTGTTTGAGCTGCATTTTAAGGAAAAAGATGGATTCTATGAGATAAAGGTGAAGAAGGAGTCCATTCCAGATATAGTGAACAGCCAGTATAAAGTCAAGTCAACAAGCATTTATTAAGCTTCTCTTATATGCCAGGTACTGTGCTAAGCACTGGGGATACAAAGAAAGGCAAAAAAAAAAAAACCTAACAAACCAGTCTCTGCTCTCAATGATCTTGCAGTCTAATAGAGTAGATGAGATATCTCTAACAAGACATCTGGATAAATTGAAGCCAATCTTAGAGAGAAGACACTATAATTAAGGGGAAACAGGAAAGGCTTCTTGCAGAAGGTGGAATTTTACCTGGAACTTGAAGGAATCCAGAGAAGCCAGAAAGTGGACATGCAGAAGGAGGGAATCCTAGGCATGGGGGATACCCAATAAAAACGGACAGAGTTAGGAGATGGGTGTTATACAGAAAGAACAGAAAGGAGACCAGCATCACTGGGTGATCATGAAGCAAAATAGCATAGAGAAAGAAGAGGGCCTAGGATAGAGCTTTCGGGAATACCCATTGTAAGCAGGCATGAGCTAGCTGAAGATCCAGCAAAGAAGATTGAGAAGGAGTAAGTACGACGGATAGGAGGAGAACCAGGAGCACAGTGTTCTAAGACCCTAGAAAGAAGAGAGTATCAGGAAGAGGATGATCAAAGCTATAGACAGGTCAAGAAGGATGAGGATTGAGGAAAGGCCATGAGATTCAGCAATTAAGAGATCACTGGCAACTTTGGAGAGATCCGTTTTAGTTGAATAATTAGGTCAGAAGCCAAACTATAGAGCATTAAGAAGAGACTCAGAAGAAAGAAAATGGAGACACCAATTGTAGACTGCCTTCTGGAGCAGTTTAACCATAAAAGGAAAGAGAACTATAGGGTGATAGATAGCTAGGATAAATGTATGAAATGAGGGTTTTTTGAGGATAAGAAAGACATGGGCATTTTTGTAAGCGTGCAAGAAGCAGTCAGTAGACTGAGAAAGATGAAAGATTAGTGAGAGAGTGGGGATGACAGAAATGCAGTCTGCTGGAGATGATGGGATGGAATGGGATCACTTGGCAATCAATGTAGAGGAGGACTTTGCCTGGGCAAGGAGAAGGGCTACGTCTTCATGCAAAATAAGCATGAAAAAGGAGATAGTGGCAGAAGATACTGGGATAAGAGAGTGCTCTTAGTGAATGGCCTAATTTTTTTTTCAGTGAAATATGAAAGTACAGAGACAGAAGATAGAATGCTATATAAGGTATGATAAATAGTTGTTTAAATAGAATTGGGAGAAGGTTAGGTGGTAGAAACCTGTCCTACTGATAACCTAGGCAAAGAAATCAAGAATGGAAAGTGAGTTATACATTTGTAAATAAGTATTTAATTAGGTGGGAATACTATTACTCTGAAAGACAGAAATAAAGGAAGGAAACAAAATGACCTGGAAATTAAACTTTCTTGGGGCAGGTAGGTGATGCAGTGGATAGAGCACAGGCCCTGGTGTCAGGAGGACCTGAGTTCAAATCCTGCCTCAGACGCTTGCCCTAGCTGTGTGACCCTGGGCAAGTCATTTAACCCCACTGCCTAGTAAAAAACAACAACAACAACAAAAGTCATCAAAATGAGATGGAATTCTGGAAGGGCAATTTTGAAGGCACTTTGGAAAAAAATTAGACAAAAAAATCTAATGCAAAAATAAAAAATGGGAAAATAGATAATTAGGTATATACATGGAAGAAAAAAGGACTGGAAATCATAGCTGTTGATAAACTAAGTCAGCAAAATTGTGGCAAAAAAATTCAACATTACAGTAGAACTTATTTTTAAAAGATTAAGACGTGGGGGCTAGGAAAAATTCTTCTGTGGTCCCATTTTTTTAAATTAGAGAATTGTGTGCATTTTGGGTCACCCTATTTTTAAAACAAATGCAGAAAAGCAGCAGAAGGGCTAGGAAATAACAACCTGAATGATTAAAGGAATGGAAAATAGGTCCTTTGAGAAAAGATGAAAGAAATTGGGTTTGCTTTGCCTGGAGAGAAAATGACTAACAGGTGACTTGATTATTGCTTTCGAGTATAGAAAGATTCTTCTTGAGGATGATGAGCAGTCATTCTCTGTACTTGGCAAAGAGAGACATGAGGAAATAGGCTTAAATGAAAGCATGAGAGGATTCGGTTGAACATGAAGAAAGGCTTCTTCCATGTCAACATGATTACAAAATAACTTGGAATATTGGAGAAAGTTTGTGGGGTCTTTGACTTTGGAAGAATCCCTCAAATGGAGAATCCTTTCCCCCTTTCCTTGTCTATTCCAAAGCCCCAGTGGGCTATGCAGTCTTCCCTCTAGTGATTAGCCCTCACTGATCCCTCCCTCCCCTCTGATCCCTTAGAGATTTTGCCTGGGCTATTGAATTGCCAATTAATCATGTTCTGCCTTGGGACATTGCTTGTGTTGTTCTGTAGAACCACTATTTATCTCTTTTGCTACTCTTCAACTTGTCAGGCCTTTAAAGAATATCATGTTGTTGTAACTAGTTTGGAAGCTTTTTAAGAACAAGGGCACATAGATAAATGCACCTCAAATTAAAATTCCACATACTTTTTATGAATACATTTTCTTTTTTGTTATCAACTTAAACCTTAACAAACATGAACATTTCAATATGCAGAGAAAAACAGAATAATAAAAAAAGATTTGCATTTGTATACCAAACTCCTATATACATTTATTAATCCTCTAAGAAACAGGGCTCTGTGCTAGGTGCTGGGGAAACAGATAAAGTCTCTGACCTCAAGGAGTTTATATTCTACTGGGTATAGATAGTGAAAATAAGACAATTGGAGCAGGGAGAGAGCTTGGGCATCAGGAGAAATTTTATAACAGATATGGCAGCTGGGCTTTAGATTTTTGTCAACTACAATGACAACAGCAATGTCTCAAGTGTAGCAGGCCCTCAATAAGGATGTGTTCAGTTAGGAGAGGAACCACTGAAATGACATTATTTAGGCCAGGGGTTGGGAACCTGAGGCCTTGAGGCCACATGTGGCCCTCTAGGTCCTCAAGTGTGGCCCTTTGAATCTAAACTTCAGAGAACAACTCCCCTTTATAAAAGGATTTGTTCTGTAAAACTTGAACTCAGTCAAAAGGCCACACCCAAAGACCTAGAAGGCTACATGTAGTGAAGATGACCTATGGTCCTCAAAAACCATGCCAGTGAATTACAAACACTGGGACAGGCTCTGCTGAGTTGGAACAGGCCAAGCCGCTGACTTTATCTGCCATTTGAGGACCTGCCTAGTTAAGCTTGGAACTACTTATCACCAGAAGGCAGGCTAGTAGTTACTAAATATTTCTGGCTACGGCATCTTATAAAGGAAATCATAATTGAGAGAATACCTACGCTGATAGAAAATTCGATGGCATGGGGAGTTATCTTCACTTAAAAGGGTGGACTTCAGTCATGGGTTACTAAACTTTTATGTATCATGAACCCCCTTAGCAGTCTGGTGAAGCCAATGGACCCCTTCTCAGAATAATGTTTTTAAATGCACAAAATAATATATATCATATCTCCAATTACACTGAAAATATAATATAATATAATCTAAGATAATATAATATGATATATGATATAATACAATACAATACAATATAATATAATATAATATAATATAATATAATATAATATAATATAATATAATATAATATAATATAATATAATATAATATAATATAATATAATATAATATAATATAATATAATATAATATAATATAATATTTCTCATATAAATTCACTCTGAAATCTACCCATGTACCCCTTTGGGTTCTGTGGAGACCAGTTAAAGAATCCCTGACTTAAGGTAAAATAACTAAGCCTTGCAAGAAGACATTTCTTAGGCACTAGAAGTGCAGAGGGCAATTCACAACAGCGCCTGCCACATAGTAAAGCCATAATAAATTCTCTCTTTGTGTCTCTGTCTGTCTGTCTGTCTGTCTCTGTCTCTGTCTCTCTCTCTCCCCCTCACTTTCCTCCCTCCCTCCCGCCCTCCTCACCCCACTGAACTCTTAATTCCAACACCCAGGACCGCTGAGAAAAGGTGGAATAAGGAAAGGGAAGGGTTTGGTGGAAGTGAAAGGTGGCAGACAACAGGGAAGAGAAACTGGAAGGAGATAACATTTCACTTTTCACAACAGGCTAAAATAAAAATGAAACTTGGGGAGCTGAAATTCTTTCACAAAACTGATAACTGGATGTTTGTTATTGCTTTATTTAGTTAAGTAAGGGAATGCCTTTCTATACACAGTGCTGATTTTTACAGCTGAGTCTTTGTCTTGTATGATTAATTAAGTCATTAGTCAATCTCATTAACAAAATATTTTTACCTGGATTTTGTTTGAATTATATTGGCTGGGGTATTTTTAACTTTGCATAGAGCTCAGAATGGAGTTCAAATTATGATTGAAAGCAGTAGCTACAGGCCTGAAGTATGGCAGCTACCTTTCATCTTTCTTGGGGCTATAAATATCTCAACTGCTACTTCCCCAAGTAGCTGTCAAGGAATAAAAATTCCAGCAAAAGTGAATCACACAATCACAGATTTAGAGGTAGAAAGGATCTTAAGGGTTACTCAGCCCATCCTTCTCGTTTTACAGATGAAGAAATTAAGAGTCAGAATTCCAACCCAAGTACTCTGACAGCAAATCCAGACCCCTTCTTTCCGTGACACTAGTATAACTCAATTAAATTAAGCTTAATTTAACAAACATTTATAAAGCACTTACTATATACAAAGTATTATGACGACACTGATCACACAAAATATTTTTTAAAAAAATAACATAGTTCCTGCCTTCAAGAGGCTTACATTATGCAAAAGGGGCTATAACTTGTACATTGATAATCTAAAGTAGGTGATGAGGGCAAATAATATATGTGAACTTGGCTAGGAAAATTTCAGGAGGAAGTGAACACTTCTGGAGGAGGTAAGAGTCAGTTACAAAGAGTGGCTTATGGAAAGGACAAAATGGAGGGAGGTAGAGTTAGGGAGAGCAGGAGGCACTAAAGAAGGAAAAATCAGTAGCATCAGAAATAGGTGGAGGGAAAAGATGAGGGAAATAAATGGCATCTGAATATTGGCATTTTTGCCTCTCAAATGTTTGTTTTCATTTTAGAAAATGTATAAAGTCACACCTTTTCTGAGGCTTACATTGTGGTTGTTTAATAAATATTATATAAGAATTGTAATTAAAAACTTGTGGTCCATAATGTTTACGCTCCATAAGACTACTTAAGGAAGAATTCTTTACTAATTAGAGCCATCCAAAAATGGAATCAGATGCCTTGGGAGGCATGATTTTGCTATGTACTTGAGGTCTTCAACCAGAAGCTGGATTTTGTATGTTGGGGAAGGGGATGATGATTCAGGCAAAGTGCTGGGCAATATAACTACCTTCAGGGATCTCTGGGGTACCTTCTAATTGTGGGGTTCTATGCATCTTTGAGTCCTACTATCACCAACCCCTACAACTTCTATTAACTTAAAAGATAAGCCAAAAAATTACAAGTGGAAGATCTTCTATATCTTATTTCAAAGGCACAGGATTGTATCTCATTTATAATTCCTGTCTTTTTGTGCTGTATAATTTAAAACCTCAGATAATGAAACACAGCCTCCTCGCTACCTTTTCTCATCCCACTACTGCTTGTCCTACCCTGCCCCACAACAACCCCAATACCAAACGAAGTAATTCCTCTCCTTCCTCAGTGTTGGGAGCCCCTGAACATTCCAGATAATTTATCCTCTTGGCAGATGTTCCCAGGATGACGACAATGAAAGAGTAAATTATCTGATTGCCATTATTATTATCATCAAGTAAGATGAACAAAGCCCCAAACACAGTCTTCCCCTTGCCACATTTTGTGCATACACAAGGTTTACTCATGTATAAGAACAAAGCATTATTATTTTTATTCATTAAAAGTGTTTTCTACTTTGATCCCCAAATGTAAATTTTCTCTTTGAACATCATGAATTTAGGGCTCTAAAAAGAAAAGAAAAATAGGAAAATACATCATCTTTTTTTTAAAAAGATGTAGAAAATAACAGTAATGACTGGGATACACACAAGCAACCCTTTCTCCTAATGTATGAGAGAGCTGGCAGATCGACAGCTCTTAGCCAACATCCCTATGATATGCATTTTTGGGGGTGAAATCTCATTTCTCTTGTTCTGCTGTTGCTATGGTTACCATCCTACAGAATCCCTGTATGTACCACTAAAAAAGGAGGCAAAGAAATGAGTACAAACATAAATTTAAATATTAAACTAGAGGGGAGGGTGGTTAGATTGAGGGAATACACATAAGGTATTGAAAATATGAGAAAGTGTCAGCCAGGAGATGAAGAAACAATGTGATTTCAACATTCATAGTGACCTGACCAGTGAGGTGTCTGTCAGAAAGCATGTTAGGAATCTGATGGTGACATGTCAGGTTTGACTTTAAACCATTCTTTCCCATGCAGTATCAGTATGAGGCAGTGACAACTCAGAGACAGTACAAGGAGCTAGCGAATTTGTGCCCCTTTGTAACTTCTTGAGTCAAGATGCAAGCACCACTCCAGGTGTGTGTGGGGGCAATAAGTCATTTAAGGACAACTTAAATAAGACAAAGGACAACATCAGTCACTTGGGGATGACCAACTTCATTTGTAACTGACATAGCTACTGCCCACATTGTAGGGGCTATTTGAGTGAAGGAATGGTTTGCAAGAAGTCTGAGAAGATTTGTGTGAAATGATACAGAGTACAGCAAGGAGGACAGTTTATAGAATAACAACTTTACATAGACAAATAGCTTCAAAAGACTTAAGCATGATCAATGCAATGACCAACCCTGATTCCAGAGGACTGATTATGAAACATACTATCCACTCCCTGACAGAGAGGTGATGTTTTCAAATTGCAGAATAAGACATATGCTTTTGGACACAGGCAATGTGGGAATCTGTCCTCCTTGATAATGCATATTTATATAAAAAAGGTTCTGTTTTTTCTTTTTTCCTCATTTTTTTGGGGGAGATGGGGAAAGATAAGGGAGATAAGGATAAGGTTGCCTGAAACGAAAAGAAAGAAAAGATGATCATTGAAACATGTTTTTTTAAACATAGAGAACAGAAGGAAGGCTAAGAGTAATTATAGATAAGAACAACAGCTTAGGAAGTAACATACTGAGTTTATTATATACTTAAAAAAGAAAAGAAAGACAAAAATAATAGAGATCTGCAGTTTTATGTATAACTCTCTCTTTTTATCTACTACTACGTATATCTAAGTGCTCTTGGTTATTGTGAAGGTCTTTAAAAATGGGGAAAAATGGTCTCTAAAGTCCTCACTCCCTGCCAAGAAAAAAAAAGAAAGAAAAGAAATAAGAGAAAAGGAAGATGTTATCAGAGATCTCTAATCTTCTGTAAAGCACATATGTACAGGACATTAGATATAAGGCACTCTGCTACCATAACCCATACATAGTAACTGATTTACTCTGAGTTAACTCCATTCATCCAAGAAGATTGGCCCAGGCTCTGATCTACATTGAGAAAGCAGAAAAAGAAACAGGGGGAAAAAGACATTTTCTCCTTTCTCTAATTCTTCTAGCAAGATCTATATCTATATATCTTTCTGGCCTTATCTAATAGTATTTGCCTTTTAACCACCCTGCACTTTAGCCCAATTGCTGTTCTCTGTATACGGCATTCCATTTTCCTTCCCTGGGTGCTTGATCAAGCTGTCCCTTATCCCTGAAAGCCTTTCCCTCCTCACTTTCATTTCTTGGAATCCTTAACCCTTTTTGAAGGTTTAGCTCAAGTGCCATGTCCTGTTCCACTCCTTCCTCTTTTCTTAAATGCTTCCCCACATTTTGAAATTAATTTGTATACGCTTTAGGGTTATTTATCTGTATCCGTTGTGCCTAACCCACCCACCCCAGAATAGAAATTTCTTTGGGATGAGGATAGTTTTATTCTTGTCTTTGTATCTTTAGTGTCTAGTACAGTGGACACAGTAGGTATATGATAAGTATTTGCTGAACTGAAATGAACTGATTCAGTATAAGACAGAGAACCTGATTTTATCCTTTAATAAGTAAGTACTACTCAAATAGCTGCTGCACTGCCAAAGGGCTAGAAACCTGTTTATTTTGCCATTAATGGAGGGCAAAAAAACTTTCTGAAATTTTGACTTGGGATACTGGGATTTAAAGTGATGTTCTTTACCACCTATCCTAGACTTTTCCCTAACAGTGTAAAAGGCAAGCTCCCACAAAGCTTGGATCTTGTCTAAGCTGAGAGAATGCTTTAAGCATGGCTCGCTTTTTGTTTTTGTTTTTGTTGTTTCACTTTCTGCTTTAGTGAAGATGGGCCAAGAGCACGGATTTCTAAGTCAATGGCACCTCTTGAGTTGACCTGGATATGGCACTGGGAATTTTTTTTTTAAATCACAAACTGCTATCAATTACTAGGTATGATCACGATAATACATATTTAATTTATTCACATAAGTGTTGTTTACATAACACTTCAAGGCTTACAAAAACACTTTTCAAAGAGTATAACATTTGATTCTCACCACAAACTTGAAAGGTAGGTGTGATTAGCTCTATTTTACAGATGAAGACCCCAAAGCTGAGAAAGATTAAGTGACTTGTCACACTATAAAATTTCTATTGACTTTGTCTTTGGAGAATAACATTGGGGCCATTATTTTTAACACCAAAGTGGATGTATAGGAAATTCAATTCTTATGTATTAAGTTAACTGTGTCTCCCTCTCGGTGCCACCCAGCAATTTTTAATGAGACTTTTTTTTCTTTTCTCAGCATGAACAACTTTAGGAAATGATAGCTCTTGGGACTCAATTAGGCTCCTGATCATTTCTAAACTAAGGACTCACCAAGTTTCAGAGGATTTTAAAATGAAAAGTATATATTCACCTATTTCTCCTTTGGGGACTACATATATAAAATTTATATTTAAAACAATTTTCTCACTGGGCCAGAGGATCAAGAGGTTAATAATGGATGACAAGTTATTTCTAAGTAAAATAACTGGTTGACATACTGTCTCCCTAAGGAGAAAATCCAATTATCAGCCATTGACAACTGTGCCAGAGAGGGTGAATCCATTTGCCTTAGTCTTCTTTCTACAGTATGTATCCCCATACCAAAAACTCCATCAGAAGTTAATAAAAGTAGTACAACATTGGGAGTCAGGAGAACTGAGTGCAGTTTGGTGGAAAATATTTGGAGCCTCTAATCCAGAGAGTCTACTCTGAGGCATGCACAAGGTCACCGACAAAAAGGGAGGCTTCACATAGAGCAAAAGATCTAGGGCGGTTCTTTTTATGGCAGCAAAATACCAGAAATGAAGTCGATGCCTATTGACTGGGAAATGGCCAAACAAATTGTGGTCCATGAATGTAATGGGATATTACCGCACTGTAAGAAATTATCAACATGATGAATACAGAGACTCATGGAAAGATTTACATGAACTGATGCAAAGTAAAATGAACAAAGATAGGAAAACAACGTGGATAGTAAATACAATAACACAGATAAAAAGAACAATCACCACAAAATAATCAAACTGACATTTTGTGAATTGATAATGAATAAGGTTGGCCCTACAGAAGAGATTTGAGAAAATATCTCCCTCTCTTCTTTTGCAAGAGTTTGAGGTTCCTTATCCAAAGATAAGGAATATTACATGTTCTACTAGACTTTTTCAATTAACAGATTAATTGATTTTACTGATCCTCTTCCCCTTTTACTTTCTTTGTTAAAAAAAATCTTTGTTATATGGGATGAATACCTGGGAGGGGAAGGGACACAAGGGAAAATCTAGGTAATGATAAAGAAAAGATATTAATAGAAATTAATCTTAAAAGATTTTGGGCTGGGTATACAACAGGTTATAATCTCTGCTATTAAGAAGGCTGAAGTTTATGGATAACTTGAGCTCAGGAGTTCTGAGCTTCTGTGAGCTAATGCCAATCAAGTATCTGAATTAAATTCTGCACCAAATCTGGGACTGTGGAGTCAAGCTCCCTGTTTTAAAAAGGGAGACCTGTTCCAGGTTGGAAATGCAGCAGGTCAAAGCTCCCATGCTGATTAACTGCTATATTTCCAGCATAATAGAGTTAGGGAGATTCAGTCTCAAAATCAAACAAACATAAATGTTCGGGTTTTGGGGCAGATTGCAAACTTAATATGCATCTTGTTGGTAGAGTTCTGAAATGATCCAACCATTTTGAAGAGCAATTTAGAACTATGCCCAAAGGGCTATAAAAAATGTGCATACCCATTGACCCAGCAATAGCACTTCTAGGGCTGTATCCCAAAGAGATCATAAAAATGGGAAAAGGACCCACATGTACAAAAATATTTATAGCAGGTCTTTTTGTGGTGGCCAAGAATTGGAAATTGAGGGGATATCCATCAGTTGGGGAATGGCTGAACAAGTTGTGGTACATGAATGTAATGGAATATTATTATGCTATAAGAAACGATGAGCAGGCAGACTTTGGAAAAAACATGGAAAGACTTGTATAGACTGATGCTGAATGAAGTGAGCAGAACTAGGAGAACATTATACACAGTAACAGTGACATTGTGCAATGACTAACATTGATAGACTTAGTGCTTCTCAGCAATGCAAGGATCTAAGACATCTCCAAAAGTCTCCTGATGGAAAATGCCACCCACATCCAGAGAAAGAACTATGGAGCCTGAATGCAGATGGAAACATACTATTTGCTCTTTTTTTCTTCTGTTTTGTTTTGTTTCCACTTTCTTGTTCTTCCTATTGATTTTAATTCTTCCTTGCAATAATGACTAATGTGAAAATATGCTTAATAGGAATGTATACGTAGAGCCTATATCAGAGAGCATGCCATCTTGTGAAGGGAGGTCGGGAGGGAGGGGGAGAAAAATTTAAAACTCAAAATCTTATGGAAGTGATTGTTGATAACAAAATAAATTAATAAAAAAGAAAGAAAGAAACAAAAGTTTTGTTTACCTTTTGAAAAAAACTTCATATGCATCAACAGTGTGCTATGACAGTCAAAAAGCTAACATATTCTTTGATTGCATTAAAGCATGGCTTTAAGGAACAAAGAGGTGATAGTCCCATTGTATTTAGCCTTTATAAGAATGTATCTGTAATATAATGAATAATAATAATTAACATCTAAATAACACCTGATAGGTGCTAGACACTGTGTTAAGCACTTCACAAATATCTCGTTTTATCCCCACTACTCTGCCAAGTAGGTGCTATTATTATTTCCATTTTACAGTTGAGGAAACTGAGGTAAACAGAAGTTAATTGGTCAAGGTGAAACTGCTAGTGTCTGAAACTGGATTTGAACTCAGATCTTCCTGACTCAAGGGCTCTATCTACTGTGCCACCTTGCTGCGTAGATGATGATGTTCCATTCTGGGCACAACATTTACAGAAGCACATTGGTAATCTGGCAGACAGACCAAAAGGGGAAATCAGGATAGTGAAAGGCCTATAGCTCATAACAGGATTTTCTGGAAAATCCAGAGAGATCTAATCTGGAGAAGACTAACAGGGGACATGATTTTAAGAATTTGAAATGCCCCACATCTTTTTCAAAAGAACTGTTCTCAGTTTTCCTGGCATCCAACCCTGTACTACTTTTATTAACTTCTGATGAGGTTTTTGATATAGGAATATATCCTCTAGATGTGGAAATTTTGATATAGGAATACATACTCTAGAGCAAGACTAAGGCAAACCATCACCTTTCTTGGTACAGTTGCCACTGATAGTAAATATATTTCATCCAATGCTTTCTTCTTATCTTGAGGCAATAGTCAGTTTTGTTTGTTTGTTTGTTTGTTTGTTTTTACCTAGAAATGTCTTAATCATTATCAATTCTTGATCCTCTGGATTTTTTTAATCCAAATTTTCATGTATCTAGTCCTCAAGAATCTGAAAGGCTATCCTTTGGCCTTACATCTGTTTGGCCCCAGGTGTAAGAATTAGGACCATGGGGAAGGATTGCAAAGAGGTCAGTTTAGACTTAAGTGAGGAAAAAAGCTTAATAAAATTAGAGGCTACCCAAAAGTGGAATGGGCTATATCTAGAGGCATAGGATTCTTCCTCAAGAGATGTCTTCAGGCAAAGGCTGGATGATGCTGCCTGTTACTTAGTAGGTACTTAATAAATATTTATTGACTGACTAACAACTGGCCAGCTGTCAGGCATATGGTAGAAAGAATTCTTTTTCTGGCATGGGTTAGTCATGATAACCACTGTGTTCCTTTCCAATTCTGAAATTCAATGATTCTGTTAAACGATTTCCATTTATTCCCCAATCTGTTCAATTCATTGTGTAACAATCTACCAGTCTATGCTTAGTTATACTAATACACAATGATAACAACTTACATGCGAATTCCTTTTTATCAAAGTTCCTTTTTTGCAAAGCATTTGTCTTACAACAACCCCGTGAGCAGGTAGTAACTCTATTACTGCAGAGGCAGCCTGGTGTACTAGAAGGAGCACTGGCTTTGGCATCAAAGAGTAGGGTAAATTTTTTTGAGGGGGGAGGGCAATTGGGGTTAAGTGACTTGCCCAGGGTCACACAGCTAGTAAGTGTCAAGTATTTGGTCTGAGGCCAGATTTCAACTCAGGTCCTCCTGACTTCAGGGCCAGTGCTCTATCCACTGTGCCACCTAGCTGCCCCAATGGTAAATTTTTGACTCTGTTACTTATGATCTGGGAGACTTCAGGCACTTCTCTTCAACTTTCTGGGCCTCAGTATACCCATCTATAAAACGATGAAGTCCCTTGCCCTTGCTGTAAGTTTAAGATGCTATTCTTTGGGGTTTTTTTTATCCATGAGGAAATTGAGGCTCAGGGAGGTTGATTGGCTTGTCCATGTCACATAGCCAGTGGTGGATCTGGAATTCACAGTCATGTCTACTGACACAAGGTTCAATGTCCTTTCCACTACACCAACTTCTTCCAGTTTCCCTCTATGCCTTGATTTCCTCAATTGTAAAACAGAGATAACAATACCTTGCCTGTCTCTCTCATGATATGGCTCCAAGTGTAAAATGAAATAATTTCCCCTCCTGGTCCTATTCCTGATTTTCTCTAGACTTCAAACCATGTCTCTTCTACTGCTTGTTCATCCTGAAACTCCCGTCAGCACATTGGGCTTCCTTATCCAGGAACAGCTTACCACCACTAAACATGGAATCTACCTCTGCAAGGCCCACCTCCCTTTTCCCACTGGTGAGCCCCTCCTGATGCTGTCTACAGCCTGGAGTGGCTTTGGCTGACCCTCCTTCATTTCCCTCCCAGCCCTATCCCTGACTTTCTCTAGACCTGAAAATCATGCCCCGTTGCTGAATAACTTCATCCCCAATTTTTCTGCTTTTCAGATCTCTTTTGTGTGCTGCCTTTCCCCATTAGAACATAAGGCCATCGAAGATAGACGGTCCTTATTTTGACTTGTATTTGTATCCCCAGTGCTTAGTACAGTGCTGGTCACACCATAAGTGCTTATACATTCCTCCCTCCCTCCATTTCTCCCTTCTTACCTCCCTTCTTTCCTTCCTTCCTTACATGAAAGTATTTTTGGGGAAAAAAGGTTAAATATACTTTTCCAATGCTGTATCTGATAAATCTTAGTGAATGACTTTCTTTAACAGAAGATAGGGATAGAAGAGGTACAGAACATATTTCATTCTTCAAGGTCATTATTAAGTCTAGGAATGGCACAAAGAGTGTCTCTGGGGATATTGGTGGAAATTCACACAACCATCAAATTGCAATCACTTTTAGTTTTCAGAAGTATCTTTAAGGGTGTGAGGGTTTGTGGGAAATGACAAGACAAGATTTATATGAACTGATGCAAAGTGAAGTGAGAAGTACCAGGAGATCCTTTTACACAATAATAGCAATAATCAACTGTGAAAGATTTGCTACTTTGATCAATATAATGATCCAAGACAATTCTAAAAGACTCATGATGAAAAATTCCTCCAGAAAGAACTGATGAACTCTGAGTACAAATTGAAGTACGAAAAAACACGAAGCAAGAAAAATAAAGTGAGAAAATCACATGGCTAAAATGGAAATATGTTTTGCATGATTTCACATGTTGCATGCTGTCTCAGTGGGTGGGAGAGGGGGTAAAAGGGAGGAAGAGAATTTGGAATTCAAAATTTAAAAAGAAAAGAAAGTTAAAATAAATCATAAATTAAAACATTTTGAAAAACAATGAGGATTCATTGTTCTTGTGTGTTTATGTCTCACTGTATTAAAATTATATAATTAATTTTAGGGTTTTTTCTCCACAATGGCCTAGTGATGTGTAAAGAGATTAATTAGCTCAATTGGTTACATTTATTCCTTTTTTATTGGAGTTTAAATCACTATATGTAGAATAAGCTCATCCACATTTTGTTGTGAGAGTATCAAGTAGATGTAAGACTATATCTGCAAGTTTACTATACATTTGTGTGGTGGTATAGATACAGATAATTGTATAGGAAGACAAAATCCAGAAAAAATATACAGAAAATTTTAAAAAAGAAGCTTATAAAGGGACATTGAAGCTGACAGCACAATTTTATCACTAGCTCATTAAACTTAATCTGTACATGCAAAATGACAAGCTATAAATAACAGACCCTTACAGTTTTAGTGTATAAGTGTTTTTCTTGGTTTACTTGAATATTTGTGTGTGTTGATGGGCTGTCAGAAATCTTAGAGAACTGATTCCCTTTATTTTGCAAATAAGAATACTGAGGCCCAGAGAAGACAATTGACTTAACATGACTTAGGGTCATACAGCCCGTCAGTAAGAAAAAGTACTAGAACTCAGGTTTCCAAATTCCTAGTCCAGTATATTTTCTACCGTAATACCTTCCACATTGCCAGGGTTAGGAGCTTGGCACCCCCATGATCTAGAAAATCCATGTAAAATTTTTGGCCCTCCTTTGGTACCAGAGAAATCAGAATTATTATGCTATTAAAAGATAAAATATATTGATATTATACAATGCCATACTGAATTTCTGAGTTTCTAAACTTTTTCTATGTCATCTGCTGGCCTTCACATGTCGTCTGCAACTTCTGCAAAACTCCCCCAAAATTCCCATTTAATTTCTCATGTCGACCTGCAATTTATCAAAACCATGCTGGGGAAAGTCACAATGTGGAAGGGATAACTGTACTATAGTACGCTGCTATATAGGCATTTCAACTTGAGAACTATTCAAAATTTGGGGAGCAAATTGCAGTAAGATAGATAAATAAGGGATTTTTAAAGGGCTTATTATGTGTCAAGTATTGAGGATATAAAACTCAGGAAGTAAGACAGTCCTTCCTCTCCATGCCATTATGTTTCAATAAGAGAAAATAAGATATAAAAATGGAGCTGGAAATTGGGGTGGATGTGAGGGAAGGAGAATACCCATTTGTGGGTAAAGCAGCTAGTGTAGAGGATTAGCACAGGCAAGAGTGGGCAGAAATGGAGATGAGCAATATTACTAGGCTTCTCAAGATATGGATGTGCCAGGCAAAGACTCATTAATCATCAAGCTGGACTCAGGGTAGAGATTCCATTACATTTAGGGTGGGCTTTTGTAACAAGAGAAGGGAGAAAAATATAAATAGAAACAAAGTAGGGTAAAATAAACATTAATCTGGAAAAAATTCCCATTTTGGGATGTACCCTTCTCAGAAAAAGGACTGAACCATAAACATGAATAGTGGCACATATGAGTATCTAAATATTAAAATTTTCATGAATTTCTTTCCTTGATGCTTCCGACATTCATTCAGCTTGAGAAGATATGGGTGTTGCAGACAGATTCTAGGATCAGAGTGCAGTTTGCCAGAGTAGTCATTTTACAATCATTAGACGTTATCCTTCTGGAATAATTTGAGTTTAGTCCTGTCCAGAAGCAACAAGATTGATTGCATTGCTCCTGGGGATCCCTCCTTGGCTGATAGCTCTGTGGAAATTACTTTGATCACTTCTAATCAGTTGACAATCAATGCTAGATTTATTTGATAAGAAAAGCTTAAAATGAAATGTCTATTTCTGGGTCCCTTAATCTATATAAGCTGCCACTTCTCTCATTTATTTATAAAGGCATAAATATTTAAACTTTTCAGCTCTATGTAGATGATTAAGATAGGTATTAACCAAAAATTACAAATGGAGTAATATATTAATAACCCATATTTCTTCAACCCTTTAAGGTTTCCAAAGTGCCTCCTTCACAGTAACCATGAAGTAGAGAGCACAATTGTTATTACCACCTAGCTTATAGATAAATAATCTTGGGCTCAGAAAAGTCAAATTATTTGCTCATCACTACATAGCTGGTTAAATGTTGAAGACAAAACTCAAAATCAGGTGTCTTGATTCTGGGTCCGCTGCACTTTCAACTTTTATCAGACTGCCTTTCAATGTCATAGGTGTGATCTCCTAATGTGGTTGGACCAGTAATGTCCTTTTTATCTTTGTACCTGTGGGAACGGCAGTAACTGGGCAGATCCCTTCCTCCAAGCAATACAGAAGGGTAAAATGCCTAGCAGAAGAGGTTGATGAGCCCATGCTGAAACAGTGTGGAGAAGTGGACAGAAAGCTAGAGTTGGAGTCAGAAGATCTTATTCAAACTCCAGTTTTTATCATTACCGTCTATGGCCTTTGGTTAATCACTTAACCTCTGTAAGCCTTAACTTCATCATCCATAAAAGATGTACTTCCTATCTCACAGGTTATTTTGGGGAAAGCATTATGTAAGGCTTAAAATTCTACATACACAGGAATTTTATTATTCCTGTGAGAGAGTTCACTGACCCTCAAATAGGATAAAGTGATATGTCATAAATTATTTGAAAAAATATGCAAGAAAGACAGCAAATCCTGATATTCAATGGAACGGCACTTTTGTCCTGTCCAATGGATAGCTCCAAATGCAACCAAATAGAATACTATAATATACAACTGCAGTGTCCAGTTTTGTATAAAGGGGCAAAAACAGTATATAAAAGAATGCCGTAGGTTTCTAGGCTTTACATCTTTCATGAGCAGGTCAGTGAAGCTTTTGCATTTCCAATATTAAGCTAAGATTAATCATGAATTGTGTTTTTGCAAAATCTTTACTATATGATAGCCCAAATGTTATCCGACACATTAATGAGGCTTCTCTTTTAGCAACTCTGAGTCTATTAATTTAAAAGCTATTAAGGAAGATGAAACATCCAGAACAAAATAGTAATTCTTAGTCATTAGAGAATATTAATGCTCCATATGCAGGCTTCTGTGGGTTATATTCAATATGACATTTCCACTTTCCCTGTTAGTATTCTTCCCCTCCAGGACTTGTGAACTGTTCCTAATCACCAAGATCTGTTGGCTGTATTTCTCTTAGAGGTTAGGGATCTTATAACAACAATAATGTCAAGAATATTGAAACTCTCCTCTGAAATCACAGAATCATAAAATCTTAGAGCAGGAACAGACCTCAGATTCCATCTAGGCCAATCCATACCTGACCAAGAATAACTTTGACAAAATCTCCAGGAAGTGATCAGCTAGCCTATAATTAAGGACCTCCAGAGTTGGTTCATTTCACTTTGAGACAGCTGCAATTAAGAAGTTTTTCTAACATCTAGCCTAAATTTGTCTCTGTAGTTTCTACCCACTACTATTAGTCTTCACCTTTGAAACAAAGTACAACAAACTTCATCCCTCTTCTATGCAATAGTCTTTCAAATACATGAAGACACTTATCACCATCTCACAAAGTCTGCTCTTCTTCAGCTTAAGCACGCAGAGTTCTTGAAACCTGTACCATGACATGATCTTAAGGATTTCAACATCCTGGTCTCCCTCCTTTGGATACTATCAGCTTATCAAAGTCTTTCTTAAACTGTAGTAACCAAAATTCCAAAGCAGCAAAGGAGAAGCAAAAGGAAACAGGCTTTCTAATGTGATATCCATAGCTGAATATAATATTCCAGGGATCTAACCCTGGCACAGAGGAACTAGCACTTCCCATGCCTTTCCTACTGCAAAAAAAAAAAAATAGCGTTATGTTTTGTTTTTGTTTTTGGCTGCTATGTAGCACTATTAAATCATATCGAGTTTGAAGTCTAGTAAACTTTTCTTGGGTACAAACAATCCTTGGTAATAATGCCAGTCTATTTACCCTAACTGTGTATCTTCCCATTTATCTTTGATTTACCTGAAATTTTGATTATTATGCCATATTCAGAAGCCATTGCTTTTTTGGGAAAAGGTAACAGAAAAAAACAATACAAATAATTATTTTTTCTATGATCATCTATTTGCTTATGTGTCTCTATTTAAATATTTCCCACAATATTTTTTTCTCTTGAAAATACAAAGTAAAAAAAGTTTACACTTTTAAAAATTTTGTGTGAAATGCCAATTTGGAACCACCCTTCCAATACACCTGCCCCACTCTTTTTCAAAGAGAGAAAAAAGAAGAAAAATTACTATAGAATACTTACTATATATTACTATAGAATACTTACTATATATTACTATAGAATATTTAGAAATCATTTCTAAAAGGAACTTTCAGTATCAGTCATAATAATTTATCCAAACATTCTTACCTTAACTCATAAAAGCACTTTGTAAACAATCTTATTTAGATGTGTATGTATGCCAAGGCTTCAGATAATATCTCTATTCTCTATGCAGATGACTCCCAAAAGACAATATTTCTCCCAGTGACCTCTCCCTAGAATTTTAGTCTCTAATTTCCATTTTCCTGATGGATATCTCCACTTGGATGTTCTGTTCACACCTCAGATGCAATGTGTTTAAAACTGAACTTCTTATTTCACTTCAAACTTTCCCGTTTTGTCCTCTCACCTAGGGCCCATCAATTCCTCTATTTAGAATGATGGAATCACCACTGTTCCTGTAACCTTAGAGTCTTCTTTGACTCTTCTCTTTTTTCCTTCATGGCTACAAAATCCTGTAAATTCTACTTGTGAAATATTTCCTTTATCAATATCCTCTTTTGTACTCCCACTTCAAGCATCTTAGTTGATCCTCATTCTTTCTGTCCTAGACTATTGTAATGGGATATCCTCCCTGTTTTCCCTCCAGTCTATCCTCTCATCAATCTATCCTTGTATTGTTGCCTGAGTAATCTTTCTGATTCACTTGTCTGGTCATTGCACTTCTCTACTAAAAACCCCAAACCCTTCAATGGTTCCCATCACCACTAAACAAAATATAAGCCCCTCAGTTATTGGTCTCCAATCTCCCTTTCCAGGAATATCTCATTCTATAGTCATCCCTTCTCATGTTTTCTGTTCTGCAAACAGACATGTCTTCTGTCCTCCATTCTTGCTTTACCCTATTTCATCTCCATTCCTTTCTTATATTAGCTTTTTTGTCTGCTTTGTCACATTGCTGAACCATATTGAATTTGAAGTCCACCATCATTAACTTCCTCCTTCAGCTAAAAATGATCTCTCCTTTCTCAAATTTCACAAATTAGGGCACTGCTTAGACCTTTACACATTGCAAGTTCCCCTCTACTTAACATTCTCTCTCCCTAGTTATTTGTGTTTTCATGCTCTCTTTCCTTAAATTGATTATCAAGGTATATATTATGCTGCCATCACCAAAACCACCACCACTCCCTCTCTCCCCAGAAATTTCTGAGACAGGTGTCTGAGACGTGTGTGTGTGTGTGTGTGTGTGTGTGTGTGTGTGTGTGTGTGTGTGTGTATGAGAGAGAGAGAGAGAGAGAGAGAGAGAGAGAGAGAGACAGAGATAGAGACAGAGAGACATAGACAGAGACAGGAAGAGACAGGATTCTAACTCAGGTCTTCCTGATTCCAACCCAGGAACTCCATCTACCATGTCACCCAGCTGTCTTATAATAACATGCGCATAAAAGTACCTTATTAACATGTATTTGCTGAATTGAACCAAATTAATTACACCAATTCTAACATTTTACTGCTCTCATTTTATGAAACAAATATATAAAGAGGTTAAATAATACGATATAATTAATAGCATGTCTCATTCTTTTTCCTTGATTACCTCAAATAATGATTCTCAACCATTTTTATCTGGTGCCCACAACTCCTGGTGTCCTAGATTATTATTACTCCTTTACCAAGTCAAACTCTCTTTTTGGAAACTCTGCTTTAGAATATTTCTGTGTTGCCCCATCTTCCAAAATTGATCCCTCTAATAGTGTAAATCTGTCCATCACAAGCAGATATGTACTGGCAGTAATTTTCCTAATGTATCTTATGGAGTCTTTTATCCCATTGTTTACATGAGACTAACAGAAAATAGATAACTGCTATAAATCTAAAATACAGTTTTTTTAAAATAAAGATTACTAGTCTTGAAGATCCCTTTGTGCATAGATATATTAAGAAAAGTAAGGACTTGTGTTGCATGCAACAACTACCAATGATCCAGTTTTTTTTTTTTATGTTAGTAGATGCCAAATGCTGCTCAACAAATGAATAACAGGAAGGAGACAAGGCTTTATCCAAAACAGTGGTGACTGTGTGTCCCTAGGTTTTTCTCCCTTCCTTTTATTGAACTACAGCCAGTGTGTGAGCAGTCAGTCATTCGAGAAGGGAGAACACCTGGAGTGAGAAAAAGTTGCACATGGCAGGCTGGGAAGCATTCCAGCTGCCTTCTAGGTTATAAAGCTGTTTAACGTTCACAAATGTTCACAAGTTGCCAGCAGCTGCTGTTTTAGACTTTTAGAAGGGACCAAGAGGAGAAACATTCGAAAAAAATCAAGCCTGGAAAGGGGATATATTCCTCCCCTTCCCACCCCACTTATGTATCCATCTTATTAGTGACAAATGGATGACTTCTTTCACCTTTGTTTAATTATGAAATGGATCACAACGGCTAGAAACATCAACTGCCCAGGAAGGAACCTGAATTATTGAAGACTTTGTTGGTGGTATAACTGGGGGATCTATTCAGGGTCAGAGTGTTTTGGGGGACACATTCAACCAACCAATCAACAAGCATCTTTTAAATAAACACTATGGGCCAAGCACCAAGATACTGTTAAAAATACCCCCGCCCCAGTTCTCAAGACACAACATTCATTCTATCATGACAAGAATTAAAGTGTCTTTGCCAAAACAAGGGCTTCACATGTGCAAAGCTGTGCATCCTATACTGTACCAAGGCACCTACTTGCTGCTCTGTGGCCTGGATGCTTTGTTGTTAACCAAATTATCTGAACTAGTGGACGATTTACAATTCAGAAACCCACTGGGTAAGGCGACCTAGAGGTCATCTATTAGATAGCACCGTAGTAGATTACATCATCTCTTCCTTCCATGCAATACTCTTTCCCCAAGTGACTTATGTTGACATGCTTGGCTACTCACTTTCCCTGTTGTCTCTGTCTCTGTCTGTCTGCCTATTTGTCTATCTCTCTCCCCATCACCTTTCCCTCAGTTTTCTTCAGTCTTTCTGTTTCCTCTCCTTCTATGGCCAGATGACTTCAATTTCTTCATGCTCACCTCTATTCCTCCCCTAATACTTTACAAGACTGCATATCAAAATGGGCCAATATTTAGAGTATACATTGTATTTTTCTTGCTTGGGGTAGTGGTAATGTGGTGGTGTCCCATTCACTGCAATACCTTCCTACTGCAGCTACCCCTACTTCTTCTTCTCACTTGGTTGTCAAGACCAGATTTATCCATATTCCTCCCTCTTCCTGAACTGGCTTATCTGAAATCCAGTCATTTTAATTACAATCAGGGCTGGACTTATACGTAGGCTAACCAAAAATATCTCTACATAGGCTGGCCTGAAATCTCAACCAATATCCTTGTTCTTAAAGTGATTTTCTTTATAAAATTGCCTAATTTCAAGGCTGGAAGCTGTCTTTGTAGATCCAATCCAATAGCCTCATTTTACATACAGCATGCTTATCAAACTTGCTGATGGTGCAGCACTCTGAAGGATTGGAAACATGCTGGATGACAGAATCAGGATCCATAAAGTTCTCAGCAGGTTGGGATAATGGGCCACATCTGACAAGATGAAATTTAATAGGGATAAATGGAGAAGACTCATACTAACATTAAAAAAAAACAACTATGCAAATTGAGGATGGAGAAAGCATGGCTAAACCATGATTCATGTGGAAAAAGCTAGGGGATCTTAAGGTCAATTTAGGAATCAACAGGATGACATAGAAACTCCCTCCCATTATTTCATCTGAGCTTATATTAATAGAGAAATAATAATAACAATAGTAGCTGTCAGTAACAAAGCATTTTCAAGTTTGCAAAGTACCTAGCATACCTTATTTCATTTGAGCCTTGTAACAACCCTGTGAAGTAGGTATTAAAGGTATTATCATCCTGATTTAAGAGATGAGGCAGCTGAGGTTAAGAGAGAGGGAAGGAACTTGTTGAAGGTCATGTGCTAGGCAGAATTAAAGTCAAAGGCAAAATTTAAACTTAAGATGATCATACTTTCTAGTGTACTTCCTATCGGGGTGGCTGGACCTGAAATCTGGAAGACTTAGGTTTGAATCCTGCCTCAGACAGCTCCTACTTATGTGACTCTGAGCAAATCACTTAACCTCTACTGTATAAGTTTCCTCATGTTTAGAATGGGGATAATAATAGCACCTACCTCCTATTGTTGTTATGAGGATAAAATGTACTCCTCTGGATTTCTCCATCATGTCCTGCAATCTCTTCATCCTGAAAGGTCACTGCAGCCCAGGAATTCACACCTCCAGAGTACCCTTCCCCTCCCTCTGACAGGATGACTCCTCCCAGAACCCCATTTAGGGAGGGCACATAGAATCAGGCCAAACATCTCTTCATTTCCCTTGACGGTGCACTCCTTAGTACTTCTCATTCTCTCTCCCTCCTTCTCTCCCACAAAATAACCAGTACCTTCTTTCCTCCCAAGCCCTTTGCTAGCTTCTTTTTATGTGTTGCCTTCCCCCAGGAGAATGTAAGCTCTTTGAGGGCAGAGACTGCCTTTCCTTTTGTTTTGCATTCCCATCTCAGTATAGTGCAGGGCACATAATGAGTGCTTAATAAATGCTTTTTGACTAAAGTGCTTTAAAAGCTTTAAAGCACAATATAAATACTATTATTGTTGCTGTTACTGTAATTATTATTATTAGCGTAAGCTGCTCTCTCTGGACTTTGGCCTGGTCAGCCCCTATCTCAGTATTGGACTTTGTTCTGAACACATTTAGGAAAGGAGTTGACACGTATGAGAACACCTGGGTAGAGTGACCAAGATGATAAGTGGACTGAAAATCACATCAGATGAAACAATTGGGAATGTTTAGCATTAAAAACAAGGAGAAAGAACATGATAGATGTCTTCAAGTTTGGCTTACCTATTGTATGGAGGCCCACTAAATGGAAAGGAGGCTAGATGAGCTGGCCTTGGTCTTAAAGAGCCAAACTAGAGTGAAAATGATAGAAAGATAAGGGAAATGTTCTAAAAAATCAAACTCATGCAAAAGTGGGACCAGTTCTAAAGGCAAGTCACAGGATCAACAGTTTCACAATTGAAAGGAGAGAAGGGACAAGAATTTATTATTAAGTGCCTGCTATGTGTCAGGCACTGTGCAAAGTGCTTTGAAAATATTATCCCATTTTGAGAAAAGGATCCACATGTACAAAAATATTCATAGTAGCTCTTTTTGTGGTGGCAAAGAATTGGAAATTGAGAGAATGCCCATCAATTGGAGAATGGCTGAGCAAGTTGTGGTATATGAATGTAATGGAATACTATTGTGCTATAAGAAATGATGAACAGGCTGACTTCAGAAAAACCTGGAAAGACTTGTATGGTCTGATGCTGAGTGAAGTGAGCAGCATTACAAGGATCTAAGACATCTCCAGAGGCTTCGTGATGGAAAATGCTATCCACATCCAAAGAAAGAACTATGGAAGTTAAATCGCTATCATCTTTTCTTCTATTGAGTTTTGTTTCCTCTTTCTGATGGTTCCTCTTATTGGTTCTAATTTTTACTTATAATTTCACTAATGTGAAAATATGTTTAATAGGAATGTAAATGTATAGCCTATATCAGATTATGCAACGTCTTGGGGAGGGTGGAGAAAAATTTTAAATTCAAAAACATATGGAAGTGATTGTTGATAAATTAAAATAAATTAATAAAATTTTTTAAAAAATAAAATATTATCCCATTTTATCTTCACATCACCCTGGGGGGGGGGAGGTGCTATTGTTCCTTAGAGATGATCATTCTCACCTTTTCATTTCCACATGAGGACACTGATGCCCAAAGAGTTGTCCAAGTTCATTCGGTTAATTAGTAGCAGAGTCACAGGGAGAATCCAAGTGAGAGCACTGACTGGCCTCAGAGTCAAGAGACCTGCATTTAATCCTCAAGTCCATAACTTATTATCTCAATATCTGGCCACCAGGCAAGTCCCTTACCCTCTCTGAGCCTCAATTTCCTGACCTTTAAAGTGGGAATAAACTACTTTTTTCTTTTTCCTTTTTTTCTCCACTTAATAGTATTTATTTTTTCCAATTATATGTAAAGATAGTTTTCAACATTCACTTTTACAGGATTTTGTGTTCCAAATTTTTTTTCTCCCTCCCTCCCTTCCATCCTCTCTCCCAAGATGGCAAACTATACATGTACATCATGTTAAATGTATTTCCACATTAGTCATGTTGTGAAAGAAGAATCACAACAAAAGGGAAAACAAAAGGGAAAACCCAAGAAAAAGGAGAAAATAGCATGCTTTGATCTGTATTCAGACTCCACAGTTCTTTCTCTGGATGTTATGCTTTTTTCAAAGGTTTGGCAGGACAGAAAAAGTGCTGCACTCACAGTGAGGTAGGACCTGAGTCTGAATCCTGCCTCTGATGCTTCTTCTTCCATATTTGACCTTTGGGAGCCTTAATCTCCTCATCAGTAAAACGGGAATAATTTTAACTATAGTGCATACATAACTCACAGGGTTTTTATGTTTTTCGTTGAGAAAAAACATTAAAAGCTATGCAAATCTTGGAGTAGTGTACATGTTGATTGTTATTACTTAAGTACTTAAAATACAAAGCACCATTTAAAGGTGAATTATCATTAATATTATTTTATAACATGGGAAATGTTATGGACCAAGGCATTCTGTAATCTAATCAGGGAAGAGAAACAGATTATGAATATTTGATTAGTCTGTTACTATCAATTGCCATTACAGATTTAGGGCCCTGAGGGAATATAAGATGGGTAATTTTTTAATTTGGAGAAGAGAGAAAATAAGAAAGTAGGGAAAGTAGGGCTATCCCTTCATAGGATCACAAGTTCTAGAGCTAGAAAGTAGGTAAGAAAATAATTGCCTACTCACAGTCATATTTTTACATTTAAGATTTTAACCAAAGTCTTTTTTTTTAAAGGCAATTGGGGTTAAGTGACTTGCCCAGGGTCACACAGCTAGTTGAACCAAAGTCTTCTGATGCCAAATGCAATGTCCTTCCCACTATACCATGCTGCCTCTCATGAAGCCTTCCTCCATCTCCATAGATAGAAATATTTATTCCAGTCTTAGTACTCATATACCACCTGCTTTGTATCTCTTTCATACCTATCTTAATCGATTCTGTATTATGGCTATATATGCATATGTCTTACCTCTTACTGGATGTAGTCAGGAACTGAGTTTCATTTTTCTTTGTATCTCTTTCAGTGGCTATCACATTGTTCTGCCCAGAGCAGGCATTTACGAAATGGTTATTTCCATTGTACTGTATAATAGCATACTACCTGGGCAATTGAAACATCAGATTAGGGACCCCTAGACATCCAAGAAGCTTTTCTTGTTGATCAGTCATTTCAGTCATGACAGACTCTTCGTGACCCCATTTGGGGTTTTCTTGGCAGAGATACTGGAGTGGTGTACCATGTCCTTCTCCAGCTCATTTTACAGATGGGGAAACTGAGGCAAAAGGGTTGAATGACTTGCCCAAGGTCACACAGCTAGTAAGTTTCTGAGGCCAGATTTCAATCCAGGAAGATGAGTCTTCCTGACTTCAGGCCTGGCCCTCTTTCCATCACACCACTTTGCTGCTCAAGAGTCTCTAAAAGGCCACTAAGTGCTAGAGGGTAAGGGTTAATGAAGAGGGAGAGGTTGTAAAATAGAATAACAGAGAATATAAACTTCATAACAACAATAGCCAACATTTATATAGCACTTTACACATATTATTTTGTTTGGTTGCCTAACCCCACTTTATAGCTAAGGACACTGAAGCTAAGATTAATTAAGTGACTTGCCCAGAGTTATACAGATAGTATGTATCTAAGGCAAAACTTGAACTCAGTACTCTACAACTACACCAGTTGGCTGCTACTTCATCTATTTTACAATTTTGCCTAGTCCAGCTCTGACCTCCACATTAAAGAAGGTCTCAAAAATTCTCTCCATATATTCAATAACAATAATAATAATTAATAAATATCTATGTAGCACTTTAAGTATATTATCATATTTGATACTCATAATAAACCCTCTGAAGCAGGTGCTATCGTTTTTCCCATTTTTTAGGTGAGAAAACTGCCAAGATATTAGGAGACACCCTGTTTTCCAGGACTAAGGCCCAGCAAGCTAGCTGTACCCTGAGCTTGGCATAACAACAATCCTTTGGGCTCACCCTCTGGATGAACTGACGGCCTCTGAGCTTTGGCAAGTGCCATTAGGCCTAGACATGAAGCCCTTACAAACAGACTTTTGGTCACTAGACAACCTTGCCTCATAGTTTGCTGTTGTGCCTCACTACTGTTGCTACACTACACCGTTTGACTCTTTGTCTAGCCACAAATATATAAATCAAGGTTCAACCACACCAAAGTGAGTCCCCCTGCTAGGGGAGGGGTCCCAACATATATGTCTAATCTGCCTCCTACCTTTCTTCAAGGTAGAACCATTTTTCCAATGAGTATATGCCTTTTTAAAAATGGCACTCAAAGTTGGGTAAGGTTGTTCATCTTTTTGGCCCTTCATAGCGATCCAACAACCAGATGGAAACTCAGGTGCTTGTCTTTCCCCTATTCCTGAGCTATGTGACCTTAGGTAGATCATTTAACCTCCCTGGGTCTTTGGTTTCTTCATCTGTAAAATGTAGAAGTTGAACTAGATGATTCTTAAAGTCCTCTCTGCTTTACTATCACAAGATTCTTTGACTTTATGATTCAAGTTTGAAATTCCTGGTTGAGACGGTCTGAGTTGAAAATGTCACAGCACACAGATTCATTTTAATAGCTTATTTAGCCACTTGGAGAACTACCCAGAGGTGGAAGCTATTTGCAGTGGTTATAAGTGAATGGTTCTACCCATGACTTAATGTATCTTTTCATATGGGGGAAGGAAAAAAAAGCATGGCTTTCTTTCTGATATTAACAGAGAGGAAACAACAAATTGGAATTTAGAAGAGGAGGCTTGGACTCTATTCCCAGCTTTGCTGCTGGCTCACTAGATGGGTCACGTTGCTTCCCTTGAATTATGGCTAGTAAGTGTCTGAGGCCAGATTTGAACTCAAGTCCTCCTGACTCTAGGGTTGGTGCTCTGTCCACTGTGGGCTCCTATAGTGGTGGTAATTCTCTACTAATTCTAATATTCACAGACTGATCATCCAGAAGATGAGTTAACCAGATCAAATAGGAGACCCTGAAGTCTCCTCGCCCAAACTGTTCCTGGATCACTGTCCGCAGTATCCCTGAATTCTGCTTACCTACTCTCTTTAATATTTCCAGTGACAGAGAACTCACTACCTCAAAAGGTAGGGGCTCTTTGTTTATCATGAATTAGACTAAATGATAGTGCTGATTCTCTTCATATAAGTGGTATGGGCCAGTAAGAAGAAAGAGGAGGTGAGAAGTTACTGGGATTTTGGAATTCTTTAACAAGGCTATTTCTCACATATTTACTGACTGCAGTGGACTGAAGCTACTGTTTGCATTAGGGCACAGACCATTGTTTGCTAATTACTAATTAATCATTATGAACACCTGGGCAAGCTATCACCAGTTAAAGCACACTATAAAAAATGTCACTCAGGGGTTCACGGGTCAGCAAATAGTCATAGCAAATAGGTGGTTAGCCACAAGAGTAGTCATGGGAAATAAAAGAGGGTCTCAATTTCAGTCAGTATATAGGATATGTTCCACTCATCAGTGGAGATTTCCATGATGTGTTTCCTGCTATAAGCAATCGAAAGTTACGGGTACACTAAATGCTAATTGATCTGCTGCTAGAGGAGAAAGTAACTTGACTGGAAAAATATTTTGCTTTGTCTTCCAGTTTATCAGGGAAGAAGATGGGTTCCCTGGAAGATCAGAAACACTTATCTGGGGGGGGGGGGAAATAAAGAAGAAAAAGATGCTCTTCATTGACAGAGATTGCAAAACCTCCATTGGAACTATATAAATAGCATTCTTTCCACATACAACGAGTATAGAGGAATCAGCTTTTCATGCATCACAGAAGGATTGTTGGGGATTCAGAGATTGCATAAGAGTCATAAGGTTATTATTAGCCTCAAAAAATGGAAATATGTTCGAGTGGCAGGCAACTTTTTGCCATGGGAAATTAGACCAGGTAATTTTTGAACTGTTTTGTCCATTATCTCTAATCAACCAACAAGCGTTTCTACAGATCTGTCAGTCATCTGAATAGACGTAAGAATTAAAACCAAGGCAGCAGATGAGGTTATTAAGAGAGAGAAGAGAAAAGGGTCCAGGACAGAGCTCTGGATGGACACAATTAGGAAGTGTGACACAGTTGATAATTCAGCAAAGGAGACTGAGAAGGAGCAACTCTCCTTTAGGCAAGAGAGACAAGACATAGCTGTGTCACAAAAGCCTTAGAGGGGGGTGAGTATCCAGGAAGACATGATAGTCAACAACGCCAAAGGCTGCATAGAGGCCAAGAAAGATGAGGATTTAAAAAATAAAAAAAGATGAGGACTGAGAAAAGACCATTACATTTGACAACTTCAAAATGGTTGGTCACATTGGAGAAAAAAGCTTCAGCTGAGTGATGAGACTGCAAACCAGACTGCAAAAGGAATGAGAGAAGAAGTGAAAGCAATTAGTGTAGAAAGCTTTTTTCCAGGCATTTGGCTAAAAAAAGGGAGGAAAGATATAGAACAACAGCTTTAAGGGATTTAGAGTCTAGCACTTTTGAAGACAGTAAAAAAGGAACTGGTAAATAGGAATTAAAGTTTAGAAAGGCAGAGTGACAGTGGGACAGTCTGCTAGAGAAAATAGAAGAAATAGGGGTCAAGGACACTTGTAATGGAGTTGGTATTGTCAAGGACAGCTTTGTCAGCGTGCATTTGAAAAAAGAAGGGAGTAGGGATGATGGCAAGGGCTTAAGAGATAAAAAGGAGGCAAAGGAAGTATATCTTCCCAAGGCACATATCTAATTGAAAGCTGCCAAAACTGAGGATCACTGTCTACTAATGGTCATAACATCACTGGATTGAGAGCTAGCAGGGATCTCATTTTTACAGATAAGTAATATGAGGCCCAGAGAAGTGATTTGCCTAAGATCACAAAGGTAGCAGACCTAAATTCGGGGATCTTTTCATGATGATGCTTACCACATTGCAAAATGTCAGAAAGAATGTAGAAAAGTTTCCTAGATATTTTAAGGAGGTAGGCATAAAACTGAAGACCTTAGGGACACAAGTGAGGTTTTTGCCACTGTTATTGATTGAAGCTAAGTACTTTAGAAGATATGAAAAGGTGAACAGCTGAGTAATATGATAATATCAGAGAATGACATTTGACTTTTTGGTTTAAGATACGGAACTGATGAACTTTTGGCCAGAGCTAGAATATAAATAAAGTGGACCAGGAAAATATGTATTTGCCTGGTGATTGCCTTATCTGATCAAGAAGACTGGGAGAGGAATGGGATGGAGTTGATGCAACTATCTGCATTCAGAAAAATTTAAACAAAAAGAGTAGAGGATTAGAGAAAAGGGACAATGTAGACTAAACTAGAATCAATCAATCATCAAGTATCAATTAAAAATCAATTAAATGAAAGGTCTGCTATATGCCAGGAAATCTTCTAGGTGCTGCGCATACAGAAACATAAATGAAAAGGTTCCTGCCTCCAAGAAGCTTAATTATTATATATTGTATTAGGTTGTGCAAAGGACAAAAAGGATGATATAGAAGAGAAGCAATAAGGACATTTGGAAACTCACAGGAGACAATGATCAAAAAAAGGGGCAAAAATGATACTCATGGTTTTAGTTACCAATATACAAGCATAAGTAACCAATACAGTAAGCTAAAGAGCTTAATGCAAGGAAGTAAATATGGCCTAATAAGCATAGCCGAGACTTGGTGGGATAAGAATCATAACTGGAATATGGCATTGGAAGGTTACTCCTTCCTCAGAAGAAAAAGAGTTGGTAGAAGAGGAAGGGTAGCATCATATCCCCAAGAATCTGAGATTTGAAAAATGATGGGGGGAAAGAGCAAAAGAGTAAGAAACACTGTGGAGCTAGATATGGTAGTCATGAGGGAGTTCACATACGTGGAAATCTGCTGGAGGTCTTGCTACAGAAAAATGAAAATGCTGACTAATTATCTGGGGATTTTATGTAGCCCAAACCCCATCTTCTCACCAAGGTTCAAATTCTACTCATTATATCTTAGCATCCTTCAAAACCTAATACAAATGAAAACTATCCCATGAACCTTTCCTGACAAATTCTGGACTTGTTTTTATGGTCATATAGTTCCTATGTCAGAGGAAACTAACTTTGCAGGAATTACCATCCTGAATATTATTCTGACAACTATGAAAGAACTGATGTCATTCAAACTTTGGAAAGCAATGCTTTTTCAGAGGTTATGGTTATAAGATCATAGGTTTAGAGCTGAAAGGGACTTTATAGTCCATCAAGTCCAATCGCCCCTTTGAGGATGAGAAAACTGAGGCACAGAGAGGTCAGTTGACTTTCCCAGTGCCATGAAAATAGTGTCTGAGGCAGAATTTGAACTTGTCTTTTTGACTTCAGATTTGGTGTCCTATGGACCTGAAGCTTTAGAAGAGTATAATTTAAAGAATTCAGAGCCAGGAAAAGTATAATGCCATGGCCTCAGCTTTTAAAAGGGAAATTGACTGAAGAGAAAAAGGAAGTTCTCAAACATGAAATTCTAACAATGGAATTACAAATGATTCTCTTGAGTAAGAAAAAGGGGAAATGTCTATTAAGAGTGATGTGATTGTTAAGGAAGAAGCTCTGAAATGCATTTAGATTTTCAAAGGAAATGTACAAAAGATGGAAGTGAGGACAGACAACTAAAAACAAATACAAAAGGGTGCCATGACCTTGTAAGAATAATAAAGAAGGCAAAAGCCCAGAATGAGATGAAGTTTGCAATAAATGCTAAGGGTAACAAAAAGGGAGTTTGTGGTAGCAAAAAACTGGAAACAAAGTAAGTGTCTATCAATGGGGAAATGGCTAAATAAGTTATATAAAATGAACATAACAGAAACTTAATTGTATCATAAGAAACAATGATTATGAGAACTTAAGAAAAAATGGGAAGATGTGTATTAGCTAATACAGAGTGAAGTAAGCAGAATCAGAAATGTGTGTGTGTGTGTGTGTGTGTGTGTGTGTGTGTGTGTGTGTGTGTGTGTGTGTGTAAAATCAATGACTACCACAATGTAAACCAAGCCACAAAAGAACACTATAAAATGAACCTGGGCCCTGAGAGAAGAATGCCCAGGTAGACCCTCGAAGTAGCAGCTTAGGAGTAGTTGTGCTACATCTTGGTGTAGGCCAGACGTCAAAGTGAGGCTGGGAAGTAGTGGTCTCTGTGGGAAGTAAACACACCTCCCAAAACACAGATGTCAGCACCCTGGGGCAAAGCTCCATTTGCCATGCATTATTTATGGTTCTGTCTACAATACGTACATATACATACATACATACATACATACATACATGCACATATATATGAAAAGTGGTAATCTAAGGTTTTTTTTTTAAATTTTCTTAGAGCTCTCTCGTAAGGGGTAACCCATGACTTCAGGACCGGGCCATTTTACTTTTTTATGCCTAATTGCCAGAAAGTTTTTGTTTATATAAAACCCAAATTTATCTCTTTGCAGCTTCTACCAATGATAAAGTCTTTTTATGATCCCCAAAAATGTAATAAATAAAAATATAGCTAGTTAGGCATACTCAAATCTTCTCAGAGAGCTAGAAACAAATAATTGAAAAATCAACCTGGAATGAAGCCTCCAGTAGAAGGCAGCAGGGGTCTCTCCAAGGCCAAGTTCTATCACATTTATCAATAACTTAGATGACTGTATATAAGGCATACTTATTAAATTTGTAGATAAAAAGAATTTAGAAGGATAGCTAATATAATGAATTATAGAAGAGGGATTCACAAAGAGCGCAATGTGATAGAGTGCCCAACAGTTAAATAAGGACAAAATATTCAGCTATAGCTTCTATTTGTTTGAATTTAAGAAAGACCTAAATTAATGGATAGGCTAAATTTGAGAAGATAGAAGACTAAGAATGATATCTCTTGCACATAGGTAACTATATTTATTCTCTTTAATGTTATTCTGTATGTATCTTTGTTGCCTCCTCCATCAGAATATAAGTTCTTTACAAGTAGGATTGTTTCTTTTCTTGTATATGTAAATCTAGCACTTAGCACAGTACCTGCATTTAGTAGATGCTTAAGAAATGTTTGTGGATTGATAATATCTGGAAGAAGTTAGTTTACATACCTGATAAATGCTACATGTAGTTTTCAAAAATAGAATAGTTCCCTCTTGTGCTTGGGGAGATCTGTTTTGGGGGGGGAGGGTATATGGAACTTTACAGAAACTTAGTATCAAGCTCATGGCACAAAGAAACTGAGTAGAGAAAAAAAGTGATTATTCATTCTCACTCAACCAAGTAATTGAAAAACCATGGACTAGGGTATTCCAGATTATTAAAATCAAGTGACTTCATAAAAGTATTGGAAATATGTGAGTGGTTGAATAGGAAGGTAATGGTATTTGCTGAAGGTTGAAATTATTGACAAAAATGCAGTTTGAAATTAGCTAGAGATTTCACAAAGCTTGAACTCCACATTCTCACACAGGTTCAAATCCTACTCATTGTTGCTATTTTATCCTAGCATCCTTCAAATGATCCTTCCCTGGGTTTTTCTGATAGAAAAGTGAACTTTAAAGCACAAGATATAGAAATCAAATCTTAGATCTACCACTTCCTAGTTGTATAAGTCAGCATGGTAGAAAGGTTAGGTTCCTAAAGTGGGAGATACTGCCCCCGGGGGAGTTGGAATGATCCAAGGGGGCAGTAGTAGCCTCAGGTGCAATTGGGGGGGGTGTTGAATAAAAATAAGGGGGCAGTGGAAGCATAAGGAAAGAATACAAGAAGAAAATTTTGAAAAATAGTACACATTTCATCTGTTGAATAACAGAGTTAAAGTCCTAGTGATTACATTATTTTCCAAATAAACACACAAAATGCAAGTTATAACCAATCAGTGGTCAAGTCTGCCAACAGGTCTTAACAAGCAAGTGTTGGCAAGTAAAGTCCAGCATGCATCAGCAGAACTATGTGCATGTAATGACTTGTTTACATGATGCAATATTGCATCATCAAAATTTCAGTGCAGGAAAAAACTCCACAAATTAACAATAAATTGTTAAATTTAGGATGTGTCATTTAAAAATATTTTACATATTCTTCAAATGATGCAAATAAAAAAACTGTTAAAAGGTTTTAAAAAAGTAGATTTCGGGGGGAGCCGAGTAATTTTTTTTTTTTGAAAAGGAGGCAGTAGTCCAAATAAGTTTGGGAACCTCTGGTAGAGTGTCTGACTTGGAGTCAGGAAGACCTGAATTCAAGTCTTTCTTCAAGTATGTACTAACTGTGTGGCATTAGGACATCACTCTTTCTCTCTGGCCTTCAGTTTCCTTATTTATTAAATGATGGAGTTGGAGTTGATGACTTCTTGGGTTCCTTCCAGCTTAAAGTATGATCTGGGGCAAGTTATGCCCAGACACTGGGCCTCAGTTCCTCAATTGTAAAAGGAAGGGTGTGAAACAGATAACTTCAAAAGTCCCTTCCAATTCTACACCAAATATACCATGATGCTCCTCTGTTTACCTGTAGTTTCCTTTTCTTCATCTCATGATATTAATAATGTAATCCTTTGTGTTATTATTCATATAGATATTTTCCTTTATAGATAAACTCCTTGATAGCAGACACTCAATCTTTGTATCCATTGCAGCACCTGGTATAGTGCCTTGACTAGGAAGGAAAACAAAACAACAACATAACCCTTAGAATATTTTAAGAACATGTAATTTGTAGGGTAGATCATTGGTTATTTATTCCTGACTGCCTTGTAGAGAACTAACTTTTGTATATGGGTAGGTGTTCAATGATTATTTGTTGAATGACGAATGAATAGATGAACTGCAGTGAGAAAATTTTTAAAAGTGTAGAAGAAGGAACATGTAATGAAACAGTTTATCAAAGTTTGTACAAAGATAAGGTTAAATTAGCAATTTGGCATCAGGGCTCTAAATGGAAACCCTTGAATATAAAGAGTTTGTACTTCATCTGGTAACCACTAAAGGCTTACGAGCACTGAAATGATCTGAACAAAGTAATACTTTAAGAAAATTAATCTGCCAGTAATATGCCAGATGTGTTGATGGAAAGAGAGGCTGGAAACAGAGACAGTGATATTGCTGTTTAAAAGAGTCCAGGTATGAGTAATTAAAGGTTTTAATTAAGATAGCAGCATTGGAATAGAAAGTAGATGACAGATGTTTTAGTACAAAACAACAGGTGAAGGTGAGAATTCACTGTGGCACGGGACAATGTGATCCAGTAGAGAGCTTTAATAAATACTATGAATATGTGTGTGTGTGCGTGTATATATGTATGTATGTAACATCATCTTCATTACCATGATTATAACTGACATTATACAAGGTATTTCAAAAGTCTTAGTGCTGTTTTAAGCTTACTAAAGCATACTATACAGAACAGTTGTTATCAACTGACACAAAAAAACAGTTTTAGATACTTGAGACTTAAAAAGGATTAGGTATTTCTACTTCATGACTTGTTCTGTATCTTTATTATAAATATTTCTTCTAAAGACTTTTCAACTGAAAGAAATAAAACAAGTGGTTTATATGTAACAACACGTGTTAAATGTTAAGTAAGATGTGTTAAATGATATATATGCTTAAACATTTTATATGTTTGTTGTAAATAAGAAATGGTCCTACATGAATTTCTACTGGGCTATTTTTTTCCCCATAGTAGTCTTTCCCCCTCAGAGCAACATTACAATTCAGCAAATGTTTATGAAACTATGTGAATGATGTATTTATAAAGTAAAACAACATTTTACTTTTGTATGTAATTTCTAGTTTTTAACTAATTTATTTTTTATTTTTAGGGCTTTGCAGATTTTCAGAATTTTATAGTCATAATAATATACCTTTTTTCTATTCTTACTGAGAATCTGAGAAATGAACAGATTTTAGAACTAATGAGAAATATCTCATCTATTCATCCAATGGTGAACTTTTAGATAGTTAATTCCATGATGTAAACGCTTCAATTGCAATGCATGAGGCAGAAAAAGAATATTCCTTATCTGATTGTCCTGATAGAGTCCATCAGCGAAGTTCTTTCTACAGCTGACAATCTAAAAGGTAATAAGAAATGAGATTCTCATTGGAACTAAATTTGCAACAAAAGAAATGAAGAGCCACATTGCCTCAAAGGTAAAGATGACTGTTCTTGGCAATGAGATTCTTCTTAAGCAGTGTGAGGAAACTTGCAAGTGCTACATATTCTTGCACTTTGATCGGGCCCTACTGCATATTCTACAACCCATGTCTTTGAGAAAAATCATTTCTTCTTTTTAAATTTTATTTAGTGAGCAAGTATTTAGAAACATGCAGAAATGTAAAAATGCAAAAGTCCAACTAGTAACAGGTAATGCTAACTGGTCTATTAGATAAATTAGAAAAGTTCATTAGTCCTATTGGTCTTATGGTCTTGTTGTGGCATCATCAATGGAAGAAAGCTACCCATAAAAAGGATGTGGAATAGCTACTAGGAGTTCTCTTTTGTTCAGTAAAACTACGCTACATAATCAATTCTTAGATATAATGAGATACACCTTCACTGTGCCCTGAAAATTCAAAGGAAGCCAAATCTGTCTCCAGACAGATTCTGTCTAGCATCTTCTCTACAGAATCCTCTTAATGAACAGAGCCATCTCCAGTTATCCTGATTTATATCTTGCCACTGACTCCAGAGGAGAAAGTGAGGCTGGTGACTTTGCACAGTCCTGCCTCACTTAAATCCAACTCACTTGCAAGTTGTGGCATCACCTTCCTGGTGCCATGGTCCTCTTTGAGAACGAAGGACGAACAACAACATTGCAAAGAAAATTGCCTGAAAGTATTTATTCCTTATATATGTGTACATGTATGTGTATGCATATGCACATGTGTATATATACACACATATCTATCTATATGTATGTGTATCCATATCCATATATATGTGCATATATATGTATATGTGTGTATATACCCACACAATGGTCAATAAGCAATTGCTGTCTTACAAGGCACACTGTAAATTTATTTAACTAACATATATAAAACAAGCAAACAAATTTGATCTGAAATTTTGGTCATCAGGAGACCCTGAAAACAAATGCTTATTCAACTGATTCCCTTACTTGAGAAAAGACAACAAATACCAACAAATATTTAAGGCAACAATACCAGTGCACCTAGAGATGCAGTACTGAAGTTTATGAAATCACTGTTTGACAAAGGCTATGATTTAACCTGTGGCAATGATTTGTCATCCCTTGATCTTTCCTTGGGACTTGCAAAGGAAAGATGCAGCATAGTTGGGGCCATTCTTCAGAACCATAGATAACTTCTAGGAGTAATGAGGACATCTAGGCCAGGACATAAAGCTCTGGTTTTGAAATCAACAGTGAAGCCTCCAGTGACCCTGACTTCATCCCAGTGCAAGAGATCCAAGTCTGGAGCTATTATGAGTACCCTCCATTTAGATAGTCAAAGTCCAGCAAAGAACAATCCAAAACAAATGCCCCATATTATCATATTTTACATCAAGAATGACAAAGGAATAGGTGTTCTTGACCAAAAAACAAGGTGTTACTCAGTGAAAACAGTAAGAGATGATGTAGACCTGTTTTCTGCAATGTTTGAAAATATGCTTCTCATTAACAGCTGGATAATAGCTGTTTTAAAATTTTATACTTTTTATGAAAACTTTTAAAAAACTGTAATACAAACATTAGTCACTGAAAATATATCCAAGAGGGGAATGAGGAGCTTAGTGGAAATTGTCTAAGTGGAAAATTGGAAGTTACAGCAACTTTGGTTATAGACACACATGCTCCTATAGCCCCAAATCTCCTCACCTGTAACACTACAAAGTTTCAGAAAAGGACCACAGATGCATGCTTCATTTGTGAAAAACTGTTTTGTTACAAATATGTTAACAAAAAGTGTGCAAAAATGCAATTCCTAAATAAGTGATCACAAAGAAATAGATTTGAGAACATATCTATTTTGCAAATGTATTTTAAATACAATTTACTATAAGCACTTTGTTTTTTGCTTTCAAGCAAACATTTTCATACCACTATTCCTATTTTCTTTGTCTTATGGATAAAAAAATGCACTGTATCATTTGACCCAGGTTGTTCCTTTGAAGTATGCTTAAATTCTGGTCCTTCTAGTGCTATAACTTAAAATTGCACTATGCTTTTTAGGACAACCTGTATAAATGCCTTAAAATTTCCAAAGCACTTTATATACTCGTTCTGTTTTGAGATCTACAACAACTGTGTGAGGTAGGTACTACAGATCACATTATCCTCATTTGAAAGATTATAAATTCTTAGGATAATAAATTTAGATCCAGGAGGGAATCTCAGGAGCCATGTAGTTTAAGCCCATTTTAAAGACTGCATAACTGAGGCTCAGAAAGATTAGTGCATTGTCAAAGTCATCTTCTGATTGCAATTAAAACTAACTACTGAAAAGTAACGGGGAAAGAATAAGAAAGAACTATTCTTTGAAAAGGAAATTAACCTTGGACACTTAATAGCTTTATGAACTGGGGCAAGTCTCTTAAACTCTGGCAGCCTTAGTTTCTCAACTATAAAAAAATATAACTACCTCAAAGGTTTGTTCTGAGGATCAAATGAGGTAAGATATGTAAAGCATTTCGTAATCTTTAAATTTCTATCTGAGCCAGTGCTATTGTTGTTTGTTGTTGCTGTTATTATTCTTATCTGTGCTAGTGTTAAAGACTTCCAAAAAGTAAAACCATTTATGAGTGGAAAATTGAACTTAGAACACATTAAGTTTTTACTTTAAAGACCACAAACCCATTCAAGAATACATATTTTTTTTTCTTCTGAATGGTTTTATGTTCAGTAAAAGGTTAGTTTAGTACAGGTTTACCTGAGGATAGCAAGACTCCTTTGGTGAGTTGGTAATTTATAAAGTTGCTTTAGAGGAATCAGTGAAAAATACTTTTCTTTGGTAATATTTTTACTGTTTTCTTGATTGGTTTAAAAAAACTTATTGACAATTTATAAATAAGACTAGACTATTATTTGGAATATCAAAAATAATCATTGACAGAATTTAAGAAAGTTGATTTATTATGTGGATATCACTTGGGCCTTTCTACCTCAATTTTAAAAATAACTGTTGTAAAGCTGCTCTTTGGTAATGATGATAATGAAGTATTTCTAGACTTTAGAGTAAGGACTTGGAAAAAAATCTCATACATTTTTGAATCCATCATATGTTTGGAGTTAGAAGGGATATTTAATGGAAATATAATCTAACTCCTTCATTTTATATGTGAGGAAACTGATGCCCAGGAAGCTTAAGTGACTTCACCAAAGTCACACAGGTAGTATCAGAAGCAGGATTTGCACTCAGGATTTCTACCTTGAGCTCTTTTCACAGCATTACACTGTCTCCCCTTTTTTCCACTTCCATTAATGAGTGTGCAAGTGGGTTAAAAGAATGGATTGAAAATGATAAGAAATTTGAATTGGTGCACTGTATAAGTGATGGAGAAATAATAGATTGAATAATACATCTGAATGTTTTTGACAAGCCAAAGGACTCTGATTAAAAATCAACTCAAGACAATTACAGGGAAGGTGAGAAAACAACTCGGGAAAAAGATTGCCTAAACTTTTAAATCAGTAATTATTCTTTTGTTTGTTTGTTTTTTGGCTAGGCAATGGGGTTAAGTGACTTGCCCAGAGTCACACAGCTAGTGAGTGTTATGTGTCTGAGGCTGGATTTGAACTCAAGTCCTCCTGACTCCAGGGCCAGTGCTCTATCCATTGTGCCACCTACCTGCCCCAGTAATTATTCTTAAAGAAAGATATTTTACACTGCCCTGGAAGTCATGAGCTAGATGTGCTTTACTTGTATGAAAACGGCAAATGACAAACAGCACACCTTGGAAAGTAAGCTCCTGGCATCAGCATGAATTTAGCCCTTTGACTCACATTTAGTGGGAGCTAGACCTACAGACAATATGATTATTTATATTCATACTTACTCTGGTTATGTATGGTGGGCTAATGAGCTTTATCAAGAGGAGGTTAAATTACGCCAAATAGTTTTGGTAAGGTAGAATATTATAATATATTTTTAAAGCTGTATATCCCAAAGGATTTCAACCACTGAACATTTCAGACTCAACATAAATTGTCAACTCATAAATGCCTATCCTGGAGAGTTGAAGGTATAAAATATATTATTAAACATGATGTGTGTTACATTAAGGATTTATGATTTTGTCACTAGGGGAATGCCTTATACCTCTGTAGATTGTGCTTTTTTCCCTGTAACTTAGTAGGGAGTTGGCTGAGGCACAGAAAAGTTAAGTAATCTGCCCAAAATCACATAATTAGTAAGTGGCAGAAGCAAGATTTGAACACAGGTATTCCTGCCTCCAAGTTCAGCACTCTATGCTCTCTATCATATTGCCTATGCCAAAAGTAGGGCTGGACAAATGTTAGAGCAAAACTATCTGTATCAAAAATAGGCAAAACCAGAATTAATTCAGAGGCTAAAATTGTCATATTTATTATATATGCCTATATCAACATGATTTCATTTATATATTTAATAGAAAAATATCATTAGCATTGGCATTTTATCTGGGAACTCTATTCATTTCACATGGTGCCAAGGTTCTAGGAGAAATAATTTGAGAATTGTCCTTTTGTAGATATTTCAGAAACTTAAAGGGTTATTCTTTAGTTATTCAGAAAAGCAAAGTATGTAGAATTCCACAATCTTGAACCATTCTGGTAAACTGAAGTGCTTAGGCTAGCTAAATATTTGTCAGTGAAACTGATGCCACCACTTGAGAGACAGCAGGATAAACTAATTGCCTGGCAAACATATCTTTTCATAAAAACTTAAATTAGGAAGCATAGTATCTACCTAAATCAACTTAAAAAAATTCAAGCTCAACTTTATGAGCATCTTGACATGATCATTACTTTCCCTACTTCTCCTATGACACAAAGAACAAGTTACATATACAGATAGAAGTACAATATCTCTCAAGTAGATTAAGATGAGTTAAACAGCTACAGCTAAGTGCCCTGGTTTTCCTTCCATCCCAACAACAAAATAGCATTTTCTTCATTACATTTAAATGCTTGAGCTTGATTATCTTTGAATTTTAGACACATCTAATATTGCTTTCTTGTTGTGAAAGATTTATTCACCCTCAATACCAAATACCAATTACCCAGTTTGTATATGGCACTATATTAAATCAAAATGAACAACTCCAGGGCACTCTGTGCATACAACAATGGCAGAATATGTACCATAATTTGTTATTTTTTCAGAGATAACTTTCTGATGAAATAACTAAAATGAGCTTCAAGTAGTGATCCATAGAAAAAGGCGATCCTCTACACAGCAATTAGGCATTTTTCAAGCTTCAGAATTGTGTGTTCTTGAAATATTCTGAAAATATAGACACCAGTCCTCAGGATTAAGTTGGTGTTTGTTTTTCTATCTAGTTAAAATCAATTTTCCACTTCAGAGAAAAAAAAATCCTTCTAAATATTCCCCATTTATAGGGTGATGGGGATCTCAATAATGCTTGTTTAAGGCATTCCATCTCCTACTTTGATTTCTCTTCAAAGTCTATCTCTTATCCCTGAAATGTTTTCTCTTTTCACCTTTCTCTCTTGGAATCCCTGGATCCTTTCAGGGTCTAGATCAAGTATCACCTTCTAACAGAAGACTTCACTAATTATCCCATTCTTCTTCCTCACACCTCAACCCAATTACTTTGTAACTAGTACACATATATTCTCTATCTATCCATGTGACTATGTGTTGCGTCCTTCCTGTAGTATATAAGATTTTTTTTGAGGGCAGGGCTTATTTTGTTTCTATCTTCTCTCCAGTGCTTAGCACAGTGCCTGGCATATAGTGGGTATATTGCATAAATGTCTTAAATTCAGTTGCTGCTACTTTGGAAACATACTTTCACTGGCTGCCAGCAATATCATTCACTCTCTTCTTGATCCATGTCAAATTTTACTCCTTAAGCCAGCAAAGATACCAGACGCGAACCTCAAGGTTTCACCTCACATCCTACAAATTGGCAAAGATTCACACGAATAAAATCACATCTAAATAATTAGAAAAACATCAGTTGCTCGTGGGTAGGCTGAGCTAATATAATAAAAATGACAATTCTACCTAAGCTAATTTATTTATTTAGTCCCATACCAAGCAAACTGCCAAAAATTATTTTATAGAGCTAGAAAAAATAATAACAAGATTCATTTGGAATAACAAAAGATCCAGAATATCAAGGAAACTAACGAAAAGAAATGCAGGGGAAGGTGGCTTAGCCATCCCCAGATCTTAAATTGTATTATAAAGCAGCAATCATCAAAACTACATGGTACTGGTTAAGAAATAGAGTAGTGTATCAGTGGAATAGGTTAGGTATGCAAGACCCGGTAGTCAATGACTATACTAATCTACTATTTGATAAACCCAAAGACCCTACCTTCTGGGATAAGAACTCACTATTTGACAAAAACTGCTGGGAAGACTGAAAAAGCACATGGCAGAAACTAGGCATAGACCAAAATCTCACACCATATACCAAAATAAAGTCAAAATGGGTTCATGATTTAGATATAAAGGCTGATACTATAAGCAAACTGGGAGAGCAAGAAATAGTTTACCTGTCAGATTTTTGGAGAACAGAAAAATTTATGACCAAACAAGAGATAAAGAACATTATGAAATGCAAAATGGATAATTTTGATTACATTAAATTGAAAAGTTTTTGCACAAACAAAACCAATGCAACCGAGATTAAGAGGGAAGCAGAAAACTGAGAAAGAATTTTTACAACTAGTATCTCTGATAAGGGCTTCATTTCTAAAATACATAGAGAACTAGGTCAAATTCATAAGAATACAAGTCATCCCCCAATTGATAAATGGTCAAAGGAAATGAACAGGCCGTTCTCAGATGAAGAAATTAAAGCCATCTATAGTCATATGAAAAAATGCTCTAAATCACTATTGATTAGAGAAATGCAAATCAAAACAACACATCACACCTATCAGATTGGCCAACATGACAAAACAGGAAAATGATAAATGTTGGAGAAGATGTGGGAAGATTGGAACACTAATGCATTGTTGGTGGAGTTGTGAAATGATCCAACCATTTTGGAGAGCAGTTTGGAACTATGCCCAAATGGCTATAAAAATGTGCATACCCTTTGACCCAGCAATAGCACTTCTAGGGCTGTATCCCAAAGAGATCATACAAATGGGAAAAGGACCCACATGTACAAAAATATTTATAGCAGGTCTTTTGTGGTGGCAAAGAATTGGAAACTGAGGGGATGCCCATCAATTGGGGAATGGCTGAACAAGTTGAGGTATATGAATGTAATGGGGGGCAGCTAGATGGCACAGTGGATAGAACACCGGCCCTAAAGTCAGGAGGACCTGAGTTCAAATCCAACCTCAGACACATAACACTCGCTAGCTGTGTGACTCTGGGCAAATCACTTAACCCTAATTGCCTCACTAAAACAAAATAAAATTTATGAATGTAATGGAATACTGTTGTGCTATAAGAAATGATGAACAGGTGGACTTCAGAAAAACCTGGAAAGAGTTATATGGACTGATGCTGAGTGAAGTGGGCAGAACCAGGAGAATGTTATACGTAATAACAACTACGTTGCATGATAACTAACTTTTATAGACTTAGCCTTTCTCAGCAATGCAAGGATCTAAGACATCTCCAAAAGTCTCATGATGGAGAATGCTATCCATATCCAAAGAAAGAACCATGGAATTTAAATGAAGATCAAAGCATATTATTTGCCATTTGTTTCCTTCTGTTTTGTTTTGTTTCCTCTTTCTTGTGGTTCCTCCTATTGGTTCTAATTCTTCCTTACAACATGACTAATGTGAAAATATGTTTAATAGGAATCTATACGTAAAGTCTATATCAGATTGCATGCTATCTTGGGGAGGGAGAGGAGAAAAATATAAAACTCAAAAGCTTTCGAAAGTGATTGTTGATAAATCAAAATAAGTTAATAAAAAATAAAAAAACCCAAATTGGCAAAGATGACAAAAGATGGGAACATTTAATGTTGGAGGAGTTGTGTAAAGCTAGGCACATAAGGACATTATTGACATAAATTAATACTATCATTTTGGAAAGCAATTTGGAATTATGCAAGCAAAGTAACTAAAATATCCACACATTTTGATCCAGAGATTCCATTTTATGCCACTTAGGCATAGGACTTTGCCATGAGTGAGCCCTTGATAAGAAGAAAGTCCTCATATAAACCAAAATATTTATAGCAGAACTTTTTGTGATACCATGAAATTGGAAACAAAGTAGATATACATTGATTGGGGAATAGTTAAACAAATTGTGGTACACGAATGTAATGGAATATTACTTTAATGTATGAGATGATGAATGTGATGAATACAAAGAAGCATGGATTGATGCAGATTGAAATAAGCAGAGACAAGTAAAAAAAATACTCAATTACTACAATAATGTAAATGGAAAGAACAACCACACACAAAAAATTTTAAGAATGAATGCTGCAATGTAAAGTACAAGCATAGTTTTAAAGAAGAGAAATGAGAAGACAGTCCCAACCTACAACTTCACTGAGCTAGAAAGTCCACAAGAATTGTACATTGCATATATTTTCAGACGTTTTCAATACATTATTGATGTTATGCCTATTTATATTTTTCTTTTTTGTCCTTAAAATAATATTTGTCATATGGAATGGCTCTCTGAGAGGGGTAGGAGAAGGATACTGGAGGAAACTATGGTGATACAGAAAACAAAAGACATCAATAAAAACGTTTAACAAAAGATGCCAACTGTGACCAGTAAAATAATCTACATTCACCAATGTAAAGGTGTACCATAATTTCTGATGGGGCATAGAACTAGAATGGCAGAATATCTGAATATTAAAACCTCTTATCAATTAACTTCTCTGAGTCTCAGTTTTCTCATCTTTCCACCAGAGAATAATTACATCTGCCTCTCCTACCTCACAGGATTGCTATGAAAATAAATGAGATAATATAGGAGAAAGCACTTTGAAAATGAGATGTGCTATACAAATGTAAAATATATTTAAGTCAACAATTTAGTGATCGGATTTCATTGGGTGTAGGTATTTTTTCCACTAATACATATCATAGCCCATATATTAGGTAGATACATCTTCAGGAACTGCCTGAGACTCAAGAGTGGTTAAGTGATTTGCTCATGATCACAAAGCTAGGTTCAAAAGTGTGATTTGAACCCAAATCTTCCCAAATTAAAATCCAACCGTCTATTGGTTATGCCACTACAATGTATTTTTTATTTTTACAAAATATTTTTTATTCTTAATTTAACAAACATATAAAGGAACATATACATTTCCACATACAAATCAGGACAAAGAAGAGGTTTATATGAACCACAAATTTCTATTCCATAGCTTGCTTTTAATATATATGTGTGTGTATACATATATATACTCATATAACTATATATGTATGCATATATATATATATACACACACATACCTCTGTGTGTAGATATGTGTGTGCATATGTACATACACACAGACACGTATTCAACATTTTGCTTTCAAAGCTGTCTTTCTTGTCTTTATCTTCCTTTAAACTTCTTTCTTGCTTTATAGGAGGTTATGATTATATAGTTAAGACCCAGGTCTTCCCCTTGGGCCTTTGCTCCTAAGATATTTTGTACAAGTAATGGGGTCAAATTCATTTGATCTTTCTTTTTACAACCCTCACCAATTATGGTATTCTCATATCTAGGAGAAGCTGGTAGGGGAAGGGTTTTTTTTTTGCTTCCTTTTCCCATAATCACTCTTTCAAAGTGTCTCCTTTTGAAGATTTTTATGAGCTAATGTAGAGTGAAATGAGCAGAATCAGGAGATCAATTTAGATGATGAACACAATAATGCAAAGGAAAACTACACTGAAAACTTCAGAACTCCTATCAGCACATTGACTAGTCATTAGTTCAGAGGACTAAGGAGGAAGCATGCTTCCAGCCTCTTGACAGAGAAAGGCCTATGAGTGGGTAATGAAACACATCTTCAGACACAGCCAATATCTTGATTTTTAAAAAAAAAATTTTTAACTTACTTGTTAGAAGGGAGAGCTTCTACCTTTTTTTTGAGGGGTGCTTTTGTGGTGGATTAGTGGTTATTGATAGAAATGCAAAAAAAAAAAACAAAGAAGAAAAGATTATCAACAAAATATTAAAATACTCAGAAAACAACCAAAAAAAGAAGTTCCCAAGGGGGCACAAACATGGCAATTTTGTCACTAACTTACTAAATTACTATACATTTATTAAAATCAAATGTTATATAACTGAAGTTTATGGCTTCATCTCTAAATCCTCTTATTTTCATATATTGAAATATTTGTTTTTCTTGAATAAGAGGTTTCTTTTTATATATACCCTTTTCAAAATGAGGTAACGTACATAAAAGGCTCTGCAAACCCTAAACTACAGTCTAAATGTCAGCTGTCAGACACGTAGCTAGAAACTTCTCCAGTGAATAAGGCGTTTGAAGTTACTAAGTGTTGCTCATACCAAATGTGTGCAACTGCATATACCCGATTCGTTCCCTTAAGTACAGATTCTTGCATTATAAGGTGAGGGTCACTGGGACCAGGAGGTGAATCCATCCCCTAGAAACAAATGAAAAACTTCTTTCTGAGAGAGAACAGTGGGAGTTACAACCATCTGTTTTCAGTTAGTGACTCTTAAAAGTCTAGAAATTTTCCAGTAGTAATCAATTTCTTTGAGGACCTCACAGCATTATGTACAAAAAAGGGATGAAAAATATATTATTTCCCATAATCTAGTAACATCATATAGTCAAAGGAATGAAACAAATATAACTTCAGCTTATTTCATTTTAATTCTCCGATAGAGCTGGGCACACAGGGCATTTAATAAATGCCTTTTCAATGAATGAATATTCAGCATACCAAAGTCTTTTACTTCTCAAGAAGCAAAAAGCATTAAGTATTTTATTTTATGTAATAGTTGTTCACATCTGTCTGAATTTCCCATCTGGCATCATTACAGTCTATGAGTGAATGCTGATCAGAGAAGAAAAACTGTGGAGAATAATGGCTAGATATTATCATAAACAATGTTTTTCTACCTCTACTAAGAAAAGAACAAGAAGAAATGGGTTTAATTTACAGCCTAAGAGAATTTAGTTTAGATATAAGTAAAAATTTCTAGAGAGAAGAGATTCTTAGATGTTTCAGTGGGTCTTTGAAGAAGGCTATGGAATCATCATCATCATCATCATCATCATCATCATCGTTGTTGTTATTGTTGTTAATGCTAGCTGCTGTAGTGTGAGATAAGCAGGAGGAATGGCATTTTTGCTATTTTATGGCTAAGAAAATCCTGAAATTTTTCAAAAGCAGGACATATAACATTATTTGAGAGAAGAGCAAATATGCTTCTTCTAGAAGATATGGGATGGGAAAGAAATGTTTTTCCTGGTACCTTTCTTATACTGTAATTTGAAGATATATTTTAAAAGATCACAGCAATGAACCTGTCAAACTATCAAAGAGCATACAAACTTACTTTGCTTGGGGAATGCAAAATGTGTGTCTACCTGTCCATCAAGGTGAATAGTGGGTATAGGGATGTCATGCATCCTTAAAAATTTACTTCCTAAGGCAAGTAAATGCCAAGCAGGTGCTTTACTTCTCACACTACACCCAGATCTGTTTGGATAATTTTTGGGCTATTAAGGATAATGAAGCCACTATGTCTTCCATTATCCATCCATACATTATACATTGTCCATGTGCCTTTGCTCACAGTGTGCACTGAGCTCATCAAAGAGCTCACATTTACCCAGTGTTTTAAGGTTTTCAAGATGCTTGCCATATAATACTCCTGTGAGGAACATAACGCCAGCACAATTACCCTCTTCTGCAAATGAGGAAACTCTTTGAGGCTCAGAGACATTAAGTAATTTGTCCTCTTATAGCATGGTAGTCACATTTCAGGTGTTAATTAAATGTTGACTTGGCAAAGGCAAGTACTGGAGGCAACTAGAAAGGGAGGCAATGGGAAGAGAGGGGCCTGGATTTATTAGTAAATTTTGTGAGGGGAAATATCTATTCAATAGCCTGTAGTTTGGAAACTAATTTTTCTAGAAATCCAAATAAGAAATGGTGATATGCATAGATAGCACACTGAGCAGTCAAACTGGGAAGAATATTGGAGAATATGCTGGTATAATTCCAAGTCATTTGTCTGAAAACTGTATGACATTTCATTGACTCTTGTTCAAAAAGGAATGAAAACTAAGTTACTCTCATGAAAATGGGGACTATTTGGAATCGGGATCTCTTTTATTAGTGTCATTAAAGTCTGTTATTGATCTCCTGTACTTGTTAATACAAGTGATTCTTGTAATATAAGGGCAAATTTTATTCTCATCAGGTTCTGTGTTCAATCAGAAATTAGCCAGCAGCATTTTAAAATGAAATAGCATTTGTAAGCAGCATTTTAGTGTAGCAATTCCAAATGAGGCTAGATTTCTAACCCATCAACTTCTCTCTGAAGCACCCCTCCCCAACACCTTAAAAATATCCTAAAACTCATTAGTGGCATAATGTCAATATATTGTTTTTTTCTCAGTCTAAATTACTGAAATATTATAACATATATTTACTAACTTAAGGAAAAAAGAACTCTACATTAACCTAACACATTTGATTAAAGCATTAAAGCCCCAACTTTATAGCATATCATTTCTCAATCATACTATCTACATACTCATTAATATAATTCAATTTCATTATATGAACCCAAATGAAAAATATTAAGTGTGAGATTGCATTATACAGCTTACTGGTCCTATTAATTAAAACAGAAATACTTCGTCCTTCCATAATGTCTTTTATCTGAGACTCCCTAAGGAATCTATAAGACAGGAATGGATTGTGTGTTGCTCCATTTCATCAAGGTTAGTAAATATTGCCACTCCCATTCCACAACTAGGTAAAATGAAGGTGATGTTTCTCATCATGAAAGAGCATTATAAAGAATGCTGGATTGCACAGTCAACTACAGAATAAATCTTAGTCTTATAGGACCTCATTGTCTAGGACAGCATTTTTACCCAGATTGGGAAAGTACTGCCTCTTTTCTGGTAATTTCCTCTGCCCCACTCCTCCATAGAATCAGAGATTTAAAGCTGGAATGGGCCTTCACGGATACCTGGTCAACCCTCGTCATTTTACAGATGAGGAACCTAAGGCCCAGGGCAATTAATTGATTTGTCCAGGGTCACACCGCTAGTAAGTAAGTATCTAAGGCAGGATCTGAAACCAGGTCTCGTTGACTTGGAGCTCAGTGAGCCATCTCAATGCTGTCTTGAAATGACAGTATCAAATATGTGTCTATTGACCATCTTGAGTCTAACTCAGCACCCACTTCTGAATCCTTCTAGCCCTATTCAGAAGCCTGCAATTTGTGTCTTCCTCAGGGTCTAGCACAAAACTCTGAAGGTTGTTATTGTTGTTAAGTAGTTTTTTTCAGTCAAGTCTGACTCTCCATGACCCCATTTGGTGTTTTCTTGGCAAAGATAGTGGAATGGCTTGCCATTTCCTCCTCTAGCTCATTTTCCAGATGAGGAAACTGAAGCAAACAGGGTTAAGTGACTTGTCTCGGGTCACAGAGCTAGCAAGTATCTGAGTATCTGAGGCTAGATTTGAACTCACAATGGTGAGTCACAAATTGACCTAAAACTGGAAACACAATGGATCATACCTATCTCCTTTAAATCAGTGCCCAGGGAAAATATATATATATATATATATATATATATGTATATACTCCTAAAACAGCAGTGAAGCTCTTCACAAGTCCACAAGTCCAATTCCTCACCAGAAAGAAGATAATAAACATAAGCTCCCTTATGTACTGGTAAAGTGAAACTGGTTAGGTTAGATAAGCAAGATAGGAAAGTTTTGCATGAGGAGTTTGCATGTGGCAGCTCAGACCCTAGGTGATAGGAGCAGACACTCCCCAGAAGCATGACTACAGATGTAAGATAGGGGCTTCTACTCAGAATCAACATGGTTGCACACAAAGTCTCCTTTGTTGCTGAGCAGAGACTAGCAGTGGGTATGACAGCCCCAAAATGCCATCAAGGAGAAAATGTCAATGATAAATGCTCATAAAACATATTAAAATAGTATTTAACAATTACAATATGTTCAAATTAATGTGTGATTAGATTAAATTAGATTATTAAATTGTTAGCACCTTGAGGGCAAGAACTGTCTTTTGCCTCTTTTTGAATCCCTAATGCTCAACACATAATGCTCAGTCTGGCACACAGTAGGTGTTTAATAAATGTTTATTGATTTGATTATTAGTCCAATGTAAAAGCTATACTAGGGGAGGTTTAGATAAGCTCTTTTATTAGAGGATTATAGCAGAGCTGGAATTTGAATAAATTGCTTGAATGGAAAAGAGAGGGGAAAGTTGTGAATAAGTTAGGGCATTTAAATTCTTCAGCCTTTAAGGATCTGTGAGTTCACCATTATGAATCTTCCCTCCACCAACAAAGAGCACAACCATTTTCTAACTCAATAGGACTGTCTTGAGTTGTTATGGTTGAAAAAATTATCACATTGTAGACAACATGGTAATTAACTCTTCTAAACCTAAATCAAACAACAGAATTATAGCCCACTGCCTGGCCTCTATTTTAATCCTTACTAACTTAGCAGGACCTGATAGAGCTTGACTTTTGCAGGCATAACCTTCAATGATGCAGGGTCACACTACACACATGAGTTATAATGGCAAGACTTTAGTTGAAGAGCTTGAAATAAGGTAAATCAAAGAAATAGTTGGAAAGGAAAATGTTCTCATCAGTTCAAGGTACTACCTAATAACAACATATAGTATTCATATAATCATATAAGGCTTACAAAGTATTTTATAAATATTACCTCATTTTATCCTCACAAAAGCCATGGGAGACATGCAGAGTTATTATCCCTATTTGCAAGGCAAACTGAGGTTAAGTGACTAACCCAGGGTCATATAATTAGTATTCATTAAATGTAGTATCCATGCACTCTATCCATTAAGCCATCTAGATGACTAGAAGACAAGGAAGGGCGCTTAGAGGTATGGGTTCTGACAAGTACGAGGTTCCATTAGCCTAAGTCACTGATGACCAGGATCCAGTAAGGAAATTGGGTTAGGGATGGAAAGGAAGGTATAAAAGACATTGAGAAAAAAGAAGTGAGGTTTGCTCACCAACTGTAGAAAGTAAATAATGGAAAGAAATAAAGATTACTCTAAGATTTGCCCATTTTGACATTGTGTGCTCTTATGGGGAAGGGGCCAGGCCAAAAAATATAAGTAATTCTGTTAAAGGTACTTTCAGCTAGGGCATGGGCTGAGCTATCATGGATACTTTAGAGCAGTCTTACATGCTGAGAGCTACATGGAATGAGTACTTCCCACTAGATCTATCCAGAACTGAGTAATGGAAAGGTTCACTGCTTCCCAGAATTAAGAAAACAAGTAACAATTAACCTTAATTCTTATGCTCATTCCTTTCCTCAAACTCAATATTATTTCACAAAGAAGGCTGCAAAAAAAGAGGATCATTAAAAAAAAACTATCTGAAGCTATTCTGACAGATCATTTTCCGCAAAGATGTTTCTGAAAATAAAGGGAATGTTGAAAATACAGAAAACAAATAATCAATTTTCCAGTTTTCTGAATATTCCAAGGAAAATTGGCTTCTTAGATATCTTTCTTCCATTCCTTTAGTTAAGCATGATTCTGAAATTATATAAGAGCATAAAATCATGACCTTTTGTGTAAGAGATATAAAGTTGTAATTGGAACCAGGAAAACTTGGATTTGGAACTCACCTTCCCACTTACCAGCTATGTAACCCTGAGCAAATCACTGAACACCTCTTAACCTCAGTTTCATCATCTGTATAATAGCACCTTGCACACAGGGCTATTGAGAGTATCAGATGAGATAACAGATACAAAATACTTTGTAAATCATCATCATCATCATTATCATCATCATCATCATCATCATTGTACCAGATTCCTATTTTTCATGTGTCACCTTTTTTCCTGGTTTAGACATTCAAAGAAGGGGGATAGAACTGAGGAAAATGCCATTTTCTTTACTCTCTTTTTGCTATTACTGTTATTACTGTAATTGATGCCCTGTGGGAAATGTTGGGCCAGGGTTGTATATTGAAGACAAAATTAGTTTTATAACTAGAATGACAAATAAGTTAACATCTTGAAAGTTAAGAAAAAAATGTTACCTTGACTCATGATGAAAAATGCTATCCTCCTCCAAAGAAAGAACTGATGAAGTCTGGATGTGGATCGAAGCATACTTTTTTTAAACTTTTTTTTTCTTTTGATCTGTGTTTTCTTTCACAACATGACTAATATGGAAATATGTTTTGCATGACTGCACATATATAAACTTTATCAAATTGCTTGCCTTCTCAATAAGGGGAGAGGGAAAAAAGGAGAGAATTTAGAACTCAAAATTTTAAAAAAAGAATGTTAATTTTTTCACATATAATTGGAGAAAAATAAAATATTTTAAAAAGAAAAAAGAAAAATGTTGCCCTGCATGAATCAACTGCCAAATAAAATTTTCCAATGTGGCTTTCAATATACCTGATAATGATCTTCTCCCATGGAACTTTAGAAAATCAGGAATAACTATTTAATGTTTCTTATCAAGGAAATGGGTGCACGAATTCCACTATTGTTCAAGTTGGTTTAGGGGCACAGAGACTCTGAATCATGGAGATTCACAATAACTGAAGTGGGAGTATCACATTTGTGATATGTGAGCAGCACATGAACAAAAATCTATGTATTCAAAGACAGCCTCAGACACTTACTGTCTGGGTGACCCTGAGCAAATCATTTAGCCCTATTTGCCTCAGTTTGTCATCTGTAAAATGAGCTGGAGAAGGAAATGGCAAATCACACCAGTATCTTTGCCAATAAAACCTCAAATGCAGTCACATAGAATTGGATTATGACTGAAATGACTCAACAACTTTTACTTTGAACAGCTTGGTGGCGCAGTGGATAGAGTGCCGGGCCTGGACTCAGGAAGACTCATCTTTCTGCGTTCAAATCTGGCCTCAAACACCTACTAGCTGTGTGACTCTGGGAAAGTCACTTAACCCTGTTTGCCTCAGTTTGTCACCTGTAAAATGAGCTGGAGAAAGAAATGGCAAACCATGCCAGTATCTTTGCCAAGAAAACTCCAAATGGGCTCATGAAAAGTCAGACATGACTGAAAAATGACTAAACAAAAAATGACTAAACAAAAACAACTCGTTATTATGGAGGATTCTCAGAGTAATTATCCCTCTGGTAAGTAAAACTACTTAATCCTCCTCAAACCATATGTAGTAGAGGTATTTCCATGTACCATTTCCATGAAAGAAATAGGCGACAAAGAGATGAAGGGATCTTCCTGGGTCTACAGTACAATATCAACAGAAAATGCTGGGCACAATTTTCTGGATGCAGAAAAGAGGCCTGCTAATATTGCCCCTGGGTGACAATGCTTTTCCATGTCCAGACTGTTGTGAAATGACAGTATTTGCAAATAATCTACAGAAACCAATCCAGAAATCAATCAGACAGCCATGAAGCACCTAACTACCATTTTAATTTTTACTCTGCTAAGTTGGGGCCAGATCAAACCATTCTGATGTCCAACGGGTAGAGGTTTGATGTGTGCTTGTTAAACGCTAATCTCCTGTGGGTTGAATGAAACTGCAACTGAGTGAATCAAAATCCTCTTTCTCTGGAAATATCTCAGTGGTTAAAAAGCAAGAGAAGTCTGTCAAATCCTACTTTGGGGAATTTGTTATTCTCCATGGAAATACGCTCTAGGCTGAAACATGCTTACACACACTCATCCTCTGAACAATCCTCTTATTCTCTGCCCCCAATCCAGTTTTTTTTAAAAAATAACATAGCCATTTCCACTTGTACATTTCCCCCTATGCTTTGTTCCTTAAAACATCAGGACTTAATTCCATGACAACCTGAGATTAATCTATAATTGCTTGGAATATGCTGAGACAATGTAGTAGAGTAGAAAGTGCACTCAGCTTGAAGGCAGAACATCTGTTTCCAGATTCTGGCCCCTACTACCTATATGACCTTGGACAAGTTATTTGACTATTATGTGCCTCATTTTCCTCCTCTATCAAAGGATGAAGGTGAATGAGATGACCTCTAAAGTTCATTCACATTCTCAGTCCTTGTATCCTATGATCATTTGAACTGTTCCTATAGAAGTTATGTCAGGAAAGGATGAAAATAAAGTCTAACCCTTCCCTCTAGTTTGGGAGAAGATATGAAATATCAAGGAGTAATATGGCATATTATAAATGATGTGTGAGGCATTGATCAGGGGAGTTTCCTGATTAATATGATAAGCTTAGAGAGTGTTAACTACAGTTTGGAACTTTGAAGGTATTCATTTATTGGGCTGAGTTCATGATGATCGATTTATTGAATTGAATTGATAGGCTTGGGTTATTGCAGATTGGGATTATGTTGGTTGGCACAGAATGTTATGGATCAGAGTTGCTACTTTGTCCTAGTTCTATAAAAAGGAATCTTTCACAAAAGATTCAACTTTTTCACCCTTTTTCATTTTTCTAACAGAGAAATGAATATAGTCAGAGATCAGAGACCTGTGACTGAACTTTCATCCCTGGGAAATATCTATGCTTTGGTATAATCAAGGGATTATGGCCGTTAAGGCCAAAGATGGCAATAGTTAGCACAATTGTGTAGCAGAAATAGTTCCCAGGGCCTGAGTTTTTGGTCCCTGATTGACCAGACCCAAACCTGGAAATTTAGTGGCAGAGGCACACTATAATTACATGTGATGCTCTTAACCATATGGCTCCAGCAGAAGGGAACCACACAGCCAAGTAATGTGAGTTCCTAAAACCCAGCCTTCCAGAGAAAGAAAGAGGAATTCCTGAAGAGCATTAGACTGTTGGGTGAAGGGAAGAGGACTCTATTTGTGGCTCCTGCAGAGAAGAAAAAGAATTAAGCCATGGAATGAAGGAGCAACAGACCTGGACTTTGCCCTCCACTCTCAGTGAAAGTCATTTGGATCGTGAAAGTTTGAAGGGAAGGGGGTTGCCTCTCTGGCAATCCTAAATGTCATTTCCTTCCAGGGTGGTAATACCATATGGTCAGAGATATGTTTGCATCTCTGTAATGAAAGTGGGCCTCAGCAGAATGCCAGGGGACTGCCTCTCTAGGAACTTCATTTCCCCTCAGAGGAAATTCTAACTACAGAGTGGCACCACAAATCTGAAAGATCATATAGGTTCTTTTGGACAATGGAGGGAGAAGGAATATACTCAAGGTTGAACATGGTTTGTATGAGCCCAGAGAGTGAGATGATGGGTTGCAGGTCACAGATGGCATAGCTGAACAAATATAAAAGACAATATGGCCAGAATTACAACCAAAAATGAGTTGACACTCAACAAGCTGTGAACCTTTGCTGGATGCAGATTTTCATTTATTGCTAATCTGTGACTTTGGCCTATCTACTTTGCCATAAATGTATAACCATTCAAATATATCTAGTTTCTTGGCCAAATGAGATAAGTGCAACCTCAAAAATATTTTAAAATCTAGTATGCATCCAAAGTACAATTGTCCAAATTGCAGATGATGGCAAATTTTACATGCAACACAGTCTAAACATACATTAAAATGTGGATGACTTCAATAGATGCATATTTCATTCTGAACAGTTAAATAGGAATTATAAGCAAGTCTCATAATTTATTCACAATGGATACATTTGAACATTATAAACATCCTACAAGGGAACATTAAATGCACTGTTATTGAAGCTGCAAAATAGTCCAACCATTCAGAAAAGCAATTTGGAACTATGCTCAAAAGGCTATCAAACTATGTATATACACTTCGATCCAGCAATACTGTTACCAGGTATTTAACCCCAAGAGATTAAAGGAAGAAGAAAAAGACTCATATGTAGAAAATATTCATAGCAACTCTCTTCATGTTGGCAAAGCACTGGAGAGGGGATCCCCAACAATTAAGGAATGGTTGAACAAGCTATGGTATATGAATGTGAAGGTATGATATTGCACTGTAAGAAATAATGAAGGGGAAGGTTTCAGGAAAATCTAGGAAGACTTGTATGAACATGTGAAAGTGAAGTTAGCAGAACCAGGAAAACAATTTATATAATAACAGCAATAGTATGAAGATGATCAACCTTGAAAGACTTAGTAATTCTGACCAACCACAATTCCAAAGGATAAATGATTAAACATGCTATTCACCACCAAATAGAGAGTGGATGAATTCAGACTGCAAATCGAAACATTTTCTGCTCTTTCTTTTTCTTGTTCTTTTTTCTTCTTGAATGTAGCTAATGTGGGAATTTGCTTTGCAGGACTATACATATGTGTAATAGGTTTTATTTTTCATTCCTTCATAAAGAGTAGGGGAGGGGGGAGGGGGGAGGCGAGAATTCAGAACTGAAAAATTAGATGAAATACATTAAAAGAATAAAAAGAACTCCACAAAGGGAAAAAAAAAAGGATCTCTGGTTCCAGGAACAAGGAGGTACCATTGGTCACATGAGCTCTCTGTACAAATGCCTTACTCCCGTTCTAATTTAAATTTGAGCCCACTGTCCCCAGGCATCATGTGTGTGCAAAAGGAAAGTTTACTGTGCCTTAGTTTTTCAAAAGCTAACAGTTCTCCTGCTTGAGTGATAATGGGAAACACAGAGAATGGAAGCTGGTTAGGGACAGTACTAGAAACCACAATTCCTCAGGGTTATCTCAAGAAATCTGAGAGTAGGAGGAATCTTTTGGTACCCAACCTGCCATTTCAAGTAGGTGTCAAGAGAGTGACTCCAGAGGAAGTGCTACACATCAATTTATTCACTGTGCTTGTCACTGGGGATACAAAGAATGATAAATCTTGTGCTTTCAAGGAATATACATCTACTGAGAGAAAATAGCATATATAGATAAGCAAATACAAAATATACAAAGTAAATATGAAATAATTTCTGGAGAGGGCACTAGGAACTGAGAAGATTAGTATACTGCCTAATTTAAGAGAAATCCCTAAAGTTGAGGTCTAAGGAAGCTAGGTAGAGATGAGGATAGAGTGCGTTTCAGGTACGGAACAGACTGTACAAAAGCACAAAGATGAGAGATTGAATGTTTTGTATGGGAAATAACTCACATTTATATAGTTTGCAAAACACTTTTATTTACATTATCTCACTTGATCCTCACAAGTATCTTGTGGAATAGGCGTTATTATTACCCCCATTTTATAACTTGGGTCCACAGGGATAAAATGATCTGCCCAGGGTCACATGGCTTGTAAATGTGCGATGCTAGTTTTGAACCTATATTTTTCTTAATTTCTGCCCATCACTCTATCCACTGTGCCACATTATCATAGCAATATAATCTGGAGTGAAGCTCAATGAAGTCCTTAAGACCACAAGAAGGTACGTGAATGGGATTCTATTGAGTTTGAGCTAGAAATAAGAAGAAAAATAAAAAGGAAAGCTGCTAATAGAATTTGAAAATGATATGGCCACTGTAGCAGGAGACAAAATAAAGAGGGTACTGTTCCAAAATTGTTCAGATATTATTATTTTACACAATAGTGAGAATCACAGCAGTGTGTTCTACTCATTTTCATGTTTCCAGTGTTGACATTTCATGGTCCTCTGGGTAAATGACAAGTTTTAAGTACCATCTGAATAAACATTTACGTGATGAGGTGAACTGCTGCAGTCCTCATCAATCCTGAGGCATTTCCATCATGAAAAAGTGTGGGTATCTTTTAAAAGCATTTTTTAAGATGGAAATAAGAAGCACACTTATTGTGTTAAGGCATTAATATTAAGTGGGTTTTTTTTAAAGCAAAACACTCAATTCTAGCAATTTTAAAAATAAGGCTACTGTAAAATCATTGGGAAAATCATTTGTTTATAACATTAGGTACCATGGAGACATGCAATGAAAAACCCCAAAATCTCCTTTCTAGCTGCCTCCACAGAGCTTTTTAGTCATGAAACCTTTACCCTGTTGTCTACTTCTACCAGTATTCAAAACTGTAACTTCTGCTTAAGAGACTGGGTAGGAAGAGGTGTGAGATGAGAGAAGGAAGGGAGCACCCAAAGGCACTTGGTTATAAAGGTCCATGGGCCCCTGATTAATTATTGAATCATCATTTATATCTTTTGAAGTAAATCCACACTGCTGATGATACAGAGAAAGCCTAAAATTAGAATTTTGTCCTTTTTGACCTAACCATTTCCCCCCTTTTCATCTCCTTCTTTTGAGTCTTCTGACTTAAAAAATTAAAGCCTAAAAGGAAATTGTAAAGAAGCATATTGTCTCACATTGTCTTCTCCAACAATAACTGATGCTTATAAAACACTTTACTTATATTATCTCATTTGAGGTTAGTGCTATTATCCCTATTTTACAGATAAGGAAACCAAACTGAGGTTAAGGTATCCTTGGTCACAAAAGCTGGTAGGTATTAGTGGTGGTATTTGAATTCACATGTTTTCTGTCAACAAGTTGAACATTCTATTCAAAATGCCAGGCTGACTCTCCAGAGGACTACATTGGATATATTTATGTGTGTATGTATGTGTGTGTACATACGTACATAAATACACATGCACATATACATGTATTTATTACATTAGGACACTGAAGCCTGAACATGTTCACTTCATCACATGCAATATTTATATGTGGAGCTCATTAGAGTCAAAGAAACACACCTTACCAGGAAATGATGTAGGCGTAAGATCAGAAAGCATCATTCCAAAATTATCTAAGGCTCATAAAAAGAGATACTCCAGACATTACAAATTTCTTATCAGAGTTTTGGCTATACTGCCATATATCCTACTTTTCTTCATTTTTACATACAGTATTATAACATATTTATAGAATATTATCTTTCATTTGTATAATTTAGCTCCTTCTAGAAAATTAGTAGGTCCTTTCTTAAAACTTCAGTCTGTTAAAAAAATCTTAGTAAAAGAGGATTTTTCTACTCTTTCTCCTCTAGCTATGGGATTCTTCCCTCTACTCTTAAAAAAATTTTTTTTTGTGATCTTAAACTTGACAAACACCAATAAATCCAAATATTTACATATAAAAAGAAGAGAAAAGGAATATTTTATGAAATCTCAACTATCATGAAGGGCAGTTGGATGGTATAGTGAATAGAGTGAAGAGCCTGAAGTCAGGTAGACTTGTCCTCCTGAGTTCAAATCTGGTCTCAGACGCTTAGTAGCTGTGTGACCCTGGGCACATCACTTAAGCCCATTTGCTGCAGTTTCCTCATGTAAAATGAGCTGGAAAAAAAATGGCAAATCACTCCAAAATCTCTGCCAAGAAAACCCCAAATCAAGTAACGAAGAAACTGAACAACAACACAACTCTCATTACTTTTTTTTTTTTGCTTTCTGGTGAGGCAATTGGGGTTAAGTGGCTTGCTCAGGGTCACACAGCTAGTAAGTGTCAAGTGTCTGAAGCCGGATTTTAACTCAAGACCTCCTGACTCCAAGTAAGTGGGAGTTGTTTTAAAAGACTGATGTGGATATATAGGGAATTTATCAGCCTACTTAAGATTTTTTTAAATTAAGACACAATTGAGGTTAAGTGACTTGCCCAGAAACAATTCATTTTTTTTTAAGTAAAACTAACCAACATGCCAATGGTTCTCTCTAAGCCTCCTTCTGTTTTCTTCTATGCATTTTCAATGTTTACACTCCTTTCTTTCTTTCTTTTTTGTCATCACTTTCACTACCCCTTCTTTCCCTCCAAATCTCCTCTCCTCTGACAAATTTTAAAACCCTCTTTCATACTCTATGGAAACAGATGTATGTATTGGCTGCATCCACAAATTTAAGTCTCATTTATCACCTCTCTGCCAAAAGGTTTTTTTCCCTCTACTCTCAAATCTTATAGGTGAACTTCATGTTTCTTTGAAAATGAGCAGATAATAGCCCTGAATGAAGTTAGATAGATATTCATGGCTTCTAAACTTGAAAATATGAAACATAACACTGAATTAATAAAAGGTTCATAAATTGCATTTACATGTGTGTTTTTTATTATTCTTTAGTTATACACAAGCAGAAGAAACAGATAAAAAGTATTTCATTTATATGTCCAGTCCCACAGCTTCAAACAGTCAACTCACTGAGCAATAAACATACCAGTAAAGTAATTCATGGTGAACACAGGATCATGTTGCAGATAACAAGAGTGTTGCCAGCACTTAAGTACTCCATGCCATGTTGAATTAACTTACAAGAAATAAAAATTATCATCATCGACTAATTTAACTTCTATTTTGAACAATTAAAATGTAAGGATAATTACTGTTGGATAATTATGCTCAATATTTTATGAAAATAGAGAGGCTGCTCTGACATTTTCCAAATATTTCATCATACAATCAGTCTTAATATTTGTACGGCCCAGAAATAGGACACAGTTATATTTTTGAGATGCTGAGAATAAGAATTTCAGACATTGAAATTCTAGATTTTTTTCACCTAGCTGTGAAGATTTCTGGTTTCTGAAGGGGTTGAAACACATGGTCAAAGTTTTAACAGTTGAAGACTTTGAGTTAGTTGTCAACCACCTAATTTGCACATTATAGTAAAGATATTGTATCAATCAGATTGGCTTTCAGCTGATTACTAATTTTAACAAAGCCAATTATTATATTTCATAAGGTAGAAGTGATACGTGATGAACAGTGTTGCTTTTCAGTAGCTTCTATTTCCAATGAATTGAAAGTTTCAGTCTAAACACTTTATGTACATAAAGACAAATTGAAGTTTCCAAGAAAACAAACTAGAGAATGTTTGGAGGGAAAATAATAAGGACAGTGTAAGGCGATAAACTCAGTAAAAATAGATAGGGCAGGAAGGAGAATCAGGCTACAAATCTCTTTTCATTCCATTTGGCCTTCATTAAATGTAAGCAATTTACTGAAAGCAAATAATATGACTTCCAAGTATTTATGTCATCTCTTACAGATGAGGCAACTGAGACTTGAAGAACATAGATGATGCCTAACTTTATTGTACACCCCACTGTCTAACTCTCCTCCTGCCTTCCAACAGAAGGCCTCACCGTCATTGTAACAACTGCTATGTCTTGAGGCAATGGCAACCTGAACACTGCTGGTGACACGCATTAATATGGCTACATCCAATCACAAGAGGACTTCACAGGCCTCTCCATCCTCCACCCCCAAGTAACGAACAGAAGCAACAATTCTCACATAGTTCCTTGTCATTTCCTTGTGAGACCTTGTGCTTCCCACTTTCTGACCCTTGCATCATCAGGAAGCTTAATGTATGGCTTTCTTTTCTCCCTATCTCAGGTCCTATAGATCAGCAAGCATTTGTATATCAATGATACTAATTCTATTCCATTTTTACCTAAAGGCTATTTGACATTGCTATAGTGCTACTTATCTCCCCATTAAAACCCATCTCTTTTCCTGATTCATGGGCATAATTCTGAGTATAATATTATAAACAGCTCTTCTACTTATTCTTTTGAAAGAAAACTTTATTGATTTTTTAATGTTATAATCACTTCCCAAAAACTCAAGACATTATTACCATGAGCCAAATCCTTTCCATAACAAAGAAAACATTAAAGTGAAACAAAAAGAAAAATAGCTGCAACATTACTTACCCATGGTCCTATTTACAGATGGAAAGATGCTGTGAACCACCGTGGAACCATGACTGATCTTTGAATTTAATGTAATTCATAGGATCAGAGAGCCGAGAAGGGATCTTAGAACCACCAAACCTCATTTCCTTATTTTACAAATAAGGAAACCAAGAGGTTAAATGTTTGGTTCATGCTCCCAGTTAGTAAGCGTCTGAAGCTGAATTTGAATTTAAAGCTTCCTGGCTTGACCTGCAGCCTTCTATCCACTACACCGCCTAGCTGATGCCTTTCAGGAGATGTGCATTATGATTCTTATGTAGATGGTTCTCTTGGTCCTGTTTCAATCAAGAAGTCTTAGAGTCATCTTTGCACCCCAAAACATTCTGAGCTCCATACTTGGGCTGTCAACCAATACTCAATAAGCATTTTTAATAGCTTCTCATGTGCCACGCACTGCGCTAAGTGCTAGGGATATAGAGAACAGCAAAAGACAGTCCCTGCTCTCAAGGAGCACACAGTCCAACAAAGGAGATAATATGGGAACAATTATATACAAACAGGATAGATATGTGTGTATATGTGCATATATACACATATGTATGCACATATACATAGATGCACATGTGTACATATACACGTATACATGTACATACGTATGTATATATACATATACATACATACACACACATATATGAAAGACACTAGCATTAAGGTGGATCAAGAAAGACTTCTCATAGAAGATGGGATTTGATATGAGTCTTGAAAGAAGACAGTCTAGCTCCAGATGAGAAGAGAGAGTATTCTAGGCATGAGGAACAGCTAGCGAAAATGCACAGAGTTAGGGATGGAGCAATGTATTCAAGGAATAGCAAGGATGCCAATGTCACTGGACCATAGACGATATGAAAGGAAACAAAGTGTAAGAATACTGGAAAGATAGAAAGGAACTAGGTAATGAAGGGCTTATAAAGTCAAACAGAGGATTTAATATTTGATCCTGGAAGTGATAAAGAGGCACTGCAGTTTATTGAATGGGGTGGGGTGATATGGTCAGATCAGCACTTTAGGATGATCACTTGACAGTTGAGTGGAGGATGGCCTGGAGAGGGAAGGGAGACCAAGCAGAAGGGTATTACAACAGTTCAAGCATGAAGTGATGAGATCCTGCACCAGGATGGTAGCAGTGTTGGAGGAGACAAGGAGGTATAAAAGAAATGTTTCAAACGTAGAGTTGATCATACTTAGCAACAGAGTAGATAAGGAGAGGTGGTGAGAGTGAGGAGTCAAGGATGACACTCAGGTTTTGAACTTAGGTGACCTCAAAAGTAATAAGGAAGTTAGGAAGGAGGGAAAATTTGGGGGGAAAGATTGAGTTCAATTTTGAACATGGAGATTTTAAGATATGTATACGACCTCCACTTGGAGATGTCTAATAGGTAGTCGGAGATGTTAATCTGGAGGTCAAGAGAAAGATTGAGGCTGGTTGTGGTGACACCAAACTATTTTTTTCCATAAAAAGGTCATATTATGGACCTTCTGGAAATTCTTGATCCAATAGTCTTCACTGGCTTTTTTTCTTACTGGTATCCCCAATAGGACCTGTGTTTTATACATAGTAGTCAATCAATAAATGTTAATTAGATGATTGATTGTCCTCCCTGCTTCTATTTCTGGTCCCCTGTGGTTTATCTCAATCTGGAACATTACTAACAAGGTCATCTCCCTGGCTTGGCAGCTTGTCATCAGACTAATCATCATGAAAAGCAGCTATTAAGTAATCATCTGTGCACGCCATGTCCCCTCTCTTCTGCTGCTGCTTCTCAGGAGTGTCTCAGTATCTTCTCATTAATGTAGACAGAAAGGCTGATTTTTTAGGAAGAGCCTTCAAATCCTTCACTAAATTGTTCCCAAATTGTTGCCTAACTTCCTTCAGTTCCATCCATTCCCATGTCTGCTTATTAAAACTCAAACAACAAACATTCATTAAGGTCTACTACACAGGTCCTGTGATACAAAAATGAAAAAAAAAAAACAGCACATAGTCACTCCTCTTAAGATGAGTGGGGAGAAAATTTAGAACTTAAAATCTTATGGAAGTGAATGTTGAAAACTAAAAATAAATTAATTAATTTTTAAAAAAGATTCTTATGACCTGCTAGAAAGATAGGATATGTAGAGAAATAAACATAAAGCATGGCATAGTATGATGGGAGCAAAGAAGAGATCTGAAGTATTACAGGAAAATGCTGGGATGGATAAAAGCACTTTTAACTTGGGGGACAAAAAGTGTCAGAAAAAAATTAATGAAGGAGAGAGTCTTTGAACTGTGCCTTGAAAGGAGAGAAGGATTAAGCAAGACAAGCTAAGAAGTAAGTACATACATTCCAGATATGGGGCACTGCCCATGCAAATGGAAGCAGCAGGATAAGATGGGGATAGCTACTAGTCTGGTTTGAATGTCACATATATTTCACAAAAGAGAGTGATATGATGTTTGAAAAGTAGGTTTGAGACAGATTTCAGACAGGCTTAAAAGTACCAAGTTAAGAATTTTATGTTTTATTCTAAAGACTGCTGAAGAGTTTTGAGCAAGAGAATGACACAATTAGATCTATGCATTAGGAAATTACTACCTTATTAAATTATATGCATATAATTTAATTATTGATAATCTTCATTATTAATAATATATCAACTCTGAATTATTAGCAGTGTAGTAATATAACATATAAAATATTTCTTTAAAAGCAAACTGAACATAATAGAAATTTATGATTTCTTATACACATCTCTTTCTTATTTGTTTTCATATGTTGAAATGATTGCATTTATTGATGATGATTAAGCTTGCAATAAAAAATTTTAAATGTTTAAAGATTATTTTGGCATATTTGTGTAAAGGATAGAACCTAGAGATAGGGAGATTAATCAGGAGACTAATACAATAGGGTAGGTGAGTATCACTGAGGGCCTGATAGTATGAGTGGAGAGGATGTAAGAAATGTGATAGAAATTGGCATGAGATCATCATTTTCATCATCACAATAGATAGCATCTATAAGTGCTTTAAGATTTGCAAAGTACTTTGCAAATATTTATTCATTTTGTCCTCAGACAACCCTGGGAGGTAGGTGCTATTATTATTATTACCATTTTACAAATGAAGAAACTGAGGCAAGTAGAGGTCAAGTGACTTACCCAGGGTCATGGCAACTGATTAGAAATGTGGGGAGAAGGTAAAATCAAAGATTTTTTATTTCAGGCTCTAAGAGTTTGAGCCTAAATGGCTGGAAGAATATTGGAATTATTAATAGAAATGGAAAAATAGAGGAGTTATGGTATGGGACAGGTTCTGGAGGGAACATGATGAGTTCAGTTTTTGACATCTTGACCTTGAGTTGTTGGCAGTATACGTGGATAGAAAGATATTTGGAAGACAGTTGAAAATCTGGGACTAGAAGTCAATCAACCAACATTTTTATTAAGCATCTATTATGTGTCAGGTACTATGTTAAGCACTAGGGATGCAAAGAAAGGTAAAAGATAATCCCCACTCTCAAAGAGCTTATAATTTAATTGGTACACTAGAGTTAAAAGAGATATTGAGGTTCTATTATATATTTGGAACTTCTCTGCCGAGTGATAAGTAAACTTATGGAAGTAGATGAAATCACTGAAGAACTGATTTTAAAGAGAAAAGAGAACAAAGATCAGAGTCTTGGGGGTTGGTGAGACATTTATTCCTTCTAAATTAATCAACTAACTACTACATTCATATGACCTTCCCTGATAAGCAGCATAGAAATCTCTTGGCCTACACTCCAACCTTGTCTGTTCTGACCTTGAACTATTATAATTTTTTTTTTAGCAGTTACTTTGGTCCAAATTCTGTCCCTGTTTTGGGCTCTACATTCACCAATGAACACTTCTAGTTATGCTTCCCTCCTGGTCTGAGTCATTCTGAAGCTTTACAATGCCAAAATGTCAAATTATTACTGAATTGAGGGACATTGATATGTAAGAGGGGTGGGGAGCAGCTAGGTGACACAGTGGATAGATTGCCTGATCTGGAATTAGGAAGATTCCTACATCTGAGTTTAAATCAGACCTCAGATACTTACTAGCTGTGTGACCTGGGAAAGTTACTTAACCTTGTTTGCCTCAGTTTCCTCATCTGTAAAATGAGCTGGACAGAAAATGGCAAACCACTCCATTATCTTAGCCAAGAAAACCCCAAATGGGGTCATGAAGAGTCAGACATGACTGAACACCTGAGCAACAACAACACTAGTGTATAGAGGAGCAGAGGAAGCATTAATAGATCAGGAAGGCATTTTTCATGCTTTTCATGCTTTTTTTTTTTATAAAAACCCTTTTTTCAGAGACCACACAGTCTTGGCTCGTGTCTTCCTAATGTTTTCTTTCAGTAAGGGGAAAAAAAAACCCTTCTATTCCAAAGTTTCCAACTAGGCTAACTCTAGATTAAGAACTAGTTCAATATTAGTACAACCATCTTGCATTGCGATGTGAATTATCGTTTGTGAACTGACAGAGTTTACAAGATTGACAGAAACAATTAGAGACAGGCAGATTGTTCACTCTTGGTTAAATAACAGAATATGAATTCTTACGGACTTATAAGTTTCTGTCCCACTCTAGAAGAGAAAATAAGCCAAAGCTTGAATGAACCAACATGTGTGTAAACTTGAAAGACACCTAAGGAAATTGGTAACAGGATATTCTTTTACCCCCTTCCTATGAGGCAAACCTTCAGTGTCCTAAGGCAAGTATTTATCATGTGGCATCACTATGTCATATAATATAATCATGAGAGACACTGATTTGATAAGAAATCAGCAATAAACATAAATTTGTATAAGAAATCAGCTACAAATATGGGCTTGATTTATTTCACTCCTGTCTTGGCTATCTCTAACCACTTAATGTCTGGTACACAACTAAAGCCATGATTTACATAGTGTGGGGGTGGGGGCGGAAACGACTTCAAAGCTCTGTTTAATCTGTTTTGTAACTGAAAGCAGATTAGATCATAAGATTTTTAAGAAACCTGGAAACCTTCAAGAAGGCCTGCCAAGGGAGCCAGAAGAAGCCTGTTTAATGGGTAGTCAGCATTCAATATCAATATTGTGGTTTTAAAATTAAGACAAGCTTAGGATTCAGAGGACACAGAATTGAGAAAAAAGAGAGGTGACAGTAAGCCTACACCTGTTTAGGGAAAGACCAGTGACACCAGTCACTGTGGCAAATGTAGGGCACAGATCATGGTGACACTCCTTTTTCTGCTTCAGCCAAGGGAAGGAAAAAGAGAAGCCTGGAGGTGCAGGTGACCTATCTTATTCCTTGTGATTAAAAAACGATAGCTGGAGATAAAACCCAGCCCACTGCTACTAGGAACACTATCAGACAAGATTTTAATTCTGTTTCAGTGTCAAAAGTCGCCTTCTTCACTTTTGTACCCTATCACACCACCTTAAGAGCAAGCAGTCCTATTACAATTTTCAAACTATAAGGGGTACCCAGCCCATTAGTTAGAGGGAGAAAGGGTGGGGAAGAAATAATTGTCAAAATATTTGATATTTTCTAGTTTGACTCCTGAATAAATGCATCCGCATCTTTCCCAACAAAAACAAAGTTCAAAGTCAACAGAAGCAAGGCAAATGTGAAAAATTCACTCCAACAGTGAATGACATGTATCAATTATTTAATACAGTATCTATAATGAGGTCAAGACTGAGTGGGCATATGTCAAATTTCAATGCAGATAAGATTATCACCATTACTTTCAGTGCATACAGCACTGCCTAGTGCATTTGAATAGTGTCTTTTTACAGAAGTTTTAAATGCTACAATATCTATTATATTTCTCAACATCATTCATTTTGGTCAATAAGCTGATTCTCCCCACCAAAAAAAAATACAAAGATCCAAATGGATACATGACTTAGATATAAAAGATCACATCATAAAAAAGTAGAGGAGCAAGGAAGAAATAAATTTTTGCAACTATGGATAGGGAAAAAACTCATGACCAAGTAAGATAATTTGAAGGGGATGCAAAAAACCCTACCACAATGGCACACTGGTGGTGGAGCTGTGAATTAGTCCAGCAATTAGTAAGTAATTTGGAACTATAGCTAAAAAAATTACTAAACAGTACATATCCTTCGATCCAGGGATACCACTACTTTGCCTATCCTCCAAAAAGATCAAAGAAAAAATGAAAAATACCCAAAAGCACAAAATTATTTATAGCTGCTCTTTTCATTTTAGCAAAGAGATGAAAACAAAATAACTGGGGAGTGGCTGAGCAAATTATGACATATAAATGTAACAGGAAATTATTGAGCTCTAAGTAATAATGAAAGGGACCATTTCAGAGAAACCTGGTAAAACTTTTTTGAAGTGTTGTAGACTGAAATGAGAAGAACCAGGAAAACTAGTACAATGACTAACCATGATTCTAGAGGACCTCTGATGTAGCATGCTACCCACCTACTGACAAAAGAGATGGTGGACTCAAGGTATAGAATGAAATATATATTTCCAGATACGACTAATGTGGACATCTATTTTGCTTGATTTTGTATATTTTTTTACAAGAATAATATTTTCTTTTTTTAGTTTTGGTGGGTGGGATATAGGAGATGAAATGTAGCAACAAGGTTTCCTAAAAAGGGAGTGGGGAGAAAGAATAGAGGGTCATTGAAGAATTGTTTTTTTAGGCAATTGGGGTTAAGTGACTTGCCCAGGGTCACACAGCTAGTAAGTGTTATGTGTCTGAGGCTAGATTTGAACTCAGGTCCTCCTGAATCCAGTGTTGGTGCTCTATCCATTGCTCCACCTAGCTACCCCAAGAATTGCAGAGAAGAGAACAGGAGGAAATCCAGAAAGGAAGCCATGCAGGGCATTTTTGAAAATCAAATGTTGAATTTATTAGATACTTAAAGGGAAAATCAAGCTGTTCAATAGAGAGATTCACTGTTTTACATATATTCCTCTTCTGTTCTACTTTTATATGGAAATGTTTGTTTTACATCATAATTAACTTCATAATAAAAAAATAAGATCTTAAAAAGAGTATGCTCCAGACTTTTGGGGAAATATTTTTTAAAATTACCTAAAAAAAACTATATCTACCTAATAAGTGTCTTTGTTCAAAGCCAATTAAGTCTGACTGGCCTACTGTTAATGGAAAACATACCTTTGGTGGCTTGTGAGTGAAGTAGAAGTAGAAGCCCAGTCCTTTAGGCTTACTCTTATAATCCTGAGGGTAATTATAATTAGCTACCCTCTCAAGATCTGGCCCACTAATGTGAGGGAGAGTTGGAAAAGTAGCCACATAAAGGAGTCTTATGCAGTGAGGGCTCCTTCTGGGATAATTTTATAAGGACCTACTAGAGAAAGTCTCCTTCTAGAATTTCCGTACTGAATACGATAGTTTTAGAAGACCCATTGGAGAAAATTATCACTTTTTTATCTTTTGTTTTAGACTTTAACCAAACAGTTTGTTTTCCAATGTTTTTCCTTTAGAGGTCAGACAAGTTTCTCTGAGGTGACTTCTGCTATTTTTGGATACTTAAGCACTAGTATCTGTTATATTACTTTATGCATTCAATAGTTGTGCTCAACTATTAACAATAGGTGATAAATATCTTTTTTTTCTTCCTTTCTTACTCTTAATGAAAGTTTAGACTATATGCTTTGTAATATGAGTCCAGACAGTTTGTATGACATCCTTTCTTATGGACCTTTTTAAAAGCCCCTCCCTTATCTTCTTCCCACACTCTTAAATCTTAATCTATACACTCTTCTAAAAGTCCCTCTCCCACCTTGCTCCCCCACCCCATACTCTCATCTCTGTGCAAGAGAGGTGGACTAGAGGTTCATAGGATAAAGTTTAGCTGCTGGTCTAAAAATGCTGATTAATCAACCCCAAAGTAGTTCTCTTTTTGACCTTTCATGTCTTTTGGGCTTTTCTGAGTGTGAGGCATGTGGGTGTATGTATGAGTGGGTGTGTGCCTATGTTTTAAAGTTAGTTTACTTGTAAGGGATAAATTTGGACCTCCAGATGAATTTCCTATGTGTTTCACAGTTCCTGGAGGAAATTTTTGATGTAGCAGAGACACAGAGGAATTGTTCCATGATTAAACCAAGTCTATGGGTTCAAATCAGAGGCACTCCTTAGTAGGAGAGGGAGAAAGCAAGTGTTCTAATCCTCCCTGGAATAAGTACCAGTATATTCTAGCATTTGTATCCCAGTTGAGCCCAGAGTTCAGTCTGGCTGGTTGTTGGTAAGAAGGATACTGGTTGTGATTCAGGAGTGAAAGTATTAGAAACCCAGCTATCTGAGGTTACATCTGGAACCCTGAGTAGTAGACAGTACTTTTGTGCCTCACTCTGCCATTCTGAATGGGAGTTAGGGAGGTAGCTCAGAGAGGATGTTGTAAACAAAATATTGAACTAAGCTGGTGGTTGAACATGACTGAGTAAAAATCATCATTGATGGTACACTTCAAGAAGCTTTGCACTTTAAAATAAGCCCATCATATATTAGTACTATTATTTTTCTGTTTTCAATATAAGTTTGCAGTGGATTTTTATCAACAGATAAATCTGTAGGTTGGATTTTATTATTTCATTGCATTTTTCAGATTTGGGTAATGCTACAAAATTGAAATAAATTCTTGATTTGAATAAAATGCAAACTATAATTTCTATAGATTATTTTATGAAAAGAGGGTGGGACTTTGTTGAAAAGAAGATCATACTATATAAAGTTATAAAACCACTGCCATAATTTGTTCAACTTCATCATTTTCATTAGATTTCATCCACAAAACAGAGATGACACATCCTTTCCCCCCTGAAACAAATATTGAAAAATGAAATAAGTAAATCCACTTAACATCCACCATTAGGAGTTTCATTTAGTCAACCTCCTCATGGTATACCTCAATTCAATGCTATATCCATGAAGTCCAATTTTTCTAAAAATCTATATGCAGTCAGCTCAAACAGAAAAGGAAACTAGAAATGGAATTAACTGACACGTTCTATAGGGTACTAACCCATCTGCTCCAATAAGGTATCACTATATTTGGGTTAAGTAATTTTTCTTCCTTAAAAGAAAATGTGAGAGGGAAAAATGAGAAATTTGTCATACTATAATCCCTCCCTACCAAGTGTCCTTCCCAATGCTGTCAGTATTCCAATTCAAAAGGGAATGGATTTTTATGTATGTAACTTGGGGCAGCCAGTGTATAAAATGTCAGGCCTGAAGCCAGGAAGACTCATCTTCCTGAGTTTGAATCTGGCCTCAGACACTTACTACACTTACTACACACTAGCTATGTGGCCCTGGGCAATTCTCTTAATCCTGTTTGACTCAGTTTCCTCATTCAGAAAATGAACTGGAGAAGAAATGGCAAACCACTCCAGTATTTTTGCCAAAAGAAAAATTCCACTTGGGATCACAAAGAGTTAGACATAACTGAGCAACAACAACAATGAATTTAGGGAGGGAAGAGGGAGTTTGAGGGGGCAGCTTCCTAGGTTCACATGAAGCAGCTAGCTTGAGAGCAAAGACAGATTTCTGTCCATTCAAAGCATATATAACAAGGGCAAGCAACTATGGATTCGTACCTTAGTCTAGAACTTTTCTATATTCAGTCTTCAAATCCACTGACACAGCTCAGTTATGTAAGGACAAGGGAAAGGTTGGTAAAAAATTATTTCTTTGAGGAAGCAAAAAGTCTTGGACCAATCCTGTCACTGAAAATAAAAAAGTATTCAAGGATCATTGATTCTGAACCTAGGGCTGATTTCAAATCTACATCTAGGTTCTGATTAGCACAAATAATGAATCTTATGAAATAGTCATATTTTTAAAATAGAACTACATATTTCCAGTGGGATATGACCAATTACTATATTTTACATAATCATAATTTCTAATAGTGTGAATTTGAATCTATATGACTACTTCATAGGGTTCATTATTCATGCCAATCGAAACCTACTTGTTGTACTCTTCCCACTTCAAGTAGATGAATAGAGGAAAATAGATTACGAGGTACAGCCAAGTTTTCATGCCATTGTATTTGTCTTTTTTTTTTTGAGTTTCCTTTGAATGTTACACAATAGGTGAGAGAATGCAGGCAGGCTTTGGCATGGTTTGTAGGATCCCATTATGAAGTCGTTACTATGACTATTTTCATTTCCCACTGTTGTGCCCCTCTGAGAATTGTGAAATTTACTGAGATTGTCACACCTGCACTCAATATATGCATCATGTTATCATGGAAGAAGTAAGAAGCAGAATGACATATTTTATCAAGACACCACAGCATAGTGTTGCAAGGCAGCTATTTTTGGAAAAATGCCATTACTGTGGGTAGAAACTCAGCATGCATCCTACTGCATCACTTTATTAGAAAACTGTGAGTGTTACACACTGGTGCAACTCTGTTGAAACTCCATGGCATCATTTGTATAAGTTCTGAGTTCTACTCTTTGGCATTTCTCCCTCAAGAAGGAGACTAAAACGCCTAAACTAATCAAACTAGAACACAATCATTTTCTTCTGAAGGAAATTTATCCACTCAAAAGGTAAGACATGACACTGTGTTAATTTTCATCCAAAGTGTGTCTGTGCAGTTCATTTTTTCATGAAAGGGGCAGCCTCAGAAGAGCAACTGCATTTATGGCAACATTGACAAATAGCTCTTAAGAGCTTTTAAAGAAGTCCATCATTTAAATTGTTCCAGGTTGTGGTGATCAAGAAAAATAGTTTCCTTTGAACCAAACATTTTGAAATTTTCCTGATCAATTTATTTGAAAGATAATCAAGGTATTTTCTTCTAAATCAAAGCAATAAAAATTGATGGTTTGGGACCCATCTTACATTAGCTTTTAACAGCATTTTGGTTAATAACATTGAGAGATGCTTACTAATAGCGATATCTACAAAGAACACTACCATTAAGTAATTTGTCTGCTTGAAATGCAGCACTATGGTAATGGTTTTCAGAAGGGGTTCCAAAATGCGTATAGTGAGTAATGGAGAGTTAGTTGAGTTCTTGTGGATTGACAGGTTAGAAACTAAATGATACTCTATCCCATCCCCCAACTACTTCCAGGAAAATGGCTAAATAAGTTTTTACTTGATGAATACAACGTGATGGCTTTAAAGGAGTCCTCTTACTATACTTGTTAAATCATTCATGTTTACCAAAACTGTATAATTATTGAGTCATCTCATAAAAGCATTTGTGAATCTAATAGGGAACTGAGTGAGCGTGCTCCCTAGTGAGACTTTCAAATTTGCTTACAGCTATTCTGAACTATGGAGTCACGGACAATGGTGAACATGTTGTTTACTGATTGAGAATACAAGAAGGAAAGAAAGAATGTTTCTGTATATCTTACCAATTTGATTCCATTTTTAAGAAAAAAAATCTATGCCAGGGAATTGGTGGCTTATCAATGTTTGATATTAAGAAGCCTAATCACTGAATGGGTTTTGCATCACTCAAAGTGAGAACTTGAGAAGACCTTAAGCTTAAAAAGGCCAAGGTCTCCCACTGTGTCAGGCCCATCTCCAGTTGTCCTGAACTATATTTTGCCAATGGCCCCAGATGGCTCTTGGAGTAGAAAGTGAGGCTAGTGACCTTGCACAGCCCTGCCTCACTCAAATCAAAGTCAATTGCAAGTCATGTCATCAACTCCCTGATGTCATGGTCCTCTTTGAGAAACAAGGACAAATACAACCTGGATTAGTAACAACCTGATTTAAAAAAAAAATTCCAGTAGTATGCAGTATTTGATACCTCCATATCATGTTAATGATAATGGAAGTCAGTCAGCACATATCTTTTAAACTCTTACTATGTACTAGGGGCTATGCTAGGTCCTAGATATACACAGAAAAAAAAGCAAAATGGTCCTTGCTCTCATAGAGCTCATATTCTAATGAAGAAGACAAAATGCCAACGGACACAACTAGGTATATACAAATATACATACAGAATAACTAGAAGACTATACCAGATGGGAAGGCATGAGCAGGTTAGAGGGAGGGGGAGACTGGGAAAGACTTATTGTAGAAGGTAGAATTGGAGGTGAGTCTTGAAAGAAGAGATGAATCATGAAAGAGAAGGAAACCAAGAGGCTGAGATGAGGAGGGAAAACTTTCCAGGCCTGGGAGATAGCTAGTGCAAAGATAACAGAGATGGAAGATTCAGTGACGTCCTCAAGTAATGGCATGTAGGTCAGCATGGTGGGCTTGTAGAATTCTGGGTGGGAATAAAATGTAAGAAGATTCAATTGGTAGGAAATGGCTAAGTTATGAAGGACTTTCAATGCTAGCAAAGACTTTATATTTGATTTTGGAGGTAACAAAAAACCACTGGATTTTGTTGAATGGATGATGACATATTTAAACCTATGCTTTAGCAGCTGAATAGAGGATGGATTGGAGCGTAGAGAGACTTAGGGCAGAGAGACCAATTAGAAGACCATTACAGCAGTCTGAGTGGGAAGTGATGAAGGCCTGGACTATGGTAGTAGCTGTTTGGTGGAAATAAGGGAATGTAGATGTGAGAATGTGTGAAAGTACAAAAGACTGTGGGAATGGACTGCATGTTCCGTATAAGAGTAAAGACTTGAGGATGATATTAATACTATAAGCCTGGATGACTGGGAGGAGGGTAGTATCCTCAATGATAGAAAAATTTGGAAGAGGGGTAGGTTTGGTGTTAATTTCTACAGAGAGGTCAAGAAGGATGAGGATTCAGTATAGCAATTAAGAGATTATTGATAATTTCTGAGTGCAATTTCCTTTGAATGATGAAACTGGAATCCAGATTTCTAAGAGTTCAGGAGAAAGTGAGAGGAAGGTGAGGCACTGATGATAGAGGGCTTGCTAAAGGAGTTTAGATAAAAAGAGAGATATAGAATGAAAGCTGGTGGATATGCTCTGAACAAGTGAAGGTTTTTTTAAGAATGGGGAGACATGAGCATGTTACTGATTGAGAATACAAGAAGGAAAGAAAGAATGTTTCTGTATATCTTACCAATTTGATTCCATTTTTAAGAAAAAAAATCTATGCCAGGGAATTGGTGGCTTATCAATGTTTGATATTAAGAAGCCTAATCACTGAATGGGTTTTGCATCACTCAAAGTGAGAACTTGAGAAGACCTTAAGGAGATAGGGAGAAAATGAAGATAAAAGAGAGAGTGGGGATGATAGAGGGGGCAATCAAATTGAAAAGACTGTGGGGATGGGATCAACAGTGCATGTAGAGGGATTGTCCTTCTCAAGAAGGGTCACTTCTTCATCTGAAACCAATGTGAAGAAATAAATAGTGGCAGAATATGTTTGAGTTCCTTTTGAAATTGCAGCAAAGTACTTCAGTTTTTTCAATGAAGAATAAGGCAGGGTTCTCAGGTTTGTGGGAGGGGAGCAATGGGAAAAGAGATATGGAAATTGCATGTATACTATAAAATTATGATAGAGCTGGAAAGGGCCTTAGGAATCATCTGGCCCAGACCCATCATTTTACATATGATGAAAATGAGAGCCAAAGAGGAGGCAAGCCCAAGGTCACACAGGTAGTAAGCGGTAGAACCAGAACCCAAACTAGGTCTTCTGTTTCCAAATAAGTTCTTTCCCCTATATCAAACTAGATGACATAAAAAATAAAATATTTACAATAGTTCACATATATAGATTGGCTTTTTTTTGTTTGTTTTGAATGCAGGAGTCTAGACCTGTGATTCGAGTGTGTCAAGAACTCCTAATGTGTAAACTATCTCTACCAATGCATAACATGATGACTGTTCCATGACTCAGGGGGACACTGAGAAGTGAAGTGACTTGTCATTTATATATCAAAGGTATTACATTCTGGAGGAAGAACTCAAATTCAGGTCTTTTGGATTCCTGGATGATTCTCTTATCTATTAAATCCCACTGCATCATATGGTACCTTCCCATTCCAGATGGGATCCTCAGCACAACCCTGAGTGTAAATATTCTCCACTATTTAAAGATGAGGAAAACAAGAGTCAGGGAGGTGAAATGTAACACAATTAATAAGTGTCAGGCTGAAATAAGAACTCAAGTGGACTCACAATGCATTGCTTTTCCCACTATATCCCATTTGTTTGAAACTGGAAGTGTCTATTCCACTAAAAATGGGGAAAAAAAGATTAAGGATTTAATGAAATGTGTGTTTTCATTCCTACAGCAAAAGATGAATTTCCCTAAACTGGATCAAAGGAAAAAAAAGAATGATGCAATAAAGAAAGAAAACAGCAATTGATGGGTTCAACATTTTTAATTTCTCTATATATTTTCAGTTATTTGGCTTGAGTGTCATAGAACCTCAGGATATTAGAGGTAAAAGATCTTAGAGACTAAATATGATGACACTTTAATTTTACAGATGAGATGATTGAGGCTCAGTGGGGTGAAGCAACTTACCCAGGGCTTTTCTATTCATATTGACATCAAAGTAGTTCAGGACTCCCTATTACCTCAGATCTAGACCATTGCAATTGGTTTTCCTGCCTCCCTTCAGTATTTCCCTATTCCAATACATCTTACATTTCACAAAGCAATTATTCCAAAAAATTATAATAATATCACTCCCCTACACTACTGAGTTTTTTTTGGTGAACCTCATCATCTAAAGGATGAAGCTTAAACTACTACGTTGACATTCAAAGTCTTCCATATTCTATTCAAAACTACCTCCCTAGCCTTTTTTTTGAGACATCATGATTCAACAGGAGCCAACAGCACCATCCAAATATACTTTCTCAGTGTTTTATGAATTCATGTTGTACTTCCTGCACTTAATTCTTGCCATTCTCTCCACCTTAATATTCTCTTTCTTCCTCTTTGGGTAATCAAACTCTATATAGCCAGTGGACCCAATTCAAGTCCATCCTCCTTCTTGGATCCTTTCCTCACTTTTCTAGTCCACATCCATCATTGGATCACAAGATCACAGGAATGCAGATCTAGAGTGCAAAGAAGCCTGAAAGATCATTTAGTCCAATACTCATTTTGGAAGCTCATGGCAATCAAGTAATTTGTCCAAAGCCAAACATATAGGAAGCATCAGAGGCATATGTGAATTTAGGTCTCTGATTCCAAAATTCTACCTGCTGTACTATGCTGCGCTTGCTATGGATACAAAGCATTTATTGTCCATGCCATTATTTTTATAATTAATCTAGGACCATATGATTATCTCTTGCATTTGCTTTCTTATTTTCCAGTGTTAAGACAAGTTTTTAATAACATCAAATGAATTATAAGCTCCTTAAAGGAATGGACTATACTTTAGCCTTCTTTTTATGCCCCCACAGCACATATTGAATTGTTGTTTGAAGAGGACCAATGACACCACAAGGTGATGGGTTAACTCTCATATAAACTGGATTTAAGTGAGGCAGAGTTGCACAATGTCATCAGCCTCACTACCTCTTCCTGATTCATTGAGGCCCATAGCAGCACAAAAGTTAAGATGACTGGCGATGGCCCGGGATGCAGTGGATAACCTTGCTATCTTCAATGTCTGACTAAGCCACTCTTGTCATCATTGAAATAAATTGTTCTCATCCACTCATTCCACTGGGAGAAGTATTCTTATCCTTGGCATAGACATCCTCCTAATTCATTGACAGGTTTAAGGTCTATTGGTTACCTTTAACCTGGTTTAGTCCATTTTCCAAGAAAATTTTTAGCAGAGTATGACTGCTGTGCATGTTACAACATCTTGGAGCCACAGGTGAGGGTTGAGTTCCAGGTAGATACCAAAGGTGGATGAACAGCACTAAAAGTGGCTTTGCAAGCCCTCTCACCAGAAGTGCTAGTCCTCCCTGAACACCCCTAATAAATAGTGTACTCCTCACTCTCCTTTGCCAATTATCCATCTATGTCATGCTTCCAATACTAAAGGACAATTAATGTCTTCACACTATCATTCCCCACTGGGAACAGTGGACTTGTTCCCCACTTGGCATTGTTCTCTGTTGGATTGCCTTCACAACAGGCACCCACACTGCTGAAGGTTACGTCATGCTATCTATTCAGTTTTGCTTGCCTTTCTCTGTTGCTACCTACTAGACTTCAGCTACTGTCTTTGCTACCTCTTCTCCCACAGAGGGAGAAGTGGGCTCTGCTGACTCTCTTTTGGCCTAGAGCTCAGAAACTAATGTGTACCTTTCTTAGAAAAGGGTCTTTCTACAGTAAGGCATAAGACTAAGGAAAAATAGCTTTCCTTCCACTAAACAATAAAGGTCTCTCAATTCGCAAAGGGTTGGCTTCCAGTAGCCAGACTCTTTTCTAACATAGTAAGCTACATATCACTCATAGGCATTTAGTCTCTTTCTGAATTCATTCTCTTACGCTAATAGTATCAGTGTCTCTGATCCAAGCCTTTATTTGACTTAGGGTTAGAAAATCCTTATGGACTCCAATATTTTATGGGATCCTTTGCCAAACAAAAACACCACAGCAAATTTGTGGAAAGTGAGTTTTGAAGTCCACTTTTTTGCTAAGATTCTCTTTGGATTTACATGTAAGTGAAGCCAGTAAGGTCAGCACCCTCATTCTTACTGATCCATATGTCTATCTTTATTATGTAGGTATGGCCAGCAACACAAACCAATGAAGCTTTGACCCACAATTTTATTAAACACTGAAAACGCTCTGAAAGTTGGCTATGGTCAATTCCTTCTAGGTCACAGTGAAGATTAAATAATTGAATTCAGAAATATCTACTTGATGGACCAATACATTAGCAAAAATACTTTAAAATATCACTACAATTGAATCAGGAGAACATTGTATACAGTAACAGCAACTTTGCGCCATGATCAACTGTGATAGACTTAGTTCTTCTCAGCAATATAATGATCTAAGACCTGCACAAAGGATGTTTTCCTCCATGTTTTTTGTGGGCTACCCAAAATCCTTTGGTGTGCCACAAGTGGCCTGCAGGTTGTAAGTGGCCCGTGGCCTGCAGGTTGTACAGATGTTACCTAAGACAAAAGACTCATGATTGAAAATGCTGTCCACATCCAGAGAAAAGAACTATGGAGTCTGAATGCAGATTGAAGCGTACTATTTTCACTTCTTTTGGTTTTTTACTTCTCGTGGTTTTTCCTTTTTGTTCTGATTCTTCTTTCACAACATAACTAATGTGGAAATATGTTTAATATGATCGTATGTGTATAGCCTATACCAGTTTGCTTGCTGTCTTGGTGGGGGGTGAGGAAAGGGAAGAGGGGAAGGAGGAAGGGAGAAAAAATTTGGAACTCAAAATCCTATGAAAGTGAATGTTGAAGACTATCTTTACATGTAATTGGAAAAAAAATAAAATGCTATTAAGGGAAAGAAATAAAATAAAAAATATCACCACAACTAATATAGAAGGTATTCTAAGAAGCATAGATTTGAGACCTAGAAGGTTCCTTGTCTGAGCCACTCATTTTACAAATAAGGAAACTGAAGTCCAGAGAAAGTGGACTTCATTAAATGACTTCTCCAAGGCCACAAAGGTGGCTGCAGCAGGGTGATACAGTAGGCAAAGCATTGCAGTACCAATTCTGCCTTTATGACTAAGAGTAAATCACCTAACTTCACTGGAACTCAGATGCTAATTGGTAAAATAAAGGGATTGGACTAGATGGACTTTAAAATCACTTCTAGCCCTCAATCTGTGATCCCAAATGGCAGAGCAAGAATTCCAACCCAGGCCCTGTGACTCTAATTGCGGAAGTTTTCTATCATGTTATGTTGCACCCCTGTGTCTTCCCATCCAGCATATTGTTATACTTTTAAATCCTAGGACAGTGTGACTGTAGTTCACCAGTTTATTGAGGACTTCCAAAATTCCATTCAACATGTTTTCTTCCTCATCTTAGACTAAAAAGACTCTGGGGATGAGATTTGTTTGTAGTAGAAGGTAGGTATCAGTTCATTAAGACTTGATTCAAGCATTCTCAAAATAAACCTGGCATTTTAGGAGTCCTCAACGATAATGCCTTTTACTTCAAATATGAATGTTTCTTTCCCTCAATACAAAATTCCTCTCACTGTTGTCTGTTTTCCTCAGAAACTTACATAATCAATATGGTGTTAGAGGGTCATCAAATGCACAGATTCCTAAATGCTGAAATCATTTTGTATAGGCACTCACAATTCTACCCACCTGTTTGGCAGCCTGTGGTCACTGAACTAATATCTGACACGAACTACCAATGAAACATGGTATTCCATGAAAAAGCCAGTTTCATAGGAAGTATGAGTTAGATTGCAAATTATTGCTGGAGTAGTTGCCCTATCTCTTGAGAATTATAGAAAGGTTGTATCAATTTTCAAACAACCCATATTAAGTGGTGAAGAAAGATGGACATTAAGGAGCTTAATCTACATTCAGTGGAATAAATCAATCAAGCTGTCAAGCTTCAATAAATCAACTTTATATTACTGTAATTTCTACTTTGCTCACTATGACCTTCAGAATTATTTTCTGTCTGCAGTCATTCCTAACCCAGCTGTCTCTCTTCTAGGAAAACATGCTCCTAAGCTTACACCTCCCACAGCAGTGATCTAGGAACAATTAAGAATCAGAGGTAGCCCTGAATCCCTCAGTTTAAAAGGCCACAGGTTTTTGTTTTGAGAACAACAAATTGTAGTTAAGTTCTGACAGGACTCAGACTTATCTGGACTTGTCCTGTAAACCCAATTTTGCTGTCATCTGGGACTGTTGATTTCGTCTCTTTTCACCGTTCATCAAATATTCATGAAGTTTGTGTGCAAGAACACTATGTAGAGTACTGGAAAAGATTACACAATGTCTAGATAGGACATGGACCCTGCCCTCATAGAGCTTTTATTCTAGCAGGAAAATAAGACACAAACACAGCTAACTGTATACAATATATTATACATTATAACTAATAAGTAATATTACATATAAGTACTTTGATGCCATTGTTTCCCTGTTTCCATGCCTTTGGATCATGCTAGGTTGAACAGAATATTATTTCTCTTAACAGAATAAATACCATCTTATTTTTACTAGTTATCAGTGACCAATCCTAATATCTTTTTTTTAAAATCAGACCTGTTATTTCATCATTGCTATACAGGGAATTCCCAAGTCAGTTTACCTCTTTATCAACATGGAACACTTGTTTTACAATTTAAACTCTTGAACAGGAGCTTAGGAGCACTGACTTTCCCAGGGATACAAATCAGTACTTAACTAAGGTAGGACTTCCTGATACTGAAGCCAGCTCTCCATCTACTCTCCAACACAGGCATTATTGTGTCTGATACATGCCATTTTTTCATATTTTTATGAACATCTTTTGCAGTCATCTCAAGTGTATTCCCTTATCCCCATTTTTATAAATGAGGAAACTGAAGCACAGAGCAAATATGATATTCACTGAAGGTCATAGCAGTCAAGGCTAGGACTCAGGCATCTTACATGCAGCACCAATCTTGGTTCCCAAGACCACCTATCAAACCAAATGAACTAGCATCAATATTTGAAACGTGTCTGAAATAAGACAACCAGCTAAAGAAAAATCAGCATGTATAGGAGTGAAGTAAGGTCACAGAAACTAAGAAACCCCTAGCTTTTGGCTTTCTGTATAGCAGGAGAAAGTGAGAAATGATCACTGCCAACGTTCATAATATACTAAAAACAACAATCACCGCCTCAAATGCACAGTTAGCCAAGGAGATGCTTCAAAAAGGCACAATATGCAGCCAGAAATTGCAAGCTTTAATAAACACACAATTAAATAATCCAACTAAATATCACATGGTCATATGGCATCCAGCCTGCAGAACCATCTGGTTAAAGAAACATTCAGAGAATCACCAACCTCAAAACCTAGATTCTATCTCATCAGTCCCAAGCCCACATTCTTAGACACAGACTATTTATTTCCCACATAAGGGAAAGCCAAATGAAGGCAAGAAGCATTCATTAAGAGTTTCCTATGTGTCAGGTATTATGCTAAGTGCTGAATATACAATGAGAGGCAAAAGGAGTCCCTCAGGGAGCTCACAGTCTAATAGGTAGCAAACAGCTATGTATAAACAAGATGTGCATGTGTGTTCTCATGTGCAGGGGTGGGAGAGAAAGAGAGAGAAAGAGACAGAGAGGGAGCGAGGGAGGGAGGAAGGGAGAGAGAGAGAGAGAGAGAGAGAGAGAGAGAGAGAGAGAGAGAGAGTTAAATTGAAGGTCTTCTCAGAGAGAAGGCATTAGAATTAAAAGGGATTGAGGGGCAGTTAGGTGGTACAGTGGATAGAGCACCAGCCCTAGAGTCAGGGCAAACTGAATTCAAATCCAGCCTCAGATACTTACTAGCTGTGTGACCCTGGGCAAGTCACTTAACCCTGATTGACTCAAAAAAAAAGGAGGCATTGAGAAGGGGTTCTTGCACAAGATAGGATTTGACCTGAGACTTAAAGGAAGCCAGGGAAGTCAGGAGGTAGAGATGAGGAAGGAGAGTACTCTAGGTAAAGAGAGAAGGGAGACCAATGAAAATGCCCAGAGTTGGGAGATGGAGTATGTTGTGGGAAGAACATTAAGGAGGCCAGTGTCATAGTTCATGGAGGGGAGTAAGGGGCAAGAACCCTGGAAAGGTTGGAAAGGGCCAGCTTATAGAAGGCTTTAAAAGTCAAAGTCACTGATTTAAAAACAAATGGAACTTTACAGAAAATCAGACTTGCATAGGATTGTGGATTTATATACAGAAGGGACCTCAAGAAGCCATTCAATCCAACACCCTAATTTTGTAGATGAAGGAAAAAATGCAGTGACTTGCTTAAGGTCATACAAGTAGAGCCAGGATTTGAACCTCAGTCCTCTGACTCCAAATTCAGTGCTATTTCCTCTATGCTATAGTACATTTCATGAATTATCTCCTTTGGATTCAATCTCAATAAATTGAGTAATAAACTTTTGTTAGCACCTACAAAACTGTAAAGCATTTTGTAAGGTCCTGGGATCCCAAGATGAAAAATGATCCTTCAAAGAGTTTCCATTATATTAGGGATTATTAGGGATATTAGGATTATCGCCTCCCTACACTTGCTCATGTAACCATAGTACAAAGTAAAAGCATGAAAGAAGGAAAGGGAATCTTCAGATAAAGTGCTCTAGGAAAATTGGAGAAGAGATTTAGCCAAATTTCCTTTCCTCCACTTATCCGAGACTCTCAACAGTCCTCTTCTCATTGAATAATGTGAATATTCACTAATATAGGCAAAAGAAATAAACACAGACTAGAATGAATTCCCTTTAGGAGAATCAGAGTTGGCCATCCACCTGGCTTTAAAATACAAATTGGGAATTGAGAGTAAATCTTTAAGTTGCTCAGTTTTCCTTGGGACAGATGATTAGTCTGAGTCAGGTTGTGGAAGAGTCACTTTCTGAATCACCAGCTCTGGATAAGTCACTGAAGATTTTCTTGTTTGATATTCTTGACTAATTTCTCAAATACAACTCAAATACAACCCACACTCAATTCTACCAGTTTGTTATTGGTGGTGTTCAGTCATTTTTCAGTCATATCTGACTCTTCATGATTCCATTTGGGGTTTCTTGGTAAAGATACTGGAGTGGTTTGACATTTCCCTCCCAAGTTAATTTTATAGATGAGGAAACTGAGGTAAACAGGGTTAAGTGACTTTCCCAGGGTCACACAGCGAGTTAAGTGTCTGAGGCCAGATTTGAATTCAGGAAGATGTCTTTTTCACTGCAGGCCTGGTACATTATCTACTGTGCCATTTGGATTATCAAATAGAACTCAAATAAAATGCACCTTCAATTCTATGGGGGCTGATTACCCAGTTTGTGAATTATACTCAGTCCTAGGAAGTTGGGTTGTAGAGGAGTGAGAATGGATGGATTTGGAAGAGAACAAAACTCTTAGCTAAACCTGGATGCCTTTAAATACTTCTATAGCTATGTAAAGATACACACACACACACACACACACACACACACACACACAGAGATATTGATTACCCAATTTATCATTGTCTATTTGTCTCATAAAGAACTGACTACATTATCTTCTAGTTGCTTAGTTAATTAATTATGACATGATAATCATCTCGAGAAGGCTGTCTACAATAGGTGCCTTCACTCACTCCCTATGTAACAGCTTGGATGTTGTTTCCACCATTAGAACTCTGACCTCCTTGAGAGTAGGGGCTGTTGTTTTGCCTTTCTTTGTGGCCTCAATGCTTAGCACAGTGCCTGGCACATAGCGGGCCCTTAATAAATGTTTTCTGACTGGCAAATCGTATCTAAGATGATATTAATATTAATTCTCTTTTTCTCTTGGGGCTGTGCAGGCCAATTCTTGATAACATCTGACAAATAAGCCTACCCTTTGTTTTAATGTATGAAATCTTTTTAAGGTTTTACTGTTAGGAAGAATCATTTTCTGGATTTAAAAAAATAAAAAAAAACCTTGGAAAATGAGCTAGTATAATGTACAAAATAAAAATTAAATAATCAAAGGCTTTTCTTCCATTTTTAATTGTTGACTCGATTTCTGGTCTAGAACAATACCAACAACAATAACAAAACTCAACAGCGACTGTGATTTGATCTGATTAAACAAAGAGTAATGTTCAGCAATAAGCCTGTCTTTAAACTGCCTTTACATTGTCTTTAAATGATACTCACAGATTTGATTGGTTTTAGGTAGACTCATTTTTCCCTTTGCTTTTTTTTTTTAACAGCCAAGCACTTAGCAATTATTATTTTCTTAGCAGTCAATGCTATTCAGCCATTAGACAAAGTCTGAAAATACAGAATGGAGCTAGGAAGGTGGAGGAGTTGATAAGGGGAAAGTAGTTAGAAAGTTGGCTTACTTTCCAACTTGTTCCCACTTCAGAATCTTCATTATTATGACTACAGATATGATTAAATGAAGATACAAATACATTTCAAAGTCAAATACAGTCTGGATAAGCTGTGTTACTCCCTTTCCTGGACTATTCAGCTGAGCACTTAGACCCACCCCTGTTTTAGGGTACCATTTAAAGGAGCCATATTATAATTCATTTTTGAATCAAAACCTATGCTATAGAATCAAACTGAAAACAATCTGCTAAAGAATTCACTACATAAAACAAAAGCAGAAAGAAAGGCATATTCTGACAGAAATTCAATAAGAAATAAGCTACTTTTGGGTAAATCTTCAAGATTAGGGGGTGGAGTGGGGGAGGAAGAGATTCAACCACCTAAAGAAGGGCTTATTGATTGGGTACACTTTTATAATCTGATAAACCCAGGAGATGTGCTAGTATAAAAATTAAGAGTGTCTGGGGAGAAAGGAAGAGATTTTCAAGCTAGAATTAAAGATGGTAAACTCTGAAAGCAAATAAAGTTAACAGAAAAACACGACCATAAAAATTACAGCAAGCATTTAATCTCATTTTCATTAATGAATTTGAGTTTTAGGATGTTACATTCCCTGAATTGTAATATTGTTGGATCCAAAATATGGAAGTTAAAAGTTAAAAAAAAGAGGATATATCAGAGATGCAGAACTACTCTGATTTAAAAAAAAACTAATTAACAACTATCCAAATGAGATAATGCCTGTCTTTGACAGTTTTTGTGTTAAGCATATATGTGTATATGTATATATGTACATGTATATACACAAATAGTATTCATGATCTAGTCTTTTTTTTTTTACAACATAAATGTTAGGAAGCATGTATTTTAGATTAAAAGTACAATGCACTATTTATTAGTGATGGTCTGAAGAATTTACCATTCCCAAATCTATTTGTAATAAGAGTCACAGGTATTAAAAAGATCCACATGCCCAAATTACACTGAATATATTACAGTACTATACAATCTAGTTCATTCATTCCCCTAGGTTCCTATGGATAAGAATATGCCCATCGTAACTCAAGTACTCTTGTAAGATTGTTTTATCTTGTATCTTCTCTTTCTCTTAGAAAGGAATCTACTGCATCTGGAGTGTGATACACTTTCATAGCTCAATAGTATAACACAATGAAACCAATTCAGAAACTTGTTCTTCAGAAAATAAATACAAATAAACCCATAGAGGTTTGACTCTCTTGACTCAACTCAGAGTCAAGTCCTACAAGCAATGTCTCTTCGAAATTTTTTTTAACGTGGAGGAAAAGGTTACTTCTACCATAGTTTTGGCATGAAGAGCCTAGTGATACACTCCTACCCATATGATGCTTACACATTCTCTGGCTGGATACTTACATGGGGAGAGATGGATAAAGGGAGGGATGGAATAGGCACTGAGTGAAGCACTTTACAAATATTATCTCATAAGATCCTCTCCCCTCTGTAAGGTAGATGCTATTATTAACCCCAATTTTATTGTTGTTCAGTTGTTTTAGTCATATCCAACTCTTTGTGACTCCATTTGGGGTTTTCTTGTCAAAATTACTGGAGTGGTTTGCCATTTCCTTCTCTAGCTCATTTTTACAGATGAGGGAACTGAGGCAAATAGGATTAAGTAACTTGCCAAGAGTTACATAACTAGTAAGTATCTGAGGCTGGATTTGAATTTGGGTCTACCTGATTCCAGGCCCAGCTCTCTGTCTACCGTGCTATGTAGCTGTCTCAGTGATAAAGCATCACTAATGTGAAACCAAGGGTTCAATGGAATGTCCTATACTTATGTTCTGATATTTATTCTTTTTTCATGTGAAAAGGTCAGCAGACATTCAAAAGGAAAGGTTTCTTTCCTTGATAACTAAAGAAAGGGTCTTGTTGCAAGCTCTAGAAAAATCATGGAGGAAATCAGGAAGAACAGTAATATAATAAAAATAATAAATTTTCTGTAAAACTGACTATAACTTGCTCTAAAATTTTCCAGTCCAGTATAATGTTTTTGGGCAGGTAGGTGGTACAGTGGATAGAGCCTGGGCCTGGACTCACCAAGACTTATTTTCTTGAGTTCAAATCTGAATTCAGACACTTATTAGCTGACCACAGGCAAGTCACTTAACCTGTTTGTTTCAGTTTCCTCATCTGTAAAATGAACTGGAGAAGGAAATGGCAAACTACTCTGGTATCTTTGCTAAGAAAACCCCAAATGAGGTCACAAAAAATCAGACAAGACTGAAATGACTGATCAACAACAAATAATGTTCTTATAAAAAGATGACTTTATAATAGATTATATTTGAGTATCTTTTAAGTTTATAAAGCACTTTCCTAACAACAACCCTGTGATATAGCATTGATATTTCCCTTTAATAAAGAAGAAAACTCAGAATCTGAGAAGTCAAGTCACTCATTCTATTCACCCATCTAGTTAGTATTAGATACTGCATTTGAAACTAGATCTCTTGACTTTAACTTGGATGCTCTCTATACTATACTACATTGCCTTTTATATATTTTCCTCATCTGATGAAGAAATTCTGGTTAATAATTCCCCTAGGTAAGTCCTTATACCTAGCAGACATTCCATAATGTTGTCCAAGTAACTAAAAGGATGGATGAAATGGGACAGATACAATCACAAGTTTGGTTTCATTGTGTTGGTTGACTAGGCTGGGGGTGGGGCGAAGGGAGAGGTGGACAAGCAGGGCCAACTTTTCAGTGCATGAACACCAAAAACTATATCAGCAGAATTGTATATGGGGCTGGACAAAATGATTAACACCTCACGACATCAGCAAAGCAACAATCAAAACTGGCACTGGCCTCATAGTTATTGATTTCATTATGTTTCTCAGAAGTTCTTTATTCTTTTTGGACAGGAATTTGAAGGTCAGTTTTATGATCAAATTCTGCAATTAAACTTGCCACCACTGTTTCAGTCCCAGAGGCTCACCTCTTTTTCTGAAGGCTTAGTGTAAGACAAATCTTTGCTCAAAGGTGCCCTTTCTATGAATTTGTTAATTTCCGGATATTGCTGATTAGTATATAAGGAGAAACTCAAGCTGCGGTGTCTTATCAGAGACTTAGAATTTGGGTAAGCAACAGGTTATCCTGTAGGTCATCATAAAAAAAAACATGACTGAAACATTATTCAATAAATATTATTTTATAGAATTTTATATTTTACTTGATAGTTATTTATCTACATTAATGTTGTATTCCCCTAGCAGAATGTAAACTCCCTAAGTACAAGTACCATTTCCTTTTGGTTTTTTGGTTCCCCAGCACATGGCCCAGTGCCTTGTATGTATAGAAAGTACTTAAATGTTTGTGAAATTTAATTGAGTTGAATTGCATTGAATTAAAATAACACTTGCAAGGCTTATAGGGGTGGTCTAAGACACTGTATTTTAGATTAGGTTCTATTCTTTAAGCAGCTGAAAATATAGTAAGAGGGTAGGTAATGAATGTAAACCAATAAATATAATACAAAAGAATGTGAGTATGAATAAGATGTACAAGCAGTGCTGTGAGAATTCAAAGGAGGAAGACAACACTTGAAGTTGACATTTTTACTAGATATTGAATGTAAGCCAGGATTATCATATGGCTTTTTAAGTTAATTTAATCTTGGCTACATTAATAGAAATTATGAGAAAAACATGAGAGGTGAAAAGTCCCCATGACCCTCTGTCCTGATCAGACCACATCTGAAGTATTATAGTGAGCTCTGGGCACTGAGTCATTCATTATCCACCATGTAAGCTTTCCCCCCAAACTTGGTGTCTTCTTCAAATTTGACAAGTATGTCATCTACCCATTAGTCCAAGTCACTGATGGAAACATGGAATAGCACAAGGCCAAGGAGAGGCATTCCATTAGAGTATTTCCTCCAAGTTGATATCTACCAATAAAGGACCATTTTATTGGTTCAACCAGTCAATTGTTTCCAAATTCACAACCCTGTGTGACTCTGTAGTACACGTATTATCATCGTCCTCATTTTTCAAAGGAGAAATTTACAAGGCTATGCAACAGATGGCAAAAGCCTAAGGGTGATGAAGCAGTCAAACACGGTGCTTGGAAAATAGCCTATCAATTCAGCAGAAAGGGAGCAGAGGCATCCTAGGATGGTACTTTGGGTAGCAGCAGAGTCAAGGGAAAGGTATTTCTATAATTGGGGAAACTTGGGCACTCTTGCTGACAGATGGGAAGCAGTCCATAAAGATGAAGAGATTGAAGGTATATGAAAGAGATATAGGATGATTGATGAGATGGGAACAAGGATTCTTAAATAGTTCTGTCTCTAACTCTGCTATGTAAAATGGGTTTTTTAGGAGGATGATTGATGGAGGAATTATTGAAGGGATTGGTGTTAACAAGGATCCTCTCTGCCTGTAAGACAAGAGAGAAAGGAGAAAATGAATGAAGATGTACAGAGGTTTAGAGTTGTGGAAGTAGCAGGCTCTTTAAAACTATAAAGGTCTCCTTTAACCACCAAGAAGCTAACTTTACCCACTCTGTGGAGGATGGTAACAATTTTTTAAGTTGGAAGCCGTGATTTGTGTTTGATGCAGGAAATGCTGTGTAGGCTTTTTACCTGTGTGAAAGAAAAACTGGATGCATTAAACTCCAAAAGGAAGCACTATAGCAATGAATATTGCCTATATAACAATCCCTCATGTATCTTAATATATGACTTAATAAGAGTTTTACCTATTTGTTTTTGTACATGTTGAACCCCTTTAGTAGAGTGTAAGCTCATTGAAGGTAGCCTTTGGCAACAGTTTTCTTTTTGTCTGTATATCCCAGATGCCTCACACAGAGTAGAGGCTTAATAAATGTTTAAACTGAACATATTTAGATAGGAAAAATCCTTCTAGTTCATCTAGTCCAACAGATCAATTCAACAAGTATTTATTAGGCACTTATTATGTGCCAGGCACTGTGCTAAATGCTGGGAATATAAATACTAGCAAAAATAAAAGACAGTCCTTACTCTTAAAGAGCTTATATTAATTTATTTTGTGTGTGAGAAGATGACACATAAAAGAAAGCTGAGGAAGTGAGTATTGGGGAGGGAGAAGGTACCGTTGTAGGGGTATAGTGAAGCAACCCTGAAGAGTCAGGAATGGAGCCCAGAAAGGAACAAAAATATGGCAACCTGGGCACTTTCCTTACTTAAAATGGAGAGGAAGTAATCTCTGAGAGATTACTGAGAGGAAGTAACCAGTCAGATATCATCCTTGTGATGTCATTGGTCCTCTTTGAGAATGAAGGATGAACAACCACTACCACCGCCAAACAGAGGAAGAGGCCATAAGCTGGAGTACCTCTCCCATGGGAGAAGTTCAGGGGTAGAGTAGAAGGAGTAGAATGCTGCTTTAGCATGGAGAAAATCTGGAGAGACAGGAGTGTGGACCAAAGAGGAATGAATCATTTTACATTTGAGGAAACCAAGTTCCAGAGAGGTTAAGTGACTTGTATAAGGTCCAACATGTAGTAAGTAGCAGAGGCAGCATTTGAAGCCAGGTTCTCTGACTCCAAATTAAATATTCTTCCCACTATGTCATATTGTCTCCCAAGGTGCCAGAATTTCAAACCTCTTTAGTTACCCTGTTGGCCGATTTACAAAGTAACCAATAAGATTCTATAACTCATGTCTCCTGAAGTAAAGCAGTGGCTGACAGCAGAAGCATGTAATTAGACAGTGGCAAACACATAAGAATTATGAAGAAGTTTAATTAATGTGCAATTTAGACCATTTCTCTCACATATGTTTTATCTTCTTCAATGGAGGAAAACATGGCATTTCAGAGAACGTATTATGAAGTTAAATGTGTTATGTATTCATTAAAAAATTTAGATACACATCAATGAAGGGGTGGTCATTTAAGCTGCTGTTACTCAAAGGCTGAATGAAGTGATGATGGTGAAGAGGAGCTAAATTGCAATTTAGAAACCAAGTGACCAGGGTAAAATGTTACCATTCCCAGGCTGATATGTTATGATATTGAAGTATTATCTGATTTATTGGAATACCACTTTCCATCCATTGTAATTATATTTGTTTTTAGCCTAGTGGATGATATATAATCTTGTACTTTGTTATTCCGATGAAGCTTCTGGGGCTACTGTGTTATCTCCCATTCCAAACTCTCATCATCAGCAAAAACTAATGCATGAGTTGTTTTGAGTTGTAATTGCCTTAACTGAACAATCCAAGCTATCTTGCCTATGACCTTCTGCATAATATGTTAAGTACTCCAAGGACTAGATGATTTAAAATTGAAATAGGATATGGAACCTCTGATCCCCCACGGGCCATTGGTCTGCTTATAATCCAAATCCCCATCAAAAGCTATCTTTCTACAGCAAAAGCTTACCAGTCAGATAACTGGTGGGGAAGTCAGGCTGAATTTGTGAAAAGTCTATTCATGGAACAGAAATGCAGCTTTGATATTACTAAAGTCCACATAGCAATTCCAACTAAATGTCAGCAATATGGTTCTATACAGATACACTAAGACCACTTTAACAATAAGATTTACTTGTAACAAACAATATCTATTTTCATAAAACTAGCCTATTAGAATTATTTCAGTTTTATTTACTTAAGAAGATTAAACAAGTCCCTGGAACCTCTTATGGCTATTAATTTGCTTAACCAATCCTTTCTAAGTAAATAATGCAAAAGTCCATCCTGGAATGAATTTTCACAAACAAAAATTCCCTCTTGAAATTACAATGAATTACTACTGTGTATATACTTTGTATTTACCTATCTTTGGGTACAGGTTCTACATCTCTGTCTAGGAGTATAGCACAGTATGTACATAGGTATGTGAAAAAATGTTTGATTTGTGTGAAAGGAAGCAGAGCAGAGTAGACAGATGGCCTTAAAGTCAAGAAGATCTGATTTCAAGTTCCACTTGTGATATATACTGGCTTTGTGACCCTTGGGTAAATCACTTAAACTCTTAATAGTCTAGGAAGCTCTAAAATAAGGGTTTTTTTGTCCTGGCATATTCTCCTGGGAGATATTGATTCCTTAGGCTGTCTTTACATATTATGTCTTTGAGATCTACACATTTTGCTTGCATGGTAAGCATATTTCCTGTTAATGCTTTTTTTTTTGCTTTTCTTCTAGTGTTTTTTTTTCTGTTTGTTTTTGTTTTCTGTTTGTTTGTTTTTGCATTCCTAGTCTATTGTTCTCTCTTTTGTTTCTTGGGTGAGGTTTGCCATTGTGGATCCAAGTTTTTCTATTCTCCTCATTTTGCTTTTGTTGATGATGATATTGTTGTTGTTGAGGCATTCAGATGTGTCCGACTCTTTGTGGCCCTGTACGTGGTTTTCTTGGCAAAGATACCGGAGTAGTTTGCCATTTCCTTCTCCAGTGGGTTAAGACAAACAGAAGTTAAGTGACTTGCTCAATGATACACAGGTAAAGAGTGTTTGAGGCCGCATTTGAATTTAGGTCTTCTTGACCCTAGGCCCAGTGCCTAGCTGCCTCTATTTTCACTGTACGGGCATAAAATTTGCCTTCAGAATTCTCATTGCTCTTTTAATCTATTCAGAAATAGCATTTTGTGTTCCATGTTCTCCTCAACTGCCACAGGGACCTCTGTCTCATCAAGTTTTGGATCATTTTTCTTCATTTTGCAGTACTAGATCTAGAGGCTGTATTTCCTTCAGTTGTTACTGTGTGTGTATACACACACACACACACACACACACACACATACATACATATATTATACTGTATATATGTATATATACTGTATACATATGTGTATGTATGTATGTATGTATGTTCACATTCAAGGTCTTTGAGATTTCTTCTTCCTGGAATCTTTGATAATTCCAGTCTTTTTTTCCTCATTTTCCTTATTGCTTACTTCTGATTCTTTTCCTTTTGACTCTGGTTTCACTGGAGGCTAGATCTCAAAGTGTCTCAACCTCCTGACACACTGAAACATTCATAGATCACCAGCCTATGTCTCTGTCCCAATCAATTTTGGGTGGTCAGAACTTGCTCCAGATGGGTGTTGTGCTCTTCCCTCAGTCTTGGTGGAGTGCTGCACAGCTCCTCATAGGCACAGTGTCCTGTCCGAGTGATTTGTCTGCTCTGTGTTCCTTAGTTCTTTGGCCCTGCACAGGCAGTTCAGAGACTACTAGCACCAGCAGTTCAGAGTCTGCTGGTACTGGCATTTCAGAGCAACCACTAGTTCAGAATTTTGTAGCATTGGTATTTCCAGGTTGTAGCCCTTGGCAGTCTTTTGCTCTCAAAGACTGTGACCAAGGTGGCTGCAGAGGCCCAAGGAAACTTTCACAGCCTGAAGCTGTGGTATCTCTAGCACCAGAAAGAAGGAAGGGGAACCACAGCATAGGGGTGGGTTTTGATATAAGGCTGAGTCATGTCTTTGGGTCTACTACTACAACTTTGCAGCTGGTACCAAGAGAGGTGAGAGAAGGGTGCTAAGTGAGCTCATGGTGAGTTATTGGGTAGGGGTTTCTTTTTCTTAACTTATTTTTCATTCTTAGTGTCCTAGACCATGGAAATAGCTGAAGTTGCTTTATCTTTGGGGGAGGTTTGAGAGTTTATGGAGTTCAGAAAAAAATACCTAGTGTGCCATTTTTTTTCCTTCCATGACCTGGAAGTTTGAAAAGTTTATTTCTACATAGGTTAATTTTATTTTCCAAAGCCTTTTCCTAACCTTTTGGGAGAGAAAGCTTCTTTTTTCTTTTATTTTCTTAATTGAATTTATGATCTCATTGGGATAAATATTTCCTTCTCTGAGACAGATTACAACCTCCTCCATCCCATGTATTTTTATTCTATCCAACTCTTTTCCATCTTTCCCAAAATCCTTGAATGTGCATCTCTTTAATTGACTTCAGGCTTTCTCGTGATTCTCTTAATATTTCATGGGTATTAGTAGAGTCATGCTGCAATCTGTTGTCCTTCACCCCTTCACCCTATAATTAAGGACAGTAAGGTGAAATCTGAAGGAAAAAATGTACCCAAACTGTTAAAAAATATAAAATTTTCTGACATTTTATGACAAATGTCATATATATATATATATATATATACATATATATATAAAAATTCCCAAATCTAATAAAGACAACATAAAAGAGGAAATTACAGGCCAATCTCACTTATGAATTGAAATACAAAAATTCTAAGTAAAATATTAGCCAGTAGAATATTGTTATTCTTTGTAATGTACTAAAATAATTATTTACTATTAACAGGGAGGTTTACTCCTCCAATATAAGATTGGTAAAATATAATGAAAAGGAATAGTATAAATAGTACAAAATCACATTAATAAGAAGATATTAAGAATCATATCATTATCTCAATGGATATTGTGAACACATTCAATAACACTCAACACCTACTCTCTATTAACACATATAAGAATCAGTACCTATTCTTTTCTCATCTCCCTTAATGCTAGTGCCTTCCTTTTGCAGCTTATCTCTAATTTATCTTGCATCTATCTTGTTCACGTGTAATTTTTGTATATTATCTTCTCTATTAGGCTGAACTCTTTGAAAATAAGGACTATATTTTGCCTTTATTTCTACTTCAGTGCTTAGCAAGTGCCTGGCACATAGGCACTTAATAAATGCTTGTTGACTGATTAAAAATATTAAAAAATATTAGGTATAAAGGATTTCTTTCTTAACATATTTAAGAACAAAATCCCACATTGTAATTAATAATGGAGAATTACATTCATGGCCTTTAAAGACAGGAACAAGGTAAGGATATATGCTGTGCTACTTCTAATAAACTCTTTTGACAAAGAGGCAACAGATGCAAGATGCAGAATGAGACAAATATTTTTGGACATGGACAATGAGAGAACTTGTTTTACTTGACTGTATATTTCTTACAAAGGGATCATTTTTCTCTTTTTCAAACATAGTAGGGTGGCAGGATGTAGAGAAAATAATAAATGCTTACAAATTGGAAAAAATTAAAATTTGAAAATTGAAAGACTTAAAAATAAAAATATGTAAAAAGTGTTAACAAAAGTGAATACTTAGAAAATCTAGGAAATCAGCCAAAAATGATCAGATATGATATGAGTTTAGAAAAAACCACAAACTATAAAATAAGTCCATAGAAATTTATTGTGTTCTCACACACCAGTAACACACAGCTAAGAAATTCAATTAAAAAAATTCTATTTGTGATACCGGACTTTCAATAAGACAGCTCCTGCTGAGGATCAGATGACATTGTCTATTGCACTAACTACAGGAATTTGGAGGAGGAGTCAGACACATGGTCCCTACCTGTGAGTCAAACTCAATTATCCTGGCTGTTTTTATAAAGTGCATTTTGCCAGCCACCATATAATAATAGCACCACATTTTACTATGTTGTGGTGAAGAAAAGTGCTTTGTATCAAAATAATTATAATGGGCTATGCAAATGTAATTTACCACTATTACTATTACTACTCACATTATTATTCTCATACTTTGTTTTTCTTATATATTGATAGGGTTTAGATAGAAATGATCTATAAATACATTGCTATTGTGCTATTCTTTTATATTTAATGTTCTATGGATTATTGCATAGGTGTATGAAATGACTCTGTCATAATTAAATAAGAAAATTGGGATAAAAACATATTTTTAGGCACGCTGAAAGCATTCTTGGGACAATTAGGAGATAGGTCTAGAGGGATGACATAATCAAGTGTCTGCAAAATGTGTACAGAGTAAAAGGATTAAATATACTAGCATCCAGTAAACATTTCAACTTTTTGCATTTTTAATAACATCCATTATGTTCTTTTGCTTCAATCACTTGTTTCTTATGATTTGGTACTAAGTTCATAAGATTTTTGACACTTTTTAAAATTCTTCATCATGAAAGAACACTTTTGTCATGTTTGTGGTTTATCAAAAATAAGAAAAAGTTTATTTTTTCAAGTCTAGTTATAGGTTCCTTTTTTCTACTTTCTTTTCTTTGGAGACTCCATCTTCCTGTATCTACCAGGCTGGAAGTGCAATGGCCACTCAGGTTTGATCCAACCACTAAAACATAGAAGCTTAAGACTTACGTAGTCATGCAAAACATATTTTCACATTAGTCAAGTTGCGAAGAAAAAGCAAAAAAAAAAAATTGAAAAAAAACAAAAAACAAAACCCATGGCTCATTCTGCACTGAGTTCATCAATTCTCTCCTTGGAGGTGAATAGCATTTTTCATCATGAGTCCTTTGGACTTGTCATGGATCACTATATTGATCAGAGAAGCTAAGTCTTTCATAGCTGACTATTGTTACAATATTGCTATAAAAGAGAAGAATAAAATAGGTCTACTTGAGATACAAAATCCAGCACTCAGCTGACAGGAAAATAACTAAAGGTAGTGAAACCAGTTCAGTCTGGTTTCATTTGGCCAAGGTCAGACATCCTGAGTCAGCTTAGTATCTATAGAGGTACACATGCATAAACAACGCTGCCAGAAAATGAAACCATAGCCATCCAAAATCTTATTATTTTCATTACCACCACCACCATCATCATTATTAGACTATCAACTATCGTTACAATTCATTGCTTTCTTATAATGCCTTTTCCACAAATGAAAACTCTGATTCTTGTTAAAGAGCAAATTTATAAGTAAAATAAAATCTTTCCCCAAATTTCGCAAGTCAAAAGCTTGAACAAACAATATATCAGTTGCTCAGTGTTTCTGATTAAAAAAAAAAGCAGCTGTTATTAGGAAAATACTTGTTCTGGTAATCAGGTTTAAGGAAAAGAGGGATAAGAATGTACATAAAGTCACTTTTTGAGCTCAAGTAGTAGATGAAATATGGAGAAAATCTTTCCTCTCTTTTCCTCCTCCAATTAAAACCACTGAAGTAAAAAAAAAACCAACAACACTTTATAAGTTCTTCAAAAGTTCAGAAGAAGTAAAAAGTCAATCAGATATTTATTGATTATCTCCTATCTGTAAGGCTCTCAACTGGTAAGAAAGCACTTTACATATGTTATCTTCACAATTACTCTGTGAGGTAGATGTTATTATATATATATCTATTTTACAGATGGGAAAATTGAGATCAATCTTTCTGACTCCAAGTCTATGCACCACACCATCTAGTTGCCATAAAATACATATCTAACCTCAAGGAACATGCAGTCTAGTTGGGGAGACTAGGCATGTAGGTATAGACAAAGTTAAATGATGCTCCAAAAATTAAAAGCAAATATAAGAAAAGGAATGATACAAGTCAGTAAATACTGATGAATGGACAGTAAGAGCTGTAAGCTCAGAAAAGTTAAAAGAAACAATAGTTCATTGAGAATAATCATTTTCCTTGAGAGGAAGGATATTAGGTTAACTGATCTTTAGTCAGGGTAGACTTGTAAAAAGTACATTGAGCTTGGAATAAGAATATATGGTAGGGTCGGACACTTACTAGCTTTGTAGCTGGGGGCAAAGAAAGCATAAACTCGGGAGTGGAGCCAAGATGGTGGAGTAAAAGCAGTGACTTGCTTGAGCTCTCCCCCAAACCCCTCCAAATACCTATTAAAAATGGTTCTAAACAAATTCTAAAGCAGCAGAACCCACAAAAAGAAAGAATGAAACAAATTTCCAACCCAAGACAACCTGGATGGTTGATTGGAGAGGTATATCGCACCAGGCTGGGAGAGAAACACATTCATTACTCAATGTGAGTGTGCAAGTCAAAACAGGTCTCAGTGACCTGGAGCAGGCCTCAGAGGACTGAATCATAGGCAGCTATGGTGGATTCCAGACTTCTCAATCCACAAACAGCAAAGACAACCTAGAAGGTCAGTAGGAAAAGTCTGTGACCACTGAGAAATAGAAGCTAGGTCCCAGTCCCAGTCCTGGCACAGCCCCAGGGCAGCTATTCCCTCCAGAGCTTCCAGCCCACAGACTGAGGGGGAAATGAGTGGCTGATTAGAGAGGGATTGTAGGGATCTCTTTGCTGGTGTTCAGGCAGGATTCTCTTGCTTTGCCTGTGCTTACATCTGGGTCACAGTCTGAGTGGTGATCCTGGGGCAAGGAGGAGTGCTGGTGTGGTGGAGCTTGTGGTGGCGGTAGGGAGAGAATCCTCCTCATAGTTCCAATGCAGAAAAGAGTGCTTATGGTCACTCACAGACCAGAGCACAGTCCAGGAAAGGAGTAAACACCTCGCCTTTGATCATACCACCTTGGAAGAAATGAAAACTTACAAGTCCCTAGAAGTGTCTCTGAAAACAGCTGCACAAAACCCCTGAAGTTTGGGACAGTATGCCCTCCACACTGGAAGCAGAGCCCTACCTTAACGAAGAGTTTAAAAGTCACATAACTGGCTGGGAACATGATGAAACAGCATAAAAAAACTCAGACTATAGAATCTTACTTTGGTGACAAAGAAGATCAAAACGTACAAGCACAAAAAGACAACAAAGTCAAAGCTCCTACATCCAAAGCCTCTAAGAAAAATATGAATCAGTCCCAGGCTGTGGAAAAGCTCAAAAAGGATTTTGAGAAGCAAGTAAGAGAAGTAGAGGAAAAATTGGGAAGAGAAATGACAGTGATGCAAGAAAATCATGAAAAACAAGTCAATAGCTTGCTAAAGGAGACTGAAAAAAATACTGAAGAAAATAACACCTTAAAAAATAGACTAACCCAAATGGCAAAAGAGGTCCAAAAAAGCCAATGAGGAAAGAATCCTTAAAAAGCAAATTGCCAAATGGAAAAGGAAGTCCAAAAGCTACTGAAGAAAATATTCCTTAAAAATTAGAATGGAGCAATGGAAGCTAGTGACTTTATGAGAAATCAAGACACTGTAAAACAAAACCAAAAGCAATGAAAAAATAGAAAACAATGTGAAATATCTCATTGGAAAAACAACTGATCTGGAAAACAGATCCAGGAGAGAGAATTTAAAAATTATTGGACTATCTGAAAGCCATGATCAAAAAAAAGGGCCTAGACATCATCTTTCAAGAAATTATCAAGGAAAACTGCCCTGATTTTAGAACCAGAGGCAAAATAGAAATTGAAAGAATCCACAATCACCTTGAAAGAGATCCCCAAAGGAAAACTCCTAGGAATATTGTAGCCAAATTCCAGAGTTCCCAGGTCAAGGAGAAAATATTGCAAGCAGCAGAAAGAAACAATTCAAGTATTGTGGAAACACATCAGGATAACACAAGATTTAGCAGCTTTACATTAAGGACAGGGCATGGAATATATTCCTGAGGGCAAAGGAGATAGGATTACAACCAAGAATCACCTACCCAGCAAAACTGAGTATAATCCTTCAGGGGAAAAAATGGTCATTCAGTGAAATAGAGGACTTTCAAGCATTTTGATGAAAAGACCAGAGCTGAATAGAAAATTTGACTTTCAAATACAAGACTCAAGGAACATGAAGAGGTAAACAGGAAAGAGAAATCATAAGAGACTTATTAAGTTGAACTGTTTACATTCCTGCATGGAAAGATGATATTTGTAACTCATGAGACCTTTGTCAGTATTAGGGTAGTTGGAGGAAAAAATTATATGATGATAGATAGATAGATAGATAGATAGATAGATAGATAGATAGATAGATAGATAGAGGGCACAGGGTGAGTTGAAGATGAAGGGTGATATCTGGAGAATAAAATTAAGGGGTGAGAGAGGATTATACTGGGAGAAGGAGAAAGGGAGAGGTAGAATGGGGTAAATTATCTCACATAAAACAGACAAGAAAAGGCTTTTACAGTAGAGGGGAAGTGGAGGAAGGTGAGAGGGAATGAGTGAATCTTATTCTCATCAGATTTGGCTTAAGAAGGGAATAACATACATACTTAGTTGGGTATCTATCTTACCCTATAGGAAAATAAGGGGGAAGAGGATAAGGGAGCAGGGGGATGATAGAGGGGAGGGCAGATTGGGAGGGGTAATCAGAAGCAAACACTTCTAAGGAGGGATAGGGTCAAAAGAGAGAATAGAATAAATTGGGTGGGGGAAGGGATAGGATGAAGGCAAATATAGTTTTTCACATCATGACTACTATGGAAGTGTTTTGAATGACTACACATGTATAACCTGTATCAATGAGGGTGGGTGGGGAGGGAGGAAGGGAAAAAATTTGGAAATCACAATTTTAAAAACAAATGTTAAAAATTGTTTTCACATGCAACTAGGAAATAAGATATACAGGCAATGGAGTATAGAAATCTATCCTGCCCTAAAGGAAAATAGAAGGGGAAGGGGATAAGAGAAGGGAAGGGGGAGATAGAAGGGAGGGTAGATTGGGGAAGGGGTATTCAGAATGTACTCTGTCTTGGGGTGGGGGGAGGGATGAAATGGGGAGAAAACTTGGAACTCAAAATGTTGTGGAAGTAAATGTTGAAAATTAAAAATAATTAATAAATGTGCAATTTTTAAAAAATAAGAAATAAAAGAAGAATGTTAAAAAAACAAACTCTCAGAACCTCAGTTTCATCATCTGTAAAATAGGTATAGTAATTCTTTCATCATCTCCTTCTAAGGTCCAACTGCATGTCAGTCTGGGTAATATGTGTTGTAAGGCACTATGTAAATATCAGATATTATATTGACAATGCGAAAAGCACTTGTTTTTCAAAGATAAAACAAACGGTAAAACCTTTCTTTAAGAACTTATGGGCTAATTTGTGTGTGTGTGTGTGAGTGTGTGTGTGTGTGTGTGTGTGTGTGTGAGTGTGAGTGTATGTGAGTGAGTGAGAGAGAGAGAGAGAATATTTAATAAGCATTTACTATGTGCCAGGAATTGTGCCAAGTGCTGAGGATATAAAATTAAGCAATAACATCTTCTGTCCTCAAGAAGCTTACATTCTAATGGGGTGAGACAACACAAAAAACGAAGAAGGAAAACAGGGGGAGGCATGCCATAACATGATGAGAAGATGTCAAGAGAAGAAAGCTTATCTATCATAGGGAGTAGAATGCAAGGTTCTGGTGGGAGGGAGATGAGAATGATGGCTGGATTGCAAACGGAATGATGAAGAAATAGGCCAGAAGCTTCCATCTACAGAAAATAGGAAAAGCATTGAACTTGGGAATCAGAAGAATTGGGGTACAATCAAATTTTGGCTTTCCTATCTTTATTAAGTAATTTAAGTTCTCTGGGCCTGGTTCTTCATCTGTAAAATGAGGAAATTGGACTGGACATTAGATTAACTTACACTGCTAAATCTTATGATCCTATAAGTGGGTTCAAATCCAAACTCTATCCCTTACTGGCTTTAGGCAAGATCTCCAAAGTGCCCCCCAAATCTAAATTCTATGATCCTGTGATACCACTTTGGTACTTTGATGGAGCAGTAATTTTATCAATGTGATCCAACAATGGCCATTCAGTACCTCCATAATTTCTTAACCTATTTGACTCTTGGCCATGTTTTCCCATAAATTCATCACAGGAGAGTAACCCTGAATACCATCCATTTGTTCCTTTTTATTACCTTAGGAGAAGACATCAGCAGTTATCCACCTATATGCTAATTTTTTTAACCTCCTATACAATCTTTTAAAGAATATTTTCTATATATGTAGCAGGTAACTTTGATGAAAACATAAAGAAGGAACAGCAAGCTTCCACAGAAAATTTCTACGGGTTATTTTCATAAGTGATTTTTTGATAACATACCACATCTTTATTGTTATACTGAGGGATGCAGAGATAAGTTCCTGATGTGTTTATTAACCTAAGAAAGCATTTGACTCATAGCCTTGATACAATCTGAAGGCTGTCCTTGAGTATCTTCACATGTACATAAAATCAGAAGATTATAACAAATGATACTTAGAGATATTTAATAAATAATCCATTTAATCTTAATATACAGATAGATAATAAATAGGAAAATATAGGCTTTAATTATACATGCACATATAATATACGTTTACACATACGTATAGTTATATTTAGGTACGTGTATGTACACATATTTAAAATAATACATCTACAGATATGTATAGATACATACATACATATACAGATACACACAGAAGCAGCTAGATATTTAAAGGAAGCTAGGTGGTATAGTGGATAGATCATTGGGTCTGGAATCAAGAAAACCTGAGTTTAAATCCAACCTCATACATTTACTAGCTGTGTGACTCTGAACAATTCACTTAACCTTTTTTCTGACTCAGTTTTCTCATCTGTAAAGTAGGGATAATAATAGCACCTCCCTCCTCCCAGTGTTTTCATGAGGATAAAATTAGGTAATCTTTGTAAAACTCCTTTGCAAATCTTTAAACACTATAAAGTCCAGTTATTATACACACACACATTATAGAATCACAGAATCTCAAAGTCAGAAGCAACTTCAGAGGTTATCTAATCTAAATTATGTATGACTAAGATCCCTTCTCCAACATCCAAACTTTGGTTCTTTAATGAAACAGAACCTATCATTTGGTGGTTTCTGATAAAACCAGGTTTGCATGTCACTTCCTGGCCATTTCCAATCCATGCCACCTACACTCTAGTCATCACCTTCATAATCCTAATCCCTCTCAACAGAACCTGGATTCTGACCTGAGCTCTGATAAATGAGCAAGCTTTTATTAAAGGATTACTATATGCCATGTACTGTGCTACATTATGCTAATACAACTGCAAGTAAAAGAAAGCAGTGCTTGCCCTCAAGGAGTTTACATTCCAATAGGGGGAGACAACATATAGAAGGCAGCTAAAAAGAAGGACGGAGCTAGAACCCAGGTGGGGACATGGTAGAGAACCTGGAGGGGAAGGCATGGAACTGGGAAAGAAGTAAAGGAGTAAGTATAGCTGGCTTGGGCATATACTCAAAATGGAGTTCTTAGAGAAACTTCTCAATCAGAGGGCTACAGGGGCAGAGGTGAGATTTCATCTTATCTGTGCCAGAAGAGAGGCCTCCACATTACTTCCTAGACATTTCAAAATCATGCTACCACCATTCTCTTTCAAGATTCCTAGATATACTTTTATACACATCACTAATAAAAAATTATAACAAACACAGGACTAAGGACAGATCCTTGGGATACTCCAGGGACTTAGAGACTGCCTCTGAGATTGAGGCAGAACCATAAATGGCCCAGAGACTCAAATGACCAATTCAAGACAGAGAAATAAGAATTTGATTGTACCCAGGTTTTCTGACTTCCAAGTTCATTTCCATTTCTATTATATCACACAAACTAATCTTCCTGGCCATCTCTTCCTATTTGTTCAGTAACTTCTGTCATTCAGTCAGACTCCTCATGACCCCAATGGGGGCTTTCTTGGCAAAGATGCTAAATTCCAGTTCCTTCACATATTTGTAGTAATAATAATAATGATAACAACAATAAAAATAATCACTAGCATTTATAAAATGCTTTACAATATTATCTCATTTGATCCTTACAACAACCCCATGAGGCAAGTGCTATTATCATTCACATTTAATGAGAAACTGAGGCAAAAGAGGCTAAATTATTTCTCCAAGGTCACACAGCTAGTACCAAAAATCTTTTTTGTTCAGTTGTTTTTCAGTCATGTCTAACTCTTCATGATCCCATTTGGGGTCTTCTTGGCAAAGATACTGGAGTGGTTTGCCATTTCCTTCTCCAGCTCATTTTACAGATGAGGAAATCAAGGCAAATAGAGTTAAGTGACTTGCTCAGTCACAGAGCTAGTAAGGGTCTAAAACCAGATTTGAACTCAGGAAGACTCATCTTTTTTTAGTCCAGGCCCAGCACTTTATCCACTGCAACACCTAGCTTAAAGAGTACACTAAGACGTTTGAGACATGTGGTATGCCTATATCATCCTCCTTATCTATGTTTCCAACAACCCTGTCAAAGAAGGAAATGGGGTTAGTCTAGCATGACTTACTTTTGATGCAGTCATATACCATTGTAATTGCTACTTCCTTTTCTACATGTTCAACAACTATCCTTTTAATGATAAAATCTAGAATATTGAAAGGAATGAGGTATGGGAGATAGTTGACCTCAGATTAAGAAAGATATGAGTTCATGTCTTGCCTCTGATACTGGCTGTGTGATTCTGGCAATGTTATTTATTGACTCAGTGGTCTAAGCTACTTTCTAAGACTACAAACTGAAGAAAAATTGAAGATCTTCATTGCTACAAGGATATCCTGAGAATTCCTTATATAGATGTAGAAAAATGGATGGATATCTACTTATCTATATCTACATTTAAACATACTTTGACATTTTGATTCCTCATGTATATATACACATTTGTATGCCTATACACATATATACATACATGTATATATGCACATATACATATATAAGACCAAAATCAATGTAATATATGTATGTATATGTATTTATTCACCATATTGAGGTTTTGGTTTTGGTCAGCATAGTGGAAGGCAATCCTGCAAAGAATTCAAATAAAAGCAAAGCACATTGGTAACGTTCCCATTTGTATATGACACTGCATTAACTCCATTGAGCCCTGGAATATTATTTATTAAGTCTTTTCAATGAATAGTGATAATTATAACTGATATTTATGTAGCATTTTAAGGTGTACAAAAAATTTATGTTATCTCATTTGCTCCCCACAACAGAAGTAGACACTACAATTATTGTTTTCCCCATTTTAAAGATGAAAAAATTACGAATAGAGCTAAAGTGACTTGTCCATAGTTGTAATGTTACTAATCACCAGAGGTATGATTTGAACCCAGGACTTTCCTGACTTCAATATATTCTTTCTACTCTACAGCACTGCCAATGCCCACAATTTTATTAATCTAATCATCTACACTGAGAAAACAAAGTAAATTAAAAAATGCATACTGCCCAAGCAGCCTGTTGATCTAGTGTATCAATATCGAATCCTAGATCTACACCACAGATGGATAATGATCTGGGCCTAGAATTTGGTAGGAGGAGAATAATAAACTAGATTGCATTTGGGAAATCGTGTGGTGATTTCAATGATCCCAAACTGCTTGCTGCTGCAAAAGCCCATCTGTTTGACACTAATAGTCTCCTAGAAATGCAATACGGTAACTGTGGAGCACCATGATCTCCAAAGATTTAAAAATTACAAATAACCCAAAAGGCAATGGAAAGACGCATGGTGGGTGTAAAGAGGCTGCAACAAGTTAACAAGGACAACTCAAATACTCAGAAACTCATAAAAGACATTATCTGAGTTTCTTTATGAGAGACCTCTGCATATGCATCAAGGCTCTGATAGAACTATGAGAAGAGAATAAACAGCTTTTATAAATCATTTTTAAATGATTTTAGTCATAGTTACAAAAATGATTATGAAGAGCAATAAGTGAAAAATGTCGCTATGTTTATTTTTAAGGTATTTTATTCAGAGCTTTTTCACATCATAAAAATGATGAACAATGGATACAGAGCACCCTGAATGATATGCTAGTAACTCTATTTATAATAGCAACAAAAAAGAGTAACTACTTGAATAATAACTTGCTCATGGATGTAAGAAATTTATTCAAATAAAATTGTAAAGCTATAATGGAAGAGATACAAAATTGATAAAATGATCTTCATTTTGGAGTCAGAAGTCTTGAGTTCAAGTACCAGCTCTTCCAAAAACTACTTTGTGACTTTGGCCGAGTCACTTAACCTGTCTGGGCCTCAATTTCTTCATCTGTAACAGGAGAGTTGGACTAGATGATGCCTAAGCTCCCTTGCTAATCTAAATCTGTGATTCTATGAGAGACATACTATACTGAGGGACCTAATGGAGGGATTAAAGTTTTACCAAAGTTAACTTAAAGATATACAGCAATACCAACTAAAATCTATTTGGGAGGGTTTTTTTTGAATTTTACAAATTCATAGTGATATTTATCTGGAAGAATAAGGGAGCAATATTACCAATTTTTTTTAATGTTTATTCATTTGACTTTATCAGATTTCAAAACATATCACAAGTAGGCTGGAAGAATTAGCAAACAAAAAAAAATTTTGCCACAAAAAGTTATTAGGGTGACAGGGATACTCAAGACATAAATCTAGACAAGTAGAATGCCTCCAAAACATGTACAAGCAAAGCCTTAGACAAAAATAGAGCTTCAATACAAATTCAACTATGATTACTGAAAGAAATGTAGCAAGAGTTAGGGAGAAAGTTTTTTAATATTTTTATAAATGAAATTATAATATTAAGGAAGGAAATTACATAGTTCATGTTGTACCTGAAATGCAAACCCAGCCTCTTAATACTCTTTATTTCAGTGCTTTTTATGGAACAAAAAGTGTTGCTATAAATGTTTTTGTACACATATGTCCTTTCATTCTGTCTATGAGCTTTTGGTGGTATATGTCTAACAATAACATTGCTGGATCTAAAAGTATGAATAGTTCAGTAGCTTTTTGGTAGAGTTCTAAATTGCTTTCCAGAATGGTGGTACCAACCCACAATTCCACCAACACTTCGTTGGTGAATCTGCCATTCGTTTGGTCCTCAAAAATACTCTTTCCACTATTCAGGTTACCTTTTTTGGTGTCCATCTTCACTTTAACAAGACAACATGAAAAAAAAACCCATTAGCTCTGGAGGTAGAGTGGGTCCAAATGCTGCCTCTGACATTTGCTTCCTCCCTGTGTGACCTTATTTCAGTCCCTTAATTTCTCTTGGTCTCTAGTTTCCACATCTGTAAAATGAGGGAGTGGAGCTAGATGGTCTCTCAGGTCCCTTTTGTCTTTGAATCTATGATCCTATGCTCTTTTGGAGCAAATGCGAATTATTTGGGTTTGATTTTTAAAATCTTTTCCAACCTATGTCCAAACTTCCTTCCCAGGCTTATTATACATTATTTCCCTCCAAGAATTGCATATTCCAGTTAGGCTGGGTGACATTCTTGCTGTTCGTTACACATCAATTTTCCCCTCTCTGTACCTCTGCATGGGCTTTCTCCCAAATCTGGTCCATACTCCTTCTTTCTTCCATTTCTTAGACTTCTTACTTTCCTTCAAAGATAGCTCTAGCATCATTGCCTAAATGAGACCTTTCCTGATTAAGCTACCCTAGTGGGAGCTGCTGCTAATGCCACCTCCCAAAATGACCTTGTATGGATTTTACATAGATTTGTGATACTGATAGGTATTACAATGTTGTCTCCTCCAAAAGAATGTAAGCTCCTTGAGGATAGAAACTTTTCATTTTTGTCTTTATACTCCCAGCACCTAGAACAATTCCTAGCAATGTGCAACCATGGGATAAATTCTTATTGACTCATTAATTGTTCGATCAATTGATGCTATATTTCATATTGCACATTGTATACCTGATAAATTCCAAATACAATTCCCAACATGGTGACTTGCATATGGTAGATGCTGAATAAATGTTTGTTCAATTTAATTCAATTCAAAGGGTCAAAAAATTTAAACAAAAAATGTATAGGGGAAAAAAACTAGAAGAAAACAAAATAATAGCGTATTTATTTCAGTTGTGGAGGGGAGATAAATTTACAGCAACTGAGAAAAAAAATACAGTCAGAAACAAGATCAGTATGTTAGAAAGTGTAAAAAAACATTCTGAATAATGATAATAGTAAAAAATATCAGAATAATAGCTACAGAATGAAGGGGAAACATGCCACAAACAATTGATAAATACCTACTACGCAAAATAAAGAGCTACAAAAATATAAGGCCAATAAATAGATTCTACCCAATTAGTAGTTAAAGGAGATGAACAGTTTATGCCTGAGGAAAAACAGACAGAAAGTCATCTTGAGCCTCACCAAAATACAAATTAAAATAACTTTCAGGTGCCATTGTACACAGATTTAACTACCAATAACAAATAAAAACAGTAACACTATAACATGCGGCTATGAAGAAACAGATATATGCTGTCATCGCTAGGGTTATGTTAATCTGTGTAGTCCTATTAGAAGACCTGTAAAACCGTTTATACACTTTAATCTTGTAATTCTACTCGGGGTTTCTACCCAGTAGAAAGTAAGCTCTTTGAAAGCAGACACTGTTCTGTTTTCATCTTTGAATGTTTAATAAATACTTATTTAATTGAAATTACTCCCCACACTAACCAAAAATGCTCCACTTTGAATATGTTTCTGCTTGCATTTCTAGGTAAATGATGCCTATACATAGGAATATTCATATGAAACAATGTTGTTTTAAAAACAGAACACAGGAGAGTACATTGGTACTGATTCTGAATATACAAAAGTCATTTACCGTTATCCTATTATGTTGCTTAATTTCCTAATACAGAAGAAGGATGAGAGGAAAGGAAAGGGGAAAGGGGAAAAGGAGAAAGGAGAAGGGGAACAGGAAGGAGAAAGAAGGAAGAGAGAAGGGAGAAGGGGAAAGGGAGAAAAGGGAAGAAATGAGAATGGGGGAAATGAAGGAGAAAGCATAAAGGCAGGAAGAGAAAATAAGCTGAGAAAGGGAGGGCAACAGTAGAGGAGGGGAGTGAAGAGGAAGTAAGATTAGGAAATTAGCAATCAGTCATTTTAATAAGTACAACAGAAGATACAATGCATTTATAAATTTCAATCAAATATTCAATCAAAGTATTAATGTCTACTATGTGCGAGGCAATGTACTAATCAATGGGGATATGAAAAGAGGCAGAAGACAATTCCTGCCCTCAACGAGCTCCAATCTATGTATATATGTGTGTGTGTGTGTACACACACACACACACACACACACACACATCAATCAATAAACAATTATGAAGTGCCTACTATATGCCAGGCAATGTGCTAAGTATGTATAAATACGTGTGTATAAATTGTGTAAATATCATTATTTAGAGGTATATGTCTTGGTCTATGTCACATTAAACCACAGAAAAGCTTTTATTAAGATATAAATATCTCCTCTCTTGATCTCTTTAATTGTCAGTAATTACCAGGTAGGGCTGCTAGGTGGCACAGTGGATAGAGTACTGGACCTGAAGTCTCAAAGACCTTCCTGAGTTCAAATATGCCCCAGGCTAGCTGTGTGACCCTGGGCAAGTCATTTAACCCTGTTTGCCTCAGTTCCTCATCTGTAAAAGGAGCTAGACAAGGAAATAGCAAACCACTAAAGTATTTTTGCCAAGAAAACCTAAGAGGGGTCACATAGAGGCAGATAGGACTGAACAGCAAACAACAAATTCCCAGGTAAAAAACAAAATTCGTTGTGAAAACAGTACTAGACTTCCACAAGCAGGCCCCAATTAAAGTCTGAAAGTAATGTTTCCAAGTAGGTGCCGGAAAAAAAAAAAGATATCCTTAGCCCAAGGATCATTAAGGACTGACCATGAAATAAGTTGAGTAAACTCCAATACATGGGTCTGGGGTCAGACACGTAAGGAATAAACTATTTGAAACCTGGCTAGTACATCAGGGGATAGGAGAGTGAAAGTCATTTCAGCTTCTACTTGCTGACCATTTTACATCATAACTTTGGGACTTCTGACCACGTGCCTAGTGTGCATCTTTGGTGACGTACCTCCACCCTGACTACACTCCTGTTGCTTAATTCCCTGACACACTAGTGGGGAAGAGAGCCCCATATACACAAAAAATAATGATTAACAATAAACATAACAAGAGAGGTATAGTGGATAGGCAGCCAACATTGGACAGAGCTGGTCCAGGTCCTGCATCTGATATATCCTGGCTTTGTGGCCTTGTATAAGTCACATTAACCTCTTCGTGCTTCAGGCAGCTCTCTAAGACTATAAGATGAACAACTGCTGATGCGAATTAATTGAGAGAATTTCTTTAATGGTTGCTCCCTACACTGATAAAAATCAAAGAAATAGATTAAAAAACAAGACAATATAACAGTTGTCACAGGGGAGTAGTACATGATTAATCACCAAAATGAGGACAACAGAAGAGTTCTGTGAATTCAGAGGAGACAGAAATCATTCTGAGCAGAGGAGACTCTACCATGATTTAAAGGGTGTATGGATTCAGCAAGGTGTCAGAGTTAGGGAGGACATTTCATTTCAGGTGGGAAGAATTGTGATGAACAAAGAGTGTATTTGGGGACGTTTGTCAATTGCTGATTGATCAAGCAACTGATTAATAAAAATTACCTCATTAATCTTGTCCATATTTCTGCAAGGTAAATATCATTACCATTTTACAAAATGGAGAGATGCAGTCTGGCAGTCTGGCTTGTAGAGAACTACAAGCAAAGCCAGGAAGATCTGGGTTCAGGTCTTGCCTTGGACACATACTAAACTGTGTGATCCTGTACAAGCCACTTGTACTCGAGTTTAAACAACTCTCTAAGATTACACATTTCAAATATGGTTGTGAAAAGACTAATATCTATCAGCGTTTCCCCACAATTTGGTTCTTCATCTTCTTCTTTTCTTTTTGCAAGGCAATTGGGGTTAAGTGACTTGCCCAGGGTCACACAGCTAGTAAGTGTCAAGTGTCTGGTCTGAGACCACATTTGAACTCAGATCCTCCTGACTCCAGAGCAGGTGCTCTATCCACTTTGCCACCTAGCTGCTCCAATTTGGGTCCTTTTTCTTGCATTAAGTGGTCCCAGGACCTGACTGACCTTGTTTTCCCTTACTCACAATATGGGATGGACATAAGCCCCTCCTTCTTCCTCTCTGCAAAGGGGATTAGCTATAGAAATGGCTAATAGGAAACAGAAATAGAAGACAAAACTATGCTCAGTACCTGATTGGCTCTGGCTTCCTCAAGCAGCTTCCTGATCACTCAAAAGCATAAAAGGTCCTAGCCACATGAGCTCTGTTCTCCTCTTGAGGTGGTAGATTTTTGACTGCCATGGGAGTTATCATATCCTTTACCACAACCTGTCCAGATAAGCAGATGTGTTTCTATATGGAGATGAAACAGGACACATCCAGAAAAACTAAGGGCCACTATATCCTTGTTAAATACCTTTTGTCAGCCATTCATTACTTGCCAGAGCTTCATTTCATCTCAACATCTAACTCTTATACCTGTCTCCAACAAAGGTGCTGACCTGCATCAGTAGAGGGAATTTCCTCACCTGGGAGATCCCCTAAGCCAATTAAATTACAAATATAGTCCCTGTCCCTATATACAGATGGGATCATTGAGCTAAAGTAGAAATGAGTTGGTGGTAAAACCTTATAACCTCTTAAATTTAGTCTTCTAGTCTTGCCTAGAAAACATATGAGGGCTAATTTGTCAGCCTTTTTTTTCACAGTTTGAACTACTTTGCTAGGGACACAATTAATCAAGACTTGGCATGACACAACAATTTTGTACTGGTGTGTGAGAGAGTGTCTACAATTTACTTATTCAAATGAATTGATTTTGCTTACTATTACATCACCTCTCCTGTAAAGGAGAGCCGCAAACATTTTGAGAAATGAATTGAAAGACTGTCTAACTGTGGTGCAACTTCTCTAAGAGCCCCTCTATGCTTTAGCGAAAGGCTTCCCCCCTCCCCTTTCCTCTTCGGTAGGTTCTTGCAGCCGGGCTCCCACAAATTACAAAAGACATCCCTCTGATTCCCACAGCAATAATGCCTGAAGCTGAGAAGGGGTCTTTTGCCTCTTCAGCAGTGAGTACCTATCCAGAAACTGCTCAATCAGAAAGCCAATTTTTTCCTACAATGATACCAGTTAAGTCTTGGCAAGGCAGACAAAAAGAGCAGCCAAACTTTCAAGAATCTTCATTTGAAAAGCACAGCCACCTCCAGTCTTCTTACACAGTGGAGAGATGCACTTAAAGGAGAATCTCAGCTAGTGAACTGCTTCAAAAAAGAGGATTAATTTTCTTCATTTGCACAGGCTCTGCTTTATGAGGTGCATCACTTACTCTACTGCCCTTACAGAATGAAGTTGGAATCCCTAATCACCTCCCTAAGTCCTGCTCTTAGGTGAGAACAATCAAGGGAGTGATCATCTCAGCTGTAGGACAAGCACACAGTTTTAAGTTTATAGGATCATAGTTTGGGAACTGGAAAAGGCTTTGGAGGCCACTTATTCCAGGCCCCATTGTTTAACACTTAAGAAACTTAAGTGATGAGAGGTTAAATCACTTGCCCAGCAAGACAACTAGTAGGCATCTGGGGCAAAACCAGAATCCAGGTCTTCTGGCCTCAAAATCTAGAACTCTCTCCACCCCGGGTTCTCTGACTCCAATTCTTCCCATTTTTCATTGAACCACACTGTCTCCTCTGGATTGCTCTCTTTTCTTGTCTCCACACAAGTTCCTTTCATAGAAACATTGGCCATCAAGGTACCCTCCAACTCTCAAATTCTATGATTCTATGAAGTTGGACTAAATTATCTCCAAGGTCTCATCTAAGTCAAAATCAATGGTCCTATCAACCACCAAATTCCAACTCTTCATCTCTAAAACTATCTTTCCCCTGTAATGAGGACAGGTCTCCCTGACTGCTACCCCATCATGTATGAACCCTGGGAGCAAACACAGTGTGAGAGACTTTCAAGGATGGAGCTCCCCATGCAGAAAACATTCATCACAGCACCCCAGGAAGGATGAGGGAAGCCAAAATCCATGAGCCCTCCTTGCTGACTGCCTGAGAATAAACTAAAGGAGCTGATAGAACCAGATAATATCCTGCTGTGACTGCGATGTCTAATTACTGGATGGTTCAAAAATTAGACAAGAGATGCTGCGTGGTTTCATCTTCCCCACCCTTCCTGGCCCCAAAGATCTTTTCTCTGCTCAAAGGATGGGATATCTTCCCAGGGATTCTGTTCCCACAGCTTTTTTCCCCTCTACTCTTTGCCACCCAAACAGACTTAAATCCATAGAGATCATTTACTCATCTGCTGTAGTGTAACACCTGGATTCAAATCTCTCTGATCATTTGTTCCCTGTTTCACCTTGGGCAAGTTGTTTGCTCACACTCTGGTCTTCAGTTACCTGTTCTATAAAATGAAGTCGCTGAACTAGACAGCCTCTAAAAATACTTTCCATCTCCAGATCTATAATCTATTACTTTAATATTCTAATTCCAAATAGATGTTTTACTTTAAAATGTGTGTTCTTGGAACGGTCTTTTAGCATGTTTCAAATGGAGTTCAAGATGATCTTAGAAGTGCTCCTGGAGACTTAAACCAATTGAGGCACATTTATTTCAAAAATACTGCCCAGTTAACCACAGGAACCCCAGAGTACAGTAAAAAAGCAGGCTGCATATCTGTCTGTAGTCTCAAAGGATCATGGGATCATAGCTTTGATCATAGCCCAAAAAATTCAAACTCATCATTTTACAGCTGAGGAATTGAATAGCAGAGAGACTAAAATGATTTTCTCAGGGCCACACAATTCTTATAAGTGTCTGGGCAAGTCACTTAATCTCTGTGTGCCTAGGCTGATTCATCTGTAAAATGAGGGGGTTAGATTAGATAGCCTTTGGGATCTCTTTCCAGCTCTCTAAATCTATATCATCAAAATTCATTCCCTTCAATTCAGAATTCTACAGCCAAAATCATCTTCCTTTACTGCTGCCATGACTAGAATATCCCAATTGCCTATGTAATAAAGTACAAAATTCATAGCCTATCATTTTAAGTCCTCCACAATCCGGTCCCACCTATATTTTCCCACCTCATCCTTTACCATGCTCCTACTCACTGCATCCCAAACATGCCTTTTCCTACCTCCATGTCATTATTCCTGCCATTCCCTCTTCCTCTAATGCCTTTTCCTCAATCTCTACCTTTTGAAATCCTATCCATAATTTAAGGCCTAACTTAAATACACCTCCTTCACAAAGCCTTCTCTTATCATCCTAAAATGAAAGGAATCTTTCTAATTTGTTTTCCCTCCTTTACCTCTCTCCATAACAGGCCCTCAAGGGCAAGGACTATGCCATTCACTTTTGTATGCCCCATACAACTTATTTTACATATACAGTCCTATTTGATCCTCGGCTATAACTATCCTCATTTTATAGATGACGAAACTGAGGCAGATTAAGTGATGCCCAGGGACACAAAGCTGGCAGGTATCTGAGGTAGTATTTAAACACAGGTTGTCCTGACTCCAAAATCCAGCATTTAATGTACCACATAATGCTGTGCAATCAAAAAACACTTGCAAAATGAATGAGTATAAATGTATGTATGCATAAATGAATGATTTTAGGTTTTGTGCACTTTAAAGAGGAAGCACAGATCTAAAAATACAAATATTAGAAACCTCAAGAGAATCTGCATTTTCTCAGATCGCCCATTTTGTCTTAACTTAGATTCCAATTCCTTAAAGAGAAGGGCTAGTTTTTGTTTCATTCTGTGCCTACCATAGGGATCTATAGATATATTTGTTGAATAATTAATTTCTTAGGAACTGCTTGAGGAAGAAACTATTTTAAAACTGCTAGACCAGAGTTCAGGACTTGAATTCTTACCTTCCCATTTCACACCCCAATTTCTTAGTTTCTCTTAGAATAGCATCTGCTGAACCTGAATAAAAATGATGTTCTTAGAATCATTTTTATTTTATAATTATTCATTACCAATACTGAATTCTCTTATTCTAAGAACTGACATTCTTAGTGTGATGGAAACTGTTTTCCTCTGGGATGACTTAGGAAAGAATGCTAAATGTCACTAAGTTTGAATTTTTTTTTCAACAACAATATCACATTATTTAAAATACACTAATGTGACACTGTGGCTAAAAATTAGTTGGCCAAATTCTCAGGTGTCAAGTTTCTCTTTAAATCGATGAGAAAATTCAAACTTCAATAATGATATTTTAAGAGTGCCTTTGCTGCTTCATGTTGGTTTTGACAAGTGTATTTTGTATCATTGAATATGCTGTGAACAGCAAGGTCAGTGGGACCTTGTTCATTCTGTCCTCCAGTTTAGCATAAATTTTAACTGCACAGATGCTTCATCCAATTGACATTCTCAGCCTTAATTTTGCATTTACAAATTATTGTATTTTTTGGGGGGGCGAGTTAAAAAAATCTGATTGTGCAGTCTCTTCTGACAGGGGCGTCCTGGACCCTGGCTTCCTAGGAAGGGCGTGGAAGACCCCGACCGCCTCAGATGACGGTTACGAGGAGGCTCCGCCTCTAGGGTAGAACAGGGGAGGGGCGCAGAGTCTTACGAGGCTCGGGAGGGGGGTCCTTGAAGTGTATATAACGGGCTGAGAACAAAGGATCGGGGGGATCCTCCACAATAAAGAGCATACGCCACACTCGCGTCCTGTCTGGTCCTTGAGCCCACCTTTCCCCCAGGGTGGGTCCGGAGACGTCCGAAGCCCAGCTCCCAGGGAAGGAGACGTACCTGAAGGGCCCGGCCCGGGTCACTCTTCCTTTCAACATTCTTTCAAAACATCAAGACAGCTGTGTTTCATTTCAATGTACCCTATCCTTAGAAGATTTGGGCAGTCAAGTGTTATACAAAATGCAGATCCTCCCATGGTCCTCTATGAAGAACCTAGGGAAGTCTTTACTGTGCAGGATTTTTACCAAAATCATTGTGGAAATTGTTCTTGTAGACATAAGGTAAAATTGTTCAGATGTAACTTTGGCTAGTTCTCTTAAAGGTGTTAAGGAATTTAAGGGATCTAGAGAGAGAAAGGAAAGAATGAAAATGAAAAAAGAAAGAAAAGAAGAAAAGAAACTTAAGATCTCATAAAGCATAGATTCTCTCACTAAAGTAGAGAATAAAAAGTATCAATTACACTGATATAGATCATCATTTTAAGCATGGCATCAATTTTTATATATTGGAAATACTAATTGTCAATGAGTAGATCAAAAACAAATAAACAAAAAGAATCCTCTTCAGATAGCAAATACAGTCATGTTGGACTTCAATTATAGAAAATTCTATTTTCAGAAAAGTTACAAATAAGAGAGATGAAAGGACTAAGATAAAAGTTTCAACTTTAGTACATTATAATTCTATATTTACCCATCTAATTTAATTAGCTTGAAATTCTTGGCATTTCAATTATTTTTATAGAACAGGAAATTCAATCTCCTTATTGTGTCTTTAGAGAGGTAGAAATAGGTCTGCAGTTGGCATTAATCAATCAAGAACTATATGACCTTAAACCACTTGACATCTCTATGACTCAGTTTCTTCACCACTGAAATTCTTATGATTATTATGATTAATAGGAAATTTTTGTGATTTTTACTGTGAATCTATTTACTCAACACAGGAAGGCATGGAGGGAAATGGAGTACATTACATGATCCATGTCCAAAAAGCCCTTAAACTGTATATATCCTTTCACCCAGAGATGTTGCTACAAAATCGATGCACCAAAGAGATCAAAGAAAAAGGAAAAGGACAACACATATATGCATGTGTGTACATATATATATGTATATGTGTACATATATGTATATATACACATATATATTAGCTCTTATTATAGTGGCAAAGAAATGGAAATCATTTGGGAAATGGCTGAACAAGCTATGGTATATGAATGTGATGGAATACTATTGTACAAGAAGAAGTGATGAAGGGGCTGGCTTCAGAGGAACCTGTGAAGACTTATATGAAACCCCAAAGTTAAGTGAGAAGGACTAGGAAAACAATTTAAACAGTAATGTAAAGACAACTCTGAAAGGCTTAGGAACTTTGATAAAACCAATGAACAGCCACAATTCTAGGGGACTTGTGATGAAACAGCAGCCTACACAAAGAGTTGATGGCCTCCAAGAGCAGAATGAGGCATAAACCACTGGGGTGGAGGAATGGGGAACCTGGCTATGTATTTTGTTTGATTAAACATATTTATAATGGGTTTTCTTTGTGTTATTTTCTCAACAGAGAGGAGGGGGAGGTGGAAAGGAGAGAATTTGGAGCTGAAAACAAGATAAAATTGGATTTACAAAAACATGATTGCTGTTTTTAATGAGCTGTAGTATAGAACAATATGACTATGTAATTAAATACCAAATTTATGTGATAAATGAAGCAAGTATTCCAGGGATTCAAAGAAAAAGAAGGTCAAAGGAAGCTAGAGAAAGTTTTATGAGTAATTGGGACCTGAGCTCTCAATGGAATGATTGGTATGATCAGAGAGGCATCTTCATGTAGTGAATACAGTAATGGACTTGGCTTAAGGAAGATCTGGATTCAAATTCTGCCTTAGCAACTTACTAGGTGTGTGATCCTGGGCAAGTCACTTAACATCTCTATGTTTCAGTTTCTTCATTTATAAAACAAAGAGGTTGGATTCCATGTACTGATAATCTCTTGCACCTCTAGAACATATGATCTTGTGAAGAGACAAAAGTGAGTGGGAAGAACATTTCAGGCAAGAAGAACAAGTCAACAAACATTTATTACTTACTGTGACTGTTCAGACAGCTGAAAATACAAAGGCAAGCATAGTCTCTGCTCTCAAGGAGTTTACATTCTAAGGGAGAAGACAATATGCAAACAACTGTTTACATACAAGATATATACAGCATAAACTGGAAGAAATCTCAGAGGTAAGTAATTAACAGTGCATAAGCAAAATGACAGAGGCAGGAATAGTATGACATTATGACACTGCTATTACTACTGGGAAAGCATTACCCTAATCCCATCCTTTACTTCCACTCAATGTTGGCAAGAGACTATGCACAGGGTCTAACACAAGGTATGTTCTTATTAAATGCTAGTTGATTGATTGATTGATTGATTGATTGGACATTGAAACCTTTGGCCTGCTTTTGGTTGGATCACATTCTACTACCTAATGGAAACAGAAGCCTAATGGTAGGCTATCAAGATGCTTTTTTCTTTGCCCATTCCAAGCCGGGTATTTCGGTCAGTGCTATTATTTAAGACTTAAACCTTCCTTTTTCCCCAAAGTTTTATTTAAAATAATGCTTAAGTAATTCTAGTTTTACTTACTTTATACCATTTGATATTCTTTTCAGTATAATAAGCTTATGTGTAGAGATTTCTAGGGGTAGAGCCAAGATGGCGGAGTAGAGAAAGCACTCAGCCAAGCTCTCCCAACATTCCCTTCCAGCCAACTTTAAAATAACTCCTCAAATTGAATTCTAGAGTTGCAGAGCCAACAAAAGAGACATAGAGAGACATTCTTCCAGCCCAAGATAACTTGGGAGGTCAAAAGAGAGGTCTGTGACATGAGAGTGTAGGCTGGCCTAGAGCTCATGTGGATGAAACACCACTGGTGGGACTAGGTGGTGACAAACACAGCAACAGCAGCTTCAGGAACTCTCAAGCTAGAACTGGTAAAGTGACCTGGCAAGTAGTCAGAAAAAGACAACAGAGGACTCCTGTGCTAGCAATGGTCACAGGACCAAATGCTGTTTGGTAAGTCCATTAGTTATAGCCACTTCTGAGTCTCAGTCCAGGGGTGGAGAGGAGCACTTTAGGTCCAGAGGGAGGAGGAGCCCTGAGAGGCAACTGTTTGGCAAGTCCATTAGCTTTGCACACTTCTGGGTCATAGTTCAAAAGTGGAGAGGAGCACTTTCTGTCAAGAGGAAATAGGAGTCCTGAGGAGCACTATCACTTTTGGTCACAAAGGATTAGGGAATCTAAGGAACAGTATTGTTTGCAATCTCAAGGGATCAGAAGCCTTTCCTGTGTAAGGAACAGAGGATAGATCAGAAAAGTGGTGACCATACCTATCCCTAGTAACCAAAATTTCCAAAATCCAAGAATTGGCTCTGAAAGCAACAGTGAGAAAAAACCGGAAACTTGAGACAGTGCTCTCCCCCCCCCACCCCCATGCTTGATACAAAGCCACTTTTAACATAAAGTTCAAAATCAAGAAATGGTGTGGGGAAAAAAAGAGCAAACAACACAAAAGAACCTGACAATAAAAAGCTACTATGGTGACAGGGAAGATTAAAACTTAAACTCATAAGGAGACAATGAGGTCAAACACAGCTACAAGCAAAGCTTCAAAGGAAAAAATATGTACAAAAATTCACTGATGAAAGTAACTTCTTAAAAAGCAGAATTGGCCAAATGGAATGGAGGTACAAAAGCTTACTGAAGAATATAATCATTTAAAAATTAGAATTGGGGAACTGGAAGCTAATGACTTCATGAAACATTAGGAAACAATCAAAGTCAAAAGAATGAAAAAATAGAAGAAAATGTGAAATATCTCATTAGAGAGACAACTGACCTAGGAAACAGATCAAGGAGAGATAATTTACGAATTACTGGACCACCTGAAATCAATACTCAAAGAAAGAGCTACGACATATTTCAAGAAATTATTGAGGAAAACTGCTCTGATTGCTTAAAACTGGAGTGTAAAGTACAAATTGAAAGAACCCACTGCTTACCTCCCTGAAAGAGATCCCAAAATGAAAACTCCCAGGAATATTATAGTCAAATTCCAGAGCTCCTAGGTCAAAGAGAAAATACTTCAAACAGCCAGAAAAAAACCATTGAAATACCACAGAGCCACAGTCCAGATCACATAAGACTTATCCACTACATAATATTCTGGAAGGCAAAAGAGCTGCGATTTCAATAAAGAATAACCTACCCAGCAAAACTGAGTATAATACTTCAAGAAATAGATATGTAATAAAACAGAGGACTTGCAAGCATTCCACATGAAAATACTAGAACTGAATAGAAAATCTGACTTTCAGATATAACACTCAAGAGAAGCATAAAAAAGGTAAACAATGAAAGAGAACTCATAAGGAACTCAATAATATTAAACTGTTTACCTTTCTATATGGGAAGGTGATACATGTAACTTCCAAGAACTTTATCATAATTAGGGCAGTTAGAAGGACTCTGCATAGAAAGAGGATGGAGGAGTGACTTGATTATGTTGGGATGATGTAAAACAAATGGATAGGTGACAAAGAGGGATGCCCTAGAAGAAGGGGGGGAAATTATCTCACACAAAAGAGGTATTTGCATGCTATCAGAATAGCTTTTACAATGGAAGGGAAAATGGGGGGTGCAACATTTGAACCTCACTCACATCTAAATTGGTTCAAAGAGAGAAATATTCATATATATGTATACACACACACACACACACACACACATATATATAATATATTGTGTATTGAGTGTACACATTCAATTGACAGTAGAAATTTCTCTTACCCAATAGGGAAGGGGATAAAAGAAAGTGGGGGCAATGAAAGGGAAGGCAAATAAAAGAAGGCAATGGTTAGGGGCAAAGCAGACTTTAGAGGAGTGACAATATAAAAAGAGAGAGAAGATAAAAAGAAAAAATAGGATGGATGGAAGTGTGCAGTAAGTAATCAGAACTGTGAATTTAAAAGGATGAGCCCACCCATAAAACAGAAGTGGATACCAAAATGGATTAGAAACCAGAGTGCAACAATATGTTGTTTACAAGAAACACACTAGAAACAGAGAGACACACAAAGAGGTAAAATAAAGAGCAGAAGCAGAATCTATTATGCTTGCGCTGATGTAAAAAAGGCAGGGATAGCAATCATGATCTAGGATTAAGCAAAAATAGATCTAATTTAAAAAGAAAAGCAGGGAAACTACATCTTGCTAAAAAGGCATCATAGACAATAAAGTAATATCATTACTAAACATATATGCACCAAATGGCATAGCATCCAAATTCTTAAAGGAAAAGTTAAAAGCATTACAGAAGGAAATAGACAGTAAAACTATACTACTGGGAGACCTCAACTTTCCCCTCTCAGAACTAGATAAGTCTAATCATATAATAAATAAGAAAGGAGATAAATTGGATCTTAGAAAAGTTAGGTATGATAGATCTCTGGAGTAAACTGAATGGGAAGATAAAGCCCTCAGCTTAGGGCATAAAAACCTCACAACCAAATGCAGAAAAACATAAATACTAAATGCACCCCTTTTAGACCATAATGCAATAAAAATAACATTCAACAGAAACATGGAAGCATGGATTACAAATTAATTGGAAACTAAATAATTCTAAAGTATGAGTGGGTCAAAGAAAAAATCATAGAAACAATCAATAATTTCATTAAAGATAATGACAACAATGAGACAACAGTCTCAAATTTATGGGATACAGCTAAAGCAGTACTTAGGGGAAATTTTATATTGCTAAGCACATACATCAGTAGAGGGAGAGACAGCAGATCAATAAATTGAACATGCAACTAAAAAAACCTAGAAAAAGAATGAACTAAAAAAAAAACAATTAAACACCCAAATAGAAATCCTGAATATCAAAAGTGAAATTAATAGAAGTAAAAGTAAAAAAAAATGAGCTTATAGATGAAACTAGGAGTTCATTTTGTGGGAAAAAACAATAAAATAAATAAAAGATTGGCTAATTGGATTTTTAAAAAAGAAAGAAGCAAACCACCAATGAAAATGAAATTAAAGAAATTATTAGGGATTTTTTTGCCAAATTACATGACAGTAAAATTGGCAGTTGATGAATATTTACAAAAATATAGATTGCCCAGATTAATAGAAGGGAGATAGAATACTTAAATAACCCTGTCTTAGAAAAAAAAAATTGAACAAACCATAAATGAGCTCTCCAAGAAAAAATCCCCAGGACCAGAGAGATTTACAAGTGAATTCTACCAAACATTTAAGGAAAAATTAATTCCAATATCATATAAACTATTTGGAAAAATTAGGTAAAGACAGAGTCCTTCCAGACTCCTTTTATGAGAGGAATATAGTTTTGTACATAAAACAAGGAGAGCAAAATCAGAGAAAGAAAACTATAAACCAATTTCTTTAATGAGTACTGATGCAAAAATTTTAGCAATATATCACAAAGATAATACGCTATGATCGGGTGCATTTATACCAGGAATGCAGGACTTGTTCAATATTAAGAAAACTATCAGCATAACTGACCATATAGCAATAAAAACAACAAAAATCATATAATTATATCAATAGATGCAGAAAAAGCCTTTGACAAAATACAAAACCCATTCCCAGTAAAAATACTAGAATGAATAGGAATCAATGGAGCCTTGCTTAAAAATGATAAGTAGTATCTCATCGTTTTTATCTAAAACAATAGCAACAAGATTAGGGATAAAACAAAGATGTCAATTATCACCACTGTTATTTAATATTGTAGAAGAAATGCTAGCTCTAGCAATAAGATAGGAAAAAGAAATTGAAGGAATAAAATTATGCAACAAGGAAACAAAACTGTCATTCTTTGCACATACTATGATCACATATTTAGAGAACCTGGAGAATTAATCTAAAAACCTAGTTGAAACAATTAACAACTTTAACAAAGCTTAATGCTATCAAATAAACCCACATAAATCATTAGTATTTCCATAGACTATCAACAAAACCCAGGAAAAAAATTCTATTTAAAATAACTACAGATAGTATAAAATACTTGAATGTCTATCTGCCAAGACAAACCAAGGCACTTTTTACACAAATGCAAAGCACTTTTCACACAAATAAAGACAGATCTAAAGAACTGGAAAAATATAGTTAATTTACTTATTCTGGGCCATACCAACCTAACTTCCAAAGAATTATTTTAGAGAGTTAGAAAAAATAATAACAAAATTAATCTGGAAGAACTAAAGGTCAAGAATATCAAAGGAATCAATGAAAAAAAAAACATGAAGGAAAGCACCCTAGTAGTACCAGACCTCAAACTATATTACAAAGTGGTAATCAGCAAAACAATCTGATACTGGCTTAGAAATAGAGTGGTAGATCAGTGGAATAGAATAGTAAATGACCACAGTAATCTACTATTTAATAAACAAAAAAACCCTAAACTTTTAGGACAAGAATACACTATTTAAGAAAAATTGCTGGGAAAATGGGAAAGCAGTTTGGCAGAAACTAGGCATAGACCAACATCTCACACTATATACCAAGATAAGGTTAGAATGGTTAAATGATTTAGACATAAAGGGTCATAATATAAGTAAATTACAAGAGCATGGGAAAATATGCCTATCAGATCTATGGATAAGGGAAGAGTTTATGACCAAACAAGAGATAGAGAGGATCACAGGAAGTAAAACAGATAAGTTAAACAGATAATTTTGATTATATGAAATTGAAAGCCTTTTGCACAAATGAAATTAATGCAACCCAAAATAGAAGGACAACAGGAAACTGGGGGGAAAATATACTACAAGTTAATCGAATAAAGGCCTCATTTCTCAAATATATAGCCAAATTAATAAAAAAAAATGAGCCATTACCCACTTGACAAATCATCAAAGCATATGGACAAGCTGTTTTCAGAAGAAATCAAAGCTATCAATAGTCACATGAAAAAAATGTTCTAAATCACTCCTGATTAAAGAAATGCAAATTAAGACAACTCGGAGATACCACTTCACACCTATTGGATTGGCTATATGAGAAATAAAAAGAAAATAACAAATTTTGGAGAGGATGTGGAAAAAATGAGACACTAAAGGACTATTGTGTGAGTTGTGAACTAGTTCATGCATTCTGGAGAACAATTTGGAACTACACCCAAAGGGCTATAAAAATTGTTCTTTTGAACCAGATCTGTATCCCAAAGAGATGAAAGAAAAGAAAAAAAGACCTATTTGAACAAAAATATTCATAGCAGTTATTTTTGTGGAAGCAAAGAATTAGAAACTGAAAGCATGCACATCAACTGGGGACTGGCTGATCAAGTTGTGGTATATAATTGTGGTGCAATACTATTGTGCTATAAGAAATGATGAGCAGAATGGTTTCAGAAAACATTGAGAAGACTTATATGAACTCATGCAAAGCAAAGTGAGCAGAACCAGAACATTGTGCGTAGTAACATCAGTATTCCAAGAATGATTATCTATGAAAGACTTAGGTATTTTGACTGAGACAATGATCCAAGACAATTTCAAAGAACCTATGTTGAAATCTGCCTCCAGAGAGAGAACTGATGAACTGTGAATGCAGATTGAAGCATACTTGCTTAAAACTTTCTTTAGTTTTCTCCTTTTTTTGCCTGTGTTTTCTTCAGCAACATGGCTAATGTGGAAATGTGTTTTACACGACTTTACATCAAATTCCTTGCTTTCTCAAGGAAGGGGGAGGGGAGGTATGGACTTCGGAACTCAAATTTTTTTTTAAATGAATGTTTAAATTTTTACACGTAATTGGGAAATACTTAACAAGATAAAATATATTGAAAAAATAAGCTTATGCATAATCAGAAGAGAAAGATTTTGAAAAAGTCTCAGGCAAGCATTTTCTTTTTTTTCTTTTTCTTTGTGATGAGTATGGAAAAAAGGATCTGGGAAATACCCCCCGATGTCAGATCAAAGAAGAGTGTTCTAGCATTTTTCTTCTGAAACTTTGCCAGTGTTCTCTTTGTTTGTTCTGCTGTTTTTTAACTCAGCTAAGACAGGCTGTCAGTCAGGAAGTAGAATTGCATATAATGGTATATGTAATCCTCCTTCTCCTCAAATACTTTTTTAAGGGAAAAAAACCTTTAAGATCTGGGCACTTTAATTTTCTAAGCATTTCTTGAGGTCACTCGATCCAGTTCTTTAGATTGCTTCAGAACTTCATATAAATTTGAGGGTTATTTTTTAAACTTGAAATATTGCCTCTGAGAAGGAAAATCATTCTGAAATTCTTTTTCATTATTACCCACGTTTTGTTGTTTCTTTTGAAATCTTTGGTTGCTGATATTCTGACAATACCAAAGAGAAATATGAGCCATCATTAAACACAGCTGAAACAATAAGTTTTGTTTGCTAAATACTTCTACCATTTAGTATATATTCCCGCTTTTGAAGCAATATTTTCCAAGTCTTATTTAAATCCAGAATGGAGAGGTTTTATTGTTTCTTTGTTTTTTTCTGAAGTGATGGTCCTTCACCTCCACAAATATTAATTTTTTTATTTCAAAATTTACTAAAAATCCTATAAATTCTTTTTTCACTCTAAGCCTGCCTATAGATAAAGTTGGTGTAATGGATAGAGCACTGGATTTGTAGTCACCTGAATTAAAATCCTGTATTGGACTTCCCAGCTCTGTGATGCAAGGCAAGTCACTTAACCTCTCAGTCTCGATTTACTCAGCTGTAAAATGGTGGTAATAATTAACACTTATCTCAAGGGATTGTTAGGACAGTCAAATGAGATAACATATGAAAAGTTCTTTGCATAACTTAAAGCACTACATAATGCTAGTGGGTATTATTATTGTTGTTTATTATTGTTATTAATATAAGTATTAGGGCCTCCTGCCTATCACAATTAAGATTATAACCTTTCTGATTGTCCTCCATGAAGGCCTCCCTGCTCTTATAATCTGAAAATGAGCTTTTCCTCCTTTGATCTTACATACTACTTTGCATTTTTCTTGTGTATGTATTTTATTTTATTTTCTATTATGCTTATTTGGTAACAACAGCCTCCCTACTAGAATGTCCAATAGTGAATGGTTAAAGAGGCTATATTCTATCAGTATCATGAAAAACTACAATGTTATTAAAATAACTATGAGAAATAGAGAGATATTTAGAAATAGGTAAATAAACAACCAGAAAAGGAAGATATGTGAAGACTGATTCTGGTAAAAGAGCATAGAGAAAGAATGGTATCTTGCTCCAGAGGCAAGAGACCTGGGCTTGAGTCTCTGGCCCTTCTATTTCTTAGTTGCGTCACAAAGTTGGGGCTTCAGTTTCTGCAAGTTTTATTACCTCATAGTCATAAGCTATACTTCATATACAAAGAGACAACTTGTTATTGTAAAAAATGCATTGTAGGAGGAGCTAGGTGGTGCAGTGGATAGAGCAACAGCCCTGATGTCAGGAGGACCTGAGTTCAAATCTGGCCTCAAACCAAACACTTGACACTTACTAGCTGTGTGACCCTGGGCAAGTCACTTAACCCCAATTGCCTAAAAAAAATGCATTGTATTTGGATTCAAACTACCTGGGTTCAAATCTGAAATCTGCTTCTTATTCCAGTGCAACCCTGGGAAAGTGACTTTACCTCTCTGGGTGTCTAGTTTCTGACCTGCCAAATAAGAGGCTTGGACTTGATGATCACAAAGGCCCTTTCTAGATCTAGCATTATAGGAGCACAGATCTAAAGCTGAGGGACCTTAGAGGCTCTCTGGTCCAATGCCTCATTTGACAGATGAGGCGCCAGAAACCCAATAAGTAAAATTATTTGTTGAAGGACAAACCAGAACTGTCAGAAGTAGGATTTGAACCCAGGTTTGCCAGCTTCAAAACCACTGTGCCACATCTTATTTATCTTTCTCCCTCAGAACCTACCCAGCAGAGAGCTCTGGATAGAATAGGTACCTAACAAATACTAAAATGTATTGGCAAGTCTCTCATTCCTAGGAGGTAATTTATCAACATTACTATCTACAAAAAAGGTTCCTGGAATCTAGAATTGTGTTTGTAAGTCATAAATCAAGAAGCTAACTTATTTCCCCAAAGTAAACCAAGTCAACAAACTTCAGAACATGGCTGTAACCTGTTCCACATAACTAATTCTTCATTGCCTTTTAATTGAAATATCCTCACTGAATCTAATTCCGTTTGAATGAACCTAATTTCCTGAATACACAGTCAAAGGATCATTCTTGTTCTTCAGTGTTTACAGGACACCAAGGAGACATTTTCTATTAAACTCACTTCTTGTTGGAACTTATAGTAGTTCTATTTCTATCAGTATTTGATTCTCTCATCCTTCTGATAAGGCTTTAGAATGGCGTTCAGTTATGTCAGTGTTAGATACCTTCATTTGCCAATCATGTCCTTTTTCAATTGTTTTACATTCCATGTTTGCTCATTTCCTTTTTCGCTGCTCCCTGGTAGACTTATTAAGACAGTTGGGTGATCATTTTCCTGCAATACATAGTTGTCACTGCAGCATTAAATATGCTACTGCACAGATCTTTTCCCCTCACACAAGACAGTGAATTATTTATGTCTTTGTGTCTTTTCATATGAGGTTGGCTTAGAGTTATTAATATTTGGGGCTACATTTTAATGATCTCTCAGACGCTAGTCCCTTTCCTCAAAAATTACTTTGCATTTGTTTTGTATGTATTTTGTCTCTACTTATATAACAAATATGTATGTTGTCTCCCCCAATACAATGAAAGATCCTTGAGATTAGGGACATTTTCCAATTTCTTCTTTTTGTCCCCAGAGTCTGGCTCATAAAAGGTACTTAATAGAGGTATCTAGGTAAGTATAGTAGATAGGGTGCTGGTACTAGAGTGAGGAAGATCTGAATTTAAATCCAAATTCAGCCATTTACCAGATCTAAAAATCTGATAGCATTTTCTTCCCGTACTATATTCTTTGAGAAGCTCATTCTGTGAGTGCAGATAAGAGTCTTGAGTGTTCATTGCCCAGAAAAATAGAGGATTAGACATCCCATTTCTAGGTCTAATAAAGACTCTCACAGACTGACCTCTTTTGCCCCCCAAAGAGAGAAATGGAAAATAAATCCTGACAAAATTATTATAAATTTTGAAAAGGAGCACATGGGTGAAATTTTGGTATTACTGCCACTCTGATGTTGCTTTGACTTTAAGAAGATGTCCTGGCAAGTCACTTAATCACTGTCTGCCTCAGTTTCCTCGACTATATAATAATAACACCAAACTCCCTAAGTTGTTGTGAGACTGAAATGAGTTAATGTTTATAAAGCACTAAGAAAACCTTAAAGCATTATACACATACTAGCTATATTATTATTATCATCATTATTATAGTTGATTTGCGATTTCAAATCCTATTAATGACTAGCTGGCTAACAATGCCCTATGTTCATAGTGTTTTATACTTTTGAAAGCATCATCACATACAAATTTCCATTTGGTATAATTTAATGTTTATAACAAAACTGCAGGCTGGGTAGGGTAGTTAATGGTATCATCATCATCATTACACAAATGCCCAAATTGAAACTCACCCAGATCAAAGGACTTGTCCAAAATTGCACCACTCATTAAGGGTAGAGCCAAATCTGTGAACTGGGTCTACAAATTCCTAGTCCACTGTATGTTCTATATCAATCTGGTTCCATGACTAATACCTCATTTAAGGAGCCATGCTTTCATCAATGCAGGTGATCATTCTACTAACAGAGACTGGAAAGCAGTATGCTCACCCAGAAGGGTGTTGAACTTAGAACCAGAATACCTAAGTTTGAATCCTAACTCTGCCACTTATTAGTTGTGTAAGCTTAAGCAGGCAGATTGGATTAGATGGTCTCTGAGGTTGCTTCCAGCTTTAAAATCTATAACCCTATGATCATAATCCTTCCAGACCTTAGTAGATTACTCTTGTGAATTGCTGTTGCTGGGAAAAAAAAAAAGCGTCAATCACCTATACCCAGGCTTCTGCTAAGGAACCTCTCTAAATTGGCTAGGCTGTTTTGCTAGGTCCATACTCAAAGTCTTTCTAATTGGGTAGTATCTGACTAACTTGTACTTCAATAAGATAGCAAGGACCACTATCAATATGTATATTATGAGCAAAATTTTTTAAATGGAAACTAAACATGCATTTTCAAAAAATTATTTTATTCTGAACTTAAGAAATAAAACAAGCATCTCCATACCCAAATTAACTACAAAGGCTATATGAAGGAAGACACCATCTGCATCCAGGGAAAGAACTGATAAAAAGAAGTTTGTATATGATGATTTTATATATACATATGTGTGTGTGTGTGTGTGTGTATTTGTGCCTAATGGTAGCCATATCTAGGGCGGGGTGGGGGGAGAGGAGGAAAAAAAAGGGGAAAAAAGAAAGTTACATGATAACTATCATATATTTGAAAGGAATAACAAGTTGGACATGCATTTTAACATCAAATCAAACAGAATAAGACCTCTACAGATGTATTCTCAAAACCATATCCAGGATGTGCCATTTCTTTATTCTAGTAGTCAGTGTAGAAAATGCATCTTAAACTTTTAAGTACTCTTAAACTCCATAATGATAGGCTTTCTATCTTCAAAATATTCTTAATTTAATTTCTCTCTGTAACACGAGTCCCTGAAGTCTCTGACAACCCTAGGTCTGGAGGACCTTAATATATCTCATGTTCAATGTGGCTGTTGAGATAATCACCTATATATATTAAGGCCCGAACCTTCATCTACTGAAATAGTTTTATTACCAATCCATTCAGGATTTACTAATTCAACAGCAAAATTAATTAATACATGACAAAATGTAAAAAAAAAAATCCAAAAAGAAACCAAGCAGCAGAATCATTCTCAATGCCCATACACTAATAGATGCAATCTCCCACACCTCCACTGCGAGAGATAGAGAAGATCAACCTCCTTGAAAGAATTTAAATAGGTTTGTAGAAAATGTCCCTCAGCATGTAGGTACATGGAATGGAAACTGTCAAATATTATCTTGTCTTCTCTTTGCATGATTTGAGTGGTCAACATGGAGGGCTTCTGTTCTCTTGGAGCAAGGAGGAATTTCCTAAAGCCTCTTGGCTTTGCTCTGGGGACATCAGGAGTCTTCCTGGAATTCAGAATCTAGGGATACCATGAAATATCAATCCTTATGTTCCCCCTCTTACCTAATTATGACTCAAACTTGTAGATTGGCACTTTATCTCTGTTTGCTTCCATGGCTCTGCCAGTTCTGCTTTTCTTATTTTTATCCCTAATGCATAGAACTCACTCTCTCTTCCTTTTCTAAATTTACCCTACCTGATGCAACTCATCTTTCAAGAAAATGATCCCATGAGATTCTGATATCCTGGAGTCTCTTCTAATGAACAGGAGTTCCTCTGTCTCACTATTGAAGACACTTGAAACTACACTGAAAAATTATCACTAAGGCAAGTTCCCTCTACCAAGTCTGTATGTCCTAAAAGCAGATTAAATATAAAAATATGTCCAACAAAATTTTCCTAAGTATTTCTAGATTATGTTATTCTAAATATTGAAATCAAACACAAAACTTTACTAAATAAAAAGTCTATTCTCTAGAACTTGGACATCTTCTTAAAATCAAAGCAACATCAGAGTGGCAGTAATACCAAAATTTCACCCATGTGCTCCTTTTCAAAATTTATAATAATTTTGCCAGGATTTATTTTCCATTTCTCTCTTTGGGGGGCAAAAGAGGTCAGTCTGTGAGAGTCTGTATTAGACCTAGAAATGGGATGTCTAATCCTCTATTTTTCTGGGCAATGAACACTCAAGACTCTTATCTGCATTCACAGAATAAGGTTCTCAAAATATATATCGGGAAGAAAATGTTATCAGATTTTTAGATCTCAATAGGTTAGTAAAAAAAAAACAAACCCAGAAATGTCCTTGTTCCATCTTAACTTCCTTATCCCTTCAAACCTCTCTTTTCCAGTTGTGGTTGGACTGAAAAGTAGATATATTCAAGTTCAAAATAAATTTTATAGGGAAAATGATCGTGTTTGACCTAGTCTGAAATGGCCAGATCTAAAGTGAAGATAAGCAACAAAAAACAAATAAATACTTAAAAAATATTAACTCTTGGTAAGAGGAAAATTCATCAATATGCCATGTAAAATTGTAATATTGTGATAAATTATTTCAATTCAATTCACTAAAATTCAATATATATTTATTAAGTACCTACTACATGTAAAGCACTTTCTAGTTATGTGACCATGGGCAAGTCACATAACACCTCTGAACGTCAAGCAGTTACCTAAGACTATAAATCATAGGCTGCATATTTTTGCAATTCTGACAATGAAGAAATCTCAAGTCCTAGATGTACTGATATCATCAACATATATTCAAGGCAATGCTCTAGGTGCTAGCATTAATTCCTGCCCAGCCTCCTCACCCCCACAGAGCTTACATTCTGTTGGAGGATAAAAAAGATAAACAGATAAGTCAACCCAAGATAATTTAAGGAAGGAGGGAACACTAATAACTAATGAGATCAGGAAAGGCTGCTAAGAGAAGGTACATAAGCTGAGCCTGTAGAAAACTAAGGATTCTAAGAGGAAGAGGTGAGGAGATACTATTGCAGGCATGAAGGACAGGTTTTTGTTTTGGTTTGGTTTTTTGTTTCTGTTTTTTTTTTTAAGAGAAAGAGGCCAGAAATGGGACAAGTAATGGCAACAGCAAGAGGCATACAGAAGTATGCCTCAGGACTAGCTTTGGTAGTAGAGAGTGTCTTGGGGTAGTAAAGAAAGCACTTTGGACAGAGAACTAGCACTCTGCTGGGATAAGCTGAAAGAGGGTGAGAGCCTGACTCTACCTGTGGGACTCTACCCAAGTATCCCTTGGTCTCATTGCATCTCAGTTTCCTCAACTGTAACATAAGGTTGAACTAAATGGCCATTGAGATCCTTTCAATCTATAGATCTATGATCTTCTGAAGAATAAGAGCAGTCCAAAAGTAGAACTGGGCTACAGAGATGTTGTGAACGAGTTTGCCATTCAGTCAATGCGACCAGATGACCTGTGAAGTTCTGTCCAGCTCCGAGATTCTAAGAATCTATGGAAAGAGATACATGGTAGAGTGACCAAACATGCAAATGAATCCTTAGTTTTTCTTTTGTTCTCATTTTACGTGATATAGTCTCACTTTCACTGTTCAATATCACCAAAGTTCAAAAAGCATCATTATAAAGGGGGGATAATGAATGTCTCTGGAATAGCTATTGGTTGTAATGATACCTTGTCATTCCCAGATTAATTTTTTAGCTAGGTAAAAGAGGCCATTCTCTGCCTCATTTCTTATCTACTCTTAATCACTGAATGGGCATTGTCTCAGTCAAACTGAGATCTGCTAAAGACCTTAGCCTAAAAAGGCCACAGTCTCCCACTCCATTGGGGGCCATTTCCAGTCTCCCTGATCTGCCACTGGACCCAGATGACTCTGAGGAAGAAAGTGAGGTTACTGACTTTCCACAGCCCTCCCTCACTTAAATCCAATTCACTTGCAAGTCATGGCATCATCTTCCTGATATCATGGTCCTCTTTGAGAACAAAGAACAAACAACCTTGTCATTGTCATCTGGTAATATCAGCACTATATTATACTGCTGAGATACACATTCAAAGTCCTAGTCCTTCCTATGTTATTAGTGATGAAAAGCATAAGAGGAAGAAAAAATAGGGCAAAGTGCACTATCAAGCATATTAATTGTCAAGTGTTATATTTTTATTTCAGTATGAGAATCTACAGCCTTAAAATTTTGTTGCTGTATTGAATAATTTAACAACAATAACAGAATGCTGTCACACAATTTCATGCGCAGAAAGCTATTGCCAAAACTATAATAATGTATTTTTAAATCTTATGAATTAGGTTATTAAACCTTCTTAAGTTTATATGAAGTACACCTCTTGAAAACCTAAGGAAAACAAGTGGCTTATAACAACTCCTATTTTATAAAAGAGCACTTGGACCCTGATCAATGGAGCACCCAAGAACTGTTATAAGCCAGGCTGACATCAGCAAAGGTAAAAAAAAAATGGAAGCTAAAACCTAATTTTCACCTGATTTATTCAGATTATAGGGTAGGAGAGAAGGGAGGTGATTGCCTGGAAAAATGTGTATAATTGATTATAAAATCAAGAAGGGAAAGCTTAAGATAAACACAAACTTCTTTATCAAACCCAATAATATCCAAAGTAGTGTTGCCCTTGAACCTTGAAGGAGGAAGTTTATAAATAAATCAATGGAAATGCAATTTTATCTATCAGGAAATAAATAACTGGAGTGCATTTTCTGACCTACTACTTAGACTGGAAGAGCTTAGGAGTTCACAGCCTCAGAGCCAAGCTGTCCTGATGGGCTCTCAAGACTTCATTCTATCTATCAAACATTAGACCTAACTATGCTCTCTCAGCCTGGCTATATTCCAACCTGGTGCCCATATGTGTACTTACCCCTCCTCTTCCCTTTGCTATCTTTTGCTCTGAGAACCATAACCAAATTAATACAACTATTGATACTAAAAAAAAAAAAGACTTCTTCATTAAATGCTCTCTTGTTCTATGCATCACCCCAGTGACTTCCCTGACCACCTTCCCTTAGCTACCATTCCCGCAAGTTTTTTCTTCTATTAGGATATAAGCTTCTGGAGGGCAGGACTATATGTCTTAGTCCTGTGCCACACCTATAGTAAACATGTAATAAATGCTTTTAGATTCCTTCTTTCATTACTCTTAGAAGTAAAGGCAGAAAACATTCAAGGAAGATTCAGATACATTCATTAATAATCTAACAAGTCAGTAAGGGGAAATTGGAGATGATTCACACACACTGCAAACTTTTTCATGTTAACATCGGTATGGAAAAACACTGTTTTCCTTTGCAGAACCATAACTAGGTAAAACTGTGTTCAAGATTATCTGATAGCAAGGTAGGAAATGTTAATTGAAAATTTAAAAAAAGATGGACTGGACATGTGACAAAATCCAGAGATAAAAGGTAGAGAGCCTGCCGTTAAGAAAAAATGAGAGAGGGCTCCAGCACACTTGATGAACTACCACCACAACCACCACTTGTCCCGCTCTCCGTGGTTACCTTTTGAGAGAATGTGGACAAAAATGACATAGGATATGAGGGCATGGGTTGATTGTTATCTGCATTATTGGAGAGAACACTCAAGTTGATGAAGTCACATATATATTTGAGTATTTGAGTTCTGAGATGTCACGTGCATCATTTTATTACTACGATAAGTCAAAAAGCCATGATTTCATTGGCATGGACATTCCCTCTGTCACTGTAAATGATGTAGACTCCAACCCCTCTATTTCTTTATAAATGATTTTAATGAGTGGCTATGGCCTACATATACACATATGCGTGTGTGTGTGTGTATGTGTGTGTGTGTGTGTGTGTGTGTGTGTGTGTGTGTGTGTGTGTGTGTAATATATCTATCAACTGATAGGTGAATGGATAGCCAATCACATACCAGAAAACACAAAGGTTCTGTGAGTTGCTTAGCATGGGAAACTCCATTTCCATAGACCACAGTCTATCTATGACTTAGTAGATAAGTTTTAGGGAATTGCTATTAGGCACACAACTATTAAATGAATTTTCTAGGGGTTGTGCAATTAAGTGTCAGAGATGGGATTTGAGTGCACTAAACCATGCTGCCTCTCTGCAAATCACAAAATTTCTGAAAGATGCTCTTTATCAGTTTTGTTGAAAACAAAATTCCAAATCTGTTTCATTAAAACGTTATCTCTACAAAAAGAAATACTTTGCTTCACACAACATAATGCAAAAACAATAAACCCTTTTACAGAGACTAAAGAAATCAGAAATTAAATGGCTATTTGAGGCAATCCCACTAAGTCAACTATTTAAAATTAATAACCAAAACTCCGCATAATCATTCAAGGTACAACATTAACCCTATTACACCAGTACCAGTGGTTGGGGTAACACTTGCTGTAGACAATTTCTGTACTATAATGAGAGAAATTCTATGTACAATGAGGATGCCATGTGACAAAACTTTATAGATCATTACAGCAAAGCACTCAATAACCAGTGTTTTTAACTGTTTCTTCAAAGTAACTCAAGGAAATTAGTGACTAATTTCATAAACAAAGCAAAAATGACTGATGATAGAAGACATAAATTTGCGGCAAAGATCAAAGGAAAACATTCAGAAAAAAAGAAAAGCTGAGTGGCTTGTTCTTTATTCATACTTCTTCCCTCTTTTATTATTTTTTTCCTTCTCATGTGATTTGATACATGAAAGTACTAGTGGGTAGAGTGAGTAGGCTTGATAAGCAGCAACAAAGAGGGCCTTGTACGTTTTCATTTTTTGTTCAAGTCTCACATCAGTGTTTAATGCTTCCTAAAATTTCAGAGGAAGAATGCTCAGCCATCCAATAGTTTTGATTAATGGAAAACTTTTCTTGATCATTGACATAATATTTTCCTTTCTGAAGCACATCTTGGTACTCCTGATTATACCCACTCGGCATCACAATAAATAATTTTAATTTCCTTCTTGAAGTTATACAAGTATTAAATATTTGCAGAATGTTATTGTAACTCCCTTGTGTCAATGTTGAGCTGGGCTCTTGGTACTACTTTAATCTTTCCCTATAAACTAATTCCACTGTACCCTTAATAATATTCAGTGTTTATTTGCTCCTCCCAAGATCCTTTGTTTCTTTTTTCTAACCCATTCTTATACTAAGCTTTCTATTCCTGAGCCAGTTTCTCAAATATTAATGGCAATAATGGTTAGGATACAACAATCAATTCCACACCTGCTCCCAAAATGACTTTATGGTTTGCCTTTCCTAATTTTTCCTAAAAATTCAGCTGTTCCCAAATTGAATTTCTGACAAACACCTGCTGTCCATTACCCTTTGTTTTGGTTTTAAATACAATTTTATTTTATTTTGGGCTTTCTGTTTTGGGGTTTTGAACTCCAATACACCTACAGGATTACACAGATTTTTCTTCTCTACTGGTTGTGGTTCTTTTCAACTTAGCAAATACTAATTATTTTCCGGTGCTCTGAGCAGTGCTGAAATTGATCTGGATGTTTGCATTTGGTGAGAACATCAGTTACACATGATGCCAAATACATTTCCTCAAATTTTAACCACCAGCAGGAGAACAGTTCTGGGAACGATGTTGGTTTTAAGGCATTATTTTCAAAAAGTACAATTTTTGCCTTCTCTTCCAGTATCTTAAAACCTTCTGTGGAGCAATTTAATTTCTTTTGCACATGAGAAAAGGTAAATTCTAATGATTTTTAATATAAAATATATCTTCTAAAAAGTCTTTCTAATATACTTTCCAAAAGGGATAGCTACTAAACCACTTCTGGGGATATAGGATAAACAGAGAAAGGTTAGGTGATTTATGAAAAATTACACTGTTAATCATCAGTAAGGGTTATAAGCAGGACTGGAATTCATGGTCTCAATCTTGTCTCAAGGTCTCTTCTATAATGAAATATGCACATTTTTCCTACCTTAGAAAAATAATAGAATATGGATTAATAATAAAGCGTAATAGTTAACTCTGGATTATCTATAATAAAGTGGCAAGGAAAGGAATTTAATTCTGAATAATATATATATATATATATATATATATGTGTGTGTGTATGTGTGTGTGTGTGTGTGTTATAGTGCTAACTTATATGTGGGATGCTAAATAAATATTTATTGATAACAAATGAATGACATAGATTCAATTACCAAGTATAGGGACAACACGGCAGTCAAAAGATTCCCAAGAACTGGAGTGAGAAAACCTGTATTGAAGTCCCAGTTTGGTTATTTAATATTTATGTAGCTAGAATAAACACTTGTTCTCTTAACTTTAGTTTCCTCATTGGTAAAATGAAGGTGTCACTCTAGATTTATCCATAAGGTCCCTTCTACCTTTAAACTCTAAAGTTATACATACAAATGTAAGAAAGCAATGATTTAAAAACAAATACCAAACAGTGAAAAAAATGAAAAATCATTTTATGTGGCTTTAGAACACATTATGAGGATCTTCTCAGTAGATTTGTCTTCTGAATTATATTTTGCTCAGACAAATATCAAAATCAGTTTACATTCCTTCAGCAAACACCAAGGAAAATGGCCTAATTATCCATTCCTCACAGCAAAGGGAAGCAAACTTGGGATTTAGTAGTTGTAGGACCTCAGAGGTTATCTAGTCCAACTGCTTCAATTTATAGATGAAGAAACTGAGGCCAAGGAAGATAAAGTAAATTGCTCAGAGACTTCTAGGTAGTAAACTGTATAATCCACAAAACGGATAATTCTCAGGGAGAGAAATGAAGTTTGACTTTACAGAGAAAACTCAAAAGTTCTTATTTTAAATAATAGTTTCAACATTCTTCCTCATCAAACCTTTTCTAGAAGTAAAAAAAAAATTGATGAACTAAGCTTCATTGTCCACCTACACTCCTTGGAGGCAGGTGGGCAGATGCAAAGAAAATAGAAACAATGGGCATAGATTTAAAAAAAAATGAGATAGACTCACAGGTTCTCAGGATTGTAAGAAACTTTGGAGGTCATCTAGTGTAACCTATACCCGAATAAGAATTATCTCTATTACATACCCATCAAGAGCTCACTTGGCTTTTGCTTAAACACCTCTAATGAGGGGGAATCCACCACTTCTTAAGACAGTCCATTCCACTTCTTGATAGCTCTAACTTTTCAGAAAAATTTCCCTTATAACAAGAAATACATTTACACTTGATATAAGTGGGGGATGAGGGAAGATTTTATTCTTTGCTTATTGTCTGATTCAAAAACAGCTAAGAACTACTTGCCATTGTTCCCCCACCCACCCACCCCCCGTAGGAGGCTATAGAGACCGTAGAGCTGAATCTGCCATTGGTCCAGACCACCAAGAAATTGGCTTGTCTTATCTAGTCCAATTGATGATCTAATGAACGCAAACAATTTCCAAGCAGAAGTTGGAGTAAGTAACCTAGGCCCAACACAGTACTTGGAATCGCCAAGACTCTTCTACTGGGAGGATTTTCTAGATTTCTATATATCTCTGTTCCTAAGGAGATTCCCTAGAGTCAAGGCTACAGTAGCTATTGTACCTCAATGAGGCACAGGCTGTCTGCTGAGCCCCATTCCTCACTAAAATAGTCCAAATATTGGGCAATATAGAGGGGTTTCTCATGATCTTCACCGAGACTTTTAACAACCCCATTAATTCAATTCAATTCAACAAACATTTGAAGTACCTGCTATATGCAAATATCTATTCTAGGCAGCAGGACATATAAATGTGTGTGTCCGCATGCGTGTGTGTGTGTGTGTGTGTGTGTGTGTGTGTGTGTGTGTAAGATGGACAGAGTAAACACTTTTTACATCCCACCCCACAACCTAATTATTTCTTACCACTGAGATCAAATTTTCCCATTTGAGCTCTCATTTCCCAGCTATGGTGGACTTGGAATGTCTACCAATTTTATGGACTTGGTTTTGCCTCAGAAATACTAAGGACCTCCAGAGAAGTAACGTTTCCCCAACCAACATCCACTTTGGTTTAGACAATGACACAGGAGAACCTATAAATCAAAGTTGGAAAATATTATAATGTACTGAATCCAAATATACTCTATTCCCTTGCCATCCCAGTATGGAGATCTGTGAGCTGTTGTTCCATAATCCAATCACAATGCAATACTAGAGAATGATTACCTTCAGTTACCAGTACTGCTAGACATAATGCTTAAGACATTTGGATGCAACAAGCAGCACTAACTTCTATCCAGATTTCAAACCAAAGCTCCCTTTCCAAGGGTATGCCTAGACATAAAACTGAGGTGTGTTTAGAGCAGTCAAGGCAATGAAGTCATTTTCACATAAGCTACTCATATATTCAGTCTAGTTCTAGAAGTCTCAATCCAGACCAAGCAGTTCTATCCACTGATCACACCCTGGGAAATTAAGAAGAATCTGTTCATCTAGTCTTCTACTTCTCCCACTGCAACCCTTGTGTGATTTATTTTGCTGTTATTTTTTAAAGGGAGGAGGGGAATATTTCCTTTCCTTGTCACTAGTATTACCATCTAGCAGTGGTACTTTTGGCCCTTGATGAAATACCTAAGGATCAATTTGCAAGGGTAATCACATTCATCAAATTGAACCTTTGCAGGATATACAACCTAGGACAGTTATTAAGAGGCAACAACAACCCCTCAAGATTTCAGAAATCTCACAAATTTAATGTACCCAGATCTTCTGGATCAGCAACATCCTCATCTACTGCCAGGATGCTGCCTAGCACAACAAATTGGTCTGAGCCTGCTTCAAGCATTTGTGCCAACACCAACTATTTGTCAATTTGGAAAAGTGCCAATCTGAGAAGGAGAAGCTATTTTGGGATCATACAGTAGACCAATGAAGCCCATATATCTCATGCAAGTTAGTGGCCGTATCTTAGAAAAGGACCCACCTCATCCTCATAAAAGAGCTCTAACGAGCCCTCAGATTCACATTCCTAGTGCTTTGTTCTCATGTTCTCTACCTTGATGCCATTCTGACTGATCTAAAGAAGCATACTAAGGTTTTCCAGTGGATATCAGAGCTGCAAGGCATATCCGTAACCTTAAGAAATGATTCACTTCAGATCCTTTTTTGATGGGCCTGAATGCAGAGAAATGGCTCATTGTGGAGTCTAACGTATCCAACATAAACCTGTGGGGATTCTTTCACAGCCATGGCAGTATTCCCCAACTGTTCAAGTACTTCTCAGTCTTGCAAGCACTTCTCTTGAAATTTGACAGATGTAGAAGAGAGCTATGTCATCTAGGAAAAGAAAAGATTTGTGTTCATAGCCACATTTGAGGCTGATACTCAGATGGAGTTGTTTTCTCTTCAAATGGATATAAGGCCGATGCCTTAAGATAGATCAGTCTCAGATGGGCTCCTATACTTAGCTCTTATGTACGTCTCTTTTGAAGCAAGTCTATGAAAAGTTGTATCTCTGCAGTGACATCTGAGAAATATGCCTTGAGGGCATATTCAAGACCTTATGCAAAGTTATTGTGACCTTTGATGGCCACAAATAACATATTACATCAACAAAGTATTTCCAATCAAATGAAATATGTACTCATGCTAGGCCAAGGGCACAGTGACCTGGAGTGACCTGGAGATTTGCCTGCCAATTTGCCACCATCCTTAAGTGGTAATAATACTAAGATTTCATTATTCAATTGAATCCATCCCAGTGATACAATGCTGTGGTAGTGGTAGCTATCATGATCAAAATGGCTTACATCCTCCCCTGTAATGAAACTCCTATTAAGGCCAAGGTATCTCCACTGGGTTCCTGAGGGATATCTTAGTGGATTGAACCAACTTGCCATTCAGGAAACCTGGGATCAAGTCCTACTTCTGACACATATGGTTATATGACTCTGAGTAACTCTCTAAGACTGAATATTGTAGACCATAAATTGTTAATTTGCACTGCTTGAAGACATTTCCTCACTGGAGTTCCCTGCATCAATAAAATCACAATTCTGAACCAAACCAAACCAAACCAAACAAAAAACCCAAAGTCTCCAGTCCCATTATGGTCAATAGTCAATAACTTCCTAGAGGAAATTGAGGTTATTCAAGCTGCCTTGCAGAAGACTCTACACCCAACCAAAGAGTTTAACTCATGAAGAGGGGAGGCATACTTAAACCCTAGAGTAGGAGTCCAGGTATGGCTTTGCTTTTACAACAGCAGAACCTCTCAGAAACTTATGGAAAAAGGTAATACACCCTTTCTCAAGACTATGGTGGCAAATTCTTTGGTTTATTGATTGGGATGACCCTCTTCACTCCCCATTTACTTTATGTTTCATCAGTCTTATTTGTGATTGGTTCTTCACTCTGACCCTGACCTAAATCTTCCAAATTCTTGCCAATTGTCACTAATTGTGGATGGACTAGGAGAATATATTGCTTAGGAGATCTTTGACTCGTGGACATAGCATGGCTGTGGCCATTACCTGGTAGAATGGGAAAGGCACAAGCTTAAAGTTAAAGTTATAAGGACATGGTTGTCAGAACACAATAAGTAAGCCCCCAGCATTAATAGAGACCTTCTACCAAATGCAATTCAACCAAGAAATGTCTTTAATATATTCCAGGAAGAGAGATGGTACCCAAACCTACAGCTCGGTGGCTTGGTGAATCAGAAGTGGAGACATAGCAAATAACACAAAAGATACAAGTTTGGGGGATCTGGGTTGAATCAGAATCCCTGAATTTAGGCCCTGAATTTAGTTTTCTGATCTAGGACTGGGCTCTCTGCCAAATCTTTTAACCAGTTTTCAGGCTTCTCTTAGCATCAGCTTGGCAAAAAAATAGTAAAATCCAATTGGTACTTTTAGTTTATGCTTATATTAATATCAATTCAAACCCACTCTTATTGGAATTGAGACTGGGGGAATGCTTTCTCCACTCCAGTGTTTAATTACTGATATGTAATGGAACTTTCCCTGTATAGAATACAAGAAGGCAATTCAAGGAAGAAGCAACATCCCAACCTCCCCATATGTAGCTTTGAGTAACTATAATTACATCTCTGTTCTAACCCCTGTCCACTTTGCCCATGCTTTACTCTTTCTAAGTGGTGTCCAAGGACATCAATGAACTCTTCCTCCCCAGTAGCCTTGCCAATCATCATTCTCTATCTTCTTTGATTGCTTAAAGGACTTGGATGAGATGAATGTCACCAACTCTATTCCTTCCACTTAAATGGACCATCTAATCGGACATCATTTTATAGATGAGAAAATTCAAGCTCAAGAGAAGATATAACTAGCATATGGTCTCATAGTAAGAGCTTAATAAATGATTTTTCATCCATTCATTTATTCATCCTCCTATCTCTTACCTTAGACATCTCCCTTTCTCTTCTATAATCTTTTTGGTCCATTCTACTTCCTCCTTGCTTTTCCTGTTCCCTTCTACTTTCATCCTTCTGCTTAAAAGGAAACATAATACATTCATAAAACTATCAAAATGGGGATGAGGTGAATTTAGAAACAATTTCTTTTAAAAATCCATTAAAATAGGTCAGAACGTTAGACTGAAACCCTCTGTTCAAGCTAAGGGCAACAATCTTCTTTTAGTTTCCACTAAATCTAAATCAATGCCATAGAGACTTACAATTCTACCTCCATGGTCTAGGTCGGATCATCAGTTGTTCTTGACAATCCACATGAGGGACTTTGATTGTTATGAAGCATCAAAGTACTGAAGTTGAATATTATAAAGATAGGGCAGAAATTGAAGAGACACAAATGCAGATGAAATTCAGCGCTTCGTTTGCCATGCAATTAATTTTTTCCACCTGTTGCACAATTACTCCCACCCCATTACCCACTATGTAGCAAGGCTGAGAGGGTTGAGCCTTCTGACAACTTAAGTTGATGAAAGTATGGCAAGATGATCTTTGTGGTAGTCGAAGAGGAGGAAGGCTGAAGAAGTGTCTGTCAGCTGTGGCAAAATTGTCACTTCGAGTGATGATCCAAGTGACAACAAGTAGCAGGCTGGGTAGAGCTACCATATGCAATTTCAATGACAGAACCAAAAAGAATGCAGGGACCATGTGAGAAAAAATCAAGAAGGCAGACTCAAATTATTACAGAAGCAGTTACATGGAATGGCCTTTGACAATGAAAAGAATGTAATGAGTAGATTTAGATATAAAGTGAAACATCACATGTAATAAAAAGTTTTCCTTGTTGCTTAATAATTGCATTATTAATTAATATGGTCACTTAGCAAATCAGGAAAAAGAACACAAAGTTTTATAGCGATGTTTTAGTGCCTTTGTGAGCAGGGTCTTACACTAACTGTATATTCTCCCAACATGCATAGCACTATGCTGTGCATATACTAGATGCTTTGAGCAGGGAGGGAAAAGTAAATAAAAACAAGTTTATGGAAAGTCTATTAGCATATTCTATAAGGTATGGAGTACAGTAACAGAATTCCCCGAATGTGACAAATGTAAATCATAATTAATTTACCTAAATTACCTTAATTATGATAAAGGGATAGCAATATACAGAGCTATGCCTAGATCTGTAATTTCATTTGTATAGAGAACCCACAGAAGGGGAAACTCTCTCTACCAATAAAAGCTGGTACCTCATTGCTACAGTTTAATGTCTTAGAAAGTTGCCTAAATCATTGAGATATTAAGTGACTTGCCTAAGATCACACAGAAATTATGTGTCTGATGAGATATTTAAACTCAAGGCTTCTTGACTTCTAGGCCACCTCTCTATGATGTTATGCTGCCTCTCACAATTATGATAAAATAATGGAAAGAAAAAAGAAAAAAAACCCCAAGAAATTCAAAAGCTAACTACAATTTGCAAATACACATTTGCTTTCTCATCCACCATACTTATAGAAAACAAATTATCCAACAGAATCGCAAAATCTTTGCATCAAAAGCTACCTCAGGGGCACTCTGGCATCTAGATGGCATAATGGATACATTACTAGGCCTAGAGTGAGGAGGCCCTGAGTTCAAATCCACCTCAGACACTTATAACCTGAGTGATATTGGGCAAGTCATTTTACTTCTGTCTGCCTAAGTATCATCAACTGTAAAATGGGGATAACAATAGCACCTACCTCCCAGGGATGTTGTGAGAATCAAATAAGTTAATACTTGTAAAGTGCTTAGCACAATGCTTGGCACATAGTAAGTGCTTTAAAATGTTTCTTTTCTTCTTTCCAGTCTAGTTAAACACACGCCTGTCAAGAATCCCCTCTACAAAATGCTTGACAAGTTGGCAGCTGTCTTCCACTTAAAGACTTCCATTTAAGGAGATCTCCTACCTCCTAAGGCAGCCCATCCTGATTTTGGACAGTTCTAATTGCTATGAAGTTTTTCCTCACATTGAGCGAAAATGTGCCTCTCTGCATCTTTCATACTCTGTTCCTCACTCTGTCCCCTGGGGCCAATGACAGATCTAATTGCAGCTATATGGTGGAATGGATAGAGCACTGTGCCTAGGCTCAGGAAGAGCTGAGTTCTAATCTAGCCTCAAACACTTACCACTTGTGTGACCCCAGACTAGTCACCTAACCCCTGTCTGCCTTAGTTTTCTGAACCATAAGATGGGGATGATAAGAGCACCTGCCTCCCAGGGAGATACTATTTGTAAAAGAGTGCTTAACACAATGCCTGACACATAGTTGGTGCTTAATAAATGCTTGTTCCTTCCTGCCTTAATTCCTCTTCCACATGATAGCCTTTCATATGCCATTTCTCTCCCCAAGTTTTTGCTTAAATTTTTGCATTTACCTTAGGTAATGAAAGATATTGCATTAAATTCTGCTAAAAATCCTGAGTCTCTTTAATTGATCCTTGTGTGGCATGGTCTAGAGCAGAGGTATCAGATACAAACCCCACAGACTGTATGTGACCCACAACATTCCCAAAAAGCAGCTCAAAAAGATTAAAATGTAATTGGGAAACATGTAACAAAGTAAATAAAAATACACTAGAACACAGAGAATCTTAATATGTGGTTTTCTAATTCAACATGTGGCCTACATGATCCTAATGTACAGTTTAGTGGCTCCTATTTCCACTTAAATTTGACTTTACTAAACTAGGGAGGCAGCTAGGTGGCACAGTGGATAGAGGTTTGGGTCTAGAGTCACAAAGACCTAATTCAAATTCAGCCTCAGACACTTATTAGCTGTGTGACTGTGGGCAAGTCACTTAACCCTGTTTGCCTCAGGTTCCTCATCTGTAAAATGAGCTGGAAACCATTCCAGTATCTTTGCTAACAAAACACCAAATGGAGTCATGAAGAGTTAGACACAACTGATATAACTGAACAACAAAGAGTAGGGTACTCTCAACATCCTGGCCACCTTTATCCAAATCTGTCAATGTCCTTCCTAAAATTGTGATATCTAGAAATGCTAGACAATATTCTAGATGAGAGCAGAACCAGGAAAACACAGTACACAGTAAAAGCAACACTGTCCAATGATCAACTATGATTGACTTAGCTATTTTCAGCAATACAATGATCTAAGACAATCCCAAAAGTCTCATGATAGAAATACTATCCACATCCAGAGAAAGAACTACAGAGTCTGAATGCAGATCGAAACATACTATTTTCTCTTTTTTGGTTTTTTGTTTTTTTCTTTCTCATGGTTTTTCCTTTTTGTTCTGATTCTTCTTTCACAACATAACTAATGTGGAAATATATTTAATATGATTGTATATGTATAACCTATATCAGATTGCTTGCCATTTTGGGGAGGGGGTAGTGCAGGGAAGGAGGAAGAAAGAATTTTGGAACTCAAAATCCTATAAGAATGAATGCTGAAAACTATCTTTATATGTAATTGGAAAAAAATACTATTGGTGTACTCTAGGTCAGCACTTCTCAAACTGTGGGTCAGGACCCCATATGGGGTTGTGAAATCATTGGCAACAGGAAAAGGTTTCTGAACAAGCAAGGACCAAAAGTTAATTCAAAATCAAACGCGTAGTGAATCCGAGGTGTTTCTGGGAGCACTTACCTGTGTTGCATTGCACAACTTCACTGCAGCTATGATTCTGAACATACAACATGAGCACTTTGCACCGCACATGCCATTACACCCACGCAGAGCCAATGAATGCTGCTGAAAGGTGAAAAGGGGTCAAAAAGGGTCACAAGTGGAAGAAGTTTAAGAAGCCCTGCCTTAGATGAGGTACCAGGGCAATATACAGTGGAGTTTTCACCTCCCTCATTTCGGAAACTATGCCTCACTTAATGCTGTCTAAGTTCTCATTAGCTTTTTTGGGTACTGTGTCACACTGTTGACTCATTTTGATCACTAAAATCTCCAGATCTTTAAAGCAAAAACTGTTATCTAGACATGCTTCTCTAATCTTATACTAGTGAAGATTTACTAAACTAGGAAAAATTTGGAAAATAAATTGTGGAATACAGAATTAGCATCATCTTAAGACAAATACAACACACCACAGAAAATAACATTATAACTGTCTTTAATTTTGTAGACTGAGAGAACAAAATGTGACGTGTTGAATAAATCTCTTCTTGTAACATCTAATGCACTATAGTAATGTACATAGGTATGAATATTCCATCCCACCATTAACAGAAAACTAACCATCCACCTCCACTTCATTATCTCTGAATCAACTATACTTAGCTTTTGGAATAGCTAGCAATGAAGACTTCTGGTCTCACCCTTCTTTCTCCACATCTTCCCATTGCTCTCTGGAAGCTCTTCAATCTATAGTTCAATATAGAGCTCATTCTTATCTGCTTCAGGATGAGGAGTTAGTTTATTTTCCTGATGTACATACTATGCAACTCTTATATTTTTCCATTGACTCCTTTTCTTTCATTTTCTTAATCTTCATCCCTGCTCCCCCTACCCCCTGCTTTTTAAAAACCTTATTTCTCTTCTAAAACCCACATTCTAGGTTTCCTTCAATTCTAGTCTCCCACTCATAATAATTTATATGTGAAAAAGATAGATCTAGATAAGTAATTTTTATTTTTAATGTCAGTGGACACTAATACACAAAACTCCTTAAGGGGCACATGACAAACGAAGATCCTCGTCAGAATCAGTAATAGGAAGCTGATAGGATGCTTTAGGATAACCCCATTAGGCTTATGCTATACAGGAAATCTAAGAGGCAAGTAGAATGAATACTCAGGTGAGATATAAGATGCAAAAATGGCCTTTAATAATTGTCCATTGGCTTTTCTCTGCTCCCCTTGATGACAAGAAATACATATTTCCTGTTTATTTATAGGTTCCCTTTTAACATAAGAAATGCCTGCCACCTTCCCCATGGCACTTCAAATGCTGTCTCTGAATACTATCAAGAAAGGATGAAAATTCCAACCACTGTCAATTACTATAAAAAGCTGTCTTACTCCTACCCAGAAGTCAGATATCATTTAAACTTAATGTACTTAAGCAATATGGCTGCCTTCCTCCTTCATTGCCTCATACCTCAAAATAGAAACATGAAACTACGTACATTTTAGAGAATGCAGATAGTACAACACTAAAACTACAGTACAAGAATTTTTTAAAATAAATTTTATTGTGCTCTTTTATTTTTATGTCACTTAAATTTCTCCCAGTATCCTTCTCCCTCCACTTCCATGGCCATCTTATACAAAAAATAGTACTATTTTTAAAGAAGAAGAAAAAGAGAATAAAGATCAGCACAATTAATAAATATATCAAATAAAATCTAAAAATATACACAATATTCTAAATCTATGGAATTCCCATCTCTTCAAAGTTATGGGAAAAGGTATCTTCTCACATATCTTCATTGAGCATAACTGTTTAGCAAAAAAGATCTTCAAAGTTTGGTCATCCTTGTTACTCTTTCAATTTATAAAGATAAACTAATAATAACAAATTCTGTGTGCAAATATTGAAAGATACTTCTATCTCACATATACATGTAATATTTTACAATTTCCCAAGGGGTTTCATATGTATTCTCTCATTTCACTGTAAAGATGAAACACGGACTCAATGTATGATTTGCCTAATGTCATTCAGCCAGACAATGGCTCAGCTGGGGTTTGAACTCAGGTCTTCAGAATCCAAATATAATATTCTTTCCATGTTCTTCTTTCCACTGATAATTAAATCATTGTTCAGTCCAATGTATATGAAGAATAGGTAGCTGACTTTATCACATAATTTGATGGTAACTAAAAGGCTATCTACTTCTCAAAAAGATCTCCATCACAGACATTCTTGAAGTTACCATTGCCAGAATCATTCTGGTAAATCAAGAGATTATCTATGGAAATAGCCACATTAAAAAATATGTTATCTGGGACAAGAAAAATATTGACACATTAATTTTCATTAATATATTAGCAGCAATTAAGTTATCAGATTACCTAGCACTACAATTAAGTTAAATACAACAAACATTTACTAAGCAATTGCTATGGATAAAGCAGTATGCTGAGTATTGTTATTGAGGGTGGAAGGATTGACAAAAGGTTAATATGACATCTTCTCTGTACTTGAGGAGTTTATAGCAAAGTAATGAGATAAGAAACATATACACAGGGAACCAACTAAAACATACTAGAGAAAGAGGTAAATGATCTAAGAGAGGTTGCAAAGATTTGAGTTTTGTGGGTACAGGTCACAGAACAATTAAGTTTTTGACACAGAATTGAAAAAAACTGAGAAGATCCAGAGAATAATAAAAACTTGGAAGCCAAGAGCACTTGGTTTGGAAGGGAAGACAGGACCTGGGTAAGTGATGTGCACAAATAGAATATGAGGCACAGACGGAAGAAGCAGAGGGACAAGAAAGGACAATTCCACCTACTTCACAATTTTGTCTCAGGGTAATACTGTTAATGATTTGAAAATACTTAACCTAGCAAAGAGAAAACTTAAACGACATATTTATGTCTTCAATTATCTGAAGGACTGTGAGATGGAAGAGATATTAGACTTATTTTACTTGGGCTGAGAGGACAGAGCTAGGACCAGTGCATGAAAAGGGATCAATATAAGGAAAATTTTCTTAATAATTATAATTGTCCAAAAGTGAAATGGGATACCTTGAAGATCTTCAAGCAGAATATGGATGAAAATTTTCATGGAACTTGAATGGTGGGTATCATATTATTTAAAGGCTGGACTAGATGACTGACATTTAATGTCCCTCACAACCTGAAGAGTCTACAATTCTATATTAATCCTTAGTGTAGTGGGCATGCTGAGAGAGAATACATGCAGAAAGAATCCCAGCATTTTTCTGAGAGAATTTCAGTAGTCCCTTGGCCCTCCCACATCCCAGAGCACAAAAGCAAAAAGCAAAACAAAAAACTGTGGTCATTTAGGAGCCATGAGAAGGAAGAAACTTCAGAGTATGGTAACTAAGCAGAAATAATCTAGTTGCCATTTAGATGCTGAAAAATTAAAGCCAAGCCAGGAGTTGAGGTAGCAAAGATAGTCTGGTGGTATATGTAGAGTTTCATCAAGACATAGAAGTAGTAGATGAGACAAAGGAACACAAAGCCAGAGAGCAATAGAGTGAAAGAGATGATAGATACAAAGAGGAGGAGGAGGAAAATAGACCAATCTCAGGACCTATGATAATGGTGTAGGAGGAACTTTACTAGTTCATGCTGTTTGTTTGGATTATAACTAAATCTCTTGAGGGAACAAAGGAAATTATATTCACCAGAAGATAAAATATTCCTTTGGTAACTGGATTCATATTCTCTTTTCTATTTTTACATGCCTTTTTAATAAAGCTGTCCCATGTTTTAATCCTTGTTGCTAGCCTGATGCTTTCAGGGGAAATAAAGATCGACCTAAGGAGAACTAGAATTGGGTTAAATGCAGATGTTTCTAAGCTCCAAGTCCTAGAGAGTTGCAGAGCTATTATTGAGTTAATACTGAGAAACTTAAAAAATTGAATTTAATCCATACAAACCTAGAACTAGTGCACTGAGAAGCAGATTACACTTGTATTGTTAATAAAATCTATCCTTTCCACCTTTCTCCAAGATGCATAAGTACTTTACCTAATGAAGAGTAGCCAACAAAATATTTTGGAGTTAAAACAAAGTCAAAATTCATAATGTTATAATACTTAATTCACCTGGAGCAGTGGCTTAAATTCCCTTTAAGTGCATGTTAAACTATCTCCTTCACACATATGTATGTATAGAAAATGCTGTTTCATGCTAAAATCTAGGCCACTTGTGAGAATCTAGGCAGAGAATTTCTATGCAATCAATTCATACTTAAATAGTGTATTTATCTTTGTAATAAGCATGAGGTTCATAAAATCTTTGGGTAGCCCTTTCTATGAAACCTGTCTTTATGAACACCTGTATCCACAACTTCTTTCCTTCCTTCCCTGAATGAAGCAGTAATTATGTTGAGACAATTTCTTTAAATCTATGTGGCCCAAAGGTTTGACCTTATTGCAAATGTTTGATAAGGTTTGCTTTTGCATATATTTCTGTAAGCTCTCACCAGATGGCCTGATTGCATATGCTCATTGGCTGTCTCCCTGGAAGCCAATGCAGGTTGCAAAAAAGCCCAATAACTAGTACCCCCTATACTTGTCCCATTTAGACTGTCTTGGTTGCCTATTGCTCCCTTGGTGCAATTAATATGTTTGATTACATCTACGAAGCTCCTTATTAGTTCAGGTTATTTCGTTCTGGCCAATCATTACCCTCATGGGATTCTTTTTCTGGGATCATAGAACTAGGAAGGTGTTCAATTTCAGTGTGAACAAAGCAGCAAATATTAAGTTGCCAACTCCCGTCGTTAGTTTGTTGTGGACCAATCCCAAAGGCACTAACAAGTCTGGATTACCCAGATGGTGACATCAAACCTTGAGTTAGTTCTTATTCTTTGGGATGCTAGAGTGATTCCAACTCCAAATTGAGAGTATAGTTATATTTTGCAGTAGCTTCAAGAGCCTGCCCTATAAAACTGGACCTTCAGATCTGCCCTAAATGGGCCTTAATCTCCCAGACGATCCCTGGAACAAAGCTAGCTTCCTGGAAGAAAGGAGAGCTAAGAACAATCCAGAACCAGACTAGTGTTCCTTCCAAATGAATGAACTGAACAGCATTTATTATGTACTTACAATGAGCAAAGCATGGTGCTAAGTACTAGGGATACAAATTGAAAAGCAGAAACTGTCCCTTACTCTGAAGGAGCTCATAATCTAATGAGGGAGACAAGATGTAAATGAAGTTTTAGCTACTGTGGGCTTTATGATACAATAACAAAGGAGATGGTAATGAATCTTCTTTTATGTCATCTCCACTGATTAAAAAAAAAACCCCAAAAACTCTGTTTCTGATGTTGAGCCAATTGACAGTCAAGAATTGGCGTCAAGTTTTTTTTTTCTTGGTCTTCAATAGCTGTGGTTGCTAAGGAGTTTGGGGCTTCATCAACTGCAGAAACAGTCAGCAGATCCATTCTTCATCAAAATCAATCTCTGCTTCCCAAGATGATAGCTAGAAGCTAAGTATGCAGGAGCTGGTTGGGTACAGGACTTGAGATCTGAAGGACACTGCCATTCCTGGGATTTTTAGCCTTACTTCCCTGTGTCAGTTGGTCAGTGATTAGTGTTGGTTAAAGTGATGAAGATATCCTTAACACAAATTCATGGTGCTGGGATTTGGTTGGAATTTGACTGAACTACAGTAGAAGGAGAAAAGTAATTCTGTTTGAGGTATTCCCCACAATGTAAATGGATATGCTGTGGAATTCTTGTATGATGAGCTTATGACACAGGATTTAGAGGCCATCACTATGCCTCAATGATACTGGTACTAGCTAAAGGGATAAAGTAAACTTTGGACACAAATCATCTTAATGGCTCACTAATTAATTTATAAAAAGAGGCTAAAGAAAACTGTAACTTTAGAATATATGAAAGTGCTTTAATTGCCATTGCCTTAACAAAGTAATACCAGATACTAGAGATCATAGGTTGAGAGCTAGAAATAACCTTAGAAATCATCTAATTGGACCCCATTTTACAACTGAGAAAATTCAAATTCAACAGACGATATAACTAGCATATGGTCTCATAGGTATTAAGTAAGAGAGGATTTGGATGCTGGCCCTCTGAATCCAGCATTCTTTTCACTATACCATATGCTTTCTCTAAAGATGTTATATGTTTCTAAACTTGGCAAAGCAGTAAGGGTCAGGGCTCCAGTCTTACCAGTGAGAAGATACCTGAAAAGATTTCCCAAACTTGATTACATATACAGATATTGGGGAGGGCGGAAGGTTTGGAATAAGAGAAATACACCATTCCAGAGGAATATGTAATTCCATGGGGCCACGAGTTTATTTTTGTAATGAACTAGTAAAATATTCAGAGGTTGGTTCTCCAGTTATTACAAAAACTGTAAGTGATAAAGTTAATTTTAGTTAACTGATCCACTCCTCACATGTGTAAGTTTATCCTTAATAACTTTTCTATTTTGTCCTACATGGTTTTAAGTATTTCAAGCAATAAGGTTTCTGCTATTTCTTTAAAAAAAATGATTCTACAGCATAAGAGGTCTTATAATTAAGAAGATTTTCCCAGATATTCAGTCTGTGATATTCTTTCCCTTAATCTTTTCCCTTCCTCCTACATATATCCTTTGTAACAGTCTAAAACTTAATTTCCCTTCAAATGATGGGGCTGTGTGCCCCTCTAGGCGCTGACTAAACAAAGAAATAAAAGGAAAATGTAACAATGTAATGGTATTTGGAGTAAGATAATTAGCATATTTACATCATCCTCACTTTTCCTTTCCCAGCTACCTCCAGCAGGGATCCTTTTAATTCGAGCACCTTTGAGGATTAGCATAAGGCAAGTGAGTCAGCAAGTAGCTTCCTCCTATCCTGTGATTAAACAAGGCATGGCTCTTTACATGATGTCAGAATGCATCAAATCCACTGCCATATAAAACAACATGGATATGCTCAGTTTTCCTCTATCTCTAATGGAGTTAGTTATAATCTCCTAACCTTCCAAAAACTTGGGAAAATAGGAAATTTGTGATATTCCTGTTTTCTCTCTATCATGAAAAGCCTCCATAAGAAAAACCAAGTTACTTGTTATATTATTTCTCAGATTTTTATCTCCTCCATTATAATGTGAGCTCCTTAGTAGAGACCATGTTTTTGCCTTTTTTTGTGTCCCCAGTGCTTAAAATAGTGGTTGGCACATAGTAAGAGCTTAATTAATTCTTACCGTGTAAAAAATGTTACCTGTTTTGAAAATAAAAAAATATATATTCTCTAGAAACCTGAGAGTTCATTTGAATAATTCTTTGAGAGGGTGTATATGTGTGTGTGTGTGTGTGTGTGTGTGTATGTATGTAGTTATAATCTCCCTTCACAAAAGTCATGCTCCAATGCTTACTCATGGGGTTGAGGAGACCCTAAGGTCTCAAAGACAATACCAGCAGAACAAGAACTCTAGAAGGTTCTACCAAGTGGGAAGCCTTTCAGCATGGACCCAGTGACAGACTATCTGATCACTGTCTTAAAGACCAGCATAAATGTGCAGAGGCTTATCACTGGAGGCTCAACCATGAAGTGGTAAAGTGGTTTTTTTTTTACCATAACAACTCATAGAATACAGAAAAATTCAACATGAGCTTCAGTTCTATAACTCCCACTTTCTCATTGATAGTGGGAAAGGTAGCTGCATAGATAGATGGATAGATGAATAGATGTATAGAGCATTTACTAAGGGCTTACTATGTACTATGTACTGTAGGCACTGGGGATTCAAATACAGGCAAAAAAGATATCCTTACTTTCAAGGAGCTTGCATTCTAATGGGAATTTAGAGTATTTAAAAGGGAGATAAAAATTGGATAGATGGGAAGGCCATATTGATATTGTTACTATAAACAAAAGCAGAAGATATAAAGAAATTGCCATCGAATGAATGATGCTTCACTAATGCTCCTTGGTCAACTAAATAAAGTAATTAGGAGTTAGTTCATGAAGAACCTAAAGGCAATGAGTTAACATTTTATGAGATAGCTACTCATCTTATTTTGGTGTATTCACCAAGAACATAAGTGCAGTTTATGTGCCTACATGTGCAGCTGAGGAAGAAGGACAGAAATTCTATAAAGACCTCCAAAAGATCAATTCAAAATAAGTCAATATACAACTGTGACATCTGCCAACTTCAGTGAGATGGTGGGCATAGGGCAGGATGAGAGACAGAGACAGACAGACAGAGAAAAACAGAGAGACAGAGAGAAATATACATATGCATATCCAAATCCATATACATGTTGGAAAATATGGTTCAGGATCAAGAAATGAAATAGATCAAAAGCTTGTAGACTACTCAGAAGCATCACACTTGTCTATAATGAGTAATTTATTCAAGAAGAAAATCAGAAAGCCATGGATGTGGTGAGCCTCCAACTACATCGAAAAATGAAATTAATTGACTACGTCTTGATAAACAAAGAACAATTTTGATTCTTCAATCAGCTGATCAGTTAAGAAGTATTTAGCACCTATCATGTATCAGTCACAAAAACAAATAAGTCCCTACCCTCAAAGAGCTCAGGTTTTATCAGGGGAGACATCATAGATAGATAGATAGATAGATAGATAGATAGATAGATAGATAGATAGATAGATAGACTGAACTTGTTATTTGAATAGTGCCTAGAACTTCCTCCACCAATGCTGACACCTTCTCTGCAATTATAATCAGAGTCACTCAAAGCACTGAGAGGTTAAATGACTTGCCCACAATCACCAGGTCTTTGTGGCTTCAAGGCCAGCCCTCTAACCAGCACACCACACTGCCTCTCTATACACAGGTAATAAGATGTAAAATATGTCTCAAGTGAATATAAAGTAATTTGAGGGCACACTAGCTGCTGGAATCAAGAAAAGCCTTATCATAGGAGGCAGCAATTGAATTGGGCTGGGAATGGAGTTAGGATTTCCAAGAGGAAGAGGGGAAGAGGGGCAACTTCATGGCACACAGCCTCTGTACAGATACAAAAGGCAGGAGTGAGAATGTTCTATACAAGGAACAGCATGTAAGGCAGTTTGGCCAGAATGTAGAGGCAAGGCAAGGCAACAAGCATTTATTAAGCACCTAATGTGTGCCACGCATTGTTACTAAGTGCTGGGGAGACTAATACAAAAGCAAAGACAGATGGCTCATGTATTCAAGGAGCTTACATTCTGATGGGGGAAGGTAACACACAAAAGGGAGCTGAAGAAGGAGAGGGAAGACGTTAAAGGGCTGGGGGAGGTTGTGTCAAAGTCCATGAAAAATGTTCTATGATGTAAGGCCATACAGCAGCACATGCAGGATATTGCTGTTAAAATTATATGAGTTTTTGCAACAATATACAGGTGAGGGTCATTGAAAGCACAGCACAATTTTCCAAATGCTATCTACTCAGATTTCTTCCTCCTACTCAACTCAGCTTATTACATATTTATATCCACAATATCAGTCCATAACATGTGGAGTAGTGAATTAACCCAAGTATGAGGTCTACCCAGCTGTAATGTCAGAATCTGGGCAATTTAGTTAGCATTTATATAGAGCTTTAGGGTTTTGCAAAGCGCTTTTCACATTGGTCCCCACAACACCCCTGTAAAGTAAGTGCTATAGTATTATATCCCCATTTTACAGACAAGGAAACTGAGTCTGGGAGTGGTAAAGTAGGGACTTGCCTGGAGTCCCACAGGTAGTGTCTGAGATGGCATTTGAACTCAGGTGTTTCTAACTCCAAGTCCAGTATTATCTCCATTATGCCCTCTAGGTGCCTCATGGGTTTTTGATCCATTTTGGTTTTTTGATTGAGAGGCTAAAGTGATCTCTTTGAACAATCATATATTTCACTAACAAAGCTTTGTGGTATTCTGGGATTTGATGTAATTAATAACATTTCATTTACTAACAAGAACATTTGTAGAACCTTGCCATTGATACTGAATATTTCATTTGTTTGGGATATCTTGCATGACATTGGTGTACACTTTAGGGAAACATATCTCACTGTCTTGGGCCTCATTTGATGTTGATATTTAGAGGTTATTGAACAACTCACCTCTGTATCAATCAATTTATCAATAAGCATTTATTAAGAATCCATTGTGCGCCTGTCGTCTTTCTAAGACCTGAAAAAAACAAACATAAAAGGGAAACAGTCCCTATCCTCAAGGAATTTACAGTCTGGGGAATTGGAGTGGGGAATATAAATTGTTTACAGAAACATACATACATAGAGACATACAAAATAAATATACATTTACTTCTAAGGCATCTGTACCAGAATTTCATATTTTACTCATTCATGAGAGATGCGCTGTTTGACAAGAAGAGAATCTTGGCAGCTGACACAAATTCAGTTGAATGAAGAGAACTATCCCAACAGAGTTTAGTGTAAGGACAGTACTGCCACAAGGAGAATCATGTGAGCAGTATGGATGAGCCATCTTCTCACTCAGATTTCCCCCACTGCCATAAAAACTATTCCAGATGTCACTCAAAGTGTTTGTTTCCCCCCTCTCACCATTGTGGAGGAATCAGTATGAGAAGAAGAGCCTCCACCTCTAAGACATCATGACCCCCAGATGTCGTTTTTTAAAGGAGGATGCCTCTTATAATGTAAATGTTTTGTTAAGATAAAGCAATAAGAGACATATTAGGATCTTATATTATGTATAATTCTCTGTCAGTGTGGGATTGTAAGGATGTGGTCTGCTGAACAAAATCATCTTTGAAAGTCTGCCTATTCCCTCTTCATGTTTTCATGAAAAAAAAAAACACACAAGATCAGGCAGGGGCCAAGGACTAGCACAACATCAGACACTGACAATGTATACAAAGTGCTTTGCAAATTTTAAAACACCATATAAATGTGAGCTATTATCAATTAAAGAGCTACATGGTCTTTGAAAAAAAATTAAACTATAAATATATTCCCTTCTCCTAAGTGTGCTAAATATATTTTAAAATATGGCTGATAATAGGTAGAGAGTGATTCAAACCATCTATCTGTCAGTTCTATAGGAAATAGACAATAAAATCATAAAAAGATCATATCTAAAACAAATACATAAAAAAATAAACAGCCTCACGTATGGGTCTGTATGATCCCTAATTCATAATCCTTAATACATCTAGAGAAGGAAGCAACGATCACAAAAAAAACCAAAAGTGCTTTTCCCCAGGAACAGGGTGTTAAGCCCAACCTCATTTCCGTTTTTGACAGGGTTTGCTAGAGTGGTAAAAGAGAAGAAAGTATATAGTTTACTGAGATTTTAGCAAAGCATTTAGCCATGTTTCTCATGCTCTCTTTGTAGACAGCGTGGGAAGACGTGGGTTAAGCAATTATAGTACAGTTGGTGAAACAGGATGGGGACAACAGAAAGAGCCTGGGCTCTCATGTTAATGGGTTCAAACCACATCTCTGATGATTACTACCTGTGTGAATGGATGAATGAAAAGTGTCTATTAAGTGTCTATGATTTTCCAGGCACTGTGTCAAAGTTACACATGTGGTGAGATGACATGAAGATAGCTTGGGAGTAGCCATGGGGTGGGTCCAGGTGAGGGCTAGGTATAGCGAGTCCTCATCAGTCAGAAGACCAGCCCTCCAGGGAGTAGCTAGAGTGCCAGGTCAGAAGCAGAGGGCAGAGCAGAGACATGGTACCCTAAAGATAGACTAGGAGTGCTTACCAAACAAAAGCCTAGGTTCCCAAGACGTGACCTGGAAGCAAGTCATCCAGCCTTTGAGGGCCTTGGTTTCCTTATTTGTAAAAGGAAGAGATTCAACAATTACCCTCAGAGTTTGCTTCTAGCTCTACATCTGTGATTCTATGCTTCAGAAATAGATGAAAGAAAGAGAAGCTGTTAGTGCTTTGGTGCCATCTTGGAAGGAGGTCTGTAAAAAAGCATGCCCCTGGTATCTGCACCTGGTTGTGGCTCAGTTATTTCGGTTGTGTTTGACTCCATTTGCGGATTTCTTGGCAGACACTGGAGTGGTTCACCATTTCATAGATGAGAAAACTGAGGCAAACAGGGTTAAGTGACTTGCCTAAGGCCACACAGCTATTAAGCATCCGAGGCCGGATTTGAAGTCAGGAAGATGGCATTCTGTCCACTGTGCCACTTAAGTACTTCACCTGGTCCTACACTGATGAATTTATTCATCAATGACTTGAAAGAATTATGGGATTCATTTGGCACAAAGTTGGAAAAAAACACTAACACACTGTAAAGCAGTCAGAATCCAAAGAGGCCCTGACAATCTAGCACCTAGAACAGGCTTAATCTAAGATGAAATTTAATGGGGACTAATGTAAAGCTAACATTGGCATTAAAAAAAAAAGTCAGTTTCACAGGTATGAGAGGGTGACATGGATAGGCTGCAATTCGTTTGAAAAAGAATGGGGGGATGATAATGAACTGCAAGCTAACAGGAGTGAACAGTATAATACAGCAACAAAATAACACAATGCAATCTTAGGCTACGTTAGGAAATACATAATGTCCAGGATTAGGAAAATGATAGTTCCCATGAACTCTTCTCTATTTACAACACATCTGGAGTACTGTGTTCAATCCAAGGTGCTACATTTAAGGCAGAACTTTGGTTAGCTGAAGAGGCTCCAGGATTGTGAAGGCCCTTACAAATAATACCGTAGAAGGATCATTTCAAGGAATCAGGGATACTTTGCCTGCAAATAGACTTGCCGCATGGGGTGTGCTGGAACCAGCTCTACCAGCTAAAAGCCAATAGTAAATTTTTTTTAGTATAAGCATTTACACCTCAAAAATTGGCAAACATCAAAATAAAGGCTTGAATTAGCGTTTTGTTGATTTTCTAGGATCAAAAAAGTGATGGAGAAAATGTTAATAAAGTATATTAAACTTAAAAGTGTGTCTTGTATTTGCAGAGCCCATTATTAGACTTTTGCCAGATCATCTCTGCTTCCAGGGGTTCTTAACTTAGTGTATATTAACTTTTATTAGTATTCTGATACTGGCATTTCCTTTGTAATCCTTTGCATTTTATTTTACGCATTTATTCTGAGAAGGCTTCCATAGGCTTCATCAACTGCCATGCTTGGTCTATGACACTAAAAAAAGTTAGGAAAAAAAACCCTGCCTTTGGATGAAACATATCTGTTTTCAAATATTTGGAAGAGTGTCACATGGAAGACAGATTAGATGTTCTGCTTGATTCACTCCAGGATGGAAAATTAGAACCAATGAATGGGTGGAAGTGTCAGAAAAGTATATTTCAGCTCACTGTAAAGAGAAACTTCCTAATGATTGGAACTGTTCCAAATAGAACTGACAGCCTTCAGAAGTAGTGGGTTCCTCCTCACAAGAGGTCTTCAACCAAAACCTGGCAGATCACCAGTCTTCTGTATGATAGTAGGGATTCTTGTACAAGGAGAGGTTGGACTGCGTTAAATGGTCTGTGAAATCCCTTCTAGCTCCTAGATTCTGCCATTTTGTTGCCAAGTACCAGTGCTTTATAATACACACAACAATATGAGAAAAGAGCCTTCCCCTTTTTGCAGTTTGCAGACCAAAACTACCACAGTCCTAATAACAACCAGAAGGTCACTGATACAGTACCATGGGAACAGCACTGCGGAAACACAGAAGTCATGGATAAGCCAAGAAGTCTGTTAAGGTCTCCAGGGGCTTAGATGTTACGATCAGGTTTGCTTTGAATGGAACAACCAAACTCAGTGCTGCATTACTAGATTAAATATCCAGAAAGACAGTTCTAAAGTTCCATTCCAAAGACTGACTGACTAAAACATGCCACAGCTTGAAATTCAAGGCAGGTGTACAATATAGTCTCTCTATCTTCCACACATGTTTTAAATGTCTTTTGAGTAGTCATGTGGGTTCCACCATTTACAAGCCTGAAGTTAGGTTTGATCCAAGACCCTACTGGACGAACCCATGCTACTTCTAGAGCCTCTTTGGAACAGTTGCACATTAGAGCCAAAGAGAGGGATGCGTCCTGGACCTGTGATTTCATTTGTATAGGAAACTTTCTGTCCAGGAAACAACCCTGTAACAATGCAGGTCAGCACCTTCACTCCAACTTACAGTACAGGGATTCTTAACCTTGGTCGGTGAACTTAAAAAAAATCTTGATAGGTATTTCACTATAATTTATTTCCCTTGTAATCTTACATATTTTATTTTACACATTTAAAAACGTTATTCTGAGGTTGTATACTGCTAAAGGAGTCCATAACATACCAACAAAAGGTCCAAAACCAATCTTAGAGAATAGCCTAAGAGCACGGATGGGCTAAGTGATTTACCTGCATGGATCAGAGGCAGAATTCGAACCCACATCTTCCAGGCTTCAAAACCAGTACCTTAGCCACTATGCTATTACTTCCTTTCATAATTAAAGAATAACTGTTATTCTTGCATAGATTGGCATTTTTATACAGATTAACTATCCTCTTAACAATCTGCCTTGAGTAACATTGAAATCACACCAATCCAGACTTTCTTCCTATGTAATATTAAAGGAAAATCCAGTAAGTAGACTTGCATACATTAATAAAGGAAAGAAATATGTGAATGGTATAGATGTCTGTGTATGGAGTATGTAATATATTTTCTCACAACTCTATTTGCATATTCAAAATTACATACTCTAACAAATTAGAGTTAAATTACATTAAAATTCCCTTTATAAGACTTGAACAAAACTATGCATAACAGCATTACTCAGACAACTGAAAAAAAATTTTTTTCATGGCTAGTTGTTACGGTGTAACACCCAGACCAAGAAACACATCTACCTGCCTCAGTTTGTCTAGTAGAAAAATCAATAGTTACTGAAACATTTGTGGTAGAATGTGCTGACTTTAATAATAATAATAATAATAATAATAACAATAGCTAACATTTATATGGCACCTACTATGTGCTAGGTACTTCGATAAATGCTTTACAAACATCTCATTTTGTCCTCACAACAACCCTGAGAGGTGGGTGATATTATCATCTACATTTTTCAGATAAGGAAACTAAAGCAAACAGAGATTAAGTGACTTGCACAGGGTCACACAACTAGTTAAGTGTCTGAGGCCACTTTTGAACTCAGATCTTTATGACTTCAGGCCCAGTGCTCTATCCACTGTGCAAGTAAAAAATAAAAGCAATGAAATAATGCTCTAAAGCAAGGAGTATTAGAAAGATGGACTAACAGAAAAAAGCCAGGATGGAATGCTTAAAAGGTAAATTGAGGCACAACCTGAAAACCTGTGGGAATGCATAGAGTTCGTACACACCCCTATCTCCAAAGAGAACTGCACCAAAGTCATTCTAATTTTATGGATAATATCACCCTTGGGATATTACCATCTGTTGGAAAGAAAACCTTGTCCCTTTGTTGGTAATAATGCATGTTGTTTCTACAGGAGACAAAGTTTCCAGGTTCAAGGGAGAAAAAGACCCAAAGAGAAACCATGTTGTTCTGGTTATTTTGAGTAGGGGCCTCAATTTCACAGCTGGAGATCTTTCAGAGGATCCATAGAAGGCTTTTCTGAACTAAAAAATACACAGCACAATGACTACAAAAGGTGAGCCAGTGATTTTAAAATGCACTAAAAACATGTTATTTGAAAAGCAACAGACCTGTTAGAAAGAAGAAGCAAGGTCTAGGCAAGACAGCAAAAGCTGCTTCTCAAAATGTCTTGTATTTAGGCCTCCTGGATCCAAGAGTATACACCTAGTGACAAGTTTAAATCACCTGCCCCACTATTAATGAGCTGACAGGTTCACTCAATACTGTCCTCTACAGATAAACAGCCAAAGCAAAGGCAGTGAATTCCCAATGAGACGCAAGTTAGGCTAAGGGCAAGAAATGATGGCAAAAGAATTTCAATGACAAATCTGCTAACTACTTCTTGGGCTGAATGCCTGCAGTTCAGAATACAGAAGACAAGCAGCAGCCCTTGGAAAGTACCTAACTATAAATGGACTATTACTGAGATGCAATTTTCCCTCCCGTATCTTTGAGTACTAAGAGGTAGGCAGCACAACTAAAGAAAATGTAGAAAATTTGCAGTTAAGACACCTGTGTATCTGCACATCCCCAGACAGAGGGGAATCTTTCCTAATGGTTATTTTGGTCTACAAGGTCATGACAATGAAACGTTTAATTGTTTATGCAGTTAAATAACTTGTTTGTCTAATACTCTGTTGTATACATATATGTGGTTATATATGTGTATGTTATGTATATACACACGTGCACACATTCACACATACATATACAGTCAGAAAGACTTAGCTTATTAATGATGGCAAGTCAACAACAATAAGTATTTGTTAAGGGCTATGCTGTGCTAGACATTGCAATAAGCCCTGGATTTAAAAAGAAAGGGGAAAAGAGTGCCTGTCTTCAAGGAGCACACATTCTAAATTAAGAAATAACATGCAAAGAAAGAAATAGCATGCAAACAAGTATATACATACAAGATAGAGACAGGGTAAATTAGAGGAAATCTCAGAGATGGTTGTAATAAGACTGGGGATGTAGGAAGGGGCAAGACTGAAGGACTTTAACAACCAAACATAGGATTTTATATTTGATCCTGGAGGTAACAGTGTGCCATTGAAGTTTATTATATATAGGAGGTGTGTGTGGGGGGGTGTAGTGTGGCAATGCAAGAACTTTATCCCTTACTAAATTGTAGATGGGAGTCCCCTACACTGACAAAATCCCTTCTTCATACATGGATTTCTTTTTTTTAATTTTTACAATTTTAATTTTTTAAATTTTAATTTCTGGAATAAAATAAGCATTTCTATAAGAGTATAAATAAAAAAAAGATGATTGTACATGAAACTGCAAGTCTATTATATACAACTTGCTATTCCTTTCAAATATATAATAGAGTTATCATGTAAATTTCTGTTTTTCCCTCTCTTCCCTGAGATGGCTACAGCAATATTGTTTTAAGAACAACTATGAGAGAATAAGTCATTTTTACTATTATAAATACCCAAATTAACTACAAAAGGCATATGAAGAAAGACACTATCTGCATCCAGGGGGAAAGAACCGATAAATAGAAGCATATATAGGATGATTTACACATACATATACATATTTGTGAATAATGGTAGCCATATGTGTATTTCCATGCGCACAGATACACACACACACACACACACACACAAATGCACACACACACACACACGTGCACATACATTTACTTGTAGAATCTCAGTGCTGGTAAAGACACTAATCATCTTTATATTTCCAGGTTCCCATTTTTATCTGTTTCTCATTTCCATTGTAACAGTCACCACCCAACATTCAATACATACCCTCATATGTCCTGGGGACTACTGGGAAACGAGGAAAGCTCTATCACACTGTTTTAATCTGAAGAGGTAACAAGTAATAAAAGTCATCTAGTCTAAAAGTGAAATCAGAATGTTTTCAAGTAGGGAGTGAGTAAGAATTTTATTTTAGTGCCAAGAAAATGTATTGCATGGACTTCCCAAGCTTAAAGAGTCACCTATATCATCACTGTTCTGAAGCCGTAATTAAGGAAGGACAATCAGGGATTTGTCCAGGATGCTGACACTTGTACTTTGGCAGTTAGAAATAGCTGAACTTATTAACTCCTAGCACTGCTAGATGGTGCAGCAATGTGCTGGGCCTGGAGTCAGAAAGGTCTGAGTTCAAATCTAGACTAAGACATTTATTATGAGTCCCCAGGCAAGTCACTTGACCTCTGTTTACCTTCTTTTCCTCAAATGTAAAATGTGGATTATAATAACACCTGCTCCCAGGGTTGTTGTGAAGATCAAATGAGATAATATTTGTAAAGTTCTTCATACAGCATCTGACACGTTTAACAAATGCTTGTTTCTTTCTTTTCTTCCTAGGTAGCAAGAAATAGTCATTTAAAAAAGTAATTGAAATATTTCAATTAGTAGCAATTTCCCAGACAAACTCTTCCCCAGTCCAATCTCACATTATACCAGTGTTTTTATCTCCTTTCTATGGAGTGATGTCCTACCTAGAACCTTCTCTCTCCCACTTCCCCCAATTGAATCTGTCATAAAAGGTCAATCAAAGTGTGTGGCATGCCATTTACCCTAGAGATATTTGTACTTCTTTCCCAGGGCGCAAAAATTGCCAGTAACAGCTCATCACTATCCTTAAATCCCTTGGAATACTTCTGTGAAATGGACATAATTTTGTCCTTAACTAGGCATTCATAGTTCTCCTTCAAATCCATAAGGATTATGCAAATATGCAGAAAGTAGAATGTGCACAGACTTTATCAAATGGGTATCAATGTATTCTCCTTCAGTATTTCAATTGGATATTCATCAGAGCCCAGTTAATTCTCACAATAAAAGTTAATCCACAAACTCTATAATTCTCACTGAAAACCTGGCAGTCAGTCTCACCCCACTTCTCAGCTGGGATTTAATGGAAGAGCAATGTAGCTAGAGGGCTCAAGGTAGCACAATCTTCATTACTTTTAGAAAACATGCTTCAGGACATACACGAGGAAACTACAAAGTATTATCATAAATATGTAATTAACAGCAAACCAAACTTGGCAAAATAAATGGGAAAAAGCACTCTGCAGTGCAGTAAGCTTCATTTATTTCATTTCTTCTCCCCCCCTCTTCTTCTCCATATTCCTGGCTACTTTTCAAAATTCAGCTAGCCACAAATGGACTTACTCATCACTAATACAAATTAGCCAGCTTCTCATTTGTTTAATTTTTTCTATGTTATATTTACCGAACATTTTGGGATGACTTATTAAGAATGTGGCTAGAGCCATAACCATGAAATACATTCACAAAGATAAATTTGCTAATTGTGCATTAAGACTATAGCTGAGAACTTCCCTATAGAAATGGGAGGCACAGCTGGATATAGTTAGCTATAATTACCTGATTGGCTGAGTAAGTAATAAGTAAAGAAAGAGAAAACAGGGATTTTAAAAGCAACCAAGTCTCTTCTTTTGAAATCCATTCCTTCTACTTCTATATTGATGACAAATTTCAAACCCTGACCTTGATGTTCTTGGACTTCATTTACCTTCACTTCTGTCTTTCAGAAGTCTACTCTGAAGCTTTTAGAACTTCTCTGCCTCCAACATGTTGAACTCAGAACTCCAATGAGAACTGCCCAACTCTGAATCTCTTCCCCTCCCTCATATCTACCTAATCTACTCTTCCCTCTCATTGAAAATGCCAGTTCCCTGGCCTTTTTCTATTCTCCTGGTCAGCCACAGCTCTAATTTTATTAGCCTATTCACCATCCTGAATTCCATGGCCAGTAATTTCAGCACTACCATCTTTGGTACCTTTGCTTACTATACCAATACCCAGCCATGAAAAATCTTCATCATGCACTTTTCCCATTTCTACTCCAAGGCTACCAAGTGTTGCTAAATAAATATCACAAAACCATACTGCTGAGTTCCACTACAAACTCACATATCTAATTTCAGCTGGTCCCTCACTGCTGAATGGCAATCTTTTTGTTCAGCTCCTTAATGCCCTATCAATCGGCACAGCAAATAGAACAATCAGTTTCACTGCCTGGTTTCTTATCTCCTTTGACTTTATTGAACTCAGTCATCCAAAGAGAACTCTCTAATCACTGAAACTCTCTATGTTCCAACATACTCTCTTTAATATCTTGGTCACATTTTCATTAATTCTTGCATCCTTTAATCCTATATCAAAGACAAAGCTTCCCTATGTCTTTCCAAGGATTACTTGCGTGCTTGAATACATCCTTTACCGCATCCATTATGATGCTGCCCTTTCTGTTGTCTTTGTCTCTGTTTACCCAATGTCTTAAGACATTATTCTGTCCATAGCAGCTACCTAATTAGAATTCTTTGAATTAAATTTCCATTCCCTCTTTAACCATTAGCATTCTACCGAGAGATATGCTCTCATCTTCTTTATACTCCAATGGATCGTTTTTTAATCATTGATGTGACATGAGGCTTGATGAAGATTTTGTTAGATATTTTTAAGAGGGCTAAGTGAGGGTCTAAATGATTGATTAGTGGGGCACATCCTTCCTATAACTTAGTAGGCTTGAGTGACATGTTGGTGTGGCTGAGTGATCATCTGGATGAATGAAGGTAGGTACAGAGAAGACCCATAAGAAAGGGAGGAAAGCCACAGATCCATGCAGCTAGATGACAACTCTCCCCATATTCATAAGGCTATAGCAATACACGGTTCACCAGGGCTATTGACTTTGTTGTAGTGCCGTATGATCTGGAAGGACAAGCAGAGAAGGTACTATAATAAGGAGAGAACCACTAAGGATCAGGAAAAATGAAGCTAAATTTTGGGCCTGGCAAGGAAATCCACCAGAGGGAGATAAACACGGGCTGTTGGTAGGACATCTTACATAGACAAATTTGAAATTCTTTTGGATTCAAGGCCAAAGGAAAACAGAATAGGCCTAGGCATTTATAAATTGAGGGGTGTTGGGAACTTACACTGCCCACAGTTAATCAATAAAATACATGATGTTCTCTGATAGAAAAATGTTCCAGAGAGATGAATTATGAGGTAGGGCTGACCCCTGATAGGGGGTCTAGTATGACACAAGACTTGGAAATAGTAAGTGCTGGTCCATTCACTATAAAGTTAGTCAACATGGCAATAGCATGAATGGAAACCATGACGTTCAAGCAGTAGTGGCTAAGGTGAGATAATACCTGCACAGACTGCAATGAGGATGATATGTCTTTCCTTAACAGGGTCCATAGAAGTGGGTCTTCAAGTCCAAAACTCCACCTTGGCAGTAATAACAATGTTTTAAATACTTTAGCCCATTTGTTCCTCACAACAACCTTGTGAGGTAGGTACTGTTATCATTCTCATTTTGCAGATGAGGATACTGAAGTTCAGAGAGGCCAAATGACTCTCCCTCAGTCACACAGCAGGCCAATGACTGAAGCAGGATGCAAACCTAGATCTTCCTGACTCTAAGTGCAGCTCTTTATCTACTCTACCACACTGTTTCTCACTAATCAATTGCCTTGATCTACGGTTACCCCCAAGAGAATGCCTGTAGATTAGTACTAGGACCTCAAAGAAGGCTTTAAGTAAAGATGGAACCAATTAGCTCTTCACTTTCACAATAGAGTTGATTGCCTTATTGTCTTTTTAGAACAGATGCTCTTAATCTGAGACCTGGGAACTAATTTTTAAAAAGTTTTGATAATTGTATTTCAATATACTGTAATTGATTCTCTTTCTAATTCTGTGTATTTTGTCTTAGGTATTTAAGAATACCATTCAGAGAGGCAGTCCATAGGCTTCACCAAACTGCCAAAGAACCCCTGTTTTAAAAGGATGCTGTCCCCCATTATGTCTCTCTCTATATATACATATAGATAAAATGAACTAAAGATGTTATAGGAATGTATACAAAACAACTGATATTAGGATGATACATAAGCCGAATGGTTCTCACCAGGTCTATACTTTTCTTTCTGCCCAACAATGGGAAAATTAATAATGGGAAAAGCTTGATGAACCTGAAAGATTTTATAGTACAACCTCCTCATTTATAGATAAGGGAAATAACTCACTGGTCAAACCAGGATATGAGGCCAGGTCCTCTGATTCCAAATCTGGCATTCTTTCCATTGTAACAGGGCATTCTCACTTCAGAAATTCATTCTGAATATTCAGTCTTTATAAAGGAGTTACTAGTTGACAATTGCTAAAGTTATGTTCTTCCCAAGTGGTTCTAATGGATAGAGGGGTGACAGCTTATGGTAATTACCTTCTGGAGGCATTCTGATTTGGAATCAGAGATGAGTAGAAGACAGCTTTGCAGAAACAATGAAAGGACTTGGAATAAGAAGCTGTTCACACCACAGAGAAGGAATATGGCAACAAGAAGCCACAGCAATTATGCGGGCAAATTCTCAAGTGTTTCTGCTTGTCTGCAATCAACTAGCACCTTTAAACAAAAAAGGAGCACTACATAGTGATGATGCTCCTTGTATCACTGACAGTAACTTAGCTCATGCAGTGTTTTCACTGGTGAGAGGATATAGTTGCAGAGATAGCAATGAGAAAAAGCAGATAAGACCCTGATGCACTGAGGAGTGGCATGGCTGCAAAAGACTGCAAAAGACCTGGGTGGCATAGAATCATCTAGACCTAGAAGGGACCTCACAGTCCAACTCAGAACCAGTATGATATTCTTGGCAAGCATTCATTCAGACTCTGCTTGAAGCCTTCCAATAAGGGCAGACTCAAGCTAATCCATTCTACTTTAGGACAACTTTTTCTTAGGAAGTTTTCTCCTGACATTAAAAGTAAATTCACCTCATTGCAATGTCTAACCTATTGCTCTTGCCTCTGCCCTCAGTAACCAAACAGAATATATCTCTCTTCTATATGATGCTTGAAGATAAAAGGGTCAGAAGACCCTCTGAGCCTTCTGTTCTCCAAACCAAACATTCATTATTTCTCAAACCAATCAATAATTGGAGATTTATTTTTCCCCACTTTTTTTTTGGTCTAGGCAATGGGATTAAGTGACTCACCCAGGGTCACACAGCTAGTAAGTGTTACGTGTCTGAGGCCGAATTTGAACTCAGGTCCTCCTGAATCTAGAGCCGGTGCTCTATCCACTGCACCACCTAGCTGCCCCTATTTTTCCCACTTTTAAAAAATATATATGAGGTGGGAGTTTAGACACATATCTCCCAATTGTATGATGTTTGTAATCAGAGGGCTATTGCATTCATGAGATGACAATAATTACAGCACAAAAAGTGAGGTACTTTGTAATTTTACAGTAGCTGATTCATATTATAGATAGCTGCTAAGGGAACACCTTCAAGAATTTTAGAGAGTAACAGTGTGAGTGATAGTATTTCCCCTCTGTGTATGTGAGTTCTGTCAGTTAGCCAAACCCTTTTGGCTGGGGGCCAAAAAAGTAAGAAATATATTTGTTCATCTATGTTATGTATTACAAATGTGGGTCTGGAGTCAAGAAGACCTCAAATCTTGCTTAAGATACCAGCTGTACAAGTCATGTAATCTCTCAGCCTCAGTTTCCTCATTTGTAAAATGGGAATAATAATAGCACCTCCCTCAGAGGGTTATGAGGATCAACTGATTTAACATGGTAAAGCACTTTGCAAATTTTAAAATGCTATATAAATGGTAAGCTACCTAGTAGTAGTAGTAGTAGTAGCACTAGTAGTAGTGATAGTAGAAGTGATACAACAAAAAAAACCCAATTACATTGAAATACAGTTCTTGAAGGTTTTTTTTAGAACAAGTTCTCAAGCCCCATGTTAAAAATCCCTATTCTAAAGTGTTTGTTACATTGTTCAAAGTAGAAGTTAGAGATTAATCAATATTCATACTGTTATTTAAATAGCTATATTTATCATACAAAAAAGCAAAATTTGCCAGATTGTATGCTCCATTCCTATTTTCTATTTTAATTAAGCCTGGGATAAGTCTGACCTACACAGCCATAAAACAGTCACCATCATTCACCTGGTGACAGTTTTCCAAATTGTTGGCTTAATGCCTAGGCAGAAATAATTAGCCTCTCTTGGGCTGGCTTTGCAAACCCCACTCTATTAAGTGACAATAAACCTCAAAACCCACAGGAAGAAATCTGTGAAGGTAAAAGGGAAACCACAGCTGAAGTAAGGAACCTCAAAAGGTTGTGTGTTCCAGTACCCTAGGCCTCAGGCTATGCATAATTCCTCATTTCACAAATTTGCAAAGCCTTGTAAATAATTCTTCATGTCTCTGTTGGGATTGAAAACAATTTTTCTCATTAAAAGTAAAATTTTTGCCGTTTTTGAAGAAGTCAATAGCCTCCATTGTTCTTTCATGTGTCTGTCTTCTGACTGACTCTCTCCTTACCTCACTGCTGCTTTCTTTTGTCCTATTACTTTCATTCATTTCTGTGATTATGCCAGAGTTTCCCCATTCATAACTGTCCACCTTTGCTCTGCCATTCCCTGCCTTGGTTCCTATATCTAGTGAAGGGCAAAAAGGCCCCCCTTTACTAACCTTTCCTAAAGGCTAACCTTTTCCTTTGGGCTCCCTGCTTTCACTAGAATGGAAGGGTAACATTTCAGCAGAGAGATTCTATGCCATTCACCAGAAGCAGCTGGGTTCTGTTCATTCAGAAAGCTGCTTTTCTGTCTCTGAGAGAGATTGCACAGAGTATTTCTACCAAAAGAGAAAAGAAAACAAATCAATAGTTTAGCTGAGGGGCTTGAGAAACCCCTCTGCTCCAACCTTTCCAGTTAAAGATTAAAAAGTGCTCCCAGTCTTTCTTCAGCTGTAGCATATTTTATCGTTTTTCTGTTTTGTATTTATCATACTGCTTCAAAACTTAGGAAAGGAAAAAGCCTACCAGGTGAGTCCTGGTGGTAGTCCGTGACTGTATGCTCCTAAATCATAGGATTTAGAGGTGGAAGAACCTTGGAAGTCACCTATCCAACCCCCTCCTATTTCAGATCAGGATGACCAAAAAGGTCTCTGCTTTCTTCGTAATAAACTTTGACAAACTTGCTCCCAGCAGCATTTAAGCTCTAGCCACCCTTCTGTCCCCATTGGTTTCCTTAAAAACAAAACATATTCCTAAGTAGGATGCAGAGTCAAATAGCAAGGAGAAGTTCAGAACAGAATGTCAGAAATGCGACTGGAGAATGAATTCTGATTTAAAATCTATAATATTCAACACAGAAATCAGGCCACCATCAATAAGTGGAGGTAGGTGGGTGGGGTGGAATGGGAAGTCCCATAGGAAAAGAACTTCAGGATCTCACAGATCCTACAATATATCTTAAATTGACATATGATAAAATACAAAACCAAATTTGAGATAATATTGGAAGATTTAGGTCAAAAGTGACAGAGATGACCTAGAATGTCACATTTTATGTGTTTCAGAAAATTATTTTAGAACAATATTAAGCAGTTTTCATACATGAAAGAAGTTCTCTATAAAGCTATTATGGTGAAAGCCACAGGAAGGGTCTGGTTATTCTAAAAATGGGTCAACACTTCCACAAATTGGCAGAAGGGACTTGGCCGAGTGCAGAGAAAAGATTGATCCAGGATCTGAAGTAATAACTATTTTGTATACTTTCACATTTGTTATTTCATTAAATCATCACAATAATCCTGTGAGGCAGCCAAAGTAGAGTAAGGCAGCTATTGTTATCCCTGGATGAAAGCTGAAGAAATTGAAGCTTAGAGGGAAGGAGTGACTTGCCCAAAGTTAACTGCACTACTTTCTGGCCTGAACACCCCCTCACACACACACTACACACCCACACACACTACACATACACAAACATACACCTTGCACTTTCCTGCCTCTGAATCTCATTCTCTATGTCAGGAATGCCTTTCTTCCTACTCTCTCTGATACTCCTATTTTTCCTCAGAGATCTGCTCAAATGCTATCTTATTCACGAAGCTTTCCTTCCATAATCTTTCTAATTAAAACTGATTTTTCTGTCCTTGGACCATCTACAACATTTTTAATTTCTCTGATTTTCTTATATATTTATTAAGTTCCGCATTCTATTATGGTCACTCATGTATGTGTTTTATTCCCCCAAATAGACTACATTTCATGATGGCAGAATCAATGACATCAAAGCCTGGCACAGTGATACACGCTTAATAAATGTGTATTGAATTAAAACGAGTAGAGAGCATAACTAGGGTCCTATCACTGAGCATCAAAAATTAAAGAATATTGACAGCATTTGTACTCTTTCAGCAGTAAAAACAATTGATCTTAGCCCCTAGTTAAACAAAATCATTTAAAATAATGAAATTCCCTATGTTTTTAACCAGTGCCAAATAGCTGTGATGATTACTGCTTTGTAGTAAGGTTTTAGTACTGCTAAGCCTCCTGTCTTCCTACTTATTTTTCATCATTTCCCTTGCAATTTTTTACTTTTTACTCCTTTAATGAATTTATTATTGCTTTTCCTGGCTTGGTTAGTTTGTTTGGTATGCCACTGAATAAGTAAAATAATTTAGGTAGTATTGTAATTTTATTATATTGGCTTAGCCTATTCCTTAGCAATTACTATTCCTCCATTTAAGAAAGCATTATAGATGTATTGATAAAATTTCTCTGTGTATCTTGATCTGTACATTCCCAAGTATTTTAAACATTTTCTAGTTATTTTAAATGGAAGTATCTTTCTACTTTTTCCTGCTGATTTTGTTGGTTACATATATAGAAATATTGATAACTTATGTGGATTTATTATATCGATTTGATTGATTGATTTTATATCCTGAAACACTGCTAAAGTTATAATTTATTTCAATTACTTTGCTAATTGGCTCTCCAAGGGTCTCCAGGTAACCATATATTATCTGCAAAAAGTGATAATTATTTCTTCTTTGTCTATGCTTATTCCATCAACTTCTTTCTTATCTTTTTGCTATAGCTAGCATTTCTAGTATGATATTAAATAATAGTGGAGACAATGGACATCCTTGTTTTACTCCTGATGTGTATGGCATGAACTTATTTATTCTCTTAACATACAATTCTGGCTCTTTACTGTATATAGATTCAATTATGTTAAGAAAAGGTAACTTTATTCCTATTTTCTAATTTTTTTAGACAGAAATAAGTAATGCATTTTGTCAAAAGTTTTTTTCCATATTTATTTATATAATCACATATTTGTTGTATTTGTCATTAATATGGTCAATTATGTTTACAATAAAGTAAACAACATAGAAGCAAAAACCTATAAGCCTAGTAGCCCAGCATTAGATAAAACATAGGAAGGCAGATACTGGGGTGTGGATTCATCATAGTTCAACAAAAACTGAAAGGTAGTCTAGGAAAATGTAGGTTTAGACTAGTATCACACACCATATATCAAGATATGCTCCAAATAGATGAATAATTTAGATATAAGAGGTCATATGATAAATTATAGAAGCAAAGAAGTTTCCTTTAAAACCTATGAATAGGGGAAGAGTTCATGACCAAACAAACAATAAAGAGAACCATACATAATAAAATTGATTTTGATTTTGAGTATATAAATTTGAAAAAGCTTTGTATAAACAGAACCAATACAGCTAAGATCAGAAAGGAAGTAATTAGCTAGGAAAACTCTTTGCAGCAAATTTCTCTGATAAAGGTCTAATTTCCAAGAAATATAAGGAATTGATTCAAATTTATAAGACTAAGAGCTATTTCCCAACTGCTCAATGGTCAAAGGATATGAACAGCTGGTTCTCAAGGGAAGAAATCCAAGCAACCAATAACCATGTGAATAAATTATTCTAAGTCATTAATAATTATAGAAATGCAAATTAAAGCAACTCTGAGGTTCCACCTCACACATCAGTTTGTTGAAATTGGCAAATAAAGGAAAATGATAAAAGTTAGAAAGGGTATGAGAAAATGAGCACATTAATTCTCCATTAGTGGTGCTATGAATTGACCTGCTAGTCTAGAAAGCAATTTACAATTATACCCCCAAATTACTAAACTGTGCATGACCCTTCAGTCAATAACACTATCACTAGCCCAAAGAGACCAAAGAGAGAAGGAAAAGATCTGCGAGTGTAAAAATATTTATAGTAGCTATTTTTTTTTTAGTTGCAAAGAATTGGAAATTAATCCTGGTTCTTCTACTTTCTACCTGTGAGGTAAGTTTCTCACCTCCAAAAAAATTATGTGTGTATGTGTATGCACACACACATATCTACATATATAGACAGACACATGCACACACACATATACATATGTGTATATATGCATATATATATTGGACTAGTATTTCAATATCCTTTTTCTTAATAGATACCTCTCAAAATAATGAATTTAGTTAAAATGAAACGTAAACAAAAAAACGCAACTTTCCTTCAGCTGAATTGAAGCTAAAAAACAACTAACAATGTAAAATGCTATTTTTTTAAACAATGAAATATATTTTTTAATCATAGGTTCAGAACCCCCCAAAATGTTTAAGGCATAGTTGATAAACATGGGATTTATTGTTCTTGCTGCTGCTGCTAACTTTTTTTTTCAATTCAACAAGAATGTTTTAAAATTAACCTTTAACGGTAAATGCTGAATTCATCATTCCTTCAACCTAGGCAGGTCCCACTTGCCAATTTCCAGAGAGGTTAGTCCATTTGCAAATGGGCTGAGATTTGTATTTAGGCCTTAAACACATACATATGTATATATAAATACAGATATCTATCCATTTAAATGTATGTATGTATGTATACATGTGTGTATATATTTATGTATATACACATATATATGTTATATAATATTCACACTGTGTGTCTATATATGTGTGTGTGTGTGTATATATATAGATAAATAGATAGATATAGATACATTATGTGTGTCTATGTGTATGTGTGTTGAACTATTAAGTCCCAGCAAATACTGCCTCCAATAAGGGATTTTCTACTTCACTGCTCCTAATCACTAAACATATTCTGGACAAATTACACAAACAACAGGGTCACTGCCATGGTGACTATTTCAACTGGATAGCTTGATACAATGCACAGTTTTCAAAATATAAAGGAAAGAGTCACTTATTTTGTTTGCAGGATATATCTTGCAGTTCAAGAAAAGACAACTAGCACTCATTAACTATGAGTCTACAGGATAGGAATAATAATGGATTACTAAATTCTACAGATAGTTTCCCAACTCACTTTTCCATTATTGTACCATTAACCTCTTTGCATCTTATCTGAACTGTTTATAAAACAATAAAAAAATAAGAAATGGCCAACATGAATTGCATCTCTGGTTTTCTTTTACTACCTGGTTACCAGTCCAAAGTGCAAGTTAGCAATAAAAATAATTTTCTGTTGAAGTCAAGAACATAAGAAACAAGGGGGGTGGAGCCAAGATGGCGGAGTGAAAGCAGTGACTTGCTTGAGCTCTCCCCCAAACCCCTCCAAATACTCATAAAAAATGGCTCTAAACAAATTCTGAAGCAGCAGAACCCACAAAAAGACAGAGTGAAACAAGTTTCCAGCCCAAGACAACCTGGATGATTGATCAGAAAGGTGTATGGCACCAGGCTGGAAGCGCATCGCAGCGTCAGAGCACAGGCCACAGTCAACCTGGAGCAGGCCTCAGAGGACTGAATCTCAGGCAGCTGTGGCAGTTTCCAGACTCCTCAACCCACTAATGCCAAAGACAACTTAGAAGGTCAGTGGGAAAAGTCTGTTTCTGTTGGTGCAAAGAAAGGAAGGTGGGGTTTCAGCTCCATTCCCCAAGAGCGTGGCCCTGTGGGGTGGCAGCTGCTTCCCGAGCTTCTAGCCCACAGACTGAGGGGGAATCCAGTGGCTGATCAGAGAGGGATTGTAGGGATCGCGTTGCCAGTGCTGAGGCAGGAATCTCTTGCTTTGCCCGTGTTTGGATCTGGGTCACAGTTCTGGGTGGCGGCGCTAGGGTGAGGAGGAACACTGGCGTGGTGGAGCTTGTAGTAGCTGTGAAGAGGAACCCCTCCTCACAGTTACAGGACAGAAAGGAATACTTGTGGTCACAGGCCAGGAAAGGAGTAAACACCTTGCCCCTTATCATACCACCTTGTGAGAACTGAAAATTTACAGGTCCCTACAAGTATCTCTGAAAACAGCTGTACAAACCCCTGAAGCTTGGGACAGTACATTCTCCACATTGGAAGCAGACTCTTACCTTAACAAAGAGTTTAAAACTCAAGTAATTGGCTGGGATCATGAGCAAGCAGCGCAAAAAGAGTCAGACTATATTATCTTACTTTGGTGACAAAGAAGATCAAAATATACAACCAGAAGAAGACAACAAAGTCAAAGCTCCTACATCCAAAGCCTCCAAGAAAAATATGAATCAGTCCCAGGCCTTGGAAGAGCTCAAAAGGGATTTTGAGAAGCAAGTAAGGGAAGCAGAGGAAAAACTGGGAAGAGAAATGAGAGTGATGCAAGAAAATCATGAAAAACAAGTCAACAGCTTGCTAAAGGAGACCCAAAAAAAATTGAAGAAATTAACACCTTAAAAAATAGCCTAACCCAAATGGCAAAAGAGGTCCAAAAAGCCAATGAGGAGAAGAATGCCCTAAAAAGAAAAATTGGCCAAATGGAAAAGGAAGTCCAAAAGCTTACTGAAGAAAATACTTCCTTAAAAATTAGAATAGAGCAATTGGAAGCTAGTGACTTTATGAGAAATCAAGACACTGTAAAACAAATCCAAAAGAATGAAAAATTAGAAAACAATGTGAAATATCTCATTGGAAAACAACTGACCTGGAAAATAGATCCAGGAGAGAGAATTTAAAAATTATTGGACTATCTGAAAGCCATGATCAAAAAAAGAGCCTAGACATCATCTTTCAAGAAATTATCAAGGAAAACTGCCCTGATATATTAGAACCAGAGGGCAAAATAGAAATTGAAAGAATCCACAGATCTCCTCCTGAAAGAGATCCCCAAAGGAAAACTCCTAGGAATATAATAGCCAAATTCCAGAGTTCCCAGGTCAAGGAGAAAATATTACAAGCTGCCAGAAGGAAACAATTCAAGTACTGTGGAAACACAATCAGGATAACACAAGATTTAGCAGCTTCTACATTAAAGGACTGCAGGGCATGGAATATAATATTCCAGAGGGCAAAGGAGATAGGATTACAACCAAGAATCACCTACCCAGCAAAACTGAGTATAATCCTTCAGGGGAAAAAATGGTCATTCAGTGAAATAGAGGACTTTCAAGCATTCCTGATGAAAAGACCAGAGCTGAATAGAAAATTTGACTTTCAAATACAGGACTCAAGTGGAACATGAAGAGGTAAACAGGAAAGAGAAATCATAAGAGACTTATTAAGGTTGAACTGTTTACATTCCTGCATGGAAAGATGATATTTGTAACTCATGAGACCTTTGTCAGTATTAGGGTAGTTGGAGGAAAAAATTATATGTATGTATATAGATAGATAGATAGATAGATAGATAGATAGATAGATAGATAGATAGATGGATAGATGGCACAGGGTGAGTTGAAGATTGAAGATTAAGGGGTCATATCTGGAGAATAAAATGAAGGGATGAGGGAGGTTGGAGAAGAAGAAAGGGAGAGGTAGAATGGGGTAAATTATCTCACAAAGAAAAAACAGAAAAGAAAAGGTTCTTACAGTGGAGGGGAAGCAGGGGAAGGTGAGAGGGAATGAGTAAATCTTATTCTCATAGGATTTGGCTTAAGGAGGGAATAACATACACATTCAATTGGGTATGGAAGTTTGTCTTACCCTACAAGAAAATAGGGGGAGAAGGGGACAAGAGAGCAGGGGGATGATAGAGAGGAGGGCAGATTGGAAAAGGGTGTAATCAGAAGTAAATACTTCTGAGGAGGACAGGGTCAAAAGAAAGAATAGAATAAATGGAAGGGCAGAATAGGATTAAGGGAAATAAGAGTTAGTTTTTCACAACATGTCTAATATGGAAGTGTTTTGCATAACTGCACATGTACAAGCTATATTGAGTTGCTTGCCTTTTCAATGAGGGTGGGTGGGGAGGGAGGAAGAGAGAAAATTTGAAACCTAAAGTTTTAAAAACATATGTTTAAAAAAAAGTTTTCACATGCTATCGGGAAATAAGAAATACAGGAAATGGGGTACAGAAGTCTATCCTGCCCTACAGGAAAATAGAAGGGGAAGGGGATAAGAGAAGGGGGGAGAGAAAGAAAAGAGGACAGACTAAGGGAAGGGATATTCAGAATGCATGCCATCTTGGGGTGGGGGGGAGGGTGAGACGGGGTGAAAATTTGAAACTCAAAAACTTGTGGAAATGAATGTTGAAAACTACAAATAAAAAATTTATATTAAAAAAAAAAGAACATAAGAAACAAGAAGCTTGACATTAGCTGTGCCTTAGCTAAATATCATCTCTTTTAGTACCCAGTGCAGTGTTCTGCACACATTAATGCATACTAAACCCACAATGAATTGAATTAAATTGAATTAGAGCTTCATCTACAATTCTATGATTCTAATATGACCAGATCCTAAATAGTTGGTAGCAGTTCATATTTTAATCAACCTATTTCTGGCCAAATGCTTCTAGATGCTGAAGATCTCATGACTTTTTCCCCCAGAGGTTATGTGTGATATACTTGGCAAAGGACCAGAGAAAACATGAAATTGTAAGTGGCAAGATGAGAAACCAAGTCCCTTAATTCCCGGTTTTGTGCTCCTCTAACTCACCATACTTTTGGATCGTTTCTTGGAGAAGTAATAGGAAGAAAAATAATGGTCAGTGGTGATGCAGGTTGTGGCACTGGCAGGCAGCAACCCCACCTACAGGGCTGATAACTGTCCCTTTACTGCTCATGTATCCCAGGTGGCCTAATTTAAGGTCATTCCTTTAAAGAAGGTAGATCTCAATCAGATTTCTGTTGAAAGTCTATATTTAGTCTCACAGAAGAGAACTTTTTCTAATCTTGCAGCACAATAGTGTGGGATTAAAGAGAAAAAAATAATAATAAACTCAACAAGATTTTTCTGAATCTGAAAAATTGATAGTTCCTCACTTTATCCACAAATCTCTCCTCTTTCCATTTGCTTGCTCTTTCTCACCATCACAACACACATCGAACCCTCACATCTAAATTGTTATAGTCACACCCAATCATTTAGCAAATGAGGATGAAAATTATTATCTCTAAGTACTTCTGCATGGTATTCATATTAATATCTAATATTTATGTAGAGCCATCCTTCAAGACACACCAAATGCTACACATGGATTATCTCATTAATCCACACAACAGACTGGGAGGTAGCCAGGGGCAAAGTGTGATTACCCTCTCTCACCCTCCCCACCTTCTCCCTTTCACATAATGAAAAGTTCAAAAGCAATTTAAAAATTAAAGCTCCTTTACCCAAATCAATCATGTGAGATTTTCCAGATGCAACAGCACCTGCTATTTGGGAGGTATCTTTTCCCATCTATAGCAATTATCCCGGGTACTTCACACCAACACAGATTAAAGTAACACCAAAAATCAATAGGAGTCTATAAATAAAATCAATGTACTCTGCCAGAAGGCCCACTGAAACAATGTTTTTTTTTCTTTCTGCCACTCTTTGAAAGAAGTGATATTGTGTTAATTTACAGTCTGAAAGCAGGGAAGGTAGGGAGTGTTAAGTCCTTCTAGCACATGGACCTCAAAGCATTTGAAGCATGGAAGCCTCCCTTCCCTTTTCCCCAGAAGTACTGTCTCAAAACTGTTCTGCACCAACTCATCTTTAGGGATAAGAATACTTGCAAACAGAACCACGAGTTAATTTTTATACTAAACATCCCAGAAGCAATATTCTGTAACACGGGTGGAGGGTGAGGAGAGTCTTGGTCTTTATCATCCATTAACTCCTTGCACCCAATCTATGTATTCTGTGCCAGGACCAGTTCGAGGAGAAACTACAAAGAATTGGAAAAGTTTGACTTTGGAATGGAACTCCCCAACCCATGTCTACTCTTGTCCCCCAGAGGTTCAAAGCAGGGTGGGTTTTTTTTTCAAATTTACTCCTCATTCTGACCCCTGCCTACCCAACGCAGTCCACTGTCCACTTGCACCTATACTTCCTGATACAGTGCCCTATACTCCAGATATACTGACCTACGTAGCACTTCCTTAGATCCCCAACTTTCAGCTAGTGGTAGTATAATGATGCTACAATAAGTACCACTTAGTGAAATATGAGGAAGAGTCAACTTTCTCACATCATTTTTTGTTTTTTGGATGAGGACCTGGAGTTAAAGCATTCAGTTGTTCAACAAGTATCTATTGAACACCTATTCTGTGGTTTGTTAAGGTAAAGGAACAAATGTAACAGTAGTAATTTCAGATACTATGAAAAATTAGAAAGGCAGCTAAATGGTGTAGTGGACAGAGAGTTGAACCTGGAGTCAGGAGCACTCATCTCCCTGAGTTCAAATCTGGTCTCAGATACTTACCAGATGTATGACCCTAGGCAAGTCACTTAACTCTGTTTGACTCAGTTTCCTCATCTGGAAAATGAGCTGAAGAAGGAAATGGCAAATCACTCTGGTATCTTTGCCAAAAAAAAATCCCAAAATGGGGTCACAAAGAATTGGACATGACTGAAGAACAAATGAAGATGAATGACAAAAATATTTTTATTGAGCAGATATTCTAGTAGTGTCTCTTAAACGACATAGTTGCTCACTCAAATCTTCTATGGGGGCTCAGAAGGAGAGATGAGACCCAGGTGGTGGTACATGCTGCTAATGGAAGAGGCTAGGCTGTGTGGTTTGCTTGCACTCAGAAATGGTGTCTATACTAAATCTAGCACCAATGTTTTAGGTCCCTAGGGGAAGGGGAAGGAACAGGCTGTAGTGCAATCAAACTAGGGGTACTCACTGCATTTGCAGGGTGTCAGAGAGAGGAAGAGAGAAAAAGAGAGAGACAGAGAAAGAGGGGTAAAAACAAGTTTATAGAGAAAATTATCATTAGTTTAACTAGGCTAGCTTTCTAATAGTTACAACTTCAGGGTAATCAGTTTATCAAATTGCAATTGATTTGTATAATGTATTTTGTACTAATGGTATAATAATTAGACTAGAGTATGCAAATGCAAAAACAAAACTACTTTAACTATTTCCTTTCCAAAGAAATACTTAAAAAATACCATATAATCATTTTACTTATTTTTTTTACTTTCCAATGGGTTGTTTTTAGTAAAATTTAGACAAAACAAGTTAGAAACTTCTTTAAGTTATTTCAAGTCACCAAGAAATCAGTAATCCCTGCTCCTACTCAGTAAAAATTCCCTAATAGACTATAGAGAACTTTAGGTGTGGGAATTTTTCTTCATGCAATCACAACCGTTTTACAACTTGATAAATAAGACCCAGGGGGTCCTGTGAGACACATAAAGCAGATGAGATCAGAAGCCAAGTACTCCTAATTTCCAGCATCATATCCACTACATCATGCCACTTGTATGAAATTGTCAACAGAGCTTCCAAAAGAACTGACGAACTTAACTTCAAGAGAGCAGCACGTGTATTGGAACAATTTGGTTCACTATATATTGGTTTTCTAATTAGAATGAAGAAAAATGTATACAATCAAGAGACATATTCTAAGCCTGTTAGGTGGCGCAGTGGATAGAATATTAGAACTGGACTTAGGAAGACCTGAGTTCAAATCCTGCCTCACACAGCTCTTGGACCCTAGGCAAGTCACTTAACCTTTTTTAGTTTCTTCATGTGTAAAATGAGAACAATAATAGCAACCACCTCCCATGTTTATTGTGAAGATCAAATGAGATAATGACCTTTAAAAACTTTTTTTTGGTGAGGTGATTGGGGTTAAGTGACTTGTCCAGGGTCACACAGCTAGTGAGTGTTATATGTCTGAGGCTGGATTTGAACTCAGGTCCTCTTGACTCCAGGGCCAGCGCTCTAAAAAACTTTTTAGTCCTCTATAAATGCTAGATGTTATTATTATAAGATCTAATGTCTTGATGTATATATGCCCTCTACAGCCTCTATTCAAGAAAAGTCCATATTGTTCTTTGGCTGAGGGGCAAAGACTCATTACTATGTTTCGGAGCTCATCTGTGACTGTCACTGATAACAAAATTTTAAAACATTTTTTTCTGAAATGTCAGCAATACAAAAGGATTATTATGCTGAAGTTCACCACATAAAGAATAAGAACTCATATGCACCTACAGCAAGAGATCCACATATCTCATTTGACAATAAAGTACAATTTGAATTGTACTTTATTCATTGGAAGAAGAAAAAAGAGTCACAGTGATAAAAATGCACCTGCTAACCAAGTAAGTACAAATACAAGGTAATAAATCTCAATTTCCTATCAAACAGATCACAAATTCATGACCATCTTTTCAAGTCTATGTTGTCAAACTGTGGTTTGCTGCTTTGGATAGCTCAATCAAGAGGTCTCTTCAAGCTGCATGATCACATGTGTTAATTGCATTCTCCAATCCACTTTCACGACAGCATAAAGTCTGTGCTACAATGCACAGGATGAGTATCAAGAGCAATGCCCTTACACAGTGCCCATTTCCACTCTATAAGGGAGTATAATCTGACACCTGTCAAAAACAGAGCTCAGTCCCTTACAAATGCACAAGTAAACATATAAAATCCCAACTCAAATTATAGCCTATCAGAAATGATATATATGTTCCATTTCTTGTCCTGTTGCCAATGGCTGCACATAATGTTTGATGACAACACCATTTGACATTAATGTAGTCCCACATGCAGTAGTGTTAAATTGCCCATCCTCGTAGTGTATGTTAATCTCCAGAATCTAATAATAAAACTAGCCTCAGAGGTGGAAGTAGGGAGGAGTAGAGAGGGCACTGTCCTTTTACGTATAGAACAGTGAGTTTTTCAGTCCAAGAATTACTTGCAGAATTTTTAGCACATTCTCATTGAAATAGTCTCAAAGAAAGCCATTTGCCCACAGGTCCAAAGCCAGTAACAATTTAGAGAGGGTCAAGAGAAAAGAATATCCCTTGATTTTCTCCTGTCCCTTTTCTTCAAGATCAAAACTACTGATCCAAGAGAACTGCTGACCTCAGCCGCATCATGGAGGGGCTCAGAAAGTGACAGTGAATAAATGTCACTTAGCCCAGAGCACGCTACGAGAACTTTCAATTTGGGAGTAGGGATGATGGTTCCTAGAGCTTTGCTATTGTGTTTCAGTTGTGTCTGACACTTCATGACCCTATTTGGGGTTTTCTTGGCAAAGATACTGGAATGGTTTACCATTTCCTTCTCCAGCTCATTTTATAGATGAGGAAACCGAGGCGGAGTTAACTGACTTGCTCAGGGTCACATAGCTAGTAAGTATCTGAGGATGGGTTTAAACTCAGGTCTTCCTGACTCCAGGACCAGCACTTTATCCACTGAACCACCTACTTGACCTAGAGCTGGCATGATGGAATACTCAAAAAATGTGTCTACTTAGTGAAAGGAAGTAGTAAAGTGGGTGTCACATCTCTGTAGGCTTCATGCTGTGGGTTGCTGGATGAAGTCATGGGGACTGAGGCAATAATGGGCCAATAATCTGAATTTTGGGGAGGTACTGACTCATTCAGATTTGTACCAAACCCTGTCTTTTCTACATACCCACCAACAGCTACAAGAAAGATAATATAATTTTCAAAGCCTGTGGACTTCCATTTTCAGCTTTCAAAAATACTCTGGACAAGGGAAGCAGTGTCAATCACTGACCAGCATAAAAGGATTGGTTTTGGGGGAGGGGAATAAAGAGAAATGGGTAGACTTGTCCATGGGTAGAAATAGGTAGCCTTCTTTTTAATGTGCAAAATTTACAGCTCTACACAAAATAGTAATTGTAGTATCAATATCCTCTGAATGAGAAAAAACCTAATGGCAAAACTATTAAGAACTCAGGAACATTTTTAAATGAATTTTTATTTTTTTAACCACAGCAACATTTACATACCTTTGATAAATAGTAATACATGCATACATATAGACGTGTGTGTGTGTGTGTGTGTGTGTGTGTGTGTTGTGTGTTTTCAAGACAGAGTTACAAAGTTATTTCAAGTAAGGTAGCCAGGACTATGTCCAAGGTGCTGAAATTTATAAAGCTATAATAGCACTTATACTACAGCAAGAAGAAATAATTGAGTTTAGCACCTAGTTAACAAGAATAATTAGTTAAAATAAGAAGCTACTTAATAGTATTTGCTTTACCTCCAGCAGTCACACACCAAGTGAGCTCTTCCCCAGCCTAGGTGTACCCTGCTGCCTCACTCAGGGGCCCAATCCCAAAATGTGGCTTCACAGTATCAAAATCTTTACCCACGTTGGCCAACATTCTGTGGTTTTTGTCTTCTCATCATGGACTAATTGGTATAATAGTCTGGGTTCCCTCCTCTCTAGGGACTTTGAGTCTCAAGGTTCAAGTTCTCTCTCAAGTTTCCCTCTCTCTCAACTTAATTGTTCTTTTAAAAGTTGATTCTAAGGTATTTTTCACCTTGCTAGAGTGGGTGCATTTTTGTTGTGGTTGCACTGAGACAGAATGGCTAGGGTTCTGGTACAAGTCACTCTATAAATATGGTTATCTACTTTTTCTCTTTTCCTCTCGGTAAATTCTTCTGCTCTGAGGCATGACTGACAGCATAGGCAGCAACAACGTCAAGATGTTCACAGCTAGGAACCATACTGTCCACTGCCAGTCACACATATGGCACAGAAAGTACATCACTAAACTATTCACAGAGATGTAAGCCTCTGAATGGGATTATCCCCAAATTTCTGGGAAAAGAGGCACTTTGCTAAGAAGTTTAAGAAGAAGACACTGAAAAAGATAAATGCCAACAAAGCCAGAATCATCAGTGCCTGAATAGAGCTGATCAAGGCTGTTAGCACCCAAGTCCAATTTTTCCCAGGACCATGATCATCAAGCCCATAGGCTGTAAGTCCACAAACAAACATACCAGCCCCAAGACTGCTACCAAACATCTGGGTCCCAATGTTAGTACCAAATGTTCAAGGCCCAAGAATACCAAGCTTGGCTCTAAGGTTGTGAGGATCATTGACCCTGGTTACCTTCTAAGCCCAAAGTTACCAAGTCTGACATGAAAGTGACCAAGTTTGAACCCAAGTACACAAAGCCAAAGCCAAGTATGGCAAGTATGACTTGGCATCACTCCAGTGATTCCAAAGATCCCAAGCCCATTAACTAAGGTATCTGAAATTGCCAGTCATAAGTTCCCTAGGGCATAAGGTACTAAAACCTTCAAAACAGATGCATCAGGAGAGAAGGATTTTTTTGAACCTAAAACCACTTTTCTTCCTCACCAAGGGCATCACCATTCACTATTTTATTTAAAAAAAAAGTAATAATTGCTAGCATTTATATAGCATTTTTAAGGTTTGCAAAATGATTTACAAATATTATCTCATTTTATCCTTATAACAACCCTAGGAGGTAAGTGTTGTTATCTCCATTTTATAGATGAGGAACCTGAGAAAGTTTTTTTTTTGTTTTGTTTTGTTTTGGTCCCAAGACATTTATTTATTTATTTTTTAAATTTTTTTCCATATGCTTTTGAGTTGAAAATTTTTCTCCCTTTTTCTCCCTCCCACCCTCCCCAAGACAGCTCACAATCTGACATAGGCTTTACGTTTACATACCTATTAAACATATTTTCACATTAGTGAAGTTGTAAGTAAAAATTAAAACCAATAGGAGAACCATCAGAAAGATGAAACAAAACTCAACAGAAGGTAAAAATAAGTGAGAGCGATTCAACTTCCATAGTTCTTTCTTTGGATGTGGTCAGCATTTTCCATCCCAAGGCCTCTGGAGATGTCTTAGATCCTCATAATGCTGAGAAGGGTTCAGTTTAACATTCTTAGTCACTTGCATAACGTGGCTGCTATTGTGTACAATGAGAAAGGTTAAGTGACTTGTCCAGAGTCACATAGCTCATAAATGTCTGAGGCAGGATTTGAACTCTAGCTTTCTCAGTTCCAGATCCAATCCTATTTACTACACTACCAACCTGCCAAATAAGGGAAATTGTACATCATAATCAGAAAAAAAAGGTGTAAATGTCTATTACAGATTCAAAGAACCACCGTGCTGCAACATAATGAGTCCTTCCATAATGAGTCCATTCCTCTTTCACCATCTTTCTCTGAGTGTCATGAGTATAAGTCAGTGGCCAAATGTTAAAATGTGCTTGTATGAAGCAACCACATTTTTCATTCCTTGGTTGTAGCATATTTCCTTTTTTATAATGACTGTGTCCTAATAAAATCATTTTACTGACACTACATTTTTGCTTTAATCTCCAATACTGTCATTGTTATTAATGCTCACCATATTGTATGTCATTATATCCTAATTTGGTAGATCTATGTAATGTATTATCAGTAAAAATCAAAATGAAAATTTATCTTTCTATATCCTACCACATTTCTCATTAAGATGAGAGTATACATTGACTTTGCATTTGCAATAAAACATATTAACTAATTCACATGTCAGAGTAACTAAATTCAGAAAGTTCCTTGTAAATCCCTCCTGGACAGACACTAATAGTCTTTGGGTCTATGCTATTGCTATGAGATTAAGATTCAGAATCATTTCTGAATCATTAAAAAAAAACTTGGTTATTTTTGAGAATGATGTTTTTGTTTTGTTGAATTAAATTAATATTTACTAAGTGTCCACTATATGCAAGGCATTTTATGTGTTAGAGATAAGACAAAACTTACCCCATCCCTATGCTCAAAGTTTCCAATCCACTCGCAGCATACCACATGCACACAATATACAAATGAATGCATAACTAAGATAATACAAAGTTTAAAAATTAATACAAAGTAATTTCAAGAGGAAAAGAATGCTAATAGCTGGTGAATTCAGGAAAGATATCATATGGGAGATGGCACCTGAACTGTGCTTTCAAGGAAGCTATAGATGCCACAAGGCAAAGGTAAGGAGGAAGCACATTCTAGACAAAGGGAGCCACTTCTGCAAAGGCACAAAAAGCTGTTTTACTTATAATGGACTCTCCCTCTGTCTTATCCACCAGAACCAGTAAGTCACCAAATCCTATCATTCTACCTTTGCAAACAATCCAATCTGTTTCTTTGTTTATATTCTTAGTGTCCCTAACTTGGATTACAGCAAGTCTCTTAACAGTTTCTATATCTTCAGTCTGTTCTCTCTCCAATACCTTATTTATATATCTTCCCAGTATATAACCCATCACATACTACTATGTTCAAAGACTTTCAATACCTCGCTGTTTTTTGCTGAGTGAAATTAAAACTACATAGACTGAAGTTCAACAAGCTTTCTATCTTCTCTTTTCATATATTTTATGCTCTAGCCAAATTAAATTGTTCCTTGAACATGTCCTCTTTTTTGTTTCCATGTCTTTTCTCCTACTGTTTCCTATTCCTGAAACTCTCACACCATTTCTGTCTTTTATACCATCATTACTATCCTTCAATGCTGAGTCCAAATGCCATATTCATCTTGAAGCCAGCCCTAATCACCTACAGCTGGACCTATTTTCTTCCTTTAAACTTTCATAGTACTGTGTATGCTAATACACATATATCACATTCTGCTTTGCATTATTGTCTTTGAATATTTCCTATACAAGTCCATTTTCTATATTTTACTATAAGCTCCCTGAGGACAAAAGCCTTCTGTTTTATCCTATTCCCACTCCACCCCACATCCTACACATAAAAGGTACTCAATAAATATTTATTTACTGAATGAATGTAAATTCAGTGTAATTTCTATTAGCTTTATTTCCCCTGCAGTGAAAATTGGTGAGCATAAGTAAACATCCATGTCTGATCTATATATAGGACCATATATAGTGCCAAACACAGGATGGATGGTTGATGAATACCAACTGATTATCAAGTTAATCAACATGCATTTACCAAAGCAAATAGTTGCTAAAACAACTAATGTAATCCCAAGCTTCTTAGAAATATGCAGTGTAAGAGAATAAAAATAGAAAGTAGTCCCACTGTATTCTATGAAGGATAGACCATATTTTTGTTGTTGTTGATCTGTCATTTTTAGTCGTCTCAGCTCTTTCTGTCCCCATCGAGGCTCTCTTGGCAAAGATACTGGGATGGTTTGCCATTTCCTTCTCCAGATAGACCACATAGGAAACACAAAGTTCAATTCATACTCTTATAAGACTCTGAGCAGGGAATGGCTGAACAAATTGTGAGATATGAAGATAACGGAATATTATTGTAACACAAGAAACAATTCATATGAAGAATTTGGGGAAACATGGGAAGATTTACGTGAACTAATTCAAAGGGAAGAAAAACCAAGAGAACAATGTAAAAAATAAAAATGGAAAGAACAGTAAAAAGCAGCTGATCGGGAGCAGCTAAGTGGCCCAGTGGATAGAGCATCAGCCCTGGAGTCAGGAGGACCTGAGTTCAAATCCATCCTCAGACACATAACACTTACTAGCTGTGTGATTTAACCCCAATTGCCTCACAAAAAAAAGCTGCTGATCTTAAATGCAATGACAAATTCTGGTCTTAGATGATGATAGATAGTTCCCTTCTTTCTATAGATGGATAGTACACTATATTTTAAAGATAATACACTAGGGCAGTATTGTTCTTAGACTTTTTAGTTTTAGGGCCATTTTATACTCATAAAAATTATTGAGGACCCCCCCCCAAAAGAGCTTTTGTTTAGATGAGTTATATCTTATCAATATTTGCTGTTTTTGAAAATAGTTCATGTTAGTATTACTTTGAAAATAATTTTGAAAGGGTCTTGGGAAGCCCTAGTGGTCCACACTTTGAGACATTGAGAACTGTTGTACTAGAGGATCATATATTTAAAACTCACCCAAGATCATCCAGGTAGTATCACTAGAGCATAGATTTGAACACAGGTCCTCTTACTCTAGAGCCACGGTTATTTCTACTGCACTATATTCAAATATTCTCTGTGACCATCCCTGGGTTGGTCAGTTTTGCTTAACTATTTTTCTTCATATAGAGGAGGATTCTATTAGAGTAGGGAAACATTAAGAAATGACTTACTTTTTTTAAGTCATCAAAACATTTTTGGGGAAATAAAGGATACCAACAAAGTAGACAGAGTTTGTCAAAGATGGAGTGATGTTGATGTTGACTTGGGGGAGACAACTTTCAAGTTTCCATAGACTAGAAACTATGATATGTGAAAGATAGAAATTAAGAATGTCGGAAGATGAAAAGTCATAAGGACACATGCTATCTACCTTCAAATACATGAAAGGATGTCATATAGAAGAGAGCTGCTTTTGCATATTATGTGGCTTTAGAAAACCGAAGAAGTAGGACCATTGGATGGAAGTTATAGGGTGGCAGAAATCAGCTCATTTTGGTAAAAACTCTTCACCAAATTGACCTGTCCCAAAGTGGAATGGGGCTGTCTTGAAATACTTTTCACTCCTTGGTGCACTGTGAGTTTTTAAGCAGAAGGTATATGTGACCATCTGTCAGGAATTTTGTGGAAGGTGAATAATGATTGTGCCAAATGGAAATTTAACTAGAAGAATGCTAAATTCTCTTTGAACTCTAAGGTTCAATGTACCGTAATTATCTACTACATACCCAATGGTAGGGCAACAATGATGAATATGAAGCTAATGTGCCCTGAATGCCAGTGTTTGCTCTCTCTTGCTCCTGGCTCTCTAGACCAGGTATAAACCCTATTGACATCCTGCAATCTTGAGGAAGGAACAGAGGAAGCCTTTGTTCAACAACAGATTATTTTGTCTTTTCTGAGCATTTTTCTTCTTCTAATTCATGCTGTTCTAGCTTGAACCTTAGCTTTCCCTTGTGAACTCTGGCTCTGGTAACCTTGGTCTTTTTGTGTTTTTTTTTTCTGAATTTTGATTGTGGTTGAGAGTTCAGAACGAGCCCTGTTTTCATTTATGCCAGATATCTTGCGTCTTCTTGCTCCCTTGGCTCTGCCTGATCTCTGGTTTGAACTTGTGTTACTGCTACCAGTATACCTTTATCAGTCCAGTGCTATGCTAATGCCTTCAAGATATATGCTCTCTCTAGTCCTCTTGAGTCCTAAAGCTCACAGCATATTTAATTCCTAACTAATAAGGTGTTGTCCAAAAAAATGAAGTGTCATAATTCAGATTTTATGTGCTTATGCAGGATTACCCCTTACCTTACAGTGATTACTTCCTCTCTGCTCAACACTTCTCACATCCAGATTCTGCTATCTTTATTTATACACAAATGAATAATTTATCATAGAATCTATCAGAACACAGAATCAAACCAAGGCCTAAGGAAACATAAATAAAGAGGACTAATGTAATTCGATGACAGAATATTTTAAAAGTTTTTTTAAATGGTGATCCCTTGAATAAATTTTCTTCCTCTTTTTTGTCTTGTCTGACATTCCTACTGCTACATTCCTATGCACCCTAATTTACTCCTTTTCATTACTGATGATACAGTGTCTGAAAGTTCCAGCAGTGGGGAAATATCTTCTACTTTTTTCTGCAATGGACTATAATCTTTTAATCATTTGTATTCATTTAATGTGTTTGCTCACAAATACCTTGTAAACATGACAGCACTTTTAAAAGTGGGCCAGCCCTACCATGCATCAAGTTTCTGTCCTTCTGATCCTCACTGTGCCATCCAGGCCTAAAGAATGAAGCGAAGTCTCTCTTTGTGTGGCTTTGAGGAAAGAGATGAAATCAGGCTCATACCAAATTTGGTTAGAGTCACAAATAGTTTACTCACAACTGCCAGCCCCAAAGCCTTCTTTTACCATTCTGAAAATACCTGCAGAAAAGCACTCGAGCTGGGCAGAAGGGGTTACTGCTATATGACAGTTAAGATAAGAAGAATGTCTAAGAGTACATATGGTAGATATGATCAACTTGTGCCTACAACCTGTGCCTATCATGCCTACAAATACACACATCCAGGCATAACTCTGCCTGTGATCAGGGAGGGGGTAGATGTTCTCTACACCAAAGTAAAACCACTGAGATTTTGCCACCATGGATTTAGCCAAGCCAAGCCTCTAAACAGGCTTGACTTACCTCGCTTCAAATGCTTACAGCATGAGTCTAGACAAGTCACTTAAACTTTCTCAGCCTCAGTTTCCTCATCTGTAAAATGAAGTTAAGAATAGCATCTGCCTTAATTTTGCTGTAAGTACATGAGATAAGACAAGTAGAGTCCAAGATAAATATTATCTACTTAGATAAACCAACCATTACCTTAATCCCCACTAAGTTATTAGTGTTCCGCATGCCCCAAATTGCTTTGGATTTACAGAGTATATTTCCTATACCCACTATCTGTGCACGTGTTGATTCTTCCAAGTAGAATGTAAGCTGCTTGTTTTCTTTTGTTTTTCTCATCTTTGGTTCCCCCATGTAGCACAGTACCTTGCACATAATAATTACTTGTTGAACTGAACTGCATTATCTAGCTAGGCACCTCTACCACAGGCTGTAAACACATAATCAATTAGGCTCACATCTTTGGAACATTTGTAAAGCATCAAAAATGACCTCTTGGTGAGCCCAGATCTCCAGAAGTTACTAAGTTACTAAGAGGCAGCTTACTAAGAGAAGTGAATGGCACATTAGCTACCATTAACCAAACTCCAGGGCAGAAGTGGCAGATAAAGGAAAGAAGTAAGAGCTCTGTTTACTCAAAGTGATAAGAGTAAGCAGAGCAGGTACAAAATCTTAGGAACAGTAGAATGGAAGCATTGGGGAAGCATTGAATGGTTGAAGTCTTTTGAGTGTAGGGACCAGAAATTTAAATCTTGGCAGGTGAAGGAGAGAAGTGATGAAGCAGAAAAGGAGTGTGGGAGAGAGAGGAATTAGTGATATAAGAATAATATTGTCTTGGTGCAAGTATTTGGAACTTGAGAGGGAAAAGACCAACAAGACAAAGTCTAAGTTGTCAAGAATGAAAATTACTAATAGGATGCCCTTTCACTGTCACAAGAACGAAACTTTGCCTGATTGTTCTGGGCAAATGAAAGGCTGAAATTATCCCTACAGTATGTCATGGGATTTGTCATCTCACAAAAGTTAAGTAGGCTCAAACGCTTGGGGATATGTTTTCTATGATAGTTTATATGAACAACCAAAGATTAAACATTAAATCCATAAGAACTGGCTTCAAAATCTACAAGTACGATGAAAATTATAATTCATTAGGTTAATTTTCATCTTGATTTGCGATAGCAAAAACAGTATGCTACTTTTCCTATCCTTTTCAGTTAGGTTATATATCATAGTAATTTCTAGCTCCCAACAGACCTCTTAACAAATTTGCTTGACAAGAACTCAAACAGTTATAACCATACAACCTTTACAAGGGTAGAGTTGTCATAAAGAGAAGGTTTAGTCTTTCTCCTCCTAAATTCATCTTTTTGGCTTAAATTTGAATAGATGTCAATAAGCATAAAACCGAAGTAGCTCAAGTCCTGATGTTATATATACTGTATAGTTATGAGGGTTGGGGAAGTGATAGAATCAGCCTCAGCCATATTTGACCAAAGGTAAAGAAACTTTAAATAGGATCATAAAATTCTGATATTTATGGAGGAGAGAATCACTACCACGGGAAAACCTCAATCATTTGAAGAAGCACGTTATTTCAGAAAGAATACCAGATTAAAAAACAGAAGACCTAGATTAAAGTCTTGACCATCACTCACTCTCTGTAGAACACTGGGTAAGTCATTCAATTACTCTGAGATGTGATTTCTTTATCTATAGAGGATATGATATCACTTGAACTACCTACTTCACAAGTATAAGAATCAAATAAGATGGTATTAGTGACAATTCTTTTAATATTTTTACTGTAAATTTAAAAATCATAATTAAATGAAAATATGTGAATATTCAGAGAACTTGAAAGAGGACAGCACAAGAAACTGTGGACTTCTGTTACACACAATATGTTTTTTTCAGAAATGTATATATATATGTATATGTATGTGTACATATACATGCATATTATATACAATATAACTAGGTAATAAAACTGTATACCCTATTGCACTTTTTTATTTTCTTCTGAGTATTTTTTAAATGTTTTATTGATGCTGTTTTTTGTATAGCTTTCATTACCCACTGGCCTACCATAACTTTCACTCCACAGAAGATTTCTCTTGTGACAAATCAACATTAGCAGTATCTGAGAATATGTATGAATTTTGCATCTCTGGTCCATCACCTCTCTACCAAAAGGTGAGAGGTATGTTTCATCAGTACTTGTTTTTTGAAGCCATGATTGTTCTCTAAAACCCTAATGCATAACAGCTATGAGCTATTATGATTTTAAGTTATATTGTGTCCTACCTCTTGTCTTTAGGTTAATGTTACAAAGAGCAGTGATAAAAATTTTAAATTTAATAACTAGTTTTAAAAAATGTTTTATTTTTGCTTTGAGAGGTTTTTTTTTAAACACCAACATCTACTTTCCAATGACCCTACTTCCCTTGAAACAAGAAATATTTAAGCAAAACAAACCTCATCAGTCAACAGTATATGTAGCATTCCATACCCAAAGTCTACCACTTCTCTGTGGAAATATGGGAAATTTGCTTCATCATCTTCCTTCTGAAGGCAATATTGAGTAATTTCTTTTTTGATGAAAGAAAAAGAGAGAATTTAAGGAGTATGTGTTAGACTGTCATGTAGTAAAAAGAACAATTAAACCTTATCCAGACTGACATCACAGCTACAAGTTATCTGAGAAATGAAAGACATAAGAAAATGTAATACAGGCATCATCCCTAATTGCCAGAACAGCACAGAAAACCCATTAACATGAAAAACAGGGAAATCAGGAATATCACATCAATAAGTTCGGGATTTCAGTTGACCATCAATGTTACTCTTTAGTAAAATAGCAGTTACCATAGCAGCCTGACATCATAAAGTCATTACAAACTCAAAGACAAAGAACATCTCCCCAAAGAAACACTGTACAATAGCAATACCATGCAAGGGCTTTCTTGTTTATTTGAGATTGTAAGGTAATTTATCTCCAAAAATCCTTTTCCCCAGTAGCAAATGTCCGCTTAAAATAACTTGACTAATCCTAGACAGTACTTTCTTTCCTTTTCTGAGAGCTTGCTTTTATAACCATAGCAAAATAAAATGGGGGAAAATATCTTTTTATAAGAAGAGGGAGAGAATTGGTTATAAGATATTTCTCATGACAAAATTTTATTGTTGCCCTAGGAAGAAGAAAATTGATGCTACTCTGTTTTGAAGGATGTTCAAATTAATTTTTCATTATTTTCTATTATCTTTCTCTGTACTTCCAAATAAAACATTCTTTTCATACCCATATGGTCTTTTTTTCTGCTTCTCAGCATTGATTTTCCATTGGTCTGTCTGTGTCTTTTTCTCTTCCTCACTTTCCCCATCAAGAACTGGAATTTAAACATCAAGCCACATTTGCGAAAGAGATTATTTGACAGTCTGGCTTTTCTGCCATGTATGAAGCCCTGATTTAACAATTTCTCTCTTGTTCCCATTATCTAAAAGTCTGTAAATGGAGCAGTAGTGATGGGAAGTGCACAAGATCACTGCTGTTTTTGTCACATGTCAGTCCCATCTGTTTAGCTACTTGAACTGTACAGCTTGGTGTGTCTTCCTCGTTTGTCCTCTATTTCTTTCCACCTTGTATGACTCTGAAATCAGATGATTAAGCTACCTTGCAGCCTAAGAACTGAGAGACGTTCTTCCCTGACAAATCATTTACTTTCAGATTGTTTATACTGTCAGATGACTAGTGCTTCTTTGGTTCCCTAATGTTTCACTTTATTGTTTTAAAGATAAAACCACAATGGATAGCACTTACACCATCAAGCTTCTTTAAAAACACATGTATTTTTTTCTGACTAATCCTTTTGCCCAGCCTGTTGAGGTGAGCCATTTAGAATGTGTCACTTCATGTTCATATATACACATAATGTTAATGCATGATGAAGTTTGGTTCATATTTATCATTTTGATACTTGGATTCAAAAATAGATTCTGTTTTTTCCAATGGAGCTTAAATCAGACAGAATCATACAGTATCTTAGGCCTCATTAACTCAATAAGAAGATGTATCCTTATCATGATTCTTCTTTCTGGATTCAGTCAGCCTTTTTGAAGAAAATTCAGAAATTTTCATTATGCTATATTCTGCAGTCAGTAGCTATTGTTTTTCTAGAGTAACACTGATAGTCCGTGTATAGTGACAATATCAAGATTCTAAGTGAGAAGTCAATTAATGTTTACTAATAGAAACATAGTATTTAAGGAGAAAATGTAGAGAGCATCAACCCCTAGCTTCCCCATCCAAAACAAAACACTCCTTCCATCAGATTCATTCATGGGAAATTCCCCCATCATTTCCAGAACTCAGAATTTCACCCAATACCATCCACAACATAGGCACATTCCTTTTTGGCTTAAAAGCAAGGAAATAGAAGTAAAGAGCAACTGAAGTGACTTAGCAAGGGTTGAGATTACAGGACCTCAATATTTATACAAATTCCCCCTCGGATAGTATCACCATTGATTTTTCATCTTTCCCCTTATCTATTTGAAGTTATTTCCTATCTTGAGATGTTCAGACATAATTGCCCCAAAGAAGTTGACAGTATGAGAAATGATTATACAACTGTAATTTCACTATAACCCCAGGTGTTATTTTTATACAAAGACTAGAGATTTCTATTCACTAGTCTGAACTGAATATGATGTTCTTAGATGATTAAGTCATCTTAGATGTCAGTACATCTAAGTTATTTTTCCATTTGTGGTGTATTTACAGCAATGCATCCACGTTCTTTGGCCCTGTCTTAATTTTGATCAATGGCAAATATTAGTAAGATGGCTCTCTGAATGAAGTTATGTATAATCAATGACCAGTCAGTCAGTAAGCATTTTTAAGCACCTACTATGTGCCAGCTACTGGGCTAAGTCCTGGGAATATTAAGGTAAAAAACAGTTCCTAAAGATTGGAAAAGTAACTTTATTCTCATGGAAAGTTTGCTAGAAAACATTTTTGCCTTTCTGCAAAGAAGAGAGAGAGAGAGAGAGAGAGAGAGAGAGAGAGAGAGAGAGAGAGAGAGAGAGAGAGAGAGAGAGAATATAAAAACTACAAAGAATGGGAGAGACTACTCCTATAACGGCAAACTTGTTACCTTCCTTTTATAGGTTTGGGGGATTTCTTTCATTAAACACAGAAACTAGATTCTTTAGCAAATTTTGCAAATAAATTCCAAATGGATTGTATATGCCACCATGAGACTAGGCTAGGGATTGCTCATTAGCAGTGATTGATACAGTAATACCGCTACTAGGTTTGTATCCCAAAGAGATCATAAAAAGGGGAAAGAAACTACAAAAATATGTGTAGAAGCTCTTTTTGTGGTGGCAAAGAGTTTGAAATTGATGGAATGCTCATCATTTGGGGAATGGCTGAACAAGTTGTGGTACATGAATGTAATGGAATACTATTATGCAAGAAGAAATGATGAGTAAGTGGATTTCAGAAAAACCTGGAAAGACTTACAAAAACTGATGCTGAGTGAAGTGAGCAGAACCAGGAGAACATTGTACACAGTAACAGCAATATTGTGCAATGATCAACTATGATATACTTAGCTTTCAGCAATCTAGTGATTCATGACATTTTCAAAGGATTCATGATAGAAAATGGTGTCCATATCCAGAGAAAGAACTATGGAGTCTGAATGTAGATTGAAGCATACCACTTACACTTTTTTTTTGTTTTGTGGCTTTTCCCTTTTATTCTGTTTCTTCTTTTACAACATGACTAATGTGGAAATATGTTTACATGATTATACATGTATAACTTACATCAGATTGCTTGCCATCTTGGGGAGAGGGGATAGAAGGGAGGGAGGGAGAAAAAAAAGTTGGAACTCAAAATTTTATTGAAAATCAATGTTGAAAGCTATCATTACATGTAATTGGAAAAAATAAAATACTATTTACAAAGTAAAAAAAAGAAATGGTTGCTAAATGTTTGTTGAAATGAATCTGGGAATCATGCTACTTTCTGAATAAATCTATCATGATTAAGACTAAAGTATTTAGGGAATGCCTACCACAACTGTTTGTTTTGTTGTTGTTGGAGTTTTTAAGTCCCATTTTTAAAATCAATTCTGTAATGGTACACAAAGGAAGAGAATGGCATTTTTCAAATGAGCACACCTTGATTGCACCCTTCCACAACTTTGTGCCTTTGTTCTTCAACCTAAAAGCATATTAAATTTGGTCAACACAATATTAAAAGATCCCACAGCAATACTAGTATGCTATATTGAACCACAAAATTTGTACTATTTCAGATTTGCTGTTTACTCTATTTGAGCACAGAACTCTTTGCTATATATTGGGACCAGAGGACCCAAGAGGCAGGTGAGGAGAAATGTTTTTCAGAATATGAGATGAAAAAATATCTGGCACTAAACAAGAGACCATGTGCTTTTGTAAGCCAATTCCTTGGGGGAACTTCTTGCCTTTCAACTGCTCACTCTTTCTAAAGAGGTGGAATTAGCAGTGGAGTGGGGCTTGGACCTTACGTCTTTAAAACACAAACAAACAAGCAGATTAATTCCTTTGAGAGAGGCTTCTAGTGAAGAAAGGTTTGCTGGAGTATACATAGGTGCTCAATTACAGAATCTCAGAACTGGAACAGACTTTAGAAGCTATCTAGTCCTAACCCATAGCTGAAAAAAAAAAGAATCCCTTATTTAACATACCCAAGAAGTGATCATTCATCCCTTGTTTGAAGACCTCTGGTGATGGGGAATGTACTGTACCAGAGGAAGGCCATTACATTTCTGGCTGCCTCTAATGGTCAGAAATTTTGCTTATATCAAGTCAAAATATAACTCTTTATGACTTCCACCTTTAACTCCTAGTTATTCATTTTGAGAACCAAGAAGAACAAGCCTAACCTCTCTCCCATGGAACAACCTTTCAAATAAATACTTGAAGATTGGTATGTCTTCACCCTCTACCCAATTCCTGAAATAAATCATATTTTCTTGAACAAGTGCTCAAGTGAAAAGGCAATGAATGGCCTTTCTTTTGCAAGCAATTGAAACCAAGATAAGGAACCAAGACCTGTGAACAAGAAAAAAAGATGGTGTTTAGGGACCTAGATTTCTGCTCTGAATGTTTGTGGGAAAATTTCCCTGAGAATGAGATTTCAAGATTATGTGATATAAGGTACCACCCCCTTTCATATGTGAACAGTTTGGTTGCTGAAGGGAGGGGCAGGAAAAGAAAATGTGTATAAGGAAAACTGATAAAATCAAATTACGAAGAAGAATAATCTCTTACATAAAATAGTAAAGAGAGACACAGACTGTTCTGAGGATCAAATAAATGATAATTAGCCCCTCAAAATGCGTGTACTGAGATGATCTGTCTGAAGGCAAGGTATTGAGTGTGGTAATGATAGCTAGATTTATTACAGTTTTAAGGTCTCATTTTAGCCTCATGACATCTCTGTGAGGTAGAAGCTATTATTACCCTCAATTTACAGATGAGGAAACAGAGGCTAAGAGTGGTTAAGAGATTCTTTCTTAGGATCATGCCACTAGAAAATATCTAAAGCTCAGGTCTACTTTAGTCTAAGTCCAGCACTCTATCCACTGTGCTATCTAACTGTGGGACATTGTGGTCTATCAGCTTATCTATATCTGATTGCTTTTTTAAAAGGCTTTAATGTTATAATTGACCAAATTTATAAATCAACTATTTGAAGTCTATGAGAAGATTATATAGATGCTGTTAGGTTCATACCTGACAAAGGGAGATTTCTTGAGTTCTATATTACAAGGTAAAGGTGAGACACTAACCACCAGAAAATCCCAATTTTGGTCACTGAAAGATATCAGAAGCCAATAAGAAAAGAAGCTTAAACCAAGAGATAGTAAGAAGAAGAAGCAGGAGAATAAGCAAGCTCAGTAGGATTCACAAGTCAAGGATAGAAGCCATGGAAGGCACCTAAAAAAGCTGCTTAGAAAAGACAAAAAGTGGTTATTGCTCAGGGATTGCTGGTGACAGAAGGGTTCAATCCCCTAGAGCCATTTCTTTATAGTGGGGTGGCCCTTCTTCCTCCTTGTTCATATTTTAATTAAGATTCCTTTCTCATTTGCCCTTCTCTCCTCTGTCCTTCCTCTTTCACAACCAGTTTTACCCAAAAAATAGATAAAGGGGAAAATTACTCTGGGCCAGGACCTATAAAATAGAAAAGTTGAGGAGGCACAGACTTATAGATCAGGGTTCCCCCCAGAGCCTTTCCTCCAGCAGGGCAAGGAGATTCACATATAACTGTTCTTCTTTTTGCCTGCTTTGCTAAATATGTGTATGATTTAGAACTAATCCCTGGAGGCCACTTCTCACTGGGCCACCAGATCCAGTAGTCTGGAAGATAACAAGATGATAAATATACTTCCCAAGAATATTTGCCAGCAGACTATATAATGAAAAAGACTGTGATCATCTTCTATTTATTTATTGGTTTTCTTTGTCAACATCAACTTCCACTTAGGAAGGAGAAGCTACTTTTAGAAATAGCAATTTTTACTAATTTATAGAACCAAAAGGTTGCTTATTGGTCAGTTTAATGCTTCAAGCCTTGTACTGATGGAAAATATCTATATCCTTTACATGTGCTGATAATTTCAAACTGAAATTAACTATTAAAAATAAGCAGCTTTTCATTTAAAATACCTATGCACACAAATATACAGAGCACAAAAGTTTTCTGGGAAGGAGAGGATTTAAAGCAATAAGAAACTACTGAGAAAACACATCTATCCCATTCTCATTTTCCTCTCAGAGAATTAACCTGAGAATTTAAGTTAACTCTTAGTTTTGTTAGTGGAGCTACACTGAAGTGACTGAAGAGTCATTGCTGTAACATTTAGGAATCTAATCTTCAGAATTTGATAACTATATTTAAATACAGAAGAAAAATTGTGACTTCCAATTTGTTCCTGCACCATGATATTGTTATTAGAGATTGAAAATTTTCAACCTGTCTTTTTATAAGAAGATAAAAAGAAACAATCTGAATGCTGTCTGATTATATTCCCCTATCATTTAGGGAAATTGACAGGAGCTCCTAAGTACTTATAAGGTGATACCACCATAAAGGTTTTCAGGCAGTTTTCGAAATCTGGTTACTTTTTTCATTGTTATTCAGTTAAATTTATGAAATAATTCTCATAATTCTTTCCAAAGTTCAAAGAAATCATACCTAGTAATTTCTTTATGCAAAGAAGGCTAGGTCACATAATCATTTAAAAAGTATACATCAAGGGGCAGCTAGGTAGCACAGTGGATAGAGCTCTGGCATTGGAGTTAGGAGGACCTGAGTTCAAATCCAGCTTCAGACACTTGACACTTACTAGCTGTATGACCTTGGGCAAATCACTTAACCTCGATTGCCTCACCATAAAATAGGAAAAAAGGCATGCATCAAGTATCTAATTGAATGTGATGTTTTGCTTGTTGTTGTTCAGTACTGTCCAACTCTTCATGACCACATAGACCATATTGTCTGTGGGGTTGTCTTGGCGTTTGCCATTTCCTTTACCAGTGGGTTAAGGCAAATAGAGGTTAAGTGACTTACCCAGGTTCACACAGATAGGAAGTGTCTGAGGCCAGTTTTGAATTCAGGTCTTCCTAAGCCCAGCCCTGCATACACTGAGCCACCTAACTGCCAGGTGTTTTGCTAGATCCATTACAAAAAAGACTACAGAAATTCCATTCAACAACAATTTGCATAGCACCTTCTTTACTGCCAGGCATTGTGCCGGGTGCTGAGAATAAAAAGAAATAAATGAAATAGTTTCTGACTTCAAGGAGCTTAAATTCTGCTGAGGAATATATTACATATTCAATAGCATTATATACACAAATGCCTCTGTATATATAGGAGATTAAAAACAAAGTATATACAAAGCAATTTAAAGACAATATAGTACAGTGTAAATTATATTAAAGACCTGGGTTTTAATGTCTGCTCTGCTGAATGACCATGGATATATCACTTAACCTCTCAAAGACTTATTCCTTATCTGTAAAATGAGGGTGTTGCAGCCTATAATGACGCTTCCAGCTCTAAGTGTATTATCCTATGATCCAAGAGAAAGTGTTAATAACTGGAAGAAGAGGAAAGGCTTCACATACAAGTGGCACCTGACCTGCACTTTGAAGGAAGCTAGCAATTTTTTGAGGTAGAGGTGAGGTGGAAGTGCATGGCACAGATAAGGAATGACTCGTACAAAGACACACAGCTTGGAGGTGAGATATCATGTATGGGGAACAGTTAACAGGCAAGCTTAAAATGTCCTAAAGGACATCTCACCATGGTGAGTACATGAAGGGGATTAATATGAAATAAGGTATACGGGCACCAGTCTGAGAAGGGAATATTGTGAATTTGGGTTTTTTTCCTACAGATAATACAAAAAAAAATTTTTTTGAAGAAGGGGATGATATTGCCAGATCTATGTTTCAGCAAGACCAAGTTAGCAGCAGTACGAGGATGAATTTGAAATAAAAAAGATTTGAATCAGGAAGACCAATTAGAAGTCTATACAATAGTCTAGGCTAGAGGCAACATGAGCCTGAACCAGGGTAGAGGTTCAGTGAATGGAGAGAAGAGGACAGATGCAAAAAATGTTGTGGAGGTAGGATCAATTAGACTTGGGAACTGATTGGATATAGCTATTTAAAGAGAGAGAAAAGTCAATGATGACTCCAAGGTTGGGAACTTTGGTGACTGGATGGTGGTCCCATCAACAAAAGTAGAGAAAGTTTATAGGAGGGAGCATTTGAAGTGAAATATAATGCATTTAGGCTTAGAAATGTTAAGTTTGAGATGCTTTCAGGACATACTGCTGGAGATAGCTAGTTGATAAAATGAGATAGCATATGTAAAGCACTTTTAGAGCCTTAAATAACATAAATATAAATAAATGCTTTGGTATTATCATTGTTCTATGAAAACAAAGATCAGAAGGCAGATAGGTCTGAATATATAATAAATTCATAAGTCATCTTCATAGAGAGAGTAACTGTACCCTTAGGAGCTTATTAGATCACTTAGAGAGAGGCTGGAGAGCCAAAAGAGAAGAGTCTAGAGTTAAGCCTTGGTGGACAAACAAACATTAGGTGAGAAGGGGATCATGATCTAGCAAAGGAGACTAAGAACAATCAAAGAGGTTATAGAATAACCAAAAGAAGAAATGTCCCAGGAGCTAAATGTTCAGGGAGGGGTCCACAGTGGTTTTCAAAAGCTACAGCAAGGTCAAGAAGGATAAAGTCTGGGAAGAGGTCAGTGGATTTCACAGATAACTCCACTGATAACCTTGGAGACAGCAATTTCAGTCAATTTGGAAATCAGATTGTAAGGGACTGAGAAAGGGGTGGGAAGTGAGAAAATCAACATAATGTGTGTAGATTATCATTTCTAGGAGTTTTATTGTGAAAAAGAGAAGAAACAGAGATAATAGGCAATGCCCTGAAAGAAGGGAAGGCTCAAATTATTTTGTGGATAAAAGAGCTATAAGCAGGTTTGTAGGTGGCAGGGAAGAAATCAGGTAATAAATAGAGCTTATAAATGAGAGAAAGAAAGAAATGATCAAGACATGAAGCTCCCAGAGATAACACAAGGAAACGAAATCAAAAGCAAAAGTAGACAGGTAAGGAGAAGACCTATCTCTCCATTAGAGACTGGATCAAATGAAGAGAGAATGGAGGGTTTCCAGATTTGGACTGAGGGAGAAAAGAGAGCTCACAATGGATAGTCTCAGTATATTAGGAGACAAGGTCCTCTGCTGAAAGTGGGTAAGGAAGAGGTAATGTAGGAAGTATAGAGGAAAAGGAGCTTTGGAATACCGTAAGGAGGTCCACAAAGGAACAATAAAAGAATTACGGTACAGCAGTGAGGGTCTACTTGGTATCATACAACCTGAATTTGCAATGAGCCTAACTTTACTGTGTAACTTTCTCTAGCAGCATTTAGCAGCATGTGAGTGGAATGGAGAAGGCAGATAGTGTGGGGTTAAGTTGTCAATGAGAAATGATAAGGGAGCAAATGGTATTTCACAAAAAGAGTATGGATGAACTAGTCAACTATAGGATTAAGAAACTGTGAAGGAAAGAAAAGGAGGCTAGAACAGGGGTGACCGGACAGACTAGCAAAACAAGGAAGGGAGAACAGACTGAAGGTCATAGTGAGAATGAAGAATAGTTGTAGGAGACATGAGACAAAAATAGGGTTATTCAAGAAAAGAAGGTTGTGGTTGAAGACTTTCAGAGTTCTTGATTATAGAGATGGAACAATTAATCTGACCTTAAGGGTCAGATTAAAGGTCATCCCTTTGTATGATTCATGGAATGAAATGAGAGGTCATGTGATTTAGAACGCAACTACACAGCACAGTGAATGCAGCACTGGTCTTAGAATCAGGAACTTACTATCTGTGTGACTTTGGGAAACTCTCTGGCCTCAGCTTTCTCATCAATAGATTCAATTATCTCTGTGGTCCCTCTTAGCCTACGATTCTAGATATAACCAAGAGGAAGAGAGGGGTGAAGGCTGCAGGTGAAAAGCATCCCCATGCATAACTCTGTCCATGAAAGAAGAGAGTAAAGGAAATAAATAAAGAAGTATCTGCTCTCCTACCTTTAAAAATCCCATGACGACAGTCTGGTAAATATCTGGGCCATCCTGTTACCTTGACAGACACAGACTATTCTGATTTACTATGGAAAGTTGTAGATGCATGTGAGGGACACACACACACACACACACACACACACACGTAATGCTGTTGTTCAGTTGTTTCATTCGTGTACAACTCTTTGTAACCCCATTTGGAGTTTTCCTGCAAAAATACTGGAGTGGTTTGCCATTTTATTCTCCAGATCATTTTACAGATGAGAAAACAGGTAAAATAGGTTTAAGAGACTTGCTCAGGGTCACACAATCAATAAATGTATGAGGCCAGATTTAAACTCAGGTCTTCTTGACTCCAGGCCCAGCACTCTATCCACTGTATCATCTAACTGCCCATAAAAAAAAATGTAGCTAAATATGGTCATGGGAGTCAGAAGAACAAGGGATAATAGGGGGAGGACCAGCTCTAAAGTTCCTTTGAGCTCTAAAATCCTATGATTCTGTTTAGAATTAGTTCCAGCCAAGGGTTAAGTGAATTTATTCCAAACAAGGGATTGATAAGTTCAACTACTGACAAATTATCTATCACAACATTAATGGTCAATACATTCTGGTTGTCCTACCAAATAAAATAACCAAACACTGGCTCAACACACCTGAGAATATCTTGGAGTACTCCACAGAAAAATGTCTCAAATGCATAGGAAAGGAAGGTCCATATAAGTTATTATAAAGTAAAAATTCAATTTGACTGTTCTTTAGCATCACATACTGAATACAGTCTTGTCTTCATTCAATAGAGTTGGGTTTTTTTGCTTTTTTCTTTTTCTTTTTTTTTTTTTTGGTGAAACAATCGGGGTTAAGTGACTTGCCCAAGGTCACACAGCTGGTAAATGTCATGTGTCATGAGCCTTACCCACTGTGCCACCTAGCTGCCCCCCCACATTCAATAGAGTTTTAAGTGAATGAAATCAAACCAATTTACAGATAAACACAACCTACAGTATCATATGATATGCCTGAATTAAAGAGATCCTTAATGGGAGATACTCCTGTCCATTATAAAAATCAATTAAATCTTCAAATCTGAGCCTAAATTTTGAAGGATAAAAATAAAGAAATATTTTGTTTGCTGGTTGATGTAGTTATCTTTATTTTTCCTTAGGCCAGCTTGTTTCAAAATCTGTCATAAGAGAAAATAGATAATATCTCCCTTTAAATACACAGGTCTTAAAATCTAGTATAGCTCCCCCTTTTAGGAGATTCAACTGTAATTTCTTTTTCTTGGTAATTGGGATTTGCACATTGTCCCACACAGCAACGTCTATCCCAGGTATCTACTTTGTCATGCTGCCAATACATTTCTCTTAGCAAATGATGTTATCAAATGCCACAGGTGTTTCAGTCCTAAGTTTTTTCCATGGCTTTTCTATACCACTGTTTCTAGCAGAGAAGATAGTTCTGTTTTATTTCTTTTGGGGGATTGCTCTACTGTGACCTTGTCATCCTTCATAGCTGGATCTTATTTTGGCTTGGCTAGTTTTCAGATACTGAGTTCCCTGTCAGATAGGGCTACAAATGTCCCATTCTTATATTAGTCTTGCTCTTTTCCTTTGATGGAGCACACTCAGGGATGGTAGGAGCACACCTCTGGTACACTTTTTAAAGGACTCTTGATATTTTAAGTGATAATAATATATGAACATGTTTCATGTAATCAAGTTTTCTTTACCAAAGCTTAATCACTGCTAACTTGCTCTCTTCAGTCATTGTATTTTCCTGACTCACCTAAGATTTCACAAAGCACTTTCTTCACAACCCTCCTGTGACGTAGGCAGTACAAGTATTATTATCTCCAATTTACAGATGAGGAGACTGAAAGGCAGAGAAATTAGGTGACACCAGAGTAACATCCTCTGCCCCCAAGCTCATTGCTCTCTTGCCTTTGTAAGATGTTCAGAGTTCTCTTTATTAGCTCAATATCTGCTTCTGAATTCTAGCTTCTTTTTCAGATGCTGTAATATGCTTGCTTCCTTTTTTCCCTAGCACAGCCTTTTATTCTGATGACCTATTTCAGAAGCATAGAACTGATTGCAATTAGCAGGCAATAATGGTATAAACAGCACTCCACTGGAGTTCTGAATTCTAACCCTAACTCTGCCACTAGTTAGCTATATGACCTTAGTCAAATCATTTAACATTAGCTTTTTCATCTGTAAAAATGAGGATGTTGAGGGGCAGCTAGATGGCGCAATGAATAGAGCACTAGCCCTGGAGTCAGGAGGACTAGAGTTCAAATCCGGCCTGAGACACATAGCACTTACTAGCTGTGTGACCCTGGGCTAGTCAGTTAAGAACAACAACAACAACAAAAAAAATGAGGATGCTGGGTCAAATAATCTCTAAGATCCCCTCTGGCTCTGACCTCCTATAATCTTGTAATTCTAGAAAACTTCATCAGGGTTATAAATTGTGCCCTTTTCCCTGTGGAGATTACCTGGATAGTCACTATTCTATATAGGATTTTGTTTCATTAGAGTAGGGGAGAATCCCATATATAAAAGATGTACAATGAAGTCTTTTGTGTCAGCATCAAAATCTCTCTATCAAAAAATGGATTGCTTTCTTTAGCTCTGCCTTGCTGAAAATGGAGACATATTGTTGCTATTTACACTGGATGGACAAGGATTTTCTTTTTTCTTAAAAGATATTCATCCTGTTGTATTTAAACAGGGAATAAGATTACAAAGCACATGGCATCCACCAATAAGCATTTATTATACACTTACTTTGTGCAATGGCAAGGATGATGGAACCGCATCATCTTACTGTCCCAAGTTTCCAAATCTTAGGGAAATTTTGACTCAACTAAGTATGTATGGCTTTGGGAACTAAATGACATTACTGATCGGGGTGTGTATAGAAGGCCTTGGGATGTTGTTATATTTCTTTTACAATGTCCTGATAGTTTTTCAGATCACCATTGTATTTGTGTTAAATGAGCCTCTCCCTCTCTCTTCTAATATTAAGTTCTTCTTGATATAACTAAGTAACAGTGGAGGTCAGCTCCTCGGTCCCTCTTTATACTAAGTAAAAATGTCAGTCAATTCATCATGATAACAAAGAATTCAAATTAATTACAGTTGTTTGCTGACCCCCAAAATTCAAGTATTTTCTGAATATTTCACGTTTGAAGCCATCCCTATTGCAATTATATTGAACCCATTGAATTAGAATTCTACTGAAGACTGTTTTCACTTCACACCAGTGTGACCTTCCATTGTTCCCTCCATGGTTTATCTCTTCTCGCCACACACAGAAGTGAGTTATACCACAGGCTACAACTATGGGAATACGGTCTATTGTTTTTTTCCCCTTTCATTTAAAATATTCATCACTGAAAAATATTTCCAAGACACATATATAAATTGTAACACATTGGCTATCAGGAATATCACTTATTAGGTCTTATCTTTGTACTAAGTTAAAACTGCAGTTACAAACCTTTCATTTTCATGTTCCCAAATAGTTAGCATTCTGGTTAACTTTTTATTGAATAATAATTATTATCATCATTCTTTTAAAATACAAAACAATATAAGAAACTTCTTACCATTTTTATTATGGCAAAATCTATAAAATGCACAACTCACCACACAACACTCACACACAACATGTACTATGTGTGTTTATGGTCTCTTTTCACACATGTTCACTTAAAAACTACTCTGCCTTATGAAATACAGTTTGTTTTGACACACAAATTAATATATTTTTCAATACCTCTTCAACTGTCAAATCACTAGTGTCATTTTTAAAGGCAAAAAAGTTTATAAATCATTCATTCAAAATAACTTGTAAATTTATTTCACTATTTGAAAATTCAATTTATATTAAAGAGACCTATACTTTCTAGCAAGTGGGACACACTGTCCCACAATGAAATTTTTAGCATGAAGAGGGTAGAAAAAAAACCACTTTGCAAGGATCAAAGCACTAAGTAAAAGTGAGGTATTATGATTAGTTCTTATTAGTATACATTGCCCAGGGCATTTTGGCTCTCCATCCTGGAAAAGGGATGACAATGCATCAGTAGAGCCTAATTTCTCCCTCAGCCTTCTTCACAGCTCCTCCTCTTAAGGCATTATGAGTTCCATCTGAGCAAAGAATCCCCTACCTGGACCTAGTGTTCTCTTCAGTTGTCAGTAGAAGCAGCTTACAACAACAACAGTAAGACCTGAGAGTCTCCAGTCCCTTTTAGCCTTCCCTGGGGTAAATCCCAACCAGGCTCATTTGGATTCTGAATCCTAGAGATATGTACAAGTAGGATAGCCAAAGTCTGGGGCCACTTGATTGGTGGAAAGGAAGCGGGGTTAGAATGGAGTAGAATGGAAAAGGGAGGACAGTGTCCTCCCTCTCCTCTTTTCACAGTATCGTCTAAACAAGGACACAGAAAGTCTAACTTGGGTCAGGCTCCTACTTCTGAATAAAAGAACTGGCTTCAAGTTCATATTTGATATCTGATTCTGAACAAAGCAAAAATGGTATAGGGGGAAGGAAAAGTTGAACAGTGAATTAACTCCTTAGGCATATTTACCATCTTCCAAATGGTCTTCTAAGAATTTTAAGTCATTCATTGACAGGCAGTTTAGCCTGCTGAATCGAGAGCAGACCTTCAAGTCGGAAAGACCTGAGTTCAAGTCCCACTTTTTATACACATTGAATATGTGACTTAAACAAGTTGATTAACTTTTCAGTGCCCAAGACAACTCTCTCAGACTATCTGAGATTATGATGTAAGATTACGAGTCTTCTCATTGAGAATTTCCTACATCAATAAAATCACAGCTTGAAACCCCCCTAAAACAACAACAACAACAACAACAACAACAACAACAACCACCATGGGTCAGAAAGTACCCACCTGAGGAAAAAGTTAACACAGTGATAGCAAATCATGAATTAGTGCTAAGAAAGAATTCCAAAGAGCTAGATTAAGGGACTCACTGAGTTGTGAAACACACTATACTATGAACCAAGGAAAACAATGAGTGTTCATGTTTGTCAAAGATATGGGGCTTCACTTCCAGCCATAGTATATTAAGAGTTTAAAATTAGTCTTGTCTGCTTTTTTTCTCTCATTTGAACTTACGTACTTACTTGAACTCCAAAAATGTGACAAAGTCCAGTAATATCAGTAGAGGTAGTGGTATGTTTTAACTATTCCTAATCTCACTTTTCAGTCTCATTTTCACATAAACAAGGTCATTTTGTAATCTTAGAAAAGTAGACTATTAGAATAGGAAGGTTATCTCATCCATTAATACTATACATTATATACACTATACATTTTACCCACTATACATATTTATACTATACACTATACACTACATATTCATACTTGTATAGTGTTTTACACACATTGTGTCATTCAAGATTCAAAAGCACCTTGTTAGGCAAGCAGGTAATCCGAGTACTATTATCTCCATTTCATAGGTGAAGAAAGTTGGCCTAAATGACTTGTCCACAGTTGCATGGCAGTAAATGGCACAGCCAGTATGAGAGCTGTACAGTCCACATTTTCTGATTCTACTGACAGTGTGGTTTCCACTATAGCACACTTCCTCACAATAGCCATTGAGAAAAAATCTGATTATCATTAGACAAGAGAAGAGTGAGGAAACAATTAATGCGATCTTGGCTCTTCTATCTTTGCCAGAGAGGTTTATCTCTTTGACTAGCACTTTTTTCAGATGCTTACAATGGCATGGTTGTGGCTATCTTGGCTCTCATTTATCTCTCAATGTTTGGCCTCGATTTAGTAATCTACATCAGACTGATGCAAAATCTTCAGTGCCATCTGGAGATTTCAGCTAGGGAAAAATGCAACAGCCCAAATTCAAAAGGGTGAATGTGTCGCATGACATTTGCTCTTCAGTTTACACTGGTTACCTACATGGCTCTAGAACCAATTTAAGACATTATTACAGTCTGTAAAGCATTACAAGATTTAGTTATTGTCTGCCTAAAACACATTTAATCTAACTCAAGAAACCTATCTGACTATTCTCATATATACCCTAAGAGGAAAGAAGCAGGGACCAAAATTCCTAAAGGTATGACATTCTCTTTCCATCCTTATCCAAAATACGTGCTGTTTATTAATCTACAAAGCTAACCAAAGATCCACCTTTTCCCCAAGGAGGGGATAGATCAGATTGTAAGAGTAATCGAATTCTTTCCCTATGTGGATTGGCTTATAGACATTTTTTCTCTTTGAATGTGTGTGTATGTAATTTTACATATTGTTTTTATATATTGTACTGAAAGACAGTTTTAGATATTGGAAAAGAAAAAAACAAAGAATGTAATTTTAAATATTTTTCTCAATGGTGTATCATACTAATTTCCATATCAGGTTAACAAAGAGTTAATGAACAGTGACTTGTTTCTACACTAGGAAGGCTGATAATTATTTGGAGAAAATTGAGGCAAGAGGAGGTCAGAGAGCTCATAACAGCATCTAAAATGACATACTTTTCATATATAGTTTCCAGTGCTAGACAAACATGGCTAGGATGCTAAAAAAATATTTTTGGAGCAAGTAAAAATATTTTCAGGCAAGTGTGGCACAGTGGAAAGAGCACTGAATTTTCAGTCAAAGGATCTAGAACTAAATCCTGACTCTCTTCCTTTCCACCTCAGTGATCTTGAACAATTTACTTACGTGAAACATTAAAAAGATCACAGGAACTGAATCAGAGATTCTGGGTTTGAATTCCAGGTCTGGTACTTACTCTGCAGTGAACTTGGATGCTTCATTTCACAATTTCTCATTTGTAAGACAGGAGGAAGGAATTGGACAAGAAGAGAAGTTCTTAACTTCTTCTGAGTCATGGTTCCTTTTAGCAGTCTGCTGAAACCTAAGGACCCTTCTCAGAATAACGTTTTTTCTAAATGGAATTGATAAACTTCAATTATGGGTTAGTGGAAACAAAAGTAATTTTTCTCATTCAAGTTTACAGCACCCACACACCCACACAGATTTCTGAAGGGCCATAGACCCCAGGTTAATAACCAATGGACTGATTAATCATTAAGGGGTCTTTAGCTCTCCTGGGGTGTAGCTAGATCTGGAGCAAGTAAGATCTATATTCAAATCCTGTCTAAAACAATTACTAGCCATGTAACCCTGGAAATGTCACTTAATCCCTCTTGGCCTCAGTCTCCTAATCTGTTAAATGGGAATAATAATAGTACCTAACTAAAAGGATTGATGTGAGGACAAAGTGATACAAGGTATGTAAAGTTGAGAACCCCATCCCTCATTTCACTGAAAAAATTGAGGCCATTCACACATGGTTACCTTTTTACCCTTTCTTATTTTATATCATTCAAATGCTTCCCTCCCCCTTTTCCTTTTCCCTTACCCTTGTCTCACATGAAAATGGGGCCCTTCTCCTTACTTAGGCAAACCCTTCTTCATATAGAATTGGTCCCCTTCTTTTTTATCTTCTCCAGAAGATCTCCCCCTCTATCATCCTCACTCTTATTAATCTTGAATATCTCTCTGCCTACTGACTAGTTCCCTGCTGCCCACAACACACTATGTCTCTCCCATCCTCAAAAACTTCCTTTGATTTCCCACTAGCTATCATCCAAAGTTTCTTCTCCCTTTCATGGCTAAACTCCTTGAGAAAAAGATATACAATTGGTACCTCCACTTCCTTTTCTCTGACTTTACTTTGAACTTTCTGGAGTCTGGCTTCTGATAGTATCTCAATTGAAACTCTCCTCTGCAAAGTTACTATGGATCTCTTAATTGTCAAATCAAATGATCTTTTCTCAGTCTTCATCTTTCTTGATCTTTGTGCAGCCTTTGACACTCTCGATCACTCTCTTCTTCTTGATACCCTCTTCTTTCTACATTTTCATAATACTGCTCTCACCTAGTTCTCCTCTTACCTCTCTGAACATTGCTCAATCTCCTGTGCTGTAATGTTCCCCAGATTGTGCTGGTACAGTTTTGTTGCCTCCAAGGCCTAGTCTTGGGACCTCTTCTCTTCCCCTTCTATATTAATTAGCTTGGTAATCTCATCAGCTTCCATCTATTCAATTGTCATTCTCTACAAATGATGCTAAGATATATTTATTTTTCTCTAATCTCTCTGCTGACCTCCAAGCTCTTAGCTTAACTGTCTAGTGGACATCTTGGATAGGATGTTCTATAGACACCTTAAACTCAACATGTTCAAAACTGAACTCATTATCCCCAAACCTTACCATTTCTAATTTTCACTATGTCAAGAGTATGAACATCTTCCCAGTTAACCAAGCTTGCAACCTAAGTGTCAACCTTGAACCTTCATTCTCTATCCCTCCCCAAATTTAATCTGTCAAGTAGCTCTTCACAACATCTCTTGTATCTGTCCTCCGACCATGCCACTACTTTGGTGCAATCCTTCATTCCTCATGCCCGAACTATTGCAATAGTTCATTTGCTTTCTCTGCCTCAAGACTCCTCACTTCAATCCATCCTTTAACTCAGCTATCCAACTGTTCTTCCATAAATACAAGTCTCATCATGTCACCACATTAGTCAATAAGCTCCAGTAGCTCCACATTACATCCAGGATCAAAATCCTCCGTTTGACTTTTAAAGATCTTCATAATCTGGCCCTTTCCCAATATTCCAAACTTCTTACACCTTAACTCCCCTCTACTCTACTTACTATGCAATCCAGTGACACTGGCCTCCTTACTGTTCCTCACACAAGATACTTCATCTCCAGACCCTGAATTCTCTTTCACCATCTCCATCTTCTGGCTCTCTCAGCTTCCTTCAAGCCTCAACTAAATTCTCTTCTTCCATAAGAGGCCTTAACTGGTGCCCCTTAATGCCAGAGCCTTCCTTCTGGGATCAATCTCCAACTTGTCCTGTATAAATCTTATTTGAACACAGTTGTTTACATGTTGCCCCTCCACTATATTGTGAGCTCCTTGAAGGCAAGAACTGTTTTTGTCTTTCTTCATGTCTCTAGAGCTTAACACTGTGCCTGGAAAATAGTAGGCGCTTAATAAATGCTTTTTGACTTGACTTGTTGACTAAAGCACCTTGCACATTTTAAGTGCTATATAAATCTGTGATGAAGATGATAATTATGGTAATGATGATGACAATGATGACAGTGGCAATTATGATCTTAAATCAAGTGTACTAGTCCTGAAACAGCATTCAAAATGGGGGGAAGGAGAAGAAAAAGAGAGAGAATCTTGGTAGTGGACTTACACTGGAAAAAAAAATATTTTTCCTCACCATCAATATTTGTTGTTACTTATTTTTAGATCTGAGCATGTTATGATCTGTTGTCACTAAAACAGAAAGAGCTCTGATAACTAAATACATAAATTGATTATTTGACTTCCAGGAGAGTTAAACATTCTCTGTATGGGAATGGTGAATTAAATCTGGTCTTTCATATTTGGCAAATTACATTGGAGATTAGCCTAGATACATTTAGATTATAAGTATTAGAAGACAATTAAAGGTGAAAAGGTAACATTCTATAGTTTCCAATTAAGTTTGTAATATATAATGTAAAATGTCTTGTTGATATCATTAAACTCATAAAAATGGAAAAGCATTTCAAACATGGCCATCCTTTAGAAGGACCTTTTATACCACGTTCATTAACAAAACAGTGAATGTTGTTGCTTTTGATTTAATTTGATTCTGTGTTAATGTGATTTGATTCTGTAACACAAATATTGTGATGTCAGTGATATGCCATATGAGTAAATGAAATTATTTTCTTATCTAGAATTTTAGTCTTATCTAAGGATTTATAAAAATTAAATGAAATCAGTAATTCCAAATAAAGGTTTGAAACACATGCATGCATAAGTTCTTCTCTAAAAGTGAAGGGAATGTTTCTCCTATCATTTAAGTTCAAGAAGTGCCCTGAGATTTCCAACTAATATCTGAAAAAAGATTTATGTCAAATTCTTAAGAATATACATTCTTCACTCTTTCAGAGAAAAGGATACTAATTTTAAAATGTTAAGGTTTTTTCTTATGTTTGATAGTTATTCTTTATAAAATAATAAAGGCAACTTCAAAACATTAAACCCTAAGCAAGAAGGAAAAATTTCAAAGTCAAAACTAGCTTGCTATGAATTGAAGCTCTGTGAACTTTCTCCAAAAATGACTTCTCTTTCTAGTGTCATAGTAAGGTTTGGTTATAATGTATAAAACCTTATAAACATATGGTCAAGATATCTTTATCCAAGGTTAATTTCAGTGGTTTGAATGATGAATTTGATTTGAATCACCAAACCTAAATAGGTCAGTTAACTGAGAGAAATTAGATTAGTTGTGCAGGGTCAAGTCTTTCCCCAAACATCTGCATCCTGCATGTCCTTTTTCTCTTCAGGTCAAACCAGGGATAGGAATCAAGAGCAACCCAAGCTGAGTTTCTATAATATACTCGTTCATTCCAAAGGGTCTAACATTTTTGGCATAAATTTTAAAGTTATACCATTTTGAAACTGCCATTAAAGTTGACAGCAGTTCAGGAAAAAAAAGTGGCATAGAAAGCTGCAGAGAAAATATCGGGGGTTTTTCCTGTGAGCAAGACAAATATCCTCCTGTAGAGATTTCAAAATCCCCAAATCAGTGTATTCATGACCATTTCTTGGTACCCTTCCAATACAGGTATTTAGAGTGTATAGTATCATCAGTCAACTGGGACACTTTTTTAAAAAAAGAAATGACTTTCACACAATTTTAGTCTCAAGGAGATTCCCCATTCTCATATCAAAAATGTAATATACAGGATGATATAGGAGGGATATCAAACACTGACAAGATACTCAGATGTACATATGTCAACTTGCCTTGTAAATTCAGTCTGAAGCCCTGCTCCCCAGAACACACTGCCAGGTTCTTAGGATAACTACAAAATATTGAAGCTAATACCTTTGAAAAATCAGAAAAATAAAAGGGAATACAAATGAGAAAGCCTAAGTATCTGAAATACATTAATTGTGTGGACATTCAACCAGCCGTTTTGGAACCAGACTCAACTTTATCTTATGTATCTTGACAGGAATGGTTCAAGGAGGTTAGTACTTGGAAAAGAAGGTGTCAAAGTAGAAGGGGGATTCCAAGAGATGTTGGTTAACATCAGTCAAAAGGAAGGGAAAGAACAAGAGAGAAACAGAGTTTTACTTCTAAACTCTTCAAAGTGGCTAAGAAATCACTTTTTAAAAAATTTCTGGGGTAAAAGTCACTCTGATGCTCAGAAGTGCATTTTTTTAAAACTTCTATTTATTCACTTATCCAAAGCCTGACCCAAGCAGGCAAAGATCTTCCAGTGAATGAAAATGAAATTAGTTTTCTTTGCTTACTATCTCCCAAAACTCACTCCCAAGATGGAATTATGAAGAAAAGTGAACCTGTACCTACTCCCAAGACCTTTTTCTCCCTCTTGGTGCGGGTGGGGGAAGAAAAGATATTTTGACAGCTAAAAGGCAAGAATTGCAAACTTGACATTGGGAAATCTCCAAGGAATTCTACATTTCTTGGCGTTTAAAAGACTGATCCCGCTATAGAATTTTCAAGGGTTCAAGGCAAACCAAGGATTTTTTTTTTTAACAAGCCTGGGGCAGATGGACACAAACCAACACTACCACTCAGAGTCTCTAGTCGCCCTCCAGCAATGACAGAACCATAGTCCAAGGAAGGTACTAATAAGTAGGCTGATAAACACAATCTCCAGAACAAAACCTCCAGAAGAGCTTCCCCAAATTCTCTTTCCTCATCCCCCTGCCCCTCACACCCTCAGATTCCACCAATTTGAGGATTTCAGTGATTCTTCTTTCACCTTTACAAACTGACTCTTCCCAGCAACTGACACGCAGCTAGCTGGTCCCTTCAGGTGGCTTTCCCCTGGACTTCTAAAAGGCACCCAAATGCCGCGGGATGGTTTGCCATCTGATGGGTTGGGGGGATGACTTCTGAGTACTGGCCTTATCCACCTCTCTCCTCAACCCTTGTCCGATTAAGTTTCTCCATAAAGAGAAACATCCCCTCAGCGTCTCCTCTCACCCAGTGCCTTTCCGGGCTCAGCCACTTCCCTCCCCGGACACCTCTAGTTCCTTCCCCTCCTGGAAGACAGGGGGGCGGGCGGGCACTTACCGGAGGTGAGCTGCATCCAGGCACAGATTTTGTAGACGGTGGCCGTGTTGCAGAAGAAGAAGAGAGTAAAGCAAACGATGCATGCGATGATGAGCATCATGGAGAGCCCGATGAAGAAGGAGGCAGCTTTGAAGGCGCTGGAGGGCAGGGTGGAGAAGTCTGTAAAGCTGCCCCGGCAGGTCAGTTCCCTGGAGAAGCCGTTCCCGATGCAGTAGTGGAAAAGCCCGAAATAGCCTGCTTGAGGAGTGTCCACGCCGTCCCCGATCCAGTAGGGCTGGATGAAGCACACCACGTTGACGATGGCAAAGCAGATGGTGAAGATGGCCCAGAGCACGCCAATGGCCCGGGAGTTCCGTACATAGTTGGTGTGATAGAGCTTAGCAGCCTCCTGAGCTGGGAGCATAGCGGCGGCGGCGGCGGCTGCTGCTGCTGCTCCTGGCATTCTCCTCCTCCACCACCACCGCCACCTCCTCTTCCTCCTCCTCCTCCTCTTCCTCCCCCTCCCCTCACCTCTTTATGCACAGGAGGCGCACGCACACACACACATACACACACATACACACACGGAGTAGCGCTGTACCTCCAATGCTCCAGCCTCAGCCTAGCAGCGCCAGTTTCAGAGTCTGCATCCTCCCTCCCGGAAGGAGACAGGGGGGAGGGCTCAGCATCCCCGCTTTTGCTCACCCTGATCTTCCTCCTGTCCTCCTGCTTCTCCAGCCCAGCTCACCACCACTCCAGCCCCCCCAACCCCCACCTCGGTTTTCTCCACTCCGCTTTTCTCTGACTCCAGCTGCCCGCGGCTGTTGCTCCCGCAGCTGATGCTGCTGTTGCTGCAGCTGCTGCAGCTGCTGCAGCAGGAGGTGGCAAATCCGCTGCTGGGCAATAAGGCGCTAGGCTCGAATTGCCCAGGAAAGCTACGGGGCCATGGGGCTTGGGTTACGCCGGAGCCGGAGCGGCAGCACGAGAAAGCGCGCGCCGGGGCGAGCTGCTAGTAGAACGAACCCCTCGCGCTCGCGGCAGGCCCGGGGACGCCACTCACGTGGCAGACAGAAGCGGGCAGGAGAAACTGCTCCCGGAGCAGTGTAGGAAGGGAGGCAGGGCTGGGGCGACAGCTCTGAGGAAAGGAGAGGAAAGCGCAGGAGAGGAGAGAGTGCGCAGCCCCCCACTGGAGAGCTCCGAGCGTCCCGGGGATTCCCAGAGTTGGTGCTGGGCTCTGGGCCCGACGACGGGCTTATTCCCGAAACATTTCACCACGACACGGCAAAGTGCTTCAACCTTTCTCGATCTTTGCAGGGGAGGTGATGGAGAAGGGGTCAGCGACGAGTGAGGAAGGGAGGGGTGACCCCAAATTGAACCTTGCCCCAGCGGTGTCTCCCACCCCCACCCCTCCACGCCGGAGGAATCTGAACCGGGATCCCTTGCTAGCTGCTCGCTTAGCAGAAGTGGCTGCTGAAAAGAGGCTAGAGGAGACGAGATGAAAGTTGAAAGGGGGCTGGTGAAAATTAAGTAAATATTTAATGATTAGGAAAGCAACTTCTTTAGCCCCAGGAGACAGTCTTCGTGGGTTGCTGCATCCAAAAGGGAAGAAAATAAAAAGCATCACCACCTAGTCAAACTTCCTGTGAGCACTCTCTGAAATTAGGCTGGTCTTCTCACAACAGACATAAAATCGCTTGACCTGTGCCAGAAGACTTTCCAACTCTTTCGGACCTGTCAGAGTTTGAACTCTGCGGGCCTAGCCTTTGAGAACCTCCGGGTCACTTCAGAGGAATGAATAGACTTCCATGGAGGAAATAATAAATGAATGGAAAAAGTCAGATAACTAGGGTTTAAACCATGGCCTTGTAACTTGCTACAGTGACTACATGACCTTGGGCAAGCAGTGACTTTACCTCTCTGGGTTTTAGCTTCTTCATCTGCATAACAAAAGTGTGGACTTCTAAGTTGACTTCTAAGGTTTCTTCCCTCTACCCTAGCTCTAAATCTATGATCGCGATGCTCAGTACAATGCTTTGCACTTAGTGCTTAGTAAATGCTTTTTCACTCATACATGGCCACATAGATCAATTGGGATTCTTATTAATTAACAAATAAACTTATAAACAAATGACTTTTCAAAGATATTTAGGTTTAGTGAGTATTCCCCATTCACATGTCAAACAAATGCTGTGTAACACAAAAATTAAACACTTCCAACAAGATGTGAAGATGTACATCCATAATCTAACAACTATAATGTCCTTTCCTGTGCTAAAAAGCTATGATTCTGTGAAACCATTTGCAGTCAGAAGTCCTCAGCTCCATTCTAATTTCTTTTATTTAACTAGTCCTATGACCTTGGGCAGGTAAGTTTCCTTAATTATGTCTCTGATGCTTACTACCTGTGTGACCTTAGGCAGATCAGTTAACCTCCCTGCTCCCCAATTTCCTTATCTGTAAAATAATGGGGTTGGACTAGAAGGCCTCTGAGTTTCTTTCCCTCTCTTAATCTATGATCCTAAAATACTCTCAGGGATCCAGTTTCCTCATCAATAAAATAAGGTTTCAATAAATGATCTGTAAGGTACAATCTAGCTCTGATGTGCAGTCAATCAGTCAATAAACATCTATTAAGTACCTTCTTTGTGCCAGGCACTGTGGTAAGCCTTGATGATGCAAAGAAAACCAAAAGGCTGTCCCTTCTCTCAAGGAGCTCACAATTTAATTTTGTAATTCTAAGTTGACTTCTTTCCATCATCTCCCCCCCCATTCTCCCTCTCCTCCTCTTCTCTCTACATAGTTATTTATTTATATGCGTCTTATCTCTCCCCACCCAACCCCCATTAAAAGATCCTACTAAGAATCTAGATTACAAGCTACTTCAGGTAAGGAATCCAGTTTTATTCATCTGAGTATTCCCCACATTGACTTGCATATAACAGGGCACTCCATAAATAGCTATTACATTGAATTGAGCAGAATATACACGACAAGCAAACGGAAATCTTATTTAAAAGTAGACAATCTAAGCATATCTCAACAGTATGTTCAAAATCATGAAAAATTACAAATGAAAAAACTACCATGGACAGGGACCTGGAAGTAAACATGCAGGAGAAATGTAGAGTGTTGCTTAGGATTTTTAAAATTAATTTTGTGCTGTGAATACATTAACAAAATGGATAAAGTAGTAAAAGCCTCTGTTTTATAGATCAGCCCAAGCCCACTTTCCATCAAATTATCTGGATATTTCAAAGAGTGTGTTTGTCCTGAATTGTCCAGATAATTAATTTTACTCTCCATTTCACATTGCTGTTGTACACTTTGCTTTCATGAGTTTTTTTCACAATCTGACCCTTTCTTTTTTTTTCCTATGCTCTGCTTTCCTAACATTCATTTTCCTCATGCTTGCTAGTTTCATTCCTTGTTCCTTCTTTCTATGCCACAAACCAAAGAAATGTAATCTAGTACAATGAGCAGCGGGACTAAAATGTTCAATAGTTAGAGATTTTACTTAGAAATGAAAACTGCTTTCATAGATATGGCACAATATTTTTTCTTATGCATAGACCTGATCATGTCACTTTTCTTCTCAAAAATCTTCAGTAGCTCCCTATTTCCTTCTCAGTAAGTTCTAACTCCCCCATGGCATTAAAAAAAAAAAACCAAAAAACGGTAACCTGGAAATCATGCTCCCTTTTCATCTTCATCATTATTACTATATAATCCATGCTCCAGTCAAATTAGATAATTCTGTATCTTCAAATAGTCACTTCAAGGTCATATCTCCTTTAGTGTTCATTCTTTAAAGTCAGATTTAAATTTCATTTCCAAGATTTTCCTGATCCACCTCCATTCACAATCATAACAAATCTCTTCATGGTCACAACAGAACACTGTTTTGTAACTCTCTGGTATATTTCTGTAGTTGGAAAATATAGTTATTTATGCTGGTATTTTTTTTTCCTTACTAGACTTTTCTCCATGAAGACAGAGGACATGTAGTGAAATATGAAAAGCTAACATGCAACATTCCCAATACTTGGCCACTTCAAATGCCAGAACACCTCAGAAAATGAGATTCAGTTTCAGCTTCTGATCCCCCATACAACTTTTGGAGACCTCTCATGTAAGTGGCACAGTGGATAGAGTACCAGGCCTGGAGTCAGAAAGACTCATCTTCCTAAGTTCAAATCTGGCCTTAGACACTTACTAGCTGTGTGACCTTGTGCAAGTCACTTAACTCTGTTTGCCTCAGTTTCCTCATCTGTAAAATAAACTGGAGAAGGAAATGGTGAACCACTCTAGTATTTTACCAAGAAAATCCCAAATAGGGTCATGAAGAGTTGGAATTGACTGAAAAACAATTGAACAGACATGTAAAAAAGTATTGACTAATGGTCACACTTCTCTTGAGCAGAGAAAAACATTAAGCAGGTTTAAATAGTACCATAAAGGAATTTGGTTATACAGGAGAAATGATTTGCTGTTGAGGAAGTTAAGTCCTTTACCATAAAAAGTGGTAGAACTCTAGAGGTCCTTAAAATAGGATGGGTTATATTGCCTGGCTGGGAATGTGCATAATATGATACTTCTGATTCTTTGATTATATGATGAATGATTCTACTGGGACTGGGATATTTTATCATCATCATCATCAATAATTTTACTTTCAATTATGCAGGACTTCTGCAGTTTTCTTTCTCTGCTTTTCTCGGAGACATTGATAAGACAGAAGATTTTGACTGTAGGACAGAGAAGAAGAGGGCATGAGAGGGTAATAGGATTTATAAGACCATCTGGCAAAACCACCCATCCCTGGGACAGAGATAGCTTTATAGGAAGTACTGACTTAATTTCAAGTGCTGTCCCAAGCTCCCAAATCCCCCAGCACCTGGCTGTGTGAAACAGTGTCTCTTTTAAAAATCCATGTCTAATTAGTTCTCTTGCCAATGGGGGTATTGAGACAGGCTAGAGCAGTGTCTGGTAGTGACAATTTCTGGATTTGGATTTTAGTTCTATGATTAACTTAATATGACCCTGAAAGATTGGTGTCTGGCATGAAGCCAAATGCAGTGGCTTCAAAATTTCCATTCAACTCATTACATTCCCAAGATGGGTTTGATTCTAAGTAAAGAATGAACCTAGGCAGTAGTCAATGTGGGAGGGGTTGTAGAAAGGCAGGCACCCTGGTACACTATAGTTGAAGCTATGAATTGGTACAAGCATTGTGGAAAGAAATTTGGAATCATGCTAAGAAAGTGACTAAAATGTCCATAGCTTCTACTGCTAGACATATCACCCTAATGATATTAAAGATAAAAAGTTACACATGCAGGAAAATATTTGTAGTCAACAAGCATTTATTAAGTGCCTACTATATGTCACATACTGTACTAAGGGCTGGGAGTACTATACAAGTAGAAAAAAAGATAATCCCTGTCTGCCCTTAAGGAGCTTACATTCTAATGGGGAAGGGGAGAGACAACACATAAAAAGAAACTGAAAAGAGGTGAGGAAGAGAAAGTCTGGAGAATCAGAAATGGAGACTAGGGTCTAATGAAGACATGACTGGCTGGAAGCTTTCCTTAAACTAGAGATTCTGGGAAAAACCAGACAATCAGAAGAAGTGGCCAAGGGGCAGCATATACATCTAGTGTGAGAAGTTCAACGGTAAAGTAAACTTCCAGGATAAGGAAGTCTCTGTGCCATGGGAGAAAAAGTCTAGGAGGTAGGGGGTAGAGCCTATAGAAGAATATAATAGTAGTTTTTGTTTGTTTGCTTTAGTAACAAAGAACTTAAAGCAAAGTAGATGCTGAAGGATAAGGAAATGGCTAAACATATCGTATTACATAAATATAATAGAATATTGCTGAAATGGATGAAAAATGAATGTTAAAGAAAAATATATTAAGAATACAGAAAAACGTGAAAAGACTTTTATGAACTGATAAAAAGTGATGTAAGCAGAATCAAGAAAACTATATATGTATATATATTTATGTATATGTATACAAATGTGTGTGTAATATGTGTTTAAATATATACACTCATATATATGTATTTAAAATGACTCCAACAATCTTAAAGAATAGCAAAAACAACAAAAATTAAAACTGAATTTTGTGTAACTTGAATGCCCAAGATTGGCCTAACGAAAAAGACACGAGAATGTACCTTTCTCCCTTCGTTGCAGAGATGGGAAGACTGTGGTATATAAACCTCGATCCTTCTGCCCAGCAGATCCGTAGGAACAGTTTGGTCTTCCCAGTGTTTAAGGACTAGGAATAACCTGGACCTGCTCAATGCTCTACAAGTAAACACTGGGATTCCAGAAGTTATACTAATTACAAGACTAAGTGGAAGTGTTTGGATAGAGCTAGGCGGCCAGGTAACACAGTGGATAGAGTGCTGGAGCTACAATCAGGAAGCCCTGAACTTGCATGTGACCTCTGAGCAAGTCACTCAACTTCTGTCTGCCCCACGCTCCTAATCTGTAAAATGGGGATGATGATGATAATAGCAGGGTTGTTGTGAAGATAAAATTATACTTGTAAAGTGCTTTGTGAACCTCAAATTATTATGTAAATGCTAGCCATTATTATTACTATTATTAGTATTGTTAGAACTAGATCTACCTCAGAAATGCAGGAAGCCAAACAGCTATGAATCTCTATGCCTTCAGTTCCCTGTGATAATTCTGGGGAAACATGTCTCCTTCTTTCCATTTCCTGATCTATTAGGAAGAGATAATAAAATTAGTCTGATTCATACTGAGAAGTTGCTAATGATAGAAAAGTATTTTGAAACTATAACATGATTCATATGTGCTAAATAACCAGTAGAAGGCCTGATCATCAACAGCATAGAATTAGAAACATTGAACAGTGAAATCTCAAACTTAACCAAAGGAGCCATCTCTCTTCAAAAATATTTCTTCTCTTCTGCCACACAGGGTCAGTAATGAGACCAGTCCATGATTCAGTACAGTTCCAGCATGCGATGCAGCATGAAACATGAACTGTGTTACTGGTTCATAGATTCTATAAATTTAGTCTTAGAAGGAACATTAAGAATGAGAAAAGAACAGTTAGGCCACATGGTACTTCTTTTTTAAATAATCTTTGAGATAATTCAACAGACCAAATGTTTTGGTTCCAGACTAATCTGACAACACTATATGCCCTGGGTCAAAGTCAGTCAACAATCATTTATTACTTATCATTTTCACATTTATCACTTATTGTAAGTCAGGCACTATGAATACAAGTATAAGCAAAAAGATAGTGCCACCCCTTAAGGAATTTTAATAGTAGAAGACAACATATAAAAGGAAGCAAAAAGGGGTAGAGAGGTGGAAGGAAGGTACCAGTCACGTGATGGAGAAGTCCAGAGTGTAGTTTGGTGAGAAATAAGGAGAAGGCTTGCCTGGGTACTCCACTTAAATGGAGGCAATGGAAGGAATCATCCAGTCAGAGGGAAGGACTGCACAGGAGGTGAATATTTCCCAGGTGTAAATTACAAAGCATAAGATAGCTTTGTGAGTAAGTATAGACCAAGTAACTAAAAGAAATTAGATTGACTCTGAGATAAATCAAGTTGTAGTGAAGTAGAAATTTGCAGAAAAAATGAAAATTAAAAAATGCTATCTGATCTATTTCAGGTTTATTAACATGGTGATTCATTGGTACCTGGCCTGATCTCTACAACAGAAAGAGTTTAGTCATGAAACACTTCTATCTCACTAGGTTTTTATTTGTTGTTGTTGTTATGCCTGGACATTAAGATTGGTTCTGCTTTCTTTTAGGACTTGCCAGCAAATGAACACTACCTCATACTGAGTGTTTCAAAGAATTCTCTATAAATCAGGCAGGATCCAGTTGATTATAGGATTCTGTTTTCAGTGTGCCATAGTCCCCATCACATTGCAATGAGAGATTAGCCACTTAACCTTAAAGGGAAGCATACACACATTAAGTGTCTCTTTTCTTTCTCTGGATTGTCCCTACTGAATCGAAGTATGTATAAACATATGTTTTTTGACGTTTAATTAATTTTCATGGGCCTGGTTACCAGTTCCTAAAGCTCTCTATACTTCAATATCGGGCATAGCTACGATTTTGTTAACCCAAGATTGTTTTACAGGTGGAGATTCTTATCCAGCAGAATTCAGCCTGTGTAATTCTTGTGCATGCTCATCTATAAGCTCTCCAAAGATGATCTATCCATCCATGTCTAATCTACCTATATAATATGGTGTGCTTATCAATATAGGACTAAGGCTGTCCATTTGTTATACATCACTCTTGCTATCTTACTGGCCCATTGCCTTTTCTGATCCTATATTTTCCAGGTGATAACTGTTTTATGTCATGTTTTCCACATATGTAACATTAATAATATGCTATTATACCTTCCATCCAAAGCTCAGATTTCCTTTTGAGTCACCAATAATTTTTGGTTCATCAAAGATTAGGATAATTTCTGTTTGGAGATGTATAGCATAACCAAGAAATATTAATGTTAAAAAGATAATTTGTGTGTGTTACAGAGTAAGCTGGAATCATTTTAAACACTGTAAATTTCCCATAAATCTAGGCTGCTATCCTCCTATTCAGTTCTGAGCCCAAGATATTGTACATCTGAAATGCCTGTCCAAGATATAGGCAATGATGGACTAACTCAATGGACTGCCTATCTAACTACATTATAATCTTGGCAATGAGTATTCTACATCCACTTGGTTTTTCCTGGATGGATTGTTAGTCTCTTCTATTTTGAGCAACTGGGATTCCATTGAAGAAGGTCTACGATACCCCAGGCCTTGTTACAATCGATACAATGTCATCTGAATAGAGTACCATATGGTGGATCTTGCCAGCTGTGTGAAAAATTTCTTCTATTTGGACTCTGGGTGGATCCTTTGTGACACTGGTAAACACATTTGACAAGTATAGGACTCCTTTATGCCTCAATTGGCAATAATAATCAGAATATTGCTGAGCAATTTATCTATCAAGAGGCCATGCTATAGTGGAAAGAGCATTAAATATTGACCACTAAATTTTGATTATTGTGATCAAAAGATCACAGATTTAAAGCTGATTAGGAATGGAGACTGAACCTATGATTTTAATAGTATAGGGAATTCCTAGGTAACTCCCTATACTGATGCAACTTATCACCTTCTCTGTAATTTATCTTAGACAGTTGCCTAAGGTACTGAGAAGTTAAATGGCTTGCAGAAGATCATGTAATATGAGAGGTAGGACTTGAACCTGGGTAAGTCAGTCAATAAACATTTACTAAGTGCCTATGGTGCTAAGCACTGGGGATGCAAAGAAAAGCCAAAGACAGTAGATCTTCCTCGCTTCAATGCCAATTCTCTATTAACCACATGTTGCCTCTAGAGTTGAAGGGGAATTAAAATCATTGATGGTTTTATTACAGAGAAGAAAAAGATGGCCAGAAAGACCAGAAATTACTGACCCACATGGCTGTTTTCTAATTTCTTTTTTTTTTTTTGGCTAGGCAATGGGGTTAAGTGACTTGCCCAGGGTCACACAGCTACTAAATGTTATGTGTCTGAGACCGGATTTGAACTCGAGTCCTCCTGACTCCAGGGCCAGTGCTCTATCCATTGTGACAGCTAGCTGCCCCTGTTTTTTCATTTCTACAAAATCATCATGAAAGTTATCTACACATATATTGGAGGTATCCGTAATGAAAATGTGAGGAAGGAAAATGCAGGCTTTTACAGATGGTTTCCTATGGCAGATACCTTCACAGTCATATACTTGACTAGGAAGTATAGAAAATACATGATGCTGTTGTGTTTTTGGCTATTTAATACAAAAATAATGACTCAGAGCAAAATTCAGCTTTAAAGACAAGTTGCCTGTTACATAAATGCTAAGATAATAGGTAGGGCCATAGGAATACAGATCTAGGACTAGAGGAGACTTTAGAAATTACCTAGTCTAATTCCTTTATTTTACAGATGAGGAAACTGAGGCTGAGATCGGTTAAGTGACTTGCCCAGGATCACAATCTTATATATAAGTTCCTGAGCAACAATTTTAATCCAGATTTTCCTGACTCTACGTTATTGCTCTATCCTCTACATCACATTACCTCTCTAATGAATACTGGGACATGAGTTCAAAAGCTGACTCTGCTATTTATTACTTGTGTCACCTTGGGAAAGTCAATTCACTTCTCTGAGCCTCACTTTTCTCAACTGCAAAATAAAAGGATTAGACTACATGACCTGTAAATTCCCTTCCAGCTCAATATCTATGGTCATATAGTCCTGTGTTCATATGATCTTAACATTCTTGTGTGACTCAACTTATCTTCTAAGCTGAATTTTGCTCTGCTGAAGCATGGAGGAGGCTACCCAGGATCAAAGACCATTATGGAGGCATCTGGATGACAGAGTTGACAGAGATCTGGTCTTAGAATCAGCAGGACCTGGGTTCAAATTCAGCCCCACACACTTACTACCTTTGTGATCCTGGGCAAGTCTCATACACGAAACCTCTCTCAATCTTGGTTTCTACATTTGTAAAATGAATATAATAATAACACATACTTGACAGGGTTGTTGTGCAAATCGAATAAGATAATTACTGTGAAGAGGTTCGCAACCTTAAAGCACTATCTAAATATTAGCTATTATTTTATATTTGTTTTTATTTCATGGATTGCCATGACCAAAGCCTATATCACTTTGTAGCCAACTTGCTAGTGATATGCCTCTAAGGCAGTCAAGGGGACATCATTAACCTAACTATAAAGGTTTAATGCAATCTATTGCAGAAAATATCCCTGGTTATAGCTTTGAGTGATTGTGTGCCTTACATTATATCTCCTATGCTTACATAATGTTATTGTTGGATTATGATTCCCCTACTGTGATCAGTCAAAATTTGCAGTTCACCTATGCTGTAATTCTCTGTCCCTTTGGAGCTATTTCTAAGTGTTAAATTAACTAACTCATGGTGCTTGTTTTACAAAATGCTTACACTAGTAATCACTCTCCAAGTTGCCCCCAGCTTAGGGCTACGAGGACTGAGTAATAGCTAGGCATTTACTGGTTTGTAGAAGCTATCTGAAATGCCATATATCCCAGATCTTGGGATGCTGGGCATGGTCCTGTGAAATGAAGAAAAGAAACAAACTTTTATTAAGCACCTACTATATGCTAGACACTATATATGTTTTACAAATATTATCTCATTTAATTCTAAACAACTGTGGGATGAAGATGCTATTATTATCACCGTTTTACTGTTGAGGAGACTGAGGCAGACAGAGTTTAAGTGGCTTGCTCAGGGTCACACAGTTAGTAAATGTCTGAGGCCCAATGTGAAATCAGGTCTTGATTCCAGGCCTAGCACTGTATCCACTGTGCCACCTAATTGGGGGAAAGAATAGTAGGGTAAGAGGCCATGTAAGAAAGAAATGGCACAATTGTTCCTCTATATATACTTTGCCTGATAAAACTGCTTTGCCCATTAGCAAGTGACCCTTCCCTACTGGCATATGCCATAACTCATCTTCCAATACTTGAGAGTCCCATACCCAGCACTTCCAAGATCTGAGATATCTAGCAGTTCAGAAAATGCCTGAGCTTCTATTCAATTGTCTTAATATTGGCAAACATCACAACATGTAGCTGACATTGTCAGACGAATACAGACTCTTTTTAGGCTAAGGTGGCTCTTGGAAAATAGTTATTGTCTGTTTCTGGAACTATGGTTGAAGCCATTACAGCCTAGTAGGATTATCAGACCTGAGTACTTAGATGTTGGTGTCAGAAGGCATGGATTTGAGTCCTGACATGACTATTTGCAACCTATGTAGTCTTGGGCTAAATATTTAGTCTTTCTGAGTCTCCATTCTTCATCTATAAAACAAGGGGGTTGGATTACATGACCTCTGAGATCCATCCACATGCACACACACACACACACACACACACCTTCTATAATTCACAATCCTGGCTAGACATAACATTTTAGCCTGAGATTATTTGAATATAATCAAGCATGGAAGTAAGGGATTGATGACCTCTATTGAATAGAAAAAAGGGGAAACATTAGTGTTTCCTAGATTTTAATAAAAATCTTTTTACAAAAAATTCATAGTATAATTCAGTATAGAGTTCATCAATTTAAATTCATTATGCTGGACTTTTGTCTAGGTTTTATGGTCTTGTGGAGGCATATCACCTACTCATTTCCAACTGTAACCTCTACCCCCATTAGCTTCATCCCAGATCAAACTTTGTGTTATTCCTAGAATAACCATGTGCTTAGGATATTGAATTTAGTGGAAACAAGATTTGCAATCTGTTTGACTTTGAGGAAAGCTTTACCATATTCATTCTTTTCTTGATTGTATCTGGTTTTTTTATCTTTGTACCTTGTAGCTAGACAGATTCATATGCTGATAAAATGATATGTGAGAAGATGAATTAATAATGAAGTTCTTCACTAGACAACATACAGAAATGATAAATGATACTGCGTAGTAAGGAGTATATTATCAGAAATATCAACAACTTAGTCAACAAAATAGGTAGGGTTGGGGAAGTGGGAGGAAGTCACCTGGCTTTGCTTTTTCATGAACATCCAAAGTCATTGTTCAGTTCACATGACCCTTCTCACCATTTTCTCTATGTGTTCTGGATGGTTTTGCACTGGTGTCTTTTTTAACCCTCACCCCCACCCCCCAAAAAAGATGGCAAATGTGTGAACGTGTATGTGTGTGTGTGTGTGTGTGTATGTATGTGTATGAGACAGAGAGAGAGACACAGAGAGAGAGACAGAGAGAGAGAGAGAGAGAGAGAGAGAGAGAGAGAGAGAGAGAGAGAGAGAAAAGGGAGGGAGGGAGGAAGAAAGGAAGGGAGAGAGAGAGGGAAGGATGGAGAAAAAGAAAGAAAAACATTTATTAAGGGCTTACTATGTGTCAGGAACTATGTTAAGTGCTGGAGATACAAAGGCAAGCAAAGCAGTCTTTTCCACTAACTGGGAAGCCTTATATTCATAAAGGGGAGAGTACTGGGTGAGGGGAGAGGACACAGGATGAAATTATTGCTTCAACTGTCTTTAGAAAGTTATATTTGGGATACATTGCTCAAATATTTTATTTTTTCGGAACCTTATATTCTCAACTTTCTTAGCAGTATTTTAAGACTGGTCCTAGAAGGACTCTCATGTTTGTTACACTCTCATTTATAATAGGTTTTTGTAGTTCCCACTGACTGGAGATCTTTGAGTGGAGAATCAACGGCCACTTGTTGGGGATGAAATGGAGTGAATCTTTTTCAGGTAAATGGTGGACCAGGTATCCTCCATAGTCCCTTCTGATTTAAAATTCTATAATTCTCTGTGATCAGATCAACCATTTGCAAGTTCAATTGCTCAGCAATTAATTTTATTCCAGATGCTAAAACTGACTTAATGAAAGGAAAAAAGACCTTCAATTCATTAAATATTTATTAAGGACCTACTGTGTTCAAGGTTGTGTGATGAGGTACTAAGCCAAAAATGGAACTTTCCCTACCCTTAAGGAGCTTATATTCTGTTTGGAAGATAGAACATGTACAACAAGTAAGTCAATGCAAAGTAATTTCAAGAGGACAGAATGCTAATAACTAGATAAATAATTGAGTTTGAGTCAGATCATTAAGATGACCAGATCCAATTGAATATTTGACCTTTAAAAAAGAGGGCAGCTTGGTATAACAGATTGAATTCTAGATTTTGGTTCAAATCATATCTCTACTCCTTGCTACTTCTGTGATCTTTGACAGATCACTTTCCTTCTCTATTACCTCTTGAAAATGGAAGAATTAAACTAGATGATCTCTAAGGTACCTTCCACCTCTAAATGTATGATTGTACAATTTGTTGTTCAGCAATCTACCACTGTTATAGGTGAAAACGTAAAACCTGTTACAGTAATCCATGTGATTGCCCACAAAGATAATAACTTTGTCTAAAAGAATTCTGTCTCTTTTTACCCTACTTAAAATTTAGGCCTCCTGTTTTCTTTCAATTGGACATATAAGATTCAGTACTCCATGATTTTTTTTCCCTTGTTTTTATACTTTTTCTCAATTGGTACAAGTCCCTCTTACTCTCAAGTAATTTTCTTCTACTGCAGCCTCCCATACTCATTTAGAACTTTGCAGAGAACCAGCAGTAATAGGTGCTTAAGAATCTTCTGAATAATGGAAATGGGACAAACCAGAGAGCAAGTGTGGCAGTAATAGCAAATCCAAAGGATTTCTGTGAAATCATATGAATGCTTTAGCCAGAGTTTCTGATAGGAGCTTTATTTCTTGACTCCTTTTTTTTTGGCTATGCCAATGTTCAATTTAATTCAACTTGGCAGACATTTATTTATTTTTTTAAATTTATTTATTTATTTTTAGTTTTCAACATTCACCTCCACAAGATTTTAAGTTCCAAATTTTCTCCCCATCTTGTCCCTCCCCCCACCCTAAGATGGCATGCATTCTGAATACCCCTTCTCCTAATCTGCCCTCCTCTTCTCTTACCTCCTTCCTTTTCAATTTTCCTGTAGGGCAGTTTAGATTTCTATGTCCCATTTCCTAAAATCTTATTTTTGAGTTGCATGTGAAAACAACTTTTTTAACATGTGTTTTTAAAACTTTAGGTTCCAAATTTTCTCCCTTCCTCTCTCCCCACCCACCTCATTGAGAAGGTAAGCGACTCAATACAGGTTATACATGTGCAGTCACGTAAAACACTTCCATAGTAGTCATATTGTGAAAAACTAAGTGTATTTACCTTAATCCTATCCCGCCCCCCATTTATTCTATTCTCTCTTTTGACCCTGTCCCTCCTTAGAAGTGCTTGCTTCTGATTACCCTTCCCAATCTGCCTCCTCCTATCATCCTCCTGCTCTCTTGTCTTTCCCCCTATTTTCCTGTAGGTAAGAGATTTCCATACCCAATTGAGTGTATGTTATTCTCTCCTTAAGCCAAATCTATGAGATAAGATTCACTCATTCCCTCTCACCTTCCCTGTTTCCCCCACTGTAAAAGCCTTTTCTCTGTTTTGTGAGATAATTTACCCCATTCTACCTCTCTCTTTCTCCTTCTCCTAGTATAATACTCTCTCACCCCTTAATTTTATTCTCCAGATATCATCCCTTCATCTTCAACTCACCCTGTGCCCTCTATCTATCTATGTCTCTATCTATATGTACATATATTTTTTTCCTTCCAACTACCATAATACTGACAAAGGACTCATGAGTTACAAATATCATCTTTCCATGCAGAATGTAAACAGTTCAACCTTAATAAGTCTCTTATGATTTCTCTTTCCTGTTTACCTCTTCATGTTCCACTTGGAGTCTTGTTCTAAAGTCAAATTTTCTATTCAGCTCTGTCTTTTCATCAAGAATGCTTGAAAGTCCTCTATTTCACTGAATTTCCATTTTTTCCCCTGAAGGATTATGCTCAGTTTTGTTGTGTAGGTGATTCTTGCTTGTAATCCTATCTCCTTTGCCCTCCGGAATATTATATTCCAAGCTCTGAGGTCTCTTAATGTAGAAACTGCTAAATCTTGTGTTATCCTGATTGTGTTTCCACAATACTTGAATTGTTTCTTTTTGGCTGCTTGCAATATTTTCTCCTTGACCTGGGAACTCTGGAATTTGGCTACAATATTCCTAGGAGTTTTCCTTTGGGGATCTCTTTCAGGAGAGATCTGTGGATTCTTTCAATTTCTATTTTGCCCTCTGGTTCTAAAATATCAGGGCAGTTTTCCTTGATAATTTCTTGAAAGATGATGTCTAGGCTCTTTTTTTGATCATGGCTTTCAGATAGTCCAATAATTTTTAAATTCTCTCCTGGATCTATTTTCCAGGTCAGTTGTTTTTCCAATGAGATATTTCACATTTTCTATTTTTTCATTCTTTTGGATTTGTTTTACAGTGTCTTGATTTCTCATAAAGTCACTGCTTCCAATTGCTCATTCTAATTTTTAAGGAAGTATTTTCTTCAGTAAGCTTTTGGACTTCCTTTTCCATTTGGCCAATTTTGCTTTTTAGGCATTCTTCTCCTCATTGGCTTTTTGGACCTCTTTTGCCATTTGGGTTAGGCTATTTTTTAAGGTGTTATTTCTTCAGTATTTTTTTGGGTCTCCTTTAGCAAGCTGTTGACTTGTTTTTCATGATTTTCTTCACTCACTCTCAGTTTTTCCTCTACTTCTCTTACTTGCTTCTCAAAATCCTTTTGAGCTCTTCCAACCTGGGACAATTCATATTTTTCTTGGAGGCTTTGGATGTAGGACTTTGGCTTTGTTTTCTTCTTCTGGTTGTATGTTTTGATCTTCTTTGTCACCAAAGTAAGATAATATAGTCTGACTCTTTTTTGCACTGCTTCCTCATGATCCCAGCCAATTACTTAAATTATAAACTCTTTGTTAAGGTAGGAGTCTGCTTCCAGTGTGGAGAATGTACTGTCCCAAGCTCCAGGGGTTTTGTGCAGCTGTTTTCAGAGATCCTTCTAGGGACCTGAAAATTTTCAGTTCTTCCAAGGTGCTATGATGAAGGGCGAAGTGTTTACTCCTTTCCTGGCCTGTGCTCTGGTCTGTGAGTGTCAGGAGGATTTTCTCTTCACAGCTACTACAAGCTCCACCATGCAAGTGTTCCTCCTCTCCCCAGGACCACCACCCAGAACTGTGACCCAGATCCAAGCATGGGCAAAGCAAGAGAATTCTGCGCCAGCAGAGAGATCTCTGCAATCCCCCTCTGCTTGGCCACTCGATTCCCCCTCAGTCTGTGGACCAAAAGCTTTGGAAGCAGCCTCCACCATGGGGCTGCACTCTGGGAATGAGGCTGGGATCCCACTTTGCTTCTCTCTTACTACTGCAGAAATAGACTTTTCCTACTGACCTTCTAAGTTGTCTTTGATGTTCATGGATTGAAAAGTGTGGAAACGGTCACAACTGCCCACAATTCAGTCCTCTGAGGCCTATTCCAGGTTCCCTGCGGCCTGTGAGCCCACACTGAACCACTCTTCTCTCCTAGCCCAGCGCGATATACCTTTCCGATCAACCATCCAGGTTGTCTTGGGCTGGAAATTTGTTTCACTCTGGCTTTTTGTGGGTTCTGCCGCTTTAAAATTTGTTTCAAGCCATTTTTTATAGGTATTTGGAGGGGTTTGGGGGAGAGTCAAGCAAGTCACTGCTTTTACTCTGCCATCTTGGCTCCTCCCCCTTCTTGACTCTTTTTTAAAGATACCAGGTATAATTAATACCTTCTATGCTTTCACTACGAGTAGTTGTGGATCTCAGAAGGTGGAGCCTACCCTTTCTATTATATGTGCCCCAGGAACAACTGCCCCAGTAGTTCAATATCTTTGTGGACTACACAGACAAGTGTAATCATGTTGCCTTTTTATCTTTCTCTTTATCTGTCTTCTGACTCATTGATTCTTGTTTGCTACAGAGTTTTCGCTCTAGGTTTCATAGAATGACCTTTGAAGAAGATAGTGAATATGGGAGGAAAAAAAAATTGAAAATGATGAGTCCATTTAAATTTTACATCTGAAGCAAATTTTCCTTTGCTTCCCATCAGGATAAGCCATTCTGTCTTGCCCCTCCTGTTATATGTTTTTATGTTTTAGTTCATCTCAATGATACATCCATAAGGCAAGATACTGGTCTACTTCACTGCTGCATAGTGCTCAGTGAGCCAGAGTGAATTATGGTTTCAGTATATTAAATTATTTCCTTGTGTTCAATTCTGTTCAATATGCATAACAAACAATTAAAATGTGCCAAGCACTGTGCTAAGCACTGGAGATGGAATGGAAAAAAAATACTCCCTGTCTTGGAGGAACTTATTTCTACTCAGGAGAGACAGATATAAGCAGATAAATAGATGTAAAATATACAAAATGAGGGTAGAGTTAAAGATTGGTGGGAATAAGGAAAAGGCTTTGTATAAGATGTGGCACTTGATCTCCTCTGCATCTTATACGGCTCCCATAGTTTCAAAGGTATCTAATTTACTTCCAAGGAATAGTTTAGTGAAATATAAGAAGAATAGATGAACCCATGTTTAACTCTGATCATTGTAATGTTTGGCCAAAAGAATTTAAAACAAAAATATTATTTTCTTTTCCTAAGGTCTTATCTAGACAATATGACCAAATGGACAAAGGCATAGTCAATTTGTTCTGGTTTTAGCTGCATTAGTGGCTGAATGGGCACAATTGATCAGATTAAGCATAGATTCCAAATTGTCTTGGAATGTACCTCAAATCATCTACTTCCACCTCTGCTGAACACCAAACTCTTCTTTCTTTATAACATCTCTGACAAGTGATGATTTAACTTTTGCTTAAAGATCAGCAAAAACAGAGAGCTCACTATATCTCAACTATTTGGGGACTGCTCTAATTGCTATAAGTTTGTTCCCCTTAAATTGACCTAAAATCTACCTCTCTGTTGTTTCTACACATTGTTCCTACTTCTGGTCTCCAGGGAAAACATAGCAAACCTAATTCTTCTCCTACATGGCAACCTTTCAGACATTGGAGATAGTTATCATGTTCCCATAAGTATTCCCTGCTTTAGGTTAAGCATTCGAAGTTTCTTCAATAGTTTTTCTTTAGCCTGGTGTCAAGATCTTCACTATTCTTGTTATACTTATCCAATAATGTGTGTAAAATCCTCCCTAATTATAAAGTGCTATAAGATGTAAACTGTTGCTAGAAGATCAGAAGGAGGTCATTGCCCATCCCTAATTTCAAATCACTCCTTCTGGATCACTGCCTTGTCATTGCAGAGAGGGTAACATGGCTCAGTGAAACTGAGTTATGGCATGCAGGGCTACCCAAGATGAACAGCTCATACCACTAGAGAAGGAAATGGCAAACCACTCCAATATTTTTGCTAAGAAAACCCTATGGACAGTATTAAAATGATAAAATATATGAAACCAGAAGATGAACCCCTTAGGGCAGAAAGTGTCCAAAATGCTATTGGGGGAAGAATAGAGGACAGTTACAGTACTAATGAAGTAGCTGGGCCAAAGCTGAAAGGAAGCTCAGCTGTGGATGTGTCTAGTGATAAAAGGAAAGTCTGATGCTCAGAAAATCAATATTTCATAGGAACCTGGAATGTTGGATCTATGAACCAAAATAAGATAGATGTAGTCAAACAAGAGATGGAAAGATTAAAAATCAACATCTTGGGTGTCAGTGAACTTAAATGGATGAATTAAATTCAGGTGATCAATACATATACTACTGTGAACAAGAATACCTTAGAAGAAATGAAGTAGCCCTTATAGCCAATAAAAGAGTGTGAAAAGCAGTATTGGGGTATAATCTCAAAAATGACAATAATATCTTTTCAAATCCAAGGCAAACCATTCAATATCATAGTAATACAAGTCTATGCCCTAACTACTGGTGCTAAAAAGGCCAAAATTGATCAATTCTGTGAATATCTACAATGTCTTTTAGAAATAACACCAAAAAATCAGAAATATGTTACATTCATCATAGGGGACTGGAATGCTAAAGTAGGAAATCAAAATATAATTGGAATAACAAGCAAGTTTGGCACTGGAGAAGAAAATGAAGCAGGGCAGAGACTAATAAATTTTTGTCAAGATAACTCACTGATCATAGCAAACATTATTTTTCAACTAACCAAAAGGCAACTCTACACATGGACATCACCAGATGGTAAATATAGAAATCAGATTGATTATGTACTTTGCAGCCAAAAATGGAAAAGCTCTATCCAGATATTTAAAACAAGACCTGGAGCTGACTATGTCTCAGTCATGAGCTTCTTATTGCAAAATTCAGACTTAAATTGAAGAAAATACAGAAAACCAACAGACCTTATAAGTATGACCTAAATAACATCCCTTACAAATACAAAGAGGAGGGGCACCTCGGTGGTGCAGTAGATAGAGCACCAGCTCTGGATTCAGGAGATCTTGAGTTCAAATCCAGCCTCAAATACATAACACTTACTAACTGTGTGACCCTGGGCAACTCACTTAACCCCATTGCCTAGTCTAAAAAAAAACAAAACAAACAAAAAAACCCCAACCAAATACAAAGAGGAAGTTATGAATAGATTTAAGGAATTAGATCTGGTAATAGAGTACCTGAAGAACTGTGGACAGAGGTTTGTAATATTGTACAAAAGGCAGCAACAAAAAAAATCCCAAAGGAAAAGAAGACCAAGAAAGCAAAAAGGCTATCTGAGAAGTCTTTTCAAATACCTGAGGAAGGAAGGAAAGTGAATGGTAAAGGAAAAAGGGAAAGATATACCCAAATGAATGCAGAATTCCAGAGAACAGCAAGGAGACATTAGAAGGTTCTCTTAAATGAGCAATGCAAAGAAGAAAACAATAGAATGGGAAAGACAAGAGATTTCTTCAAGAAAATTAGAGCTTTCAAGTGAACATTTTCTGCAGAAATGGGCATGATAAAATACAAAAATTTTAACAGAAGAAGAAAAGACTAAGAAGAGGTGGCAAGAATATACAAAGAGTAATACAGGAAAGATATTAACATTACCAATAACCGTGATATTGTGGTTACTGATCTAGAGTCAGAAAACCTAGAAAATGAAGTCATGTGAGCTTTAGGGAAGCACTACTAACAATAAGGCTAGGGGAGGTAATGGAATTCCAGCTGAGGTATTTAAAGTCCTAAAAGATGACACTGTTAAAATGCTGTTCTCAATATGCCAACAAATTTGGAAAACTCAACAGTGGCCACTAGATTGGAAAAGATCAATTTACAACCTAATCCTAAAAAAGGGCCATGCCAAGGAATGTTCAAATTATTGCACAATTGTGCTCAATTCACATGCCAGCAATGTTGTGAGTAAGATTCTGCAAGGTAGGCGTCAGCAGCACGTGAACCTAGAATTACCAGAAGAGCAGGCTGGTTTTTGAAGGGGCAGAGGAACTAGAGACCAAATTGCCAACTTCACTGAATTACAGAGAAAGCAAGGGAGTTCCAGAAAAACATCTATTTCTGCTTCATTGACTACACTAAAGTCTTTGACTATGTGGATCACAGCAAGTCCTCAAAGAGATGGGAGTATCAGATCATCTTACTTGTCTCCTGAGAAACCTGTATGTGAGCCAAGAAGCAACATTTGGAATTAAATATAGAACAACTGATTGGTTTAAGATTGAAAAAGGAGTACAAGACTGTATGTTGTCTGCTTATATATTTGACTTATATGCAGAGTACATCATGCAAAATACCAGGCTGGACATATCAAAAACTGGAATTAAGGTTGCCAGGAGAAATATCAAAAATTTCAGATATGCAAATAATACCACTCCGGTAGCAGAAAATGAAGAAGCATTAAAAAGGCTCTTGAGAGAGGGTGAAAGAGGAGAATGTAGAAGCTGGCTTGAAGCTATATATGTATGTGTGTATGCATATGTAGATATATATATATATATATATAGATATATAGATAGATAGATATATACACACACATATATATATATATATACATATATACACACACATATGTATGTATGCATCTATACATGTATGTATAGATGTATGAATAACTAAGATATGGCAATTGACCGTCACTTCCTGGAAAATAGAGAAAGAAGAAATGAAAGCAATGTCAGATTTTATATTCTTGGGTTCAAAGGTCACTGCACACTGTGACTATAGCCATGAAATTGGAAGGAAAGTTATGGCAAGTCTGGATAGTATACTAAAAAGCAGAGACATCACCTTACCAACAAAAGTCAGTGTAGTCAAAGCTATGGATTTTCCAGTAGTGATGTATAGCAATGAGAGTTGTAATATAAGGAAAGGTAAGTGCCACAGAAGCAACACTTCCAAATTGTGGTGTGGGAGAAGACTTTGGAGAGTCCCTTGGACAGAAAGAAGATCAAATTGGTCAATACTTAGAGATATTAATTCAGACTATAATGAGAAGACAGGACCCATTGGAAAAGACCCTGATGTTAAGAAAATTTGAAAGCAGAAGGAAAAGGGGATGGCAGAAGATAAAATGGATAGATAGTGTCATGGAAACAATGAACATGAGTTTGTGTAGACTTCAGGAGATAGTGGAGGATAGAAGGGCCTAGTGTGCTGTGGTCCAAGGAATTAGACACAACTGAACGACTGAACCACCATCTCAAATCAGAGCTTTGTGGCTAAGAAATGAGTGAGCTAAAAGTTCAATAATTACGTATTGGCTGAAAAAAGTGCTTTTAATATCTCTGGGCATGTGCAATACATAGTATCTTTCAGATCATCAAGGAAGTATGAGGTGGGTGACAGCATCAGACTTGGAGTCAGAAAGATCTGGTTTGAATTCCGTCTCAGACATAGTAGCTATGTGACATTGGGCAAGTCACTTAACCTTGCTGAGCCTCAGTTTCCTCATCTGTAAAATGGGGATAGTAATAATAGCCACCCCACAGGGTCATCGTGAGAGCTGAAGAAAAGTAATGTATGGAGATGGCTTTGCAAACTTAAAGGAGCTGCATATAAATATGAAACTATTATTATCAAGAACTATTTGTCATTTGATTGATGAACAAAGATAAGGATCATTATGTGCACTGACAAACTGAGCTCTTTATGAGAGGATGCATTATCTTACAGATGGAGCAGAAATAAGAAGTCAAAACTATTACTAAGGAGACATCAGTGACCCCAACCACAATCTATTTGGTTAGCTTTTCACTGTGCTCTGGTTACAGGTTTGTTGCCTTGTGAATATACTGTGACATGATATTTATTTCAAAATTTGTGCATGTCATTTGTGTTGCCAGAGACTAACTTGTAAACAATATGGTTAGAGCTGTACACAGCATCTGGGAGTGCTCTTTACTACCAAGAGGCAAAGGGGACTAGAAGAGAAAGAAAAAAGAGACTGAGAGGCCACAGGCTCAGTTTGCAGTATTACTGTTGCCATGGAAACCCACTGGCACTTCTGTGATGAGCTGTTGCTATCATTCAGAAAAAAAGCCATAACTTTTGGGGTTTTTTCTTCGTGGTTATTTCTGTGGACTTTTCCTTCTTGTACTAGTGACTATTCAAAGCACGAAGTATGAAAGGTTCTATTAGTTGTTTTGAGATCATGTTATTTGGTTTATGTAATTCAGGTTTTTTAAAAGTCATGAAAAGAGAATTCTTTTGCACTTCAGTTTGGTGTGTCTCATGGCAGGTCTAGGTATAGCATAACATAACATAGGTCTTAGAGAAAGGTGGGGAATTTAATTCTAGTACACATGAGGAACTTACATATCAGTCTTTGGGCAAGGTGCTAAGGATGCAGACAAAAGTGAAATAGTCCCTGACCTTGAGGACTTTATAGTCTGCAGGGAGAAAAAAATATACAGAGAAAGTTAAATGTAAAATGTGTTTAGACAAACATATTTTGAATAAAATTAAATACAAAATAATTGCTGTGGGAAGATATTGTGCTGGGGAAAACAACAAATGAATAGAAGAATTATATCTATAATACATACAAAATAATTTCCAGAGGGATGTCAAAAGTATAATATGAAGAGATGTTTGTTCCTGAAGAATGGAGATTCTGGAGAGCACAGATGATAGTTATAGTGGGAAAAATGAGAAAGATGGGGCTGATATGCATGGGTATGAGAGACTGGTCACCTAAGAAGGGAACATAATCCAAGATATTTTTACCGCTATCTGAAATAGTGCCTAAAATACTAGTATGAGATTCATACTTTTGTGTTGCGAAGTCTTCAAAAATAAAAATCCTCTTAAATTCAAGTATCATTGGAGGGCAGCTAGGTGGCGCAGTGGATATGGCTGTGGCCTGGGAATCAGGAGGACCTGAGCTCAAATCCGACTCCAGACACTTGACACTTACTAACTGTGTGAACAAACAAACAAACAAAAAAACCAAACAAATACCATTGGAAAGAAAAAAAAACCTTAAACCTTCAATCTCACTTCTGTAAATTTAGTTCATCATGGTTTTAATTAATAAAGCTACTCCTTAAAATGGCACAGATCTTAACTCACTCATACCTTCTGATCCTTTATGATTCTTACCTGGTCCTTCCATAGAGATTCTGCCCATTGTGCTAGAGGTTTTAGGCTAGATCTCTTATTTTTCTTATTTTTAACGTTTTGTGGGTACTAAACAATTCCTCAGTCTTACTTTGTAACCTGGTTACCTCCTTTTACAGTGATACATGTTCTGGGTAATATCTTTTACACTACTTCTCCCACACAAGTCATTATTGGTAACATATTGTAACCTCCCATACATGTCTTTATTGCATTTTGAGTAAGCATCTTTGATTATTTGGAGATTGTGGTGTTCCACAACTTATAGCTATGTCATGTTACCAGGAGAATACTGATATTAAAGAGATGGGCTTTTGCAATAGAAAGCAGTTTAATATTGTTAACAATTTCCTAATAACAAGCTAGTCTTCTCTTCTGCTATTCAATTGATGGTCCAGCACATAATACATCTGCAGTGCCTGTCCAAAGAATATGTAAGCTACACCTTCTTAATTAGTCATTCTGGGAAATCCTAGGAACTCCTCTCAGGCTAATGTTTTTAAATGCATACAACAAAATATATAGGATTACAAAGGAAACCAAATATATTGACATATAATTCTCAAAAATTTTTAAAATAGTGATATAGTAATACATCTAGCAGTATGTCTAATTACCATAATTGTAAAGTTGCAATAAGAATAAATAGTATTTTGAGATATGTGCAATAGTTGTAATATGACATGAAAATATTTGTGATTTCTGTTGATGAGAGTCACAGAAATGCTAATACTATTGTGGTTTGTTGCCTACAAGTCTGTTTCCTTCAAGTATAATGGAAGGAAATGCTAAATTTCAACTTGAGGGTAGTAAAAATAAAGATGCAATTTTTTTCCCCATTCAAGTTCCCAGTCAGTGCTTGTTAGGTCAATAACTCAGTCTAAATCTGTCTGTCCTGATATTCCCAATTGTTAAAACCTTCTCCTGATTATCTTGTTTGTATTTTTTTCATTTTGTATGTACCTGTATCTGGATATATTATATCTCCCAGAAAGATAACAATTAGAATATAAGATTCTCAAGGGCAGGACTGTTTTACTTTAACTTCGTATCCTCTGGCCTGGCAACATAGCCAACACTTAATAATTGTCTGCTGTATGATGGTTAATATAAAGATAGATTAACAATGGAAGTCACATTAAGCTACATACCATGATCTATATGATATGATACCACTTAATTTTCCTTTTATTGCTAGTTAGGTCAATCTCTTTTGAGAGTTTGATTATCCCTGAGAAAGACATGCAGCATTCTGGCATATGTTGGTATCACTACATTGTCATTCACAGACAGTAGCATCTGTGGGATCTTGCCATGTTTATGAATGCCTATTTCTTTTTAGATTCCATGCAGGACGTCTTCCATGATGATAATGGTGAACATCTCTGACAAGCACCTCTCCCCATTTTATCCATCCTTTGATTTCAATAATCAGAAGATAATAAATTTATCTTTGTGCTTGTATATATCAAGAAAGCTTATGTGCTCTTAACAAATGCATGGGAGATGTTGAAGGGAAAACCTTTTTTTTTTTGCTGTTTTAAGCAGTGTTTTGCTATAATGAATAAAATGCTTCTTTGTAATTATCCCAGGATTCTGTCTTGTGTTCTATTCTCTTCTTTGTGTACATTTAGTCCCTCAATGATTTAATGACAATAATTTAATGATTCAATTAATTTCAAAGGTTTAATTATCATCTCTATGCAGATGATGGTGAAATCTATTTATCCAGCTCTGAAATCAAGTGTCTGAATAACCACCTACACGATGAATATCTTATAACTGGTTGTATAAGCCTCTCAAGCTTACCATATAAAAAATGGGACTCATATCCCCCCAAACCCCTCTCTGTTCAGATTTTTCTGGATAGCAATGCCTTACTTCCACTCATTCAAATTTGCAGACTTAGATTCATGCTTTGACTCTTCCCTCTCCCTCAAGATTCGTATCTAATCAGTTCTCCGGTCTTGTCAAATCTACCCTCAAAACATCTCTCACATCCATCTCCTCTCCATTTACAACCTCTAATCTTTAGTGACTTCTGTTGTCTCTAGGACAAAATATGAAATCTGCCATTTAATGCCCTGCCCTTTAAAATCCATCATTTCTACTTATATTTCATATTACTCCCCTTCATATACTATCTTTGCAGCTGTTGCTGCTGGTGCTGCTCAGTCATATTCAACTCATATGAACCCATTTGGGGTTTTTGTGGAAAAGATATTGGAGTGGTTTTCCATTTTCTTCTCCAGCTCATTTTACAGATGAGAAATTAAGGCAAACAGCATTAAGTGAATTTCCCAGGGTCACATAGCTAGTAAGTGTTTGAGGCTGGATTTGAATTCATGAAGATGAGTCTTCCTGATCCCAAGCCCAGGGCTTTATCCACTGTGCCACCTAAATGCCCACTACCTTCTTTTTCTAATCCAAGTGGTAAACTAGCTATTCTCCACTCCCCATACGCGACATTCCAACTTATACCTCCACACTTGCACGGGTAGTATCCTATGTTCCATACTTTCTCCTACTATCTGCTTCAGGAAATCCTTAGCTTTCTTCAAGGCTTAGCTCTTGCCCAATTATTTTTCCTGAATGGCCCAGTTATTAATGCTCTTTCCCTCTTAAAATTACTTTATATTACTTGATATATATTTTGTATTTGTTAATTTCAGTATATGCTATATTGCCCTCCCCTCCACCCAGTAGGATGAAATATTTTGTTTTTGTATTTTAATCTCTATAATAGTCACTTAATAAGTGTTGAATTGAGTTTAATAATCATGAGAGGATTCTACCATTGTGGGACTATGAAGATGTAGACTACTGAGAAAAGTTATCTGAAAAAGCCTGACCTTCCCTTCTCATAGTTTAATCAAGGATACTCTTGATATGTAGTATACAAAGAATATTCTCATAAGTGTTTTATAGAAAAATTAAGTATATGGGTTGGTAGTTGCTGGCGTCTTCCTAGTCACTTTTTTTGGTTAATAATACAATATATGCTTTGTATCTATTTTTTAAAATCTTGCATTCTTAGTATAATACCTGGCACATAGTAGGTGTTTAATAAATGCTTATTATCTTGTTAATTTGAAAGTTGACCACCTGGTACCTTTAAAATTGTGTTGCTTAAAACAGAGGTATCAAACATCACATGAGGCCCACAACACTTTAGTGCTAGCCAAAGTAGATAAAGTTGCAATTGAGAAGTAGTTAACAAAATTAATAAAAAATACAAAAGAACATGGATAATCTTATGTATAGTTTTCTAAGTCAACATGCAACGATCCATCAATTTCAGTTTGATACCACTGACCTAAAACATGCTTTTCCCAAAAAGGATCCTTGTTAAAAAAAAAACTTCCCCCCACCAATTTCATGTTCTAAATGGCATTTCTTCCTCTTCATTGGCTTTAGAAATATCAATTTGGCTGCTGTGTGAAAGAAGTATTTGAAGGAGAAGAGAATGGAAACAGGGAGCTCAATTAAGAGGATATTATAATAGCCCAAGCTAGAGATGATGAGGCTTCAACTAGGGTGGTTTGCCAAATGGATACAGGAGTAGGATTGAAAAGATTTGGCAACTGATTGAGTAAGAGATATGAAATGAATTGAATTAAGCAATAAGTCAACAATAATTTATTAGGGAACTATATGGAGCTACTGGGAATACAAAGACAAAAAGGAAAAATTCCCTTTCCTCAAACAGCTTACATTCTGTTGGAGAAGACAACATATACACAAGTAGACACAAAATTTACAAAAAAAAATATTCAAAAGAAATTTGTGGGGAGAAACACTAATACCTGAGGAGATAAGGATAGGCTTCATGTTAAAATATTTAGCTTAAGTAGAATTTTGAAGGAAAAAGAGATTATACAAAGTAGATATGAGGTATTCTTGCATACAAATAGTGGGGGACAGCAGGTACATAAAGGCAAATACAGGAAATTGAATGAAGAGTCAAGGATGTTTTTAACAATTATCCACCTGGGAGGATAGGAGTAACCTTAAAAGAAACAGAGAAGTTTAGAAGAGGGGCAGGCCTGGAGGGAAAGGGAAGATGATAATTCTATTTTGAACAATGTTGAATTTAAGACGCTTAAAGGCTATCCAGAAGATATTTGATAAATAGTAATGAGGCAAAGTGGTTCAACAGAAAGATTAGGATTGGATAGAGATTTGGGATTTGTCTATGTGAACAAATGGAAATAGATCAGATCAACAGGGAAGAGGATGCAATGAGAAAAGGACTCAGAACAGAACCAAGGGAGACACCCAGGTTAAGGGAGTAAGAGACTATGAACCAGCTAAGAAGACTGAGGAGCAGTCTGGTAGAGAGGGTCAGAGGAAGGACTTGGCATTGAATAGCTTAGGAGTGCAATGTCAAAAAAGTAAAGCAAAGGAGAACAACTTCAGCAGTCTGAAGTTGTAGAAACCCCACAAAGTATTAGAATGGAAAGAGGACATAGATTACATTTGGTTTTCACTGGCATAAGGAACTCCCAGGTGAGACAAGCTATAGAGACACCATGGCAGGGAAGTGTTTAGTCTTTTTCTCTGGAACTTCAGTTATGGAGCTCTACTGTAGCATGAATGGCCTAATCTCTTAGCTCACTAATTCAGGAAGAGTCCAGCTATGCAAATACAAGGGGGAAAAAGTCAACCCCTTGCATTACATTCTAATTGGAGAAAACAGTACATAAAGAGGTCTGAAAGGCTTAGAGAAAGGGGAAAGTATCCTGCACGTGGGCAAAGTCAAAAAGTGTGTGGAGTTGGAAGCAAACTCCAGTTAGAAGTCATCATGGCTAACTGGCCTAGGAACTTTCTCAAAAGGAGTGGGCAGCAAGGATGGTAGTATTGTTAGCATGGGTAAGCAGCTGGAACTAAATGAGAACTCCATAGGGTCAGAAGAAGAACCATGTTAGAGGCTCAGCACAACGTGTGGCACATAGTAAATGATTAACAAGTAGTTTTTCATTCATTCATTCATTCATTCATGGAGAGATAGTTAAAAAGAACAGGTTTTTGAAATCTTATAGGCATGAAGTGATAAAGACCTGAACTAAGGTGGTGGTGGAGATTTGAGGTGAAATGTGTTTTTCCTTACTAAAAACAGTTGTTAAGTTTGCTGATGATAAAGGAAAAATTAGAGAAATTTGGTAGGGAAAGGGGGATCAAGAGATAGCACTGAAATTTTTGAAATAATTTATTTCAAATTGCATTAGGAACCAAAGAAGGTAAAGAAAATTTGCTATTTTATGGCTCATAATTGTTAACTATGCAGTACTGGGTAAAACATGAAAATAACTCAATTTCAAATGTACCCAATTCATCATCAGATCATTGAACACAAATGAACACAAACTGACTACTGATTTATTCTTGTTTTCTGCTGAAAAGATTAGAGTGGGGAGAGGAAAAGGAAGATATATGAAAAAGAAATGTTTTTACAGGGTCAAAGGAAAAAGAATGCATGTATGAACTTATTGAACCATGCATTCTTTTTCATGTCATATTCAATTTTGTCCTCAAGGTTGCAACTGAACACACCAGTAAATATGTGACTTTTGAAAAGTTAGCAGCTAGATATCAATTGCTTCTTGATATGCATATTGGTATATGCAAACTAGACTCCCCTCAAAAAAGTCTTGATTTTGAAAAACAAATATCAGGACTTGGGAGCCAATTAGAAATAGGTGATGAAGGAGAGTTAATAGCCAAAGACAACATGGAAATTTTGACTTTGATAAGTGGAAGACTGAATGATGGTGCCATTGACAACAACAAAAATGTAGAAAAGAAGAGAGAATTTGGAGGAGATGATTAATTTGGTTTGGGATATGTTGAATTTGACCTCTTAGTGTAGTGGAAAGATCGATGATTTTTGAGCTTTGTCTGGTTTTCCATCCTGGCTCTATTATTTTTGTGACTTTGGCCAAGTCGCTTATTCTCTCTGAGGGAACTGAATTAGATTTTTACTGAAGTCTTTTCCATATCTAAATGCTAAGTCCATGATTTCATGGTAGGACATCCATAAGAACAACAAATGGTTGCAAAGACAGAATTCAAGCTAAGGAATTTTAGAGCCAGAAGAGAACTTTGAGATTAATTAGTACAAATCCTTATTTTATGGATGAGAATTATCTTAAAATAGCAAAGCATATATTTAGGACAAAATAGCAAGCTAAATGACTAGGGATAGTGAACAGAAGTGTTATCCTCCATCTTCCTACATGAAAGGGCTCAACCTCCCACAGATTCCCACTCTGGTGAAAGAGGAAACACTCCCCAGATGTCACTTCCTCTTAAGACCAATGAGGAAAATGGATATTGAAGGATTAAGTAATATGAATAGTCACAAAAGCTAGAACTAGAATTTGAACCTCCTCTATCTTAATCCAGTGTTCTTTCTTCCCTATTTTGTTGCCTCTTAGGAGATACAGATTTAGAAACAATCCATACTGACTTAAAAATAATTAGCATTTGTATAATATTTTAGGGTTTGCAAAGCATCTTACAAAGATTATTTCATTTGATATTCACAAGAACGCTATTATTATAATTTCTACTGATTTTGTGAAAGCCAAGGCAGGCAGTGACTTGCCCAGGGTCACACAGCTCATAAATGTCTTAGTAAGATTTGGATTCAGGTCTTACTAACTCCTGGTCCATTTCTCTATCTACTGCACAAATTAGCTGCCTGATAACAGCTGAAGACATGAGACTACATGAGTTTCCCAAGGAAGAGTGTATCAAAAGAGAAAATCAGAGGGCCAAGGCCTGAGCCTTAAGTAATATCAATAATTATGAGGTGGGAGAAAGATGAAGAGGCAGGGAAAGAGAGAGAGAAGAAGAAATTAAAAGAAGTACAGTATGAGAAAAATCCAAATGTCAGAAGCTGAAAAAGGGAAAAGTTTCAAAGAAGGGCTAATAAAAAAATGTCAAGTGCTAAAGACAGTCCAAAGAGAATGAGTGAAAAAAGACAATTGAATTTGGCAAGTAGACCATTAGTGACTTTTAAAAGAGAGCTTTTTGGCTTTAAAACTTTGCATACACTTTGATCCAGCAATACCACTACTAGGTCTGTATCCCAGAGAGAATTAAAATGGGGTGGGGAAGAGGATCTATTTGCACAAAAATATTTATAGCAGCTCTTTTTGTGGTAGCAAAGAATTGGAAATTGAGAGTACACTCATCAGTTGGAAAATGGCTGAACAATTTTGGTATATGATTGTAATTAAATATTATTGTGCTATAAGAAATGATGACCAGGATGATTTCAGAAAAACCTGGGAAGACTTAAACAAAATGATGCAAAGTGGAGTTGCAGAAGCTGGAGAACATTGTACACAGTAATAGCAATATCGCATAATGATCAGCTATGAATGACAGCTGTTCTCCACAATACAATGATCTAAAACAATTCCAAAGGACTTATGATAAAAAAAAAAAATCCTGTCCACCTCCAGAGAAAGAACTGCTGGATTCTTAGTACAAACTGAAGCATATCATTTTTCACTTTAATTTTGGTAGGGTTTTTTTTGTCTGTGTCTTCTTTCACAACATGATGAATGTAGAACAATGTTTTGCATGATTGTGCAGGAATAACATAACAAACTGCTTACCATCTCAGGGAGGGGCAAGAAAAGGAGGGAGTGAGAGAATATGGAACTCAAAATGTTAAAAAAAAAAAAAAGAATGCTAAAAATTGTAATTGGGAAAAATTATTATTTTTTTTTAAGAAGGGGCCTTTTGAGTAGAATTGGGTACAGAAGTCAGATTGGGAGAAGTATTGAAAGGTGATAAGTGTTAAGGAAGTAAAAGCAGCAGGTAAAGATGAATCAGGGTTCTTATTTCCCATCAGGTCACCACTCTACCAGAGCCCATTAGTTAAAAAAAAAAACAAAGAAAATAGCATTCCATATCATTCAATAACTCATCTGCCAATGGTTTTCAGATATTACTCTCTGGCTTCTCTGCAGCTTTGTCTCTTGGCTTCTTTGTCCTGACTTTTCCTATTCTCCTGTCCCAGTAGGTTTGATCTGCTTCTTTCACTGCCCCAGTTCATCAACTTGACTTATGCTTCATTGCCATCCTGTCTGCTCCCTTGCATTTGATAGTTCCAGATCTCCGTGAGTTTTCCACTTATTGCACTTGATTTCCCACTGACTGTACAGCAGGAAATATTTCCACTGGAACACCCATGCAGCCTAAGCTTCTACCCTGCCAGCTACTCTTTATCCCTTCAACCTTCATTGCACTCATTGGTAGGGTTTCAGTAAGACTATCTATTTCATAAATATGTCACTGAAAGTAAGGCAGAGAAAAATGCTCTTGAGACCCAGTCCAAGCTCATGCATCACTTGATTATCTTATGGACCATGAAACATGGTGTAATGTTTTTGCTAGGAGAAAAAAATAATGTTAATATTATTTTACTGTTTATAATACTAATTAAAATACAGAAGAGGCCATTGCTTTAAGTTTTTTAGTTCCCATTATTTGTTGGAGAAAATTTTCTCTATTCTAAAAGTATAGTTTTAGCTTAAAACGTTCCATTCAACTTATGAGACTAGCATAATTATTTTGCACTTTTGTAAACAATTAAAACAACTCCTAACTAGGAGGCATATGCATACTCCATGACTGATCCTAATCACTTATGCAACAGCAAAATTAAAGATGTTTAGTTATAATGAAGAGCTACAGGAATTGGATGTCAAGCAAAAAATACCCATGTTAATCTCAGCTCCATTTTTAAGAAAACACAGGCATAAAGGGAAAAATGGTTATCTTCCAAATGGAAAAGAATAACATAATTAAGGGATTAAAATGCATATAGAAAACTCATACAGAATGGACAACAGAAAGATGAAAAGTGAATGTGAAAGATAATAAACTTTCGTGATCTCCACTGTGTCAAGAAAGGCCATGTGTGATATTTTAATGACAAGTATTCCTCCTTGGACATAGCATCAAGTCTTCCTATATGACTAATGTTAAGTTCAAATATAGTATTGTATAGTGCAAAGTAAACTAGATTTAGAATCAAGGTTCCATGCCTAGATCTGCCACTAACTTGTGGGTAATCTTGGAAAAATCACTTGTCATTTCTCTTCAAAATGAGGTGCCCATGACTGGATTAAAATTTTCTAAGTATGGTCTAGCCAACATAAAAAACAATGAAACTACTACTTTTCTCATTCTTGACCCTATACTTCTGTTTTTATTGTTGATACTAAGAACTTGGCTTGATAATTTTAAGTTTGCAAAGCACTTCTTTCCAACCACCCAGTAGTAGGTAGGGAAAACATTAGCATCCTCATTTTATTGATAAGAGGTTAAGTGACCTGTCATTGGATACACATTTAGCAAGTGTCTGAGGCTAATACAGCTTTTGCCTTTTGTTTTAAAAATAAAATGTAACTCTCTCTATATGTATATGTATATATATATATATATATATATATATACACACATACACATGTATATCACACTGTTGACTCATATTAAACTTGTGATCTAATAAAATCCCTATCTTATTTGCATAAAGTTCTTCTGTATTGCCTTCTCTCCCCCATCTTATATTTACTTGTGCTTACTTTTTTTTAACCTAAACCACAGAACTTTACAAATATTTCTATTACATTTTGTGTTGTTAGATTTATCTCACCTTTCTAGCATGTTAAGAAGTTTCTTGGAAATCAGATCTATCATCCAAGTCATTAAGGAATCAACCTAGATTAGTGAAAAGAGTCAGAAGCTGGAATAAGATTTAAGTTTAGTCTTGTTCTGCCACCATCTTAGCTAGGAGACTTAGATTTACTGTCATATCTTTCTGAACTTCAATATGCTCATCTGTAAAATTAGGCAGTTAGACGTTATGATAGTGGAAATTATATGGAGACCAATCTAGGCAAAGGAGCCAATTTAAGTTTGATGTTAAGGAAAACTTCCTAATGGCTGCCTTTGGAGTTTAGTACAGTGTCTGGCACATAGTAAGCACCTAATAAATGCTTGTTGCTTTGTTGATTGGGGAGATGGTAGCTTCCCATTCCTTGTAACTCTAAGCAGAGTATGGGCAACCACATGCTGTGTATGCTATAGCAAGATTTTTTTCATGTATAGTGATTATACTAGATAGTTGCTAAAGTCCTTTCTCTTACCTTCAGTGATACTACGATCTTTAAAGTCTCTTCCAGTTTCAAAATTTCATGTTTTGATGGAATTGTACAGTATTTGAGTCCTTAAACTTAAATGTCTAAGTCATTCAGAAACAGCCATGTGTAATATCCCTAGAATTTACCTCCATTCAGAAAGCTTCTCACTATTCAGATACATCCTGAAATATGTCTTTCTTAGGGCAGACTTGCCCAACTCAGCTTATAATGTTTGCTAATAAGTTTCTGTTCAATTCCTTCCTGCTTCTGTCTTAACCAGCAAATTCCAGTCATTCTCCTAAAATTTAATTATCAACATTGACTGACCTAGTACAGAAAGAATTTCTCAGGACTATCCTTGTACCTGAGCTCTGCCATCTCGATACATTCTGGCTATTTGTATTTTTGTTGTTGCTATTTTATAGATTCTTGAAAGGGGACTAGTTTGGACATTTGTTTAACCAATTTTTATTTTATTTTCGTTTTTACTCAGAGGTCTACAAGAAAATAGACACGCAGGTGGCTGACCATTTGGGATGTGTAAAAGATTCCAAGGAAGTTGGGGGGGTTTTTGCTACATTTTGGTCTGTCTAAATTTATAATAATTTACTGTTCATCAAAGATGGTACTTGGGATAGATAAGGTAGGCAGTATTCAAGTGGGCAACAATCATTAGTGCAAAAAGAAAAGTTTTAAAAATATGACTTCTTAAAATAAATATAGATACATTAATGACAGAAAATTCTAATCTCTATATCATGAGGATCTTTATTTTGTGAGAAGTCAAGTTATTTAATAATAATAGTAAAAATAGCTAGCAATTATTTGCTACCTTAAGATTTGTGAAGTGCTTTACACATATTATCTCATTTTAGCCTCACAGCACCAGGAAGTTGCTACTGTTATTAGCTCCATTTTCCAGATGAGTAAACTGAGGCAGGCAGAGGTTAAGTGATTTGCCCAAGGTCATGCAGCTATCAAGTATCTAAGGTCTAATTTGAAGTCATCTCCTTGACTCCAGGTCCAATACTCTATGCACTGAGCCGCCACCTACAAGAAGCACAAGTTTCAAACTTTGCCTAAGAGCTCCTTGCTCTGCCTCTATTTTTCATACACAAAGCCAAGCTGACCACAAAGCACAACTGAAAAAGAAAATCATATTTCTTCTGGCTTGTAGAGGAAAACCAATATTTCATCTAGATTCCAGTGGGCTAGTTCTTTTAAGATATAAAAATGAGAGGGTGAAGTTGGGAAAGAAGATAGATGTGAGTATGTAGGGGTGGAGAGTACCTTATCACCCCCAACACACAAACAAAAGGAAACTATAAGGAGTTGCATTAATAGAAAAATAAAATAAAATTAGTAGCTACAGAATCTGAAATTGTTGTTGGTGATGTTTAAAATCACTATTAATAATAGTTTAGGAAAACCAGTAGTTTCTAGGAAGCATGAGAGACAAAAACACCACCCCATGATTCTACCATGGCCTGCCTTCCCCCGCTGCTGTATCCTTCTGCCTGCCTCCTCTATCACCTACCACCCACCACCTTCTACTGGGGATCAGGAGATTGAAGATCATCAGCTATGTTTCAAGGGCACAAGCTGGACTCTGGGTGTTGGAATGCGCATGCCAATACTACTATACCCAACTAGAGGGATTGTACTCAGCTGCCTTCCACTCCAATTAACTGAATTTGCCCTAAGCATAAGATTTCTTAGTTACAACCCTGACCCTGAGACTTTGCTATTCCCAGACTTAGAGAAAGTGCCTCCTAGGCATTAAAACTAGTTTTCAACATTGGAAAGCCTGTAACAATCATTTCCTCTCTTCAGTTACAGGAATCAGCTGATAACCCAACATAAGGAGTAGAATCTAGTGGACTTGAACTCTTTCGTGACTCATGAGAGGAGGTAGTTTTGGGAAATAAGGTGTCGAGTGTTTATTTGAATTGCTTAATTACTTTGGATAAATGTCATTTTGCTTTAATATGATGTCATGATAACTGTTGATCCAGAATATATTGTGAGGGAGAGATGCAAAAGAAAGTGGAGGCTTGTGAGCAGTGGTTTTGAATAGATGTTTAACCAGTATATGTCTGTGGAGCATTACATTAGGAAGAGGGCTACAAGAATCTTTACGCAATTACGTTCTCCTGTATTGAGGGTCCCTTTTAGGGTAGTAGATCTGAGTGGTCTGGAATGGAAACCTTTTCTTCATCTCCCAAACCCAATGATTCTTGTGTGAGTGAGTGTGCTATAGTTAAATCACACTCTCCAAAAATATTACTCTCCCTTTTGATCGCCTAGCTCTGTTTCTCCCTCTTTTCCACTTCCTATTCTCTGCTGTATTTCCTCCCCCCAAATACAAATAACTGCATATGTGATTTATTATAAAGTAACCTTATAAGAATATTATTTTACCCCAAATCCTATTCATTTTTGCATGATATTGCTCTATTTTCTGTAAATTGATTTTAATTCACCTTCCCTGTTACAAGCCTTCAAGAAGATTTAATTGGATGTTGCTTTATGTAATTTTATTTAGTTATGGAAAATACTTTATTCTAGAATGGGAAAGAGCACTTAACTAGGAGTCAGGAGACTAGGGTTCCCATCTCAGTTCTGCTTTGGGGCCTTATGACCTGCTTTGTGACACTTTTCTAGGATCCTATAGGCTTATGTGTAAAAGGAAACGGTAAGGGATTAGGATTAGATTATGTCCAAGGTTCTTTCTAAAATGCTTTGATTTTTCACATTTTTTATCTTTCTAAATGTATTCAGGACCTTGAAGGCAAGGCTGTCTTTGTTTTCTAGATATAGGAGAGCTATTTGGCATCACTGTTTTTTCTGGATATGTTTTAGAAAATGGAATCCAATATCAAAATTTGACTTCTAAAGAATAGTACTAGTAAACAAACAGAATTTCTAAGTGCTCATTTTTTCTGGATTTATCATCAATTTGTTGAATAACTTTTGTACCTTTGTTTTCATATCTTTGAGTATTGGGCATTTCAAGCTGTATGTCGCAGAGGTGTGTTAAACTCAACAAGTTTAAAACTGAGCACATTTTCTCTCCCCCTAAATTTTCCACTCTTTTGAACTTTACTATTCCTGTTGAAGGTGCCATGATCCTTCCAGCACCTCAGGTTCATAAAATCAGCATTATTCTAGACATTTCACTCTCCCTTCACAGTTGATGAATCTTGCCATCTACCTTCATATCATCTCTCGTGTCCAATCCTTTCTTCTTTCATACAGCTACCACCCATCAGGTGGTATTATTATTATTACATTATTATAGCATCCTCCCTGCAAGTCTTTCACCAGACAAGTCCATCCTACATACTGCTACCAGAATAATTTTCCTTAGGCGCAGATATGTCCATATGACCATGTGGTAGGATCAAAAAAGGTTTCATGCAGAAAATGGTGCCTGAGCTGCAACTTAAAGGAATTGAAGGTCTCTGTGGCAGAGGAAAGGATGGAGTAAATATCAGGTATAGAGAATAGCTGATGCAAAGACACTTGATCCTACCAACCTATGCCCTCTTTTCCCAAACTACCTTGTATTTAACTACTTTGCATGTATGCATGTGCATATGGCCAGGTCTGCTATATTTGATACACACAAATATGTATGTATATGCATGTACACATGCAGTATGTGTAAATATATTACATGTGTATATGCATGTATATGCATGCATGTATGTATGTATATATTTACACACACACAGAAAGAGAGAGAGAAAGGCAGCCAGGTAACACAGTGGATAGAATGCCTGGGCCTGAAATCAGACTCATCTTCCTGAGTTCAAATCTGGCCCCAGACAGTTACTACTTGTATGATCCTAGGCAAGCCACTTAACCTTGCTTTCCTCAGTTCCTCATCTGTAAAGTCAGCTGGAAAATAAATTGGCAAATCAATCCAGTACCTTGCCAAGAAAACCCCAAAGGGGGTCTTGAAGAGTCAGATACAACTAAAATGACTGAACAATAACAACACATGGATATATGTGTATATACACACATATATATGCACAAAGTAGTAAAATATATACTCTATACATGCACATATATCAGTATATATAAATATATATAGATAGATAGATATTTACATATACAAACACACACAAATATGTTGTTTTCATTTGTTTCAGTCATGCTGATCCTTTGTGACCCCATTTGGGGTTTTCTTGGCAAATATACTAGAGTGGTTTGCTATTTCTTTCTCCAGCTCATTTTACAGATCAGGGGCTGAGAGAAACAAGGTTAAGCAACTTGCCCAGGGTCACATAGCTAATAAATGTCCAAGGCCAGATTTGAACTCAGGAAGGGTAGTCTTCCTGACTCAAGATTTAGTATGGTAGCCACTGTGCCACCTGGCTGCCCTGTACACTCAAAGATATATATGTCTTATTGACTTTATATTTATGATATACGTATTTTCTATATGTACTCTTTGTCTTCCTGATGAAAGTAAACTCATTGGGATGGGGGGGAGGAGTGTTTCATTCTTTGTATTCTTTATATCCCCAGTGCCTATCATAATGCGAGGCATATAGTGGTTAATTCATACTTTTTTGATTGATTAATTTTAGAAGACATGTTGGTGAACTCCCTTTCTCATTAGGGCCAACTCTGGATTACATTTCCTAGCAGACTGTATGTGACCTTGCCGTATACCGACATAATCTAATGCATATTCTGATTGGATAATGAGGCTTCATAATGTGGAAGACATAAGAGGTACTGTAAGGATTTTTTTGTGAGAGTCTAGTGGAGATAATGGAAGCATGGGCAGTAGAGTTATGGATTTCAGTTGGCGCAGGAGCAAAATAATGGGTAATCACATGAAGAGAAAGCAAATAGAGCAGACCTGGTCATCCCGACTGGCCTTCTGTCCACACCAGGATGGAAACTGTGAAAACTATGCCTGGTATATAATAGGCACTTAATAAATTATTTCTTCCTTTCTTTACTTCCTTCCCACTTGACCTCTAGCTTCCTCAGTTTCCTCATCTGTAAAATGGGAACAATAATGGCATTTACCTCCCTGGCTTGTTGTGAGGATCAAATGAGATACAAAATAAGGCAAGGATTTGAAGTCTCTGTCTCTAAAGTCACTTTCTTTGAACTATACTATACTATGTCTCCTGAGCCTTGATAATTTAGCCAAAAACTCACACTACAATAGGTAGGAAAGTATAATAACACTGCAACATCTATGCTGCACTCAATTTACTTCATACTGGAAATAGACTGGTGGTCATGACCCCTCGGAGAATCTCAGGGGCTGCCTTTTTGAAGGCCAGTGAAAAATTTTGGTTTCATTGTGAATTGTCAGCACTGAGGTATTTTTGAGACCATGTGCCTGAGGGTGCTGTCCTTCAGAAAAGACATAAAGCAGTGCTCTTGTCTGTGTGTGATCAATAAATATCCCTTGGCGCTTCTGTGAATAGTAGGGCTGGTAACCTTGGTGTCACAGCAAATTTCTAATTTGGGTAATTACATTCTGCTTCTCTCCATTGCCCCTGTAGCTTAAATAGGAAATGGAATTCTTCATTTTCCATCATAAGCTGCTGCTGAAGTTACACTGCTGTGAGGTGTTGCTGTGAGCTGTTAAACATCTGCTGTGCCCTACTTCAGAGGTGGTTGCATTTTAATTGAATTTTACTTTAATTGACTTGAACACACTATATAGATTATAAATCTGTTTATAAAGTGTTTTGGAGTCTATTTAGGTGAAATGATCCACATAAATATTAAGCCATGATAATTAATGCTGGGTAAAATATTTTTAGATGTGTATTTAATAATAAAAAAGTCTACTGCTTAGTAGCTTTCCAGAAAGTAAAACATGCATTGTGCATTCTATTATTTTTATTTTACAAGGTTTTGAGCTCTTCATTCAGCAAGCCAGTCAAAAAGTAAGTATTTACTGAATACCTAATGGGTTTAGCACCGTGCTAAGTGGTAGATGATGAAATAACCCATCAGTTTGTAAACTCCTTGAAGGTAAGGCTGTGTATTTTATCTTTGCCTTGACAATGACCCTTAATGGATTTTCATTGAATGCTTAAAAAGAGTGCTGTAAAAATCTAACTATTAACTATGTGTATTGTGCTGGAACCTACCATATATGTTGGCAGAGTAAGAGATAGGCTCAGTGGTACAATTTGAGGGCCAGCTAGAAAGCCTGAAAAGCCTTTCTGATCCCCCTGCCTCCACCAGACCCCTTCTAGCCAGCATCATCACAAGAGCTTCTCCTTTGAGATGACATAGTCTCTTCTGAAAGGCCATAAATGCATTTCATGAATGGAATTTCCCATAGTAAAGGATGAATAACAATTCACAATGGTCATTTTTGGAAAACAGAATTTGTTATATATGGTATATTGTATGTATAGCCTATATAATATACAATAAATTTATTTTATATAACATATTTGTATCATATATAATATATTCATACACATACATGTATATAGACAAGGGAAGCTTACATTTAAAAAAATTCTGTGATTAAACCATGTATTATGCAAAGATCATTTTATAACAAAAAGAATCTCCTAATTTGTCTGTTTGGTAAATTTCAGATTTTTAAAATATTGGCTTTTGTTAAGCAGGTAATTCTTCATTATTATGTTTGTTATTAATATTTAAGGTATATTCAGAAGACTATGCTTCTAGTCTTAATAATAGCTTGCTTCCTTACTAATTCATTCAATAAATATGTATTGAAAGTCTGATATCTGCGGAGCACCATGCTAGGCACTGGGTGCCTAGTATTGTCATTATATTCTCACCATTCTCATTGTATTCTCAACATACTTTTTTTAAAGTTGCTTTTTTAAAAAGAATAAAATAACTTCAGTCTAATCCAACAAGTATTTGTTAAGTTCCTACTATATTCAAGGCAAGCTTAGGTGGCGGGGATATGATTCCTAAACTCAGAGACTTTTCATTTTTACAGCCACTTAGTAGATGCTAACTGCATTGAATTGAAGGAGATTCTGTTCTACTGGGGAAGGAGGGTTAGATTTAGCATTTACCCAGATAAATAAATATAATTTGTGGAAGATGAGAGTGCTAGAAATTAGGAGATTGGGAAAGTCTTTCTGTAGGGAGTGGTACATGAATTAAACCTTGATGACAATTATGGACAATTATGGACAAGATATGAAGAGGAAGTGCATTCAACACTTGTGTTATGACTATATAAAGAGCCTGAGGCAAGATTAGAGTTTGGGAACCAACAAGTAGGCTGATTTGGCTGGAAACTATACAGAAGCAAAAGAAGCAATTGGGAAAGAAGGAAAAAAGAAAGTGCTACAAGTAATTCAGGAATGGTTGCAAACAGTGGCCTATAGCTTTGGCTAGGTGTTCTTATCTTCAGTTCAGTAGACCAATCTTCATCTTCATCTTCATCTTCAGTTGTCCAATGTGGAAGTCTGGGGAAAAAAATAATACAAGAATAAATTTCTAGGGGACTTTCAGGAACAAGGTTTGATACATGATGAAGAGTGGGAAAGGTTGACACCAAAATATGTGTGAGGGGGGCTGGGGTGATTTCCAGTACATTCCTAGTTGGAACATCACTTTTTTTTTATTCTGACCAACGCATTATTTTCTGAAAAGAAATGAACAAGAACCATTCTAGATAGATACAAGGATGTGCACAGCTATCTGGCAGTGTACCAAATGCTTTTATTATAATGATGAGTAGCTTTATTTGAATTGCTGATTGTGTATGATCCAATCTTGGCACAACAAGGGGTTTAGATGCTTAAGGAAGTAGCCTACCTACCACCCCTGAGGAAAGGGAGTTTTAGATAGGGTTCATAATAACCAGAGAGAATGTTCTTCTCAGTTCTTAAACTTCATCACCTTTCTCGGCTTTTCTTACTCTCTTCCCTGGGTAGGTTCATATTGTTTCCATTCAGTACCTGGATATGCAAGTATCTGTTATCTAATTATGGGGAACTGCTAGTATGGGAATATCTTCTGCCAACCCATTTATCACTTACATAAACAAGTCCTAGGTTGCTTGAGCCACATAGGGGTTAAGTAACTTAGAAACATGGATTTATAACTGGAAGGGATCTTTCATTTTATAGATGAGGAAATTAAGTCTCAGAAATGCTAAATGACTTTTCCAAGGTCATATAGCTAAAAAGTGAAAGGTTTCAAATTAAGTGCTCTGATTCCAAATCCACTATTCTTTCAATGATACTATACTGCCCAGAATGAAATAAAACCAGAGAAAATCTTTGAAACTGTGTATTTCTTGACTCCAAGAGCAGCACTCTATCCCCTGTGCCACACACTTCTATGTATGGATGGTTTCTCCACGTTTCTGCTTAATATTCTAAGGAAATTATCATGCCAGACCATTGGCAGGAAGAAGTTTTAATGGAAGAATGCTTTTAGGGAAAGAACTTTTAGGAATTGGGAATGCCCTGTATTCCATAATAGGCTTAACTTAGCAGCTACCATTTTTACCCTTGTCCCTATCAGGAAAAGTTTGGGCAACTTGTGGGGTACCAGACCAGTGAATGTGTTCCGAAGAAAACAGGTCAATATACAGACATGTGGCATCCTCATTGTGAAAGAGTAATATAACTCAAGATAATGATCTAAAATTGCTCTGGATAAGGAAAGGTCAGGAATCTTCTATATTTCCTCTACATCCAAAGCAAACACACTAAGAATATCTGTATTCTTTTCTAGCCTCAAATTTGGAATTCTAATGAAATACTGTGTCCAGATAAAGAACTTATGTGACTTAAGTGAACTATTTCAAAGATTACATCAAAGAAGTTCTTTGTAAATAAATTATACTGTTAAAAGTGTTATGTAAATCTTAAAGGGATATAACAGATCTTCATTATGCATTTGGGTTAAGTTACAATTAATGGCAAATGCCTAGCTATTGCTGAATATATTATCCTTTTCCTTTTTTTTAATCCTTTCAAGTGGCAAAAATGGTGATCTCTTTGCCAGTGGGAATCCTAAATTGTCCACAATATCCTTCCACCATCATCTGTCATGTTACCCTAAATTTGAATATTCTCCCTTTTCAGATCCTTCCTGTTTCATCTGGCCTCCAAACAGATTCAGATTCTCATTAAGACCACCAGATGATTTAAAAATCAGGTGAGAATCACATTCACAGATGATCTTACACTCCTCTTGGAATGGCATTTTCTTAAATGAAAGTCACCATGAACAGCTTGAAACTTAGCTCATCAGTAAGTTTAAGTAAGATGCAAACACACACCTTCATAATTGAAGCTGTTCTGATGATGTTACCACCTTGTGAGCATGTGAGTGACTGAAAATACTGATTTTGTGACTGGAAATCCTTTCCACATTGGATATAAGTATAATTTGCCATTTGGAAGGCTGTTGTTTAGAGAGCTTGAACTGGGTACAATGTTGGCTCCCTGCCTCATGAACTGCCTTTATTTAAAATGTATAACTATCTGCTGATTGCCACCCACCAGGTGGTTTCTGCATTGTCTTTTTTTCTCAGCATCCCAGTTATTCTTGTAAGAAATTTTGGATTTACTACGGAGTCATTTAGTTTTTCAGAAGCATGGGTGAAGTTTAAGGTACTCAGAAGGTGCTATAAAGTTTGAGAACAAGAAGTTCAAACTTTCATAGGATTCATCAATCAATTACAGCAAGTCATTAGAGGCTTCTGCGTTTCTATACAACAGCTAGTTCACCTACACCCTTTAACTTGCATTGTCAGTGAATCAGAAAATACACTGTACCTCCCCATCTGTTGGATGGTGTCATCCCATGAAGCATGCATGATGATTGGTTCATTCTTAGGTCCTCTTGCTGAAAAGCAAGTTAAATCAGAGGCTCCTGGAAGATCCCTTGATTCCTGCATAAGTGTGTGAGAGGGAGGAATGCGTACTCGGAACTTGGACAGGTTATTGCAGCTGTTGTGTTCATAGCTTACCTCTCTCCTGCCCCTCAATTCAGTCCCACTTGGTGCTTTGTAAGTCTGTGGCTTGATTTATAAAAGGATTGGCCTGAGTATGGGAGACGGTTGTGAAAAATATTTTCTTAAACTTGAATTGCATCAAGGTGTTTCCTTGAATTCTTGACTGCAGAGGGGAAGTATAGTTTTATATTCTTTTTTCATTCTTGTATTATGTGTTTTTAAACATCAATTATTAAATTGGTTTTAATTGAATGTTTATGGTTCACAAGTAGCTATTACATTTCAAGCAAACAAATGAAAAAACCTTGAATTTGGTGGACTAAGCAAAATTTAGACTTAGCTTATAATGGGGTGACCGTTTCAGAGGACTGGCCACTGAGCTAGAAAGAATGGCCCACTTAGTAGACTTTAAGAGTGACTCCATTCTCTCACTTACAAGATTGACACATGGAATTCTAAAGCTAACAGGGTCATTAGACTAGTTCTCTCATGTTTTCAGAACAGGAGGCCTTGTAAAGGAGGCCCAGAGATGTTGAAGGACTATTGCAGTGGATTTAGGAGGGTTGATAAAGGTGATGCAGTATGGAATTTCTATTTGTTCTGCAATATTAAAAAAAGGTAAAAGACCAAGAAAAAAGGAACTATTGGACATTTTGAACTAGATGCTGTAAGCTTCTTAAACTCAAACATACCCCAAGCAGATGCTACTATCTTTTCTCCCTAAACCCATTCCTCTTCTGAACTTTCCTACTTCTTTAAAGGGTACCACCATTCTTTTAGCCATCCATTCCAAAACCTGAGAGATGTCCTCAATATCACTAAACCCTTTGCTGTTTGGCTTTGACTACATCATTTGGCAGAAACTACTCTCTCTAAAATTGCCAATAATCTCTTAATTGCCAAATCTAATGGCTTTTTTTCAATCTTCATCCTTTTTGATCTCTCTGAAGAATTTGACATTGTCAATGAACTTCCCTTCTTGGATACTCTAATTTTTCTGGGTTTTTGTGACACTGTTCTCTTTTGGTTTTCCTCTTATCTGTCTCACCATTCCTCAGTCTCCTTTGCTGTAATTTCATCCTCTAATACACTGAGGGTGTCCCCAAAAGCTTTATCCTAGATCCACTTCTCTTTTCCCTCTATACTCTCTCACTTAGTGATCTCATTAACTTCGATAGGTTCAATTATCATTTGTTTGCTGATAACTCCATGTATATATACATGTCTGGTTTTTCTCCTGAATTCAATTTAGCATCATAACTACCTATTGGACATTTTGAACTGAATGTCCTACATGCACTTCACATTTAATACTCCAAAAGAGAACTTGTCTTTCTCTCCCAACCTACCTCTTTTATGAGCTTCTCTATTACTGTCTAGGGCACCACCACCCTTCCAGGCACTCAGGTTCACAACACCAATGTAAGCCCCTCACACTTGCCTACCCCACATGTCCAATCAGACTCTTAATGCCTTTATCTCTAAAGCTACTCTCCTGTCTTGTTATATAGCAATTTGTATTTATCTTGCTTCCACACTACAATGTAAACTCCTTTAGGACAATGACTTTTTTTGCTCTTTTTCTTTGTATCTCTAATACTTAGCATAGTCCCAGCAAATGATAAATGCTTAATAAATTTTTGATGATTGAGTAAGAGACAGGAGTAAAATCTAGATTCCTTCATATTTACTTCAATGTTCTTTTCCACTATTCTATCCCTGCTTGTGGAAGATTAGGTTTTCAATGAAGAAGGAAGGTAATATTTTTAAAAATCAGTTGGCATCACCTTTTTTAATGTGGGCATAAGTGGGTATAAGTGGGAAAGAAGGATGGAGAAAAGAAGGAAAAAAGGTATACTGGGAGAGGCTAGCTGGCCCACAACAGCTGAAGTGTCTTCAGCAATTATTTCACTCTTCCAAACAAAACTCTTAACCTGATAATTGGGCACATATGATTATTTACTGGATTTTGACACTTTTTTCTTTATTGCACTTTCATCGGAAAATGAAACAGCAATTTACAAGTAAATGAAGAGGAAAGTGTCCAGGCATGAAATATTTTTCTCCCTTCAAGAAAGGCTAAACTTGAAAATGTGTGAGGGTTTTTTCTCCACAATGATGAAAAGATCAAAAAGCTCAAGTTTTGAGACCAGAAAAGAGGGAATAAAATCATTCCAGAGTGCCAGGTCTTCTAAGTAAAAATTATTTGCCCAGCCTGCTGGCCCTTTAATAACTAGCAAGGATGCTATGGATAAGCAATAGCAGCTGGGAGCTGTGCACATTTGATGAAGAAAAAATTTTTAAATAACCAGGTTTAGTGAGTAGGGCAAAAGGTTAAATATGAGCAGGCTTTTGTTCAGTTATTGACCCTGATTCTAACACCAACTTGCTGTGTGTCCTTCTTGAGGAAGTCACTCCATCTCCATAACTAAATCTGACATTTTTATAGTAGACATTTAATATATATAACTCATTAAGTGGATTCACAAATATCACAAGCCAAATTGTATCTCCCCAAATATAATACTTGATGTAATAGAGATATGATCTAATATGATTAAATATAAGGTAGACGTTAGCCCTGACTTGTGACAAAAGCGGCATTAAGGGCATTTTAAACCACTGAGTCTTCTCTCTCATATATTATGAGTAATACTCATGTTTCTTCAGCTAGATCTTTGAAAATCTATACTAATCCTTTATATGTCCTTATTTCCTCTGGTTTTACAAACAGGAAATCATCCAAATAACAAAGTACTGCCACTTCCTCTATTGTCAACCTTACTAATTTATTGCCTCCATGGGTAGCCATGTTGAAGGTTCAAGATTGATTTTTCCAGATGAAATACTACCATTTTTTGCATGGATTGGATCAATTTCAGTGATCGATTCTTTTTTTTTTTTTGAGGAAGCAGCTTTCATACATACTGGGATTTTCCTTGGCTATATACTAGGATTGGTGTTTGGTTAGGGAATCTAACTCATACATCATCATGCTGTGTGCTACAGTTGTTTCTGACCATAAGTTTTGATTGAACAAATCAGCCTTCTATAGGATTGTGTGAATAAAGTGATGGATATTTCCAGATTTCTTCACACTGTACCACTATATATGGAGGACCATAAAATACTAGATTGACTGAAAGTTACAGCTGAAATAGATTGGGAAGGATTCTTTTTTAAAATCAAATTAATTTTTTTCAATTAGCAAGCATGTATTTTCTTTCTCCCTCTCCTACCCCCCCAAGCAATTTGAACAAAAGAAAAGAGAAAGAAAAAAAAACCTCTTGTTCCAAATACACAATCAAGCAAAGTAAATCCCCACATTGAATATGTTCAAAAATGTACGTTTTATTCAGCATCTTGAGCTTATCACTTCTCTGTCAACTTATCAGTATTGTGTTTCTTCATTCTTTTAGAAAATAATGGTGTGTTTTTGCAGCCATCAGAATTCCCAAGTGTTTCCATTTTTTCTTCATAATGTTGTTACAATGTTCTGCTCACTTCATTCTGCATCAATTCATGAAGGTCTTATCAGGTTTCTCTAAAACAATTAATTTCACAATCTCTTTTGGCACAATAATATCACTTTACATTCATATACCACAATTTGTTTAGCCATTCCCCAATAAACGGGAATCTTCTTGTTTCAATTTTTTTGACATTTCAAAAAGAGCTACTATAGATATTTTTGTATATGTGAGCCCTTTTTTCTTTCTCTTATGTCTTTGGAACATAGGGCTAGTAGCAGTATTGCTAGGTCAAAAGGTATGTACAGTTTAGTGGCTTTGGGTACATAGTTCCAAATTATTTCCAGACTAGCTGAAGTAATTCACAACTCCAACCAAATATTCACCAATATGCCTATTTTCCCACATCCCCTCCAACAACTGTCATTTTCCTTTTTTGTCATCTTTGTCAATCTGATGAGTGTGGGATGGAACCTTAGAAGTGCTTTAATTTGTATTTCTCTAAGTAATGGTAATTTGGAGAATTTTCATAAGGCTATTAATTGCTTGGATTTTTTCCTTTAAAAGCTTTCTGTTTGATCATTTATCTGTTGGATAATAGTCCACATTCTTATAAATTTGAACCAATTCCTTATAGATCTTGGAGATAAGGCTTTTATCAGAGAAACTTGCTGCAAAGATTTTTTCAGTTATCTTTTTCCCTTCTAATTTTAAATATATTAGTGTTTTTAGACAAAAAATGTTAAAATTTACCTAATTGAACTATGTATTTTATCATCTTTAATCTCCTTCATCCCTTATTTAGTAAAGAACTTTTATTGGGAAGGATTTTAAAATCACACATGTATAAATACTTTTAGTCAAATACTTCCTCATGCTGACAAGCAACCCAGAGATATGCTAATGTTTAACAACTGGCTCTTCAGAGGTGGAGGCAAGATGGTGGAATAGAAAAACAATCATCCGAGCTCTCCCAAATTCCCCTCCAAACAACTATTAAATTATGCCTCAAATGGAATTCCAGAGTGGTAGAACCAAGAAAAGGTCAGGTGAAACAATGTTCTAGCTCAAGACAACTCAGGAGGTCAGCAGTAAAGATCTGTCTCACCAGGGTGGTGTTAGGCCCTGGGAGCTTAGCGCAAGCAGCACAGGCCCTGCATTGGAGGTAACTGATGCAGCTTTGGAAGCTTTCAGCCCACTAATGATGCAGGGGTCAGACAATTAGTTGGAAGGAGATTGAGGGAAGCCCTTTGCTGGTGCTGCATTCAAGACCCTATTGCACTGCTAATATGTAGCTCTGGGTCACAACTGCAGGGGAGTAAGGGATGTGGATGAGGTTCTGAGGTGGAGAGGAGAGCTTGTGGCTATTCACAGGTGCATAGGGCCCCCAATCTCAATTCCAAGACAGAGAAGGAGCACTAGAAATTGTGGCTACAGGCCAGCAGGGGACTTGGTCACAGTCCCAGGGTCAGGAGGAGTGCTAGCACTGGTGGCTACAGGGGAATAAAGTCCCATCTTGGGTAAAGACCAAGGCACAGTGACAGAACACTGACAATACCTCTCCTTAGAGCACACTACTTGGAAGTACTGAAAATCTACAGACCCCCACAGTTAGCTCTGAAAATAGCAGCAAGAAAGTCCTGAACACTCAGAGAATGCTCCCTTCACCCCAGGAGCAGAGACTAACTTTAACATAAAATTTAAAGTCAAGAAATAGGCTGGAAAATGAGCAAACAACAACAACAACAATTAGAATTAGACCATAAAAAGTTACTATGGTGACAGCAAAGATCAAGACACAAAGCCGAAGACAATAAAGTCAGAACAGCTACATGCAAAGCTTCAAAAAAAAATGTGAATTGGTCATAGATCCAAAAAAGAATTCCTGGAAGAGCTCAAAAAGGATTTTAAAAATCAAATAACAGAGGTAGAGGAAAAATTGAGAAAAGAGATAAGTGTGATGCAAGAAAATTTTGAAAAGAGAGCCAGCAGCTTCACAAAAGAAGCACAAAAAAATACTGAATAAAATAATCCCTTAAAACTGGAATTGGCCAAATGGTAAAAGAGAAACAATAATCGACTGAAGTACAGAATGCCTTAAAAAAAAAAAAGAATTGGCCAAATGAAAAAATAAGGCACAAAAATTCCCTAAAGCAAAGAACTTAAGAAATAGAATTGGCCAAATGGAAAAATGTACACAGCTCACTGAAGAAAATATTTCCTTTAAAAATTATAATTGGGTGAGTAGAAGCTAATGACTCCATGAGTCACCAAGAAACAATAAAACAAACTCAAAAGAATGAAAAAAATAGAAGAAAATGTGAAATATCTCTTTGGAAAAACAACTGATCCGGAAAATAGATCAAGGAGAGATGATTTTAAAATTACTGAACTACCTAAAAGCCATAACAAAAAAAGAGAGACTATTTTAAGGAAAATATATTTTTATATTTTAAGAACATATGAAGAAAAACAGTCCCATATCCTAGGAGCAGAGGGTAAAATAAAGTTGAAAGAATTTACAAATCACCTCCTGAAAGAGATCCCAAAATGAAAACTCCCAGGAATAAGATAGCCAAATTCTATAGCTCCCAGGTCAAGGAGATAATATTGCAAGCAGTCAGAAAGAAACAATTAAAATATTATGGAGCCATAGTCAGGATCACACAAGATATACAGGTTCCACATTAAAGAATCAGAAGGTTAAGAATATGATATTCCAGGAAGCAAAGGAGCTAGGATCACAACAAGAATAACCTACCCCACAAAACTGAGTGTAATCTCTCAGAGGAAAAGTAGATACTTAAAGAAATTATGGAGTTTCATGCATTCTTGATGAAAAAACCAGAAGTGAATACAAAATTTGACTTTCAAATACAAGACTCAACAGAAGCAAAAAAAAGGTAAACATGAAAGAGAAATCACAAGGGAATCAATAAAATTAAACTCTTTATATTCTTATATGGGCAGATGATTACTATAACTCCTAAGAACTTTATCATTATTAGTGCAGTTTGAAGGAGTATACATAGACAGAAGGAATATATGTGAGATAACTATGATGGGATGATTTCAAAAAATTAAAATTAAATAGTGAGAAAGAAAGTTGCATTGGAGAATAGTGAAGGGAGAGGAAGAACAGTAAAAATTATTTCACATAAAAGAGGTATGGAAGGAAGAGTTTTTATAGTGGAGGGAAAGATGTGGGTAGTGGTGGGTAATGCTTAAAACTTACTCTCATCAGAATTGCCTCAAAGAAAGAATAACATACACACTCAGTTGGGTATAGAAATCTATCTTGCCCTACAAGGAAGGAGGTGGGGAAGGGGATAAGAGAAGAGGAAGATGGATTAAGGGTGGTAATGGTTAGAAGTAAAATAGACTATTGAGGAGGGACAGGGTGAAAAGAGAGAGGGGGAATAAACAGAGAAAAAAATAGGATGGAGGGAAATACAGAGGTAATAATCATTAACATGATGTGAATCAGATAAACTCAGCCCAAAAATGGAAGTGGATAGCAGAGTGGATTAAAAGCCAGAACCCAACAATATTTTGCTTACAAGAAACACACCTGAAACAGAGAGACACTCACAGAATAAAAATAAGGAGCTGGAGAAAAAAGTTGCTGCTTCAACTGAAGGAAAAATAAAAAGAGGGGTAGCAATCATGCTCTCAGAGAAAACAGAAACAAAGATAGCCCTAATTGAAAGAGAAAAACTGGGAAATCACATCTTGCTAAAGGCACCACAGACAATAAAGTAATAGAAATATTAAACATATACTCACCAAATGGCATAGCATTCTAATTCTGAAAAGAAAATTTAAATGAATTACAGGAGAAAATAGACGATAAAATTGTACTGTTAGAGGAACCTCAACTTTCCCTTTTCAGAACTAGATAAATCTAACCATAAAATAAAAAGAAAGAATGTAAAGAGATGAATAGAATGTTAGAAAAGTTATCTAGAGAAAAATTGATTGGGAATAGAAAGGAGTATACCATTTTTTATCAGCTGTACATGGGACCTTCACAAAAAAAGACCATATATTAGAACAAAGAAGCCTCACAACCAAATGTAAGACAGTAGAAATATTAAATGCATCCTTTTCAGACTATAATGCAATATTCACTAAAGAGCCATGGAAACATAGATTAAAAATTAATTGGAAACTAAATAATATAATCCTAAACAATGAATGGATCAAAGAACAAATCATAGAAACGATAAACACTTTCATTAAGGAGAATGACAATGTATCAAAATTTATGGGATACAGCTTAAGCAGGACTTAGGGGAAAATTCATGTCTATACACATGTATGCCAATAAAATAGAGAAAGAGCAGATCAATGAATTGGTTATGTATCTAAAGAAACTAGAAAAGAAAAAATTAAAAATTCCCAATTAAACACCAAATTGGAAATCCTGAAAATCAAAGGAGAGATTAATAAAATTGGAAGAAAACCATTAAACTAATAAATGAAACTAGGAGCTGGTTTTATGGGGGGGTGGATAAAACAGATAAACTATTTATTAATTTGATTTTAAAAAAGAAAGAATAAAACCAAATTATCAGTATCAAAAATGAAAAAGGTGAATTCACTACCAGTGAAGAAAATAAAGCAATTATTAGGAGCTATTTTGCCAAATTATATGTCAGACAATCTAAGTGACATGGATGAATATTTACAGAAATATAAATTGCTCGGATTAACAGAAGAGGAAACATGATACTTAAATAATCTCATCTTAGAAAAAGAAATTGAACAAGCCATCAAAGGGTTCTCTAAAAAAAAAAAATCCCTTAGCTAAGAGATTACAACAACTTATCAAGAGGATAATATGCTATGACCATGTGGGATTTATATCAGGAATTCAGGGTTGGTTCAATATTAGAAAACTATCAGCATAATTGACCATATCAATAACAAAATTAATAGAAATCATAAGATTATCTCAATAGATGCAGAAAAAGCTTTTGACAAAATACAATACCCATTCCTATTAAAAATATGAGACCATAGGAATCAATGGAGTTTTCCTTAAAATGATAGGTAGCATCTATCTAAAACCATCAGCAAGCATCATATGAAATGGGGATAAGCTAGAAGCATTTCCAATAAGGATGTCCTGGGGTGCGGCCTTTTCACTGAGTCCAAGTTTTACAGAACAAATCTTTTTATTAAGGGGATGTGTTCCGTGAAGTTTGGATTCAGTGAAAGGGCTGCACTTGAGGACCTAGAGGGCCACATGTGACCTTGAGGCCACAGGTTCTCCCACCCCTGACCTAAGCAAATGGTTATGGAAAGGTCTGATCAGGAATATTCCTCCAGCAACTCAATGAGCTCAGTGAGTTTTTTTTAAACTTTTATTTGTTCATGCCTGTTATAGTATAGACACACACATTGGCACCTTGCTGGGAAACAAAACATCACATCTGATTTATTCTCAGTGCCTGAGGATACTCTCATGATGTCTTGATTGGCTCAGACCCTTGGAAAACAGATGCTTTGGAAGAATTAACCCTTTGTATTGGTCTATGTAAATGAGCCATTAGTTTCCCCATTTCTTTTTCACTTATATTTCATTCTTCCTATCTTCCAGAAAGTGTGTTGTGGAGGCTGGAGAATGGATCATGGATGTATCCTGCAAAGAGACTTCATAAGTAATGTCCTCAAAACCCAGCTTTTTATATGGAGGGAGAGTGGTCAGTTTCATAGGCAGTACAATTCTGGAATTTAGACTTCCAGACAGAGAAGGGGAATTTCTTTATCAGCGCCAGAATAAGGGGTTGTGTTGCAAGTAGTCTCACACTCAAGAGTTTGGAGATTTTATTCCTTAGAGAATAAGGGGAGATCCTGAGTGATATGTCTTTTGGAGAGAGAAGAAAATTGCCCACATAACCCCTGAAGTGAGAGGAACAATATGGGAACTAGAACCGTGATACAGAGAAGAAAGTAGCTAGTTGGTGCAATGGATAGAGTGCTGGGTTTGGAATCAAAAAGATATGAGCTCAAATTCGGCCTTGTACACTTACCAGCTGTGTGACCCTGGGCAAGTCACTTAATCCTTGCTTCAGTTTCTCATTTGTAAAATAAGCTGGAGAAGGAAATAGGAAACTACTCCAGTATCTTCACCAAGGAAACCCCAAATGAGGTCACAAAGCTTTGGACACAACTGAACAACAACAACAGAGAAGCAAGGAATATCAATCTTGCCAACCCACTGTAATCCGGGCAGCAGGAAGTGAGTTTCCTCCCCAGGTGCTCCAAAATATGTACTTGGTTTCCAGTAGAAAATTAAACCATAGAGTGACAGTGAGTCTTAGAAGAATGGAACTCTCTCTTATATGAGAGAGTGGGGTTCAGTAAAATATCAGGATATTAAACTGCTAGTAAACCAAAGTTCAGTTCCTTTATGAAATGCACATGAGTTATCAGGCCTTTAAGAGACATAGGGAGGTAAAGTCAACAATTAGGAAAGAGAATTATGGTTGGTAATGGTTTACTATGAGTCCTTTTATGTATTTTGTCTCATTTGTGAGCTCCAGGGAGGCCTTTTACTCTTTCGTATTTTTGGTGGGGTGAAATAATAATGTCCTTTGCCAAAAAAAGAAAAGCTCCCCAGGACAAGATGGATTCACAATTACATTCTACCAAACATTTAAAGAACAATAAATTCCAGTATGATACAATCTATTTGGAAAGATAGGTAAAGAAAGAGTCTTACTAAATTCCTTTTACAACACAAATACAGTGCTGATACCTAAACCAGGAAGAACAAAAGCAGAGAAGGAAAACTATCAACCAATTTCTCTAATGAATATTGATGTAAAAAAATTTAAATAAAATACTAGCAAAGATATTACAACAATATATCACAAAGATCATATACTATGACCAGGAAGGCAGGGTTGGTTCAATATTAGGAAAACTATCAGCATAATTGACCATAAAAATAATAAAGACAACAAAAATAATATTATGTCAATAGATGGGGAAAAAAGCTTTTAACAAAATAAAATATTTATTCCTATTAAAAATACTAGAAAACACAGGAATAAATGGTTCTTTCCTTAAAATGATTAGTATCTATCTAAAAATCATCAGCAAGTGTTATATTTAATACAGATAAGACAGAAGCCTTTCCAATAAGATCAGAGGTGAAATGAGGATGCCCATTATACTGCTGTTATTCAATATAGTTCTAGAAATGCTAGCTATAGTAATAAGAAAAGAAAAGGAATTGAGGGAATTAGAATAGGCAATGAGGAAACAAAACTGTCACTCTTTGCGAACAATATGATGACATACTTAGAGAGTTCTAGAGAATCAACTAAAAACTACTTAAAATAATTAACAGCTTCAGCAAAATTGCAGGATACAAAATAAACCCACATAAATCATCAACATTTCTATATATGACCAAAAAGAAGTTCAGCAGCAAGAGGTAGAAAGAGAAATTCCTGTAGACAGTATAAAACACTTGGCAGCCTACATGCCAAGACAAACCCAGGAACGGTAGGAACACAATTACAAAACACTTTTTATACAAATAAAGTCAGATCTAAACAATTGCAAAAATATCAGCTGCTTATGGGCAGGCTAAGACAGTATAATAAAAATAACAAATCTACCTAAATTAATTTGCTTATTCAGTGCTATACCAGTCAATCTACCAAAAATTATTTTGTAGATTTAGAAAAAATAATAAAATTCATCTAGAACAAAAGGTCAAGAATATCAACAGAATTAATGAAAAAAATGCAAAGGAAAGTGGCTAGTCATAGCAGATCTAAAACTATATTACAAAATGGCAGTCATTAAGACTGGTACTGATTAAGAAAGAGTGCTGGATCAGTGGAATAGATTAGGTACACAAGACACAGTAGGAAATAACCATAGTAATCTAGCATTTGATAAACCCGAAGACCCCCGCTACTGGGATAAAAACTCAGAAACTTGACAAAAACTTCAGGGAAATCTGAAGAACAGGATGGTAGAAAGTAAATACAGAACAACATCTTATACCATATACCATGATAAGGTCAAAATGAATACTTTATATATAATGGATGGTAAATATCATAAGCAAATAAAACAGTGCTATAAAACTGCATGCTTTTTGACCCAGCAATACTACTATAAATGTTAAAAATTTCTATTTATGTGTAATTGGGGGGAAATAAAATAAAAATTAAATGTAAGAAAAATGAAACTGGCTCTCAAAAAAAAGTCCATGACATACTTTCAAGTTTAATCTACATTATAAACATTTTCTCCATCACTTTATTAAGTCTAGAGAATAAAAAAATCAAGATGATTTGTAGTGTTTGCTAATTTCCAAGGTATAATGCTGACTTTGAAAACTTAAAAATCAGGAAGCAGCTAGGTGGCGCAGTGGATAGAGCACTGGCCCTAAAGTCAGAAGGATCTGAGTTCAAATTAAACCAAACACTTGACACTTACTAGCTATGTGACCTGGACAGGTAACTTAACCCCAATTACCTAAAAATTAAAAAAAAAAAGAAAATTTAACAATCAGTTTTATGATTTGGTGTGATCAGGCTCCAGTGCATCCATGCAAGCAACTTTTGTGTCATAGAATTTTTATTATCATAAAATGTTAATTAAAATATGAATAGAGAGGAGAAAGGAGGAGGATAGATGGGAGTGTGACCAAATCAAGGGCTAACAGTAAGGGTAAGGTGATACTGGGAGTGAAAGAACAGATCCTACAGTTAAGTGGGTGAGGAGGTAGGTAGAAATGAGAAAGGCAGGGAAAGAGTATAACAGTGGAGGGGGTTCCACTGAGGAAGTAAAATGGCAAGAATGATACTAGAACTTAGGTTTCCTGACTTCCAGGACAGAGGTGTTTCAGTAACAGCCTATTATGACCTTATATGTTAAGACAGGTAGAAGAATGAGGAATAATATTAAAGTCCCAATCAAATTTCTAGAAAGGGGAGTCCATAGAAACCACCATACATAGAGGTAATCATTTGGTGCCTTGTTGATTGTCCTACCATTTGAATTACCATTGCAATCTCCACTCTGTACTTAGGATTATTGGTGTTCTCGCTTGTATTATGTCTCTTCTTCATGAGCAAAGAAGGGTGGCAATTCAAAAACTTACAGAAAAGTTGTGTGTGATATATGTATATTTGTAATATGTTTGTATATGGAAATATAGATAGATATTTACTTTGAAATTTTGCTTTATATTTAGGCATTCAATCAACATTTATTGAGAACAACTTAGTAATTAGAAGGGCTTATAATTTTGGTAAAGAGATAAGATATACACAAAACAACTTAAGAATACCATGAGAGGGGGCAGCTAGGTGGTGCAGTAGTTAGAGCCCCAGCCTTGAAGTCAGGAGGACCTGGGTTCAAATCCAGCCTCAAAAACTTACTAGCTAGCTGTGTGACCCTGGGCAAATCACCTAACCCCATTGCCTCCACAAAAAAAAAAAACCCTACTAAAAAAGAATACTATAAGAGAATCTATTACTAACGGAGTCTCATGCTGGATAGTTTAATACTCTATGTTAGATAGTAGGAGAAAAATAATAGGGATATAAAAAGAAAAGTCATGGTAGAACTGTGGGAGATAGTAGAACATGGAGACAGAGCAGGAAGACATCATGGGAGCCAAGCCAAGGCTTAGAATAAAGAGAATGAGCCAGTTAAAGGAACAGAGTCGGCTCAGGGAGCCTATAGTAGCTTAAGGATCAAAATATAGTCATGGATTCAGTATCAGGAAGAATACAAATGTCAGAATTAAAGCAAAGGAGTGGATCCAGAACAAGGCAAGCTGTTACGCAACTCTTAAAAAGGCCTTGAAATTGAGGTAACTTTTTATCTGGGGAATTTCTTATATGCTTCACATGAGTCTGTCTCAGAATGCAACCAGCCCAGGGCCTACAGGTGGGCCAACATAAAGAGACAGTTAATAGATAAACTTGGCTGCAGTTGCAGATGAAGGCTGATGCTGATAGAGTCTAATCACTGCTGTGGAGATCATGGGGTCATGAAGTTATAGACTTAGAATTTGAAGAAACTAAGAATCATGGAGTCCAACTGCCTTATTTTACAGATGTGGTGACTGAAGTTCAGAGACTTTAAGTGATTTGCCTAATGCTATGTAAATAAAGATTGCAAAAAGTAGCAAAGCTGAGATATAAACCCAGGTCCTTTGATTCCAAATCCTGCCTGAGCCCTTTCTGCTATATGATACTAACTTCTAATGCTAGTGAAATAACGAGAGATTAACAAAAAGGAATGATGGGTAGCAGTGAGAAATAGATGAAAGCTAGAGAACATGAATTTATAATGGGCCAGGTCTATATTAGTTGTGTATTTTTCTAGTACTATAATATGACCTGGGAGAAAGCAGTACTAGAGAAAGCAGAAAATGGGTGCATATGTGAATCTGGGTTGTGGATGGATATAGGTGAAAGTGAAAGGTCAAAGGGCAAGGGATTCCAGGATACTATAGAAGGAAATATTAAAGTTACTCACTTTGTGGTCTAAAGTAAAGAGGATAGCATTAGATGAAAGATTTAGAACTTAAGGGTACAGATCAGTATGATAAACAAGATAGTGAACTAATAATTTTCTCTGATCTCAGCCTCTCAAACCTATACAAAACTATACAAAACAGAAAATATGCACCAGAAATAAACTCCAGATATCTCCATGATTAGGACACCCAGAATACAAAGGAAAACAACAGAAATATTGACAACAGCAAGAGACTTCTTTCTAAATGTACACAAAGAGATAGGATGAAAGTGGAAGTCAGATGGAAGTAATTGTGAAGAGGTGGGCCTTATGGACAAAACCTGGTGACATCCTGCCTACAGGTGAATCAATGTTTCTTATGCGATTACATTACAAAATGGGCAGGTGAATGAAAGTAAAGGAGAAAGGAGGAGGATAGATGGGAGAGTGATCAAATCGAGGGTTAGCAATGAAGGTAAGGTGATGCTGGGGCTGAAAGAAAAGTGCCTACAGTAAGTGGGTGAGGAAGTAGAAATGAGAAAGGCAGGGAAAGAGTTTAACAGTGGAAAGGGTTCTACTGAGGAAGGCTTCTGTGAATGAAGAGAGACAGGGAGAAGGGAGATAGGGACCTTGTAATGTGTGGTCTGGAGGACTTGGTACTTACAGGGAGTTAGATATATAGGAAGCAACTGGCACCTGGGAGAGTCAGAAGAATAGATAACAGGGAGGAGATTTTGAGGCAAATGGAGAAAAGAAGACAAAGGGGAGGGGAATATAAATCAATGTTGAGCAGCATAATCAGAGATGTAGTCAGGGAGGGGTCCTATCATTAGGTAGCATCTTCTCTGTCACCTGAAGGAATTGGCTTTGTTCTGGGAGTGAGGGAAAAGGAGAAGGGAGGGAAGTGATGTAAGCTCTATGAGGCAGTGTCAGAAACTGGCAAGAGAGAAGAGCCCAGAATAGATACCTTGGAAATTATGATTCCATTAGAATTACAGAGAATAGACACTGTATAAATTTAGGGGATAAGAATGACAGGATGGTCTAGAATAGACAGAAAAAGAAGATAGAAAATGAAGAGTGAGAGAAACCCTGTCTGGAAAGGGAAAAAAGGAAAAAAGAAATTTTAACAATTAATGAATAGGACTAATTGAAAGAGAGGAGAAGAGGGGGAATCTATTTGACTGAAAGGGAGAAAAAGGGAAGAATTAAATAACCAGATGAAAGATGGAAAGAAAAAATGACCTAATGAGCAAACCCCAAAAGAAAACAAGTAATTAAAGGAAGGGATTGGGGTGAGAGGAAAAGAACCATTGGAGATAGGGTCACCTTTAAAAAGAATAAGCTAAAGTAACTGATGGAACATATTATGGTATTTAAAGCAGAAGAGGGTAAGAATTATAACTTCAAAAACACCAATATTTGAGACAAATGAAGGAACATATAAACATAACTTTCATAAATTTGAATATGAATGGATAAAACAATCCAATAAAACAGAAAAGAAGGATTGGATTTTAAAAACCCTACTATCTGTTGCTTATAAGAAACACATTTAGAAAACAAAGATATACACAAAATAAAACTGAGGGAATGGAAAAAAAAATTTACCATGCATCAAGTAAATCCAAGAAAAGCAGGAGTTGGAATCATACTATCTGACAAAACAAAAACAAACTCCACCAAAATAAAAAAGGGATGAACAATGACACTACATTACAGTGAATTGAACCAAAGGCAACAAGCAAATATCAGTAATGAATGTATATGCTCCAAATACCTTAGCATCCAAATTCATAAAAGAAATATTAACTAAGCTAAAGAAAACATAGACAGTAATCCAAATTTGCATAAGTCTAAAAGGAAGACAAAAAGGGAAAATTTGGAACAGAACAAATTGCTAGGAAACTAGAGTTACAAAAACTCGTGGTGTCTTCTAAATGAGATGGCAAAAGAACATGCATATTTCTCAGCATTATGTGAAACTTTTGCAACAACTACCTTCTAGGGCAGAGAGATCCAATTTGTTTGCAAACAGATGTAAAGGGGTAGAAATAGTTAATGCATCCCAATGATAACACAATGAAAATAGTAATTGGTTCAAGACCATAAAAAAAATGGATCTAAATGGAGATTAAACAATGAAATTCTAAATAATAAGTTGGTCAAATATAATTAATAATTATGTAAAAGAAATTAGTGATGGTATGCCAATAAAGCAGTCCTTGAGGGAAAATCATATCTCTACAAACATACATTAACAAAATGGAAAAAGAAAAGATTAATGAACTGAATTTTAAAAATTAGAATGTTAACAAGGAAAAACCTAAAATAAGCACAAAGGGGGAGATATTAAAAATTAGAGCAGCTATAAATACATTAGAAACAAAAAAGAAATTATAAATAAAATAAAAGCTGGTTCTTTAAAAAGACTAATAAAATTGATAAACCTTTAGCTAATTTGATTAAAAGTAAGAGGGCAGAAAATCAAATCAATAAAATAGCAAATGAACAGGATAAAATCACAACAAAACCAGAATAAAAAAAAATCTGAACATATTATACGTAGTTACATACAAACAAAATTAAAAACAGAAAATAATTAAAAGGCTGTTTTTAAAAATATAAAATACCAAAACAAGCAGAAGGCCAGATGAAAATCTTAAATAAACCAATCTGAGAAAAGAAAATAGGTCTAGCTATAAGGGAACTACCAAAGCAAAAAAGTCCTGTTCCTGATGGAGAATTCTATCAAACTTTTTATTTATTTTTTTTAATTAATTAATTTTTAGTTTTCAACATTCACTTCTACAAGATTTTGAGTTCTAAATTTTCTCCCCATCTCTCCCCTCCCCCAGCCCATGATGGCAAGCATTCTGATTACCCCTTCCCCCAATCTGCTTTCCCTTCTATTATAACCCCCCATTCCTTTCCCCTTCTATTTTCCTGTGGGGATAAGATAGATTTTTATACCCCATTGCTTGTGTGTCTTATTTTCCGATTGCATGTAGAAACAATTTTTAACATTCATTCTTAAAACTTTGAGTTCCAAATTCTTTCCCTTTTTCCCTCCCCACCCACCCTCATTGAGAAGGCAAGCAAATGAAAAAGGTATACATGTGTAGTCATGCAAAACACTTCCATAATACTCGTGTTATGAAAAACGAATTGTATTTCCCTCCATCTTATCCTGCCCCCTATTTATTCTATTCTCTCTTTTGTCCCCATCCCTTCTCAAAAGGGTTCACTTCTGATTAACCCTCCCCCAATCTGCCCTCCCTTTTATCACCCCTCCCTCTCTTATCCTCTTCCCCCTCTACTTTCCTGTGGGGTAGGATAGATGTCCATACCCAACTGTGTATGTTATTCTCTCCTCAAGCCAAATCCAATGAGAATAAAGTTCACTCATTTCCTCTCACCCCCCTTTTCCTCCACTGTAAAAGCTTTTTCTTGACTCTTTTATGTGAGATAATTTACCCCATTCTACCTCTCCCTTTCTCCTTCTCCCAGTGCATTCCTTTCTCTCACTCTTAATTTTATTTTTTAGATATTATCCCTTCATATTCAACTCACCCTATGCCCTCTGTCTATCTATATATTTCCTCCAACTACCCTAATAATGAGAAAGGTCTCACAAGCTACAAATATCATTTTTTTCCATGTAGGAATGTAAACAGTTCAACTTTAATAAGCCCCTTATGATTTCTCTTTCCTGCTTACCTTTTCATGCTTCTCTTGAGTCTTATATTTGAAAGTCAATTTTTCTATTTAGCTCTGGCTTCTCAAGATTGTATTAAATGCCTCTACATCATTGAATATCAATTTTCCCCCTAATTGATTACACTCAGTTTTGCTGGGAAGTGATTATTGGTTTTAATCCTAGCTCCTTGGACCTCTGGAATATCATATTCCAAGCCCTCTTATCCCTTAATGTAGAAGCTGCTAAATCTTGTGTTATCCTGAATGTGTTTCCACAATATTTGCATTGTTTCTTTCTGGCTGCTTGCAATATTTCTCCTTGACCTGGGAACTCTGGAATTTGGCTATAATATTCCTGGGAGTTTTCCTTTTGGGATCTCTTTTAGGAAGTGATCTGTAGATTCTTTCAATTTCTATTTTACCCTCTGGTTCTAGACTATCAGTGCAGTTTTCCTTGATAATTTCTTCAAAGATGATGTCTAGGCTCTTTTTTTGATCATGGCCTTCAGGTAGTCCAATAATTTTTAAATAATCTCTTTTGGATCTATTTTCCAGGTCAGTTATTTTTCCAATGAGATATTTCACATTGCCTTCTATTTTTTCATTCTTTTGGTTTTGTTTTATAATTTCCTGATTTCTCATAGAGTCATTAGCTTCCATTTGCTCAATTCTAATTTTTAAGGAATTATTTTCCTCAGTGAGCTTTTGCACCTCCTTTTCCATTTGGCCAATTATGCTTTTTAACACATTCTTCTCCTCATTGGCTGTTTTGGCCTTTTTTGCCATTTGGTCTAGTCTAATTTTTAAGGTGTTATTTTCTTCAGTATTTTTTGGGTCTCCTTTAGCAAGCTGTTGACTCGTTTTTCATGATTTTCTTGTATCACTCTCATTTCTTTTCTCAATTTTTCCTCTACTTCTTTTACTTGATTTTCAAAATCCTTTTTGAGGTCTTCGATGGCCTGAGATTGATTCATATTTTTCTTGGAGGCTTTGGATGTAGGAGCTTTGACTTTGCTATTTTTTTCTGGTTGTATGTTTTGATCTTTGTCACCAAAGAAAGATTCTGTGGTTTGACTTTTTTTTACACTCATGTTCCCAGTCAATTACTTGACTTTTTAACGCTTTGTTAAGGTAGGATCTGCTTCCAGTGTGAAGGGTGTACTGTTCCAAGCTTCAGGGGTTTTGCGCATCTGTTTTCAGGGCTACTTCTAGGGAGCTGTACGTTTTCAGTTGTTCCAAGGTGGTATGATCTAAGGATAGATGTTTACTCCTCTTCTGGCCTGTGCTCTGGTCTGTGAGTAACCACAAGCACTCTTTTCTACCATGAAACTATGAGGGGGGTTCTCTCTTCACTGCTGCCACAAGCTCTGCTATGCTCCTTCCTCATCATCACAGGACTGCCACCCAGGACTGACACCCAGATCCAAGTATGGGCAAAGCAACAGAATCCTGCCTCAGTGCCAGTAATGGTATCTCTGTAATCTCCTTCTGACCAGTTGTTTGATCTCCTTACCATCTGTGGGCTGAGAGTTCTGGAAGCAGCTGCTGCTACTGTGGCTGCCACCCCAGGGCTACACTAGGACTAGGGCTGGACCTTGCTCCTCTCTCATCCAGGTCCAACAGACCTTTTCCACTGTAAGTTGTCTTTGGTGTTTGTAGGTTGATAAGTCTAGGAACCACCTCAGCTGCCCATGATCCAGTCCCCAGAGGCCTGCTCCAGGTTTGCTGGGCCCCTTTTTGGCAGGCATGGCCCACATTTGCTCCTCTCCTAGCCTGGCACAACAGAACTTTCTCATCAACCATCCAGGTTGTCTTGGGCTGGAAATATGTTTCACTCTGTCTTTTTGTGGGTTCTGCTGCTCTAAAATTTGTTGAGTCATTTTCACAGGTATTTGGAGGGGTTTGAGGGAGAGTTCAAGCAAGTACCTGCTTTTACTCCACCATCTTGGCTCTGCCCCAGAAATGAGTATTCTTACAGATGTCTTCTTCGGATATCAAGGGAATTGAATAAAATCAGAGGTCCTAGGTATGGACTGGTTCTCTTCTGAGGGTTTGAAAAGGGGAAAGAAAAGAAAGAATAGGACTACATTAATGTAGAAAGAGGAAGGAAGGGGGGAAGAACTTACTAACTCTTAAATGATGTGCATGAGGAGAAGAGTATACAAACATGAAAGAAGGGATAGGAGGAGTGAATATTACATGAACCTCACTCTTATCTGAAATGAGCAAAGGTGGGTTAAATAGACACATACACACACACACACACACACACACACACACACACACACACAAAGAATTTGGTAAAGAACTACATCAACTCATTTTCCCAATAGGGAAAAACTTGGTGATAGAGAAAAGTAGGGGTTTAAAGGAAGAATAATCCCATGGAGTAGCTACAAGCAAAACAAACCTCTTGATCCTAAATGGAGGTGCAAAAGGGAAAAAGAAAAGAACTAGACTCCAAGGTGGTAGGAGAGTAGTCTCTTGTATGGCCTCTTAGACAATTAAGGAATAGCTGAAAAAAATGGTGATATATTAACTAATAAAAAAAAATATGTTGTACTATAAGTAATGGTGAAAAAAAGACTCAGAAAATTCTAGGTAGTATGAACTGATTCAGAATGAAATGATCAGTAGTACCAGGAAACCAATTTGTACAACGATAACAATATCATAAGGAAAAACAACTTTGAAAGACCTAAGTACTCTGATCAGCTCAGTGACCCACCATGTCTACAGAAATCACACCACCTCTTGACAGATGGATGTAAGGTGTCTCTCTCTCTCTCTCTCTCTCTCTCTCTCTCTCTCTCTCTCTCTCTCTCTCTGTGTGTGTGTGTGTGTGTGTGTCTGTGATAAAATTGGGAAAGGGAGCTGGCAGTTGTAATGACCACCCCCTCCTCAAAAAAGAGGACCATGAAACATTTTTGGAGATACACAAAGAGAATATAATGAAGTTTGTTAGAGGTTTGGATTGGGTTTGTTATTATTTTAGTAATAAAGGACTGTGATATGAAAAAAGTCACCACATCCAAAGTTCAGTCTAAACTGTCTCAGAAAAGCTTTTTCATCATAAATTTACTTGTAGTAGAATGCTGATCATTCCTTGCCTTCCCTCCCTCAGCCAACAGGAAGGCATCAGACCTAAAGCCAACATGTAGATACCTAGGAAAAGGTAAAAAAGAAAGAACATGAAGGTTCCTTGGCAACCCCTCCCTCCCCCCAAACCACCATGGGTAAACATAAGACATTAAGAAACATACCTATATCAGAGAAGCTTTCCAAGAAAACAAAATAGTGAAGTCATACCCTTCCCACTCCCTGAAGATTTACCTGGGCTCTCTGTGAAGAACTTAATCTCTCCAAAAGATTTTTTTTCCTTTCGAATATTTAATTTTTTCCAATTACAAGAGAAAAAAATTACATTTGTTTTTTAAATTTTTAAGTTCCAAATTCTTTCCCTCCCTCCCGCCCCTACCCCCTCATTGAGAAGGCAAGTAATTTGATATAGGCCAAACTCTTCTTAATATTACCCAGACTAGTGATGAATAATAAGGGGCACTACTCCCTTAAACTTGCCTCATTAAATGATTCCACTACCATTCACACCACCCTCAATAGTATGTATCTTCTCATATACCTCATGTACTTATGAGAAATAGTAAATTCCACCTTCTTCTTCCTCCTTTCAGTGTAGCCCAACTGCGGTGATTTCCCTAGCCATAGCGTTAAGTAAGCTGGATCTTGGTCAAGTCACTGCTAAAACCTAGACATTGTGCTGATGAGGTGGTACAGAACTCACTACCAGAACTCCAGAATTTATCCTTTCTGAGAAACGTGGGTCTCTATCTATTTGCAATTGGGAAAGATACTGTTATATCTTTGGAAAAGATACTGTAACCAAAACAAATGGTTAAATTATCACTTCTAGATGGAGTCAGCAAGATCCAAGAATCTGCATTTCTAATAATAGCTGATAAAAGAAGATAGATAACTCACCCCTAATGTTGAATAATATTCTAGCAACCGCACTTGTTAAAGCTTTCCAAAGCAGAGGTGCATGTTTGGAACATTTTCCACAAAGAGAATGGTTTTACCTGTTCTATTCCAGGTGTGTGTGGGGAGGGAGGGGAGGATACAGGTGTGTAGGTGTGTATATATATTTTGATTAGCCCATAGTGCAGCACCTTGTCCCATTTTCCGACATTGTTTGGGTCACGTAATGGTCTAAACTCAGTCAGATACTGCTGATAACTACTATTAGCATACAATTCTCCTTGACTACTCCTGTGACTTTGGCTCATAATATGTTCTGTATTCTCCAAATTAAAATCTGGCAACTCTCAGCTACACAGTCATTTCCTTTACTCAAATCTTACTGCTTTTTTTAGCACTTACCCAGAAAATAATAAATGTAAGAACAAAAGCACGAATGTTTTGTATAGAGACATCTATATATAATATAAATAGCCTGATTGCAGATAATCATCCAATCATCAGGATTTGCAAATGGAGGACCTTTTTTCTTTTTTAAAAAATACTGCCATCTGCTGTGTTAGACACAAATTGCATGGACCCTGTTACTCTCCTTTTATAAGTTGAAAAAGCAGGAGTCAGAGAAATTCTCTTATCACTACTGTTATTAAATTGTTAGAAATAGCTTTAAATAAAAATGAAATAGTTCTTCCACCAGGAAAGACATAGTTCAAGATCAAATTTAATTTACATTTTAACATCGATATTTTACATGCATTAGTGAGATGGAAATGATCTATGTTTTTTGTTCAGGTTGTTGAGTTAATTAGTGTTCATGTGTCCTGACTTAGAATTGACTTTTCTGACATAGGTATTCTTCTGCCTTAGGAGAAAGAGTAAGAAAAAGTATCCTTAGTGCATTGTTTATGTAAGAAGCTCAATGTTGTGATTCACTAAGGGATAATTATCTTGAGAGGTGTAGCTAAACTCAATTTAAAGTGGGGGAACATAAAGGTTCAGTTAAGCTAAGTGATCTGTTTTCTGGCTTTTAGAGCCCTTGAAATTCTCTGTTCCAAGGAGGTAAAATAGTATAGTGCATGAAGTTAGTTAATCTCCACCCATGGATCTGTCTTAAGAAAGAATGTGCCTTTCAAAAGAAACATCTAATTCTTCAACTCAATACTCTTTTCACATCTTGTTTCAGTTCATGTTTTTGGCAAAGAAAATTTTATGAGAATATTATCTTCAGATCCTCTATTACTCTTGGATCATAAAAAAGTGACCTTGGCTGAATGAATAAAATAAAATGAATGTATTTTCTCTGTTGAATCTTCATCTTTCTAAGAATAAGTGCATCCCAAACCTCAACCATATTGATCTGTTTGTTTTTAGTGTAGTTTCATGTGTTAAATTAAACATTCAGTTTTTGTCCAAAAAATATACAATATGTCTGATAGATTTCAGAATTCGCATTAGGAAAAAAAATGTGTAAGAATAGCTGACAATTGTTTTGCATATATTATCTCATTTGAACCTCACAATAACCCTGTGAGGTATCATACGTTGCATTATCTTGATTTTACGAATAAAGAAATTGAGACTCAGGTTAAGTGTTTTGCCCATTGTTGCACAGCTACTAAATGTCAGAGATGGGGTTAATCCCAGGTTTCTCCTAACTCCAAGCATTGCATTAATATAATCACAGAATCTCAGTGTTCAAGGGACCTCGGAGACCTCTAATACAACTTTTACCTAAGCAAAAATCTCCCTTATAACATATGAGAATAATGGTCACAACATCCTAAGACTGATTATTCCATTTTTGGCTAGCTCTCATTGCTAGGAAGTTTTTCCTCGGGTCAATTCTAATTTTGTCTATGTGTAATTTTAGCTAATCAACATTTAGTGAGCACCTACTATGTGCTAGGCATGAGAAATACAAAAAAACAAGAAAATTAAATAGTCTCTTCCCTCACAGTTGTTGCATTGTCTCGGGGAGACAACATATACACATATAAACATATACATAATATGTATATGTGTGTATATATATATACACACACTCATATGCAAGCTGATTTCAGGGGTAGGGTACTAGCAGCTAGGGAATGTAGGAAAGACTTCAAATACATGATATTTGAGCTTACTTTTAAGGCAAGTAGGATCTAACAGCTAGAGGTTAGGAGGAAATATTTTCCTAGGAAAGCATGGAGAGAAGTGGTAAAATGTTGTATGTGAAGAACAGTAGGAAAGTCAATTTTGCTAGACTAAAAAGTGCATAAATGGAAGCAAATGTATAATATGCCAAGAAAGGTAAGTTGGAGCCAGCTTGGAAGGGTTTTAAACACCAAACACAGAAGTTTGTATTTTATCCTAAAGGTAATAGAAGGTGACTAGACTTTATTGAAAAGTCCCACTGGGGAGTCAGTGGAGGTTTTTGAGCAAGGGAGTGACATGGTCAAATCTGTGCTTTGGGAATATCACTTTAGTAGCTGTGTGAAAGTTGATCGGAAATTAGAGGGAAAAGCCAGGGAGAGCAATTAGGAGTATATTGCAAAAGTCTAGGCAATAGCGGTAAGGTCTGGAAGTAGAGTGGTGGCTGTGTGAGTTGTTGGGGTGACAGAATGAAAGTCTCTTCCCTCATAGTACTTGTTATTCTCTCAGCGGAGAAAACACATATACATATAAGTATATACAGAATATACATGTGTATATGAATATACATATGTTATATATATGTCTTGTATATACATATTTCTGTTTACAAATATATGTATATTTTGTACATGTATGTGTTGTTGTGTGTTTCTACACACAACAAATATGCAAGGTGATTTCAGGGGTAGGAGACTAGCAGTTATGGAGATCAGGAAAAAATTCAAATAGAAGATGATGTTTGAGCTGAACTTTGAAGGCAAAGAAGGTTCTAAGTGGTAGAGTTTAAAAGGGAATTTTTTTCCTGGAAAACTTAGTAACTGTTTATGTATGTTAGATGATTGAGAATGAAAAGTCAAAGATGACTTCAAGGTTGCAAACCTTGATTACTGAAAGGATATTAGTGACCTTGACAGAAATAAAGAAGCTGATAGTAAGGGTAGGTTTTGCACAAAATATAACAACTTTTGGGGGCTGCTAGGTGGCACAGTGGATAGAGCACCGGTCCTGAATTCAGGAGGACCTGAGTTCAAATCCAGCCTCAGACATATAACACTTAATAGCTTTGTGACCCTGGGCAAGTCACTTAACCCCATTGCCTTCCCAAAACACACACACACACACACACACACACACACACACACACACACACACACACACATATAACAAGTTTTGTTTTGAACATGTTGAATTTGAGATGACTATGGAACAACCAGTTTGAAAATGGTGATGTTGGACAGTAGACATCCTTTGGTTGGCTATATAAATCTGAAAGTCACCTGCATAGACATGACAACCAAACTTATGTAAGCTGTTGATATCACTGAGAGAGGGTATAGGGGAGGAAAATGCAAGAGTTGAATGTGTCTCTAACTTACCTATTTTCATACCATCATTCTCCTAGTCCCGCAGGCTCAAAACTTTGTAATTATATCGAATTCTTTCACTCTCCTTTACTGTTCATATTCAATCATCTGTCAAATCATATCATTTCTACTTCTGAAATATCTCTATGTTCTCTCTCTTTTCAGCTCTCCTTATCACCACCCTAGTTGAAGTCATCAATACCTCTATTCTGGATTATTATAATAGTTTTCTAACTAACCAATCCAACCTTCTCATGGCTGCCAAGCAAATCTTAAGGTCTGACCACGTCTCCCCCTTGCTCAAAAATCTTCAATGCCTCCTCATTGCTTAGTGCATAAAATACAAATTCCTTTATCTGACATTCAAGGCCCTCTACAATCTGACTCCAACATAACTTTCCAACCTTATTTCATATTGTTCTCTGCTGAATTTAACTGTTTGCTGTACCCTAATCTTGTCCTGCCCTCTTCTGCCTCTCAATTTATACATTATATGACTTATACATGAAATGAATTCTCCTCCCAACTCTTTAAATCCTTCTCTTCTTCCACGATTTCTCTCTTCCATTCTCCACCCCATGCTGGAAGTGACTGCCTCCCTCTTAGAATTTCTGATGCTATTTTTTTTTGTACTTTTCTTATTTATAATATGGTAACTTTCATTATTAGAACAACTTACATATACAACTTATTTACCATAGTAGAGTAAATTTTAAGCCCCTTGAAGTCCAAAACTGATCCTTCTCATTTATGGGCATCCTCAGTGTCTAGCACAAAGTTTTGCACATAATAGGTGCCTAAGAAGTGTTTGTTGAGTTTGACCTTGATATTCAAGGTAAGGGAGATTCACTCAAGTTGATAATTGAGTAATGAGATTACAGTGCTCTGAAGGTAATTCTGACATTCCTTAATATTTGGGAGGTAAAAGCTCTGGATTTAAGTTAAAAAAAACCTGTGTTCATATCATGATTGCCACTTTCTACTTAAATGACCTTGGGAAAATCACTTCTCCTTCTGGACTTCAGTTTCCTCAACTTATAAAATAAGGAAATTAGACTAGATAGTATCTAATGTCCTCTCCAAATCTATGTTCCCATAATATATGGGAATGAAATCTGCTCATTACCTTCTTTGATAACTCTCTGGTTTCTTTATTTTAATCAAAGATATGAGATTTCATAGCCTGAATCAGAAGTGAAAAGTTTTGTAAGTAAATCTTTTTTAAGATGTCACAATAAATGGAGAGTGGCAAAACCCCTCTCATTCCCTAGGGGGAAATATATTTTTTCAATTCCCTAGAAATTCAAATTTTTACTGCCAAATGCTCAAGCTTTGCTTCTCTTAATAGGTCCTTATAGCCAACTTTAGTATAATTCCCCTGGAAATTCAGCTAACTCTCATGTAGAAGCAGAGGATTAAGGTGAGTGGTTTGACTTGCCATGGTTGAGAGCTCATAGAGAAACTTGAAAAATGTAATGCGACTGTTATGAGAGCTACCCTTTGGGTAGGAGGAAAACCATATGTATCTGAAAGGATTTCCTGCAGGCTGATGCTGCTAGAATGACTAAGCAGTAGAAACGAGTTACATGGAAAGGATCTGAAACAATACTACAGAACAAAAGGTTAGAGAAACCAGAAAATGAAAAATGTCTTCAGCAAGAAAACAAATCTATTTATAGATACTGTGACTGGGCTCCTGTTGTCAGGAGGCAGATTCTAAAAATGACCCAAGATTAGTGAATTGTCTTTAACAAGTGCTCTAGAATACCTGAGTAAAATCATAACATACTTGAACAGCATTGATGTAGACCCTAAGCATAGGACTGTAAGATGGAAATGAGATGTTTTGGTCAAGGACAGACTAGTACATCCAAGGCATGGTATCTGCTTCTTTGGGAATTTAAGAATGTCAATGTAGGAAGCACAAGCTATGGTGGGTGTCAGCAGCAGAAGCCAGGACAGAAAAGAAACAGGATAGTGTAGGGGCTAGAATTCTAGACTTGGTGTCAGGAACACCTGGGTTCAAATCCTGTTTCAGATGCTTACTATAGACAAGCCACTCAATTTCTCTAGGCTGCAGTTTTCTCATCTGTAAAATAAAGAGATTGGCCTCAAAGAGCTCTAAGGATACTTCAAATTCTAAACCTATGAATTTAGGAGGACAAAGTGGTCTGGTTAATCCAAATACCATAGCTTAAAAGACCAGAAGACTCTTTTGAATTAACTCAGCACCATTTTAGATATCTGTTCTCTTGACAAGTTGACTTATCCTTGACCATTCCTAGTCAGAGAATCTATGTCTTTGAATCCAGATGCTACTAATCTGATGACTATATTGGATATGTCTCTTGTCTCTGGCCCCTGAATGCTTACTAATTTCATGAAAATTGAACCTTTGATCTTGTAGGACCTAATCTGTTCTGGGGCCCTACCAATAAATGTGTCAAAGTCAAGCTACTCCAAGCCACTACAGGTCCTGGCCAGCACAAATCCTGGCCTTATCTATGGTAGGGAAGGAGAATATATTAAAAGAAGCTGAAAAGGAGGGAGAGTACAGGTAAAGGTGCATTATGAAGACCAGCAGAACCATATAAGGGTGACCATTTTACTTTAAAGTAGTGTAAGTTGATGAGATTGAAATTTTTTTCCTTCACTTTTGCAAACTGACACCCTTAACAGCCTGTTTAATTTGACCGATTTTACTGTCACCATGATCTCATGAATATCCATGCATCTCTCTGGGTACTTCCATAACAGTAGTGGCCTGTATAGGTAAAGCCAAATCAGTAGGCATGTATTAATGACCTACTATGTGCCAAGCACAATATGTTAAGTTTTAAACATACAAAAAAGCAGTAAGGGGCAAAAAATAATGCCTGTTTTCAAGGACCTAATAGTCTAATGAGAAAGCCAACATACAAACAACTGTATACAAACAGAATATGTACAAAATAAAGTAGACCTCATCTTAGAGGGAAGGCACAAGTAACTTGTCTGAAGTCACATATGTAGAACATATAGCCAGTAATCAATGCAAGCCCAATGATTTAAAATACAATAGTATTTCTACTATGCCAATAGTACTACTAAGCCTTATGCATAATTAAAGTTAGTCAATCAATAAGTATTAATTAAGTACCTACTATATACCAGGCATTGTGCTAAGTGCTGGAGATACAAAAAAAAAAAAACCAGCAAAAAAAAAATCCCTGTTCTCAAGATGCTTATAATTTAATAGGGAAGACAACATGTAAACACATACATACAAACAAGATATATGCAGGATAAATTAGAAATAATCACAAAGAAGAGCCACCAGCAGTGAAGGGAGATCAGGAAACAAGTCTTATAGAAATTGGGATTTTAGCTGAGACTCAAAGGAAGCCAGGGAGATCAGGAGGGAAACAATCACAGGCATGGGAGACAGTTGGTGAAAACGTACAGAATCAGAAAATTAAGTGTTCTGTCCAAACAGCTCACAAATGATAATTTTGATCCATTGCTTATATTGCTAAGATAGTTTAATTGAATTCAGATTTTAACAACTAGGCAGCTTGACATAATCAGTAGAGTGTTGGACTTGGGGTCAAGAAAGCTTGAATTCAAATTATACCTCACATATTTACTAGCTGTGTGACCCTAGGCAAGTCATATAAGGTTCTTCAGCCTCCATTTCCCCATCTGTAAAATAGAAAAAATGATAGTGTCTGTTTCACATATAATAAAATGAGATTTTAGACATATATAAACATATATATCTATAACTATTTAAATACAGCTTTGCAAACCATAAGATATTAGCCATCATTATATTGTGATATTGCTTTAATTCTGTTTTCCTTTGCCCAAGGAACCTTATCTTCTGTATGTCTTCTACTTCAAAAGAAGAAAGTCCACTTGTGTCCAGAGGTCTGTGAATGAATCTGGCATTCTTTCCATATTAAACTTTGACATTTTCACTGAGAAATCAGCAAGTGTCATTTTAGTTAATCCTTTAATTTATATCCTGAAAGATGTCAGTTCTTGAATGTGCTGTAGATAGTAAATGGCTGAGCTATGGGTAAAAGAAAATGTAAATGAATGTATAAAATCTTTGTGGTACAAAATCTTATTTTATTAAGAGCATTGTAGTTATAGCTTCATAACATTTTCAGGCCATAATAATATGTCTACACACATCCTGAGACAGTCAATTGGATTTTATATAGTAGCTATAATAATCAGTAATATTTTATGACTATACGATGCATGTTATGAATAGTAATTACTATAACCAAACCTTCTTGGACTGCTACTTCTGCTTACTAACCATTCTTTTGTTGACATAATAAGTACTGTATATGGAAGTTTATGCTATTTATGTAAAGAAAATAGTTAACCTCATTTGTAATGGCTCATATTTACAAAGCACCTTAAAATTTACAAAATTCCCTCTTCACCATAACCCTGAGAGAAAGAGAGTGCAAGTATGATTATCTCCATTTTACAGGTATGGAAAGAATCCTAGTGTGGTTCCCCTACTCAAACAGCTGGAAAATATAAAAGTTTTTGGGCACTAGATCCATGTTGTTTATACTATCACCCATTGCCTCTAGGAAACTTTTGGCTTTACTGTAACTCCTTTTTTCAAATGAATGGAAACGATTGAAGGTAATTATTTTAGAGATAGAAGCCTAATTTTTGTCAATGCAAAGTTCATGTAATCTTTAAACAGGTCAATTACTGTTTATATGGTCTAAATATTTGTTCCAAAGTAATTCTTTTTTTAAAAAAATAAAACAGTATTAATCTCAAGTTATTTTCATTCTATTAAAGGAAACAATGTGGAAAGTAGGTCAGTATAACTGGAATTTGGGGTGTGTGAAGGGAAATATTACATAATCGGACTAGAAAAAGAGGTTGGATTATGAAGGGCTTTAAATGCAAAGTAGAAGAGTCGACATGTTATACATATGTCAATAGGCAGTCAATCCTATATATATATATGTAATAAAATATTCATAGCAGCACTTTTTGTAATGTGCTAGTAAAAAACCAGAAATGAAACACATTCTCATTTAAAATAAAGTGGTTGCATTAATTGTGATAAAAGAATGTAATGGAATATTTTTGTACCATAAGGCATGATGAAGATAAGGAGAGAGGCAGGTAACCAATGGCCCAGGTCTCTCTAGGCTCTGGACTTAGGTGGTCTGTGTTAGAGCTTTATTGAAAATGATCTTAAATGCTTCTATTCATATGTGGTATTTATATTAAGCCCTGGAATACTACAAAGAATTGCCAGTAATTCTAACTAACATGAACTACGTGATTTATGGCATATCTTGGACAGGCAGTATAGATGGGTCATCCTAGAATTGACACAGGAATTCTCAAAAAAAATATTTTAGTAGAAAAGTGGCTAATCTACAAAATAAACTGGCTTAGAAGTCTTTGGTGGCTGGGACAAAATGAAAATGTAAAATGAAAACTTTTTAAAAAATTAATGTCTAAAATGTATATGCTAGAATTCTAGTTATTCAAACAATCACATTTATTGAGACACCTACTGTACTTTAAAGTTTTGAACACTTCTATGCATAAACATGCTACAAAGGCATATTTTGTTGTTAAATTTTTTCTTATCAGAGAGAAATAGGATCAGAGACATAGGCATGCATAGGCAACAAGGTAGCACAAGCACTGGACCTGGAGTCAGAAAGACATGAGTTCAAATTCTGCCTCAGATACTTATTAATTGTGCAACTCTGGGCAAGTGCCTTAAACTCTCCCTGCCTCAGTTTCCTCATCTGTAAAATGAGGATAAAAATAGCACCTACTTTCCAGGGTTTTGTTGTGAAAATAAAAATGAGTATTCGTGAAGTATTTTGCAAACTTTAAAGTGTTGCATAAATGATAGCTATTTTATTTATTTTTCCCAAGATATCAGATGGGGAAAGAGAGGAAGGTGTTAACTTTATGAAAGAAATACTAATTAAAAATATAAAACTGTGCATATAAGCAGAATATAAATATCTAGAAGCCTTGTAGCTCTGGGAAAAGAAAGAAGGAATAAGAAAAGAATAGTGTTTAAGTTTTTTTTTTCTTTAGTAGGAGAGATTGAGTAGGGAAAGGGGAATAATGGATAGGCTTGTGAAGGAAGGAGGGAAAAAAAGAAGCAAGGGAGGAAGGAAGGAAAAAAGGAAGGTAGGAAAGAAAAAAAGAAGGAAGGAAGGAAAGGTCATTGAAATTTGTTTTTCAAAAGAACAGAAGGAAGACTGGAAGGAATCAAAGATAAGCAAGATGACTTTGAAAATAACTTTTTCAATTTATTAGATATTTAGAAAAAAAGTAAATTGTACATGACAAAGATTTGCCATTTCACATAAAGTATTCTCTGTTCTGCTGTGTATACAGAAATGCTCATCTTAGTTGATGTTTGTTAAGTTCAAAATTTTTAAATAGGAAAAAAATTAAATTTAAAATAAGGGTGTTAACTTTAAAAGGGAGTAGAGGATTATTTTGGTAAAATATATTTTATTGAAAATTTTTGTTGTATACCACTTACATTTTCCAACACACACCTTACCCCCCCTTCCTCCTAGAAAACCATATCGTATAATAAAGTTTAAAAAGAGTGGAGGGGGGCAGAGCCAATATGGCAGAGTGAAAGCAGTGACTTGCTTGAGCTCTCCCCCAAACCCCTCCAAATACCTATAAAAAAAATGGCTCTAAACAAATTCTAAAGCAGCAGAACCCACAAAAAGAAAGAGTGAAACAAATTTACAGCCGAAGACAATCTGAATGATTGATCGGAAAGGTATATCATGCCAGGCTGGAAGAGGAGAGCAATGTGGCATGGGCGCGCAGGCCGCAGCGAACCTGGAGCAGGCCTCAGAGGACTGAATCTCACAGCAGCTGTGGTGGCTTCCAGACCTCTCAACCCACAAATACCAAAGACAACTTAAAAGGTCAGTGGGAAAAGTCTGTTTCTACAGTGAGAGAGGAGCTAGGTCAGAGCCAGTTCCAGAGTGCTGAGAGCAGAGCACGGAGTGTAGAGTGCAGGCGCCGGGGTGGTGGCTTCCTCCTCAGCTTCCAGCCCACAGACTAAGGGGGAATCCAGTGGCTGATCAGAGGGGGATTGCAGGGATCTCTTTGCCAGTGCTGAGGCAGGAATCTCTTCTTTGCTCATGCTTGGATCTGGGTCACAGTTCTGGGGGCGGTCTTGGGGTGAGGAGGAGCTCTGGCATGGTGGAGCTTGTAGTGGCAGTGCAGAGGAAACCTTCTTCATAGTTCCAGGAAAGAAAGTGCTTCTGGTCACTAACAGACCAGAGCACAGGCCAGAAAAGGAGTAAACACTTCACCCCTTATCATACCACCTTGGAAGAACTGAAAATTTACAGGTCCCTACAAGTATCTCTGAAAACAGCTGTACAAACCCCTGAAGCCACATTGGAAGCAGACTCTTACCTTAACAAAGTGTTTGAAACTCAGGTAGTTGGCTGGGATCATGAGCAAGCAGTGCAAAAAAGAGACTATATTCTCTTACTTTGGTGACAAAGAAATCAAAGCATATAACCAAAAGAAGACAACAAAGTCAAAGCTCCTACATCCAAAGCCTCCAAGAAAAATATGAATCAGTCCCAGGCCTTGGAAGAGCTCAAAAGGGATTTTGAGAAGCAAGTAAGAGAAGCAGAGGAAAAACTAGGAAGAGAAATGACAGTGATGCAAGAAAATCATGAAAAACAAGTCAACAGCTTGCTAAAGCAGACCCCCCCAAAAAATACTGAAGAAAATAACACCTTAAAAAATAGCCTAACCCAGATGGCAAAAGAGGTCCAAAAAGACAATGAGGAGAAGAATGCCCTAAAAAGCAAAATTGGCCAAATGGAAAAGGAAGCCCAAAAGCTTACTGAAGAAAATACTTCCTTAAAAATTAGAATAGAGAAATTGGAAGATAGTGACTTTATGAGAAATCAAGACACAGTAAAACAAATCCAAAAGAATGAAAAAATAGAAGACAATGTGAAATAACTCATTGGAAAAACAACTGACCTGGAAAATAGATCCAGGAGAGAGAATTTTAAAATTATTGCACTATCTGAAAGCCACGATCAAAAAAAAAAGCCTAGACATCATCTTTCAAGAAATTATCAAGGAAAACTGCCCTGATGTTTTAGAACCAGAGGGCAAAATAGAAATGGAAAGAATCCACTAATTTCCTCCTGAAAGAGATCCCCAAAGGAAAACTCCCAGGAATATTGTAGCCAAATTCCAGAGTTCCCAGGTCAAGGAGAAAATATTACAAGCTGCCAGAAAGAAACAATTCAAGTATTGTGGAAACACAATCAGGATAACACAAGATTTAGCAGCTTCTACATTAAAGGACTGCAGGGCATGGAATATAATATTCCAGAGGGCAAAGGAGATAGGATTACCACCAAGAATCACCTACACAGCAAAACTGAGTATAATCTTTCAGGGGAAAAAAATGGTCATTCAGTGAAATAGAGGACTTTCAAACATTCTTGATAAAAAGACCAGAGCTGAATAGAAAATTTGACTTTCAAACACAAGACTCAAGTGGGACATGAAGAGGTAAACAGGAAAGAGAAATCATAAGAGACTTATTAAGGTTGAACTGTTTACATTCCTGCATGGAAAGATAATATTTATAACTCATGAGACCTTTGTCAGTATCAGGGTAGTTGGAGGGAAAAAATTATATGTATGTATATGTAGATAGATAGATAGATGGCACAGTGTGAGCTGAAGATTAAGGGGTCATATCTGGAGAATAAAATTAAGGGATGAGAGAGGATTATACTAGAAGAAGAAGAAAGGGAGAGGTAGAACAGGGTAAATTATCTCACACAAAAAAAACAGAAAATAAAAGGCTCTTACAGTGAATGGGAAACAGGGAAAGGTGAGAGGGAATGAGTGAATCTTGTTCTCACACCCCATCAGACAAAAAAGAAAAAGAAAACCTTTTAAACAAATATGAATAGTCAATCAAAACAAATTCATACATATGCCCTGTTCAAAATTTTGCTTATTAATAAGAGATGGGTAGCATTCTTCATAATTATGTTCTCCTGAATCATGGCTGATCATTGCATTGATCAGAGTTTTTAAGTCTTTTCAAATTGTTCACTTTTACAATTTTGTTATCAGTATAAATTCCTTTCCTGGTTCTGCACACTTCACTGTGCATCAGAACATACAAGTTTTTTCAAACCTCGGTGACACCATCTTTTTCACCATTCTTCACAGCACAACAGTTTTTCAGCATTTGTTTAGCTATTCCCCAATTAATAGGTACCTCCTTAGTTTCTTGTTAGTTGCCACCTCAAAGGAAGAGGAAGTCTATGAAATATTGTTGTTTGTCCTTCGTTCTCAAAGAGAACCATGGCATCAGGAAGGTGATGACATGAAATATAGGTGTTATTTAAAAAATAATATCAATTAAAATTTTTAAACAAAAAATAACACTACTTTTCTACGTTAGCTATGTCATTTATGTGGTTCAGCATGTGATTGATTATTGTTGTGTTCTTGGAATATTTGAAAAAATATATTGATCATTTGACTTTCTTTTTATGTTCCCACAATATGTCTTTTATATCTAGTTTTTTTAGTACTCCATTGAGCTCTGTAATTTCTTTCTTATTTCTTTTTGTTTGATTTATCAAATTCTGAGAGTTGAATATTTAAATCTTCCACCACTGTTGATGTTTGTCCATTTTTTTCTTGTCATATGATAAGGGTTTCTTTAATTTTATTGCAGAATTATTGCATACATATGTTTTAATGAATATGTTATCATTTCAATAGAATTTTTATCACAATAGGACATCTTTGTTTAACTCTTTTAATACTTTCTCATTTAAATCCAACTTTGTTCAAAATAATCAGAGCTACTCATGCTTTTTATGGATTTATTCTGAAATTTAAGAGCTTTAAATTGAAAACTTAAAATTTCTTATAACAAAATCCAATCATTAAAAGCATGAGTGGTACTAATAATTTTGAGCAAAATTAGATTTTTCTATTTCATCAATTCTATAATAATTTTTTCAATCTTATGGTTTAGTCTATATGTATTGTTAAAATGGTTTATATTTTCATCTATCCATATATTAGAAGGTAATATATATTTTATGATTATGATGTATATGTACAATAATTATTATTCCAATTAACAAACTATTGTAACATTTTTAATTTGTCTTCCCTAAGTAATAATGTCATTTTCTTTAACTTAGATTTTCCTTTTCATCAAAATTGGTCATGTTGCTTTGGAATTGTTCTGTCCCCAACTCTTTCGCCTCTTTGTACAAAGGCAACACTTTACATCTCTAGTCCTGGCTTTTTAAAAAAATCATCTACATACTTTTTTGGAACCTCATGTGCTTTTGCAAAAACAGTAATACTCAGGGTTCTGACATATGATTAGCAAACAATTTGTCTTTATTTCAGAAGTATGAGTTATTTTAAATACTTAGATTTTTTACTTTGAAGACTGACTATTGTGTGAAGACTTCCTTGGGGTACTCTGTGTTCTGAAAACTTTTTGAAGCTTAAATACTTTTCAAGTACTCATCTCTTGGCTCCGTATATCAAACTTTGGTGGGTAGCCATAATAATCCAGGTTCATGACATATGCTTCTTAATTTTTTCATATATTATATTCCAATTTTCACCTTCTTTGTGTCTGCTATAATCCTTATTTTTAGTTCTTAGTAATTTATTGATGGCTTTACTTTTGCAACATGAAGAATTTTTTTCCCTCTTATCTTCATAACACTGGAAGTTAATTATAACATGTCTGGAAGAGTTCAATATTGGGTTCTTCCTTCTTGGGATTCTGTGGTTTCTTTCTTTCTCTATATTTTTGTTAATTCTAGCATGTTTTCTTTGTCAATTTCATGTACTTATCTATACTTTCTGAGATGTCAATAGTTCTGAGATCATTACATCTTAACATCCTCCTGGTCTGTCACTGAAGTATGCATATTTTCCAATTCTTTTGGCAGTTCAGTAATTTTTTGAGCTCCTTTTACCAGTTTGTCTGTATTGTCTGTAATTCTGTTTTCCACTGAGTAAGACTGCTATTGATTGTTTCTATTGATTCTTTCAGGTTTTCTATTATTATATGTTCTATATCAGTTATTCTTAAAATCATTTCCTTTTGAACTTACTAATGGCTTTTAATTCTAGCTTTAGTCCTTCTATGATTTTTTTTTACTTACTACAAATTCTTCTTTCATTTGACCTTGTGAATTTTTTCCCAGTGTAATTTTTTGTATTTTTTTAAATGTACATTGTCCATTTAGGGATATCTGTTGAGATATCTTGCACTGTCTCACTTTCTGTATGTATTGCCTTTCTACATTGTCTGAATCAATTGTTCACTGTGTATGTTTATGTGTTTTGATGATATGAGGGTTGTTGTTTTCTAAGCTGTTTAATCTCATTAATGTTTAAATTTCATAGTTTGAGTTTTTTTAAAGGTATATGTGAGAAAGCTCACTTTCTTCAAATCTTTCCTTTTACCAGTATGATGAGAATACTTTTTCTTATATCCCCAATTCCATCAAACAATATGTTGGTACATAGATAATTTTGGATTCTTGGCTCATGCTTTATAATTTTGTACATGGTCACTTGTTTCTGGATATGCTCTAGGATTTTCATGTCTTTACTAAAATATAATGAATACATGAATGAATATATGATGAATGAGTGAATGGATTAAAAAAAATCATTTATTAAACACTTACTTTGTACCAGGGACTTTGCTAAGCCATAAGGGATACGCATATAAAAGTGAAGACAGGGCCTACCCTTAAGGAACTTAGATTCTAATAGGGGGAGATGACACATGGAAGTGGTGACCATGGAGGATTATTTTTGGTTTGGTATATAAATATACATATGTGTGTATGTATATATCTACATTCATGTACACGTATAATGCATATTTTATTCTCACTGCATATTTGTCATATATAGATAAGTGCACATAACATTCTTTGTTGTTCAGGCATGCCTGACTCTTCAAGAACTCTTTTGGGCTTTCTTGGCAAAGATACTAGAGTGGTTTGCTATTTCCTTCTCCAGCTCATTTTACAGATGAGGAAACTGAAGCGAATAAGGTTAAGTGACTTGTCCAGGGTCACACAGCTAGTAAGTATATACTCTTATTTGTATATGTAAATTACATTTTTTTTTTGCTTCTAAACCCTATTACAACAGCTTCCTAATTGGGCTCCTTGCCTCATCTCTCACCATTCCAGTTCACTCTACAAACTGCTTCAAAATAATTTTCCTTAAGTGCGAATATGATCAAGTGATTCCCTTATTCAACCAACTCTAGAGTAAATATAAACACACTGCTTAGCATTTAAAACCCTAAACAATCTATGTTCAACCTGTCTTTAAAACATTGTTGGACATTGATCCCTTTCCCACACAACAGCATCCAGTCAAATTGGTCTTCCCTTTTCCCCACATTCCATCTTCTATCCCTGTTCCCCCATCTCCATGCCTTTATACATGCTATCCCATATACCTGAAATACATTCCTCTATTTACTGACACATATAGTCTCTCTTTTCCTTTAAGATGTAACTCAAGCAACATCTTCTACATGAAGTCTTCCTGATCACCCACCTACTATTACGCTCCCTCTCAAACTAACTTGTTTTTAAGTACTTTGTATATATTTGCATTTATTAACATATATTTGTTGTGTGTGTATATATATGTATATATATACATACCTATATATATACACATACATATGTACACACACACATACACACATACATACAAACATAGTTCTTGTGACTCCAAGTCCAGTGTTCTTTATCCTAAATTGTTGTCTAACCAGAAGGGGAAAGAGACTTTCTTTTCTCTTCTTGAGTCTTGACTCTTGAATCTTCCTTCCTCCATCGTATAAAACCCAGCTTGTTAATTAAGATCTAAATGGATTTCTGGACATTAGTCTGCACGCATAATCCACATTGTTTCTAGGAGAATTAATGTTTGGTGAAAAGGAATGTAAAAGCATTTATTAAGCACCTGCTATGTATAAAGCACTGGGTTGTGTTGAAGATATAAATACAAAAGCAAGACAGTTCCTTCTCTCAAGGAGCTCATATTCCTATAGAAAATGGGTTCTGAATTCTAGATCCTTATCTTGAAGAATTCCAGGAGCACAACCCATTTGAACATAGCAGATTGATGCAATCAACCTCTATATCCTGACTAGTACTTGTCTTTTCTGTTTGGTTGGTTCACATCTCTTGTGAAAGAAGGATGACCATTTAAAGAGTACTGATGAGTTGTTGGTTGTTTTTTTTTTTAAAAACAAATACTTGCTTTTCATTTTTTTATGTGTTTCACTCAAAGGTTGTAAATCAGTTGGCAATTTCTAAACAAGCATATGGTGGTGTCATTTAATTAAGTGTAAAACTCTGTGCATTGTGAAATTCAATATACATGTGTTTTTAAACAACTTATTTTAAATAGAATGATTCACCATGGGAAAAAATGGACCACTTTCTCAACAAGACATAAACATTTTTATAATGCTTCCATGTAAAAGTAAAATGGTATCATGGAAAAGAAGCAGGAAGATAGGGGTTTAAGTCTTGCATCTGGCACATGTTAACTGTATTATTATGAATGTCTCTTCAAACTCTCAGTGCCAGACAGGTAACTCTCCAAAACTATATTACAGATAAGTTACCATTCTGTTTTGGTGGACAGACTTTCCAGCCTTAGAGTTTCCTACTTCAGTGAAATAATATTAGAAGAAAACCATATTTGCAATTAAAAGCAAGTTTCTGAGAAAGAAGAGCATAGAAATGGTAAAATATAAATCTGCTCTGTTCTTGCCACTCATTTGTAGCTCAATGTATCTAAAACTTTTTCCAAGTTAATGTCCATCTGATAGTCAATTTGTTAATGCTGGTCAATATACTTATCTTCCATCAAAGCAGGTGCTGTAGGGAAATTTAAAGGGAATAGAAGACAGACACTTCTGCCCTCAAAGCATGTGGCATGGTAATATCAAAACAAAGAAATATGAAAATACATTGTAAAAATAATAGCTCATATATAGAGAGTGCTTTAAGGCTTACAAATCATTTCTTTAGAGTAATATTAAAAGTGGTTAATGAAAAGAATAGAAAAATTATTCTATGAAGGGAGATGGCATAGCTCAAAAGTGGGAGTGGAAGTGAGTGGTTTATACAAGGCAAATGGCAACTATGTTTGTCTGGTTAGATTGAAGTGCTTGTGTTAGTATATTGAAGATAAAACTAAGTGGATAAGGGGGACAAGCTGGTGGCAGAGATTTGAATCTCATCATTTGTAGTGCTAATAGAATTTCAGAATCAAGTAAAAGCTATGTTAAATAACAGTACACATAGAGTAATGCTTGTGGAAAACAAATTAAAGTTAAGCTTAGCATCTCAAGATAGAGAGGTCAGCAAGGAGCTAGTTGTAGTAGTCAAGTATTATCCCAACTGAGCCCTTACCTACCTCTGCTCTATCCATACTCCTACTCAATTCTTGTTTCCTCCTCATTTTGCCATTCTCTTTACATATCCTTAATAAGATAGCCTATCTTTTCCAACTTTTGATTCGTGAACTAATGGAACTTTAGAATTGGTAGTCACTTTTATATCATCTAGCCCACCCCCACTCTCCTTATCTTATATTTAAGGAAATCAAGCCCTGGAAATTTCAAGTGACTTGCCCAAGGTCAAATGACTAGTAAGCAGTAGAACTGGGATTTGATTCAAAATCTTGAACCCAAGTACTTTGTCTCCAAGTCTGGTTTTCTTTCTGTATCACCATACTTTCCTGCCACAATCAGCAATCAGTTTATTGATTTTTTTGCTCTCTTCTAACATAACTTCCTTTTCGTACATGATGGCTGACAAGTTATCAAAGACAGAGTTAGTGTCAATATATTAGGCTACCTAGTGAAGATATTTTCCCCAGGTTTTTGAGTGGAGGTTAAGTGTGACACTCCTGAAAGGTAACTCATATTCTTCCTGTTATGGAGGCAATTTTAAATTCAATTCAACAAACCTTTATTAAGCACCTATTGTGTACAAGGCATTAGCTAGCCAGTGTATATGTAAAAACAAATAAAACACTCCTTACCCTCAAGTTTCTATTCTACTGAAGGGAAATGACATGTACTCAAGTGAATTCAAAGTATATACAGAATTATACAGAGTGACTTCAAAAGAAAGAGAACATTAATAGCTAGGGAGAGTCAGGAAAGACCTCGTATGAGAGGCAACACCTGAGACATGCTTTTAAGGAAGCTAGAGAGCCTATGAGGAAGGAGAGGAACAAATACATTCCAGACATGAGGGACCACTTCTTCAAAGGCACAGAACTGAGAGATGGAACATCTCATATAGGAAACAGCAAAGTAGAACAATTCTGATACAAAGGCTGCACACAGCTATGGAGTCATCACAAAGAGCACCATTTTTGTATTATCCTTTGGTAAGAGAAATTAACATGACTATTTGAACTAGAATGCTACAGTGTTAACAACATCTTCAGGGCATTGTATTTTAAACTCTATTTACTTATTGTTTAAAGCCATAACCATACATTACATAGTTAGGGATTGGCTCCCCCTGAACTTACATGGCTGCCTCTATAATGTAGAGGGATGAGTGAGTTATCAATGGTATTGGGAATACAATAGGAGCTCTCAATCTCTTACTTCAGTGATCATAAAATAAAAAAGAAATAAAGTCTACATATGTGCCTAAAGATCCTTTATTCTAGTGAATAAAAACATCTAACATCTAATTCTTCCTTTAGCTCTCATTTTTTAAAAAATTTCATTTCAACACAGACAGAGAAATGAGTTTAGTATTTGAAGGTCACATCTATTTGTGGCTGATTAATAGTACTTTTTGAAATCATTTGGTCCATCTTGACCTAATTTTTCCAGATCTCTCACTTTTTGTTTAGTTAGATGTTACATCCTAGATAAAAAATGAAAGAGGGAGGAGAGAAGGAGATAGGAGGAGTAGATTCACTGCATTTTGCATTATTGTAAGAAACCCCCCCCAGCTATTTCTGCTTTCCAGGACTATCCTTGTGTCCTAAAAATCATTCCAGCCAGGTAATTGGATGAAACGTTTTTTTCTTTCTTTGGCTTCTTTTTCTTCATTTTTTTACGTGATGAGAATAAAGGAGACTTCTATTTCTGTTTTGTGTTTTTTCAAATCCCAGGACTGGACATGTAATCAGTTATTCTGACCATGTGTCTTTATTAGAATTCAGCATGTCAGTCTGAGCCCTTAAAATCTGAGTCAGATGCCAGGAGGCAGCTGCATCAAACGGCATCTCCTATTTACCCAATAAATGATAAAGAATGTGCCCCTTCAAATAGCCCCATAATTCACAAAGAAAATATCATTTGCTCTCCTATGTGCTTTTATGGGAAGAAGGTTTCTCATTTCTGAAATTGTGATGCAGTAAACATTTCTGATGCTGCACGTATTAATCTATCAGCTTTTTTGACAGTGAGCTATCTTGCTGCTTAGACTGATAAACTAGGTTTATTCATAAGCAGAAAATGGATCCCAACTATACTCTACAGATCCTGCAAAAACACTTTTATTTGTGATCCTGTGGGCTTAAAAGTAAAAATAGATATGGCTATCACTTTATCTGGTTAGTTAATAGGCAGAAATGCTGTTGAGCTTTTCTTCATTTAATCTGTCCTCCAATACTAGAGGGATTTTTTAAACAACTAGCTTTTTCTTCATCTAGACTGCTGTAAAGCAAAGTGTATGGTGTTAAGGATGACAGAAATTTCTCTAATATCATGGACATTCAAGTATACTGTAGAGCTTGTGCACCACGCCTGAGTGTGTGTTCTGACTTTATTAACCTTTTCTCATCGATGGTTGTTGCAGTGCCACTGTTTGAGGTGTCTTTAACTGAGACATATTTTATATTTCTCTAATTGCAACACTATCTTGACAATGACAGTCACTGATTATAATTGCTCACACCACTTTCCCTCAGTATCTAAAAAACACGTTGTCAAGGCTGACAGTCTACTTTAACATTTAAAAAAAAATCATTGGTTCACCTGAAAAAATTTCCTCCTTTTTCACTTCTCTTCACCTCCCTGATCCTTTGGCTCTGCAAAACCTCTTTGCCTAAAGGTTCCCACTAGTCCTTCCAGAACAAATACTATACATTAGCTTTTATTTTCCTGTGTGTTCCACCATTCCCCCAGATCACAGGACTGGTTTGTCTTACAGTTTTGCACATATATTTATATTTTTGAAGCCATCCTTCAAATCAAAATGCATTCTATGAGAGGCTGGGACAAGGAAAGTGGTTGGAAATTTACCAAGACTTCAGTCTCTAAGACAAAAGATTTCCGTTCTGTAAGACTCGATAGTCTTCCTGTGAAAATTAATTAACAGACTAATTAATTGTCTGTGAAGCATACTCAAGAGAAAAAGTCAAATGCTTAGGAGTGATGATTATTGTATTTTGTGGGGTCTCTGTAGAAGAAATACAGTTTTTCTTCTATATACAAATAAGCAATTAAACCAAAAAATTTAAAAACCACTTAAGAAAAATTACTAAAGTTATTGAATTCTTCATCACCCACTGCTTAAGCTTTGACTTAGACTTTGGACAAAAGAGAAGACAGATCTGACAGCAAAAATTGTTGAAAATCTTTGTAATCCTCAGTTAATATGGGGTAATAAGCCAAGGAATTCAATCATCAATCATCTTTGTTATACATTTTCTCTATGCTCCACATTTCTTAAAATTTTTCTGATTTTTGAGGGACGGTTATATGATGCTGGCTTCAACATGGCACAATTCTAAATGCAATTGATATGTGGGATAGAAACTGGACCTGTGAGTGCATAGATGCAGGGAACTACTAATACAGATTGACACTTTCTCATCAACCTATAGTTTTTAAAGAGTCATTTAGGTCACTGAGTATTTCATGGATTTGCCCAGAGTCACATAGCCAGTATATGTTAGAAAAAAGACTTGAGATCTAGATATGAAGAGAGATATTGCAAGAAAATTTGAAGAACAAGGAATATATTACCTATCAGACTTATGAATCCATAGGTTTCCAAAGAGAGCAATACCACTCAAGCATTAGAAGGATGGGGAGAGTAAGCATAGTAGCTTTGGGTGCGATTGGGGGACATTGAATAAAAGAAAGGGGCAGTGGAAGCACAAGAAAAAAAGAGAAGATGAGAAAATTTTGAAAAACCATTCTTACATGTTTCATCCATTGTGTAATAGTATTAAAGTCATACTGATTATTTTCCAAATAAACTTGGTTATTGCAAATTAAAACTGATCAGTGGTCAAGTCTGCCAACAGATCTTAACAAGCAAGTGTTGGCAGGCAAGCATGTCATGCATTGTTGGGAAGTCCAGCGTGCATCAGCAGGAATATATGCATGTAATGACTTGTTTACAATATGATACTATATGGTTACATGACTCAATATTGTGTCATCAAAATTTCAATGCAGGAAAATATGCCACAAATTACAATAAATTATTAAATTTAAGATGTGTATTTTTATCAAGAACATTTTTATTAAAAAATTATTTAAGACATAAATAGAATTTAAAGTTAAAGTGGACTCACTATGCCTCAATCTCAGAAAGTTAGTTTATGGTTTTTTGTGCTTCTTTTTTTTAACATTAATTTAATTTTAGTTTTCAACATTCACTTCCATAAGCTTTTGAGTTTTAAATCTTCTCCCCCTCTCTCCCTACCTCCCTCCCTAAGATGGCGTGCAATCTGATATAGGCTCTACATTCCTATGAAACATATTTTCACATTGGTCATGTTGTAAAGAAGAATTAGAACCAACAGGAGGAACCACAAGAAAGAAGAAACAAAACAGAAGAGAAAAAAAAAAGAACAAATAATATGCTTTGATCTACATCCTAACTCCATAGTTCTTTCTCTGGATGTGGACAGCATTTTCCAGCATGAGACTTTTGGAGATGTCTTAGATCCTTGCATTGTTGAGAAGAGCTAAGTCTATCAAAGTTAGTAAGATGTGTTTTTTTTAATATTTCATTTTATTTTTTGAAATGACATACATTTTTTTAAAAAAAACATTAAAGAGTTAAAGAAAGTAGATTTCCAGTGAGGAGGCACTGAGTAATTTTTTTAAAAGGGGGCAGTAGGCAAGATAAATTTGGGAATCTCTGGGATAGATGAACAATCTATGAATAAATAAGAGATAGAGAGAAGCATGAAGTGCTTCATGGATAATTTCGATTACATTAAATTTTAAAAGTTTTGTACAAATAAAACAAATGTAGCTAAGATCAGAAGGAAGACAGAAAATTGAGAAGGAGGTGGAATTTTATAGACGGTTTCTCAGATAAAGGCCTCATATCTCAAATACTTAATGAACTTTGTCAAATCTATAAGAATGTTGTTCCTCAATTGATAAATGGTCAAAGGATATGAACAGGCAGTTTTGTGATGAAGAAATCAAAACAATTTATAGCCATATGAAAAAATGCTCTAAATCTTCATTTATTAGAGAAATACTACTTAACACAACCTTGAGATATCATTTTACACCGATCAGATTGGCTAAAATTATTGAAGTAGAAAGTGGCAAATGTTGGAGGGGATATGGACAAATTGGGACACTGATTCATTGTTGGTGGAATTGTGAACTGATCCAACCATTTTAGAGAGCAATCTGGAATTAAGCCCAAAGAATTATTAAACTGCTTCTACCCTTTGACTCAGCAATAGCACTAGTAGTCTACTTCCCAAGATTATTAGAGAAAAAGGAAAAGGCTCTATATATTCTAAAATATTTACAATAGCTCTCTTTGTGGTGGCAAAGAACTGGAAATTTCAGGGATCCCTGCTAATTGGGGAACGACTAAACAATTTGTGGTACATGATTATGGTGGCATGTTGCTGTGCTATAAGAAATGATGAGCTCCATGATTTTAGAAAAACATAGACAGACTTGCATGAAATAATGAAGGGTGAAATGAGCAGAAACAAGAAAATACCATATGTAGTAAAAACAATATTGTTTTAAGAGCAACTTTGAGTGACTAAATAATTTTTATTATTATAAATACCCAAATTAAATATAAAGGACCTATGAAGGAAGACACTATTTGCATCCAGAGAAAGAACTGATAAATAGATGCATAGCATGATTTCACATATATGTAATATATATACACACATACATATACTATAGACATATACATATACACATCTTTGTGTCTAATAGTAGCCATCTCTAGAGTAGGGGGAGGGAAGAAAAAAAGGGAAAAAAAGAAAGTCACATAATAACTTTAACATATATTTAAAAGAAATAGCAAATTATATATAATAGATTTGCAGTTCGATGTACAATCATCTTTTTTTCTATTTATGGAAATGCTTGTTTTATTTCTTAAGTTCAGAATAAAATATATAAAAAGAGAAAAACTATATAGTCATGGGGTCTTGGAATTTAGAGCTGGAAGGGGCCACAGAGATCATCCAGTCTAACCCCTAAGACCCAGGGGTTGTGTGAAGTATTTTGTACAAAATCCATATAGTTGGCAAGGGCCAGGTACAAGATTAGATATTGATATCTTCCTAAAACCTTGTAAAACGTATTTCTTCTTGTCATGTACATAGTAGACCTTTAATAAATCTTTGTTTTTGTTTAAAAAAAAGAGAAAAGAAAGAAAGAAAGACTATTTGGACCTGTCTTTCTTGCTCTTAGCCATTTCTGTTGCCACAACTGTCATAATTGCAATAAAAGAGAAAATGTAAGTGTTTTGGTACAGACACATTTGGCTCAACCCAATCTATTAAGTGGCTACTATGTGCTAAGCCTGGATATACAAAAACAAAAATGAAATGTCCCTGATCTCAAGGAACTTACATTCAATTAGAAGAGAAAATATGCATATAAGTATAGACAAAATAAATACAAGTTAGTTGAGGGAAGATATTTATCATCCATTCATTTGATGCCTTCATTTGACACTTTCATTCATCACCTACCACATGCAAGACACTATATAGAATCTTTAAGTAAGGAGTTCTTAACCTTTTTTATGTCATGTACTCAATGACAGTCTGATAAAGTCTATGGATCCTTTCTCAGAATGATGTTTTTAAATTCATAAAACAAAATACATAAAATTACAAAGGAAGCCAATTACATTGAATACAGTTATAAAATTGTTTTTTTAAAAGGTCACAGACCCCAGGTTAAGAACCTCTGTTTTAATTTTAAAAGTGACTAAAATATAGTATTGGCTTGCAAAATAACACAGAGAAAGAGAGACAGAGAGAAAGAAAGAGAGAGAGAGAGAGAGAGAGAGAGAGAGAGAGAGAGAGAGAGAGAAGAGAATGGGAAGTATATGCAACTAGATAGAAGTTGAATGTAAAGGTGTGTAAGAAAAATACAATCAAGATGATACAAGATGTTAGAGGTAACTTCCAGCTATAGACAGAAGGGCAAAGAAAGTTTCATGGAGGAGATGGCATTTGAGATGGTCTTAAAGAATAGATAGGATGTCAATAGACAGAAATCGAGATGAAGGCCTCCAGACACATAGAATGACATGGGAAAGGGTATAATACCTTACACTGATGTGGCACATTACAATTTGCAAAGTGCTTTACTCACAACAAACTTGTGAGATAGATTATTACTTTCATTTCATGACGAGGGGTATGATATATCAGTGAGTTACCCAAAGTTATATGGCTAGTAAGTTAGAGAAATGAGATACAAATTCAAGTCATCCTAACCTGAGCCTAACTTAGGCCATGAGACACTTATATAACTGTATAAGATTTAACTATTTAATACTTAATATTAAATCTTTAAAGGAAATTTACTAAATAATAAGATGGAAAGAATATTCAGTACAGATACTATGTTGGCATATAGTATTGGGTTGGCTCAAGTAATTGGAAAACTATGTCTCCTGGCCCAATTAAGTCTAAAAGACAGAAAGTTTCATTGCATTTTTATAGAAAAACTAGTCTAGTTGTCAGGGACTTTCCAGTCTTACTGCCATGGGTCCTAATAAGATTAGTAGTAGATGTTGCTCCCACCACACCAGTCTGCTCACTTCAAATTGATGTTCTTTCTATTATACCAACTGATTAGAGCACATAAAGTAGAGTACAAGATCTGAAGTAATGCTGGAATGATTGGTTAGAACCAGATTGTGGAGGACTTTACAAAATTGTTTTTATTTTATTTCAACCATGTTATGAATTATTCCTCTTCAGTTATTCTGTGGGCAGGGCAAATGGGCCTTCATGTTCCATGCAGTGCAAATGCTCATAGACATATTGGACCAGCCTCAGACCCCAGATTATATTTCACATTCCATCTGATCCTTCATCTTGCCATCTACTTACCATTGTTTCTTTCAGACTATAGGACTTCCTGAGACCATGCCCTGAGTGACTTAGAATCACTCTCCTGGGGCCTTGTCGTCTTGTGGTGAGTCAACCACACAATGCACACAGGCCTCTATATCCAGCCTCTATGGACCATGCTTCATATCTCAAAATAGAATACAAACTGCCTATCTCCTTGCCATCTATGACTACCATATTCTTACCACCCTCTATGGCTTTGCTTTCCACCTCTTACTATATGAACAGTAATCAAATCAAATCAGCCATTGCATATACTAGAAAAGGTCAGTCAATTGACACCCATGCCTCCATTCACAATACCTGTGACTTGCCACACCCAAAGCCTTTTTCCTGGCCTCCACTACCTTGTATGTATTTTCTCCTCCTACTGGTACTTAAGCTTCTTGAGGGCAGGGATTATGATGCTTTTGTAGTTATATTTCTAGAACTTAGCTCAGTGCTAAACACATAGTAGGCAACTAAATACTTTTTTATTAATTTATTCATGTATTCATCCATTCCTCATACCCAACATTCAATGTCCTTTCCCAATGCCTGGGCACAGTCTCTCTCCCATGGCTGGAATGTTCTCCTCCTCACTGCCCCTCAGAATTCCTAGTATCCCTTAAAAGCTTAGCTCAAGTGCCACATTCTAAGTGAAACCTTTCCTGATTCCTTCCCCTCCCACTAGTTCCTTTGTCTCCTATATTGTTTTGTATTTATTTTGTATATAAGTTGTATATATTATTTATGTATACCACCTGAAATATAAGTTCCTTGAAGGGTGAGACTGATCAATTTTATTCTGTCCTATGGTGGACAAAAGCTGATGGCTGCTCATTTTTTCCTAAATTGTAAACCTCAATTACCTTCATCACTGGCCTTCTACGCTCTTATTCCCAAGATGCTGAATGCTGCTGGAAAAAGTCACACAACTGAGCTTTTGGACTATATTGCAAATTTATACTATTTGATATTAACGTAGCTCTCACAGGTGTTAATCCCTTTACTCTTCCCTAATTCACTGTTCATCACACTCCTACAGTGTCAAATCCAAACCTTCTCTTCTCTCCTCAATCCATTTATTGTACCCCTTTTTCTTCCCTTTCAGGATACGACTTTGTCTCATATTTGACAGAGAAAATTGAAGTCATCAGTCAGGAGCTTCTTATTTTAGCCAGTTCTGTACCTAGAATACCCTTAATATCTTGCCCTATTCTCTGTTTTTGTTCCAGTATCAGAAGAAGAAAGAGGTCTTACTTAACAAGGGCAACCCCTTTATCAATACTATTATTCCCTATCCTCACATCTTAACCATAAGTTAAACCCATTAATCATCCTCTCTCATTTCTCTCTACCTACATCTCCTTTTCTACTGTTTTTGTACAAAATGTCAAGATCAATCCTCATCCTTTAAAATCTTCAATCTAACCCTGCCCTCCCCTCAAGTTATTATTTTATATCTTCCCTCCCTTTCGTTTCCAAAAATGTCTGCTTTTGTTGACTGAATTTCCTCACCTCCCAGTTACTTCTTAATCCCTGACATCTGGCTCTTGACCCCACCACTCAATTAGACTTGCACTCTCTGGGATTACCAGTGATTTCTTATTTGCTGACTCCAAAGGCCTTTTCTCGGTTCTTATCCTTCATGACTTCTCTGTAGTTTTTGATATTGTTGACCACTGCCTCCTCCCAGGTACACTCTTCAACCTGGTTTTTATGAAATTGTACTCTCTATTCCTCCTAAGTTCTTGAGGGATCCTTCTCAGAATCTTTTCTTCCATCAACATCCACATCTAATTCCCTTTTAGTGTTTATACCACCAGTATTCTTTCCTGGACCCACTTATTTTCACTCTCTACATTTTTTCTCTTGATCATCTCATGAGCCCCCATGGGTTTAATCATCATCTCTATGAATATGACTCTTCAAGTATAAAAATTCAGTCTTCATCTCTTTCCTGAGCTTCAGGTCCATATCTCCAACTGCCTTCTGGATATATCCATCTTACTGTCCTTTAAGATATCTCAAAATTAATGTCAAAAATAGTACTTATTACCATTCCACTTAAACCCACTTCTTTTTCCTAGTTTTGCTATTTCTGTCAAGGATATCACCATTCATCCAGAACCCAAGTTCACAGACTGGGAGTCATCCCTGACTCTTCCCATATCCCATATCTCCATATCCAATTAGTACCAAGTTCTCCACAACATTATTCACATCTACCCTCTTCTTTCAATTCACATAAACACTACCATAGCTCAAGTCCTCATCACCTCTCACCTAGACAATTGGAATAGCCTTCTAATTTGCCTGTCTGTAGCCAGCCTCTCCCCTACTCCAATCCAGTTGCAAAATTTATATTCCTAAAGCGTAGGTGTGAACATATCACTCTCTTGCTCAAGAAGTTTCAATATCTTTCTGTTGCCTCTAAGATAAAAGATAAACTGTCTTGTTTGGCATTTAAAAGCCTTCCACAGTCCAACTCCAATTTATATTTGTAGACTAATCTCATATTTTTCCAGCTCATGAATTCTATGTCCAGCCAAACTGACCTACTTCATCATACAGCATTCTATCTTCCACCTCTCTAATTCTGCTTTTTGCATAGCTTCTATCCTATCCCTGAAATGCTCTTCCTCCTCACCTCTGCCTTCATATCATAGGATCAGAGATTCAGAGATGAAAGAGCCCTTAGAAGCTATCTAACCCAGCTCTTTTATTTCACAAATAAGGGAACTGAATCTTGAGAGGTTAAATAACTTGCCTGAGGTCATACAGGGATTAAGTATCAGAAATGATATTTGAACCCAGGTCCTGAGATTCTAGAGCCATTGTTTTTATACTCTAATATGACTTGTACAATTCTTGGCTTCTTTCAAAGCTTAACTCAGGTGTCACCACTCTACTGGGGGCCTTTTCTGATAATCCTTGATTGTTGGTACTGTTTCCTCCTCTAAAATTACCTTTTATCTGTTCTGTTGTTGTTAATTGTCTTTCAAAAAATTATTTGTCTACTCAAAAAAAAATCAAACTGGAAGGCAAAGACTACATATGTTCTGTATGTGTTTTGTATATACTTATCTCTGGTATATATTTTTCCATAATAGAATGTAAGTTTCTTGAGTGTAGGATTTGTTTCAATCCTATCTTTTTGTTCTCTGCAACTAGCATAATACTTGGCACATAGTAGGTGCTCGGTAGAAATTTAATGAATAGACGGTTTCTGCATACAAGATGAGACAATGTCTGAACTAGGTTGATGACAATGGAAATGCAAAGTATAGCATGGACCTATGGAATCAACAGGATTTCTCTACGTGGCCAAGTTTTACTTAAAGAAGTGGTTAGTAAGTATGTATCATTTGTCCAGCCCTATTCTATACATTTTAGGGAATACTAATAAAATATGATATAGTTGCTATTCTCCAAATATTTCCAATCTATTGGATAGTGGGATGATGGGGATGGGAGAGGAACAAAATTTGAATGCATGAAATGATTAGGAAACAATATATATTAAGAATATAATTAAGTATTCAAATATTTGGTGAATAATAAGTATTATAGGAAGTCAGGAAGGGTAGAATTCACCTTAGACTGGACCTATCAGTGAAAGCTCCCTGAAGCAGCTGGGTCTTTAGCCGGCCCTTAAAGGACAGGTCAGTTTGAGATAGGTGGAGAGAAGGGAGAAGAGTATTCTGAGTGGAAAAGCATAACAGAGATCTGTAGTAAAGATTACCCAAATAACCAGACTGACCATTTTATGGTCTGTTTATTTTCATCATCTTAAACTACTCAATTGAATCAACTGTATGGCAGCCTGATGGAGTGCTTGGTGATTGACCTGCTATCAGATGATCCAGCTGGTTGACTATATTGATCCATACCATTTTTTTCTTCTTTTGTTTTTCTTTCTTTCTTCTTCTTTTTCAGAAACTTCTTGTTTATGTACAATCAAATATTTACAACACTTCATTAAAGAACTGATGATCCCATGGGAAAAGGAAAATCTAATGCCTCTTTGTCCCATACCCTGTTATCTTGGAAACCTCAAATTGGGCCCCTCTGACACTGGTAGCCTGTGTATTATTATGCCACACTCCTGCCCAGTTGTTAGTACATCCCTAAATATTGTGTAGAGGACTGGAAAACTTTTCTAATCCAAATTCTCACTCAATGTACTGAATAAGTAAGACTCCAAGCATGTGCCCCGAACTTGGCATACCATGTTTTTTGGTTACTCCCAAAACCCTGGATGTGCCTTGTCACTGCCACCTCTTACCCTAGCTTCCTTCAAAGCTTAGTTCATGTGCCACCTCCTATACAAAGGCTTTCTTGGACCCCCTAGCTGTTTGTGGTGTCTTTGTTCTCAAATAAAAATGGTTATGCTTATCTGTATGTAAGTTTTCTCTCTCCCAATAGAATGTAAGCTTCTTTTTTTTAAATTTTATTAATTTATTTTGATTTATCAACAATCACTTCCATATGCTTTTGAGTTGAAAATTTTTCTCCCCCTTCCTCCCCACCACCCTCCCCAAGATGGCGCACAATCTGATATAGGCTTTACATTTAGAATGTATGCTTCTTGAGGAGAGGGAGTATTTTTTTTTGGATCCTCCTAATACAGAACTCTGCATAGTTGGCACTTAATAAATGCTTGTTGATTTGCATTGGATTAATAACTCTTCCCAACCTCCCTCACAAGAATTTAAATTACAAAGTAAATACTCTAGTAATAAATATTTTTACAAGAGAGTGCCTGACAAAATATTTCCAAACCCTAACTACAGGGTTACTATATTGTAAATAACATTTGCTATAAGTTTCCAGTAGAATCAAATCATTTGAGCAGACTTTTTGAGTTCAACATGATAGCACTTCATCTGTCAGTACACTAGAAAAGTACATGGAATGTGTTGGTCTTAAATACTATATAAATATAGTGTTATTTTTAAAACACAGATATTATCACATTATAAATATTTCTTCATACTATTTGAATAGCTTTTGAGAGTTCATACGTGTTCATGTGAATGTTCCTGATTTTTTTATATTATCTAAATTTTTTTAGTGTAATTTATATATTTTCTTTCTGCTTACTCCTTGCCTCTTTGTATCTAGAAATAAACTTCTTTTAAATCAAGTATCTAATCTTTTCTTCTTTTTTTTTTTGCAATTGTCTTTCTCCAGTCTCTGTTGTCATTTTGTGACCTTTTCTTGAACACTCTAATCCTTTTAACCATAATTACTGCTTTCTCAGGCCATTCTTAACTTCGTGTCTCAGAGTAGTCAGATGGTGCAGTGGATAGATTGCTGAACCTGTAGTCAGTAACATCTGAATTCTAATCTACCCTCAGACATTTACTAACTGTGTGACTCTGGGCAAATCTCTTAACTTCTTCCTAACATGGTTTCCTGATGAGTAAAAGGGGGATAATAATAATAGTACCTACCTTCCAAGGTTAACAAGGTTGTGAGAATCAAATAACATAATACTTGTAAAGTGCTTTGCAAACCTTACAATGCTATATAAATGCTAGCTGTGATCATTATCACTATTATTATTATCTCTTCCCTAACATTCATATTTTTCTTCCTTTCTTCTTGCTGAGATAGAAGCCCACTTTTATTAGGCTTTCATTAACCTCCAGAACCACTGGAAAGAGTCTTAACAACATCAAGTCAAAAGTTGAAGGAGTTGAGCTTGTACAGAAAGTACTTTATCCCTAATTTCTTAAGATAGCTTCACTAGAGAAGTCAGGCAAGCCATATTCTTGTCCATTAAGGATGCTACTTCAAATCTCTTTTTTGAAGTTCACAGCTTTCAACTATAGGTTTAGTGAAAGCCTCGATATCCCCTTCAAATGCCTCTTCAATTCTATTCAAAGGTAAGGTTATTGTTATTGCTCTTGTTGCTGCTGTTGTTTTTGATGAGCGACTAATAAAAATTTGTGGAACTCCTGAAATCCTCACTAATCCTAAATATAAGTTATTATATAGACTTAGGTGGAGGGGAATAAATAGTTCTGAATATTTAAGGGAGGAAAGAATGGCTGTTTTGCTGGACTTTTTTGACAGCAGACTCTTAGTGAAAATCTGACACATTTCTTTAGAGCTATAACTAAGAATTCTAGAAATTAGGGTCAATTCAGTTGGGGGAAGGATGCAACTGGGGGAGTTTCTAAACCATGACTATACTTCTGACTATTTGAGGTACACCAGAGATGGAAATCTTGGGAAGTGAGGAGTTTAGGAACTGGGAAACCAGGGGAGTTGAAAGGGGGCAAGAGCTGGTAGGGAGAAGACTATGAGCTAGATGTTTAACTTACTGAGGAGGAAGGAGAATGACTTAGGAAACCATGGAAGACATAACCAAAGGTCTGGACAAGATGGAGTAGATTTTAAAGAAGTGGTTGCTGAGTGATGGTGGCAGGAGGGGAAAAGTTTGAAAGTCATAGTAGGAACTTGTATGTCAGGGGTTGTGAGAAAAGGAATAGCAAGCCTTAGACAGGATGCCAAGAAATATGGCATCCTTATGAGAAAGCTAGGTTTCATAAAAAATCAGAAATCGGAAGGAAGATGAAAGGAAGAACTCTAGGATGAAAGATATTTTGGAGTTTTTAATCTTTAAATAATAGAGGAATGTCTTAAAAGGCACAATGGAAAGGGAAGGTAGAAGAAGACAGAGACAAAGGAAGGCTTGGGATAAGCTGACTAGGAATGAGAATGTAAAAGAAGTGGCAAGAGAAAAGTGGCTTTTACTTAGACAGGAGACAGATCTGAATCATAGGAATTAGAGGAGCGGGAGATAGGAATTTGCTAGCCAAAGTACATGAGAAGTGCCCTGTATAGAGCAGTTAAATTAATTCCCAGGTGAGTCCTCTCAGCTGATCATAAGAGGGCTGGATGTGTGGTTCGTTTATTTGACAGGAAGCAAATAATAAATCATAATCATTGACAAATACTTTGACCTCTCCCTCAGCATAGGGCATTATGCTTGGTTCTAGGAACACCAAGGGAGAGGTGGGAGACAAAGTCTCCACTCTCAAAGAATTTACAGTGGAGAGAGAGTAGCAACCAGCATTTGGCACTCTTGCCACTGACCTCTCCATTGAATCTGTGCTGGTCCTGGGCATCCCATATGGCGTGAGCCCCAAAGTCAAGGGGATTTACAAGAAAGCAAATCTTCAGAGAGGATCATATCTGCCATGGGACCCACAATTAGCAGTGTGGGCCTGGATGAAGGAGCAGGGATATTTAGGTGGGCTGGAAGATGTTCCACTGGGGGAAGTAAGTATGCTCTCCTGGATGTTGATAACCTACTGCAAAATTCAAGCTACTCTGTACTAATTCTGGTTCTTTCTTTAAAAAAAAATTAAAAAAAACATTAAGCTTGGCACATTGGCTTCTTGGTTAGTGCCCTTGAACAGCACTTTCTAGCCGAAAGTTTTTCACTTGAATTACAATAATATTTTATTGATTTATTATGATTGTTCTTTGATTTTTTAAAAAGTTCTATCAATTTTACAGATTTTTCTTTGATTTTTCTGGTGATTCAAAATCTTTGGTGTTCTAGATTCAAAATAAATAGAATGAAAGAAGATAATTGAATCATTCTGCTATGATCAGAATTTGATTCAACTCAGTTTACCCCCAAAATCTTGAGGTTTTCAAGCAGAAATAATCTTTAAGAATCAAATACATCTCAGACAAATAGAAGTTGTCTTACTAATGATGAAAGTTTTGATTCTGAATGAAAATCTTGGAAAATGCTTACTTTTGGCTTTGGAATTATTTCTCTTGTTTATAATTAAAGATTTCTGTGGCTAACCACATTAAGGAAGTTGTTAAAAATTAAAGACTGGCATGGATCAGAGGTGTGGGCTTACTTTGTTTTTATTGCAATGTGTTGGGATGGCTTTAACCATCTTTAACCTCCCTTTAACACATGAGTAGCTGAATTGTTTATGTTTTAGTGATTATTACATTTAGGAATTATTACATCAATTTGTAATCTTATAAGTTTAACAACTCAATTCAGTTCAGTATGGTACCTGAACTTTAATTAGTTTCATATTCAGAGAACTAACACAAAGAAATTCTCTGACTTTAATTAGAACCTTAAAAGGTAAAGATTTGATTTTGAGATTTTTAATTCTTATGTAATGATGGAAAAACAAGCTATTCCTCTCTCCACACACACACACAAAATCTCACATGCTATTTGAGGAAACACTGTGATGGATCTTGGTAAAAATTGGGAAGGAGTAAGCATTGCTTCAGTGTTTACTTCAATTCAATAGACATTTATTAGCCTAGAGCAATGTACTAGGCATTGGAGGAAATAGAAAGTTCCTTTTCTCATGAAATTTCCAAGCTAGTAAGGGAATGTGACATGTGCATAGATAACCATAGATAACCCATATATATGTTCCTTAGAGAGGTGTAAACAAAGTCAGTTGAAAGGTGGGAAAAAGTCATTACTAAATTGGGAGGGGGTCAATATCTGGGAAGATATCTTGAAGGGGTTAGCATTTGGGAGGGGTTTCAAGAATAAGAATTCAGGTCAGGAGCACAGTATCATAGATTTAAAGCTGGCAGAGACCTTAGAGATTAAACTCATTAATCAAGCAACAATCATGTATTAAAATCCTGGGGTATGTGGGGTGTTCAGGGAGGACAAGCACCTCTCATGTGTGGGCTTACCAAGCTTTTTTTCAAGGCTATTCATCTACCTTTGGTGTCCACCTGTCACCTAGTTCTCACTTGAGCCTCCAACAAGCTGTAGCATGTGCAGCAGACACAGGTAAAACTGTATCAATAGACAGGCTAAAACAGGTTGAGGGTAACTGATGGTCTTCAAACCTGTCAGGGAGTTATGGGGATGTCTATCTCAAGCATGTGAAGACTTTCCCCAGTGGAATGGGCAGATGTGAACAATTTGTTCCAATGGTCATGAAGGCAACTGAAGCCAGGTACTGTGGGGCTCTTAGAGCTTGGTCATAAATCAAAGATGCCAAGGTCATCCACTGCATCCCAAGCCATCACCAGTCATCCTGACTTTTGTCTTGCCACTGAGCTTCAGTGACTCTAGAAGAGAGAGTGAGACTGACGACTTTGTGCAACTATGCCTCACTTAAATCGAATTCACATTCAAGTCAAGACATTATCCCACGATATCATAGGTCCTCTTTGAAAATGAAGGATGAACAACAACAATTAAAAACCTACTATATTCAATGCATTGCGCTAGGTTTGGGGGATACAAAGACAGAAATAAATCAGCCCTTCCCTTCCCATGGTTTCTACCTAGCCCCTACTAATGGAAGTTAGACAAGCTAGCTTGTCAGTAACAGTTTGGCCTCCATCCATCTCAGGGTTAAGGCAGCTCCCTAGGAGATCAAAACTGAAGACATTGAGGATTTCTGTTTGCCAGTAGACATTGTCTCTAATGCTATATTTCTAAACTATATGAATTTTAAGGAAAAAATATAATACCTAGCCCTGAAAAAACCATATTCTCTACCTTACAAAATAAGCTTCTACTCTTAGATAATATGTTCTTTTATTGTTTTATAAGTCTGTCACCATGTTAAATTAGTGGGCACAGTGAACTCCTTTAGATTAAAAGTTGTAAAGAAGGTGCCAACCTTGTTGGGAAGAACATGTTGTATCGAGCTGTAGTTCTCTATACCAGGAGTGTCAAACTCAGATATAAATGGCATATTGACTTAGAAAACTGCAAATTAACATTATCTATGTTTTACTGTGTTTTTATTTATTTTGTTAACCATTTCCCAATTATATTTTAATCCGGTTCTGGCCCCACTGGAGTACTGTTGGAAGCACAAGGGTCTGCTGGCTGGGAGTCTGACACCTTTGTTCCATACCAAAGAAAACGCAGGTCCAATCCCTATTTCTATCCCTGTAGAAATACCAGGTGATCAGATTTCTGGGAGCCAAGTTGGCAGAATAAGCAATAAATTGCCACAACTCTCCCATATTCACCTCCAAACAACCATAAAATAGTACCACAAAACAAATCCTGGAAAAGCAGAACCAGCAAAGAGATGGGATGAAACAATCTTTTAGCCCAATAAACTTGGAAGATCAGCAAGAGAAGTCTATCTCACTTGGGTAAAAGGGGAACACAGTTCAAGGCAGGAAGTGTCTCAAAAACCAGCAGCAAGTCTCACCTCAGCAAACCAGTGAGCCCAGTGCAGTGGAGCAGGCAAATGCCAACACCGAGACCAACCATGAGCTTCATCATAGAGAAGGGAATGAGTAGACTCCAGCTCTAAGAACTTCCATATGCTTCAGCATAATCCTGGGAAAACAGATAGCCAGTGGCTAGACTTTCACATGCTTCAGCATACCCTTGGAGAAATGCAGAAACACTCCACCATCCTTAGCACACGCCAGACACCAGCACTAGGAACCTGGCTCAGCACCAGGTAAGCTGCCAGACACCTATGGCCTCCAGCCATGCCAGCCACCCCACCACCACACCCCCTCAGTACAGCGCCAGACATGGGGGTCCCCCATGGGTTTCAGGGCAATCAGTGCAGCACCAGGTAAACACCCAGGGCCTGTAGCCCCTGACACAGGGAGCCTGAGACTGTGCCCCTTCCATCCCAGGAGCAGAGCTTAAATTTAAAAGAAAAAGGCCAGAAAAGATGAGCAAAAAACAATGGCGACATAAAAGAGAATCTGACCATAGGAAGTTACTATGGCAAAAGGGAAGATCAAGACACAAACTCAGAAGAGGACAACAATGTCAAAACATGTATGGGGCAAAGCCCCAAAGAAAAATGGGAAGTGGTCACAAGCCCAGAAAGAACTCATGGAAGAGCTCAAGAAGGTGTTTAAAAGTCATATAAGAGAGGTAGAAGAAAAATTTAGAAAAGAAGTGAGAGTGATGTAAGAGAATTACAAAGAAAAAAGTCAACAATTTTAAAAAATAACAATTACCTAAAAAGTAGAACTCACTAAATGGAAATGGAGATATAACATTCCATTGAAGAAAACAACTCCTTAAAAAGTACAATTGGCCAAATGGAAAAGTACAAAAGCTAAGTAAGGAAAATAACTCCTTAAAAGTTAGGATTGGGCAAGTGGGAGCCAACGACTGAAACATCAAGAACCAATCAGACAAATTCAAAAGAAGAAAATGTAAAACATCTCATTGGAAAAACAGATGACCTGGAAAATAGATCCAAGAGAGACAATGTCAGAATCATTGGACTACATGAAAGCCATAATGAAAAGGAGGATGTGGACAGCATTTTTCAAGATATTATAAAAGAAAACTGCCCTGATATCCTGGAACCGAAGGGCAAAATAGGCATTGAAAAAATCCACTCATCACCTCAGGAAAGAGATCCCAAAATAAAAACTTCAAGGAACATTATACTCAAATTACAAAACTATCAGGTCAAGGAAAAAATACTGCAAGTGGCCAGAAAGAAACATTTTAAATATCAAGGAACCGTAAGCAGGATTGCACAGGACCTAGCAGCTACAACATTAAAAGATCAGAGGTGATGGAATATGGTATTCTGGAAGGCAAAGGAGCTAGGACTGCAACCAAGAATCACCTACCTGGCAAAATTAAGCATAATACTTCAAGGGGAAAAAATGATCATTCAGTGAAATAGAAGGATTTCAAGCTTTCATGAGGAGACTAGAATTGAACAAAAAAAAATTGTCTTCAAAATCAAGACCCAAGAGAAGCCATAAAAAGTAAAAAAGGAAAATAAAATATAAGAGAGTCAATAAAGCTGAACTGTTTACATCCCTACATGGGAAGATGGTACTTGTAACTCTTTAAAATTGTACAATTAATAGTACAGCTGGAAGGAATAAACATAGATAGAGGGAGTGGGTATAAGGTGAATTTGAGGGAATGACATAAAAATAATTAAGGGATGAGAAAGAGGAGTACCCTGGATGCAGAAGGAAGGGAGAGGTGGAATGGAGTAAATTATTTCACATGAAAACACATAAAAAACCTATTACAGTGGAGGAAAAGATGGGAGGGTAGGTGATGGGCCTTGCTTGAACCATACCCTCATCAGTATTGGCTCAAAGAGGGAATAACATACACAATCAGTTGAAAATAGAAATCTATCTTACCCAATAGGAAAGTAGAAAGGGAAGAGATTAAATAAAGGGGGAGGGAGTGACTGACAGAAGAAAGGGAAGACTGGGGGAGGTGGTAGAAGAAGCAAAACACTGTTGAGGAGAGAAAGGGTAAAAGGAGAGAGAGGGGACAAACAGGAGGAAAAATGATGGGAAAGACATGGTTAGTAATCATAATTGTGAATGTGAATGGGATTAACTCTCCCATAAAATGGAAGCAAATAGCAAAGTGGATCAAAAACCAGAATCCTACAATATGTTGTTTACAAGAAATATGTCTGAAGCAGAGAGACACACACAGAGTAAAGGTAAGTGGTTGGAGCAGAATCTATTATGCTTCAGCTGAAGTAAAAAAAAAACAACAACCAGGGGTAGTAATCCTGATCTCAGACAAAGCAAAAGCAAAAATAGACCTAATTAAAAGAGATAAGGAAGGAAACTACATCTTGCCAAAAGGGCACCATAGACAATGAAGTAATATTAATACTAGACACATATGCACCAAATGGTATAGCATCCAAATTCTTAAAGGAAAAGTTAGGTGAGGTACAGGTTCATGACCAAACAAGAGATAGAGAGCATTATGAAATGTAAAATGGATCATTTTGATTATATTAAATCAAAAAGCTTTTGCACAAATAAGACCAACATTAGAAGGAAACCAGAAAGCCGGGAAACAATCTTTACAGCAAGTGCCTCTTTACAACAAGTGATAAAGGCCTCATATCTCAAATATATAGAGAACTGAATCAAATTTATAAGAATACAAGCCCCCCAGTTGGTAAATGGTCAAAGGATATGAACAGGAAGTTTTCAGATGAAGAAATCAAAGCTATTTATAGGCATATGAAAAAGTTCTCTAAATCACTTTTGATTAGAGAAATGCACATTAAAACAACTCTGGAGTACCATCTCACACCTGTCAGATTGGCTAATATGATAAAAAAGGAAAATGATAACTTGGAAATGATATGGGAAAATTGGGACACTAATGCACTGTTGGTGGAGTTGCAAACTGATCCAACCATTCTGGAGAGCAATTTGGAACTATGCCCAAAGAGCTATAAAATTGTTTGATCCAGCAATATCACTACTAGGTCTGTATCCCAAAGAAATAATAAAAAGGGGAAAAGGACCTACATGTGCGAAAATATTTGTAGCAACACTTTGCATGGTGGCAAAATATTGGAAGTTGAGGGGATGCCCATCAAATGGAGAGTGGATGAACAAGTTATGGTATATGAATGTAATGAAATACTATTGTGCAATAAGAAATGATGAACAGGTAGATTTCAGAAAAAACCTGGAAAGACTTCTATGAACTAATGCAAAGTGAAATGAGGAGAATCAGGAAAATATCATACAGAGTATCAGTAACATTGTGATGATCAGCTATGAATGACTCAGCTCTTCTCAGCAACACAGTGATCTAAGACAAGTACAAAGGACTCATGAAGGAAAATGCTATCCAAATCCAGAGAAAGAACTATGGAGTCTGAATGCAAATCGAAATATACTGTTTTCACTTTATTCTTTTTTGTTTTTTTCCCTTTTGATCTGTTTCTTCTTTTACAACTGTGACTGATATGGAAATCTGTTTTACATGATAGCAAATGTATAACTTATATCAAGTTGCCTACCATTTCAGAAAGAGAAGGGACAGAGAGAAGTAGAAAAATTTGGAACTCAACATCTTATAAAAATGAATGCTAAAAATTGTCTTGACATGTAATTGGGGAAAAATACTATTAAAAAAAAGAAAGAAAGAACCAGGTCATCACTTCAGCAGTTCTAGTGTCCAGGGAGGAATTATAAATACCTTTTAACTTAAGACTTTAGTAAATATTCAGGAGGTAGAACCAAAAGGTCAACACCAGATTCTTTCATCACTCATTTAATCTGAATGGCAAAAGGGAATCCTAATATATGTTAGGAGGTTGGAAGGTAGAAAAGTAAGACTAGAAGAATAAGGAGGATATGAACTAGCAAAAACCAGTTTTACTGGTATGGCCTCCACCTTATGCTAAAGCTAATAAACTCAAAGTTTTTTGGATGTCACAGAGTTAAGTTCCTTTTGTCCCTGCCCCTCATTCTCTATTCCTCATTCCAGGGCAAATAGGTGGCACAGCAGATCAAGAACCAGGCCTAGAGTCAGGAAGACCTGAGTACAAATCCGGCCTCAGACATTTACTAGTTGTGTGACCTTGGACAAGTCACTTAACCCTGTTTGCCTCAGTTTCCTCATATGTAAAATGAGCTGGAGAAGGAAATGGCAAACCACTCTAGTATCTTTGCCAAGAAAACCCCAAATGGTGACACAAAGAGTCAGGCATAACTGAAACAACTGAACAATAATAATAACAACAAAATGAAATGTAACTAAAATTTCTCATTCCTTATTAGGCAACTTAGAAAATACCCTCATTTATCTTGTTCCTTCTCTACTACTATCATCCTCTATGGGACAATGTCCTATTGCTGACAGCTAGCTCTTTATCTAAAACTATGTAAGTCTGAACCCCGAGGAGCTCTGGACCTTTGACTACAGTTCAAAAATTATTGCACTACTCTATGTTAGGAGTCACCCCATGGTGTGCTCCCCTTGCAATGAGAGCAAAGGACCACACACTGTTACCCACTGGTATTTTTTCTTCTCCTCCCCTAGTGAATAGTAATAAATCTTTAACTGTCAGCCCTACGTGGTGCTGCTGCTTTTCATCTGAACTCTCATGCACCACACCGAGTCCTTTTATTTCTCTACTACCTGTGTGACCTAGAAAGTTACTTCTCTTCTGTGGGTCTCATTGTCTTCCTCCAAAAGAATGGGGCTGGACTACCTCTCTAAGGTCTCTTCCAGCTCTAAACCTACAATCCTATGATCACATTATTGTACTACACAGAGGCTCACAGTAGACATTTGTAGAAGCTGCCCACCTAAAGTAACTGTTCACAGCACCCTTATCCCATATATATCCCAAACAAGATGTCAGAAACACTGAATGATTTAATCAAACAAATTCTACCAGTGTCTCTATTCAATGCATCTCATTGCACAAACTAAATTGATGTTTTATATACATACAGATTTTTCTTTCTGTCAATGTCCCTGCACAATGAGGATATAACAGATATTCTACTCATTTACACTGTTGGAGAATACGCTTGTATAGGTTAAGAGTAATCTCTAGATTCATGGTTCATCTTGAAGTAGTCATCATTAACTTAAATTTGAACAGTCAGGTAGAGTTCTATCTGCCTCAGGAAGAAGCATCATCTTGGAAACTGTCACATAAAACATTCTTTCCTTTTGGCAAATTTTAGAAATTTGTACTCTGGGCACTTCTAGTATCCAGGCCCTCAAACAGTATATACCAACCCTAATTCCGTTAGATATTTCTCTGCTTAGCCTATAATTTGTCTAGTAAGTTCCTGGGAAAATAGAGTTGTTAGAGGTGCTATTTAATCTTTTTTTTTTGACCAATAATTCAGTCTTGACACTTCCTGATTTCCTTTAAATTCCAAAGCAGAAATATTTTCCTCAATGAGTAAAAACTTAAGCCCTATAGGAATAGACTTTTTCATTTACCAGACTGATTTCCCTGACCTGTAATTTCCCTTGTCTGAGTCCTCATGTTGCCATAGATAGCACTTGAGGTCTTTTTGCCTATATTTTGACAGACAGTTCTTTCTGCCCAGCCATTTCCCATTAATAAAATTTCTCCCAGTCTCAGATTGAGACTAATATTTCTGTAGCAGGTGCTAGAAATTTCCCTTTTCTCCCTTCTCCAATTTAAGGGGTGGGGGACAGAATAAATGGTGTCCTCCTGGTACAATATGTGCTAATTTGTGAAACTGATAATTGCTGGACATTGGAGAAAAAAAAGATGAAGAAAAAGGGGAGTAGGAGCACCTAGAGAGAGAAAAAGGGTACTATATGTTTTGGTCTCAACCTGTGTAGGGGTAATTGGACTGAAGGGATGGAGAATTCAAGAGCCTGATCCTCACTCTACCTATAAAACTGCGCAGAACAGCAGGAAGGGTAAGAAAGAGAGAATTACCTTTCCTACCCCCTTCACCTCCTCCTTGGACCAGGAAAGAGCATCAAGTGAAGATAGGACATAGAAGAGGCCTCTACCAGAAAAGTCCTCATATTTTGGATTGTAAATGATTCTGAGGGTTTACATATTTACAGCTAGCAGTGTCCTGTCCATGTTTACTTAACTGAACTGAATGAATGCTTGTTCAAGGGTCTCTGTTTTGCCTGCTTCCTTCTTTTAATAAATCTTTTCTCTAATACTATGAGCTATATGCCTTCAAATGGGGAATCAGTTTCACCATACTGGAGTAGAGTATTAAGCATACATTTCCCTGGGCTTCCTGATTGAGTGCTAAAAGAAAAAAGTAATGAAAAATTCCCCCAGTAAAGGGTTTTTAACTGTCTTTGTATCATAGATCTCTTTGGCAGGCTGGTGAACTCTTCTCCGAATAAATTTTTAAATGAATAAAATAAACCACATCGGATTAAAATGAAACCAATTAATTAGAATATGGTTATCAAAATATTTTAAAAAACAAATACATGGATCCAAGGTTAAGAATCCCCATTCTAAAGAGTACTTGAATATTTCCCATTTTGAGCCTCCCAATTTTGAGTACCCCTTTGAGTACTGATTATGGGTTTTGGGTTTTGTTTGTTTGTTTGACATGTTTTCAATTTTACTTTGCTAGATGTACATGGAGCCTTTTGCAAAAATAGGAACCTTTCTTCCCACAGTCTATGAGAAACAGGCCTAGTACCTATGTCTGGTACTAGATTGAACTGGTATGCTGTAACATTGACAACATACTGGTCAAGTAAAGTGATCATCGGGGCAGCTAGATGGCTCAGTGTATAGCGTACTGGCTCTGAAGTCAGGAGTACCTGAGTTCAAATCCAGCCTCAGACTAAACGCTTAACACTTACTAGCTGTGTGACCCTGGGCAAATCACTTAACCCCAACTGCCAAAAAAAATAAATAAAAAAGTAAGGTGATCCTTTTTACTTGTCACTTGTTGCATTGGTGCCCTCCTTTAGTAAACTAGAGTTGGATGCTTTGGAGTGAAAACTCAGGGAATAACATCTGAGTAGTTAAACTCTGAAAGCATAAAGATAGCAGATATTGTCAAAAGCTGTACTAAGAGTATGATCTGGCTCTCTGAGGCTACCTGTAGGAAGTGTATCAAAGCAGGGAGAAAGTGGGCCTATAGGCTAGTGTTCCTAACAGATTCCTATCCTGTGATCACCGAGCTGAGTGTGTTGACAGGAGGCAGAGCAAGACAGCCACATAAAACCTCATTATTAGAGAACCAGGTAGCTCTGGGGTATCTGATTACCTGGGTATCTATGAGTGCATTCCTCCATATTATGTGTGACCCCGGAAAATTCTTGTACATTGGATAGTACCACACGGTGTCTGAAGTCTTTGATATAGCATACAACAAAGAACTAGGCAATGAGGATGCTGTGTCATGTGGTAACATCTATATACTTGATAATACTTCCTAAATCCCTTTTTCATTCACTCCTGTTTGAATTTATCACTGGTCATGGGATTCTAACAAGAATTAAAATTGTGTTTCTTCAGTAGTGATTATAGACCAACAGGGGCCCCATAAAGAGATCCTTTCCTCCTAGGTAAGCCAAATTTATAATATACCACTATGGGTTGTCAGGAGTTATTTCAGCTCCAGGGCAGGACACATAGGACTCATAATAGGAAGGAAGAACACCATAACTAGACATTTGGGAAGTAGAGATACAAAAGTTAACAAATCCTGAAATGACCTGTTCTCAGAAAATATGCCTCAAGGTATAAATTCTGAAATAACTTGTAGCATGCTATGGTTTTTCTAGCATAAGTAACCAGCGGTGGTTGGAGCTTCTCTACTAGTTTCTATGATCTACAACTGTTTGCACCATGACTTGGTTAGATGGGCACACCAGCTTGTCGCAGGAGTCTTCAGAAGCAACAGGTTGGTCTCTAAGAGGGTTTCTTTTCTGGCAGCATCAAAGTTGCTGGGGATGGGGAAGCGAAATGAGGAAGACATGAGGTATACCATTATCAATATCAAGGTCAGAGACCTCATTACTATTATCGACATTAAACTCTGGGTGCTTGTAGTTTAGTGACCCAGGGCTGTCCTTGAATAAGGACAGTTGGAAAAGTACATCATTAGCTGTACTTAATAATCAAAATGCTCATTTTTTGATCCTACTTAACAATGCTACTAAGGTCTTAATTTAACTTCGGTTGGTCAGTTTCCATCTTTTCTGATGTCAAACCACTTGTTCTTGCTAATTAATCAGAAGGCACTGCATTTTTATATTTTTAACAAATGAGTTTTAAACTCAATGAAACTCTTTGGAAAATTTTTAAACAGGTTAGATAATTGTTTCCAAGTCTGTAAAGTGTGCAGATATGAGAGTTTTTATACATGACACATTGGTTATTTTCAGCACCCCCAGAGAGGCGAAAGCATATAGGAATGGTTAATAATGTCACATGATATGGAAGTAAGGATTAAGAAAAATGCATCAGATCTGGCAGTTAAAGATACTTTGAATGTACAAGTTTAATTTGATTAAGGAGTCAAGGATAAAGAGGGGTTTGAGAACTTAGGGGACTAGATGGATAGTGGGAGCCTCTCCAAGAAAAGAGAATTTCAGAATGGCAGGAGTTGACAAGAGAAACAACATGATGAGATTTGCAATGCAGATACCAATCTATCCATGTCTTTTCACCCTGCTCCGTTTACCCTGTCCCATTAAGAAGCTACTAAGGATTGGAGCTCCTACTCAGCAGGCACTGCCCAGGTTATAAATCCCTTCACTACTTCAGTTACATACTGACCTAGTGGCAAGCATGAGTACACTGAGGAGGAAAACATTTTACCTATGTAGCTGCTGGCTGTGGGTGCCCAAGTAATGATTAAATTATAACCACCCTGACCCAAAGATTGCTATAGAAAGGGAAAGACTACAATTGAGGACAGAAGCAGAAGAACATAGAGTGAGGGACTGTTGCTTGTTAACATGTGAAGGGAGTGGTATAGTTGTGTGAAGACAAGCCTTATCCATGGTTGACTATCTCAGCAAGTGTGGAGTATGACCTATTTTCTGACATTTTGATTGATTACCCTTGCAGTCAAGTCATGGCCCATTGGGAAGTCCCAAATAGCACTCAGGAGACCTTCTCTCCAAATCTAGATGAATATCCAGTATTCCTGATCTTAATCAAATCCATAGACTCCTTTCTCACTCACATATTCCCTAAGAAACTCACTCCTATCTCCCAATTGCAAGACATTTCTTCATATCTTAAGAATCCCATTTCAGTTTTTCAAGCTAAACACAATTACTTCACGTTTTCTGGTTACACTATTCAGAGAACCAAAATATCAGTCACCCTGTTTAAATGAAGGCAACTAATGCCACAGAGGAAATAATGACTGGCCAAGATTTTCAGTCATGATTCTTGAGCCTATATAAAAATCAAGGTATCCAGCAATTAGGTAGTCCATTAACTCAATCCAGAATTGGCGAAGGAATACAACTTGAGAGGAAGTTGCTCTTGGTAGGAAGGAGGGAATTTCTACCTCCTCTCCGTTCCCTTAGAAGGAGGAAGAGAATTTCTACCTTCTCCTCATTCCCCATCAGCCATGCAGCTTCAAAGAAGAGGTACTTAACCAAAAAGAAACACCACATCCAGCAAGGAGCAGAAACAGCATCTACAAAGAGGTAATCACTCCAGGGAGGAAACAGCTTCAAAGAAGTAGGACCCTTAGCAGGAGAGAAGAGAGCTGACAATTGAGAGTTGGGTTGTATTTCTGAATCATGTGACCAATAAGATTAGATGTTTTCTCCATTCCCCACTAACTCTCAAAAAAATAAAATAGAAAAGGAATTATGTGCCAGAGGTAGAACAATAACAGCTGTTCCTGAGGGATGAGAAAGCAAGAAGCTCAACAAGGTAACAGCCTTATGAATTTACAGTGAATGATAATAATCCCTACCTTGATCACTCAACACATTCTTCCCCACTAGCCTACAGGCTCTGGCAGGGATCCAAACTGTTCCAGGAGCTTTGGCTTTGGGATCCGCTCAGGGATGCACTCTCTGCTAACATTCCGTACCCCTAACCTTCCCTCGGCATCCAACTACAATAGCCAGAGTGCCTCAACTCTGTCCAGCCATCTGCAGAAGGGGATACATTCTGCATGGGAACCACAAGGAGGCAAAAAACTCTGCCCTGAAACACACATACCACCCTCCTTGAAGCCTGCAGGAAAGGGCAGACATGGACTCAGACCATCTAGAGAACTAAAGAAAAGAGGAATCTAGGATAAGATGCCTGTGTGAGGGGTCACAGCAGGGGCGATGGGGATCTGGCACCCCAGCTTGGGATAGTCCTATTCTCCCATTAATTACTTGGAATAAGGACTAAGCCCCTTGAAAAGTAAGTTTCTCAATTTGAGAGGAATTTGAGACAATTTTGAGGTGTAGTCCTGGGCTAAATCCAATAACAAAGGGGGAGAAGTCAGAAAGAGAGCAACAGGGACATATAATGCGAAAGACTAAGACCACCAGGGGGTCTCTTCAAGAGGAAATTTAGTTTAAAACCTAGAGCATCAGCAGATAACTTAAAAGGATAGGTACTAAAAATTGTAAGGAAAGTGAGTAATGACGTCTAAAAAAATTTTAAATGTCCCTAAACAAATATTGAAAGACAAAGTAAATTGAACCAACACCTGATGAAACAAAGAACCCTGTAGATACCTAAGAGGACAAGGAATTTTATAAGGATGTTCGAGAATTGTTTAAGAGGGAATAATAATCTTGACAGTAGTTACATCGTAACAAAGGGCAGGATTTATGGCCTATAGAGAAAAAATGAATAATGGAACAAAAAACAATACCACTTGAATTAGTGTGGATAAATCTCTTCAAAGAAGGGAAAATGAGAACAATAGATTTGGAAAACAAATTTACTAAAGTGAAGGACAATTTAGAGGAAAAGAAGCAAAAAGCAATAACATTAAAAAGAATATATGATTTTTATATAAGCAATACACATTGATCTCAAAAACAGGATGTGCAGTGATAACTTAAGGATCATAGGCCTACCAGAAGAAAACAAGTCAAAAAACTCTGAACACTTAAATATAAGAAATAACATAAGAAAACTGCTTACAACTTTTAAATGCAAGAAATAAAGCAATAATCAAAATAATTGACAGATCACTTCCAGCAAAAAAAAAAGAAAAAAATTATCTTCAAGTAGTAAATGGTCAAATATAACAATCCAATGAAGACAAGAAATTCTGCAAGCAACCAGGAGAAAGATTTTAAAATGTAAAAGAAAGAAATTTTTACTGTAAGACTATTCTGCACCCACCAGGAACCACATAAGGAAATAGAATAACATATTCCAAAAAAGCAAAAAAGATCAAGATGCAGCCTAAAATGACATACTCTGCAAATCTGAGCATAACCATCAGTGAAAAAAAATGAATATTCTACAAGAGATGCTTCTGAAGCATTCCTGCCCCAAGACCCAGATGTGACCACATTATTTGACTTGAAAAACAACCCCCAAAAATAGAAATACAAGAAAAATAAATACAACTACCAAAGAAAACACAAGTAATTAAATTACTACATCTCTGGAGACTATGAAATCACTAAAAAGCCTTCCATAAAAAAATCCCTTTTTAAAAAATAACAATACAGGCACAGAAGAGGATGAAGTATTCCCTATGAGCCTTGTTTGTGTACCTTATTGCATTCTAAATCATTTCTACTCTTCCCACAGATGCTGTGTGTATTTGTGAAGAGAGCACCCAAGATTTCAGTGGTGGGGAAGCAGGAAATATTTTGTTTCATTATTCTTACTATGTCAACATAGCAAATTCTTTTGCTAAGAACTAATTTTATCTAGTTGAGTGGACCTACACTACCTGTGATGAATAGTACACCATCTTCATTATCAGGCAGGATGCTGTGTTAAATAGCAGTAAAAAATAGACAAGGGACAAACTGTTAAACACAACAATACTTTATTTCTGCAAGACTATTTTGGGTCAGTTCCACTTTGAATCACTACAGTATGTAGACTATAGGAACTCAAAGACTACAAAGCTTACATTGAATCACAGTGCCCCCTGGCCTTCATAACAGAAAAGCCAAAATCTTGGTATGGTTACTTCATTCATTTTTAGAAGTTTTCTGCTAATTTAGTCTTATTTCTATAATAGCAATTTGTAGTTAAGTAAATGAAGACTTTATGGATTTCGTGAATTACCAAAAAAAAATTGATGAGTTTTTAGACATAATTAAGCTTTTAAAAAATGTAGAGCTTGGAGATCCTTAGATCATTTGTTCTATGTTGGCTTGAAGAATGTTCTGACATTTAAGAAGCAACATAATATAGTAGATAAGGGAGGCAGTCAGGAAGGTACATGCTTTGGCTCACTCTTCAGGAGTCAAGCAACATGCTATACATCTGCCCTTCAGAGTTCTAGGGTAACCTAAAGAGCTTAGGCTTCTCTATTGCCATCAGCTCAAGTCCACAATGGCCATGTTCTCCTCGTATTGTTAGTTACCATTAATTACATGTACCCAATTTGATTTAATAATGTAACATCAACTAGCTTTTTTGAAGTGATATTTATTTCAAAGAACAAAGTAGAGACATTTCTCCTTAACACCTCCAGGAAACTTCCTTCCATATACCACTTCGGTCTCTGGGGAGAGTAGGCTCACCTTCCTGCATAGCATTGGTCTCATAAAGTTTATATCCAAAGAAGGCATCTCTGCCAAATGAGTCCTTGTCTCAGTTATTACTTGGCTAGGGTCCCAAAGTTCACTCCTTCATCCCGGGGGCATTGTTCATGCACTGGTTCTGGAACTCAGACTCTGGCATGCCAAGATGCCAATGTCCTCCTGACTTTTCAAACTTACAAGGTCAGAGGCTTCAACACCCTTCATTTAAGTAGAGGAAGAAGAGATAGAGATTTCACATATAGATGCCCTTTAACAGTCATATTGCCTCAGAAAGGAGAAGGAAGGCTCCCTTATGGCACTGGCTTCACCAAAGACTACAAGCAAAGGAATCACCAAATGAGGCTAAGAGACAATGCCAAAAGTTAACAGGCCTTTTTGAATATATTTGCAATTATTCAACAAGCCTCCTCTTTAGCATACGGTTAGCCAACCAGAACCAGTTACACAATGACCATGCACTTCAATTCCACATCATTATGAATCTCCCACAAGCAAGTTGCCTAGGTTTCTTAGATTTCCTCATCTGGAGAGATGTCAGCTGAGGTACTCTGTGCATCTGTCAGATCTCCATTAAAACAACCGAGGTTCAAATCATGCTTCAGATATTCACTAGGAGTGTGACTGTGGTCTTCCAGAGCTATATTTCAAGAAATCATAAATGACCAACAGGCTTTGACAAATACCATTGGGATTCAAATGGAACTTCTTGACTATGCCTTGAAACTTAAATCATTCTGGCTCTCATTGATTGGCTAATAATAGACTGAGCCTGAGTTTTACTTTCTCAGTGTTTGGGTTTTGATGGCTCAGAGTAAGTGTGTAGCAATTGTTTATATTCTGGCCAGAAACTCTGAGGGTCTTCCCCTCCCTGACTGATTCTTTTTATTTTTATTTTTTTAGGCAATTACGGTTAAGTGACTTGCCCAGGGTCACACAGCTAGTAAGTGTCAAGTGTTTGGTCTGAGGGCAGATTTGAACTCAGGTCCTCCTGACTTCAGGGCCGGTACTCTATCCACTGCGCCACCTAGCTGCCCCCTGACTGATTCTTTTGTGAAGACAAAGCAGGCCATCTTTTACCTCAATTCTTACCTAGCCTTAAACAGCCGAATGGATGTTGCCTCAGACTTTTGGCTTTAATGGCCAAGGTCTCCCACTGTATCCTGGGCCATCACCATTTATCCTGACCTATGTCTTGCCACTCGACTCTGATGGGTCTGGAAGAGAGAGTGGGGCTGATGACTTTGCACAGCTCTGCCTCACTTAAATCCAGTCCATTTGCAAATCAAGACATCAGCCTCTTGGTGTCACTGGTCCTCTTCGAGAAGAAAGATGAACAACAACAATGACGATGACTATAGACTAGAAATTGTATTGCTCTGGGCTTCAACTCACCCCTAATGTCTTTTCCAGTTCTAAACATATGATCCCCAATTTGGATTTATTTTTTTTTTGTTCTATATTGTTTTAGTATAGGGAAGCTCTGGTAAGATATTAATGTAGATCAGCAGCTTTTCTGCAACTTATAGCCTTAGAGAGCTGCCTAGAGCACCAAGTAATTAAGTGATCTGCCCGTGGTCATATGATCAGAAGCAAAACTTGAACTCAGGTCTGCCCAATTCTGTGTCCAGCCTTCTATTAACTCTGCCATGTTGCCCTTCATTGACTTTATTAAGTAAAAAAACTTCACTTAAGAATTATAATGTTGATTACCACATTCCTATCTATGGAATATATCTCATTAGTTATCCAAAACCATGGCAAACAAACAAACAAACAAAAAAAAAATCTTAAAGCTAGAAGCGACTTTGGGATTATTTAGTCAAAGCCTATAATTTTAAGTCAAAAAGCTGAAGTTTGGAAGAGGAAAATCATTTACTCAATCATTGCTATAAAGTGATAATGTTAAGTCCCAGGTTTCATGATTCACAATACAGTGTTCTTTCAATTACAACATGCTGATACTCAAGTTCTTTCTTAAAATTAAAGTTTATTTCTTGAGGGTGAGATTCCATTTAGGAAATTATATCTTTCTTTATCCCTTCAGTATTGTTTACCAATATAGCTAAGCTTCTTTCTTGATAGATATTTTTGGAAAAATAGGACTATTACATATAGGACATTCAAGTTTGGTGTACAAGATCATAAAAAAAGAGGAAATTTCAAAATGCTTTATGACTATTATTGACTTTTATTAGGAAAAAAATTTTAGTCAAGTGGAGTTTGAAAGTTTGGGAAATTAATTAGTAATTAAATGCCTCAAATAATTTATAAATATGCAAAAATCAATGACTAACATAGGTATGCCTTGCTTATGAAATGAGTGTTCCTAAATCAACTGTGACTAAATCAAGTTTGTAACTCAATCATATTTTATATACATTAGCAAAGCCTTCTATTTAAAATAATCTATAGTGAAAACTTTCTTTCAGTGGAGACAAAAGAAACAAGAAAATAACCAACTGGAATCAATTTTTCTTGTAAATATGTATAATTGAGCTGGCTTACCATATGTTAGTTGAGCACTTAGGAACTTTGGAGACGATGAATACCCTGGCTACTTCCAGCAATACCATGAGTAAATTGATTCTAAAAGACTCAGGTACTTTGGGGCTGATAAAGCAATCCCCTTATTGGTAACTGAGTAGAAAAAAGCCACTGATTCAGTGGAAGGCTAAGTGGGAATGCCTTACACAGGGCTATCTCTTCTCTACTTGGCTATAGATCATGTGAGCTCTGTTCCACCATACCCTTGGAGGAGTAGGAGGTGAAGGCAGAAATAGGGCTGCTCTATTATGGCAACAAAAGCAGGGCCTTGGCCAGATGATATGAGGCCCTGAGGTCCCTGGCTGTCTTTTCCTCTTTTTTTTTCTTTCCTTTTCTGGAGCATAGATGACTGAACAGAGCTCTTGAGAGAGATGAATCCGATCTAGAGAGTTGGGAAATCCTGGGTCAGAACCAACTTGCAGCAAGCAATTTCTGCATCAAAGAGGAAAGTACCAACAAGTGAAGGAACTCAATTCCTGGCCTGGCTTCCCAGAAGAAATGTACTTTGAAGGGAACAAGTGTAGAGTTGAGGTGAAATGTGAAATGCCTATTCAGCAGTCAAATAAACTGCTTCATGTCTTGATGTTTAAAGTCTCAAACTCCTAGGAAAATATAATAGCAGTTAACACTGCTGCTTGTTTAAAATTTTTCTTGTCAGTGCACACTTGTAAAAGCCTTTTGTGTTTAGCATTTTACTTGTGTAGAGGAAATAAATACCTGCACCCTACTCAGTTCATACTGTACATTGCATGCCTTTCTACATTTACCCAGAGCATTGGGGTGAGAAAATCCAAAGTCTAGGTCTGTTTTGGCAGTTATACTCTCAGGTATTTTATACTGTCTACAATCATTTTCAATGAACTAAAACAATATTGAATAATATTGGTGATATAATGTAGTTTCCATGTTTATCTCTTTTAACTAAATCTATTTTAGCTTCAACTTTGTCTGAGATCATTATTTCTACCCATTTTTTTTACATTAGCCGAAGCATAATAAATTCTACTCCAGCCCTTTATTTTAAGTTCGTGTGTATCTTTCATTTTTATTGTACCTTATAAGTAACATATTTTCAAATTCAGATTTTAAATGCATTCTGCTATCTGTTTCCAGCTTATGGGTAAATTCATCCCATTCACATTCAAAGTTACAATAACTTGTTTATATCCCTCCATTCTATGTTTCCTCATTACCCTTCTCACTCTATTTATCCTATCCTTCCTTACTCTTCTAATTTACTTTTACCCACTACTTTTCTCTCCTATTCCCTAATCTAAGAGTCCCTCCCTTATCCTCTCTTCCACTTTTCTAATTCTTAATCTATGTGCCCTTCTAAAAGCCCCTCTCTCATCCTATCCCCTTGCCCTCTTATTTCTTTCTAAATTTAAAAGATTTTTATGCCCTTCTAGATATGCATGTTCTAGAACTACAAGACCTCCCCCCCACTTGCTTCTTCTGTATCAGTTCTTCTTTTCATACCTCATTGGTATGAGATAATTCCTCCTTTTTACCTCTCCTTACCCAGCTTTATTTTTAGAATCATCCCATCATACTCAGCTCAGCCCAAGCCTTTCTTTCAAATTACCCAAATAATGATGATAGTCACAAGAGTGCTGATAACATTTTCACATATAATAAGTAAACAGTTTGACCTTATTGAATCCCTTATAATTGGTCTTTAATGTTTACCTTATATTTCTCCTGAATCTTATATGTTGAGTTTTCCATTAAGCTCTGGTCTTTTTATCACAAATATTTGAAAGTCTTTCAGTTCATTAAATATCCATTTTTTTTTTCATTCAGGATTATACTTAACTTTAACCCAGTAAAGTCAAGTCACTCTTGGTTGCAAATACAGCACTTTTGCTCTTCCAAACCCTATGGTCCTTTAATGTAAAAGCTGCTAGGTCTTGTATAATCCTGATTGTAGGTCCACCATATTTAAATAGTTTTTTTTTTCTTGTTGCTTACAACAGTTTCTCCTTAACCTGGGAACTTTGAAACTTGACTATGATATTCTTGTAGGTTTTCCTCCTGGCATCTCTCAGAGGGGGTGATCCATAGATTTTTTTTTCTATTTCTGCTTTACCTTCTTGTTCTAGAACTTCAGTACAATTTTCCTTAATAATTTCTTGTAATATTGTATCAGGATTCATTTTTTGATTGTAACTTTCAGGTAGTCCAACAATTCTTATATTGTCTCTCCTCAATCTGTTCTCCAGATCTTTTGTTTTTCTAATGAGACATTTCACATTGTCTTCTATTTTCTCATTCTTTTGATTTTATAGTTTTCTTTGGCACTTATGGCATTATTAGATTCCCCTTGTCCAATTCTAGTTTTCATGGAGTTTTTTTTCCTTAAGTTTTTTTTAATATCTTTTTCTAGTCAGTTGCCTTTCTTTTCACAATTTTCTGTATTTTCTTGGATTGCTTGTATGTTTTTTTCCTAATTTTCCCTCAATTTCTCTTATTTGATGTTTGAAATACTTTTCAAGGTCTTCCAAGAAATCTTTTAAGGCTTGTGATCATTTGATATTTCTCTTTGAAAAAGGAGTGGCTTTTTTAGCTTCACTATTTTCCTGTGAACGTAAACCCAGATCTCTATCCCCATAGTAACTGTCTATGGTCAGGAGAAAGATCTTTGCCTACTCATTTTTTTTTATTGTTTTATTTGTAGCAGCTTATTATTATAATCAGGTTCTAGTCCTGAGGTATGGGCAATAGTGCCTCAGACTTCAGGTCCTTCTTACTGTTTTTTTCTGAACTCTTTGTAGGGCCCAACCTTAGTCACTCCTCTCCACACCTAAGCCAAGGCTAGGGCTCCCAGGTTCAGTGATCCACAAATGCTCTTCCTCCCTGCAGTCCCTCTGGTGGCTGCAAACTTAAGCTCTCCCTTCTGCCCTGAAATCAAAACCAGAGACTCCACTCTGTTGCAAGTTTCCACAGACAGCAGGGTCCCCACCCCTCTTCTATCACATGGGGGATGAGCTTGGTTCTTCTCATCCACAGCAGCAGCTAGGAACATGTCTGGTCAACATAGCTGGACCTGGCATCCCATGACAATGGTGGGCCCTTCAACCTTCCCCTGTTGAGCCTGGAGGTGTTTGCACTTCACACAGGCCAAACCTCTGCTCCTGAAGGTTTTTTCCCTGAGGTCCTCTCAAGTTATCTTAGAAGAACAACTGCTTTACTACTATTTCTGCTGCTCTACATTCACTTTGATGTGATCTGTCTTTTTTTGTGGAAGATATATGTAGAGCCTAGAATTTCCTGACCTACTTTACCATCTTCCCAGACTCTTCCCCCCCTTTAGACTCTTAAAAAATTATTGAAGACCTCTCACTCAAAAATTTTATCTATATGTTTTATCTATTAATATTTGTTGCATTAGAAATGAAATGTTATATTAGAAATGGAAAATATCTTACTACTATGATGGAAATAGTTCTGACCTCATGGATCCCCTAAAAGGGTCTTGGATATCCCCAGGGGTCCCTAGACCACATTTTGAGAACACTATACTTATGATCCAGCTACATTGGCCAAACTTGCTGTTCTTCTCACAGGACACTCCGTCTCCTGATTCCATGACTTTGTATTGATGGTGTCATCTAGAACATTCTCACTCCTCACCTCTACATCTCAGCTTATTTGGCTTCATTCAAGACTTAGTTCAAATCTCACTTTCTTCAGTAGGCTTTTTTCAGTCCCCCCCTCCCAGTGCCTTTCACTTGAGATTACCTTCAATCTGCTCATTGTATATTTTATGTACATTGTTATATACATGTTGTCTCTCAAATTAAGAATGTGAATTCCTTGAGGGCAGGGACCATGCTTTTTTCTTTCTTTATATCCCCAATGTTTAGCACAATGACTAACATATAGCAAGTATTTAATAAATGCTCTGACATGGTCTTGGTGCCATGAAGACTTGGGTTCAAGTCCTACCTACTGAAATATATTCTAATTGTGTAACCATTCACAAGTCACTCTCAGTGATCTGGGCAATTAAGACTATAAGTTAAAGAGAATCTGTTAACTTGCATTGGTTGAGGTTTTTCATCTACGAGTTACCCATATCAAGGAAATAATTTTTCTAGTTCCTGTCCCTTCTCCTGTACAAGTCCAAAAAATATAAACCTGCCTCTCTGCAACTTCCACCCAATGCTCCTAGTTGAGTCCTCTGGGACCAAGCAGTACAAGCCTAATCTATTTTCTACATGACAGCCTTTCTAGTTCCTTCCACCAATCTCAGCGTGTTCTCAAGGCCCTTTGTCATCTTACTCATTTTTCTCTGGATGCTCTGCAGCTTTATAATGTCCTTCAAAAATGTGATCCTAGAGCAATTTAGAACTATATACCCAAAGGGCTATAAAAATGTGCACATCCTTTGACCCATACCCTTTGATTCAGACTTCTAAGTTTGTGTCCCAAAGAGATCATACAAATGGGAAAGGGACCTACATGTACAAAAATATTTATAGCAGCTCTTTCTGTGGTGGCAAAGAATTGGAAATTAAAGGTATGCCCACTAGTTGGGGGATGGCTGAACAAGTTGTGGTATATGAATGTAATGGAGTACTATCATGCTATAAGAAATTATGAGCAAGCAGACTTCAGAAAAACCTGGAAACACTTAATTGAAATGATGCTGACTGAAGTGAGCAGAACCAGGAAAACACTGTACACAGTAATAGCCACAATGTGCAAGGACTAACTTTGATTCATCTTTTCTTAGCAATGCAAAGATCCAAGACAACTTTCAAAGGACTCATGATGGAAAATGCTGTCCACATCCAGAAAAGAACTATAGAGTCTGAATGCAGATCAAAGCATATTATTTGCTCGCTCTCTCCTTTTTTCCTTTTTTTTGTTTGTTTCTTCTTTCTCATGGTTTCTGCCATTGGCTCTAATTCTTCTTTACAATATGACTAATGTGAAAATAGGTTCATTATGAATGTATATGTAGAACCTATATCAAATTGCACACCATCTTCAGGTGGGGGGAGGGGAGAGATGGAGAGAAAATTTGGAACTCAAAATCTTACGGAAATGAATGTTGAAAACTAAAAATAAATAAGTTATTTTTTTTAAAAATGTGATCCCAATTGAATACAATACTACAGATGAAGTCTGATTGAGACAAAAGAAAACAGAACATTACCTACCATGTCTTGGACACTATGCCTTTCTCATTGTAGCCTAAGATTGGATCTGAAACTTTTTTTATACTACATTCATTCACTGAACAATCACTTACTGAGGGCTTACTGTGATGTAAAAAAAAAAATTTGCTATTCAGAAACTTTTGCTATAATTAAGGAAATAAGACAAATATATGTGAAATAATTATGTAAGAAGTCTAAAGCATTATATAAGGAAATCTAGGGTACTTTATATATGTATATGTATAAGTATATGCAAAAAGAATTTAGATATATTATTAGGAGTATAGGAAAATGTATCAGTATTTCTGCTGCTAATGAGATGATGAAGCAGAAATATCAATTAACAAACCTTCACAATAAATGTTTAAACTTTACTATGTAAAATGTTTTTTATCATAAGGTTTAAAACACTTTCTTTCCTTCATGTTCCCTTACATGTTAATTCAAAATAATATTCGATTGTTAAATCAAACAATCAACAAGTATTTATTGAGGCTGCTAGGTGACCTGGAGTCAGGAAAACCTGAGCTCAAATGCTGCCTCAGACACTTTAGTGAGTGTAGACAAGTCACTTTAACTGTTTGACTTAGTTTTCTCATTTCTAAAATGAGGATAATAATAGCACCTATCTCTCAGAGTCATTGTGTGAAAATGAGATAATATTTACAAAGTGCTTTGCAAACCTTAAAGTGCTATATACATGCTATTATTAATAACCTTAAATCAGGTATTGTACCTTAAATATTACTTAACTGTTGGCTATGAATACACTCATGAAATACAGTGCTTTAAGTATTTTGTCCTCTTAAAAGTTTATTAATCTTTAATATGATTTTTTTCTAAAAATGTAATTTTGAAAGCTTATAAGGAAGTAATTGAGAAAATAATCCAGTTAGCCATTGAAGTGGAAAAGTTAACAAAATTGTATTTTTTCAACCCCATGCAGTCTTAATTTTATTCTTGTATTGAACCTTTTATATTTCACCATACAAATTACTTCACTGTGGAAATATTTTTATTATGTTTCATTATTGCTTTATCTTTCCTTTTTAACATGCCTTTTTAAAAACAAATCTACCTTATTTTATTCTCTGAAATCAATTTGAATTGAGATATCTCAAAATACTAGTGTACTTCAAAGTTGTATTTCACAAATTTTCTACATTTTTTTAATGCAGTGAAGACTGATGGAGACAGACGGTTTTCTGTAGGCAGAGAGAAAAAGTTCACAATGACTTACAGCATGGGCTTCTGTGAAATGTAGTCTCAAAGAGATTTGTTCAGGAGATGTAGAGGGGAAACACAGAAATAGATTAAATAGTGAGTACAATTCAAAGGGAGTCCTGTAAACGAAAGTGAGGAAGAGGGATGCAGGCTAGAGAGAAAGAATGAAAAGCATACGACCATGTGACCGTTGTTGAGTGTGCTCAGACTACTGTTAGCACTGCCACTTTCACCCAGGAGGCACTAGTAAAAGGCAGAGGATTCATACTCAAAGAACCTGACTCTTTCCCTTCACCCTTCGCCTTCAGCAAGGACAGATGCCCAATCAAGTTGCTGTTTTTTCCTTAAGTATTTCACTTGTTATTTTAACCAGTACCAAGGCTAACTGATTAGATATAACTGTTCCTGGTTGTATGATTCATTATTAATGTACCATGAGTCTCAAAGCCCATTTGATGAGACTTTCCTCATTGGTAGTGACTGATTAATCAATGTTCAGAGCCTGTGTGACAGGTGGAGTTGCTGAGAACTGAAGAAGAGAGATCTTAGTCTTTTGGCTTTCATCCCCAAGAAAGATGTGGTGTTCCAACCTCCCTTCAACCTGAAGGTAGAGAAAGACTCTGGGAAGAAGCTATCATGTAGAGGAGGCAGTACTTAAATCAGTTTACTACACTAGAGACTTTGGGGAATTTCCCCTCGGATAAGATCTAGGACTCCTCTTGGATGAATTAAGTTCCTTCACTTCCAATGGGAGAGCTCCTTCACTCTGTGTATTCTCTGGTATATATTGTCATACGGTGTACATTCTCATTACTCTGATTTCTGTTTGTTTGAATAAATGGGTTTATTTGCTATCTGTGTTCGTTGTGAAACTGGCATCTAGTGGGAAGGGGATCAATTTGAGTACAGCTTGACACCAAAAATTACATAGCCCAAACTAACAATATTTAAGTGAGCAGGTATAATTCTAGACTGATACCACCTCTTTGTGAAGACAGCTGGGAATACCACCACTGGCCTCAACCTCCTACTTCCCCTCCTGACAGGATTCAGTCTCCCTTGGAGAAGGGAAGTGGGAGAAGACTCTATAGCTTCTTGCCTCCTGGAGAGCCACATCTAGACAGACCCATGTGGGCCCACATAACTTACATGGGCAAAATAAAACAGTGTACCCACACATACCCTTTACGTGAGTAAGAGGGAAGAAAAGAAAAAGGAGGAAGTGAATGGCTTATTGTACATAAGCATGAAGTGACAGAGAGGAAAATCTTCTCTGTCTGAATGTTAGGGGAAGAAATAATTATTTTCTCCCCTTTACCTGGGCTCCTGAGCAAAAAAAAAAAAATGAAAAGAAAGAAAGAAAACAAAGAAAAGAAATAGGAATGTGGCAGTTTGGGCTAAATCTAAAGGATATTAGGGATTCTAAGAAGTAGAGGTGAGGACAGACACAATTCTTGGCATGGGAGAGACAACCAGCATAAAAGTACAAAGATGTAAAATGTGTGAGGAACAGTAAGTTGATTAGTATTGCTGGCTTCTAGAGTGTATGAAAGAAAATAATGCCTAAGCATGTTGGAAAGATAAGAAGGGGATAGATTGTGAAGAGCTTGAGAAAGGGAGATTTTCTGCTCAATTTATCAGAGAAAAACATCTTTGAAAGAACACAATAAGTAATGTAGGATAAACTTAATATTGGGTTGTATGTAGTTAGAACTATAACTACATTTGGGCTTATCACTGTTTTCCTATTTTGAATCTCTCCTAACCTTTACATTTTTGCTCACTTACAGAACTACTTCTGCAGTTTCATTAGTTTAAAAAAAAAAAGGAAGAAAGGAGAAAAAAATAAAGAAAATCTTTCTTTTAACTGTCTATGTAGCTTTCTTGGAAAAAAGAAGCAAAAAAGGTAACTCTGGGGTATGTGACTTATCCTACATCAGTGGCCTAGTGAATCCTTCATATACAATTCTTACAATTTAAAAATAAACAAAAAATAAATTTAAAAATAATGAACCTGTGTTAAAGTCTTTTAATAATCACATTTGCTTGGAAGAACACAAAAACCCTTATATTCTCCCACCTTTCTGACTTTATCAAAAGCAGTGAGAGTTTAACGAGAGTTACAGAATGGTTCTGAATGTTTCCTCCATCTCACAAATAAAAAACTTACATGATGCTGAACTGTTTATGTTTGTGTTATGAGGAACTTATTCCTCTCTTATTTAAGACCACTGCTTTGTCAAATGGATGCCCCCAGGACTCCATTAGTTTAGAAGTACTACAGCCTAGGGTGGAATATTTTGTTGGCCTGGATATAAATGAGCCTTTGCAGTGCTCTGCAGGTATAATTTCCTACTTCCAGTTTTCCTGAGTGTACTCAAGAATTGTACATAAACAAGAATCCCCCCTACATCATACTGGACAAGTGTTCATCCAATATATGCTTGAATACCTCCAGTGAGACCTCAAGGTAGCCCATTCCACTTGTGTGTAGCTTTAATTGCCAGGAAGGATGTTTGGGGTTTTTTTAACCTAACAAGATGAAATCTCACTCTCTGGAACTTCCACTCAAAGCTACCCACTAGGGCCAAGCAAAACAAAACTAATACTTCTTCCACATGACAGCCCTATTTGAATAGAGTCATTATGTTGCACTGTCTCCTGTTCTACAGGTTAAATTACCCCCAGTAACTCAGTCTATGGATGACACAGTCGTAAGCACCTTCATTGTCTTATGGATAACTTTCCATGGTATCTAGGTAATAATCAAATGTCTTTCCTTTTCTTTCTTTCTTCTTCTTTCTTTCTTTCTTTCTTTCTTTCTTTCTTTCTTTCTTTCTTTCTTTCTTTCTTTCTTTCTTTCTTTCTTTCTTTCTTTTCTTTCTTTCTTTCTTTCTTTCTTGTCTAGGCAATGGGGTTAAGTGACTTGCCCAGGGTCACACAGCCAGTAAGTGTTATGTGTCTGAGGCCGGATTTGAACTCAGGTCCTCCTGAATCCAGGGCCAGTGCTCTATCCACTGTGCCACCTAGCTGCCCCCAAGTGTCTTTCCTAAATATGGTACTCAGAACTGAATACAATACTCCAAAGGTGGCCTGAACAGAGAAGACTATATAGCAGGATTCTCTCCTCCCATGTTTTGGCCAGAATTTCTCTCTCAATGCAGCTTAGACTCTCATTAGTATTTTTGGCTCCCACGTCACACTGAAGATTCACATTGAGTTTGTAGTCCACTAAAACTCCAGATCTTCCCCACCCTCCAACATCAGTTGTTGTGCAGCTATGCCCTCTTTATACTGTATTTGTGAAATTAATTTTTTAATCCAAGTATAGGAATTTACATTTGTCACTATTAAATTTAATATTATTTGGTTCATCTTTATAGCCTATCAAGATCTTTTCTACATCCTGTAACTTAATGTGTTAGCTATCCCTCCCAGAATTGCATAAAGTACAAATTTTACAGCATATTCCACCACAGTGCAGAATGTTGGAGTTGAAAGGTATCTTAGTGATCATTTATTTCAACCCCCTTATTTGACAGATGAGGAAACTGGAGCCCAGAGAAGTGAAATGACTTGATCAAGGTCACAGCAAGATAAGGAAGAAGATAAAAAGAAATAATAGGAATTTGGGAATTTATAAGAAAAAGTTGGAAAAAAATAAAGACAAGAAATCAGTTGATTAATGTATTATATTAAAATATGATGCATGATTATGTGATGGGGAACTGGCCAAGAGTCTTTGGAACATGCTCAGACTTTCCCTTCTTGATAAATTATACAGAGCATGTACAATTCCCTTCCTGCTGCCAATCCCACATATGGATGCTTGGTGAACCTATTTCCTGCTGTGGGTGACTGACAGGCTGGTACTCTGGTGACAGTCTTCTAATTGGCTGAGGAGCCATAACTGAGGATTCTTACAAAAGATTTGAATGGATAATCTCTTACTTTCTTCCCCAGTGGCTTCCAAGTGGGAAAGATTGCTGTGAGCTGTCAGTGATGGGGAAAGAGGGGCAGAAGCAAGCTCTTTTCCTTCACCCAGCTGCCACATGTGCATCAACACACTGAGCGTCAATGCCTGTCCTGTTTCATTTTTCTTGATCTCTGGTGCGTGAGTGTCCTGATATAGGTACTTCTCTCCTGTCTCCATTCCTGACTCTGAGGACTTTTATACTCCTTCCTTCATCAACTTTCTCACCCTGGAGATGCCTGAACGCTTGCAGTCCCCTCCTGTGATTGGTGAGTCCCACCTGGAATTATCATTTAAGAGAGTGCCCAGTCCATCCATGATCATTTCCCTCTGGGCTCTATTCCTGACTCTCCTGACCTTTCCACCTTGCCCTCACGTGTGTATCCTTTCCCCCACCCCCCAATTTCCAACTTTCTTTTACATGTTACATTTCTTCATTAGAATGTAAGCTCCTTGAGATTGGGAACTATATCTATTTTTAGGGGGACAAGGGTTATTTGCATTCCCAGTACTTGGTACAGACTTAAAAAATATTCTATCTTTTCTTTCTTTTTCTTTATATCTTTTTCTTCTTTGTTGCAGTCCTGGAAACTGGTGAAACTAGGAGATCCATTAAAGCCATCCAAAGTCCCAACAACAACATTTGACTTCACTGTAGCAGCCAGGGAACCTACTTGATCCAGACAGTAATGGGTTGACCAGTCAGCTGAGTCACTTTTTGTGAGGTGAGGTGCTCCTTGGCTCCATATGTCACCTATATGTGTCCCTTGATACTCCTGTGTTTCAAGTTTGTCCTGACTTTTCCCATGGAAGAATTAGCCCTTGGTTTGAGAAATAATTTGTAAACTCTCTCTTGCTACATCTTTTCAGAAAATATCCTTTTGTAAAATCTAATCAATATCAACTAGTTGACCAATACTGAAGGGAAAGGAACACACTGTATGCGGGCTCATGAGTAACAACATTAGAAGCCACAATCCTTCAGAGTTATTCATAGACCGGGGGCAGGGGGAATGGAGAGGAATGAGTTATCATCAGGAAATCCAATCTGTCAGTGTGAGGTTGTGAGGAGTTGGAAGAATGAGCACAGAAGGGGAGCTACACTTGGTTTTGTGCAGTAGAAGAAATAGACATTAAAAATTCAATAACATTAATATGTAAAGTCACTTGATTTGCTGTCATGGATACCAAAAATGTCCTGTTGTATAATTACCAGTATGATGCTCTTACAGCTGACATCCAGCTTTTCTTCCAGTCCATAGGCTGCTGCTCTTGTCACTGGAAGAGGAAAAGAGTACCCTGCAAAGCTGGTCCAAATCTTTATACAATAAGCAGCTAGCTACATTATGAAGAATGACACAAAGTATGACACTTAGTGACCTTCCAGAAAGCCTAAAATAGCATTTGATAGTCACTATTTTGTATTAAAGCATTATCTCCAAGAGGCCACTGGTAAAATGACAATATGGTAAACAGGAAAGAGGGCCTAACCCTCTCCAAATAACAATATATTTTATTAGAATAGCTGTCTAGGACCATGAAAATCAAAGAAGAGAACCCTGATTTGGATAGCCACCTAATGTATATTTAATGGATACTGGTTGATAAATTGATGGCAATGTGACACAGGTCAGAGGACAACTGGGAAGGACTCAAAAAGGCTCTAGAAGATGATGTAATACCTGAGGGGGCCAGGAACAGATGGGGAACTGTAGTGGTAGACCACGTCTCTGCTATTTGGGATCATAGTACCTCCAGAATCACAGAATGTACAAGCAGAAAAGGGCCTTCGAAGTCATTTCAATTTCCACATGGCCAGAGGAAGGACTGAAATCTAGAATCATTATGTGTCTAGCTCATGGTCGTATAGCTAGTTATTAACATGAGCCAGTCCTCACACTACAGCAAGGACAGATCATAGGATTTAACACACTTTTGTAGGGTTTCACTATAATTAAGATTATAAAAATAATTTGCATAGTTAACTAGTAGTTTTCAAGTTAGTAAAATTCTAGATTTTAAGCTAAACTTTTTTTGGCATGGCCAAAAGAATAGATTATTTTGCTTATTTTGTCCAAAAACAAACAAATCGATTTCTTAGAAGACATACTAAACCAAAACTGCTTTTTAGTAAGAAATGTCACTAATCCTTCCCTTTAGCTGGAATGAAATTAAATTTCATTTAGGGAAAGAGAAAAGAATAAGCTTTTACATAGTGTCTACCATGTGCCAGGCACTGTGCAAAGCATTCTACAAATATTATCTTATTTGATTTATAGAGAAAAATTTCAACATTTTTATAATTTATTTCCTCTAGTAATATCCACTCCTCTTACTGGATGTCACATTTGGAATACCAATAATTAAGTTAGTATTTACAGAAAGTTTAAAAACTGTGGTTGTAGCAACCACCACAGCATAAACAGAAGAGCAACAAAGAAGACTGGGCCACTTTTAAATTTTCTTTGGTTCACTGACTGTGATTGCCTATTGGTGAGGAGTCTCCATTGTTAGTGAAGCTAGTCTTCTGCAAGTGGACAGTGTCTTCACTGGTAACTGCCAAACCCAATGATGTTCCATTGCCGTCACCTCCAGGCCATAATGAGGCACTAGGGTACAACTCTGTTAAAGATCAAAACATGATAAAATAGTAATCAAGTGGCAATCAAATCAATCAACTCAATAATCTAAATAGTGATCTAGAGGATCTATTAAAAAGATATAGAACTAAATTGAGACTTAAAAATATTTTTAGTGTGCTTAATATCCATCAACAAAAACAAATAAACCTAAAAATAAAATCTTACACAAAACACCTAACATAGAATACCACACATTTTAACACAACAAAAACAAATTAAAAGGACTAAACAAAAACTTTTACTCAGTCTTCTCTTCCAAGCCTATCTGAAATCCTACCACCTTTGGCTTTTTCTTTATATACGTGTATGTGTGTGTGTGTGTGTGTGTATACATACATACATACATATATATATATATATATATATATATATATATATATATATATATATATACATATAATATATATATATATATATATATATATATATATATATATAGTCATGTGTATACTGTTCTGGTTCTATTGAGCTTCCTTTGCCTCACTTCATGGGGGTATTTCCATATTGACTTGTATTCTTCATATTTATCAGTTTATGGTACCATAATATTTACTTCATTACCATCATTTAGTCAACCATAATTTCATTGCTGGACACAGGTTGTTCCTTGGTTTTTACTGCTGCAAATAAAGTAGCTATGAATATTTTGCATAGGTAGAAATCTTTTCACTTTTCATGATTCTTTTAGGACTGAGTCCTAGCAACTGAAACACTAGATCGAAGGGTAAGATCATTTTGGGGACACTATGCAAAGTTTTTCATCAGTTTAGAGTCTGACCAAAAATTTAATAGAATAGCTGTTTCCTCAGGCCTCTATGAATAATGAATTTTGTCCTTTGTTCTAGCAAACTAAATGCCTTTTAAAAAAAATAATCAACATATTGTAAGCACAATAGGATCGTGTACTCATTACATAATTCAACCAATTATATGATTGTAAAGATGTAGTCTACTATGTAATATTGCTCATAAAAGCCTTCCTGGTCCCTTATCATTGAGGATACCCTTGATGTGTGGGTATATAAATTAATTTCATAACCATACAGGTAGGAAAGGCAAAGAAAACAAGAACTGTTTTATCAGGTGACTTTTTCGGGGGGGGAGGAGTTGTAATAAGGTCTGAGATATTTTCCAAGGCTTTAGTATCACTCCCTCCTTCAAATGCCTTAAGAATAACTCCATCAGTTCCCTCACAACTATATGGAATTACCATAATTAGTGTTGATATTTTTTTTATTGGAAACTTCTTTAAATAGATTGGATTGAAGTTAACTTCACACCATATCTTTTTTCTCATTTTATTCATTATTTTGAACTTTTCTCTAATATGCAGCTGATCTGATTTACACAGATGATTCATTAATATCAAGAATAAGTAATTTCCTATCTATTAAAATATGATATGATAAATATTTATTAAGTGCCTACTAGTTTCCAGGCACTGGGGATACAATTAAGAAAAAGACAGACAATCCTCACTCTCAAGGAACTTATAATCTAATGAAGACAATACACAAAAGAAAGGGAGGGATAGTGGGCATAAAAGGGTATCTGGTAGGGGACATGATAAAAACAATGTACAGTGGAAATCAAATAGAGCAGCTGGTGGCAGATGAAGAGATAGCTGGAATTTTGAGCCCCCTATAAAGGAAGGGCATAAGGAGTTTTTCACTCCATCCTCTAGAACTCCAATCAGAGAGGCAGAAGCAACTGACAATACTCATGAGGTATGATTACCAAAGCTGAAGCAATCTCTATGATGATGAGTTCCCTGGTGATGATCCTGGAAAATGATCATGGTGGAGCTGAAACCAAGAAGAGCACCTAGTGGCAGATGAAAGATAATATAAATATAATCAATTTCATTTTTGTGATATTATTCAGTGATTGTCATGTCTAGTACCTTCTGATTATTGAAATAAGTAATCAAGATGTATAAGTATGAAGTACCTATGCAGTAGTCTATAAATCTTCACCTCTCTTATTTCTTATTCCTGATCCGTATTTTCCAATGTATGTCATCATTGCTGTTATGCCCACCTTTGTACAGAATATTAAAGTATATTTTTATTTAATTTTGAGATTTATATCGAGTTCATCAGAGAATTTTACTTCCTGTTCATTCTTTTCAACAGATGTTGGTACATAAGCTGTAATTATTTTAACTGTGGTCTTTTTGCAAATACTTATCATGAGTAAATGTCTGATGAAATAATGTTTTTATTGCCATTGCACGCACAATAAAGCCAACTAATTTTTCTTTATTTGCCTCTCTGAGGAGAACCCTACCAATCATCTATCCATTTAACTATATATTTTTTGTCTTCCTTTTTCACTTCTAGAAAAAAAATGTCAAGACTAACATCATTCAAATCCTCTAGTACAAGGATTTAACCTGGGTTCCAAGGATAGATTTCAGGGAGTCCATGAACTTGGATAGGGAAAAAATACATTTTCAATTTTGTCAACCTTTAATTGATCTAACACTTCCTTCAGTCATTCTTACAAAGTTTCCATTGATTTTACCAGACTGCCGTAGGGTCCTTAACACAAAAATGGTTAAAAAGCCTTCTTTGTAGTAGTTTGTCCACTCACTAGTCACTGTTCAAGTATCTCATGATAAGAGTTCCAACACCTAAATTTCTATTGATAGATGATCTAAAAATTTTGTGATTCTTGGAGTTCTCTTCCCCTCTCTTTCACTACTCTGCTAGCTACTGAAGAAGCAGAAAAGGACCAGACAGGCCTGAAAGCCATTTTGTCTGTGCTTTGTTTCACAGGTTACTACGAGAAAAGAATTCATCATCAAGTGGACAGACTACTAGTAATAAGCCTCACTGAACTTAACTACAGTTTTTTTCTGAAAAAGTTGAAGCAGTCTATTACCATAGGTCTGTCACCTGTTTGAAGGCTTAAAAGTCACTTTTCAGGGCTACTAGTACAGTAGATAGAGTGCTGAGCCTGGAGTCAGGAAAACTTGAGTTCAAATCTGTCTCAGACACTAGCTGTGTGAACTTGAACAAGTCACTTGTTTGCCTGTTTCCTCAACTATAAAATGGGTATCTACTGCCTTCCTAGAACCTACCTCTTAAGGTTGTTGTAAGGATCAAATGACATAATATTTGTAAAGTACCTGGTAGACAGTGCTATATAAATGCCAATAATAATAATATCAGTTATTATTATTATTATTACTTTTGAACAATAGAACCAACTAGAGCTTGTGTTTTGCTGGAAAAAGCTTCAAGAACCAATAAACATCCATACCATGCTGAGGCAACTCTTAAGAGTCTAAAATCCTAAGAAAAAAAAAAGAGAAAACCTTTTTCAAGTTGAAGCTTTATTATATTTAGAAATTTGCAATGTTTTCAGTAATTCTAAGTTGCCTGCTACCACAAACCCATCTCTTTGATGCCAATGTTCTCCCAGTGACGATATATAACCATGATCCTGCATTTCCCAAAGAATTAAAGGTTACAAAAAATTAAAATTACAAATGATTTAAAGGCAATGGTGGACATACACAATATATATAGCTTGCTACTTGCCAGTGAGACAGTAAAGACATCAAGGGTGTATATTACTAGAAAAGGAACTGGAAGCATAATAAGAGGGACATTGTGGTATGATGGAAAAATTACAGGCTTAGAAATACAAACATGTGAAGTCTAGGCCCAAATCTATTACTACGGCTATGAGATCATGAGCAAGTCACTTAACGTAAGTACTTACACTGAATCTCCATGTAGACATACAGCCAGATTTGGCCACTTAAGTATTCCTTTGACAGGATTCTATTAGAGGCACACATAATTAATTGATAGTTTGCATTTGGGTGTATCTTCAGTATCATCAAATGTTATGCCTATGAAACTATATTTGAAATTAGCAATAGGATTCAGGTAGAATTTGACTCCTGTTCCCAACCTTATGGTGTGTTTATTGCTCAATTAAATTAGAGCTTATTAGTCCTAGGGTACTAACACATTAAAATAGCTTTTCCACTGGCATTCAATTATTTTCTTTTTTTTTTCTTCAGCCAGAGACAAGGTTTATTAAAGATCCACCATAGTGGCCAGATTCTTAAGGAATCTGAACATTTGTGAGCTATTGGCTAGGTTCTTAAGGAATCTGAGCAGTGTCTAGATTTTAAGAATCTGAGCATCTTAATGGAGACAAGATGGACCTTATATATAGAAAGACTGTGGGAGAGATCTAGGAGTGGCCAAGTAGTTTGGGGTGACTGGAGGAGAGGTCTAAGAAGATCTGGATGGGAGTGGCCAGTAAACCAGGGTGAACAGAACGCCTGGGACCTGACCAAGGGAGAATGAAGTCTAGATAGGATTAAGGGTGGGAAGTTGGGGGCATCTAGAGGTATATTAGGCCATAATGAAAGGCCAGTAGATAGGATTAAGTCTCAGGCAAACGCCAGAGATTTGGCCAGGTGGGTAAGTCCAGGGTTTTTCCTTTTTGGGGTCCAGATACCATTTTCATCATTCCCCCCTCAAAAAAAGGGACCCAAATTCTTTTGGGGTAAGGGCCAAAGGTCTTGGCTTCTGAAACTGCTTCCTGCTGGCAAGGGGTGTAGAGATGTCCCTTCCTCAAGGGGGTCCCAAAGAGGCTGACTAGAAGGCTGCATCTAAGAGATGATTGGAGGACATTGGCTGGTACTCGTTATTTGCTATCAACTGTAGGTGAATGGCCTGTAGTCCAAGTTTGGAGGCTAGCTTCTTTACCTTGAGTAGGATGTGGTAAATCTGGGATGCTTCCAGGCAAAGGTTGCCCCAGGGCCCAAGGCCATTGCTAGCGGGGCCCACACTGTGGCTGCTGCCCCTCTCCCCTCCTTCCTTTTGCCAGGTGAGGGAGGGCAAATTCAAAGGTGGGAGGAGGGTGAAACTCTCTTCTATGAGAAGGATTAACGGATACCCTCTTGATTCAATAGAAGGGAGTGGGAGAAGGGAATGACTGGGGTTGTAATGAAGCGTTTCGAAACTCCTTAATGATTGATCACAAAACCTCCAGAATCTGCTAAGATGTTGTTAGCTGTTCTAACTTTTCCCTATAGCCTCCATGAAGGAAGATCAAGGAACCAAAAAGCACCTGAAGTTTTCCCAATTCCCTAGTGCCGAAACAGAATTGGGCATATGCTTCCAGATAGGGTGTCCGTCCTTGCCCTCTATGCTGCAGAACATATACCCAGGTCCACGGCCTCAAACCCAACCAGCAGACCAAAAGCCTGAGAGGTCAGGCCAAATTTGAGACAGCTTCATAACTGTCTGCCCAAAAAGCACCTCCAAGCCTTCCTAGGTGCTTGGAGAGTGATGCAGGGCAAGAAAGGGGGTTAGGGGGAGGCTTACATACCTTCCAGTCTTGGCTGGAGAAGAACTTGGGGTTAGGCAGCTTCTCTGTGCGGGCCACCAAAATGTTGAGTTTTAGGGGTGTTGGGACCCCAAAATGACAACATATGGGTTCTGTCCAAAAGAATTCAACCCAAGCCTTCTTCCAGCCAAAGACAAGGTTTATTAAAGATCTGCCATATTGGCCAGATTCTTAAGGAATCTGAACATTTGAAAGCTATTGGCTAGGTTCTTAAGGAATCTGAGCAGTGGCTAGATTTTAAGAATCTGAGCCGCATTTAATTATTTTCAAATAAACAATTAGCCCCAAGCACATTTTTAAATCACTATTACTAAATAATTTAAGACTAAAACCATTAAGTTTGGAAGAAGAGGTCAACACATCAGAGAATCTAGGAAATATTGCTGATCGTTAGTGGCATTAACAATTAAAATAACTAAGTCAATTTAACTTACTTTTTTTGTAATTAGTTTCCCTTTTTGGTGCTTGAGCACCATTATATCCAATTAAATTCAACAAATATTAAGCACCTGCATGCAGGGCACTGTGCTGGCCAGAGATACAAAGTTAAATAAAACATACTTTCTACCCACAGCCTAGTCAGGATGTAAGTCACAAACAAGGATAAACATGACCTACAATATTAAATGATGAGTATACCACAGAGTTGCAAAAAAAACCCCCCACTATTTTGCAAAGTCTGAAGGAGAAGTTCATTGCCAATTAGAGGGATCAGAAGTCTGCACAGAAGGAACAGTATTAAGTTGGACTTTAAAGGATACATATGAAATCAACAGATGAATGGTTTGCATATATGTCGGGGTGGGGAGGGCAGAGAGATGAGAAGATTCCACCTATGAACAAAGGCATGGGAACAGGAAGAGTACATTTTGGGTAAAAGAATGGACTGGTTTAACTGGACTATGGAGAATATGGAGGGAAATAATATGTGGTATGGATGGAAAGTTAATTTGACAACAGCTTGTCAAGGGTGTTTAGTGCCAAGCAAAAATCTTTTAACTTCATTCAGAAATACAGTGCTGCTGAAGATTTTTGGAGCTGATGTATGCAAAAGAAGAATTATTCTAAATTAAATGAAGCATGAATTAGAAGAGAAAAGAAGCAGGAAAACCTAGTAGGAAGCTATGACAATAGTCCAGATAGGTGATAATAGAGGGAATGAAGAGGAGATGAGGGCAAAAAATGCTATAGAGGTGAAATGGGCAGGACTTAGTAACTAAATGGATATGAAAGGTAAGGGAAATGAAAGAGTCAAAGGTAATTCCAAAATTGTGAACACAGGAAACATGGTGAAAAGTGGTACTACAGATAGAAATGGTGAAATAAAACGACATACAGATTTTTTGGAAAACAAGCTTGTTTAGACAGGAAGCTTTTCCTGTTGTTTAGGATGTCAATAAGGCATCCAGATGAAGGTGTCATGAAAGTGCCTAGACAGCAGGTTGGAAGTTCAGAAGGTGGGCAGGGTAAAAGATACAGATTTGGATGTCAACTGCATATGTAGATGATTTTTTTAAAAAAGAAACAGATCTAACAGCAAAGATTAAAGAAATAAAGGAAATAATGAATAACTGTAAGTGAAATGTCCTAAAGGTGAGAACGGTTCCTAAGTATTAAGATTCCTTAAAGTAAGAATGCTTCTTGTTAAGAAAAAGATGGGTAAGAGAGTGGATAAGGACTCTAAGTTCTAGGGGTGGAGGAGTGGTACAGAGGAAACTCAAATAAGTTGCTGTAAAGGTTCTCAGTGACATGAGACTAGGTTATTTAAGTGCTAAATTATCCACTCTAAATAGGATCAGAAATTAGAGGTAAGAGATTTGTAATGGATGACTCTAGTAGAAAAGGCTGCACGTCAGGTTTTCAGGGAATAATTCTATAATAAAACTAAATTGGGTGTTTATTTCAAAGCTGCAAAAATTTTAAAGTAACTAAAATTACATTTCTCACATAATTACTTTGCAAAGTAAAAATAAATATCTGAAAAGCTTCCTGTTAAGCTAGGAGGTGGAAAGAAGAAAAATTAATTGAAAAGTCTGAGGATGTAAGAGTATAAGTTTTAGATCAGATTTTAGAGAGCATACTGCAGGGGTGGGGAACCTGCAGCCTTAAGGCCACATGCGACCTTCTAGGTCCTCAAGTGCAGTCTTTTGACTGAATCCAAATTTTACAGAAACAAATCCTTTTAATTAATACATTTTTGTTCATCTTTTATATTTTTAATTTTATTTTTAAAATGAATGTATTTAAAATACCAAAGAATAAAAAAAGTTTCAATGAAATAATCCTCCCAGATTGACCAATACAATTAGAACATTAGAAAGCCATAGGGGCTAAATTGACGGCTGCTATGCTCTTTCTTTAGTTCTAACTTCCCCTGCCTGACTGTGGAGCCATTACTGCATAAGGTTGGTTGGTGAGAGCTTATGGGGGTCAAGTATGCCAGTCTGTTATCAGCTTGTGACAACAGTGTACTGTATTTCTGCTGGAAGTGGAATTTGTGAATAGTTGCACAGCTCAACAATATTTTTTTAATTGTCTGATTAACAGCCCATCATGTTAAAGAAGACCAAGACAACGTTGAAGGAAAATAGATTTTTTAATGAGGATTGAGAATTGCAATATTATCTTGTTTCTGCTAAAGATAAGATGATTTGCATGCTTTGTGGTACTGAAATATCAACATTAAAGACATTCAAAGTGCATCAGCATTATAACACTCATAAGAACCACAAATATTTTAAATTAGAGGGAGAGGTATGAAAGCTTGTATTACAGAAATTAAAAGATGAAAAGCAAAAGTAAAGACAATTCTTTCAAGCAGAAATAAGACCAGGAAATAATGCCACTGAAGCAATTTATAAAGTAGCTTATATATTCAGGAAAAAAGGGAAGCCATTCACTGATGCAGAAATCGTGAAAGATTGCATTGTTGAAGCTGTAGGATGCTTAGATCCTGATAACGTTTCAAACACAAACAACTGCCTCTTCCAAGAACCATAGCTGATCAGCAGCATCAATTAACCTTCAACTTAACAACTTGATGCAACACTTCAAGAGGAAAATTTATATTATTCAATTGCTTTGGATGAATCAGCTACTGACTTGGCACAGGTTTTATACTTCATTCAGGTTATAACAGAAGATTTTCTTTGCTATTAAGAGTTACTCGCTTTGGGCACTCTTGCGAACAGAACACAGGGAACAGATATCTTCAACAACTTTCAAGATAAATGTGGTGAAGATGGACTGAATTTGGTAAACTGAGTGAGTGTATGTACAGACAGTGCACCTACTGACAGGAAAACATGAAGAGTTTATTGCACAGATTTAAGAAAGTATTAACAGATCCAGATGCTCTCATTTCTTTAATGTAAAGAACATTGTATCTTGCAAAATCTCTGTGCTAAAGCTACTATTTTAAGCGTCACTTTGCAACAAGTTATAAGTATAGTAGACCATATTCATACAAAGGCAACACGGCATCATCAGTTCCATAACACGCTAAAGTTGAACAATGAGGTATTCAGTATGGATTTGCTGTACCATTCTAAAGGGCATTGGCTATCTCAGGGACAGGGTTAGCCAAAATTTTATCTCTGTGAGAACAGATAGTTAAATTTTACGAAGAACAGAATCAGCAATGTGAATTATTGAAAGAAGATTTCTATAGGGACACTGCATTTCTGTGTGATATCATGTCCAAATCAAAACAAGGATTGCAGAAAGCTTTCTATATATTCTCAATTCCCATCACACCCCTGGGAGGTAGGTGCTATCACTTCCATTTTACAGACAGAGAAGCTAAGGCTCAGTGATTTACCCTGGGTCACACAATCTGTTACAGGCAAGCTGTGAAGCTAAGTCACTTAATGGTCAAATTTGGTCAAATATGATCTATGGTCAAATTTGATTCCTCTGAACTACTGCTAGTCTTTTACAAATTATGCCAAAAACTTTTTTCACCTTGATCCATAAAATTGGTATCTTACCAGCCCTAGTAAGCTATCTACCTCTTGGCAGAGAAATGATGGGCTCAAATGAAGAATGAGCGGTATTTCTGGCCAATGAGACAATCTGCATTGCTAGACTATGGATACGTGACAAGGGTTGGGTTTTTTTGCTTCTTAAAATTTTCGGCCATGTAACTGGACATGGATAGAGGGGAGAAAATTAATGCCCTACCTTTTTCACTAGTGGTTTCCCCCATGCCTAGAATGTTCTCTTTCCTCACCATCCACTACAGTATTGGCTTCCTTGTGTTCCATCAAGCTCAAATCCCACCTACCTTCTACAAGTCACCTTCTCTCCAAGCTACTATTGCTTTCCCCCTGTATTTACCTAATGTGAATGGAATTGATTTTCACATTGATATTTGTGTAATGAATATACAAACTGTGTATATTCAGATACATACATACATATATATATGTATATATATATATATGTATGTATGTATCTGAATATACAGATTCAATTTTTTCAGATTAGTTTTTTCTAGCTCATGAATCAGAAGCTCACAATGCAGCTTGAAATGATCAAACCTGGACAATGCTCACATCACTGGCATTCTTGTGCCGGTGTACCTTAAGTGAAGTAAATCAAAGATTGTAGATGTGCTCCCATCAGAGAACTCTGGTCTTGTGAGCCACCAAGTAATGACCCCCAAAGACTTGAGCAATATTGCTCCCAAAGGACTCCAGAATTATTGTATTTTCTTCCACTAGTGGGCTCCTCACAGGAAACCACTCAAGCCAGGGAAAAGATTGTTTGTAATCCACCTTCCTCCCTCTCCCTTTCCATTGTGATTTATGTAAGGTAATCTGGGTCTTCACTTGAGCCAGGTGGAGTTCTGATTGGGAGAATTCTTGATTTGCAAATCTGTTCCTCATAAAGAAACTAATTCATTAAAGGGCCACCTGATTACCAGCGCTTTGTCTCAGGCGTTCTATTTCCTCATTCTCAGCTTAGAGACTGGCTTAGTAAAGTCCCGTTCACACTACCATTATCTAGATAGTTTTTTGCCTGTTTTTTCCCTCATTCAAATGTGAGCTCCTTGAGGGTAGAGACCACCTTCCTTTGTATCACCTGCTCTAAGAACAGTGCCAGGTACATGCTAAGGCTGTATTGTTTGTGTACTGACCTAATTGGGAAAATAATAAAATTAAATTTTAAAATATACGAAACATGCATTTAAGTGCTAAATATATGCCAGGCACTGTGCTACACGCACACACACACACACACACAAATTTTATATATAATTTACTAGCTCTTCAGGATAATGGGCATGCATTCACACCTTGTGGTGTGTGTGTGTACCCACATATGCGCAGTATATATACATATACATAAACGTACTGGGTATATATGCATATATGTGTACACCCATGTATAAGTAATTTTATTTATATGTGCATATAATTTATATTAACGTGTACGTGTGTATTTAAACTAGCCCTTCCCCGTTCCTTGAACAGGAATCCAGGACTTCACAGAAGCCGGGGTCATTACTCTATATTCCCGGGGCAGATGTACAACACACAACAAACCTTTACTAGTTCTTTAAAAATCCCAAACCTCAGTTCCACCCGGCAGGATTCCCGCCCCCGCCTCTTTTCGCCAAGGAGGCAGCGGGCGTGGGGGAGGGGGAGGAACCTGAGGCTGCCCTTTCAGTGAAGTTTGGGGCCGAGGCCTACCTAAGGGATGTGCCCACGAGGCCCGCTTCGCTCTCTTCCCGTCCAGCCCCTAGAGGACCAGGGGAGGATCCTGGACCTCTCCCTTTTCTCTCCTCCCCTCCCTGCCTCCTCCTTCTCTCAGTCTTAGGAGGAGAAAACGGAGAGCCCCACAAAATACAGACCAACAGTCCCTCAAAAACCGTAGCGGGCGGAGTCTGAGGGGGGCCCGCCCCGCGCGCCCTCCATAAGGACGTAGGACGGCGCCGTCGGCGCGGTGACGCCACGACGCCGACGTGCTGGCGTCAGGCCGTAGAGGCTACTGAAGCCTGGAGGTTGGCCCGGGGCTTTTTAAGTGACGAGCGGGTGCTGCGAAGGCGCTAAGCTTTGGGGTCTGTGTCGCGGGCTTTTGGGGAGCCCGTTAAAAGCCCTCACAACTGGCTATTGCTCTTTTCTGACCGCCCCTGGCTTATCGTCACCCCCGGCGGCAATGCTTCCTTTGGAGAACGTGGTGCTTTGTCGCGAATCCCAAGTGTCTACTTTGATGGCCTTGTTTGGAGAGGTATTATTCATTCCACTTTGATTTTCAGACGTTTCTTTTGCCTTTTTAGTTGGCGGAATGAATAGAGCGCTGGACTTAGAGTCAGGAAGACCCGAGTTCGAATCCTGCCTAAGACGTTTACCAGCTTTGTAACCCTGACCCTGTCGCTTAACCTCGCAGCCTCAGTTTCCTCATCTATTAAAATAGGGGTATCAGTAGCAGCTACGTCACAGGGTCACCGTGAGGGTCCAATGAGATGGCACGCAGAGAGCTTTTCAAACCTTAAAGTGCTGGTATAAATGGTGCTCCTATTTTCTTCTCTCTCTCCTTCACCCCCACGCCCACAGGCTTCCCAAACTGAACAATCATACAGAGATTCTGGGGGGATCTTGCCATAGTTAGGCTAGGTTAAGGAAGTAGGCCTTGTGGAAATTTTATTTGTAGAACTTTTAGAAGCCTTGACTTTTAGCCGGTATCCTAAAGTGAAAAGCCTGCAGGGAACAGCAGTTCAGTAAAGCACTTTGATGAATGGGGGTCTTGGCTGGAAGCTCTGGTTACAATTTATCATTATCAAGAATCTCTGAAAAGTTGAGCTCATTTGTGGGGGTGTAGCACAAAACAACTTGCCCAGTAAACATGATCTGTGTAATGGTTGTGTTTGTGAGGTGGTGTATATTTGCTTATTCATGTTTCTGTGAGGTGGTATTAAACCTGAGGAAACGGAAGTTGTGCTCCAAGCATAGGAACCCAGAAGCTTGCTCTATGAAATACCTAGCCATTTGCTACCAGAACAGTTAGGCGGAAGGCCCATTGGCCAGGGGAAGACTCTTAGGGACTTTGGAAACATCCCACCACCACCACTACCCCGTCACACCCAACCCCAGCAAATCTTGGTGAAGAATGCAAAGTGAGACATACTGATTTCTCAGATAGTTTTCTGCTTATAGTTTTATTGTTGTTACTCAAAATGTGGTTATCTTACTTGGTTCATAGAACGTCATATTTGAAAGGGACACTTAGAGGCCCAGTATACGCAGTTTCCTCTATACAGCATCTGATACAGTCTCTCAATACCAATTAAGTATAGTGGAAAGAATTGAAAGCCAAGGAGAGGGGGGTTTCAGCCCCAGCTGTTCTACTAATATGTATGACACTGGTCATTTAGCATTTTGGGCCTTCTGTTTCCTTAGTTGCAAAAATGGAGTTCTATTTAGGTGATTCCTCAAGGTACCCTTTCATCTCTGACATTCAGTTAAACATCTGCTGATGGGGACTTCACTGTATCACAAGATAGGCCATTCTGTTTTGTAATATGTCTAATTGTTCTTCCTTGTATTGAAACAAAGTTTTCCTCTTTTTAATGTCCACCCTTCAGTCCAAGATCTGCTCTGTGGAGCCACACAGAATAAGTCTGGTCACTCTTCTGCATGGCAGCCTTTCAGAATTTTGTGGATCACCATCCTATCTTCTTTTCTCTAGTCTAGACATGTCTGTTTTCTTTAACTTTTCCTCATGCAGTAATCATCTTGTTATCCTGATTACCACCATCCTATAGATGTATTCTGGTTTGCCCAGGATCACAGAGCTAAAATACAGCAGAGGCAGGATACTTGTAAGGAGCAGCTTATCAAAGTGGATAGAATTCATTCATTCAGTAAACATTAAGTATGTGCCAGGCACTGTGCTAAGTGTAATTAAAAGAGGGAAAGCACTGGAATTAAGAGAGATTAGGGAAGACTTGCTGGAGAAGGCGGGATTTTAGTTGGAACTTAAAGGATACCAGTTTTTTGGCTTAGGAGTTAAGAAGTCCTGGTTCACAAGGATGTAGACAAAAGAAAACAAAAACCCCTGGAAAGGTCCCTGCCCTTAAGGAGTTCATGTTCTGCTGCTCAGATGTGTCTATGGTTCTTATTCAACTAGGATACTAATTGATTACATGAAAAGTGGATAGTAAAGTTATATATAATAAATATTTGATAATCCTGTCACCATTTCAACTAATAGTGACCCGGACATGCCTTTCTTCCTTAACAGAGGATGAGAACAGAAGAAAAATAAGAGGCAGAGTAGTTTAGTGTGGCAACATGTGACTAGACAGACCCAGGAGACATAAGGCCTGGGAAAGTGAACTGACTGAATTGAGGTCGGTGCCAAAGTTAGCCAGCCATATTTTACTGTTTAGTCAAGATACGGCATGGTAGATCAGTTTTGAGAAGGTTTTACTGTGCTTCTTTAGAATAAATTATCTTGGATAGCCTCTTTATATATCACTTCCCTTTCTCACATGTTATGGTCCTTGATATTTCTCACAATCAGCATTTCATTTCCCATCTCTAGTTCTTTGCACAAGCTATCCAATATGCTGTGAGTGCATGTCCTCTTCACCTGTGAATCTTAGGCTATTTAATATCTTTCTAAGTTCAGCTCAGGTGCCAACTTCCCTAAGGAACCCCTTCTGATCACCCTAGTTATTAGTGGGATCTTTCTCAAATTATCTTAAGTATACTTAATGTTATATATCTTGTATTCCTCAGTAAGCTCCTTGAGGGCAGTGATTTTTATTTTGGCTTAACCTTGTCTTGAACATAATAGATGCTTTATTTTATGTTTGTTGAATCAACTTGACTTGATGAATTGAAATCGTGGCTCCATTGCAGTACTACAAGGTAATATATAATTATGCCAAATTAATTATGCAAACAGTAAGTGCTCTAGGGTTTCAGAGAAGGAGCTCAATCTATTCTGCTATGATTGGGGCCTTAAGAAGCAGGTACAATTTGAATGTGAAGGAGCTGCTCAGTATGAGCGCATTATTGGTTCTACTTTAAAATCCTTAAATATTCAGTGCACATCCTTATATGTATTTAGAACCACATGTGTATTGAAATATACCATATGGCTTTCATTTTGTTGAAAATCAATTGATGATGTGAAATTTTAATGTTTAAGCAGTTGTCTTGATTATGTTATTGCTCTAATAATTAGCACATGTAGTTTACTATAAAGGGTACCTTTACTCATCTTCTTGAGTTCAAATCTGGTCTCAAATACTAGCTATATGACCCTGGGCAAGTCCCTTAACTCTGTTTGCCTCAGTTTCTTCATCTCTAATATGAGCTGGAGAAGGAAATAGCAAACTACTTCATTAACTTTGCCAAGAAAACCCCAAATGAGGTCACAAAGAATCGGATGTGACTGAAAGGATTGAATAGCAAAAAGCTAGCTTCTTTTCATTTCAGCCGAGATGTAGGGTAACCTATCCCGGGAGATGTTTTTGATTTGACAACTAGGTGACTTTCATTAAATATTTATTGATGATCATGATCATAATGATAATAACAAAGATATTCTAGCTGCCAGTTTCTCACTGGAAGAATATTTATAGTGTTGATTGAATGAGCAGAAATCTCTGAAAATACTTTTTTCCCCCTGAGCAACTGCTGCTTCCATAAACTGTAAGAGGAGCACATAGACATTTTTAAAAATTGTTGACTTGAATAATAGAGACAAATTTAGTCACTGACTTGCTTTAGTAAGCTCCTGGGCCAACTAGGAGTCTTTTCCTTGGATGGGTCCTTGGACCTAGTACCTTCTTAAAATCCCTCCTAGTCTTGTAAACATTTTTATTCAGCAACAATGCATTTGCTCTGTTGCAGTGTTTTGGATTGATGAAAAAATAAGCTTAATGAAAAGTTTGGTAAAGTTGAAGTTCAGTGTATTTGTAAATTTTGTAAATGTAAATTGATCACTGCTTTTCTGCCTTAGCGTCATCATTTTAGCTTCCCATCCATCTTTATTTATGGACATACAGCTAGTGGAAAGACCTATGTCATGGAAACTTTGTTGAAAACTTCAGAGGTAAGAGTAATATTAAACTCATTGTAAATTGATTTAAGGGGAGAAAATACACCTTGTAGGAAATAATGTTAGAAATACTAAACATAACTACTGATTTGGTTTGAAAACAACTGAACAAATATAACCTATATTTGGTGTTAGAACTGAAAATTTTGTGTTATAACCACTCCAGTAACTAGATTAATAACTTAATAAACACTATTGTAGTAGATTTGATGTTGTGACTTTTTCCAGAGGCAGGAACATATTCCAGTACCTTCACTGAATCTACCTTAGAACGTGTTAGCAACAAAATGTGTAAATAGAATCATTGTAGGTTAAAATCTATAGAAGGCTTTGGAAAGTAGGCAACATCCCATTACTGTCTACTGCTGTTATGAGAAAGTATCACTTTGAGCATTTATGAAATTGGTAGCGCTATGTAAATAACAATATAATCCTTTCATTGTTGCCTTCTATTTCCAAAAGCAGAGAGTTTTTCCTATAACTATCTCATTCCTAGGAGGAAGTAGCCTGGCTGCAAAAGACTGAGAAGTTATTATAAGGCTGGTGCCTCAAGTGCTAATGATTCTTTATGAATATTGAAAAGTAATTGATACCTGCAGGTTATATTTATAACCTAGCACTTCTTGAAGTACATGTAGAGAATGCAGCTATGTGGTTACTTTCTTATTAAACTGAGGAAACATCATTGCTCATTCAATATAAGAATTTTAAAATAGATCTTATTAGGCTTGTGTCTGAAAATGCCATTTCCAGATACTTCATTTTATATATTCTAAGGAGACTATCTAAAATATACAGGAAAATTCAAATATGAATAACTATGTAACCATTGGGTTTCTATGTTCTATAATGCTAATATAGTGTGAATTGTCTGAAATAAAAATTAAACTATTAAAATTTCCCTTTTAAATTCTAATTATGTAATACAAAATTAGTTTAAAGGTATCAAAACTATCTTTGAAAATAGTGAATTTGTATAACTTAAATATCTGGTGATCTACAAAGGCAGTTTGTCACAGTGGATCAAGCTCTGGGTTTGGAGTAAAAAAGATAAGGATTCAACTGCTACTTCTGATACCTAGTGACTGTGTGACCTTTGGCAAATCATTTAACCTCTATGTTCCTTGGTTTTGGTCTGTAGTGGTCTAGAGCAGCACTTCTTAAACTCCATAGTTTAAGAAGTGCTGAAGGAGTTGCAAGGGGGAAAAGTTTAAGAAGCCCTGGTCTAGGGAATTTCCTTACTTAACAAAATAACAGATCATTTGCATGGTAATTATTCATGTCACAGGTCCCTAATGTGATTAGTATTCATAAGGTTGGCTGTTTCTAGCTAAAAAGTGAATTTCTAAAAGCCTGATTAATAGAATAGGTAGGAGAATTGAAAATGTTTGAAGTATAAAATGTATTAAGTTCAGCTATCTCAATCTTCTAAATCCTGCCCTTTTTTCTGATTGGAGTACTTTTGCATTTTTTGGTTTGTTTTATTTTTTCCTTTCCAAAGTCTTTACCTTTAAATAATTAATATTCATCATTTATAGTTTATCATATCTGTTGCTTTTCATAAAATACTAATATAAATTGTTGTTTTTAGTTTATATTTTTATAAGTATTCCTGAATTTATATTTAGAATTCTCCCCTGAAGTCCTACCGTTTGATACCTTACAGTAGCATAGAGGAAATCTATGCCAGAAGATTGCAAGCTTTGGAAGGTCTAACCAAACTGGAAAAACTTTAAGTTTAGTTCAGCAAAGGATTATTTACCTGTCCTCTAAGGCCTAATTCGGGGAGGCTTATGAGTTTGGCCATAGGATCCTGCATTTTTTTAGCCACAGCAGCTCTTTCAGAGTGCCCACTAAATTTGGAGGGTTCTGATCTGTTAGGTAAAACAAATCCTGAAATAGCAGATGCTTAAGATGTTGAATTATATTTGGAAAGGTTAGAATACAACAGTCTACCTTTTGATTAAATTTTATTATATCTTTTTCTTATTTTAAAAAAAAGTCATTTCCAGATAACTTCCACCCTCCCCCCACTAGAATTAAGCAAAACCAGGTGACAGACAGTAGCCTCCTGTACACAACTCCACATCAGTGAGTGTTTTCTTCACCTGCCTACAAGGATGGTACTTTTTATCACTTGTTCTCTGAAACTACCCATTTACGCTTCTCGTGTTTATTTTCAAACCTATGATATGTGGTCTGTTGCTTTTTAGAATCACAGAATGTTAGAACAGGAAGAGATAATGGAGACCATCTAGCTCAAACTCCTCATTTTACAAATAAGACATTTTATTTAATGAAGTGACTTACCCAAGGCCACACTGCAAATTGGTGTCAAACCTGGGACTAGAACTCAAGCTTTCCCTTGGTCCCAAGTTATTAAAATTATATTTGTTTTAAGAAATTGGGTGTTTCAACAACCATACAGGTTGTTAAATAAGACTGATGGTTGGTTTTATAATAGCTTTTAGGGGAAAAAAAGTCAAATTGTCAAGTTTTTTACTTTTTTTCTTTTTTAGCTTCCTCATGTTATTGTGAACTGTGTTGAATGTTTTACCTCAAGGATACTGTTGGAGCACATTTTAAACCAGTTAAATTGTCTCAATTCTTCAAAAGATGAATGTACTTCTTATATAGCTTGTGATTCGTTTAATGATTTTGTTCGTTTGTTTAAGAAAGTAACTCAAGATCAGGGTGTGGATGATCAGACTGTATATATTGTAAGTAATTTAACTATGTTCTTTTTTTTAAATGACCCATTTATTATATTATTGTATTATATATTATATATTATGATATATTATATTATATTATTATATTATATGTTATTATATTCTTAGTGTTCCACATTGATTTTATGTATACTTCTATATGGATTTATAAGTTATATGTATGCTTCTCTATGGATCTCTCAATATCTACATATTTATAGACAAACCCTCTCCTCTTTCTAAATTCTTTGTTATTGTCTAGGGTAGTACCATCCTTCTGTTCTTCTTAGGCTTACATCCTAAGGTGGGATCCTTGTTTCCTCACTATATGCACGTGCATGTGTGTCTTACACACACACACACACACACACACACACCCCTCACCCCCATAGTCAATCTCTTGCCACGGCCTGTCAGTGTTACTTTTGCAACCTCTCAAACCCCTTCTTTCTCTGCTGCCACCAGTCTGGTGGCCAGGAAAGGGGCATTTTAGTTTGGAAAGTTCTAGAGGTAAAGAGTGAAGCCTTAAAAGGGTAGATTGATGAATAATGGAGGAAGTGCCTAAACCTATGAGATTATAGATCTTTGTAAGTATATGAGAGGTAACATAGTAAGAACACTGATTGAAGAGGCAGAACATGAGTTCAAATCCTATCTCTTTGTGACCTTGGTCAAGTCACTTAAACTCTCTGGGCTTGTTTCTTCACCTGTAAAGAGAGGCTTGGACTAGATCAGGGGTGGGGAATCTGCAGCCTCAAGGCCATATGTGGCCTTGTAGGTCCTTTGGTGTGGCCTTTGGACTGAGTCCAAGTTTTATAGAACAAATCCTTTTATTAAGGGGATTTGTTCTGTAAAGTTTGTGTCTTTGAGGTTAAAGTCTTTGAGGCCCCTCCTAGTTCTAAATCTATACTAGAATTAAAAGGTATCTGGGTGTTTATTACAAATTTTATGTTCTGTTGCCTTATCATAAACTTGATCCTTTTAATACAAAGATTATAATATGATGCTAATGAAACTAAAGTTGCAAGTTTAGTCTCTGAATAAGATAATTAACATAGAGAACTGAATTCCAAATAATCTTTTTCCTTATAAGGGCTCATGGTTACATGAAAAATGCCTCTATCAGTCCATTTAATTTTCATTACTGAAAAGAGAAATCATGCATGTGATATCAAGTACTTTTTGAATATTTTACTGACATTATATGGGTATTCATATATGAAGAACTACACATATGCACACTAAAGGACATATACAATAACACCCCATTTATCTAACATTATTGGGAGATATAGATGCCCTTAAATTTGTTTTCAAGATAATTAAAACTTTTCTCTAAGCACCTAAAATGACTTAACTATTTTGATAGAAATATTTTAAAGATATAGTGCTTAAGTAGAGGATACTGAATGTAATATCATTTCAGTGACTTGAATATCCATTTTTACATTATTCCTACTTTTTCATTTTTCCTCTCTTACTCCTTGCTGTCATTTAATATTTCCCTCTAATATTTCCCCACCTTCCTTCTGGTTTGCTGGTTCTAAACTGCTATGGGCTGGGGAACCAGATAACTTCTTTCCTTGCCCTTTTCTACTGTCTCATTTTGTACTGTCCCCATCTTGTCTTCCCTCCCTCCCTGGGCAGATTCTTCCCTCCACTAATAGAGATCCTAACCTCTTTGTTGTAAAGTATGCATGACCTACACTGGTCTAGTGGCTCAGACTTAGACTGGAAGAAAATGAGGCATTTGGAGGCTAGCCAACACTTAATGGAAAAGAAGTTTACTTAACAAAAGCAGAGAAAGGAGACTTTGCAAGTATGCAGAAATGGTTCAAGTGGACTCCATCCCTTTTATTTTCATGTGGAAACATCCAAGCAGATAGTTGTAGTAACTTGAGAACAGTGGACATCTGAGGGCCATTGACTTTTGGTGTGTTGGCCTGTGCCCCAGGGTTTCAGTGGTACAAGCCCTGGTTCCCTAGACCAATTGGTTCTTTGAGGATAGCTTGTCTGACTTTAGGATCCTAGTAGGTGTCTTTTCTACCATACCTTCCCATCCTCTGTGATTCTCTTCCACGTTCTCCTATAAATCCTGTATAGATGACCCTCGTAGTTCTGAGGCTTTCCTCTTGTTCTTTTAATATCTCAAGTTATTTAAACTGAATTACAGCAGTGTGAAATCCCAATTGTTCTGTGCTTTTGTCTTTACATGTGGAATAAAAGTCTAAAGATAGTAAGAAATATAGGAGTGATCAAACGTGAAGGGTTAGAAAGGTATTTTAAAAGCTTATTTTAAATGACAAGATCTTTAGGAAAAATTAGTTTGATAACCAATATTGAAAATGTATAAAATTGAGAGTATAGAATTAATAGATAAAAATCATGCAGGTTTCATATTCAGTAAAAGAAGAAAAAAAAGTCAAAAGTTCAAATGAAGAGTGCTTAATTTAAAAAAAATCTGATAAAATAAGCTTATGAGTAAAATAAGTAATGTAAAGGCTGAATAACAGGTAATTTGGAATATTCCAATTTTGTTGGTTATAATGGCATAGACCAAATTTTTAGGCACACAATTTGCTGTCTTATTTGTATTAATGTACATTGTTAGATATTTTAGTAAGAGAAGAGTTTTCCTTACATACTATTATTTTTTATTGTTATTTCCATCTTTTCAGTCACGCCAACTCTTCAGGAGGCCATTTGGAGTTTTCTTAGCAAAGATACTGGAGTGGTTTGCCATTTCCTTCTCCAGCTCATTTTACAAATGAGGAAACTGAGGCAAACAGGATTAGTTGAGTTTTCTAGGGTTATACAGTTAGTAAAGTATCTGAGGCCATATTTGAATTCATGAAGAGGAGTCTTCCTGACTCCAGGCCCAGTACTCTATCCACTGTACCACTTAGCTGCCCCATGTTGTTATTATACATATATAAGTTCTCTCTTTTTTAAAACTTAAAAGTTAGTATCAAAAAATCACAATGAAAAGATCAGGTCACTGTGCTGCATAGTGTTGATTGACTTAAGTTGATTTTTACTCTGTTCAGAATTATTACCTTTTTTTTGTAAGGTGCTGGATAAAGCAGAATATTTAAGGGAAATGGAAGCAAATCTACTGCCTGCTTTTCTTAGGTTACAAGAATTGGTAAGTGATTAAATAAAGTAGAAGTGGACCTTATTTCAGAAAAATATTAGATAAAAATTTAGATTTATAAAATAGGGTAATTGGTGTTATTACAAAAAAGAAGTTTGTTCAGTTTCACTTGTGCTTACACATAGTTTTTCAGGTACATATTAGTTGTACACAAAAAAGTATGACATTTTGGATTTGTATCTGCTTGGATCATTTTACTTTTAATTAACATATTGACATGAATTCTTCCCTTCTCCTACTTACCCTTGTTTCTGCCAGTATTGATTTTTTTTTATATTTTATTTTTTTTTAATTTGGTATTTTATTTTTTCCCCAGGTCCATGTAAAAAACAATTTTTAACATTCATTTTTAAAACTTTGAGTTCCAAATTCTCTCCCCTCCTCCCTTCCTACCCACCCTGATTGAAAAGGCAAGCAACTCGATATAGGTTACACATGTGTAGTCATGCAAAACACTTCCATAATAATCATGTTGTGAAAAATTAACTATATTTCCCTCCATCTTATCTCGCCCCCTGTTTATTTAATTCTGTCCTTTCACCCTGTCCCTCCTCAAAAAGTGTTTGCTTATGATTATCCCCTCCCCCAATCTGTCCTCCCTTCTATCATCCCCCCTCTCTTATCCCCTTTACCCCTACTTTCCTATAGGGTAAGATAGATTTCCATATCCAACTGAATATGTATGTTATTCCCTCTTTGACCCAGTTCTGATGAGAGTAAGGTTCACTCATTCTCTCTCACTTCCCCCCTCTTTGCCTGCACTGTAAAAGTTTTTTCTTGTCTCTTTTATATGAGATAATTTACCCATTCTACCTCTCTTTCTCCTTCTCCCAGTATATTCCTCTCTCACCCCTTAATTTTATTTTTTAGATATCATCCCTTCCTATTCAACTTACCCTGTTTCCTCTGTCTATATATATTCCCTCCAACTACCTTAATAATGAGAAAGGTCTCATGAGTTACAAATATCATCTTTCCATATAGGAATGTAGAAGCTGCTAAATCTTGTGTTATCCTGATTGTGTTTCCATAGTACTTGAATTGTTTCTTTCTGGCTGCTTGCAATATTTTCTCCTTAACCTGGCAACTCTTTAATTCAGCTATAATATTCCTGGGAGTTTTCCTTTTGGGATCTCTTTCAGGAGGTGGTCTGTGGATTCTTTCAATTTTTATTTTACCCTCTGGTTCTAGAATATCAGGGCAGTTTTCCTTGATAATTTCTTGAAAGATGATATCTAGGCTCTTTTTTTGATCATGGCTTTCAGGTAGTCCAATAATTTTTAAATTATCTCTCCTGGATCTATTTTCCAGGTCAGTTGTTTTTCCAATGAGATATTTCACATTGTTTTCTTTCTTTCTTTTTTTTTTTGTTCTTTTGGTTTTGTTTTATAATTTCTTGATTTCTCATAGAGTCATTAACTTCCATTTGCTCCATCTAATTTTTAAGGGATTATTTTCTTCAGTGAGCTTTTGAACCTCCTTTTCTACTTGGCCAATTCTGCTTTTTAACACATTCTTCTCCTCATCAGCTTTTTGGACCTCTTTTGCCATTTGGTCTACTTTATTTCTTAAAGTGTTATTTTCTTCAATTTTTTTTGTCTCCTTTACCAAACTGTTGACTTCATTTTTCATGATTTTCTTTCATCACTCTCATTTCTTTTCCCAGTTTTTCCCCTACTTCTCATACTTGATTTTCAAATCCTTTTTGAGCTCTTCCATGGCCTGAGACCAATTCATATTTTTCTTGGAGGCTTTGGATGTAGGAGCTTTGATTTTGTTGTCTTTTTTGGATGGTATGTTTTGATCTTCCTTGTCACCAAAGTAAGATTCTATAGTCTTAAGTCTTTTTCCTCTATTTGTTCATCTTCCCAGCCAGTTACTTGACTTTCTGACTCTTTGTTAAAGTAGGCTGTGCTTCCAGTGTGGAGGATGAACTGTCCCAAGCTTCAGGGGTTTTGTACAGTTGTTTTCAGACCTACTTCTAGGGTACTGTAAGTTTTCAGTTCTTCCAAGGTGGTATGATCAAAGGAGAGGTGTTTACTCCTCTCCTGGCCTTTGCTGTGATCTGTGAGTGACCACAAGCATTCTTTTTGCCCTGGAACTGTCAGGAGGGTCCCCTCTTCACTGCTGCCACAAACTCTGCTATACGAGTGGTCCTCCTCACCCCAGGACTACCACCCAGATCTAAGTATGGGCAAAGCAACAGAGTTCTGCCTCAGTGCTAACAAAGAGACTCCTGTAATCTCCTCTGACCAGTTGTCTGATCCCCATACCATCTATGGGCTGAGAGCTCCAAAAACAGCTGCTGCTACCACCACCACTGCTGATTCAGTTGCTCCCAAGGGCTGCTGCTGGTTTGTTTGGTCTGCGGCTAGACTTCCCTCCTCTCTCACCCAGGTCCAACAGACCTTTCCTACTGATCTTCTAAATTGTCTTTGGAGTTTGTGGTCTGAGCAGTGATTTAGTCCCCTGAGGCCTGCTATGGGTTTGCTGGGGCATGGTCTGTGCTGGTGGAGCCTATGATGTACCCTGCTCCTCTCTCAGCTTGGTGCAGTAGACCTTTCCTGCTGATTTTCCAGGTTGTCTTGGGCTAGAAATTTGTTTCACTCTGTCTTTTTGTGGGCTCTGTTGCTGTAGAATTTGTTTAGAGTAAATTTTTAAAGGTATTTGGAGGAGTTTCAGGGAGAGCTCAGGCAAGTTCCTGCCTTTACTCTGCCATCTTGGCTCTCCCCCCCCCCATATAGATTTTCTTTAAAACACACAGCACTTGTTAGTCGAATGCAATATTTCATCACTTTGAACTCTTTTAAATACTTTCTCATGAAGCAGAGGACTTAAAGTGATTATGATAAATTCAGCAACTAGTTTGAAGGTGAAATAGACGTAGTATTGTTGAGCAGAGCCGCTTGAGACATGTAGGTATGTATGAAAGTAGCACCATTAAAAGTGTGGCAAATGGAGGAGTTGGATATTGGAGCATGGCTATCACACTAAGTGGGCCAGACTAACTGAAGGCTTTTCCCAGAAATCTCTTGTGGAGGGGAAAAGGTGTTTCTACAGAGCTCGCTTTTCCAGAAAACCTCAGAAAAGTACCTTGATCCCTCTTCAAGTCAGTGTTCCCTTTTTTTATATTCATCTATAGAATGAGTTCCATAACTTACTATTTTTATTTATTGTATTGAAAATATTAACATAGTATATTTTTACCTACCTGTCGTAGGCAGTTTTTCTTTGGTGAGTCTAGCCTGCTCTTTCTGTTCCCTTTTGCCCTTGAGGTATGCCCAGTGATTTCCTAATTTCTAAACCTTTTACTTAGGAAAAATTCTTTCTCATATCATCATTTACACTTTGACTAAAACTAATTCGCATTATTGTGTTACTTCAAATTCTGTTTGTATTTTTAAATACTTTAAATATAATGATAGAATGACAGGTAAAGGAATTTCAAACAATAACAGGTGAGGGGAGGTTTGTGGGATGAGATAAGAGACTAGAAATAGCACTGGTATCTGTTTAGGCTACAATATGAAAGGGAACAGAATTTTCACATCTGGCTAGGGCATAAATGTATGGTATTTTGTGTTAGCTTTGATTGGGGACTTTTCAATGCCTAGGAAATGTTCCTATGGCTAAGGTTGGACATGTGGGTTGTTAGCCTATTTAAATATTTTATAAGTTGAGGTTGATTTCAAAGAGACAGTAGTTGACCTAACTCTTTTTCACCTCTATCCCTGTTCTGCTTGTGCGGAGAAACCCTAGACACAGTTGCTGGAATTCTTTTTTGTCCGAGTTACTGTATGTGATAGAAAATTTCCCATCACCACTGGATTCTTATAGCCTTGAAAGTTGGAGTCTGATCTCCCTGTCATAGGTCTTCTTAACTGATTGGCCTTTCTTTTTGCTCTTCTCAGCCCTAACACATTTGTTCTTCCATTAGACTTCCAGATGCTAGGATCTAGACCCCATTATTGGTAAATCTTTTTCCAGTATCATTAGTTTCCCAGTGCTTTTGTGTTATGGTGTTCATGCTATCCTTCTCCTTGCCCTCCCTTCATACCAATGTTTACCTGACAGACTTTCCATAGATTCATGGCCAAAAAAAAATAGTATTAAGGCTTTTGGCATCCAGGTAAGAAAGCAACGGGATGTTCTATTTAAATACCATTTTAGATGGCCAAAAAAAAAAATTAGACAGTAGGACAAAGGAGTCCCAGATTTTGGGGGACTCAGATTTGGGGGAAAACAAGAAAAATATTCCCCTCTGTGCCAACAAAGAAAATCTATTTCCTAGGACTTTACATAAAGCAAGAAAACTGTATTAGGCCTGAGGAAACTTCCTTCTCCCAAATGAACCCTCCACCATTCTTTTTTGTATTATTTTTTGATCTTTGCTCTTCACATGAGACTACAAATAAAAATTTCAGTAATGATAAAATTCGTTTTATATGGGATACTCTGCCAGATAAATAGGTGAATGTTTTCCCATTATAAATCAATTTTAGACAAGAAACATATTCTATTGTTCTTCCGAAGTCCTGCCCACCAAAAGGTTTTTAATCTGATTTTAATAAGTCAGTATTTTTTTTTATCATTAATCATTTTTAAATGGAAAAAAAACTTAGTGCTTTTTAGTTAGGACTGTTTTCAGAATTCACAAATACTTTTCTTCCATGGAAGAATAAATGCAGACTCTTTTTTAAACCACTGAGTTTCTAGGATAGATGGAAAGAGGCATTGGGAGGTGATTATCTTTTTCTTTGTATTATGCAGCCCATAGGCCTTCTATGAAATGATTACCAATTTGTTGTTGTCTTTGTCTTCCAAGAAAATAATGAAGACTTATTATTAAACTTAAAACAGGCCTGGAATCCTTTAAAAATGTCATCTTTTTTTACTTAATGCTTCTAAAGTTAGATGTGTAATCTGCCTTTGTAATCTTCCTGGTTTTTCTATTTTACTTTAAAAGAGGAAAAATTTTAGAAAGTAACACTTTTCACATTATTGGTAACTAAAACATTGATTTTTTTTTAAAAACATAATCAGCTTTGTTATGGAAAGGTGCAGTTGTTTTTGGAGGGGTACATTCTTTCCTAAGAACATTTTCATAAAAAGCTCTAATCTTAGTCAAGCAATGTATTTTCTTAATTTAGTGTAAAACAATACTTTTTGTGAGATATGTTTCATTCAAACAGAGTAACTGAATAACAAAATGATGAGAGTTTTATAGAAATTCTGGATAATTATGAAAATCTGCAAATGTATGAGTCCTTGATTAGATGTCTAAAGATAGCTTATTAATATGCAAATACTTTATTATAGCTTGGAAATTTGATAATTTTCTGAATGAAAAATCCAAATGGAATCACTATTCTGATTACAATTTCAATATACAAGGTCACCTTTTATTCCTTTTTCTTTTACAGACCAACAGAAACGTGACTGTTATCTTTCTCAGTCAAATTGTCTGGGAAAAGTTTCGACCAAATACTGGGGTGTTTTGAACCATTCATCATGTATTTCCCTGATTATAGCATAGGTAAATGCTCAATTTTTAAAATTCCTATCAGAAGTGAGTTTTTAAATGGAAACATTTAGAATTATCAGTGTTTGGGAGACAATGTCAACATGTTTGAATGAGGATATCATTTAGAAAGCAAACTTTTTTTTTAAATTTTATTAATTTATTTTGATTTATCAACAATCACTTCCATATGCTTTTGAGTTGAAAATTTTTCTCCCCCTTCCTCCCCCCCTCCCCAAGACAACACACAATCTGATATAGGCTTTACATTTACATACCCATTAAGCATATTTTCACATTAGTGAAGTTGTAAGTAAAAATTAAAACCAATAGGAGGAACCATCAAAAAGATGAAACAAAACTCAACAGAAGGTAAAAATGAGTGATAGTGATTCGACTTCTATAGTTCTTTCTTTGGATGTGGACAGCATTTTCCATCCCGAGGCCTCTGGAGATGTCTTACATCCTTGTAATGCTGAGAAGGGTTCAGTTTAACAATATTAGTCATCGTATAACGTGGCTGTTATTGTGTACAAAGTCCTGTTGGTGCTGGTCACTTCACTCAGCATCAGACCATATAGGTCTAGAAAGTAAACTCTTAAAGGGAAATGAAATATCACTGTGGAGTGTGGGAATCTGGCAGTCAGTGGAAGGAAGCATTTCAAGTGTAATGAACCTTGTTATCACCGCTTAGATTTGCCCACATGTGGAAAGTGTTTGTGTATTTTACAGACATTTAAATGTTATTTTTCGTTCTATGAGATCTTTCCTTCTCTGTCAGTGTGATTTACCATATATTCTAAAGGGCCTGGTTTTATTGGCAGTATTCATTGTTACTCTAGCCGAACGGTTCAGTAGATTAATAATATGGTCTGACCTTCTATCAGAACTTTGAGTATATTTTTCATTAGTCATTGTGGATTTTTGCCAGTTCATCCACATTTTTTCATCTATCTCTCAATACAGTTATGGATTTTCTAAATGTTTAGTATATAGTCTGTGGCCATGGAATGTAAAAGGCATTATGGTGCAATAAAAAAGCCAAATGTAGGCATGTCATATAACCTCTCTGGGCTTAAATTTCCCAAGTTATAAAATAAGAGTGTTGTGTTAGATGAGATCTAGGGCTCCTAGCTTTGGCCTCAGTTCCTTGTCCTTATTATCACACTGAACAACTAACCTAACTGGGTATGGTCATTAATTACAAATTTTATCTGTTTTCACAAAGAAAGAAGAAAACCTCATTTGCAAGAAAGGAGTTCTATATTTTATATTAATTATTGTTGAAATAATATGAATGTCCATGTTCCCCCCCAATAGCATACCAAGGAAAATCAAGTGGAAACAAGGGAATAAGGATTTATATAGTGCCTACTCAGTGCCAGTCACTGTGCTAAGCACTTTACAGATATGTCTCATTCAATCTTCAAAATAATCCTGGGAGGTGGGTGCTGTTATGATCCCTGTTTTACAAATGAGAAAACTGAGGCAGAGAAAGATTAAGTGATTTGCCCAAGGTCATACAAGTAGTAAATTCCTGAGGCCAGATTTGAACTCATGTCTTCCTGACTCAAATCCCATTGCTCTTTTCACTGACCACTTGACTTTTATCACACATTATCTCTCTGTCTCTCTCTTTCTTTCTCATGTACATAATGTGTATATACAGACATGTTTATATGCAATATAATATATGAATGTATATATTTTATACACACACATGTGTGTATAAATTCTTCATACTGTGCCTTTTCTTTAAGGAATTAACATCCCTTTAGAGACCTTTCTTTGAATCCTGAGCACTACAGGGTAAAGTGATCAAACTTCTGGCTTGGCTCTCAATGTTGCTTGGCAATTTTGGGTTCTGATTTTTTATCTACTTGGAGTGATTCAGAAGGTATGTAAAGGTAATGGTATGGAAGAGATCCCTGAGAGAGTGTATATAGGCAAAAGACAGTAAATAGCCCAGGATATAGTACTGGTAGAAACTCATGGTTAAGCAGAAGATGATTCAGTAAAGAAGACTGATAAAGAGCTGTTGGCCAGCTAAGAAGAGAACAAGGAAAAAGTAGTTTCACTGAAACAAAGAAAGGAAAAAGTTCTTTTGAAAAGAGTGTGATTCATAGTTGCAAGTGAGGCAGAGATGTGACATTATGAGTACAGAGATTAGGAATGAGAAGGCCACAGCAGGGGCAGCTAGGTGGCGTAGTGGATAGACCACCAGCCCTGGATTCAGGAGGACCCAAGTTCAAATTTGACCTCAGACACATAATACTTACTAGCTGTGTGTCCTTGGGTAAGTCACTTAACCCCATTGCTTAGGCTCCCCCCCCCAAAAAAAAAGAATAAGAAACAAAGAAGGCCACAGCCAAGAAATGTCTTTTGTTCCTAAATATCTGTCATCATATAAGAAAGTTAGATGAATTTTGAGAGATGAATTTTAAGGCTCTTAATGTAGGAGAAAGAAGAATATGTTTTAAAAAGAGGGAAAAGGAAGAGAAAAGTGAGGAATGAAATCTTTGAAAATTGGTGGATTTATTTAGAATTTTGGAATTCTTTTTGTTCTGTGAAAAACTTTTAAAAGCAGATGCTCTTTTTTTTTGTTTGTCTGGCTTGGTTTTTTAGCCAAATTATTGTTTACTTAGAATACCTAACATGATAGAAAATTCAGCCCTCCGGTTCTTTAGATTTTTAAGTTATTTACTTTCCTAAGGTAGTAAGGCTTTTGAGATCTACTTTAGATGTAATTCTTCTTGTTTTTTTGTCATGCTTGCCATTGCCACTTAATAAACTTTGCAGCACTAAGGCAGACACACAGCTCCACCTACCATGATCCCTCCCATCTTGGTTTCAAAATTTAGTGTTGCTTTCCTATTCTCATGGGTTTACAATTCTTATACCTTTTCATGGCTTTATGTGTTGTTTCAAAGTGGTATAATAAAGTGTCATACATGTCTTAGGTACATTATGAAACATTAAGAACAAATTTGTGTTTTTGGACCAGGGCATCTTCAAAAGATTTTGTCCCATGATCATCCTCCAGAGTATTCAGCTGATTTCTATGCAGCCTACATTAATATTCTTCTTGGTGTTTTTTACACTGTCTGCAGAGACCTGAAAGAGCTCAGACATCTGGTGAGTGATCGTTATATTTTTTTCTTGTTTGTTTGAAATTACTTTTATTTCACCATAAAATATTAAAAGTATAACATAGTCTATGAGCTAAGGATTTATTCTCATGTCACATTATTCTCATTGGTTTAAATATCTCTATCTTATTTTTGTGTGCTTAAAACCTATGACCCATAGATTATTGTCAATAAATATTCAGTGCTTATTATATGCAAGGTACTGTGCAAGGTGCTGAGAATACAAACATAAAATGAAACGATCCCTCCTGTCAGTGAACTTCCATGCTTTGGGAGGAGACCTGCACATAAATAAATGGGGTGTGTGGGTGTGTGGGTGTGTGTCTACACATATAGATGTGTGTCATATACATTCACTCATACATACATTTTTATGTACTTATATATAGATAAATATACAGAATAAATATAAAATAATACAAAGTAGTTGAGGAGAGGGCACTAGTAGTTGGTGGAATCAGAAAAGGCTTTGTGTAGAAGGTGATGCATGAGTTAAGGAGGTAAGGGATTCTTTTAGAGGGAGTATATTTCAGGTACAAATGATGGCCAGTGCAAAGGCATACAAATGGCAAGTGGAGTGCTATATGTGATGAATGACAAGAAGGACAGTTTGGTGGGCAGTATTATGGAAAAGGAACTAATATACAATGAAAATCAAGAAGAGCCTAGTAAATACCTTTAAAAACCAAACCGGAATTTATATTTGATTATAGAGACAATATGGAGTTACTGAAATGTATTGAGTAGGGGAGTGGTATGCTTAGACTTGGACTTAAAGGAAATAATTTTGTCAGCTGTGTGGAGGATACATTGAAGCAGGAAGAGACTTAAAAGGAAGACAGTTTGGATGCCACTGCAACAGTCCAGATTAGAGTTTCTGAAGGCCTAAGCAAAGTTGGTAGCTGTGTGAATAGTGGTAAAATGATGGCTCTGAGAGATGTCATAGAAATAGAAAGTGTTTCTGTGTGAGCTGAATCTATGGTTTAGTAATATTTTGACTTGATCACTGGCCATTATACTTTCCATAGGTCATTCCAAGAATGAACTTTTTTTTTTAAACTACCACCTACCTACCTGTAAAGAGTCAAAAGTTGCCTTATTTTGGGTTTCTTTGGTATATGCTAACTTTTTATCTAAATGGAAGGAAACATACTTAAATCAGAAGCTCTGAATTCCAGTTCTCTTTAGTCATTGCTTATATTCCTTTTTAAGGAAAAAATGTCTATGTCCTTCCTAAATTTTTGGAAATTTATGTATTAAATATTTAGAACCAAATTAAACCCTAAATCGGAAATGCTGAAAGTCAAATAGAGAGTAATAAAATTTGAAAGCATAATAATATTGAATTTAAGTAAAAATAAAAGCTGGTTTTGGGAAAAAGCTAATAAAATAGATAAACCAGTAGCTATTTTGACATAAAAAATTTAGAAGGAAGATTAACAACAAATGAAATAAGGAAAATTATTTGAAACTTTTGTCCAATTATATGTCAGTAAAACTGACAAACTAAATAAAATGGATGATTACTTACAAAAAATATAAAGCACCCACATTGAACAATTTTCAAGAAAGATAATTTAAGTAACCCAGTCTCAGAAAAGGAAATTTAATGAGCCACAAATGAGTTAAAAGAAGCAAAAAGGCCAGTTGCTATACCTTCAGCTCAATTGAAGGCATCTCTCCGTGGAGTTGGAGGCATACAAGGGTCTAACATCTCTGCCCTCTTCCTAAAAAGAGTTCATGGGAGGGAGACAGAGATGTTCCTTGATTCTTCTCCAAATATTTGAGGGAGACTAGGTAAGGGAAACAGAGAAGCAATTAAATACATTACCTCATAAAGTGTTTCTATTTCTGAAGAAAGGAAGTTTCATTTAGGTCTAGATCATAACGTTTTAGGTATATAACTTCAAAGCATACTTTCATGTCACTGTTACTAGTAATATTTAGTAGTTCCATTAGTAAATGAAAAAGATATTTTTAAAAAAGGAAGAAGGATAATAGGATAGTTACAAATTTGAATCATCTTGCAGACCATAGGAGAGAAAAGATATCTTTACCCTTTTTTCCCCACTATTCAAACTTTTCCCACTCTTTCATTATCTTTATAAAATTGCTAATCGAAAATTTTTGGATAAGTTAATAAAAGTATACATGAATATAGACCTGCATCGAAGTACTTTTTTCCCCCAGAGTAGGTGATTTAGTAAGTTTTGAGGAGTATAGACCTGTAGGTGAAAAGATTAGGAGTACACTTCCTCTAAGTATTTGTCTAGGGATACCAGTTCTTATATTATTAAACAGTTTAACTTTATTGAGTCTTTTATGATGACTTTTAAAAAATTATTTATTGTTTATTCAGTATTTGGGTTAGTGTGATGCTTGAGAAATTATCATTGTGCATATGTAAATCTTTTTATATAATGTGGAAATTTACAATTATTGAGAGAGCTGTCTATCCATATAGACAAAATGACGTCTTCTGGAGAGGTAATACATGGGGCTATGCTGTAGAGCCCTAATGGAGGGAAGCACAAAGGTTATCAGTGCATCAACAATGTATTACTACTGTGTGGTGCTTTTTGTCCAGGAACCAAAAGTTGTTTTCTGGATCTTGAGGAACCTGTAGCACCTATAAGGCAGGAAGTTATATACTTGTGGGGTTCTGGGTCTGCTTGACAGCAACTACTTCAATCCTGTACAGGTCATATCCAGCATCACAATGCAAACAACAGGCTTTAACAAATAGTCACACTGTATTGTTCCCCATTTCTAACTTTAGGAAGAGACTAGAGTGTGTTCATAAATTTTACATTTTTGGTGTTGACTCACTAACCAGAGGAAGGATTTGACTTGCTTGAAGAAGTGCATTCTACATAATCTCTTAACCACTGTTACATTCTCTAGCCAGTAAAGTTGGCAGCACATTAAAAGGCTTTAAAATTGCAGCTCCTTCTGGATTCCCTAAAGAGTATCTGTATTCTTCATTAAATAGGCCTTCTCCAGAATCAAGTTTACCTTCACTACCTCTGAAATGCCATTCTGCCCCACGACACATGGGACACTGAGGAAGACATCATCATGAATGGTAGAAATTGGATGCACTCTCCTGAGATTCTTTATAATGTTTTCTGCCAGATCTGCCACAGACAAGCCAGTGGCCAAGAAAGTGTAGCCCTTAAGCTTGATCATCTCATAAACACTTTCAGCCACCTGTTTATGAACATCTTTCCAGTACTCTCAGTCAGGATCAGTTCCTAAAGCAGGATAAAGATTGTTCAGAGAGACACCAGCAACATTCACACCACTGCACACAGTAACACTGCAGTCTCCATGTTCTCCAAGGACCCATCCATGACAACTTGAAGAATAGACACTGAGTCTCTCTCCCATTAGGTAATGGAAACTGGCAGAATCCAGATTGTCATCACTTCCAATGACATGGTTTTTAGGAAAGCTACTTAGCTTCCAGGTCACATGTCAAAATATCTGCTGGATTGGAAAGAATAAGCAGCTTGCAATTAGGGCTTTGTTTAACTATGTTGGGAGTGATAAATTTAAGGATATTCACATTGTGCTAGACCAAATTAAGATGGTTTCCTCTCTCCTGCTGATGTGTCCCAGCCGTAACAGGAACCAGCTTTGACTTACAGTTACACCGTAGTCTTTGCCAGAAACAATCTTTGGTATTAGGAAAAGGATGCCATGTTAGAGATCCATCATCTCTCTCTTTAGTTTGTCTTCTTTGACATCAGCTAGGACAAGTTCATTAGCCAAATCCTGCATTAAGATATTGATGGTACATGCCATGCCAATTGCACCAACCTTAACAATAGTGATCTTGTTATGGGGAACCTGGTCTTCCTTTAGGACATTACAATTAGCTGATCCTCGACGGTAGTTTTTTGGAGGAAATCTGAGCTCAAATGAGGTTGTTGGTCAGGCTGCAAGGAGTTCTGAGTTAGATGTCATGATTACTCTTTCACCTTTACCTATTTATGCTTCTCTTGAATCTTCTGTTTGAACATCACGTTTTCTATTCAGCTCTGGTCTTTTTATCGGGAATGCTTGAAAGACTTCTATTTCATTAAATACCCATTTTTTTCCCCCTTGAAGGATTATACTCAGTTTTTCTGGGTAGGTTATTCTTGGTTTTAATCCTAGCTCTTTTGCCTTTTGGAATATCATATTCCAAGCCTTCTACTCTTTTAATGTAGTAGCTGCTAGATCTTGTGTGATCTCACTGTGGTTCAACAGTATTTGAATGCTTGCTTTCTGGCTGCTTGAAGTGTTTTCTCTCAGACCTGAGAGCTCTGCAATTTAGCTATAATATTGTTGGGAGTTTTCGTTTTGGGATCTGAGTCAGTGATCAGTGGATTCTTTCAATTTTTATTTTAACCTCTGGTTATAGGATATGAGGTAGTTTTCCTTGATGATTTTTTTTTAAAAATGATGGCTAGGCTCTTTCTTTGATCATGGCTTTCAGATAGTCTAGTTAATTCTCAAATTCTCCCTCCTTGATCTATTTTTCAGATCAGTTGTTTTTCCAAAGATGTAGTCCACATTTTCTTTCTTTTTTTTTTTTATTCTTTTGACTTTGTTTCTTGATTTCTCATGGAGTTATTAGCTTTCACTAACTTAATTCTAGTTTTTAAGGAATTATGGGGAACTTCTGCACCTCTTTTCCCAGTTGACCAGTTCTCCTTTTTAAGTATTATTTTCTTCAGTATTTTTTGTGCCTCTTTTGTCATGCTGTGTATCATCTTTTCATAATTTTCTTCCTTTGCTTTCATTTCTTTACGTATTTTTTCCTGTACAACTCTTATTTGATTTTGAAAATCGTTTTTTTGTTCTTTCAGGAATTCTTGTTGGACTGGTCTCCAATTCACATTTTAATTTGAGGCTTTGCTTTATAGGTGTTTTGACTAGATTGTCTTCTGAGTTTGTGTCTAGATCTTCCCTGTTACCATAGTAGCTTTTTATTATCAGATTCCTTTTTTGTTGTTTGCTCATTTTTCCACCCTATTTCTTGATTTAGATTTATGTTAATGTTGGGCTCTGTTCCTGGTACAGGTTGGGAGTGAGAGGTAGGGAGGAGCTCTGTCTCAAGCCTCAGGCTTTTTCTGCAGTGCTGTTTTCAGAGCTAGTTTTGGAGGTTTGAAAGTTTTTGTTGCTTCCAAGGTGGTGTGAGCTGGGGAGAGATGTAGTCACTGCTGTCTTGGTTTGCACTCTGGTCCTTACCTAGGAAGGGCCCCAATTCATTGGGATTGCAGTCTATACTGCTTCTCAGGGCCCCTTCTTCCGTTGGGACCAGAAACGTTACTGTTCTTAAGGGTTCCTGATCCCTTGGAGCTGGAAGTGATACTGCCATTCCATTCTATTCCCTGTTGACTGAAAGTGCCCTTCTCAGCCCTTGAACTATGACCCAGAAGTGGGTATAGACAATGGAGTTGCTAAACAATTTCTGCTCTTATGTCCACTGCTAGCACAAGGGTACTCTGTAATCTCTTTCTGGCCAGTTGCTAACTTCTCTTACCAACTCTGAGAGCTCCCAAAGCTGCTACTGCTGCTTCTGTCACCACCACCTGGTCCCACCACTGATGTTTCATCCATGTGGGCCCTGGGCCAGCCTCCTTCCCCCATGTCACATATCTCCTAAGTTGTCTTGGGCTGGAAGAGTGTCTTACTCCGACCTTTTGTTGGCTCTGCCACTCCAGAGTTTGATTTAAGGGGTTACTGTAAAGTTTTTTGAAGGGCAGTTTTGGAAGAGCTCAGCTTTCTCTACTTTGCCGTATTGGCTCCACCCCAGGAGTCCCTCCTAGGTGATCTCTAAGGTCTTTTCTAACTTAAGATTCTGTTATTCTTATTAGGCTGTCACATTGAGTTAGCATAACAGTTTCCATTGAATGTGAAAGAGGATATTGTACTGTAGCATGAGAGATTTAGATGAAAGATTGTTATACATAAAATTGGATTACCAACAGAATTTATAATTTCCAGAAATTCATTCATTCATTCATTCATTTAATTTAGGCAGCTGGGGGTAAGTGACTTGCCCAGGGTCACACAGCTAGTAAGTGTCAAGTGTTTGATCTGAGGCCAGATTTGAACTCAGGTCCTCCTGACTTCAGGGCTGGTGCTCTATCCACTGCGCCACCTAGCTGCCTCAATTTCGGGAAATTTTGAAAAACAAGATAGCTTTTAATCCATCTGGAATGATTTAGGTATAGTCCTATCTGAAGAAACGTGATTTTTCAAGGTTTCTTCTGGCCCCTAGATGTTATTATAACGTATTTAGCAGTCAGTCAGCAAATTTTTTTAAGCATCTGCTATGTGATAGGCATTGTGCCTAAGCACCAAGAGTACAAGAACAGTCAAAAGACTGTCCTTGCCCTCAAGGAGCTGACAGTCTGATAGGGGAGACAACCAGCCAAGTGTTGTTACTCCTTCAGTACTAGCTCTGCCGTTAACTGCCTACATGACTTGGTAGTAAGTCCGTTCATTCCTCTTTCAAGGTCATCATATAGTTGTATCCCTAACTGCTTCCCTTCTTGTCCTGGTAAGAAAAAGAATTTAGGTCTCACTAATCCAATATAACAATTTCCAGTCCAATCTGTTGGAAGGTGTGTATAAGCAGTTAAACCACATATCCAATAATGGCCTTTTATAAAGCTGGTTGTTTTTTACTAAAAATTTGACTTACATTTCCTCTTGATGGATAATATTGAATATCCCTGTCTCCCAATGGTCCCCCTCTTTATAAATACATTTCCATAGCTGTTTATTTTTTCCCAATTACACTTTTCCACCCCTGGATCTGAATTAGTACCATCCTCCTTGCTCCAAAATTTCCTAAAATATCCAGATCATGTTTGATTTCTCCATGCCCAATCATGATAAGGAAGCCTCAGTTTCCCATTAATACTATTTTCATCTTTACATAGATTTAGTTGCTGTAAGTCACCAATTTCCTGGGAAAGATTACAGCTTAAATGAGGATTCCCTCCTGCCAATACATATCTGCAGGTTGTGCGGTAATTAGTACCAGTAAGGTACCTTTCACTCTTACGTGATATCCATGTCCCATTAGTGCATTTAATATGAGTGGCATTCCATCTACCTTGATATAGGGAACAGTCAACTTCAAAGTAACCAATCTGGCAGGAATAAGTATACTCACATGTACTCATCTCCAGTTGCTTTCCGCTACCCATTTTGCATAAGTTGTATAAATTGATTCTCTTGTGGAAACAGTACAGGGATGGGTGCAGCAGTAACAGTCAGTTATAAGAAATGAAAGAAGTTTAAGGATCATGATAAGGGCTCGTAGGAGGCAGTCTCCTTTGTAGATGTAGTTTGAGGTCCTCTTGTTTTTTTTCAGCAGTCCATTCAGATGAAGGAGGCACCACTGGTCCTTTTACTCTGGTGTGATGGGTCCAACCCTGCTCCTGGGTGCGAACTGCAGTATCAGACATTGAAAGTACCTAAAAGGGCCCATCCCAATTCAGGGTTAATTTTTCATCTTTCCAAGATTGAACATATACCCAATCACCTACTTGTAGTTTATGAACAGGAAACCCTAGAGGGGGAGTTTGAGCAATTAGTCCCTTTAAAATTCAAAAAGTCTTTTCCTATATAGCTTTCTGGCAGGGCATATCGTCAATGAAGTCCTCTGGTCCTTAGTGTTTGTTCCAGCCATCTCCAGCACAGCATCTCAGCATCTTGTCTTCTTGTAGGAACCAGCTTTCTGTCCATTCTCCTGCAAAAGTGACCTTAGCACAATTTTAAATTACCATTTCTAATCCTTATAACCCTGATCATTTTACAAACTCAAAATTGGAACCATGGTCAATTGTCATGTTTAAGAAATTCACCTCAGAGCCCAGTGTCTTATACTTTACATTAATCCATTATTAATTTCCTCACCAGGAGGATGAGATTTCGCTAAGGGGTTAACAACAGGCTCTAGTACATGCGTAAATATATTAAATACTCAATTTTAACACAGTATATATATAAAATCTTAAACTTTTAGGCATGCCATGTTTCTTTGATGGCATTTACAAAATAAACCTAATTGTCTTCATACCATTACCAAGAATTAAAGGACCCCAACTCATATAGGAACACACAGGAACACTAATCCCAGTTCTATAGTAATCTAAGATGTTCCATAATCAATTATTTTAGCAACTTTGTTACTGTGCTTACACAATCTTCTGATTATAGAAACTTGCCACTAAGAGATTAGAATAAGGGAACAATATTTCCCCCAACTTCCTGTCAATTCCAAGCAGAGTGTTATGTCAAACTGCAAACTGCATTGAGCCAGACTTAAAGCCGGCCAGGTTTCAATTAAGGAATCAAGTCAAGAGGGTCCCACCTCAGCACATGCAGAACAGTTGCCCTCTAAACCTTCCCATGAAATCATACCTGCAGTTCATACTTGCCCCTCACAGGGCTACTGGCATCACAGATCATTGGCTCAGACAACCTTCCTTGATATTTACACCTGGAGTTAGACTCAGAAACAGTCAGTCATTAGGACCAGCAGGTTTCAACAATCAGTTCAAGGTATAAACTATAATCTCACATTGCCAAGGAACATCTCCAAAGTGAGCCCTAAATAACTTGCATGCATTTCCATTCTTGTTCATAAAATCTTACTAAATTGGTGCAAAAGTCCTTAAATAACACAAATTGTAGAGTATTATCAAGAAACTAAATTCCTAGTTATCACAGAATCCCTATATATCACAAAGTTCCTTGGTCAAATGGTGTTATAATAGAATTTTCACATTGGTAACAGTAAGACACTGATTACATGAAAAATGCTACTGCTTTTAGAATTCTTTTAAAGAAACGGAACATCTTAAGGTGAGTCTTAAGCAGTTTGCATAAATTTCTGCACAGGTTATAGTTCTAGATAAAAATATCATTAGATTTCCCAATAAGATAACACAAAAGAGCTCTTATCTTGTACTGACCACTTGCTCTAATCATAGAAACTTACTGCAGAAGGAAAAAGAGCAGGAACATGTGACGTATCGAATATAACAAGATAAAATATCCTTAACTTTGTTTAAATTCAGATAGAGTCGCAGTTCTTCAGTCATGCAGTATCTGTTTCTCCTCATAGCCAGACTCAGGAATAGTCAGGTGGGAAACATTCCTTTCCAAAGGAACACAATGGGGAAACTGAGCAGGAGGATCCCATCCTAGATTGAGGCTAAGATTGTCCCCTTGGCTTTTTCCCAAATGAGTCACATTTACCTCCACCTGTTACCAGTACAGAATCACATTCACTGGCATCTCTCTCTCAGATACTGATTTTAATGCAGACAACTATATCTAAATTCAAACTCAAAACAAAATTAGTTATAGTCCCAAGAGCGTTTTACCTCAAACAGCAAGTCTCACTAATCACAGCTTAAAGCCAGATAACAGTTAATTTTGCTCTCATAGAATTGCAATAAGCAATAAAGATTTACTAGGACTTACATACATAAGAGATTTCACTTAACATCTTTCCTTCTCAAATTTAAACTCGTCCTGGTGTAAAAGCCAATCATTAGAAATAACTTCTATACCCTTGCAAATTCTCAGCAAGCTAAGTTCATTGTCTGGGAACTGCATAATCCTAACAAGTTCTTTTCTCATGGTTTCCAGGGACCTTGGCAAGTTTACAAAATAATGAGAATTGCCACGGCCCTCAGAGAGGGCTGATACTGGTGCCCTTGAATGGGCAGAACCAACCTGATAAGGCTGTACACTATCTCCTTCTTTCCACATACAGTAATTAATTAACCCTTTTAGGTTTTAGCATGAAAAAGTAACCCCAAATAGTTAACAATCTCACAAATTTCATATATGATAGCTAAACAATTTTAACTAAAAATTCCCTTTAAAATAAAAACAAAATTTGGAAATTTTATACTTTCTTAAATTACAATGTATTTAAAAGGAAATGTTACAAAACAGGATCATATAGAATGCCCCAACAGCCAAATTCATTCCTTTTTCTCTTTTCTCTAATTTCGTAATTAATTTAACATGCTACTACACAGCTTTCTTTTTGAATTTCTGAAGGGAGATATTGAATAGGGCTCTCCCTCCCTCTCTCTCTTGCCAAACGGCTTTTACACCTTTAAACAATTCACTTGTCTCACACAGTTTTTACTATATATATTTTTTTAGTTTCTTTCAGTTTACTTTAATAACATTCAAATTATGAAAAGCCACTTGACATAACAATATCAAAGTTTAACAGTTTGCAGATTCTTATGTTTTCCCAATTTATCTTAATACCAAACAACATAATAAATTCTGAACATCACATATCATTCAGCACAGCCTCTGGCTGCCCATAAATTACCTTTTGTTCTTGTTCTGGTACACAAAAACTTTTCTCTTTTGTATAAGGCAGGGAATGGTTAAAGACTTATTTTAGCCTGCCTCCCTTTGATCTGAGCACCCTCCTTTCCTCCTTATCTCTCTCTCTTCCATCCACCTTAGGAAGAAAATATTTTCCAACAACTCTTCAAGAGTTTCCAAACCTTTTTACTTTCAAAACCTCTATTCACACTGTGCAAATAAATTATACCTTCCTTAAGCTTCCTACACATTCTCCTCTCTCCTACATGTTTAAACCTTTTTGCCTTCCTTCTACCTAATTATCCCTCTGATGGACTTTGATTAAAGTCCCTTTAAAACTGCACATACCTTATTTCTTTCTAATTCTGACCTGACACTTTGAGGATCCTCCTCAACTTGCTTTTTACCAATCATATAACCTAAATAATAAAGTATATATATTTTTCCCATTCTCTCCCCCATTCATCTGTTCCTGGGAATGTGGCTGGTATTAGGGAGGGGGGGGAAGAGGAGAAAGTTGCTAGCAGTATTTCAGAATCCAGTTGCAGGCCTTGGCTGCCTGGCGGTGAAGGATCAACAACTCACAGACATTAATCACAGACCATCATTCACACAGACACAGACAAACAGAACAAAATGACAGGGAGAATCCAAAAGCGAGAAACTTGTCAGAAGTCCCCTACCAATCATATAACCTAAATAATACAGTATTTTTTTGGGGGGTGGAAGCCGGAACCACCGGCCCCTGAACGGGTATTGCATGGGGGGGGGGGCGGAAGAGACGACAATGGATCCCACCCCTCCTGAGACACTACCTCCCCCTCCTTATTATCCTCTTTCTTCTTAGGTTTATTTTCACTCAAAAACATCCTGCTCCCTGGAAGCCATAAACCAGCATATATCACTTCCTCTGGGTCCACAGGATCCTTTTCATTCACAAATAAATTTAATTTCTGGCACACCCAGTCTTTGGCCGAACCATAATAGGGCCAAATTGTGCCACCTCCAATATCCTTATTACCCCAAACAAAACAACAGTATCTAATCATTTTTTTTCCCTTTATATTTTGGCAACTCATTCCAATTACTTAATTTATTTCCCAAGGGACTATTTACTGGTATTCTTTTAATTTTAATCTCTGCAGAGGGCAGCTGAGCCTGCCCATTTCAATATTGATAGAACCCCCCGGTTCCTACGCCCAATCACAGGGAGGTTGCCTCCACCTCTCAGTCACCCAAGAGCCTTCCTATCCGGGGCACCCCTTCCAGAGTTGGTAAGCGCTTGACTCAAGGGTCCCCTAGGTGCTTACCTTGGGCCATGTGCACACAAGTTACCTGACTGCTCTGTCCACACCGACGGTCGGGATTTGCCGCAGAGTCCTCTCCTTTACTTTCACTATACACCTAGTCTCTCTGCTTCGGGTCACTTCACCTGGTGGAAGGGGAAGAAATCCCAAGCCGCATGGGCTGCCTAAAATAGAGGCAGGGCACGCCGCCCCAAGAGGCCCAGGACTCTGTCCTTCCACCTGGTCATGTTTTCCTGGCCAGTGCACCAAATATTGTGTGCTACAGTTACCCAAAAATAGCACTCAGAGATTTTCTAGGTATAAAGTGAAAGATTTATTATGTTCTCACGAGAAGCAGGTGTCTGCTTCGTCCGGCAGTCTGAGCAAAGCGAGGCAAGGCACAAAGGTCAGAACAAAGGTTATATAGTCCTAACGCAGAGACACCCACCCATCACTGGCTGTAAATTCCCATTGGACAGGAATTTCAGCCTTACAATCTAAAATGCGAAAATCTACCCCAGAAACAAGGAATCTCATTATAATACTACCAATCCTAGCTATTTTATCCTTATTTAGCATTAGCCATTACCTAATACTGATGTAACAGTACAGATCATGTGTTTTCTAGGAACTTGAAACTTGGGCCTATTCAGGCTAGCATAACCAACCTTGAGTTTGTAACAGTCTACAAAACTGTTACACTCAGTCCATCTGAGAGATCTCACGCTGTTTACATTGTCTCACTCAGAGGTTACTTTAGGAATAAAGGATTACGTTAAGTAATTTAGGTGTTGGATAATTTAGGGAATTGGCTAGTCAGACATTTAAGTGGCTGACCGTGGAGTTGAGATTAGGTAATAGAAGCAAGTGAAGTTGCAGTACAAAGTTAGGACACATTTGAAGGTGTTGAGTATATGATAATAGATTATAGGAGTGTAGAAGATTCTTAGTGACTTGCCTAAGATTTCACAGACAAATATCAGAGCCAGCATTTTAACTTCAGTTGTCTGGCGTTAAAGTCAGTGCTCTTTCTGTGCTGATGGAGTAATCGGGTCCCAGGGTTAGGGCCAGAACAGGAGTACAGAAGGCATAGTAGCATAGTAGGGCACAGTAAAGGATAGTTGGTCTTGGTACTTTATGGTATTTGGTAATTGGACAAGATTCTTGTAAAATCAATTCATTGGTAAGACAAAAACTTCCTTGTTTTACTTAAAATTTTTAAAAATGTTTAGACAATTGAACACATTCCCCTACTTGGGTGGCAAACCTGTGGCCTTCTTAGATCCTTAAGTGCAACCTTTTTGGAGTCAGTCAAGAAGGCTATGTATGGCCTCAAGGCATCAGGTTCCCCACCCCTGCTAGATGAAGCAAAATGGGTAGGACTGGATAATTAGTGGTATACGTGAATTATAGGCCACATGTCTGATCTTTCAACTAAAGAAATTCACCAGTTACTACTTATATTTGGCCAGTTGTTTTTTAATTAGGCCATTTCTTAGACCTAAAGATAAAAAAGGCTAAACAAGGTTGCTGTAGGGAAATGCTCTGAAGGGAAAATTAATATTAGATGTTGTTGAAACATTCTCTAAACAGGTACTTTAAAAAATTGGATGTTTTATTGAGGTAAGATAAGAAAAATGGAGTCAATATATGTTTCATTATGTTTATTTTTAATGCTAGTTCGTCTTATTAATTTAGTTATACATTTATTAACATGTCAAATTTACACATTTCTCTTCATATCCCTAGTACCTGGTGTGTAGTATTCACTTGATAAAGGCTTATTGGTTGATTGATATGTATGAGCCACATTTCAACGTGAAATTCTTGGAAGTGAATAAGCATCACTATGCATACTTGACATATCTGACTAAAGGAGTTTTAAAATTCATTTCCTTTTAAATAGGAACCATGTTTATTAATGGTTTAGTTAGCCATTAATTAACCAGAGCTAATTTGATATATTTTGTGGATTATGCTACTATAATTGACTTTGTAAAGTTGTTCAATATTTAGGATTGTGAAGAACTATTTTGTAAATCACTGTTTCAAAGTGCTAGATACACTCTGTAGTCTAAAAGTACTTTGTTTTCCCTAAAAGTGCTTATTGTACAGCCAAGGAATGATCTTCTAGCAGGATTTGGCTCATTAAAAATGTCCTTGAGCATTTAAAAAAATTTATATAGTTAATGAATTTTCTTCACTTCAGCTTTTTATAATAAAGTAATAAATAACTTACCTTAAAAATAAATTTGTCACAGTAAAATGATAACTATTTGGAAATAACTTTTTTTTTTCTAAATATAGGCAGCTCTTAACTTTTCTAAATATTGTGAACCTGTGGTAAAAGGAGAAGGTAAATGTCTTTTATTTATATATTAATATCATACTTTTGCATAGCTGTTTCCTAGGATTTATATTATTAAAGTTTGGGTTTTTGTTGTATGTTTGTGTATGTGTTTTTCCTCAATGTAGCTAATGAACGTGATACCCGTAAACTGTGGAGAAATATTGAACCTCATTTGAAGAAGGCTATGCATACCGTGTATCTCAGGGAGATATCAAGGTAAGGTTCTCTTTTTGCCAGAGTTCTGGAGATTATTCAGTATGGATTATCTAGATATTTATTATGCTAAAATGTAGTTCTTATTCTTCACTTTCATATTAGGACAAAGCAAATATTTTTTAGCCTGCTGGAAAGAAATAGAAATCATTGTATATTTATTAATTTGTTTCTGGCTTGAAAATTAACATTTTGTGAAGTAAGGTATTCTAAAATTATTAGATAGGAATGTGATATTCAGAGGAATTAGAGAATATTTTTTAACTAGCTTTGCTTCTCATACTCTTTAAACATTTTCATTTTATATTAAAAAGCAAACCCACTGTATCCTACATAAATCCTGAGGAAAAGTATATGCTACTTTTATATATTAAAGTGGATATTTGATCTAGTGCACCTAGGTAGTAAAAACCACAATTAGGAATTTTCTTTAATCTTTTTTATCCAAAAGTCTTTCTTAGATTCATTTATTTCCCAAAAAGATTGGTTAAAATTTGAACATAACTAAGTTTTGAGGTATACTTAGAAATGTTGCTTTACACTTAAAAGTGTTTTTTAAAAATGAGTTTTTTATTTGGGGAGGTGGCCCAAAAATGTTATTTGACCAATTAATGTTCTCATCACATTAGTTTTAATAAAATTAATTTAAACTGTTACCAGATAATCTAATTGATTATAAAAACAACAAGCTGTTAACCATTAGATAACTATAATGAAATTCTGAATCTTTTAAAGTGATTTTAGAGAATAAAACAAGGTAAACCACATTAGCTAAACTTCTAATTTACTAGCAACTGGTCCTCTTTGAGTTGAAAAATTAGATGAAAGTGTTTGCATTTCAAGTTTAATCAGATTGATATGGATAAATTTCATTTGTCTGTAACAGTATATATTAAGATGAATTACATAAACTACTTTGAGATGTATCTGTTTTCCTAGTAAACACAACCCAATGATTTATCTGAAGAAATATTTCTGAAAATACTGATTTGGAACTTTATTGATAGTATTTTTTGTTTATTTGTTTGACTTTTTTTTTTTAAAAAGTTTTTGTTTTTGTTTTGTTTGTTTTTGCTAGGCAGTTGGGTTAAGTGACTTGCCCAGGGTCACACAGCTAGTATCAAATATCTGAGGCCGGATTTGAATTCAGGTCCTCCTGACTCCAGGGCCAGTGCTTTTCCACTGTGGCATCTAGCTGCCCCTTGACCTGGTTTTAAAAAAATAAGATGATCCCTAATGGCGATTATAATCTGTGTGGTTAGGTATAGCCAAAGTATGCAACCTTTCTTAAGAGGACATGTAAAATGTGGCTTTTGATTAATAGCTAAATTTATATCATGAGTATCTGTTGTTTTTTGTGACTTTGCTTTCTGGCTAAGTTGTCATGGTAACTTTTGCCACCAAAACTTCAAGCTTTATTCCAGGTTTATCAAATAAGTGCTGTGATTTTCCAGCCATTTGTAGTCAAGCCATGTTACTTGAGATTTTATCTCAGTAAATCCATAGATTCTCTTGTCCTCTTTACTTTTAATCATATTTATCTTGTTGTACAACTTCTTTGGAATTCTGATGATGTGTGTTCTTCCTACTATCCAGCCCTGTAAAATTCTGTTACAATAAACAAGAATTCAATGCCAAAATACACTGGCTAGATCCTAAGATCTGGTCATCAATATGCTGGTTCTGCTGCAAACTGTTGCTGCTGAAACCGTTTAAGAAGCTTGACAGTGTGGCATCTGAAGTAAATCCTAGATTCGTGCTGATATATGAACTTAGTGAGAATCATTACTAATAGTAATGATTGGTAGTAATACCTTTCATCCTGGTTATGTTCATTATCATTTTATCTTATTTATCTTTTTTCCTAAAACATCTTATTTTCTACCTATTTTTTCATGTTTATTATTTCCCCTGGAAAAGAGGAGTTTACTACAACTGTGGCTTACAGAGCCATGCTGAACTGTTCTCAAGTACTGTAGTCTAAAGGGTACCTCCACCACCTATAAACCCAGTACCCTTTGCATCTCTTTAGCCCAAATAGGGTCATTCATCAATTTTCTTTCCCTGCTTTTTGAGTTGTCAGTAGGCTGCCTAACCTCTAGCCTTCTACTGTGCTATACTGGGTTGAACATAGTTAGAGCCATCTCAAAGATGGTTGATTCTTTTACTATGGTATTTATCTTGACTCAGAGTGAACACTTGTTTTTCTATATCTACCCAAGGCCCCAAGCTTCTCATTTGATCATCTTACCAACCCTGAGACATAAATAACTGAGGTCTTATACCCCCTTTCAAATGAGGATACTGAGGCTGAGTTAAAGTGACTGGCCTGTGGTTATGTTGTTTGTAAGGTGGAGGTAAAATTTTAAATCAGGAGACAAAATTAGGTGGAGGTAAAATTTTAATTCAGGAGACAAAATAGACAAAATATAACAATAATAATGGGTAACTTCAAAAATACATTATTGAGGAAAATTAAGTTAATAAAGAAATCATATATCTGAACTCGTATTAAATTGGAAACAACAGCTATATAGAGAAAACTAATTCAAGTACCCAGAATATTCACAAAAATTGATAAAATAGGGCATAGGGGAGTACCACATAATTTTTTTAAAAATAGAAATTTAGATACGTTTTGTTTTCAGACAATAGTCAATAAAATTATAATCAAATAACATGAGAAAAATATATAAAATGATGTGGAAACTGGAAAATGTAATATTAAAGCTTGAATTAAAGAGGAAGACAAAGCCAGAAGATTTAAAAGCTAATGACAGAAATGATATCACAATCTATAGGATACAGTTACAGCAGTTTTTAAAAGCAAATTTATGTCGCTCAGTTGCCTGTATTGATAAGAAAAGAAGAAAATAAATGAATTAGGTTTCCACATAAAGACAGTAGAAAGCTAACAAAGCTGTAGTTTTAAAAGAGGTTATGAAGCTAAGAACAAAAATTAATATTTATAAAACAATTGAATTAATAAATAAAACCAGAAGCTGCCTTTTTAAAAGAAAACCAATAGTTACAAAAACAGCAGCAAAATTAATCAAAAGAAAGAAAAAATACATATCAGTGAAATCTCAGATAAAAAAAGTAGAAATAATAAATACAAAAGAAATTAATATTGAACATACGATTCTCTACAAACATATTGCTCAAACTGATTGCTGCTGTTCAGTTTTCACTCATGTCTGATTCTTCATGACCCCATTTGGGCTTTTCTTGGGAAAAATACTGGAGTTATTTGCCATTTTCCTCTCCAACTCATTATACAGTTAAGGAAGCTGAAGCAAACAGGGTTAGATGACATGCCCAGGGTCGCAGATCTAGTGTCTGAGGCCGGATTTGAACTTGGGAAGATGTCTTCTTCCTGACACTGGGCACGGCTCTCTATAATTCATTGAGCCATCTAGCTGCTCGCTTAAACCCATAAAGCAAGAACGGGAGGGGTTTAAAAATAAAACTTGGAAGAAGAAATTTATTACCCTCCCTCCAAAAAAGAAGAAAATCCCTCTTCACACAAAAGTACTCGCTTTCACTACTTAGGTTTGATACAGTCTGCTCCTGACAATTTACATTATCAGAAAAAAATGGTATTAGAGGATCATAGATCTGGAGCTGTCAGAGACCTTAAGGGCCATCTGATTCAACCCCCTCTTGTTCACTGTTGAGGAAACTGAGGTCTAGAAGGCTTAATTTACTTGCCTAAGGGTTACGTGGGAAGTAAATGGCTAAGCCAGGGTGTGATACCAAGAACCCCTGTCTCCTTCCCTCCTACTCAGCAGATGACTTTTTAAAGGCAGCATTATTTAGTGCATTGTTGTTAAACACAAATAGAAACGAATCCCTGTGGGCCATATATTGACTTAGAAATCACAAATTTACATTCTCTACATTTTATTATATTTTTATTAATTTGATAAATATTTCCAAATTGTATTTTAATTTGGCTTGAGCTACAAGTTTGACACCTCTGGTGTAGTGGATAGCTGAGTTTGGAATCAAGAAGACCTACAATGGAATCCCCGCCTCAGATACTTGCTTACTGTGTGACACTGAGCAAAGTCATGTAAGATGGAGATAAGAATGATTTGTCAAGTTATTGTGAAGATCAAATGTTAATGATATTTGTAAAACATTTTGCACACTATATAAATGCTAGCTGTTCATAATAATAATTAAAGCTCCTTTTAAAAAATGATTTGAGAAGCTTGCAGGGCATTCTTTTGAATATCCTTAGCGGTGGTAAATCTTTGTCTTTTGAAATGGAGATTTGTTTTTATTTTTGTAAATAGAGGCGAGGAAGCTGGATACTATCCCTTAATACCCAGAACAATTCCTTGAATATAGGAGTAGTATTTTAATAAATGTCTGTTAAGTTGAGTCAGAAGCTAAGTGTGACTATAAAGTACCAAGGCCCTTTTTTAATGTGAGGCTTATAAATTGGTCATATAATAGATTTTAAACTTTCTTCATAGAGTTGTGTATGTCTGTAATACTCTAGAAATTTACGGTTTTCCTAAGGATATGTTTTCAAGTACATTGAGCTAATGTATTATATTCTTTTCTTGAACTTTTAGTTCACAGTGGGAAAAATTACAGCACGATGACACAGAAATGGGACAATTGAAAGGTATCAAAAACATTGTAGTGGAATGGTTAATGGACTTTTCCTGCTATTGAGGTGCCTCAGTGAATTATTTGAGAAAAGATTCTGGCTATGAAATCCTGTTTTCCTTCATTTTTATTCACTGGCTTTGCTGCTAACTGCCAGGCTTTTGGGGTTTGGCTGTTATAATGCTTGTATTTTTCACTGACACATACTGAACCATGTATTGGTGCTCTCCAGGGGAAAGCTGTGGAGAGCAGAAAGAGTCAATAAGCATTTATTAAGCACTTACTTTGTACCAAGCACTTTGCCAAGTGTTCAATAGCCCTTGGTGGGGTGGAAATATACCAGAATGTCAGAAAATTTCAAGTTTTCCTGCCTTTGACATACAGTGGTGGAAGTGAGGTGGGGGGTGGCTGACTTTTCTCTTCTTTTGGCAATAAAGTATAGAGTCAGAATGCATCTTTTTTTTTTTGATAGAGGTATAACTCAGTATAGCACTTTTTTCTACCAATGCCTAATTTTGCTAGATTTTAGGTGCATCATCTCATTAGATGAATACTCATTGGGAACACTTATGTCAATAAGAGTCCATATTTTACATAAAGTAAGAAATGTTCATGAAACCCATTATTAAAATGGGTCTGAACAGTCATCCTTAACCTGATATTTTCCTGATAATTCTGCTGTACCATACTCCCAGTCAACAAAATTGATTAAAATTTGATGTTGCTTCTTTTAGAAAATGATTCTTTATGCAACTTAAAAAAGGTAAATTTTAGAAGTCTAGATGGGGCGATTTTTGGAAGTTGATGTTGTTTTATTTAAACTAAAGTTAATTGTTGTCCAAACACAGTGGTTGCAATTTAACAAATAAATAAATGCCTTGTCACCTTCATAGTGCTATTTTTACATGTCAGCAGGACATACAGGCTTTACCAGCTAGGGCTAAAGTTAGCATCTGGGTAGGAAATATACTCATCTGGATTTGCCCTCTTTAATTTAACCGAGTTATAAATTGAACACACTGTTTAGGTATTATATGTAGCCTGAGGACATTTCTGCTAGTTTTCATTGACACTAAGAAGTACAAAGTCAGTATTGCCTAAAATCTTATTTTATTATACCTGAAAGTGTTTTCAGTTTACTGTGTATTTTAAACATATATTTTCACCTCTTTCTTTAAAAATACTATTGGCAGTCCAGACCCTTTGGAAATTACCATCTATGAGAGGAATAGCCCTTATCCCCGAACCCTTTTAATGCTAGTACCTTCTTGTATATATTTTGTGGTACATAATTGTTTGTATATTATCTCCCTCATTAGACTGTGAGTTCATTGAGAGCAAGAATTCTTTTTTGCTTTTCTATTAAGTGCACATAATAGGCACTTAATAAATACTGGTTGACTGACTGACATCCATATTTAACTTGAAGAAAAGTAGGTAATATATGTTGGCTAATTGAAAACGCATTCATAAAAATAAGTGTCAGAGCAGAGTTGTTTTTCTACAGTGATGATTCAGAATACAATATTGTATATATTCCAGTTTACTTTGCTTCATCTAGCTACCCTAAAGAAAACAAATAGCTGTCGCTAGTGAAAATAGGCAATAATGCACTTAAAATAATACTTTCTTTTTTAAAAAAAATCAAATTTCTTTTAAGAATTAAATATGTTAAGATTAATCATGTGATCAAGAATTCAGTATGAGTAGAAAAATATTTTCTACATTATCATTTTCATAGTCAGGTCATAGGCTAAACAGAACACATTTCATGAGTATTTGTAAAAAATGAAAATTTTTTCAATTTTTATTCAGTTTTATCCAAAAATTTAGTGAGTTACAGTACTGTGGAGCAAAAATTAAAAAAAAAAAAGCATGACTTTCCTCCCCTTCAAAATCCACAGTTTTGTGATAGTAACCGGGGTCCTAACCTAACTTGACTTTTTTTTTTTCATAAATTTTTTTTAAATGAAACTCAGATCTTAATTGATTTAAACAGGAGTAATATTTTTAAATGAAAAGAATTTTTTATGTTTTTTTTCTTACATAGTTATTATCCTTCCAAGAAAAACTTTACCTTGCCAAAGGTAAAAACCCTGAACCTAGGATTTCACAGGCCTGCGGAAGTTTGAGATGATCAAACTCCCTCTACCAGTACATGTTGTCACCTTCTCTGCTGTTTATTTGTAGTTCTTAGAAAGCTGTGTAGAGCGCTGAGAGTTTCAAGTGACTTGCCCAATGACCAATGTGTGTCAGAGGCTGGACTTAAACTCAGATATTTCTAAGTGTGAGGGCCAGCTCTGCACCCACTCTACCACACTGCCCCTGTTCCAGCTCTTCCCTTCCCCTGTGGAATTCTAGTTTCATTTAAAATTCCTTATTAGCTACAAAATTGATTATGGAGATTGGTGCTACCTTCCAAAAATGTGTGTTTTGAAACAGATACTCAAAACATAATGTTAGATTAAATTCACTAAGATAATAAAAAAAGACTTTAAACCATGCCATCCATGCATTTCATTGAAGAAATTGGAGTTCTTTAGCCTAGGGAAGAAAAGGCTTAGAGGGAGAATGATAGCTGTGTAGCCATATGAAGAGTTGGAACAATGAACAATGAGAGAGTAGATATATTTTACTGGGCCCTAGATGGTAGCACTAAAATCAGTGGATGCAGAGAGGGGAAGAACTCCCAATAGTTATCCAAAACTGGTGTGGGCTTTTTAGAGAGGTATTAGATTCTCTATTGTTGAAGGTCTTCAAACAAGAACTATATTACCAGTCTTTAAAGGTTCTTGCTCATGTGTAAGTTGGGTAAATTGACTTCCAAGACCTTTCCATATCTGAGTCAGTGATTCTGACACTTGTACTACCAAACGCACAGGGTTGTGGTAAGAAAAAGACTTTATTTGCTGCAAAGTGCTATGTCAGTGTTTAATATTAATGAGCTGTATAAAAATATTTTCCATAGGTCTTTCTGCACATGCTCACGTAGAACTTCCATATTACTCCAAATTTATTCTAATTGCTGCATACTTGGCTTCATACAATCCAACAAGAACAGATAAAAGATTTTTCCTAAAGGTAATTTCTACATGCTTCATATACTTCACTTTGGGCTGTTTTTTTCCGAAGATTGCAAGTGTGTTAATGGAATTAAATACTTTTGTGAAAACTGTAAATTCTTAAGAGAAGTAGATTTGAATGAAGAGAGTAGAATAATAGATCTTTTCATATATATTTTGGTCCTCTCCTATGAACATTTTTGCATTAAGGTTACAGTCTGGAATTTTGGTGCATTATACAGAAGCCAGTTAAGATCCAGGAGGTAAGTTGGCAAGTAATGTATTATCTCAATTCTTTATAAATCAAATCTTGATTGAAATATGGTACATTAGAAGCTTTTCAAGTGTAGTAGCTATTTTCCTGGCATTTTTGCCTCAGTAAAATTCTTCCTATTGTATATATCCTGTATCTTCTGAATTATGAACCAGAACTCTTATTTTTTTTTCCTGCTAAAATCATAAACTAAGATATCCCATTTTGAGACTTCTTCTAGAAAGAAAAATAAGCATCAAAGTCATTCAACTAAAGAACATTTAGTTGGAAACTCTGGATTTATTATGAAACCTAGAAAATCTGGCCTGTGGGAAGGAATTAAAAACAGCTTTTTAATTTTTATAAGAAAATTCAAACATGAAACTGAATTGTAAATTAAGAAGGAGAATCTCTGGGGAAGGATAGTGTCAGTCAAAAGTTATATTCTTTCATAATCTCAGTAATATCCCCAGTTTTATCATGAGATGATGATAAAATTATTTTTCAATGGAATATAAAGAAAGCAATAACATATCTTTTCTATACTAAGAAAATTTTAGAGTAATTTCATTGGAACTATCAACAGATCTGTAGTCTTGCCATCACATCTCAGCTATTGTGTGTGGGCATTGTTAGAGTATGTTATTAGAGTTAAAAAAGTAACACTAAGTTTATATTGGGAAAAAATTATATGGATTATTCCTTAGTTTTTTTTCTATTTGAGCTCCAGGGAGTGGTCTTAGTAGAATTTTACTAGAGCCCATGAATAAATAAGTATGTAAAATAAAATTGAGTTACCTAGGTTTACTTTCTATCTCAGTATAAACTGTCGCATTTGGAGTTGAAACACAATTATTGCCAACCTTAACTCTTTTCCTTTTTCTATTTTTTTCCTTTTCATGTAGCCTATATCTAGTCCCTAGATCCAGTAACTGAATGTTTAACTCAGAGTTAGGAGAATAATGAAGGGATGTGGTGAAGGCCACAGAAATGTTTATCAGTAGTCCATAGGCAGAGCTTTGGGGAATATTACTTTATAAAATAAGTTATAGAGCATTTAGTCCTCTGGCTCCAATTTACCCACATTACATTCATGAAAATTTTAGAAAATTTAGGAAAATTAGAATTTTACCTTAAGATTCCAGATATGTTTAGAAAAATGAGTGGTTTTAAGTGAAGTTCTACCATACCATGCTTGATAAAGGGCCAGCCTCAGTCAGAAAGACCTTACTTCAAATCCTACCTGTGACACATAGTGGCTTATTCCTGGAAAGTCGTTTAATCTTTCAGTGCCCCAGGCATTTCTCTAAAATTATAAATGGTAGAAAGTTTGCCTTTCTGCATGGGTGGAGGCAGTTTCTTCATAGGAATTCCTTACTCCAATGATGTCACAAATCTAGACAGAAAATGTGAAGCATAGGCATTATAGTATAGTGGAAATAACATTGGCTTTTGCAGTTGGAGGAGCTGAGTTCCCATGTTACCTTTGATGTTTTACAACTATTCTCTCCCTCTTTGACCGTGGGTAAGCCTCACCCCACCCGCACCCCCAATCCTCTATTTCCTCAAATGTCAAATGAAGGAGTTGAACTAGATGACCTCTGAGGCCCCTACCAATTCCAAATATATGAACCTGCTAATCATAAAATGAATATTTTTAGTTTACAGATAATATAACCTATTACTATTAATTTATTCACCAGAAAGTATTATTAATAGTAGTCAAAAGATGAAAATAATGACTTGAATTTCAGAAATTTATTTATTGTAACATAAGTTCTTATAAAAGGGAAGGGCCTTCAGATTTTTATGGAATAACAGTGCTCATCTTTTGTTCATTCAAATGGGAAATTTGTGAACAAAAAAGATGGGTCCTGGGAATTATGGAATGACAGTCCAGGTTCTCCATTGCTATCTTTTAAGTGTTAGAAGGAAATTATATAGAACTTATGAGAGGAATTGGGCAGGAGTTGTGCAAGATAGGCAGATGTGAATGAAGCACCTTGCATCATTGGACGGAACATCCAGCTACACAAGATTGCAGATTCAACTGAGTAAAGCTGGTAACGCTAGTTGACATTTATAGGGTGTTTTAAAGTTTACAAAGTGCATTACATTATTTTATTCTCACAGTGCCGTGAGTTAGGGATTCTAAGCTTATCATTCCCATTTTGTAAGTGAGGAAACTGAGTCCCCAATATGCTAAGTAACTTGCCTTTGGTCATATAGCTAGGAAGTCCTGAGGCAGGATTTTGATCTTGATTTCTCCTAACTTGTCACTACACTAGGCTGTCTGTGTCATAGACCTATGTATATTGTACTTTGATATTTCTTGAATGAATGAATAAAGTATTCTCATGGAAATGAGAAGAAATGCTTTCGTTCAAAATTATCTGTATTCAAGACTTTTTGCTAGAGTATAAACTCCAGAAGAGTCAGAACTGTTATGTTATCTACACTTTGTATTTCTCTTAGCACAGTGCTCTAAATAGACACTAGATACAAAGGTTCGTATTGTTAAGTGAATATAGGGAAGTTAGGTTTTCTCCAGTTGTCAGCTTTCTCTTAAAAGGTTGAGAGTCTTATTTTCCTTTTGCTAATCTGCTTTTAGCCATTTATTCCTTTTCCTCCCTTGTTCTGAGTTCCAAACTGTTAGCCAGGAATGAGTTGGAGCTTAGAAAGAAGGGGCATGTTTTTGAGAGTGTTTTGTATTGTACTTATCTTTGGTCCTCCATATTGCAGTGTTTTGCAACTGAGAGACTGTAGGTGTGGATAAAATTGGCAAGAGTATTGGCTAAGTGTTTTTTTTTAATGTGTGAATGCCAAATATATTTTTTTGCTAAATGAGGAAGCAAAACCAGACCACTTGGTAAATATGCAAAAGGTCATTTATACAGCACAGCTGAACAAATATAATTAATTTTAAAATGCATATGAAATCTTGAACGCTTAAATGTATCATCAGTTCTGGAGTTCCATCCGTTGATACAGATCAGAACCCATTCTGTGTGACTTTTTCCCATGTCCTCACAACATTTCACCACAAGGGGTCATGTGTTTGAGGCTTTTGACATTTCCCCACAACATTTCAAAATTATCAGTGTATTATTATTCTGGCTATTTGTCTCCCTCCTTCCTTCCTTCCTTCCTTCTTTCCTTCCTTCCTTCCTTCCTTCCTTCCTTCTTTCCTTCCTTCCTTTCCTTCCTTCTTTCCTTCCTTCCTTCCTTCCTTCCTTCTTTTCCTTTCTTTTCTTCCTTCTTCCCCTTCCCTTCCTTCCTTCTCTCTCCCACCCTCCTCCTTCTTCTCTTTCTCCCTTTCCTCCTCACCTTCCCCCTCTCTCCTATCACCCTGGCATCAGAACAGTGCACATAGCTGAATGGTTTCTCATATACAAATCATGAGATTCAAATGCTATAGAACACACAGTCACACAGAGGGAATCTAAGAGATGGAAACTAGGATGTGGCAAACTGTGTCCTTAAAAAACACTCCTTTATAAATAAAATAGAACAAAGATAATTGAATTTAAAATTGACAATCTGAGAATAGATCCCAGTAGATCAGAGGGTTTCCTATAAGCAGGCGAATAGTTCATCTTCTTTTCATAATCCTGTAATTTCTTTGTGTGTGTGTGTGTGTGTGTGTGTGTGTGTGTGTGTGTGTGTAAAATATAGGGAAAAAATACCTAATCAATTTTATCTTGTACTCATGTCTAATGTACTCTGGTCAGATTGGTCTCCTTATCATCCCTGACCTGTTTTTCATCTAAGTAACTTTGCTGTGATGTTCTTCCTGAATGGAATGTTCTCTGTCTAGCCAAATCCTACCTCCTCTTCACTGTCACCTTAAGTAGGCCCTGCAGAATTTTAGAACTGAAGAGAACCTTAGGGTTCTTGTTTAGTCTCCTTACTGTAATCTCCTATAGTATTTATTGTCTTGTTATTGTCATTTAGTTTTTTCATATGTTTAAAAACTTTTCCCATTAGATTCTGCATATTAAACTCTTTGAAGCCAGAGATTATGCCAAATTTCTTTAATGTCCCCCTTGATATTCAGTACATAGTTTTCTGAATTGTTTTAAATTTAACTGAAAACTCCTTTTCCTTGTTTTATAGAGACATTGAACGTATGCTGGATTTTGAAACATCAGTCTTGAGTGTAGTAATAAAATTTGTTAAATTTAGTATTTTTATTGTCATAGCAAATACTAACTTGGAGTTTGGCTAATTTCCAGTTTGGTTCTCCTAAGTATAAAAATGTAGTATATTTGTTACAATAACATTTGTCCTCCACTTATTTAGCCTTTTACGCCTTTAAAATAGCAAACTATTACTTGAAAATATCTTTTGGCATCCCAGTTTGCAGGAGAGCAGTTAACAGCGGTAATTTTGTTTTGTGAAATTCCTTTTGTCTAATCATAAAGTCAGTTACAGTGTAATAGTCACTATTTCTAATAATAATTGTCACTATTTGTTAATGCTATTAGATGTATTTTTATTCAAATTTTTAAATCAAAGATTATTTGAATAGGCAGCAAAATTACAAGTAATAGATATTCAAGATAGTATCCATGCACTAATAATTTGATTATTTTAGCCTTTATAACAGTATAATTGCAAATAATACACAGTCTACTTACTGTGTTATCCATGCACTAACATAATTTGTTTATTATAACATTTATGATGAATAACCTTAATATAATCACTGATTTCCCTGGTTTTTAATTTTGCATAATGAAATCACTTTGGAACATTGATGGTTTTGTTCTTTTAAATCAACTTATTCAATTAAGAGGTTTGTGAAAATAATTTTAGAAATAATATCTTTCACATTTCAGTTTCATACCTGATTCAAGTTTTTAGTGAACTTCAGAACAACATTATAACTTAGGGTTTATTGAAATGGTTACTGTATGTAAATTTAAAAATTAGGGCAGCTAGGTGGCGCAGTGGATAGAGCACCAGCCCTGGATTCAGGAGTACCTGAGTTCAAATCCGGCCTCAGACACATAACACTTACTAGCTGTGTGATCCTGGGCAAGTCATTTAACTGCATTGCCTACCTCCCACAGATGTGTGTGTGTGTGTGTGTTTATGTGTTTATTTATCCTTTGTTGAATTAGTTGTACTATATACCTCGCAAAACATAACTTCCTAGCTAGTCCTTTATGAACTGAGGCTTTTGTTTATAAATGCACATTCATATATTGTAGTTACATTTTCAAAATTGCTTTAAAAGTGTAGATCACTCCAAAATTACTGTAAGAGTGTAAGCCAATTTTTGTGGAGTGAGGGGAAATGCTTAACCTGCGAAGCCACATTAGGCTTACTTTTTTTGGGATATTCTGCAAGCTTAAAAAGAGCTATTACTTCATCAGTGTGAGTACCTTCTGTTCTGATGCAAATCACAAACCATTGATGCCTTAATTGAAGATCTACATGAGCTGTAGGAACCAAAAATTAAGCTGAAAAATAGACCTTTGGTGATGAGTTCCTCCAAACTAGGCTGGCCATTGAATGACAAATGGTTCCATATCTGTTTTTGAAACCTTTCTAGCTTGGGCTCCTTAGCAGTAGGCTGGACACCGGTAATTTTTTGGCCACTGCGGCCCATGAAGTTTACAAAATTGCAAACTGACTCCTTGCTATTGGTCAAGCTCCTTCAGCTTCTAGAATGATGTAGCACAGTAATGGAAAGAAGGAAGCAGAAGATGCTAGAGATCTCATAATTTTTAAACCAGTTACAAACTTTAACTTAGCATTTTCCACTCTAAATGTGAGATACTTGTCCAGTGATCAATAAATAGAAATATTACTGATTGAACTGAATCATTTCAGTCTTAACATTCTCACTGTAAAGGAAACTAGAATATAGAAGTGGTAGCTAAATGAAGACATGAGTAGGCCGCAATACCTTGCAAAGAACAAGTTAAAAATGAGAACTTGAAGAAAGGATGTCATTAACTAATTAATTGTATAAGCGAAAAAGAAGACTGGTTGGTCACATTGAAAGAATAATAGATAATCATTGGACAGCCTGTGTGTGTTTTTCTGGAATCCTTATGTTTCGAATGGTGAGAAAGTTGTCAGCACCTTGGATGGGCCTCCTGTGTTGAGTGTATAGGAGAATGTGGACAAGAGTTAAGCAGGCATGGATTGGTTGTCATTTGCTTCATTGGAAGAAAAAACATAACAATGAGATCACTAGTCCCTATTGGCATTTCCTAGAAGAAACCAAGGTGACATCTGTACCGTAATAAAGTATTTGAGTAGGATTTTGGAAGGGTTATTAAATGATCAGTGGGGAAAAAAAATATGGCTTTCAAATTGAGATGATGGAATAAGAGATTTAATAAGAAATCAGGCTTTTTGCATCTCTATCAAAAACAGTCAATAGAAATACCAGTGAGAAAAAATAGTATTTAAAAACTACTTAAATAAAAATTAACTAAAATAGCTAAAGAACAAAACAAAATGCTGATAACAAAAAATTCTGCTAAGGAGCAACAAAATAACTAAAGAACTAGGAGCTTTACAGATAAGAAAAACAACACAAGACTTCTAGAGAGATATACTTAGATGGAAAAGTGATATGTTAATTAAATAAATTAATTAAATTAATGTAAATTAAATAATAATTGAGCCTGGTAAAAATCACAGGGTAAAATAAAAACCTTGTCAGAAACAAACAAAATATAAGGGGAATGAAGACTGAAGTTCGAATAAACCATGCTTTTAAAAAAAAATGAAGAAATATTTAAAAAAATAATTATATTGCTAATATAATAGAAAATGAGTCCACAGAACAGGATATAGGATTCAACAACCTGGGTCACTGCCCTGAATAACCTGAGAGGGGAAAGAGCTGTCTCAGCTGGGTTTCAGCCTCCTTTCCCTCAAGCTACATGCATCTGTCCACTCCAGCAGCCCTCCTGACTCCTCACTCATTTCTCTTCCTTTACTTCATATGACTGAGCTGAATCAACATGTGCCACTGCTTGCAGAATACAGGTTGGTGTAGGTGATTGCTCAGCCATTGCAATAGCGAAGTCCCTATCATAGAGCCATGTTCTGCACCAGCCTGGGTGTGCTTGAATTTGTCCTATTAGTGGTAGGGGAAAAGGGGTTGGGAAGTATTAAGAGTCTTCTACCGTTAATTTATAATGAATTTTTACCTACTTTTGTCTTCTGTGCATTTAGTTGTAATCATTCTGCATCTGGCAGAGAATTTCTTTTGGGGTATATTAGAGAACTATGAAGGATCTGAGTTGATGAATCCTATTTCTCAGTGTTAGGAGTCTAAAAGAGCCTTACAGCCCAGCTTCAGCAGTCTACTTACCAGCAAAGCAGAGGGGCCAAAAAGTAAGTGGCAGGAGAATTTTAAAAAGAAGCAAAAATACGGTGACTGAAACTAAAAACATCAGAGATATAAAGAGTAAAAGACTCAATAAAAGTCCAGAACTCAAACAGCTAAATCAGCAGAGATCTTGAAAGTAGAAGGAAGAATGAATAAGACCTCAACGAGAATACAAAGGAAAAAAGAAAAATGAACTAGTAGTGCCTGATGGGGAATAGATTCCCTAGAGAATATGGTAGAACGAGAAACTCCAGAATACTTCAAAAGATAAATAAAGCTTATTAAAATAAGGGAAGAATAAAATCAGAAATTATAACTCTGAAAGCAAAATTTAAACACGTATTAGAAAACAAATTGAGTCCATGTTGGAGAATCTAAATGAGAGAGGTTAACAAAAATACTAAAATGGAAGAAAATTTAAAAGAAGAAAAGGAAAAGGCAACAATGTTTAAAAACATATGAATTCTATAGAAGTCAAAGCATATGACTTTAATGATAGTATGTGCGTGACCAGTCAAAAAACTTGAATGTCATAATGCAGGAAAGAAAATACAAGAAAACTTTTGAGAGCTTCTGAATACATGTAATGAAGGATTTATTGAAAGAGTCCATATGTTAGTGGTGGGGAGAAAAAAACCAGTGCTTCAAATTCCCAAGATTCCTGATGGTTAAATTAATAATTTCAATGACATTGTATGTTGCATGCAAGTAGAAAGATCTTCAAGTATGAAGAAAAGGTCATTTGAATGATACAAGCTTGTTTTATTATTCTAAGCAAATATATATTTTACCACTCCCCAGTATTTTTACTCCTTCGTTTCTTTGTTTAGGCTGTGGTACAGAAGTCAAAATCCTCTTCACAGGTACAATCTTCTTAACCAGTTATTTCCTTAATTTCTTTTTTTTCTCCTAAAGCTCTCATTTTCAACAAACATCAGAAATAGAAAAAAATGTTGCCATCTGTCTCCTGCCTACCAAGGTCTTCAGGTTTTTGTGCATGTAGTTTTAGGAATATAAGCCTTTCCTTGACCACAGTAGGGGAGGAACTCCTTTCCATTGGGGCAGTGGCTTCAAGTCCAAGATTCCTAGCCCTGGTCAGAGACTGTGGACCTAAGGGACAAAATAAGAAGGGAATTACATCACTAAGATTCAGATCCCTAGCCCTTGTTCTCTTTGGTGAAGACAGGAAGTCCTTCCCAAAAAAGTGTGGCTCCTAGTCCCAGCCCTGGTCAGCAACATTTGGACCTCAGGTGGGTAGGAGTTCCCAATCCCTGGGTTCGACCTCAAGGCCCTCACTCTTTTCAGTGAAGGCAGGTGGTGCCCCTGAATGTGTGGTTGCTGAGAGTCCTAGACTCAGTTTTGGTCAGTGACTTTTGGACCTGAGGAAAAAGAGCTTCTTGCTGTTGAAGCACAAAGTTCAGTGATCCAGTCCTTGCATTTTCTGGAAAAAATAGGGAGTTGGCAGTAAGGCTTTCTGTCCTACCTCATTCATGGGGGTGATGCTGCCAGAAAACTTAGTCTCAGCTTTGATCAGTGTTTCATGCTCAGCCTATTTCCCATCAAAGTGGTTCAGTTGACTGGTACAAGCAGTAAAACTGGGAGGGCGGGGAAGGGAATACCCTGGGGACAGGGCACTAAGGGATTAAGAAATACCTATGAGCTCATCTCTGGACATCAGCCTAGGATAGAAGACAACAGTGCAGTCAAGATACTGGCAGTGACTGTTGCACTGACTTGGGATTTAAGTGGTGTTTTTATAGGGTCGTTCAATGATATTCCCCCGACCATCTGTAGTCAGGGTAGGTGAAGGGACTGCTCAGCTTTCTAATCTTGGACCGTCTTGATGGTGATTACCATGTGCCAAGAAACAGGGTTGGAGATGGTAACTTATCAGGATACATAGCCAGACTAGGACAAAGTATAGGGGGTTCAACAAGTGTGCTAAATTTCCATAGCAAATTAAAACTGCATTACAAGTCCGAATTATACAATAGATCCCAAGAAACACCAAAGGATCACACAGCAGTGCATATTTCCACTACCACCCAAGACTTCATTATCATTACCAAAGCTTGACAGGTTATTTCTAGCAGTTGTAACCTCCCCACCCACAGTAGGATCGTAGATCTGGAATTAGGGACATTATCTAGTTCTACTCTTTTTCACATGAGGAAACTGAGGCAAAGGGTCATGTTCCCATATGAGTCACCAGGAGTGTTAAGTTGTCAGATGTGATCATTTGTTAGGAATGTTGTAGTGGGCATTCTTGGTCATTTATAGATTGGACCAAGTGGCCTTTAACATCCTTTTTAACCCTGAATATTTATGACTTTGGAATATTTAACTTTTAGGTAGATGTCATCTGAGAAATGTTTTAAGGTAGGGGAAAAGTCACATAGCCTATACAGTAATTCGAATTGGACAACTAGCTATTAACAAAATATTTCTAAATAAGAGTTCATCGATCTGCCTCAATAACTAGATCAGATTAATTTGAAATTAGCAGCATCCATCTAAATTTTCATAGAAATAGTTTGCTTTAAGTATTTAAAAATATTTCTCTTAAGGTTGAGAAGGCCCCGTACACTATTACTTGGAATTCTTTGCTCATAAATAATACAAAAACAAATTTCAACCTTTTCCAAGTTCTAATTCACATTTACGAATCAGGTCAACAAATATTTATTAAATGCTTATTGATCAACTGACACAGAGTTGGAAAAGGCTTTTTACTAAAAGGCTGTTCACTAAGTGATGAAATATTATGGTCAGAGCAGCTCACAAAATTCTATCAAAGTTTATAAGGGTTGTGCTCTTGCATCAAAGGAGATGATACCTACACTGATAAAATGACAGATCTTTTATGTATTCAATTATGGAAATAAAGTAAACACAAAATTATAAGAGGATACTGTGAATGATACAAATAACAGTTCAAATCAATGAAACTTTGTTCTTTTCATGTGGAACTCTTTTGTAATTGGTCAAGTTGTATGATTCCTTTTAATCATCTTTCTAGCCTCATTGTTCATTATTTCCCCTCTCATACCCTGAGATCTTTCCAATCTAGCCTTCTCTTTATTACACTACACTCCTATATCCTGACACTACCTTTGCAGCAGTTTTCCACTATGGCCTGGAATTCATTCCTGCCTTAGCTATACCTCACAGAATCCCTCTTTTTCCTTCAAGGCTCAGTTCAAATACCACTTTCCATATAAAACCTTTCCTCTTCTCTTTAGGGGCTAGTGTCCTTCCTCCAGGCTTATGCTGGTAAATGTTTACCTGACTGAAAAAAAATGCTCAGACACATTTTTAAGTTTAATTTGCTTTACTAAAATTTTCTCTATCACTTAAGTCTAAGCAATTAACAGAACAATAAATCAAGCTGTGATTTGTGTCATTTGCTGATTTCCATGGTGTAAATGCTCACACTGAAAATTTAACAGTTAGATGGTATGAGGTGGCTCTAGCTCACCCCTGCTTTCCTCTCAAATTTTATTTATCTTTATTTATATTTATTCTGTGTCACATATATAATAGACACATTACATTCTTTGTACTTGTGTCCCCAGTGCCTAGTACATAATAGGTACTTAAATGTTTGTTGGTTGATTGATTGTTGATCCTTTTTTCAGCTTCATTTTTTTATTCATTTTCAGCATCACGGAAAAATCAAGAAAGCTAGTTTAATGAAAAAACCCGAAAAGGTATTTCCATTTTCATTTTTATAAGAAAAATCTTGTTGTGTGCATTTCTTTATAGGAAATGGAGACATGATTAATAGTTTAGGTTTATGTATTTCACTGAAGTGATGGGCTGGAAAGCTTTCTAAAACCTTACTCCAGTGCCTTCTTTTGGAATGGAAGTGATTGTGAGTTCTTAAAGGCTTTACCAGAAGAGTTCTGATTCTGTCAGTTGCTTCCAGGCTGGAAATATTTGTTTATGGTCTCATACAGATTGCAAATCTCTTGTTATCAGGACCATTCTGGTTAAGTACAGAGAGGTACTTCTTCACGTAAATGTTGTCTATGTATAACTTTTTTGGCCACAGCAATTCATTAAACTTTAAATTGTGGAAAGTTTGAAGCTTGTTAGGTGGTACCCCTGAGAGGTTGTGCCCAGCTCTTGGATTATCTCTCAACATCGCAGAATCTTGTGCCTCAAATGGAGGGCGTTGAGAGTTAAAAAATGAGACCACTTTACATTTATAGCATGTATAACTGATAGTCAGAGTATCAGGTATAAAGAGAAACAAAAGACGTACTATGTAAATGACATTTGTATTTTCATTTTGACCTTAGATGTGTGTCAAAGTTTGGCTCTTTACATAAAATCAAATCACATTTCTGAATGTATAAAACTTTTTAAGTTCACATTTAAAGGAATACAAAAATGTGAGGGGTTTTTTTTGCTATTAAACATTACCAGAAATAATTTAAATTAATAATAATACTCAAGAAAGATAAAAATGCTGAGTAGAAAAGTATGACTATGACAAAAATTCTTTAAAGTATGATAATTTGTCCTAGAGCTTTCTCTTTGTTCCCTTGAATAATAATAGCTGTCAACAAGATATAAATATTTTGAGTATCTTTTTAGTAACTTCAAAGCACCCTCATTTCTCCAGTTGCAAAGACAACTTATGAGTTGCAAGTTCATTCCCCCATCTGCAAGATCAAATCATTGGAACTTTTAAGCCTGATGTACTATCACATTTTGTGGATGGCCTGAGCTTAAGGAGCTCCCAGTCCAGTGGGGTAGATAAAATGCAAACAGCTATATATACATATGTGTGTGTATGTGTGTGTGTGTGTGTATACACACACACATACACACACACATACATATATATGTAAAACATAAAGAGAATAAATTGGAGACAGTCAACAAAGAGAAGACACTGGAATAAAGGGGGATCAGGAAGAGCTTGTAGAAGGTGACATTTTAGCTGGGATTTGAAGGAAGCCAAGGAAGCGTGGAGGTGGAGATGAGAAAGAACATTGCAGACTGAGGTGAAGACCAGGGATAATGTGTGGAGTGGGGAGATAGAGTGTCTGGTGGGAGGAGCAGCAAGGAGACCACTGTCACAGGAGAGCAGAATGTATGAGTAGAGAAGGGTGTAAGATAGGAGAAAACTAGAAGAGTAAGGAAAGGGGCCAGCTTATGAAGGACTGTGAATGCTAAGCAGGATTTTCTATTTGATTCTGGAGGTGATAGGGAGCCACTGGAGTTTATTAAGTCCAGGAGTGGAGAGTAATATGGTTAGACCTCTGCTTTAAGAACATCATTTTTGTCAGCTGTGTGGAGGTAGACTGGAATGGGGAGAGACCTATGGCAGGAAGACCAGCTAACAGGTTACCGCGGTAGTCCAGGCATAGTTGATGAGGGTCTGCACCAGGTAGTGGTAACATAAGAGGGGCCGTATTACAGAGATGTTGCAACGGTATAATCAACAGGCCTTGGCAACAGAGTGGATATGGAGAGTGAGGAGTTGAAGATGACACCTAGGCTGTGTGCCTAGGATGGTAGATGGTAATACCTTCAGCTGGAATAGAGAAGTAAGGAAGACAGAAGGGTTTTTGGGGAAAGGTGAGTTTATTTTGAGATGTGTTAAATTTAAGATTTCTAAGAGGCAGTTGGAGATATAAGACTGAAGGTCAGCAGAGAAGTTAGGACTGAATAAGTATATTTGAGAATCATCAGCATAAAGGTGATAATTGAATCCATGGCTCCTAATGAAGATCATAATGTGAGTACTCAAAGCCTTTTCAGGTTACTAGAGTCAGTCAGAGCTTATATCCTGGGATAGAGCTCTCAGGAAAACAGGATTACCTCCATACCATAATGAAGCCTTTATCAAGAAGTAACTTTAATGATCTGGGAAGCTAGGTGGCACAGTGGGTAAAGTGGTAGGCCCAGGCCTGAAGTCAGAAAGATTTATCTTCCTGAGTTCAAGTGTGTCTGAGGCCTGAGGCTCTGTGACACTGGGCAAGTCACTTAACCCTGTTTGCCTCAGTTTCTTCATATATAAAATGAGCTGGAGAAAGAATTGGCAAGCCACTCCAGTATCTTTGCCAAGAAAACCCAAAATGGGGTTGAAAGAGTCAGACACAACCGAACAGTAAGTTTAAGGATCATTTAAGTTTGGTTGACTCATTTTTCAAATTAAGGAAACAGATCTGGAGAAAGGTAATGCCTTTCCCTCTAGTAAATTTGAGGTAGGATTCAAATCCAGGTCCTCCTACTCCAAATCTTTCCACTGTAGTAAATTACTTTCTTACTTTTTAAGATCTTACTTTCTAAAAATAATAATTTTTGTACGTTAAATTATTTTCTGATTACTGATAAATGTATTGAGTAAAAGTTCATTTAGCACTGATCATAGTGCATTTTAAATTTATCTTAGCTCAAAGTGGTATATGATAAAATTTGTGTGTCATTTTACTTGTAAATAAATACGGTTTTCTAGGCCTCAGCTCAAGTTTTTTACAAATCTGCCATCTCCATATTTTCAGACCGACAGCATCTTCTACACAGATCATAAAATATTCATTATAGTTTATTTTAGGTGAGCCATCCCTAAGCTGTTAACTGATATCTGAGAATAAAATGATAATGCCTGATATTTATCATAATTGAATTTTAAGAATAGTGAATAGAGAATAATGTTTCCCTATCAATACACCAGTATTGAAAGAGGGAATAGAAGGAAATTCAGAAAGTGTTAAATGAAAAAAGATTTTTATGTATCTTGACCATGAAGAGTCTTGCAAAGTTTTGACTTACAGTCCTCATATTTGTTAGAGAGATTTTAGGTTGAATAGTTTTCAGGGTTTTCCTTCAGGGACTATGTAAAGTGTAAATATATTGCCTTTAGGATTTTGCAGTGCAATAAATAAGAGTGCTCAGCTCCTAAGAAAAATCTGTTTAATTGATTTCTTTCTTACAGACTAGCAATCATCTTCTTGGCCCAAAGCCATTTCCTCTGGACAGATTGTTAGCAATATTATACAGTATTGTGGACAGCAGAGTTGCTCCAACTGCAAATATCTTCTCCCAGGTGAGTATGGATTTTATATTATCTTATTTTTCCATCATCTTTTGTGAGCTCCTCAAAATGTCACACTCTATCTGATAAAAATTACACTTTAAAAAAAGTGTGGTGTTAATGTGAAAGAAAAAAGTGTTTTATGTGTGTGTTAAAAAAATGAACAGCTTCTCACTAGTTTAAAGTTTTAGGTCTAGACTCTTTGTGGAGGGTGGGAGGTATTATAATTAATCCAATTCAATTAACATTTATTAAGTGCGTAATATGTGCTAGGAACTGTGCTGAGTGCTGGAGATGCGGTTAATAAAAAGAAAGACATTCCCTGCCACCAAGTAGCTTACTATAGAAAGTGAGTAGACAACACACAAAAAGGAGGCAGGAAATGTTGGAGGGTGGGAAACAGACACCAGGGAGTCTCTTATTTTGTTGAGCTGAACCTACAAGCATGGGAGCACATGCAAAGTGGAGATACAAACTTATGAATATCCTTCACTGTAGTGCAAATATATACATTGGAATTCTTGTTTTTGTTTTGAGAACATAGTACAAGTGCTTCTATTTGCCAAAATTCTTGCTCTTTGATATTTCTATTGTTGAAGAAAATGTGGTTTGGTTTTAATTGATATTGTTAGAAATATAAGATAGCTGTTCTTTCCTGTCAGTATCTCAGAGTTAAGTCAGAATCTAGGAAAATTTAATAATGTTTAGAGAAAAATTGGGAACATAGAGAATCAGGCTGTTAACCTTTAGGCCAAATTAATATTTGTTAAAGGCTTTAGGTTGATTAATTTTCAATTTTTTATGTGATAGAACTTTACTTATTTATAAAATTTAATTAAGATAAAAAATAATAATGACCATCTGAAATAATGCCTGCAATTAAGATCAGAAATTATAAGATCATAGAGCTGCACTTGGAAGGCATAGATCTGCAATTCAGAGACCATCTACTCCTCATTTTACAGATATTTATTTAGTAATTTTCAAAGGTAAAATTTGAATCCAGGTCGTAACTCCAGAAATTTTTTTTCCATTGTATAAATCATTGAGTTTCAATTTGACCAATTAATAAGTTGATCAACAAGCCTTCCTTAAAAGCTACTATGTGCCAAGCATTGTGCTAAGCAGTAAGAATACAAATACCAGCAAAAACAGCCCCTGTACCCTCAAGGAGCTCATTCTAATGGGGGAGAGAACATAGAAACAACTGTAAACAAATAATAGAGGTAATCCTAAAAGGATGGCAGTAGTGTTAAGTGGGGCTGGCCTTCTTGTTAGGATTTTAGCTGAAATTTGAAGGAAGTCAGAAAATAGAGATGAGGGAGGGAATTGTAGGGATGGGGGACATCTGGTAAAAATGCAGAGCTGGAATAGGGAGTGTCTTACGTTCAGGAACATCCAGAAGGCCATAAACTACATTAGGGGGAGTAAAAGGTAAGAGCATTGGAATGGTAGGAAAGAGTCGGGTTTTGAAAGGCTTTAATGCCAAACTGAGCATTTTTTATTTGATTCTGGTGGTGTTAGGGAGCCACTGGATTTTATTAAATACAGGGGTAACTTATTCAGACCTACACATCAGGATTACGTGATAGCAGACTGGAGGGTGGACTGCAGTGAGGAAACACTTGAGGCAGAGAAGTTATTTTTTCTGTAACATTATTTGTAGGTATTTCCCTAGTACTTATAGAGATTGTTGTTCATTGTTATGCTTAATGGCAGTTGATATTAGGAAGTCAGCCATTATCAGATTTTTTAGTTAACGTCTGTTTCAAAAATAATTCACTAGGTGGCAGCAGTTCTATAAAAATAAAGACTATTTGTGCCTTAACAAGTGAGGCTATATAAAATTTTTTTAAGTGACCTGACCTACATTTTAAGGAGGAATATTAATATTACAGGCTGTTTGCTTTTGCAAATGGGTTGCAAAAAAAAAAAAAGAACTTTTTAGCTCTCACTTACTGAAAGGAAACTTCCAGTCAGATATTTCACTTCATTTGTTATTGCGATAAGAATTTCATAAATAGATAGCAGGTTTTAATTAATAAGCTAGAACTAAAAGATGGGTCTGAAAGCAGCCTCAGAGATTTAAGTTGTTTATGGTCACACAGCTAATGAAGTGTTGGGAATCAGAACTTAAAACTACGTATCCCGATGCAGAAACTTTTTCTGATATGCACGTATTGTCTCTCACATTCTGTTATGTGACAGAGTAAATTTATCAAGTTTACATGTACCTTAAGGCCTTTCTAACACAGGCTTACAATAAGGATAAAATTAGATAAAATGTGAGGTTTTCTGCCTTTCCTCCCAACTGCTACTGCCTTTGCTTCCTTGCTACCTGTATTTGTTCTCCATTCTGTTTGTATTTAGTCTGTGTCTCTCCCATAGAATGCAAACTTCTTAAAGAGAAGAGATTGTTTGAATCTTTATATTATATTTACCTGGTGCCTAACATATAGTAGGTGCTTGATAAGGCTAGTTGATTCAATGAGTGGTGGTAGTAGTCCCCATTCATGTCTTCATTGTTGAACTTATAGTTGTAGTAGTACAAGACCTGGGAGTGATTGGCAGGTGCCTATCTTCTTTCCAGTGTGAAAGGAGAGCATTAAGGAAAAAGTAGAAAACTAAACAAATCAGAAATTCTGAAACAAATTCAGAAATCACATGAGAGTACTTTAAAAGTTTTCTTAGCTTTTGTATTGTGTGGCTTAATTGGCAGAGTGAGTATACTTAGTCTGTGTACACTTCCTAATCCTTTAAATACTCAATGGGGATAGAGAATGCATGATTTCACATTAAGATACTTCTATTTTCCTGGTCAAAAACTCGGTTTCCCTTTGTAGGTCAGTACCTCTTTTGAAACTTGTCATCTTAGGGAGTTGCCTCAAACTCTGTAAGATTAAGTAGTTTTCCCAGGATCGTATAGCAAGTATGTGTCAGTGGTATGACTTGAACTCAGGTAGCCCTGGTTCCTAGGCCAGTTACTCACAGCTGCCTTTCTTTGAAGAGAATGCTTAATACATTTAAAAATAATAGTATAACTGTATGTACACTAGATGGCAGCATTGTCACAATAAATATTGAAAACATTACTCGTGCACTCAGTTATTAATCCTTATTCATACAATCTATTGTATTTAGAAAAATACCATATTTGATTTAGAAAATATGGTTCCTCTGAGGAAAGAACATTGAAATTAATATAAATGATCTTTCATGATATTCATTTCTTATGCAAAAAAAAATTTATGCACAAAATAAAAACTGGAGACTGGCTTTGCAGTAATGTTAAATGTCTTTACTACCGTAAAGTAAATTAAGCTTACAGCAGCAATGCTTTGGCTTTCTCTGATTCTCTCTCTACACACATGCGCACACATATATATTTTTTTAATATATATGTAAAAAAATCACTGTTTGCCTTAAGAAAAGAGTAAAGAGTAGTAAAAAGAAAAAAATTTTAATTGGCTTTAAATCTGCCTTTTAATGATGTGTTTAATATATAACATATTAAGGCTGTATAATTTAGTAAATTATCTGCTTTTAGGATTTATTTTACATTCTTTATCCTGAATTTTTTTTCAAGTTTCTGTATCCCCTTTAATTTCCTTGCCTTCTGTATCTCAAAAATGCTTAATGTTTTCCCTAATTACATGTAAAAACGATTTTAACATTCTTTTTTCAGATTTTAAGTTCTAAATTCTTTCTCTCTCTTTCTCTCTCTTCCCTCTCCCTCCATTGAGAAGGCAAGCAATTTGACATATACCGTGAATTTTTTAAGTTTCTGTGTGAAATTCACGTGGAAAATCTGTTTTAGTGTTTCTTCAGCAAGTAATGAGAAGATATTTTTACTTTTTTGGTTAATTTTTACATTTATTAAATCTCTTTTTTTTTAATGTTTGCACCTTTGAACATTTACAATGAAAAGATTCGCCTCATAATCAACAATTATTAACACTGGCCTTTTTAAAAAAAATTTAAGTAAAAATGAATATATGTCTCCTCATTGTTTCCCCTAGTAGTTGACAAGGCTTTAATTGTTGGAATTGTTTTTCTTCTTTTACTTTTATTCTCCATCCACAAACTATAAACTACATAAATTAAGTATCTCCTAAGTGCCATTTACCTTATGAAGTTTATCTGTTTTGTTTTTATTTTATTTTTACTGGAAAATTCTAGTTATATGATTTTTTTTTCTTTTAAAGAAATTAGTATCAGTTGGTTTTTTTCAGAGTAGTATTGAAGTGGACCACTATACTTTTGCATTTAAGTATAGTGTCTATAAGGATATTGGCAGTACTTTTATGATTCTAAATAACCTTGTAAATTTACTTAAAATTTCTGTTTCTTCTCCAAATGTAAACTGCTTATAATTAAAAGAAGGTTGTTACTGAAAGAGAAAAAATCAATTTATGTTTTAGAACTAACAGGTATTCTGTCTTAATGTTTTAATGGGGGAAGCTTAAAGTTTTAATTTTTTTAATTATGATAAGTCAAGTTTCTGAAGAAAATTATGAGAAGCAACTTTTTGGGAAAATTATGTTTTTTTAGAAAAGGCAAGTTATTCTTGGAGAATTTAAAGTATATGCAAAATATATTCAGATATACAGCTTTCCTGATCCTTTTGGTATCATTTGATAGGTAGCATGTTGAATAATTAACACTTTAAGAAGAAATGTTGGTTATATTTCTTTCATTTAGTATTGTATTTAGTAGCGTACTTAAAAAACTTTAAATGGCCATGTACTATGTTTTATGGAAAGCATAATTTTTTAATGACTTAAATACAATGAACATAATCCTTTTTAATTAGTTAATCTTGAGCCATTATAATAACATTAGTGTTTTGTGTAGTGATTTTTAAAATCATTTGAAATATATGATTTTATAAATCAATACTCCAAATTTACCTGATCTATAGTTTTTGCCTTGTGGACAATGGTGAATGTTTTGAAATGATAGTTTATCATGTATTTAGGTAAATATAAACAAATTAATCATTTTATTAATGCTTTTCTGTACCTAAATTAACATTTTTGAATATATCTACATTAGGTAGACATTAGTTTAAATCAGTTTCATGAATAATCAATGCTACTTTTTCCTACCAATACAATATTATTTTATATAACTTTGAGAAACATTCTTAACATTTCAGAAGTAGAGATTCATGAGACTGAATCTACAGAAAAATAAATTGTGGCCTAAATACCACAGAATTATCAAAGTAGAATAATCAATTAATTTTCATTTTTTTATGTTTAGAAAATAACATTAGTATGATTTATAATGATATTAGGAACATATAGCAATATTTTAGGGTTGAATTATAATTCATTAAATTTATATACCATATTTATTCAACTATTTCCTAACTAATGGTCACCTAGTTTACTTCCATTTTTTGTGGATATAAATAGTGCTGCTGGAAATTTTTTTTTCAATATAAGCTTTTTTCCCCCCTTTCATTTACCTCTTTGGAAGTTAGCCGTTGGAGGTAAAAGGGTATGCACATTTTCTTTTCTTATTATGTAATTAATTCTATATTGGTTTTTAAAGAGGTTATACAAATTCACAATTGTAACAGTAATGAAACAGTTTACCTATTTTATCGTAGCCACATGAGCACTGGATTTTATTGTTTTATATCATCTTTAACAATTTGATAGCGATAGGTGCAATCTGTTTTTTCTTTTTTATTTTCATGTACTTAGTTATTAAGAATTTTGAGAATTTAAAAAATATTATTCTTGTTCATGCTTATACTTTCTATTGAGACCTACTTTTTCATATTATTTTACCATTTATGTGTTGTAACATAGTTCTTTTACACATTTGTAGCCATATGATATACATTTTGGGTGTCAATTTTTTTTCATAGTTATTATTTGTAAAAGATATGTTTTTCCAGTTTCTGTAAGTAATATTCCATATTTTTCTGTGTAAGGGGTTTGGAGAGTGACTAATGTGAAAATGAATCAGGATTGGTACCACTAAAAGTGACGGAGTTTTTTTTTTTCTTGGTTGCATGTAAACAGTCAATCATTATGTATTCCCTTCAGTTATGCCATTAAAAAAATATTCACACCCGCCTATTCTAGGTAGTACTTGTCCATTTCTCCCTATAGGTTTATTTCCTGACTTTCCTTACTTTCTTTTGCAAGGTGAGAATAATAGAGGAGCACACAATCTATGCTTGACAATCCCTTACTTTCACCTCATGATGAGCCCATCTTTTCAATTATGTATTTCATTGACCCTTTATTCTAGTTCTTCAGAGTAGCTCCTTTTGTAATGTGTTTTAGCCTGGTGACATGTAGCACATCCCTTTCCATTGTCCTATGTGATTCTTATTTTTAATTCTTTGAAGACTGTGGTAATCTAGAACTTATAGCCCTATGAAATACTGTCCCTGAGCAAATCACTTAACCTCAGCTTGCTTCAGTTTCTTTATCTGTAATAAGGGGGTAATAATAGTACCCTCAGAGAATTGTTATGATGATCAAAGAAGATAATAATTGTAAAGCAGCTAGCACAGTGCATGGCACTTTGTAACTGTTAGCTATGATTATGATTTTACTCCCCTGCTTGTTTATTTCCTTGTTTATTTCTTTTTATTACCTGAGAAGCTCTTCTCTCTTTTTAGGTTGTATTGAGACCTTTTGCTTTTAGTGCCATAATCATTTGTTGATATACCCTGCCTAATTAAACTCTTTCTTATAAAGAAGAAAAACAGGCAAATGAGACCAACAAAAGAACTAACAATATATACATTCTACTCATAAAGTGTTTTGTTTGCAATCCTTTAATTTGTCTATTTAAATAATAGTTTAAGAGAAATTTTTATTATCAAAATTATATAACTTAGGCAATATGGTATAGTGGATAGAAGGCTAGTGCTGGAATCAGGAAGACCTGCTTCTGGTACTTATCTCCATGATCCAGGGAAGTCACTTAACTTCTCAGTGTCCAGGCAACTTTTGATAGATGAGTTGCTGATCTGTATCTGTAGAAGGATTTTCTGCACAGAAATCTTTCTACACCACTGAAATCATAGGTCTGGAGCAGAAGGAGGATGCATTTTTAAAAATCTGATTGCACATTGTAGAGTGTGTGTGTCTCAATTCATTGTTGGTGCAAAAGGCAACTGAATTTCATGAAATAAAAAGAAATTGTTGTAAAAAATTAAAATCCCAAACAGGGTTGTTGTGATAAGCAAGTGAGACATATCAAAAGTTGGGTAAACTGTAAAGTTCTTAGCAATATATAACATGGTATGTTATCGTGCTCATGTGAACTGATTTGTATCTAAATGTTACATTAACATATTTATTTAATTGAGTTATGTCTTCAGCTTGGAGGAGGCTTTTTCTCAAAACCAACCCCTAATATTTAATGTAATTTTAAAATGGTATGGCTGTCATTGCTCTCTTTCTCTGTGGATCTTTAGACTTGTCAGGACTCTAGATCAAAATATATTTACATATACAAACACACACGCACATAGTATTTCTGTGTCTCCAAAATACCTAACCAAAAACTTGATTCTATTAAATATATAAATCTCAGAAAGCTGTGCTGTTTTCCTATCACTTTACCATTTTGCCCCTTTACCATAGCTAAGATTGTTAGGGGGTTCCATTTCAAAAATGTAAAAAGAATCTTATCTAATACCTTCTTCACTGATGAATAGGTCAGAATGAGTGCTACTTGAGAGACACACACACTCTCTTCAATATGTAAAGAGCATCACCAAAACAATACTCTGTCTTCAGTGGTGCAGTAAATTAAATTCCCAAATCTCTTAACCTACACCTGGTTTTGCTGTATATTACTGTGCTACCACTAGAACAGTCCTCCAATCCTGTCCTAAGTAAATTGCTTATTTCTAGGGGGGTTTTTTTTTAGATCATGTTAGAATGTTTTATGAATAAGAGTACAAAGAATTGACCTGTCTCTCTAAATGGTAGCACTATTTTAAGGAGTACTTGGAATGCTGATGTCAATATTAGGACAAATCATTTAGCATCACAATTTATTTTATCCCATTATCTAGAAAAATGATTTTGTGTTTTGTTTGGTTTTAAAGAATATTGTGCTCATTTTTATAGCCTTTTCTGAATTTGATGTTAAGATCCTTCAGATTATAGCAGCTTTCTCTTTGTGATGATGATAGTGCATCAGGCCTTTTTCCAGAGTTGTTTTTTTCACTGGAGTCTAGAAAATGGACCCATAACTCAAAGGTGACATGTAAGATAATGCCTTAGGGATGAAAAAAAAGTTACATAAATTACGCTTACAGCTTCACTATAACAATACTGTGTCAGTAACTCTTCTTTCCCTAAGGTAGTATTTTATAGCTGCCACTCTCAAAGCCAAGGATTGTTTCTAATAAATGTACCAAATATATTGTTCACATATATAAATATACATTCATAATTTTATGGAAAATGTTTTCAATACTAGTAAATTTTATTTGTCTTGAAAGCATAAGAGTTTAAAAATAAGAGGTTTGGTAGTAGTAAAATGGTGATGGGTTTTACAGATATTTAAATTCAAAAATGTAATGTAAACCATTATAGCAAATATAACCTTAAACATTAAACTGTTTAAATGATTAAATAATATATACTGGAAAGTCAGTAACTAAAGGTGTTACTAAAAAAAAAATCTGTACTATTGCTATAGATAAGATTCAGAAGACTTCAGAATACAAGAAAATATAAGATACATTTTATTTGAGAAAGATAACTTTCCCAGATTTTAAAACTAAGTTTTTCTGCATAAATGGATTTAGTTATCTAGAAAGTTCCAGATAGTTTATTTATAATACTTTATATCCCAACAGTGCTAGATCACTTTAGTATCTCTTTGAGAAACAATCAGGACTTGAAATTATAACAAATGTAACAGGTTGGTATTTAGTGGGGAAAGTACAAAAAAAAGCAAAAAGAAATTCAGAAGGGGATATAAGTAGGGTACTTTTGTTTTTACCATTTTAAATTTAGTATTCTAAAAAACTTATAACAAAAGCTTAAAGTTCTATATACAATTCTTTTGTTCAGTATACTGAAATGCTAATGCTTGGTAATTAAATTCACAATAAAAATAAAGTTTTAATTAAAATTTTTAAGAAGAATTAATGTCTACAATTGGGTTCAAAATGATTCATTGAACCAGTATAGAACGGGGAGATATGATTAAAATAATCATAGTAACTTTTTTTAACATGCTTTTGAGTTTCAAAAGTGTTTTCCTTTCAACAGTACTGTGAAATAGATATTATAAATGTTATTCTCTTTATTTTACAGATGAGGAAACAGGCTTAGTAGTTAAATGACTTGCTTATGATCATGTGACACATAAATATCAGCACCAGGATTCAGATACAGAGCTCTGGACTCCAAGTCTATCAGTCACTCTTTTCATTCACCTTGCTGACTGAAATAGCCATTTAGTGAAAGCATACAGGCTAAATATGGGTCAGTAGTGTTGCAGAGTATGCAAAAAAGCTGATGCAGTTCTGTGGAGAAAGGATCGAGTAGGACTAATCCAGACATATGATTTCATCAGTTTAGGGGACCCATGTTGCAACTTTATAGTCTTAATGAATTGCTATAGGTAAATGAGGATTCTATGTCTTGCCTGTGGTCACACGTCTAATATGTATCAGGAACAGAATTTGAATATAGGGCTTTAAAGCCAACCTTCTGTCTGCAGTTACGTGTTTGTGTGTGTGTGTGTGTGTGTGTGTGTGTGTGTGTGTGTGTGTGTGTGTTATTTCATTGATTGAAGTACAATGTTCAGAACAAGGAAGGTTCCATGAAATTGCTTAAGTATTTCATGTGATCAGATCTTAAGTCCTGTGTTTGGTTGCCCACATTTTAGTAGCTACCTTGACAAGGCAGAGTGCATCAAGCGCAAGGCACAAAGGGTGTGACAAGAACTTGAATGTGATGTGAAAGTTTGTTTAGCTGGAAGAGAGGACTTAGAGAAGGGGGACATGCCAGTGGTCTTTCAACATTTGAAGGCTTGTCACATGAAAAAAAATGAGATTTATTCTGGTTGTCCCCAAAATGAAAAATTGGGGCCAGTGTGGGGGGAAATTACAGAAGGGCAAATATTGGCTCAATAGAAAGGAAAAATTTATTGAAGAGGAAGATCCAAAAGTGGAATGTGCTAAAGCACAGCACTTCTTAAACTGTAGATCACAATCCCATATGGGGTCTCGAAAAATTTGGCAACATTAAAAGGTTTTTGAATGCACTGTGACCAAAAATTAATTATAAATCAAATGCATAATGTTTCTGGTAGCACTTGCCCTTGTTGCATCTTTACTGCAGCCTTGGTTCTGAAAACAAAGCATGCACACTTTACCCTGCTCATGCCCTCAAGCCACGCAATGCCAGTGAATGCTGTGGAAAATGTAGGTAGAAAAAGTTTAAGAAGCCCTGCATAGCATAAGGTAGTGGATTCCACTTCACTGCATGTGTTCCTAGTGGAGGCTTGATAAGTGGCCATTTGTCAAGGATCTTGTGGCAGGATGAACTAGAGGCCTCCAGATGACCCCTTTTAGCACCAGGATTCTATGAATTTTCAGGAGATTCTGTTATTTGGAAGTTTGTGGACAATGGCTTTGACTGGAGAAGCAGGTAGCTGTGGACAAAATACTTAACTCCTTCTGCCCCGGTTCCAAATTTCAGCCAGTTAATGAATTTTAACAAGCTAGTTTATGAGCTGGTAAGTGGAATTTTGAGCTCTAGAAATGACTTAAGTCCTTTAGTATCTAACTCAGGAGTTTCTTTTCCTTCATTTATGCCTGTCTTCTACTCCTAACCCTTTCTTCCACTCCTTCCTGCAGAAGGTTAGCTTATGATCAGCTCTCTATCAGGAAGAAAGTGTTGTTTCTTTATTAATTCTGCCAGATATAGTGAAACATTTTAGCACATTTTTAATCTCTTCAATGTTAATATGAACCTATAGGTAAGGTAGTATTTGCTTATAGTTATATAGCAATTAAAAATATGTACATATGTGTAGTTTAAAAAGCATCTAAAGGTTTACAAAGTGCTCTCTTCACAACATTCCTGTGATATATAGATAAACATTATTAATCCCTTTTTACAGATGAGGAAAAGGTGGCTTAAAAAAATGTTAAGTGGCAGACTAAAATCTCGGAGCTAGTAAGTAGAGAAACTGGCATGTGAATCTAAGTCTTCTGATTCCAAAACTAGTATTCTTTGTTTTGACAAAAATCAATATATTTTGGTACAGAGGGAGTTTTACTATTGAGAGGGTGTGCTGGTCTGTTTCAAGGACCTAAAGGAAACTTCACAGAAGAATTAGATGGGCCAGTAATGCTTAAAACACTACATGATATATTTGTGGTATAAAACACTTAAAATACTATTTGATATGGTCTTTATTGGTCTTTTTGTTACCTTTTAATATCACACAAGGGAAAACGGGTTGTTTAAAGAGACACCCAGGGTAGGAACAGAAAGGGGTAGGCAAGGGTAACAAGGTAAGGATACAACCACAGTGGTCATTAAATGTCTTTGAGTCATAATAGGAGGAGAACGAGCATCAAATAATAGTCTTGTAGGAAGCGAGAGAGAATAAACACTTGTTAATTAATAAAGAAAATTTTAATGTCCTGTAACTTTTAGCAGTGTTAGCTATCATGTTACATCAAATAATAAGATCATTTAAAATCTGATTAATATTTCAAGTATTCTACTTAATGCAATAGCAACCCTTCTTGCCTCACAGTGGTCAAGCTACAACCCCCAGTGCCCCAGCAACCATGTCAAAGATACCTGCAGCTAGCATTGATCTTGACACAACTTACTCCTGTGTGGGAGTCTTCCAACATAGGAAAGTGGAGATCATTGCTAATGACCAAAGAAATAGGACCACCCCAAACTAGGTCACCTTCACCAACATAGAACATTTTGGTGCTACAAAAAAAATCAAGTTGCAGTGAACTCACCAACACAGTCTTTGATGCCAAATGTCTGATGGTTGCAGATTTGATGGTGCAGTTGTACAGTCAGACATGAAGCACTGGCCTTTCACAATGGTGAATGGCACGGGCAGGTCTAAGGCCCAAGTGGAATCCAAATGAAAGACCAAAAGTTTCTATCCAGAAGATTATCTTCTGTGGTTTTGACCAAGATGAAAGAAATTACCAAAGCTTTACTTGGGAAGACCATCACAAATGCCATAATCACAGTCAGACCACCAAAGATGCTGCAACCATCACCAGTCTCAGTGTGCTCTGAATCATCAGTAAGCCAAGTGCTGCTCCTATTCCTTATGGCTAGGACAAAAAAGTTGGTGCTGAGAAATGTGTTAATCTTTGACCTTGGAGGTGGTACTTTTTTAAAAAAATTATTCTTTTATAAATAATAATTTTTTTTCCAATTACATGTCAAGACAATTTTTAGCATTCATTTTTTACAAGATTTAGAGTTCCAAATCTTTCTCCTTCCTTCCTTCCCTCTCCTCCCCTCTTCTAAAAATGGTAGACAATTTGATATAGAAAACCATTGAATTAATAAACAAAATTAGAGCTTTTTTTAAAAAAAATGGATCATTAGTTAATTTGAATTTAAAAAGGAAGAGGAAAGTGACATTTTCAAAAATGAAAAAAGGTAAATTCACAATGAATGAAGAAGTAAAGGACATTATTATTAGAAAATCTTTTGCCCCCTTATGTACTATTAAAACTGACAACCTAAAGGAAAGGGATGGATATTTACAAAAATGTAAAATGCTTAGATTAACAGAACAAAAAATGGAGGGCCTAAATCAGGGGTGGGCAACCTATGGCCGCAGGCCACATGTGGCCTGTTAGGATCCAAAGTTCACAGAACAAATCTCCCCTTTTTTTTTTAAATTAATTTATTTTTAGTTTTGAACATTCACTTCCAAAAGCTTTTGAGTTTTACTCTCCCTCCCACCTTCCCCAAAATGGCATGCAAACTGATATAGGCCCTACATATACATTCCTGTTAAACATATTTTCACATTAATCATGTAGTAAAGAAGAATTAGAACCAATAGGAAGAACCAAAAGAAAGAAGAAACAAAACAAAACAGAAGAAAAAAAGAGTAAATAGTACGCTTCGATCTGCATTTAAACTCCATAGTTCTTTCTCTGGATAGGGATAGCATTTTCCATTGTGAGTCTTTTGGAGATGTCTTAGATCCTTGCATTGCTGAGAAGAGCTAAGCCTGTCAAAGTCAGTCATCCCACAGCATGGCTGTTACTGTGTACAACATTCTCCTGGTTCTGCTCATTTCACTCAGCATCAGTCCTTACAAGTCTTTCTAGGTTTTTCTGAAGTCCATTTGCTCATCATTTCTTTTTTTTTTTTGAAAGTTACATGTTGAACTTATCATGTTTTTAAGAAAGAAAGCAAGTGGTGCTTAATAGTGATTCATGTACAATTCTTTTTTCTTTTATACTGTGTATATGGAAATGCTCATTTTACTTTTATTTTTTGTTTGTTTTTTTCCTATATAAATTTATTTATTTTTAGTTTTCAACATTTACTTCCACAAGATTTTGAATTCCAAATTTTCACCCCATCTTGCCCTCCCCCCACTACAAGATGGCATTCATTCTGAATACCCCTTTCCCCAGTTTGCCCTCCCTTCTATCTCTCCCCCAACCCCCTTCTCTTATTCCCTTCCCCTTCCACTTTCTGTACCTCATTTCCTGTATTTCTTATTTCCAGCTGCATGTGGAAACATTTTTTTTAAGCATGTGTTTCTAAAACTCTGGGTTCCAAATTTTCTCCCTTCCTCCCACCCCACCCACCCTCATTGAAAAGTCAAGCAACTTAATACAGGCCATACATGTGCAATTATGCAAAACACTTCCATAGTAGACATGTTGTGAAAAACTAACTCTATTTCCCTTAATCCTATCCTGCCCCCCCCATCTATTATATTCTTTCTTTTGACCGTGTCCCTCCCCAGAAGTACTTCGTTCTGATTACCCATTTCCCAATCTGTCCCTCTCTCTATCATCCCCCTGCTCTCTTGTCCCCTTCCTCCCCTATTTTCCTGTAGGGTAAGACAGATTTCCATACCCAATAGTGTGTGTGTTATTCTCTCCTTAAGCTAAATCCTATGAGAATAAGATTCCCTCATTTCCTCTCACCTTCCCCTGTTTCCCCTCCTCTGTAAAGACCTTTTCTTGTCTGTTTTGTGCAAGATAATGTACCCCATTCTGCCTCTCCCTTTTTCCTTCTCCTAGTATAATCCTCTCTCACCCCTTAATTTTATTCTCCAGATATCACTCCTTCATCTTCAACTCACCCTGTGCCCTCTATCTATCTATACGTACATACATATAATTTTTCCCCTCCCACTACCCTAATACTGACAACGGTCTCATGAGTTATAAATATCATCTTTCCATGCAGGAATGTAAACAGTTCAGCCTTAATAAGTCTCTTATGATTTCTCTTTCCTGTTTACCTCTTCATGTTCCACTGGAGTCTTGTATTTGAAAGTCAAATTTACTATTCAGCTCTGGTCTTTTCATAAAGAGTGCTTGGAAGTCCTTTATTTCACTGAATGACCATTTTTTCCCCTGAAGGATTATACTCAGTTTTTCTGGGTAGGTGATTCTTGGCTGTAATCGTATCTCCTTTGACCCTCTGGAATATTAAATTCCATGCCCTCTGGTCCCTTAATGTAGAAGCTGCTAAATCTTGTGTTATCCTGATTGTGTTTCCACCACACTTGAATTGTTTCTTTCTGGCTGCTTGTAATATTTTCTCCTTGACCTGGGAACTCTGGAATTTGGCTACAATATTCCTAGGAGTTTTCCTTTGGGGATCTCTTTCAGGGGGAGATCTGTGGATTCTTTCCATTTCTATTTTGCCCTCTGGTTCCAAAATATCAGGGCAGTTTTCCTTGATAATTTCTTGAAAGATGATGTCTAGGCTCTTTTTTTGATTATGGCTTTCAGATAGTCCAATAATTTTTAAATTCTCTCTCCTGGATCTATTTTCCAGGTCAGTTGTTTTCCAGTGAGATATTTCACATTGTCTTTTATTTTTTCATTCTTTTGGATTTGTTCTACTGTGTCATGATTTCTCATAAAGTCACTATCTTCCAATTGCTCTATTCTAATTTTTAAGGAAGTATTTAAGGAAGTAATCTTTTGGACTTCCTTTTCCATTTGGCCAGTTTTGCTTTTTAGGGCATTCTTCTTCTCATTGGCTTTTTGGACCTCTTTTGTCATTTGGGTTAGGTTATTTTTTAAGGTGTTATTTTCTTCAGTATATTTTTGGGTCTCCTTTAGCAAGCTGTTAACTTGTTTTTCATGATTTTCTTGTATCACTTTCATTTCTCTTCCCAGTTTTTCCTGTACTTCTCTTACTTGCTTCTCAAAATCCCTTTTGAGCTCTTCCAAGGCCTGGAACGGATTCATATTTTTCTTGGACGCTTTGGATGTGGGAGCTTTGACTTTGTTGTCTTCTTGTGGTTATATGTTTTCATTTTCTTTGTCACCAAAGTAAGATAATATAGTCTGACTCTTTTTGCGAGGTTTGCTCATGATCCCAGCCAACTACTTGAGTTTTAAACTCTTTGTTAAGGTAAGAGTCTGCTTCTAATATGGTGAATGTACTGTCCCAAGCTTTGGGGGTTTATACAGCTGTTTTTTGTTTTGTTTTGTTTTTTTAAATTTTTTTTTGACTAGGGTTAAGTGACTTGCCCAGGGTCACACAGCTAGTAAGTGTTATGTGTCTGAGGTCAGATTTGAACTCAGGTCCTCCTGACTTCAGGGCTGGTGTTCTATCCACTGCGCCACCTAGCTACCCCATGTATAGCTGTTTTCAGAGATGCTTCTAGGGACCTGTAAATTTTCAGTTCTTCCAAGGTGGTATGATAAGGGTAGAGGTGTTTACTCTTTTCCTGGCCTGTGCTCTGGTGTTTGAGTGACTGGCCACAAGCAGTCTTTTCTGTCTTGGAATTGTGAGGAGGGTTTTCTCTGCACCACCACTACAAACTCTACCACCAGCAGTCCTCACCTGACACCCAGAACTGTGACCCAGATCCAAGCATGGGCAAAGCAAGAGATCCCTGCAGTCCCCCTCTGATCAGCCACTTGATTCCCCCTCAGTCTGTGGGCTGGAAGCTCAGAATGCAGCCACCACCCTGCGCCCGAGCTCTGCACTCTGGAGCTGGCGCTGACCTAGCTCCTCTCTCAGCACCACAGAAACAGACTTTTCCCACTGACCTTCTAAGTTGTCTTTGGCTTTCATGGATTGAGGAGACTGGAAACTGCCACAGCTGCCAGCGATTCAGTTCTCTGAGGCCTGCTTCAGGTTTGCTGCACCCACGCTCCTCTCCCAGCCTGGTTCAGTATACCTTTCTGATCAATCATCCGGTTGTCTTGGGCTAGAAATTTGTTTCATTCTGTCCTTTTTGTGGGTTCTGCTGTTTTAGAATTTGTTTAGAGCCATTTTTAATAGGTATTATGGAGGGGTTTGGGGGGAGAGCTCAAGCATGTCACTGCTTTCACTCCGCCATCTTAATTTTCTAATCATTGTTAAGCCACATGGACAATGCCTGTTCCTCCAGAAACCTAAGCCAACCCTCACCCTAGGGTCACTCCACCTACTTATGCATGTTTGTAGGCAGCAAAGAAAGAACCGGGGATCAAAGGCCAGGGAGAGCATGGAACCAAAGATAGAGGGAAAGAAGTTAGCACTGACAAGCAAGAGAGACCACCTTTTCTTCCAAATCTATATGAAAAGAGGAGGAGGTAGATAAGGAGATTGAGAAGTTTCAAGGCATAAAATAGGAATGAAGAAAGAGCCCAGGGAAGACAGCTTCTCAATAAATTACAAAGTGAGATCATCTCCTAAGATACAGAGGCAAAGGGTACAATAGGGGCTGGAGGAGAGAGATTTGGAAGCACCACTGTAGAGGATGTAATTGAGGTTCAGGAAGAGTAAGTCTTATCCTGTAGCAGTGAAGGGCTAGGTGCATTTAAATAACACGAATTTGTAGTGTATTCCATTGGTACAGCTGTGTGACATTCTTAATAGTTTGTGAGTAGTAGCAGAAGATGTGGGTGGATAGTAGAGGTAAGCTTGGTTGAGGATTTGCACTGTGTGTGAATCAGAAAGGACAAGAAGTGAAGGGAATTAAGCATGGAGGACAATTCAACAGCATGGTCCAACTAGTTAACAGTAAAGTCAAGGCAGAAGGAAGGATTGTAAAGTCAGAGCAGAGGGCAGGTACTAGAACACTTAAATGAAAACAAATGATAGGTTTGGGACTAAAATGTAACAAAATCTGTAGTTGGCTAAGGTAGAATAGGGTTGGAGGTCTTTAGAGTTGTGAAATTTGATGAATCATTAAGCCAGAATGTTTGAGGGAACATGAGAATGATAAGTCCCTAAGGCATGAGAGCAGGATTTGAGATGAGGAGTTAAACAGCCACGGTACTGATCCACTTTGTAAAGGAAGAATAGTGACCTAGGGGTTGGCAAATGACAACAGGATCTCAACAAATATGATATGTGCATGTGGAGTGAACTCTAAGAAAAAAAACTTTGAGTATTTGCAGTGTAGAAGTAAAAGGGAAGAACAAAAAATGCCAACACCTCCTGGCCTTGTATGTGTCAGGAGGAGGCAAGAAGTAGTCAGCACTGAAGGGGAGTATAAGGAAGAAAGGAGAAATGATTTTCCAGAGATAGATTTCCTTAATTACAGGAGATTGATGTGAGGACAGTAACAGAGTTGATGGTAATGCTTGTGGGCAAGGTCATTCAATGGAGACCACTAATCTGAGCAAGAAGTTGCTTAGGAGCCAGTTTACTCTTCTGTCCTTATTTAGTATAAATTAGTTTAGAAGGGTAGGAAAATTATATGGTTAAAGAAGCTTTTGGTCCTGGGCAGCACATGGCCTTTTCACCATTCCTCTCTGACAGCCCTGGTGAGGAGCCAAAGTCTTGGCAGAAGCCAGAGCTGCATTGGTGTTAGCAGTAGCTCCTCCCTTCTGTGTGTATAGCCCCCAATTACTTGGATCTATATGGTGATGAAGGGCTGAGAAGAGCGTGATTGGTGGTAAATGCAGATTAGTGAAAGATGTAACTTCCACTTCCCCATACTCATCAGTGTAAGCCACCTCCTGAGAGTGACTGAAGCTAGAGGGATTGCCCCACTTCGTTCTGCCATGGCAGTGGGTTAAGTAAGTGCTCCCTGAGCTCCCCATAACACTGAACCCAATGTACATGGCTTCCTCCTCACCTCCCTTCACCCCCAGCTGTGATAAGCCTCTGTCGATAGATATGATACTGTCAGATACTGAAATTAGATCAGGTGTAGTTCTCTTTGGATTTATGTGTATTTATATAAAATGTTATGTTTTATTTAAATCATTTAACATTATTGGGATTTTGTACATATTTCAAAGTTTAGTATATGGTAAGTGTACAAGGTTAAGGTGAAAAAACTTGACTTAATATATTAACATGAAAATACAAAAATGAGTGTAAAAAATTAATTACAGTTGAAAATTGATTTGCTTCTGTTAACAGAAGGAACATCATTTATTAGTCCAGGAGCAGGTTCACACTGTGTTTACAACAAGCATTTCCAGCTGAAGCTTGTTAGTGATTGCCTCTCAGATTAAGGGGGGGAAATCTTCACTGTGGTACATGAACTCCTATTGTTTAGAGATAACTAATCAGCTCATCCCCTACTTAGATGAGAACAAAGAACATAATAGTACATCTGGTATATCTGTTAATAGAGCAAAGATTAATTGAGCAAATATTGCGTAGCCCCATTTAAACATTAGATATCTAAAAATATTCTTCATACGAGAAGAGTTTTGATTTATTTATAAATGCTTGAATGACATCAGGGTCAGTTTTCACAGAAAAAAAATGTATTGTTTATAATACGTAGTTTGAAATAAATTATTTTAAATAAAGTGCATTTGATTAATATTATACAAATCCTGTATCCAGGAGGAAAATGAGTCAGAATTGTTTTTCACAGTTTCTTTTCTGAAAATTGCATAGAAACATGAATGGAAAAAATGGAATGAAAGACAATGAAATTCAGAATATAAAGTTTTTTTATTTTCTTCTAGTTTAGGCCTGCTTCTAGATTCCTACTTTGAACAAGATAATCCACCCCCCTGTGTGGCTTTTCAGTCATTTGAATTGGAAGCAGCAGAGCCTGGCATAGATTAATAGGCAAGTAAGGCAGCAGTGGAAAGCAATGTTCACTCCCTCAAAATTTGAAAATTATTGACAAAAGAATAAATTTTCATAGGATAAAAATACTGAAGAAAGAATATCATAATGGGTTTCCAGCAAAATTAGAAAATTTCTTTCTGATGGTCCTAGTTCTTCAAAATAAATAGGTACAAAACATTTTGATATTTATACTTCTTGTTTGTTAGTATTTCATCCTTTAATAGTTCGATTATTAGAGGGTTTTTTTTAGTATTTGAGCTAAAGAATTTTCAGAAAATTCTCTTGTCTCATATTTTGTGAATAAAAAACATTTATTGTTAGTTTGTTAAAGTATGATTTTTTAAATTCTGAAAAATATTCTTCAATTTAGAGCAGTCAGAAAGGTTTTTTTAAATGCCTTTTAAATTCAAATTTTTGAAATTCTTTTAAAAGTTACCTTTTAAAATCTTTTTACCAAATGTTTCTGATAAAAGTCTGGTATCCATACTATATATGGAATTGGCACAAATATGTGACCAAGAGTGAGTCCTCAATAGATATGGTGAAAAGATATGAATAGTTTTCAGAAGGCGTGCAGATGAGCGGCCATCATTTGAAAAATGCTATAAATCATTAGTAAGAGAAATGAAAATTAAAACTCTGAGGTTCCATCAGGTTGGCAAAGATGATGAAAGATGGAAATAGTTGATGTTGGAGAGATTATGGAGAGATGGGCACTGATACACTGTTGCTGGAGCTGTGAATTGGTCCAACAATTCTGGAATACAATTTGGAACAAAAAATCCCTAAATCGTTCATAACTTTTGACCCAGAAATCCCACTATATATACACCAAGGAGGTCAGCAAAAAAAAAAAGTCTCTTTTTTCTAGCACTTTGAGTGTTAGCAAACCAAAGTAGGCATCCCATCAGTTGGCTAATAACTGACTGAGCAAATTTTGGTCTATTCATATGATGGAATTCAGAAAAATATGGGAAGACTTGTTTTTCTAATGCAGAACTAGGAAAACAATGTGCACAATGGCTATAATAAATAAATTAAAATAACAATAAAAAGCAATCAGAGTTAGACTAATTTCTCTGACCAGTCTAGGTCCCAGAGAACAGATGGTGAAACCATTTCACTCATTTTAGTGAAAAGGTGGGAGACAATGGTATGGAAAGTTGCATACAATTCAGTCATTGTAGCTTTGTCATTCCTTCCTTCGTAACTTTTTCTTTGTTATAAGCGAGTTGCCTTAAAATGACTAAGTCAGAAGTTCTATAATTAATGTAAGTAATTCAAACTTGATAAAAGGTGATGTGAAGTTTTAACGGCTGCTAAAATTCTACTTTTGTCAGCCTCAGCATCAATAGATGGATCTTTACTTAGAATTAAATTTGTCCCAGATTTTGGTGACGTTTGTATTATGTTCTTTAATTCCATAGGTTGAACTCTGATCTATACATAGATAATGCCTGTCTAGCTGTCTGATATAGCTCTTTACTCTTTATCAAGTAACCTGTCTATAAAGCATTTCAGACATGATATTCAGTTTTCAACTTAAGTTTGATGTGGTGAAGTTTAAATTGTGTTTCCCTCCATGATTCTTCCTCTGAGCTAGCTTCCCTGTTATATGGACATCTGTTGAACACTTAACATGCGCTCTCTGTCTCTCTCTGTCTCTCTTTCTCTTCCCCCCCATTTCTCCCTCCCCCCTCTCCACCCCTTCCCTACCACCACCACCATTCTGTTCTCTGTCCACTGCCCACCGCATCATATCAGACCTCCCAACTCAGGTCTGCTGTTGTATTCAAGGGTCAGATTCCGTAGTCATCTGCTTTTTCTTACTTCATTCTATCCATCAGTTCTCTAAATATTCTTCTGATGTTTTTCACTCTGTCCACTTAACCAGACCATTCTCTAGACCAGTGACTGTCACTTGTTTCATCTTATATCAGTAGCATGTAGAGTGAAATATTTATTGAAACAGGTAACCTAGTAACAAAAATACTGTAATACACTGACATTAGCAGAAATGAAATGGAGAACTACTACACACAGGGGTAAAAATGCCACAGAGTAACCAGGGCCTTTGAAGGAGACATCAAGGTAGGACTAACTCAATAGCAGAAGATAGTGAATATTCCCAAAACTAGGGGTCTGGGACATGGATTGCTGTCTACGGGTCCCTTAAGGATATTGTCATCTACTTTTAATCATTCTACATTAATCTCACCCTACCAACAATTTCCCGCTGTGTCTCTACCTTGAAATGCCATTGTCACAAATTCTATTCTCATTCTCCTTCTCTGGCAAAAGTATATAAAAAGGATTCCCTTTCTTCCTAGCACCATACTATAATAGAGTAGAAAGAGTACTTAATTTGGTCAGAGAACCTGGCTTTGATTTCACACTCTGCCAATTAATACTTGTTACCTTGGACAAGTCATAAACCCTTTGGATCTCTGTTTCCTTGCCTGTAAAATGAACAGGTTTAAGTAGATAACTTCTGAGGTTCTTCCAGCTCCAAATCTATGATTCCTTAATCCTTTTCCCCATTTAGCCCCCTCAGAAACCTTATGTTGTGGGTCATGAAAGGACCACAAAAAGATGCATGGGTTTAATAAAAACCCGAGCTCACCCCTTAGAAAAACCATTCCAGTTCTATTGCTACTATTATGACCTTGGGAAAGATGCTTTCTACTTTTTTTCTTTTTTTGGTTACATGTACAATTCGTTTATATGTTTTTACTTTTATTGATGGAACCATTTAGAAATACAATTTTTTTCCGCTAATGACTGCTTCAGTTACATTTCAGAAGTTTTGGTACGTTATCTTATTGGCATCTTTTTCTTGAATGAAATTCTCTATGATTTTCTCATTGGCTCATATTCTTTAATATCCATTTAAATTTGAATCTTTTCCTCAACATCCCCTTATTGGTTATAATTTTTATTTTAAAAGATGTATGTATCATTTCTGCTCTTCTGCATGTTTTTGAGGTTTTATTAATATGCGCTAACACATGGTCAGTTTTTGTAACAGTTCTGTGCAAAATTTTAAAAACAGTATATTCCCTGTGATTTCTGTTCAGTAATTATCAGAGATCAATTAATCTAATTTTTTCTAAAATTATTTTTAAGATGCTTAACATCTTTGTGGTTTATCTTTTTGTTAGATTTATCTAGATCTAAAACGGGCATATTAAGGTTCCCATCTATTATACTTTGCTGTTTCTTTGTCCTTTGTAATTCATTTGCTTTTCCTTTAAGTAGTTAGATACTAGGTCTTTGTGTGTATACATACACACATATATGTATATATTTATGTGTAATGTTGGTATTGTTTCCCTGCTTATCTCTTTCTTCAGTTTTTATGTTGTTTCCATGCTAAATTAAAAACTATGTGTATTCCTTTTGATTTCCATTCAGTAATTAGCAGAGAGCTTGCATTCTCTGAGATTATTATTGCCACTTCTTTTTTGGATTTAATTGAAGCATAATAATTTCTGCTCCATACCCCCATTTTTAAGTCAGTGATCTTGGAGTTTCAAATGTATTTCCTTATAGGTAGCATATGTTGGATTCTGCTTTCTAATCCCTTCTGCCGTTCCTCTTTTATGAGTGAATTCATCTTGTTCACAAGAACTGTTACGATTACTGTGGGGTTTTTTTTCCTACATCTTTTTTGCCTTTATTTCTCTCCTTGCTCCCTGCCCTACGTGTTACACAGAAAAACAAGGTGGCAAAAGAGCAAGAATAGTATAATCACTAGTTATTTATGAAAGATGCTATCCTCTTTACCCAGCCAAGAGCCTGCTTTTAAACTTTCTTTCTTTTTGTATCTGCCTTCTGAATATGAAGTTTGTTTTGCTTGTGACTTTTCCCTCCCCAGTTTTACTATCTCCTCTTCTTGTCCCAGCCTTTCTCTTTGTGTGTGTGTGCATGTCTTGGGGGTGGGTACACCTCCTTTTTCCAGTCCAGACTCCAGTCAGTGAGGTTTATGAACCTATTTCCCCCTACCCTCCCCTTCACTTTTAAAATACTCTTCAGGTGCACTTGTAAGAAGTAGTGAAGTCTACCCCCTTCTTTGTTTCTTCTCTAATGTATTCCTTTTTATTATCTCAAAACCAAACCAGGCTCTGTGCTTGTCTTTCTTTACTCCCACTATAACATTTGAAGACTGTGGGATTCTATCCTTCATTCTTTTTTTTAGGCAATTGGAGTTAAGTGACTTGCCCAGGGTCACACAGCTAGTAAGTGTCAAGTGTTTGGTCTGAGGCTGAATTTGAACTCAAGTCCTCCTGACTTCAGGGCCGGTGCTCTATCCACTGCGCCACCTAGCTGCCCCTAAGACTGTGAGATTCTAAAGAGACGATTGTCTCTTTTCTGCCTATTAGAATCTAAGCATTAGGTTGTCATTTGGGACTCTTCCAGTTACCCAAATGTAATTACCTTTCTAGGTTTCTTTTATCTTCTTGTTTGCATTTCAGAGATTCTATGTAGCTTTGGTCTTTGCATCAAGAATGCTTGAAAATCCTTTAGTCTCTTAAATGTCCATTTTTTTCCTGGCCTTTTATCTTTTTGGAATATTATATTCATGTCACAGCTCCATATCCTCCAGTGGTTTCCTATCACCCACAGTAAATTTTAAGTTCCTTTTCCTGGCATTCAAGGCCTTCTGCACTCTGGGACCATTCTTCCTCTCTGGCCTTCTCACTTTACAATTCATCTAAACTGGACTACAACTGTACACATCTACTTTCCTCCTCCTAAATCTTTGAAGCATTCCTCTTTGCAAAGAATGCCCACCCTCCCTCCCTCCAAGGAGTTGCAGCATATCTTTTAAAGACCCTTTATATTCTTTTTTCTATTAGAAGACTTTGTTGATGTGCCTCTTTCCCTTGTACCTTTTACTTCCCTAATTAATTTTCTATTTATCTTAAGCTATAGTTATATATGCCATCTGCCCATTACTAAACTGTAAGTTCCATAAAGGCACAGTCTGTGACTTATTTAAACTTTGTAATTCAGTAAATAACAATACCTTAAGTGCTTAATGTTTATTGAATTGGATTAACAACCACATAGTGCCTCATCTCTCTAAAATTTGGTTTTCCACACTTTTGCTTTGTATGTATTTTGCTTTGACTTAAGATCTTTGGATAGATAAATTTCCTACATTTCCTCCATTCTTTTCTTTATATTTTACAATCTTGTCCTAACCTGCTAGATATATACCTGGAGAGATTTTCCCTTCTGGTTCCCAGGCAACCTTCACAAGACAGCATGGATTCACTAAGAATAAGTCATACTAGACTAGCCGCAGTTCTTTATTTTTAATGCAATAAATATGGTGTACCTGAAGTTCATTTTCTTGGTCCAGCATGTTATTGATTATTCACTTTTGGATAAATGGGCACTTGAAATTCTTAAAAAATAAATGGTTAGAAAAATATGTTTATTCTTTCTACAATTTTGGTCGTTCTTGTTTTTATTGCTCAGTTTAAATTGTAGCATTAAATTTATTCTAATAGTTTATTTGCTTATATGTACACATATAAGTAAACACAAAATATATGCACAGTAACTTAAGAGTACTAACAATTTATTCTCATTAGATATTCATGACTGAATCCCATACATGTTCATTTTATTATGTTTGTAAAACTGAAAAATCTTGAGCTGCAAATTAGTAAAGAAAATGGGTCTGATTTCAGTGGTATGATGACCCATATGGGGTCACGACCTACAGTTTAAGAAGCACTGAACGGGTCACAAATGGAAAAAGTTTAAGAAGCCCTGATCCAGGGAACTCCTGGATGAGGAAATGCTCTACCAGAGGAGATTGGTACCTGCTCAGCAACTTGCATTCTTAGTTGCCTAGAACATTGAAAGGTTAAGTGACTTGCCCAGGGACTCATACTTAACTTAGGACAAAAAGCTTTCCTAATTCTCTCAATGCCCCTTTCCTTTGTGAATAAGCCATTTTCCTGGCTTGCCCTAGACAGGAAGTAAATTCCACAAAGGAAAAGTCCAGTGAAAAGAATGCATCTGTAAAGTAAAAATGCAATTTTCACTACAGAAAAATTGCCAGGGAAGATATTGGAGGGAAGATAGCAATAAATTGACCGTGTTTTAGCTGTTACATGTTGGTTTTATGAAATTATTTGTAGTTTGATTAATAAGGCATTATGTCAACTTCAATAGTTAATATCTTAGTTATAAAATTGATTTATAAAACTCTTTGAGGTAGATGCTAAAGTTAGCTATGTTAAACTGGCATTTTAATTGAATTTTAATTTCTAAGCTATAGTCCTCGTGAGGAAGCTCATCAGACTTTTCTATAATAATAATGAACATTTGATCCTATAATAAACATTTTTGGCCTCAACTTTATGGAGTTCAGATGCTACATAAGCCAAAAATGGCTTTTTAAAAAATCATTTTTACACCTGAAATGGAATAAAAATTTATGTTTAAGGAACAGAATCAAAATAGAGTACAAAAGGCATCAGTGAAATTTTAAAAAAATCAAGTGATCTTCTTCATGTTTAGTTTATTCCACTGTTTAAGTGCAAAAGGTAACTTTGGACTAGTGCTCAAAATTATCTTAGAAATAAAAATGATGCTCATATTTCATTATTTTAGTTTACCTATTGATTTCTAACATCATCATTCAGTGGAGTCAACAGTGTGTCAGGTATTTTAAACATGCTTTAATGTTTGCTATCATATGTGCAATAGGCAGTGCTTATTTAGGAAATATTATTCAGCAACACAACTGTGAAGCAGTCATCATATTCATTTTCCAAATCCCTGGTAATACTGGAATTTGTGAACCAGATTCTTATTAAAATGAAATTTTACCCTCAGATTGAAAAAAGGTAACTAAGTAATCTAAATTTTCTGTAGTCCCTGATTAGGTGAATTTTACCTTTTCATTTAAAGCACGATCGTAGAAACCAAATTAAAATGCCTGTTGTTTGAAGAATAACAGTTTTTTCTAAAATACTGAGTGTTTTTATGATTATTCATCTAACAGTAGACTCATTTTAAAATAATTACATGATGAAATGATTATAAGTTCTTATTATGTTCTGGCATAATTTAAAGTCATATGGCATTAAATGAAGGCCAAATTTAAAGGAGGAAAGGTCAAAAAAATTCAGAATACATATTTATGTATGATATGTATTAATATTTTATCACTATTATAACATTAGTACCTTTTTTCCCCAAATAAACAAAACATTCAAAAATACAGATCTGGGGCAGCTAGGTGGTGCAGTGGATAAAGCACGGGCCCTGGAGTCAAGAGGACCTGAGTTCAAATTCAGCCTCAGAACAACACTTGACACTTACTAGCTGTGTGACCCTGGGCAAGTCACTTAACCCCAATTGCTTAAAAATAAAAAATAAAAAATTTTAAATTTAAAAATCAAAAATGCAGCTATTCAAAATATCACTGTGAAGTAGGTAAGAAGCAAATTTTATTCCTGCATTGTTGACTTTAAAGGATTTAGTTTGAAAGGCGTAGAGAAAAACTAATAAAGATGGGAGAAAATTTTCATAGCAAAGAAGCAATAGGGAAAAGAATGAAACAAGACACAGCTATCTTAAGCTGTGATTTTAGATAAAAATGAACATGTTCACCTGATTTTTTTTTGTTTCATTGATGCTTTTTGATTTTACATCATATTCATTTCTGAATATATCATTTTTCCACTACCCAATGAAAAAGGGGGGAAAAAAATCAGTTCTGCAAAACCAACCAACATAACAAATGAATCTGGCAGCAGATACAATTCCATACCCGTAGCTGTTCACTTTTGCAGTGACTACAAGGAATGGTGCGTTTTTGCATATCTCCTCCAGAGCCAAGCCATTTACATTGTTGTTGTTCTTGAATATATTGTTTTCCTTCTTCTTACTTCGGACTGTATCCATTCATATAAGTTTTCCCAGGCTTCTCATAAGTCTTCTTGTTTAACATTTCTTATTACATAGTAATATGTCTTTACATGACATGCAGTTTGGTCGTTCCCCCATTGATGAACTCCTACATGACTTCCAGTTCTTTGGTACTTCAAAAAGTGCTCCTATTCATATTCATTCATAAAGGTTTCCATGGGCCCTTCCTATTTTTGACCTCCTTGAAATATAGCTGGGATCTTTGGTTACTTTGGACAAAGGTCATTTTAGTTACTTTCTAAGCACAGTTCTAGAATAGATCAATTCATAGCACCACCAACTGTTGATTAATACCATCTTTTGATATCTTTGCCAGTTTTTTTGGCTCTGTGGTAAAACTTCAGAGGCTTCTTAGTTGTTTGGAACAGTCTTTCCTAAGGCTACTAACATTTTCCATTTCTTTCAAGAATTGTTTGTTCATATCCTTTGACCACTTAATGTATTGAGGAATGGCTCTTGGTTTCAAATATTTGTACTTGTTTCCTATATGCCTTGGATAGTTTACCCTTTTCGAAGACTTGATACAAAGATTTTTTTTTCCCCAATCAATAATTTTCCTTCTTATGTAGCTGCATTGATTTTGTTCAGGAAGGCCACTTGTCTTGGAAGAAAACCAAGTTTAGGTTCAGTCATACACTAAAATAGTTAACATTCATATGCTAAAATATTTTAAGTCAAGAATAATTACACAGTAGTATCCCTTTCATTTAATTTGCACTATAATTACAGAAATTCTTCAAGGTTCCTGGTAGGCATTGAGTACATAAGTTAAATTTTAGTTACTTAGAATTTTTTTCTGTGAACTTTGAATTTTTGTGTTTAGTGAGGAGGTGCAAAAAAAAATTTGTGTGTGTGTGTGTGATATATAATAGATATATACACTCACATATATTCATATATAAGAAAAAACAAAGCTATAGACTGTAGTATAGGTTGAATTAGATAATTACTGAGGTTCTATTCTAATGCTAAAAAAAGTTTTCAAAATGCCACATAAATACATTGTCTTAGTGACAAATTCTGTAATTGCAACATGTTACAACATTCTTCTCTTAAAGTTAAAATTGTAGTGTGAATGCAAAGAAAATTGTGACAATAGTATAGAAATTCAACTTTGAGTAGAGTTCTAATTCACTGTTGAGTTGAGAGGATTGAGATGGAGTAAGTGAATGGCAGAAGGTACCTTGAATGTAGAATTGGAAATGTTATGAATGGGAGGGTTAGAGATTAGGTAGTTAGGAAGAATGATTGATCTTTTAAGCTTGTGTCATTTGTTGGATTTTTTTTTCCATTATAGATGGAATAATTTTGTTTGAGGTTTAATGTTAACAGATCTATAAAGCAATCTTTTTTTTGGGTGGGGGACGTAATTCTTTGGCAATGCAAGTTTTTTTTTCCCCCCTACATGTCTACTAACAGTATTATAATAAACTTTGTGAAACAGCTTTTCTTCAAGGCCAGTATAAGTGTACATTGATTAATGTAATAAATGTTATACTAAAATTATGTTTGTTTTATTTTTGTTCTATTATCAATATACCTTTTGGTATAAGTATGTTGCTTTGCTGTATATTGATAATGGAGAACCACTGACCAAAGTTAAACCTGGTCACATGTAAGTAGACCTTTTGTACAAACTTAATATATGCATGATAAACACCTTGTTGGAGAGTCAACTTACAGGTTGCATTTTGCAACACCAAGTTAATTTTTTTTAACATACAACAGAATCTTTTATTCTCTTCATATTTATTCACTGTGACTGTAAAGTTGTCTGCAAAAGCCTATCAATTAGCTTATGCGTTCCTCAAGGAACCCCTAAATATGTACACAAAACATTCTTACAAAGAAATTATAGGAATAAGAAAGCAGGCACATGAGTCAGTATTTGCTAGGTTTTTTTCTCAATTACATATTTTTGGTAATACATCATCTGTGATTTTTTTCCACAGTTCTTTTAGTATCTTCTCTTTAACATTAAAAACTGAGCACTGAGTTCTTTCAAAATTGTATCATGAAATACATAAAGTGCAGGTTTCTTTTGTATGCATTTAGTGTAATCCAGCCTCTCTTTACAATTTTATGTTCTTAAGTGCCATTTCCATTTCCTCATGTTTGTTTCCAAGTGTGGTGACTCCATTCTCTTCAAAGATGGGAATAGATCACTATAGAAACTCTGACAAAGCTATTTCCATTTTGTGGCACTTTCTGTTTCCCTTCCAGTTTTCATCTATAAATACCCTTGGATAATATGATTTAATTGGGTCTCGTATCAAACTTTCTGTAGCATTGCTCTCCTAGCCTTTTCCCCACTCCAGTCCAGAGCCAGAAACTAAGATAGGGGTATAGGACTTTGTTCTAGGGCTGAAATTTGCACCAGGGCTGAAAAAAGGATTGGTGACAGCATTTGAATTCATGTAAAGAAGAAGGAACTGGTAGAATCTGAGTGAAGAGCAGAACTAATGAAAAGATGGCAGGAGTCGGGGCAGTCTTTCATTGGGGTTCTGGTTGCTGTACCTCTTTGTCTTCGGCTTGCAAGGTTCTTCTAGGCAAAATGGGAGAAGAGGGTAAGCCTTGGCCCTGGCTTTGGCTCCAGAACCAGTTGCATTATCAGTGGTGACCTACCTTCCAGCTGGGGAGAGAGGGCAGCAGCATAGCTGCTGAACCTCTCAATAACCAGTGCCTAGAAATGGCTCTGCCTTAAGGAAAGAGACCATTCAGCTGCTTAGCTCCTGCTTGTGGAGGGTCATCTCTTTCTGGGAGGTCTCTATTACCCCCTCCATCCCGGGAACCCTTTTTTCCCAAATCTTTTTTTTTTGTTCTAATCTTAACAGACACCACAAAAAGCACTTCTGCATAAACTAGAACCCCCAAAAGAGGATTGTACATTAAAAACCATGTTTTTTTTCTCCATGTCACATGATTATATGCATAATATTTCAGTGGTTCTCTTAATTTCTTTTTTTCTTCTTCTGGAAGGTGTTTTCTTCCCTTCAAAAGGCTCCTTACTGCTTCTAAAACTTTCTTACAGCTAAGTGCCCTGGTTACAGCTAAGAACAGCTGAGGTAGAGACAAAGGTGAACCTGAAAGCACCATTGCAGTGAAAGATTGGGGCAGCTGGGTAGCACAGTGGATAGAACACTGGGCTTGGAACCAGGAAGACTCATCTCCCCGACTTCAAATCTGACCTCATACCTCAGAAACTTATTAGCTGTGTGACCCTGGGCAAGTCACTTAACCCTGTTTGCCTCAGTTTCTTTATTTGTAAAATGAGCTGAAGAAGGAAATGGCAAACCACTCCTGTATCTTTGCCAAGAAAACCTCAAAATGGGGTCACAAAGAGTCAGACATGGCTGAAACCACTCAGTAACAACATAAATGGAAGATTTGGTAATTAAGGTATCACTGGTGACTTTGGAGAAGACAGTTTCCCTTGAATCATGAGGTCATAAGTCAGGTTGCAAAGAGTTTAAAAGAGTGAGATGAGAGGAATTGGAGAGGTGCTAAGTATAGATGCCTTTGTTTTCAATAGTTTAGCTAAGAAGAGGAGAAAAGGCACAGGACATTACCCTGCAGGGCAAATCCATTCACTACTTTGAGCTTCTTAGAGCATTTTCCTCAACCATGAAACATTAATTAGTTGCCAAATCTTGTCATTTCTGCCTCTATAAGACTTCTCATCTCTCTCCCTTATCTCTATTCATGTGACTAGCATGTTTGTTCAAGTCTTCCATCTCTTATTGCCTAGACTATTGCAGTAGCCTACATATTGGTCTCCCTGCCTTCAGATTTTCCCCTTTCCAACTGATCTTCCAAACAATTGAAAAAGCAGTTTTCCTAAAGCACAGGTCTACATCAGTGCTCTAGTCATTTACAAATCGTACCAGCTTCTCTGAGACCATCTTCCTAAAACCCCATTCCATTGCATCCTAGATTCTTCCTGGGGTCACGAACTCTGAAACACAAGATTTTTATTTCTCTTGCCTGGATGCATTCCTCTACACCAGTTTCTGACAATTTCCAAACCATGCATCCCTCCCTCCCACACACCCTTTTTAGCATCCCTTTATGTATTGTCTTTTCCCCACTATGTTAAGGAAAATGTAAATTCGTAAAATAGTCGAAGATTATAAACACAATTGACATCATGTGAAAAAATGCTCCAGATGATTAGTAATTAAAGAAATGCACAGTAAGTTAACTCAGGTTTCATCTCACAGTTGTTAGATAGGCAAAGATGGCAAAAAAGGAAAATGACAATTGTTGAAAGGGCTGTGAAAAGTCAGGCAAATTAATGTATTGTTGGTTTAACAACAAATTGGCTCTGGTAGGCAGTTTGGAACTATGCCCCCAGTCATTAAATTGTGTACCCTTTGACCCAGAGAAATTCCAAAGACATTTAAAAAAAAAGACCATTATACACAAAAAAATTTATAGCAGCACTTTTTGTTGTAACAAAGGATTGGAAATAAAGAGAATGACCATCAATTAAGAATGGTTGGACAAATTGGGGTATATGAATAATTGAATATTATTGCATGGCAAAAAAGACGATTTCAGAGAAACCTGGCAAGTCTTGAATGAACTGGTTGGTGGGTTGGTTGGGTTCATTGGTTGTCATCCTTCCTTCCTGAAGAAGACCAAAACGACATCACTATGTTGGAGTCAAGGTACAGTGTGGCCTGCTATGGCTGATTAGACCAACACAGGCTCAGAACTGTCTACCACAGGTTGGGCACAAATGGTCCATGTGAACATTTGGAGTGGAAATGTCTAATTTGTGCATCTCGCCTTTCTTTTGAGCTACTGCAGTTCTGCTTTGCATGTACAGCACAGCACCTTCTTTGATGTGTGCATGCCATGTTGTATGGTCCTTTGCCAGCATCTACCATGTCATGCAGTCAGTTCCAGAATTCTTCAGAGAGATCTTGAGAGTGTCCTTGTATCACTTCTTCTGACCACCATGTGAGCACTTTCCTTGTATGGGTTCTCCATAAAACAGTCTTTTAGGCAAACGTTTGTTTGACATTCGAACAACACAACCAGACCATCAGAGCTGCAGTCTCTGTAGTAGAGGTTGAATGCTTGGCAGTTTAACAAGAAAGGACCTCAGTGTCTGGTACCTTATCATGCCAGGTGATCTTCAGCATCTTCCTAAGACAATTCAAATGGAAGCAATTCAGTTTCTTGGCATGGCCCTGGTATACTGTCCAGCTTTCACAGGCATACAACAATGTCAGTACAGTGGCTTTGTAGATCTTCAGTTTGGTAGGCAGTACCTCTGGGGTGAGGGCTGCTTTCCACTTTGGCATCCACCTGATCCAGCCAACTCTCACCTGCACCTCCAAGCACCAGCCACACCCTAATAAACCATTTCAGCAGAAGGACTAAACCAGGATGAGGGTAACCCGAGGGTCTCGAATCCTTTGTTAGGTAGTAGGTGTCTACCCCAAGCATGTGAAGACTTTCCACAGTGGAATGGGCTGATGAGAGCAGTTTGTTTCGATGGCCATGCAGGCACTGTGGAGAACTGAGAGCTTGATTAGACAGCGAAGATGCCAAGGTCGTCTACAGCATCCTGAGCCATTACCAGTTGTCTTGACTTTGTCTTGACACTGGACTTTGATGCATGAACTAATGCAGACTGAAAAATCAGGAGAACAATTCATACAGTAACAACATTGTAAAGGACAACAATGTAAAGGACTTAAGAACGCTGATCAGTATAGTGACTAAGACCAGAGAACTGATAGGAAAACATGCTTGCCTTCCTCCTGACAGAGATTAAGACATTTTTGGACATGATAAATGTGTAGATTTGTTTTCCTTGACTGTGCTTATTTGCTATAGGAATTGAATTTTTCTTTTTTATACATGAAGGAAAAGATTTGGGAGAAGGTAAATAGAGAAGCTAGGGATAAAATTGGCAACGAAGAAAAGAGGGACCTTAAAGCATTTTTAAAATGGACTGAAGGAAGTTCAAAAGGAAACAGATAAGCCACAAAGCTTTGAATGTAACATGTTTGTTTCATATTTTTAAAAAGGGAGCTCTATGCAATAAATATCTGTGTTTTTATATATAATCTTTTTCTATTCTGCTTTCTATGGAAATGCTCCCTTTTTTTCATTAAATTTAGAATAATTTTTTTTTACAAGAAAGGAAGCCCTTTGAGGGCATAAACTATCTTACTTGCTTGTCTTTTTATCCCTAGCACTTAGCACAGGGCTTAGTACATAGTAAGTATTTAGTAAATGTTTTTATTTAATCCCCTATTCTAACCAGTCTTTCAGGCTCATTATACATGATTGTTCTCCTGCACAGTATATTCCATATCCCATTTCCATGCCTTTGAACTGGCTACCCTCTATATCTGGACTGTACTTCTTCCTCACCCGTGTCTCTTAGAATACTATTTCTTTCAAAACTCAGGTCAGGGGACACACACACACACACACACACACACACACACACTGTCTCTGTCTCTCTCTCTCTCTCTCTCTCTCTCTCTCTCTCTCTCTCTTTCTCTCTCACACTCTCCCCCCCCCCAGTGGAATATAACCTCTTTTGACGGGCAGGATTATTTGTTTTTCATCTTGTTATGCTCAGAAGCTAAGATGTTTCACACATAGATACCAATTCATACATTCTTGTCTATTAATTGATAGATGTTCTCTATGGTTTCTGTTCTAACATTTTGCACATTTTCCCTAAAAACCATCTATCAAAGCCGGTCTGTGACATGATATAGAATAGTTAGGATTAGATTCTTTCTCTACATAAACACCAGAGAATGCTTTATTTCTGTGCCATCTCAATGGATTAATTGATTGTTCATTTCTCAAAGAGCATTTTTTCTTAACACTTTTAAAGTAAAAACTCCCAGAAGAAAATCCCATTAGTGTCCCTCCACCATATTAAGAATTCCCTTGGCTGAAACTTTAATTAAAATATTTGTCTGACAAGCTGGCTAGATAGACTAGTTTTTTTCCAGGTGGCATAAGATAATTAAAATAATGAAAGTACCTGTGGACCCATCTGGTCAATCTCACCTTTCTTAAACTCAGAGCTTTATAGCAACTTATATATGCTGTTTCCACTGTCATAATCCAAGGCAGATACAAATTTACCAAGCGGGGGAATCTAGAAGCATTGAGCTAAAGGTTCTTACACACACTTTCATTTTGTGCCACAAATGGCAACCATAGTAGACATTTTTAAGGTCAATTTTAATTAATGTTTACTCTAGAACAATTCCAGAAAAAGTCTAAAGATCAGACACCTCAGTTAAAAATGATATAATTGTGATGGGTAGATTCTGATTATTCTTTTCGGTTTTCACTTTCACAAATTCTTGTTTTGATCTGTTTTGCCATTTGAACTAATTTTAAAGCTCACATATACCTAGTCTTTGCCATGCCATATCTCTATGCCTTTGGCCTAATGCTAAAAAAGTGTGAGCCCAGAGTTTCAGCTAAATTCCCTTTTATTCATTAGTTACTACTACTTCTCACAAGAAACAATGTTTGTATTTTACAGGTATCTATCCTCCTAAATTCCCTAACAGGAGTCCAGCCTCACACGGTACTTTCAAGACAATGATAGTTATCCAAAATGTATGAGGTGCTTATTTTGAATGTAAGCTCCTGGACAATAGGGAGTGTGTTGTTTTTGTTTCTGTATCCAGCTCCTAGCATGGTGCCTAGCACATAATAGTTGCTTAATAAATATTGATTGATTAAGCAAACAAAGAATTAGCTTCTAGTAGTCATTCTGAAGGAAAATAATTCATCAACTTATGAATAAATGTTCCTTGCTTTGAGTAACTGAGTAGCCTCAATTCAGTTGCTGGTTATACCGTGCTTGTGTTATAAATCTGGGAACCGAGGGAAGGAGATCACATTAGTACAAAGATTTTAAAACTATTTAAGTTTTTTAAAGAGATGGGGATGTGTTAAATTTGTCACCAAGAGTCAGAAGTTACAATAACAATTAGATTCGAAAGGGAAAGTAGTCTCAAAAGACATGTTAGTATACTGTTCTTGTTCAGTCATTTCAGTCAGGTCCCACTGTTTTGACGCCATTTGGGGTTTTCTTGGCAAGGGTATTGGAGTAGTTTGCCTCTTCCTTCTCCAGCTCATTTTACAGATGAGGAAACTGAGGCAAACAGGGTTAAGTGACTTGCCCAGGGTCACACAGCTAATAAGTTATCTGAGGCCAGATTTGAACTCAAGTCTTCCTGACTCCAGGCTGGATGTTGTATCTCCTGAGCCGCCTCGCTGCCCCAAATTTATTACAACTCATTGTACGTATGTTGTTTTTGTTGTTCGTTTGTTCAGTTGAGCCCAACTCTTTGTGACTCCATGGATCATATCATCCATGAGGTTTTCTTGACAAAGATACTGGAATGGTTTGTCCTTTCCTTCTCCAGTGCATTAAGGCAAACAGAGGTTAAGTTAACTTGCTTAGGGCCACACAGCTAGTAAGCATCTGAAGGTGGACTTGAACTCAGGTCTTCCTGACCCTAGGGCTAGCACTTTATCCATTGTACCACCTAATTCCCCTATGATGTTGTTATTATTCTGTCATCTCAGTCATGTCTGACTCTTTGTGACCCCATGTAGAGTTTTCTTGACAGAGATGCTGGAGTAGTTTACCATTTCCTTCTCTAGCCTGTTTTATAGATGAGGAAACTGAGGCAAACAGGGTTAAATGACTTGCCAAGAATCACATAACTAATAATTGTCTGAGGCTAGATTTGAACTCACTCAGATCTTCGTGACTCCAGGCCCAACACTCTGTCCACTATGCCGCCTAACTGCCCCAGTAGAATATTAGACTGTACAAAATCATATATTACCTTTTTCTTTTTCATTTATCTGTCATCAGCAAACATGAACATTTCAATATACAAAGAACAAGGTCAAATTGTGCGTGTTAAGTTTAGCACTATAATAACAAAATCAGCTTGCTTGTGTCTCCTTTGGAACTTTATCTATTCTGTATATTTTTAATATTTTAATAATTCTCTTTTCTTTCTTTTGCACGTCTGCCAATACCCCCTAAGTCCCACCTTTTCCTTCAGTAGTCTTCCCTTTGAACAAATAAGTAAAGTTAAAAGCAAAACAAATGATCATGTTGACAATGTATGAAAATATGTGTCTCATTTGCAGCTCTAGTCCATTGCTTCTCTGCCTAGACATGCATGGATGGCATGCTTCATCATCTGTCTTCTGAAATCACAACTGGTTACTTCATTGATTATAATTCTGTATTCTTCCAGAGTTGTTCTCTTTACATTACGGTTTTTGTGTAAATTGCTATCCTGCCTATGCCCCTTTTTATTCTTCATCAGTTCATACAAGTCTTTTCAGGTTTCTCTGAAGCCATCACAGTCATCATTTCATAGAGGGAATGATATTCCATTATGTTTGTACACTCCAGTTTGTTCCACCATTCCCCAGTTGCTAGATACCTGCTTTGTTTCTGGTCCTTTGCTACAACAAAAAAAGCTACTGTAAACATTTTTGTGCACATGAGTTATTTGATCCCTTTGGAGAGCATACCTTGTAGTAGTATCGCTGAATTGAAAGAAATGCACTGTTTAGTGATTACTGAGATATTATTCCAAGTTTCTTTCCAGATCGGTTGGACCAGTTTGCAGCCCTACCAATAGTACATCTTGCCTGACCTTCCATAGCATCTCTAATAGTTGCTATTTTCATATTTGTCATCTTTGTATATATGGCTATTGCATTGCACCTTACCATGCCAAGGAAGTGCAATAAATTCACTTCCATACTAAAGTTTGAGCAGCTTACCCTTTCCTCATCAGGAAGATTGGTCCTACCATCATGCTGATTTTGAGCAAGTCTCTGTGAGATAGAGTATACCTGACCTAATTTTGCAATTAGCGTAAAGCCAAAAATTAGAACCTAGGTTTTTTGTTACAATTCTGTGAACTTTGTAGGCAATTAGTAAATACATGTAGAATGACAAATTTTGGTCCATTCTCCCTCAACTGCTAATTTACTAATAAAAGATGGAAGTCTGAGTTGTAGTCTGGGCTCTGCCTTTAATTAACTGTGTAGTTGTTGAATGCTAATCAAGTCGTTTTACCTTAATGTAAAATTTTCTCAACTGTAATGTCAGGAACCATGGGCTAGATGATTTCTAAGCTCCCTTCCATTCACTGTAATGACATCCTGGATCCTTGAAATTTTTCCTCATGAATGACAAGAGATAAAGGTACATGTACGTTAAACACTGTTTTCCAAATGAGAAATTCCATGGTGTGACAGTAGCCAACCAAAGGATAGTACATGTGAAGATTTCTGCTTATCTTCCATTTTCTCTCTAAGCTAGAGATGACCCACTAAACTCAGGGATATTCAAGGTAGCTTAGTAATTTGTATTCAAAATTTCCATAATTGTTATGGCAAAGTAATTATGGAAACAAGAATAGGTTGATAAGAAATGGAAACAAACTCTTACTATCAAATTGCTAGATAAGAATGAATCAATTTCAACCAGTCACCCCATTGATAAGTAGTCAGTTGTAAACTTTTTCACAGGTTTGTTTCCCTCTTTCCTTTTTTAAAGCCCTACAGGCATATGTTTCTATTTAGTCTCTTGGGATATTCAAGGTAGCTTAGTAATTTGTATTCAAAATTTCCATAATTGTTATGGCAAAGTAATTATGGAAACAAGAATAGGTTGATAAGAAATGGAAACAAACTCTTACTATCAAATTGCTAGATAAGAATGAATCAATTTCAACCAGTCACCCCATTGATAAGTAGTCAGTTGTAAACTTTTTCACAGGTTTGTTTCCCTCTTTCCTTTTTTAAAGCCCTACAGGCATATGTTTCTATTTAGTCTCTTTCATCTGTGGTTCATATGAATCATCATGGTCAGGTATTGGCTTCCTGGCACTGCTTTTTCTCTTTTGTCTTTACTGATTTCTGAAAGAGTAAAATATAAACAATTTAGCTCTCTCAGGATAATGTCTTTTTTTTTATGTTAACATAATTTGTGCTGGGGTCATTGAATTTAACTAGTCCTGGATGGTAATTTTGCATGAAATGTGTTTTTTAAATCACATCTGGTTTTCAGACTGCCCTTGGTTACATTGCTGTGTATGCATTTAACTACCACTAGCAGAGGGCTTTAGACAAGTGTAGGCAACTAAGTTAAATTCTTTGTTACAAATTAATAAAATGCCAAAAGAGGGCTTATCTAGTATGTGCTCTGTTAAAAGATGGAGAGTCACACTCAGCATTTAGTTTCAAGACTCATGTTGTGATATTAAAGCATCAAAATCAAAATCTTCTGTTTAATCTTCCATTGGAATTTTAATGTAAACATTCAGAATCAGAGTTATGACAATAGATTTCTAATATAAAACTGCTTCAGAATTTACTAAATATGATATGCTGTGGATGTGGAACAGTACCTTCTCTTCATCTGCGGATTTGTCAATAAAATTTTGAAAGTTGGCAAACCTCTATCACTTTTTTTTAAACAGTAAAATAATACTGAGAGTTGTGAGAGGTTAGAATCAGAAAATACTCCACAGATATAGATTACTGGAAATGTTAAACACTATGTTTTAGTATTTAATCAAGAGTAAGACAGATATCCTAGCAATCAGCCTGTCTATGCCAAGAGTATTTCAAAGAGTCTGAATATTTGTGTTCCTATTTTTAGATTTCTGCATTGATCCTTTATTGTGGCTTATGGAAGTTTAAACTCAGCTCAAAATTTGTCTTAAAATGATGACAGGGCACTTTAAAAAATATATTTTAATGTATTGTGGGGAACAAAGTATAATTAGCTATAATCCGACATATTATATATAATTAGGTGTTTATTCTGATGAAATTTACTTCTCATCAGTCACCTCCTGTTGCTGACTTAACAAAATACGAAGCGTGTACCCTACCATTCAAGTCCCTCCATAATCGTGTTCAGTCTACTTTTCTAGCATTATTTTTAGTGCTCTTCTTTGTGCACTCTTTGTTTTAGCCAATCTGTACTGTTGTAAAGCACTTAGCACAGTACTTGCATGCTTGTTCCCTTCCCTGCCCCCCACCATTTTTTATTTCTTGATCTTTCCTCTTACTACAGTGCCTCTGCTCACACTATTAATAGGTCTTAGATATCTTTTCCTCCCCCATTCCTCCTCACCCCACTCCTAGCTTTTGAAATCATCTTCCTTTATGGCACATCTCAGGTGCCTCCTCCATGTCAGGATTTATGATTCCCTTACTGGATATAATCCTTGGTTCTAGGAATCTTTTCATGTTTAGTAGAGCTTAGTTAGAAATGCTCTATTACGATAATGATTAGTTTTTGCATCCAAAGTTGCTGGTAGGTAAAAATGCCTGTTCTGAAAAAGAACATTTATAGTGAAATAATCACTGGGTTAAGAATCAGAAGACCTAGATTGTAGAAAATCTTGGCTGTGTCACTATTCCATTGCATCACCTTGGAAAGTCATTTAATTCCTAGGCTTTAATTTCCTTGACTTTAAAATGAAGATGTACTAGATAATCCAAAGCCCCTTCCAAATTTGGTGCAGAAAGTTGTGATTTCTTTGTCTCATCCATATAGAACTAATTTTGAAGGAGTACTGTATTGAATATTAAATTAAAACTACTTTATGCCTCTCTTTAAAATAAAAGTTTCATAGCTCCTACATGCTGAATATTCTTTGTTTTTCCCTTTTGTTTGATATATATATATATATATATACATATATATATACATATATATGTATATATATATGTATATATATATAATTATACAATACCAAAACATTTATAATGAAACAAGGCATTTTTAAAAATTATGTGTTATATTTAGATGAGGTCTCACTCTAAGAGCTATCTAAACTTATGGTGTTTTTATTGGAAGCTTTTATGAGCCTCATGCCCATTCTTTCTAGGAGATATAACTTTGTTTCTTTGGTAATCTCTGAATATAAGGAGCCAGCCCAGTAGCAGTCACATCCGGCAGAATGATTAGCCAATAATGGTGCACTAAGGTGTAAAAGAGTGACTGTAATAACAGATTATTATGCTTCTTCATTGGCTGAGTAGAGATTTGATTTACTAGATTATAGGTCATATTTGCCTGTTTCAAAAATGAATTTAATAAAAAGATAAATAAATTGTTAGAAGTTAAAGAAAGTTCAGAGTAGAACTTAGTAGGGTTGGTAAGTTATTAAAAGTCCTAAATTCCTTTAACTAAAACAAGTTGTTCTGTTCATTGTCCTTGGACATCTATAAAATGTTAGTGCTAGGCCACTAAGTGAGCCATATTAGTTCCTGATTTAGATGAATAGGCTATTGTAATTTTTACCAGTTATTTCTTATGCTGAATTGTTTGTTATTGGGCAATCCTGGATGAGATCATGCAGCAGATCATCAAAGTTATGCATTCCCACTTCTTTCCACTGCGTTTTTCTGTCTCCTGCTGGTCCACAGCATGGTAACATTGGGTGTGAGTATAGAATGAGCCTAAGTTAAGCCTTTTAGTGCTTGGAGCACCTATCATTCCTGGATTTTGAGCCTTAATCCTTTAGATGATGGTCCTGTGAGAGGTATGCTGTTTTGTTATACTACTCGGTTTTGACTTCACAAACCTTAATCTGCCTTTGGTAAATCCAAGCCTTGGGTTATTTTCCTGACTCATTGGTCAGCATTCAGTTTTCAAGCCACACCAACCCAGGGAAAAGGGCCAGTTCAGACTGGTTAGCTATTGGTGCTTTTTTCACCCTCCTGCCTGTTTCTAGCCCTGAAATCTGAGAGAGAAGACAAATTCAAATACCACACATTGCTTGATTCCCAAGGAGTGTAGATTTTTGATCTTTTGCTGTATTTGGATAGGAATTTCAAAAAAAACATTTATGTGTTTTGGAAAAGTGTTTTGATTCCTCTTATTTTAAAAGGGCAGTGCTGGTACTTCTGAGTCATTAGTGAAACACAGTATTTCATTCAGTGGAAAAGAAAAGGAGTGTTCCCCAAAGATGAAACCCTTAAAGATGCTTGTTGTTATGTTAGTTAAGTAAGTGTCTGGATGTATGTCTTACACAAATTTCAAAGCATTATATTATCTTTGTGATTCCCTTTGCAGTTGTAGATTCTTTATTAAAGGATCCTTAAAATTATCATATTGGATTGAGTGGAAATGATGATATATCTTTGCATAAGCAATTAAAATTTTATGCTTTCTCATTTCTAGATTACCTCTCTTGTGAAGCTTCAGCTGTTAACTTTGGTTGGCCATGATGACCAGCTTGATGGACCAAAGTACAAATGTACTGTGTCTTTAGACTTCGTCAGAGCTATTGCAAGGTCAGCCCAAAATAGACTTTAATGTAGTCGTCTATAAGTTATGTAAATGGTGTAATAAATTTAAAAGTAATAGTATTTGTTATTTAAAAGAGTTCATTTGACTCCCAGGAATGAAGAAGAACCACTCAAGTGGGAATCCTTGCCTCTTTTGGAAATGCCCTCAGAGCCCATGCGACATTCTTTTTTCTTTTCTCTCCTCAATGTGATGAATCTTTATCAATTATCCGTTGGAAGTTTAGGGAGTATATTTGATTTTTGAAAATAGCTAAAAGCTAAGCCATTCAGAGCCAAGTCTAATGAACAAGGTGGGCAATCAAGATGGTTTAATTGGAAATGAAATGTGACTCTAAAATAAGTGTGTGGGGGTATATGGGTATGTGGGTATGTGTGTCTGTGTGTGTGGCTTGGAAATTGGTGCTGAAAGAATTTCCAAAAGAGAAGTATAAGGATATTTTGGCTGATGCCAACATCACTGGAATATGTTATAGGTCACAGTTTTTAAAAAAAAGACTTCCCCCCTATCCTTAGGTTTTAAATGCTGGTACATTTCTTTTTATAAATTGTACTTCCTTTAAAATCACTCTGTCTTCTGATTTGTGATGCATCATATAAGAAAATGATTCTACCACTGACCGTAGTCGAGCATACATCTTTTGTCATTTGATAAATTCACTCACAGCAGTGTTGACTAGTCCATATCAGTATTTGATGCACTTTACATAGCCCATTTTTGGGGTTTTTTGGGGGGGTGGTAGCATCTTATTTAAAAAGTCATAAAAAAGTTCTTCTTGCCCAATTCCCTTTCCATTCTTTCAAAATTTTTACGTATCTTGCAACTTAATTTATTACTTAGTTTTCATAGTAGTTTCCATCTTCAAATTAAAATTCATGGTTTAGGAATAGGTTGGCTTAGATTCAAATAATTTTAAGCTTTATTAAGCAATATTTATCAGGTATATACCTGCTTATAACAATGAAATACACTTTACTCTTTATGAAAATGTAAAGGGATTTCTGGTTTAGGATCTTCTGACCAGAAGAGAGACATACCTCAAAAAATGAACAACTAAATAATGATAAAAATATTTAACACTTTTATATAGCACTGCAGGGTTTGCAAACATCATCTTATTTGATCCTCACAAATTCCCTATGATAGATGTTACTCCCATTTTACAGATGAGTAAACTAAGTAAAGGTTCTAATATGCCTAGGATCACATAGTTCATAAATGTAAGAGGTAGGATTTGAACCCTGGTCTTTCTGGCTCTAGGTTCAACACCATCCATTGTGCCACACTGCCTAAATTTAGATACTTGTCACTGGCAGAATCAGACCATTGTTTCTAAACCTTTATTGATTAGGCCATTCAATTGTTAAGGGATACTTTCTATATCACCTTCTGTAAACTTCATAAAAACAGAAATCTCACCATTAAATAAGTGAAGCGAAATGTCTTTCTTTAACTGTTTTCTCCAATAGAAGTAGTCTCTCACCTATTTGACCAGGTAAAGTAATAATCTTTGTGAAATAAGTCATTTTTCTTCGTGCTGTAAGCATTTTACATCAGTGGAAAGAGAGGGATGGAAAATACTCAGTAGGGTGCTACAGATAATTAAGCATTAGAGCTACGATGGATCTTAGAAATTATCCACTCCTTGTCGCTTCATTAGAGATAAGGAAATAGTCTCAGAGAGGCTAAGTGACTCGACCAAGATCACAGAGCTAGCCAGTGACTGATCTAGAACTAAAATCCTGGGTTCTTCATAATCTGGTGGTTTTTCCATTACACATATTGCCTATTTGAGCTGGAAGTCTTTTTGGACATCTGCTTAGTAAATGTTTTTTAAGGTCTTCAAAATTTTCAGTAGCATTTTTCCTAACTTTGGCAATGAAGGTGTGATTTTGTACAGTCATTAAAGTCCTATCTGTATTTGCATCCATGAATGGTTCTTTTATTTAAACGGTTTTCAGATTTTTCCCTAATTAATTAGTACTCTGGAAAGAGAATCTTTTTTTTAATTTAAAGGGAATGTTACATCACAGGAACACTTTAAAGTTTTTGCATATACTTACCTAGGAAAGCAATAGACTAGAGATTATTTAATAACGTTGGATTTCTTCTGCACATAATTGTGGTTATGAAAAAAAGAAAAACAAAATGTTAAAGTCTCATTTGAAAATTAACAGCATATAACCCATTATATGTACAACTCTAAATTAGCCACTAGAATGTTTACCTAGAGTTTACGACACGTGAATGAAGGAAATTAAGATACATTATCCTTAAAGCAGTCTTAAGACCTATAGTCCTTTCAGACAGGACTATAGGTTTCAAGACTGCTTTAAGGATAATGTATCTTAATTTCAGACACATGATATGTGGGAAAAACAATAGAATTTGATTCAATATTCTCTTCAGTTATAAAGTTTCAGGTTATCAGATGAACCATTTAAAAAAAAAACCCTCTACAATCTGCATATAGAAGGAGAAAGAAATAAAACAAGAGGTCCTAGGAAGAAAATAATACTTTTGAAAAGGAAAAAGACACAAAGAAGATAGGGGTATATAGAAAAAATACTAAATTAATATCCCAAAACTGTATACCCTGCTCATCTTAAAGTCATTTAAATTCTGGTTTTTAAAATGGCACTAGGCAAATTACCATTAAAACTGTTTGCCTTTTTTATCTATCATACCCATGTCCTTTTTCTTTTATGATGTTTGCTTTAAAAAATAAATCAGTCATTCTCCCTAAAAACATCAATATGCATTGCATTCTTCAGGGGAGAAACAGTTGTGCTTAGTGAGCTTGATAGATGTGAAAAGCCAAGAGGAGTTAGAAAAGTACTTACAAAGCACATTTTCTCCTTTACAAATCAAAACTTTCCCCAAGAATAAATTGATCTAAGCCTTGTTAATCCAGCATTCTTATAAGAGGAGAGTTATAGTCTGCTATGAATTTGACTGCCTTATATCATCCTTAATACTGCCAATGTGGCATGCTATTAAATTCTCATATAGTTGCCAATACCCTGGAAGATGATCTGCTGGGATCAGTTGGCAGATCGCCTGCAGTAGAGGAAATTAGGAATTTCAGTTACCTTGACAAATGTGTGTTTCTTAAGGGAATGGATTTAGCTATTCATTCTTTGTTAACATTCAACATTTCCTTAAGATTTAAATTGTTTTTACCAATTAATACATTAAAATTGGTTAGCTTTCTTACTTTTTTTATCTTCCGCAGCTCTAGTTTTGCCAAACGTGTATTTAAAAGCACACAGGCAATAAGCCCTAAAATTAAATCCACTTTATCTGTTGTTCCTCGAAACTGGAAATTAGTTTATAGTTTTGCCCATCAGCATGTGTTAACGTGAATTCCATTTCTGTTTATAATAGAAAAACACCTGCCATGCCCTGCATATCTCAGAAAACCATTCTTTCTTCCTCTACCAAAAGGAATAATGCGATTATTACCCGAATTTTCTGTCATCTGTACCTCTTTTCTCCAAATTTTCTGGACTCTAAAAGATGTAAAGAAGAAATATATTTTAAAAATTGGGGGGAGGGAGTGGGAGTTGTATAATCAAATTTTCATTTCTATACCATTAAAATATTTTATTTGTTAATTTTTTTTTTTAGCAACTCTGTTTTAGTGTCAGTTATATAAGAATTATTTTTGGTCATGATTCTTCTGTTTGGAAAGGTTAGCTTTCCTTACAGTGGAATAGTTAAGGTACTTGGTACAGTCAAATAGTTAAGGTACTTGGGCTCCTCTTTGTCCCCCATCAGATACCACTGTCACCCTGAAGCCTCACTTAAGCTGTTGCTAAATAGTTTTTCGAAAATAGTTTCCATTATCGGCTATTTTTAAAATTTCAGAATATCTTTTGTGTTAATAATGTGCTAGAAACTTTTTTTTAAAGTTACAAAATGATAGCCAAAAACATTCAGTGATGATGGTTTAATAACTAAGAGATGCAATTAACAAATCTTTAATATGCTGCTCTCATATGGATGATTATTTTTGCAGCATTCAATGTTAAGCCTTTCATTTTATACTTATTGCTAGATCATTATATCTAATTATTTTGATCATTTATTCAAATAATAAAACTCTCTCTAAGTCTGAATATTTGTAGTGAAGAATGAGTTTAGAGAAAAGAAAATAATTATATGTCTCTCTCCACTGCTATTTTATTCTGCCTGCCATCAGCGTACAAAAATACACATTCACATCATCTATCTGTTGAATCTCATTCTTGGATTTTACAGATTTAGCTACAATGCTTACACAGGTCAAGTAGTGTTAAAAGACTGAAAGAATGAATACCACAAATGAGGACAGATGAGCTATGCAGTATGTAATGCTTAAACAGGTGGTTTGGATGATAAACAATGTTCAGCAGCACAAAAGATTTAAATACTTTTGCATCACTAATTACTTTATCCTGTTTATTAGACAAAAAGCAAGTAGCTGGCAATCTAAATTTCAACTTTCTATGGCATAATTGAAATAGAGTCTTTACACGGTTAGAGCTAACTTTTTATTTCTTTGAAATACCCCCACCAAAAAAAAACAACAACTTAATGCCTGGCAAAAACTTTATTCAGATATTCTTTTGCTAATAGCATTTCAAAGAATTGGCATCAAGTTTGTCAGTGTTATGTGCAGTGTCATAACACCGGTGAATGGTAAAGTATTCATTCTGAATATTCCTATGTGCTCTTCCCAAAACACACATTGCTCTGGGCAATCCAGGAGTGGTGATACTAACAGGTTCTGTGTTTTTGTTTATAGGACGGTGAACTTCGACATAATAAAATACTTGTATGATTTCTTGTGAAAACAAGCTTCCCAGCTTCACATATGGACACTGTGACAGTGACTAAGCCAAGCTGTGTTCATCCATCACTTAGCTGGCCAGGGAGAGGAGTGTTTTGGCTCTATTGGATTTGTCCAAACAGGTGCTGGCCCAGCATGGCATCTGATGAAAATACTCTGATTGGTCTGGGTGGATCTGAGCAGAGGACTATTTACCAGAGACCCTGGAGTATTTGGAAGCAATGTGTTAATTATAAACAGCAGGGTTTGAGCACAATCTGTTCTATTCTTAATGATGTTATCTTAACACTGAAATTGCCTGAAACCCATTTACTTAGAACTGCATTTTGCCTTGTGAACTATCCCCTGCGCTTTGAACGTGCCAGCAGCCCTTGTTTATATGCCCAGTTTTTTCACTTCCTCTCTGCAGGAGTCTTTGCAATTGCCTGCCAAAGCAGCTTTTTCCTAAGGCCACCATTTTCAAAAATTGGAATTGTGAAATGTAATAAATGTAAGGTTATATCTAAATCCTAATGGGTATATATGTTTTTCTGTGTAGGTCATAATTTTCTCAGAACAGAAGGTAGTTTTCATAGGATGTAGATCAACTTTGCATCTCTGACAAATTGTCGTTACTGCCAACCTGGAAAGTGCTTGTGTGATACTTATCTGGACACCCACTTGCAATTAACTGTCCAAACTAGGGCTTTATTAATGTGATTAGCTTTTGTTTTTAACCACTGGCTATTAAAATTTTTACAATTAAAACTGTGCCTGTTGTCAACTGTAGATCTTGGTTCGGATTTTCTTGTCTAACTTGTTTTTTTTTTTTTAAGGCACTTCCAGGTTAACATTTGAATATTTGAAAATTGTTTTAAGCTCATTTAGAATGCTTGATAAAAAGGCCTAGCTTAAATTTCAATACAAATGGAATTTTCATACAATTCGTTTTTGAAGAAAAACTCACATTATGCACTCCCAGATAAGAAATCTTTGTGTACAAAAATTACCTGTCACATAGGAACTATAACTTACTAACACAAAGTGCAGATTAAACAAGTAATTATTTACTTGCTGCATACCTTGTATTTAGCAGGTAAGGAGAAAGAAGAAGAAAATAAATTATGCCCTTCTCTTGGTAAAAGAGAACAAGGAGGGAAATTCCTCTCCAAAAAGAGCACTTATTCACAGTGAGTGTTGGTATATTCCCTCCTCACCCTAACAGTTAGTAAGGATACGCTGGTCATGTCAAGGCAGGACTAATGTTCTACACATGGAGAAAGTTGTGAGTTTCCTATACGAGAAATTCCAAGCTTCAAAGAAAATGAAGTCATTTTTGTACAACCACTTCAAGTAAGGGGAACACCAGGTGGTATGGCTTCTTAGTCCTAAATAGTCTGATATAATATATTTTCAAAAAGCTTTTTGCTGACCTGGTTTTACATAGACTGGTACCATTAAGTAAGAGGTGGAGATAGTAACCAAAAGTTAGAAAGAGAGAGACAGAGAGAGCCGAAGTATGTTTTTTGGTGCCTGCCTCCTTCTCCCACCCTGAACATATATTATACTCTCACATTGGGTGCCCAGAGTTTTATAATATTTTTATTTATTTTGTTAAATATTTCTTGATTACATTTTAATCTGGCTTAGATCACAGTTAGAATTGTTGTGAGCCACGTGTTTGACCCCTGTGATCTAGGTCATCCTTTCTTCCTCAGGCCTACCCAATTATACCTATCTTGAATCTCCTTTCTGAGTCTTGACAAGTTGAGTCTGGCAGTTTAATGTGTTGCCCTTTGTGGGATATTTGTATTTCTACATGGGAGTCCTACAGATACCAATAATAAGACTTCCCATTACTAGGAATTTTAGACACTTGTGGCAGGTCAGTAATTAAGATTTCTTTTAAGGAGTGGGCCTTTCTACAGTAGAAAGAGTTCTGGTTTTGCAGTTTTAGGACTTGAGTTCAAATCCCACCCCTAATGTTTACCTGTGTGACCTTGGAAATCTTTGTGCCTTATTTACTATAGGGTCAGTTTTTTGTATAAATACGTGTGTGTATGTATATATTCTTTAGCATACTGTTTAGAATATTCCATGTCTTTTGGCTTTAGTTCCTCCAGTAATTTGTTCAATTCTTTATTTTCCTTTTTTTGTTTATCTTTCTATTATAGTTATCCAAAAATGAAAAACATTAAAATCATCTGCCACTATTGTATTACTGCTTATGTCTTTTTGTAATTCAGTTAAAGGCAAAGGAATTGACATACAGGTTTAATATCGACATTGGTTTGTTTATGGTTTCTTTCAGCATAGTGCAGTTTTCCTGTGTATTGCTTCTTATATTGTGAATTTTGTTTTTGCTTTATCTGATAGCATAGTCATAGCCCCTGTCTTTTGGGATTAACCTGATGCTCTTCAATCTCATTTTTATTCTATGAATGTCTTTGTATTTTAGATGTATTTCTTCTAAGCAATAGATTGTGGAGTTTTTGTTTTCTTATCCCATCTGGCACTCTTTTTTGTTTTGTTGGATTGTTTAATCCATTTACATTTAAGTTGAAGAGCTAGGCTCATATTTTCCCTTTGTGACCCTGGGCAAATCACTGAATCTCCCTGAGCTTTGGTTTCCTTATCTGTAACATGAACAGCTTGAATTGGAAAACCTCTTAGGTCCCTTTCAGTGACAAATTCTTTCTTAGGGTAGAGTAAGACTTCAAATCACATCTAAAATAGGACCTGAATTCAGTAAACATTTATTAAACACCTACTATGTGTCAGACACTGTGTTATACTTTGTGGAATACAAAGACAAAGAAGTAGTCTCTGACCCCAAGAACTTTGTCTAAAAGTACATCTGATCATGTGTCTTGTCTAAAAGGTAAAGAAAAATTGCCTTCAGTGCCACTAATCTGTAGGGTGAGAGATTAATCACTTGTTTAGTGGCCTTTTCTTTGGGAGGGCAGTTTCTTCCTAATATCACAGCTTAGCGTAAGGAGATATGAACAGCCAAGTATGGTCCCATTGTTTACTTGAATCCGGTGTCCCCAACTCAGACACACAACTTAAAGTAACACTGTATTGCTAAGTACTGGACTTTGGTTCTATAAAATATGAGGAAATCGAAGATATGGCCACAGCTAGAAAACCATGAGAATTGCTTGCCTGAATGGGTCTTTTTTCTTCTAAGGGAATCATCTGTATAATTGTCATTTTGGTGTGTTAATGCCAATCTCATGAGAATCAACAAGGTGAGTAGAATAATAATTGGAGAATAGTAACTTGACATATATAGTACTTTAAAATTCACATGTTTCACTTACTTTTGTCTGTTCTGAGTCTTCAGATAATCTTAGAAGATAGCCACTACACGGGACAGCTAGGTGGCCCAGTGGACAGAGCACCGGCCCTGGAGCCAGGAGGACCTGAGTTCAAGTTTGGCCTCAGACACTTGACAGTTACTAGCTGTGTGACCTTGGGCAAGTCACTTAACCTCGATTGCCTCTCTAAAAGAAAAAAAAAGATAGCTACTGCAGGCATTATTATCCCATTTTGCAGCTAAAGAGACTGAGGACCAGAGGGATTATGACTCATCCATGGTTGCACAGCTCATAGGATTTAGAGGCAGAATGTAAACCCTCACCTTCCTGATTCCAGGCCCAGAACTCGATTTACTGTGCCAGGGTGCTTCAGGGTGTCATTAGTTAGCACCTCTCATAAGGTAACTGCAGCCATTTGAAATAACCGCAGTTTTATGGTCAAGTAAGCATAAACTCTGGGTGAAAGCAAATCTGGCACGCTCTCCATTCTCGCCAAAGAAAAAAGAAGAAAGGAGCAAATGGGTTTGAGTGACAACACCAGCTCTAAGGCCGGTATTTTCTGAAGTATGTAGTGTACCTTGTAGGCTGAAGCCTCGATGGATATAACTCAGAAATAGTCCTAATTATGTAAATTAGAGGATTGTTACAGGGTTACCTAAAGGCTCCCTCATCCAACCTTTCTTTTTTATATCTTAGATCATTTGAAATAATTAAACTAGATGTTAGTACTCAACTATCTTCTAGCTTTTGAATGCTTCATCTACCCCTGAATATGACTGCCTATCTTATAAGCATAAATTTAGCTAATTTTGTATGCAATTTTAATCTGCTGACACAATTTTCTTTGGAAATGCTTAGTAGAGCTCAAAGACATCTTTCATATTGAGATATCAAATTTTCAATCAAATTTCCAGTTAAATACATTGAATATACAGTTGATGTTCACTTTCCAGCAGTGACATTCATGAGGCACAGTGTGAGGAAGGAATAATTCAGTAGAGCAAAGAAAATCATCATCAATGCATTCATTCCTTTAACCTGAAAGCCCTCCTGCAACATTCCCCAGCATGTTGATGCATGATAATGATGGGCAAGTGAGGAAGGCATTCACGAATCTCTCAGTAAACCTCAGGTACAACAGCTGCATTATTTGACATCAGCCCCCCAGGTCTTGCAGAAACTTCCATTGGATCATCTTGATTCTCACTACCTTCACTGTTGTTTAAAGGAATTTAGGAACCAATTTGACACTCTCAGCTTCATAGACACTAAGTAGCATCGTTACCTTTTGATCCTCACTCAAAGTACAAATAATTACATGTTCTTAAGAAAAAGTTTTCTCCACTAAAAATACAAGTGTTACCATTTTAGCTTTAAGAGGCATTGCTGATTTCCCTTTCAAATCTAGGTTTAAACATAGGGAGTTTTCAGGGTCCACGTTTCATAGAAAAATTGTGATATCGGTCCTTTAAAGGTAGCTATTCTGTGCTAAAGCTTATTTGGGTGATTCTGTCACTTGAAGGATTTTTATAGGTATAGAGCAAATGTCGTCCTTAAGTGAAAAACAGAAAAGGAAGACCTAGGAGGCCCAGTGTAAGGTATAGCTTGAAGGGGGTACTTACCCCTTCTTCAATAGATCATGTGATAACAGAGACCCAAGTTGTGTGGAGCAACCAAAGCTTTTCCCCAGGTACTGAAATTTAGAGGGTGCCGAAATCTTAAATTATTCTTTTAAAAATAACTCACTTTTGAATGTTATATTTACATTTTGACAGTACTTGTACTTCTTCATTAGTATAGATGCAATTGAGCTTAGCACCTAGCTAACACTAATAATTAGTTAAAACGGGAAGCAACCAAATCGCATGTTTCCTTCCAACTCACAGCTAGACCACAGACGAACCTTTTCTGGGTTTGCACAGCTGACAGCCACCCCGCCCTCTGCACACACTGCACATACTTCATGTCCAACAACACCATGCCATCCCTACCTTTATAAAAAAAGTCAAGTTCTCCTGCCCAACTGAATTTGTCTTTTTTGTTTTTGTTTTTGGTTTTTTTTTTGTGTTCTCCCATCTTAAATTATAAAGATGATTTGAGTAGGTATCAATATGCTACTTTTCTTTGAGTGCCAAAAATTCTAACCATAGCACTGTGTACTAGGAATGCCTGAGGCAGAGCTAAAAGCCTTTTAAAGATTCTAGGCATAGAGAAATTATCCAGGGTCTTCCAGCAAAGATGACATTGTGAAAGATTACAACCAAGTCCAGCTTCTTCTAAAGTAGGGGTTCTTTAACCTTTTTTGTGTCCCTGGATCCCTTTGGCAGTCTGGTGAAGCATGATGGTGTTTTTGAATTCATAAAATGAAATACATAAGGCCACAAAAGAAACCGATTTTATTGAAATACAGTTATAAAAATATGAAAGAATAACTTCAGTGACCCCAGAAAAAGCAGAAATATTAAAAGTAGATGTATTAAATATCCTTCAGTGTAATAAAAATAATAATCAAAGGATACTTGAAGAAAGGTTCCAGACTTTATATGAGACAGAATAATACAATATTCAAGAATGAGTGGGTCAAAGAACAAATCATAGAAACAGTAATTTTATCAAAATTTTTAACCAATTTAAGACCACATACTAAAACTTTTGGGATGTAGCTAAAGTAGTCCTTAGGGTAAAATGTACATATTGAAATTCTTGTCAACAATCGATAGAAGAAAGAGAAAAATATCAATGAATTGGGTATGAAACTAAAAAAACTTTAACAAGTTAAGAAATTAGAAGGCTCCCTCCAATACCATAAAAAGAGAAATTATAAAAATCAAAAAGGATAAAATTGAAAATAAAATGTTGTTCAGTCATGTGTGACTCTGTGACCCCATGGACCACATAGCATGCCATTGCTTGTCCATGGGTTTTTCTTGGCAAAGATAAAATGGTTTGTCATTTCCTTTTCCAGTGGATTCAGGCAAACAGGTTAAGTGACTTGCCCAGGGTCACACAGCTAGAGAGTGCCTGAGACCAAATTTGAACTCAATTCTTCTGACCCCAGACCTAGTGCTCTATCCCCTGATTTGCCTGGCTGCCTCCATAAGTAAAACTAGAGACTGGTTTTTAAAAATTGCTAATAAAATAAACTAGTAGTTAAATTAAGATGAAAATCAAAATGCCAAAATAAAAAGATAAAATCAAAACAAAGGAGTAGCAAAAACAATTATTAGAAATTACCATATGCAATTATATGCTAGCAAAACCAAGAATTTAAAAGAAGTGAGAGATTACCTACAGATAAATAAATGGTTACAGTGAAATACAATGTATGAAATCCCTACAACTCCCTACATAGGTCTTTCAAAGTATTTAGGAGACTACTTAGAGAATGGAGTTAATGGAGAAAAGACGCCCCCATAGCCAAATGGTGAATAATTAAATGCTAATTTATTAAATTATATATTATATATATAGATTATATATATATATATATATATATATATATATATATAAAATGTTAAATGTGTCTGAATAGGAAAGACAATCTAAAAATCACTTTGAAACTTAGGAAATATGACTCCTCTCTCCTCTCTGTATATATGTGTGTGTGTGTGCATGTGCATGCATATATATGTACATATATGTCTATTCTAATTGTGAGCAAACAAAAAGAAGTGAAGCTTTTTAGATAGGTAAAAGAAAAATTTTCTTAATGAAGTTATAAGAACAGTAGGGGGAAATAGCTTAATGATTATAGTTGACAGTAGTCGGTCAGTAAATATTTATTTAGCACCTGGCTATTTATTGAGTGTTTGACTATGTGTCAGGTACAGTGTTATGAATGAGGAATACAAAGAAAAGGCAAAAGACAGTCCCTGCTCTCAAGTACTTAGTTCACAGTCTAATGAGAGGGACAACATGCAAATAACTATTTACCAGAAAAGATACATACAAGATAAATTAAAGACAGTCAACAGAGGTAAGCACTAGCATTACAGGGTGTCAGGAAAGGCTTCCTATAGAAGGTGGAATTTTAGTATCTCCCCCATCACAGTGAGGGCAGGAAGGTTTTAACACACTGCCTGGCACATGGTGAGCACTAAACAAATGACTGTTGACTGATTGATTTTCACTCACTTTTCAATGACAATTTAAAATGTTATTATGTATAATCCTTTTGTTGAATTCAGTTGTTTTTCTTCCACATCCCTAAAGCTTTCTAGCTAAGCCAACTTAGCCTTTTCAGGGCCTGGAGCAAAAGCGGTTTGTGAAACAATATTTTATGATATTTCAGCCTTGCAAAATACACTATAAATAACCTATTCTGCTTAGCCTACATGTCATGCTTCTGCATGGTCCCTGCCTCTGGGACATTTTCATTTCTGGGTTTCTTTCCTGTCAAAGATATTAAAATATATTAAAATTTAAAGACCCAGGAGTAGTTAGGGTATTCATATGTCTCTCTGCCTCTCTGAATCTTCCACATTTGGGTAGCAGAGAACAAAAAGTGGGTAACATGTACATAAAGGATTCTCCATCAAGCAATCCCTTCTCTTTTTCTCCTTCCTTAAGCTATAGACCTCCCTCCTCCCCAATCAACATCTTAAAATTTCACCCACTACTGGTTTTCTAGAAGTTTGGTATCTTTTTTGCTACAAAACATCTGAGACAGAGGCCCTAGCCTGAGGCACTCTCAGAGTACCTGGACAGCTCTGGACAGCATTTAAAAGTTTCAAATCTGGTTTTTCCTACCTTCCTTCCCCACTGTTTGCATTACTAAAATCTGTGTGCTTTTATTATCTTCCTTTGTCTTCTAAAACCCCCTCCACAGAAGTCCCTGATTCTGCTCCCTTAGCCAGCATGCCCAAAGCCACCATAATACAATCACCTACCCCAGATTTCATTATCTCTCTTTTCAAAGGATTCTTTCAATTCTGCCTTATCTAAACCTCTTCTTTCATTTCTTATTATTTCTCTTGACCCTGTTGTCCCTTTTACTCTTCTCCATTGATTTCTCTTTTTTCTGTTCCAATTCTGCTTTTTTCTCACAATGCTCAAAGGAGACAATCTTCCCAAGCAACATCCTCAAAGCTCAATACTCCCAAACTATTCAGACTGTTCTACTGATTGTCCCTGAGTATGTATTTCTCAGCATTTGTTCTGCTACCAACTTCTTAGCACTTCCCACCCCCCACCCACCACCCCTGCTTTTTTTTGAGGGGGAGGGGTACTGACCTGTTATTTAATGGGTGTGAAGAACTCCTAATTGTGGTAATCCTCTCTAATGATGTGCTGATGCTGTAGTCAACTAGTCTATGACACAGCCTTAGAGAAGTGGGTTGTTTTGGGTTGTTTCTTTTTTTTTTTTGGAGGGGGGGTTGACTTTTCCCAGTTCTTAGCACAGTGCCAGCACCCTAATTAGGCACTTAATAAATACTAGTTGGCTGAATGACTGAGAATTACTTGGAGCATTGAGAGGTGGAGTGACTTACCAATGGCCATAAAGCCAGTATGTATCAGAGGCACGACGTGAACCCAAGTCTTTCAACTCTGAGGTAGACCTCTAATTGTTGGACCATTTTGATTGTTTCTAGTTTGGACTTTTATTTTGTAAATTTTACAGATAATATTGCTATAAATGTCTTTGAATAGATATTCTTTTTTCTTTCTAATAATATTCTTAAGGTATATACCTAATCATGGGATTATTGAATTAGAGTCTGATTATTTTTGCTACAAATCATTTTCAAAAAAAAAAAAGGTTCCATCAGTTTTCTGGCACTCCACCCCTAGCTGCTAATGCTTTCTTCTCTAAGGCTATTTTCCATCTATTCTGTATTTGTCTTGTGCATTCCAATTTACACACACACACACACACACACACACATCTATATGTATTTTTTTTTCCTCCTCCATTACAGTAATGGGGAGGACAAGGAAAATCTTAACACTGCCTGGCCCGTGGTAAGCATTAATTATTGTTGATTGACTGATTTTCACTCACTTTTCAATGACAATTTAAAATGTTATGTTCAATCTTTTTGTTGAATCCGTTTCCATGCTACAAAATGCTACTTTGCAGTACTTCCATCAATAAGCATTTATTAAGCACCTACTACATGGCAAGCACTGTGCTAAGCACTGAAGATACAATAAGAGGCAAAAGACAGTCCCTGTCCACAGGGAGCTCACAATCCAATGGGGCAGACAGTAAGCAAATAAATACAAACAAACTATGTATAGCCATATAATAAGCTATCAGCTTTGACAACTAGTGATAATTGGTAAATGAGGTTGAATGGCCCTCTGACAATAATTCTTCTAGTATGGGGCTTTCATATCTGGGCCCCAGAAAACTAGAAATGGCTACAGCTTATCAGTGAAGAGAGGGATGATCCAGAACATGAGAAGAAATTAAGTGTCTATCAGCGCTGGGATACCTGAAGCCTGGAGGCCACATGTGACCCTCTACGTCCTCAAGTACACCCCTTTGACTGAATCCAAACTTCACAGAACAGATTGACTGAATCCAGTCAAAGGGGTGCACTTGAGGACCTAGAGGGTCACATGTGGCCTCCAGGCTGCAGGTTCTCCACCTCTGGTCTAGGTCTTATCTCTCAGTAAGAATCAGGTTTAGGGTGGTAGTATGGAAGAAGTTGACTGTTGATTATAATAGATTCTGTTATAGCTGATCTCATTATTACATGCATTCATGTATTCAGTAAATTCAGTTGTGTCCCCAAAATATAACTCTGAGTAAAAGCCTACTGCATTATGTTAGCCCATCTACTTTTCCACGGGGTTAATATTTAAAGCATTTAAACAAACAAAAACAAATTTTTTTTTAAAAAAATCCTAACATGAAATGGAACAAGAAGTAGAGAAATGTAATGAAGACTTTTTTTTCTCAGAAATTATTATTATTGGTCTTCTCTGTAGAGGTCTCTAGAATTATCTCAGAATTCTCAAGCGAAGTGCTAGAAGAGCTGAGCTTTTGGGGAAGCTCTGAGAACTCCTGAGGCCTGCCTGCCATAGTGCAAAGAAACTAAGTAAATAATTTTCTAGAAATTTGATCTGAAAAAAAAGTCCTTGATTTCTGTTATGATTACCTTGCTTTTTCACTTTTCTTGGCCTAAACACCCAGTTTTTAAATCTTCCTGTTGTGCTAAGAATTCATGGATGCCGTGGAGAAAGCTTTCTTTTGTAATGTGTTGACTCCCAGTAACATTTTGATAGTTTTCTTTCTGTTTACAACCTGCAGTTCCCTACAGAGGCCATTCTCTACCTTCTTTCTTTGCCAAGTTGTTGTCATAGCATTCATTAAATTGGAAGAATAAAGGCATTGCATGTCATTTTCTATATTGGATGCTTTCATATTACAGACATATCTCCATGGAGAAGCTCTCTACATAAACAGAAAATAAATGCCTAGTAATATTACAAAAGCTCAATCAAGATATTGTTAAGAAAGGGGGAATAGTGGAGTGTGTGGTATTCATCATATTGGGTAAGAACTTTCCAAGCATCCCGAGTTGGGGGTTTTTTTATGTATTTCTAGGAATTCCCCCCGCCCCCCCCAAAAAAACCGTAGAAATAAGAATACCCCTACTCTAACATAAGTGTTAGGTACAGTTTTAAAAGCCACATCTTGTATATGGATTAAATGCCTGTCATCTGTACAAAATCTATCGTGCAGTATGAAAATGAATTTTTGGATTTGTATTAAGTATTCCCATGCATCATGCATAAAAAATGAATTGTACAGAGCACAGTTTTCAAAATGCCTTTTGTCTGCTTTGTTTTGAAAGCAGAAAATAAAATTATTTTTATAAAACAGGGATGGGGACTAGACCTGTGATTGGTCAATGTGGAAAATTCTCAGGTGAGGAAACTCCACCGTTGCAGGTTGGCACCTTAGAGCCTTCAGAATGCTTGCTGGAGGACTGAGAGATTAAGTGACTTGTGACTCATTCAGGCAAGTCTTTATCAGAGGCTGGATGTGACACTGGGTTTTCCTGACTCTGAGGTCAGCTCACTATCCACTAGTTGAGGGCTTTTCACTTTTTTGTGTGTGCCGTGGATCCCGTGGGCATCCTGGTAAATCCTAAGGACTTCTTCCAAGAATACTTTTAAATGTATCTGTTAAAATGCACAAGATTGCCAGTTAAACCAATTATATTGAAGTCCAGTTATCAAAATCTGTTCTAAAGTTCTTAAACTCACTTTAAGAACACTAGAGTTAGCTTACCTTTTAGCTTCCTGGAGCATCTTTCTGCCACAGAAGAGCAAGCGAATTGTCTTGTACCATGCCGCATATCACTTAAGTAGTTTCTGTCCAACTACAGCTTATCCAATTTCTAAAGAGGATCTTACTTCTAAGGGACCCCATCTCCAGTTCCTTAAAGTGTAACAAATGTCTTCACACTGAGAATAAAGGACAAGGGGTAATGTAATAACATGTACTCCAAGAAGCATCATTCCTCCATGTCCTTAACTTCCCTCTGCCCAGCTCCCATAGTCAATCAATTTCTTGTCAGCTTGTCAACTCCTTGAGGGCAAGGCTTATTTCATCTTTGTCTTTTTATCTGTGTCTATTGACTGATTCTCTTCTGCATTTCAGAAAAATCTTGCTTCAGGGCATGGCCCAGGTTTCACTGCCTTTGGGAAGACTTCCCACGTCCCTCCCCAGATGTTCATGTTCGCTCCCTCCTAAAGTTACCTTGTATTTTCTTTTTTCTTTACATTCTGTATGGCCTTGCTCCACAAGGATGCAATCTTCTTCAAGGCGGTGACTGTTTGATTTTGTCTTTGTAATGTGGCAGGAGAACAGTGCCCTTTTAAAAATGTTTTATGTGACTAAGAACCTTCATTTTGACCATGGTGGCTGGCAAGGTCACCCATCTACCTCAAATCATCCTGGCTTAATAACCCTGGACTTTACATTACTGAGCAATATCCCTGTGACCCCTGGATCTGGAAGATTCTGTAGGTTCCAGTGATCACTCTTCCAAATATGGGAACCGAACACCCCAGTGGTCAGACACGAGTTTACTCCCTACTAAATGCCGATAATTGTCTGTGTACTCTGAGTGGGCCAGAAAAGCTGGAGAAACCAAATCTGTAACAAGTAATGATTTCCCCCCCTTTCATTGTGACTGTTCACTTTATCCAACCTCCAGTCTAGGATAGGCTGGTGGGAAATATTCCCAGGAGGACCAGCTCCCTCATGGCTGAGAAATTCCTAAACAGTATCCTTATCACACGCTGCTTGGCACATTAAAAAAAAAATGGCTAGACCTGTGATTTAAATTTAATGAAGGCCCAGTGAGGAAACTATCAATGCAGATCAGCACCTTAATCTTTAAGAGTGGCCTTGAGTGAGCATTGAGAGATTGTGAATTACCCAGGGTCACACAACCAGTATATGTCAGAGGTTAGACTCAAACCCATGTATTCCCTACCAACTGTCCATCCACTCCACTTGGCCCTTTGGCACACAGTGGACACTTAAAAATGCTTGTCCATTTGGCCCTTATAGATGCAATTAATTCTCTTCTACAGTTCCTGCACAGTTCCTGCAAGAAGTTGGCCAAAAAGACAGATAACCCGCATGATGTTATACTTACCTAAAAACACATACTCTGTATATTGTATCCAAAGATAGCACAGGCTTAATAAAGGGGGGTTTGTACCTTCTCCATGAGACTTGAAAGTTTAAGCAGCCATCATGAGCGCTTATACCAGTAATCCAGGTGTTAATCAGAACTCCCTGGCTAACAGTCACAAGGATGATTTTTATCAGACGTTTGAACAGGTCCTTACCTTTACCTGTTAGCGATACAGATGTTAAAGCCCTTTTAGTACTGACAGCTGGGCCCTCGTGTTCCCTCTTTCCCCCACCAGGCTAGTGGACCCCAGCACCTGACTAATTAATAACAAAATATTCCAACACCTCTTACCTGAGACTTGTAAGTGTTGACATAGCCAGCAGGCTATTGGAGCTGGCAACATTGTGCTTCATCCAATATGGAAATCAGAACACCGCCTGCTTTAGTTTTATGTTAAATGAGCACGCAGCTAAGTGAGGTTGACCTATTTAACAGGTCGCTGCCATTGATGTCAATTACAAGTTGCAGCATCTTAGAAGACAGCCCCACCTACAGTACATTGCAAAAATCCACCCTGGGGGTGGTCTGTGAGCAAGCGGTGGGAGGGAGGGAGGAGATGGGAATCACGGCCTGTGCTAAATTGATTGTCTGAGTTGAGCTTCAGCCAGTTTGCTCTCATACATGCCTTCCATTTAGCCAGGCTGTGGGTGGGTAAGATACAGAAACCACCCTGTCAGAATCAGATGAAAAAGAAATACAGATTGGATTGTTCTTGGCATATCGATGAGGCTGGAGGCCAAGTGTTCTGGCTGATGTTTTAAATGGTCTCTGATTTATCCTGAACATAATGGGGGCCTCTGGCACCCTCTGAGTGAACAGGTAATCACCACAAACCACCTTTTAGGGGTTTTCTAGGAAGGAAAGGAGTGTCTCCAGAAAAGACGAAACTAGACCTTTATCCACGCCAGCCTAACAGCTCTGACTGAACAGTGCTTGGCATGTGCCAGGGTTTCCACAGATATATTAACAAGACTCATTTAGGTCACAGCCAGGGCTTGATATAGTATATGATAAAATATAACAGATTATATTATAATAACATGATTGATAAAAATAAGATTAAATGAATTAAAAATAAGAAATTAGTCTGCTCGTCTTTGTCCTACCATCCCATTCCAGCCAACCCTTCCACTTTCTAATGCCAAGACACCCCTCCACCATTCCCCCATGCCACTCTTTCTACCATATTCCCAAATCCTAATGATAACCAGTGGGCAGCTAGGCGGTCCGGAGGATAGAGTGCCAGGGCTGAAGTCAGGAAGACTCATCATCCTGAGTTCAAATGTGTCCTCAGATACTTAGCTAGCTGTGTGACCCTGGGCAAGTCACGTTGCCGTGTTTGCCTCAGTTTCCTCGTCTGTAAAATGAGCTGGAGAAGGAAATGGCCAACCCATTCAGTATCTCTGCCACGAAAACCCCGGATAGGGTCATGACTGAAATAAATAAGTAACAACAAAAACAACACAAGGCTGCCTGCTCTGGAATAATGGGGCCGTCGCCAGCTGTCTCGTGGCGTTTTGTGGGATCCCGGATTTAGAGCTGGCCAGCCCCCTCATTTTATACATGAGGAAACAGACTGAGGGAGGTCAAGAGACTTGCCCAGGTTCACAGGGCTATTAAGTGTCAGATGCAGGATTGGAACTTTTATCCATGATACCAGGGATGTCAAACTCAGGAGCAGTGGCCACTAATCTGTAAATCAAGATCCCTATGGGATATGTATTGATTTAGTTTTAAAATGTAATTTTAAGATTGTAGAACAGCCACGTAGTGCAGTAGCTAGAGCGTTGGCCCTGGAGTCAGGAGGACCTGAGTTGAAATCTGGTCTCAGACACTTACTAGCTGTGTGACCCTGGGCAAGTCACTTAACCCCTATTTGCCTCAGTTCCTCATCTTTAAAATGGGGACACAGTGGAGAAGGAAATGGCAAACTCTCCAGAATCTTTTCCAAAAAAAAAAAAAACAAAATAAAACCCTGTGGATTTGTCCATGGGATCATGAAGAGCTGGACATGACTGAATAGCAGCTTCCCAGGGATGTTAGGAGGATGTTACTCAGAAGCAATGCAAAATGGAAGTCTTTTCAAAAGACTGGTGACACCATTTTTCCCCTTGTTCTCCCTTATCTTCAGCCCCAATAGACATTGGAAGTAATTTATTATCTCAATAAAAATGTGAAATGTGCCAACAGAGGTAGCTTCTTTTCCACTTCATTCTGAAGAGATAGTGACCAGATCTGTGATTTTCATTGAACAGAGAACTCCCAGTGAAGGAAACTCCCTTCTTTACCAATGCAGGTCATCGCCTTGCCGATAGCACTGGGCCACCCGGGTCACCCAGCCAGTATATTTCATAGGCAGAACTAGAACCCAGGTTTTGCTGGTTTAAGGCCAATTTCAGTGACCACTATGCCATGCTGCTTCTTGGGCTAACAGCTTAGAAAAAAACACCCAGAGTACTGAGAGATTCAAATCATACCAAGAGTTACCTCCCAGTAACCGTTTCCTTTGTCTTAATTTTTCTTTTTTTAATGTTTAATTAAAATATCTACCCAATTATTTACATATCCTCCATGCCAACCTTCCTTTAAAAATGAATCTAATTGCTTGGGTAGCTTAGTTCACAGCTAATCAAAGCATTCTATGCTCTTGCTAATGGGCTGAAGGAAAGAGGCATTCAGCCTTCATTTCTAACTGTGAGCTGAAATCTCATTCAAGTTGCCAGTAATGTGTTATATGAGTGACATTTCCACATTATTGACACCCTAAAATGTTGCCACACTAACTGTGGAGAAAAAAAATATAATTCTGTCTTCCATCACTGGGCTTGAGGCCTGCCAAAGACTGAAAAGTGATTTGTGTGTCTGATTAATTGACTTTAATAATAATAATTTTATTTATATAGAGCCCCTGCCAAGGCATTCAGGGAGCTGTAGAGCAACTCATAATCCATGATTAAAGCATTATAAAAGCAATATATAACAAACCTCCCTCCCTCCCCTAAGACAAAGGGACTAAATGAATAGGGCTGAGAAGTTAAGCATTAGAGGCAAGCAGGGCTCTGGATATAGTGCTGGTAGGGATGATAAAATGCATCTCTAGGGAAAGAGGAAGTTTTCTAGGGACAGAAAATGGTGTATAATTTAACAGGGTTAGATGGAAACAGGGCTCTGTGGGGGGAGGAAAACTGCCTGACACAGCAAAGATACATTCATTTGCTCCACCCCATGATGTAATGGTGAGGAAAATACGAGATAAAGGTGTAGAACTGGAAAGGATGCTAGAGGTCATCTAGTCTTACCACCCCTATTTTACAGATGAGGAAACTGAGGCCCAGAGAAATTGTGAGTTGCTCAAGGCCTCACAGGTAGCAATAGATCTGAACTTCAAATCCATTTCTCTTTCCATGTGTCCCATGGACTACTTGCCAGTCAAGTATCTCAGCATTTTTCAAAACAGCCCAAACAGCAGATGTAGAAAATTATTTTTAATTATTAGTATTTTATTTTTTCCAATTACATGTAAAGATAATTTTCTTTTTTTTTAATTTTATTTATTATTAGTTTTCAACATTCACTTTTATAAGATTTTGAGTTCTAAATTCCCCCCCCCCAAGATGGCATACAATCTGATGTAGGCTATAATACATGTACAGTCATATTAAACATATTTCCATATTAGTCATATTATGAAAGAAGAATCAGAACAAAAAGGAAAAACCACAAGAAAGAAAAAAAATTGAGAAAATAGTATGTTTGTTCTGTATTCAGACTCCATAGTTCTTTCTCTGGATGTGGATAGCATTTTCCATCATGAGTGAAAGACAATTTTCAACATTCATTTTTTGAAAGATTCTGAGTTCCAATTTTTTCTCCCTCCCTCTTCCCTCTCGTCCCCAAGACAACAATCATTCTGATATAGGTTTTACATGTGCAATTATGCAATACGTATTTCCACATTAGTCATGTTGTGAAAGAAGAAATAGAACAAAAGAAAAAAACAGATGTAGACATTTAACTAAGGAAATATAAATTGTTCGTTATGTCTTACTAGTGTCAGAAGATTATAGGCAATGTTTTGCCTGCTTTTAGATAATCTGGAAAATAAAACTCTTTATCTGGTAGCAATTCACACAAGTCAAAGCATTGCCAAGGACAGCAGCACAGACAAAAGTGGTGGGAACCATGAACAGCTTCTGATCCTGACCCAGCATAACTCTTTAGCCTCCTTCTTGACCTTTCAAAGTACCAGTGATTTGGCAGTTGCCAACACACTTTTCTCACCATCACAGAATCATGCTCATCATTTTGAAGGTGGTTAGGGCTACAAAGTACCTCAGACATCATGTAGACCACACTAGGGAAACTGAGACCCAAAGAGAATAACTTACTCAAATCAGGAAGCAAGATAACAGCAGACCAGGGATTAGAACCTGGGGCTCTGGGACTTCCCACACAGGGTACGCATAGTGGATATGAGGTTGACTCCACATCTGAGACTTGTTTCTCAACACTTGCAGAAAGCTTCTCATTTTCTTGTTCTCTCTATTTCATTCTCCTTCCTTTGTCTTGAATAAAGGTACCATTTCTCTTCCTTCATTATTTCATATCTATCTTTCACTCTTTTACTTCTTGAGAGGTCCAAAGAAATTTTCTTCAATCAGTCAACAAACACTGAAGCAGTCATTCTAGTCAAGGAGCTTATTTTTTATGGGGTAAATAAAAAGTACACATATAAATAAAGAAAAGATATTCATATGAATATATACTTGTGGTAAATATATTATAATTAATAATGTATATGTATATATAACCCGTTTGTGGGGAAAACAGATACATATGTAATAATATAAAATGTTTATTTATATTGTATGAATCATGTTACATTAATATTATATTATGTGAATATATTTTGTATGTTATTATGTGTATCTGTGGTCTCCCCCATAAACACGTGGTATACATAGGTATACATTATATACTTATACATTTTATATTTATATATTCATATTATTTATATATTATTTATGTATTCATATAAACAGACATAATGAACATATAAATAATACACAAAATATATTTGGAGTCAATGCAATGTAATTTCTGCAGCAAGAGGGAGCTTTACTGTTGTACCCAGGGCTCAAGCATGAGCATTTGTCTCCTTGTTGGTAGAAAGAATGATTGCTGCCTACTTGAGGATGAAGGGTGGAATGAGTGGGAGCTTGGAAAAGAAGAGTTTCTTTTCTTCTTTTTTTTTTTCTGGCTTCCAGCTTTGAGAGAAGATACATATGGTACCAGACTCTCCGAACAGAAAGAAAGAGGTCCATGAAGAACAACTCTAGGAAGAAGCCAACATACCTTCAAGCTTAAGCCTGACTTGAACCAAAGATGTTGGTCAGAAACCTCAACTCTCAATTTACGATGAACATTTCTTATGCCATGGGATTTAAATCTGTGAAGGTTAGACTGTACCTAATCGTTGTCCATCTAGGGACTACTCATAAGATCATGGAATCAGAGCTAGAAGAAAGTTTAGAGATCATCTACTCCAACTGTCTCATTTTGCAGATGAGAAAACGAGACCAGATAGGTTGAATGAATTTCCCTAGATCACACAGGCAGCAAGCATTAAAGGTAGGATTTGAACCCAGCTGTTCTGACTTCAAAGTTAGTGTTTCTTAAAATATTCCAGGGTTCCAGGATCTCCCATTTCTCAACTCCATGTTCCCATGTAGATGAGTGGGCAGGAGAAAGGAACTGAGACAAAAGTAATCTCCAGGGGACAAGGAAAAGTTTCTGAAACTGTCTAGCTCACTACATGCTTGGCCTTTCATATGAATAGACAGTCAGTCAAAGCCTGAAAAATACTTTGAATTCAGCCTTATATCCCTTTTTGTGGTTTTTATCCAATGACTAAAAGACAGCTTTGGAACAGTGGAAAAAGAGGCAAGACCTGTATTCAAGTCCCCAAATACTGGCTGTGTGACCCTGGCAAGTTACTTATTTCTCAGTGTCCTAGGCCTCTCACTAATGCTAGAAATTGCAGAGGAGGTGCTGATCTGCCTTGTCAGAAGGACTTTCCCCATCTGGAAGTTCCTTTTGACAATGAAATCACAGGTCTAAATAAAAAAATCCTCTGATTGCTCAATGATACTAGTCGGCTTCACCAGGATTGTTAATCACCCCCTGGTGGCACCTGAGTGTCACAGAGGAAAGTGAAGAGAGGGAAGGTCTACACCTCTTTCCAGTAACTCAAAATGAGACTCTACACAAGGTTGCAGGGAGTAGGAGTGTTAGTTACTGGCTGACAAACTGTGACATAATCTGTAGATTTCTTTGAAGGTTATTAAAATCTATTTCTTTTTTCTTTTTTTAAGATTTATTAATTTATTAATTTTTAGTTTTCAACATTCATTTCCACAAGATTTTGAGTTCCACATTTTCTCCCCATCTTGCCCCTCCCCCAACCCTGACAGTGTGCATTCTGAATACCCCTTCCCCTAATCTGCCCTCCCTTCTATCTCCCCCCCCTTCTCTTATCTCTTCCTCTTCTGTTTTCCTATAGGGCAGGATAGATTTCTATACTCCATTGCCTGTATATCGTATTTCCTAGTTGCATGTGAAAACAGTTTTTTTTAACATTTGTTTTTAAAACTTTGGGTTCCAAATTTTCTCCCTTCCTCCCTCCCTCATTGAGAAGGCAAGCAACTCAATAGAGGTTATACACGTGTAGTCACGCAAAACACTTCCATAGAAGTCATCCTGTGGAAAACTAACAATATTTCCCTTCATCCTGTCCCACCCCCCATTTATTCTGTTCTCTCTTTTGACCCTGTCCCTCCTCAGAAGTGTTTCCTTCTGATTACCCCCTCCCCCAATCTGCCCACCCCTCTATCATCTCTCCTTGCTCTCTTATCCCCTTCCCCCCTATTTTTCTGCAGGGTAAGATAGCTTTCCATACCCAATTAAGTGTGTATGATATTCTCTCCTTAAGCCAAGTCCAATAAGAATAAGATCAACTCATTCCCTCTCACCTTCCCCCCACTTCTCCTCCACTGTAAAAGTCTTTTCTTGTCTGTTTTATATGAGATAATTTATCCCATTCTACCTCTCCCCTTCTCCTTCTCCCAGTATAATCCTCTCACCCCTTAATTTTATTCTCCAGATATCACTCATTCATCTTCAACTCACCCAGTGCCCTCTATTTATCAATCTATCTATACATATATTATTTTTCCCTCCAACTACGCTAATACAGACAAAGGTCTCATGAGTTAGAAATATCATCTTTCCATGTAGGAATGTAAACAGTTCAACCTTAATAAGTCCCTTATGATTTCTCTTTCCTGTTTACCTCTTCCTGCTTCTCTTGAGTCTTATATTTGAAAGTCAAATTTTCTATTCAGCTCTGGTCTTTTCATCAAGAATGCTTGAAAATCCTTTATTTCACTGAATGTCCCTTTTTCTCCCTGAAGAATTATATTTAGTTTTGCTGGGTAGGTGATTCTTGGCTATAATCCCATCTCTTTTGCCCTCCAGAATATCATATTCCATGCCTTCTGGTCCCAAGCTGCTAAATCCTGTGTTATCCTGATGATGTTTCCACAATACCTGAATTGTTTCTTTCTCGCTGCTTGCATTATTTTCTCCTTGACCTGGGAACTCTGAAATTTGGCTGCAATATTCTTAGGAGTTTTCCTTTAGGGATCTCTTTCAGAAGGTGATTGGTGGATTCTTTCAATTTTTATTTTACCCTCTGGTTCTAGAATATCAGGGTAGTTTTCCTTGATAATTTCTTGAAAGATTATGTCTAGACTCTTTTTTTCATCATGTCTTTCAGGTAGTCCAATAATTTTTAAATTATCTCTCCTGGATCTGTTTTCCAGGTCAGTTGTTTTTACAATGAAATATTTCACATTGTCTTCTATTTTTTCATTCTTTTGATTCTGTTTTACAATGTCTTGATTTCTCATAAAGTCACTAGCTTCTATTTGCTCCATTCTAATTTTTAAGAAAGTATTTTCTTCAATGAGCTTTTGGACTTCTTTTTCCAGTTGGCCAATTCTGCTTTTGAAGTCATTCTTCTCCTCATTGGCTTTTTGGACCTCTTTTGCCAGTTTGGTTAGACCATTTTTTTAAGGTGTTATTTTCTTCAGTATTTTTGGGGGTCTCCTTTAGCAAGCTGTTGGCTAGTTTTTCATGATTTTCTTGCATCACTCTCATTTCTCTTCCTAGTTTTTCCTCTCCTTCTCTTTCTTGCTTCTCAAAATCCTTTCTGAGCTCTTCCATGGCCTGAGACTAATTCATATTTTTTGTGGAGGCTTTGGATGTAGGAGCTTTGACTTTGTTGTCTTCTTCTGGCTGTACATTTTGATCTTCTTTACCACCAAAGAAAGATTCTGTGGTCTGACTTTTTTTGTATAGTTTGCTCATGATCCCAGTCAATTACTTGAGTTATAAATTCTTTGTTCAGGCAGGGGTCTGCTTCCAGTGTGGAGAATGTACTGTCCCAAGCTTCAGGGGTTTTTGTGCAGCTGTTTTCAGAGATACTTCTAGGGACCTGTATTTCAGTTCTTCCAAGGTGGTACAATCAAGGGTGAGGTGTTTACTCCTTTCCTGGCTTGTGCTCTGGTCTATGAGTGACTGCAAGCACTCTTTTCTGCCTTGGTACTGTGAGGAGGATTCTCTCCACCATCTCTAGAAGCTCTACCATGCCTCCTCCTCACCCCAGGACCACCATCTAGAACTGTGACCCATATCCAAGCACAGGCAAAGCAAGCGAATCCTGCCTCAGCACCAGCAAAGAGATCCCTGCAATCCCACTGTGATCAGCCAGTTGATTCCCCCTCAGTCTGTGGGCTAGGAGCTCCAGAAGTAGCCACCACCCTGGGGCTGTACCTGGACTGGGGCTGGGATGGTGCTTCTTTCTCACCTTGGTCAGACTTTTCCTACTGACTTTCTAAGTTGTCTTTGGCTTTTGTGGGTTGAGAAGTCTGGAAGCAACCACAGCTGCCCGTGATTCAGTCCCTTGAGACCTGCTCCAGGTGCACTAAGGCTTGGTCTTTGCATTTCTCTCCCAGCCTGGTATGATAGATCTTTCTACTCAACCATCCAGGTTGTCTTGGTCTGGAAATTTGTTTCACTCTGCCTTTTTGTGGGTTCTGCTGCTCTAGAATTTGTTTAGAGCCATTGTTTTACATTTTTTGGAGGGGTTTAGGGGAGAGTTAAAGCAAGTCACTGCTTTTACTCCTCCCTCTTAGCTCCACCCCGCTAGAATCTATTTCTTAAGGCAGAGTTTAGTAATAGGATAAATTACAGCATAAGACAATGACTGTCCTAGGACCAAACTTTTTTTGAAAACTGTGTTTTATTTCAGAGTCTCAAGGTAGACAAGAAACTGGGAGAACATAGTCACCAACTGCAGTTAACTTGATGCTTAAATACCTTTTGTTTCCATTTCTGTAAGTTCTCTCTCTTTCTGTAACCATAGCTCCGGAGGCGTGGAGTAACTTGTACACATATAAAATACACTAGGTAGCTTTATCCTCATTTGGACCAAAGGAGACTATCTTCCTTTGCTTATGAACTAACACAAACTCTTTGCAAGGAAGAATTCCTTTTATTCCATGTTCTGCAGTGTTCTGGAATATTCTGGACTTTCTTTCTCATGGACATGAGCTGTTGCCATTCCCTGATCTGACAAGATATGCTAAGGCTTGTATTATATCCCAACAGTTACACAGGATCACGATTCCCTTATCTATAAATGCTTGGGTAAATATATGTGTGTGTGTGTGTGTATGTGTGTGTGTGCGCAAGTGCATATACACACACACACACACATACACATATATACATAGCACTTTTTCCCCTTTTTTAAACATTAATATATATTTATGGAATAAAACAAGCATTTCTATGACATAGTACAACAAAAAAGATAATTATACATGAAACTGCTAATCTACTAAACACAACTTGCTATTCTTCTCATATATATATGCAAAAATATAATGTAAATTTCTTTTTTTCTTTTTTCTACCTTACCCCTACCCTACCCTACCCTACAGATGACTACCATTAGACACAAATAGATATATATGTAAAATTATTCTATACATTTTTCTATTTATAATTTCTTTCTCTGGATGCAAATAGTATCTTTCTTCGTATATCCTTTATAGCTAATCTGGGTATTTATAATAGTCAAACTAACGTATTCACTCAAAGTTGTTATTATATACAGTGTTCTCTTGGTTCTGCTAATTTCATTCTTCATTGTTTCATGCAAGTCTTTCCATGTTTTTTTTAAGATCATTGAGCTCATCATTTATTATGGCACAGTAGTATTTCATCACTATCATATACCACAACTTGTTCAGCCATTCCCCAATTAATGGGCATCCCCACAATTTCCAGTTCTTTGTCACCACAAAGAAAGTTGGAACACATAGATCCTTTTCCTTTTTCCCTAATCATCTTTGGAAATAGACCTCTAACATTTGCAAAGCTCTGTGTGTGTGTGTGTGTGTGTGTGTGTGTGTGTGTATACACATGCACACATTTATACATACATATGTAATATCTACTTATTTACATGGTACTTTAGGGTTTGCAAAGCTCTTTATAGATAAAATGTAATATATTTATCTATATATTATATCTATATATTTATCTATATAGATTTCTCTATCTATATCTATATAAATTTCTCTATTTATAGAGAGACCTTTGCAAACCATAAAGTGCTATGTAAATCCTAGCTAGCAAACCCACACACACACACACACACACACACACACACACACACACACACAAACTTGATCTTTACAACAACCCTGTGATAGAGGGGTTATTATTATTTGCATTTTTCAGTTGAAGAAATTCAGGCTGAGAGAGGTTAAGTGATTTGTTTAGGGTCAAACAGCTAGTAAATATCTGAGACTGGATTTTCACTCAGGTATTCCTGACTGCAAGTCCTGTGCTCTTGTCCACTATGTTAATTAGCTGCCTCAATGTTTGTCCTGTAGAATACAGGGTACATATTTGCAGTTATTAATTATGCATATAGAGTCAACTCTTAAAAAGTGGCATGAGAGATGGGGATAATGGTACAGATAATCCAAACAGCAGATAATACGAGAGTCCCCGTATACATCACAAGGTTGCTGAGAGGAAACCACTTTGTAAAACTGTAAAGTGATACATAATGGGAGTTATTCTCATCATTGACTTTGGAATATATTATTTGATTTAGGGAAAGTACCATATTTACTTTAGCATTTAGGGATTTCACTTTAATCATGTTTTGCCTGGGCTCATATTAAAATATTTTCATTCTCTTAACACAGACTAGCTGAAGGAGAAGGAAGATGTCCCAGAAGTATCTTGAGTGACAGAAATAAAAGAGTTTGGGATTAAAACTTTCTTCAAGTAATTCACAGAACCAGTGCTCAATAAATAGACATTGAATTGCATAGAATAATTAAATTATGCACAAATAATCAGCAGCAGACTATCCATACTTATGGCACCTACATAGGAATATTGCTATTTTTATAAGGCAGTATTCACTATGTAATAGAATTCAGTTTAAATAAAATCTACTTAGCCTTTACCCAAAGTGATTTAGTCATTGCAGTAGCATATTAGCAAAAAAGACCTCACTGTTAGTCAAGGTCACTTCTAAACCTATATTAGCATGTAAGCTGTTTGCCCATAGGAACCAATTCCTGCGTTGTTCTTTTATCTCTAGCACCTAGAGCAACATTTAACACATAGAAGGTGTTTAATAAATATTTAATTGATTGATCCAGGAGACATGGTGCTCTAACCATAAAGCTATAGCTATAGCTATCTATGTATCCATATATGTATCTACCTAGGTATCTATATATGTATCTATGTATCTATCTATGATACGTGGAGATATATGTATAGATATAGATATATAAATACATATACATTTATCTTTGAATTTATCCAAAGTTTCCATTACATCCCTATGAGCTGTTTTTTTCTGACATTTTAAAAATAATTTATTATTATTATTTTTCAAGTAACAAGTATTTTGTATTAATATCTCTCCCATTCTCCCTCAGAAATCCTCCTTTAAAAAAAAACCTCAACTTATAGCTACGTATAATAGCAAAAAAAAAAAAATCTCCACATTAGCCATGTCTGAAAATGTGTCTTTCTATTTTAAGTTCATTGCTTCTCAGGAAGTGAATGGCAAGTCTTCTCTTCATTTGTTTGGACTTGAAGTGCATCATTGGGCTGATCAGAGTTCTAAAGTCTTTCAAAGTTGTTTTTCACTATAATGATGATATCATTGTATAAATGGTTCTCCTAGTTCTGCTTGCTTTACTCTGCATAAGTTCATAAAGGTTTTCCCAGTTTCCTCTGAAATTGTCTATCTCATCATTTTTATGGCACAATAATATTCCATTACATACATATTCCACAAATTGTTTAGTCATTCCCTACCTGATATATATATATATATATATATATATATATATATATATATATATACATATACATACACACACATTATATATATATATATATATATAGTGAATCTAAGAACTCAGCAAAAGACAGCTAGGGAGTGGCAATTATATACATCAATGAGTTATTTAAATGAAGGCATGACATTCCAATGATTTTCATTTTATTGAAAAAACTGGAAATCACAGAATCTGAGAGGTGGAAGAGATCTCAGTGGCCACTTAATCTAACCCATACACCAAAGAAATCCCTACTATACCATACTAAACAAGTGGTCTGGTCATTCCACTTTTGATAGGGCAGCTAGGGGGCGTAGTGGATAGAGCGCTGACCCTGTAGTCAGGAGGACCTGAGTTCAAATCCACCCTCAGACACATAACACTTACTAGCTGTGTGACCCTGGGCAAGTCACTTAACCCCTTTGCCTAGCCAACAAACAAACAAATAAATAAATAAATGATCATTCCACTTTTGAAGTCTAGGCAAACATTATGAAAAGAATGTTTTCTCTATGTGTCAGGGCAATTATATGTCTAAAAATAATATATCATGTATTATTATATGTTATATTATAATTGTATATTATATTATATTATAATTATATTATAATAATTATTGTATTATATTATATATTATATTATAATTATATTATAATGTATATACACACATGCACACATACACACTCACATACATGGATAGGGACTGAACCTGCTCTTTCACTGATATCAGAACTTCTGTTTGAAAAACTTAAAGATACAAGTCAATGCCTTCTCTGTAACTTACTGTGTATAGATTGATAAACACCCAGCCCACAGCACTCCCAAGTGCAGGCTGAAACAGATTAAAATGTGATTGGGAAATATTTAACAAAAATAAAAATGCAATAAAACAGATTCTGTTCATCCGGTTTCCTAAGTCAATATGTGGACTGCAGGACTCTTTATGCATAATTTAGTGGCCCCATTTATATTTGAGTTTGATTCCACTGGCCTAGGGCACCAAGAGGTTAAATGACTCGCCCGGGGTCACAGCCAGTATTTGTCAGAGGCAGCAATTGAACTCAGGCCTTCATGGCTTCCTGGCTTCTAGACTTGTTCTCTGTTATACCATGCTGTCAATTATGTGTGTGTGTATGGATTTGTGTACACATATACATACACACGTATGTATTCCAAATAAATATGCATGTTCCAAGAGTTCAGCTTACAAAATTCCTCCTTCTTTTTCTGCAGTGATCATTTACTGAATTCCTTAAGCAATCAGACTCTCATAAAGCTCTCATAAAGCAGAATTTTAAGATTATACTCAGGAGCACAGATTGAGTGGTTGTTACCTTCTGAATTTCCATTGGACAGAAACTCACCCTTCAGTCTTCTCCTTACCTTCTGACTTGCTCAAGCTATGTAGTACTCTTTAATAATCAGCAATCAGATTTCTTTAAAAAGAAAAAAAAAGATACTCGCAAGATTATCTTTTTTTTTTTAACTGCTGATTAAAGACCATTAGTTGCTGATATGAAGAGCAGTGCAGATTACTTGGCAACAAACATCTTTATTCATGAACCTCTTTTGAAATTCAGACTTGCGTGTGTTTCATTTCCCTTCTACACTACTGAAGTTTCTGAAGGAGAATGAACATGCCGATCTTCAATCCTTTGGAAGAACTTACATAGTATAGTTTAAAAGTGATTGCCCATGGAGGAGTCCTTGGGCAGTGAAAAGCCTTCATCAATGGTCACTTCCAACTCTCACTATTTGGGAAGCAAAAGAATGCTGTGAACAACACCTCCCTCACCTAAAAGTCACATCATTTGCCAGGACATGATGAAAAAAAACCTGCTCATTTTTAGAGTTCTGAGAGTGTTCATCACTGGCAGTTTGTAACAAATGAGGGGAAAAAAACCCTTTGTTGTTGTTTTTTCAGAGAGTTAGAAAGTGTTATTTTTTCCCTACCCTAATTCTTTCATTTTAAAAATTCAAAGCATGCTTCAGTTTTTCTAAGTCCTCTTTTGCTTTTGCTCTTCAGAAAATCTCAAGGCTGCTTAGGATTACATGATGAAGAGTTAGCACCTCATGCCTTCAGAGCTAAGTCACTTTTCTGTACTGTTTAAACAATATCTAGGCAAAGTCTCTACATGTATGTTTTCAAATAAGACTAATGTGTTGGTTTTTCTTAACTATACTTACTACAAAGGGAAGCTTTTTTTGGGGGGGTAATTAGTTGGTAGTTATAGAAATGCAAAGAAAAAACTAAAGAACATTAATGAAATATTTTTAAATGAACAGAAGAAAACAGTTCACAAGGAAATAGGGCAGTTTTAAGACTAAGTTGTTATATTTGATACATGTATTTTTGAAAGCTTGTACCAGTCAGGTGGCTCTGGGCAACTAGGTGGTGCAGTGGATAGAATGCTAGGCCTAGAGTCAGGAAGGCTCATCTTTCTGAGTTCAAATCTGGCCTCAGACACTAGCTGTATGCCCCTAGGCAATTCATTTCACTCTGTTTGCCTCAGTTTCCTCATCTGTAAAATGAGCTGGAGAAGAAAATGGCAAACCGTTCCAGTTTCTTTGCCAAGAACACTCCAAATGGGGTGACAACTGAACAACAATACAAGTTTACAGTTCACACAATTTTTATTCTTTATATATGGAAATATTTATGTGTACTGATAATTAAATTTACAATGCAAAATATTTTTAAAGAGTATAAAGAAAGTTTAAAGAAAATAAAATCTGAATCGTAAAATGTAGCTGATAACACATCCCTTTGGCTTGTGAGGAGCAGCTGATATGTATGTGACACACATTCTAAATATACAAAGAATAGCATTGAAATTGTTACTAGGTTAGTACTAACAAGAACAGGGCCTTGTTAAATACAGTTGTTATAGATATTGGTAATTTCTGATTCAGTTTATCCAACATCCTTATGGCTTAGAGTCCTACCCACTTGGGTCTTGGTAGCAAACTCTTTAATCTGATATTTGAGTACCACAAATTACTTTTGATTTACCCTTCATAATATAAATGCAAGTCAAGTCAACAAGCATTTATTAAGCATATGCTGTACCTCAGGCTCTATACTAAGCACTGGGGATAAAAATGCAAGCAGAGAAAACAGCCCTTACTACCAAGGAGCTTACATTCTACCAGGAAAGGCAACCCATAAAATCTGAAAGGGGTGGAAGGAGAAGGCCCCTGTGCTTAGGGCCATAGTAGAGGAAGTCTGGAGAATCAGATGTGGATCCTGCAGAGGAATGAAAACTGCCTGGCCTGGAAACGTTTCTTAAAATGGAGTTTCTAGGAAAAACCAACCAGTCAGAGCAAGGGGCTGCAGTGATGACATGGGCTTCCAAGATGAGGCGATCACAGGGGCACAGTGAAATTTCCAGGGTGAGAAGTCTGTGTGGCATGGTAGAACAAGGCTGGACACTCCATATAATTGGTTTCCTTTGTAATCCTATGTAGCTTATTTTGTATATTTAACATATTATTCTAAGAAGGGGTCTATGAGCTTCACCACACTGTTAAAGGGGTCCATGACACAAAAAGAAGCTTAAGAGCCCCTATTCAAGACCTATTCTTTGTCTTCATCGTGGCCTTCAGGACCTCTAGTCTTCCTCATTTTTTGGCCTCACTTTTCCCCGTTCAAGGTCTCAATTGTGTAGTTGGCCAGTTTAAATATCTACTATATTTTACCCTTGGATCCTTTGAGTTTTTTGTCCTACCATTGTTCATGCCTTGCCAAACATCATATTACTCCCATTTACTCTTACTCCTGTGTAGTTAAATGTTGTTGGGAAAAGTCATGCAACCATGACAGTGGAGTCACTAAAAATTATGTTAGTCTCAATGAGATCCTAACTACTGCATGGCTGCCCTTTTCTCCATCTCTAAAACAGCATCACATGTCCCAGAGAAACTTTCCAAACCTTCTCTCTCCTCAAGCTTTTTATGCCATCATAATTCCCTGTCTCTCAGAAGAGCTCTACTTTCACTTTAATAAGAAAATAGAGGCTATCTTCTGAGTTCCCTCTACTCTGCATATCGGAACCCCACTGCATGTTCACTCATACTCTGACCTTCTGTCCCAGTCTCTGAGCAAGAAGCCAATCTCTCTATTTGAGCCCCAGATCCCATCTCCTCCTTTGTGAACTTGCTACTTCTATCAATCTCTCTGTATCTGTCTCAGTTTCTCTGTTCCTCTCTGTTGCTTCTTCCATTTTTAATTTATCCTTAAAAAAAAAAACTTCCCTGACCCTGCCATGCCCTTAAGATATCATCCTATATCTCCTCTTCCTTTCCAAGATAAAGCCATCTATCTACACTTACTATCCCCTCTTGCTCACTGCCTCCTCACATTTCACTCCTCACAATCTGGCTTCCTACCCACTATCCTAATGACAAATCAAGCTCATGAGTCTGTAGTCTGAAGAATCTATCCTCTTACCCTTTTAAAAACCAGGGCAATGTTTGCCCATTGTCAATTCAAATGCAGCTCTACCAATCCTCTAGTCATATGTGCAAGTTCTTTCAGTATCCTTGTTAATTCATCAGGACCAGGTGATTTGAGTTCATTTACAGCTGGTCTGTGCACTGCTACTGTCTACTCACTTGTTTCAGGTTTCAGTTTCCTCTTAACCATTTTGGGTCCATCCTTTCCAATCTGAAGAAATGTTGGAGCTAGTCAGATTTTATGCTTCTTGAAAACTGAAAACACATCTTCTTTTATCTTTTGTATCTCAGCCTAGTGTCTGCAACAGTTTATTATACGTACTAAGTGTGCTATCCACATCCAAAGAAAGAGCTATGGAGTTTGAATGCAGATTGAAGCATACTATTTGCTCTTTTTTTTCTTGTTTTGTTTTCTTTCCTCTTTCATGTGGTTCCTCTTATTGGTTCTAATTCTTTCTTATAATATCACTAATGTGAAAATATGTTTAATAGGAATGTATATGTATAGCCTATATCAGATTGTGGGCTGACAGGGAGGGAGGGGGAGAAAAATTTAAAACTCAAAAGCTTATGGAAGTGATTGTTGATAAATCAAAATAAATTAACACAATAAAATAAAATAAAATGAAGGAGAAAAAAAAAGAAAGAAAAATGCTATCCACTTCCAGAAAGAGAACTGATGAACAATTCACAATGAAGCATATTTTTTTCACTTTTTAATTTTTTTTGCTTTTTTTGTAATGTGGCTAATATAAAAATATATTTTGCATGATTTCACACATATAATTGATATCATATTGCATGCCTTCCCAATGGATTGGGGAAGGGCTTGAGGGAGGGAGAGAATTTCCTTTGAGGCTTTTCTTGTACCTGTCTTCACACTGTTGTCTTCTATTAAGTTGATGTCTTGATTTTCCCTGTCACCATGGTTGATTTTTATGGTCAGGTTCTTTTTTTGGTGTTGTTTTCTCATTTTTCCAGCCTGTCCCTTGACTTTGAACTTTATGTTAAGTTCTGTGAGCTCTGCTCATATGGATGAGTGGGTACTGCCCCAAACTTCATACTTTTTTGGAGCTGCGGTTTTCAGAACTGGGGGCCTGTAAGTTTTTGGTGCTTCCAAGGTGGTACATTCCAGGAAGAGATGTGGTCGATGATCTCCTTGTCTTCATTCTAGTATTTACCCAGGAAGGGCCTCCTCTGATCCCTTGAACAGTGACCAGGTCCTTTGCTCCTCTCTGGATGAAAACTCTAGTGCTCCTCCCTGCCCTGGAGCATATCTGGGCTGAGTTCCCAAAGCTAGTATAGTTGCTATAGCTGCCACCTCCAAGGCCCACCACTGCTGTTGCTTCTGCAAGTACTCCCTCCGGGCTAACCCCCCACCCTGGTGTCACAAACCTTTCCTTCCAACTTTCTAAGTTGTCTTAGGTTGGAAAAATGTCACACCCTGACCTTCTGTTGACTATGCTGCTCCAGAATTCAATTTGACGTTATTTTAAAGTTGTTTAGAAGGGAATGTTGGGAGAATTTGGCTAGCTGCCTCTACTCTGCCATCTTGTCTATATAATCTTGCTGTTGCTGTAACTGCTAAGGTCCTAAAAGCTCTCACAGTGATTTAAAAAGAGGGTAGAAGAGAAACTTTCATTCTTTCTTCAAAGACCTTCACCTCTTTGAGCCTTAGTTTTCTCATCTATAAAATAAAAGGATTGCACTAAATTCAGTTCAACTCTAAAAGTATCTGAGGGTCTACTAGTACTAGACCCTTTATATCACAGATATAAAGATAAAAATAAAAAATCTCAGCCCTCAAAGAGCTTACATTCTATAGGAGGTAAAATTATGAACTCTCTCTAAATCCTCTGATTTTGAATTCATCCCAACTAATGTGGAAATGGTAGTGGCTATTCCCAGTGGTATTTGCATTTTAATGGGCCAGCACTAGAAAGTCCTAAAAATCATGAATTTCAGATTTGATTGGGATTCCAGATTATCCCAACCTCTTCAAGCAATAAGAGAAGATATTTTCTGAGTGTTAGGGGCTTCCACTGGCCTCTGAAATCAAACCAACTAGGTGATGGCCCACTGTATTTATGTGTAATTCTACTCCCCTTCATGGAGACCACTGACTCAAACCGGGTCCAAATCAATGGCAGCAGGCATAGTGGCTGCCTGCTCTCTCTTTGGTCTTATTGTAGTTGAGGGGGTGATTTATTTCATTTCCTATTTCTTGTGCAAGGATGCCCAAGTCACAAACTCCCCATGGTCAGTTCTGTCACTAATTAACACCCCTGTTGGAACTCAGACACAAAGGACTGAATAGCACAAGGAGAAAAGCCTCACCCTCCTGAGTGGTCCTTTTACAGAAATGTTGACACATCCTGGGGAGTAAGATAAAAGAGATTTGGAATAGAACTCTTTAAGCCATGTCCCTCTGCTGGAGATTAATAGGGTAAGTATTTAAATTCACTGGAATTTTTTTTAGCCTATCTAGAAAGCTGGGTATGGAATGTAACATGAACTTACAGATACAATTCCAAGGACAGCCTGTCTGCTCAAGTGTCATGCTTTTGATTTACAGTTGCAGTAGCAGGAGCTGCATGAATTTCAAATGATGTGATCATATTCTATCAATTCCTTGGGCTCCAGCAAGAGTGAATCCTGGGTAGAGCATTTGCAGTGTCTTACAATGATGAATACACCAGGTTGTGAGAGATGTTGAGTGTCACACTAAGGTCTTCTGACCTGTCATCCTGCCCTCAATCAACTATAATCACCTCTACCATGGTAAGTGTTCATTTGGTTTCAGGTAATAACTAGAGATATTTGCAGCTGGGAACCAGAAACCAGAGGCAAAACGTACCCAGCCTCTTACATATGTCTAAAAAGTTTCTAATATAGAGCATTATTTAAAAGCAAACTTTGGGGCTATTTACTCTGTGCCGAATTTCAGTAAATAAGGCCTCTATTCAAACACAGAATTTCATATTAATGTTCTCTCATTCTGTCCTACTTAATAGTTAATTTTGTTCTGTACCTCAGCTCATGCTGTTTTAAAGCTATTTGCTTTCCACAGATACTCAAGATATCCTCCTTCTTAGCCTACCTCCACCTGCAGCTTATCTTACCTGTAGGCTCAGCCCTGCCCCAGGCTCAAAGAACAATTCTAGCCTCCCAACCTAGAATTGCTGATTATTTAGCCCTACCCTGGTTTGATGCTTCGCTCTCCAGATCTTCTTAGCGTGCCTTTGACCCCCTTTTGACAAAAAGCCCCATCTTTGGTAGCCACTTACTGGAGGTCTAAAATGGGACCAGTCTTCTTTCCAGTGACTCAGTTCTTGAGATAGCTGTTACACAGAAGGAAAAAGCATTAAATTTGGAGTCAAAGAACTTGGCTTCAAAGCCTGCCTCTGACCTTGGGAAAGTCACTTTATCTTTCTGAGCCTTAGATTTCTCACCTATAAAATTGGGACAGGGTGCCTCTAAAGTCCCTTCCAGCTCTAACTCTGTTCTGTCACTTGTGCATTCTAATTTCTGTGTGCTTCCAGCTCCCCATTGGTTTCCAGCCTGAAACCAACCTCTTGTGACAATGTTTCGCGTTAGAGGCTGAACTAAACTGTTTATACATATCCTGGTACTAGCTACAAACTATGGTTGGGTATGAAGGTAGTTTGGGGTTCAGTATGGCTTCTTAGTTGTCCAGCATTTCATAGCCTAATTATAGAAAAGGTGGCATTCTCCTAAGATCACATGGTCCATACATTTAACCAAGATTGCACTGTTGTAGTTCACTCATTTTAGTCATGTCTAACTCTTCGTGACCCCGTTTGGGGTTTTCTTGGCAAAGATACTGGAGTAGGCTAAGTAATTTGCCCAGAGTCACATAGCTAGTAAGGGTCTGACGCTAGATTTGAACTCAGGAAGATGAGTCTTCCTGACTCAAAGTCCTTCACTTTATCCACTATGCCATCTGGTTGCCTCTCAGATTACACTAATACATCTCAGAGATGGAAATCAACACCATTTTAAAGTCTCCAGGGATGGAACTTCCCTGCCCTGGAGCAAATTCATTATACCTCCAATGAAATGAGCAAGTATGATTGAGATACACCCTGAGCTTGAATTCCCTCTCAGAAATTTATCAAATTTGGGGCAGCTAGGTGGCGCAGTGGATAGAGTTCTGGCCTTGGAGTCAGGAGGACCTGAGTTCAAATCCAGCCTCAGACACTTGACACTTACTAGCTGTGTGACCCTGGCAAGTCACTTAACCCCAATTGCCTCACCAAAAAGCAAAAAAAAAAAAAATTATCAAATTTATGACCCTAGGCAAGTCATTTAGGTTGCCTGACCCTTAGTTTCCTCTTGTAAATGATGAAGTTGGACCAGGTATGGGGAACCTGTGGCCTCGAACCACATGTGACCCTCTAGGCCACGGGTTCCCTACCCCTAAGTTGGACCAAAGGACCTCAAAAGTACCTTCCTGGGGGCAGCTAGGCAGCGCAGTGGATAGAGCTCTGGCCCTGGAGTCAGGAGGACCTGAGTTCAAATCCGGCCTCAGACATTTGACACTTACTAGCTGTGTGACCCTGGGCAAGTCACTTAATCCTGATTGCCTCACCAAAAAAAACGCAAAAAAAAAAGTGCCTTCTTGCTCTAAATTTATATTGCTATGATTGCTTTGGTTCAATCAGTTCAGTGTTTAGTGAGCATTTACAAGTCAGTTGAACAAACATTTATTAAACACCTATTGTATTCAAGGAAAGCACCTTGTTAAGCACTGGAGACCAAAACAATGTAATAATCCCTGCTCTTTAGTAGTACATCCTCTACTATATGTACAAGGCACTATTTTAAGAATTATGGGAGGTATCTAAGAAACCGCCTTCAAGGAATTTACTGTCTACTGCAGAAGGTGGATTTTCCCCTCCACAGGACTGTCCCCTATCCCCAAGGAGTCTCTAGCTTTATAATCGAAGCCTAGGCCCTATTCCCCCTTTATTGAAGCAGAGTGCACTGTGAAAAAGGAAGTTCTGAGAGCTTGTATCTGGGCTCAGATATTATGAGGGATGCAATAAGATGGATAGGTCAAATGGAGAAAAATACAGACAGTACAGATGTATAAGGGCTAGTAGTAGAGAGATGATGGAAAGCTGAAGTGGTCAGGGAAGGATTGCAGGAGGAGGCAGGATGTGAACTTTGTCTTGAAGAATGAGAAGACTTCAGGTAATGAATGGTTGGAGCACAATTGCCTGATGCTTCCCCAGCTCACCAGGTAGAGCTATTGCTGCTCACTATGTCTCAAGGTCAAGGTGCTGTAGTATACAAGATTATGTTGTTGTATAAATAGAAGAATTCACCTTCTAGCACATCCTTGAAAGCAAAGGAGTGCAGCTAACTTGCTTTTGCCCTGTAAGGGAAGAGGAAGAATTTCCAAGAGGAAAGTTGAGCTAAATGTGTATGGGAACGGATAGTCTCCAATCAGCTCAAATAAGCTTTGAGATAGCTGCTATCTCTCTGGAAAGAGGTGGGCCAGTTTATCATTATTCATCTTTTCTGCTAATTTGCACAGCACTTCATGGCATATCGCCAGTTAAATGAAATAAGAACTCATCAGACCCCTGAGCTAGTATAAATATCACTTTACAATTGCTAGAGAAGATGGAGGGGATAAATGGACCAAAATGTTCAACAAAGGCATTGGTTCATTCATTCATTCACTTACATATGTATGGAGTTCATTAGCCTGATTTTTAAAAAAATGATGTTTTTAAAAATACATTAAGTTTATGCAATTAGGAGATAAAGACTTTTTTTTCTTTTTTAGAAACATTTTTGTTGCCTTTTGATTTCACAACACTATTATTTCACCTTAAATTGCCCCCATATTGAACCCTCTCTTATAACAACAACAAAAAATTTCAAATAAAACCAAGCATTGCGGCAACGTATACCAACGTATACCAAGGCACCGTCTCCCTCACAGGTACATGTGATTAGCAAAAAACAGGAAGATCAGCTTTGCACAGGCTCCGTTAGTCTTTCATGCCCTGGATTCTTTATATTTGTTCTTTTTTTTTTTTTTAGACTAGACCTATGATTTCATCGGCGTAGGGACCTCTGGGTGATGATCCCTCTTTACCGTATTAACACCTGATCTGCAACTTATGCTTTCAGAGAGTTAACTGGGGCACTGAGAGACAGTCAGTATGTGTCAAAAGCTAAACTAGAATCCAAGTCTTTCTGACTCTTCAGGCCCGTTCTTTTACCCACATGTCACAATGCCTCTCCCATTCCTAATAGTACCATAATGTTCCATAACTAATTCCCACAGCTTATTCTCCTATCAATGAGCAACCATTTTTAAAAAATGCTTTTCTCCCTCATAGTTTTTACCTTTGAAAAAGGAGAAGCAAAATTACATAGTGAATAAAAGAATGGGCCTCAGAATCAGGAAGAGTTGGATTCCAATCTGCCCTCTGACACCTACTGGTTGTGTGACCCTAAGGAAGTTACTTAACCTCAGCGACCCCAAGAAAATCTCCAAGATTGCATAAGTTTCAGAATAGTTGAAGATTTTGCATTGGTAAAATTTCTTTCCTGCAAACTACCTATACTAATAAAGTCACAAATTCAGACTAGCCCCATTCTCCTAAAATAGGCCTGCACAACGTGTAGCCTGCCAAAAGATTTTGGGCGACCCACGAAAAATGTAAGGGAAAATATCCTCTACGTTTTTCGAGGGCTGCCCAACATCCTTTGACATGCCTACAGTCCCACGGCTGCAGGTTTTGCAGGTCTGCCCTAAAACAAAACAAAAACCAAGTAACCCCAAAATACCTTTTTAAAAAGAGGGGTAAAGTTGTTTATTCAAAGAGTCTGTACTGTCCCTTCCTTTTTCTTTTTCCAGTATAGACACATGCACCTGATCTTTTAGGGCTTTTAGTGAGGGTTCATAACATTCTCATCAGTCCTGCAGATAGGCCGTATTTCCCAATGCATTTCTTTCTCCAAAAAGAGAGGGAAAAACAAGCGCTGAATTACCCTTGTGTGGCTTTTATGTAATGGAGAATCAAACCATTGGTGGTCTTGCTCAAAAATTGTAATACGCTAGGGTGGAACTCACTTGGGTGATGCTTTGAGCGCTGAGCTTTTACAAATATGGAGCAATTTGTTGATCCAAAGAATCTCCTGAGGTGAATGCCTTTAAAGATGATTATTCTTCTGGCAATACCTGCAGCTGTCACTCATCTGAGCACTGACATGAGATCAAAGTCCTGTTTCCTCCAAGATTAATAATTTTCTTCTTTATCGGGATCAAAGCCCTCTGACAGGGCAAAACTTCCTTTTCAGTTAAACTTACTGTATGTTTAGAAGATGGTGACTTGAGATTCTGCTCAATATTGGTAAATATTGACTAGAAAGGTCATTGCATGCCCAAGGGAAAGGGGTTATCTTAGTAAAATCCTTATATGCAGATTTCTAACAACACCCCCACTTACAGGGAAAATGAAAAGAAAAACACTGGTCTGAGAACTGAGAGGGAAATTAGTCCAAAATGTCTTCATTTTCCTTTCCTCCTACCCCCATTAAAATATTGAGAAAATGTCCCTGTTCCTAATATATATTATATTGTATTATATTATATTATGTTATATCATAGTAACATATATTATATATAATATGTAGATAGAGTAAGTCTACAATCCATATAAAATCTTAAACTATTATAAAATACAGTGAAGTAAAACTGGGGTCAAATATATTTCTTAAAGATCAGTAGGTTACTTCCTTCAGCTGCTTTTTCAAACATCATTGTTTAATACTACACACACACACACACACACACACACACACACACACACATCTATCCTAACCTTATATAGTATACATGATAAATATGTTTCCAAACCACAGTTCAAATATTCACAATCTCAATGGAGTAAACACACTTTGTCCACATGTAAAGCCTTTCTAATTAAGATAAAAAGAAATCCCGGTTTAAGAATTTTGTATATTTGTAACAGGATCATAAATCAAAGTCAGTAGGTTACCCTTTCCTTCCAGCCCTTTGGTGAAGGATTTTTTTTTTAATCACGAAGAATAGGGCTATGGTGCGTGTGGACTTACATCCTGTTCATAGCAGATTGCCAAGTGAAGCAGTAAGAATAAGGATGATTTTATTTTTTTCTTAATAAACTACCTATATGGCTGATAGTATAAGAACAGACTTGTGAGTAGATGGAATTGTCTTCTGTTTATGACAGTCTCTGAAAATCTCTACATGCCTGAAAATATTTCTTCTACCATTCTGCTGAAAATGTCTACAATTGAAGTCATTAATCGGTCATACAACAAATAGCCATAGTTCCCATTTATACAGTGCTTTAAGCTTTACAAAGGAATATACGTATCTTATAGGGGATGGCATGTTATGATGAAAATTATATTAGTTGCAGAGTTAATTGTTGCAAATGTACAATAAACATTTACTGAATGACTGCTGTGTTCCAGGTACTGTGCTAAGTGCTAGGGATACAAATAAGAAAAGGAAAGACAGCCCCTGCCTCAAAGAACTTGCAATCAAATGTGGGAAGCTAGAGGGATGGGGCAAGAGAAGGTACCCATTGTGGGGCCACAATGACGATAGAATAGAATCCAAGAATGCAGTGGATAGGAAACGAAGAAGGTTTCTTTCTATGGAGGCTTTGGAAGATTTTTGCTCTGGTCTCCAACTGGAGGGGCAGAGGCTACTGAGGGTACTATTGAGGTATGAGTCATCAAGGACCTGGGTTCTAATCCCTACTCTCATATTTAATGCCGGCGTAATCTTGAACAAGTAATTTAATGTCCCTGGGAGTAGGGAGGTGGTGCAGTGGATAAAGCACTGATCTGGGGTCAGGAAGACATCTTCCTGAGTTAAAATCTGGCCCCAGACTACCCTAGGCAAGTCACTTAATCCGTTTGCCTCAGTTTCTTCATCTGTAAAATGAGCTGGAGAAGGAAATGGCAGACCATTCCAGTATCTTTGCCAAGAAAACCTCAAATGGGATCACAAAAGTCAGACACAGCTCAAAAACAGCTGAACAGCAACAAGGCCTTGGTTTCCTCGAGTGTAAAAAAAAGAGGTCCTATGAAGTCCCTTTCAGGCCTATGATCCCATTAGATAGTGATAACCCTGTAAGGGTAGGCACTATTGTAATTCCAATTTTAGGCATAAAGTAACTATTCTGGGAAGTTCAGCTATTTAGCCAGAATTATTCAGTAAGTGTAAGAAGCAGGATTTGAACCCATGATTTCCTGACATCAAATTCAGCATGATATCCGCACAATGAAACCTTAAAAGAATGGGAGTGGGAGAAGAAGGGTAATTAACTCCAAAGGCATTAGCAGGATTTATCAGGTTGACATTAGAGGCAGATAGAATGCTGAACTTGAAATTGGAAGATGTGAGGTTGAATCTTGCTTCAGACACTTACTAACTGTTTAACCCTGTGCAAGTCACTTAAACTCTGTTGCCTCAGTTTCTTCCTCTGTGATATGGGGATGATCATGGCACCTACCTCATAAGATTGTTGTGAGGTTCAAATGAGATAATATATATAAAGTGTTTGTCAAACCTTTAAGTAGCTATATAAAGTATTATTATTTGTTAGGTAACACCTTAGGCCCTGAAGCTGAGAGGTTAGGCCACTGAAGAATTGATATAGACATGAGTAAATGGCTCAGAAGTTACCCTTGGAATGCTCCAGTGACTCCAGTGGTTGTAGGAAACAGATGAAGATAGCAGACACTAATTGCAATAGTATTTCTACAAAGATATTTATGGATGCCAGATAATGAGAACAGTTGTAATACATTTTATGTCAGTCCAACCTACTGGGGTGGAAAGCAGAAGATGGATTGATGAGAGTGGCCCAAGAAGCATAGGGGTGCATACAAAGTGGGCCTGGTTTGCCCTTATGCCCTAATGTCTCAAAAATGGTATTTTGTTTCTCACTTTTTTTTGAATTTTTTAAATTAACATTTGGTAATTTTTAAATGAAATTGTTTTAGTTTTCTGTGAATAAAAATATTGTCTTTATAAGTGAGTAATAAATATGTATTTGCCTTAAAATACCTTTAGTGAACTCTGGGAAGAGAGGTGCAGTTATGGCAACTGTGTCATATGGTCCTGGGTCTTTATTGTACATGTTCTTTGGCCCTCCTGTGACTTTATAATGATGAACAGGGATGTTGATCAGTCTATTGGCCTAGAGTCAAGACACATTTTGCTCCAAAGTCTATGCACTTTTTGGCATGCAACAGGAGTGGAGGGGTAAGGTCACAAAGATCAACTTCATCCAAAGTTTAGGCAGCAAACAAAAGGAGACAAATCTGACTTTACAGATATCACTGAGACTTGGTGGGATAAAACCCTTGATTGGACCATGGTTCTGGAAAGGAATAACTTACTCAAGTATCTTTACAAGTCTCCTAATATCAAACCAACCCTGAATTCCTAATATATATTCAACCTGGTTTTAACGTATGATCTTTGTGTTATGTTGCTATAGCCTCTTTCCTAATATATTTTAAAATTTGCATTGATGTTCTTTAGAGACATTAGTCTATAGTTTTCTTTTTCTGTTTTGACTCTCCCTGGTTTAGGTATCAAGACCTTGTTTGTATCATAGAAAGTATGTTTTATTATATGTTACATAAAACAAGATAGTCAAAATGAAGGATGAGTAGTACTGTATATTAAGAAAGTATACTTGTAAGGAAATCCAGGAACCAGAGGAGGGAAACATGATGTAAAGCATTTGGGTAAAAATCAATGGAGGAAGAAATAAAAGATTTTGTCCTTGATATAGACTAGTGGTGTCAAACTCAGATAGGATCAAGGATCACTAAACTGTACATGAGGATCTCCATGGGCCACATATTGATTTAGAAAACCCTATATTAATATTAAATTCTCCAAGGGAAGTCATACCAGGAAAAATGGGAAATAATCAAGACTAAAATTCTCAGAACAAAGGAAACAATTCCAATGCACAGGAAAGAAAATGTATTTTTTCTGAAGAGGCCTGAAAACACAGGGAACTCAATTTAGATTTTTAAAAGAAATGTACAAAATATGGAACATGCTAGGAAAAAGAGAAAGAAAATAAGATGCCATCCTGTAAAATGTGTCAGGAGTGCTCAAGTTCAGAATGAGCCAAAGCTGGCTAGGGAAGCAAAGGACTGATGTCATTGGAATGGAGAACTCCCGGATGAGGAAATTCCTTCCACTATTATAGCATCTGCGACTTCTAGTTACAGTCAATTAGAGTGCTGAAAGTTTAAATTAATTGCCCAGGGTCCTAGAGGTAGTGTGTGTCAGAAGCAGAATTTGAACCAAGGTCTTCCTCATTCTGAGGCCGGTTTTTTTTTTTAATCTACTACATGAAATTTCCTTTCAGGTGAGGAAAATTAAGATAACAAAAAGGATTGGGAGTGGGGTGGTATTATATTGGAGAAAGCGGTCGGACCCGTGCTTGGGATGGAAGGAAGGGAGAAGACAGGGCTATTCACCCTACTGTGGGCTACAACACCCAGAGCTATGTTGTCTAAGGCCAGGATGAAGAAGGAGATCAGTGCTTCCTATCTTGGCACAGAGGTAGCAAAGTCAATATAAAGTACTGTGATAACTAGGTCTTAAGCGGCTGTAGGATGCACCAGATTAGAGAAAGACAAGACGGTGAGTAGCAAGAGAACATAAGGTCAAGTAGAGTACAATGTCTGAGCATGGAGGCATGATGAGGAGGCTGTTCATTTAGGGGTGAGCATCCAAGGATGTCTCTGGAAAGCAAATACAAGACTAAGAGATGGAGACCTATGACAATGGAGAAAGGACAGGAAGTTGACGTTGAAGCCCATTTCAAAATCTAGGTTGGGGAGATCTGCCAAGGTCCAGATAGCCGGTATGTGTCATTAAGAAAATATGGCAGTTGGTGTCAGAGGTCCAAACCTAGGAAAAGAAGGCTAGTGGGACAGGAATAAAGGACAAGCCATAGAAGAGCCACAGGATGATGAGGGGTCAAAGAAATGATTCTAATTTCTAGAAGATGGAATTGTCAAAGTAGGAAAAGGAAGCAAAGAAATGCTAACTAGATTCTGAGTCAGAGAAAAAATGTGGTAGCTCTCCCTACATTCTCCCTGTTTATAACCAAGATTAGTTCCAGATTAAGATGTGGGATTAAGCCTACAGATGGAGGTTCCTTCTCTTCGCTTTTCTCTTGTGGGTATCCCCTAAGACTTCTCTTCCTTATGATGATTTTATGAAGAAAACTTTGTCATTTCAAGTAATTAGTTTCCAAAGATAGCTCATAGAAGGAAGAGATGGGCTGACAATTTTCTATCAGATCCTTATGTATTTAATATCAGAAAATAAATAATTCTTAAAAATGAAATATCTAAAGGAACAAGTTGATTAAAATGTGTTGCATGTCTTTATTCCTTTTCCTGAGGAAGGGAAAAAAAAACCTGTATGACTTTGGGTTTCACCACTCATAAATTATCAAGTCATTTCACACTTGTGGAATAAATACCAGCCTAGGACACACACTCACACATCAGCTGAGTCTGAAGAGAGTTAAATTTACAAAACATTAAATCAATAAGCATGTGTAAATGGCTAAACTGCGTGATATCTGATAGGTTAAGTAAGGCAGCAGAATTACTGCTAATCATCTGTTTTTCAACTTTTCCATAAGTTTTTCTCTTTTTTCCTCTAATTTTCTAGTTTCCAGAAACCTAGGTGACGGTCTTTTGTCAATCAGTAGAAAAGGATGAGACATACTATGGTATATCAAAGGGCCTAATCTTTCTTTGTCCAGTATGCTGTCTTTGCCCTAGCCCTGTCTTCTCCTGCCTACCACTCTATCCTTCTTTCCTTGCCCCTTTTCTGGGATCTTTTATGCTTGGAACCATCTAAGCTAGATATTGCCAGTTTCCTGGCTAATTGGTGCTTCCTTCCCTATGACACTAGAGGTAGGAAGTCAATCAGATATACCTGTGTGGGATCCCACTTTTTCCTATAAAACACTCGCCCTCTTCAGTTTTCCTGAGCTGTATGTAATAATTATAGATCCAGAAAACTCGCTTATGCCACTGGTGAGACTATTTGGTGCTACATTTTACTGAGATTACCTTTAGTCTTTTTTAAAAAACAATTCTTTTTTTGAGATTGGGTCTCCCTATCTCACTCAGGCTTGATGGGTCTAATCCCACTATCCTACATGGGCTGGTTCACCCCCTCCTTAGGCAGTTCAGTATCCCACTCCCTTCTCCCTCTGGCAGGGAGGGGGCTAGGGGGTGTCATTATGTTGGTGCTGAACTTAATATGGACACCCTATCAGTTTTAACTCTACTGCAGTTCAAAACCCTGGAACCCAAGTGATCCATCTCCCTCAGCCTCCCTGGCAGCATGGATTACAGGTATATCTATATTCCTGATCAACCTGTCATTTTACAGAAGAAAGGCAAATGAAAAAGTCCTGAGAGTTTTAGTAAATTAAAAACTCAATGTGAGTCAGCAATATGACAAAAAAACTCATGCAAACTTAGACTCCTTTAGTAGAAGACTAGTGTCCAGAGTAAGAAGGGTGGAGCTGGCCTTCTGTACTCTGCCTTGGCCAGACCCAGTTCTAGAGTGCTAGACCTAGGTCTGAGCACAGAGTTTTAGGAAGGATATAGACAAGCTGGATTGACTTCAGAGGTGGGTGAGAACTCATGAGGGGCCTGGAAAAGTTGCCATAAAGGGATTGGTTGAAAGAACTGAGGCTGTATATTCTGGAGGATCGATCAACAAGCCTTTATTAAGGACCTGCTTAGAGAGGGGAGGATTGATCACCATCTATAAATATTTGAACAATTGTTATATGGCAGAAGGTTTGCTTTGCTAGAACCATGACTTCTGAGGTCCCTTCCTACTCTAAGGCTCTGTGATTACAAAACTTTCTGAGTCACAAGAACCCGAGCTGCAACTTCGTTTTCCAAAGAAATGTAGGGACCCTGGTGGGTTCTTTTAGTGCTGAGATGAGGGCTGAGGACTTCCTACTGTGTACAGCTGCTCAGATCTAGAAAGGCCATTGAAATTCACATAAGTTCTCTGCAGGCACAGGAATTGCTAATGTATTTAGTAATCATCAGAACAATGGTTCATACTTTACTTTCAATGACATCCCAGCACTTCACAAATCAGACTTCACTTGGCCTTCAGGAAAGTTCAGTATTTTTTCTGCCTTTCACATGTTGTTGCATGAGTGTCTGAGAACAAATTCATGTTTGATCATTTATAATAAGTGAAGAAGAATTTTTTAAAAAAGCATATTGACTGAACTTATCATCAGTAATTCTCTGAGTAAAGAGGTAGCTGGCATCCTGGAATCATTGTACACATTCTCTTAAGATGGAGCCCAGGCCAACTTTTTTTTTCTCTAAATTTGTGCATCTCATGTTTATTTTGAGCTACTTCAATTCTACTTTGGTCACACAGCATAGCACCTTCCTTGATGAGGGCATACCATGCTGGTCCTCTGCTAGTCTCTCCCACATCACACAATCAATTCCAAAGTTCTTAAGAGACCTTGAGAGTATCCCTGTATCTCTTCTTCTAACCACCATGTGAGCACTTGCCTTGTGTGAGTTCTCCATAAAATAGTCTTTTATACAAGTGTACATTTGGCATTTGAACAATGTGGTCAGCCCATTAGAGTTGCACTCTCTGCTAGGCAGTTTAGTTCAAGAAAGGACCTCAGTGTCTGGTACCTTATCCTGCCAGGTAATCTTCAGAATCTTCCTAAGATAATTCAAATGGAAGCAGTTCAGTTTCTGGCATGGCACTGGTATACTGCCCAGGTTTCACAGCCAAACAACAATGAGGCCAGCACAATGGCTCTGTAGACCTTCAGTTTGGTAGTCAGTCTAATACCTCTTCTCTCCTACATTTTCCTTTGGAGCTCCCAAACATTGAACCAGCTCTGATAATTCCTGCATCAACCTCATTGTCCATGTGTATATCCCTGGAAAATATACTGCCAAGGTAAGTGAACTTATCCACAGTATTCAAAACTTCTCCATGTGATGCAACTGGTGGTTCCACATATGGATAGTGTGGCACTGGTTGGTGGAGCACCTGAGTTTTCTTCTAGCCCCTCAGAAGGGCTCCATGCTATACCAATCAGGGATGCCAAGTTCCATTCCATCTAACAAAATAGATTTCCAACCCAAGTTTACATTCAGACAATGATGTGACATTGCCCCTTAATGTCCATGTTAGAAGGAAACAGATACAAATTCACCATGTCATTGGAGTTACAACATCCTCAGTGTATATTCTTCTAAACTATAATTATACAGGACTGCTGTTTCTACTGAACTGAAGTTATTACTGATGAGTTTTTATGTTCCTGCTTTCCATGTGGATTAAGATTATGTCTTTTGGTGTCATTCAGTTGTCTCATCCATGTCTACTCTTCGTGACCCCATTTGGGGTTTTCTGGGCAAAGATACTAGAATGCTTTGCCATTTCCTTCTCCAGCTCATTTTACAGATGAGGAAACCAAGGCAAACAGGGTTAAGTGACTTCCCCAGGGTCATGCTGCTAGTAAGCGTCTAATGTCAGATTTGAACTCAGGAAGATCACTCTTCCTGACTTCTAGGCTTAGTACTCAATCCACTGTGCTACCTAGCTGCCCTAAGATTATATCATTTGTTCTTTAGTCATTTGTAATCATGTCTGACTCTTCATGACTCCATTTGGGGTTTTCTTGGCAAAGAAGGAATTGCCATTTCCTTCTCCAGTTCACTTTACAGATGAGGAAACTGAGGCAAGCAGGGTTAAATGACTTGCCCAGGGTTACACAATGAGTAAGTATCTGAGGCTGTATTTGAACTTAGGTCTTCCTGACCCCAGGTCCAGTGCTCTATCCACTGAGTCACCTAGGTGCTATGTCTACATGACATCGAATCAACAGCTTAATTCAATGATACAAAGATGGAATGTTTTTCAATTATTTTGCTATCTGTGTAGGCACATCCTTAATCCACCTAGGAAGCAGGCAGGAAAGCATCTTAATTGCTGAACACTGGTCTTCCTAGGGTCATAGATTTAGAGACAAAAGGAGTTTTAGAGAAGTTCATCCTGTCCAGGGGTCAGTAGACTACTCCCACTTCATCTCCTACCTGTTTTTGTACTGCCAGCCCAGCAAACTGAGAATTTTTTTTTTGCATTTTTAAATACAACAAAACTTTACTTTAAAAATATTAAAAGAAAAAAGCGGGGCAGCTAGGTGGCACAGTGGATAGAGCACTGGCCCTGAAGTCAGGAGGACCTGAGTTCTAATCTGGCCTCAGACCAAACAGTTGACACTTACTAGCTGTGTGACCCTAAGCAAGTCACTTAACCCCAATTGCCTAAATATATATATATATATATATATATATATATATATATATATATGTATGTATATATATTCTGAGCTGGTGGCCTAAGGGTGGGCTTTATTTAGGCTGTAGTGTACTGACCCTAATAACCCAACCTCCTCAGCTAAATCAATCAAAATGCATTTATTAAGCATTTAATATCTGTTTTCATATTTGCATAGTGACCCTCAGCATGCAAACAAAGGTAAAAACTGTCCTTGCCTTCCAGAGCTCACATTCTAATGGAAGAAGTCACATGTAAATCCGAGACATTAAGAAATTTGCCCAAGATCACATAGAAAGTAAATTGACAGGGTTAGAATTTGAACCCAGAGCCTCTTTCCATTGCATCTCACAAATTCCCCTTTGGGGTTATTGTAGAATCATAAGACTGATTGGAAACACAAGTCATCACTGAGTTCATTCCCTTGTCTACCTCAATCTATAAACACTTATTAAACGCTGAGGGCAAATTCATACATTGAGAAAGGGGATTGGATTTCTTTGCTTTCAATTCTAGTATTATATAATGCTCCTTCTCTTTAATGTGTATTCACAATTGTCCTAGGAGTTATGGGGAGTTTGAGATAGATGCAAGCAGTGGAATGCTGATAAACGTTTAACAGCCAGCTCTCTGGTGGGAAAACATGCATGACACAGTTTTAAGTTTAATCAGTAATATTGATGTTTTCTCTATCACTTTCTCAAGTCTAGCCAATTAATAAAACAATATATCAAGCCTTGATTTATAGCTTTTGTGAATTTCCTAGGTATAAATGGTCACACTGAAAATTCTGGTAGCGTCTGGCTCCAGTACCACCCTGGCTACTTTTCTTTTCACAGAATGCACCAATCCATAACATTTTTATCTTTCTTTTTCTCTTTCTTTTCTTTTCTTCTCTTTTTTTTTGCAGATGGACATCTTATAAAATCATAGGCTGTTAGAGCTTGAAGATTTCTTAGAGGTTGTATCACCCAATTTTCCTTTTCCTGTTACCCCCATTTTATAACTGAAGGAACTCCTTTCTAAAGGAATGAAGAGACTATCCCAGAGTAGAGCTCTTCAGAATGATGAGAAGTAAACAGGGCCAGTTTTATGTGGGGGCAAAGTAGTCACTTGGAGTGTGATTTGGGGGATTCTTGGCAGAGAATACTTGGCCAAAAATATAAATTAACTTCTGCCACCTGTCATTCGTTCACCAGAAATTCATTCCTTCACATCTTGAAGGCTTTTTACCTTTGAAAATCACTAAGGAGGCTGCAAATATCCTGTCTCTTGCCTCTCTCATCTCTAATCATCCTTTATGCTGCTGCCCAATTAATCTTCCTAATGCACTATTCTGACCTTACCACTCATACTCAAAAACCTTCAGTGGCTTCCCATTGCCTACTGATCTAAGCAAGAACTCCTGATTGTGGTATTACAAGATCGTTCACAGTCTTTCTCTAATATTCCTTCCACATGACTTTGTTTCACATGGTCTATTTTCTAGCCAAACTGGATTACTCACCATTCTTATTTCTCACTCTCATCCTTGTTGTTGTTGTTTTTTCAGTCATTCAGTCAGTCAAAGATTAACTGTTTGTGACCTCATAGACCATATCATGCCAGGCCCTCAACCTGATGGGCTCATCTTGCAATGTCATGCATTTTAATACATGGGTTTTTTTTTATTTTTAATAGTATTTTATTTTTTCCAATTACATGTAAATGCAAATATTAACATTCATTTTTTAAATTTTTGACTTTCAATTTTCTCCCTCCCTCCCTCATCTTCCCCCTCCCTAAGACATAAGCAATTTGATATAGATTATGTATGTGCAATTATATAAAACATATATCCATGTTAGTCATGTTGTGAAAGAAGAAACAGACCAAAAGAAAAAATAAAGAATGTAAAAATAGTATGCTTCAGTCTGCATTCAGACTCCATCAGTTCTTTCTCTGGATGTGGACAGTATTTTTCATCATGAATTCTTTGGAATTGTCTTCGATCATTGTATTGCTGAGAATAGCTGTCATTCATAGTTGATCATCTTACAATGTTGCTGTTACTGTGTCCATTGTTCTCCTTATTTTGCTCACTTCACTTTGCATCAATTCATGAAAGTCTTTCCAGGTTTTTCTGAAATCTGCCTGCTTGTCGTTTCTTATAACACAATAGTATTCCCTTACATTCATATACTGCAACTTCCACAGCTTGTTCAGCCATTCCCCAATTGATGGGCATCCTCTATGAGGTTTTGTGTTTGTTTGTTTGCTGGCAAAGATACTGTAGTCGTTTGCCATTTTCTTCTCCAGTAGACCACCTTTGCTCAGAGCTCTCCACTATAATCTGTCTGTCTTGGTTAACTCTGCATACATAGTGTGTGAAGAAATTCTCATCCTACCCTCTTTCATATCCATGCTTTTGTGAATGCCTTCCTATGTGCCTAGAATATAAGCTTTGTGGTTCTAGGGACTGTTTTGTTTTTGTGTTTGAATCTTCCATGCTAATAATAATAAATGGCATTTGTATAGAGCCATAAGGTTTTACAAGATGCTTTCCAAATATTATCTCATTTGATCCCCACATAGGTGCATAGTTGTTATTATATCCCCATTTTACAAATAAGGAAACTGAGACTAAGAGAGGTTAAGTGACTTGCCTAGGGTCCCACAGATCCTAAGTGTCTGAGGCTGGATTTGAACCTGACTCTATGTTCAACTGGCTCTATCCACTGTGTCAGCTAGCTGCCCCATGTAACAAGAGCTTAATCAAATGTATGTGGAATGAATGGCAATCCCTCCCACTACCTGCATTCACCTATTTAAATCCCTCCCTTCCTTGAAGGCTCAACTCAGACTCAGATGCCACCTGGGCCAAGTTGTATTTTATATCCCCGACTGAAAGTGATCTCTCACTCCTCCAATTGCTCATAACACTTTCTTTGAACTTTTGCTTTACCCTTCTCACATTCTGTTTACGCTGTAATTATTTGTGTACCTATCTTATCTCCCCTATTATACTGTAACCTCTTTAAATAGGAACTGTGTCGGTTTTCAGCTCTCTGTTCCTGGTCCTAGCAGCACAGGGCCTTCTACATAGTTAGCACTTAAAAAGTTAACTTGAATTGGGTTGAATTGAGCCTCAGCAGAGATTAGATTCTGGCTAAGAATAAAATTCTTCAAAATGGGGTACAAGTTCTTCCCACATTTTCTTGCACTCAGTCAATACTTGTTAATAGTTTTGAGGGACAGAAGAATTTCACCAAAAGTCAGGAAAATGTTCTTTAGAGTTTCTACACACTATCTGCTTTATAATTTTACTGAGGATTGACCCTGAAAGTAGAGTAGAGATTGTAAGAGAATGTTCTCATACTATTTTTTTCATTGAAAATCAACAAAAATTATGCAGAAAAGATAGATCTGCATTTTCTAAGTCTATTTCAGATGCATTTTTATCTACCCAATTTTAAAATGTTTTCTGAAGACTTTACATTTTCTTTTGGCAAATGGGCTCAAGTGTTCCATGACCTGGCAGGGTAAACCTACTCTGCCATTTACCTGGGTAACTTTAGCCAATCAGCTAATCAATCAGCAAGTAGTTATTAATTGCCTAGGGTGCCCCAGGCACTGTCCTAGGTGCTGGTGATACAAATACAAAGAATGAAACAATTGCTGCACACAAGGAACTTACATTCTAATGGGGGAGGCAACAAGTGCCTGTATGAATATAGGCAATATTATGTCACATGACCTCTCCAATCTCCTTATTTTTAAAGTGAGGAAATTGGAATAGATGACTTCTAAGATCCTTTCCAACTCTAAATCCATGATGCTACAACTCTTCTGAATGGTAAGTTTTTTATTATGTCTAACATAAAATCCTTCTTGATGCCATTTAAGTCCATTTCCTCTTGTTTCCATGTGAATGAAATTAAAGGTCATGGATGGCTCCAAGGATGTAGGACTAGCAGGGCTCCATGCATTTTAAAGTATATAATTATTGTTAGGTGATAATGAAGGTTTCAGATCATCCTATTAGTATTGTCTCCAAATGATTGCCACATCAACTTTTTAGATAATTGAAATATAATGAGACTTGATCTATTTCCCAATGTTTGATATCAAGAGTGCTCCTAGGAATCTTGATGTGCTCTTTTGAGTCAATTAGGTATACTGTGACTGTAATCCTTATGTGGAGATTTGCTTCTGGAAAGACATTATGCACTGATTTGTGTGAAGAACCAAGAAAAAGTTCTCCCAGGAAAAAGTAGTATCAAATCTTATAGTCATAGGGGCTTCTAACAATTATACTCTGAGATCTGATAGTTAATAGACCACCAAGTACCCAAAGTAGTCATCCTCTGGGTTAGACATAGGCATAGGTGTACTGTGGACAAGATTTGAAACTTGCATTAAATATAGAATATGATTATATCTAGTCAATGTCCTCTCTCTCTCTCTCTCTCTCTCCCTCCCCAACCCCTACTTCTGTCATTCAGTCATTAGTCACGTCTGACTTTTGGTGATTCCATGGACATCCATGGGGTTTTCTTGTCAAAGATACTGAGATGATTGGCCATTTTCTTCTCCAATGGATTAGGGATATCTATATCTATACATATCTACACACATATGTATATATGTACTTAAAATACAAGATGTCCCAAAAATCTTTGTGCAGTTTTAAGCTTTAATAGCTTAATAAACTATGTAAAGATTTTTGGATATATATGTGCATGTGTATCTGTATATATTTATAGACATATATACGTATACACAAACACGTGTGTATTTATGTGTGGACTTGAGCTTATATCTTCCTGACTTGAAGACTGACTCTTCACCCACCATACCACCCTGCCCTCTCAAAGTGTATATATGCATTTTTTGGATGACAATAGATGTTACTGTCTTTACACCTCACGAGGCATCATGAGGCAGCTAGATGGAACAGTTGATAGAGCCCTGGGCCTGGAATCAGAAAGACCTGAGTTCAAATCTGGCCTCAGACAATTGCTAGCTGTGGAATAACCTTAGGGACAGCTTTGTCTAAATCCTTCCATTATCTCACAGGAGAAACTTTAATTCTCCCTTTTAGAATGATTTAATGGGTTCAGAAACAAAATTGGGAGACATTATATTTAGAAGAGCATATTCAAATTCCTTTCCTGTTATCTAACCTTCTGTTAAGACATTAGCAGAGGTTGATAAATTAGTTAACAACCATTTATATTCAGTCAAAAGCCATATTTGAGGGGTTTCCTGTATGCCAAGTATCACTGTGAGGGCAGAAGTGTGCCAAATAGCCTCAGCCCTCAAGCTGCTTAGCTTTATATGGAGAGACCAAATAAAATCCCTAGAACAATGAGAAAAGACAATTAAGGGTGAACCTGTGTGATTCTGACTATAAATGGAATGAGTCCAGAGTAGTGAGAGCATAAGCAGGACCTATAGGAGAGATGAGAGAATTCAAGGAAGGAGACAAGTTGGACTCCGGTGGAGTTATCCAAGTGCAAAATGATAAGAAGTTTCCTTACAGTGGTGATAGTGGGAAGGAAAAAAGGACCTATTATGTTCCAAGCATGGTGGTAAGCACTGGGGATACAAAAATTTTTTTAAATGAAATCCCTGTCCAAAAGGAGTTTATATTTTACTGAAGGGAGGGGAGAACATATGCACAGATGAGCAAAGCATATAAAATAAATGCAAAGTAATTTTGCAAGGGTGGGGTGGGTGTTGGAGGAGAAAGTTTGAGAACTTGAAGAAGCAGGAAAAGCCTCTTGTGGAAGGCAACCATTTGATCTGAGCCTTGAAAGGAGAAGGAATTCCTGGAAATGAACATGAGGTGTGACAGCATTCTAGGCACTGGGGGACAGCCTGAGCAAAGATGCAGAGATGAGAGAGGAAACAGCAAGTAAGTCAGTGTGGCTGAAGTGAGAGTACCTACGTGAGAGGGAGAAACCAATATAGAAAATGAGGCTAGAGCCAGACTGGGAAGCATTTTATTTTATTTTATTAAGGCATTTGGGGTTAAGTGACTTGCCCAGGGTCACACAGCTAGTAAGTGTCAAGTGTTTGGTCTGAGACTGGTTTTGAACTCAGGTCCTCCTGACTTCAGGGCCGGTGCTCTATCCGCTGGGCCACCTAGCTGCCCCCATGTGAAGCATTTTAAATATAAAATAGGTGAGTTAGTATCTTATCCCAGAGGTAAGAGATAGCCACAGAAGCTTCTTACTCGGGGAACTTAGACGTCAGACATGTGCTTTAGGGAACATCATTTGGGGAGTTAAGGGGGGGATCATCTACAGTGAGAAGAAACTGGAGTTAAGTTTTACTGAAAGGGGAAAACAGCCGCAATGAGCCCTGGGGTGATAGGGTTTAGGACTGAGAGTCTCAAGGTGCCCTAAAGGGATTGTCTAGACCACTTCGCTCATGTTATGTGAGACAGCTGGGACAAGGAGTGTGTCACACACAACAACACACACAGAATTACAGATCCAGGATTCAAACCTAGTTCCTCTGGGTCCAAATTCAGTACTGTTTCCACTACATCAGACTACTCAAGTGACCCTCCTACAGTGACATAGTTAACAAATGAAGCTCTTGGACTTGGATTCATTTGTTTATTGTTTGTTATCCTTCATTCCCGAAGAGGACCAACATGACCTCACTATCTTGGAGTCAAGTTACAGTGTGTCCAGCTGTGGCTGATCAGACCAGTAGGAGCTCAGAAGGCTCTACCACAGGTCGGACACAAATAGTCCATGTGAACATTTAGAGTGGAAATATCTCTAAGCTTGTACATCTCACATTTCTTTTGTTACTGCAGCTCTGCTTCACTCATAGAGTGAAGCACCTCTTTTGAAGTGGGCACGCCATGGTGGACAGTCCTTTCCTAGTGTCCCCCATGTCATGAAATCAATTCCAAAGTTCTTCAGAAGGATTTTCAGGGTGTCCTCGTCTGTAACTAATTAATCCACAAGTGTGGATTAATCCACACTAATTAATCCACAAGTGTTTATTAAGTACCCACTATGTGCTAGGCATTATACTAATTGCTAGAGAATGAAATGAAATAGTCCCTACTCTCAAAGAGCTTACAATCTATCAGATGAGAAAATGTATATAAAAAGAGATTGTGTATAGACAATAAACATTTATTGAGTGCCATCTATATGCTAGCCACTATGCAAAGTGCTGAGGATACAAAAAGAGGCAAAAGACAGTTCCTGTCCTCAAAGAGTTCACAAGCTAATGGGAGAGGGGAGACAATGAGCAAACAAATATTTACAAATAAGCTACATACAAGAGAAATAAATACAGTACGGGGAATGGACCTGTAATTTCACTGCTGAGAATAGCTGAGTCATTCATGGCTGCTCTTCTTACAATATTGCCGTTACTCTGTACAATGTTCTCCTGGTTCAACTTATTTCACTTTGCATCAGTTCATGTAAGTCTCTCCAGGTTTTTCTGAGATATCTAGCTCATGATTTCTTCTAGCACAGTAGAATTCCATCACAATCAAATACCACAACTTGTTCAGCCATTCCCAACTGATGGCATCTCCTCAATTTCTAATTCTTTTCCACCAGGAATGAGCTGCTATAAACATTTTTGTACATATAGGTCCTTTTCAGTTTTTCATCTCTTTTGTGATATAGACCTATTAGTGGTCAAAGTGTATACATGGTTTTGTAGGCCCTTGGGCATAGCTGAACAGTCTTTTAAAGGACATAAGGGATTCTGAGAGGCAGAGGTTATATGGAAATGCAGTCTGGGCATAGGGGACAATCAGGGCAATGGCATGGAATAAATGGATGGAAGAACATTATTAAATACTTACTAGGTAATGGGCATTGAATTAAGCATTGGGGATACAAATAAAAGCAAAAGGGCCAATCCTTGCCCTCAAGAAGCTTACATTCCAATAGGAAAAAACAGTGAATATGTAGCTAGAGTTGGAAAGGGGGTAATGGTGTCAGCATGTCATGGAAATGGCCCAAAAAATGTCATGCGGGCCTATTATCAGGAATAAATAAGATGAAAGCCCAACTGGTGAAAGCCAAGAATTGCAGAGGTGGGAGCTTTAGCCGAGTACCAGGCATGGAGTCAGGAAGGCCTGAGTTCAAATCCAGCCTCAGATACTTACTAGCTGTGTGACTCTGGGCACATCACTTAACCCTGCTACCTCAGTTCCTTATCTATAAAATGAACTGGAGAAGGAAATGGCAGACCCCTCCAGGATCTCTGCCAAGAAAATCACAAATGGGGTCAGAAAGAGTCAGACATGACTGAAAAACAACAATTGCTGTAATTGACAGGAATGCCTTAAACTTGGATTCTGACTTTGGGGCAGACCCTTGGCCACTTAAGATCAGAAAGGCAGAAGCACCAAAGAGGCTGCCCCAAATCCAAGCTCAAGCTTGCCTAGGTAGGGCATGATTTCAGAGCCATGTGGTCAGTGTGGGACCTAGAACCAACCTCTCCTTCCTCATCCTTCAAGGGAATCTGCTGGCTTCAATCCTGATAGAGTTCATGCCCTGAAGGGAAGAAGACTTGATAGTGGGGCCACTGCTTTTTAAATATTCCCTAAGTCATTAGCTATTTCTGCTAAGCCAATAAGAGGACTCTTCATCATCTCAAAATGAAAACCATTCAGTGCTGAGTCACACAGGACCAGAAATGGGTTCTAAAGCTTATACTTTGTCCCAAGATCCAGGAGGGTCAACACTGAGTATGCCTCAAAGGCATGGCCCTTGTCATACTCCATAGTTAAATAGAAGCTCCCTGAAGACAAGAGCTGTCTCGTTTTGGCTCTAAGTAAGAAGGAAGGACACAAACATTTTTAAGAAGCTACTATGCTAAGAAGTGCTTTACAAATATCTCATTTGATCCTTACACAGCTCTGGTGGGGGTGTTATTATTATTGTTCAGTTGTTCTGGTCATGACCCCATTTGGGATTTGTCGGCAAAGACACTGGAGTAGTTAGTTAGCCATTTCCTTCTCCAGCTCATTTTATAGATGAGGAAACTGAGGCAAACAGGGTTAAGTGACTTGCCCAGGGTCACACAGCTAGTAAGTGTCTGAGGCTGGATTTGAACTCAGATCTTCCTAACTCCCAGCCTAATACTCTAACCACTGGCCAACTAACTGCCCCAAAGCTTTGTAAAGCTAAGTACTTTACAAATAGTATCTCATTTGATCCTCACAACAACCCTGGGGTAGGTGCTATGATTATTCCCATTGTATAGATGAGGAAAGTGAGATGAAAGTTAAGTGACTTGCCCAGGGTCACAAGCTAGTAAATAGCTGAGTCTGAGTTTGAATTCAAGCCTTCCTGACTCTTTAGACTGTACCAGCTAGCTGTCACAGTAAACATTTAATCAATACTTACTGAATTTTATTGAAATTGAATTGGTGGTCTACTATAGTCTGAAAGCTGGAAGGGACCTCACAGGCCATCTAGACCAGCTGTTGCTTTGTGGTTTTTTGAGGAAACTTGGACCTAGAGAGGTTAGCAGCACTTGTATTGTTTACTTTCTGACCTGGCTCTGCATCGCCCTTTGCAACGAATATGCCCATGCGGGATAAAAATGAGAGTGTAATTTGGACGTCAAAAAGAATTGATTTCAGAAATTATTTTTGCATAAAGCTCAAAATGCAAAGAATTTTGTTTAAATTCATGAGAAATAGGTAAATCTAGATTCTACTTATGAAACAGTAGAGTTTCACAGAGATGGGAGATGCCAGGAGACACGGGGAGACATCGAGAAAAGGTCTATTCTATTTCCCAGAAAAGAAATAGCCAGTGCTCTTGCTGCTGCCATCTAGTGGCCGTTGTGTGCCAGTAAGATCAGTTATGAGGACAACTTTCAAAGAAACATGTTGAATTTATTGGGTACTTTTTTATTTTTAAAGAAGCAAGTTGCATGTAACAGAGATTCATGGTTTCACATATAGCCCTCCTTAATTTTTCTTATTTGTGTATGGAAAAGTTCTTCCTTTTTTTGGTGTTTGTTAGATTCAGAACAAAAAGTAATTAAGAAGAGATCCATTATAAAAACAATGGTCTATGTCTCTGTTTCTGAATGATAAATCTTCTCTCCTAACTTCAGTCTTTGGTGATATTTTCCTAGTTAAAATATTCAGACATGTCCCTGAATTGGATTTGGCCAAGTGCCAAATTAATAGGTATTTTTATGAGGCAGTGCAAAAAGATTCCTAAATAATTGAATTATTGAAATTCCTAAAATTGAAATTGAAATGATTGAAATTCCTAAAATAATTGAAAGCTGAAAGGGAACAGGGCTGCTGAAGAAATAAGAAGAATATTGTGGAAATGCATTGTGAAACAAATACTTAACTGTCAGATTTTTGCTTACCTCTCTTCCCCCCAATCCCTTGCCTATCATTACAGAGAGTTGTTAAGGACTGCTTGTCAACAATAAGCCAGAAACACAAAAGAAACAAAAGAAGATGACTCAGTAGCTAAAGGAGCATGTCAGCAACTTCTCAAGAATCTGAGTTTTTCCAGCTGGTAGTTAAGTCACCTTAGAGATCCCAGGATAGATGTTTCCCAGGTTGTTGAAAGAGTACATGTTAATACATGTTAATTGTGTTTTGCACCAAGGTGCTAGATCTGATGAGAAAATTTTTGAAATTCTTCTTTCAGTATTCTATTGCTGATTCTTAGGATCATAGCTTTAGAGGTAGAAGGGACTTTAGAAATTATTGAGTCCAACCTCCCTATATTTTACAGATAAGGAAAGTGAGGCCCTGAGAGGTTAGATGACTCATACAAGTAGTAAGTAGTACAGCCAGGATTCAAACATAATCCTTCAAACTCCAAATCAAGGAATCTTTCCTATTTTGTTGTTCAATCATTTCAGTCATGTGTGACACTTTGTGACCCCATTAGGGGTTTTCTTGGCAAAGATCCTGGTGTGATTTGCCATTTCCCCAGCTCATTTTACAGATGAGGAAACTGAGGTAAATACGGTTAAGTGACTTGCCCAGGGTCACACAGCAACTAAGTGTCTGAAGCCAGATTTGAACTCAAGAAGGTGATCAGTCTTCCTGATTCTGAGTCCAGTGCTCTATCCACTGTACCACCTACCTGCCTATAATCTTTCCTTTACAATGCTGTTTTCAGTTGCTAACTTATTATGAAATCTCCCAAAGGTACCTTCAAATTCTTGCATCAGTTTCTGATCTGTTAAAAGTATGTCTACTACTCTCTAACTCTTCAAAGAGCACTATTGTCATTATGGGGAAATTCCCACCATCTGGCAATAATTTAATAGATAAGGTCAGAGGCAATAGAGGCTAAGCTGAGGGCAGAGAGCCAATACACATCAGAGGTGTGATCTGAACTAAGGTCTTCCTGTTTCCAAGCCCACACACTATCCGCTATGCCAAGTTGCCTCAATTAATGTGAGAACAAGTATTTTAAAATGTCAACAGCAAATGGCAACTTCTATAAATCAGAAATAATGAAATGGAGCATGAGGATGGAGGATGGTATAACATGAGGACTGCCCTTACATTCTTACATGAGTAATCAATCTGTCAGTCAGCAGTATATGTTTGTACAGGCTTTACTCTCTGGTTGTCTTCTCACTAGTCAGTTTGCTACCAGGATCAGAACCCATGCCCTTGACCCTTTCCAGAACACTTGCCCTGGGTGCCTCACCATTTTTTTTGTGACTACTTTACCTGGCTCCCTATTTCGGGTAGGTTTCAGCCATACTTTACTTTGCTCCCCAGATATCTTCTTGGCTCGTGAACCCTCCCACCATCCCCCAAATCTAGTTCTGGGACATAATGAAATCATTATTGCCATTGCTTCTGGAAAACATGAGTAAATGTACTTTCTATTGGCTTCACTCAACATCTCTGCAATGTTCCAAATCAAAATAATCCTCTTTGGCTACCATTTTCTTTCATGTGCCTTCTCGACTCCATTAGAATTTAAGGGCAGAAACATTGTACAATGACCAACTTTGATAGACTTGGCTCTTCTCAGTAATGCAGAGGTCTAAGAAAATTCCAAAAGACTTATGAGGGAAAATGCTATCCTCATTCAGAGAAAGAACTATGGAGATTGAATGCAGATCAAAGCAAAAACTATTTTCTCCCTTTTTTGTTTTTTGTTTCTTCTTTCTTATGTTTTTTCCCTTTGGTTCTAATTCTTCTTTACAACATGACTAATACAGAAATATGTTTAATGTGAATGTATATGTATAGCCTATATCAGATTGCACACTGTCTTCAGGAAGAGGTAGGGGAGAAGGGAAGAAAATTTAGAACTCAAAATCTTATAGAAGTGAAGATTGAAAACTAAAAAAAAATTAAATAAAAAAAAGAATTTAAGGGCAGGGACTATCTTCTGTAGTTTTAACCCCAAAATGCTTGGTACTTAGAGCCTAATAAGTACTCATTCTTAGTTTTGAGGTCTTCTCAAGCTAATCTTTTTTTTTTACGTTTTGGTGAGGCAGTTGGGGTAAGTGACTTGCCCAGGGTCACACAGTAAGTATCAAGTGTCTGAGGACAGATTTGAGCTCAGGTCCTCCTGACTCCAAGGCCTGAGCTCTATCCACTGCACCACCTAGCTGCCCCAAGTATAATTTTCTAATGCTGAGGCCACAGGTTCCTATTTCCTTCTCCTAAACTGTGCTGGCTCATGCCCAGCTTTTCACAGGTTCTATTCTCAGGTGCTCTGTTGTCCATTGAAGTGTTTTTAGTTCAATCAAGAAATCTGCAGGCTCACAGAATATTGGTGCTGAAAAGCACCATAGTGGTGAACCTCTTCCCAATCAAAGAATCTCCTTTATAATACCCCAGACAAGACAATCATTTGACATGCTTGAACTCTTCTTTCGATAGTGACCTTATTATTTCCTGGAACATCCAATTCTCGATCCACAATTGGGTTATACTAATTGTTAGAATATTCTTCCTTATACTAAGCCAAAATCTGCAGTTAGCTTTCCCCTTTAGAATAGCAGTTTTCTAAGCTGGGGAGGCCTTGACTTGACTCCAAGGTTTTGTGATCAACTAATAAGATAGATGGAATAGATGGGCCACATTCTACTTCTACCCACCCTCCACCCCATAGCTTATCTCTAACACTACTACATATCCTCTAAAACACTCTGCCCCTCCCACAGTGTCTTTCTGCTCTTGTGTGGCTGCCTCAGACATGGGACCTTTAGGTAGGTTTTAACCAAATTGCACCCAGGCATCCTCATCAGCAGTTCAGGCAAAATTCCACCCCATCTTCCCAGTGTCCCCACAGCTTGTTCCCCATCACTATAGCAGTGGCCAAAAAGGAAGTCCTCTTCTTTTCTTTTCTTTTCTTTTCTTTTCTTTTCTTTTCTTTTCTTTTCTTTTCTTTTCTTTTCTTTTCTTTTCTTTTCTTTTTTCTTTTCTCTTCTTCTTCTTCTTCTTCTTCTTCTTCTCCTTCTCCTCCTCCTCCTTCTCCTTCTCCTCCTCCTCCTCCTCCTCCTCCTCCTCCTCCTTCTTCTTCTTCTTCTTCTTCTTCTTCTTCTTCTTCTTCTTCTTCTTCTTCTTCTTCTTCTTCTTCTCTTTCTCTCCTCCCTCCTCCTTCTCTCCTCCTCCTCCTCCTCCTCCTCCTCCTCTCCTCCTCCTCCTCCTCCTCCTCCTCCTCCTTCTTCTTCTTCTTCTTCTTCTTCTTCTTCTTCTTCTTCTTCTTCTTCTTCTCTTCTTCTTCTCCTCCTTCTCCTCCTCCTCCTCCTCCTCCTTCTTCTTCTTCTTCTTCTTCTTCTTCTTCTTCTTCTTCTTCTTCTTCTTCTTCTTCTTCTTCTTCTCTCCTCCTCCTCCTCCTTCTCCTCCTTCTCCTCTCCTCTCCTCCTCCTCCTCCTCCTCCCCTCCTCCTCCTCCTCCTCCTCCTTCTTCTTCTTCTTCTTCTTCTTCTTCTTCTTCTTCTTCTCCTTCCCTCCTCCTCCTCCTCCTCCTCCTCCTCCTCCTCCTCCTCCTCCTCCTCCTCCTCCTCCTCCTTCTTCTTCTTCTTCTTCTTCTTCTTCTTCTTCTTCTTCTTCTTCTTCTTCTTCTTCTTCTTTTAAGAGAAAAGAAAGATTGAGTAGCATGGGATGAGCAGGCGTGAATGGGTTGCAATTATACTAGTTTTCCCTATAAATCTACCTTTCCTCTAAACTTCCCTGTTCCCATTCCCAAGGACATCATCCTTCCAGTCTTTCAGATTATCAGCCTCCTTATTTCCCTTGACTTCTCACTCAACTGAAACTACTTTCTTCAGAATTACAAGTGTTATTTTAATTTCTAAATCTGATGACCTTTGCTTAATCTTTATTCTTCTTGGCATCTCTTTAGCATTTGACACTATTGATAACTTTTCTTCCTAGAGTCTTACTGTCTCCTCTCTGGGCTATCTTTCCTGGTTCTTCTCCAACATGTTTGATGACTCTATCACTTTCCTTTAATGAATCATCATTTATATCATGCTTTCCAACTGTGTGGGTGAGTCTTTTCTTCCTTTTTTTATACTGTCTTACTCAGTGACTTCATCAACTCCCATGGGTTTATTATCAACCCTCCCTTTGTATAGGCTACCTCTAATACCTAAATGCCCTTACTGATTCTTGGAAGCCTTTTCAGGACACAGCTTTGGCACCATTTCTCTTGAAACCTCTTGGTTTGCCTAGAAACTAGTGGCTAGAATAACCAGAAGGTTATTTTGTATAAACAAAACTTGTTGCTTTGACTTTCCAAATATAAGTGCCTTGAGGGCAGGAATGATATTACTTTTGTTTTTGTATCTTCAGGACCTGGAGCATAGTAGGTGCTTAAAAATTCCTATTGATTGATTCTTTAGGAGCATGTTTCTTTTTATGCCCAGTTGGCCATATCTTCTAGCTTGTTAAAATTTACTGCACCCAGGTAGTTACTGGCCACCCATATTACTCTCTGTGGCAACAGCTGCCTCTCAGTGGTGAAATAAACAGTAATTCCAAAAGAGATTTCTCTTTATATTGAGATAGATTCATTAACACTCTATGGGTACCATTGTTTTACAAAGATAATTGCATATAAAGTAGCCCAAGTTTTTCCATCTTGTCCAGAAAGATACCATGTAACATACTTTACTGAGTGTCATTTATTCATTCATTTATTTATTCAACAAAAGTCTATTGAGCGCTCACAGTTTTCAGAGCCCTGTGTTAGGTACTGGGGGAGATAGAAAGTTTATATTAGATATGATCACTGCTCCTTTGAAGCTTTTACCCAAGCAAAAAAATGAGACACAAATACAAATAAATATGATACAAAATGATACCTGAGAAGTAGTACATCAAAGAGTACCAGCAAAAACTCCTATATGAAATGAAATGAGGCATGCTATTATTTCTGGAAAGAAGACAGAATTTGTGGAGAAAGTGGAATTTGAGTTGGGCTTCAATAGATGGCAAAAACTCAAGAGGTGAAGGAGGCTAAAATGTTTCAGGCTATTCTTGTGGAAAAGATGGAGAAGCATGGGCTAGCAGTGGTGATATAAGGATGCTTATGGGTGGGTTATGGACATAGAAAACCACATATTAACATTATATATTGTGTTTTTATTCATTTTCTCAAATACATCCCAAGATTACATTTAAATCCATTTTGGGGAGCACTCAGCATGTTTGACACCTTTGAACTCAGGGATAATACAGTTAAATGTAGTCAAATTTGGTTAAATGAGTGGCAAATAATAATCAAGGATGGTTTGGTGTCAAATTGGAAGTGTGTTCAATAGAGGACCACAAGGATGTGTGCTTGGTCTGCTGCTATTTAATATATTTATCATTGATTTGAGTGAAAATGTTATGCTTAACAAATATGTAGTTGACACAAAACTAGGAAAGATAATTGTCACATTGGATGATGGGATTCCAAAAGATATGAACATGATAGAGAATGGTGGGCAAATCAAATAAGGTAAATTTTAAGGAAAATATTCCAAATATAAGGAAAAATAGAGGCAAGAAAGTTCAGGAGTGGTTTGGGGAGTTCAGATGGTCCAGTTTGGATAACTGTTGACTACATGAAGAGTAATAATATGAGCAAGGGTGGAAAAGTAGAGAGGGACTATATTGGGGAGAGCCTTGAATATGATGCTAAGTTGTTTGAACTTTATTTGGTAAGAAACAGGGAATGGCTAAAGTAGAGGGGTGACATGACCATATCTGCACATAAAAATTAGTGTGGCAGTGAAAGGAAGGATGGATTAGAGGGGAGGCATGGTGTCAGGAAGGCTTGTGAGGTGGTTCTTAGAGTAGTCCAGGTGGGCATTAATGAAGGCATTTACTAAACTAAAGTGGTACAAATGAGAAAACAGAGGGGGGGAGACAGATGTGAGAAAGGTTTCACAGGTAGAATCATCAGGACATGGTAATTAAATGGATATGACAGCCAAAGGAGAGGGAGACTAGTCAAGGATAAAGGCAAGACATGGGAGATGAGTTGAATGATGATATCATCAGAGTCAGAGCCACAGAGATAGAAGGGAAAGCTTGGTTTGAGCATATTGGGTTCAAGGTGCTAGTCAGATATCCATGAGGAGATATCTTATAGGCAGCTGGAAATATGGGCCAAGAACTGAGAGGTCAGGGTGAAGATACATATTTGGGCATCTTCTGGATAGAGGTGGTAACTGAATTTGGAGAAACATTGTAGAATAGTTGAAAGTGTTTTTAATATGGAGTCAGGACCTGGATTTGAATCCTAGTTCTACCCCAGCTGTGTGACCTTGGGCAAGTCCCTTCACCTCTTGGCTTTAGTTTCTTCATTGTAAAATAAAGGAGTTGGACTAGATTACTTCTCAGGTCCTTTCTAGCTCAAAATCAATGACCCTATGAATCTCTAAGTTATGAGAGTGAATGAGATTGACAAGGAAGAGAGTATTAAGAGAGAAAAGAGGGCCAAAGGAATTTAAACATTAAGAGGTCAGGAAGAGAAGAAAAAGCCAATAAGAAACAAAGAGGAATTACAGTAGTAGGAGAGAACCAAGAGAGTAGAATCATGGAAATCAGTGGAGGAGGGAGTATCTAGTGATAAGCAATGGCCAATAGTGTTTAAAAAAAATTATGCAGCTAGCAAAAAAAAAGACATATGAATTTGTGTATTAATATATCATTGATCACCTTTATGACAGAAGTTTCAGTAAGATGGAGATTAAAGAAAGCATATACAAAAGGAAATGAAGAGAGTAGATTACAGGGAAATGGAGACATTAAGCATAGACAATATTTTAAATAAATGAAGCAATGAATGGAAAGGAGGGAGATGGGACAGTAGTTGGATAAAAAGGAAGGGTTAAAGGTAAAAGGTTGTTTGTTTTAGCATTAGCAAGACCTGACCGTGTTTTTAGGCAGATGAGAATGAGTCAGTGAAGAAGGAATGAATTCAGAAAGGGAGCTCAATGCTTTTCTAGTCCGGCTCCTGCCTGAACAAGAATCTACCACACAGCAGACCAGTGGTCATTCCATTTTTCCTAGAAAAGCTGCAATGAGAGGGAATCTACCACCTCCCTTAGGAACTCATTCCACTTTTGGATGGCTTTAGTTGTTGGGAATTTTTCCTTTCCATTGAGCATCTATCTCTCTTCAGTTCCTATCATTGCTAGCTATTGATACCCATCCTGTCATGCTAGTTAATCATGGTTGTCCTTTTCTGGACATACTCTACTTAACCAATGCCCTTCCTAAAATATGGTGTTCAGAAATGAGCACAATACTCCAGATGAGGTCGTATGAAGGCAAAGTACAGCGGGACTTTTACCTCCATATTCCTAGGTACTATGCTTCTCTTAATGCAACTCAAGGTTGTATTAGATTTCTTTGATACCATATAGTATTGCTGAATCATATTAAGCTTGCAGTCCACTAAAACTCCCAGAGATTTTTCAGACAGCTGCATTATATATGACTGTGTCTCTACCATCTTATACTTAGAAAGGTGATTTTTAAAAATTTACTTATAAGGTGTTATATTTATCCCTCCTAAATTTTACCATTTTTTATTTTGTCCCCCATATTCTACCATGTTCACATCTTTGGACCTCGTCATCAAGCATGATAGCTTTTTTCCCCAGCTTTGTGTCATCTGCACATTTGGTAAGTGTGCCATCAATGATTTCATTCAAATCAAATTCTAAAAAAATATTAAAGAGTGCCAAGCATAGATCCGAGGGGTACTCCACTAGACATTATCTTCCAATTGGACACTGGACCATTAATGGCCACTCTTTGGTCTAGTCATTTAACCAATTGTCTCTTCACTTAGCCTATCTCACCCACAGCTCTCCATCTTTCCCACAAGAATAGCCAAAGAAATTTTGTAAAATGCTTTGATAAAATCAAGATAAGATATATCTGCAGCATTCTCCTGACTACCAGTTTAGTAATTGGCCAAAAAGGAAATGAGTTTAGTTAAGGGTGGCCTATTTTTTATACAGCCATAGTGATTCTTTTGTGTCACTTCTTCCTTTTCTAGTTTTTCACTAATCATCATTTATAATTTCTAGAATTATTGCCAGGATCAAAATCAAGCTCACTGACCTACCGAGTCTGTGCTCTTCTCTTTTCTTTTTTTTTTCCTTTTGGAAAATCAGGACAATACTTACTCTTCTCCAGTGCTATGTACCCTTTTTATTTTGCATGAACTTTTAAAGATCACTCCCAATGACTCTATATCCCCTACCAGGGGGTAGGCAACTCTCTAAGACCAAAACAAACCCTTAACGACTTCACTATGCCCCTACCCAGCCCTAGAACAATGCCCTATTAACCACTGGCCATTTTTATTGAGAGGCAGCATGGCACAATGGATATAGAGAGCTGGCCTTGAAACCAGAAAGTTCTAGATTTGACTTCTGCACACACTGGCTGTGTGATCTTGGGCAAGTCCCTTGATCCTCAGGGCTCTAGACTCAGTATTCTCTAAGACTGTAAATTGCAGAGAAGGTGCTTTCTGGCCCATGTTGGTAAAGGAAGTATCCTCATCTAGGAGTTCCCTACACTAATGAGATCATAAGCCAATTTGTTCTCCCTTCCTAATCCAGGTCTTTCTCCTGGTCAGAGAAGACAGAAGCCAAAAAAGACTCCAGCAGTTCTCTTTCCTTTTTGTTATTGTACCATTGGCCTTAAGAAGCATCTTATCCCTTCTTTGACCTTGTTTTTTTCCTCAATATAACTTAAAAAAACCCTTTTTTCCCTTATCCTTTTGTTTTCTTACCAGTCCCAGTTAATTCTGAGCTATAGCACTTCTGACTCTTTAAGAGATCAGGGCAGATTGCATTTGTGAAGCTGCACATCACTTTTAATGATCCCAGACTGCTCTCTGCTGCCAAAACCCATATTTTTTAACACAGATATTCTCTACTTGGGGCTGTGAATCACCCCCATGATCTCAGAAGAGTCAGATTTTCAGATGACCCAAAGGGCAAAGTAAGAAGCATGGTGGGTACAAGCAGGCTGAAACATATTACCAGTAAGTGGTACCCAAGTTATCATCAGGGACATGAAAAGTATGTGGGCCAGGCAATATGAAGGAGAGCAGAGGATAACAAATGGCCTGCTCAGTTGTTGTGATGGTATCCTTGAAATATAAAAAGAACCAGTCCATCCTCTACGTAAGTGTTGGGTCGATTCTCTTTGATGTCTTTTTTGTTAGGTTACAGGCTTGAAATGCTGCCCTAGGATGCAAAGATAATGGCAGTGGCAGATGTAGTTTACATTCAGAGAGAATGCCTACATTGATGAGAATGCTCAAAGCATCAAAATACATTCTTACACTGCTATATTCTAGTCATCATTTGAAACTCACTAAGTCTTGGAGATACCTGTGAAATCGATGTTAAAGTCTTCACTTCACTTTTTACTGCCATGCTTTGGGCATTGTTTGTGACCCTAGAGTGGGGAGGCCAGAGGCACTGCTCCTTACTGTATTCCCTACCATTTCCTTCTGAGAATCATTGGGAAGACCCTCCACTTTGATAGGTATTGTTGTTTCAGAGAAGTTACCCTCCACAGTATTCTGCTTCACAGTTTTAACTGAAAAAAAATCTCTTGAAAAACATTTTTCTCAGTTTTCATGAGAAACAGCTCTTCCCTTGTGCATCATTCAAATGGAAAAAAGAATGAAAATAACACCTGTGCTAAGGCCTTCAAAGAGGCAGTGTGGAACAGTGGATGGGGTGCTTGGACTTGCAGTCAGGTGACCTGGGTTCAAATCCTGCCTTTGCCACTTACTGGCTGTGTATGCATGGACGATTCACTTCAATCAATCAACCAATGTTTCTTAAGTGCTTACAATAGGCCAGGCAATGTGCTAAGTCTGGGGGATACAAAGGCAAAAACAGTCTTTGATCTGAAGGAGCTTATGTTATAATGAGGTTGTTGTTGTTCAGTCATTTCAGTCTTGTGACTCCATTTGGGCTTTTCTTAGCAAAGATACGAAAGTGGTTTGTCCTTGCCTTCTCTAGACCATTTTACAGATGAGGAAACTGAGGCAATTAGGGTTAAGAGGCTTGCCTGGGGTCACATAGCTAGAAAGTGTCTGAGACTGGATTTGAATTCACATCTTCCTGACTCCAGGCCCAGCACTCTATCCACTTTACCACCTACTTGCCATATAATGGGTAGACAACATATAAATTATTAAGTACCTACAAGGTATGTGGAAGAGGGCTCAAGTGACTGGGGGGAACAGGAAAGGCCTCCTGTTGAAGGTGACATCTGAGACGAGTCTTTAAGGAAGCCAGTAATGCTTGACTCCTTTGAGCCTCAGTTTCCTTGTCTGAAAAGAGGAGATAATAATTCCTGTGAATCCTCAGAGGGTTGGTGCAAGGGTCAAATGAAATATTGCAAATTTAAAGTAATACATACATTTTTCACTACTATTACTCAGTTTCCTATCAGGACTTTGAATAACTGGAAATGCATTTCAGGCTTCTTCTGACTGTCACTTGATCCTTTGTACACGATTGGAGGCAGCTGGTGCTTCATGGATTTGCTGAATCCTGGCAGACTCTTTGTCCCTGTCTTGGATACATGCTACAATCCCGTCTCTCAGCTCTCAATAGCTATGTCAGGTCTACGTATGTCTACTAGTCAGCAGTCAACAAGGATATCTCTCATCACTGATGACTGGCTGTGTTGAGTTGACTGTGGGATGCTGCAGCTTCTTTAGAAGATCCAAAGTCCTGCTTCATCATCAGGCCTTCACGTGGGGAATAGAGTTTCTTCTCTTCCTCCCCCTTGCCAGTCTTTCAGTCACTCACCTTTTGATACCACCTTCGATTGCTTTCCTCTTTCCTATATTCTTTTCCTTTCTGGCTTCTTTTTTCATGGATTACTTCTTCTGTCTTGCCTAGAAGGCCTTTGTTTTCTCTATGAAACTGGAGGGATTTAGAACTATAAAATGTGAGAATACAAGGGAACTTAGTGATAATTATTCTTTTATAGGCCGAATGGACGATTTCAGTAGAGACTGAGAAGAACTCAATGAACTGATGCAAGTGTGAAGTGAGCAGAACCAGGAGAGCAATTTTTACAAAAAGAGAGAAACAAATGTGGGCAATTTTAGAACTTACATGGACAGAATGAAAAACCAGTCTGAAAGAGGAAAATTGAAATGTGTCACTCAACCCCTATCAGAGAGGCAGTAAGGGACATACATTTTCAGACATGGTCAATGTGAAAATTTACTTTGCTGGACTATGAATCTATGTAATGAGGGCTTTATTTATTTTTTTGTTAATTTTTCAGTGGCTGGGGGTAGAAGAGATGGAGTGGAATGAAAGGGACAAATTAATAAAAGGAGGAAAAAAAAGGTGTTGCTAGAAGGTATGTTAATCTGGCTCCAGAACTCAAGAAACAGAAACATAGGTCCAGTCTCTTTAATTTATCTGTGTGGTACACACAGACAATAAGGCTATAAGGAAACATATGCTAATTAGCTTTGGTGACTATACAGTTTTTTAGCTGTGTGTTCTGGCCTCAAAGGCAAAGTAATTCCTAAGGTAGTTTCAAGAAAATCAATCTGGTCCAAAATTTCAGGATAGGTCCAAGTGTAGCTAGGAGGTAGCACTGTGGTGTCCAGGGAGGACCGGCACCTCTGGTGTGAGGGTCTGCTGAGCCTTTTTCAGGGCTGCTCATCCACCTTTGGTGTCGACCTTTCACCCAACTCTTACCTGTGCCTCCAAGAAGCTGTAGTATGTGCAGCAGCCGCAACATGGTAAAACCATCTCAGCAGATGGGCTAAACCAGGTTGAGGGGATCCAACAGGCCTCAAACCCACTGGTGAGTTGGGGGATGTCTACCCCAAGCATGTGAAGACTACCCTCCTGGCAGAATGGGTGGATGAGAACAATTTGTTCCAATGGCCACGAAAGGGGCTAAAGCAGATGTTGTGAAGCGCTTAGATCTTGGTCAGGCTTCGAAGATGAAAAGGTCATCCATTACCTCCTGGGCCATCGCCAATTGTCCTCACTTTTGGCTTGCCACAGGACTTTGATGACTTAGGAAGAGAGAATAAGGCTGATTATATAACTCTGCCTCACTTAAATCCAGTTCATGCACAAGTCAAGACATCATCCCATGATGTCATTGGTCCTCTTTGAAAATGAAGGATGGGGGCAGCTAGGTGGTACAGTGGATAGAGCACTGGCCCTGACGTCAGGAGGACCTGAGTTCAAATCCGGCCTTGGATCAAACACTTGGCACTTACTAACTGTGTGACCCTGGGAAAGTCACTTAACCCCAATTGCCCCCCCCAAAAAAGAAAGTGAAGGATGAACAACAACACCGTTTTATACTTAGAGAACAAAAGGAGCTGAGACATCTTTTTCAAATAGAGTAATCTAGCTAATGTGAGCATCTTTGAAGAATGCCAGTCTTAGAGACAGCTAGGTGGCACAGTGGATAGAGCACTGGCCCTGGAGTCAGGAGGACCTGAGTTCAAATCTGACCTCAGACCAGACACTTGACGCTTACTAGCTGTGTGACCTTGGGCAAGTCACTTAATCCCAATTGCCTAGTCAAAAACAAACAAAAAGAATGTCAGTCTTAAGCTAGATAAGGATACACACAAAAATTAGTAAAATTACTTTTCAGTTAGGGGCTAGACTAATCATTTATTCTAGTTGTCCACCTCTCCTCCCTTCCTCTGTATGGGGAATGTATATGTGTGGTCAGATTCCATCAGAAGGCCTGGGTTTGAGTCTTGGCTCTATCACTTGCTAGCTGTGTGACCTTGGGAAAATCGTTTAAGCTCTCTGAGCCTCATTTATAAAATGAGGATAATACTTGTATTACCTAGCTCACAAGGTTGATGAAAAATTCAAATGAGATTTCTATATGTAAAAGGAATACTTTAATGTTTAATGTTTAATATTATCTAGCCCAAACTTCTCCCCCCATTTTATAGATGAGGTTTGCCCAAGATCATATGGCTAGCAAGTAGCAGAGTCAAGCCTTGAGTCCATGCCTTCCTGGCTTCCAGTGCAGTGCTTTCCACTGTTCTCTTGGACATTCCTGAAGCCTTTTTAGCTTCTCCTCTAGCACAGAAATCAGATTCCATTTGCTGTACGCATAATGTGTAATCACATCAGGCAGGATGACCTATATATACATTCCCTGAAGATCAGTGGAACACATCTCTACATAGCCTTTCCTTTTTAAGTATTAGGATGAATTGCTGTCATTTGTGGCTTCCTCCTGGATATTCAACCTGAAAATTGCTCCTGAGTGATGACTCCCTCTAGACAAAGCTATTTCTATACTCACAAGAACTCACGCGCCCTGCTTAGTATTAGCGGTGCATTAACAAAATGGCAGTCTCTCCTTTGTATGGACTCAACAGAAAATAATTTTCCTCTAGAACTATAGCTTAATGACATCATGATTGTGAAATCATTAGGTACCACTTTGTCAATGAACGTTATTTGGAAGGAAGATGTAAAAATTCCAACCTAAGACAAATGGTGATGTTGGGAGCCTGCTTAGTTTTGTGTTTGGAGCAAGGATAATGTTCAAGAAAAAATTCTTTCATACTCAGTTTTTACTGAGCCCTGTAACCCAGGCAAGGTCAGCTTTACACATAGGCAGGGTAGGCAACCACCTGTGCAGTTTGATTTCTGTCACAACAGGAGTCAATCGGTCAGTCAGTCAATAAGTAGTTATTAAGGTTTAGGGGACGTGAGAAAAGAGGACACATAAATCCATGATCCATGATCTTCACAACGTTTTAGACTCATGGACATCACCTGACTTTGCTCTAATAAGTAACCCTACATGCAGTTGCATGCAGGTATAGGGTTTTCCATCATTGCTGAGGTTTTTTCAGGTATGACTGCTCTTTGATTTTCTCCTAAATGCTGACTTTCGTAGTGGGTTATCAAATAAACAACATGATGACAGGCAAATCATCTGTCTCTGCTTCAGCAATTTTTTTTTTAAGTTTACTGATTTGTATCCAATCTTATGTTCAAATTGGATTCTGTCTGTGAACCTGACATCAAATGTCCCCTAAATTAGGCAATAATTTTATTTTGCAACCAATACTGACAGTCTCTGGCTTGTTAACATTTGGTGTGGAGTGTAATTCCACCAGATAAAACACTCTTATTAACAATTATGTTACTGCAATTCCCAAGACAACATTAGTACTTGCAAGCATCTTAATCCCATCACTAGTATTTTTTAATGTTTTTAGATGACTAGAATATATCATAGTTTTTCCTTCTCTGATTATTCATCCCCACCCCCAACCTAATCTGACATCCACACTAACTCTGGTAGTAGTTTGCTTAGGTATATAGAAGACATAGGATTTAGGGACAGAAGAGACTTTAGACTTCTAGGCCAGTCCTCTCATTTTATATATGAAAAACGAAGGCCAAGAGTGGTTAAATGACTTGTATAATTTAACACAGGTAGTAAGTGGCAAAGGCAAGGTTTGAACCCAGGTCCTCTGACTTTAATCCAGGGCCTTTTTATGCTGTGCCATTCTAGCTTTTGTTGCATTGCCTTTGTTTATAACCTAGATCTGAACGACCCTTGCCTGTGGTCATTTGGAAAGGCAAGCTTCTTTTCAGATCAGCTCGGCAGAGCACCCATAAACCTGTATATGCCAGTGACCCAGAACGGAAGACTGGCATGATAACTAATGATGGAAATCTGGCACAGGCACCCACAGTGACTGCAGAGCCTGTCCTTCCATAAATTGTTTAGACGGTGAGCTCCATTGTGTCTCAGAAGAAAAAGTAACCATAAATTATCTTGCTGGTGGTAGCACGTCAATTAAATCCCTACTTTTCTTTAGATAGAAATAATTCATTACTGCTGCTGTGTACTTTTAGTAGGGCTTCCCACATATAGGTAAGGTATTTTACACTTGGTTATGTCCACTGTCTCTCTTAACAGTGTAATACAATTTGATTCACGTGATGGCTCATGTCTTTCTTCCCATCACACTCCTTGCTGTCATCTTCCTGGACTTTGGAATCCAATAATGATGACCTTTCTTTCATGCCATAGTAACTCTTACTCCTTGGTTAGGAGACTATCCATCTCCACCAAACTACAGGCACGTATCATCATCATCATCATCATCATCATCATCATCATCATCATCATCATCATCATCATCATCTCTGAAAGACAGTTTTTTTTTAAACCATAGTGAGTCTCCAGAGCTGGAATTTGATGATACATGTGTAGTGTAGAAAGAGTGCTGAGCCTGGAGTCAGGAGAGATCAAGGTTCAAGTTAGCTCTGTGTGCCTAAGCAAGCCACTTACTCCTTTACTCCTTGGGAAAGTAGGGATCAGACTCTCACTTGCCTCATTGGGTTACTTCCAGCATATGTAAGGAGTGTTGCAAAACTCAAAGTGCCGCGTAAATGTGAGCTGAAATCATTGTTATTGCTATTAGAGCTTTCCAGGGCTAGCTAGGATGGGCTGCCTTGGTTGTGTTGAAGAGGATACTTTGTTCAGACTGCGTTGAATGAATAACATGTCCTCTTGGAGAGCTGTCTCTCCTTTTAAAGGCATGCAGCATTCCGTCCGCCCCCTCCCCACTCCCCCCAACTCCCAACCCCACCATGAGAGTACAGTGGTAGGGAGAGGGACCAAGGGACCAGGCAGGCTTTACTATATTATTCCAAAGGGCCACATCCTTCAGAGCTAAGCGTATGTTTACCTGTATGTGGCCATGGTACAGACTTAGCACTCTATGGAGTATGCTTTAGCCAGAGCAGAGCAGGAAGGCTGCTACTGTTTACCCCCATTATACTTACTTGTGTTGAGTCTCCCAGTAGAATGTTATCTCTGTGAAGATAAGGCCTTTTCATTTTTGTCTTTGTATTCCTAGGTGTTTAATAAATGTTTGTTGATTAGAATTAATTTGAATTGGTTGGCTTTCTACTTTTTAAAACCATGTTGTTAAATCAATAAACTTCTCTTTTCTTAATATTAGGAAAGAAGCATTTATTAAGTACTTAATATAGTCTAGGTATTGTGCTAAATGCTGAGGATAAAAATACAAACAAAAAAGAAACTAATACCTACCTTCAAGGAGCTTACATCTCAATGGAGAAAGACAACAAAAAAAGGAGTTGAAAAGTAAGAGGGAAGGAGACAGAAAGTACCTTCTGGGGTTGTTATTGTTTCCATTAGTCTGCCATTTCCTTCTCTAGCTCATTTTACAGATGAGGAAACTGAGGCAAACAGGGTTAAATGACTTGCCTAGAATCACACATCTAGCAAGTTTCTGAGGCCAGATCTGAACTCGGGTTCTTCTGACTGCAGAGCCAGCACTCCATCCACTGTGCCACCAGAGTGTCAAAGTCCAGGGAGACAAAAGCACAGTTAGGAGGAGAATGAAAGATGGTAGTCCTGGGCCTGTCCCCAAAATGGAGGACTCCAGAATGAACTCACCAATGGGAGGTTCTGAGGTGAGAAAACATAAGGCATTGAGACATGTTCCGGGTTGAAAAGGCAGCTAAGTCATGGTACCAAGGTCTGGTGAATCAGAAGCACAGCTGGGAGAGGAAATATATAATGATCTAGGCACATAAAATTGCTTCCAGGGACCACCATAGCTGCATTCCATAAATTATGTTACATGGTATTGCTATCATCTTTAACACATTTCTAAGTTTTTTATATAGTTGGCATTTGAACAAAGCATTATTTAATTAATTTTGGTCCATTTAGGTCTTTATATTGGGATCAGATTTTCTGTACTAATCATTTGTGTGTGTATGTGTATCATATTCTGCAAAGTCAATGTTTAAGATTTTTGCCCTTTTCCATTTATTTAGTAATTCTTCATATCCTAGAGCAATCAGTTTTTGTGAAAGCATGATGGATGTTTGAGTGATAACCAAATTCCCTAACGCTTTCATTTGGTTCTCTTCCTATGCGTATCAAATCCAATTTTTTCATCGTTCTGTTTAGTCTAGCAGTCAACAAGCATTTATTAAGTGTTGTCTATGTGCCAGGCATTGTACTAAACAGCTGAAAACAAAAGCCAAAACAGGATCCCTGACCTCAAGGAGCTCACATTCTGATGGCAGAGACAACATGCAAAGAATTATATAGATAATAACAATAGCAATCATTTCAATTGATATGAAACCTTAAGGTTTATAACTTCATTATATTTCTCTTTGGTTTGTCAGTTCTCATTAGTAGAGTATTGAATCTATTATTTATTTTTTGTCCAAATATATTGTACTTCAGTTAACTTTTCCTTATCTGAGACATCTATATTCAATACTGACATTGTTTCATTGTTAATGGAATCTTTTAGCATAATATGGTTTACTTCTTTATTTCTTAGGGCATTTTCTACTTTTAATTCAGTTTTGTCCAAAATGTTGTCAGCTGATTTTCTGGGATCATTATGTTATGTTGACTCCAGATGTGGTATATTTTATTCCAGTCTCTGTTTCTAGATTTGCATATATCTGTTTTATATAGACAACACATGATTGGGTCATGCTTTAGAGCTGAATCAACCAACTAGCAATTTTTAAGCATTTTTTATGTGCAAGGCACAAATACCAAAGTCAGATAGCCCCTAGCTTTAAGAGAGTTACATGCTATGTTGTAGGTATAATAATTTTACCGATAAGAAAGGAGAGGTCATATACGAAATACAGAGAGTGATCTTGGGATTGGGCACTAATAACTGGGGATTCTGGAAAGTTCTTTTGAGAGGGGTGGTACAGGTACTGAGCCTTGAAGATAGGTAAAGCTTCTGAGAGCTGAAGAAAGAGAACATTCCAAGCAGTACAACCTATGTAAGATGCAGATGGAATGCCATATACAGAGCACAGCAAGTAGGATCGTTTGGCTAGAATATAGAGTGTGCACAGGAGAGTAATATACAATCAGCTAAAAAAGCCTTACTGTAAAGAGTTTTAATTGCCCAACATACTCTAACCTTCTCATTCTGAGCAGCTAGGTGCCACAGAGGATAGGGTATTGGCTGTCTGCATGAACCGCTTGCTATCTTTCTGTCCCTTACATATACCTAGGGCTTTCCTACCTTTATATCTTTGTGCTTTTTCTTATTCCTGTTCCTTCCTCTGACCTAGCATAGACTTCTATATCACTTTTGGTCAAATTTTATTTGTGGCATCTGGTAGCCACCTCACATATAGGCACTCAGAAAGTTATCCCACTTTAGAGGTAAGTCTGTAGCCTGGTATGCACTCAAAACCATAGCTCAAGAGCCCCCACCGGTGTATTTACTTTTGTAAAACAAATTTTATTTACATATTTTGTTTTCGCATAAGATTAATTTCAGAATTAATCTTTGCCCCTTGATTTACCTGTAGCACAGAAAAAAAGAAAGAAAAAAAATCACCAAAATTAATCCCTGTATGTTTGTTTTTATTAAGTAAACCACCAGGATATAGTTCAAATCAAAAGACATTTACTCAACTAACATATCAAATTAAGTGACAGTAATAAATCTCTCCATACCTAGAGGAGTATACTCTTTTCTAATCATACCATAAGTAGACGGAGAACACACACACACACACACACACACACACACCACATACCATCAGGGAACATACATAAAAGGATATATACATGCAGGGAACACACATTTATTGCTGGGGAACGTGTGTGAAGGAACATGCATAAAGTGTGTGCATGTGTGTGTGTGTGTGTGTGTGTGTGTGTGTGTGTATGTGTGTGTGTGTGTGAGAAAAAACATGAAGAGCACAAGGAAAAACATATGGTCCAGGCTTAATCATGGAGGGAATACACTTAAGAACATAAATGGCTAAGGCATGCCCATAGTGACTCACGCCACTGATACTATAGAGCCACCTCTGGTCATATCAACGTTTGGTTCTCTGCTGAACATTATGTATCTCTTCTCCATTGCATATCATATAGTCATTTTTGTCTGTCTCCACGGTTCTTTTGCTGTGGTGTTCCTTAAGTTACTCTTCACTACCATTACCTAGAATTCAGCTATTTAATAGTTTAAAGATCGCTCTCTTTGAATCATCTGCTATGTTCTGTTACCATCTGCTGGAGTAAGGCAGCTGTTAAGCCACTCTATTGGAAGGGAGAGTCAAATCTTTATGTTTTCTTTTTCTCCAACCAGCGCAGCCTAAGCCTATGACAGCATCCCCCAACCTGGCACCTGAACAAGTCAGCAGATGTCCTCAGAGCAATATCTTTTTCTTGGACCACCTCTCCGATGCTTTTATCCAAGGTGTCTAACTCCAGCTGATTATCAGTATTCAATAAATTCCTTTGACTTCTTGACAAATTCTTGGTTGTTCCTGTATAGCTCCTTTATGTATTTCACCCAAGGAAACCATCTAGAAGCTGTGTGGGCTACTATAAAGAGGCTCACCAAAGTTATTGTTCCTTCTTCATTTTTTGAAGAGGACCAGTGACAGCACAGGTGATGTCTTGACTTGTGAACGAGTTGGATTTAAGTGGGGCAGAGTTACGTTGAGTTGTCAGCCTTACTCCCTCTTCCCAAGTCATCCAAGTCCAGTGACAGGACAAAAATAAAGATGACTATAGATGGTCCAGGGTTAGCATGCAAATAAACCTGGAGGGGGGAACAAAAGCTTTGCATGAAATCCTCTAAGTTTTTGCTTGAAGCATCAATTCCTTTGTTTTACATTCTTGACTTTGTTATATGTACTTTCTCTAGACTTTTTCCATCTGATCTCTTCCCCAACTTGATGCCTTCTTCCCTCTCCCCCTTTCAACTTCTTTATTATAGAATTAGAATATAATTAGAATATAAGCTCCTTTGGGGCAAGGACTGCCTACCTGTATTTGTATTCTATTGGGTGTGGTTTTATAGAAAACACAGTGGATAAGGAGTCAGAGGACTTGGGTTTGAATCCTGATTCTTCTGCTTACTACCTATGTGACCATGGGCAAGCTACTTCATCTCATTGATCCTCAGTTTCCTCATTAAAAAAAATCCTTATTTATAAAGTGAGAAGGTTGTCCTAAGTTACATCCAATGTTCCTTACAAATCTAAATTATATGATCCTCTGTCTTTCCTTTCCCTCTTGTATTTCCATCTATCCGTTAGATAGATATCCATTGGATCTCAGCTGTTCCCCCTTTTCAGCTTCATTTTGTGTTTTCTCTTCCCCCATAAGATTGTAAGCTCCTTGAGGGCAGGGATTTTTTTTTTTTGCATCTGCAGCTTAGCATAGTGCCTGGCATATAGTAGGTGCTTAATAAATATTTATTGACTACTCACTGTTAAAACGCAAGTCAAATTTCATCTCTGTGAAGTCTTTCCTGATAACATCAGTCCATAGGGATCTACCTTCTCCTGCCTTCACCACTCCCACCCTACTCTCATAAAACATTTTGGCTCATAACCTAATTCACTTATCATGTAATACTGTTTTATAGTTCTTTGTGTTGGTCTTATCCCCTGACTAGAGACAAACCTCCGTAAGTTTTGTCCCACTTCTGTGCCTCTTACAGTCTCACAAGGTGCTCTGCTTACTAAATAATGAATAAGTAAATGAATAAATGTTTAGAGGAAAATAAAGGCAATGCATTGTCTTTCAACACTGCTCTTGGTTCAAAGAGTCTTGGATTCTGGTCCTGTCTGAGGACAGTTTCATCTTGGGTAATGATTCCCTTAGGTTCTTTGTGACTTACTTCTGCCCATGGCATAAATCAGACCTATGAGCCTGGGTTAAGATTGACTGCTTAGTATATTCTAATATAATTATCCTTATATTAACATATTACTATGTTACAATAATATGTTATATTAATATATTATCCTCAGCTAAAGTCTTAAAAAAAAACTCCTCATGTCACTTAATAAACTCTACTTGCCAAAATAAATGCCCAAAGTGCAATTTGTAAAGCTGTCTGCTTGACTTTTAGGAATTGATTTTGCCTGCTTGCTATCTAATCCATCATATTCAGTCTCATAGTGAGCTGTCCATCATTAGTGAGAATTAGTTCAAGTCCAGCCAGAAGTTCATCTCAGGAGAAAAAAGAAAGAAAAACGAGAGAGAGAGAGAGAGAGAGAGAGAGAGAGAGAGAGAGAGAGAGAGAGAGAGAGAGAGAGAGAGACAGAGACAGAGACAGAGAGACAGGGAGAGAGAGAGAGAGACAGAGAGAGAGAGAGACGTGCATGTACAAAGAGGGATGGGTGGGGAGTCACCTCTATTACAATAAGCCAGTTTTAAAACTCAGGCATAAAATAAATTTTAGTTGCCAAGAGTCCTTGAAAAGTTTTTAAATGAGACACATCCTCCTCTTCTGCCTTGGGCCACAGAATGAAAGAGCTGTACAATTCCTTTTAATTTCCTCCTAAATCCTGAAGTCCAAATGTTACATTCTTCCAGACCCCCAAAGGCAAGGGACAGCCTGGTGTTCATAAAAGCTTCTTGGAACCAGTTTCCTAAGGGTTTTAAAAGTTAAAAGCAAAAAACCCCAAACAACAACAATGTAAAAGACCTGTTAAACTTAAAATGTTGCTCATAGAAATGCAGCCAAATGACTACAATAGTGGACAGACCCCTTCTGTGCCATCCCAATGACTGAACCTCCACTTTCTGCCCTGGCCCCCTAAGGCAGATCTGCACCTTCTGGCAAACCTCCCCCTCCCTCTCCCCCATAAGTGCTTGCTGTTAATCTTCTCTTCATGCCCTCAAGCCAGGTGTATCCTCTCTGATCAGTACGTCATTTTACTAAATTCATCTCTTTCTTGCCCTTCCAATTTGTTAACATTTTTATATAATTGTTCATACCTGGTAAAAGGTATCAAGGTTGTAGGTCTGGCGAAGGTTGGTAATAAGTGGGATCCCATTTATGAGGGCAATCAGTATGGCCTTAGCTTAGAGAGGTCTGCACAAACCTAGGCTTTAAGGTGATTTCCAGAGCTCTCAGGCTCATAGCACTACCACACTGGCCTCTCATAAAGGAGAGTCATAGAATGTTAAGGCTGAATAGGCTCTTGGAGCATTAATAATAATACTAGGAAGAAGAAGCAGCACCAGCACTTATATAGCATTTTAAGATTTGCAAAAATCTCATTTGATGCTCCCCATTATTACCATATTATCCCCATTTTGCACTTGAGGACACTGACGCAGATATAGGTTAAGTAACTTGCACAAGGTCACACAGCTAATGTGTACCTGTGGCTGAATTTGAACTCAGGTCCAGTGTTCTGTCCACTCAGTGGATAGAAGTGAGAAATGCACTCTATGCACTCTACGATCCTGGTAGATTGGCCTACTTTCAGTCACTCAAATACTACACTTCATTTCCTGTCTTGGGCCTTTATATTGGCCATACCCCACACCAGAAATTCCTGTTAGTTTCCTTGGCTTCCTTCAAGACCCAGCTCAAATCTCACCTTCATCAGGCAGGCCTTTCCCAACCTGACCAATGCACTTTCCCTTCTCAAAGTATCTCCCATCTACTGAGTATATACTGCACCTTGTATGTATGACAAAGACCAGATTTTAAGAATGCCTTGACAGACCATCTCTTATACTTTTTTGGCCTGTGCACCCACTGAGAAATAGCCAGCATATTGCTGGACACCTTGTTGCAGAATAAATACTTTTGATTTGTTAATGCTTTCATTGGACTTATGATTTCATTCATGTAAGCAACTCTGTCAAAGAACATCCCTCTATCAGACTTAGATTGACATCTGCTCTGAAACTTATAGTATTTTTTTTTATTCTTTTTAGGCAGTTGGGGTTAAGTGACTTGCCCAGGGTCACACGGCTGGTGAGTGTCAAGTGTTTGGTCTGAGGCTGGATTTGAACTCAGGTCCTCCTGACTTCAGGGCCGGTGCTCTATCCACTGTACCACCTAGCTGCCCCTGAAACTTATAGTATTAGAGAGATACCTGGGGAACACAAAGGATAAATAACATGGACTCAGTAACTGTCAGAGACAGAAATTGAACCAAGTTCTTCTTGACTCCCTGTCCACTAAGCCAAACTGCATCTCAGAATAAAAGTGAACCAAATAAATTAATTAACTTTTCCAACCCACTTTAAGCCAGCTTATGAACACTCCTGTTTTTAGGTAATTAGGTACCTTCTCCCTGTGAATTTTGCAGATGCAAGGTACTAAATAAAAATAAAATATAATTATTAACCTTTTTGTTAGTATTACTGTATCCTAGATATGCGTTTATAATGTCAGTTGTGCTTTATTAATGCAAATGCAGTTTAATCCTTAAAAACAAAAATCTCTCCGAAGAAGTGACTTGTGATTCAGGAAAACAGAGGCTAGGATAATAAGCATGAACCCTTGAATTTCTAGTCTGTTTCTAAATGCACTGACCCCTTTCCACTGCCCCATAACAGGCTGAGAGGAGAGGTACTGTGGAGAAAAAAAATCATTATCCTAAAATTTTAAATTTTTTGGTCAGAAGATTTAACTACAAGTTGAAATTAAACATGCACACACACACACTCTTAGGCATATGGTGAAAGTTGTTATCTAAATATAAATATTTGGAAAATAGCAGAAGACATAACCACTCATTGACTGCACAGAGATGGAGCATATAATAAACAATAGGACACACTGGAACATATTACTGCTCCCTATGGGAAAGATCTCACAACCCATATCCTGAATTACTAGATATTTCCTCAGGAAGAGAAGTGATTTTTTGCCCACAGTTATCTATTGTCTCTTCAGTGAATGTTCTGTTTATTCAAGTTCTACAGCACATAAACTGTCTTTTAAAAAGTTACAACAATGAACTCATTAAGAATGTCTCATAGCTTTTTTCCCTATTTATCTATGTTTTAAAATTGTCAATGATTTCTGTATTTTTCGTGAAGAGGAGAAAATGGAAAATTAAGGGAAAATGTCATGATTTCACTAGAAAATACCATTAATGGTGATAGTTTTATGCTTCTCTTTCTTGATCTTTCTGTTTCTTTTTACAAGCAAATTTTCAATCCAAGACATTTTGTCCTGAGGTCAATGTATGCACCAAAAGGAATTTCCAAGAACATGTTTAACTAAGATTTGAGATTTTTTTTTACTTAAAATTTTTTGAAAAATACTTAATTCCATCTTCATAAATATTTTTCTTTTTCCTTACTTATAAAGATAGATGTTATGATGGAGAAGATCCAGCAGAGAGACCAAAATGAAAACAGAGTTCCTGTGGATATGAAGGTCTTCCAGATGCTCCTGATTTTGGATGACACGATGCTGGTTGCACCAAGTCCCAGAACATTGTAGACACTCCTGGAAGAGATCAGTAACCACTGAAAAAAAAATTTGCCCTGAAAATCCACATGGGAAAGACCTTGTGGGTGAAGAATGAAAGTACTGCTCAGCTTATGATATGCATTTAAATAGACAACCTATGAAGCTAGTCCATCAATATGCATATTTAGTACAAAAAAAAATTGGTTGAGCCCGGAATTTAACAAGAGAAGAAAGAACTGGATTGCCTTAAAGAGATACAAAATTCCTTTAATGAGCTTTTCCTAGAAGAGAAAAAGACTCTCTCTCTGTCTATACACACACACACACACACACACACACACACATATATTATTACCAACATTTTGCCAGTATTGTTGAATGGCTTCAGGACATGGGACAAAAACATCTCCAAAAAAATTGAAAATGAAAATCACACTCAGAGCAATGAAGAGATAGATGATGGGTGGGAGCAGGCCATAACATACAACCCAATGAAGAACTTCAAAGAACAAAAGTAAAATGTCATCAAGGGAACGTATAATAGGAAAAGAAAGATGGGCTAGTCAAATGGAAGGGTAAGGAATAATAGTTGGACAGTCAGTGCTCTGCTAGTATCCTCATGATGTCAGGAGAAAGTGAGAAATGCCCCCATCATGTTGGATGGATCCTCAGTGATAGATTTATGGAGGAGATGAACAAGAAAAACACAGGATGAGCAGGCATGGATTGGTTGAAATCTGCATTGTTGGAAAGAACATCCAAATTGTTGAGATCATAGATCCATTTGAGTATTTTAGCGCTGAATCATTATCTATATGATTCTCTTGATTCTTCATTCATTTTGGATGAGTTCACATAAGTCTTCACATGTTTTTTCTAAACTCCTTATATTCACCATTTCTTTTAGCACAATAATATTCCATTAAAACCGTGTCCCGCAATGTATTCAGACATTTATTCTCCAGTTGATGAGCACTCAGACTTTTGTTCCTACAAAACATGTTGCATTAATTATTTTGCTGTAGAAGAGACCTTTTTTCCTGTCTTTTACCTTCTTGGGATATGTGCTCAGTAGTGAAAATTCTGGGTATCATATATTTTTTTCAGATGTTAGCTCTCTGAGAAGCAGCATGGTATAGTGGATGGGTTTTGAACTTGGAGTCAGAAAGAACTAAGTTCAAATCCTGCCCCCAGATACTTATCATATATGTGACCCTGAGCAAGTTATTTAACATCTCTATCCATCAGTTTCATCATCTGTAAAAATGAAGGGATTGGATTCAGTGGTCTCTGATATAATTTCCAGGTCTAAATCTAGGATGTTATGAATGAGACACAGAACAAGTGAATGCTGATAGGAAGAAAGATGGGGAACATTAGCAAAAGGGGCTCACCCTAAGGAAAGTTAACACAGTACGTCTTCTAATGCTCCTAGTTTTCCATTTCCATACCTTCCTCTACTTCAGTGGTACAATTCTCAAAGCCATTAACAGCTTAATGTCTTTATGTACTTTCCACCTCCCCTTTATCAAAACCCTTTTTTGATGAAAGATATAAGGGATTAATAATGTATTAGTGACCCATCAACAAGTGGATACTGAATGCTCAGATTTAAGCTAAATGTTTTGGAGGATGCAGAAGTATACAAAACATGGTTCCCATTCTCAAAGAAGTTGAGATGTGCTTAGAAAAGACAGATATAAGTGAAGCAGTATTTAACAATCAAAGACACTATATCACTTTGAGCTAAATTGTAAATTATTGCATTATGGAATTCTGATACTGCAAGAGTTCAGATAAGGGACAGACCAGTGAGCACTGGAATAGTCATGGAATGCTTCACGAATAAGTAGGAAATTAGAATAAGTCTTTGAGGAACTGGATACTGTCCTCAAAATGGCAATGGCAAGGGCATTACAGGTAAGATAAATATAAGTTATTTTCAGAGTTAATTATAATTTATTTTAAATACTTTCTATTTCTCTATACAAGATATGTTAATCCATTAAATTGGATAACGAGGCGCAAACATAATTCCAACTCAACTAATTCACATAATGCTTTTACCTATTTACATAATGCTGTTTTTAACCTGTATTTTTGTTTTAATTTCTTAATAATAATAGGAAAGATAGGGATTGGGAGCTGGTATTTTATCCATTACAAGGTTTATCTGGTGAATGTACTCCATTTTGTCAACGTCTTTCTAAAGTATGGCTCCTAGAACTAACCATACTACTCTATTGTGATATGATCAAGGCAGAGGTTGGGACCATCCTTTCTCTCATTCTGTATGCATGACTCTTTCAATCCATTATAAAATGTTAGCTTATATTGCTGTTAGGTAATATTGTTGACTTATATTGAGCTTATAGTTAACTACAACTCCAAGATCTTTTTTCTCTCATATGCTGTTGTCTAGGTTATATGAACCATTCCCATATGAAGCCTCCTCCATTTTTTCATATATAGATGATTAGTAATTTTTTTTTAGTTTTTACAGAAAAATATTTACTTTAAAGGCTTAGCAAGAAGAAATATATAAGTATTTCCCCCCCAACATCAGATGAGGTATAATTTACTCTACACAACCCTCAGGTTAAGTCAGTTCCTACTTGGCATTAGTCTCAATAAGTTCTATGTCCAAAGTAAGTCTGTTCCTACCCCAGGCTTATGACCAAGGACCCCGGCATATTCCTGTCTCCAGATCTAGTACCTCAAGTCTAGTATCTCCCAGACTCCACTTGGTGCATCTAGAACTGCAAGGATAAATGAAACAAGGCCAAAACCCCAGCCCTTTTCTCAGAGCCAATTGGCCTGGGGGAAGAGGAAGGTGGCCTTCAGGTTCTTTCCCAGCTTACTGCATAGTGTTACTCAGTGAGTGAATGAATGAGTCTTTCACCTTAGGACACCATAGAAAAGAGAGTGGCTGTGCCTCAATCAGGTATGTTTAAAAATTAAGGATGTTCTGGCTACATAGTCAATGGAAAGAGAAGCTGGATGAGGCCAAGCATAAAATTAGGAAGTCCTTGCAGGACACAATTCTAAGGTCATTAAGGGATACATTTACAAGATATTTGAAAGAGTGGAGAATAACAAAATTGGGGAGGGGGGAAATCTCAGAATCTAAAATTCCCCTCATCTTTTTAAATATTGTTTTAATGATCCTGAATGAATGTGAGTCATGGAATAACACAGTCTCCAAAGAACTAAAATGGCAGATCACCCAAAAGGGAATGCAAGATCCAAGTAGGCTTCAATGCATTACCAGCAAGGAAAATTGCATGGGAGCCATCCCATAAAGAAGAGCTTCAGAGAGATGTGTGAACAAAAGTATCAGAAGCAAGGAACGATCAGAACAGCTTATTTGCTCCCCTAGTACTTGTATGAAGATAGAGATATCCTGAAGACACTCCTCATATTGTGTGGATGACTTGTGGAATAGAGATAGGAGGATGGGAATAAGAGTTACACCTGAGAAGAAGGCATGAATGGGTCACGCCATGCCCCATTAAAGGGAAGATCCACATTAATGAGCTCCTGAATTTATCAAAGGAATGAAATAAATCTCATCTTACTAGATTTGGCCCAACATTCTATCTCATCAATATTTTTCTGGATCCTAACTCAGGTGATACAATATGGTGAGTGATCTCTACCCAGCTTTGTGTCATTTACAAATTTGATAAACACCTTGGATCTATGCTTTCATTCACATCATTAAAAAAAAAAGTTGAACAGATGTCAAGTTCTCAAAGGTTGAACAGGCTCAAAATGACTTTTTTAGACCATTCCTTTAGAGGCATTCTTCCAGTTTGATGCTAAGCCATTAATAACCACGCTTTAGGTCTAGTGATTTGATTAATTCCAAATCTCCTTAAAAAACCTATCACCCAGCCTCATCTCTACATCTTGATAAGGAGGATAAATGAGAGATTAATCTGATGATAAGTGGGTTATAAAACTATAGCACATGCTTTCACCAGCATGCTGAGTCCCCCTAACCCCCTACTATGTCTTCATTCAGCGGTGTAGGACTGGCCCTGAGGGGTTGTAAGAAGTAAGATTTCTTTCTTTTTTTTCTTTTTTTAGCAATTGGGGTTAAGGGACTTGCTCAGGGTGACACAGCTAGTAAGTGTCAAGTGTTTGGTCTGAGGCTGGGTTTGAACTCAGGTCCTCCTGACTTCAGGGCTGGTGCTCTATCCACTGCACCACCTAGCTGCCCCGGGAGGAATATTTCATATACTGTGGGTTGCATGTACCTACCAATGTGCCTATCCATGGTTCTTGTGTGATAACAATTAGTCTGCTAGTCAGTTAGCTTTTATGAAAAGGTATTTACTAAGATGGTATATTACTAAGAACCGGGGGAGCTAGGTAGAGTGCTGGACCTGGAGTCAGGAAGACTCATCTTCCTGAGTGCAAATCTGCCCTCAGACATTTACTACCTGTGTGACCCTGGGCAAGTCACCCTGTTTGCCTCAGTTCCTTATCTATAAGATGACCTGGAGAAGGAGATGTATCTTCGCCAAGAAAACTCCAAAAAACAGGGTCATGAAGAGTCTGACATGACTGAAAAATGACTGAACAACAAGGATAGTAAGAACTGTTTGTACAAGCACATCTCCATCAGTCCCTATCCATTTCCCCAGGCAAATCTGTGACCCACTTTCCCACCCTTAGGTAGAGAGTTCAGGAGAAAGTGCACTCAGACTTAGAAAGCACATTTGGTAAAGGGGTAACTTACACCTCTTGGTTGCTGGCAGTCTCTTTTCTCCCTTCATGGGAAGAAAATGCCCCATAAGCATGATGTAGCTTTCAGCTGATTTCTTTGTAGAGTTGGGGAGCTCTGTTTCCCCAGGGTATTTAGTTTGACTCTCTGCTACCAGCCACTGCTGTCCCAGGGACAGTGTCAGGATGTTGTAAGTACAAATCATCTGACCTCCAGAGTTTACAAGGTCCTCTACTGGTCAAGGTAAGTGGAGGGGACTAAGCCTCCTTCTCCATCCCCCAAGCAATTCCCATTCAGGGGTTTGGTGACATGGCTCTCTCCTCCCCTCTCCACTGCTAGACACTGGAATACCTGGGTTCCAAAACTTATAGAAGACCCAAAAGGCATGACTGAGCCTTCTTCAGCCATTTTGCATATATTTCCTGTGCATTGGCTTTTCTGGACTTACATTTAATCAAATGCCCTTAGTTGACTCAACAGAGATGCCTAGGCTTTGTTTATACCTGCTTCAGACCTCTCATTGATAGTTTCAACTAAAATATTCACTTGATACCGGTATTAGAGATAGAGTATTTTGTTAGTTATTTTAAGTGGGGTAGGGTGATTGAACAATTAACTCAAGCAACTCCTACCCATACAAAACAAAATTCAGTGGAGCTATTTTGTTAAAGCATTATACCACAATGGAGGGTTTTGGAAGTGTCAAACAACCTTTACCTAGTGGGAGGTGTCTCACAAATATGCATATACATACATACATACATACATACATACATACATACATACATATGTACATGCATACATATATGTATGTGTACATACCTACATAAAGCAGGTATGTACATATGCACACAAACAAATGATTAGATATAGTAAAATTCTTGCCTCATATTAAAATACTTGCCTCATTATAGTATAAAGGTGACTCACTATTCTTAATGGCTATGCCTGTAAGGTATCAGCTCTGTGTCCTTCTCAGTAACTAGATGTCTTAGTGGATAGAGGGCTGGACTTGGAGTGAGGAAAATCTGAGTTCAAACCCTGTCTCAGACACTTACTAGCTCTGTCTCTGGGCAAATCACTTTCTATCTCTCAACCTCAGTTTCCTCATCGGAAAAAAGGTGTTAACTGCTTCACAGGGCTGTTGTGTGGACCAAATGAGATAATATATGTAAAATGTAGACCTTAAATGCTAGCTATTATAAAAATGCTAGATGCTATTATTATTATAATTAAGCTGGAAAGCATTTGAGTATGGCTCCAATGATATGTCTGTTGTCTGAAGACCAATCTAGTTAAGTTTAGTGAAGTTTATCATGATAATGCTGGTCACCACATGATAAATATTTTTAGACTAGGTAGCTTATGAAACTACTTCATAAATTATCAAGGGGCTAGGATTTGCATCTATGGAGGAAATATTTATCCTGATAAAATCACAGATCCTTTAGGAATTGAAAAATAATCAAATATTTACCTCTCAAAAAACTCAGACCAAAATATTCAATCATCATTCACATCTCTTAAAATTACTTTTGTGAGGATGACAGTTATTATGCATTTTAAATTTCTTAAAAATCTGAATTGTCCTTTATTTCAGCTTAAATTCAAATTTTAAATTTGAATTTTTCTTTTTTCTGATCTAGCTTTGGGAGAAAATAATCTTTTTGGCCCTCTTCCCTTATCCCTGCCCGCAAGCTATACTGATTCGTTGTCTCAAATTATTAGAAGCAGGTAAATATTACCAACTCATCCAACGTTATCTTTTAAGAATATTTGTGTAACAATAGACACCAAATACATAGCAGTATGAAAGCAAATGTCTCCAAAATGAGAGACTATTTACACTTCATATGTTTTCACATGCTAGACAAACCTCACCAGGACTCAGTTTCTCCAAATGTAAAATGAAGAGGTTAGGCTAATTGATTGCTAAAGTTCCTTCTAGTTCCCACCTTCTGTGACTCTTTAAATCTTGGTGACCCAAGGGCTTCTAAGACAAAAGAGCTGGTGGAAGTCAGGGCACTATCATATCATGTGACTGTGTATTGGCTGGCCAATATCAGTTAAGTATGTTGGGAAATGAAAACAAGACTTCGTATACTATTTTTAAAACATCACACCCTCTCCAAGGATCATCTTTTGCTCTGAGCAGGACAAACTTTTAGTTACTAATGTTATTTTTGGATCAAAGTAGGTTTCAATAATTTCTAATAATCAAATTGTTTGTGGCTCTCCCTTTTCAGTTCCCCCTTTTCTCTTATTCCCTTTTGACCTGGAAACCATAAGGCATGCCATTGAGGTGAGACCTTTATTTAGCCTGCTTAAGAGGCTAAGCTGCATCTCTCTCAAATTCAGAAAAAGAAGGCTCAATGATTAACCAAATCAGGAAAAGGGGACAGTGCCGCTGCCTGTTGACATGCAAATAAAGCTTAGGACTTTAGCTTCAACCTGCAAAGCTCTTGATCCCTCCTAACTCACCAAGGTTCTGACACCCTAACATATGAATGTCTTTTCAGGTCAGAGAGCATGGATCCTTTAGTTAAAGGGGTGTGTCAGGCCAGGCCCCATCTTTAGAGTGTAGGGTCCTGGCCTCTGGGGTCACTTGCTTTCTGAATTGTAAGACATTTCAGACTTCACATAATTTCAAAGAGCCTTATTCTCTTAAATTCTTAGGGCAAATCATCTCTTGGGTGTCTTAAAGGACCCTTTGTGGGGGATAGCTGGAGTGTTCTTTGGGCACTTTCATCTGCTTGGTGATACAAAATGAAGTGTAGTAGAAAAGAAATTCTCATCCAAGTTACAGAGTTAGGAAATCAGCTTGAAGATTATAGACTTTATATGGGAGGGTAGGCTTTCAGTTCACTGATAACTGGTTTACTAAAAGTACTTAAGTGTCTTTAAGAACTCTTTCACTACCATAGAAATTTGAAGGCATTCAACAAAAGTGGCTTTGTTGACTTCCTAGCCTTAGGGCACTCAACAACTTAATTCAGCAGAAAGGACAATTTTTGCACACTTGGTATTTGAATATTGCTTTTTTTAAAAAACAATTAAAATTGTCCTAAGCCCTTAGCCACTTGCCATTTAAGGTTATTCTAAGGAGAAATAGTGATGTGATGTGATGAGTCAAATTTGTTTGTAAAATGGATTTCGTACTTTTGTAGCCACTGGCATTTGCAAAATTACTTTAGATAGAGGCTATCAAGTATAAACATTTCCAAGTTCATAAAAACTAGAAGCTTCAGTTTGTGGGAAACAGCTATAGCCAACAGCTATTAATTTTACCCAGAAAAGGGGAGGGCTGCCATAATTCTCAGATTAGACTGAGAATCCTAATTTTGAAGTAAAAACAAAATGAGGGCACATGTGTGAAGGTTTGAAATTATTAGAGCCTACTTTAGTTATGAATAAATTTATGGGAAAAAAGGACATTGTTTTAGAAACATAAATTGGTATTATTCCCATTAGCTGTAGATGGAGTAGAAATGTTCGTGGTAAATGTATTATTTTCATGAGACAGTGGTCATAAACACTGAACTAAGTAGTCTGTTTTATTTGATTTTAATCTACTTATTTATTTTAAATATATCTTATTGCTGCCTTTCCCCCTGTCCAAAAAAAAAATTATGCCACATCCCCACTGGACTCTCTCTGGTAGCAAAGAACAAAGGCTTAAGTCATGCATTGACTCCATCTGACAGTGTCTGCAGGATTCTGCAGAGGAAGCTCCCACCTCTCTAATGCAAGGAGGGAAATGCCTTTCATTATTTGTTCTCCTGGGCTAAGATTCATCACTGCAATTATTCAGCATTCGTTTTCAACAGTCAAATTTTAAAAGGCTTTTGCTTTTCTTTTTATCTCAGAGAAATATTTGGATATATTATATTCACATAATATTTAGATTTACACTGTTTGAATTAGTAGATTTTAAAAATTGTTAAATGAGAACACACAGTCAAATTGCTAACTGATTTACATTTCATAATGTAGCTAAAGAATTAATCTTGTCATAAAGGCCTTAAGGTCTCACTTTTTAATGTAAAAGTTGTGATATTTGGTACCTCCATTATTAAGCTATATAGTTTATGGTATATCTCAGTTGAATTTAGGGCATTTTTATTAATATTTATTTTTTGCTTCAGTTCCTGTGACATCAGTAACAAATCTGTGAAACCAATTCTTAACACTGATCAGTTTTATAGCTCTTAATGTGTTAGACTTAGGCTCAACATCACAAGAAATAGCTTGTCAATATTCCTTCTTATAGTCTTAGCTCTTTAATGTTAATTTATGACAGTGAAATATTAAGAAGGGAATACAGTATGTGTTAGTGAATGTGAAATGCCGAGAAAATTTTATCTTCAAATATAATTGTCAGACCTTTACAGGCATTGAGCAATAATCACATTATATCTAGCCACTGAAAAATGAAAGACAAAAAAAAAATTCCATTGTATTCACTGTGCAAAAATTAAAATCTTCGTAATATCATAGGCATGGAATTTGCTTATCATTTCATATTTGGGACTTTGTTTGAAAGTGGCTTATGACCCATTTGAAATCAAAGTTCATGTAACTGGCAAGAAATAATTGCATTATTATGTGCCTCTGGCACACAAAAAAAGGAATTCATAAAGACATTACTTGGCATGAAAAAACTCTTCCAAGCCTTAAAAACATTTGAAATTTTTAAAAAGTCTATAAAGAATGAGAAAAATAAATGGTGAAAGGAACCCAGTTCTATTTTTTTTTAAAGGGATTATTTTCCTTGCTTGTGTTCATCTTTCTCACTTTCAGGGTAAGTTTCATATCACATGACCCAAGATGAGTCCTTTAGGATCTTTCATAAAGAAAGCTAAAAGGAACTTTCTTACAGGGATAGAATTGGCTTTGGAGTCAGAGGTCCTGGGTTCAAATCCTGTCTCTGTCACTTTTTACTTTGTAACCTTGGGCAAGTCAATTAACTTTTCTGGTAATCTGGTTCCTTATCTATAAAATGAGGGTATCAGACTAGATCATCTCTAAAGTCCCTTCTGCTTTCATCTAAATCTGTGCTTCCGTGGTGATTTTAGTTTGATAAGTTGATCTGTTCGTACATCCAACATAATAGGGTACAGAATTGGAAGTCACGAATGTTTGTTTTTATTTTCAATATCACCTAGCTTTTACTTTGACCTTCAATAAGTCTTTACTTGGGCCTGTTTGAGTTTCCTTTTTTCTTTTTAATATTTTTTTCCCCAATTGCATGCAAAAACAACTTTAAAATATTCATTTTTTTTGAAGTTTTGGGTTTGAAATTTTATCCCTCCTTGCACTCCCTCCCTTTCTTAGAAGGTAAGCAGTTACCTTTTAAGATGGGTCTATGTGAAGCCATGAAATTTTATTACATTCGTTTTCAAAGTATATATTAAATTTAACAAGTAGTAGCAAAATTATCCTGTTGACATACCCTCTTGACTTTTTTGTTTTCCTCTATGTGTTTTTTTTCCTTTCTTTTTTTTTAGGCAATTGGGGTTAAGTGACTTGCCCAGGGTCACACAGCTAGTAAGTGTCAAGTGTTTGGTCTGAGGCCAGATTTGGACTCAGGTCCTCCTGACTTCAGGGCCCATGTTCTATCCACTGTGCCACCTAGCTGCCCCCACCTCTATGTGTTTTTGAATGTATTATTGATGTTCTTTTCTTTCACAAAAACCTGTTTAATGGACTCTTAAAAAATTGTTTCTCTGGGAAAATGTGTTTGGGGGATTGGTACTAAGGATGTTGAAAATTAGTGATGCCTGTCAGCTCTGAACAGTTAGAATTGCTTCTGATGCACACCTGTTTGTTATATACAACTAACAAGGGGAAACCAGAGGAGAGCTCTCTCAAGGAGTGAATTCAATCAGTATGAAGATTCAGCCCAGGAACTTGAGGAATTATCTGTACTCTTTTCCCCTTTCACCTAACCCTCAGACTTTCCCGGGCAGAAAAAGAAAGTGGGGAGGGCTGCCCTGGTGTTATCTGGTGTCCTCTCAGACCTTATTCAAAGGTAAGGAGACAATGAGGATGCATCTTATAAAGAAAGAGAGAGCAGGGCTGGCCTTGGCAAAATTTCAAACTAATCAAAATTTATTTTTGATGCCTTTCCATCTTCTTTTCTGGGATTCTCCCTTTGGACCTCCAAGGCACCTACAATCTTCATACTGACCTCTGACCCACCCACCCCCACTCTCACTGACCACCTTACCCAGGTCTACTTTCTCTTAAAGTTCTCAAGGCTCCAAAATTGCCCTTTCTTTCTAATCCCTGCTCCCCAAGCCCTCCCCCCAACCCCAGTCAAAAATTCAATTTCCTTAGTGTCTCTGACCCTAAGTAGGTGTTAAGGAAATCAATCTGTAGTACTAGGACATAAATGACTAACAGATTCCCTCAAGATTGAGTGCTGGGCCTGGAGTCAGGAAAACCCGAGTTCAAATGTTGCCTAAAACCTTTAACTAGCTGTGTGCCCCAGACAGGCCACATAACCCTATTTGCCTCAGTTTCCTCATCTGTAAAATGAGCTAGAGAAGTAAAGGCAAACATTCCAGTATCTTTACTAAGAAAACCCCAAATGGGGTCATGATGAGTTGAACATGACTGTACAACAACAAAAATCCTCCTAGAGCATTTTGTATTTTTTTTTTAAGAGAATACAACCAAATTATATTCAGTAGGATTTCAGGTAGGTTAAGGGGGGGAGGGCGTTTGTTTGTTTTTTTGTATTGTGGTTGTTTTGGTTTTAGGGGAGGGGATTCCTGGGCTCTGCAGAGAAACAAATCGGTTCTGTTGCCTGATTTCCCTTTGATTTATAGAACTCAAAATCTTTAGAGTAATCCCACAGGATCTTCCCGTCATATCTTGTCTCTCCTTCTCCTCCTCCCCACTGAGACCGATTAGATTCTGAAAATCTCAATAGTTGCAGACTTCTAAACTCCCACATCCCAAATACCCATGGGCTCAGACCCTGCCTAGTTTTTTATTCCTTTGGTGGTGAGGGCCTGTGACTTGAATATAGTAGATGCTCAATAAATGGTTCCTAATAATAGTGATGATAATGAGAATGATGAAGACTCCATTTCTCTTCTGATCCCGATCTGTTCTGAGGTCTAATAGAGGCTGCTAGTTGTTTGCCTGTTAGAAGGTGGGGTAAAATCAGGAGTTAGTGAACATAGCTGGTCCCAGTGGCAGCTAGGTGGTGCAGTAGATAGAGCTCAGGCCTTGGAGTCAAGAGGACCTGAGTTCAAATTTGACCTCAGATGTCTACTACTACACCCAGATGTGTGACCCTGGACAAGTCACTTAACCCTGATTGCATAGCTGGTCCCTCTACTACCCTACTGAATTCTCTTGAGGTCTGCTTAGTCTCTTTGAGTCTCATTTTTCTCTCTTCTAAAACAGGAATGGTAATTATTATATTACCAGCTTGGAATACATAGACTTGGAGTTAAGAAGGGTTGGGTTCAATTCCTGCTTCTTATATCAGTGAGACCACTTTGCCTTTCTGTGCCCATTTTACAAACGGGGATAATAATGCCTATAGGTACATCCTTCACAGGCTTGTAGTTAGGCTCATATGAAATCTTGAACATAAAGCACTCTGTCCATGTTAAAGCACTTTATACATGTCAGTTACTTTTATTATTAACAATTTTTAGGGCTGTTGTAAGGATCAAATTAGAAAATTTATTTGTAAAATGCTTTGTAACCAGAAGTACTATGAAAGGAAATGATAGATAGGATCTGTAACTTTTGTGCTCTCCTCTTGCAGAAGTTCCTCTCTGAACACCATTAATAGAAGTTGCTACCTGATATAGTTGAAAGACCTATATCCACAGAAGATTCTCAACGGATCCATCAGTTCTCAAACCACAGGATGCCAAAGGTACTGGAGGAAATGTGTTTCTTGAGACTTAGAGATTGGAACATAAGTGTTTGCTCCATATGCAGAACATTTTATAGATTTCATGCCATGGGGTGATGAAATCCTAAGGCTGGTAAAAAGTCTACCTTGATTTTTTTTTGGAGAACCTGGACATTAGTTCAGTAGTTTGGAGGAGAAAGCTTAGGGGGAAGGGAAAAGTTAGTTTATTAGTTCAGTATTTATTGACTGACATTCCAGCTGCCTATATACATCCATAACTCTCCCATATTTAAACCTTTATCATGTTTGTCCTAATAACTGGTTCTTCCTCCTTCCTATGTCAGGAAAATTCTCAGCTCCTGCTCCTCTTATCCCTAAATAGACAAGTGTGCTCATGTCTTCTGGGGTGGGGGGAGGAGAAAGGAAGGAGGAGGAGGACTCTAGGTTAGAGTCTTAGAGAACTCCTGTGTTTAAGAGACTGAATGATTATCAAGGAAAGAACACTGAAAAGTGAGTTATTGTCGTCATGAAAGAAGTGCCCAGAACTGAAGCAGTTTGGCAGATGTAATATGTTCTGCCAGGAACCAGGTACCTATCATTACTAGAAGAGAGAAAGAGTGTGAGGATGACTTCAATTGTTTTTTATTGACAATAGAGCAGGAATTCCAAGTGACACAGTGGGAGGAGAGGACAGAGGAACATATGGACATTTTGGATGGGGTGGGAATGAGGTAGATAGGGATGAGAGTACAGTAAAAGCAGAGAGAAAAAGAAAACACTTTCCTCTTATCAGATGTTGATTCTGAATCACTGATGTCCACAAAATGAGGCTATGTTTATGGAAAGCTTGAGTTTTAGTTTATATAACTCTAGGAATATAGGTATCATTGATAACATAGGTTGTATTTTGTGAAGAATGAAGTTTCTTGAATATGTTTTCTAATGTCTCAGAAAACCAGTGCCCTCCTCTCTCTCCCTCCCTCCCTCTCCCTTCTCCTTCTCTCTCCCTCTGTTTTCTTCTCTCTTCCTCCCTTCTTTCTAAATCCATCCAATCTTCTCTGACTTCTGAATTCCAATTCTGTGTCACTAACTGCCTGCTGGATATCTTTATCTGGATGTCCATATGCACCTCAAATTCATCATGTCCAAAATGGAACTAATTATCTTTCCCTTTCCCCTCCAAACTAGTGACCTAGGTCCTTAACTATTGTTTTACCATTGACTCTTCCCTTTCCCTCACTACCCACATGCAATTAGTTTTTCAAAACAGATAAAATCTATAATCTATCCATTTATTTAGCCACTCTCTCAGTTCAAGCCCTTATCACATCTCACCTAGACTATTCCAAAGGCCTTCAAATGGGTTGCTTGCTTTTGTTTGAATCACCAGAACTTAGCCCAGTGCCTGGTATCTAGTAAGCATTTATTAAATGCTTAATCTATAACCCTCTCTAACCCTCTGCATAGTCACCAATAATATTTTATGAGATCTTACTAAAAAAAATCTCTAGGACAAAATATGCCCTTAGTTTGACATTTATATCCCCATATCATTCACTTTCCCTAACTTATTCCATAGTATGCTGCAGCCAAACTGGCCTCTTAGCTGCTTTGTGAACAGCATTCTATTTCTCATTTTCCTGTCTATGCATTGGCTGTCCCTCATGTCTATTATACATTCCCTCATCTGTTTCAGCTCTTAGAATCCCTGGCTTCCCATGAACTTCTTTGAATTAAAAAAATAACCTATCAGAATATGTGCATAGACAGCTTGAGTTGTAGTTTATGAAAGCCCAGGAACATGCAGTCTATCTTCTCAAGGATTAAGTTTCTTGAATCATATTTTTAATGTCTAATAACATAGCCACAAGGCCAAATCCATCCACATTAAGCAAATCCTTCTTTAGTTTTTACTAAAAACACTTATAGAATTATGTGTTATAATGTCTATTTGGTGCTTCATTATTTAATAAGTGCAATACCTGAATATAAAATATATAACAATAGTATTTGGGTTTAAAGAATGTGGTAATCCTATGCCCCTTTATTTGTTCAGTCCTTTCCTTCCTGCTGCTGCCTTCAGGAATGAAATGCACAGCTTACCCATCAATAAGCAATGAATATTGATCAACACTTTGCCAGACTTAACAAATAGAACAGTCAATTCAGGGAAATCTAATAATTTACTCATGTTTACTTAATGGTAGCTGGCTATCAGAAAATTACATGTTCCATTAGTCGTTGGCATGAAACTCTTTTGTTAAGCAATGATTAGAAATCCAGCACCTTGAGCTACTCTAATCAACATATACTACTGCAATCCTACCACAGAGAACTGAACAGGTGCAACCTACAGACATGTCTGGAAAATAAGTCAACAATGGAGGCTTCCTGGTACAGTGGAAAGAGCTCTGGCTCCGGAGTCAGAAGACATAAATTTAAATCCTACCTCTTTCACGTAATAATTATGTGATATTGGAGAAGTCATTGACGTTCCCTGGGCCTCACTTTCCTCAACTGTCAGATGAGGGGGTTTGGAATTTCCCTCTGCCTCTATATATTTGATCCTAAGTTCAAACAATAACAGGAAAAGTACATGAAAACATGTTATACTTTTTAGAGGTGAAAGATGTTATAGTTCAGTTCTAGTTACTGCTCCGAGTAAACTAAGAAAGGATCCCAGTATGTAAAGACTCCAATATAGTGAATTTATACAAGGATATGGACAAGAGTGATACAAGATGGTCCAGTATGGATGGGTTGGAATTTACATGACTATAAATAATACCCACATTGAGATAACAGGTTCATTGAATGATTGGATTATGTTTCCAAGGCAAACCAGGTGATAGTGATGGGGTAGTGAGAATGATAGGACAGGCCTGACTCAGGCCAGTCCCTGGTAGCTTACTAAGGGTCTATTTAACAGCTAACAAAAGATTTACTTAGCCAAGGTAGGGAGGAATATTTGGTGAGCCCATAGTCTTGATTCATAGGAGCTCAGCTTCTCAGTACTATTCATGCTGTTGGATTAGTCAAGTCAACAAGCTTTTATTAAGTGCTTACCTTGTGCTGGGCACTGTGCTGAGAGATGGAGATTCAAATATAAACAAAAAGAACTTTATCATCTGATTTCAAGACCCTTACCTTATCACTAGGGAAGATAAAACATAAAAGAGAACTAAAAATTTTGTGTGTATGTGAGGGGGGGCTAGAAGAAGGTACCTGTGCAAGAGGGATGGTGTAAAAGTCTGGAGAATCAGGAGGGTTCTTCCCCCAAATGGAGGTTCTCTGAAGGACCCATTACCCCTTTCATTGAGAGAAGGGATCTGCAGGGGCAAACAGGAAGTAGCTGAGGCAAAGTAGCCAAGTCAACAGAATCTGGGGTCCTTCCCCAAAATGGAGTGGTAAAGGGAGCTGAAATTTCCTTGTGGCCTTTTGCACTCAGGAAACTAGAAAGTCACATCAGTGGCCAGGGCCTTAGTCCCCTGAACCAATCAGTTCTCAAGAACAGTTTTAATACCTTTTAAGAAAAAGAAATAGCCCAAGCTTCACTCACTAAGCTTCATGGGATAGGGCCTAAAGAAAAGCTAGCCTAGCCTATGTGGCATGGCCCTAGGAAATGTCTCCTATATCACAGGTAGAATGGCAGAGTGAAATTAGATTCTGGTTGATTTCCTCCTGTACAATCAATCAAGGAATATTTAAGTGCCTACTATGTGCCAGGCACTGTGCTAAGTGTTGGGAATACAAATTTAATTAAGTAAGCCAGTATCTAAACTCTAGGAGCTTATATTCTAAAGAGGAAGGATAATATATAAAGGGGTATGTGGGGAGAAGGCCAGCAAGTAGTATAGTAGAGGCCTGGTTACCAGCAAGATAAGAAGAAAACTCACCTATCATAGACAGGCCAATGGTCAATACACAGGCATTGTAGTAAGGATATAGCCAGGAAGTTATTATTACAAAGACAGATACTAACCACAAAAACCCTGCTTTTAAGGAACTTACAGTCTAATGGAGTAAAGATAACGTACACAAATTAGTAGGCAGGAGTTAAGGAGTGAGTAGATAGTGAGGAAGTATAGCGGGTAAGAATATTCTACAGTTTTAGAAGTTTGGCATTTAAGGAAGGAGAGAAATGAACAGATAAATTAAGGAATTTTTATTTTGTCTTTCATCTCACAATTCTGCTGAAGTTATTACAAAAGTCATCAACAATCTCTTAATTTTTAGTTCCTATTACCTTTTTTCAGTCTTCCTCATTTTTAAGCATAGCCGAAGGGTATATATTTTATTCTAGAGGCAATGAGCCCCTGAAGATATATGAATAGGAAAGTGACATGGTTAGCCCTGTGTCTTAGGAATGTTATTTTAGCAGATGCACAGAGGATCAGTTGGAGAGGGGCAAGCCTGGATGCAGGGAGACAAATTAGGAGATTGCAGAAATAATCCAGTTAAGAGATGATGAGGATCTAAAGTAACATCATGCCCATATGAAAGGAGAGATGCTGGGTTGGTAGACTTCACAACTCATTGAATATAGGGAATTAGGGAGAGAGAAGAGTCAAAGGTAACTTGAGGATCGGAAACCTGAGTGAATGGAATGGCAATGCTCCTCTTACCTGTCTGACTATTCCTTCTCAATCTCCTTTGCAGCATAATCATGTGCTTCCCACTCACAAGACATGGGCTTCCCTCAAAACTTTCCTGGAACCTCTTCTTTCTCCATCCCCTCCCTATTTTAGTCATCTCATTTATAATCTCTATGGCTCGCACATCTATAAATTCATTTCTTCTCTTTCTCATGAAATTAATTCTAGGTCCCCTTCCCCTTCCCTTAGATATCTCCACCAGGATTCTTATTGATATCTCAAAATAAACATACTCCAAACTGTACTTTTTAATCTTCTCAAAAAAAAAACCCTTCTCCAAACTTTCCTATTTCTACTGAGCACAAGTATTTGTCACAGACACCAAGATAGGAGGAAGTATCTAGAAGGAGACTAATTGTGTTTAAAGTTGCAGAAAGGTCAAGTAGGCTGGAGATTGAGAAAAAGGTACTGGATTTAACAGTGAAGAGATCTTTGGTAACCTTGGAGGGAGAAGTTTAAGTTGAGTAGTGGGGCTAGAAACCCAAGCACTCTTTACTGCTACCACTTTAATGAGGGTATGCCCTGGCTATATCTCACACCAAAGGCTACTTCCTGCTTTGAATGAAGGCCAGTCTTTTAAAGGGAAAGATCCTGTTTCTAGCAAGCTCATCTGAATGGTTTCCCATATTTGATGTCACATGAAGGGAAACACTGATTAGCAAGTTTGGTTATAAAAGTTTTATTTATTTAATTTTATGTTAAAATAAGAGATTCCAGAAAAGGGAAAGATTCCAGGCAGAAGGGAATGTACCTACAGTAGAGATAGCTTGTTGTAAGAAAAAGTTAGGTGTCCCAAAACAGATTTTTTTTTAGCTACTAGAACTACCAAATCTGTATCTCCACCACTGACTTCATTCCTGAGTCTCAGACTTACATTATTACTAATTGGCTACTGTACATCTCCACTCAGATGTGCCCTGGCTCCATTAGCAACACAAACTCAATGTGTCCAAGACTGAAATAACAGTCTTTCTTATTACTCCTCTATCTGACTTTCTTATGTAGTCAGTTGGGCCACCATTCTCCCACTCATTCATATCTATCTCCTCAATACTCTTCTTACTATCCCCACAGCCACTATCCTAGTTCATTCATTTATTACCTGTCAGCTGGGTTTCTTCAATAGTGTCCTAGCTTGTTCATGAAAGGTTGGCTGTATATAGAGAAAATGAAATGTAAGAGGTATTTATTCCCTTGGATGGCTCCCACCTTTGGAATGTAGGTGTGTTTATTCTTCCTTTATTTGGCCCTTAAGAGTGACTTTTGTTGCTCCTTACTAGGGACAGATCTTCAAAAGAAAAGGGCAATATGAGAGTGTGTTTGCCTGAGGCTAATTGACTCTGAGGAAAGTGTCTGGCCTTTACCAAGCTCCTTACACAAACCAAATATATTTACTCCTGATTCCTATATAGTTTATGATCATGATCAGTCCTGAGGCCTGTAGTCTAACATTTTTCTGTTATTCGGAAGATTATAAGAGTTATTCAAAACATCAGATCTTACAAAAACCTTTTGAATATGGTTCACTGTTAAGATATGTTTAGAATCTTCTTCTCTAACACCTACCCATATCATGACAGCACATGCTCTTTGACTTCTCTGTATCTAATCATGATCCACTGACTGACTTTTCTTCTTGAAGTACCTTAGTTTGCTATTAGGAATATATACAAATCATAAAGAAGTTATGACCAGTTATACTTTTCTATCAAGGATAAGATAGCTTTTAAGTTACTATGAAAAACAGAAATCATGAACAACTTAAAGAACAGAAAAATCTGTTGGTTATGTCTGCCATCTGCAGGCAAAGGGGGGAGGGTAGTTAAAATACTTCTGAATTTCTCAGATCTCCCAGAGCAAGGTAGAGGCAGCAGCTGATGTTGGGGGGGAGGTATCTCTTTTGTTCATGAAACTTGCAGGTGTCATTCTCTATATTTATTTCTCCTTGGTAGGGGAGGCAGCAAAGATTACTCTGTCATTCAAGGTCCTCTAAATTTTAGCTCCACTCTGTATTTCCAGGATTATTTGACAAAATCACAGAAGTTCAGAGGTGGAAAGTATGTCAGAATCTACCTCATCCAATCTATATATAGAGGGAAGTCTTTCCTCATCAAGTGGTTATTCAGGCTTTACTTGAAAACTTCTAGTGAGGAGGAGAAACTCCAGGCTTCATTTTTTTTTTTGGTACCGTTCAAATAGCTAGGATGTTTTTCTTTACATTGAACTGGACTATGCCTCTCTGCAACTTCTATATGTTGCACCTGAAGACTAAACAGAACTAATTTAATCACTTGTCCATGTAATAACCTTTCAAATACTTTGAAGAAAGCTATTATATCACCTCTAAGTCTCCTCCAGCATGACAGGCTTTCTAGATCTCTCACATTATAGTCTATTTCTTCAGATCTTCAGATGTTAATAGGTTCCCCCCCAAAAAAAATGTGGTACCCCAAACTGAACAAAATTCTACAGATTTGGATTGAACAGAACTAATTAAAGTCCTTCAATACTTCCTCTATTCCAGACACTACCTCTCTTCATGCTGTAAGATACCTCTCTTCATAATGTAAGATTATGTATCTTTCTTGGTGCAACATTGGGTTATACTGAACTTGCAGTTCATTAAACTCTCTAGGTTTTTTTCCATACTAATTGTTATCTAACTACACCTTGCCAGATGTGTACTTGTGATACTGATGTGTTTGAGCTTGATGTAGGATTTTACATTTATCTCTATTAAATGTAATCTGATTTTGCCTTATTTTCTGAGGTATTTTTGAATCTTGATTCTGTCATCCAGTTTGCTAACTGTCCCTCCTAACTTCATGAAATTTGTAAATCTGAAGAACATACTACCTATGCCTTCATTTAAATCATTTGTAAGCATAACACCAAAGGCAGATTCCTGAAGCACTCAACTTGAGACCTTTCTCCAAAATGACAACAGCCTAATTATGACTACTTGACTGCACTTTAGGTCTGATTCATTCAACCTCTTTTAAATATAGCTATACTATTTTCTAGCCCACATCTGTCCATCTTGTCCACTATGAGAACATTCAAGACTTCGTCAAATGCTTTCCTGAAATGTGCATAAATTATGTGTATAGTATTCTGTAGTTATTAGAGAAAATAAAAAGGCTAGCAATCTGTTCTTTATGAAGCTATCCTGACCTATGTTGATCACGACTTCTCTTTTTAAATTTTTGTAACCCATCCCTTTCATTATCAGTTCTACAATGTTTGCCAGGGAATTTGATCCCATGCTCTCTTCCTTTTTTTTTTTAAATAGGACATCACTTACACATCTTCAGCCTTGTAGCCTCTCCTATTTCCCATGATCTTTCTCACTGACAAATCAGAAATTAGATCCATAAATTTTTTCATTGTATTCATCCAGGACTGATAACTTATAACTTATGGGCTTTCTTACTACTTGTCATTTAACTTGAATTTTACCTCCCTATTAACCATTTTTATTCTGCCCTTTTCAATTCACAGATCATACCCCCAGGTAGAGAAAAACCAAAGTGGAAGAAAAATGGAATAGATTTGCCTTCTCTTTCTTGCCCCTTAATATTGCTTCACTTATACTGAAAAGTGATCCTGCCCCAATTTCATTTTCCTCTTTTCCTCAACATAGTTTTCTAAAAAAAAAAAAAACACCCTTTGTGTTTATCATATTTACTGCCAACTTCTGAGTTTTGGTGTTTCTAATCCTGCTCTTAAAGTACTAAGCCACACCTTCATAGTTATCCTTCATTATTTGCTCTTGCTGCCATCTATCACACATTTTAAAAATTCCTAGATTTTTCACAGTGCACCCACATTAATATCATATTCCATTGCATTTACTCTGCTCTCAACTCACAATTTGACTCAGGCTTGTCCCTTTCACATATCCCATATTTTCCCACCTCTTTCCCTTTATGTGTATCTTTCATTAAACCTAGAACACCTCCTTTCCCCCCCTACCCTTCCTTTTTGTTGTTTTGTCAATTCCTTCAAGAAATGTTTCCTTGTCTACCTCTCTCCTCTCAGGATCTCTCCCTTATATTATCATATAGTACTTTTTATATTAACACACAGTTTAGATCATTTTTATTTGTGTTCATATATAATCTCCTCTACAAGATTATAAGCTTCCTGAGAGCAGGGATCACGTCTTTCTTTTCATCACTTGCATAACTGCTACTTCAAACTGCAAATAATAATTGGTTAATAAATATTTATTGACTCAAAAACTACTCATCTGATTTACATGATTTTACAGACTTTCTGTTTGACTTCAAATTGAAATGGGAAGTGATGAAACCCTGTCTCCCATATATTGCACAACCTCAAAGAATGCCCTCTTCAAAAAGAATAGGTAAGCATTCAGATAGGGTATTTTTGTAAATTAAAACTTACTTTGACAATTTATCTCTAATTTTCTAACCCATAATCTCCCATAGATGTAAAGGTAGAAATATAAGTCAAATGTTCCTCAGATTGTTTCATGACTTTTGACTCCATGCTAAAAAACACTGGGTAATTGTTGACTACTTGTCTCATATATATATATACATATATATATATATATATATATATATATATATATACACACATGTATATATATATATATACATATGTATATATATATATACACATACATATATATGTATATGTTTACACATGTATATATGTAAAAATGAGTTTATAGTCAGAATATGCCGTTAGAAAACTTCTAAGGGTTTTAATTATCTATTCATCTCAACAACTTTCTCTCCCTCTCCTTCCATAAATTTGTTCATTCATCTCTCTTTTCCTTTCTGCTTTTCCTTTTTGGAAATATAATTTCAAAGAAATTCAGTTGACAACCACTTCTATTTAGTTTGTTTTAAAAATCAGACCATAGTAGGTTTGTAAGTTCTGAAAAACAGAAAATGCTTTTTCCAAAGGTGTTTATCATGTTGCATTGAGTGGAAAGGAAGGTCTAAAGGTTAGCCCAGTAGATTGCTAATTGGGAGTCTTATATTTTAACCTAGCTTTGTCATTAACTTTTTTTGTGTGTGACTTGAAGCCTAATGGGCAAGGTGGTACTACCTATATCTTATCAATTCTCCAGTTTCTTACAAAGTATTTTAAACAAATTCATTAGTTAAATTGTATTAAACCAGAGCTTTACCTTGATTCTGAATCAGCCTCTCTATAGGAGCTTAGATTAAAATTAAAAGGAAATAACACTCATGTTATTAAGCCAAAGGGCTTGAAAATGAGGTATAGCAACCCCTCCACCCCCATCCAGTCCAGTTCAACACACCCCAGGGGTACTATTTAAACATTCTTGATACTTGTTAATGAAAAACTGCAAAAAAACAATTGGAAACAGTGGTCCAGAAGGGAACCTCAATCTATCAGTCCTCTGAGAACTATTTATTTCCCAAAATGCTTTCTCCTCCCTATACACGTTTTCTTCTCATAAGCAATTAAGGAACTGTGAGCAGTAATGGAGGAAGTTCATTCTTGTGATGTCTTATATAGCTCTTTATGATGAAAAAATACTTTACATATATTTTCTTATTTGATTTTTAAAAGAGCCCTGTGAAATAAGTACAGTTATCCTTTCTACTTCGTGGAGGTTATGGGTATGGTGCCTCCCCCCAATCTGGAACATGAAATTTTTGGCCCTCTCTTTGTATCAGAGAGAAAGTCTGAATTATTATAGTATTAAAAGATAAAATACATTGCTATTGTACAATACTATACATATATTTTATGCATTTCTGGGTTTCTGAACTTTTTCTATGTCATCTGCTGGCCTTTGCCTGTTGTCTGAGGCTTCTGCAAAACTCCCTAAAAATTCCCATTTAATTTCTTATGCCAACCAGAGATATATTGAAACCACAATGGGAAAGTCTCAGTGTAGAATGGATAACTGTAATGTATTACAATTCCCATTTTTAAAATGGGGCAAGTGAAGTGGGGGGATGTCGAATGCTATAACCAAGGTCATTCAATTAACAAGTGGCAGAACCACTTGAATCCAGGTCTTCTGACTTGCCAACCTGATGTTTTTATTTCATACATTGTGTTGTCTCTCTGTGGTCTTAAAGATTAATTTCTATCCTGGGCTAACATTAGGGTTGGCAAATGTAACATAATATAGGATCATATAGTTAGAACTAAAAAGGACCTCAGAGGCTATATAATCAAGTGCTCAGAAGACAGGTAATGACTGAAAATAGAGCTTCAGGAATCATCTATCTAAAGGTGGGTAGTTGAAATCTGTGAGTCACAACATACCACAATGAAAAGTGTGCTGGATTTGGAGTTCAAATCCTAATGCTGCAATGTACTACCTGTGTGGTTGTGGACAAGTCACCAAATCTCTGAGATCCCTTTTAACTCTAATAAAAAGAAAAAAAAACCAGACACTTCTATTTTGACCAGTGCTAAGGTAGGCACCACCACCTTAATAAATCAATACTCAAGCTCAAATGTAAACTTGAAAATCAATGTCCCTTTGAAAATAGCTCTGCAGTTTGGTCCAACTGATTAGAAAGACTATACACTAGCAGACAAATACACGGATTACAGAAATCCACACAGCAGACTGTTTCAAGGATTAGATCACAGAAGGGAATTCTGCACCATTCTAAGTTCATATCACTACACCATCAGGCACACACAAGCTGGCACAGTTAGGTATAGCTGGCAGTATCTACATAGGAAAGACTATGCATGGAAACTATAAGGCTATGGGAAGCTGGGAATAGGTACTATACTGGCAGAGATGTATGAGGAAGGTTGCACATTATTTGGTGAGAATGGATTTTCTCGATGCCAGGGATGTGCCTTAGTCACAAGAGCTAAAATTCATGCAAACGCTCACAAACAATTCTTCTAAAAGGCATGGGAACTTAAGAAGGATAAAGTAGAAAATCAAACTGATCACACATGTGTGTGGGTTAAGAGGACTGGAGACATTATACACCTCTGTATCAAGCTCCCCCAATTTTACAGTCTTTTAAGATGGAATCTTCTTATAAAAATCAGATTCTTACCTGCAGCCTAAAATAACATTGGTTTTATGTCCAACAAACTAAACAAGAGATGGCAATGAGTTTATTATTAGAAGTAAATTTCTTTTAGCTCTAGTTTGTCTAGTCTAAGAAAACACTCAGCTCAAGTGTGGTCTCCTCCATGAAACCTCTCCTGATTTCTGTTCTCTCCCTCAGCTACTAGAGACTCACTAGCCTCTATCCTTCCGAAATTACCTTCTATCTACTTTGTGCATATTTTCTATTTACTTATGTGTGTTACAGTGTATGCCCCTTCACTACATCCCACTCCCCCATGGAGTCTAAGGTCCTTGGGAGCCATGACTTTTGTTTTTGTCTTTTTATGTCCAAGTGTCTGGTACAGTGCCTGACCCGCAGTAGGTACTTAAAAATGCATATTTTTAGATTGAAATGCTGCTAAAGAAATCTGATGCAAGAAATCAATTTAACTACGCATATGAGAAGTGAACTGCAGAGGCTTGAAGGATGGTGAAGGTATTAAAGATGGGCTTCCTTCTCCTTATTTTATTTTTATTTTTCTGCCTGAAAAGGGTTCTGGGCAGGACGGATGAGAAAGGAAAAAGCCCTTCCCTTTGGCAATGAGATGAATATAAAAGACTCCCCTTGGATTATGCCTTTTGCACTTCAAAAAACACTACTAGGTATGGCATCCCTTCCAATTTCAGCATTTACTAATTTTTGTGGTGGGTTTATATGGGTTTGGTGGCAAGCCAAGTGGGGGTGGGGAGAGGCATTAACATCTAGCAATTCTGCTCCCCCCTCTTCTCTCTTGATACTGCAGTCAGTGCTCCTGCCAGCCATCCTCTGTTAAAAACGTGTTTTATGAATTATTCCACTTCCCCACGGCTTCGTGTTCAGCTGCTCATTACCACCCCTTTCAATCACTGTTGCCAGCTCCTTTCCCTGAATGGGCTCCCCACCCCCACTCCCCACTTCAGTGACATTTGTCAGAACTGATATGATACTTAAAGGAAAATAAAAACTAATAACCATAAACAAAAATCCACCACCCTTCTTTTAACAAAAACTAAAACAATAAACAGTAAATTTCAGTCCAAAGAAGAGTTATTGACGAGTCCCAGCTACATCTTCCCCTAACCACACATTTCCCCTCCACCCTGGAATCACAAATCATCATTTCCAGGCAACACTTGAAGCTGCCAGTTCTACTTTCTTTTAATCTCATTTTAAACCTGGATACTGATGAGGTTCTGGAGCTACAGAGTAGAGTGGGGTGGGGATGCTAGAAGAGATGAGAGGACTGGAAGGAAAGGAAGCTCAAGTGGACCCTGAGGAGGCTCTAGATGTCTCCTCTCAGGTCCAGGTTCCACGAGCAGTTTATTAGAACAAGTCTTAGCTACAGCCAGACAGGCTGGGAGGCTGGAAGGGAGGAAGAGCAGCCAATACAGACAAAGAAAGAGGAGCGGGGCCCGAGTCTCCCAACCAGCTTTCTGCCCGTCTCCAGTGCATGCTTGCATGCATCCATTTCTCTCTTTCTCTTCCCTCTTCCTCCACCCCCTTTTCAGCTGAAAGAGATATGGGATTTTATGATCTCTTCTTTTGCCAAGACACCTGGGGAAAAATAAATAATCATATCTAGCGCTGTTTCTCTTTCTCCCTGATCTTCCTTCCTCCCCCCCCCCCCGCACCATCCCCAATCAGCACGCACAGCATAGCTTTCCAGCCCCTCCCTCCACACTCCGCTCCTACTCCTCGTGCAAACTCGGACCCCTGAACCCAGCAGAGTGCTCGCCCAGTTCCTCCCAAGTTGCCAGAAAGAGACTGAAAGAGGGAGGGAGGGACTGAAGAGGGAGGAAAAGAGGGAGGGAACGAGAGCCCCGAGCTCTGGGAGGAAGCGAGGGCGGGCACAGCCGGGCCGGGGACACGTGTGGTGTAGGGGGGGAGGACTCGCTGCCCGGGGCTTTAAGAAGGTGTGGAGAGGAGGCGGGAGCTTTTCCCACTCCTGGACCTGGGTGTCCGCGCGGAGGCAGCCGAGGCGCAGCCGTCCGCTGACAGCCTTCCCCGCCAGCCCCACAAGCGACCGCAAACTTCGGATCGCGACCGCCTGTTTCTGCTCCTCCAGCTGCAGCGCCTGAACTTTCCAGGAGGGGGGGCTCGCCCCGGCCCCCCACCCCACCCCAGCCTCCTTCCTTTCCCCCTGCCCTGGCGCCTTCATCCCAGCATCTTCGGTCCTCTCCCAAACTGAATGACCTCCGCGCGGGGCCGGCGGCCACGGGAACAGCAGCGGCAGCATGGAGCGGAGTTTCGCTAAGCAGTGGACTTTCCTCCTGGCGCTGTGGCTGGGGGCGATGCTGAGGGTGAGGGGAGCGGTGGGCTACTACCCCCGCTTCTCGCCCTTCTTTTTCCTGTGCACCCACCACGGGGAGCTGGAAGGGGATGGGGAGCAGGGAGAAGTGCTCATTTCCCTGCACATTGCGGGAAACCCAAGCTACTATGTACCTGGACAAGAATACCATGGTAGGTACCTCAGCGTGCGCACGTTCACAGACCCTATGTGTTCTAGGACGAGCACCTATTTGTTTTTCCCTGGTAATTGCCAAATAGTTTTTGTTTGTTTATTGTTTTAAAGAACAGCTGCCACCTTACTGTTCCCTCCCCCAACTCCCAAAGCACACAGCTTAATCTAAGGAGAAAGAACAAAGTTAGTCGACAAAAAAGTAGTGAACTGGGAATTAGTTGCAAAGAGGGAGAAAAAGCAGAGCAGCTCCTTATCTCCTCACCCTTCAGCTTTATTAAGCCAGCTGGTCCTCCACTCCAAATGTCCAGTCATTCTGCCAGTTTTAGTGTAGCTGTTCTCTCAACTCCGCTCGCGGTGCTTCCCTGGCCTTTTGCCTCCCGGCTTGTTTAAATGGCTAGGAGCGTGCTGTCTGCTTCACCTCAGTACTTAGCTTCCAGACCTTTGTGTAGCTCCCATCCACCCTGGAAACGTCTCCCTTGGTAGCCGTAGGGATAGGCTGCTGACATGGCCTTTTAATGTTTTACACAGAGTGGGGCTGACAAGCTGAACCACATCAGTTTGCATGTGCCCCGCGCTGCAAGCTTCTCTGCAAAGTTCCCGCTGTGAACTAGCCAGGGGTCCGTCATATTTCCCTTTCGCTATCAACCAACCCTAATTCATACAATCTGACTGCCTCCCAGAGCTGCTTAGTGATATTGTGTATCTCTGACAATGCTCTTTTATTCTTTTCTCAGGCTAATCTTTTTACGTTTCAAAAATAAAAGATTGATTTTTTTTTACCAATTCTTCTAATGTTTCCTATATTGTTTTTAGGCTAATTTATTAATGACATTGCTGCCTGTTATATATCTACACAGCTTCCAAGACCAGGTGGGAGCTTGAATACTTTATAATGTAAATCTTCCTTTTTAAGATTAATAATTTCTTGTGCTCTCTAATCACAGTTATGCGTTATAGTACTAAATAACATTTAGCCATAATGCTTATAATTTTATTAAAAGTGTTTCTAATGCATTAAGCCCTCAAATTCGGTAATATGAAAAAGTAATAACATTGCTTTTTTTCCTGTACTCCTGCTGCGATTTTGAATATTTCACTCCCATAGAGCCTACAAGTAGCTGACACATTCTATTATATTGATTTAATTATGATTTTTAACGATATGAAAATGCTGGTGCCCAATCTGATTGAAACTGTTTTCTGATAAGGCCTCTTTATGCTTTCAGTTTCTAATATCACTTTGATGTCTGAAATGTCAGGATAATAAACTACAGGCGATGTCATGTGGGATAGAAATGCAAATAAACAAAGAAAAATTATTAAAATCCTTGGGAGTTTTTCTTTAGAAAACACCCTTCCTTTCAACTTTACAATGACAAGTGTAAAGAGAAGGCTTTTTAAAATACTTAAAACAATGCTTTGACAACTTCTCAGGGGCACAATTGGTAGCTTTCTCTATGAAGCTCAGTTCTTTTTTGGTAGAATTTCAGACTTTTGAAAATTCATTTTCATGTGTGGAGCTTGTTCATTGATAAACATACACTCCAATTACTATCTGGTGCTATTCAGAGGTCACCAATACTTTAACTGGACTTTAATCGGATCAATCAATAGCACTGTGACATAGACCTGGAGGAAGGAGTGATTGATTGACTTTTGCCAGACCCTTAGAGGTATTTGCCTACATCTGAAAGTGAGGGTATCAAGTCAAATATAACCACAGCTTAGCTAAAAGGTAGATTTATCTTGTTGTCTGTAATAGAAAAGATCTGAGCTTGATTCCCAACAATAATTTCAAAAGTGAATGAGTATAATGGGAAATTAAATTGTTATTCCTGCAAAAAGAAAAATGAAGAATTGACATCCTCATTGAAGGGACTAAGGTCTTTTGCACAGGGTAAAATTTCTGTTCCCAATTCTTTTTTTAACAAGAATGTGAATGAGCAAAACCATAGTATTTTATGTTGTTATGACTTCCTTATACCATATAGGAGACTGATTTTTAACATTTCATACCATTGACATTTTCCCTCAGTTCTCCTTTTCTTTCTTTCTTTGGGTTTGGGGGTGTTAGCCTGAGACATAGAGAGCCTAATGAAAATACTATCTGCCTCTCTCTTATAATGCCAATTTCAAGTCAAGGCTGATATCCTATAGTCAAGTTCCTATGTGTGAATTGGAGCTAAGCACAGGCAAAGGGTTAGAATGGAGTTGAATACTTAAAAGTTTGACATTTTGGAACACAGCAGAACTGACCCACAACCTTATTGCTAGGAAATTTTCTCAATTAGTTTAATTTCCAATCACCTACTTAAGTTCATTTTATTTTGAAGAATTGCAAAATATTGAATAGAGTTTGAGGACAGTTTATCATTTGAATAGTATTTATATAAATATGATTTTCTTTTAGGATTTTGGAGCTGATTACTAATAAACCTAATAAGTAAACTTATTTTCTCAGTCATTAAATATACATATGTATGTATATATATATATGTGTGTGTGTGTGTGTGTGTATATATATATATATATATATATGGATGTGAAAGAAATTTGAAAAAGAGGCAACAGGTATATTTTTGTGTCCCCCCCAACAACAACTGAATCATATGATAGTTTATAGAGGGGAACCCCACCTTTTCCCAACCACAGTCCTCTTGAAGCTGAGAGGACATTTTCTAAATTCTCATATTGACCTATTTCTAAATGCATAAAACCTTTAAAATGTAGCATTTGTGATGGGGAAGACCACCTTTGGACTAATTAAGGCTAAGCTGAAGTTACTGAACTAAAAAAGGAGGTGTGGTAAAGGTGATGTGGTCCAGACTTGCTCTTTCAAAGATCTTAATGATAGAGGTAACTAAATCCACCTCCTGAAACCTATGGTATATGGCATATCTAAGGGTTTTAAAAGAAAGAAAAATAGCCATGAGAACATATTCTGAAGTTCATGACTCATTGAGGCTTATAGTATTGATTTTTAAAATCCTATTTTTTTTGATCAAAAGATAAAAGAGACTTGAGCACCTGGAGAAATTTTAGGACTTCAAAATTTTAAACCCTAACCATCTCTTTTCAGCATTTGCACCTCATTGACTAGTAACGAATGCAGCTATTAAGAGTTTCATTGAGCTCCATTTCTTATTTCAAGGATATGAGTATTCCCTCTCAGCCTATCTATTTATACTGAATCTACCACTTTATGCACTTTTTTTTTAAAGGCAGTTGGGGGTAAGTGACTTGCCCAGGGTCACACAGCTAGTAAGTGTCAAGTGTTTGGTCTGAGATCACATTTGAACTCAGGTACTCCTGACTTCAGGGCCAGTGCTCTTATCCACTGCACCACCTAGCTGCCCCACACTTTATACTCTTGTCACATTAATATGTCGAGGACAATACGTGGGACCATAGATCAGAGCTAGAATGAGTCGTAATGGTCACCTAGTTCAACGCTATTTTGCAGGTGGAGACAATGAGACTTAGATTGGGTAAGTGACTTGCTCAGAGTCACATAGATACTAAGTGATAGACATAGTTGGAACCCAGGTCTTTTGACTCCCAATCTAGCATTCCTTTGTGCAGCACTATACTGCATTTTTGTTAGTATTTTTGTTGTACTTGTCTTTTTTGGACCTGTGGTTTTATCTGTGGAGTGAGAATCCAGTTAGGAAACTCCCTCTATCAATGCAGACCAGTAACTGTTCTCAAACTTAGAAGCTTAGAGTTGTCTGGTCACCCAGAAATATTAAATAGCTTACCCAAGGTCACACAAGCAGTGTGCATCAGAAGTAGGACTTGCTGTCATCTTTGTGAATCTGAGAGCAGTTACCTATCCACTGAACGTTGTTGCCTCTCTGTTAGTAGCTAAAAGTGGAATATCTTTAGGAAGATCATTCAGTAAATAGTATGTTGAGATAGAAGGGTGAAAAATGTGGCAAAAAAACCCAAACCCTATTCTGGAATACCCTTTTTGCCCCAATTCCATTAGCTCTCTTTAAAAAAAAGTCTCACATTGTTCCCATATTTCCTTCACCATCCAGTCCCTTCACCCCAATCACCATTGGTGATGCAATAGGAAATAGAAATTTGGCTGCTGTCATCACTTTGGTTCCATGTAGTATTTTATCTCTTTGTATCAGGGACATTCCTACATAAAACTGGTGAAGTAGATGAAGGTTGCTTTTGTTGCTCCTAGCATGTTTTTATTTCTCTCCATGCTAACCATTTATTTCTCCCCAGTCACACTCCCTTGTCCCTCCATTTCCTTCTCATCCAAGCATAATCTGAGGAAAGGGCCTTCTTATAGAATTCATTTATACCTCAAGGTGAATTGAAATCAGTTACCTCTCCTATGAACTCTTTATAGTATAGAGTTTTATTTCAGACTCTGGCTTTGTTCTCTATTAAAGCAATTTTAGATTGTTGAGTTAATGGGGAAGGTATATTGAGATTGTAGGAGATACCTTTGGCCTTTCTGAAATCATGGAAATGGGTAACTGCCTGCTCTGCCCACTCACAAATATGGCTTTACTCAGTAACTGTGATAAAGGAAGGACCAGGCATGCAGTGTACTAAGCATTTCATAAATGTTTGTTGAGTTGAATTGAGTTAAAGAAAAAACTGTTAGATTCTGAAGAGGTTCTGATGAGAGATTCCACTTTGCATTTTTCAAATGACAGTTTTGTCTAATTTCCAAATACACTAAACCTTGTTGCAACACTCGTCTTAGAAGGCTTAACATGTAGCAGTGAAGGAGATTCTGTATCTACCACTGTGTACATGGCAGGCATGATTTTTTTTCTTATAGTATAGCTGAATTCTGGCAACATCATATGCTACGTATTAGGGTTGTACTGTATGTACTTATTGATATAACAATTGCCAGAATTCCATTAAATTTGAATTTCCATTTGATTCCATTAAAATTCCATTTTTAATCTAATTCCAATTTTAACTTACTCTGGGTAAGTTATTTAATATTTCTGGGTGACCAGACAACTCTGAGCCTCCAAGTTTGAGAACAGTTACTGGTCTCCATTGATAGAGGGAGTTTCCTCACTGGGTTCTCACTATATATGGATAAAACCACAGGTCCAGAAAAAACAATCCATAAGGGTGACATGGGGTAGTGGACAGATGATTGACCTTGGAGTAAGGAAGACCTGGTTCAAGTTCTGCTCTGACACATACTAGCTATGCAAGCATCAGCAAGTCACTTAATCTTTCTCAGTATCCCTTACAGTTGAGTTACTGATCTGTGGAGGGAAATTCCACACTGTGAGTTCTTTACATAGATAAAGTCGCAGGTTTGTGGAGAAGGAAAGGAACATTAATATATGTGTGTATGTATATGTGGGTTTATATATAATCTATATAATATTTTATACATGTGTATGTAATCTATAGGAAAAGAAAATTAATTTTCCTCTTCTAAAATGCCATTTAAACCCAAAGAAGGGGGAATTTAATATGTCATCAGTTGTTATTGTCATACACACACACACACACACACACATATGTTCTAGAAGCAACTGGTTGCTAACAGAGTCAAAGAATGGTAAACGGGGAGCTTTTAAAATACAGTAGTGATAAATATCATTGGTCTAATTTCTAAAGATGTATACTTGGAACTTAATTTTTTTCTGATGCAAAGACTTAGTTATTTAAACTAGAATAATATGCAATTAATAAATTAACCCTCTTATTGATCAGGTCATGGATTAATTAGTTCATTATATGACTACAGCATATCCAATTTCTGAAAGCAGCACATTTAAACCTCCCAAATAATTTGTCAAATAAATTCTGCAGATGACTTGCGGCTCCATTTGGATAGTATGTGACTATGAAAGATGAATACTTTTTAGGAATTTTACTCTATTTGCCACATACTTCATCTTATTTCTGGAAAATTTTTTCAAATATCCTTAACTGATTTTCTCCAAGCTCGTTGCTTAAATGATATAAATATTATATTGTATAATTAATATTCTCTTTGTGATTTTCAATTCCAGCTATAAACTGGTTAATCGTATCTTCAGAATTATAATTTGAAACATTGCCTTTAAACAGAAATTCTTTTATTAGTTATGGCAGTCATTCATTAGAAATCATTCCTTTTCTCAATTCTCCACTAATTTTGTGAAACTTCATCTCATTCTATTATTTTTACTGTTTATACTTAAAAAGAATGTAAAAAACTAGAGAAATAAAAAAATTGATGTAGCAATATTTAGAGGTTTCTAACATTTGAAATCTATTTTGAATTCCTTTTGATAATGAAAAAAGTGACAGCTTTGCAATGAATATTTCAACTCAATGTTTGCAAGTCTGATTTTTCTTCAAATTTGTTTTATTCAAAAGAAAATATTTCCTTTAAATTAATATTTTTTGAAGTCGATCAGCCTTTGTGAATTTTCTAAATGCTGCCAAAAAGCTAATGCCTGATAACACTGTCAGTTCTTGGTAGTAATTCTTTTCTTGGATGTATTGCATATTATGTTAGAATTGATGTTTTGTGCAGAGCTATTTTTTGTCGCCTATTCTTCACATACAATCTAAGAACTGAGCACTTTGCTTTAAATTTCTACAATTGTAAATAAATCAATAACACTGTAAATATTTCTCATTAAATAAAATGTTTTCTACTTTTTAATTCCTTGGGGCTTTTAAAAGTAGAATGATTTTCATAGTATGTAAAAGACAAAAATATTATTATATTTAATATTATGTAATACCACCACATAATATTATACATTATATATTTATATAAAATGTATGTACTTATAGGTATAGATAGACAATTATATATTGTGTAGATATAAATGAAAAAATCACTATTTTTAAAAGATCAAAGGATTGAAGTAGAAATTATATATATGTATATATATATTCATATACATATACATATATAAAAATTTTCTTCTATCCCAATATGTGTATATGTATTCTTTATTCATTTCCAGATCTTTGATTTCATCATAAAGGAACTGCTACTTTAGAATTTCTGCCCAGGCATCTGGTCTATAACTTATAGTCTTAAGGGGTTGCCTTGGGTATGGAGAGGTAAAATGAGTCATCCATTATCATACAGTTAGTATGTTTCAGAAGCAACACTTCAATCCAGGTCTTCCTGGCTCCAAGGCCAGTTTTCTGTCCACTACTCCACGATGCCTCTCAGACACACATACACATACACATACACGTATGTGTATGTAGATATATACATATATCTATATACACATGCATGTACATATACACATACGCATATACACACACATACATATCTATCTATATAGACAGATATTTAAAAATCCTAGAGTCAAATGTAACAGAAAAATATGTTAATTCCCTACTTGCAAGGAAAAAAAGAAGAGAGAATACATGGGTGTGAAAGACTTTCTTAATATATATTTAGAGTATCTATAATGGACTGAATCTATACTACACTAAAACACACAAATGAAAAGTGAAAAAAAACTTAATAGATCATCCACATTTTAAAAAATGTATGAAGCATCAAGGTGACTATTATCTTATTATACAAATAATAAATTCAACAAACAGGAATTGAGTTTTTAACTCAATGTGTACTGTCAAGTCAGTAGTTTGTCAAGTGTATGAGTCCATCTTGGCTCTCAGCAAATAGCCTAAGAGTTGTTGGTAATTCATCAGATGATAGGATTATAGATGCAGAGCTGGAAGAGTACTCAGAGGCCTTCTAAACCAATTTCTTTATCTCGCAGATGAGGAAACAAACTTGAAGTTAAGCGATTTGCCCATGGTGTTGATAGCAACAGAGTGCAAGACAGAGATAATTTCCACTTTGGTGTGCTACTGGCCTGTTTTAATAAGAGCAGATCATCCAAAGACTTGACAAAAACAATTAAAGAGCTATGCAAAGTGGTGAATTCTGCTATTCCTGAAGTTGTTTTTAGTAACCTTTTTTTTTGGTCTGTTTCCCATTATTTATTATTTCCACTATGACCCAAGTAGAGTAAAAATCTGGATTTTTTCTTCTTTTTTTGGCAGGGGTAGATAGGGCAGAATACTGGTGGTGATAAGCAAAGACTCAAAACAATGAAATAATTGATTCCAAATATAGCCTTTAGGCCTCATGGTATAATGGAAACAATCTCTCAGAGTCAGTGAGTCACTAAACATTTATTAAGTACCCATTGTATGCCAGGTACAAGGCTAGGTGCTGGACAGAGGGAAAGTAGTCAGATAGTTTTTGAATATGAAACAGACGTTCTCAACCTTTTTGTGTGTGTCTTGGATCTACTTGGTACTCTGGCAAAGCCTACGGACCCTTTCCTAGAATGATATTCTTAAATGTGTAAAATAAAATACACAAGACTGCTAAGAAAACCAATTATGTTGAAATATGTTATCAAAATATTTAAAAAGCGAATTCCTGGGCCCTAGGTTAAGAAGCCTGGTGTAAAATAATTACCCTCTTGAATTCCAAAGTAAATTTCTAAAAGTTGTTTCCTAGTAGCATAGTGGAAGGAGGCTAGCTCCTTTTTAGTTCCACCTCTACTAACTCTCTATGTGACCTTGAATAAGCCCTGTCACATCTCCTGGCCTCAGATTTCCTGTCTGTAATTTGGGGTATTCTGGATTAGATAATGTCTTAAAATTCCATTTAGTTCTAATTTCCTAAACTGTGCAAAACTTTAAGAATTTCATGGAAGAAAAAGAAATATTAAAAATAAACTTTGAAAATAAAATCAAACCGTTTCCTGCTGCTAAAAGACTATTTTAAATTACAAAGAGCTGATCAGTATTTTAAATGCAGTAATAAGGGGGGGGGCGGTGTAACTCATACTGATGCTTACAGCCAAGTGAATTAAAGGACAGGACAAAAGCAGTTGAGCAGTTTGCCTCTACCTGAGGCATTCATCTTAAGACCTACACTTATTCTGTGATTCCTCTCTCACATTTTCCTATTTCTGTCCTCTTCCCTTCTCCCTTTGTTTTTCTCCCTCCTACATATCTCTCTTTTCCTCCCTTTACTCCTTACCTCACCCTTATCATTCCAATATTGAATATTTTCCCTTCCTATTTCCCTCTTTTCTCCTTTATTTACCTTTTCCTTTCTTTCCTCTATCATCTCATTTTCCTCTCCCTTCCTTGTATCACTGTCTTTTCTTTATTCTCTCTTCATTTTTCTTTACCACTCCATTTTTCTCTTATCTCCATTGTATCCCTTTGCCATCTCCCCTCTTCCTTTCTCCTTGCTCTAGCTTTACTTCACCTGTTTTCAATTTCACTTTTTAAATTTTTTTTTACTTCTATGCATACTCTATTCCCCCCTTCATGAATTAGCATCCTCTTTCTTCCCCTTGAAAAAAATTCCCAACTCACAGAGTAGAAAATCTTCGCATGTTTATGTCATGTCTGTGAATGACTTCATGACTGTATATTAGCAGATCAGTTTGTTGTAGAAATGGCCAAACAATACAAAATCTGTGATTAAAAGTAGTCTAAAAGTATATATAATTGATATGGAAGTAGTAGAAAATTATAAAACTGCTACATTAAATGGTTTGAATTTACTAGGTGTCTCATGTTTGCCTTCTTTAACAATGTTTTTAATTTTTGTTGATACCTTTTACTTTTGTGTCATCTTCATTTTCTATTATCTTTTCTGGAGGTACCAGATGGTACAGTGGATAGAGCACTGGTCCTGGAATTAGGAAGAGCTGAGTTCAGATGCAATCTCAAACATTTATTAGCTGTATAACCTTGAGCAAGTCACTTCTGTTTGCCTCAGTTTCCTCAACTGTAAAATGGAAATAATAATATAATGGAAATAACAACAATACCTACCTCACAAGGTTGTTATTATGATTGAAGTAATATTTGTAAAAGCACTTAACACAGTGACTAGCACATAGTAGGCACTATATAAATACCAGCCCCACTCCCCACCAATGAACGAACCTACATAACAAAAAAAGTTTAAAAAAAAAGGGAAAAAAGTCCAGCAAAATTAATCAACACATCAACTGGTTCTTCTGTGACTTCTAAAACAGGGTTATTTGCAGATACCTTATAACATTTCTCAAGATGTAGAAATATGCTTCCTTATGAGCATTATTTTCATTCCTATCATTTCTTTTGCAGGATGTTTTCTTTAAATCTTTGTATATGTTTATATATATATATATATATATATATATATGTGTGTGTGTGTGTGTGTGTGTGTGCTGGATAACACACATGCCTACATATCTATATATGGTAATATCTTTCTGGAGTAGGAAACTCTATCAAGATGCAGAGACTGGCAGGAGAAACTGCATGATGTCGTGGGAAGAGCACCAGGATAAGAGCCAGGAGACCTGCATTGTAGTCCCAACTTAGTGACCAAATAACTGTGTAACTAACTTTGGGCAAATCTCTTCACACCTCTGGGCCTCCTCAGTTTTATCATTTGTATGTTGTGCAGTTGGATTACATAATCTCTAATATCCCTTTGATCTGAAATATTCATATCTTTAGGACAAGAAAAGTCAGCTACAATTTTTCTATGAAGAAAAATCCATTTAGTCATTCCTTTGCTTCTAGGTATGATTAAAATTATATTTCTCCAAATAAATAGTGGTAATTAATTTACCTAGCCATTTGCTTTTAACTCTATCAACATGTAGCATATTTTAAGAGGAACTCCGAATGGAATGTATTGAGGTAGAGGAGTCTGGCACATTTAAGATGAAAATCAACTGTATGTGTGTGCATGTATGTATATATAATATACATATACACATGTTTGTGTGTATTTATATACATATGAGATAATGTATATAAAGTGCCTGAACACAAAAGATTGTTTAAGACAAAAAAATTTGGCCCTCGTATGCAAGTGGCTTACTTGTACCTCAGATAGGAGTGATTGTTTTAATAACTGAAAGTGTAATAAAAATATTAATGAATTCCATCAAAACTGAGGTGAATTTTATTTTTTGCTGTATTGAATGGTTGCTTGAGGCCTGATCTTTTAAAAACAGTCTGTCCAGTTATCTGACGATGTATTTGGATATAGCTTTAGTAGGCCCTCAATGTAATAAATATTGATATGAGCTTAATGACTTTTCTCTAGTCTTACCATCATGTGTACATCCAGACCTCTGATGAGAATAATTGCTAAATATGATGTGCTGCTTAGTTATTTTCACTCAACTGTTTATCTTATAAGTCCTTTCCTTAAAATACCATTTTAACATATGAAAATCCTGTTGATAGATTAAAATACCTGGATATAAAACAGGTATACAGATGTGAAATATGCCAAACTTTAACCTTATTTATTATATCTGGCTTGTGCACTAGGACCAAGTCCAGATTTGACATTTCTCTTGCTGGCTATATAGTTAGCAGAGGAAACAGGCAGCTCAGTTTTACCTCCAGGAACATGTAACCTTCCTTTAGCGATAAAGCCACATTTGTTATGAGTGTTGAAATATCGTATGATCCCATTTCCAGTCTTTTTCATACTTCCTTTCTTTGCATAAACACTTCCTGCTTTCTCACCCTGCAAAAAAAAAGGTATACATCCAGCGCTTGAGTTGAAAGAACATAAAGAAACATTTTTAGCTCTTTTAGATTAAAAGCATATTATTCCATTGTGTTTATCTAAAATATAAATAACTCAAACACTGATTACAAATAAATACCAATAAGCCTTAAAAATGAACATTACTAGAGGACATAGAAGATACCTTGAAAAAATAAAAGCTTTTTTTTGTCTTTGAAATAAAAATTTAGAAATTGATTTCAAAGGCAGAGAAGTCCTGGATATAATTTCAGTAGGTTAATATGTTCTTTTTTATGGATTTACTCTTTTAGATAATTATAATATGTTGAGTAAATTATTTCATCCAATACACTGTTAGACTAAAAAAATAAAAATACCACCAAGATACACATAAGCCAAATAATCAAGTAAAGAATATTGTGAGATTTTTTAAAATCAATTACTTTTATTCAAAATAAAATTATTGGGAATCATAGTGCTACAAGAAATCAAGGGGAAAACAATTCTTCAATAGATTTGTGATCTCATTAAAGTGGGCATATCATCTAATAGTAGAGGTCACAATCACTCCATGCCTAGTCATTCTGTGTTACTTAGAGGAGCCATTAAATATGGTGAGGGGCCTTTCTTATGTCTTTTAATATTATGAGCCTATCTGTCCAGTACTCGGGCTGGTCATCTGTATCCCTTGTTCTCATTACTTTTCCAGGCTCCATTTTTCTGGTTACACATCTCCTGGAAAATTTCTTTTACAGCACTTCTTGCATTTTGGCCATCACTGTTAATAGGCTAAAGCCTATTTATATCCACCGCACACTATGTTGACCTTTGGTCACTGACAGTTTTTAAGACCTGCAGATTGGAGGCTTCCATCATCTGTACCTTTATAAAATCTCTAGAAGAATATTGATAGTAAGAAAAAAAGATTCTTTTTCTTTCAAGAAAACTCGAGGGGCAGCTAGGTGCCACAGTGGATAGAGCACCGGCCCTGAAGTCAGGAGGACCTGAATTCAAATCTGGCCTCAGTCCAAATACTTGCCACTTACTAGCTGTGTGACCCTGGGCAAGTCACTTAACCCCAATTGCCTAAAAAAACAACTCAGGAAATTATAACCTTTATGTAGTTCCATAAATGCAGTTGAAACCATTCTCTTTTTGTTGTTCCATTCTGGGCCCTACTCATTATATGTTTACAAAATATATATACTGACAAGAGTAGTCTGATGGCTGTATGTCCAGGTATAAATCCTAGACTCACCAACAAGCATTCTTTATGAATTATTAGGCTGAACTCTTTGGGAGTAGTTGTTACAGATATTGTAATATTCTAGGGTTTGATGCAATGACTATAATTAAATATGTAAACAAAAGTATCTGGGGGACTTTAACATTTTAAGAGACCTTTTTTGATTTGATCTTTGCCCAGGACATACCCCAAATTAGAGGTGAAAGCCTTTGACAAGCATCTACCAAGATGTCTAGCTTGATATTAATGACAGACTTGTTGAAACAAGTTACATGCCCCAAGGAATCTTGTATGACATTAACTTGTAATTTGGAGATAATTTGCTGGAGGGGAAACTTTAAGATTGCATTTTATTCTGCTGAATAAAATGACTTTTAATAAGCAAAAAATAAACATAGTGAGATTTTATCTTTTTTGCAATTTTCAATCAGTTGTGTTGTTTCAAAGTTATATGCCCACCTTTTCCCTTCTCCTCACCAAGAATACCTTCAATACAGAGCATTCTTATAAAGATCTTATAACAGCAAGAAAGTAATCCTCTGGATTTGTAGTTATTGACATTCTATTGATTGCTCTTGCTATTTGATAAGGATGGGCATAGGGATAGAGATAAGGACTAGACCTGTGCTATCATTGGTACAGGGAAATCCTTGATGAAGAAACTCTGTCAATATAGGTCAGAACCTTCTCTGAAACTTATGGTCTTAGCTAACTAGAGCACTAAAAGTTAAGTGACTAACAGGGTCATATAACCAGTTTGTGACTGAAGCTGGAACTGAACCCTGGTCTTCCTAGCTCTGGGACCAGCTCTCAGAGGTAAGTATGCTATGCTCTTTCTCTTTCAGTAGAGGTGCTACCCATTATTTTCCCCAATTTCAGATATCTTCCCATTTTCAAAGATCTTAAGAATGAATCCCTCAACAATCTCTAAATTGTGTCCTTTGTCAGATGGATTAATCTATGAATACTCAGGCTGGTCTCGTAGCACTTTTGGTCTTCTGTAATTCCATTTCCACTTCCTCACATTATCACATCAAGAGTCCACTGTCACTGATGAAGAAATAGTTTATTTTATGAAGGCTGATAGACCTTTTCCATTTTGGGGTGACAGAGGATGTTTGTTGTCCTTCCACCAGTTTCATCTTTTAAATGATCTTAGGTTGATCTTGTTTAATTGATCTGCATGCCAAGATTTTGGCAAATTCCTATTTTCTCTTCTGCTTCTTAATGTGTTATGAGGCTACCCTGGAATGAGTTTTTCTCTCCCTCATCCACATCCCCCCTTATCCAAAAGGTTTTAAATTTATTGATATATTTTGTTTTTATGTTACCTTCATTTCTGTATATGTACTTCTACCTTCCTCTACCCAAAGATCACATTCCCCTTAACAAGGAACGTAGAAAACCAGCAGTTCAGTAAAACTTAATCAATCCATGCAGCGCATCATAGTGTATGTTGCATCTGTGCAAGAAAGGCAGGGAGATCAATTTTATCACCTCTTTCTCAAGAGCAAACTTGGGTATCATAATTTCACAGGAATCAGGGTTCCCATTCACATTGATGCAGTCATTGCGAATCTCATTTTCTTGGCACTGCTTATATCATGCAGTGTCAGTTTTTTATGTCTTCCCATGCTTCTCTGTATTTGTCATCCTTATGTTTTCTTAAAGCACAATAATATTCCATTACATTCATATCCCATACTTTTTTAAGCTATTTCCCTATTGATGGGCATTGGTTTTTTCCCCCATTTTTTGATATTATAAAAAGTGCTACTATAGATATTTGGTGTATTGATGGGGCCTTTCTGTCTTTGACCTCCATGGGGTATATGCTTAGCAGTGAGATTTTTAGGTCATAGGGTTGGAACATTTTAGTGGCCTTGTTAGCATAATTCCAAATTTCTTTCCAGAGTCGTTCTGCCTTTTCCTAGCTCCAGAAATGTGTTAGTATGCCTGTATTTCCATAGCCCTTTCCATCCATAGGGTGTTGGAAATGAGTTTTTGTTATATACTAATTTTGTTGTTGGCTGCCTTGTCTCTCTCTATTAGCCAAAGCGATAAAGTATTTGTTGGTTAATCTGGTTTCTGCACTCTTGTTGCCTCCTTGCAGTGACTATGTTACATTAGTTAAATTTCCTTTGGAAATGGTGATAGTATTTGCCAATATCTTTTCCTTTATCCATTTTCCATTCTTCCTACATTCTTATCTTTATCTTTTATTCTCATTTGGTGTTAATTTTTAACTCTGTTCTAACAAATCAGTGTCTGGTTGCATATTGGAAAATGATTCAGAAGTTATTCCTACATTTAATAGCTGGTCCCTTGAAATTTTGCTTTTTATTATATTTATTGTTTATGACATCCTATACCTCCTAAATTTCTTTCTGAAGAAAGTCTTTGTGAGGCTTCTGTGATGCTTTTCTGTATTCTACAAAGCTTTGGTCTTGTTCATTTTTTAAAATCCTGAAACATGAATTCTGATATTCCTCACCATCCTCTCCAATGACTATCAATAAAGCTACTCAATATTACAATATATATTGACTTAGTTTTGAAGCTGTTATCTCGTGCTTCATGAAATTTCTTTATTCCGTACTTGGCAGTTGGTATGTTTGTAAAAGTCCCAATTCTTTTTATGATTATCTTTTTGTTTATGGTTACCATGAGCATTATCAAATGAGATGACCAAATGTCCCATCAAATGATATGTTATATTCCCCTTGGGCACATAATAAAGCCAACCCTGCCACTTGCTAAATTTTTTTTCTCTAATGTTAGCTCTTAAGCCATTCTTCTATTTAGATGCAACTTCCTTATACTTTCTGGCTTTATTTATAGTGAGAATGTAAATTACAAGATGGTTTGGTTATTCAAGTAATGTGGCTTTTTGTTGGTCTTTGGGAAAGGATTTGAAATTTTGAGTACCAGCAGTTAAATTGAAATTTATAGGTTCTTTAAAAACTGTGCTTCTAAGGCCTTTTGCCCCCTTTTCTGCCACTCTACTACTGTCACCATGGAAATGGAAGGGATCTGCACAGGACTGAGAGTTGTTTTGCATTTTTCTCTGCCTTCTGGGTTCCCCTGGCCAATGAATTCAACATTTGGTAGTCAGTCCCCTGATAACGAAATTCTCCATGCGTTGGTAGGCTCGTTCTCAGAGAATAGATAGGATGTGCTACCAAGCCATACTTCTAGCATGGTAAATCCTTCCAGGTGTGGTGCTCTGGTGACACAGCCCTTGAGAATTCAGGGTTATCTTCATGCTGAAATGAAACATGGCAGTAGGACTTATGTGGTGGGAATCATGCAATTTTAAAAGGGTTTAATAATAATGTCTTTTGTAAGGCTGGCCATGAAATAAAAGTACGATAACAGACATCCCACATGTTGTAATGGTGGTCACACAATGTTAAAATGATATACAAGAGTGTTGTTATAGTATATGGCAAATGTTTAGGAAGAATTTATTGGACCACATTGACAAGAATTATACAGGGCAAGAAGGCATGGATAGATTTTCCTCTGTATGCTGGAAAGAGTACCTATACTGATGAACTCCTTGATGCAGAGAAGTATTAAAGAAAGGTCCACTTATCTATAATATATTTTTTAATCAATAAATTCTTCCAAGTACCAATCCATCCTTTGGTACAATTAATAAAATATCTCACTAATAATAATAATTATAATAATAACTAGCATTTATATAGCTCTTTAAGGTCTGCAAAACATCTCACATATATTACCATATTTGATCCTCACAGCAACCTTGTGAGGTAGGTGCTATTACTATCCCTATTTTATAGATGAGGAAATTGAGGTTGAGAAAGGTTAAGTGAGTTGTCCAAGGTCACTCAATTAGGTGTCATAGCTAGGATTTGCATTCATGCCTTCTTTGCCAACTTTGTCCAACATCTGAGCCTAAAGACTATTATATGGAACATGAGGCTCTCAACTATTTTTTCTTCATTTTCCCCCCAACAATGCCCTCCTAAAAAGAGTGGGGTAACTAGTTGGTACAGTGGATAGAACACGGTCCTGGAGTCAAGAAGACACTAACTCTGTAATCCTGGGCAAGTCACTTAACCCTGTTTGCCTCAGTTCCTCATCTATAAGAATGAGCTGGAGAAGGAAATGACAAACCACTCCAGCGTCTTGGCCAAGAAAACCCCAAATGGGTTTGTGAAGAGTCAGACATGACTGAAAAATGACTGAACAACAACAAAAACTAAAAAGAATAGACACTAGCACCTTTCCTCTGAAAGTGAAATTGTTCATATCACCTGCTTTGAATTTTCCATACTGCTTGGTACATTCACCATCGTTACACAAATTAGTCCCTTATAAATGTCCTTTTTTACAATATTAACTACTGACTAAGACATTTGAAGGAAGAAATAAAAGTTTTGAAGGACAGGCAAGTTAATTTTGATGATCCACTAAGTCCCAATCCTCTCTGAAGCCATGAGTTAGTTCACCACTCTTAAATATATCTAAAATATTCTGTGTATCTCACAACAAACTTTTCAGGGAAAAAATTGATTCTTGGTTTCTTTCCAAGGGACATTATTTAATTATCACCTTCAGTTCTTTAGTTGCTATCTTGACATACTTATGTGTACAGTGATGAGACACCTTATACTTCACCTCCTGTGTATTTCCACAAAAGGAATACACTTTCAGTTAGATTTAATCTCTACAAACATAATCAGCTGATGTTCCACAAAATGGCAGGTGTACAGTCTAGTTAGATTAAGAAAGCATATAGCATAGCCATGAAGAGTATCTATGTCTTTATCTCACTGAGTTCTTCCAGACTATATGTTTAAAGAGAAATATGCTATGAAATCTAAAGATGGCTGACCAAATTCCCAATATTTAACACAATTCTCTCCCAAAATGCTTTCATAATAATTTTGCCAAAATCCATTGTGATATGTAAAAAATAAAACATTTCTCCTAATGTCTTATTTATATCTAATATAAAACTCAGAAAATGCAGTGCTTCACACATTTGAGTACAGGGCAAAAGGGAACTTTTGTTTTCTTCTTTATGGCACCTACTTTCATTCAGGTTCATCTTCTCAGTAACATTGCTTGACTTGGGTCATTACTATCAGCCATGGTAGAAACATTTAGCTCTGGGTAAGGAAGAATTGGTTAGGCTGAAGTGGGTGTGGGTAGAAAGGAATATTTGTTTCCTTGTTGCATATCCTATATCTAGAAAGTGTTTGTCATAGAATATTTTTTCCCCTCCATTATGGGGAGGGCATGGAGCTACCTTTGTGAATGCAAAGAAGAGAACAGATCATGTAGAGCTAAGCTCTTTTTCTGTATATGCAGTTGCTATGTAAGATTTCCTCTTTAACATTGTGTAGGTCCAGTAAAATTTTCAAATAATCACAGACTTGGAATCTAAGACTTGGAAAGGAACTCAGAGGCCATCTAGTCCAACCCACACAAGAATCCCCTTTATAATTAAACACAACAAGTGGCCATCCAGCCTTTGCTTGAAGACCTCTAGTGAGGGAAAATCCCCTACCTCCCATGGTAGCCTATTTCACTTTGGATATCTCTATCAGGAAGTTTTTTCTTTTTCTTTTTTAGTTAATTAATTAATTTATTTTTAGTTTCCAGCATTCACTTTAATAAAATTTTGAGTTCTAAATTTTCTCCCCCTCCCTCCCTCAGATGCAATCTCATGTGCAATCATATTAAACATATTTCTACATTAGTCATGTTGTAAAGAAGAATCAGAACCAAAGGGAAACACCACGAGAAAGAAAAAAAGAGAAAATAGTATGCTTTGAACTGCATTCAGACTTCATAGTTCTTTCTCTGGATGTGGATAGCATTTTCCATCATGGGTCTTTTGGAATTGTCTTAGATCATTGCATTGCTGAGAAGAGCTAAGTCTATCAAAGTCAGTCATTGCACAATGTTGCTGTTACTGTGTACGATGTTCTCCTGGTTCTGTTCAAGGAAGTTTTTTCTTACATCAAACCAAAATGAAGCAGACAGTCTAATCTCTTTGATATCATGTGCCCCAGAGGTCTTCTTTCTACTGTAAACAAATATCCCCAGTTTCTTCAACCAATCTTCATATAGTATGATCTTAAGGCTTATAACCATATCTGTATCTTACCAATGTCCTTTCTAAAAGGTTGAGTCTAGAACTAAAAACAATACTTGAAATGTTCCGAACAGGGAGGACTTGTTATTATCCTTGATCTGAACACTATATCTTTCTTAATATAGTCTGAATGCAATAACTTTTTTGGCTACCATATTTTACAGTCTACTAAAACTTATAGCTCTTTTCCAGGTAAATTGCTATTTAACTATGCCTTCCCCACATTGTACTTATGAAAGTCTATTTTGAAACCAATTGTGAATTTACATTCATCCCTATTAAATATCATTTTACTAAATTTGTCCTAGCATTTAGCCTGTCAAGATATTTTTGAATCCTAAATCTGTCATCCAATGTGTTACCAATCTCTCCTAGATTTGAGTTACCTGAAAATTTAATAAGTATGCCATGAATATCTTTTTTCAGGTCATTCATAACAATTTTTAATAGCACTGGGCCAAATACAGATTTCAGGGGCCTCCATGAAGTATCTCTTTCCAAGTTGACATTGAACAATTAATGGCTACTCTTAGAGTTTGAACCTTCAATTAATTCTCAATTCACTTAACTGTATTCCTCCTGACTGTATCTTTCCATCTTGTCTGAAGGAATAGCATAAAATGCTTTGTTAAATGCTTTGACAAAAATTGCACAAACGATATCTATAGTATTCCTCTCATTATATTAGTTGAGTAACCCTATCAAAAAAGGAAATGGAGTTGGTTTGGCATGACCAGTTGATGAAATCATTCTATCCGCTTGCTCTTAGAGATGTCCATTTAACCATCCTTTTGATAATATTATCTATAATTTTATTAGGAATAAAAATCAAACTCACTGGCCTATATTTTACAGATGAGGCTCAGAAGCAAAATGATTGACCCATATTCACAAAGCTAGTGTCATATGAGAGACCCAAACCCAATTCTTTTCTGACTCACATCCCAGTGCTCTTACCAGTATAACATGCTGGCATATGTCAGTGAATGAAGTACATAAATGTTTTTGCTTGGGAATGTTTTTCAGTGAAACAAATATTTACAGTTAGAATTTCAGGATGGCTGTTGGAATTCCACCAAATTAAAGAGAATTCCTAATCATTTATTTTGAGCATAGTAATGTCTTGTTTAGCTTCATTTAAAGTAACATTGGAAAAATTGATTGAGTTGAAATGTTGTGATAGGTTCCATTTATAGTCACATATCTGTATTGCCTTGAGAATATTAAGGAACATGCAGTGTTCTGTGCTGTGTCTTCATAAGGCATGCTAGATCCATCAAATAATCTTCTTGGACTAAGTATGCCACAATGTATGTTGTAAAGAGTAAATCTATATCGAAACTTTCAAATTTCTATATATTTGTGTCAAAAGTATAATTCTGTTTTGTGAACATCACAGCCTTAAATGCATGGTCCTGTGGGAATTCCAAAGCTAGACTTAATATAAACAAGTCCAGTATAATGCTTGCCCTCCTTTCTCACCCGTTCCTGAGGGTTTGGAATGAACTTTCATAGGTAAAATAGTGATTCTCTTCAGTGATTCCCTCAGTTAGGAATACAAGAAAGTCATCCTTACTTTGGGCAATGTCCTGATAAAATCATCTAGAAATATAGAATGGTAAGGATAGAAAAGACCCTAGAGGTCCTCAAGTCTAACATCTTCATTTTAATGTGAAGAAACAAGGCCAAAGAAATCAGATGACTTGACTAGTGTAGGAGTGGGAAACCTGTGGCCTTGAGGCCACATGTGGTCCTCTAGGTCCTCAAGTGTGGCACTTTGAACATTCTGTGAAGTTTGGATTCAGTCAGAGGACCTAGAGAGCCACATGTGGCCTGAAGGCTGCAGATTCCTCACCCCTGCACTAATGTAATACAATTAATGGCAAAGATAGAATTTTAACCAAAGTCTGCCCGATTTCTAGTTTAATGTTCCTTTACCTCCAACACAGAGCCTCCTCTGATTTCTGCAGTGTGGCTTGTCGTTGCTAAAATATTCATGAACTGATGACCAATCTTTTGATGATGAGATTTTCCATGCTTAAATAGGTTGGTCCTCTGATGACATATATGCAAAGCCTTTTCTGTGAGGTAGATTTTCATTGTACTTAAATCTCTGCAACCCATCACAATGCTTGGCACTAAGGAGGCATTTAACAAATACTAGTTGATTATTGATTGACTGATGACAAATGCTCTGAGAACCTAGTATAACCTCCACACCACAAAAAGGCGTCAGAATAGGGCTTTATTGTGAAATATTTTGTCATTTAAAAAAAAAGAGTATAAAAGATATTTCAAAAATGGAACTGGAAATACTTATATGATCTCTTATGCTTAAATTAAATGTCTGAAAATGCCAATTCCCAAATGATTGAGAGTTACTTATGATTATTGACTTAAAAATGAGAATTTTTTTTTAAGGCAATTGGGGTTAAGTGACTTGCCCAGGGTCACACAGCTAGTAAGTGTCAAGTGTTTGGTCTGAGGCTGGATTTGAACTCAGGTCCTCCTGATTTCAGGGCCGGTGCTCTATCCACTGCGCCACCTAGCTGCCCCCAAAATGAGAACTTTTTGAAGGGAAAAAGGATAAGAAAAAAGTTTAAATCTTGTGCTTCCAATTTCCCACCCTCTAAACTTTCAAAGTTCTCAAATGGCTTCTAGGATACTATATAAATTTATTTATAGACATTTATTAGGTATTTTTGCAATATGGAAGAGTGCCAACAAAAGTTCTCATAACAATTAGTGAGTGCAATTATTAATAGTAGTGATAATGTAGTTTATTTTAAGTTACTATTCTCAGGAGTCACTTCATGCTTTACTATGAATAAATTTGAAGCAATCATAATAAAGGGGCAGCCAATTTCTTTAAAACTTAGATTTTCTTCTGGTTGAAAATAAAAACAGGAAGAATTCTAATCAAAATAGTCTATTTTAAAAACTCAGCACTAGGTAGATAGGTAGGTAGGCAGATGTATAGATAGAACATTTATTAAGCACTTACCATGTATTAGGCACAGTCAAGATAAATACAGGCAAAAAGATAGTCCTTGGCCTCAAGGAATTTATGCTGTAATGAGGGAAGACAACACATAAAGGGGAGCTAAAAACTGGATGAAGGAAGTGCAAGGTTGAAAAGTAATCTAGAGAGTCATGAGCTAAACTAGGTTTGGATTGAGTGTGACTGTCACAGATGCTTTCTCAAATAGAAGTTCTGGGAATGAGCTCACTAGTCAGAAGAGGAGATCATAGAGGTGAAGATATTGCCAGTGATAGAAGGTCACTTGATTAGAGGTTACAGAGTGGTAAGGAGAATACGAGTCTTATGGAAATAATAAATGAAACACAAAAGCATTCATCCTATAGAAGAGAAGTAAATATGTAAGCACTGCCAAAGAGAAGAGGGAGCACAGTCAAGAATTCTGGATCTTTATTAGGAGAGATCCATTTACAGCTACAATCCTTTATTTTAAAAGCACTGTAGCTCATTATGTGCCTTTCCATTGCCATACAGGTAATCCTCAACTTTAGACCTTCAGAGACTTACATTCCATGACCTTCAGCCATATTGATTCTAAATATTTTTCAGTGAAACAAATATTTACAGTTAGAATTTCAGGATGGCTGTTGGAATTCTACCAAATTAAAGAGAATTCCTGATCATGTCAAGTAACATTGGAAAAATTGATCCAGTGAAATGTTGTGATGGGTTCCATTTATAGTCACTAATCTGTATTGCTGAGAATATTGAGGAATGGGTAGTGTTCTGTGTTGTGTTTTATAAGGCATCAAATAATCTTTTTGGACTAAATATACCACAGTGTATGTCATAAAGAGTAAATCTATACATTTGTGTCAGATGTGTAATTCTATTCTGTAGAAAAATATTGATTTTAAAATGATAGACCTTTGTCTAACATAGAAGCTTGGGATATTAAAAAGGATGCTGGAGTTTCTTAAAGGAAAACCAGACCACTCTCCTCTTTCTGCTTATTTCTAACTCCACATACTGATGGGTAAGTGCTACTCGTTGTCAAACCAACTACATATCATAGCTTGGAGTCTAGGCCCTAGACTTGTTCTTCATTTGCTTGTTTATTTTTCTGTGGGGATAGTTGGGCCAAACTTTTCTGAGTGATTATGAATTTTATTAGGAGGCTTTACAGTGCTCTGGGGCACAATGTCACTGGCAAATAGGAGAATCTGTAGAGCCTCACCAATCAATAGGAAATTAATCTTTGATTTGTATTTCAAATTACACAAATCACAAAATAATCACGACCAACTGTTCTTACTACCTGCCTGCTGTTGTAATTGGAAAGACCATAATATTGGTCTCTTACCTAGATTTATCTCCATTTTGAAGGGCAAATCTCAGTTTTGTTTAATAACATGAGACAAAAATATTGTTAATGCATAGTCTATGACAGCTTTGTTCCTATAGATCTAAGTATTTTCATTTATGAACCTTCAAAATAAGGAAAAACAATTATTATGTAGTACAGAGATTAAATAAATGTTGTCAGTTACTTTGTGTCATATAGAGAGCTCAATAGAATTCCAGCTAGGTTTATTATCATTGTTGTTGTTCTTATAGGTTTACAGAAACTAGAGCATATTTCACACACATTAATGGGTATCTCAGTTATGCATCTTCTGATGTGAAAGCATTTTCACATGGGAGTCACAAAGCTGCTCACTGTTGCTACACTGAAACTGTCAGTTTTGCAACTTGTTTTGTGCTATTTTCTCTTGGCTAGGTAGGTACACACAATATCCTTTAAGAGTTGTGTCATAGCACACCATGCACCCTATGGAGCACATTAATCAGACTGACTTCCATGGCAGATGCCACCACATGCCTTTAAATTTGCCTGTAGAGAACCTTTATATTTTTAATGAAACATATAGTGGCTCATTTTGCGCCACAGATTTGACTGTGGAAAATTATTTTGGGACATCTACATCTTAAATGTGTGAGTCATGGCTGGTCCAAAGAGACTGCTGCTGTCATGATGGACTCTATTCGTCCTATCGATGGTGCATTTGTGAAATTCTGCCTTATCATTACATCTATATGATTTTGGGCAAGTACGTGCACAGACAGTATACAAAGTGTTCACCTGATTTCGTGAAAGTATGGCTGGCCATATTTTTTAGATATAACTACAGAGGTAACTTTGTTTATTGAACTACTCATTGTTGATATCAAGTGAGGAATAGAAGAGTGATGTGTATGCTCTTCTTTACCATGGAAGATGTACTGCGCAGAATGCATGTGGAAGAGGAGGGATTCCCTACAGATGATGAGATACTACAGATAACTCCTTTGGGGATGATATTTTGCTAATTGAACCAAGGCTTAGAATTCTACAATAACTTATTAGATAAATCCATACTTACTCAAACAGATTGGCTTAGCAATGCATATTGGAAAAACCAAATGGTTGAAAAACACCCATTGCCCAGGCTATGATATGCATCTGGACAGGCACTTAAGTAAGTTCAATAGTATATCTGTCTTAGGTAAGCCCTGAAGATAGGCAATGGACTAGGCTGAGAATTGATTAGGAGAAAGAATGGACTAGATTGTCTTTGGGAAACCACACAGTACTTTCAAGGACTCCATGCTACTGCCTCACATAGAAGCTGTCTTTTTGTCATGAATATTCTTAGGATGATCCATATTGTTGCAAACCATGGAATTCTGTAATCTTCAAAGATAAAAATTTCAAATGACCCCAAGGGGATACTCATTATTAGTAAGGAGCATCATATTATCAATGATAACGTGCATCCAAGAAATGGTAAATATTCAGATAGATTTGTGGTCTCATTCTTGTGAATATTCTCTCCAGCAATGCTGATTACAACTCATCCATGCCTTTCAATTCTGTGTTATACTCATTCATATCCTCTGATAAGTTCACATGGGGTTCACTGAACTTGATGGAGGCTTTCCTCACTTTGATTTGACTTCTTAATTATACCAGGTGGACCACAGGCTTTCTATAAATCATCTGACTTTCTTGCCATGTAACCAGCCCATCTTCTTTTGATATCATCCTTTTTTTGATAATCTTCTTTACTCAGTTTCTTTCACCTTACCTTGACTGGAACGAAGTCACTATGTCACTTCCTCAGCATTTCCAAACCATGTTACCATGTGTGTATCCCCATCCCAGCTTTCTTTATGTATTGTTTTCCTCACTTAGCATGTAGGTCCCTTGAGGGTAGAATAATCTTGTTTGTTTGTTTGTATCCCCAGTGCTAAAGAGAGTACTTAGCACAGATAAGCACTTAATAAATGTTTTTAATTAATTCATTCCTTACTTATTACATGTTGCTACCTCCTTCCATCCACCATGAGCCTCTCCCTTAACCCACTCATTTTTTATTATGCAGAACCTATGGTGTTCCCTGGCTTACAATCATGCAATAGTGCTAGTAGAATCTCAGTTTAAAGTATTAAAAAGATATATGTTTGTTCTGGGAAAAACTTTGAGGTTATTAAAGGAATTTCACAGTTTCCTACATGCAATCCTGAACCTAATTCTAGGTCCAAGGTACTGTGTATTTGCACAGCTTATTTATACTAATGGACTAGTCCTATTGTTTTTCTGTTGAACTGCATGCTACAATCAGAATAATAAACATTCTTTATCCTCTTCATTGTTCCTTTATGGATGGTGAAGTGAAACTCTTTTAGGTAAGGATTATAGCTAGGAGATTATAAATCTTGGCTAGAAGGCTCTTCAGTGATTGATTTAATGAGCACAATTTCATATGCAAAGAGAAGTATCTAGAAGACCTTATCATCTATAGAGAATCTCTTGTCAACTTGTACTTTCCCTGATCTCTTTCATGACAGTGGCAACACCTTTGGCAAACACTTTTGTCTCCTTATTTCATCCCATTCCCTGATCAGAGACAGAAAAGGACTCTATGTAGGAAAACTACAAATGGAAAAGGAGGCAGGCCTAACAGAGAGTGGGAACATAGTTCCCAAGTGTGGCAGTGCTACACATAGCATGTTTTGTTAGTCTTTAATTCTCAATTTCATAAATACCAAAGAAGAAAACTTTTCTATATGCAGAGTAAAATAGAATAAAACATGATTTATGAATCTTTATTACATGTGGCTTATTTCAAATATATACACATATATTTGACATATATGCATATACAATTATGTATGTAATTAAACATGTTACTTTCAAAGCTATCTACTTGTTTGTGTTTCCTTTCCAGTTTCTATCTATTTTATTTGGTGCATTTCAAAAGAATCTTCCAATACTCTCTTGCCTTTCCTTTATTCATTTATTTTGGCAGGATTGCCACTAGCTCTCTTCTCTGTTCTCTTGCTCAAAAAAAGGAAAGGAAGAAAGAAAAAGGAGAAAAGAAAAACCATAATCTTTGAAATAAATAAGAATAGTCAAACAGAACAAATCCACATATTTGCCTGTGGAATGAATGTTAAAGACTTCATGCAGTTTCAATTAGATTCACTCTAGTGATGATTGCTATAGAGAATTTCACAGGTTGACAAGACACTGGAGGGTTGTGATCTTTCTGAATTCATGGGAATTGTATTGAATTAGGTTGTATTAAAGTTTGGCTAATCAGTGAAAGTATCAAGATAAAAAGTTAAATTTCACAAATGCATATTAAATAGAATTGTGTGATTTCTACCTTATTTGGAGCTTAGGTTGTTCTTGTGGATGTTTGCCTTTTGATCTTCAACTTACTGCCTCTGTGATCTTGGACAAATTTCTACTTCCCTAGGCCTCTAAAACTGCAGGATTGAACTAGATGACATCTGAGGTCCTTTCAGGCTCTGGCTCTAACTCATCACAACAATGATCATATAAGCCCTCCCTCTAACTTTCTTGTCCTAATGGTATCTACTATTGAGGTATTTATCCTTTCTCAATCTGATGAGCTTAAACCTTTAAAACACTGAAAATCTGAAGAATATCACACTTTTCTCCGAATCAAATTCCTTCGATTAAACCCAGTAATTGCCACTTTAGTTAAACATATCATGCCTGCAAATTGTACATGCCCCAGATTTTCTTCTCTAGATTGTCCAGAAAAAGATACTAGTTTGGGAAAAAAATGTTTATATGTGAAGTCTTATGGGATACCAAATAGTTTAAGCCCTGAAAATTGGTTCTTTCATCCTATTTATACAGTTTCATAATGGAAACTATGGTTGAAGACCTAGCTATTGTGTTCTGTCCTTTTGCTGATGAGCTGGTATGTTGTTTGATTTTTCTCATATTCATTGATAGCATTTTGAGATTCCTAAAGATGAACTTGGTTGAGTGTGAGGAAGATATAGCACTGCATAGGAGAAATATTTCTAGAGGATAAATTAATTCCATTTCAAATTTTATCAAATGTGTTATTTTTAAAGTCATGACAGTGGTACTCTGGAATTATAACATTTTCCACATCACCTGTTACTGTTTTGTGGTAGCATCATTATTGCCATCCTTCTTCCTCATATCTCAATTTCATCTTTTTTGATGAGTTCCAGATAAAAATAGCCTTGGGGCAAGTGACTATCCTGTTGTTGTTCTTTTATATATGGTACCTTATGTATTACTCTATACCAGGGTAAAACCTGCTTTTTGTAGTAGAATTAAAATATTAGGAGATAAGCTCATTCTCATCAGGTTCACTGAAAGCATCTTTAGTAAAAAAATCTAGCAGTGGGCAGGAAAATGGGGACAAGTATTTCATCCTGTTCTCATATGATTTTTATTTCCTTTTCTAGGTAATACTGCTGTTTTGTTATCTGTTTTGCTATGAGATGTAATTTCTGGAGTTTGGGCTGTGAATATGTTCGATGACCTCAGGGTCTTCAGCTTTTCCCTCTTTAGATTTTAGTAACTCTTCAATTTCAACTCTTATTTCCTCTAATCTAGGTTTAGTGGTAAAGCTGGTTTTGTGTCTGTGTGCGTGTGTGTGTGTGTGTGTGTGTGTGGTGTGTGTGTGTGTGTGGTGTGTGTGTGTGTGGTTATCTTGCATTAGTCAACAGGATATTGTATTGCCTTGGAGTTTAGGGTATCACTGACAAAATTTCATATAGGGCTGCTGCCTCTAATTGGTGAAAACTCCAATTTTTTTTATGATACTGGCAGAAAATGAAAATGTTTTTTGTCTTCAGTTCATTTTACTTGCACTCATGGTTTGGCTGGTGCTATTTGTACTGAAGCTTTTCCTGCAGGTAGGATATTGGTATTTCTGATATGTTCCAATGTATCATGCTTTCTTGTGGTACCAGAACATGATGGAATGACATTCTCTCCACTGTGCTTTGTATCAAGTTGATTTTTATGATGATTTCAGGTCAGATCTATGCAACCCTATGACAAAACTTTGATTTTTAAATTTTTCATTAGCAATTTCTTCACACTGGCTTGGATACTGTGACAATTAATAGTCTACTATTATTGTTGTTGTTAGTTGTTGTCATTATTCTTAGGTCCTGAAAGCACTAGATCATTATGCCTCTGTTGATTCCCTACAAAATGAGGGAGATTGTGTTCTAAACAGTGTTGTTTGCCAGGAACAGTGCAAATGCAGAGAAATTAGTTCTCCTAGAATACTGCACCATTGAATAGATCACTTTTCCTTCACAATTTGGGCAATAGAGTTTTCAATGAACAGACAGTATGCAGTTGTAATTTGGAAAATGATTATTTTAACCAAAGTGGTTTGAGTCTATGGAGCTTTATAACAGGAGAAATTTGATTTAAGTTGAAATTTATGTTTGAAAGGAAATAATGAGTCTCTGTTGATTTAAGAGTTGAACAGTATGCATTTCATGTTGATGTCAAGAACTGTTTATTATTTTTATCTTTTTTTAAGTTAACACTATGCTCAAATTAAATGAATTTAGGAAAGGAAATAAATATTTGTCATTTTGGGGGGGCAATTTTAAGTTTAAAAGGAAAGAAGGCATTTTTATGATCCCATTGGAATAATATAAGATGATTGTTGTATTTTCTATTCCTTATTGGGTCAGTATACCTAATGATGCTCATGTCAGTTTGATTCCTGAAGTGCAAAGGGATCTGTAATTATGTCCTTCCAGTTGCCTTAAAGGGCTTTAGAGATGTTCATTCAAAATCCCTATAGAAATGTTTGTCCTAAAACTGGAATATGATTGATTAGAAGAATGTGATTGGATAAAAAGGAGATTATTAAGGAGAGGCATGGATAGAAATAGATGACTGAATGTTATGTTTGAGATTAATAACTCATAGCTAAAAATTTCAATTGATGCTTTGGTTTCTAACTGGAATGAAGTTTATATTCCTATAAAATTGGATATACCTGCCCCATAAAAGGAGGATGAATTTTCCCTTTTACCATCACATCATCTGTTGAAGATTTCAATATACCTTATATTATTTTTAACTTGGAAATAGAACCATTGTTTCATATAAAATTATTTTGAATTTTGTTAATACCCAGGTTCATGAACATGAGTTATTTTGTACATAAGCATAATTTGACTTTCAAGAGTTTCTAACTATTTTAGATAACCAATTAAAATGTTCATTTTCAAAGTCTCCATTTTCCTCTTTGACATTCTCCATTTAATAATCTAGTGTCAGGTAATTGTGCTTATAAATTGATTTCAATGGGATGAATAGCCAACTAGGTTAAAATTAGATTTGAAAATGGACACACTAAGGCCTATTACCTCTCTGACTGTAAGCTGCCCTTACCTCTTTCTTTTCCTCTTTTCTTCCTTTTTTGGCAACCTCCTTATTTTTTTTTTACTTTCCCTACATTCCTTTTATTACCTTCTTTTTCTCTTCTTTTTTTCTCTTCTCATCTCACCTTATTTTTAAAATTTTCTTCCATGTCATACTATTTTGGTCCTTTTCTTATCTTATGAAGATATAAACTTTTGGATTGGCTTTTATATTTTGTATTTGGAATGGATTTGGATTTTGTATTGGAATGGAAATCTTCCATCTGCACATAAAGGGCAAAAGAAGAGCAAACTCTCTTCACATTATCTTCTTACTATGACATTATCATATACAGGAGGCAGTTTTTAGTGGAACAGAATGGTATTCCTTTGTGGTTGTTCTGAGGTTATTTTCTAATGGGACACAACAATGGTGCCAGTAAGGATAGCTTCTATTGTAGTTCTTCCTTTGTCATACAAGAGATCACTTTGCTATTCATTTGATTCATATAGACCACTGACCCATGTGAACAACCTCTGGTGATTACTGACCTGGTTGTCAAACTAATTGATAATAAGGTCCTGAGTGTTACCATAAACATCCTTTGAATTACCCATGACATTTTGACTTCTAGCTCTTTTACTTCTTGACTCACTGTGAATATAATTTCTATGCAATCCCTATATTTACAGCTTTGCTTAAGAAAGGTGTTTGTTTGAAAACTAAATATCTGACATATTATCATAAGTGACATTTAATTTTTTTTTCATTTTGTGGGAAATGATTTTTTTATAGTCAGTCAATAAATATTTATTTCAAGTCCATTATATGTTAGGTCTAGTGCTTGGTTCTGTGGGAGAGATAAAGAGTATTAAATGTGGTTGCTTTACTCAATAAACTTTCAGTGTAATTGAGTAGGATAAAAAATATGTGCACAGGAAAAGATAACTAATAAAAGAATAAATGATAAGCACCAAGTGAGTGGTATTTTTTGCAAACATAACTAATAATACAAACCCATAACATATAAACCTGAGTGGTATATTTGCTTTAGTAATTTAGAAGAGGGATCTAGCCTAGCGCCCCATACATAGTCTGTTTTTGGCACTGAATAAATGTTGGTTGGATTGAATGGATTTGAGTGGTTGTAATGAGGGAGAGCTTCACAAGCTACTTTGGGCTTTGCCATGAATACTTCAGTATGAGTAGGATTTTTATAAATTGAAAGGAAAGGCATGCTAGGAAGAAAGAGGTTGTGAGCATGCATGGGAATGTGCAAGGTATATAGAGGGGACGTTAAATAGAGGAGGTTAGACTAGAATACTAATACAGAAGGACTAGGGAAAAGGGAATGGGAAAAGACTGAAATGGTGCTTTGGGAGCTGAATACAGAGGGCCTTCTATGCCCAGCTATTAAATTTGGACTTTATCCTGTAGGTACTGAAGAACATTTGAAGGTTTTTGTTTGTTTGGTGGTGGGGAGAGGGTAAAGTGATGGCTGTAGTAGCAGTATTTTAAAAAGATTAACTTGGCATTGATATGAAGGAAGGATTAGAATTGGGAAATAGTCTAGAATCCAGAAGAAGAAAGAACTTAAAAGATGATCTTAGATTTTATATTTCTTACATTTGAAATGAAGCTTAAAAGCTTAGTGACTTATTAAAGGTCACACTGCTTATACCAAAGTCTTCTAGGTCATGCAGTGGTTAGAGCTCTGGGCCAGGAGTTAGGAAGACTTTCATTCAAATCTGGCCTCAGATATTTCCTAGCTGTGTGACTCTGGGCAAGTCACTTAGCCTGCTTGCCTCAGTTGTAAATTGGGGATAAAAATAGCACCTGACTCCTAGGATTGTTGTGAGAATCAAATGAGATATTTGTCAGGCACTTAGCACACTGTGGGAGTTTAATAAATAATTGTCGCTCTCCTTTCTCTTCTGGCACTATAAGAGTAGCATTCATTTCACTACATCTGACCTTCTTTCTTCACTATATACCATGCTATGTGAATGGTAAGGGCCAGAATTATTGTGAAGGCTGTGAAAATGAATGGGTATGAGCACTTGATCAGTGTGTTGTAAAAGGAATTTGGGAGGATATAGTTTGGATTAGATAGCTACTGAAACCCCTCCTAATTATGAAATTTTGTGATTTTTGTGAATGAAAAAAATAAGAATTTCAAAGAAAGAAAGAGGAGACTAGTATAGTGAGGGTAAGGCAAGACTCAACTATGATATCAAGGTTTTGAAAAGGTAGGATGAGAGGGAAAATGATGGTAAAATAAATATGAATACAGAGTTCATGATGACAAGACAACTTTAGAGAGATAACAATGTTTCATTTTCTGCCTTTAGATTCTAATTTCAGCCTGTTTTTCATATTTAAGAAGGCCTGAAAGGATTTCATTTCTTGTTCATAGAGAGAATGTCTGTGTCCACTAAATTGTAGATCCACAAAAGTGTGTCTGAATTAAAAAGAATTATCCAAAGCTTTGCACAGTGATCTTTGCAACTAGATGTCTCAGAAAAGTATTTGTTTTGATACATTGATGCATATATTTTGAAATATAAGAAAATAAAGGAAAATTCTAGAGTGTTATTTCAGGCCTCTGCTTTTAGTAGGTTCATCACAGATTTAGATGTAAATCATTCCTGCTTATTTGGTTCAATTGTGTATTATGAAACAGAACTAGATAATTTAATTTATTTTATATTCAGATTGTCATCACTGTATGATGAAATTAAATGACTTATGTTTACCTCTAAGAGCTAATGTTTCCTTAGGGAAATTTTAGTTCTAAGGTTGTGAACTGATAAGCATAATACATAAATGTAAATAATCCACTTAACATTTGATTTTTTGGACTAGAAAGAGGAAAATCTAGTAGTTTTGACCAAATGAGTTCTTACATTGGCATGACAAATAAAAATGATTGCTAGCTGCTTTTATAATCAAATGTGTGTGTGTGTGTGTGTGTGTGTGTGTGTGTGTGTGTGTGTAAGAAATGAGAAATCACTGAGTAGTAAACAATATTTGCATTAATGCTCTAGATTTTTATAATGTGATTTATTTCTTAAACAAAACAAAGGATTTGGCTGTGTTGGCTTAAAAATGAGTTAAGAACGAGTTTTATCCAACCAGGTGAATAGGAGAGATATGTGAAATAAAAAGCAAATTTATAGTCATTAATGTCACAATCATTTATTCTTGGCACAAATCAATTAGAATAAAGGATCAATTCCACCTCACAGATATTGGTAGATTTACAATAAAAACAAGGAGATAGAGTCTTTAAGCATAACAAAACAAAATAAAATTCTCTGTCATTTTGACTTAATATCTTGTAGATTTCATAAGCCTAGAATAATAACATGTTTAATATACACTTGAGAAACAAAATAAATACAAATACTTTCTTCAGTTTCTTCAAGGTTATATATTTTCATCTCTGTGGTAATCCTTAAGTGGATACATCTTGCAACGTTTTTCTCATTTAAAATGTGTTTTAAGAGTTGCCGTGGCCAAAGAATTCATCTCTTTGTGGGCAACCTGGTTATGATTCTAAACTGGGTTTATAATTGTTATTGTCACCTTCACTCCATCAAAAGATACATACTTAAAACTTTTCCAGCTTAAGATAACCCATCAGAGATTTCACTATGTTGGTATCACTCTCAGGAATTCATAGTAGTTAACTACATGCTAAAAACAAAATAAAAAGTTAAGACTTTAGTGAAGAAAAAGACAAATAAAACAATAAAAATATGTTCAAATTCCTAAAAATCTATAAAAAGAAATCAAGGAATGTTGCCAGCTATTTTGCACAGTTCTTTGTCTTCCCAGAATATGCCCCTCATTGCATCCCCACATATCTTTTGTTACCATTATGAGTTAGACACAATTGAAAATGACTGAACAACAACAAAAATCATAATATTTCTATTTTAAAGAGGAGGAAACTGAAGTTCACTTGTTAAGTGAACTTGTTAAGGTTAAATCACTGTCTATCAAGGAATTTGTCAGAGAAAAGATGAAATTTCTAAGGTCCTTACTCTTGAACTCATAGCAACATACTTAATTACTTAAAGTACAAAAAACTGTAGTCCTTGGTGTTGCCAGTCTCCTGTAGAGAAATAATGGAATATATTTGTATGTGAATGAAAAATATAATCATGTGAATTTGATGAACAGAAAGGAAATAAAATATGAAAAATTTTGTATTTTTCTTTTTTGCCATATTTTGTTCTTGGTGGCTCCTATGAAAGGAATTCTAGGCTTGGATTTAGAAAACCTGCGTTTGAATCATGACTTTGCTTCTTATCAGCTGTGACATTAGACAAGTCAATTAACTTTTTGAGCCTCAGTTTCCTTATCTCTAAATCACTGTCTTTTAGGGCCATTGTGAAGTTCAAATGAGAACATATACACGTAAAATGTTTTGTAACCATCAAACATTATGGAAGTATAAGCTGTGATCTGTCAGTACTGCAGGAACTTGCACACTAGATCAGATTATAACTTACCTGGTGACTTTTGGTTTAAGAATTCAGCGCCTGGCAGTCAGTGTTCTAGGAACATGCCACTCCACACTTAGTTAGAATGGTCTTCAGACAATACACACTAAGACTCTTCCCACACCACACTCCTCCAGTCTCTGTGCCTTTGCTGTGTGCCTACCCTGGCAATACATTTCCTCTCCACCTCTGCCTCACAAAATCACTATCATTCCATATGATGTAGCTTAGGTTCCCCCGAGCTGATTTCTTTCTCTTAGAATGTAAACTCCTTGTATACTGAGCAAGGAACGTTTCATTTTTTTTGCAATTGTGTCCCCAGTTCCTAGGACAATTCCTGGTGCATAGAAAATGCTTAATAAATATTAGGTTTTAAAATGTTATTAATAAATAAATATTTGTTGATTGTAGAAAAGTTTGAAGTTTAGAGCTAGCAGGATCTATGAGAGATTTGCATTCTGTTAGAATTATATACCAGAACCCTGGGTCACCTCTATAATATAATGGAGCATTAGAGTAAGTGGAACTTTTACTTCAGTCCCCACTTTATAGTGTACTTTAGTATAAATTGTTATTATTACTACTAATAATGACTTTTTTGTTATTTTTAGTTAAGTTCAGAGAGAAACAGTCTTGAGACAAGTCACTACCCAACTGTTATTCTTTTATATTTAATATTCTGTGTACTATTGTACTGATGGATAAAAAATGACTGCCATTTGTAATTGAAGAAAAATATTAGGATGCAAGCTCATCTTCTGTAAGTTCACTGAAATCATATTGGGGTTAATATCAGTTGCAGATGTGATATCAGGGTTGATCATATATTGAATTTTATTTTCACATTACTTTGATTTCTTCTGCTAGGTGTCCATTTTGAAAACATTTTGTTCCATTATAGCTTGGAGATTATGAGTACTTGGTAGAGCAATATCTATCAACAACAGTTTATTATTGTTCCTAAATTTTTATGTGTTAATGTTGTGTCTAGGAGATTCAGAGCAATAGTTCTTTGTATAATAGTAGCCTGATTTTAGTGCAGTTTATTTGTGGAATTTTCAAATATATTTTGAAGTTTCTATTTTAGTATGAAGTTTATCATCTATTCTTTTATTTAGGAGAGTGAGCATCTTACAATTCTTTTGCCGGGTAATGTCTTGCTGAGTATTTGGTAGATACTAAAATTTTTGCAGCCTATAGTGATATGTTGCATAGTTTCTACCATTTCCTTTTTCTAATCTGTATTAATCTATAAGCCTTAGGTTCTGAAGGATACTCTACTTATGATTTCTGGTTCTCAATTACCATCATAATCCTTATCTCTTTTTATAAGTCAGTTCGTATACTCAGCCATTTGAAATATTTCTTTGAAATCATATTGTTGGTTGACTTCATGTGCCCTGAGTTTGAATCTTGCTGCAAACACTTACTAGATCTGTGTGACCCTGGGTAAGTCACAACCTCTCTCAGCCACAATTTCCTCATTTGTAAAATGGAAATAACACCTACCTTACAATGTTGTGATAAGGATCAAGTGATATAAGATATGTAAGGTGCTTTGCAAACCTTAAAGTACTCTATAAACATTAGCTCTTATCACATCATCAGCATCATCATTTTTTTACATGGTTATTGTCCACAAAAGGTCTTTTAATTCTTATCTTGGATCTTAGCAGTTTCATATGAACTGTCTATCAGGAAACCACTTTTGGCTACATTGAACAAATCCAAAGATATGTACCTTTTGTCAACATTTCCTATTACTAAGTGATGTGCTGTCTACTAGTTATGTGTTTCTTTGAAAAGTTTTAAACATATGTTCTGAGAATATCTCTTATTATTCATCTTTAAGAGATGAATCTTTGACAGTCAATATATGTTATTAAACTTGAATCAAAATTTGTGGGAATATAAACTGATACCAGTCTCATTTGTTGCTGTAATATGTAATAGGGTGAAACAATCTGTTACTCTATCTGAGATTTACAACATTAGTTTCTCCACTGGTTACAAAATAGTCCTCAACAGTCTGTTAGTTTTAGTAATTGTAAGAGACTCACTCATCCCTGGGCTTGGCACAGATAATGCAGAAAAAGTTGATGTTATGCCACTAAACACCAGATTGTAGTGTTTAAAAAATGAGGTTGACTATCTGTCAGAGAGCTCTCTTCGGAGGGGAATGATATTACTATATCATGTGGGTTCTTTCATTCCTTTTGACTGTCTGTAGCTCATATGGATGAACTGGGCCAGATGTTCCTAGTAGGCAGGTGAAATTTGGGGATTTTTTTGTTTTGTTATCAGAAAGATGACCATTGGTTATTCAGACCTCACTCTACCTCCCCTCCCCTTTGGATGAAGGCTTACTACTTGAGACAAATTAGAGTCCCCAAGATATTCTGCTTTTTTGCATAAATACAGGGTCACCCAACTTTCTTCTGTCACCACAGGAAGCCTCCATAGTTGGAGTGGGATAAACGTGTGAAGATAAAGCCATTTTTGAAAAGGTTGGAAAGAGTGCTAGACCCAGAGTCGGAAGAGATTGGAGTTTAAATCATGGCTATGATATTCATTAACTGTGTGACCATGGTGTAAAAAAAACAAAGCCTTAAACTCAGCCTCAGTTTCCTGATGTGGAAAATAGGGATAATAACACATGTGCCCACCTCAATAGGTTGTAAGAATCAAATGCATAACTGTGTGTAAAGTAGTTTGTAAACTTTAAAGCAGTATATATAAGCCAACTATTGTTCTGTTGAATTTTATGCCCATATAACCTGCATTTATATCTACATGTTTATATGAAGTTATATTTTAATATAGAATTGGCATAGCATAGTGGATAGAGATCCAAGATTGGAGTTGGTCAAGTCCTGCCTCTGACCACATATTGGTTGGCTGACCTTGGTCAAGTTAGCTTAACCTCTTAGTACCTCTGGCAGATCTCTTATATATGTCCCCTTCTCTCTACTCATATAGCCACTTCCCTACTTTAGGTCACCATGTGTCACCCTGACTTTCAAAATAGCCTTCTAGTTTGTTTTTCTGCCTCAAATATCTTCCTAATCCAATCCATCTTTTATACAACTGACACAATGATTTTCCTTGGCTCCCTGTGCCTTTAGGGTCAGTTGTAAGTTATTTATTTGACATTTAAAACTCATTACAATATAGCACCTTCCTGCCTTTCCAATCATACGCATTATACTCTATGGTCCACATTCTGTGGCAAAGCCATATTGGCCTATTTGCTGTTTCCAGGACAGATCTTTCCACCTCCTATTTTGATATGTTCACAGTGGCTATCTATCATGTCTAGAATTCTCTCCCTACTCACCTTCTTAGAGTCCCTGGCTTCCTTCATGGCTCAATTCAAATGTCACCTTCTGTATGTGGTCTTTTCTGGATGTCCAGCTGCTACTGTCTTCCATCTATTTCATATATATCTTGTATTTACTCATGTATATACACATTTTCTTCCTCATTAGAATGTATTCTCCTTGAAGGCAGGAATAGTTTTTTTTGGGGGGGAGGGGGAGAGTTCCTTAGTTCTTAACATTATGACTACCACATAGTGAGAGCTTAGTAAGTGCTTATTGATTGATAAATTAGAGAGCGTATTCCAATCTGAATTTGAAGTTTCCTCATTAGGAGTAAAGTAATCACAAGTCTATGTCTACATCTTCATCTACTTTCTAACTCAAAGCATCTGCTAGGTCTATTATAGCAAAGAAAGCATTTTCCTTTTAATGTCAGGACTTGAGTTATTCTATAGGAAGAATATTTACCTTCTTATTGTTATCATTACTACCTTCCCTGAGTCTTCCACTTGTAATCCCTTCAGCTTTTGTTGCCCAGAAGAACATCATCCCCCACATCTGCTCACCTCTATTACTTATATAGGGTAAAATCACCTTGCCTCTGAATCCTAAGAACATTAAGACACTTGAATTAACTCTTCCCCTTTCTTGATAGTGCTGTTAGAGTAAGAATGTTTCTCCCAACCATTATAACTTCTTTCCTTCAATCAACAAACAAGCATTTATTGCATCTCCAGTGTGTGCCAGGAATTATGCTAGGAGTTAGAGATACAAAGGTAAAAGTAAAATAGCCCCTGGAAGGAGTTAGCATTATATCAGGAGAAAATGCGCACATGCTCATAGGCATATACAAAATACAAGGTATGGGGGAGGAGAGATACTAACAGATGGGAGGAGGAGGAGGAAAAGCTTCCCATAGAAAGTGGCCTTTGAACTAAGTCTTGAAAGAAAAGAGGTGAAGACAGAATGAATTCCAGGCATGATGGGATAGGGAAGTAGGCAGAGCAACATCTTGAATGAAGAATAGTAAGAAAGCCATTTTGACCTCTTCCAGGTTCACGAAGGAGAAGAAAGTATCTTAAGTCTAGACACCTTAGTTGGGGCCCCATTGGGAAGGGTTTTACCTGTCAGAGTTTATATTTGATTTTTGAAGTAATAAGAAGCCAGTGGACTTGATAGAATAGGGGATGAACATGGTCAGACATGGTTAGTTTAGGAAAATTACTCTGACAGCTATGTGGAGAATTGATTATGGGGTGAGAAAGACTTGAAGTAAGGTTAACAGTTGGAATAATATTATGTTAGTACAGGTGAGGTGTGATGAAGGCCAGAATTATAGTGGTGACTATTATATGAGTGGAGAGCAGGGGCTAGCACAAAATTGTTTTGGAAATAGATATGACAATTTGATGTCTTGGATAGATGGTCTAAGAGAAAGTGAGGATTTAAGGATAATACTCAGGTTGTGAACCTGGATGACAGAAATAGGCAGATTTTTAAGAGAGGTGGGTTGGGGCAGGGGGAATCGTGAGTTTTGTTTTGGACATGTTGGGTCTGAGATGGCTTTGGGACATTCAGTTCAAAATGTCCAATAGACAAATTGGTAATGAGGGACTGAAATTCAGGAGAGAGACTAGGGCATATATCTCTATCTGTCTGTCTGTCTGTCTATAGATGGATGTCATCTGCATAGAGTTGATAATTAAACCCATTGGAATTGTTGCTGTGACCAAGAAAAATTGAGAGAGTAAGAAGAGGAGGGCTGCATTTAGGGAATGTTATATGGATCATGATTCAGCAAAGGACACTGAGAAGGAACAGTCAGGTAGGTAGAAGGAGAACAAAGAGAGCATTTTCCAAAAAACATCCAGAAGGGAAAATGTCCAGGATGAGAGGATGGTCAACAGTATGCTTCAGAGAGGCAAAAATGAATGAAAACTATGAAAAAGGCATCATATTTTGTTATCAGGTGATAAGTAAGAAATATGATCATGTCTTAACTTTTTATATGTTTTTATGCATTGGACATATCTGTAAACTACTCATTATATCATAGTTTGGCTATGCCAGCATGATAATATAAAATTTAAATACTGGATAAAAAGCTAACTTTTTTCCCTTCATCTTAATGGCTAGAGGAAACTGAGTGACCATGTGGATCAACAGTAGATAAATTGGTGATTAAATTCTTCCTAAGCCCTTCAGTCTAACCATGTTCAATTCAACAGTTGATTCCATGGTTTCATATGGATGTGGGTTTTGAATATCAGAATTATTTTGTTATTGCTGGTTTGTTGTATTATAGAGCAAATAACCAACAATAAATCAGTCAAATAAAAAACAACAACAACAAAACAAGGGGCAAAAATCTTCCTTTAGTCTCCAAGACCTAACAAGGAAGAAATAAAGAATTAACAAGCACAAACAAGCATGTAGGAATGCTTGGTGGTTTGCTTCTTAGTATGAAGGTTTCTGATTTTCGAAGGTTTTTCAGTTTCACATGAATTAGACATAATGATATACTTCATAATCATATTGAAAGCATGATAAATTTTACTCCAGCATGTTTCCTGACTGCTTTGATTTTCTAAAAAATATTCATCAACAATTAGACTCATTTTTACTACACAGATATATTTTGGTAATAATAGTTTTACAGGTAATTAATGCAACTTTCTTCTCTTACTATTTCCTTATCAGTTCTGATAACAGTTTTCAAAAGAATTTTTTTTTCCTGAAATACTTTCAGGTTACTCCTTTGGGACTTGTCCTGTTTTCTTCTTTAATATTCTTTATATTTCTTTGCAGTTTGTGTATTCTCCAGGGCTGAACACTCCTAGTTAGGTGCCTCTGGGCATCTACTTTGTGCACAGGCCACCTATATGTGGCACAAATCTGTCTGTGCAGGCACCTAACTCATTCATCCTGGTAGGGGTTGGGAAGGCAAACAAGAAGCATGAATATCAAAGAGAGAATAGGTAGAGGGGAAAGCAAGGAGAATTCAGAAAGGAGGAAAGAGATAATGAGGCAAGAGGATGAAAGAGAGAACAGATGAGAGGAAAATGGATGTATCAAGTAAAAGAAGACAATATTATATATAAAAAGTAGTTCAGTGAGCACAAACTGAGATGAAGGTGCTGCACGGTCCCAGGTCAATGTGATAAAGATGAATATATGGGATGTCTCAAAGTCTTAATGCCCTTTTCAGTTATTAAATCTTATTCAAACTATTCAAACTTAAAACTGCACTGACACCTATAGGATAACTTTATTGCTTGGTACATTTGAAATGTTGTTGACTGGATGGTTTACTTAAAATAATTTTTAAAAGGTGGGGGAAAGGAAACCAAACCACAATGAAGAGAAAGAGAAGAGAACAACTAGGAAAATTAACATTTTTAAAGTTACAGGAACTCAAGAGTTGGAAGGTACCCCAGAGGTCATCTTGTCTAACCTGTAGCTGTGTAAGAATTCTCCCTGAAACAAGCCTGATGAGCCATCATAGAGCTTTAACTTAAAGACATCCAGTGAAGGAAAACTCACTGACTCCCTGGGCAGCTGATTCCACCTTTATACTATTCTTATTTTTAGGACTTTTCTCTTACATTGAGCTTGAATTCTCTTCTATCCCATTCATTGCTTCTGGACCTGCCCTCTGAGGTCAAATAGAACAAGCCCAATCCTTCTTCCATATAAGCAGCAATTCAAACCCAAAGATAGCTACTTATGCTCTCCCCGAGTCTCTTCTCTAGGCTAAACATCCCCAGTTGCTTCAGGTCATACTTACATGGCATGGTCTCCAGTTCTCTCCTAATCTTAGGAGACCTTCTCTGGATATCCTCAAGTTTGTCAATATCCTTCCTAAAATGAGGGGGTACAGAACTACCTGCAATATTCAAGATAGGGTCTGACCCCCTCCCCCACCTGCTTCTGGACACTATCCTTCTATTAATACAGTCCATGAGAGTGTTAGAGAGGTTGTTGGGTGTTTGGTTTTGTTTTTGGCTTCCTTGACACATTGTTGACTCAGAGTAAGCTTGCCATTCACTGAATGTCTCAGGTCTTTTTTGTACTGATTAGCCACAGTTTCTTTCTCCTCTGTAGTTATAATTTTTTTCTCTTTAGCTTATGTGTAGAACCTTACATTTTTCTCTACAAATTTTTTTCTTCCAAGATTTGGCCCAGTGTTCTAGCCTGTCAAGATCTTTCATTGATTCTGAATCCATGAAATATTATAGTATAATTCTCCATAAAATGTTACTGTATTCTTGACCTAAGATGTCGAATAACCTCTCATTTTTTCTCCCCTCCTTATGTCTCCCCTCCCCTTTTTTCTCCTTCCCAACTTTTCTCCCCCTGTTCTTCCTTCCTTTCCCTGTTCTTCCTTCCTTTCCCTGTTCTCCTCTCCCTTTCCTTTTCTTCTCTCTCCCCTCCTTCTCCTTTCTTTCCTTCCCACTTTATCTTCCCTCCCCTCCCCATTTCTCCTTTCTCCATTTCTCCCCTCCCACCTTTACTCTCTTCTTCTGTACTGTCCTGTTCTCTCCTTTTTTCTCCTATCCTTTTTTTTTTTACTGTGCACTTCCAGATCCTCATAGGTCCTAGAATCCATCTTAAGAATTCAGGTGGGGACTAAAGGTCCTCTAGGAATTTCCCTCTAAACCAGGTTCTCTAGTTCAGATCATACTTCGGTATGCAGACTGGTTCTAGAGTATCCCTGGAGCAATTGTCCCTCCAAAGTGTGGGCCATGGCCTAACACATAGGCATATGTTATCAACCAGTTGGAGAGTAGGAAGATGGGGCATACCTGACATTCTGCCTTTCTACCTTCCTTCTGATAGCCAGTCATGGGGCATGTCCAACACAAGCATACCTAACCCTTATCTCTTAATACTCCATTGCTATACAACTTCTTAGAATGTTTACACTTTTCTCCCTTCTGAGCCAGATGCTGGCCCTTTAAGAAAGTTATAAGCTAATGACTACCTCACTACCCAGAGCAGGTAGTGTCATTGGGAAATCTCCCCCTTAATATTCACCTCTTACCCTATCCTCCTCCCAGATCACTGGAGTGATTTTGGCAAGTACCCTTCAGAGAAAAGTCTTTGTATTTTAGGGCAGTCACTGGTGAGTAATATTCCCCACACCCCCAGGCTCTTTCATTTTGGGTAGGTTAAAGTGAGTTGCAGAATCAGCTAGGTGGCACAATGGATAAAGCACCAGGCCCAGAGTCAGGAAGACCTGAATTCAAATCTGTCCTCAGACACTTCCTAACTATGTGACCCTGGGCAAATCACTTAACCCTGTTTGCCTCAATTTCCTCATCTGTAAAATGGGCTGGAGAAGGAAATGGCAAACCACTCCAGTATCTTTGATAAACCCCAAATGGGATCATGAAGAATGATCTCAAATATGACTGAAACTACATCATCAACAACAAAATGAATTGCATAGGACAAGCAGGCACGTATGGGAAGTGATTTATGTTGTAGATTTCACCTCTTTCCCCAAAACTTACCCCTCTTTCATTAGATTGTGAGCTCCTTCAGGGAATACACTGTTTTTTGCCTCTTTTTCTATCCCTGCTGTTTAGGACTTTGCCTGGCACATAGTTGGTGCTTAATGAATCTTTATCGATTGATTTTCAAAATTACCCCTCTTGAGGGATACCATCATCCTTTCAGTTATGCAGGTTCACTACATAAGTATTATCTTGGACCTTTCTCTATTCCTCATTCCTTGTATCTAATCTGTTGATGAATCTTGCAGTTTCTTTCTCTGCAATATCTCTTGTGCCTGCTCTTTCTGTTCAGACAGATATCACTCTAATTTAGGTCCTCATTATTCTCTCCTGGACATTGTGAGCCTTCTTCATTGGATTCCCTGTTTTAAGGTTCTCTTCACTTCTCTCTTTCTCTCCCAGCATGCACTAGCAAAATGATTTACCCTACATCACTTTTAGCTCAAATGTCACTGTGTAACTCTCCTACAAAATATTAGTATCACCATAGGTATGTTATAAACAAACATATAGACTCATATTGAAGGTGGTGCTTAAAAGTTTTTAATGATGAGGTACAAGATCGAAAATGTTTAGAGATCCTTGCCCCAGAGTCACCTCAGTTTCTAAAGGTGTTCTCTGGACCTCATGGTGTATTTTGGGCCCATGTGTGGCTGCCTAAGACAAAAACTAGTTCCTTCTACATATTTCATTGAAATTCTGTGTCATAGGTTGGGGGAGTCCAGTGGCTTGTTCAGAGAGCTGACAGTGTTGTGGCTTGTAAGTTTTGTTTATTTTTGAGTGTCATGATCATCATGTGTATCTTTACATTTGTTGGTAATTTTATTTGGAAAAAAAAATTTGTTGAGACCCGGGAACAAGATAACAAATGCACCTTGCTTTTTATAAGACTAGCTAGAACACAAACAGCTGTTTAGATGATTTGGTGATCAATAATAGGTGTGATGTGGTGCGAGGTTTCTAAACAAGGTGTGAACTGGGAATTTTCTGAAACCACTGGAGCTCAAAGCAGAGTTTTTCTTGGAGGCTTAGAGTTGAAACTTACACCTCTGTATTTATTTCTGAATCCTTTATTTTTGAAAGAAAAAGCTATAACTAGTTTCAGAAGCAACAACTTGTAGCATCTGCTCCAATTTAAATCTACTTTGCTTCTTAGCATATATAGCCAACTCTTAACTATTCAGAAATTGATTACTATTTAGTGGATTATCCCTATGTCTAGTTTCTCTTCACTTGTTGGTGAATACCCTTGGCCATTTCATTATTTATCAGCACTGTTATGAAGGCAGATGGCTGAAGAAAAAAAATGAAATTAAAATGAGTAATTTCCTAATATTATTTCTAGGATTTAATTAAATCTTTATATAAATAAAAGAAAACAAATTGAACTGTTTTTTTCAGATGTTATAAACAGTAAACATCAAATAATTTTTTGAGTCCTTTAAAATGTTTGATATATTTTTTCCCTTTTTTATCTAGTGACATGTGAAAACCCGGATTCCAAAGATTTGAAGCAAGAAACAGTTTAGTTCTTCATTGGGATTTGGGAGAGTAAATGTAGAGCATCTTTAATTTTTTTTTCTTTCTGTCACTGTTGCCTATTTATCTACTTTTACATGAGCACTCACCCAGGAGGATATAGTCCTGAAACAGACATGTCCTATATTCTGTTTCTTGCACAAGCAACATTTTCAATTCCCCCTTCCCATTAACACTTTGCTGACAGACCACCTAGTCCACGTTCATGCTTAACAAAACTCATCTGCCCAAGAATTTACATATCCCTCTTGTCCACATGTCTCCAAACACCACCAGTTATTCATAACCACTTGCTGGGGCTTGTTAAGGATGTCTGACTTGGGGAATTACCTTTTGGCTAAGGAAAGTATATTGAAGCAATATTCTTCCCTTATGTGGCACTGAGTTAGCCATTGTGTTTCTTCTCTACATTCTGGGCTTTATTTCTCTCCCTGGAATAAGGGTTCTTAACCTGGAGTCTATGAACTTGTCTTTAAAAAATATTTTGGTAACTATGTATTTTATTTAATGAATATGAAACCATGATTTTGAGCATGGTTTCATAAGCTTTCTCAGATTGTTGCAGGGCTCCTTGACACAGAAAGGTTAAGAAGCCCTGCAGAACTAGCTTTAGCCAAATGGTGCATTTTTGCTTACTTTTTTTTAAAAAAAAGAAAATATAAAAAAATCAAGGTGAATAGGAGCAATTTAACATTATGTTCCGCCCTTTTGCAGTTAGCACATTTGGTTGTCTAGAGAGAGGCTATGGGTTTCATCTTTTCCTCGGTAAAATGGCATTGTTTGAATAGGTCTATACTACCAGGCAAAACCAGAATTTTTAAAGTTCTCTGGAGACTTCTGCTTCCGGGAGCCAAGATGGTGGAGTGAAAAGGTAGTCGCTCTCACTCTCCCCTATCAACCTCTGAAAACCAAGAAAACATCACCCCAGAAAAAAAAAACCCTGGAACACCTGAACTAGAAAAAAGACAAGGAGCAGCAGTGCAGTAGCCCAGCAAACGGGTCTCCCAGTGCCTCAGCAAAAACAAGGGGCCCCAGGTGGATAAGTACCCTGTGGCATTCATCTGAAAGGAGGTGAAGAAAACAATCTAAAGGCTTCCTAAAGCCTCAACCTTGCTGATTCCAACCCAACACCAGGTGAGCTGTAGGAGCCCGGAAGCCTCCAATTGTGAAGAGATGCTGAAGCCCAGGTGGTAGAGCAGGCAAAAACCAACACCTGGACCTCCGAGTGCCTCAGTGAGGGCGGGGGCGGGGGGGGGGGGGGGGGGGCGAACTGGTGGAAACCAGATCAGAAAACCACCAGGAGTCTCGGCAATCCACTACAAAGGAATCTCCCAGTGCATTAGCAGAAAGGAGGAAGACAACATTGCAGGGGGCCCCAGGCAGATAAACATCCTGCAGCAGCCATCTAAAAGGAGCAGAAGAAAGCTAAGGAAAGGAAAAGCAGGCAACCTAGAATTGCCTGAAAGTTCCAGCCTTGCTGATTCCAGCCCAACACAAGGTAAGCTGCCAGAAACCTACAGCCTCCAATTCCCAGCATAAGAGGCCCCAGCACGCAAAGCCAGTGACCAAGACCTAGGCTCCCAACACAAGAAGCTTGGGTCAGTACCCTCTGTTCCCCAGCAGGAGAGCTCAATCTCTTTAAAGGCCAGGGAATAAAGAAATACCATGAGTAAAAAGAAATGTACCATAGATTCATATTATGAGAAGAGTGAAGATCAAGACAGAAATTCTGAAGAGGACAACATTGTCAACAAACCCACATCTGCAACATCAAAAGGGAATATGAAATGGTCTGAAGCCCAAAAAGCCTTCTTAGAAGAGCTCGAGAAGGATTTTAATAGTCAAATGAGAGAGGTAAAAGAGTCCTTCAAAAATACAATTGGCCAGCTGGAAAAAAAATACACTGAAGAAAACAAGTCCCTAAAAAACACAATTGGCCAATTGAAGAAGGAAGGACAAAAACTAACAGAAGAGTACACTGAAGAAAACAAGTCCCTAAAAAACACAATTGGCCAGTTGAAGAAAGGAATACAAAAACTAACAGAAGAAAACAATCTGTTAAAAACTAGAATTGGACAAATGGAAACTAATGTCTCTATGAGAGAGCAAGAATCAGTCAAACAGAAACAAAAAAATGAAAAAATCGATGAAAATGTAAAATACCTCATCAGTAAAACAACCGACCTGGAAAATCGACTCAGGAGAGACAATTTAAAAATTATTGGACTACCTGAAAATCATGATGAGAAAAAGAGCCTGGACAGTATCTTTCAGGAAATCATAAAGGAAGTCCTAGAACCAGAAGGGAAAATAACCATAGAAAAAATCCACCGATCACCACCTGAAAGAGATCCCAAATTGACAATGGCAAGAAATATAATAACAAAATTCCAAAATTACCAGGTGAAAGAGAAGGTGCTGCAAGCAGCCAGAAAGAAACAATTTAAATATCATGGAACCACGGTCAGGATTACACAGGACCTTGCAGCTTCTACATTAAAAGACCGCAGGGCATGGAACATGATATTCCGTAAGGCAAAGGAGCTTGGAATTCAGCCAAGGATCAATTACCCAGCAAAAATGAGCATCATTTTTCAAGGGAGGAGGTGGATATTCAATGAAATAGGAGACTTCCAAACTTTCCTGATAAAAAGACCAGAGCTCAACAAAAAATTTGATCTTCAAGTATAGAACTCAAGAAGGACTTAGGTAAATGGGACAGAAGAATATAATATGTTGTCAATAAGGGGGGGGTGTTTAAACCCCTACAAGGGAATATGAGACTTGCAACCCTTGAGAACTGTATTGTTATTACACCTTGTTAAAGGAGTATACATAAAGAGGGTGGATATTAGTTGACTTTGATGTAATGATAAAAAAAATCTAATCAAGTGGGTTAAATGGATCCAAATAAGTGGAGCAATCTGATCTTAGAAAAGGTACTGAGAAAGGAGGAGGCAGACACAGTAGGAGGGAAAAGGGGAAAGAAAAGGGAGGGGGGAAAGAAAAGGGAGGGAAAGAAGGGAGGGAAGCAGCAGTAAGACTAAAGGGGAAGAAAAGGGAAAGGGATAATAAAAGGGGGAAGGGACTGAAGGAGGTGGTGGTCAAAAGCAAAACACTAGTGAAGGGGAGAAAGGAAAAAGGAGAAAGAAAAGCATAAATAGGGGGGAAAGGATGGAGAAAAAGACACAGATAGTAATCATAACTGTGAATGTGAATGGGATGAACTCTCCCATAAAACGGAAAATGGATTGCAGAATGGATTAAAAACCATAATCCTACAATATGTTGTTTACAGGAAACACATTTGAAAAAGAGTGACACATACAGGGTAAAGGTAAAAGGCTGGAGCAGAATATATTATGCGTCAGCTGAAGTAAAAAAAGCAGGGGTAGCAATCCTGATCTCAGACAAAGCAAAAGCAAAAATAGATCTAATCAAAAGAGATAAGGAAGGAAACTACATCCTGCTAAAAGGCACCATAGACAATGAAGTAATATCATTACTAAATATATATGCACCAAATGGTATAGCATCCAAATTCTTACAGGAGAAGTTCAGGGAGTTACAGGAAGAAATAGACAGCAAAACTATACTAGTGGGGGACCTGAACCTCCCCTCTCAGCACTAGATAAGTCTAACCACAAAATAAACAAGAAAGAAGTTAAGGAGGTGAATAGAACATTAGAAAAGTTAGGTATGATAGACCTCTGGAGAAAACTGAATGGGGATAGAAAGGAATATACTTTTTTCTCGGCAGTACATGGCACATACACAAAAATTGACCATGTACTAGGGCATAAAAACCTCACAATCCAATGCAGAAAGGCAGAAATATTAAATGCATCCTTTTCAGATCATGATGCAATAAAAATTATATGTAATAAAGGGCCATGGAAAGATAGACTAAAAAATAATTGGAAACTAAATAATCTAATCCTAAAAAATGATTGGGTCAAACAACAAATCATAGAAACAATCAACATACCAAAACCTATGGGATGCAGCGAAAGCAGTTCTTAGGGGAAGTTTTATATCTCTAAATGCTTACATAAATAAAATAGAAAAAGAGGAGATTAATGAATTGGGCATACAACTAAAAAAACTAGAAAAAGAACAAATTAAAAATCCTCAACTAAACACCAAATTAGAAATATTGAAAACCAAAGGAAAAATTAAAAAATTGAAATTAAGAAAACTATTGAACTAATAAATAAAACTAAGAGCTGGTTTTATGAAAAAACCAATAAAATAGATAAGCCTTTGGTTAATTTAATTAAAAAAAAGAAAGAAGAAAACCAAATTACTAGTATCAAGAATGAAAAGGGCGAAGCTACCACCAAGGAAGAGGAAATTAAAACAATAATTAGGAATTATTTTGCCCAACTATATGCCAACAAATTTGACAATCTTAGTGAAATGGATACATATTTACAAAAATATAAATTGCCCAGATTAACCGAAGAGGAAGTAAAATACTTAAATAACCCCATCTCAGAAAAAGAAATTGAACAAGCCATTGATGAACTCCCTAGGAAAAAATCTCCAGGGCCAGATGGATTTACATGCGAATTCTATCAAACATTTAAAGAACAATTAATTCCAATACTATATAGACTATTTGGGAAAATAGGTGAAGAAGGAGTCTTACCAAATTCTTTTTATGATACAAATATGGTGTTGATACCTAAACCAGGAAGAGTCAAAATAGAGAAAGAAAATTATAGACCAATTTCTCTAATGAATATAGATGCAAAAATTTTAAACAAAATACTAGCAAGTAGATTGCAGCAACTTATCACAAGAATAATACACTATGACCAGGTAGGATTTATACCAGGAATGCAGGGTTGGTTCAATATTAGGAAAACTATCAGCATCATTGAGCATATCAACACAAAACCAACAGAAACCACATGATCATCTCAATAGATGCAGAAAAAGCTTTTGATAAAATACAACACCCATTCCTATTAAAAACACTAGAAAGCATAGGTATAAATGGAGTCTTCCTTAAAATAATAAATAGCATATATCTAAAACCTTCAGCAAGCATTATATGTAATGGGGACAGGCTAGAAGCATTTCCAATAAGATCGGGGTGAAACAAGGATGTCCATTATCACCACTGTTATTCAATATTGTACTGGAAACCTTAGCTTTAGCAATAAGAGAAGAAAAAGAAATTGAAGGCATTAGAATAGGCAAAGAAGAAACAAAGCTATCACTCTTTGCAGATGACATGATGATATACTTAGAGAATCCTAGAGAATCAAGTAAAAAACTACTTGAAATAATAAACAACTTTAGCAAAGTTGCAGGCTATAAAATAAACCCACATAAATCATCAGCATTTCTATATATTACCAACAAAGCCCAACAGCAAGAGATAGAAAGAGAAATCCCATTTAAACTTACTGTAGACATTATAAAATATTTAGGAGTCTACCTCCGAAACAAACCCAGGAACTCTATGAACACAATTACAAAACACTTTTCACACAAATAAAATCAGATCTAAATAATTGGAAAAACATCAGTTGCTCATGGGTAGGCCGAGCTAATATAATAAAAATGACAATCCTACCTAAGCTAATTTACTTATTCAGTGCCATACCAATCAAACTACCAAAAAATTATTTTATAGAGTTAGAAAAAATAATAACAAGATTCATTTGGAAAAACAAAAGGTCCAGAATATCAAAGGAACTAATGAAAAGAAATGCAGGGAAGGTGGCCTAGCAATTCCAGATCTTAAATTGTATTATAAAGCAGCAATCATCAAAACTGCTTGGTACTGGCTAAGAAATAGGGAGGTGGATCAGTGGAATAGGTTAAATATGCAAGACACAGTAGTCAATGACTATAGTAATCTATTATTTGATAAACCCAAAGACCCCAGCTTCTGGGATAAGAACCCACTCTTTGAAAAAAACTGCTGGGAAAACTGGAAAAGAGTATGGCAGAAACTAGGCATAGACCCAAATCTCACACCATATACCAAAATAAAGTCAAAATGGGTTCATGACTTAGATATAAAGGCTGATACCATAAGTAAACTGGGAGAACAAGGAATAGTTTACCTATCAGATCTATGGAGAACAGAAGAATTCATGACCAAACAGGAGATAGAGAACATTATGAAAAGCAAAATGGATAATTTTGATTACATTAAATTGAAAAGTTTTTGCACAAACAAAGCCAATGCAACTAAGATTAGAAGGAAGGTAGAAAATTGGGAAAGAATTTTTACAACCAGTCTCTCTGATAAAGGCCTCATTTCTAAAATATATAGAGAATTAAGACAAATTTATAAGAACACAAGCCATTCCCCAATTGATAAATGGTCAAAGGATATGAACAGACAGTTCTCAGATGAAGAAATTAAAGCCATCTATAGTCATATGAAAAAATGCTCTAAATCGTTATTGATTAGAGAAATGCAAATCAAAACAACTCTGAGGTACCACATCACAATTATCAGATTGGCCAACATGACAAAACAGAAAAATGATAAATGTTGGAGAGGATGTGGGAAAATTGGAACACTAATACATTGTTGGTGGAGTTGTGAAATGATCCAACCATTTTGGAGAACAATTTGGAACTATGCCCAAAGGGCTACAAAAATGTGCATACCCTTTGATCCAGCAATAGCACTTCTAGGGCTATATCCCAAAGAGATCAAACAAATGGGAAAAGGACCCACATGTACAAAAATATACATAGCAGCTCTTTTTGTAATGGCAAAGAATTGGAAATTGAGAGGATGCCCATCAATTGGGGAATGGCTGAGCAAGTTGTGGTATATGAATGTAATGGAATACTATTGTGCTATAAGAAATGATGAACAGGCTGACTTCAGAAAAACCTGGAAAGACTTACATGGTCTGATGCTGAGTGAAGTGAGCAGAACCAAGAGGACTTTGTACACAATAGCAGCCACGTTATGCGATGACTAAGAATGTTAAACTGAACCCTTCTCAGCATTATGAGGATCTAAGATATCTCCAGAGGCCTCAGGATGGAAAATGCTGTCCACATCCAAAGAAAGAACTATGGAAGTCGAATCGCTCTCACTTATTTTTACCTTCTGTTGAGTTTTGTTTAATCTTTCTGATGGTTCCTCCTATTGGTTTAATTTTTACTTACAACTTCACTAATATGAAAATATGTTTAATGGGTATGTAAATGTAAAGCCTATGTCAGATTGTGCGCCGTCTTGGGGAGGGTGGGAGGGAGAAAAAGGGAGAAAAATTTTCAACTCAAAAGCATATGGAAAAAAAATTTTTTTTAAATAAAAATTTAAAAAAAAATAAAGTTCTCTGGCTAGTTCAGGAAAAGCAATTGGATCAGAGAAGCAGGGCATTGTAGTGGAAAGTATGCTAGTCTAGGAATCAAGTAATTGATTCTGTCATTTAACTAGCTATATGACCTTGGCAAATCATTTTTCCTATTTGAACTTCACTTTCCTCATCTATAAAATGAAAGGGTTAGACTTGATAAGCTCTAAGGTCCCTTCCAGCTACAAAATACTAAACCTATTACTTGATTTTTATACATTCTCTTTCAGTAAAGTGCAGACACTTTTATTGTGATCCCAAATTTTATTTGCCTAGTCTAAAATTCACTGCACTGGTCACTGCTTTACCTATCCATGTCCCCATTCTTCCTGTGTCCCTGCCCCATTCTTAATTACCTTTCCATTGTGCCCCCCCAAAACTCCTATTGTTAACAAACTTCTCTTCATAACATAGAGGAGCCCTCTCCACAGAAGTTCCTTGGCATAGGGTTTATATTTAATTTGGGGTTATATGTTGTTTCCCTTTAATAGAATGTAAATTACTCAAGGGCAAGGACTATTTTGTTTTTGCTTTTGTACCTCAGGAACCTACCAGGGCCTGTCTCATAGCAGGCATTTATTAAATACTGGTTGAATTGCATTGCATTGTATTGAATCAAATCATTTTAATTTTGTAAATGTACTGCTTCTGTAATGCATACACTTCACCATCATTTGCATTTGTTGTGAGGCTGAAATGAAATTATAATCTTGATTTAGAGCTGGAATAGGTCTCAAGAGGGGTCCTACTGCATCGCCCTCATCTTACAAATGAGAAACCTAGAACCGTGGAAGTTAAATAATTTGTCTAAGGTCACAGTTAGCAAATGTCAAAAGTGGAACTTGTACCCACATCATATGCTGGTATTTTGCATCAGGAAGACATGCCTCAGACACCCACTAGCTCTGTGACCCTGGACAAGTCATTTAACTTTTGTCACTCTGTTTCCTTATCTGTAAGATAGGGACAACAATAGTACTTACCTCACAGAGATGTTGTAAGGATATGAAATAATGTATGTAAAACACTTTGCAAACCTTAAAGTACTTGCTATTATTATTGCTATGGTTAGATAAAAGTCATATAGAAAAGAAAATGAGTGTAGGCTATTTACATTCTTTTTAAAAGCAACACAAGTGTCCTGAGGTTGTTGGTAAGGGATATGAATTTTTTTTTCAGTTTTACAGAAAATTTGTGGCAAGCCAAATCTGAACTCTTTCTTTAGGAACTTTTTTTAGCCACTGATCTGGATACATTTTTCTGAAATCACTGAAAGCTCCACACCTAGTCTACACCAAGACTGACAAGGTTTAAGATACTCTAAAGAATGCTGTTGCCTGTTTGTGTCTGGAAGAGTAATGCATTCTTTGTAAGGCTAACAACATTCAAAGGAACCAACAATAGCAGTCTCAACCCTTCAGAGCTATCAGAACTGTGAACTTTACCTGAAGTATGTGCTGTTAAACACATCTAATATTTTACTTGGAGAGAAATAATCTATATGTTGTTATCTTCCAGGCCATTCCTAATGCATATTCAAATCTGGGATTAAATGCATGATTTTTTTCCTTCATGAGGATTTCCTGCAAATTTAATCCTCTTTCTGTGGCATACAAACATATGAACATTAGCCAATGACCTATTAATAAATGACTGCAAGCTAACAGAGTTCAAGAAAATTCAAATCAATTCAAAAATAACATACACATGTAATTTAGTTGGTAGTTCTTGGTACAACTTGATGAGCTCTCAAAAGAAGCAGGACAACAGTTTCTTTTTCCTAGTTAAAACCCATGGACCAATCTTTTTAAATTTCTTTAAAATAGGCCAAATTAGTTTTGATTATATTGGAACTCTACCAACATATTATAAGTAAAATAAGTTTATTTAGCCTTATATAAGAATCTAATGAAGATCTCCACATTTTTGGAAATGTCCTCAGATCATCATGAGGATAGATAGATATTAATCATTAGTTATCCCATTTTTAATATGAAGAAACTAAATCATAGACATTAAGTGACATAGCTGACAGTTATAGATTGAGAGAACTCTAGTGCCCTAACTATTCCTCTTTAACATCAGTCTCATTATCTCAATCTTTTTTATAGACTACCATTTAATTTTCTCTCTCATTTTAGAATTCTTGGCCTTCTCTTGCCTGGATTTAAAATCTGGTACCAGATATGAAGTGTTAATCTTGTCCTTGGCTGACAGAGTTCCAAGATACCAAAATATCCACTCATCTCTTTTCTCTTTTGTTCTTCTTTGACTATCAGTTCTAAACATAAGTTGTAAAGTTGCCAGGGCAGTCCTTTCATCAATAAAAGCTCCACTGACTCTATCCTTAAGTACTTTTGTTCAGGCTAACAATAGTTGCAATCAACAGCTTCATCCTTAATGTATCTATGTCACTTTTGAGCCCATGTTAATTTTTTTTTTCCTTTTAAGCCTCCAGATTCCATGCTAATAAACTCTATTGGGTGAAGATATATTCAGAGCTCTTCAATCCAAAAACGTGTTCAGGGTTGGGGGGTTTTTTTCCTACTTAAAACTATGGGTTTTATCAGTATGATTTCTCAATTTGGACTCAATTGGATTGACTCAAATTTAGACCAATGGAGAGATTTTCTATTTCACAAAATTATCTTTTCTTCACTTCTAAAAGTAGTCAGTAAGATTGTATCTTAATCTTTTGACAATTCAGAATTATAGCTTTTGTTATTCTTAAATCTTTCTGGTAGGCTTTATCTTAAGAGTGGTTTAAAAAAGATTTCTTTATGATTACTAGAATTTTATTTCTTATTATACTTAGGGAAATATTTTTATAGAAAATATCATTTTACTGTTGTCTTGATGTCTTTGACATTTATTCTAGTTGTTGAGGTGTGTTTCAGTCTACCATCATTTTTGAGTAAAAGGAGTCTGTGTGGTACAGTGGTAAGAATTCTGGATTGGGAGTCAGTTGAAGATCTGGCTCTGAGACATGCTGCCTTTGTGATTTTGGGCAAGTCACTTAACCTCTCTAGGCATTAGTTTTTTTGCCTGTAAAATTAGAATGTTATCAAACATTTAGATGACTTCTAAAGTCTTTCACATATCTCATTTTTTTTTCATCCATAAAATTAGGTTAGACTAGATGACTTCTAAAGTCTTTCACATGTCTCATTTTATGGTCCCATAATTCTGTGAGGTAGGGAGTAAATTATTTATTCAATATGATGTTGTGAATAGAGAGTGGCCTGGCCTTGAATCAAGGAATATGTGAATTCATATCTTCCCTCTGACATCTTAGTCTACCATAGTCAAGTCACTAAGCTCTTCTATGTCCAATGTAATTAGTTCTTTAAGACTGCTAGTTGCAGCAGAATTATTCACCAGTTGATGGAGTTTCCACCTGGGGGTTTACAATACCTCATCAAAGGGTAGGGTGCTAGGGGAAATATATTCAACATCACCTTTTCCATTAAATATAGTGTGTACACTATATTTACTGTATAAAATTAAGGTGACATTATCATATAAATGTAAAGCTAGGAGCAATTTCAAGAGGTCATCTTAAGCATTCCATGCCTCTGAGCAAAATTGCCCTTTAACATTGCTAAGTAGCCAGTTGCCTATGATTTTACATCCCTAGCGTAAGAGAATACACAACCTCTCCTGGATTACCTTGTCTCACAGTCCAGCCCACAGTGTACTAGATTTTGAAATGCTTGAAGAGAATCGCCATGTTTCTTTATCTCCATATTTTCTTCAGCACCTCTATCATGTAGATGCTTGATAAATATTTATTGAATAGTGAACAAAATCATCAAATTTTAAACCTAGAAAGGACATTGGAGACAATGTAGGCCAATTCTGTCATTTTACAAATTGAGGTGTAGAAATTCAGGCCCAAAGAGTGTAAGTGACTCAAAGTCATTCAGCGACCAGGAGGGAAGAGAATGTCAGCTTCCTTACAAATTGTCTAGCCTTCTTAGATACTGCCCCATCCAAATCGCCATAATAGTAAAATAATCATAGTGATTTAAGGCTTACAAATGCTTTCCTCACAACTCTATGAGGTGCAGTGCAACTATTATGAGCTCTCTTGTAGAGATTATGCATTTCTTACTGTCCATGATAAATCCTTGTTTCAATTTGCTACCATATTCCTTTCAGGCATCACCTCAGTGGAAATGGAATATCTGCTCTCTACTATCCTTATAATGTTTCTTTGCATAATTAATGCCTTTTAAGTAAAGAAAATACTCTATTTTCAACATCATACTTATCAGTGAAGAAGTTCCTACCAACAGTGCCAGGCAAATGATAAGTGCCTAATAAATACCTGTTGACTGACCAGCTGACTGTGGGGTTGAATTTTAATTCTATGACACCAATTAAAACAATACAAGTTATTAAAATCAGCTCCCTTGACTATCTCTGAGATCCATGC